>NW_023605083.1:52180702-54580702 GCF_014898055.3 Talpa occidentalis
ACACACACATTTTTAAGCAAAAGTTATAAATTCATACTCACCTTAAAAAATTGCCATTTATTTAGCTTGGTGGCTTAATTTGTTAAAAGCATTGATGAAGTGTAGTTTTTTATTTTTAAAAAATACTTTTTGTCATTAATAGTTTGTGTGTGCATGTATGTGTGTGTTTTAAGAAGTTGGTAAACTAATCAACTATTCATAAAGAGCCTGGTTAGAAAAAGTGTCTCCAGAGTCATATTTTAGATATAAAAAAAGAAAATTTGTATGTGTATCCATAAGATACACTCCTAACTGGGTTTTGTTGTTATTATTTCTGTTTGTTTTGTTTTATTGTAACCTGTTCTGGTTTAAGTAATCCATCTTTTAAAAAATTCATTGAGATTTTATTGGTTTTTTAAAAACTTATTTCTCTATAAATGTAAAGATGGAGAAAACTTTTTAAGGGAAAAGGCATAGACTTTAGATTCTTAAGATTTTGGTTTTTTGTTGTTCTCTTTTTGCTCTATTTTATAGAGTATTGGAGGTTAGTAGCAAGTGATTAGGTAAAAGATGGCAGTAAACATCAGAAATATATAACCACAATGAATTCTTCTTAAAAGCAGTTGCTATTAAATTGTTTTCTGTCATACTCCCAAGACTCAAAATGTTCTTTTAAAAAGTATACTTGGTGAGACTTATTGATTTTGACCACTGCTGTTCATTTATCAGTTTAACTGAGTTATGGCTCTTAATCACATCTTAGTGCCCAAAACTTCTACCTGAAAAGAAAAAATGAGAGAAAACTTTGTTACTGGCTTTCTGACAATGGCAGGGAGTGTGTTAAACCAGTGTA
The DNA here is from genome assembly GCF_014898055.3 of Talpa occidentalis. Lineage (NCBI taxonomy): Eukaryota > Metazoa > Chordata > Mammalia > Eulipotyphla > Talpidae > Talpa > Talpa occidentalis. The sequence goes on from NW_023605083.1 coordinate 52,181,535, forward strand.
AAATTCAATTAAACTGTCTAGCCAGGTTTTTGAAGCTGAAATGCAGACCCTTTCTGTTAAGCTTCTTATTTTCCTGTGACCGACACCGGTGGATGCTGGGTTATGCCAAAACCAACAGGCTGTAAAGTACCTTGTTTCATGCTCCCAGCTGATCAATATTTTTATTTTCCAGGCTTGCCCAGAAATCTGGAGGCAGTATCACCTAACGGTGAGTAGAAACACCTTTTTTATTTTCCCCAAGACCTAGCCTATTTACCCTTCTCTGAACTGCTGACCATAAAATATAGACAAGCATCTTCTGCTGGAAGATAATAAACATCTGAAGAGTTTTACACTGAGAAGGCAATAATATACTTTTTCTCTTCTCCCCTGCCCACTATCCTATTCTTTATATTCCTGTTCTTAAAGCATTTTGATTGCTTATTACTCACATCATTATTACATCATGGTATCTCAGTATTCCCAAACTACATTCATTAAATCAAAGGGGAAAAGTATGTTAGGTACCACAAAAATAATAGTAAGCCAGGGCCTTTAAAATGTTGTACTGTCTGTAGTCCACAAGCATACAGTCCACAATATCCTCCATTATCATTTTTCGTACTTTACTGAATTATTTACATATTTTTAATGAAATTAGAAAAAGCTTAGTGTTATATTTCTTATAGAGCAATAATTGTCATGTCCTTAAGCCCTTCTTGATGTGTTCAAAGTATATAAATATCTGTTTAATACCATTCAGGTTATTCAACCCTCTGGTTTCCTTTTATTCTGATTTTAGGCTAAGTAGAAGGGGAAAACGCAGTTTGCTATGGAAATCCGCTCACGAATGCTCAATATCATGAAGTCAGCTTATTTTCAGTAATTCAACATGGTCCTACTAGTCATTTCTTTTAATTATTAAATGTGTTGACTATTCCTTAAGGTTTACAATATAGGAAGTTTTTTTTTTTTTTTTTGAGAAAAGTAGTAAAAATAGAAAGTACAAAATTTTCCAAAACATGTCTTCTTACTAGATTCCTCTTACAAAAATAAAAAGTAAACAAAGAAGTAGAGTCAAACTTAATAATATGTTTACCACAGACCCAAGAAGCCAGGAGTAATATCAAGTGGCTAGTTTTCACAATCTGTTATAGCTGTTAAAGATTCTCAGTAAAAAAATATAATTCCTCAACTATCCCTCAAGTCCCAGATTGGATTTTGTTAAAATCTTTAGTGTTATACCAAAAAGAAAGAAATATTTGCATTTATGAGTATATTACATGTATATGTTATAGATGTAACTCATGGATAAGTTAAGTTTCTGCTTATCCTAGATTAGAATATGTTTTTATCCTATATTAGAATAATTTATTCCTAATCCTTATAGCCTAAGCCTGATTGGAATCCAGTCATATATTTTGCTTTCCAAGATCCCACTCTTTGTAACTATCCAGCACTTTTTTTTTACCAGTCTTACTAAGTAATAGAAATTGCACTTCTTTTCCTTTTTCCCCTAAGTTAGAGAATTCCAATCTTGAAAACTTGAAGTGTGAAAAGTACTATTTAATATTATTTTAAGGCTATTCCTTTCATTATTTGCAACCACTACCTTTTATATAGCACTGTTATAGAAGGATAGAAGTTGGTTATTTAATATGGCAGAAATAGTTGAAGACTTCTTTAAAATTATAGCTTTTGAAAAACATAAATTGTAAAAAGAAGAGTTAGAAATTAAAAAACCAAAACAAAATGCATTTGCCTTTTGAGGAATTAGAATATATTCTATCAAGAGGTATAACACAATCATTTAGAAAATCTGTCTCAATCTAGAATCTGATTAATTTTTCAAAATAACATTAAAATGACTACCACAATTAATGTTGATCAATTAAGAATTCACCATTCTTAACTTGTGTATTTACAAACAAGTGTACATATATGTCAGTCCATTCAAAATAAAATCATTATGTATATTGGCAATATCCAAATGTGTACAATTAACAGTACTTAATCCTGAATAAAGGGAAGATACATGCTCAGTTTAGTCATCTTCAGCTCTTTTACTAGGCGATGGACTGCCATCTATTGACTCACAGTAGCCCTCACACGTGAATGTGGCGTCAATCAGAGCAATGACCAAGTAAGGAAACCTAGGTTAAAATTGCTACTCTTTAGTCATTTAAACCAGTCCTCTCAAAACTCTGGAAATTTCTACACTTAATTATTGATTAATTTCTTCTTCTAACCAAAAAATGAGCTATGTTTTGGAGGGAGAAATGTATCCAACTGGAGAATGTTTACATTGAAAAACTTTTCCATTACTTATAACTGCCTCCCAATCAATAAGACTACAAGGTCATTTATAGAGCAACCTGAAGTTTAGCAACTGCAGTTTAAAGTCCACTACAAGTACAAGAACAATTTTCTTATTTAAAAAAAAAATTGGTTTTAAGCTAAACAGAATATTATTTCTCAAGCACATAAGATGGAGAAGTTGATCAGTATGAATGGACTTACAAAATGTTCCACATCAAAAATTCCTTAAAATGTATTCTGAAGCAAGAAGAAAGTTGCAGAAGGGAATGTTCTCTTTTTCAGCAATTTCATGAGAGACCAAGTGAAAATTCCTTAACAATTTATATCTGAACAGAATACCTTCTTAATCAAACTTGCCTAAACCTCACTACATTAATAAAAACTAAGATCATCATTCTTGAGGGTACATGCTAATAAAACTCTAAGACATTATATAAATCTATCTAGATTATATCTGAACATCTAGATGTATAGATAGATACATATGAGTGTACATTATGACAGTTATTTGACCATATCTTTTTCTTGATATATTTAATAACTATAAAATCATATAGTTTAATGACTTTCAATTATCAGTTTTGAGGAGACCTGCATGGAAAAATTATTTTTATTTATTCATTTTTATTTGATTTTTTGATTGTATATATTTATTTATATGATTGTTACTTAGCATTAAATAATTTCCCCAAGTCACTCATGTATTTACCTGCTTAAAAATATTTAGGAAGATTTTTTAAGTCTTTAGTTGTATAACACTCTTATAGTTTAATTTGTTACATTTTCAGATATTTGGTAAAGCCTGATTTTGAATTTTCCTTTCATCTTTCAGATAATTCATTCTAGATAAAATTTTCCCTCTTTATTCAAGAAAGAAAATCCCTTCCTCCACCCCCTGTCATTTCTAGTCTCATTTATATTAAAAATCCTAGGTCAAAATGGCCACCAACAGAGTTTTACAACCAATAGAATTTTTAACTAGTAGAGGCTATAATTTGACATGCTTTGGACATTTTGTTAATCTTGTTTTTAATCTACTTATTTAAAAAAGTAACTGGGAAGTTTGCTGTTTGAGGGGCTGCATATGTTAAGAACCAAAAAAGGACAATACATCTTTTATGTTTAATTTTGCCTTTGGATTTCTTTGTGTGCATTGTTAAAATGTTATAACCTCTACTACCTTTAATTTTAACAAAATGTTTTAAGCAAGAAGCAAACATAACCTTCTTGGAAGAATTGCATTTTAAATATATTTAGTTTCTTTGTATTTAACATTTTCAATACCCAAAATTCACACTTCTGGCTGTCAGGGAAATAGAAAATAGTAGTTTCCTTTCTTTTCTACTCTAGGAAAGCCTTGTGGCCAGAGATTACTAGTAATCAAGAGTAGTCATACCTGAACTAGCTAAAAGGCAGAGTGTATCTTCTGGACCATAATTAATGATTATCATTTGATTTTGCCACTCAGTTTTCTCTCATTACCTAGAAACATTAATTTACAAATGTGTTTTCTGCGTTTTCATAATGTGAAAATGAGAGTTTCACAGTAAATGAGAATGGTACCATACCACCCTAAATGTCAACAGATTGAAATTTAACTTCAGAACTATGTAATTTAGTCCAAAAAGAAGGAAGTAAGAAAATGGATTATGGTTGTAAGACTTCACAAAATTCTATCCTGTAATTGTGATGTCACAATTTTCTAACTGCTTGATACTAAAATGGATTGTTTCAAAAATAAAATGAGAAAAGTTTAAAAAATTCAACCTCAATCCAGAATCTCTACTTCTCATAGAAAAAGTTAGCTCTCCTGTTGTTACATTGATAGATGTTGGGAATCCTGAATGTCTTTCTGAGAGCTTCTTGGCTACATAAGCAGAACCACAAAACTCTGTCAACAAAGTGGACATCAAGTTTTAGGGTGTGTGTGTGTGTGTGTGTGTGTGTAAGAAAACAGAATTGATTACATATTATATTTAAAATGTTAAATAACTCCGAAATAGAGTAAGAACTACTGCTCACTTTATTTTGGAAGTATTTAAGTCAACTTTTTCTTCATACCATTTTTTGAAGCTAGACATACAGATTAAAGTGAACTAACATTTTATAAGCTCTTATTTTGGTAGTAATTCACTTCATCAACTTCCTCAAGAACCAAGAGGATTCTTGTTTAAATTGTAGTTTTTCTTGCATATCTGCCATCACTATTTCAGTGTTTCAGCTAAGTGTATTTTGATATTACAAATGAGTTATTATATCTCTGTTAAGTTTTCAGAGATCTGGCTTTCACTAAAATTGCCCTTAATGCTGAGATGACTGTTAGTGCTCTGATGATTCAGAAAGCACATGACTATTTTATATTATCTCAAGAGCATCTTTTTCTATGAGAGTACTACAGAATTTATCAGGCCGCTTTTTGTTTCCAGTTTCTTGGTGTCTATATAAAAAGAATTTTTTGAATAAGCGTCGATTACTTTGTAGCACTCTATTATGACATCAGAGCTTGAAAATATATTTGGACAGTGCCCAGATATTTTCAAGATTTTTCAAATGGAAAATATAAAATGCTTTTATATTTACTTAAATACCTTGTTCTTAAGGAATTTAGGGTTAAAACTTTGCTAGTAATTTTTACTTCAATCTTACCATGTTTTTAGTTTTGTATAAAAGATAATTACTGCATTTACAGAGTAGGTCAACTGATTTTTTTCTTAATCTTTACATCACTGGCCTGTTGGACTACATTTTGCCAGAACTTATTGGAAGCAAGTGGAAAATGCAATTTCAAAGTAAATAAAACCTGGAATTATCAAACTCAATAAGTGAAATTCATTTAAAAATAAATAAAATTTGCCAAATCATCAAAAAGCAATTTTTTAAAGTTCTGTAAAGGGAAGGGGGAAAAAGTGAACATTGTGAATTATAAATGCATATGTTATTTTTCTTTTCACAATGTTTCCTTAGACATTCCTCAAACACCCTTATTTTTGAATAGGAGAATAAAATTATTTAGATTAGGATGTAATTTACCTATTTATTAAAACACATGAGAGAATCTTAGTATTTCCTTCTTTCCAAAGAAGTGTGAGGTGACATCCCTTTTAGAGAGAGTTCCCAACTTAGTTGATTTTCAATATTTTAATGCAAAATTAATTTGTTTTAATTGGGAAATCAGTGTGATATATTTTGAGGGTTTTTCTTGCATTAATATATTTAAACAATATCACAGTGCTTTATGACAATATTTTTAATGTAGATTTAAGTATTTCACATTATCAAGCAATGAAAAGTATGCAGCCCTCACAATTTAGAAAAGATATAAATGTTTTGGCCTTGAAACAGCTGTGTGTTACCATCTTTTTAATGTTGCTGTGATTTCTGTTCATTTTTTAGGTGGTACATGTTGCTCAGTAATAAATTAATTGAATCTGATGCTGTATTATAAACAGTAACTTCCTTTCTTCATTTGACAAAAAAAAAGTCCCTGTGCTTTTTTTGTCTGCCTCTTAGTGTCTGGGGGCAAAGACTGTTACACTTAAGACTTACGTATTTGCTCGTGGCCTTCAAATTTTACTTCTATTAGAAAAATGTAAAGAGATACTTGTTGTGACCTTCATTTTCTCATCATTTTACAAATGTGTCTTTTGAGCATGATAAATGATAGAACATTATATTATTACATTGTACTTTTTACTGTTTTCTCTCTTTCCTAGGTATGTTCACCTTTACTTACAAAGAATTGTACTTTGTTATTTTAGGGGTAATTTCTGCTTGATATTTGAATTTTATGGTAACTAAATTCCACTTGTAAGTAATTATAATCTTAGTATATACTACACATTTTTAAATCATTAACAAATTATAGCTTGAAAATCTGAAATGTTGAGTGATGCCTCTTCTTTGTCATGTTGACTATACATAAGGAGCATAGTATTGTGTAATTTTAGCATGCCTCTGTGATTAGTCTTCAGATGTTCTCTGAACAGGTGATCCATCTCATTCCCTAAATAAATATAATCCAGGTGATTGAGCTTGCCATAATCTCTAGACATTTCAGTAAAGAATAAAAGTAGATAAAGTATACTGGGCCAGTGAAATTTGTTTTAAACATTCTTTTTAGTAGTCGTACATGTAAATAACATGGTAATAATTCCATGTAGTAGTAATTCCTACTAGGTCTTAGGTACTTGGAATCCCTTAGTTACTCAGTCTTGACCATCCACAGCTTTCAAGGGTTTTGGTCAGTCATTTGAATAATCTGTAGGAAATAACTCCTGATAGGACCCCTTTACCTACTGACATAAACAATCTCTCTCAACTAGTTGTATTTTCTGTTATGATATAAACCTAAGTTGAATTAAGTTTAAACCTAAGTTGAATTTAAGTTGAATAGCAAAATCTCATAATGACTAAAAGCAAATGAATTATTGATGAAATCGGCTAGATTCAGACTTGAAATTAGTTTGCCATTTGATCTCCATATATCCAAGAGTCATGAAAGCTAGTTTTTTTTATACATTTGTGGATATTTTCTTCTACTTTGAGCTCAGTATTGTTCTCCTAAAACTAATAACTCTGGTTAGAAATACCATAAATATTAGTGAAAGAAAATGATGCCTGTTTAGAAAACATTTAACCCCCCCCCCCCATTTTAAAAATATCTTTGGAAATAAAATAGATCTTCACTTTAATTATCGATATTATACAAATACACTAATAGATTGCGTTTCAGAAACAAAAATTGTTCAATGAGAATATTCAGAAATCTGTATTAGCATTGTAAAAAGAATTCACAAGTGTGTAACAATTGTTAGTAAAATTACTCCATTATTTTCATTCCCTGTTTCAAAAATCATATGGAAGTGAATCTATTAGATAGATTATATGTTCATTTTATACTTTTATACTATTCTCATGTCTGTAAACACCTATTTTACATAAATATTGTTCCTTTACACATATTTGTAGATTGCCCCACATGTGACCTTTTTGAGTTAGGGGAACTAAGATCTGGATCACTCCTTAGCCTTATTTATACACTGAAATCTTAATTTTCTTTCTTGTATCTCTCACTTCCTTTGTTTACATTTATACTGCATTTCCTCTTCATTTTACTGAAGTCTTTCAGTAAGCATGCTGTAAAATAAAAAGACAGATGTATTTCTGAGGAAATAACTAGGGAATTTTTAAATATGCAAGAAAGAATGCTGTCCCTGGGATCAGATATAGGTTCAAATTCAGACTCTTTCACTTATTGGATGTGCAAGCCTAATTAAAACATTTAGGTCCTAAGAGCCTCCACTTTCGTCATCTGGAACATGGGGATAGTGCTTTGTAGGGTGATCTAAGTATGAATGAGATGATGAATGTAAAGTGCTTAGTGAAGTACCTGGCTCATAGCTTGTTACAGCACTATTCGAGCTCTAGTACATCAAACTTAGCGACACCTCACACTTGTCGAGATAGCCTCTAGACAATTAGCCCAAACTTAGATTATCCTAATAGCTTTTGGAAAAAATATTGTTTGCCTAAGAGGAGATGCCTGATTAGCTCTTTACTCTGTCTTCTAAAAATGTTGCCTTCCTATAGTTATGAAAAATCCTTATAGGCAAATGTCTTTTGTTTACAAAATTATTTACCTCAGTTTTCATTTTCTAATTATTTATGCTTGTCTTTTCTATAAATGTAGGTGAGTATCTTTTAACTAAGTACAGCAAATTTTTTTAATTTGATTTGCGCAAAAAAAAAAAAACACTGTAGTCTTTTAGGAATAGATCACAAAAATATTTTGGCTACTTCCTCACCTAATGAGAATAATTATGTTAAATATAGACCATATAAAGATATGATACTATTTTGAAATATATGTAAGTTAACAAATATGATTCTGAAATTATCTTCATTGTCATCTGAATATAGTTACTTATAAGCAAATGAAATTATATAAATATTTGCTTCCTTTATAAGTAATGACACTAATGAAATTAAATAATTCTCTCACACACCAATCATCATACTTTTCATTTATGCTAATCAGATGAGGAGTGAGTCACAATAGCATATCAAATTTTTGTACTTCAGGTAAAACTGTTTCATGCCTTCACATGACTGATACCAGAAACCAGCCTGATTCCACAGCAAAATGTTGAGTATTAAGAGCTTGGTCAGTTGTATTGCAGAGTCCTATTTGCATTCTGCTATAGGTCCAGCAAAAAAAGCAACACAAGATTAAGCTTTTTTTTCAGTGCATATGATTTATATACTTTAAAAGAACATTCCTATTCTATATTTGTTCTTATTTTAAGATGAGCAGAAGCTAAGATGGAACATATTGTAAGTAAAAAAAGCATCACTATCCTCCTTAAAAAGGTCCTTACAGCTATGGAATCTCTTGCCTTTGTGACTGATGGTTAAGAGTATTTCAGTAGAATAAGCAGGCTTGGGATGTGGGGAGGGGCAGTGCCGTGTGTTGTAAGTCATGTGAGTTAGGGTAAAAATGAGAATCTTGGGGTTTATTTGGATCCCCTGTGTATTAGCAAACAAATATAATAGAGCTGTGGCTCTGTTATTCAGTGATGATTTATGTACAATTGTGTGTACAATATAGAAGCAGATTTGAATATATGAAGCACTTATGGTAAGAAGATATGTATTTAATGTGGTTTCTGTGTTTGAGAGTCTCCCCCAGTAAACATTCAGATAAAATGTTCATGATCTCACACATGTGTGTTCTTTCCTGTCCCTTCCCCCCACATCCTGTCTCCATGCCCTCTTCATCCCTCCACCCTGCATCAAAGCTTGTGGTCCCTTTCCATCCATGTACTAAAAGGTTCTTTGTAAACCAGGCCATTTGTCCATCATTGTTTGGGGTCCAAACAGTGGTAAGATACCCTGTCACTGATCCCGTGTGCTATGAATGGCAGCTCCTCTCCGGACAATTGGCGGAGGGGCCGAGAAATATTCCTGAGAGGATTATTTAACCTTTCAATTTAGAGGGCACAAAGCCTGGCTGATTAATGAACTTTCTGATGGGTGCCGATAAGCGGATCTATTTCTTTATTTCCCCTAAAAGTGATTCCTTCTCCTGTCCATATTACTATAATCTTAAACATAAAATGTGGAAAATAGATTAAAAAACAGCACTAAAGAGTTTATCTGGCTGGCAAACTGAAGGAGCTAAATTAAAATTGGTAATGACAGCAGTGGCTCAGCCTCATATATGGTTTTTAAATGCACTGTGTATTTTGAAGAGACTTATTCTCCAGCGCGCCTGGTAATGACTGCTTTTGGTGCACAGTCTGGGCTGGCTTCTGTTATCCCCACCCCACCCTACCCCCCCAAAAAAAATGAGTTGTGTTATCTGGATGGCTGCAGACACATACGCATCCCCCTTTCTCACTGCATGGGCAGACAAGGTCGATAGCATTACAAGGTATTTGTGGCAGTGCTTGTTTCAGTTTTCAGAGCTGCCAGTTTCCAGGCGGATTTGAATTACAAAAGAAGAAGCTGGCATGAAAATTGAAAGGTTTTATCGGCTGGTCTGAAGCCTCATAGCACATTGCTTATTTATGCAGTCCATTTGCACCAGGAAATATAAAAAGGAAATACATTTTTAAAATAAGGCCATAAAGACCCAGATATGTTTAAGATGGCAAATAAAATATAGATACCTATAATATCTTTCCAGGAAACGATTTTCACTTAATGTTGCACATTACTTCAGAAGAGCATTTATGTTGCTGTCATAAATTTGTGGGTTTGTGTCACTATGTAGGTAGTCTCTGGGGATTAAGAAAGAAGCCTTTGCTAACTTACTTTAAAATTAAAATAGACGGAGGGATAGCTCTGCAGTTTGAGAGCTACATTGGAAATATTTAAATAGGGTGGTAACTTAAACTTAAACTAACATTTTTGCATTCCATGTAAAATTAGCTATGGCCCAGTGAATAAATGCCACTACCTTTGGAGAAAATTGGGATGCTTTTTAAGCCATGAAGATTTGGAGCATTCAGGGAGTGAATTACTGTGATCCTTACTGTCTTGCATATGTTCATTGTTTTCTGCTTACTGGAGTTTTTCTGTATTTTTTATTGGGGTTTTTTGGGGGGAAGGGCAGATGTCATTTGCAAAAATAAAAATCATAAATGATTAAGTTTTTAAACTTCTTTTTATAAAACTTGTGCTTCATGTATTTTAGTTTACAGACATACTGTCCTTTAGATTTTGCCTGGCACTTAATGTGAATCTATAATCTTTTGGAAGATATGCCAGCAATTTAGGTCTATATGTAATACTTAATATAGTTTTGACCTTCTGAAAAAGAGACACATGCAATTCCTAATACTCGTGGTTACATAAGTGAAGATAAAAGTCTACAAACACACAGTACTGCAAGGCCTTCATATCTAATGGTCTTAACACCGGTCATTGGCAACCTACAACCCATTGGTTTGTCTAACTTACAAGGATCCAAAGGGAGGGTTACATGTATATAGGAAATAACAAATCAGAAACACAAAACACTCTTTATTCTATTGCAATCCAAATGAATACTGTTTTAGAATCCATTTTGCAATAAAGGAAATTACTCTCAGCTAAACCATGAGAGAGGCAATTTTTCACAATTTTCACTTTTACCAGTATCTGGTACCTTTCTCATGTTTTCATGACCTAGACTAATTACTTCATGTAGTTTTTTTTTAACAGAGAAAATATCAAAAGCATACACGTCTGCTGCATGCTAATGATGTGCTGTACATTTTTTCATGAATTTTCATAAGGATTTTTTTCTACGTAGCATGTGTGGCTTAATGATGTAATCACCCGATAGACTAGGAAATGCTCCAAAGGAGACGTTCCGGTCTGTTGTGTACATAATACATGTTTCAAAAATCTGCCTAATTAAGGAATTACCCAACGGAATGGGAGTCTGTTGGTTACATAGCATAGTTGTTTTTTTTTTTTAAAACACATAAAAAACATATAGATAAATCATTACGTATGGTGCTTTCAATGGCATTTTCAAATATAAGGGAAATTAGTAGCAATGTCCACTGGAATACAGTTGTATTTTTTTGTCACTGATAAAAATATTAAAAGCTTAAAAAAATTCATAAAAGAAGCTTTGTTTTAGGAATATTTCAAGGTCTTTTACTGGGGGAGAAAATTCCTCCCAATACGCCTCAAAGGAAGGTAAAACTGTTAATATTTGCCAGTATACTGCACACATGGAAGGCCTCGTCCAAAACCATGGTTGAAACAGACCAGGAGGTCAGGTCTCCAGGTGGACGGACCCACCCCTGAAAACCATTGTAAATGGTGGCCAGGGCCCCAGCCTGAGTTGTCTTAGGTATATGGGACCTTCAGGTTTGCTTCCTCACAGACACAGCTTTAGTTCAGTTCGCTGCAAAACTGTTTGCCCAGTTTTTAAATTTCTTCCTTTGATTCTTTTGGACCCCAGGTGTGACTTTTCTTGAGTCTGTGCCAGTTGCATTTCTGTTGGTATTTATATTGTAAATAGTGCCAAAGGAAAGGGGGGGGCATCCCTGCCTATTCTTTATAAAACTAATTAAAATACATAGGATGTTTTATCTCTTCTTAAGTAGGCAGTAAAAACAATGTATTTAAGTCAGAAAAATATATATTTTAAATTTGAAGTTTTGTTCAGCTTGAATGTCACATTCACACCATTAGGTCACTTCAGCTAATGGGCTTTGACTATGATGCAAGCTTGAGAAGTCCTATTTAATTACTTGGGTTGAATTTTTTTAATACAAGAATTTTGGGTGGGGGGGGGCCTGTGCTATTAGTGAGCTTATTGGAAAAAAAATTGATTTGGGAATAATTTTGAAAGAATAAGGTGGTTCTGAAGCATGAAAAGCATATCCATTTATGAGGTATATGTACAAATGTGACTTGTTTGGAAAGACTAGAGCTCAGCTCATTACTTCACTCAGTGTTGCATTTGGTTGTGAATCCATTTACCTCAAGTATTTAGTATATTTGCTTTTTAATATATTTTCAAATAACATATTTGATTAGTAAATAAAAGCATATGGTCTAGTCTTTACGTGTGTTTAATTATAAAAGTAAGTCCATTTTGCGTTCCCAAGAGTAGAAAATTCCCATTAATTAGGGAAATTGATTGCCTATCCTGTATAGTAAAGAGCTTCAACTAAAAGTAAGCCCTCTTTGGATCAAAGTCAGTTTAGATAAGGGCAGTTGAAGGTCACAGAGGGAGATGCCCAGTGAGTTCATTTGCATAAAAAATTACTCTTAGAAATGGGACACTGGGGCTGCTCTGGCGTTTTTTTTTTTTTTTTTTTTTTTTTGATCTCTTGGCCTTTGTCATGGAGATTCCTAGTAGTGAAGGGGGTAAGACCAGTGTCCCAGATAATGATTAACTGTTTTAATGGCATTCATTCATTCATTCCGCACTAACTACTCATGCAGAAAAAAGGGTTATGTAAAATGACATTAGAAGAAAATCATTTGTAATCGTTGCATCGGGCTGCACTTTGAGGAGACATTAGGAGTAAATCCGTGGCATGGTAGGCTTATGCTTTATCTTCTGATATTTACTGAGTTTACTGGTGCATGAAAAGCTTTCAGCAAGAATAGCAGATGGGATGGACCTTTCATAGGTAATGCTATCTACCAGGTTATTACTTCTATATATTGATAGTAAAGTAATCTCCAAGATATCACCCTACAAATATAGATTATTTAAATATCTATAACCAAAAAAAAACTGCTTTCATAAATAGTTCATTTGGTACCCATTGGATCAAAGTCTTAAGATGAATTTTTAACTTAAAAAAAGTTCCAAAAAACTACATTCATTCCCTTGCATTTTAACTTTTTGTCCTCAGTACAGACATGTATAGCAGAACCCTGAACTTAGAGCTAATCGGTTGACACATTCTACTTTAAATTGGACCTTTACTGTTAATTAAAAATAAAGACATGCTCTAAGGCAGAAGTATTGAGTCACAGATTTAAATTTCCAACACTTTAAATAGCTGTAAGATTTTTGTTCGATCACAGTATGAAAACATGTCCACGGGAAATCATTATTGAGTTTTCAGTACTGTATTCTAACACAGAAATGTTCTCTAATTAGGTAAGATCTAGGCTGATTTCATTCCTATTAAAGTCCTAGTACACGATAGTTTATTAAAATGAAAGTATGTAGATAGCGTTTGTCATGTCATTTACTAATTAATTATTGTGAAACAGTTTAGAATTTCATAGCACAATATAAATACTGTTGCTATTTTTATTAGTAATAATGGAAGTTTTTAACTAGTGACATTATTCAGATGACTGAACATCCAAATGTTTGCACTTCATCCAGGGACATAAATGAACAGTGAGGCTAAATTTAAAGCATTTTGAATGAGATTACTTTCAAAGTAAAATAAGTGTCAACATGAAACATGCTTTCAAAATCTTGATTAAGAAGGATCTCTTTATCCCTGGTACCATAAGACTGAGTTCCCATTCTCTTTGCATTACTAATTCTTTCTTGATTCTTCAAAAACCACAGTCAATGTGAAGTAAAGGAGACATCCAGGAAGTTGTAATTTTTTTTTTGAATTTTTAATAAATCAAGGCATAATTTTATCGGTTGTCCCTTAGTGACATAAAGAAAAAAATGAAATAGGTTCCCAAAGTATCCCGATATTAACAATTATTGAAAAGTATTGGATGCTTACTGTAGGCCGTGTGCTTTCATGGGCATTGCCTTATTCATTCATCAGTATTTACTGAACTCCTGCTATATGCCTGGCCCTGTTCTAGGATCTGTGGGGAAGCAGTGAACCAAAGATAGACAAAAATGCCTATCTCCATAGAGCTTACATTCTCCTTGCCTTGTAGGGATAGACAAACAAAAGTAAAATATATAGTATGTCAAGTATTGGTGAGTGCCACAGTTTTAAAAAAAAAAAATGTTTCTTTTTTTCTCAAGGCTATGAAGCTGGATAGGGAATTCCATTGGAAGGAGTAATAGTTTTAAATAGGGTGGTCAGGAAGGCCTTACTAAGACAACATTTAAACCAACACTTTTAAGAAGGTGTAGGAGCCACCATTTTTGTGAGAATGGTAGAGAGAGATGTAATAGCATATGCAAAGCTCTGAGGTGGTGATTACCTGGAGTATTTGAAGAACTATGAAAAGTACAATATGTATGATAGGATTACTAGAGGGAAAATGGTAGAATAGTAATATGGGGGGGGCAAATTGTGGGCCTTTATAAAGATTTTTACTTTTATCAAAGTGAGACTAGAAACTGTTGGAGAGTTTAGAGCTCATATGTGATATAATCTGATTTACTGATTATGCTAAAAGCATCTGTGTTGAAAATAGACTGAGGCTGGGGTATAAGGATGAAAGCTAAGAGACCAGATAAGAGGCTCTTGTAACAATTTGAATAAGAGGTAAAAGGTTGGACCAGGAGAGAAGTGGTGCAATAGAACAAAGAAGATGTATTTTGAAAATAGAACCAATACGCTTTGGTCATGAAATATATGTGAGAAACAAGTCAAGTTTGTTGATTTTTGGCTAAAGCAACTGTTAAGATAGAATTGGAGAAGGTAGTGGGAGGAGCGTATTTGTGGAGTGGAAACTAGATTTTAACTTATTTAATCTGAGATACCTGTTAAACATTTTAGTAGAGATCTAAGAGGCAAAGATAGGAAATGCGGGATGGCCAACTATGAAATTAGATGAGGGTACCATAGGAGAGCATGTAGATAGAGAAGGCAGGCTGTCAGCTGACTGAGGCCTGGGGCAGGCTGAGAGGGCAGAGAGATGGCCATGAGCAAGCAAAGGAAACTGGAAAAGAAGCAGCCAGTAAGGTAGAAGAAAATCATAACAGTGTGTCATTGAGAGGTTAAGTGGGGAAAGGATTTCAAGGAAGAGGTGTTTACTTGGTCAAGTTTTACTGGTAGGTATTGAAAGAGGAATGTGTTTCATGTATGCCTCACAGTAATGTTATGAGGGAGCACTGTGACAGTATTCCCATTTTACAGAGGCGTGAACTGAGGTAAGGATAACTTAAGTAACTTGACTAGGGTCACAGCTAGTAAATAGCAGAGCCAGGGTTAGACATAAGCCCAAGATACAATGGATAACTGAATTTTGCAGTCTCTGGTCTTTGGATGATTTAGTTAGTTTTGTTCTTGATTGCCCCGATGCTTGAAATCCCCTCCTTCTATACTTTGAAGAGAACAAACCTGTGTACTACATTGTGTGTGTGCTCATACATACATGCATACATAAGTACACACATGCATGTGCTGGCGTGTGCATCACATATCCCCAGGAGTACCCAAGAAATTGGTTGCCTGTAAGCTCTTGACACTCAGGAAAGGAACTGAGTTAGTTAAGAACAAAAATAAGAGGTAGACTTTTCGCAATACCTTTTAGTGTCTTTTGAATTTTGTGTCATATACATTGAAAAACAGGCATTTGGTTGGAAAACATTTAGTTTTTTTAAAAACTAAAGAAAAAGAAAAGAAACTTGCCTGAAATTCTCTCATATCCAGACATGATTTATTCTTTCAGATTCTTTGTCCTAACAACATCTCAGAAAAAGAATTACTTTAGAGAAGAAAGGTGTTTGATGTGTACTTCCTCCCCTTGAAAACACTGGTGCCCGAGTGCTTTCACCTCTTAAGATTTTTACCATATTTTTCTGTTTCTTCTTATTTCAGAATTCTTATTTATCTCTGTATTCCTCACAGTATTCTTGCTTCCTTGGTGTCTTACTCTACCCAGCTCTTTCTTTCTCCTGTTTTCAACTTCTCCATCTCTGCTAGCTTTCCCACTTGTTCAATACTCTTCCTTCTAGTCATATTCTCCACCAAGTCCCCCTCTTGGGTATTGCCCAGCCCTGTTCTTCCTCTTTTTATTCTTCTCAAATATATCTACTATCTCCTTTCTTCACTTTCTTCAACTTCTTTTTTTTTTTTTTTAAAGATTTATTTATTTATTTATTTATACAAGCACTGGGTACAGTCAGAAGCACAGGAGGGTGAAAGAATTCACCAGAGCCAGAGCAGGGAGCAGAACAGGCAGACTGACGAAATACACTGCTGAGGGGAGCAGCCGGCGTGGCAGGAGAGGTCTGCGTGCCATGTGGGACCCTCGCTGGTGGCTGGGGATTGAACTGGCACTGCAGAAGCTCCGGGCAGCTTCGCAGCCCAGCGCTCAACCGCTGTGCCACCGGGGAGGCCCTCCTTTTCTTCAACTTCTATCTGATTTTAAAAACTCTTCTTAGCATGGAATGTAGATTACATACTGAAAAATGCATAAAAACATTGTATACAATTTAATAAATTAGTGAAAATAGTGACATACTCGCAAATTTTTAACTCCCCCATGTTCAACAAACAGAAAGTTGCAGCTACCCCATAAACTTCTGTGTGCTCTTCTCCCCCCACTGAAAGTTTTTCTGTGTAATCACTCCTCTCCTTGCTCTTCTTTATAGTATTAGCAGCTTTGTATGCATCTTTTTCAGTCTTCACAGAATCCAGAATTCTCCTAGGTAAGGTTATCCATGAACAATTTCCAGTGATGTTTCTCAGTTCTGCTCTCATTAGGCCTCTGCTCTCTCTGACTTTGTAGATCAGTTTATCGAACTTCTTGGAAGTATTCTCTATGACCTGGGACTGTATTCTCCCGTGGTTCTGTATCTTTCAACCTTCTCTGCCTGCCCCTTATGTGATGTGCCCAGGGTTGGGTCCTGAGCTTGCTGCTGTTTTTACTGGTTGCGGCCAGCCTACCCACTCTGGTCATGTCAGCCTCTCCACTATGTTGCGGGTTACTTTGAGACTTAATCTTCAGCTCAGTCCCGTTCCCTGAACTTTAATCTTACATAGACAACTGCCGGGAGGACACCTCCATCTAAACACTCAACATCTAAGAAAGACTTCATCATCTTCCCCTCTGAATTGGCTTCCCCCACTTTCCCTACCACTTGTGAATCGGTTGTGGCATCACCACTCACTAGTTTACACAAGTTACAAACCTGGAAAGCCTCATTTCCCTTATTCCCCATATCTTTTCCATGATCGAACATGACCAGTCTTATTTCTCATGTATTTCCCAGATCTTTTCCCTTTCCCTATTTTTGTTACTCTTGTCTAGGCCCTCGTCACCTCATCTGGAACTCCTGACAGCCACTGCATTGGTCTTCTTCATTGGCATCTTACTTTCTGCCTTATCTTCATCCTCCCTGTAACTACAAGCCAAAGTGGTTTTTCCAAAATACAATTCTAGCTATTCTGCACCTGTTCTTAAAACTGAATAAAGTCCAAGCTCTTTAATATAGCTTATAAGGTCCTCCATTCTCTTACCCAGCTTTCTCCAGCCTCATCTTCAACCGTGCCTGGACCTGTACCCCAGACTCCATCAGCATGTGAGCTCTCTTGTAGTTTCATGCCATTGTTCTGCTGTCCCTCCAGCCTAGGATCCTGCATTTCATTCATTTATACCTACTTCTGTGAGAGTAAATTTAAATTTTATATATCCAGGGAAGGTTTCCCTGACCTCCTTCACCCCCTTGACTAAGTTCATTGGTGAGTCCTCCTTACCATGCCATTAAAACTTTACACATATCTATCACTGTCTGACATTATTCCGTCACTACCTATTTATAAATCTGTTGTATCCTGCATTATTCTCCTCTGTCTGAGTTACCCAATACCCACCACCATATTGGGCACAGTGCCAAACAGAATAAAGAGCAAAGAAGGAAAGAAAGGCACTTATTGATGCTAAGAATAAAAGAATTATTATCTTATACATTTTAACACATGGAATCATCTGAATATGGGGTCTCCACACTAAAATCTGGGAAGCAGTATTTCTAAGGACTCTTCTAAAAAAGAACTGTTTTGAAAAGAATGAGATTTTAGTTTTCTTCTAATATTTAATAAAGCCTCACAAATATTCATGTTGCAGACCAAACCTGGACCACCCAAAAAGCCGAAGACCCCTTCTGGAAAATCAGCCTTGGCATATTGCTACAACTGTGGGCAAGAAGGCCATTATGGACACGTAAGTCTCAGTGGAGTCTGGGCATAAAACATTCTATTATTCAGAGAGTAACTCCTGAAAAAAGAATTAGAAAAGAGTGTAATTCTGGACACTTGCTTTTTTTTTTTTTTAACATATAAAAATTTAACATCCTGACTGACATACTTCTCTCATCCCTACCAGACTACCAGATGTGGCAGAGCCTGTTCCTCTGATTGTTTTTAATATACATGAACAGGTTAGGCTAAAACAAACCCAACTCATAAAATCAGCCAGACATATAATAATAGTCAACAGGATGATAGCAGTTCTCATGAGCTTTTATCATTGCTAGTACTTCAGCACAGACAAATCATGGTTTTAGATTTTCTGTGTAGTCTTTCAATATCTGCACTTTTCCCTGGTATAGTGTTCTGTAAATCATCATTCACATATAAACCCTGACAGTCACCAGTGGAAAGACAGCGGTGCTGCACCATCAGCTCTCAGTCCCACAAAGGTCCAGATTCCATGTTCAGCCTGCACAGTCCCTAGCCCCACCTGAAAGTACCAGACTTTATATGTTCTTGACGCTGAGGTGTCAGAGCAAAACAAACTTTACTGTGAGCGGAGAATAGGTCTTCTAGCCAGCTGTCATCCCAGAGCCAAGATGCAATAGAATAAAGACACAGAACCCATCCATTCAGTATGGGAAGCTCAAGGCAGAGGAGGGAAGTTAGTAGTACAAACTAGTAGTAGGAAATCCATGTGGAGAAATTTATCTACAATCTCCAGGTAAGCTTCTAACAGCCTAGAAACCAAGATAAACTGACACCACATCAGGTCTGATGACAGGAGGAGAAAAACACACAGGCCACCAGTCCTCAAAATGGGTCAGGGAGTGAGCAGCAAGATGGGTAGGGTTGCAGGTCACAACTTGAGTTCTGACTGTGACTCTTCTTTGGTGCACATGTTGAAGCTGGAGCTGTACAGTATGGGAGGGGACAGACTTGGAGGATGCTGGACAGAGCCCAGCAACAGCTCAAGTTTATCTTCCACTTTGGGCAGCAGGACTGTAGAGTGAAAGGGTAGAATATAAAAGCTAAGATGAGGTTCTGATCCTCAGTTCTAATTTCAGCTCTCTGGTCTTCAGGTTCTTTATCTCCAAAGCAAAGAAAGTGTACCGGGAGATCTCTCAGCACTGACATTTGGGTGTGTTTTCCAATGAGATCAAATCCATGGTGCGGTGATATCAGTGGAGAAACTGCAATATATACTTAATTCGCTGCTATAGAATTTACACTGAGAACTTAGAGAATACTTCTTTTACAAAATTACTGTCTCTAGGTCTCTTATTATGTGCATTCCTCCTTGTTGGCAAAATTCAGATGTTGCCAACACTGTTTTGGAAACATAGTCACATAGGCAGTCCACTGCCACACAAATCACAGAGGTATAATTTATGCTTGCTTACCTCTTTAAAGCAAAGGAATATAATTTTAACATTTATGTTTGTTCAATTAAAGAAAAACAATTATAGTTGGACACATACTGCTTACTAGTCACTTCTGTTTGTGGAGATAGGAAATACATTGAAAGCATTTGGAATTTATCCCTGAAATCTAGATTGAGATAATTTATAATTCATAATGAAGCAAATTTGGCAGTCTCGTCACTGCCATAGATGAAGAACTCTAGATTATCCACACTAATGAAGAAGATCAGTGGTGTGGCTAATCCAGAATAGTAGATAAATTATATAGCCAACGATCAATTGTCTGTGCTAATGGAGAAGACCAGCGATGTGAATAATCAAAATATAATTTACATTTAGCTCTGGAAAATATTTATAATACTGTATAGCTTTGTATAGACCATAGGAGACCCAAATTGGAGACTATGCAGATAGCTAAAGATGTCTGAGGACTTTTCCCATTCAGATTTAGAAATTCAGCTCTAAACAAGTTATTGAATAGCTTCTTCATGTGCAGGATAACCTGAGGTGGATACGACATCGCCCTCCTTGATTCCACTCTGGAGTGGGGGGTGGGGCGGGGACAATTACAAGCAGCTACATGGGAAGGAAACTACAAAGCAACTACTCCAGGGGGGTATGAGGTGAGTGGGGTGTGGGCAGGATGAAGGCTCTGTTGAGGTGGGTATTGAAGGAGTATATCAGAGTCTCTAGTACCTTTTTGTAATCATAATTTACTTTTAATATTTTATGATTAGAATCTGTACCTATTCAGGCTGCTATCATCATAGACTTCTAGCTTAGAAACAATAGAAATTTATTTCTCACAGTTATGGAGGCTGGGATGTCCACAGTCATGACACTGGCAAATATGGTATCTGGTGAGGGCCTCTTTCTTGCTGAGTCTTCACTCATTAGAAGGGCTAGAGAATTCTGTGGGGCCTCTTTCATAAGAGTATTAGTTCCATTCATCACAACTCCACTCTCATCACCCACAAAGGCTCTACCTCCAAATACTATCACCTTGGAGATTCTGATTTCAACATAAGAATTAAGGGGGCATGGGGAGGAACATAAACAATCAGACCATAGCAGAATCTTGGGCCCAAGTCTTTGGTGAATATCCTTTATTCTGGAAATGTGGAACCACCATGGGTAGTGGTTTAGGAAAGCAACTCTTTATGTTACCATATTGATTTGATGGAAGGCAAGTGGCAGACATACACTAATAGACTAATAGACTACACTAATAGACATGCACTAAGCAAAGGACTAATAGAATATTTAAGGCCAAATAAAATAAACCCTCTAATAAAGGCATAGGTAGTGGGGATCCACACCACATCACTGATTAACTCAACCTGGGGGAGGAGGAAATGAAGAGGGGAGACATTTGACAGGGAAAATTGGGGAGAAAAGAAGGGTTTCATAGGTTAAAACGTACAGTGAGAAAATCAGAGCCTAAAATAATAGCATGTAAGCAAGCATGGCTTGGTGCCAGGCTGACTGATCCTCCCAGTGGCCCAGCAAGATTGCATCCTGCAGCCACAACATGAGGTGTCAGTGATGGGGGGCTCCCCTCTCATTACAGTGGTCCAGAATCTTGCAAAAACCTTGTGTGAACAGTATGACATTGTGACGTCATAATTTAAAATACAATTTGCAGGAATGTACAGAAAGACGAATGTCTAACCAGACCTTCCCAACATCTCCATTCATCTACTACTACGATGACAAATACGAAATTCGAGAACGAGAACAGAGAATAAAACGAAAAGTGAAAGGTATGTTATTAGATTTCTTGTTGGATCATCTTTGCAGTAGTTCCTAAATTCTTTTTTTGCACTGTCTTTGCCAGCTTTGGAGGTCCCTAGTTGGTAAAGAAAATATTTTTAATAATTACAGAAGCGGGAACTTGTTTGATTACCAGAAATCAAGTACCTACCTCAAAAATCTTGCCTTCCAGCCATATTGTCGCAATTGGCATGGTATGAAAACATACCTTTGTAGAGGTTTGCACCTGTAACCCCCAAAAGCATTCACAACAACGTAAACCAGCTTTACCTCAATAAACATAATTTTTCAAAAAATTCTTGTGTTATGATCTGTTCACAGTAAACATTTTTCTTGTGATTTTGGAAAATACTTCTATCCACATGTATATGCATGTGGATTTTTGTTTGACAAGTAACTATTTTTCCCTTTATAAGTTCCTGGCATTTTTCATGCAGAGAGAGGCTTTCCCAGCTGACTGATGCCTGGAGCTTCCCCTAAGAGTCATGTTTTTCAGGCCACCCTACGAGCTGAGCCCTGGGTCCACAGCCATCCTGCTGCAGTTTCTTTTCTTCTGGGTGCTGATGTAAAGTTCTAGCTCCAATTACCGTCTTATAACTTAAGTCTGTTTTCTCTACCCCTGTTCTTTCTTGCTGCCTACCTCAGGATGGTTGACTAGGATGGTTACTTTTCTTGCTCCTGGGACAAAATAGTCCTTTATTGTTCTGGTTGGCCTATACTTTGTTCTCTGCCTCCTTTATTATTTTGTAGACTCTGATTCCAAGTCCTTTTAAAAATGAAGATACTGAAGGAAACAAGGACTCAGAGGGAAAATAGAGCAATTATTCTCAACTCCTGCATGTTTTACATATTATATTTCAAATAAAATTTATCTCAACTATATAGAAATTATAGTACATGAAGATAGGTAAGCAACTAAATTGGAAAAAAGATTAAAAACAATATGCCAAAATGTTTTCTCTAGATTAAAGGACTATGGGTATTTTCTGTTTCATTTTCTTTATACTTTTCTCTCTGTCCCAAGTTTTCCATAACAAAGGTTTGTAACTTTTATGCTCAGAGAAAAACAATTTGTCTTCCTTTTTAGTTAGTTTTATTGAAAACCCCAGTCCACTGAGAGGCTCACTAATTTTTATTGTATGCTGAAGGCTATAGTAATTGCTTATTTTTGCCGCACATTCTGGAATTCCCTTTTTCTCCCTAAATACACTGGTTTGTACTTCATCTGTTGGACACTTCTTTCATCTTTCCGGGTTCTGTCGACATGTCAGTTTTCAGCCCTCACTGTAACCATCTGTCACCTGCCCTCTCAGAGTCACTACCGCCAGACACTTAGAGCAAGAGGACCAAGCCCTGGCAGATACAGCTTCACATTCGGCACTAATGCCTCTCAGCTACACACAGGCATGCACGCGCGTGTGTCTCTCCAAGCCAGTTATCTTTGAGCTAGAGGAATAATCTCCTGTCCAGCTTGGCATCTACTACAAGTACTATGGCCAGACTTTATCGTCAGAGGGTAATTGAAATGTCATATGAGATTGTCACAAGGCCATTTTATACATGTAGCTTCACCTTATCTTAGAGGGCTGTCTCCATTACCACAGGAACTTGAATTGGTCCGACAGGACTTTCCTTCACAAAGCGAACATGATCACGGCTCTCGCTGGTCCACATCTCCAGTGTCTGACCTAGTGCAGTATTGGAAAGGACAAGTGCCATTGGATTTCCAGATGTTTTCCCTTTTTAATAATCAGAAATGATGTACTACAGCCAATTTGATGTTTGCCTTAGAAACGGTTCTTTAAAAATGTATCATTGGTGCTTTAATGGTGTCAGTAGCTCCTTTAAATGTCTGGCTCCCCTCTCTGCTAAATTATTAGTCTGTGAGAGCTCTGCATGAATGATCTACCTACTAAATATGGAAAAATACTTTTGTATTTTCCAGAACTCCAGAAAAATGGGGATTTTCCCAAGCAATTCAAGAGAACTCATATGGAACCCCTGGGTAAGAGCCCTCACCACGATAAGAGGAAGAGCCATGGCCCAGGGAAAAACAACCGGTGGTCTCAAGAAAAGAAGGAAACGCAAAAAGAAGCCAAGGGCAGGAATAGTAGGGAGCGGGAGAAGCGCAGGAAGGCTGACAAGTGTCACGAGGAGGACGAGGACTTTCCAAGGGGCCCCAAAATCCACCCTGCAAAGTCCAGCACATTCAAACCCCAGAAGGCTCACAAGTCCTTCCACCGCTCATCACATCACCACAAGCCCAGGGAAGACAAGCTGCCCAAGGAGGGCAAGCGGGGCAAGCCCAAGAACAAGCAGAGCCACTTGGAGGAGGATGGCAACGATAATTTATTCTTTATCAAGCAGAGGAAAAAAAAGTCTAAGGTGCGGGACAGCTTCTGATTCTGCTTCCCGGCATCTGGGGGGTCACCACATCCCCCCACGGCCAGCAGCATCTGTGTTGTCTGTGATTCCCTGAGTGAGTTCTTATTCCCAGCCACACCAAAGCTGCTCGCCAGGGACCTGGGAGTTCATAGGTCCAGCAGGCCATTATGGAAGTAAGCAAAGACAAAGTCAGACTTGCCCCTGTTCTGGTACATCATTTTTACTCAGAATCTAGGGATAGGAAGAATTTATGTTTTGAAGAAAACTTTTGAAACTACTTTGAAAAAATAAAAGTTTGTCAATTTTAATTCGTATGCAGTATGAGTATGGAAATTAAATCCTTTCAGGAAGAGAAATTAAGGGAAGTATGAAAAATTCGTCACTCTTTCAGCATTACCTTTTTTTTTTAAACATTGGAAAGGATAATAACTATCGATCTAAATCCAGTCTTTCTTGCTTCTGAAACTGGTGTCAGAATCTTCCTTTGGTGAAAATATCACAAGTGCAAAATGGAGGTCTCACCACCAAAGTCCTAGTGAGACAAGGAATCACTGCTGGAGCAAAATACAAGTGAGGCATCGAACCCGCACGGAATGTCGCAAGACAGGTTTCCTGAAATGAGTTGAAAAAGACTCATCAAAGATTTTGATATAATCTCAATAAAATGATTTTTACCATTTTTGTAGCCAGATTCCAACAAGACTGCCATTCATATAGAGATGAAATTGCCCAACTTAAAAAATTGCTTGTTTTCATGGGTTTTTTTTAACTGCCACAAAGCTATACAAAAATTTTGTACTTGTGTACCTTTTGTACTTATCAAAGCCAAATGTAGAACAAGAATAAAATGTCTGAAATAGAGTAAATAACATGTTTTGTAAAAAGATGATGCAAATTTGGGTGACAAAGGACTTCAGGATCTGAGCTCAAAAGGCACTTGTGACCCAAGCTCTGCTCTGAGCAAAAGTAGAACAGGATGGAATCAGGTACATTTTGCTTCTTAAATGTGTGTTTTACTCTTTGCAAAGTACACAAACTGCTACATAACTTTTGTATCTTTTGTGGGGGGAAAGGAGATTCTCTCCTCCCTCCCGAATCGAATTGAGTGTCAGTTGTAGGTCCATGATCTTTCTAGTCCACCACCTTCCCTGCACCCACCCAGCTCTCAGCTAAGTGTAAGGTGCTTGGTTTTATAACATCAGCTGCGATTATTTGAACCCTAAGCTGAGTGCTCAGTCTTTTTACATCCTTGGTGTGGTGACAGCCACAAACGATGGCTCCCTAGAGCGGTGAACCCTGAGATAATTGGCATTATTCCTCAGGGGGACCTGGGCGGGCGTGGTTTATCTGTGTGGGCATGGTTTATCTGTGTGCTGTGACTGCGATCCTGAGGATCTCGCTTCAGAGCATAACTGGAATTGCCCTTCTTTACGGTCTTTCATACCTAGAGGATTGCTCAGAGGATGGGAGGAAGGAGCTCTCCCCCCCACCCCATTTGTTTCTTCACATTATGTTAAATTTTCTCCTTGTTTTTCTTTATTAGTCAAATATTTTGTACTGTGCCGGTGACCAGCCTCCGGCAAAGTCGTGTCAGGGGTTCCTGAAAGGATGAGACAGCCTCGGTGACCTGTAAGGGGCTGAAACTTAAGGGCTGAGGGGAAGGGGATGAGGTAGAATGAGGAGACACCGACACTTGGTGAGGTGTTAGTATCTTCTCCCGAGAGGCTCAGCAGGATTTTTATTTATACATTTTTTGCAAGCAATGAGATTACATTATCATGTGCATAGAAACAAAGGAGAAACAATCAGTGCATCTCTTTTTCCATAAGCTTTTGGCCACTACGTGCTCTCAGTAAGAAGGCAACCTTCAAGGTTAATAAAAAACTAAGCCTTATACTAAAACTCAATGTTTCAGCTAAACAATAACCTAAGACAGTAGATAGCCGCCAGTACATCCCTATCAGCCAAAGCCTAAGCAAGAAAAGACTCCTCTTATTCACATGGCCTTCAGCCGGGGGACCAGCTGCTACTCAGCTATCAGAACTTTTTCTACCTAGAAACTCCTTAACTCAAATAGCTTCATTTAAAAACTTGCCCAAGAAACTTCAAGAGAAGGCAAAAGAAGGACCTACTGTAATTATTGTGTTGTAATGCTTGTCAGGCATGTTCAATAAATTGTCCCCCATTGTCAAGTGGGCCAAACTGCCCAACAACTAATTTCTAAACAGACAATTTTCCGTGCCATTTACTTACAGTATGCTGATACATGTAATTTATTGCCTAATATACTTTCTGATAAATTTTTCTCTCTCTATGACCAAGAACAAAAAGCAAAGGGATACCAGATCTTCAGCCCCATGGTGTGAGGCCCTTTCTCTTAGCTGCTTGTCAGTATCCTATCTGGCTGGGGCAACAAAGCTCCCTGCAGCAGTACTGGAATATAATTTGCCCTTCAGGTCTGTGCATTTTTTTTTTAAAGATTTATTTATTTATGCATACAAGAGCTGGGATACAGGCCAGAGATCCCAGGGGTGAGAGGATCCACCAGAGACAAAGTGGGGAACGGAGAACTGGCAGATTGACTGAAACACAATGCTGAGGGGAGCAGCGGGCGAGACAGGAGAGGTCTGCCTCGCCATGTGGGTTGCTCCCTGGCCAGCTGGGGATCAAACTCATGCTGCAGAGGCTGCAGATTGCCCCATAGTGCGATGCTTAACCCCTTGCGCCACCAGGGAGGCCCAGGTCTGTGCATTTTTATCCAAGTGGGAAAGGAGACTGAGCTGCTTTTTGTCGGCGTGAGGATGGTGGGACGAGCAAAAAGCCAGAGGCACTTCTTCATTGCCCGTGACACCAGGTTCCTACACCAAGTGTTGAGCTAAAAGTCAGTCTGCATACATTAACTTTCTGTACAAAATAAGGGAGCTTAACGTTTATAGATTTGACAGTGAAGTATGACTTTAAGTGAATAAATAGCACTGAAAGAAGAAAAGTAAATGGCCAAATGATAAGGCCCCATATATAATTAGAATAAGGAAGACTAAAAGTCTTTTTGCTCAGGCCCCAAGGGGCTAGTTTCCCAGCTCCATCATGGAGAGAAACTCTCCCATGCACTCAATGGAAACTCTTGCTTTCATGGACTATGCTATTAGCAGTGCTTATTGTTAGCACTTTATGTTTGTATACATTTTATACAAGGATTACATTCTCATTTTAAGGGAAACAATTTTTTAAAACAAAATCTTACCTGATTTTTCCACTCAAAGCTACAGTTAAAACTTTTAGTTCTATCCTTTAGACATTTTTATGTACATACATACTTTGTTTTGTAACGTATTTTTTCATTTAATACATTGTGAAAATCTAATCAAATGTATTACCTACATTATTTTCAAGGGCTACATAATGTCCTATGATAATTGATACCGAAATTGTCAGGTCTAGTCTCCCAGCGCTGAGTCCCAACCACTAGACCCCCACGGGTTGGTGTTTTTCACGAAGTCGCATCAGGAACTTCGCAGACTCTCAGGCAAGCAAGCGAGAAGAGGCAGGTTTGTTTAGAGAAAGAAAAAATTTATTGAGGAGAAAAGGAACAGAAATAAAGTGGACTCCCAGGCCATGAAACAAGGCCAGGGAGGGGCAAGGAAGCCAAAGGGGAGTCGTGTCTCAGGGAATATAGACCTTCTTTCCCTCATTATTTTAAAGCTCTGCCAGTCTCTTTGTGATTGGCTAGTTTTTGGCTGTCTCACTTAATCTGCTACTGAGCAGGGGATCTTTACATTCCTTATCTAACAGTCTCCCAAATGAGCACCCCTGCATTATAGGGAAGAAAGTCAAACATCAGCTATTGAAGAAAAACAGGCTGGCGCCCACTGATCTCAGTGCTGACCCCTTCTCACCTCCCCCTTGCATAAATATCCCTGCACTCTGACAAAGGGCAGGACGGTGGTCTTTCAGACATGACTCTGCTGCCCTCCTAATTTGTCCATAAATTAAGCCACTCTCCCTTTACCACCTGAGGGAAACCAAGGCCAGCGTTAACAATGTTGTCCTTGGTCCTGGGATGTTTATTATTCCCAGTGGAATTAGTTGCATTCCTCTTATTGCCCTTATCTCTGAAGCCTTCCTTAATTCTCCTGAGGTTCCCCACCTGCACTGTCCTTGAGGCTGCCTAATTCTCCCTAACTTGCCCTCGGATTCAATATGACTATACCATAATTTATTTAATCAATTCACTGTTGCTGAACATTTTGTTTCCAATTTTCAGTATTTACAAAACATCCTTCAACATATGTCCTCCTCTGACTAGTTAATAAAATAGAATTTATGGGTCAAAGAACATGAATATATTTCATTCAAGTTTTAATATCTATTTCAGTATTTATTCCCCAAAGTCAGGTACTCCACAGCCACTTCTACATTCCTGGCAGCGGGAGAGATAACATACTCCCTTGATAGTGGATGTTTTCGTTCCTTTTTCTCTTTGCCATTCAGATGAGCAAGGAAACACTATTGGTTAGTGCTTCAGTGTGAGAGTGATGTGGGCTGTGTTTATGGAAGGAGAGACAGGATTAACTCTCATAATCTGTTGATAAAAGATACAGAGAAAAGCTTCTCATAGGAAACAACCGAAAACTCTTCTGCCAACAAAAGATTACATAGCAAGTAAGAGCCTTTCATTCCTTCATAGCTATCTTGATCCCTTGGTCTTCCACTTTTTTGGTTTTCACAACTCAGAGGGTGCTGCTGGTATCTCGTTAGTGAAGAGAGGCCAGGGATGCTGCTAAGCACGGGAATGCACACAACAGCTCTCACAACAAAGAAGTATCCAACCCCAAAGGTGAGTGGTGCTGAGACTGAGAAACCCTAATTGAAATCCTGACCAATTTCTCAAAAGGAATTTTGCTCACTAGGAGAGGCGTTCAGGACGGATCCTCATCTTACAAGGCTTGGCCCTTCACCCAACTGTGACAGTGTTGTGAGTTTGATGGGATGTGTCCCATTGATCTGAAATAAGGACCACTAGTTCCATGGCATGAAGGTTGACAGACTGTTTGGGCCACTTTATCATGGAGAGACAGGGCCACTTGAGATTCAGCAAGCTGAGGGGAATTACTAGTATAACCTGGAAGCCTGGATGCAAATACTAGCGCATCTAGCTGTGGCCTTAGCTCTGGTAAGATGGGTTTGTTATGGTATGTGAACAAGGAGTTTTAACTGGTGGGGAAGAATTGGAGACCACCTAGTGGGAATGATGAAGAACGTCAAGTTGCAAGAGCTGTTACCAGGCCCCAGGACCAGCACAGGCCCTTAGGTTTTATGTTGGACTTGGATTTCAAAGGAGTACTGGAGTACCAAGTGTTGGAAGACACGGCTTTTTATGCATGCCAGGGAGTCATTTCGTGTGATGAAGCTCTCACACTTGCTCAATCCAGAGAGCATAACTTAAATTTCTGGTTCATTTAATGAACATTGTACATACCCATGCCAACAGTCATGAAGTAAATCACTTTCTAAGGTGATGCACTAGAAAGCATGTCCAATAAAACCTAGTAAGGGAGTAAAAAGACGGAAAAAGGAATATATGGATTCTAAGCCAGTCGCCTTACCAAGTCAAGTCCCACAGAGGGAAGCTGTCAGACTCCTGAGGGAGTCTGTTTAGTTCTGTTTTAAGTCAGTCACTATTTAAGAGCTGCCCCCAGGCATCTTTTCCAGTAAACTCTAGCTGTATGCTCCCCAAGTGACTTTAGGCAACACCCTGACAGAGACATAGGGCTATGAATGAAACACTAACGTTCATGTGCTGTATATAACTATTATCTCAAGAAGGTTCTTCCCACAAATGGATACTTGGCAGTCATGCACCAGAATATTTTTTATTATTTTTTGAATACAGAAAATACAACTTCATTTAGATGTGTTACATGGAACTATTTTCTCAATAAAGTTTATCTGTTTAACCTACCCATATTTGACAGTGTTACCTGAAAGAGTTCAGAATATCAAATTTATTGTAGCATTTATCATAGTCATTATCAAAATAGTTTCAGGAATTGCTGCTTCCAGCCAGGATTGGACTAGTAGGGACCAGATTTACCCCCCATCCTGAGGCAATGTAAAAATATATATGAAGTTTTCAAGACAGGACATCACAGAAGGAAGGACTGCACTCTGCAATAGCAGATATGAGGGGTGTGCCCTGCGGTGGCCCCATTTGACTGGAGAGCTTCCCGATGGTGGAGCCAGGAAGGAAAGCCCAGGAAGAGCTTTGTGGAGCTGAGGAAACAGATCTAGGAGCCTAGAAAATCCAAAATGGCTAGAGTTTGTGGATCAAATCACCAGAGAGAAGAGACCTACATGGAGAGAAAACAGCAATCCCAGCGGTGCCCTGCGGAGTCTTCAGCTGAGAGATGATCAGCAGCACATCGTGTGAGGAGGCCGCCTGAAAGGAAACTCTAGAGCTCACACAGAGCTAAGAATAGTTTGTTCTCACCAGTAAAAGCAAAAAAACTCTTAGTTGATTCAGCCCTGAGTCTAGTACTCAGAAGTCTTTACTCAGTAATGGAAGAAATTAGCCCCATTCTAAACTCTTGTCTGGTTCTGCCTAATAACTTAAAAAAGCAAGACCTGAAAGAGTCTGTTTCCAAATAACTTAACCAGCTCTAGGAACAAAGCTCAAGAGTATAAGAAAACAAAAATACCCAGGCCCCAGTAAGGTAAAATTCACCATGGAATACTAGAAAAATGTAAACCAATCTGCAGACCAGGAAGTGGATGCCTGGTTGCCTGAGGGTGTGGGGGGGTGGTTAGGAGGGGTGGCTGTAGCACAGCCCCCTTTGTGAAGGTAATCTGCTTCACGAATGTAAGAGTATTTTAGATAGTCCTCACAAAATACTTCCCCAGTAACATCTAGGCTCATACTTGATCAGATTGGGCACCATAATCAAGCTAAATTGACACATAAAGTTAACCATCACAGAGATCTTAATCCCAAATATGGAAACTGAGGCAGAATAGGGCAAACTAAGGCAGACACTTGACAAAATCTTAAACCCTAGAACATGGTGCCAGACCGGCCAAGTAACTTTTGTACCTTGGCAATTATATTATTTAGTTTTGCATCCCACATAAAATTGTCTTTAGACCGGAACCAAGCTGAACATCTATAAGGTCTATAAGGTCAACTTGTAGATGCCAAAGGTTCTTGCAAACCACTCTGTGTCGGGGAGAACGGAGCAGGCCAATGTAGTCAGGCCTGCACCTAGAGATGCAGACTTTGGCTTGGTGCCAAGAAGCCCTTCCTAACTGGAGTTTCCAATGTAGGCCAGGGGCCTGGCACACCTGGAGGTAAGCAACTCCCTGAGGAAGAGGTTCTATCGTCCACTCACTGAGACTGGGGCCAGGGACCAGAAGGTCTATGAGTTCTGGTAACCCTAGTTACTAAAATATTGCTCACAATTAACAGCACCCCTCAGAAAAGTCCCTGCTTCTTCCTTCTCTCTGTGCCCCTCCCCCCCCCCAGTGGAAACCATCTGTGTCCTTTTCTCACCCTTCCCCCACCTGCCCCTCTCTCCAGTCAGTCTCGCCTGATTAGTCTTTCTGGGAGGAGAGCCAGCCAAACTCACCTCTGTCTCAGCCCCTTTTCACACCCCACCTCATCCTTCGCACCTACCCCCCATGGAGCCCCAGAGGGCCCAGGGGATGCACCATCATCCTGGACAAGTCATGGGTCACCAACCACCTCTCATGCCCACACCCATTAATCATCTCTTCCTGGTGCTTTGCATGGCAGCCTCCTGCACTTGGCTGCTCAGGGGAGTTTTCTGGTTTCATCATTTCAATTAACCTTGGCCTCTTGGGTCACTCTGGATTCCCCTGACACCCCACCACAAACCTAGCCTCTGAAGCCTGCCTGCCTGTGCTCCACAAGTCCTACCTTTCACTCCTGTCACCCAGACAGGCACCATCATGCACCACCTCTATCCCATCATACAAGTGATGGAGAGAGAGAGCCACGGCAGGGCTCTGGAAGCTCAGGTGTATGTGGGAGCTGCAAAGAGCCTAAAAGATTATCTAGTCCACTCTGGTGCATCCTACTTCTCCCCCATTTCCCAGATGGAGAAGTTAAGGCGGGATGAGGGGAAATCTTACTCATAGTCACACCTCAAGTCTGAGGCAGAGACAGAGCCAGCTTTGCTCTTGAGACGCTCCCTGTTGGCCCCCTCTGCCTCCCTCTACCCTGCCTCGTCAGCAGAAAACAGCTTCTCTGAAAACATCAACAAGTCAGGAATGAGTGGAAAATGTGTCTGGTGTTTAAATACTGAATCTCAGCAGCCTGATTCCCTCCAGGCATCCTCTGCTCAGATGGCGGTTGTTTGCCTGAAATTCTGGGCACAGCCATGTGCGGGGCTGTGGCCTGGGAGCTGGGGGGACTGGAGGGAGAAGAGACCTAGCCCAGGCCCGCAGACCCGCATTCCCACTTTTAGCTCAAGGAACTGAGCATCTCCCCAGAGTCATCAAAAGAGCCAGGAAAGAGCCAAAGGAATGAGAAGATAAAGGAACCAGACCTGGGGAGAGGGAGAAAATGGGGAAAGAAACAGGAACAGTAGCAGATCCAGAAAATGCAGAATACAGCTGGAGACTTGAAGTTGCCAGACCGTCGCGGGCCGACACAGGCCCCAGCACCTGCGAGGAGAGAGCGTCTCGGTGCTCCCACGACAAAGACCCTGTCAGGAGCAGAAAGCTTCCATTCTTCAACCTGGACGACCTTCAGAAATGATAGTTCTAGAACCCTCCCTGGAACCCATGGGGAAACTGAGTTGGGGCAGAGTCAGGACAGGTGCCCAGACCCTGCATCCCCTGTGGGGCTGTCTGCCGGGGAGCAGGACCAAGAACCGGGTTTGAAGGCGGCACAAAGCAGGGGAACCAAAGCTGGGTGTTGTGCTTTCCTGAGCGGCCAGTGAGGCAGAAACATCACAAAGGACAACTGGGGCGTCTCTGACGAGACGAGACGCTGTGACAAACTGATGTGGTTGTGATGGAGAAAGAAGGGCTATGAAAGTGAAATCTGCCATTTGTGAAGTAGGAAACTGAAAATGTGTTCTCCGTCCCATGCAAATCATCTGGCCTTTCCTGCACCTGCGGCAGCTCACAACAAATACAGTTCTGGGATCCAGCCGGCCTCAGGTTCTCATGGCTGCC
Source organism: Talpa occidentalis (assembly GCF_014898055.3). Classification (NCBI taxonomy): domain Eukaryota; kingdom Metazoa; phylum Chordata; class Mammalia; order Eulipotyphla; family Talpidae; genus Talpa; species Talpa occidentalis. The sequence continues at coordinate 52,214,707 of NW_023605083.1, forward strand.
TGGGGAGCAGGAGCAGAGAAGGCCTCTCCACGCCCCTGTCCAGGAGGGGCATGTGGATATGCCCAGGCTCCATCCACAGGTGCCTGCTGGCCTGAAAGGTGACCCCACTGGGGCTGTCTTCCTAGGGACAGCACTCAGGGCCCTCCCCAGGTACCTCTGGATTCCTATCCCACGCCTCCTGCCACTCCCCCTTCATTCCACCCACATTTTCACCCCTGTGAGAATGTGCTCACCCTATGTCTCCTGCTGGAGATGCCTGCCTTCCTTTGCTCCCCCCAACCCTGTCAGTCGGGTCAGAAATTCCCCAGGGGAGCTTTCCCTTGTGTTCCAGCACCATGAGTGTCTCTCAGTCACACCTCCAAGCCCTGTTCTTCCTCGTGCTCACCCGTTCTACTGGGTTTAGCTGTCTATTTACTCTCATTCTCCCTGAGTAGACTGGGAGGCCCTGGAGGCAGGTACCATGCTTGCATCATCTTTGTATCTCTCAACCCAAGCCTGTGCTTGCCTCCGCCCTCCTGCCCCCAAGGGCTCAGGATGGCAAACATCCTGCACGCATGCTGCTAGTACCCCAGCCTCAGGCCAGGGCAGACACTGTCTATTAGTCATGATCTCCTTTTCCTTGGAGGCTCATCAACAAAAATAGGAACTGCCTGGCACCAAGGTTGACTGTCCTGCCGAAACAGAACCAGCAACTGTCCCTGGGATGGGTGCTCAGTAAATGTGTGAGTGGGACCCCAGCTGGGGGCTTTGGCTCCTCCCAGATTTGGCTCCAACATGGCCTGATCTCTCTGATTTCCCAGGGATGCCAAGGCCGACTTCCTCACACCATCCTCCGCATACCTTCTGTGCCATCTAGGAAGAAATGCAGAACCTTCCTCAGTACATATACCAACTCACACGCAAGCACATTCCCAATCCCACATGCACGTATGCACCTACATACATGTTCAGATGCTCTCACACCTAAACTCTCATACATCACATGTGCACACAGGCAGACCAACTCAAACTCACACGTGCTCACATGCAGAGACACACACCCACGCACTCACCCCTGCACACATGTCACAATTGTGCATGCTCCTGCACACACATAGTCACACTAATACACACAAATATACACTTTGGTTGAACATTTGGTGAGTTTGGGGGACTTCAGTGAAGACTTTGAAGCGGAGTCTCCCACAATCCTGTGTTTCCTGCTATCCACCCTCTCCCTCTCCCTGTTCTTCCATTCATTTCAGCACGACCCCATCCCATCGTCATATTTTTGACCCTCTGTTTTATAGAGCCGCCTGCTGCCCACTCCGTCACCAGGGCCTCAGGAAGGTATTCAGGATTGGACTCTGCAACGAATTCACACATCGGAGGTGACCATTTATGATTGCTGTCACTTAGGTAGGGTTACATGTATTTGAACTTCATGTAAATGGAATCATCCAATATGGACTCTTTTGTCTCTCATTTCTTTAGCTCAATGTGTCTGTGAGATTCAGCCATGGGTAGAATCTTTTAAAGCTTTATTTCAAACATTGAGAGTTGGAACGCTAAAGTTAGAGGAGCCCAAACTTAAACACAACAGTTTCCTAATCACCCCACCACAGAAGCGGGCTCTCATGAAAATGAGCTTTGATCCTCTTCTTCTTCTTTTTTTTTTTTTTTTTTTGATCCTCTTCTTTTAAAAGCTTACACAGAACATAACCCTCAAGGACCACAATGTATAGCAAGGACCCCCACCCCCACCCGCACTGAACATGGAGAGTCTCACTCCAGCCCACGACTTAAGAGACTCTATTAATCCCAGGCTGGATTTTCTATGCCCAGTGGTTTTCCATTTTGTTTTTTAATTTTTACTCTAAGGACTTAATTCTAACAAAAGAGTCAAATTACTGCCATGCTTTAAAATGAACTTGTTTAGGGGAGTTAAAAACAGGCTTTAGAATATAGAGCTTTAATTAACTTTGGGAGATGGTAATTAAACAGCCTCTGTGCCCTGTCTCATGCTTTGCAAGGAAGAGAAACCAGAGGCGAGGTTCTTACTTTGGCAAAACAATGGAAACATCTGAAGAGTTTTAAGCTCCCCCTACTTAGGCAGCACCCCCAGGCCAATGCCAATGGGGTGTGTTGGGTTGGGGCCCGGCACCATGCTAGTTTTCAAGCTCCCGGGTATGGAAGGTTGAGATTCTCTACTGTAGATTGACAGCTGCCAACAGTGATGGGCTAAGAGGGGAGGCAGGGAAATGGGTGAGGCTGAGAGACACAGAGAGGTCTTCTCACCAAAATATGGTAAGCTTTGGAAAGAACCAAGGGGGAAACAACCAGGCCAGACGACACTGAGGGACAATTCAAGCCCCTGAGGGAGAATTCAGCTATGGGCCAAACTGTGTCCCTGCTCAGCTCGTATGTTGACATCCAAATCGCCAGTACCACAAAAAGAGACTGTATTTGGGGATAGGACATCTTAAAGAGACATTTAAGTTAATACAAAGCTATCCAGGTCTTAATCCAGTCTGAGTAGGGTCCTCATAAGAAAAGCAGATGGGGATGAAGAGAGCAGAGCACAGGCACAGAGGGATGACCCGGGGAAGAGGATCTGCAGCCGTGGAGAGGTCCAGGGACTGCAGCCCCACCAGCCTACTGCTCTCAGACTTCGACCTGCCAGAACTGTCCATTTCTGTCATTTCTGCCGCCCACCCTGGCTGTGGTGCTTTGTTCAGGCAGCCTGGGCCGACAGTACAAGTTTGCTTTCAGCTCTTTACTCACACGTGTAAAGGGCCTCCCAGGGGCCCAACCTCTGGCCAGAATCTCCATCTCTAGGGCTCTTCCCTACAAATCCATCAGGAATGCACTTATAGAATTATCTGTTAACGTGTCCTTGGATATTCTTTGTAGATGTTAGGAATGTCCAGCTGGGAGAATGGGGAAGTAAATGAGCAATTGGTTCAGCTGAGCATGAAGAAGTCAAAGTTTACCTGCTTTCAGCATGGACCTATGTAAAAAGGTATCAACCTTAGCCTTGATCAAGAACCCCATCCTGAGATCGCCTAACCCCACCCAAGACCCAGATCGTTTGTCGACTCTCTTTGGCCTCTAAAGTCTAAGTTCTCAACAGGTAGCCCTCCCCATGCTCAATATACACAGCCCCACAGTGAGTCTTCCAGCTTTTCAGGCTGTGGCTCAACCTACCCATACATGCGTGTATAAATGTGAAAAAATAAGTCAAATTATAACTACACTTTATTATTATTTTTAAGATTTATTTATTTATTTATTTATTTATTTATACAAGCACTGGGCACAGTCAGAAGCGCGGGAGGGTGAGAGAATTCACCAGAGCCAGAGCGGGGAGCAGAGCAGGCAGAAGGACCGAAGTACACTGCTGAGGGGAGCAGCGGGCGGCAGGAGAGGTCTGCGCGCCATGTGGGACCCCCCTCCGGTGGCCGGGGAGCAGCCAGGGATCGAACCGGCGCTGCAGAGGCTGCGCGGGCAGCTTCACAACCCAGCGCTCAACCGCTGCGCCACCGGGGAGGCCCTAACTACACTTTATTTTATGTAAGTTATGCATCAGTTTTTAAAAGGGCTGTAAAAGGCAGCTTATAAAGGCTCGACATTGGAGTGATAGGCATGCAGGTGACTGGTGCGGGGTCTGTGGTCCTGGGGGAGCATTGGCCCAGAGGCTGAGCTGTGACTTGGATTGGAAGCTTGCAGTCAGGGAAGGCTTTCCCTGAGAGGTAGCTCTCCAATGAAGGCTCAACGGTGAAGGCAGAATGACAGAGACAGAAAGGGTGCTTCAGACATGCCGGCTCAGAGGCTGCGGGGCAGGCCGGTGGAGGACGCACTCAGGTGGAGAGCCCTGGCTGCCGGGCGTGGTCTTGTTGGGCAAGGAAGATGCGCCACCAGCTGCAGGTGGTGTCTGCTGTGCTGATTCAAAATGATCCCGGCACGATAAGTGAAGGGTCACAACAAGTGAGGTTGTTGTCCACAACCTCAGAGAGGAGGCCAAGCAACTGTGCCAGCTGCAGAGTGCAGAGGAGAGTGGGTGGGGTGGAGTTGCAGCTCAGGAGTCCAGATAATGTGGCCAAAGTCCCAAGTCCCTCAACTTTGGGATACAAGTAGGCAGGTTGGTAGGCCAGGCACAAACCAGTGAGCTAGACTTTCTGTGGGTCTTTGTATATGTGTGGTGGGGAACAGTAGTGTTGATAGGGAACTTAAGCTTTGGGGGCAAAAGAGAATAGACACGGTGTCCGGGGATGGGGTGAGGGGAATTCAGGGCAAGGTCTTGGGTTGCAGACTTGAGCCCAGACTGGCTCAGAGATTCTTAGCTGATCAGACTGGGCTTACCCATGTTATTTTACTGTATTTTGTAATGACCTTTTGGTGTCCTCCCCCACCATCACCCCAGTTTACAGAGAGCAACACTGAGGCCCAGAGAAAGGAATAGAAGTGAGAGGAAAGGGAATATCTATGGGTGGGCTAAGTAATGCAAACCAAGCACATATGGGGCCTGGCGCTGTCCCGGCTCAGCCTTGACCAGCAGTTCCTTCCAGGCTCACTGGAGAGCAGCCTATGCCAGGAGGACTTTGAGGGGGCCTTGCAGCTGGTGATTTCAAGAATAAGAGGCAGAGGGCCTCCCCGGTGGCGCAGCGGTTGAGCGCTGGGTTGCAAAGCTGCCCGTGGCCTCTGCGGCGCCGGTTTGATCCCTGGCTGCTCCCCGGCCACCGGAGGAGGGTCCCACATGGCGCGCAGACCTCTCCTGCCGCCCGCTGCTCCCCTCAGCAGTGTACTTCGGTCCTTCTGCCTGCTCTGCTCCCCACTCTGGCTCTGGTGAATTCTCTCACCCTCCCGTGCTTCTGACTGTACCCAGTGCTTGTATAAACAAATCATCAAACAAACAAATTAATTAATTAATTAATTAAAAAAAAAGAATAAGAGGCAGAAATGCTCCTAGTGAATTTGCACAGAGCAGCAGCAGCAGTTCCTTCTGAATTTCTGTGGGGTATTTTGGTTGGGGTTTTACTTTTAATTATCCAAATTAGCATTCGGTGAATTCCCATATTTAAGGGTTTCCATTTTGATACCAGCTGTCAAAGTGGAAGTGGAAGTGTGTTGGGCTTACCCACCAGCTGGGGTGTGTAATAGGCAATGGACAATGGGCTTCCCCCAGCACGTTGCACATTGGTGTGCTTTCTTTCAGAACAAGTAGTAAATGCGCACTGAGATCCATTTTTTATAAAAATGAAAATCAAACTTTATACAGACATGTATATAGCTAGTTGGGAACATGCACATGGATATGAAGATACGTGTCTTTGTATGTTCCTAGAGAAATATCGGAAGAGGACACACCAAACTATCCCTCTTGCTTTTCTCTAGAAAGTGGGCTTGCTCTCCTGTGAAGGAGTATTTGAATGTACTACGTATTGCGCATGTTCTGTGTTTCAGAGGAAATTTCCTGGGTTTGCATCTCTCTTCTCCCTGACTGAACCTGCCTCTCTCCCCCGGCACTGGCCTAGGCCAGGACACAGGGTGAAATGGGCAAACATTTTATTAGGTGAATCACAAACCTAAGTGTGCAAGGGAGCCCTGGCCAGCAGGAGGCACGTGGTGCTGAAGGGCGCTCGTGAGCACTTAGGAAATGTTTGAGGAATGAATGAATGAGAATCCAGTCTGAGCAATCATAAATTCTGAATTTATGATTCACACAAATTCTGAATTTGTGTGTCTGAATATACAGTTTTTATTGTATGAATACTGGGAATTTAATGAGACAATGAATAGAGGACATCAGCTGGAGGTTAAATGTGTTATCACTAGGTAGAAATTTGTTTTCATTAAAATAACAGAACTGTATTTCAGGCACTTGAAAAATAAAGAAGGAAAAGGTATAATCATACACCCTAACATGCCGTTTGTATTTCCACGAAATTCCTTCAGGGCTCGTGAATGTGTACACAGTTACCTCTCTGCACGCCACAGCGGAGGCTAGTCCAAGGTTTGTATCATGATTTTTTTTTTTAGCTTACAGGTGTAGCCCATGTATCTCCCTCCCATTATAAAGTCACCAAACTAGTATAAGTGCGGGGCGCCAACTCTGTAAGGGCATGAATGTATTTAACCAATCTTCTGCTGTTATAATGAGGTAGCTTCCCTTTTTTCATTACAGCACAGTATTAAATTTTTAATTACTAGCCCAATGCCTTCATAATTTTGCTCTGGGGTACCACTCAGAGACGCCTGGGCTCCTCGGGTCCGTGTCCCCGAAGCAGAGGAGGGGGGCAGTGTTAAAGCATCCGGGCCAGCCCCGGTGTTACCAGTGCGCATGAGACTGGGGGCTCGTACCAGGACATCAGCAGGCTGCCTCCTTGCTGAGAAAGCCCAGCTGCAGGAAACGGCGGGCTCAGTGACATCGTGACATCAGCTCCTCGGGCCTTCATGGACATTTACAAGAATTTACACCAACATTGGTGTGCAGGTCACATTTGAGTAGCACTTGTCTCTACAACTTTATTAAGCATCATGGTTGACTGTGGAAGTGCTTAGATGTGGGTGGATTCGCGGTTGGATTGGGGGAGATTAACAGTCCCTCCCATGAGCTAAGGCCCCTTTGTGCAGCTATAGGCAGAGGCGCCTCATCCCGTGCTGTGCTCCTGCTGCCTTCATGCCCTTGAGGGTTTGCTTTGTGATTTTTGGGGGTGCATTGCCTTATATAAGCATGAACAGCCAGAGCTGTCCCATAGCTATCATGCTGCTGGCAGACCTAAGGGGACCTGAGGGTCACTGGGCCCTTAGGATGTTGTTAAAGACGATGCTTTTACAATTGAATCCCAACTAGTCTCAGAAAAGAGCAATGAGCCCACCGAGCAAAGGAAGGATTTTTAGCTGAAAAGTGACCTCGTCAGGTTTGCACTTTAAATGGACCAAGATTACTGCGCTGTGGAGAGTAGATTAGGGGGCGCGAGACCAGAGGTGGAGAGAGTGGGAGAGCCAGGACCAGTAGCCTCATCAGGCTACAGCCGAGGGAGGAGCGTCCTCTCCCAGCCCAAGAGTTTGGGCTCGTGCATGGAATGGGCAGAAGCAACTGAGACATGACCTAATGGGGCCTTGTGTGTTGCTGAAAGTGTGCAAAGGTGGGGACAGGTCACATTTATGTGTTCTTCACCCTTGTGCTCACAATTGAAAGAGACCACACAGGCTCAGAGTGCAGCAACAGGGTTTATTTACAAAGGGGTGATGGCCCATAGAAAGAGTCCCTAACGCCACAGGTGGCTGCTGTCCTACCCCAGATAGAGTCCACAGTGCCCAGTTGAACAAATCAAAAGCTGCTCGTGCAAGATTGTGTTGACTGTCTGACGGGAGCCTGGAAGTGGTGCACACTGGGCAGCGGTGGGCCAGCATCCAGCTAACTGTGGGCAGCTGAGTGGGTCATCACAGGGGCTGCTGAGGCCACACCAAGTCTCCACCTGAAGCTTCCTCCAAGTTGAGTCAAACTTTCTCAGCCAACTCAAGCCTCCCCAGGCAGCCTCGCTCAAACCGACTGAAACTTTCTCTGCTCAAGTCAAGCCTCTCCTCTTGTGTGCTGGCTCCCCAGGCAGCTTCTCCCCTAGGCAGCCTCTCTCCAACCTCCCTGAAACTGTGTCAAACTTCTGTTTCCATTCCCCTCAGGGCACCTGCCTTTCAAATCTGATTGGTCCATTTTCCAAGCCAGCTGTTTTCGATACTACTTAATTGGTGCCAGGGGCAGCTCGGACCTGGTTTATTTTCAAAATGACCTGAGGATTCAAAACCAAAACTCCGGGAGTGTCCAACCCGCCCTGCACTGTCTCTTGCAGGAGTTGGGCAGGTGAGCTCTGCAGTATCTGAATGGCACTGGCCGTTTCTCCAAAACTACCATTTTTTTTCTGGTTTGGGTTTTGGTTTTTTTCCCCCCAAAATCCAAAGATGGCTGCACCAGGGATGGCCCTCAAGGCAAGTTGCCGTGGCATAGCCCAGGCTGATGCCACTGATCTGACTACTTGTGCATCTGCCATCCCTGGAGAAGGATGTGTCCAGCTCCCCCACTGACCTGTTTGATGGGAGCCACATGGAGCCAAGCTGTTCCTCCAGTTTGAAGACTCAGGTACAAGCCCAGGTGAGGTCCATGGAGCTATAGTGCCCTGAAAACTGTCTGCTGTTGGAGGTCCTGAGATTGTGTGGCTGTTTGTTGGGCTTCAGCAATAAGGAATTGATGGGGGTGGGGGGGGGGAGGGCGTGCAGAGGACGAGGTAGTGAACAAAGCCAAGGGTCCTTAGGAAAGCAGCTGGAGTTGGTGGTCACCTGGGTGTGTGGGTAAGACTGAGGGAGGATTTTAGGCTCAGGACTTTGGCTCTGAGTGGTTGAAGTTCCAGCGCCTGGGAGGGAAGGAGATTCCAGTAACAGGAGGACGAGGAGTGACCCCCACATTAGACTGACGCCAGCAATTCTCTCCTTCCCTACCCTTTCTCCTTGTTTCCGGTGGACACCAGGGCCTGTGCTGGTCAGGATAAGCCCTTGGTGGCTGAACCACTGAGCAAGATGACTCACATCTCCCCCGCACTGAGAGGCCTGGGCTCTGTCTTCATGGCGCCTCCATCACAGACCCCTTAGGACAAGGGAAAAAGGCAGACTTCCCAGCCCGAGGGCCCCTCAGTGGAGGCCCCGCAGATTTCCCAGGGCTCCCTGCAGAAAGATAGCCTATTCTTACTTTCATTTACTTAAAATAACAGCTTTGGCAGCAATGAAACCACCCAAAATACTCACTCCTTTATTTCCAACTAAACAAGTTGAACTCAATTTGCATTGGATAATTATTTTCAATTAAGTGATAACAATCTTGTTTCGTGCAAAAATAATCTTGTCCAAAGGCCAAACAGTTTATCCCATGCAAGAAACAAGGCTGCAGTGACAGGAGGAGGCCGATCTGCACGCTCTCCATGAGGGTGGAGGGATGCCCCAGCTGAGCTCCTCAGGGACACGTCTCAGCCTACAGGCCAGTTGGGACTGTTGACCTGGAGCTTGGCTCCCCGCTCTTTTGCTCTGAACTAAGAAGAGACCACCTCCTGACAGCTGCCAGTTGCCAGAAACAGCCTCGAGTACAGAAAAGGGCCCAGGACAGAGGCCAGCGACCTGAGTTCCAGTAGCTCTGTGTCCCTGGCTGTCATCCTTCACGTGGGCCTCAGGATCCGCCTCTGTTTAGGAAGTTTTCCATCTCAGATGTTCTGTCTGAGATTCTGTCCAGAGCTACCCAGGTCTAGAGTCAGGTTTTCTCTAAGGGAACCAGCCCAGCAGCAAAGCCTCACTTGCGGGGTATTCTGAGCACAGCTGAGGTGGAGCTTTACCCCCAGCAAGCAGAGAGAGGAAGGTCTGAGTTCTGAAGCCTCATTCAGGAGCATATGTCATCCTTTTAAAAAATTTTTTTTAATTTAAGTATCACTACATTATAGCATGATCTAAGTTTCAGCTGTGCATCATAGAATATACATTACATTCACTCAAGCCCAAGTCTTTTTTTTTTTTAAAGATTTATTTTTATTTATACAAGAACTGGGGTACAGGCCAGATGAAGGGAAGGGTGAGAGGATTCACCAGAGACAGTGCAGGGAGCAGAACAGGCAGACTGATGAAATACACTGCTGAGGGGAGCAGCGGGCGAGATAGGAGAGGTCTGCTCACCATGTGGGTTGCTCCGAGGCTGGTGGGGATCGAACCGGCACTGCAGAGGCTGTGAACAGCTTCACAGTGCTGCGCTTGACCGCCTGCACCGCCAGGGAGGCCCCCAAGTCTTTTTTTAAAAAGATTTATTTATTTATGCATACAAGAACTGGAGTGCAGGCCAGAGGTGTGGGGGGTGAGAGGATTCCCTAGAGACAGAGTGGGGAGCAGAACTGGCAGATCTACCTAAATACACTGCTGAGGGGAGCAGCGGGCCACTGTGCCTGGTGATAGCTTGATAGCACTGAGACTTTAACCCCTGCGCCACCAGGGAGGCCCCTCAAAGCCCAATTCTTTTCTTCACTATACAGTTGTCCCCTTTGTTCCAACTTACCCATTCCTCTGCCCCTCCCCTTAGTTAGACACTAATTGGTCTTCTAGACCTACATCACTCATCCTGTCCTACGGAAATTGTGTCACATGCAGAGCAGAGAGAGTGGTGAGCAGAGGGACCCACAGGCATGCGCGGGTGATGTTAGCTGTGTCTCTCCAGACCAGGCAGCCATCACAACGCAGCCAATGATTGCTGGTCTCTGTTAAGTGTCTTGTCTTGTAATCTCAACATGTATTTTTGACCTTGCTTGATGTTCATTGTCTGTTAAATGCACTACAAAATTTAATCCCCTTGGTTTGTGACTGAGTAAAGGATGTTTTGAAAGAAAGACACACACTTTCTAGTCCAAGAGTCCTTGTAATTTTTTTTAAAAGATTCTATTTTCTAGAGCTGTTTTATTTTTTTTTTTAAAGATTTATTTATGCATTAAAGAGCTGGGGTATAGGCCAGAGATGTGGGGGTGAGAGGATTCACCAGAGACAGAGTGGGGAGCAGAACAGGCAGACTGACTGAAATACACTGCTGAGGGGAGCAGTGGGTGAGTCAGGAGAGGTCTGCTGCGCCATGTGGGTAGCTCCCTGGCCAGCCGGGGATCAAACTCGTTCTGCAGAAGCTGCGGATTGCTTCATAGTGCGGTGTTTAACCCCTAGCACCAGCAGGGAGGCCCTGTAGAGCTGTTTTAAATGAACAGAAAAATTGAGAGGAAGGTACAGAGATTTCCCACATACCCTCTCCCCCACCATCAACATCCTGCAGCAGTAGGGTACATTTTTAACCAAGGATGAACTTACATTGGCACACCATTGTGACCCGAAGCCTGTTGTGTTAAATCAGGGTCCACTCTTGGTGTTATACATTCTATGAGTGTGAACAAATATATAATGACATGGATCCACTATTTATACTACCAAATAGAGTTTCCACTGCCCTAGAAATCCTTCGTGCTTTGACTATTCATTGTTCCTTCCCCAGGGAACCACAAATCTTCTTCTGTCTCCATAGTTCTGCCTTTTCCAAATGTCATAAAGGTGGGTTCATACACTGAGCCCATATCAGGTGGACTTCTTTCATGTAGGAATATGCTTTTAGGTTCATGACTTGATAATCCATTTCTTTTTAATGCTGAACAATATTTTGTTTGAGTTTACCAAATTTATTTATCCATTCACCCTGGTTCCATTCATTTGGTTGCTTCCAAGTTTGGAGAATCATGAATGGAGCTGCTCTATACATGTGTGTGCAGCTGTTGGCATGGAGACAAGTTTTCAACTCCTTTGGATAAATACCCAGGAGCATAATTGCTGGATTTCATGGTAAGAATATTTGGTTTCCTAAGAAATTACCAAATCGTCCTCCAAAGTGGATGTAGCATCACACAGTCCCATCTAGTTTGTTTTAAAGAATATTCTCCTTGTAATTGCCACAGAATAGTACTATGGATCAGAAGTTGACAAACTTTTTCCTGTAAAGTATGGAAGGCTTTGTAGACACATGGTTTCTATCACAACCCCTCAACTCTGCTGCTGTAGCACAAAAGTAGCCACAGTGTATAGAGGAATAAACCTGGCTGCATTCCAATAAACCTTTATAGGCGCAAGTGTCATATAATTTCCCTGTGTTACAAAATGTGTGAAAAATCATTCTTAGCAATCAGGTTATGTAAAAACAGACACCTGGCTGGATTTGGCCCACAGGTTTGCTAATCCCTGGTATAGATGGTCCCTGGTCATTACCATCCACAGGGAGGAACGTGGCAGCTCTCCCTGACTGGATTCCTGGAGCTGGAACCTTCTCCTGCCTTCGCTATGAGGATCAGGGATTTGGGTGACTTGTGGCTTATCAGGAGGGGGAGGGTCTTGGGGACCACACAGCACAACCCCATGACTGTAAACCCAGGGAACTGAGTGTGCTGTCCTTCCAGAGGTCTTCACCAAACCACCCAGAAGGGGCAAGAAGAGGCTTATTTCTGAAGCCATAATCCTCCAGGTGCTGACCTCACATTCATGCATCCTCATGCACTTGGCTCTTAGCTGCACCCCCAAACACCCCCCAAATTTGCCAAGCTGAGACAGAGAGGCAGTGGCCTTTTCCCTCCCCCGTGAGGCCCAGATCTCTGCCACACGCTGTGGGCCTCATGCTCTAGGTCCCCTCAGCCCCATACCAGCCCAGCCCATAGAGTGGGAAGGCACCTTTGTACTCGGGTCTGTTTCACGGGCCCAGATGGCTCCAAGCTCGTCTTCTCCATCTGCAAGAGATAACGGATGTGCATTTAAAAAAAGGAATAAATACATATTTAATGATTTAGTTTAAGTAACTGGGCAAATATTCATTTTCTTACAATGTTAATACATAATTAACTGATAATAAAATTAATTGGGTAAAACAGTCTAAAAATAATGCAATACTTATTACATGAGGGAATATAACTGTATCAAAAGAGGTTTAATTGTCCCAGAGACAAATGAGTCCCCAAAAGCAGTGCAGCCACCGGATAAGGCTCTGGGGGTGGGAATCCTGAACCCCCTGATACGGTGGATGAATGTGAAAACTACCTTTGCAACTCAACAACCAACCGGACAATGGATGTAGGGAGCCATCCCATCCACCCCAGCCCTGCCCGCACCCAGTTACCACCAACAACTTCGAAAAAGAAAGAAAAGGAAAAAATCCACAATGCACAATCCTGTGTTAGATTATAAGAGAAAATATATGGAGACACTGTGAACGCGTTCTTACCTTCCTAGTGCCCGTGCCAGGCTGGGCACAGCAGGGAGGCTGCCTGGGTGAGGCTCTCCTCTAAGGTCTGGTGCTGGGGGAAGAAAGACATGGATACAAAATTCTCTTAATAATTGCAGAAAAGAAGGGCGCTTTCAGGGCGGTGGGGGTGCAGTCCGGGAAGGGGGGAGGTATTCTGGGACAGGCCTGGGAAGCAGTGGGCTTTGAGGTTACTGATGAGGGACAAGCAGGGGGAAGCCTGAGGCAGGGAGAGAGATGACCTGCAGGAAACAAGATTTTCTGTGGCTGCCACAGGGCCGGGCAGAGGTGAGGCTGGAAGCTGGGGAAGAGTCTTGGCCCACAGGTTGGCGAGGAGCGCCGCTCTGCTGCGGCCACCACACCCAGGACAGCCCAGCGCACCCTGGGTCCCTCTGTAGACCCTGACTTTTATTATTCATCTCTTGTGAATTCAGGTGGGAAAGGCCCGCTGAGAGTCATGCCAGAATTCACAGGAGAAAGACTCTGTAATTTCTTTTAGCTCTGTGACTCGGGACAAAGTATTCAGTATTAATGCAGTTGACCATGACGTCTTCTGTGTGCGCGACTGACAGACCAAATTACCTTTCCTTATCTCCTGGAGAGAAAAAAGGACCATTTATTTGACATATTTCATAATCATTTCACCTGCTTGCCCCCTACGGAGCGCACCGGTGACCTGCTCCCTCGCTCCCGCGCGATGCAGGAAGCATGTCATCTAATAAAGCCTCGCTTCTAAAGAATGTTTTTAATCTTGGAATAGTGAGCATGATTTTCTATTGTATTTTTAATACTCTATCTACTTTTTAAAAGCCCACGTTTCCCTTCCTGTTAATTCTCATCTCAGCTCATCAGAGCTGGGAGGAAGCTTGGACACCTCATGCTCCCATCTCCTTCCTGGGCATTTGACAGGCCAGTAAGGAAGTAGACAAAGTCGCTTGGGATTCAGAGATGCCCACTTGAAAATCCCAGAAGCATGTTCTTTTTGCAGTTCTGGTAAGACTCATAAAACTTACCATCTTAGCGATGCTTCAGTGCTCGGCTCAGTGACACTGAGCACATTCACGCTGTCTTGCAGCTGCCCCTCCATCCACCGGCAGAACTCTTAGCATCTTGCAGTAGTGAAACTCTGTCCACATTAAACACTAACTTCCCCCCAACTCCCTTATCCTCCAACCCCCCACCCCCAGTAACCACCATTCTACTCTCTATCTCTATGAATTTGACTACCCTGGATACTTCATGTAAGTATAATCACGTTGTATTTGTCTTTTTTGTAACTGACTTATTGCACTTAGCATAATGTCCTCATGTGTGGTAGCACGTGTCGGAATTTCCTTCCTTTTTTAACACTGAATAATATTCCAGTGTGTGTGTGTAATACCACATGTTCATCCTCTCATCCACTGATGGACACTTGGGCGGCTTCCACCTTTTGGCTATTGTGAATATGCTTCTATGAACAGAAATATCTCCTCGAGTCCCTGCTTTCATCTCTGACATACCTAAGAAGTGAGATTGCTTAATTATATGGTGACTCTGTTTTTAATTTTTTTCAGCAGAAGCATTTTTTTCACGTAATCACCTCTCTGGTCTTCTTTCAATCCTCAGGCTTGGAAGCCCAGCCAGGTAGTATAGAGAGTATCAGGGCCCGCCAGGCTCTGTAGAACTTTTCCAATGGGAGGGGAAACCGACTGTGGGGTGGTTTGCCCCTGTCTGCCAGGTTCTGTACATTGCTTCTCAGGGTTGCTTCTGTAAATTTCAAGTCAATGTTTCCTGGGAAAGATATGAAATCTTAAAATTAATTTGAAAAAGAGAAAGTAAAGCTTGTTAAAGCACTACTCTTGCAAAAGAATACAGGTTGTTCTCAGGATGAAACTTGTCAAAGTTTCACATAACAGCTCGTCCCTGTGCTATTTAACCTTTTCCAGAGCTTAGGGAAATTTTAAATCTTTCCAATTAATTTTCACACTTCAAATAACTCAAATACCAAGAATAGAAGAAAAATAAAGAGCAGAAGATAAAAGTATATTTATCTAAAGTCAAGAACTAATATCATTCCAAATGATGCAATGCTAAATTCTAGAGAAATGAAGTCAGAATTAAGACAATTCCATCAGTTAGGTATCAACAATGCTAACTGCTATAACAAACAAAGCCCTGATCTCAATGGCTTAACACAATAGCAACAATAGCAGTTTATTACTTACTCCCTCAAAAGCAATGAGGATTCCTGGTCACCAGGCATTGCCTATGTGGCGATTCAAGGACCCAAGCTCTTTCTGCCCTCTGGTTCCGTCATCATCGAGAACCTCCGCTAGATCCTCTGATGTAAGCAAGGGAGAATCCTTGGGAGGTCCCATACCTCATCTATACCCACACTCCAATGGTTAAAACTCAGTCACATGGACACACCTAACTGCAAGTGGTGCTGGGAAATGTGGTCTAGTGCTGTGCCCAGGTGATTATGCAGTATTTCTTAAAGAGGGCTCCACCGTTGTCTCTAGGACTTTCTTTTACAAGCAGTTGACATTTTCTGCACATTTTGATATGTGTCAGGCAAGCAATGTCTGCCTCTGGAGCACCAGTTATTATAAACACATCCCAATTAAAGAGATTTAAAATGTAAAATACTTAATGAATGAAACACTTAAGTAATGAAATACTGTGTGCGAATACTAGACCAAAAAATGATAAGAAATGCTGTATTTGTAAAAACCTATGAATGAACAAGGACTTTCCTGGCCATGATCCCAAAGGCAAAAAACATAGAAGATAGACTTAACTACATAAAAATGAAAAATACCTTATATCATAAAAGAAAATTAAAAACAGAAGAACCCACCCTGGTGGGGAGGGGAGAGTATTTGTAACATGTGTGATAGACAGAGATTTGGTAAACTTACTATTTTAGGAGTCCTTATAAAAAAGTGAAAGAACGAAGACTCCAAGATAAAAATGAGCAAAGAACTAAAACAGGAAATTAATAAAAGAAGAACTAAAAATGGTTAAATATATTAGATATGTAAAACTATTTGGTAGTCAAAGAAATACAAAATAAAACCACATGACACCTTTATCTAAACCACCGAACCCGCAGAGATCTAAAAATTGATGATGGTGTAGGCGAGGATGGGAAAATAGAGCTGTTAGACTTCTGGAAGGGGCAAGGTTGGTGCACCATTTAGCACTGTGCCTGAGTTCTTTAAAATGTTCTTTTGAAAACAACTGTTAATGAGGTAGCATTGATATAACAACAAAAAAAATGTTTTTATTAAAAAAAAAAAACTGTTAAACAATAACATCCTGCTGACCCAGCAATCCCACTTCTGGAATTTATCCTAAGAAACAAAAGAAATCTTTAAGATCTGCATATGAGACTGCTAATCATGCAGGTGGGGGAAGTTTGGATTTTTAGTTTTTGTTTTTATCAAGATTATACATGCAGGGGCCTCCCTGGTGGTGCAAGGGGTTAAGACACAATCTATGTAGCAATCCGCAGCCTCTGCAGCAAAAGTTCGATCCCCTGGCCGGCCAGGGAGCAACCCACATGGCGCAGCAGACCTCTCCTGACTCGCCCGCTGCTCCCCTCAGCAGTGTATTTCAGTCAATCTGCCTGTTCTGTTCCTCACTCTGTCTCTGGTGAATCCTCTCACCCCCCACACCTCTGGCCTGTACCCCAGTTCTTGTATGCATAAATAAATAAATCTTTTAAAAAAAAAGATTATACATCCACATAATTTTAGAACTTGAAAATTTTACCTAATTTGTTATGAAAATCTGTAATTCCCTGAAGCCCCTTCTTCTCCATTCCCCAATCCTCTTTCTCAGGGTCAGAAATGATGCTTTTAAACCTTTCAATATGCTGTATTTTTCTCTAAATAACATGGTTATATGATTACTGCTTGATTTGGGGCATTATCTAATGATAATGGAAAGGGAGGATTTAGCTCTCTCTCACCAACTTCCTCCCCCTACACACCCTTTCACAAAACACCGAAGCACACTTCCCCCCATCAGCCTCCAAATATAGTTTATTGGTAACTCTGATTAGAGCAATATTTATTTTTTGACACATTATGAAAATGAATTATTTTAAGAACAAAATTCAAATTTTAGAAATCCAATGGACTTTAGTCAATGATTCATGAATCAGGCAGCATCCCATCTAGATACTGCAGAGTGGGCACAAAATGGAGGATAATTATAGACAGAAAGAGGGTGGGACAAAGTTGTTAGCAATAGAAAAGATTGTTTCAGGTAAAACTACCTTCCCTCAGGGGAGTGCAAGGCAGTCTTAGCAAAGGGATGGCTTCACCGCTGCTGATTAGGAAACTCCAGATTGATGGTTTCTGATGACCCTGGGGTTAAAACTGCCATCGGCATTAAATACAGGCGGGAGCCAGCATGAAGGACTCCATTTTGAGCCTTTTTTTCTGTTTTTAACAAAATCTTTGGTCAAACTGTTACAGGGCAACCCCAATATGAAATTGTTGCCTGACTGTGGGTCCTCAACTACGCGCCTGAAAGGTACTTATAATAAGACTCAACTGCAGGCACACACAAAAAGGTTAGTAAAGGGTTTGTTTACAAAAGAAGGGGAAATGAAGAAATGAATAACTCAGGGAGAAAGAGAGGGAGATAAATTGGTGAATGTGTCGTACCAGTTCTGCTGAGCTGGGCCCACAATAGCATGCTGAAAACCAGCAAACACCAAGAGCCCCCCCAAGGCCCACATGTCTGGTTTTATACCAAACCTGGCTGCTTATAATGTCACCCTCAGGTCCCAGCAATCCTCCCTTTGGTGATGATGACATCCTGGGATTTGTAGTTCTTGGTGTCCTGGATCTCTTTGTTCTGGAGTGGGGGTGGGGTCCATAAAACCTATCTGTGGAGTTTGTTCAGGACATCGACATCCTTTCCCCCTAACACTTTCCCCCTAACAAAATGAGCTGTGTAGGATACTATTTTTTTCTTTTCCTGCATTCCATTTGTTTACCCTGGAGTTGGTAATGGACTTATTTTTATCGTTGTCTTCGTTTGCTCGTTTTTTATCACCAATTTTAATACAAACTTTCTCAGCAATTTGATTATGTGACTCTGCTTTGTCTGGCTCCAGTGATGCTATTGATCACTCCAATGGCATTCTGAGCTATCATCCTTTGTATACAATCTATGTTTTCTCTGCAAACTTGCAGGACTTTTCTTGCATCTACCTCACCCCAGGACACTTGGCATGCCTGCTTTCAGGCCCTCTTCATGGTTCTGATGGAGTTTTGTAGAGTGCGGGGTCCTTGGGCTCACTCTAGGAAAGGTGTCACCAGAGCTCCCGTTTCAGCGGCACACGGCGAGTTCCCCAGGCAAGGTTCTCCATGAGGCAGAGACATTAGTCACACTTAAAGGGCAGGTATATTAGGGAAAGGGACAGGTTTTGTTAAGAGAGGTCTGCATAGTTCAGGCGGGCAGCCTTGAGGAGAGCGGCCTCCCCTGAGGGAGGTCCGCGGAGCTGGGACCCCAATAGCATGCTGAAAACCAGCATGGTACAGGTCACAGGCAGGCAGGAAGCTGCTGCCCTGAGGAGGGAGAGAGTTGGTGAAAAGAAGCACCTGCATAGTCACAGGTGGGCAGTGGGAGTGCTGCCCCCAGCCTGTGCAGAGACTGCACTGACAAAGTCCTCTTCTCTTTGGGAGGGCTCACTCCTCCGCGGAAGGGTCTGCTTATTGCTGATGTTGGGTAACAGGCAAAACCAGGAAGGGACCAGAGATTCCAGGGTGGGCCCAATCTCCATATCTTTACCCTCAGGCCTGTGTTCCACTCCCTGTAGCATCTGAGACCGCTTGGGTCTCATGCCTTGTGATAAGGCGCTGGTGCCTAAGCGTCACGACCTCTACAGCTGGGTTAAATGGTCAAGTTATTCCCCTCGACCCCCACCTCCTTGTGTGAGTCAGGTTTTAGTCTCGTGAGGCCTCCTTTCCAGTTTTTCTATTCTTGTCCTCCATCAGTTCTACCACATACATCAGGCTTCTTTGTCATGTGTGGGAACTGGCTTTCTTGAAACTTAAATTCACCTACTTTCAAAAAAATGTTGCTGCTGATGACTCTTCTATCATTCTCCTGTCCTTGGGGCCTTTTTCTTTATTCGTTTGTCTACCTAAGTTTGGAGTAAAATGCCATTGCAGCAAGGTGAGACCTTACGAGTCCCTGAGGAGAGCCTCTGACTACACAGCCTCTCTCCTCCTCCTGCCCAGTCCCAAAGGCAAATACCTGAGGAGTGTATTAATGACCTAAGTGTCCAGTATGAGAAGTTAAAAAAAAATACAATAACCCTCCGCAAAGCAATGTATGAAAAGATATGCTAAAAACAGAATAGAAACAAATGAAGTGGAAGATAAAAAGCCAAAGACTTGATTCTTTGAAAAGACAAAACAGATAAATCTCTGGGGAGACTGATGAAGGGAAAAAAAAAAAGGATACAAGTAAATAATATCATAAATGAAAAGGACAACTATAGTTAGAATAGTCTTAGAGGAGACAATTAAAACAGTCAAATACTTGGCAATTTCATGCAACTATATTTGAAAATAAAAAGTATATTAAAAAAAAGACATGAGGGCCTCCCCAGTGGCGCAGTGGTTGAGCGCAGGGTTGCGAAGCTGCCCACGGCCTCTGCAGCGCCGGTTCGATCCTCGGCTGCTCCCCGGCCACCGGAGGAGGGTCCCGCATGGCGCGCAGACCTCTCCTGCCGCCCGCTGCTCCCCTCAGCAGTGTACTTCGGTCCTTCTGCCTGCTCTGCCTCCAGCTCTGAGTCTGGTGAATTCTCTCACCCTCCCGCGCTTCTGACTGTACCCAGTGCTTGTATAAATAAATAAATAAATCTTTTTTAAAAAAAAAAAGACATGAAAATGTTATCAATAGCTTTATGTCAGCTAATTTGAAGTATTAATAGAAACAGATACTTTCTTGTCAAACCTGGGAAAAATACTCTGAATAATCCTAAAGCTTTTAAAGAAATTGAAGCAAGAATTAAAACCCTTCCTACAAAGAAAACTCAAGGCCTAGGTGGTTTTACAGGTAAATTCTAATACCTTAAGGAGTAGATAATCCCAATCTTAAGTAAATTCCTTGAGGGGCAAGAAAAATAAGGAATACTTCCAAATTCATGATTTGAAACCAGTATAATCTTAATACCAAAATCAGACAACTAAAACATCAGAGAGGAAAAGTACAGGCTCATTTCACTCATCAAAATAGATGTAACAATTCTAAGTAAAACATTATTAAAATAATTCAACTTATATAAAAAAGATAATATACCATAACCAAGTTGAGTTTGTCCCAAGAGGACAATGATGACTTGATATTAGAAAATTTATACATGTTAGTTATATTTATAACAAATATAAATTCAGCAGATTAAAGACAAGTCATGTGATAAGCTAAGTAGGCACAGAAAAGATATTTGATAAAATATGTACTGATTGTTGATAAAACTCTAAGGAGACTTGAAATATAGGGGAATTTCCTTATCCTGATACAGGATATCTGTAAAAATATATATAAAGGAAGCATGACTTATCTGGAAGCAATAGAAACATTTCTTTTAAAATAAAAAAAAAAAGGGGGCCTCCCCGGTGGCGCAGCGGTTGAGCGCTGGGTTGAGAAGCTGCCTGCAGCCTCTGCAGTGCTAGTTCGTACCTGGCCACTGGGTGAGGGTCCCACGTGGTGCACAGACCTCTCCTGCCGCCCGCTGCTCCCCTCAGCAGTGTACTTCGGTCCTTCTGCCTGCTCTGCTCCCCGCTCTGGCTCTGGTGAATTCTCTCACCCTCCCGCGCTTCTGACTGTACCCAGTGCTTGTATAAATAAATAAATAAATCTTTTTTTTTTTAAAAAATCATAAAATAAAATTTAAAAAATAAGGATGCTCGCTCTTACGTTTTTTTATTCAACATCATACTTTTCCATTTATTTTTCTTAGTGGCAGAAGTTTTTAAATAAATAAACAAATGAATGACATACATTTGAAATAAGATAAACTATTATCACAGATGAGATGAATGTCTACCTAGAAAACCCAAAGGAATCTGCATGGCACTGGTTAGTCGACAAGATTTCTGGATATCAAATCAGCAGGCAAAAGTCGGCAAAATCCCTTGTCACCAAAGAAGCAAAACAAATGGCAAACAAACAGGAAAACATGTTCAACCTTAGTCATTTCCTGGGAAATTCAGATTTTAACAAACGTACATTTTATACTTAACAGTTGAGCAAGTATTCAAAAAGCCTGACAATACCAAATGTTGGAGGAGTAACTAGAATCTCATATACTGTCAAGCCATTGGTACCATCCCCTAGGTTACGGGCAAGATGCCTGGGACCTGGGACCAGGGAATTCTGTACTAGGGTGCTGCCCAGAAAAATGCTCACAAAGAGATATTTACAAGAATGCTTATGGGGGCCTCCCTGGTGGCGCAAGGCGTTAAGACGCAACTTATGAAGCAATCTGCAGCCTCTGCAGCACAAGTTTGATCCCTGGCCAGCCAGGGAGCTACCCACATGGCACAGCAGACCTTTCCTGGCTCGCCCGCTGCTCCCCTCAGCAGTGTATTTCAGTCAGTCTGCCGGTTCTATTCTCTGTTCTGTTTCTGGTGAATCCTCTCACCCCCCCCACCCCGCACCTCTGGCTTGTACCCCAGCTCTTGTATCCATAAATAAATAACTCTTAAAAAAAAAAAAAGAATGCTTATCGTTTATAATGTCCACACAAAAGAGGAAAGAAGGGAGAGAGGGAGGGAGGGAAAGAGGTAGGAAGAGGAGGAAGGGACCTTAAGTGTTTAGTGACAAGGAAATGAACGGAGACAGTACATTCGTTAAAAAGAATATAATACCGAGGAAATAAACGATATAGATATGCTCCTACTTAAAATTTCCACACTCCACCCCCCTCCTCTCCAACCATTTTCATTTTCCCCTCTGCATCTCTCACATTCTAACATTCTGCATTATCTATAATCCACAAATTTTGCCTATCATTTGCCTCACCCCACAGGAACGTGCACACCACAAAAGCAGTGATCTTGTTCACTGATGTTCCCAGGGCTTAGAATGGTGCCCAGCATACAGTAGGTGCTCAATAAATATTTGGTGAATGAGTATAAGACAGTATGAAACCACACACTGAAAGTTTAAAAACGTGCAAGTTGTTTGCACGTTTGCACGTTGTTTGCACACTACTCAACTTGGGAAAACACCCAATTCAGGTGTAGGCCACCTCCATGCAGAGGAAGGGGCACCCAGAAACTTCCAAGTGTCCCTATAAGAGTTTATTTCTAAGCTAGACAAAGGAGATGGGAATGTTTGTTGGATCATTAGCAACAACTTTTGCGGTGAAAAAGATTCATGTGACAACATTTTTGAAATTCTAGGAAAAACAAGCACCTGCAGTGGAGCTGGAGTTTCTTCTAAGGGTTTTCCCACATGACCTCAAATGTGTAGAGGGGCTTCCTATAAGCTCAACTCAGACAAGGATGGGGCCTGGGACTGGAGGTTCTTCCAAATCTCCCGAGGGGGAAATCCCATCCGGAGAGGGAGGTAGGGGCTACCCAGGCAGCCGGCAATCCTAGAGGCGAGGGGCTAGTGTGTCAGAAGGGGCCTCAGTCTAATGCCATCTCTTCCCCTTCTCTGGGGCTGGGGGTCTGCTGCCGTTCCCCTGTCAAGGGCAAGCTCCTAGTTTACCCCCACCCTCAGAACTCGGGCTGCATTTCCTCCCCTGAATCACTGATAATAAATGATGACTGGGTTTGGTCTACTTCAAAGGGCTTCAGTGAGGATGAAACGGGTGAGAAAAAATTGCCCGGACAGGGGCCCAGAGTCTCATTGCAGTTTTTGCATTTTCTCCTTTGATTTGAAACCTTTTATTTATCTATTTATTTTCAGATTTATTTTTATTTATGCAAACAAGAGCTGGGGTACAGGTCAGAGGTGGAGGGGTGAGAGGATTCACCAGAGACAGTGGGGAGCAGAACAGGCAGACTTGACCGAAGTACACTGCTGAGGGGAGCAGCAGGCAAGTCAGGAGAGGTCTGCTCCGCATGTGGACTGCTCCCTGGCCGGCTGGGGATCGAACTCGTGCTGCAGAGGCTGCGGACTGCCTCATAGGTTGTGTTTTAACACCTTGCGCCACCAAGGAGGCCCTGATTTGAACCCTTTTAAACATGAACATCATCCACGTAGTCAGCCTTAAAAATGATCGGTTTTCATTGTCTGAAAACCATCAAGGACTTGAGTGTATTCGACTAAGTTATTCCCCTGTTGCTATAGATTGCAACGTTTCCTCATCTCTAAACAACACTGTAATAAATATCTTTATGTACTTAAAATTTTGCTTTGCTTTTTTTGAAATACCTCACCAGGATAAATTCCCCAGAGAAGCACTTAAACAAGTTTGCAGCCTGGGCCTGAGAGGTCCATTTGTCATGCAGGGAAGTAGGGGCGCTGTAACCTGCCGCCTTGCCTGCAGCCAGCTGATAATTGTGTGCACCATTTTTAAAATTTTCTTTCAAGATTTATTTATTTATGCACACAAGAACTGGGGTCCAGGGCAAAGGTGGAGGGGTTGTGGGGGAGGGGGAGAGGATTCATCAGAGACAGAGTGGGGAACAGAAAAGGCGGAGTGACTGAAATGCACTGCTGAGGGGAGCAGCAGGCACGACAGGAGAGGTCTGCTGTGCCATGTGGGTCACCTCCCTGGCCAGGGACCCAACTCATGCTGCAGTGGCTCCTGCAGCTTCATAGTGCTGAGACTTAACCCCTTGCGCCACCAGGGAGGTTCCTGTGTGCAGTTTATTAAGAATTTACTTTCTGCCAACCACTTTTCTTGTGATAGCTTATTTTTTCATTCATCCTATTAGTGAGACACAATTTTCGCACTTTACTGATGAGGAAACTGAGGCACAGCGCTTAGGAATATAGCCCTTACAGATCTGGCAGGCAGACCTAGACAACAGAGGCAGGCCTGGCATCAAGCAGCCCTGCTCTGCTCCCGCCGGCATCAATCAGCTCTGCTCCCACCGCCAGCTCATCACCCAATCCTTCTAGACCTTGTCTATGCTCAGGGAGAGGCTGAGGACCCTCCACACCCCACAGTTGGGACCCCCTGGTCATCTGAAAAGGAAAGTTACTATCTTTTCTTCCTCTACACAGACCACCAGGAGAGTCGCCATCCAGGGGGGCTCAGCCTAACTGGGGATCAGCGCTGCATTGTGCTGGCACATGCTGCGGCTACAAGGTCTGAAGTGCTCACGGAGGAGCTGGAAACTCAGACTTGCTCTTTTACTTATTCTCCAAACACTCGCTGAGCACTGCCAGTGAAAGCAACCGTGCTGCCTTGGCGGGGAGGAACCTGGCTCCACTCCACCTGGGGACCCAGGCATGGGGCGTGGGTAAGTCACTTCTGTGGCCTCTGACCGCAGTTTCCTCATCTGTAAAATGGGGATAATAATGATCACCTCGGAGGGTTGTTGTGTGGCTTCAGTGAGAAGGGCGTGCCTGAGGCCACAGTGGCAGCCCTTAAAGCTGAGCTGAAACAGTCTCCCAGGTGCGCTCTGGGTATGACTCAGGTAAGCTGCCTGACACTTTCTGACCTGACACTGACTCCAAGACAGACCACAAAGGTGAAAGTGTGGGAGTGGGGGTGGAGGAGAGGAGACGACACAAACATTGCCTGAGGATTGGGAAGCGTTCTGGGAGGACTCCTTGGAAGAGGTGGTATTTGCACCAAAGGAAAATCAGTCCTGATTTTGGCTGATCAGAGCTGTTGCCTGCAGCCAGAACATTCAGGAACTTCCACACAGATGCTGGCCTGAAGACTTTTGCAGGGAGTATCAAGGGGGTGACTCAACACATACATAGGGGATGCCCCCGGAACATCTTGGGGAACTCTGCCCACCCTCTCCTTCAAATGACAGTTATGGTTTATTCATTCATTTAATAAATATTATTGAGCACCTGCTGCTAGCCAGGCCTTGCTCTTGGCACTGGAGATTTGGCAGCAAACAAAACAAGTCCTGTGTCCTCAGAGCTTGCACTCTGGTGTGGAATAGAGGGAAACTGAACAAAAAACAAAAAGAATCTACTGGGTTGCTGGTGAGTGCCAAGGGGAGAGACAAAGCAGGGTGAAGGCGTAGAGAGGGAATGGTGGGGAGGAGTGGTGCGAGCAGGGAAGGCTGGGAAGGCTGGAAGGGCTGCCTTCTGAGAGAGATCTGTAAGCAATGAGAGGAAGAGCGTTCCAGGCAGGAGAAACAGCAAGTGGAGGGGCCCAGAGTGCAGGATTAAGGGCAAGGCAGCAGGGATTCCTGGGAAGAAGGAGGGAGGGGTGGGGGCAGAGGGCATCGTGAGGGTGTGCTAGGACAGGATAGGACTCTGGGTTCCTCGAGGGAGATGGAGAGCTTCTCGGAGGGGTGACACACCTGCCTGACTGTCTGGGAGAAGGGACTAGCACCAGGCAGGTGGAAGCGGAAACACCACGCCAGGAACCCTGTGCAGAGGGGCTGGCTGCTCAGAACTGGCTGCAGACAGACGGGAGGGAGCCTAAGGTAGAGCCAAAGGCTTCTGCCCCCACCCCCACCCCTCCTGGGGCCACAGGAGGGCAGGGTCCCTGTGGCCTCACCCAGCACCGCTGGGAATCTCCTTCTGCAAGTGATTGTGAAGACCTTAAATGCTTCATTTGGGGTTTTATTTTTTTTCCTGAAATAAAACCAAATATAAGCACTGTAAGAAAAAGCTCCACCCCCAGGGGCGCTGCTCCCTCCGGTAGAGGCAGGATTAGGTAAGCTTTGCAGGAATGTGTTGACTCCTAATTTAGATGCTTTCCATAAATTAGTTATAGAGGCAAAGGGGGGGAAGGAGGCTCGGCCAGGTCCTGGGTAGCTCTTTCCAGACAGCTAGGCTACTGTCTGCCATGCCCTGCAGGCTCGGGGGAGCTGCTGCCCAACTCCTGATTCCGCCTGAGTTTGCTGCTCTCAGTACCCGTGGGTTAAGCATCTTCATCACCAGGAGAGAACTTAGAGGAACCGCAGGACTTGGATCTTTCTCCCGAGGGCATTGGGGACCCATGGGAGATGGCAAGCAAGGGAGGGGACTGAAAACTGGCATTTCTAGGAGATCAGAGGCAAGGCTGAAGGCTGTCAGGGGCAGGTGGAGCCTCATGGTGGGTAGAAGAGAAGTGAGGTCAATTCAAGGGCAGAGAATTGCACAGAATAATACAGACCCACCTCCCTGGGATGCCCCTAGTCACTTATGGCTCTGCCCTTTGGACCCAGACCTGAAACCACCTTGTCTGGGGCCCTGAGCACCTGTTGGTGCAGCCTCTTGAGACCAGGTCAGGTGAGTGACTCATTTCTGAACATTTTTAGCTAAATAAAATAGTTCTACCTTTCACCTGAGCTCTCTATCCCTCCTTATGACATATTAGGGTTTTGGCCACAAACAGCACAGATGAGAGAGGGATTTCCAGATATAGTTTATGGGACTTTTGCTGAAACAGTTGAGTGAACTTCACCCATGCCTGCAGGGAGCCAACCCCTCTCTGAGCTCCACACTCCTCCTTGGCCTGTCTAAAATCAGGGGTGCAGCCTTGGCGTTCATCCAGGTAGGAAACGGCCACCTTGACCTTCCAGAAAAGTATCAGAGTTCCCACCTCCAGTCCTGCCCAAACCCTCAGGAGAACCTGCATATCCTGCTGTCACCAGGTGGCAAGGCCACACCTCCTCCAGGAAGCGGTCCTCTGCCCGGATCTCCCTGGATGGTGTGGAAAGTCTGGAAGCCCAACTCCCTTGCCTGGGGTTCTGACAATCACAAGATGCACCCATACTTCAGAGGACCCCATGGGATCAGACTGAGGCTACCCTATCCAGAAATGGGGCCATTTATCCATGCCCCCCCTTCCCGCCCCCACACACAGTCAGGCTCTTTTCCTTATACCTTCCCTTTAGTGCTCCCTGGATAAATCACTCGTACACGAAGGCTAAGAGCCTGCAGTGGGGACGGCTGAGGACACAGCTTCCATGCCTTTACTCCTGCTGTTTCCTTTTCTTAGACCATCTTCCGGGCAACTCCCTTACCAGTGAGGAGGCCGGACAGGTCCCACACAACCTCCCTTCCTGCACAAAACCTTCCCAATGGGAACAGCCCTGCCTGCGGTCCTGATGACCAGCCTGGGCTCCTGGGAGGTGGACCACTCCCTTTCGCTCTGCCCTGCTGCACCCACAGTCCAGTCTGCATACAGAATGGCACTGCCCCCAGCTGGTGACTCTGCCCCCAGCCTGCCAGTGTCCCTGGGCCTCTGTGGTGCCATCTGTGTAACGAGGCGGTAGACTCTGGTCTGTATGAGCAATGGTCTTGTTCTGGATCCTGCCCCCTACCTCCACCCCGGGACAGCTGAACAAAAGAGGAACTTGGCTAGTTTAAGAATGAGCAGTTGTTCCTCACTCACAGAGCCAAATGTTCTGGCTGTTATAGCTCATGGCCGAATCCCAGCCATGCCCTGAGAAGGATTAAGGAAATGGTTCTGGTAAAAATGCTCAACAGAAGTAATTCACTCCCACCCCAGGGAGCCTAGAAATCTGACCACAGAAATCTGGCTGGCTACTCCCAAGCACATTCTGGGGGTTTTCACACCCCGGGGTCAGCCAGCACCAGGGACCTGACGTCCTCTCAGTCTTGCCGGCAGAAAGTGGCCCAAACTGGCAACTTGGGGATCCGTGGGCAGGACTTTGGGCAGCACAGCTGCTGGGGGAGTTTTCTCAGGCCCAGGCACCATGGAGCGAACCTGGGGCTGATTCACAGGAAGGCCGGGCAGGACATTCCTCTGCCTGGAGGCTGCTGGGACCCCTAGGCCCCCTCAGCTTTCCATCCTCGCTCCCACAGAGATCATGCCTACTGAGTGTCCGTGCTGGCTCGGTACTGGGGCCTCAGAAAAGGCTTGGACCCTACACTTTCCTTGACCTGGTCCTGCCCCCTATTTGTGGATTGACGGGCAGAGAAGGGGAGCACAAAGGGTCAGAGGGAGAAATGGGGTATGAGGGTGGGGGCCACCCTAGGATGAAGCCTGAAGCTTGCAGGCAGTATCCCAAGCTAGGGCGGCCTGGCAGGAAGTTGCTCAGGAAGATGCCCTGAGGCCAAGGAAGAATCACAGCCGTGGAAACTGCTCTGGACTCGGCACAGAGCACAGGTCAGCAGCTAGTCATCAGTTGTGGTCAAATGCTTTGGTGTCACTCTGACTCGTGTCAAAATTGGTGACCGTGGGCAAATCCTTTTGCCTCTCTGAGGCTTGGTGTTCTCTTCTAGGAAGTGCGGATCGTATAGGTGTCCACTGTCAGCCTGTGAGGTGGTGAAGATGGGCTCAGCCTGAATCCGCCTCCCCCAGGTGAGGGTCCTCTGCTTCCCAGATCAGGCCAAGGGGGCTCGGTGGTTGGACACAGAGCAGGTGGTGGGAGGCAGGGCTGCAGCTGGACCAAAAGTCTAGAGGCCACCCCTCTCGGCTGTCCAGCTGGGAAACCTGGGTGGCCCTCCTGCCCTTCCCTCTGCCCTGCTGAGCCACATATGGGGCCAGTCCTCGTGAGCCTCCCTTCCTTCCTTGGGGAGACCTCAAGCTCCCAGCTTGTGGCTCCATAGACTCAGCCCCTCCCCAGATACCCACCTCATTGGGAACTGAAACTCAGACACATTTCCCAGTATGGCCCAGTATGGCCAAAGGGGACCAGCTGGGTCCCCTGCCACCCTCTGCACCCAGGCTTTCGTTGGAGGATAACATTAGTTTCCCATTGCTGGACAGAAGCCTGACCCAGACCAGGGTGAATGCTGCACTGAGCCTAGCTCAGTGTGCACCACGTGGGCAGTTCTTGTCCCTCTCTGGACCTCAGATCCCCTATCTGTATCATGGCAGAGTAAGTGATCTCTGCGATTCCTTTACCAGTCATGACAGCCATTTTACTCTGTGGCCCGGAGGGAGGAAAGCCCGGGCAAGATCTGGGACTACGGCTCAGGGCTCCTGCCACGCAGGCATCCTGCCACCCAGCCCCAGGTCTATGACCTGACAAGGGTAGGCACCCAGCCCCGGGTCTATGACCTGACAAGGGTAGGCAGAGGGGGGCCCCCAGGCCCTGAGACAGTGAGGAGGAGTCAGAAGCTCAGGGCTCTGGGTGTCTTGCACCTCAGCCCCTGGCCTCTCACACACACCCACCAACATACCCCCAATTCTAAGCACCCACAGCAGGGAAGAGAGAATCCGTCCAATACTCTAGGTTCAAATCCAGTTATGCCTCTTACCAGCTATGTGACCTGGGGCAAGTCATTTTTATTAATCTATGCTTCAGCTTCATCAGCTGTAAGGTGGGGGTCCTAAAACTAACCTTTGCTGTGTATGAAGTTCCTGGCTCGGATCAAATACTCTCTTTCCTCGGGACCTCTTACTCTCATCCCGTCTCATTGTCTGGCCTCATCTGCCCCCCGCTGCCCATCTCATCCACCCTGTTTCTCTTCCTTTTGGGCACATGCATGCTTTCCAGCCTCCAGGCCTTTGCTCATGCTGCCCATCCTGCCAGGAACGCCTTTTCCCCCTGGAATGCCTTTCCTCCCTCTCTCCATTCCCCCCATTCCAAATTTTATTGCTTCATTATTTGGCTCAAATGCTGTCACCTGAACAAATTGTCTCCTCCAAAGGGCTCTGTGTCCGCAAACAAGAGCACAGATAACAGGGGCAGCAGAAGGGGTAGTTTCCAGCCCACCACGCCCCCTCTCCCTGCAGCCTGGCTTTCAAACACAGGTGGAGCCTTTTTCTCCCCCACCCTGCAGTTCACAAAGGTGCCCACTAGGTGGTGATAGAATGACAGAGTCCCTGCAGGGATCAGCGATAATAAGAGGAAGACACCACCTGCATCACTTATTCATGTCTTTAGCAAATATTTACTGAGCACCTACCATGTGCAGGGCTGTTGGACACTGAGGGGAAGCAAAGCAACAAAGCCCCTGCTCTCAAGGAGCTTATGGTTTAGTGAGGGAAGCAGCGCCACCAAAAAAAAGGCCTGAAATAAGGCCAGAAAACCTTAGGACAGAAGTGAAGGTTGAAAATACAGAAAATGCCAGGGCCCACTTGCATCCAGACCTATGAGAGAGCAGTTCTTCAATGTACAGCAGGATGGGTAATCACAGCAGCACTCAGAATCTGCGAGACTAGCAAGGCTGGAAGTCTCCCTAGGCCCTTGCTATTCTAAGTGTGATAAGGAAACTGTGGCTTAAAAAATTTTAAGAAATTTGCTGCAGTCTTATGGAGAGTAAGCAACTGATGTTTAAATTAAAGTATGAATGACCTTAGGAATGGGCTTTTATCTCCTCTGCTCCCCCTTCAACAGGAGAGGAAAGCTCTAATTCAGTAGACTTGGGGGATACCAGAGAATCTATATGTCCTATCAGCTTCCACATGATGCCATGCTGTAAGTCCACCCCAACGCTGACCTTGTGACCTCACCCCTTCCCCACACCCACTCAGGCTTCGACTGAATCGGCCAGAGCATGTGGCCCAGAGACCCCTGAATATCGAACAGCCAGGGGGAAGCTGAAGACTGGGAGGCAGGACAAGGTGAAGGTCAGTAAGAGGTGACTGTGGAAAAGTGCCTGTCAGTACTGGGCACAGTGCAGGTGCCTGTGCTAGTCAACATATCCTGTGCACCCCCTGAGGCCCTGGCCTGAGCTTAACACCTACTGACCCCTGACATCAAATGATTGCCCACCCATTTGTGGTTTGGGCACCAAGGATCAGACGGAAGAGCTTTGCCTCCTGGCCATTGTGAGGCCAAAGCAGATCTGTTCAGCCAGCCTTGTTCTCCAGAAACCTCGGAAATGACACAGCCACAAGTACCCAACGTTCTGCTTCTAAAGGGTGTGTCTTCACTTCTATGAATGTACTATTGTTGCATAACAAATAAGCACAGATTTAGCGGCTTACAAACCCTCCGCTATCTCACAAGTGACTAATCACGCAAGACCAGATAGCTCAATAGAACAGAACAGAATATAAAGTTTAGAAATAGACTGTACTTGACACAAATTTAGTATAAGATAGTGGTAGAATTTCAAATCAGCGGGGGAAAGAGGAATTGTTTTATAGAAGGTGTTGGACTACTTACTATCTGAAAAAAAAAATGGATCAAAATGTCAGTAAAAATTAAACCATAAAAGTACCAGTTCTATGGAGCTTCCCTGGTGGCGCAAGGGGTTGAGGCGCAGCCTATGAGGTTGTCCGCAGTCTCTGCAGCACAAGTTCGATCCCCCGGCCAGCCAGGGGGCAGCCCACATGGTGCAGCAGACCTCTCCTGACTTGCCTGCTGCTCCCCTCAGCAGTGTACTTTGGTCCATTTTTCTGCATGTTCCATAGCGCACTCTGTCTCTGGTGAATCCTCTCAGCCCCCGCACCTCTGGCCTGTATCCCAGCTCTTGTATGCATAAATAAATAAATCTTTTTTTTTAAAGTACAAGGTCTAGAAAGCAGGAAATACACCTTTTTTTAAGATTTATTTTATTTATTGATACATATGCGGTGTAGGCCAGAGGTGCAGGGGCTGAGAGGATTCACTAGAGACAGAGTGGGGAGAAGAACAAACAGATCTACTGAGATACACTGCTGAGGGGAGCAGTGGGCAAGAGAGGAGAGATCTTTTGCACCATATGTGGCCTGGGATCCCTGGCCTGGGATCGAACTCATGTCGCAGTTGCTGGTGGTAGCTTGATAGTGCTTAGACTTTAACCCCTGGGCCACCAGGGATGCCCTATACCTTTTTTTAAAAAACTAAACCTTCTGTGAAAAATGCCTTTTTATGTGTGGCAGTTTTAAACATGACCCCAAAATTCTTTCATGCTATCCCCATAAAGAGTAGGGTCTATTCATTCTCTCACTTTACTTTATCAGAACAGGTCATTTGTGCAATGCACTTCACCCTCTTTTATTGTCAAATGCAGGATCCCAAAGGCAGTAGATGCAAATCGCATGACTCAAATCTGGCACAGAAATGGCTGGGGGAAGCTAGGAAAGATAGTTCTGAAGGCCAAGGTAAGGTTTAACAGGCAGTAATTGCTGAGTAGGTGTCTGCATCTCAGAGATCACTGTCCTGAAGGTAAGAGCTAAGCAATAGATCGTAACAACAGCAACAATGGGGCTCTATCAGCGCCTCTCCTAGAATGGGGACGCTGTGACTGTGACCCACAGGATATGGCAGAGGACATGCAGCACCGTGTCTGGCTCAGGCCTTAAGAGACGAAAGCTGGTCTCTTCTGTCTCTTAGAACCCAGGCTCCAGGCTGTGAGGCAGTCCAGGCCACCAGGAGGACCTTCAGAGAGGTGGCGGTGGCAGCCCAGCCCAGGCGCTACACAGGCAGCGTCAGCAACCCACAAACGAGCTTGCCTGCAGGCGGCTCCAGCCAACCTGCTTGTAACTATACAGAATGACAGAGCCTGAAAGAGAAGCTCTAGCTGAGCCCAGCTACCTCCGGAGTCATAGTAGTGATCGCTGTGTAGAGCCACTGCATTTTAGAATAATTCCTATGCAGCAGTGATACCTGTCATACTGTGTATGACAAAACCTAGAAGCCATAAGACTAAAAATTCTCTACATTAAAAATAATTACAACAAACAACAAACTGGGGTAAAGACCATCTTTGTAACTCAGATTACAAAGGGCTAATTTCCTTACTGTATAAATTGTTCTTACAAATCACTAAGACGAGATGTCCTGCTCCCCTGAATTGGCAAAAGGCAGCAATAGATAGCGTATAGAAACAAACACAGCTCTGAAATATATGGGAAGTGATCATTTGGCTCATAAGAGAACTGTAAATTGAAATTACAGTAAGATGCCTTTAAAAAAATACACTGGACAAAGACTGTTTTCATATATTACTGGTAGAAAAGTAAGTTGAACAACTTTTAAAAGGCATTTTATCAGTATCTATCCAAGCTTATAGTGCATGTATTTTTTTGACCCAGTAATTTGTTTCTAGGAATTTATCTTACAGATATATTAGCACATGTGCAAAATGACTGCCAAAGGCTTTTCATTGTGGCGTTGTAATAATAACAGGTGGACACAGCCCAAATGTCCATGAAAGGGGCTGCTCATTATTTATGGTTCAAAATACTGAAACAGGGGCCTCCCTGGTGGCTCAAGGGGTTAAGTGTCAGCACTGTGAAATTATCCGCAGCTACTGAAGCACTGAATTTGATCCTCTGCCAGGGCGGTGACCCATATGGCACAACAGACCTCTCCTGTCCTGCCCACTGCTCCCCTCAGCAGTGTACTTCTGTCAGTCCACTGTTCTGCTCCCCACTCTGTCTCTGGTGAATCCTCTCACCCCACCATACCTCTGCCCTGCACTCCAGTTCTTGTATGCATAAATAAATAAAATAAATCTTAAAAAAAAAATAAACATCAGTCCCCAGGCGGAGTTGTTGCCCTGCCCTTCCGTCACCAGGTGTCTCCCAGGCTCCCACTTGCACACACATGACCCTGGAATAGCAGCTCCAGCTGCCACCTCTCAGTGGCCTTCTTTGCTCCAGGTCTCCTCCACCTGACATCCCCCAGGCATCTGGCACTCTCCTCCTACCAAGCTGAACTCAGCCTCTCCTGGCTGCGCCCCTCCTGGAGATCCGTCAAATTGACAAAGTGGCAGTTACCTCCAAGAGTGCTCCCAAGTCAATACCTAGAAGTCACAGCTCACTTCCCCCTTCACCTTAGGCTATGGGTCTGAACGTTTGCATCTCCCAACCCCCACGGCAAATTCATATGTTGAAATCCTCGTTGCCCACAGGACAGCATTTGGCTCCTTCATGAGGATGGAGTGGGATTAGTGCCCTTGGAAGAGAGACGCCAGTGAGATCACCTTGGCCCTTCTTTTGTCAAGGGCACAGCAAAAAGAACACTCTCTATAAACCAGGAAATGGTCCCTCACGGGATACGGAATCTGCCGCTGCCTTGATTCTGGACTTCCTAGTCTCCAGAAGCGTGAGAAAGAAATGTTCCTGGCTTAGCCCACCTGTCTATGGAATTTTTGTTATACCCGCCCGAATGGACTAAGATACCCTCTTGGTTCTGGAGTCAGAGAGGCTTCATCCAGCTCTGCCTCTTTGTTACTGTGTGACAAAGCCAGGTGTAGCGCCAGCAAGGCACAGAGCAGGATTTCTATGATCGCCACAGGGCAGACGACAGGTAAAGGAGAGTCCTGGAGCCCTTGGTGACTTTTTCAGGCTTTTATTGAGTTTTCACAAGGCAGAGGGGTGGGAGGGGGGCCAGGCCGGCGAGTCTTCACTTTCTGGGCTCTTTGCCGTTCTCTTGGGGTCTCTGCTGTGGCTTTGCGTTCTTGTTCTGCTGCTCTTCTTTTGTTCTCTGCTGGCGTCTCCGTGACACTGCCCTTATAAGCCCAGTCTCAGCCAGGTGTGCCCACCTATGCATGCCCACACGCTACTCCAGGTGTCCGCCATCAGGCATGCGTGTAGGACCGCAGGGATCCATCATAATGCTAATGGCGGGAAGGCAGAAAAGCCTGATAATTTTTCACTTATCCTACACCAGGTAAGCAACAGTGTGACTTGGAGGAGCTTGAGACGTGAGTTATCATGTTCTGTCATGTACAGTGCTCAGGACATGCTTGGAAATTGCTCCAGACATCTTGCTACTTATTTGACCCACAGTTTTACCCAGGGAAGCCCAGATCAGGCCTCCTATCCTCTCCAGTTTGAACCCTTTCTTTCCCTACCACTTCACCAGATCCCTCCTGCTGGGCTCTTAGCTCGCTGTGTTCTGGCTTCAAGGCCTCCACTGGTAGCACTTACTGAGCTTTGCCTTGAGGGAAGGGGACCATTCAAGCATCATGAGCCCTGCTGCCCTGGTGGACCTGCTTGCCTGGTGACCTTTCTCCTAGTGTAGCCCAGCTGGGGGAGCTGGGCTCAGTTGTGACCACTTATTAACAGAGGATGGAGTCAGATGGCCGTGCTTTCTCCCAGAGGGCCTGACCTGGGGACAGAAAAATACCTGGTTTGGTCAATATTTGAGGTATTTCAGAAATTGCCCCAAAGGTGGCCTAGCAGTGTAAATATGAGACATTCATTAACGTATTACTTAGGAGAGGGGAGATGGCAGGGTAGAGCACTGGCTAGAGTCCAGGTAACCCTGTGGACCGTTTCTGGCTTCTCTAGTGACTAGCTGTGTGTCCAGGCTAGATGTCCCTTCTCTGTGCCAGTCTCTGTTTCTTATTTAGGATCCCAGGAGCAAAATGGATTCAGGTAAAGTCAGCAAAGAAAAAACATGCAGGATTTTTGCACTCCGAGTGCTCCCATGCCTGGGAACAAGTACCTGAACAGCCTCTGGCAGAAATGAAGCTAGTAGAGCTGAGGGACAGGCCTGGTTCTCTCCCACCTGTCCTAAGCCTGGCTTCAGCATCTGCATCTCTGACCAATTGCCAGCCAGGGCCCAAGGGTATGGGTTTTGTTGGATGTGTTACTATTTGCCAAGCACCCACAACATGTATTACATGTAGCCATAAGCACTATACATAGTTCATCCTCTCAACAAGCTCTGAGGCAGGTACTACCATTATCCGCATATTACAGATGACGGAACTGAGGCACACAGAAGCTTACTGAGTTGTTACGGGTGGCAGAGCTGGGATTTAAACCCTGACTCCAGAACCTGAGCCCGTCACCTCTCCTCTACAATCTTGGTAATGCAAATGCTGCTTGCTTGGGAATCACAGTAACCTGCAGAGACCCATTCTGAAGGAACTGAGGCTTAGTAAGATGATGTGAACTCACCAAACCACACAGCTTGTAGGAGGCAGAGCCAGGATTCAGACCCAGGTCCGTCTGACTGCAACCACAGGTTCATCCATGACCCCATGCAGGCCTACCCAGCACCTTGGTCCTGGCCCTATGCATGACTGCCTCCAGCTGTCAGCAGGTGTCTAGCAAGCTGGGTGGCCCATGACCAGTTAACTTTCTTTCACAACTGTGTGCTTCATGGGCGGAACTGCACCAAGTGTTAAACACTGGTCCCAGATCAGACTGTCCTGGTCAGTTTTTGTGCATGCACCAAGGGCCAGGCTTATCCCGGTCTCTGTGCCCTAACACCCCTGCCTGGAGCAGTGTGACCATAAAGGAAAAGACCTAAGGGCATGAGGTCCTGACTGCATCCCCTCCCCCAACACAGACACAGAGTAGTAGAGCAGCCTGCCCGACATCCACACATGTTCACACAGGACTCTCCCCGGGTGCCTCTTTACCCTCCCCAGCCCAAGCACCCCTGCCAGTCTCTGAGCCTCTGGGGCAGTGGGTGCTCAGAGGGAGGCGCTGGGGGCCCGTGCCAAATCACAATCCTGGCCACATCACCCCAGAACCAGAACCAGTTTTATTTAGGCTTGACCACACACACACAGATGCACAAGGCGCACACTCAAAGCCCCACAGTTACACCCCACACAAAGACACGCTGTCACTGCCCCGGCCGAACACACACAGCTAGGAACAGCAGCAAACCCGCGTGTCCGCCCCTAGCGCCCGCCCCGCCCCCTCCAACGCTGACCCGCCCCTTCCCGGCCCCGCCCCGCGTCCCGCCCCGCCCCTCCAGCGCCGGCCCGCCCCTTCCTAGCCCCGCCCCGAGCCACACCACGCCCCCTCCAGCGCCGACCCGCCCCTTTCTGGCCCCGCCCCCGCGTCCCGCTCCGCCCCCTCCAGCGCCGACCCGCCCCTTCCTAGCCCCGCCCCCGAGCCCGTCCCGCTTCCGGCCGGCGGGGTCCGGGGCAGGTCGGTGTCCAGTAGCTGCTGGGTGCATGAGGCCAGTACGACTCATGAAGGTGTTCGTCACTCGTAGGATCCCCCCGGAGGGCAGGGCCGCGCTGGCCAAGGCGGCAGAGTAAGAGTCGGGCGCCCGCGCGCCGAGACCCCTCCCGCGGGCACTCGGGCGGGGGTGGGCGGGGGAAGGCGCCGCGCGCCCTGGGCACCTCCCTGGCATCGCGGCGGCCTGCGCTCAAGGAGAATCGGCGTCTCCGGGCGGGCCTTTTCTTCGGAGGCGTGGAGGGCTGCACCCCAGCGGGCTCGGGAGGGCCTCCGGGGACTCATTTTTCTTTTTTTTTTTTAAGATTAATTTATTTATGCATACAAGAGCTGGGGTACAGGCCAGAGGTGCGGGGGGGGGGGGGTGAGACGATTCACCAGAGACAGAGTGGGAAACAGAATGGGCAGATTGACCAAAGTGCACTGCTGAGGGGAGCAGCAGGCGAGTCAGGAGAGGTCTGCTGCGCCATTTGGGTAGCCCCCTGGCCTGCCGGGGATCGAACTCAAGTTGCAGAGGCTGCTGCGGACAGCTTCATAGTGCGGTGCTTAACCCCTTGCACCACCAGGGAGACCCCTCATTTTTCTTTGAGGAGTAGGACGGGGTGTTCCCAGGCACCAGAGAGAACAGGGATCCCGAGCTTTGACCTTGGCTGTACTTTCCAGCTTGTACCCGACGGTCTTGGAGTTTGAGGGAGGCTTAGAGAAAGTTCGCGGAGACCTAATTATCTCGCCATTTGTGGTGGGGGTGGGGATGTTGGAATGGCTGGAGCCCTTACCGTCTTGGGCCTGGAAAGTGGGGAGACAAGGGCCCATCTGTTAAAGTTTTACTCTGCGAGGTCACTTGGAAGGGTCAGGGACCTTGGCAGCCACCGTTGGACAGTTAACAGGGGACTTTGGTGACCTATATTAAGTTGAACCCTGCCTGTCAGACTTGCCAGGCAAGTCTTTATATAAATAAATCCTTTTAATCCTTGCAACACTGGAAGTTACTACTGGAGTTCCCATTTTACAGGTGAGATAAGTGGGAGCGGCTAAGTACCTTGGCCAAAAGTCATACCTGTCTGCAGAACTGGGATTGGAACTCAGCTCTGTCGGGCTGGGGTCTGAGCACTGCCTTATACAGACTTGCTTTGCCAGTGTCAGGCCGGGAAAAGAAAGTGGAACCCAGCCTCAGAAACCAGTGCCTGGGGAAAATGAGATTTATTTGTTCAATGCAACAGATCCTTTGCTGAGGACCTGCTGTGAACTGAGAGTGAGGGGGGAGGCAGTGAAGGCAAAAACAATGGTAGTAATAACGGCAGTAGTCACACTGCTATAGTGTGTATGTCACGCTCATGGACTGGAGGGTGCGAAGTGGCCTGTGCTTGGGGCTTAATTGGCCAGGTGTCCATTAAGGCTGTTGCAAAGTGTTCTGGGTAGGTCCTCATCCAGCCTTGCAGCAGTCTGGCTTTACGACCTGGAGCAAGGCCCCGCACCCCCATGGAGGGAGAGGTGGCTTAGTGCCAAGTACCAGCAGGCCCCACAGGCCCCACGATTGAGTTACCTTTGTCACAGCCAGGGGGCAAGGTAAACATTATCTTATGAAGTTGTTGTCACAATGGCTTTGAGAAAAGGTTTATGGTTAGAGATTTCTAGGAGGGGAGTCAGCACCACCCTGTGTCCTGCACATGTGGGTTCTTGATACATGTTGGCTGTATGAATAAATGGCAAGGGCTGGGAGGCTGGCATCGTGCCCAGTGCCACAGGCTGCCATGGAAGTGTACCCTAAAACTCTTCCATCATGCTTTGATCTTGATGAGAGTTTCCATTTCATGGGCTCACTGACCAGGACATACAATTGGACATGGAATCCATGTAGAAACCCCCTCGCCCCCCACACTGGCCTTTGTTACCATCAGTTGGTGGACCCTGGACTGGGAGCTCTGCCCCATGAGGGTGAGAAAGCTCTTCCTCTGACTTTCTCCTTTCTGCTTTGGGTGGTTCCACAGCCTGTCAGCATTCTCCACTCTATGGCAGCCATTTACCTTTCAGCCACCCTCTCAGGACTGTTGTAAGGCTGCCCACCACAGACCCTTACTCAGCCAGAGCAAGCAGAGGCAAAATGTGCTGCAGATGTGACTGGGACTTTGCAAATCAAAGTCCCCAGGTGCACCTGTAAGGCTTCTCTGTTTCTGAGTGGTGTTTCCTTTGTCTTCAGCTGTGAAGTGGAGCAGTGGGATTCCGACGAGCCCATCCCCACTAAGGAGCTGGAACGAGGTGTGGCCGGGGCGCACGGCCTGCTTTGCCTGCTCACTGACCGTGTGGACAAGAAGATCCTGGACACCGCGGGTCTGTGTACTGGGCAGGACCGGGAGGATGCCGAGGGTATCCTGGCTCAATGGGGCACATCAGCCTGCAGCTGGCTGCCCGAGCAGGTCTGCAGGACATTCTAAGGGCATTCACTGCACTACCAGGCCTGAGGGAGTGGTTGTGGGCTCCCCTTCCGACACATGCATTGCTCTCTCTTTTGGCCGTGAATTTCGGCGGGGGGGGAGGCCCTAGAAGGGCAAAGACCGAGGCGTGAGGGTAGCCAGGTACTAGGGAGAGCACCCAAAGCCCTGGGTCCTTGTCCAGCCCCTGCAGCAATCCGGCTTTATGACCTGGAGCAAGGCCCATGTGGGGAGAAGGTGGCTTAGTGCCAAGTACCAGCAGACCCCATGATGAGTTACCTTAGTCTCAGCCAGGGGGCAAGGTAAACATTACCTTGTGAGGTTGTTGTCACAATGGCTTTGAGACAAGGTTCATGCATAGAGATTGCTAGGAGGGGGTCAGTGATGAGCCAACCTGTGCCTCAGTGTCGGCCCAGAGCTTAGAGGTGAGGGTATGAGGGTCATGCCCCAGCTGCCTCTGAGAGCTCTCAGAGTTTCCACAGGGAGGTTCCAGGTGTGGCCGAAGGACAGGCAAGCTGTTAAGAGTGGGCCTCGGTGTCCAGGCCCACTTGGCGCCTTGTGACAGAGGCAAGCCGCCTAACCTCCCTGGCCTGCAGTCTGTGCCTGTCAAATAGCAGCATTTGGAGTTTTCACTGAGATACAGAGATGTCAGTCTTTGGTTCTAACACGGCAGTAAGCAGGCATCCCGCAGTGGTCCCCAGTGTCTGGCGTTGAAGCCCACGGCGAGACACAGACAGTGCTTCTTCCACACAGGAGCCAATCTCAAAGTCATCAGCACGCTGTCCGTGGGTGTCGACCACTTGGCTTTGGATGAAATCAAGAAGCGGTAAATGCAGCTGGGGCTCTGGGAGGGGGCAGGAGTGAGGGGCCCAGAGAGAGGGGAAGAGGAGCTGTGTTTCATGTCATATCCCCGTCATTCAGTGGGAATGGGAGGTGGCTGATGGACGAAGCCTGCCCCCACCCGCACAGGCCAGTTAATATAAGCATGGTAGGTCAGAAACAGTGGGACCATCTGTGCAGGTAGCACGTTTTCATATGCTTTTTGGTTTTGCCCCCACAACAATCCCCTGAGTAGAACAGGTGGGTCTTATTATTTCCCTCTGGATGAGGAACTTCAGAAAGGCTAAGTAGCTTCTTTCCCCATACTCTGGGGCCTGGTCTTCCACCTTCATATTCTTCTCAAAGTGGGAGATAATGAAAATGGGACTGGGGGCTCACCACCTGTAAGTGCTCATTTACAGCTCTGAGCTTCCCGGCAGGCAGTGCAATGAGGGAGCAAAGCAGCAGCATGGAAATTGGTGAAGGTGCTTGAGGCCAGTGTTACCACCAGTGTTTGATTCATAGCGGGATCCGTGTGGGCTACACCCCAGACGTCCTGACAGACGCCACAGCGGAACTGGCCGTCTCCCTGCTGCTCACCACTTGTCGCCGGTTGCCGGAGGCCATCGAGGAGGTGAAGAAGTGAGTGGCGCCTGGTGGGAAAGTCTGCTCTGCCTAACAGAGCCAGTTCCTGGAACACCTAGCATGGTCCTGGCCCAGGCGTGACCCTAAATCCAGATGTTTGCCATATAATTTGGGGCGGGGGGCAGAATCAGCCAAAATACCAAAGTACTAGGCAGAGCTGAAATAAACAACCTGAAGGGAAATTGTGAGAACAGAGTCAGGTGGAAGGAGTGTGGATCAGGGAAGGCTTCTTGGAGGAAGTAGCTCCTGAGCACTTAGAGGGACTGTTCACCATCCCACCTTGCATTCGAGAATCCCAAAAGCTCTGAAAACTGAAGGTTCATCGATCTTTTCTTAGCCAAACCTGACCAGAAATAACAGGAGGCTATATTTTGTTTTTTATTTCTCCTACTCAGTGTGAATATTCATGTGTTGTTGCAGAAACACTCATGTGTTTGATAGAGTACTCCCCACCCCTTCTCGCTGCTGTGCATGTTTTGTACAATACGGCATAAGTACCACGTCACCTTTCTAAAGCTGAAAACTTTTCAAGTCTGGCCTGAGGGTTTCAATCAGGGATTTTGGTCTGTATATCCAGAGCTGGGGAGGCATTCCAGGAGCAGGAAGCGCTGGAGCGAAGTCCAGAAGGCATGCAAATGCAGGCCCTTGGAGAGTCCAGAGCTCTGGGGTAGGGTGGAGTATGGCAGAGGTATTGAGGGGCTGATGAGACCCAGTGTCCTGCTCCCCCTCTGACCAAGGGAGCCAGCACCTTCATTGTTGGTGACTTTGCCTTTCCACCCAGGGAGCTAGGGGGGTGGTATGGTTTCATTTCTTGTTGCTTCTTTGGTGCCCTGTTTTCTGGTTTTGGAATCCCAAACCTGAGTTTACTCTCAGCTCTCACCTGGCTTTTTGTTCTCAGGCAGCTTTCCCTTTCTGGTCTCAGTTTCGCCACCTGCAGAATGGGATGGGAAATTCTCAGGTCTCTTCTGCTATCAGATCTGTGTCTCCACTGACTTGTAAGGACGGTTACTCCTGCTGCTTGTCTGCAGCACTGAGTGACTGTGGGTGTTCCTCATGTCACTCTCAGTTCTCTGACCTGGAGGCCAGGGTCTACCCTTTGGACCATAGGCCTGGCCCTGCAGTGCCGGGCCTGTGAGTTCCAGTGGGCCTCATCCTTGTACAAGTCCAGGGCTCACCCGCCTCATTTCCTCCCTGCAGTGGTGGCTGGACCTCATGGAAGCCCCTGTGGATGTGTGGCTATGGCCTCTCGCAGAGCACCGTGGGCATCATCGGCCTGGGACGCATAGGTGAGGCTCCACCC
Organism: Talpa occidentalis; assembly: GCF_014898055.3. NCBI lineage: Eukaryota > Metazoa > Chordata > Mammalia > Eulipotyphla > Talpidae > Talpa > Talpa occidentalis. Next base: position 52,256,580 of record NW_023605083.1, read on the forward strand.
GACTGCTTGCCTGCCCCAGCGTCCATGCTCAGTCTCCACCTCTGCAACAATCCCCTGGAAAGGGCCCTGGGTTATCAGTGCCTTTGGCATACAGTAGGGATATCTGTAATGCAAAGACGTGGCTTCATAAAACACAGGCCAAAACAGCAAACCAGCCAGAAGCTACTTAAGAACTCACTTGGTGGGCCTCCCCGTGGCGCAGCCATTGAGCGCTGGGTTGCGAAGCTGCCTGCAGCCTCTGCAGCGCCGGTTCGATCCCCGGCTGCTCCCCGGCCACCGGAGGAGGGTCCCACATGGCGCGCAGACCTCTCCTGCCGCCCGCTGCTCCCCTCAGCAGTGTACTTCGGTCCTTCTGCCTGCTGTGCTCCCCGCTCTGGCTCTGGTGAATTCTCTCACCCTCCCGCACTTCTGACTATACCCGGTGCTGGTATAAATAAATAAATAAATAAATCTTAAAAAATAAATAAAATAAAATGTCTTTTAAAAAAAAATGCTTAAAGGACCCTACCAGCTTCAGCACATGTTCAGAATCTGAAAATTTAACTGTCTGGATCTGTCTCAGCCACAGTCTATGTGAAGTGGTCTCTGTGGAGAACTGGCTGCTTGGCAATGACACCACAAAATCAAATGGGGACTGAGGCTGCATTAAGAGAAGCAGAGGGAGCCTCCCTGGTGGCCTACGGATTAAGTCTCAGCGCTGTCACCACCACAGCCTGAGTTCTGTCCCCAGCCAGGGAGCTACCCACATGGTACAGCAAACCTCTCTTGACTCACCCGCTGCTCCCCTCAGCAGTGTATTTCATCAGTCTGCCTGCTCTGTTCCCCACTCTGTCTCTGGTGAATCCTCTTACCCCCTGCACTTCTGGCCTATAGTCCAGTTCTTCTAAAGAAAGAAATAAAAACAGAGAAGCAGAGGGTGCAGAAGGAGGGCGGGGACTGTTTGGTCAGACCTCTGTAGGATGCCAGGTCCAGCTCTAGGGAAGGTTAGCAGTAGCCCTAGAAGGCTGGACCGTGTAAGGAAAGCATCTGCCTCCAGAGGTGAAAGGCTCTCTTGTGGACCATGGAGCTGGTTGTGTGAGCACTGGCCTGGCTGAGGGCTAGATACCCTAGGACAGGACTAGCAAACGCTGGGCTGTGCTGATAGATCTGCCACTAGGGCCTCCCTGGCCCTGGAGCTGCTGAGGGGTGGGGAGCGTGGGGGAGGGGTACGTGGTTGGGGACAAGCCATGACTCTTGACTCCTTGCCACCAGGCCAGGCCATTGCTCGGCGTCTGAAACCATTTGGTGTCCAGAAATTTCTGTACTCCGGGCGCCAGCCCAGACCTCAGGAAGCAGCAGAATTCCAGGCAGAGTTTGGTAAGTAAAACCTTGATTTCCACAGGAGCCCATCTGTCAAGGGACTCTCCCTGTTTTCTGTGGTGGCAGCATTTACACACAAAGTATGAACACAGCAGCTGTAGGTTTCCCAGGACCTGCAGCCTCCCTTAGGTGTGATGTCATGTATCGGCTCCTGAGGGTGCTTACCCAGGCCCCACGGTGAGTTCTCTCAGTGCTAGGAGAGCGCTGATGTCCTGTCTTTCAGAGACCGTCACCATTGGTGGCGTGTGAAGGGAGCAGCAGGGGTGCTGACAGATGTCAGGAAGAGCTGGAAACTTTCTTTGACTCAGTTTCCTTAGTAAACTCATGAGCACTGTCCCCCAGCCTGCATGTGCCCCTCCGTCCAGGTGCAAGGTGGGCTTAGCCCCCTGGTAGGGTTGATAGCTTGTTGAGGGCAGGCTGGATTTCAGCCATTCCTCGCCTCCTTGGCATAGCGGGCCTGGAAGAAGAAAGAACTAAAGTGGCCAGACCCCTCTGTGATCTTGAACAAGTTTCTGCCCTTCTCTGCCTCAACTTCCCCATCTGTTAGACCAGGGGATGGGTTAGACCAAGGGATGGGTGAATGATGTCATATACCATAATCCCATAAGCAGCTATTGACTTTGTACAGTTATCAGAGTTCTCCAGGCCTTCAGGAAGCATCTTGGGAGTTTCCATTACGGGAGGAGGACAGGTCTACTCTCCCACCCTCTTGCATCTAACTGTCTTCCCCTAGTGCCCACCTCTCAGCTGGCCGCAGAGTCTGATTTCATCGTTTTGGCCTGCTCCTTAACGCCTGCCACCAAGGGACTCTGCAACAAGGACTTCTTCCAGCGGATGAAAAAAACGGCTGTGCTTGTCAATATCAGCAGGTTAGCCTGGGGCCTCCCAACATCTTGGGGGGGGGGGGTCACTGGGCAGTCCGGGAGAGGGACTGGCTTTCCTTCCCCCTGGATTGTCGAGAAGACTCAGGCTGAGCTCATCACTCTACATAAACCAATCTACCAGCCAAGCCAGAAATACAGTAAAGGCCATGCACATGTACTCCAGGCTGGGGGGAAGTGCTCTCAGAACATGCTCAGAACCCCCAGCCTTGCTTGGGCCCAGCACACAGTAGCGTTGGTTTGGGGACTGAAGGCATGATGGCAGCGAGTTAGCAGGTAGCCTTGGGCAGGCCTGTGTAACTCTGCATCACTTTACTATCCTTAGGGCCCTTTGGAGGCCTTCACTGTGCTGCACTTGGGTCCATGTGTCAGTAAAACCTGGAACCTTTGTGCTCTTGGGGAGTAAGACTCAAAACCCAATTGTCTTGGTTCCTCAAAATATCTCCAGAGGACCTTCAGGTGCCTGAGCATTGTATGGGTGCAGATCTGCCTTCTCTGCCTCTCCACCCGCTTCCTAGCAGGTGGAGGTGTAGACAGGCTAAGGGAAGGGATTGGATGAGGTCACCTGAGAGCTTGGCTACCCAGAGGCAGCTGTAGTCACTAATGTTTAGCTAAAAGGCTAGGGGGTGGAGCGAAACTTGCAGGAACACAGGGTTCACACCGACAGCCAACAGTGCCATAGCTTCTCACTGAGCCCCCACAGGTAGCGGGTACAGTGCAGGGCACTGCACTTTGGTTGTTATTCTTTTTTAGTCTCTAGCAAATCTGTTCTTTACTTCAGTGGTTCATTCACAGGAAGGATGGCTGCTCACGTGGATGGGTCTAGTTAGGTCTATCCTGGGTCTCTGCCCCCAGCTGGCAGGTGCCTGATGGCAAGCTGCAGTGGTTTTCAGCCAGTGGTTCTGGCTCTGGGGACCAACCAGATCAGAAACACCTGGAAGGGACCCAACAAATGCAGATTTTTGAGCTGTGTTCATGCAATAGTGGGTATAGGTAAACTTGAACCCTTCATGTCCTCCTGGGAGTAGGTGGTACCCCCTGTCTGACAGAGGAAGAACTTGGGGCCATAGAGAATTTGACACACTTGCTAAAGTCACAAGTGGCAGGTCTGGGTTGTCTAAGACCATCTTCCTGTATGACTTACTGTAGCTGGTTTGAAAGTCAGTGCCAAGACCCAGACTGGTGGAGAAATTCATTCTGTGGGTTGTTCTGCCCTAAAGGTGACCTGAGTGGAGGGAGTTTTGGGGGCACTCACATCCTACTGTCATTCCCAGGGGAGACGTCGTAAACCAGGACGACCTGTACCAGGCCTTGACCAGTGGTCAGATTGCAGGGGCTGGACTGGATGTGACGACCCCGGAACCACTGCCTACAAACCACCCTCTCCTGACCCTGAAGAACTGTGGTAAGACAGACCTGTGCTTTTCCAGTGTGGTCCCCGCCACCACTGTAGGACCAAGGCAGCTAGAGGGCTGAAGGTGCCGGGTGTGAGGCTACCTCAAGGGCACCCACACAGGCAGGGACCACGTGTTTATAGTTAGCAGCGCTGGTGGCAGGGAGAGGCCTTCTGCGCTTGCTCCACTAGGTCCGTGTCCCTCGAGAAGTAACTGTAGGGGTGACCGGGTTTATTTAAAAACAGTGGATGTGGCGGTCACCCCAGCTATCCCCACGCCCCTCCCGTCCTGGGTAAACCTGTTTGTCTAAATGTGAGCAACTAAAGGTGGAATTACTGTACCTTGTGCCTTTACAACGCATGCCAGTTAGTAAACCTTTCTCCCTTGGCTCCAAACCCATCTTTGTATATTCTGCTTTGTGCTGCAGGGGCTGGGCCCGGTCAGGGAGGAGCCTGGAGGCAGCAGGACTTAAACCTCCTGCCTCCACATCTGTCAGCGGCACTTGGCAACTTCAGTTGGTGGCAGCAGCTCCTCCCTGTAGCAGCTGGCGAATCTGGTTTAGTTTTTGCAGCGTTTGGTTAACCATGTGCCCCCTCAGGGACAAGGTCCCAGCCAGTCAGCGCTGCCATGGGCTACAGCTCCAGCAGGGCCTCCCTTCACTCTTGCCTTTCCCATCCCGACCCCAGCCCTAGGGCAGTCACTGCCTGACCTTACCTGTGGTGGTCACCTGGGGGGACTGATCAAATGCGGGGTGTCGGGTCCCGAAGGGTTGCTGCTTCCACAGGCTGGGTGCTGGGACCTGGTATATGCACTTCTAACGCGCTCCCAGATGACGCTGCTTTCCAGGGCCACACTAGTTAACAGTTCTTCATATCAGCTTCTCTTCAGGCAGCTGGTGTGGTTTGTCTCCAGACTAAGATGTAGCCATGAATGCTTAGGTCGCCTGGGCCTGTCCCTGTCCTTTAGTTCCTTTATGGAATGGAAACCCAGAGGGAAGGCCACGGCCTGCCTTCCCCACCATGAATGCTCCCATTCTTGTAGCCCCTGGGAACTCTACCGTCCCCACCCCCCAAGCCAGCCTGAAAGGACTAGCTGTGATGTCAGGCCTGCCCCCAGCCAGGACAGCTGTCCCCATCCCCCAGAGCCTGGGAGTGGAGCTCAGGCTCCTGGGTACTACTTGAAAAGGTGTTCCTTGGGGACAAGTGACCTCACTTGCTCCACAGAGGGGCCGAAGGGAGCTCGCCTGTCCAGCATTTCATGTCATTTGTATAGCTCAGAAGCCCTGTGGCATCACTTTCAGGGGTGCAGGGAGTGGATGACAATGCAGAAATTCCTAAGCCATACTGGCACGTCTCACCATCCAGTAACTGAAGGGCTCTAGCGCTCTGCTAGCTTGACATTCTGGTATTTAGGATACATACCCTTTGTCGCCCTTGCCCGTGTTTCATAGCCTGGAGTCCTTTTCCTGTTGCTCTGGCCCTCAGCCCCAGGGGGCGGGATGTTGAGTGACGGTGTAGGAAGGCGAATCGAGACAGGGTCTCTTTGTTCTTACTGGCAAACCCTCACCCTGCTAAAGGCCTGCTTTAAAAAGGCTCTTGAGCCACCATTCTTACCTCCCTTCTCCTTTCCAGTGATCCTGCCCCACATTGGCAGTGCCACCCACGGAACCCGAAACACCATGTCTCTGTTGGCCGCTAACAACTTGCTGGCTGGCCTGCGAGGGGAGCCGATGCCCAGTGAACTCAAGCTGTAACCAGACAGGGAACCTGGAGGGTCAGGAGGAAACAGACGCCGCCAGGCTTGGTTCGGACCCACAGGACGGGAGCCAAGGAAGAAAACCTGATCTGTGCTGATTCTGTGGAGGGAGGCTGGTGCTGAGGGCTGTGCTTGCTGCGTCTGTGATTGGAAACATCTGCGCCCAAAGCGTTTAATTAAATGATTCTCTGCAAGAGTGTCTCTGCCTGTAACTGGGAGAAGCTAAGCAAGGAGCAACTGCCTACTTTTCCTCCTGAGGAAAGTGCCCTGCGGGCTGCTGCCCGACCCAGTCCTCACGCCTCGGCGTTTTCATTCCCAGAACCTGCCCAAGCCACTCCACCCCTCCCCTTCTGCTCACATTCCTTCGTGTGTCCCTCGTGGAGGCTAGGACAGCCGCACCCCGTGGTCACCATCTTGTATCTGCTGCCTGGACCCAATTAAATAAGCTGCTGCAATTAAATATGCACAGCCAAGAGAGCTACCTAAGGTCACAACACTTTTCTCGGTCAAGACTAACCAGGTAGGTAGGCGTCTTAATTTTTGTTTTAAAAATGTGTTTCAGCACCTTCGCACTCCTTTGTCCACTTCTTCCCACCCCCACCTGTGCCGCCCGTGGAGTGATGCCCTTTTTCTAATCATCTCCTCACTCGCTCCACCCCAAGGCCTGGCCGTCGGCACTACCAAGGCCCAGCTCCTGCCAAAGCAGGCAGGATCCAGCTCTTCCCACAGCCAAGCCAAAGTGGCAGACGGAGCTTCCAACCTGGGAGGCAGGTGAGTGAGCAGCAGAAAGCAGGTCCTCGAAGAAGGAAACTGGGTGGACTGAGAACAAAGCCTTACACGTTCAAAGACAAAGGGCAGGGAGGGCAGAGGGACTAAATTGAGGGGAGCAACCAGTAATTGCTACTTAACTGACAGCATTAGCGGACTTTCTAGGTAAAGTAAACAAAACAAAAAAACAGGTAAAAGCAGGGTTAGCAGAGTAGTAGTACTTCCCTTTTTTGCTTTAACTTTAATAACCTAAGCAAAGAAAAAGCACATATTAGATAGAGGCATGAATGTGGTAAGTTTTTTATTTCAAAATCTCACCTATTGGCTAGCATAGCACCACTGACATAGGCGCCCTGACAGAACTTTGATATTTAATCACCAGGAATGATTATGCCAGGCTTTCATTAAGGCTAACCAACAAAATCCAGGTACTCGATACCAGTTAGAATTCAGGTAGGAACTATGATCATAAGGACCCTGGAGCTGGTTTCCAGGGAACCTCTGAATTAATATTTTAAGTGCTACAGCGTGTACAAGGACTCTGGCCCACAGCTTGCTTCTCACATGTAGGAACTGATAGACTAAGAGGTAGATGAGATTCCAGATTCCATCTAGCAGTGGAGAGGCAGGGCTCCAGCCGCTGTATGGAGCCTCCGAAAGCCAAGTCTGCTTAAGCCCGAGCTGAGGTGAAGGGGCAGCCAGGCACCTCCTCGCAATGGCCGAGGAGGAGGGCGGCCACCACCTTCCCAGTGTCACTGGTTCCTCTCCCCAGGCCCAGGCCGGGCCTCTCGTTCTCCACGCTGACCCACCTGCCTCCCAAGGTTAATCTGACCAGACAGTGGTCGCCACGTCATGCAGAGGGTGGATGCAGAGCTGCCTCACATCGAGTCAGAACATGACTGCCAACAATTAGCCACACACACAACTGAATTCCCCAGGTGATCCCATCTCTTCCAGCGTCTCTTCCCCACGTCTGCTGCAAAGGAGAGGAATCAGAGGCTTCCCTTAGGCTTTCCTCCCTGGGAATCAGTTCATAGGAGATGCTATGACCATTATGAGTTTATCCACAGACAGATGTTTAACTGCACACACTAGACTGAGAGGAGGAAACACACTAATTTTTGTTTTAGGCTATACCTACATAGCTTTCTAACATCTGAAGGGTTTCTCTCAATTATGCACTATGGTTCAGTGTCTTCTAAAAAAGCTAGGATAGAAAATGAACTCCTGCTCATGCATGAACTAAAACTCTGCAGACACATTAACCTGTGCTATTCCCTGGGAAGACATGAGCCAGGGTGCAGCCAGACACAGGTGCCACCACAGCTCTGCTGGCACGAGGAGGTCAGAAGACAGCCAGGTGAGGCTGGGGAAGTCGGGGGGAGCCCAGAGAGGCCTTGGCAGTGACCCAGATGTCTCCTGGAACAGTCTCAGATGCTACCTGGTGACATCTATGCTCTGGGCTGCCCAACCATCTTACAGTGTGGACCCTGCTAAGGCTGGGTTACCAACAGTTGTACACATACAGTACTGGGTTGGGGAAAGCAAAAGTTCTGCATCTGTACTTGTAAACCACAATATGTATCAGTAATAAAACCCACGGTAGAGGGGGCTGACATTACTTTTGGTTAGTTTGTAACCGAAAACAATCTAGGCCTGGGACAGATGCCCCTCAGGCAACAGAGTGTGAAGAAGCAAAGCAGAGAATGGATGGGTTTGTCACTGGGTGAGGTGTGTCGGGCCAGACTGCATGGGCAATGGGTAAACGCACCAAGAAAGCTTCCAGGTCCCGTGTCCCACAAAACATGACTCCATATCATCAGAACCAAGACAAACACTAGCTCTTTTCTGACTTCCAAACATGGAACTGTAACATATGTAATACAAGTTGGTTAAAATATTGCTAAAACAGCACATACAGAAACAATACCTTACTTGTCACTCCCTACAAGTACATACTCCATTTACAACTCTGATTTTAAAACCAGGAAAAATTGTTAAAACATCTGTCCATTAGTGATGTCTTCAAAAGTATATACACCTAGTAGTCCAGAGAATGTTCCCTCTGGACCCAGTGTCAGCACCATCAGAGTGCAGTGTCTGTGACTGCAAATCAGACAAAAATAAAAAATACAGTACTTTCTGAGGCCTAGGACTAGCTCATGATACACTTTAAAGCATTTGTGGCAGACAGGCATGTCTTCAAGGGTCCTCCTTGTAGACAGACACAAAGTGCCACTGGTTACACATAAGTGCATTTTGCATCACTATACAGGTATATAATCCTATCCAGGAGTATAGGAAATTTAATTAAATGCTTGAGTTTTACAAAAATCGCTAAAAAAATTTTTTTTTGCACTTCCATTTTTAATTTTTCAATGTGCCACTTTTAACAACATCAATTGCAAACTACTTTCTGACTCAATCCTAAGGAAGAACTTGGTTTCAGGGATCTCATCCCTCTGAGAATGCGCATTTCAAAAGAAATGCAAGGGCACAAGCGCTACGAGTATTAGTTCTCTACTTATTACTCGTGGAAACTTGCAAGAGCCACTGGGCAGCCTGAAGCCTAAACCTAATGGCGTTAGCCACCAACCATGAGATTTAATTTCAGTCCTACAACCGGCGTGGGCACTATTTCAAGAAGCTGGGGTTAGAGCAAAGTGCTGGGGAGATTGCTGCTCTGCCAGCGCAGGCAGGTAGTCTTCGAGTGTTTATACAGGTGGCTGGACTGGCTGAACCTCTTGCCACACTTCAGGCAGGCATAGGGTTTCTCACCTGTGTGAACACGGATGTGCTTCTTGCAATCAGTCAAGGTCAGAAAAGTCTTGCAGCAGATTTTGCAGGCATACTTGCGAGCTCCCTCGACAACCAAGACGTTGTGCTCTGATAAGGCCTTCTTGCACTTTGACAGGACATCAGCAGATGCCCTGGTCAACTGTGGAGGGCCAGGCTGGGAAGGATGGCCGTTTTCAAACGAGGATGTGGCCCCATTCATCAGTAGCTGGGAACTGGCAGGGTTTTCTGGGATCTGTGAGCTTCTGACAGAAGTTACCACTGGCATCTTGGGAGCTATGCGGCGGTAGTATGGAAAGTTGCTGGCTCCTCCTCTTGGGGAGCCCATCATTACCCTGGAGAAGGAGGAGTGGAGCCCCAAACCAGACCTGGAAAAATCCAACCCAAACTGTTCTCCTCCTTGGTAGCCCGAAGTCTGCACACAAGGCAGGCCCATCACTTCCTGCATTGGCCTAACGAAGTGGGAGTCGGCAGGCTCACTGAATGGGTTCTCCACGTGAGAGCCAGAGGCTGAGGAGGGCGCTCCTGCAGGCCCAGCCTCTGGACTCAACAAATAGGGGGCCTCGCCTTCCAGTCTGCAGTCACTAGTGGTGTTTGGGATATTGTCATCATTGTTCTGATTTGCACTAAAGTTACTTCCTCTGCTCTTGTTAAGAAAATTTGAAATGCTAAAAGTGGATTTATGTTCTAGGTTATTTGTGACTTCCAAAATATGGATGTCACCTACCCTATCAGTGCTAGACTGGGGATCTGAAAAACTCCGGTCACTGCTTTCAGGGCTGAGGTCTATCTTCTCGGCACTGACCACAACTCCTTCCACTTCCACAGATTCGCTGCCTTCTGCCTGTGAGGTCACATCGCTCACTTCATCCTGAGGTTCAGGAGAGCTCAGGGGCTCAGATTTTACCACCACTCTCATGTGCTCCTTTTCACCAAGGCCGGCCTCAGGATTTTCACACTGAAAAGCGCTTTTTTCAGTCACAGCTTCCTGTTCAAAACTAGTCTCAACCTGAGTTGCACGAGAGGCCATGGACAACTGTGCCATGTTGCCGGCACCGTTGTCAGACTGGCTGGGCACCTGGGCATCTTCTTGAGCACCAAAAGACTGGTCAAATATGATGGCACTGTCTTCCTGGTTGTCGGTCATGCCGTCAGCCTTAGGGTTATCCACAATTTTCAGAGAATCTGGTGAAAAGAACTCCTCTCGAGAATGAACCCCCGATGGCCCATTCTCAGGCGTGACATCAGAAATGGCAGACTCATCCATGGTGGGCCGGAGGCGCTGTCTGGCCCGCTCCTCTGCAGACTGCTTGCGCTTATGAAGGCGTCTCATGGGGAAGGGTGTCCGCTGGTCCAGGTTACTGCGGATCGATGAGCTCATGGGGGCCGGCTGCTCCTCCCCACTCTGGCTGGAATTGAGGGCTGAGCTCACGATGCTTAGACCCAGCTGCTGCAGCATAAAAGAGCGCTGCATGCGGGCACTCTGCTCCTGAACGCGCTCACTGGGGGGAGACATGGGCAGTGTCCTTGTTGTTAGGTAATGTTTACATGCCTTAACAACAGAGTTCAAATGCAGGTGAGAGGCTGCCAATAAGACATCCATAACATTGCTCTCCCCCAGCATGAGGGTGGAGGTATACATCATGTCAATCAGTGCGGCAAAGGCCTCTGCTGTCACTACCTCGCTATCCAACTGGATCATGTTCATGGTCTGATCTCCCTCTGCTACTGAGAACAGGGCTCGGAAATGCGTGCTGCATGCTGCCAGTACGGAGCGGTGAGCTTTAAAATGCCGATTCCCCACCACAATAACACAATCACACAGCTGGCCATGAAGTCTCTGGTAATTCAGCTGCTGGAAGATCTGTTCAAAGTGTCCTGGGAAATCCATGATCCTATGGGAAAGAAAAGGAAAGTGTTAAGACTTAGGAAAGCTTCAGGGAAAGTCAGAGCACACAGGGCATGACAAGGAGAGACACATGGACAGTCAACCTTGGACTCGGAAAGCTTGCGATATTTCTAATAATAAGCACATGGACTAACAACCTGTCAAATAAGGAACAAATGCAAATTTGGCTAACAGACCTGGAAGCATGCACACATGGGGAGCAACTACTGGCTGTTTACAGACTCCTCTTCAGTCCACTTTTAACACTTTTTTTTTTAAAGATTTATTTATTTATTTATACAAGCACTGGGTACAGTCAGAAGCGCGGGAGGGTGAGAGAATTCACCAGAGCCAGAGCGGGGAACAGAACAGGCAGAAGGACCGAAGCACACTGCTGAGGGGAGCAGCGGGCGGCAGGAGAGGTCTGCACGCCATGTGGGACCCTCCTCCGGTGGCCGGGGAGCAGCTGGGGATCGAACCGGTGCCGCAGAGGCTGCGGGCAACTTCACAACCCAGCGCTCAACCGCTGCGCCACCGGGGAGGCCCCCCACTTTTAACACTTAACACTTGTGTGAAAAAAGACCAACATGTGGGTGAGGCATATCTACACCACAGAAGTTGGTTGGACTTCTGCATTCTGAGGACAATAAAAAAGTCCAAGAAGTTGCAGTCTTTAGCAACCTTAAATAATTGAAAAGGGCAAATCAATATTAGTGAAGAAGATTTCCTGTTACAGATGGTAGTAGACTGTATTTACTTCCCACTCCTTCCTGAACTCCAATTAAAAGACACTAAAGCTTTTTGGTTTTGTTATTTTAAACAAACCCATGAGGGAAAAAAAAATGGGAAAAAACATCAATAGTGTTTTAGAAGCTGATGAGCAGGTAAATGAACGCTGACTTAGCATACCTGGGAAGCTAAATACCAAACTGGTAATGGATAAGCAACCTGACATCTCATCCATAAGCTCCTTACCTATTAAAAGCTAGGGAACTGGGTGCTGCGGTACCAGGGAAGAGTGACGGTGACACCGAGAACCGGCTGGAAATCTGGTCAGTAAATAATAATGTACTGGACTCTGCTGTACCACAGAAAAGGCAAACCTATGGAAACAGAGTAGACTAATGGAAATCTCAGGTTACACTACAACTTTTTAAAATAAGGAAAGAAAAAACCAGATGAACAAACTAGAACCATTTTTTCTCTAAAACTAAATTGCTTGGAATACCACATATATCACTGATATTACAGATTTATTGTTATTTTTTCCCCCCTTAGGTGTGATAATGGCATTCAGATTTTTTGACTATTTTTTAAAGACAAAATATTACACTTACAGATGTAAATGAAAGTTTTCATAAGTGTTAAAATTTAAAAAGGAGTCCACGTGGCCTAGGGGGGGATCATTTCCAGGGCTGAATCGGAACCATCCCGCATCTGCGCATTTTCACCTGTACTCAACAAAAACAAGTATTTGCTTATTTCAGCTACACCTCCTAGGAACATGACCGCTGATTCAGTTTCTGACTAGTGCTCCTGACAGACTTTCATGTAGTTAGATAACAGGGTCAATAACCCCAAAATGGCATTCCTCAGTGCCTTCTGCCCACTGGCTCTGTAGAAGTCGAAGGAGCCAGAATTAAAAGTCCCATTTTTCCCTCTCAGGAGAATGAACCTCTGGTCTTCTGGGATGGAGGGGACACAGAACCCGATGGCTAAGCCCCTGGATACAAACATATGTAGATTTACTATCTACTGTGCCTGGCACTAGAAATAAAAGGTTCAACAAGACAGATCCAATCCGATTCCAAAAAAGCATTGTAAGTGTTCCGATGGCACAAGGTGCCATCGGAAAAAAAGAAAGGCACCTGCCTCATCCATGGGGGCAGGGAGTGTGGAAGGTCTCCTGGGGAAGAAGCCTGCATTCTGCTGGGCTTAGGGCTGAACCAGAAAGACTCGGTGCTCGGAACAGATGAGCTGCCACAATGAAAACTAAGTTAAAGCCATACAGAAGGTAAGACATACCCCTCTTTTCCCTTCACTCCCTCCCTGTACCTGCTCAGCTACTAGAAGACTAGCAGCCAGATTACTGAGGTCCCCATCTTGCTATGGGGAAGCCCACTAGTCCTCAAGGCACAACCATCCATTCAGCCTCCAATCAGGGCTTTATTTTTAAATACCTACAGTTAAGGAGCATACACACTGAGGGGAAAGGAGGGTCTCTAACATGAAAGAAAAAGCACCAAACAATGTGGCAATTGGAGGAAACAAACAGTGCAGAGAAAAGGAAAACAGGAGGGGGGAAAAAAAAACCAGTATAATTAACATCCTCACAGAGAGAAGTCACCATATCCATGAAAGAAAAAAGAGAATATATATATACTTCTATATGTGTGTGTATACATACATAATATACTTATATACACCTATATACGTGTGTATATGTATATATGGAATATTCACGAAACAAGAAAACTACTGGAAATGAGTTCCAAGAACTGAAGTTACTTATTCAGACTAAAAAGATCCACCAAGTGCTCAGCAACATGAATAAAGAAATCCCCAGAGCAGGTTCATTACAGTGACATTTTAGAACACCTAGGATAAAGACCCCTAAAGCTTCTGGGGGTTGACAGGTTACAAAGAATCAGGAAAAAAAGGGGTATCAGACTTTTCAAAAGCAATACTGAAGCTAAAAGGTGATAGTTCCTTCAAAATTCTCCAAGAAAAGTATATCCATCTTAGCCATATCCAGTCAAACAATCAATCGTGGGTAGACGAAAGCCATTTTCAGGCAAGAATCCAAGTTTCCCTCTCATCTATCCTTCCTTAGGAAGCTACTAAAGGTTGTGCTTAAATAAGGTGGGAATAAACCAAGAAAAGGAGGACAAAGAATGTAGAAATTGGAGATCAAGCACAGAAGACAGGCAGAGAATCCTGAAGATGAAGGCCCAAGGTGACAGCTCGGCAGAAGGGCTGGAGAGTAACCAGTTCAGACTGGAGTAGGAAGAGGGAAAACTCCAAGGAGCTCCTCAAGGGAAATGACCTCCTGTATTTTTTCTACTTTTGATAAGTGTCCAACGACAAAATGTATCACTAAAACACACTTTCCCACTGCCATCGTCTTGCTTTATCAAGGTTCCCCGCCAGAAGCAATGTGTCAACAGTGGCAGGCCCACCCAACTTACTCAGGGAACAACAAGTTCAAGGCTTGGGGTTAAACAAAATGTAGTTATTGCTCACAAATCTGCAGCCCCTGCTTAACCGGGTAAACTCATAGACTAAGTGCTATGTGCCAAGGAGGTGATTATTTTACAGCAGTAACAGAGAAGAAAGACTCACTCATTCAAGAAGCAAAACAATTAACCAGGGAGTTAAAGCCTTCTATGTGTTAGTCATCATGCATATATTTTTCATTTACATTCTTTCCAAATTTCAAAATAGCCCTGCCAGGTTGAACTTACTATCGTAATTTAACATATGAGGGGGAACATAAGAGATGCACTTCCCAAACAAATATTTCAACCAAGCAAACCAATATTGAAAGCAGCAGCAGAAATATGATTATCCAAAAAAAAAAAAATCATCATTTTTTGAATGTCAGTTACCTTGAGTATAAGAAACCACCTCTCCTTTCCATAAAAGATCATCCACTCATTGAATTCTTTTTTGTTCAATTTGCCAAATTCTTTTTCCTTCAGTCCCCACTGTCAATAGAAAAGGCATAAGCAATAAGGAAATTACAGTCCCAGAAGCACTATTTTGAGGAAATTCACAGGGACCAGAGACCTTTGAGATTACTGAGGTAGCTAAACATGACCCCAACAAAGACAGAGGTTTAAATATTTGAAGAGATTAAAGAGAAGGCAATTATGCTGTGAAAAATTAAACAGTACATTGGAAGATAGGTAAAAAGGCCATACTGTCTTTTAACTTCCCATAAGCCTAAAGATGTCTGCCCTGCCCTGGATGCCCTCCCATAGACCCTGAGATCACAATTCAAGTACTCCAGACTCCTGAAAACATGAGGGATGCCTGGAACTTCCTGCTATGCCTTGGTGGCAGGCAATCTTCACGGCAGTACACAGGTTAAGAATTCTTTCCTCTTAAGGAGCTCTACAAGTTCTGATTACCAACATGGTAATAATCAAACCAACATGATTAAAACCTGGAGATATGACTGTCCTCTAAGTTAACATTATCTGTTTGGAGATACTCCAAACTAAATTCTCCTTAGTGGTAATAATAATTTCATCTCAATATTATTTAATAAGTCAATTTATGATCACTTAAATTAGCAATAGAAATCAAGCCCATTAAGATCAAAGAATCTTAGGAGTAAAATGGCCAACCAGATTATTCTAGTTTTTCTTTCCTATATCAAGACTGTCAAAAAGCATTATTAGTGTAACTCAGAGTTCGTAAATGAGTAAAAAGGGTCCACTCAACTGATTTAATTACCATTTGAACCTTTAAAGTAGAAAGTTTCCTATGATGCAGTAGTGAAGTAGTTCCGACATGCCAACCAATGCAATTACATACTGATCAACCTTTCTGAATGGATAGGAAACGAGTTGTGCAAAGTGAAAAACAAAAGGATTTGTGATTAGAGGATCTTAGAAAGTTCATAAAATCTTCATGAGGGTGGGAGAAGTACATGCACGTACCCTAGAAACCCAACTGCGTCATGGAACCATTCTAAATAAACCATTACTGCCACTGCTACCTGCTGCTTTGTGTGGATCTTGCTTTAGGTTAGGTGCTCAGAAGAGTAGCTGCCATCACACCTTCTAGACCAGAACAGTGCAACAGATCTTTTGCAGTGACGGACATCATCAGCATAACCACATGATGTGCACTAGTCACATGTGGCTACTGAGCATCTAAAATGTGGCTAGTGCAACTGAAGAACTTAGTTTTTAATTTTATTTAATGGCTCCTCTATTGGATAGATTAGCTCTAAATGCTCACTCCTATTTCATATTGCTCACATCAAAACCTCACTTAGGTATATGAGATTAAGAGAACCTAATTCTTATATCTGCAGTATAATGATGATTCTATCTTGGGAATGTGGGACTCACAATTTGCAGGCTATCCAAAGGTTAAGAAGGAGATGTTCAAAAGATCCCAGACCTCTGCAAATGACAAATGTCCACTACAGTGTTCCTCTGACAATGAGAAGCCTCCACCTGTCCGTAGTGGGCTGGTGACTTTGGAAATGCATAGCTGTACTGGGAAAGAGGTGATCATTCTAGAAGTGAAAGAAAGAACCCAAAGAGCAGAAGGCTGGTAGAGTTAGCATCTTACCACCTGTGTATAGGCGGCCAGGCATCTTCATCTGACACTTACTTGAGCCCTGACTCCTCTTCCATGGGCTGTATTAAAGAATTAGGGTTAAATAATAGAAAAAATTAGGGTTAAGTAATAAAAAAAAACAAAAAACAAAACTCTAGGATATTTAAATCCAAGAAAAAAAATTGTTGATTTATTTTTAAATAATAAACAATTGCATATCAACAAAAAACTTTTATGAAAATATGTATTTTCAAATAAAATGAGAATAGTGGGTGGCATGGTTTTACATTTCTTGCACCAACAGAAGACAGCTGGATCTTATACTTGCTTCTACATTCAGGTCTTTACAGTATCACATCACTTGGTCTCTGGAAAACACTGTACACTTACAAAAGAAAGTGATTAAAAAAAAAAAGAAAAAAGTCTTTGTATTCTTATGAAAATAGTTTTGACCTCATAGGCCTCAGGGGACATTATGGGTCCTTGGATTATACTTTGAGAACTGCTGATAGCACAAAGCTAAAATGGTATAAGAAAAAATTAACAAATTCATAAAAAAAAAACTCTTATCACTAACCAAGGGGAAGTCAATAGATAATGCCTAAACTGAAAAATCAGAATTAGTTAATAGCTGAAAGTAGTAAACTTGAGGAAGAGAAAATGGGGTGTTTGTCTTAAGAAATCTTGTGAACTATCTGACTCTCAAAGAAACATGTACTTAGAAAACTGCATATACTTTTGGTAAAATTTCTTTTCAAGAATTTGAGTGCCTGAGCAGGTTATACATCTACACATACACATAAAGTTAGAAAAAGCTGCCCCCAAAATTATTTGCCCCAGAAAAGATATCAGTACCAAATCATACTGATATTTTTATAGGAAATATCTATCAAATGCTATGGAAAAGGTAACTCCTAATTTAAACAGTTCTCTATGATACAATAGTGAAATAGTTTCTACATACCAACCAATGCAATTAAATACTGACTGGTCAACCTTTCTGAATGGAAAAGAAAGGATGAGTTATACATAGTGAAAGGCAAGCTACTGCTGTTTATGCTCTGACTTTTAAGAGAAGCTATTTAATATCTAAATAATGCAGGCATAACTCAGTTAAGGTAACAATGGAGCCATGAGTTAAAATGAGAAATTCAGCCGATGCACTAGTGTGAATTTTAATATATATTTTGTTCATCCCAAAGTGTCAAAAGTCAATATTCTGAGAATGAGCTGGAAACAGCAAGATATTACTATGATGCACAAAAGTGATGGCAGAGTAGGAAGAAGGCTTAGATTCATACGGTCTTAGGCAGGGATTCCTGGAAGCAGATCATGAGAGGATTCAAATGCAAGTGCTTTATCAAGGAGAAACTGGGAGTAGCTACAGAGAGGGAAGCAACAGCAGTCAATCAAGAATGCAATTGGAGGCAAAATTTCAGTCTTAGCCTGGTATAGCAGGGGAGCTCTGGAGAATAAATCACTGAGTTTGCGCATTAGTTAATCAACAGCTGAGAGCCTTTCCTGGGGGATGGAAGCTGCTAGGTACTTGCGACTCTTTAGGCCCATGTGAAAAGTGATGCCAGTCACCCAAAGACAGGTCTCAAAAGAGTCCCAGACATAAGCCATTAGAAGCAAAAGAACACAGAAGCTGAAGGCCGGGTGCACAGAAGCGGCAAAAGGGATCAAGAGGATCTGGTCAGAACCCAGACAATATCTGCTATAGACATTAGGTGATACTAGAAAATAAAGCCTTGTGTAACCACATGGAGAAACAGATGCTGTCTTTTAGTGAACAGCTGTTGCCTTAAGATAAACATATTTAGTATATGTTTCATTCTTAATCCCGCTGCTGCCCCAAAACTAAGTCAACAAGAAATCTCAATTCCTTTCTTCGATTCTGATGCTACTTAGCATTGAGATCCAGTGTAGAAAAGTCAGTACACACTGCTCTAACAAAATAACTTATCATAACATCCTTTCTCAATTGAGTTTTCCAGCATAACTAAAGAAATCTATTAAAATACAACTAGCAACACATTACTATGATGTGCAAATGTAGTTATTCCAAACCCTCAATAAATCCTAGCAAACTCAAAGATGCAGTATCAAAGTTATACAAGAGCTCATGCTCTTCTCTAAGAGTTTGATTTTTCTGTTGTTGTCTGTTTGCCTGTTTTTTTTTTTTTTAAATAACCAAAAGTTGCCTGTCTGCAGCCTTTAAATCAAGGGAAAATGCTTCAGGTCTCTTTAAAAGATTTTAAAGTATTACAGTATGAATCTATACAGTTGGAGAGCTGTGGCTAAGTAATCCACCAATTTGTATCTGAACCAAAGCAAATGTACACTACAGAATTGGTAATCTGCAGGAACAGATTTTTAGTAATTTCCAAAGTAAGTATAATTAAGAAAATACGCTCAGGGCTTCCCCAGTGGCGCAGCGGTTGAGCGCTGGGTTGCGAAGCTGCCCACAGCCTCTGCAGCGCCGGTTCAATCCCTGGCTGCTTCCCGGCCACCGGAGGAGGGTCCTACATGACGCACAGACCTCTCCTGCTGCCCGCTGCTCCCCTCAGCAGTGTACTTCAGTCCTTCTGCCTGCTCTGCTCCCCACTCTGGCTCTGGTGAATTCTCTCACCCTCCCGCGCTTCTGACTGTACCCAGTGCTTGTACAAATAAATAAATAAATAAATAAATAAATAAATAAACAAACCTTAAAAAAAAAAAGAAAATACACTCATACCACTGCTCATTACATTAACGTGAATAATCAAGAGTCCTGTTTTGTCAGTAGATTTACTTCCTAATCCTTTACTTAGCCTAATAAAAAAGTTCACTTTTGTTCTAGAACAAGCCAGCTAATAGCACATTTTAAACTACTTGACTAACATATTGACCTATCCACAAGTTTTTCAACATACTTAGTTTATGAAGAAAAGTATACTTGGACCTCCCTGGTGGTGCAGGGGTTAGGTTAAAGTCTCAGCGCTAACAAGCTGATACCACCCACTGTGACCTGAGACTGTGACCAGAGTTCGACCCTCACCTAAGAAGCTAATCTACATGGCGCAGCAGACCTCTCCTGTCTCCCCCACTGCTCTCCTCAGCAGTGCATTTCGGTAGATCCATCTGTTTTGCTCCCCACTCTATCTCTGGTGAATCCTCTCACCCCCGGCATCTCTGGCCCATACCCCAGTTTTTTGTATGCATAAATAAATAAATCCTTAAAAAAGAAAAAAGTACACTTACACTCAAACATCTACCATCGTATCAAGTGATTTGCTGCCTGTGTGCCAGGCAGGTCCTGCAAAATTGCCACTTTCAGAAAGTATCCTAACATTCTAAGGAGCTCTTAACATTCACTATGTCTAATCTAGATAAAACCCTAGCAGAAAATAACCAAACAGAACTCTTCCTCTGCTTATAGAAAGAAAACAGAATTAAGAGAGAAAACTTGGCAAGGTCAGGCAAGCTGGGGTTTTTGATGGAGCTACAAGTCTTGGAGGCTTGGAACATCCCTCCATTGTTCTGATTTCACCAACTACTGTTAGGTGATAGAGGGAAAGGTGTGGATTACGTGGGCACACAGGTGTCCAAGGTTAACTCCAAATACCAAATCCATCGGCACAACTAATTCCATAACCTCTCTGGACCTGCTCTCTCAGGGCTCGGTCAGAAACCAGATCAAGCAGGTCTATAAACAAGGGAATCCATCAATGACTAAAGGTGAGAACAAGTGGGGAAATCAAAATAACACCAGAACACTTAACCATCTTACCATACCCTCTAACTTCCCTTGTTTTCCAGTTCAAAATTTCTGGTGACAGAGTGATCTAGAACTTTCTAATTCTGTTTGCGTAAGAAAAACTGTTAGTGGCCTACATATCCCCAGTGCAACACAAAGTGCTTTTTCTACTAAAACAGTTTGCTCAAGCCAAGGACTACATTTCCCCTACTTAGCTGTTTGCTAAGTGCCTAATACACAGTGCTGTGAACTAACTTTTTGAATGAACTTTGTGTATAGATGAACTTGCATGCCATACCCAATAGCTATTTTCCTAAGATTTTCATCTCTAAAATCAGCCAAAATGTCAGACTATCCCAAAGAAAGATCAAAGTCTATGTAGAAAAGATTTCCTCACAGGAAAGTCCCTCAAGCCCTCACACTGTCATTTGTTTTTTAAAAAAAAATTCAAGTGTTTTAGTTTTCCAAACTGAAGATGAGCAATAGCAATCTAGAATGAGTGTAGTAGGTGATGCAAAAGGAGACAGCTACCCACTAAGGGAGAAAAGAAGGCTAGCTGCTATATAGCCCTAGAACTCTCAATAGCCCCTGAAGGTGCTTGTATATTTGGTATACAGAGTCAATCATGCAATGTCTTTTTTTTTTTTAAGATTTATTTATTTATTTGTTTGTTTGTTTATTTATTTATTTATTTATACATACAAGCACTGGGTACAGTCAGAAGCGCGGGAGGGTGAGAGAATTCACCAGAGCCAGAGCGGAGAGCAGAGCAGGCAGAAGGACTGAAGTACACTGCTAAGGGGAGCAGCGAGTGGCAGGAGAGGTCTGCGTGCCACGGAGCTGCAGAGGCTGCAGGCAGCTTGGCAACCCAGAGCTCAACCACTGTGCCACCGGGGAGGCCCACAATCATGCAATGTTTTGAACTGCTTACTTCATTCAAGGTTGCATGCTGTGGAACTGAAATTTGTATGGTGTAGTCCTTACTGGAAATAAGATACAAACAATCACATTACAAAGTAAAGATAAAGTGCACTTGATGGGTTAGAGAAGACAAAGGTTATTTCCAGTTTCATGGTGGCATTGACAACAAAACTGGGTTTTGGATACACTGAAATGTAAAGTACATTCTAGACAGAGGTAGAGATGTGGCGAGATTTGAGGTGGGGAAGCAATGTGCACAATCTGGCTGGAAAGTAGGTAAGGCTAGAAAGGTGGCACTGGGTGATTAATGCTCATAACTGAAATTAATTACTACATGTTCAGAAAAGTTAACCACACAGCACAAAATTCTGAGCTAAAGACTACCATCATTTTTCAATACTTCTGTAAAAAAAATTTTACTCTATTTTTTAAAGCACAGTATCACTCAGGAGTTTGGATGCAGCAACAGAAAGATTCTAGCTAACTTAAGCATAAGTTAAGAGGTTACTGGTTTGCATACAGAATTGATGGGAAGGGTGGACACTTGAGCTTGAACTGGGTAACAGGGAGAAACTGTTGGGAATCCTGCCTCTGTGTGGGACACAGCCATTATTACATGAATGCTGACTCTACAGGGGACCTAACCTTCCCTCCCTCTCATTTCTGTTAGTTAGTCTTGATTTCTTGAATACATGTTTTTAATATTATGTGAAATGAAATGAGAAGTACAGTTGAAGTAACTGTGCTGTACACTGGAATACAACATTATCTCAAGGAAATATGCTTGTGAATTTTTTACTTATAAAGTGAACTAAACGCTTTTTTCATAAAACACCATATTTACTTGGAAGAATAAGAGACAAACTACGATCATTAAGACTTGAGTATCTGCCATACATTTTCTTGAAAATGAATGAAATGAGCTTGTCGTTTCAAGGAAAACAATTTACAGCATTGTTATCGCTCACAAAATTCAAGCTTTCAGGAGAAAACTAGAATTTAGGAAAATTTGTATCTGTCATTGTCAATCTGACAGTTTTCCAATCCTCAAATGCCTTCTGATGAGATCACTGGTAATACTAATGAAATATGACTTTTCAGGGGGCCACCCTGGTGGTGCAAGGGGCTAAGGCTCAGCACTATGAAGCTATCTGCAGCCACCACAACGCCAGGGAACTAACCCACATGACACAGCAAACCTCTCCTGTCTCTCCTGCTGTTCCCCTCAGCAGTGTATTTCAGTCACTCTGCCTGTTCTGCTCCCCACTCTGTCTCTGGTGAATCCTCTCACTCTCTAGCACCTCTGACCTACACCTCAGCTCTTGTATGCATAAACAAACAAATCTTTTTTAAAAATATGAATTTTTAAAATATTCTTGTTCACCTATCTAGTAATTTGGTATTAATAAAGCATTCAACACAAGGATTTAACGAAAAGCTATTGTTATTTAAAATGTTGACCACTCTTTTTTTTTTTAATAATAAATTTTATTTTTATATTCCCCATACAATTGCAGCCCCCCCATTCTGACCCCAATCCCTCCCCTCCCACCCCCGCCCCCCTAAAAGTGTCTCTGGTTCGTAGTTTTTTGTTGATTTTGATTTTCACTTTCTTATAGTTATTCGTTTTCCTGGTCCCTTATTTAAGTTTTCTAGATTCCTGCTATGAGTGAGACCATCCGGTATTTTTCTTTTTCATTTTGGCTTATTTTGCTGAGCATGATCCCTTCCAGTGCCATCCATGTTGCTGCAAATTGCATGTGTTTATCTTTTTTGAATGCTGAGTAATATTCCATGGTATATATGTACCACATCTTCTTGATCCAGTCATCTATTTTAGGGCATTTGGGTTGTTTCCAAAGCTTAGCTATTGTAAACAGTGCTGCTATAAACATAGGGGTGCAGGTGTTCTTTGGAATTGATGTTTCTGTGCCCTTTGGGTAAATACCTAGGAGTGGAATTGCTGGATCATATGGAAGCTCTATGTTTAGTAGGTCCAGAAATCTCCACACAGCTCTCCACAGTGGTTGGACCAGTTTGCACTCCCACCAACAGTGCAGGAGAGTTCCTTTTTCTCCACACCCTCGCCAACATAAAATGTTGACCACTCTTAATGTGCCCTTGTAGTAGCTACATAAAGTCTGTTACTCCACGTTTCTGGCAAATGTACTGGAGAATACAGGTAGGACTGCTCTTTTTAGCTCAGATCCCATTATTTCTGTGGATAACTGTGGGACAGTTAACCCATAACAGCTAATGCAGCTGGAAAAAAGTTTGTGCTTGACCAGATTAGTCATTAGATCAACTTCAGATGTTTGGCAAGTTACTTAATCATTCTAAGATTGAATTATTCGTTCTTTAAAAAAAAGATAGAAATAATATTTCATGGGTTGCTTATAAGTGAGATGATAGAATTACAGATACTATGTATACTGGAATGTGACACAATGTGCTGTTTAGTATATATTATCTTTTACTTTGTGCAATTAATTTATTAAGATTCTCAACTCAGCATATAATTATGAAGCTGGATCAAGGACAACATCAACAGTGATAAGTCATGATAATTGTATGTACGTTAGTGCAATCACATGCTGATGTGATCAAAATGGCATTTTATCTCTGTGGTTAAAAAAACCAAAAACCTAGGGCCTCCCCTGGTGGCGCAGCGGTTGAGCGCTGGGCTGCAAAGCTGCCCGCAGCTTCTGCAGCACTGGTTCGATCCCCGGCCACTGGCGAGGGTCCCACGTGGCGCGCAGACCTCTCCTGCCACCCGCTGCTCCCCTCAGCAGTGTACTTCGGTCCTTCTGCCTGTTCTGCTCCCCGCTCTGGCTCTGGAGAATCCTCTCACCCTCCCGCACTTCTGACTGTACCCAGTGCTTGTATGAATAAATAAATCTTAAAAAAAAAATAAAACCTATAAAAACCCATAGCAACCCTGGTCTAATCATGAGAAAAACATCACACATACCCTAAGTGAGAAACATGCTACAAAAAACCTGGCAGTATTCCTCAAAACTCTTATGAGAAACTGTCATAGACAAGAGCAGCCTCAGGAGACACAATGACTGAAAGTAAAGTAATACCCGAGGTGAGATCTTGGAACAGAAAAAGGACAAGCTGTGAAAACTAGGAAAACCTGAACAAACAATGGATTTGGTTAATAATATATTGATAACGGTTCATTAGTTGCAACATACTACCGCTAAGATGGTGATAATAGGGAAACTAGGTATGGGTATATGCGAACTCTGTACTACCCTCACAATCTTTGTATAAACTGAAAATTGTTGCAAAACACAAAGTTCTTTTTCTGAAATGCCACTCTTTTCACTATTTGTTTTGGAAAAGTTATTTCCATAAAAATGTGTTACTTACGTGTTAACATAATGAATGCTTACATTTTTCTCAATTTTAATTTCTAATACGTCAAATCCGAATAGCTATAACTCATTAAAAAAAGTTCTCTGGAGTCATCAATCATTGTTAGATGTGCAAAGAAACACTTACTAAATCAGTAATGTTCAACAAGTGACCTGCTAAGCTGCTTTTGACTTTCTACTCAAAATAAATATAATGTATATTAGTGAATGTGGTTAGATTTTTGTACATTCCATAGGTTTCTCTCACAACTGAACTCGAAAATACTGTATTTTCTTCTCCCTGTCCTACCTCAAATCCACTGTTCAGGAGTAACTAAAACTGTAATGACAGGAGGATTTAAAAATTGAAGCTCCTGAATGTTTAGAGAAAGATGGCTGTGTGGATTTGAAATTATTTTCAGTACCTAAAGATGAACTGAAAAACTAATTATGCCAAATTAACAGTATCATATACAGAAGGGGAGGGGGAATTCACCCTAATCATTTTAAACCTAGTAAGTTGTAAATAATGCAATGCTGTTATCAAGTACAGAATAACAGACAACCAAGTAAAATTTCTGAAATGCAGACCCATTGTTAATTTCCATTTTCATAAGAATAAAATATCCCTTCCAACAGGATTTCTTTCAATAACAAACTTTCTTCAGGATACAAAGCCAAATTTGGAAAATTAAGTGGTTACAATTACAATGAATTGAGTACACAGTCCTAACTGTATCAAGTTTTATTAAATCTAAGATACCAGTGACTACGAAATGCAACATTATAACACTAGGAAAGAAAGCTGCCAATTAAGCTTAAGGCATAATGCTTACTGTCTTCAAGATTAAAATGTGAACAAAATGTGGGTTACAATCAAGAAAATACTGGAACCTTAAACATACAATTAAAATGTCAGAAAATTATCAATATTAGAAAATCACAAAGAAGGGCCTCCCTGGTGGTGCAGGAGTTAAAGACAGCACTATAAAGCTATCTTCAGCCACTGCAGCAGGAGCTCAATCCCCTGCCAGGGAGCCACCCACATGTCGCAGCAGACCTCTCCTGCCTCGCCCACTGCTCCCCTCAGCAATGTGTTTCAGTAGATCTGCCTGTTCTGTCTCCCACTCTGTCTCTGGTGAATCCTCTCACCACCACCACCCCGACTCCTCTGGCTTACACCCCAGTTTTTGTATGCATAAATAAATAAATCTTCATAAAAAAAGAAAATTATCTACTAATAATCTTGGACACTTAAAAAGTAATTTATCTATGCCCTATATATTACAATATAGTCAGTACTTGAACAGAAATCCTAACCTGTTTGAACTGTCAGAAAGGTAATCCACGCTTTGAGCAAATACATGTGTAATTAATGAAATGAAAAGGCACCTCCCAAAACAGGATCTTGAGATTGAAAGTCACTATTCAGTAATAAAAATGATGAAAACAACTGTAAAGAGCAAGAGTTCACTCAGAAACAGTTGGTCTGTTAGCATATGAAAAGTTACTTCAAACTTAGACAAAAGGTACAGGGGAGTATCACATTTCATTTCACTTGCCCCGTTAAGGAAAAGTAGCTCTACTGAACAGCCTCCGCGGCTGAATAGAGTAAGAGAAAGTCTATGCTTAAAATTGACAGGGAGAAAGTGTTTGTTTACAACAGATTTATATTAAGAAATAAAAGTTAAATGTTAACAGCCGATCGAAAGGTTTTTCTTTTTCCTTTCGAAGGAGAAACTGAAGCAGATTCAAGATTCTATGTCAGGATACAACCAACTTTGTCAGATCTCACTGTACATAAAATATGCTGCAATCTTACCCACACAGAATTCAATATAATTCATGTCAAGTATTTTAAATACTACAATAAAACCTTTAAGTGCTTGTATCCAAATGAAATTTTTAAATAAACTGTACTGATCTCTCAACTTAGAAAAATGCCCCACTCTAAGATGGTTTTTTAACAAATCTTAACATTTTCAGAATTTTTCAAGATACCTCAAAACCAGAAAACAGCTTGCCATACCTCCTGCTAACTATACTGCCTGACACACTAATAGGAGAGGAAAAAGGCAAATCAGAAAACAAGTTGACTTCAGGACTCTTGAAAGTTCTGGTTCATTTACTCAGCAAAACCCAAGGGCCCAGAGTCTTACCTGGCAGGTCACCAAGTTGGCTGTGGTGGCCAGACCTGTCTTCCCTAATTTGCAGGGATTTCCAGAGGGAGATAAAGCAATAGCAGAAAGTTTTCCCTTGATTTAGAGAATTTCCCCTAGAACTCTCTCTTCTCTTCTGGCCTCTTCCCCCACCTTCTTCCACTCTTTGAGCTTACAGCCAACTACCTTCACCACAAAAATCACCAAGACTTTACCAAATGAAAAGCAAGTTCAGAAAACGACGAGGCGCCCAGCCCACCCTTTTGAAAATACCTAAGGCACAACACCCCACACAAGGACAACAAATCATCAGTGAAGACAGGCACAGCATTCTCTCCAGCCTCTAATGAAAGATCCCGCTGCATGGGGTGGCGTTTGACTTAATGCAACGGAAAAGCTTATTAACGAATTTGGGGAGAAAGTTTCCATTCTTGAAGGTGAAAGATTTCTTCTATTCACTCAAATTAGCCAGAATCCAAACATACCCGTGAGCAACCAAGACTTCACGGCGTCTTTACCTAAAAATTTTCCTCCAAAATATTCAGAACTTGTCTGCCATCCAAACATTAGCATCTACAGTAATCTACAGTACTCTTCGCAATGCCAGACTGCAGACGGGCTTAATAACAAACGACCTTTCGAGAAAGAAGACGAAGAAGAAGAAGAAGAAGAAGAAGAAAAAGAACCTTCAATCCCCTTAAGTTAGGTATCCACGGACAAATCTGCCCGGCCTCCCAGCAAGAGCGGAACGGCTGATCTCACCCCTGCATCGCCCACAGCTCCTAGCTCGAAGCCTGGAAGTAGCGGGCATTCAGTGCGTGTCCAGAAACACTCTGGTCCTCTGATAACAAGTTGGGGCATTCCAGAGCACCGGCTCCACCCCTCCCGGGTCAGCCGCCCGCGGCCGATTCCAGACCGCCTCGGTCTCGCTCCGGTGAAATGAAACCCCGTCGCTCAAGGAGACCCGGGCTGAGGGCAAGGCGGCCACTCGGTCCCACCCCACGGGGCGACAGATGCTCTATTCACCCCATCAGGCTGCTGGTCCGCAGGCCTCCCCACCGCATCCCCGTCACCGCCGACGCCCGCCCGCAGATGCGAGGGGGCGAGCGCCCCCGCCCCACCCGGCAGACAGCCTGGCGTCGGGACACGGGGGACGCCTGCGCAGAAGAACCCGCCTCCCACCGGTCTAGTCCCTCGGCTCCGAAGGGTAACAATACCCCCTCGGAGAGCCCGGCAGGGGCACCCGTACGCGTCTGCGCGCGCCCCGAAGCCTCGGCGCGACCCTACTGACGCCACCCGCCCTGCGCCCCCGGAGCGCAACCGTCTACACGTGAGCGCGCGCGCGCCACCACCGCTCGCGCTGACAGGGTCGCCTCACCTGAGCCGGGCTCCGCCCCCCTTCTCACTGGAGGAGGCGGTGACCCTTCTCCGAGCCGACCCGACAGTGGCGGAGGAGGTGGGAACGTCCAGGCTGGCGTCTCCGCGGTGGGATTTTCTCCCCCTTCCGCCCACCCCCCCCGCCCACCCTGCCTCTTGTCCGCCAGCTCCTTCAGCCCGTTCGCCGCCGTACTCAGAGAATACAGCGGCGGCGGCGGCAGACAGTAAACGGAAGTGACGCATGCGAGAGCGCCTACGCCTCTCTTTGCCTCCGCCCCTCTCGCGGAATTGCAGCCAATCATCAAGGGGCGGGGCGGGGCCTGGCTAGAAGAACAGCCAGCCGGAACGCGGATTCCGGAGGAATTTCCTTGGCCCCACAGAACACTGACCAATCACGGTCCCAAGAGCCTCGCTATGTTTACTACCGACCGAATCCCTGAGCGCAATGACCAATCACTGTTGGCCTTACAACACGTAAAACTGTTATCAAACGCCTTTTAAGGCGGGATTTATCACGGAGGCTGTTTGAGCTGGAGGAAAGCGACTGTAGGCCGCAGCCAATCAGGGCCCGTTATGGCTGAGAAAAGCGGGTTTTCCGCCTAATTCCACCAATCAAAATCGCAACTGCCTTAAGTCTGCGGGAGCCGCAAGGCGGACCCTCAAGGCAGTGCGAACCGTCATCATTGGCTGAACCTGAAAGATTTTCCCATCCTCGGGGCGCCCGTCCCTTCTGTGAACCCCCACGCCCCAAACAAGTTCTCTGCGCGGGACCTGCACACGCACGGGGTCAGAGGTTCGGTTCCGACCTCGTAGACTTCAGAAAAAATAAATTCCGAGTTGTCTAGGTTCAGTGAGCCAAAATCCTGGCTGAAAATGGTCATTCAAAAATGCGGTCCGTCTACTGACAGTTGGCCCCGACGCCGCCCTCGCCTAGTGCAGGCGGCTGCCGCTCAGAGCCTTGGGGTCTGAGGGGTCCCGCGCGCCCGGCTCCCGATTCGCCTTTGCCTCCGCAGTCTATGCGGTGGGTTAAATGGGTCTCCAGAATCAGCCTCCCGAAAAGCAAAATCGGAAACGTGGAAGGATCCTGGGCTCCCATAGGAGGCTGTCAGCAAAGAGCAAGCACCAGGGCGGCTGTTGGGCTCCCGGGTGAGCGCCAGGATGCTGAGCCCCAACCCTGAGCAGACCCGCCCTCCCAGACTGCCGCGCCCGGGGGCAAGGAAGACGCCCACCTTCCACGCGGGAAGAGGCGAGCTCGAGAGAGGCCTCCCCGGCGGGAGCTGTCCAGGAATGGCACCCGCCGGAGATGAAGGCTGGGCCACGCTCTGCCATCTGTGTTAGGGTGTGTGTGGGAAGGGGGGAGGGGGGAGTGCCTTTTGAAAATGGAATGAAATGCTTTAGAATTTAACAACCAAAAGCCGTTACAACTGATTCTTCTCCCTTCAGCCGTTACAGGTTGGAAATGTTGCCTCTGGGGTTTATTTCTTTAAGGCTTCAATGAAGTCTGATGTTAAAGTCTGTTAAGATTCCCTGACATTGTAGAGTCCTTACACGCAATTTACCGCCACATTGGGCGGTAAAATAAAGACAATATGGAAGGCTGACTTAGCAGAAACCAGGTTAAAAATTTTGCTTATCATTAACTCCTAATTAGTTAATATATAGGTGCTTAGAATAAATGCACATATTGGTTTTCTTAGGAGAGGTATGGCGTGAAGCACAGGATCCTCTCTCTTCTGTGCTACATAGCCCAGAGCTTAAGCATGTGGGACCCAGACCCAGCATGTGGGACCCCACAATGAGAGAAGGATCTGGATATACTGCCCTGTGTCCAGCAGTGTTGGATAAATAGGTCAGGGTCAGGAGAGACCTAGAAATGTTGGTGTATGAAATAAATAGCTGAGGGGCTGGAAAGAGGTGCTGAGAAGAGGCTTAGGTAAATACAAGGTCAGAGTATTCAGGCTTTTGAAGGACTCAGGGCAGAGGAGGTGATTGTTTTCTGTGTGGCCTTTGCCAGCAGAACAGGAACTACAAGAAGAAACTACAGAAGGCAGCTCTGTATAAGGAGAAATCTGTTTAAGGTGAAATGTCTGCCTTATAAGGAATGACCATCGGTGTCTATAGGTATACAAGAAGAGTCTGCATCGGGGACAGGAAGAGAGAGTGAGACTCAGAAAAAGGGAGTGGGGGAATGAGGCAGAATCAAAGAAAGAAAGAGAAAAGGAGCAGCAGAAGAAACAGCTTTGAAATTATGCGGTGAGTTGCTGCCAACACACTGTAGGATCTGACCTGCCTTTTCAGGTCTTCATTAGCGATATCCTAAAACACCAGCAGATGGAGATATTACCCCAAGAAAGGAGGACTCCGCCTCATCACACCCACCCCCACCCCAGCCCCACTTACTCACAAAATTCCATTTCCTCCTCTGAAAGTGATGCTAAAGAGAACGCCAGAAGTATCTGAATTTCCAAACTGAATTTATAAACAAACATTTATGGTAAATTCTGCCTGTGATTTTCCCCAATTCTAATTTAGAAAAAGTCCCTATATATAGCTTTTTACATTTGGTTACTGCAGGTGGCTCCCTCCACCTTCCCCCACCCCAGTTATATAAACATGTATTTATATGTATATGATATCTGTGCATTTGGAATAATTGTTAAATAGTTAATTTAAATAACATAGGAGTACCTGGCCCTAACACTTTCCCTCCCCAGATAGAATCTCTATAACTTTGAGTTCTTATCAGTGGTAATTCTGGCAGTTTTTGTCTCAGTCCATGTCTGATAATCTTTACTCTTCCACCTGGCTGAAAAGCAGAATGAACCTTATGGTACTGGATTGGAATTAGAGGTCAGCGTGAACTCAGAGTTCTATGTATACATATATTTAGAAATTCTAAATTTTAGGAATGAATCACTTCTATTAAATTACTTTTAGTTCTGAAAGTATGTATGTGTATACATATTCCCTAGTTAAGTCCACCGAGAAGACCTGGAAGCAGTAACACTGCCAATATAGTCCACACCTAGCACGCTGATCTTGATATCTAAATACCCTTCCCTACCAAAAGAAATGAGAACTCCCTGAGGAAATGGCTGATTTCAGGGCTGCAGCAGGTAAAGGGCACAATGAAATGAGACATTTTGTGCCAGAAAGTAATGGCATGTTCAAAAAATGTTGTGGACATATTTTTTTAAAGATTTATTTATGTATGCATACAAGAGTTGGGGTACAGGCCAGAGATGCGGGGGATGAGAGGATTCACCAGAGACCGAGTGGGGAACAGAACAGGCAGATTGACCAAAGTGCACTGCTGAGGGAAGCAGCGGGTGCGTCAGGAGAGGTCTGCTGCGCCAAGTGGGTTTTTCCCTGGCCTGCTGGGGATCGAACTCATGCTGCAGAGACCGTCGATTGCTTCATAGTCCGGTGCTTAACCCCTTGCGCCACCAGGGAGCCCATGTTGGGGACATATTAAAAGAACACTGAAGCCAGCTTGATGGGCTTTCCATAGGTTCAATATGGGAAATGCTGAACATGAATGATGATAGCAGATTCTAATCTGTTGAACAAAATTGGGATCCACAAGTCTCTACTTATATAAATAAGTAGGAAGTAGAATGAACAGAATTACTTAGTTTCTAAGTACCTGCTCCTTAAAAAACAATTTCAAGGGGAAAAAATAATTTTTCAGTGGAAAAACTTGGTTAATACCACTTTAATTAAGTGACCAAAGTTAATACAACCGGTAATTGGGCAAGTTGAAGTTTGGTGCTCCCTGATAGGATATGGAGAGAAGAGCATCATATCGGTGATTTGCCTGCCAAAGTTGTATCACCTTGAAACTAATCATTTGGAAACAGTAGACAAATGCTGATTGAGGGACATTCTACAAAACAAGTGGCCCGTAAAATTTAACATTTAAATTGAAAGTCGAAGAGTGAGGAACTGTTCCAGGTTGAAAGAGACTAAAGAGCTTACAACTAAATGCGATTCTGAACGTATGATTTGCTATAGGGTAATCGGTGAATTTAGAGTTTAAAATGGGCTTAAAGGCCCTACTTTGGCCCTCCTCCTGCTCTGATAACTCCCACGTTGAGGGAGGGTTGAATTCACAGGGACATAGAAACATATCCTTCAGATCGGGATCCCCCTTTTAGTTCACAGCAGAATTCCCTGCCCAAAACCGTGCTTGATCCTGCCGGAACTCTCCCCTGGTCCATCCTCGCGGAATTGATAGGGCCACAGGTGTATGCAACGCTTACGCCAGAGAATTGATCATGGAGGGGCCTGTTGACAGGATTGTGGACAAAGCTTAGATTTCACGATTGGCTGTCCATGGCTGTGAATAGAAAGTCCTAGAGAGCAGCTGGTCTCTGCCAGCCACATTTAGTTGGTACTCAAGTAGTTTAGGTTAGAGAATTCTAAATTTGAACTAGGCCTTTAAGATCTTACTAAGATGTATTTGTCCACATAGGTGAGCTGAACCATACTTTGGCCAGACCGTGCTGTGCAAGGAGAAAACTCATGGAAAGATTAGGCACAAGTCTCACGGCTTACAAAAGCCTTGGGACCTTAGGGCCACACCCCCATAGGCGCTGGGCCAATCAGGTGCTGCGCCTGGGGGAGGGGCGGAGCAAGTGTGGGCGGAGACCACGCCTTACTGCGCGAAGGGGCGGGGCGAAGTGTGGGCGGATGTTCGCACCTCTGGTTCCGGGAGGAGCGCCTAGAGGAAGGGGGCGGAGACGGTGACGGTGGTGTGGTCACGTGACGGTGACCGGCGAGGACCCGCCTCTTCCTGCCTGCCTCCTCGGCACACTGTCTCCTTTCACGCGTGTGGACAATTTCGCTGGTAGCTGCTGCTCTCTCGACTCCTGGGCTTGGCGGCCAGACAAGCGAGATGGCGGCGGAGTTGTTGCCCAGCGCGAGGTGGCAGTATTGTGGGGAGCCCGACAAGAGCCAGAGAGCTGTACTGGGTAAAAATTGCGGAGTTGGGCTAATACCCCGCCCTAGTTCTCCCCTTCCGTGTCGGTACTTTTACAGCCCTTCCGCCTCCTATCGGGTCCCTTTCCCAGCTCCGCCTAGACCCCCCTCAAGTCATCACCGCTACTTGGGGCTCGGTCAGGGCGCTTCATCCCCCCATTTGTATAACCAGCTTCCCAGCTGGATGGGGACACCTCAGCTACCCCTCCCCAGGACTGTACTCAGACCCTGTCATACCTCACCTGCCAGGTATCAAACTTGGCCCTTCTCTCCACTAGGCAGGGGTTTTCTGTTTCTCTTGACCACTATTGTCAGCCTCATCCCCGTAGTCATTCCCTCCAGTCACAGCTCCTCCCTAAGACTCCCCTCACTTCCCCATTCTCTCTTCCCAACTGCTCCAGGACTTCCTTCAGAACCTCTTTAGGTCAGGATCAGGACTTCCTTGCCATCCCCATTCCTGCAGTCTCTCCTGCCCAACAATAATACAATTCCTCCCCTCCACACGCTGGGTCTTTCTGCTCTCATCTCATTCTTGGGTTGTAATCTTGCAGTCCAGTTCTCCAATGGGAAGCTGCAAAATCCAGGCAATATGCGCTTTACCTTGTACAAGAGCAGCGACTCCACAAACCCTAGGAAGCGGAGTCAGCGGATCCTGGTAAGTGCTGCAGTGCCCAGTTGCCTCCATTTTGCAGGTCTCACTTTGCAGGGACCCCTTGGGTTTGGTGGATGTAGTTCATACAAGTAGACAAAGCTCAGGGCCCCAGGGAGGGTGAGTTCAGGGCAGAGTAAGTTCAATGGGAGAAGTCTCTGCTTACCTGAATGCCTTTCTGGGGAGGGTGCATTGGAGCTGAGCCCTGTAGGATGGGAGAACTCTTGACAGCTGAGGCTTAGTATTCCAAGTGAAGAAGCTAACAGGGACAAACTCAGGGAAGTGAGAAAGCTTGGCTGTGATTGAGGAATGAATGAGAAGGTGGGCACAGAGGATGAAGAAGGCCTTGGACTTTGGGCCAAGGAGGTTGCCTGTAGAATCATTTTGTTGCATGCCTGTAAGTGCTGGGAGCTCAGGGCCTCTCTCCCTAGTTTTGTGATACAACTCCCCAAAGGACTTTTATTGCAAGATAGAAAATAGCATTATCTGGGGCTTCCCTTTCAAACATCTTACACCTTTTCCCCAGGGGACACCCCAGTTTGACTTAACTATAGTGGGGTTCGGTTATCTTTCAGAGAATCTCTTATTCGAATCTACCGTGGTTCTGGATGCTAAAGCTTTAGCATATGTGGAAAAGAGAGATGAAAGGCTGAATGCCTTTCAATATTGGTTGTAAATGCAGCTTTTCCCACTTTATGTTTTAGGCGGCTGAAACAGACAGACTTTCCTATGTGGGAAACAATTTTGGGACCGGAGCCCTCAAATGCAACACTCTGTGCAGGTACCAAATGCAACACTCTGTGCAAGAGAGAGCGGGGACCTGGAGGGTAGTGATGTTGGGCCTGGCACTGATGTTCTCAGTCTTTATTTTGGGGATGGTGGGAGATTCTAGGAGGTTTATCAAGCCCCTGTGTTTCCAGACCCAGAGGCCCTCACTCCAGCCTGTGGACATTCCAGGAAAGGAAAGATGACTTATTTGTTCAGTTTTCTAAAATCTTCATTAATATGTAATATTCTTTATAACTGTCTAGAAGGCAGTTGTTTCCAGTAACTTTGTTTTTTTAATGATATACCCTTATGTCATTGATATAGGATTTCTTGCCTCAGGTATGGTCACCATAGTTTTCCAACCACTAAAACCACCATAGTCCTCCACCATTTTGCATTGTGCTCTCCCACCCCTACCCCCGCCAATTGTTTTCTCTCCTCTTCTACTCCCTCTCTTCCTGGATACCTCAGATCTCTGGTCAGTTGTCAAGGGTTGGTTTTAAAGTTTGTCTTTAGTTTCTCTATATGCCTCCAGTAATTTGGAATATGGAATTATCAGGCCACAGTTTGTCTGCATTGTGCCTTGGAACTAACTACAAGAAAAGATTCAGCAATGTCAAAGACTCCGGGCTAGAAGAGTGCAGCCTGTGGTTCCCATCCAGCTCTGCCACTGGTTCACTGAGTGACCTTACCTTCACTGCCCTTCCTTATCTCCAGTCTCTCTTGGTACAATGAAGACTGTCCAGACTGAACAGTCTTAACTGTAGGGTCTGGCTTAATGCAGACAGTGTCCCTGTGATGATACCTAACAGTGAACCACAAACAAGACTTTTTGGGAGCCCCCCAAAACCACCCTAACACTGCATCATCCTTAGCAGAAACTCTCAAGATCAGACTGGTCTTACCAAGGTTTTACTTGTCTTTACTGCTATAAAATTTACGTGTGAAGTAAATTCTAGTATAATTCTAGATTCTTACATCCCAAAAGGGATTCTCATTACAGCAGTGAGCCCAAATGTGATCAGCTACCAACATCACCTGGTTGGTTTTTCCCCACATAACTATCTCACATGCCTTTTTTTCCCCTTTGTATTTCCTACCCCTACCCAAATGCTGCTGTGTGTATGTTGGGGGTGGGGGGTGGTAATTGTTACTCATGAACATGTGATACATTCATTCCTCAGGAATGAGTTGGGGCTGAAGGGCGAGTAAGAACTTTTAAAGAGGAAAAAAGGAAACTGTATAAACAGTATCTTTTGAATAATCCATTGTCATTGGTATTATTCCTTCTGTATTAAGGCACTTTGTTGGAATTTTGAATAAGACTTCTGGTCAAATGGAAGTATACGATGCTGAATTGTTCAACATGCAGCCTCTTTTTTCAGGTAGGTCCCAAACTGAAGGCTCAGAGAAACACTGTTAGGTTTCTTGGTTGAGCTGGCTTGA
This sequence comes from Talpa occidentalis, assembly GCF_014898055.3. Classification (NCBI taxonomy): domain Eukaryota; kingdom Metazoa; phylum Chordata; class Mammalia; order Eulipotyphla; family Talpidae; genus Talpa; species Talpa occidentalis. The sequence continues at coordinate 52,292,120 of NW_023605083.1, forward strand.
GTTTTTGTTTTGTAAAACACATTTTGTAGTTATTTCTAAAAGGATGCTTTCCAGCCAAGTTTGTTGTTACTGCCATTTTCATTTGAAAACTTTTAAGGGGTTTTCTACTTGGTAAATATCTATTTATGTCCTGCTGTATACCAGGCACAAATTAGGAGCTTTGGTTGTAGTAGTAGTAAGCACAGCAGCACAGATCTATCTCCACAGCGTTTGCAGACTTGAGATCAGAAGGGAATTGTGTTTAAAGCAAGTTGAGCATTACTGGAGCAGAATGTTGAAGGCACATCTGACATTCTTTCCCATCAAAGGCCTTTCTTAGTTATTAGCTGTTATAGTTGAAGTAACGTTTTTAGAATCTCTGGTAGGCAGTGGAAGTTGATTATAGGTTTTGGACAGTAACTTTCAGGGTGATGAGAGCTCTATAGTCTAATTTGGGAGGGCATCTATTTTTTCCCCTAGTATAGTGGGAGAAGTTGCACTGCTTCTCTGCTTTGGCACCTTAGACTATGTACAGGGCTAGAGTGGGCTCTTGCGAAATGATAGGTGCGAGGGTCATATTGAAGGGACCCCTTCCTGTTCCCTGAATCTTAAATACTGAGAACCATGGCTGGGAGGGTGTTGGATAAGGAAGGTGACCAAATCTGCTGATACCTTAAGAAGCTTTAGTTATTAGTTCTAATTTCAAAGCAGTGGTCCCATCCCTTTCAAGAATCTGAGAAGCACTGGGACCTTCTTTCCAGAAACATACCTAGTATATAAAAATAGGAGTTTTTGCCTCTAGTTTTAAAGGACTCTTAAGTTCCAGAGCCCATCTGACTTTCTTATAGGTCCTTAGTTTTTAGGGCAAGAATGCCCTGCTTTGTAAACAAATAATTACATTTAAATTATCCATCAAATGCGCTTCTAACTTCAAAAGCCCAGAGAAAAGTATTCACTGATTTGTTGGTTAAACACAGTTTGTTTTTTCATGTAAAAAAATTTATAAATACTGGTTTATTCTAGTCAGCATGTACATACATACAAACATATGTATCGGTTCTCATTTCATGTGAAGCACTGGTTTCAATACTTTTTTTTTTTAAATCTGCATATGTTTATTAAGCCCGGGACAATATTTTTCTTGAAATCACTTTTCAGAAATAGTGAAACTTTTTTCTTTTAAGATTTATTTATTTATGCATACAAGAGCTGGGGTACAGGCCAGAGGTGTGGGGGGTGAGAGGATTCACCAGAGACAGAGTGGGGAACAGAACAGGCAGATTGACTGAAGTACACTGCTGAGGGGAGCAGCGGGCAAGGCAGGGAGAGGTCTGCTGCACCATGTGGGTAGCTCCCTGGCTGGCCGGGGATTAAACATGTGTTGCAGAGGCTGCGGACAGCTTCATAGGTTGGGTCTTAACCCCTTGTGCCACCAGGGAGGCCCTGGTCTCAATATTTTCAATGCACCACATCACTTCCCAGAGCAACCCTCTGTGGCAGTGTTCCTTTTTTATTGAGGTTTTATTTGGCACAGAGGTGAATGCTTTGGCAGGGACATACTATTGATTTACATGAGCCTGGGATTTAAATTTTGGCGAAGTCAGTCTGAGCTAGAGCTCCTGTCCACTAGATGATACTGCCCCTTTATGAACACCTTGTGGGAGGTTGGAGAAGTTTGTGTAAATGATATGTACTTCATGTTTAGGCTTGGTTTTAGGTCTTTTACAAAGAGGGCAAAGCTTTACTAGATGCTGTTGAAGACTTAGATGGGTCTGTGCCATTGCCTGGTGAACTGCCTGGGACAAGTCATTTCATCTGGAGGCTCTTTTTTTTGTGTGTGTGTGATTTGCAAAATGAGGAGGTAGCACCAGATGGCCCCTTCATTTGACTTCTTAATTTATCTCTGCATACTAAAGTTACATACTGAATGTTCACAGTATACACTCGTTAAGCTCTGGGAGGCTCTGTAAGAAAGAAGCCTTTTCTTCTTATTATCTGAAAAACAAATATTAAACACTGTTAGTATTTGCAGGTCTTATGGTTTGCTTTCTTTTCTGTGTGTTTGTTTTGTGTTCTCATAGATGAATCAATAGAGAGTGAATCTACAGAGAATCAGACCAAAACTTTCAGAGAAAAGGTAAGTGTGACAGAATAAGACATGGGCCTTAAGCAAAGTCCTTTCAAAAGCTGAGGTTTGTCCATAAGTAAAATGAACTGATTGAACACAGGGTCTCCCTGGCCGCTCCCAGTGCATTTCATCTGTGGTTCTCTGCACAGTTTCTTCCTGCAGTGGCCGTGCTGATGTTGGCACCGGTTCTCTGAACTGATTCAGGTGTAGGCTAACGCTTGTTTTTAAGATTTAGGCCAGTATTGCAAAATATTGGCTGTCTCCTAGAGACTATCATATAAAAATAAACTAGGATTTTCAGTATAGAAGATTCCTACCAATGTCATTTCATCCCAGGATGGCAGATTGATTGACTCTTCAATTGACTGATGAACCGCTGTCTTTTTTTTTTTTTTTTTAAAAGATTTATTTATTTATATAAGCACTGGGTACAGTCAGAAGCGCAGGAGGGTGAGAGAATTCACCAGAGCCAGAGTGGGGAACAGAATGGGCAGAAGGACCGAAATACACTGCTGAGGGGAGCAGCGGGCGGCAGGAGAGGTCTGCGCACCATGTGGGACCCTCCTCCGGTGGCCGGGGAGCAGCCGGGGATCGAACCGGCGCCGCAGAGGCCGCGGGCAGCTTCGCAACCCAGCGCTCAACCGCTGCGCCACCGGGGAGGCCCACTGAACCTCTGTCTTGAGAAGAGGTGTGAAGCTACCTTTAGACACAGAGGGACTATTTCCAGTGTCTGCTGTGGATGTAGGACGGTGGAATAGTAGTATGCCATAGTCTACCAACCTTAGTTGTAGTCGAGTCTTTTCATTTTATGGGAGACACTGTTGCCTTATGTAGGGGCAGGACAGGACACAGTGCAGGTTTTCTGATCCAGCAGACTGGGTAAAGAAGGAGTCCTGGAGCTCTCAATGGCTTTTGCAGGCTTTTATTGGGATTTACCAGGTACATGGCAGGCAGGGGCGCTGGGGGGCCGGGAGGCCTCCCAACCCCCAGCAAGTTTTCACTCCGGGCTCTCCGGCCTTCTCTCATGTTCTCTCTGTTCTTCTCATGGATCTGCTTCTCTCTTGGCTTCTTCTGGCGTCCCCAGATGCCACCCTTAAAAGCCCAGTTTCAGCCCAGGTGAATCCCATCTACTCATGCCCACACCCTATTCCAGGTGCCTGTCATCAGGCATGCATTTGGGACCACAGGGTTCTGTCATCTGTCCCAATGGCGGGAGGGCAGAAAAGCCTGATACTTTTTACCTTACTCTGCACCTTACAAATAGATCTTTACAATTTATAAAGTTTGTAATGAATCTGTTTATATCGTTTGATTCTTACAACAAGTCTATGAAGTAGATAGGTAGGACTCAGCCTGACTTAGAGGTGAGAGAATGCTTTAGAGGCCTAGAGTCTCTCCGTAGTCACACAGCTGGGAGGAACAGTGCCTGTCTGTTCCCAGTAACCAAGTTTGTTTTTTGCACAGATGGACTCTTGCATTGAAGCCTTTGGTACCGTCAAACAGAAGCGGGCCCTGAACTCCAGGAGGATGAACAGTGTTGGCAGTGACTCTTTGAACCGTGCAGTTGCTAAAGCTGCAGAGAGTATCATTGATACAAAGGGTGTGACTGGTAAGCAAGTGGAACTTGGGGTAAGAATTGGTTCCTGAAGACAGCTTTTCCTCTGGAACCTGTTCCCACCCCACAGGTGGAAATGATGGGAATTAGATTCCTTCCTACTCCTTGCTGAGGCCTTCTCGGAAACAGAGATAGTAAGGAACACCTGCCCTCAGTGAGCTCACGGTCAGCAAGAGGAGATAGACTTGGGAACGTTTATGTGCACGTGTCCTTGGTCCCTGAATTCAAGGTTGCAGGGCAGAGCGGAGGGAGAAGGCCCAAGATACTGATGTGACAATGATGAACTGAGCCTCTGGAGGCACTGTTGTGTGTTGTTGTATTTTTTTTTTTCGGCTTCTAAATTTCATTCCCTCCACCCGTATTTGTCTACTTCAAAATATATTTATTAAGTGATTTTTTTTTAAAGATTTATTTATTTATACAAGAGCTGGGGTACAGGCCAGATAAGCAGGAGGGTGAGAGAATTCACCAGAGACAGAGCAGGGAGCAGAACAGGCAGATGGACTGAAGGCATTGCTGAGGGGAGCAATGGGCGAGACATGAGAGGTCAGCTGCACCATATGGATATCTCCCTGGCCGGCCGGGAGTTGAACCTGCGCTGCAGAGGCTGCGGACAGCTTCACAGCGCTGCGCTCAACCCACTGCGCCACTGGGGAGGCCCTTAAGTGATTATTATTTTTTAAAAAAGAGAAAGGATTTGTAAGAGCAGTTTCTGTTAAAATGGAATTTTAGTAATTTTTAGGAAATCCATACCCCATGATTATATGGATATTTTTCTATTTCTACCTAGTATGTGGAAAAGTTTTCTCAAGTTAAGCCATTGCAGACTCTTTTGATTATCCCTTATTTTTAACTTCTCTCTTATTGTCTTGTGAATATTTATGAGCACATGTGACTCTCCAAACTGTAATGCAAGGTTCCTGTGGGGGAATGTGCAGTGGGTGCCTTCTCTAGCACCTGAGAAAGCGTGTGTCAGGAGTTGACAGCTCTGGAGTTGGTAGTTGCTGGGGCAGTTGGGCTACACAGCCAGACACATTCATGTTAGAGGTTTCTGGATCGATTGTGATCTCAGTGCATTGGTTGCAAAGAGTATTGGAGAATCCGAAGCCACACAGGGTCACACCGACACTGACTTTTTCCTGTATTGAAAAGCTCTGGTCAATGATGCCATCCAGGATGACTCGCAAGATGACTCCGCCTACCTCCCTCCCTGTCATGCTGATGCAACCAAGCCTGAAGATGTATATAAGTTTGAAGACCGTATCCTTCTTGCATTAGAAAAACTGCTTTCATAAGTTGGGGTGCTTGCTTACATATTAGTGGCACAGATAGACTTTGAAGGTGTCAGTGGTCCTGTGACATTCACAGCAGCTGTGTCTAGAACCCTGCTCTTTCTGGGCTGTGAGCTAGGCTTCCTCACTGGCTGGGGACCTACTCTGGCACCAGCACCTGTGATTCAAATCCTTTTGCAGCAAAATACCAAATGTCCACTTCTCGGCCCCGGGAGGGTATTCACCCCACCATGAATATAAAAAAATGTCAAAATATGACACTTAAGTCTATCCCTGTCCAAGAGCTAGGGCAGACTGATTTTGTAAAAGGAAAGGTTAGCATAAAATATCCCTACTTGCGGGTCTAGTGAGATGTAAAGTGCCTGGCAGTGGCTTTGTGGTAAGAAAGAGAAGGCAGAAAAGCCTAGGCAAAGAAGGAGGTCTAGACTGGGAGTCTGGACAGCTGAGTCCTTGAGCCCTGCTCATATACTGAGTGCTCTTCCCCTCAGCCTTTGTTTTCTCCTGTGTAAAATGAGGCTGCTACAGGTTGATCGAGCTAGTTGGAAGTTTCCATTTGTGGTCAGATCGTATCCTTGACCTGTAACTAGTTCTTTCCCCTTCGGAATATGAAGCTCTTCAGAGCCCATCTGAAGCTTTTAAGAATGTCACATCGGAAGAAATACTAAAGATGATCGAGGAGAACAGGTACCCCCCTCTTGGATCAATGGAGTGTCTGCGGGAGCCATATGGGCCACAACAGTAGTCAGAAGCGGACCTTTGGGTGTCAGTCAGAGAGGACATACGTCTGTTCAGCACCACAACACAAATGAGCCAGTGTTTCCTTGAACGTTTGGGCTTCCAGGCCTGTAGTCCCAAGGCCATGAGTGGCATTCAAGGGAGAAAGTTGGCCTCTGAGCATGGACTCTGACAGAGGGTGATGAGGTCTTATGATCTGGGGCCAGAAGCTGGAGCTGGCCCGTGTCCCACAGTGTCCTGCTGATGCTGGTTGTCACTGGCGGGGCACGAGTGCTGGTCTGGGAGTAGGTGCCAGCTGAAGTGGTCGTTTGTCCGTGATCACGTACTGAGTGAGCTTCTTTTGAAATTAAACTTAGTATTTTACGTATTGTATGTTTTAAATAATTATGAGATTATTGTCCTTTCTCCTCCCCCTCGCCCCTCAGCACCCTTGCACTAACCCACATTCCTCCTGCTCTAAGGGGCATTGGCGGCCGACCCTTCCTCAGGGGCTGAGTATGTGTCAGCTGTGAGTGGGCGCTGGTTCCGGACAGAGTGTGTTCTTTACCAGATACATTCACCCCTTTCCCTCCCTTGTTTTAGCCACTGCTGCTTTGTCATAGAAGCTCTGAAAAATTTACCATTCGACAAGGAGAGCCGAGACCGCCAGGCCCGGTGCATATGGTTTCTGGACACCCTCATCAAATTTCGAGCCCAGAAAGTAATTAAGCGGAAAAGTAAGTCCACGATGGACCTTTTTTTCTAGTTCATTATTTGTAGTTCTTAGACCAACTCTGATGAGAGAAGGAAATGGGTATGTCTGCCCAGGTCTTTATTTTTAACTGTAATGATGAAGCTCCTGTTGCTACTGCTGATGTGCTGAGAGGACTCAGCTAGCTCTTCCCCAGCTGAGAATAGGAACAGGTTGGAATACATGATTGTTCAGACCTAACATTCACTACCTCTGTTCTGCAGTAGGCAAGGTCTGCTATCCAGCCAGACCAGGTAAAAATGGGGAAAGTATTAGACAAACATCAGTCATACAGCAAGAAACATTGGCCTTGCTCACGAAAGCTTGTGACAGGTTATTTCTGTGTTGGGTCAGTTCATGTCTGTCTGCCTGGGAGAGGAGTCCCACCCCATTCTCAACTGTAGCTGGGGCTGAAGGGAGCTGTCATGCTCACGTGTACCTGGAGGTGAACGCCCAACAGTTTTAGGGGTGGGCGTGTGTAGTCATTACTATGATCAGGTACCCAAGAGTCTATTCATGCTTTTCAGTTATTGTTTAATTCTTATTTTCACAATCTAGTCTCCTTTCTCTCTCTCCTTGGATTTTCTGTAGTCATTTTGCATTCTAACATTTAATGACTTCTTGTGTCTTTAGACCTCACTGGAGTCAATTCTTACTCTTTCTTATCACCACCCTATTGCAGATCTCTGCTGTTCATATATGGTCTGTAGGCTGAAGCACACCTGAGTGGATTTTCAGTGCAAAAGTGGCTGTTCTGTTTGCTGGGGCCCTGCTTCTCTGACCACTTGGTTCTGATCATTCTAGTGACTCAGCTGTTGCCTTCTCCCCGCACATGGATGAGGTGTGTGGTCCGAGGGTTTTGCAAGAAAATGTTTAAATTCATCTTTGTATTATAGGTGCCCTGGGGCCTGGAATCCCACACATCATCAACACCAAATTGCTGAAGCACTTTACCTGCTTGACTTACAGCAATGGCAGGTCAGTAGGGTTGATTTCTGGGGTTCTGCCCTATACAGGTGATAGCAGCTGGGGAGGGTGAGCACGGCGAGGAGGGTTTTGTATTTAATTCCATATCCACAGAGATGCTGTGCTGAAGAGAGCAATGCATTTGGAGGGGTTCTGGGGTCAAGTAAGTTAAGGAAGCACTGTATGTTATGTACCCTGTTCCCTTTGGAGAAGTTCACCTAAAGGCCCTAGCACGTCCTGCAGCAGACTTCCCTTCACACTCTTGCCATCCTCCCTGAGGTCCCGAGGAACTAGTGTTCTATGGGAGCACATTGCTGTAGTCAAAGGCAGCTGTGTGATGATTTGGGGGGAGAGAAGACTAAACAGCGCTCCCGGGCTTTCTTCCTGCTGTTCACTTGGGAAGTGTCTCGTGCTGAGTGTGCTTGGCAGATTTATCAGCAGCTGGGTTTGGGATGACTTTCGCAGCAGCCATGCTGAGGAAGGGAACAGATTCAGAAGGTCCTCACTTGCAAGGCACTAACTGTGCCTGGGGAAAGTGTGGCTGCGCCTTTCTCTCCCCTTTGAGGGAACACTGGGATTAGCTCACTGCTGCTGTGCAAAGGCTCGTTCTCCTTGAAGGACAGGGGTGTCGCTTGAATTCCTTTTCTTCTCTCCAGGATGGGAAGACATGGAGTGGGCAGGGGGACAGGCGTGGCTGTTTTTATTTTACCTTTGGAGAAATCATCCTGGAGTTTAACATTGTCTCTCCTTTGCTGTTACTGATCCTGCAGTTTACGGAACTTCATTTCGGATTCTATGAAGGCAAAGATCACTGCATACGTGATCATACTCGCCTTGCACATAAATGACTTCCAGATTGACCTGACAATATTACAGAGGGACTTGAAACTCAGTGAGAGGAGGTGAGCCCAACAGACTCAAACACCCCTGTGGCTACCTTAACGTGCCCCCAGTAACACTGTGAAGCTTGAGGCACCTTTGTGGGACCTGGGGATGTTCAATATGGGAAAGACTGGGAAACAGGTGCCAGTTTTCAGTGAGTGAATGATTGGATGAGCACCCAGATATTCCAGTGCCTTCTCTGTGCTAGGTATGGTGTTCGTCCCGTTACGCTAATATTTCGGTGATTTCTCTAAAAGACATTTGAAGAATTTTAGTTTCAGAGAAGTCAGTGACCTTTGCAACACCAGTCAGGGAGGGGGATAGCTGGGCTTCACCCCTGAGCCTTCCCATAGTATCTGTTCTTGTTAACCAAGCAGCCTTGAGAAGCTCTGGAAACTTCCTTGTTGGGACTCCTCACAGTCCTTGAGGGGATTATTCAGAAGGCTAGTCTCACAGGCAGTGAGGTTAAAAAGAAAAGATAAACAGATACTTGGAGCCTGTAGAATTTGAACAAATGCTCAATCCACATTCTAGGAAGTGCATGACATTATTAATGGGATCTAGATATCTCAGTTTCCTTTACCTATGTAGACATTTTCTAATGGCAGCCCATTGAAGTGAAATTATCTGATGCTCTGGTGCAGAGTGGGAAGCCGGGGGACCTGTCTGTCGGGGGTTTTGCTTTTGGTGGATTGACTTCCTGGGCTGGAGCATGAGTGGGCCGCCCCCTCTTGCCAAGCCTCCCTGAGTGGGCACATTGTGGAGACTCTTCATTCTTGTGTACTTTCTCCTTAGGATGATTGAGATCGCAAAAGCCATGAGGCTCAGGATCTCCAAAAGAAGGGTGGCCCTGGCAGCTGGCATGGAGGAGGATCACAAACTGGGCACGCTGCACATCCCACTGCCTCCAGCCCAGAACGCTGAGCGCCAGTCAAAACGGAGGAAAATCACCTAGAGGTGTGCTTTCCAGACTCAGCATTTTGGCCACATTGTAGCACTCTTTTTTATTCATTTCCAGTTTTATTTTTCAAACAAGACAAAGGAAGAAGCCCTGTTTTGGCATGGGCGTAAAGTCAGAAGTCAGCATCTGTCACGCTGGTGTCAAGCCGACACAGAATGTGACCACCACCGTGAACTTCCTCCCCCACGGTGTTGCTGGGACTACAAATGGAAGTTGTTCCTGGTGTTGGTTCACACATGGGGATGTGGGGGGGTGGGGTCCAGGGAATTTGGGGTCAAAAGATCTCACTAGGCTGAACCCTGGGCCATATGTAATGGATGAAGATTAATAAAGAGAAACATGAAGTGACGTGCTTAGGTCTGGAAAGACCAGTAGAATAGATAGTGAGGAGGCCTCTGCTCAGGGGCTGGATCTTCACAGAGCCCTGGGACAGCGGGCCTGAATGCAGTACAAGTTCTGACTGGCTTGAGGACACATCCCTCTGAGCCAGAACTGTGGAGCTACGAGCTGGATGGCCGGGCTGTGTAACCCTGGACTGTCCTGCCTCCTCCAGTGGCAGCGGTGGGGCCTGGGGAAGGTAGAGCAGTCCTGGCCTGTACCCAGCCACCTCTGAACTCCAGCCTGTGCCCAGACCAAGGAAAGTCCTCCTCCCCAAAGCACCTTTTAAAATACACCACTTTATTTTGGTTGCTGAGATTTTCATAAGCACTTGGTTCACAGAAAAGTCATTTCATACAAAATTATAAAGGCAGCATTTTGTACAGCGACTCACATTGAGGCCACCAGAGAAGTGCAAAGGACAGCGCTGGGGATGGGGGGGTGGGGACTGTACTCTTGTGCCAGAGTCCTCAGGGAGAAGCCAGTGCTCCTGGGTCCTTCTAGCTCCCTCCCACCCCACCAGGCAGAGCAGCACCAGGGGCCTTGGCAGAACCAGCCTGGAAAGGCACAGTGACCCCAACAGGCTGGTGAGAGCCCCACATGAAAGGCCGAGTGGGAAGGGGAGTGTTCAGGCTGAGCTATCCTGCATTCAGCCCCCTTCAAGCAGTTGAGGCCTGAGCCTGCCTGGCTCTGGAAGCTTGACACATTCACAGTAGGAATCAGTAAAGCCCTTTGGGAACTGGCCTTCGTCTCTTCACTCAGCTACTAGCCCCACTGCAGTCCCAGCAGGGGAACACAGGCAGTGAGACGTGGTCCCACCCTCAGCGCCCCCGGGCAGGTGAGTGGGACAGAGATGGGCCTGGAGAATCCAAAGCAAGGCAGAAAGTGCTCAGTACCTGAGAGGAAGGGGCAGAGGAGGCTCAGAGGGGGAAGAGCATTGTCACCTGGAGGGTGGGGAGTGCTCTGTGGAGAAGGCAGTGTCTGAGCTGAACCTTGAAGAGGGGGTGTGATCGGGATGTATAGGTGAGGAGAAGGCATGCCGGGAAGAGGGACAAGCACGAGCCAAGGCACAGAATGGGGAAGTCACGGTGGGGTCAGTGAAGGCAGGTAGTGGTCCACGAGAACATGGATACAGATGGGGGCCGGAGGCACTTCCATCTCCACCAGTCTGGTGCCCAGGAGGGACAGCTGATGGGGGTGGGCGCAGGGGAACTGAATCCCCGTTGTGTGGCAGGCGCAGAGCTAACATCCTCCTGAGTTCAGGAATTTGGGGAGGTCAGCGTGGAGCTGCATGCATCCCTGCACTGCCCAGGAGCACCTACCTGCACAGCCAAGCTGCTCAAAGGATGCCTTCTCCACAGGCCCCTCCTCTTTTCGGCAAGCCCCTTATCATCCCTGGGGCAGCCTTTCAAAAGGAGCTCCCTTTCGAGTTCCTTTCTTCCAGATACATTCATGTCCAAATCTAAGAACTGTGTCCTCAAGGAAACCAAGCTCGACTCCCCTCCACAGGCTGGTCTAGGAAAGGGAAAATTCTGGGGCAGTCATCTCTTCCCACCTCACTGGAATTACTGCCCTCCTTCAGGAGTAAATCTGCTCTTTCCTGAGAAGAGTCTGGGTTTGGTGTGTGTAAAATGCAGTTCCCTGTAACTCAAACAGAAAACCCTGACCAACACTTCAGTATCTGTTTCCTGAACTCAATCTCTACAAGAGTCTGAGTGACTGGAAACCTGCCAACTCTTTCCTTTTTCTCCTTACAAATCACTTCCAAGTCCCTTTCTGCTGAGGCAGTTGTGGAGTGGAAGGGCTTGAGAGGTACCTTGTACTTAGTTCCCAGGAGGTGTGAGAGCCTGTTTTCTCAGTGGGGTGGTGAATAAGGATGGAGAGGGGCCCAGCACCCCTGCAATACTACTGCTTCCATCCCGAAAATCTCACCTCTTGGCATGGCTGAGCCCCTATCAGCGCCAAGCCTGAGAGCAGGGTGTGTGGTCACTGCTCCTGGAGTCTTTGGACAGTGTGCCCCCCATTAGCCCATTTTGAGGTGCCCCCATCCTTATAGGATGGTGCAGAAGATGCTACGGTTGCTGTGGTAGCCCCCTTCCACACGGGCAGTGATCCTGGTGGCCATGGCTGTCACCTTCTGTCCACTGTGGGCTGCAGAGGGGCCTCGGAGAGAGTTTTCAAGGTGAGGCCGTGCTGGTGGATTCACCAGGCGCCATGTATCAGACCTGGAGATAGAAAAAGAGAGTTGATGAACACCTAGGGTCCACAGCACTTGCTGAATGCCCTGCACTATGTTACCTTTGACTCAAGACCACGGGATCCAGGTGTTTATTAATCTTAGTGTCACCTCTGTCTCTTAAGTTAGTGAAAGCCCAAGGAGGTGGGATGTGGGAAACCAAGGGGCAATAGTTGCATTTTCTAGTTCCAGCGCTGCCTTCAATTCTGCATGTATCTTGGACAAGTTCCCTCTGTGGGCCTCAATTTCCTCATCTTTAAATTAAGATGTGGATAAGGTAAGTGGTTTTATTTTTTCCTTTTATTTTCCAGGCAGCATGACCAGGAATGTTTATAGAAGCTTTATTTATAATCACCCAAAACTAGAAACGACCTAGGGGCTTCCCTGGTGGCACAGGCAGTTGAGTGCAGCGCTGTGAAGCTGTCCGCAGCCTCTGCAGTGCCGGTTCGATCCCCACCGGCCACGGAGCAACCCACATGGCACAGCAGACCTCTCCTGTCTTGCCCGCTCAGCAGTGTGTTTCGTCAGTCTGCCTGTTCTGCTCCCCACTCTGTCTCTGGTGAATCCTCTCACCCTCCTGCGCATCTGGCCTATATCCCGGTTCTTGTATAAATAAAAAATAAATCTTTTAAAAAAACCCAAAAAAACTAGAAACTACCTAAATGCCCTTCAGCTCATGCATTGATTGATAAACTGTGGTACCTTCATTTATGAATGACAGATGAATGCCATGGGTGAAACTCGGGTGCATCAGGCTAAGGCATAGAAGCCAAACTCAAGACTACATTGTGTAAGAGTTCTATAGGACAGGCTAGAATGTGCAAACCTACAGGGGACTGAATTGGTGGGTTTCTAGTTCCTCTAGCTCTTAATGGAGATGATAAAGGATCAGGGTCAGAGAAGCTTTGGTCATGGCTTTGTTTGAATTGAAAGGAATCGTCTCCCACACATACATGATCCTAAATTGCTTAGGTCAGCAACAATGTTTTATATGTATGTGGGGGAGATGGAGAAGGGGGTGTGGTGGTAGCCTAAAGTCAGATTAGGTAAGAGGCTGTGGCTACAGGACAGGAGAAACACCAACACTGATAATTATTTTTATAACCAAGTTTAGCAAAGCACCAGCCAATCAGAACAGAGTTAATCCATAAAAGACTGGAACAGCTGTTCTGGTAATTCAGTAGGAGTTGGGGGAGAGGGGGTGATCTGATACTGGGACCTGAACTAGGGTGGCGGCAGCTGGGGAGAGGAGGTACCAGATACAAGGACGTTTTAGAAGCAGAATCCAGAGGACCTGGTAAAGGGCTAGGAAGGGGGAGGAAGGGGGAGGAGCCAAAGGTTTTGCTGCCAGAACAGAATGGATAGAGATGTTATTAAAATGGGGAACAGGGAAAAGGATTTGGGGAAGATGTGTGCAAGGCAGTTATTGTAGTCTGAGGCAGATGTAAGGTTCTAAACGTGATTGACAACAGTAGTGGCAGCAATGAACATTTTGTGATACCTCAGATATCCTGCTACGTGCATGATCTTATTTTATCTTAAATTGGTGCTCCAATTTAAGAGTGACTGGATTTTACTAAGGCTCAGAGATGTTGAGTCACTTGCCCAAGGTCACATAGTAACTGGCAGAGCTGATCTTTGAAGCCTCGTATCCCTGATTCAAAGCCCCTTCCCTCCCATGCAGTCAGGCGCAGGTCCTCAGCCCAGGCCTTTATCTGATCAGAGTCCAGGACTGCAGGGAACAAGTATAGCTGCAATCACTGGGTCTGTGACTCACTGTGGTTCTAGAAGGTAGGTTTAAGCACTAAAAACACTTACTTTTTCTTGAAGACCAAGAACTTGTTGTTTTGCATGATGCATTCTCGGTTGTTTGAGATCTGCTGAAAGATGGTCTTATTGGTCTTCCCCTGGAAGATGATGTTCTCCTGCACCAGGGCCTTGGCACGGCCCCGCACTGCAATGCCATAGGCCCGGAATGAATGGATCCGGTTCTTTATTACCTAGGAGAGGTGGTCAGAGATGGTCACACAACAGAGATTCCCAGCCTTGGGGAGGGGGCAAGTGAACCACTATTTATAAAACTGGAGGGTAAGAGATGTTAGGTCAGCAGTGAGCCATGGGAGCCCAGAGAAAGGATACTGAGGTCAGCAGGGGGTGGGGGGGGTGTGCTTGGGAGGGCTAGCAGGGGTGATGGGTAAACAGCAGTTTATCAGGTGCAGAGGGAGAGAGTTGTTCCAGGAAGAAGGAACTGTGTGCAAAGCCCTGGCAATGAGGGGAGTGGTGTCAGAAGCCAGGGCCACTGGCAATGCAACAGAGGTGACAGCATGCTCCCACCTCCCCTCTCTGCTCCCACAGTGCTCAGATGCAAGACAAGGAATTCTTTACTCCTTGCCTAAGTTACCAACTTATGAAGCCACAGAGCCAAACTGAGGCTCAGGGATCACAGTATGACAAGGGTAGGGGCGGGTCTATTGAGTTCAACACTGAACCCTAGCACCCAGCACAGTGCTTTGCATAAAAATGGAGCTCAGAGCTCAGTGCCCTAATGGGGAGACAAGCAAAGGAACAAGTAGTGGGACGTGCTGTGTGAGACAGGGGTGGACATGGCCTCAAACTGTCTGGGGTGGCAGGTGGTCAGAAGGGGTTTCCAGAAATGACACTCAAAACTATTGAACTGAAGTACTGGGGTTGGAAAAATCGTGTCGCATTTTTAAATAATGTCATGACTTTTCCAACAACCCAATAGAAAACAGGGAAGAAGGGGTTTTCTGGTTATACAGGAAGTAGACTGTGCAAAGGCCCCAAAGCGAGACTTCACTCCTTAAGCACTTACTGCATACCAGTTCCTGTGTGGGATTATTCTGGTAGGGGAAAAGAGATGAAACAGCCCTCCCTGACCTTGACCTGGAGACCCCAGAGATTCCTCAGGTGGCAACTCCTGTATCCTTCAGGACCGAGTGTACACGTCCCCTCCCTTGTGAAGCCCCACCTGCATCTCCCAGGTTGTGTTTTGGCAGAAGGAATGATATCCCTTGCAGCGCTGAGTGCTTAAAGCCCTGCTTCTCAGCACAGAGAGAATGAGGGCTCTCCCGGGGCCGTGCCCGTGCTGGAACCACCCATCACACGTGCACACATATACACACCTTAGTATCAGACCTGGGCAGCAGCTGCAGCCCACTGCCCCGGTTGCCAATGATGTCGTTTTCAATGACAACTGTGCTGTCACCTTTGGTGATGACACCGTGGCCTCTGTTGTCATAGATACCATTGCCCCGGAGCTCCACCTTGCACTGGGCCTCCACTTTGACCCCACTCTGGCGGTTGCAGGAGATGCTGTTGTTGGCCACACGGGTGAGCTGGCTGCTCTGGGCCACAGTGATGCCTCTGTCTCCATTAGCATGGATCACATTGGTGATGACGTGCAGCGCCTCACTGCTCTGGACATAGAGTCCTGAGGCTACAGGTGGGAGCAGAGAGAGCACAAAGTGGTCAAGTGGTCAGGAAAGCCTTCCTGGAACTGTGCACCCCAGGAAAGAAGTGTGGAGGAAACCCTGAGCTGGGAGGGGATAGACCCCACTTTTCAGACAATCAGGCTGGGGCTGCCGGTCACCACCTTCTCTGCCCTCTGCCACTCCCAGAGAAATGAGCTTATTACCAGGGCCCAGAAGCTTATTTACCAGTCCTTCCTCCATCAGCCCCCCTTACTGATTCTGGCAACCAGCCAAGTTTGGGAGCTCTGGCGTTAGATGAACTCCACAATAATTTTTTTTCAATTTAAGAAACATCAAAGGCCTTTTACTTTTACCAAGATAACGTGAATTTAAAACATAATCTAATAAAAAATCATTGCCAATTAAACTATTGTGCCATTAATTACAAGAAGCTTCTCATTAGAAATGTTAAAATGTGAAAAATATGTCTCACAAATTGCTTAGCAATATGTATGCCACATGTAGGATTTGGTACAGGGGGCACTGACAGGAGTGGGATTCAGTCCCTTTCCTCAAGTTTACAGCCAATCAGAGTTGATAAAATGCCCCAAAACCAGTATATTCTCAGACCCTGTAACCAACGAGGATGAGGGGAGGGTACAGTCAAGAGGAGGAGGATGGAGTGTGCAAAGGGACCCTGCGAAGGCCAATTGGCTTGGGATGTGTAGAGGGGAGAGCAGGAATTTCAGGCAGGAGAACTTGAGCTAAGTAGGGAGGTACAAGCAAGCAAGAAAGGATTCACATTCAGGGAACTTAAAGGCCAGGGTGCTGGGGTATTAGGTCGGTGACTGTGAAGGGCCCACAAGGCAGTGAGAGAGAGCACAGAGGCCCCTGCGCAGGGTCTGGGGGGAGGGTAGGGGTGGGGGCCTCACCTCCATTGTGGTTAATACTGTTAGACTCCACCAGGGCGATGGTGACTGGCCGGCGCAGCGGGTCATCATCCTTCTCCAGCTCTGTCTCCCAAAGGATAGCGTCCCCGTCCTCGCTGAAGTTCTCCTGGGCCCCATGGCCTCCAGGGAACTCACTGGAGCCGTCCTTCTGGCTAAACACTGCCACTCCATACAGGCCATTGTAACTGACGTGATTGCTGGTGACATGGGGCAGGCTGGATGACATCATCCACACACCACAGCCCTTATTAGCTGGACAATGAAAGGATCTGGTCACTGACACTGAGGCAGCTCCCTGAAAAAGATACTGGTCTAGAAGATTGTCCCTGATTTGCTATTGGCTTTGGACAACTTACTCGATGGCTCTGGCTGTAGGCTTCTCCTCACACAAGAGGATAGTTAACAGTTAGCTCAGTCATGCCTGGCATCATTCCACAGTGTGAAAGTGCTCTGGGATTGTCAAGGCCACACTTTCAGACCATAAGCGTGAGGGACCCCTCATGACAGTCCAGAGGGACCCGATCTCTCCTGGCACAGAGGTCGAGGTGGCCTCAGTCTGAAGCCCAGACCTGCCATGATCTAACTGTGTGATGTTGAGCAGGGGCGGGGAACCTGTCTGTGCTGTGCTTTCCTAGTCTTTAAAATAGGGCTAATAACTGTATCAACCTCAGAAAGCAGTCATGCAATAATGCATATATAGGACCTAGCAGAGCATCAGGCCTGAATACATATGTCATCCTTATTATCTCATGATTAGAGGTACAGTTCAGAAAGATTACTGTTTGGCCCACAGTCCCAAAGTGACTGAGTTTTCTTTCTTTGATTATCCTATTTTCCCCATTATATTTTCAGTTCTCTGGATCAAAAGAAAGGATGAGAGGAGTTAGATGTTCATGTCAGAGCTTAATTCCAACTTCTGCCTTTTGTTATTTCAGGTGGGGATAAAGCTCTGTGTTGCTGAGCTCATGGGGTCGGATCCATTCTGTTCTTCAGATGTGGTCTTTGAGGCCCAGGGAAAGGCAGTGACTTTCTCAGCACCCACAAGCAGGAGATAGAACCTGGGCTCCCTGCCTCCCCTGCTGCTCTTGATCCCAAGCCCCTTTTCCCCAGGATGTGCCCTCACCATAGATGGTGTTTCCTTCTATCAGCCCTTTGCCTTCATCCCCCACGACCACACCATCTGAATAGCCAAAGCAGATGAGGTTGCTCCTGAGGACGGGGATGCCTCCGCGGCGGATGTCCACGCCTCCCCACTGATTCTCACGGATGACGTTCTCTGTGGAGGCAGAAAAGAGGGTCGATATCCAAGGGCCACCTCTGTGCTGGCAACAAAGACTTGGACAGGTGAGAAAGGACACTTTGGACGGGATGCCTAGGCCCGACCCTGTCAGCAGTCAGTTACCCCAAATCTAGTGTGGCCGTTGACATTTTGAGGACTTGTCTTCTGTCCTTTCCCCCAGGACAAGGCTTGTGTCTGTCTCATGCGCTCCTATAAACCGTTAACCATTGTACCCCTTGGCCTTAAGCACTGATGACCAAGAATAAACTGGCCTTAGAGTGCCTGGACCATGGCCAGGCAGGGGATGTCCACCCTTGGGGCTGATTCCGGGAGGGTTCGGAGGTGGACTCCTGCCAGCCCCACACAAGCCTGCAAGGTGCCAGCCTGTCCGCTCAGCCTCAGCTCTGGGCCCTGACTGCACATTCCCTCTCCATTCCCGCACCTCTCCAGGAGTGGGCTGAAGGGCCACAAGTCAGAGGGGTGGTCTTGGGACATTGCTGCCTGGCGCCAGGGAGGGAAGAAAGCAAAGGCTTGAGATACCCTATGAGTCACCAGTCCTGTCCTGTCTGAGACCCCATCTCATATCCCTCGTCCTCACTCACCACACTCCAGTCACACAAGCAATGGAGGTCCCTGCTCCCCAAGCATGCAGGGTCTCTTCCCACAGGCAGTCTGGTGTGGAATTTGGTCTCTTCCAGGCTCCTTCCCATCATCAGGTCCTCACATGTCACCTTCTCAGGAAAGCCCGCCCTGACCACACAATCACTTGCAGTGAATATCGCCATCTGACACTCTGGTGAATGAAACTCTATGACCCTCAGGTGTAACTTCTCTTCTTTAGTTCTTTGCTTTTCCTCCTAAAATGTCAGTTCCCAGGAGAAGGGCTGGTATCTATTTTGTTCACTGCTGTGTCCCTGGTTCCTGTATACAGCCTGTGCTCAATAAATGTCTGATGAATGAAGAAGGCTGCACTCAGTCAGGGGGAGCCTGATAGTCACTAAATCGCTTTTATGTCTTAGATATGGCTGTACTCTGTGCTAAGGCTAAATCGATGTACCAGACACACTTGATCCTTGCCTCATGGAATTTACCACTCGACAGCAAAGGAGACTGACATTAAACAGATCACTAAGAAATGAAGTAAAATGTCCCACAGAGCAGGCCTTCTAGACAAAGTGAGTGTTTATGTGTGTAATGGTGGTGGTGGGGGGATTCAGGGCATGCTTCCCTGAGGAAGTGACACTTAAGTGCGATCCTAAGGATGAGAAGTTGGCAGGGCAGAGGGGAAGGAGGGTGGCTTTCCAGAACAGGCAGACACATGTAAAAAGTCAGGATGGGGGATTCAGTCACTTTGTGTGGCATGTTTTTGACAGTGTTATATGAGCCACCCAGTGTGACCCTGTAAGCACCAGTCTGGCAACGAGCAGACAGTCACACCCTCTCAGGCCTATGTGTGATAAGTATGGCCAGTATATGAAGCAGCTTCCCGAGCCCTAGCCCACTATTCAGAGAAGGAGGCCAGTCTGTGCAGGGAAAGGGCTGGGCAGGGGTGAAGCCAAGATGCTGACTTGGCTGCTGGACTGGTCACAGCTCCAGGCAGTTCCCACCCCTACCTGTAATGAGGCCTTTGCCATTCTCATTCACTGCTATGCCGGCCGCGCGGCCCTTGAAAATGTGGTTCCCGCTAAAATGGAAGGAGAACAAGACAAAGAGGTGAGACCAGATCAGTCATGCTTCAGACAATGCCCATCCAAGGTGAATGCCTTCTGTGGGCTTCCCCAGCTGGCTCAAGTCCACAAGGGCATAAAGCACGTCCTGAAGTCCTGAAGTGCTGGCAGTAAGAAATCTTTAATTTTTATTCAGACACTTTGACCAAAAACTCAACCCTCAACCCACAACTATGTCAGGTAAGCCTAACAATTTCCAAGTCTCTGTGGACTCTCTTGACTGTCATCCACATATAAACACCCTTATTAAAGGGTGCTATCACGTGCACAGGTTGCAGGTAATGTCTTGGCGGTGTCAAGAAGTCCAAAGAGAATGCTACATTTGCATGGGAGCGATCTATGTCCAAACCTGGATGAGACTTTCTGTAGTGAGCCTACCATCTTCTGTTTGTATTTTACAGCTACTCTACCTTATTTTCTGTTAATCACCTGTGTATTTGAATGATGTGAAATAATGACATGCCTTAGAAAGCCAGATTTCAAAAAGGGAGTTTCAAGAACATCAGACAACACGAATGTGAAACCTCATGGCATGGGGGAGCCACGGTGGAAGAGAAAGGGCACTATAAAGACACATGGCCCTCACTGCCACGCAAAGTCCTGGTGAATGAAACTCAAAACCAGATGCGCGAGTGGTGGTTAACTGTAAAAACAAAGCCAGTTCTGGACCTTAGCAGAAATGGATTATCCTGGAGAATATACATCTGTGGTTTGTTATTTTGATTAACAGGAATGCTGCACTCCCGTTGCCTACTGGAAGGACCCTTCCCCTTTCTCAGGAGGTGGTGGTCTTTTTTTTTTTTAAGTTTTGTTTATTTATTTATTTATTTGTTTGTTTTGTTTATACAAGCACTGGGTACAGTCAGAAGCGCGGGAGGGTGAGAGAATTCACCAGAGCCAGAGCGGGGAGCAGAGCAGGCAGAAGGACCGAAGTACACTGCTGAGGGGAGCAGTGGGCGGCAGGAGAGGTCTGCGCGCCATAGCAGCCGGGGATCGAACCGGCACCACAGAGGCCGCGGGCAGCTTCGCAACCCAGCGCTCAACCGCTGCGCCACCGGGGAGGCCCAGGAGGTGGTGGTCTTACTTCCCATCATGTCACTGAGAGATATGGGCTGAAGTGTCATCTGGCCCTTCAGAGTCTCCCATAGGGCCTGACACCCCATAGAATGTCACTGAACAGGAGTTGGTTGACTATGTTTCCCTGTTTTCTGATGCAGGGCCCAAAAGGTTTACTTCCTTGGGGGAAAACAGTATCTACGTTGATTCTGGGGAAGCCAAATATCAATTCATTTACACTATGCATTTTGGAGTTGAAAAAGTGGAATTATTTGCTTAAAAATCCCCATATTTCCCCTCAGATCTAAACTGGCTTTGATCTGGTAAAGTTCTGTCAACTGACGATGGTTACTACAGGTTTCTAAAATTCACAGATGTGGTCCCTGGGCTGGGGGCTGATAGCTATGACATAGCAACAAAGGCAGACTGGTGTATTTTAATACAAATCTAACTTACAAAGGGTCTGTGGCCACTTGGATAAAGATATGTGTGTATACACAGGGTGAGTAGAATAAAGATAAGAGGTATCAGAGGCCTTCCCTGTGGTGCAGAGGGTTGAGCACAGCTCATGAAGCTGACCCAGCCTCTGGAGCGCGGGTTCGATTCCTGGTCAACCAGGGAGAAACCTACATGGCGCAGCAGACCTTTCCTGTCTTGCCTGCTGCTCCCCTCAGCAGTGCTTTCGGTCATCTGCCTGTTCTGTTCCCCACTCTGTCTCTGGTGAATTTTCTCACCCTCCCGCACCTCTCACCTGTACCCCAGTTCTTGTATAAATAAATCTTTTTTTAAAAAAAAAGTTATCAGAAAGCATTTAAAAAAAAGGGGACCAATCTTTGTAGCAGAATCAAGGAGGGAATATTTACTGCAGATGAGCACAGCTGGAGGCCTGTGTTTCTCTGCAGCCAAGGCAAAAAAGAGATGGAATAGGTTATATAACTCTCACTGGCAAGAAAAAAAAATGCTGTGGTTTGCCTTATTCAGGTCACTTCAGAGATTTTGAAATTCACTCTGTATCCTCCCCCAGATCCCTACATCCTACCACAAAGAAACATAAAGGGTAAAAGAACAACCTGCTCTCTCAAAGTGATTGTTTTAAGAACCAAAGACACTGATTTGATTTTAAAGTCTCAACTTCCTAGCTTGGTCTATAGCTGCTACAACAAATTACCAGAAATTTTGTAGCTCAAAATAACACAAAT
Source organism: Talpa occidentalis (assembly GCF_014898055.3). NCBI lineage: Eukaryota > Metazoa > Chordata > Mammalia > Eulipotyphla > Talpidae > Talpa > Talpa occidentalis. Next base: position 52,313,664 of record NW_023605083.1, read on the forward strand.
TTATTATTTTCCAGTTTAGGAGGTCAGGAGTCCCAAATGGATCTTATCAGGCTAACTAGAAGTCTAACTGACCTGGATCTGGAGCTCTAAAGGGGAGTCTGTTTATCTTTTCCAGATTTTAGTGGCTGCCCATTTTTCTTGGCCTGTGGCGTCACCATGCTGACCCCGGCTTCTGTTGTCATGGTTCCTTTTCTCTGCCTCTGTCTCCTGCCTCCCGCTTACAATGACCCTTATGATAACATTGAGAAACCTGGACAATCCAGAACCATATCCCCAATGCAAGGTCCTTAATCACAATTGCAAAGTCCCTTTTGTCACATAAAATAACAGGTTCTAAGGATTAGGACATGGACACCTGCGGAGGGCTATTTTACCTGCCACACATGCATCTAGGCCACCCCCCGCCCCTTCTCCAGCTCCACCTTCCTGTGGAGGCTGAACTTTGGCTTAATTCGCCTGAGCGTCTCGTGCACAGACACACCATGTTGATTAGCATTTTCCCAGACATATCTTAGATTTCACTGTCTCAAGGCCCAGAATGCCTCTTAGCAGGCCATGAAATCCTATTTACCCTTCAAGCAGAACTCAGTTGTTCTTCCCTAACACACTCAGCTGAAAGCTTGGCTGGGATCCTCTGGTATTCTGTATGAAGACCTTATAAAGTGCTCGTTTTGGTGAGTCTTCCCTGTGGTTATTGGATTCTACTTCAAGGAGTAGAAACTGCTTTTATATACTTTACTTAAAATCACTGTCCCATATTTACATACACTTAAATGTGTGTTAAGTGAGTAACATGCATACATACAAACACTCTTATCTTAAAGGCAATAATGCAAAGGATGGAAAAGAGCTTTAACAGTGAAAAGTTGATTCCGAACAGTATAGTAATGGGTTCAAAAAATTAGGGACTATCAAAACACATGCTCTGAAATGTTCCAAAGTTCATAAATACAAAGGTCATACAACAAGATGGGAAAGGACTTGTGGAATAATGCTGGGGAAAGCCTCAGAATATATTTGCTGCAGGTAAATGCCAGTTATTTTCCTGAAGCACAGACATCATTGTGTGAATCTGGATTTCCGTGGTACAGGATATAAATGCCAGCCTCCTTATTTGAAAAGATTTGATTGTTCCGGATGATGCCTTTCCCATTGCCAAGGACAAATTTTCAATAATTTCCCCTATCATCTAAAGAGAATCCACCTTCCTCAGCTTGGTCTACAGAAGGCCTTCCTCAGCCAGGCCAAGACTTGCTTTCCATCACCCAACACACTGCATGGCAGAGATGGGCTGCCAGGGGGGTGTAAAGTGTCACCCTGCAGTGACCACAGGACCCAAGATTTTCAGGGACCATCCCAATTTAAAATATTCTATACCCCTACTGCACCTTTATCATACTCTTTCTCAAGACACAAGGACTGTTTGCTGACTAAGCCCTGAATCTGCTGTGCTTGGCTACCTTTCTTTATGTTTCCTATACTGGGAAGGCCCAATCCCCATCTCAATGAGAGTCCAAGTTCCACCCAGATCCCAACACCAGTGCCACCCCTTAAATGAGGATGTTCTTGCGTCCCCTAGCCAGAAACTTCCCTCCCTCTCTTGCTCCACGTCCATGGCATACCTCACAGTCTGCCCCACCTGAGCAGGAATGGCAAGTACACACTTCCATCCTGCCACTGTCTCTCCCACCCGTGGCCCACAGACTGGTTATGTCCTGCTTGCAGGCTGAGGCCACCTGCAGCCTCCCAACTGTAACATGGTATCCCAGGCAGCCACTATCAATGGGCTGGAGTTGTCAGGTGAGTTGAAACTTCTGTGTCTTCTCTCTGTTAGGTTACTTTGGGGGCACATATGCCCTCCAGGCTAGAGTAAGTGCCCAGGAAGCAGAGACCCTTTGTTACCTTCATACTCACTATTAGAAGGGCTCGGGCCTGTTTGCTGAATAGAATGGCTACCTGCAGTTAACCAGAAAGGCACGCAGAAGCACAAAGCAGTGTCACTGTTATGGGATAATGCCTGCATCTCTACAGTTGTTTCCAAACAACAAGAAACAAGAAATATTTTGAAACAGGAAAAAAACAAACAAACAAACAAAAACAGGGAGTAGGGAAACAGAAAGGTGAGAGGGACCAGAACAAGCAGGATGGCTGGACACAGCAACACATACCTCACAACTGGATTTCCGTGGTACAGGATATAAATGCCAGCCTCCTTATTTGAAAAGATTTGATTGTTCCGGATGATGCCTTTCCCATTGCCAAGGACAACAATGCCAGAGCGAAGGCCGTGGTGGATCTGGTTACACTGCAGGTGAACAAGAGACACCACAGAACAGGTCAGATATTCCTGCAAGAAGTAGGGTGAGAAGTGGAGAAAACAATGTCCCTGGAAGGCCCCTAGTACATGACAGAGTGGACTGTGGGGCTATCCTGCCCTTCCTGCACAGGGGTATACCCCAAAACCCATCAGGGAGGATCTAAAGATAGGTGTCTTCCCTGCCCCACCACTGGGATGTGGTTGACACTTCATCTATAAACCTTGCTACTGAAGGTTTTTGAGCACAGCACCGCCCACCCCCATCCCCACCCAAAGCCTCCAAACACACAATTATCTGGCCAGGCCACTGTCCAGGGCTCAGTGAGCCCTCCTCCCAGCATCCTGTTGGCTAAGCATAGTCCTAAGAGAAGGGCTTTGTCCTAAGAGATTTGGCTTCTTGTCCTCTCTCTCCTCATAAGAGATTTGGCTTCTTGCCCTCTCTCCTCATTCAGGGGAGGATATGCAGAAAGGTGTGGAGAACTTGTGTCACGTGAGCATGAGGCCATAGAGATGGACTGTAAGGACCGTACAAATAAGACTGCCTGATACCTTGTTATACAAATGGAGAAACAGACCCAAGGTCACATAGCATGTGTGCGACAGAGCCAGATTTCAAACCTAGTTTTTCTGTTGCCCACTCAGTTGTTTATGCATAGTGACAAAAATTTTAAATTATAATAAAACCGTTTCACTCTAATTGTTCATTATAGTGCCAACACAATCCCATACATATACCAGGAAGCTCACTGTCTCATCCAAAATGATTTCACAGAAACAAAGTTCTAGTTTGCTTGAAAGCATTTGATGCTGCAAGTACTCCTATTCTTATTCATTTTGCATATTTTCTCAGCTTTGGCAGATTCACCAGGGCAACCACATCCTCAAAGAAGTCCCTCACAGGGTTGGAAAGTGCAGAGAAAGAGAGATGTGGGCATGGCATGCCCATCCCCACACCTGGATAAAGCCAGGCCTGAAATGAAATACCCCAGCACCACTTCCACCTGCTAAACCGGCCTGTCCCCTCTGTCCCATAAGGGAAGCCAAACTCCACTTATCTCTTTGGCAACAATGGCAATCATTTTTTAAGCCAAGGCCAAGCATCAAACACCAGCTGCCTGGCAGAAACACAGAAAGGGGTTGGCAGAGGGCATTGGCTAGACATGTCTCTTTAAACAGAGGGAGGAATTTTCCTTTCTCTGCATTTGTAAGGGCAGTGTCGATATAAGGGGTTCAGAATGTTAACCGTGATTCCAATCCCAGTTCTGTCATTAGTGTGCCTTTGTACCTGCTTTGTGACTCAATGTCTTCACCTATAAAATGGGGATATTAATTCTACCTTAGAGGCTGTGTAAGGACTAAGTCATAATTAAACAAACATATACAAGTATTTAGAATATCCCTTGCATACAGTAGGCACTATGCATAACAGTGGGTATTTTTTCCAAGCTCACAAAGTCTCACATTTCCCAATTTCTGGGAAATCTGTTAATCAGGGAAGGTCAGAGCAGGTAAAGAGGCTGGTCTTGTTTGTCACTTGTCATTGGAGTTGCGTGGCTTTCATGCTGGTGTGAAATCAAACTGTGTCCTTACAGTATCCAAGAATTCTCAGAACTTAGTGTCGTAAATATCCTTTTCATAGAAAAGAGCTAATTTTGTGTTTTGTTTTGTCTCATTTTGGATCCACCTGTCTTTCAGGGCAGATATAGTATCTTTATTCAAAGTCAACCACAGTATATCTGGACCGAGTGAGGGCCCTGAGAAATCTCTCTGGTCCACTTTCTGACCCACAAGGAGACAGCAGGGCAGTGACTTATCCAAACCCACCCCTACCTAACACATGGGGAACAGGGACCCGGAGCCACAGGGACAGAAAAGCGTCAGGAACGAAGCACTGCAAACAGGAAGCATTATCAATTCCAGACAGCACCATTTATTTAAATATCCTCAAAAAAGAATCAAGAGTCAGCCTGAAAAGGGCATGAAGACAGAGAGAAAGTACCAGGATGAGCGGGTTGGACTTTTTCCGGATGTCAACGCCAGCCTCCGCGTTGTGGTAAATGTTGTTGCCGGCGATCAGGCCTCCGCCCTCCAAGCGCAGAAAGATGCCTGAAGCTCTACAGCGGTGAATGTCGTTTCTGAGCATGACGATCTACACGGAGAGAGAAAGCGTTTGTTTTGTTCACATGGTTTTTAAAAACCACTTGGAGGACGCCGACTCTTTTCCTTACCATCTGGTCCATGCTGTTCAACCCACAGGCAAGAGGCGCTTCAGTGCCAGCACAGCCACTTCCCACCGTGCTCACCAGCTCAGCAGTCTCCCTGCCCTTCCCGCCTTTGCCCTCAGGCTCCTCACCAAGCTCACATCCGTTCGCTAATAAAACCTGGATGGAAGCCTGGTTCCCTGGGCTCCTAACGCACAGTTGGCGAACAAAGCAACTGGACGGGGGGATGGAAAGCAGCTCAGAGAAGATGGGATTTGCTGGTCTTCAAACTCTACACACACTGGGGTTACAAGATTTTCCCAGGGGTGCAAGGGCACAGCTACTTTCAATGGAATCAAGTTCCAGATCCACCACTTCCACAGGCACGGAATTCACCAGCCTGAGAAAGCACCAGAGGATTGGGGGTGGAGGGGCTCCCACTCTCCCTTTCACTTCGTAAGACAAAGGCCCATTCTTGCCTGTTTGGAATCTTTCTGGTGCACTATCCTGGGGTAGAAGCAGCAGTGGAGCTCCAAACTAAGAGACAATCAGAAGTACTGGTATAAGGAAGTCCCCTGTAAACAACGCACCAAAATCCAGCACACAGCTTATTAAGGGGATACATTGCCCTTTATATTTTCTTTTCATATTTCATAATTATATTAAAAATCTAGAATATCTTTCTAGAGATGGTTTTAATTGTAAGTCTTAATTACATCAGGATATATTGTATACTACTAGTAATACAGGATGAAATATGGCACTGGAAGTTCACAAACCCTGGATGAGAGTGGCAAGGGGAGAATGCTTGTTTGCATTTACAGAAGAGGAAGGTAAAGCTCACAGTGAATTAGTGGAGAGGTGAGACTCAAGCCTAGGAGCATGCCAAGCTACTTTCCTGTTAGCTGTCTGTGGGATTCGCAGACTGTCCTGCCAAGCAAGGCACTGACACATCCACGGAGGGACACAGCACTTTAGCAGCCAGGCCCAAGGTCTCAGTGGGGTTCTCCAGGCTCTGGGTGAGGGGGCTTCTGCTCACCAACCCAGCCTCATTTCTCAAACTCTTCCTCCACTTCACCCCACTGCTGAATTCAGCCACATAACCACATTCTAGCACAGGATGTTCCTGCTCTCTGGCTTACTCTGCACACCCCCTTCTTAGTACATGCATCCCATCTTCCTTGGCTACCTGCTACTCCTGTTTAGCATAGACAACTCCTTTCCGAGAAGCCTTCTCAATTACCCCACACAGATTTGGAATCAAAGGCAATAATCATGTCTCCCTGAACTCTCTCTCATTCCTTCCACTAGGACTTGGGTGACATGTCAAGAAGCAGCTGATGTAGTGAAAGGAGGGGGAAGATCTGGGTTCCAGTTCTCAGTCTGCCTCTAAATGACGTGTGACCCTGAGTAACTGACCTTCCCTTTCTGGGCCTGTTTTCTCCTGGGAATAACAGTTTTTCCCCTATTCAAATCAGATGATGAACATGAGGCTAGTGTTACAAGCTTAAGAAAAAGATGATTCTTTAGGAAAATGCAAAACAGCCCCAGCAAGACCTTCATGCTTATAGCCATAGGAGCTCTCCTGCCAATCAAAATCTAGGTCCTGATGACCCAGTGCAGCTCAGGGATCTGTAGAGTAAGGCTAGGCAGCACCTTGCTATTATGTATACACCGCACAGCGTAAGTCAGGTTCCGGAAGATGTTTCCTTCCATCTTGGCACGACCATAGGAACAGACGAAGACGCCTCCCTTCCCATCCCGGAAGAGGCACTTGCGGATGAGGCAGCCCTGCACGGAGCTGGCCAGTGCCATGGCCTCCTTGTCCTTCTGTAGCTCCTGCTGCAGTGAGTTCAGCACTAGACAGCTGGGCAGCTGAATGGATGCTCCTGGCAGTGGTGGACCCAGAAAGGAGCCCCCCAGTACAGGGCGTGGGCCCTGTACTTGGTAGGACAGTCTGTATGTGAGCTGGTCCTCATCTTCATCCTCCCCACTGGGACTCAGGCCTCCATCGCTGCTGTCTGGGGTCTGGGCTACCCTTTCCCCATCGCTGCCCACCTCTGCCTCCTGTGAGCCAGCCCTAGAGCGTGGCTTTGGGGAGCTGGAGGCTGGGCTGGTAGGGCTCTGACTGCCCTCAATGACAATGTCACAGGTCCTTGGACTCCAGGCCTGGTCTCTGCTCTCTAAGTCCAGGGACATTAAAGAGTCAGAGTCCTCTGTGGGGAGCAAACTGGGTGAGGACCTGATCAGCCCCAGTAGATATTTGTAAGCCCAGTTCTTGTCTGCAGATGGGTGGCCCTCAACAGTCACAGAGTTGTTTTCACTGCCCACAAATTCACAGTTTTCCAGGACACACAGGGGCACATTGTGCAGGAAGACATGGGTGTTTTTGAAGGTGCAGAACTTCACTTGGCAGGTGCCTGGGCCATGGACCTGAATGTGCCCATTCTCAAAGTTGCAGTTGTCAAACTGGACATGACCTGATGTTGTCTGGGAAGTGAAAATGAGAAAATCGATAAAACAGGGGTGAGATATGTTTTGCTGGTCAAAACTCTAACCGCTCTCAATGGAGGTTCGAGCATGGAGGGGCTCTTTGTCCTACTGTTCCCTTCCCCACCAGGCTGGTGTCAGCTGGCCCCACGAGAAGCTGGGGAGCTGCTCCACTGGAAGGAGGTAGCTGGGAATTGCCTGCCCTTCCCTCCTACCAACCCCAAAGAAGAGAGACAAGAGTGGACATGGATAATGGCAGAAAAGTTTATACTGTGTGGCAGGATCCTTCCTAAAAACTTCAAATCTTATGAAATACTTAGTGAGAAAAAAGTTGGTTGGGGATGAAAATGGGGATGAGGGAAGAAGCTAAATGCTCAGAGGATGCTGGAAGAAATGGAATCAACACATGCTAATACAGGAGGTGAACGAGGAGAGGGTCACACTGGGATAGTCAGATGACTGGGAGAGCTGTGAGTTTTTACAAACATGGACTGTCATGTAAACCCAATTTGACCAAGACTTCTGGAGTCCCAGCTCAGGGTCTTAGTACATAAAGAATGTACCAGCTCATGAGTAACTAATTCTGATAGATTCCTGACCCTCCCTGACAGTCACAGGATGGGGTTGAAGTGTTGGGTTTACAGGCTGCAGAGCTTCCCCTCTCTGGCTCTCTTGGGGCTTGCCACCATGAGCTCCTGAGATGTTCTCTGCGGCCTGTCACCCATGGTGTGCTCCTGAACCTGGCTTTCCCACCTAATTGCTCAACCTGTGGCTCCAGTTGGTCCAATTTGGAAGTACAAAATATAAAGCAATTTTGGCCTCAAGTCCAAGGCTCATTGTTCAATATACCTTTGCCAGGAAGGCCTCTATGGATCCCTGTGCCTATTTCTCAGCTGTACAGAACTTATGAGTATGTGCATCAGGACAACAGTAAATTCTCATTTCCAACAAAAAAGGAGTAATCAACCCACTGAGAAGAGATCAAAGTCCAGGATCAGGACTCAACAGTCCAAACATGTGATGCAGACCCTCACCTTAAACATGAAGGGTGAGAACCAGGCTGGCATGAAGACGAGGTTGCACAGGCGCGTGGTTGAGCAGTGCTGGTCAATGCTCGCTAACAGGGCCACTTCACCTAACTTCCCGTGGCCTACAATCTCCACGGGCACCTTCAGGATGATTTCACCTTGCTCTTCATATACACCTGGGAACAGCACAATTCGGTCATACAGGCTGGCCATGGCCAAGGCGCTGCCCAAGCTATCAAACTCATGGCCTGGTCCCACGCTCAGGGTGCGTCGTTCCCTCCTCCGGCGAAATAGAGAAAAGCAGACAGAGGACTCCAAGTCCAGAGCATTCTTGGTCCACGTCTTGGAGGCAAGGTAATGCTGCTTGAAGGCTTCCCTCCAAGACTCAGGCTCCACATCAGGTTGGTTGGGCCAGTTGGGGTGGCGGCACTCGGTGCAGCCCAGACACAGCTGCCGCCAACGGGTGCTGTCGAGACTGAGGATCAGCTCGTACCAGGCCCTGCACACCAGACTGCAGCGGCCCAGGTCGGGAAGGTGTAGGTAGGCCAAGATCATGCGCCAAAGCTCCAGGGGGAGCCCTCCAGCCTCCATAGTCACCTGGAAGACAGACACAAAACATGAGGTTTTTGTCTATCCTGCTTTATCACCTTGTTAAAATATTCCAAGTGAACAAAGTCCAGTTAATCAGAGGACTTGATCCCCCTCTATTGGAATCCATCTGTACAATTTTCCTACTGGGACCAGAAGGGAAGACTCCTTTCTCTTTGGTCAGATACTGTAAGGATAATACCCCAGAACTTCAGGCAGGCAGATCCCCCAAGTGGTGGAGAAATCTTGGTACCAGAAGCCAAGGAGGAAGAATAGACATGAAAGATGAAAACTGAAAAATAAATAAAGTGAGGACTTATGTGTGTGTCCTGGTGGTACTGAGTCCAATTCCCAAAGAGTCCCTGGAATTTACACCTTTTCTTTTAAATCTGTGAGGTACCTCAATGCACCTCCAATTAATTCTTTTGTTTGAGCTGGTTTGATCTGGGTTTCTGTGACTTGTAACCCAAAGAGCATGGACTAATGCAGAGGGAACCCACCTTTGTCTGTGACGTTTCTAGAGCTCTGGACACACACACTCCCAGGGAAGGGACCTCCATATCTTTACACCGATAGGAACAAGAACAGAGACGATGAGTGTCTGTCTGCCCATCTCTCCTCATTCCAGATTAAGTAATTACCATGGTCGCCCATGTGGTACAGCCTCAGGAAAGCCTGCTATGGTTTTGGGTCCTGGCTCTGCCACTAGTTACCAACATAACCCTAAGTGTCCTAAACATCTACTGGGCTGGGTGCCCAGCCACCTGCACCCTTGTTTTCTCTGGAAATTATCTGTCCTCCCACCAACAATTTATGCCATCTGATTATACCCCACAGCATGTGTGCAAAACAACTCTAGCCCAGCCCCTGACTCCAACTGTTGGATGCCAGGTGGCTCCAACTGGGCCACTGAACCCCAGGGGAATATAATTTGCAGTGGCAGAATCTGGCTTCTTATCTGAATGGAGCAGAATGAATGCCCGATTTCCTAAATTGTAAACTATAAACCAGTTATAGTTGCTGGTAGCCAGTCTCAGCAGGGTAGTGGTGGTGTTACAGAGGATGCTAGTCTATGTCAGAGAAGAATGAGTCAGAGACAGAGAAAAATATTGCAGGGTGGGCCCGGGACATCCCAGCTTCTTGATGGTACGCAAGATCTAGTCTACTCTCAAAGCTCAGCTTTGCACTTGCCATCAGCTACCTCCAAACTCTTACAACACAACCTCGCCTTTGCTTAAGCTGGCTTCTTTGGATTTCTGTTATTCATATTCAATTAAAGCCCTTTTATTTATGAGTGTCAGTCCCCACCTAAAACAACAACAGGCTTGACTTAGATGACCCAGAGCAATGTCCAAGCCTGAAGGTCTAGACAACGGCAGCAATAAACAGGGCCGACTTCACAGCTGACTTTTATCGAATTGGAAACCTCTGCAGGGTCTTGGTTTTCCTCCCAATTTTATAAAACTAAAGATCGTACTTGTCAGCTACCTAAGCTCCAAGAAAGGCAGAAGCACAAATGTGTGCTTTTGTCTGAGGAAAATTTGAGCTTCCCCAAGACAGATGTGGTCTGAACTCTACGGTATGACGGTTTGTCATAACGATGGCACAGTAAGACTTTTTACCAAGTCCTCAGCAGGACTAGAAAAAGCTGGTTCCTGATAGCTGCACCCCCAGCTGAAACTTTATTCACAGTGGTTTCTGTACCTTCTGAATCTCCTGTTTCTCACCTACTTCTTTAGCCACACCTCAGGGTTTCTGAGAGAAAAACGTTCTTCTACTCCTTCTCTCACCACTCTTAATCTAGTTATCATTCTGTAGCTAAATGATCATACAAATTCCCTTGGCTTCAATTACCACTTCAATTACCATAAATTCATGACTACAAAATCTGAATCTTTAGCTCCTGTATCTCTTTCAAGTACCATTCACGAACATCCAATTGCCTGTTGGCATTTCTGCCTGGCTGTTCCACAGACAATAAAACCCCAGCATCCTATCCAAAATGGAACTTCAACTTCCATTTCAACCCAGAATAGAATAACTGCAACTGGATTCTCCCTTCTACCACAAACAACCCCCATAAAGCTGGACAAAGTATATGAGACAAATGAATATATGCTTTTGGGCACTGAAGAGCAAGCTGTGCACAACTGTGATCTTTGAGGGAAGCAAAGCATGAAGGGGAGTCATGACCACCCCAACTTTCATGCCGGGCATTTTCTCACTGTGGTGTAGGGAGATAGAGCCCAAGCTCAGTGCTAGTCTCACTGAGCAGGTACATCTGCATTCTGTGCTGCTGAAGTGGCTGGAATCTGGGGAGGTGCCAGGATGGAGTGAGAGGCACAGAGTAGGAGTGGGGTGGGTGGCCAGTTTCTTGGTGGAAAGCTAGACATGCACAGAGCAAGAAGAGACTACCTATGGGGTCTCCCTGGTAGCGCAAGGGGTTAAGCACAGCACTATGAAGTTATCTGGAGCCTCTGAAGCATGAGTTCGATCCCCGGGCTGGCCAGAGAGCTACCCATATAGCGCAGCAGACCTCTCCTGTCTCGCCCACTGCTCCCTTCAGCAGTATATTTGAGTACATCTGTCTATTCTGTTCCCCACTCTGTCTCTGGTGAATCTTCTCAGCCCCCGCACCTCTGGCCTGTACCCCAGTTCTTGTATGCATAAACAAATCTTTAAAAAAAAAGAGACTATCTGCTAAGGCATCACAGTGACACTGAGTCATGCACATCTGGGAGACAAGGAAATTCCAGCCCAGAATATGAAATGTACACCCTGAGACTCTGAAACCATATACCATAGGAATAAATTTAAATTGGAAGGAGAAAAACAAACCTGATAGAAGCAAAGCGTTCTGCCAGTATTTTTTAAATTTTATTTTAATTTTGGAGGTTACAGCTTTGCTCTTTTTTATATGCACATGTTCCACTCATCGTCCACTAAATCACCCATGCCCATATCTGCCAGTAACTTAACCACCTGCTAGAATAAAACTCAACACTCTTTTTTTAAAAAAATGACAGCATAAATTAGAGACACCCTCAACCTATCAGCAACAGACAATGTGGTACTGGCACAAGAAAAATAGGGTCCAAAAACCGATCCCTACATACACGGGTCAATTATTTTTTGACAAAAAATCAATGAAATTCAAGAGCAAAGAAGTCTTTGCATCATATAGAGCTGGAAAACTTGATATTCATACGCCAAAAATGAACTTTTGACCCATATGCAAAACTAACTTAAGATTGCAGACCTAAACATAAAAACCGTACCTATTATAAAACTTCTAGAAGAAAACAGCAAATATATTCACAGCCTTAAGGTAGGCAAAGGTAATTGAAACAAAAAGCACTAATCACCAAAGAAAAAATTTATAAATTGGTCTGTCAAAGAAAATGAAAAGAGGGCCTCCCTGGCACAAAGTTGTTAAGCATTAGCACTATGAAGCAATCCGCAGCCACTGCAGCACAGGTTCGAACCCCGGCCAGGGCGCTAACCCACATGGTGCAGCAGATGTCTTCTGTCTCGCCTGCTGCTCCCCTCAGCAGTGTATTTCAGTAGATACACCTGTTCTGCTCCCCACTTTGTCTATGGTGAAGTGTCTCTCCACCACCCCTCTGCATCTCTGGCCTATACCCAGCTCTTGTAGGCATCAATAAAATAAATCTTTAAAAAAAAACCCAGTTAATATGGATGGATCACAAAAACAATACACTGAGCCAAAGAAACCAGTCACAATGATAAGGTATCATAGGTTTCTACGTAGGTGAAGTAAAAAACAGGCAACATAATCTATGGTGATTAACATTAGAACAGTGTTTGCCAATGGGTTAGGGATTGAGGTCACAAGGAAAACTTTAGAGGATAAAGGAAATATTTCATATCTTGACTGGCATGTCAGTTACATGGGTACATACATTTAAAAAACCACTGGATTGTATGCCTCCCTTCTGTGCATTTTATTGTATATCAACTTTATCTCACTTTAAGAAACTGTACATATAATCTATTTCCACTCTTGCCCTACCAAAAATATTCCATGTTCCAATCAGTGACACTGTCATCTTCCACCCAGCTGCCCCACTAAGTAACCCAACGGAACCTCCTTTCTTCTCTCTCTCCAGGTTAGTCTCTAATGTCCTGTGTTCCTGCCTCCCGAAGTACTCTCAAATTATCCTTTCCTCCCTGCCCTCTCAGTCACTGTGTTATTTCTGGCCTTACCATCTTTAGATTGGATTACTATAATAGATTCTTAACTGGCCACCCTGGAACCAGTCAGTCCTGCCTCCATCTAATCCATCTGATATACAGCTGTCGTGGGGAGTTTTCTAAAATATAAATCTGGTCATACCACTTGTCAGCTTAAAATTCCTCAGCGGTTCCCCCATGGTTTCTGGATAAAGTTTAGTATGGAGTTTATCTGTTTCTTGAGCTTCATCCCTGACATCTGTCCTACCTGAGCCTGACTCTTCCAATACACCTCTTTTAGATGGGCCTTTCTTCACGCTTTCTCCTCAGACTTACAGTGTCTCCTCTACCCACTCCGTAAAAAGCTCTATCACAGAAAGACATGTGACAGATACCAAAGAAATACAGGGTGCCAAAAAAGACAAGAGGAGAATGTAAGTGGAAGGTACCTATTCCTTTCAATAGTACATCCACTTGCCCCAGGGGCTAGGAAATTGGGATTCTGTTTTTCTCCCAGGTTCTTGGTTCTTTCAGGCAACAATGCCAATCATTAATCCAGTGGCACTGGGAGAACAGGGCAGCAGTACCTCTGGTGAAATTAAGCTAACCCTTTTATATTTTAACACTCACATGACTCATTTGTTCCGGCATAATTTCATATCTTTTCACTCCACACTCCTCCCAAACTTCTTCCCAGGCTTTTCCCAAGGTTGTGGGTGACTCTGCCTGTAATTATTCTTTTCCTAATTTGAATGTTGCTTTTCTCATTACAACATTATTCACGTGGGGAAGGAACTTTGATGCCTGGGCCACTCTTCATGGGTTAGATGCACTTCAGTTTCAGGCCCTCTCCTCCAGCTATGTTCTTGGTTCTTTTTTGTCACCTTGCTTATGGGATAACAATAGTTACTCTGCTGCCCCTGCATAAGGACTTGGTAATGTGTATACTGTTCGCTGAATTCAATGACTCTGTATATCACATTTCTTCTGACAAACCCTGACCCTTGACATAATACATTTCTGCAAAATGGTTCCGCTACAGTCTCCTTCCATATAACAGACGCCCCTCTGCCCATACTGTATACCATAGTTTATAGTTATCTTTCTATTTTTTAATATCCCCATAGAGAAGAGTTCATTTGTAAAGCCTCACTAGCTATCCTTGCTTCACTTCTTTTATTTTCTTTTTTTTTTTAAGATTTATTTATGCATACAAGAACTGGGGTACAGGTCAGAGATGAGGAGGGTGAGAGGATTCACCAGAGACAGAGCAGGGAACAGAACTGGCAGATCGACGGAAATACACTGCTGAGGGGAGCAGCGGCTGAGGCAGGAGAGGTCTGCTGCACCTTGTGGGTAGCTCCCTGGCTGGGGATCAAACTCATGCTGCAGTGGCTGCGGACAGCCTCATAGGTTGTGTCTTAACTTCGGTGCCACCAGGGTTGCTCTTCACTTCTTTTGTCCTTTTTATTTTGCTTCTTCAATTTAAAACTGCCAGAACAGGTCTCCTGCCTGCCTGTCTATGCAGGTACCTCTCTGTTTCTTTCTCCTTTCCTAATAAGCCTGTCCTTTAAAAAAAAAAATTAAAATTAAAAATACAAATAAACCACCAGAAGAATACCATTATTTCCATTTTAACAAGTTCCTATGTGAAAACATATAAACCATCAATCACCCAAAATTTCTTCCCAGAGACTAGCTCATCTTAACCAGGACCAATTGTTGCATGTGGAGGGAGTAGCTTTTGATCATTACTAACAGCTCTGACCTACTTCCTAGACTCTTTGTTCTCCTCATCCCCACCTCCCACTTTGCAATTAATTAGCTTCTCTGATTATGACAGCATGCTGTTCTTCCACGGAGCACCACATACGGTGTACTTGCTGAGGTACCTCATCCATGATGCTCTTACCCTCTCTAAAGGACAGGTGTTCAAAAATGAACCACTAACCGCTGAGGAACCTAATCTGCAGGTACACCCAGGAGAGTACTCTCTGGGGCCTATTGCTAAGGGTCACTATTCCAATTCTCAGGAGGGATATGAGAGATTCAATCACAACTACCCAAATTACAACCACCTACCCTGGTAACTGCATGTCTCATTGACAACTTGAACCCGGTACATTATTTAACAGTATTCAACCCAGCCAACTTGTTGTGTGACCAGTGTGACATCCCAGAGCACTCAGCACTGCCAACTTCTGGCCCAGATGACTTTCCCACAGTTCCCATAGCAGCCCATCAATAAGGAATATCCTGGGCCACCACAACTGAGTTACAGAGAATACAGTAAGAACCCAATACATCATCTAATTTGCTCTTAAGTAATTGAATAAGCACAAGTGAACTATCAACAGCACTACCCACCCCAATTTTTAGATAGTTATTTCCACATTATGTAAATTTGTTATATAAACACAGCTCCAAGGACTCTCCCACCCCTCACATATGAAATTACTGCATCTATACAAATTCCTACATCAAAATTTTTAAATAAAATGAAAAATTATTTGAGCTTACAGAGTTCAAGAGGCAGGAAGTTCTTTAAACCAGAGTTGGTGAGAATTTGAATAACATGGCTCTTGGCCATCCACCTCAGAATCACCCACAGTCTATTCTTAGCTCTACTTCAGATCTCCAGAGGCTGAATCTCTGGAATGGAGCCAATTTTCTGCATTTTTAGAGAGCTCTCTGGTGACTGCAATGAAAAGGCCCCACTCCACACTTCAGTGCAGCATACTCAATAAATGGTTCTCAGCTTCACCCCTATCAATGATGTTGCTCTCCCTGTATCATGAAAAGACTAATAATGTCAAAGTCAGAAGACCTGGGATCAAGTTGTATGTGACCTTAAGCAAATAACTTAAATTCCCACCCATTTTGATTTCCTCCTATATAAATCGGAGATCTTGATGCTCCAAAGTATTGTTATGACAATTAAAAGATCTAATGCATATTGTGTTGGTAATCAGTGCTGTTTTTCCAACTATTTTCAGTTTCCCCTTTTTCTGGACATGTGATTAGATTACACTGATCCGTCCTGTGGTTGGGTGAGGCCACATGACTAGTGCTAGACAATGAATTTTGAGTTAAAGACTCAGGTGCTACTTCTCCACTGGAGCATTTACCTACCTAAGCAAGATCAGTAGGAGCTCTTTTCTCTCTGGTACAGCAATTGGCAACATTTGAGACAATGGATACTCTGGCATCCTGGGTCCTTTTGTTGTAGAGTACCCCCGATACAAACGGGGTGCCTGACTGTGGGTCCTCACCTGCGCGCTTAAAAGGACTTATCAAAGGCCGGAAGGAAACTGAAAGAACTCAGGCTAGGGATGAAACTGTATAGGCTCATGGTTGAGGCCATATTTGAGTCAAAAACGCCCCCACAAGGGCTGTACACACAGGGAAAAACAGACTTTTCAGGACTTGAGACAAATATTATACTGCGAGTCCTGCAGAACTAGTGCGCTTATGGTGACCAACGCAAGGAATGTTACTTTGGGCTGGTCAACCGCGGGTGTAACTTGGAAACCACGCTGGGCGCCAAACTGTTGTAGAGTAACCCCGATACAAAACGGGGTGCCTGACTGTGGGTCCTCACCTGCGAGCTTAAAAGGATTTATCAATACTCTACTGCAGGCACACGCGAAAGGTTAATAAAAGGTTTATTTACAAGGGAAGGGGAAATGAGGAAATGTACAGCTCAGGGAAAAAAGTGGGAAACAAAGTTTTAAATGAGTCCTACCCGATCCGCCGATCAGGAATCCCAAAATGGCGCTCTGAGAGCTGGCTGCAGGCCAGGAGCTGTGTAGTCAGGAGGCACGCAACAGCGAGCCCCTCCAAGGCCCACGTGTTTGGTTTTTACACCCAACCTGGCTGCTTAACTCCACCCTCAGGTCCCAGCCACCCTCCCTTTGGTGGTGATGGGATTTGTCTTTCCCAATGTCGTGATGGCTTTAGTCTGGAGTGGGGGTGGAGTCCACAAAGCCTGCATGGAATTAGCTCAGGACATCCTTTCCCCCTAACAATTTAGTATAAGCAGAACACCCCCTGCCAACCCAAGATGGACACATACCATGCATGAAACATAATCCTTTGTGTTGGGTTAAGCCACAAGAATTTGGACACTGCTTGTTACTACAGCATAACCTAGCCATTCCTGACATGAAACTAAAGGGCACTGTTATGAAGCCCCTGACCACCATGCCCATTCCATAGCTAGATCAAGCAGAATCTAGCTCTGAGTTTCTTCCCCAGGTGGTCCCCATTCTGTCCCCCGAGAGCAACTGCAGCTCTGCTCTCTTATATGTGTCGTATATTTGGTACAGGCCTTGAATGCCAAATTAGTCGCTTGAACTCTGTCTACTGTAGGTTTCTCTGGAGGGGAGTAGCCAGATCAAAACAATATTTTAAGGAGCTCCATCCAGGAAAGGTATATTAAACGATAGGGGAGGAAACACAACTCTGTAAATACTGAATGACAATTTCTTTCCTTCAGGATGATGTTGGGGAGTCTCTAGGGTTTTGGGGTAAATGTGTCTGACACAGAAACTACTGGGGTTTCAGTTTTCTTGGGACTCCAAGGATCCTACCCCAGTGGCAAAGGTCTTAGTGTCTAGGAGGAGGGTTGCTCTGTATTTGCCTTCCTCCAAACTTGCCCAGTCCCCCACACTAGGCAACACACTGGGGTCTGAATTTCAAAGGGGACCCACCATTCTCCCCTCAGGATGGTCTGAGCTCAGGTGAGGTTTCCTTTTATTCAAATGTCACATCCCCTGTTGTTGCACTTGACTTTATTTACTGTATCTTTATACTAATCCATGGGGATCCACAGAGCAACAGGGATTTCTATAACCAGGTAACACTTTAAAAAAAAATGGATTCAAGTTTTACCCTTCCGTTTTGCCACTGGGGCCTCTGAGCTATGGAATTAAAAGTAACAAATGTCCCCTAGGACCTGTGCTCCCTGAGCTCCATGCCTGTGAAAAACTGGAGAAACAACAGTGGAGCTTGTTTGGGACAGGAGGGAACAGATCCTGAGGTAAGCTCCAAGCTGTTTCTTGCTTAATGTGTTCCCTCCCAGCCACTCACTGGAGGTATCCACCTGCCTCAGGGCCAGCTGGTGTCCCCAGCCCCAGTGGGCAAGGCAGAGGCCACCCTCTTGGGAGGTGAATCTCACAAGACTTGGCTCTCAATAGGCAGGCTTTAGTGCTTCCAAGTCCCATGACTTGAGGCAAATCTTTGAGCCAATTTCCTCATCTGTAAACAGGTTGATTTTGATGATGGCTGTCTTACTATACCTCATGAGGATTTTGAGAATTTTCCTTTTTTTTAGATTTATTTATTTACGCATACAAGAACTGGGGTGTAGGCTAGAGGTGTGGGGGTGAGAGGATTCACCAGAGACAGAGTGGGGAGAACAGGCAGAACTACTGAAATACACTGCTGAGGGGAGCAGTGGGGAGGCAGGAGAGGTCTGCTGTGCCTTGTGGGTAGCTCCCTGGCCAGGCATCAAACTCATGCTGTAGTGGCTGCTGATAGCTCCATAGTACTGAGACTTAAACCCCTGCGCCACCAGGAAGGCCCCTTGAGAATTTTCAAAGAAAAAGTAATTTATTCAACAAATGTTTGCTGACTGTCCACTATGTACTAGGCAAGTCCTGGCAAGCAGTAAACAATTCAGAGTCCTTACCTTCAGGGACAGACAACAAACTTAAATAACATAAGTGCTATGAAGAGAAATAAGCAGGCAAGGTATGAGTGTGTATGTGTCACGTGTGTGCACGCATGCTATTTTAGATAGGGTTGTCATTTAAACAGAGATTGGAATAATGTTTTTCTTTTTATTCTGCTCATCTATGGTCTAGATGAGCAAGATGGGAGAAAGGCAGTGCCACCACAGGGCTCCAAAGAACCAGAGGCACAAGGCAGTCCATTCCACCTTATTCAAGGTAAGGGTGGCTAAGACCCATGTAAGGGGATAGAAGGTAGCCATAAGGCCTCATTTTGCTTCCAGACATTTTCCAGGGTCTTTCTATCCATCTGTCACTGATAGTGATAAGCAAAGATGCAGGCCACACCCACAACAGCCCCTTCAAATGCCCAGAATAAGTGTTGTTCCATCAGAGCTAAGCAGCAGCTTTTGTACTCATTCCTTTTAGAGTAGCTGCATATGATTTTCCCCACACACCCTGTTGAACCCCACCTTTCCATCAGTCAGCATGGCCACTCTGAGCTGCTCACTGACAGCTTCTCCTCTCACACAGGAGCCTCTGCTTGGCAGAATTTTAAAAATGACAGCCTTAGGGGAGACCATGCCACCCTGAGCCCCAACTGTGGAGTACTCAGTGTCTCACCAATTGGGATAGACAGCGCTATTTGGTCTCCTGCCCCCAAAGGAGTGCAGAGGCAGTGCTTACTTTGCAAATCAAGTCTGCAAAATGCTGGGGCTGCCTACCCCAGGCAAAGGATCTATGGGGTCAGCCCATAACCACAAGGAGACAAGCCAGTGGGCATTTGTTGTTTGTTGGATGGGGCTGTGAGTTCCCTTCTTCAGACCTGCAGGGCTTTCCCTGAACGACATTTAAAGCCATGAGATGGGATGAGATCACCATCGCATGGTGAAGAGAGAAGTCTGATGACCAAGTTCTCCCCAGTCTAACATTCAAAGGGTATGAAATGGAAAAGGTATCTGTAAAGGAGAAAGCACCCTTAAAAAGCTGTATAGAACTCTAGTCAATGGAAGGCACTGGAAGTAACGCTCCTGTTTTGTTTTGTTTTGCTGTCTTGAGTCCCCCTGCTTCTGAGAGCGTGGGTTCCATGAGTCATTTAGCTTGCTAAGTAGCATGATGGGTCAGCAAATGGGGTCAGGAATAAAAACTCTAGAGATATCTACATGGCTCACTGATATTTCAGCATGTGTGAATTTGTGGGGTGGGTGGGGAAACTGAGGAAGTACCGAGTTACACCTTTGGGGCTGACCATGTGAAAAAAAGAGAGCACACGCAGACGTGGAACATCCCAGTGACAGCCTTAAACACCTATTTATGAGGACATTCCCTGTGACAAACTGGACACATTCTATGCTCTCAAGGAGCCTATTTTATATATAATATGCTTTGTTTATATTTATTATCTGCCTCCACTGAGTAAAATGGAAGCTCCATAAAAGCAGAAACTTTGTATGAATGCCTTGTATTATGTCTACAATTACTGTCTGCCTCAACACATTTATTGAATGAATGATCACCGTCATCATTATCTAGTATATTAGCTCACACTAGCCAAACCATTAGCTGTAGAATCCCAAATGTGATACAGATCCTGGTGGAATAAAACAAGAAGTAAATAAAACCAACCCAAGTAGGTATTCCACTTGGGATGTATGACTGTGTGGTAAATACCACAAGAGAGTCAGGAATCAGATAAAGATTCCTCCCTCAAGTCTGGGAGGAGACGAAGATCTCTATATGACCAAAAAAAGCAACAACAACCACCTCCACAAAAAAACCAAACAAACAAACAAACAAACAAAAAAAGCCATAGAACAAGGAAAAAAGTGCTTAGTGCCATAATAGAGGGGAAGCCCTTGTTTCAAGAATTAAAAAAAGGTGACCTCCAGTTAGGGAAATCAGCCAATAACAATAGAAGGCAACAAAAACAGCAGCAGCTACCATTTATTCACTAAGAGCCACAATTTAAAGGCACAATTTTAAACACTCTTCATGTATCCTTTTACTTTACTCTCTCAACATCTCTCTAGCCTTACAACTTGGAATGCTGTTCCCAGGACCCAGAAGCTGGGTAGAAATGTCAGCTCTTGGCACCATCCTGTGCCTGCTGGATCAGAATGGGCGCCATACATTTGAGAAGCACTGATTTATAGTAATGTCTTCATTTTACAAATGAAGAAACTAATCCTGAGAGAACTTACATGACAAACAACTTAGCTCAATCACTCTGCTACAGCAAAGGCCCCCTTTTGAAGCCAGGGGGTTTTGATCATACCAAAGACTGGGTTTTTAACTACTAAGCCAAGCTTCATGTAACAAGCTGGACTCTTGTTACATGTAGGTTCAGGGCACCAAGAAAATGGGAAAAAGGGGGTTGTAGGCAGAGGAAAGAGTGTCAGCGAAAGTGCCCAGGCAGCAGACCTCTGGGCAGGCTTAGGGCATGGTAACAGTCGTCTGGCTGTCCTCTGGGAATTTAAAGGCTTGGAGGAGAAAGGCAGGTGGGATCAGCTCACACAGCATTTTCTAGTTAATTTGGGGGGCAGTGGGATGCTGCCTTGAGGCCCCGGACACCAAGAGGAAATAACTGAAATGCTCTCCTCTCCTGAAACGACACAGATAAAAGGGAGCCAACAGTTCTTAAGTTAGGGCCTGGGCTCTCTCCCTCGCTGGATAATCCTGAAGGCAGGGGACTTATCAACTCTGCTCTCATGTCCCATGTTTGTATAATGAAAAAATGTACTTACATTCTATCAAGGGGAGACCAGACCAGTACCAAAGTGCGAATTTTACTTTTAATAAAATGGGGGGGTGGTGGCGGGTGGCTAAAAGGATAGGGACAGCTCAGAACTCTATTTAGTATCAGCAAAGGGAAAAAACCACTTCCCTCCCATATTATGAGGCAAACAAAACACCAGAGCATTACTACAGACTGTATTAACTGAGCTATAATGGGTCAATGACTTCAGATCAAAGTAAATTTCCCTAGAGGTTTGTGGATTTTAGTTCGAAATCACACAGCAAACGACTGTGAACCATGAAAGAGCACTGTAAATAGATCTACACTCCCCAGCCCCACCACCCCCCTGGAAATGAAACAAAACTTAAAACTGAAGGTAACAAAACTCTCAGCTAGGTTTTTCAACATTTTTTCTAGAAACCCCAGCTTTCTTCAGCCTGAGAAACAACCAGCTGTTTCTTATTTTCAGCTCTGAAACGTGAGGAGATGAACCAGAGTGCTGAGTTCTGATGAGTGTGTGGCATCTGAGGCTTTTGGCACTATAGGGGCCTCTCTCCCTCCTTTGGGGACCTGCCTGTTCACTGTGATCCACCCAGATGAGTGCACTGGGGTGCACTTGATTCTTATCTGTACACTCATTCCCTCATGACCTTGAAGGGGCGGGGCAAGGTACGCTGAGATCTCACTAAGTGCCAGGCGCTTTTCACATGGCATCTTAATGACCACGTACAGCAATCCAGAGGCAGGAGTTTTCCCTACCTGCAATCCCAGGAAGAGACAGTTACTCTGTCCCTCACTGAGTGAGCTGCTCAGGACTGAGTTCAAAGCCCCTGTTCTTCCCGCCACAGCAAACTGCCTCCTAGTTCCTTCCTGAGATGCTGCGGTTCCTCATGTGAAATTAAGCGTAGAGGACCTTCCAAGCCTGCCATTACAGACACGTAAACACACAGATCACAAGAAGAAATGAACTCAAGGCTGCAATCACTAGGCATTAGAGTATCGCACAGGATGTGACATCGCAGTATTGTTAGGAGTCCTGACCCAAAAATTTAGGACCTCAAGCCAGAATATGTGACAATCAAGGGCAACTCTACGTTAGCCAACGGAGCAGAGTAGCAGCAAGGTATAAATACGGACCTTCAAGGGACCCCAACCAATTCACACGTTTTGGTGGCATCCTTCTCCCAGGCAGCCTGTGTGAGGAAAGGAGAGATCTAAGCAGTGTCTCTTTTCCACTACCTTCTGCCTCCCACTCAGCCACACACTGTTTCCCAGGCCATTCTCTTTAATCACTCTCAGCTTGAGGCAATTCCACACAAGTGAGTGTTACTTTACACCCCAAATTATACAATCAGCGGAGTCAGACCATCCTGTGTCTCAGCTTCCTCATCTATAAAAGTGGGGATAATAATACCTTAGGGAGTTGTTGTGAGGATGAAATGAGAGAATGGGTGGAAATCACTTAACATTGTCCCTGATGCATAGTAAACTCACAATAAATGGGGATGAACGCCTTCTCTCCTAGGACTCTTCCTTTTCCCTAAATTCCTTTCCCTTTCTTCTGTATTGCATTTAAACCAACCCTGTAACATCCCAGGGGGAAAATAAATTATGGGCAGTGAGTTAAGTTAGGGTTTTCTGTAGTGAGGGAACAAGGGTACCATAGATGGAGTAGAGCTCACTGCTCCCCTCTTGGCCTATAACGCAGCCGCTCACACCAGGCCAAGCAGAGGGTATAGAGGATTCTTTATTGTAAGGGAAGCAACCAGATTTGCAGCTGCTGATCATCTGATGGCAGAGAGTCAGTTTTCTTTTCAGAAGTGTAAGATTGGAACAGCCTTGGCAGCAACTGCAATGGATCCATGTAGGCACTGCCCCCAAGTTCCGAATATCTATTCTAATGAGTCTTTTGACTGAAAATGCAAATAAAGCAGGGCTTATCACAAATGTATATGTGGACTGCAAAGGAAATGAATTTTATGAAAATCCAGGAATAGGATCATTGTAGGGCTGGGTCTCCCAGTGCCAGAATGAAAGGTCTGGATCCACAGCAGCCCCAAGGTCCTCAGCAGCTGTAGTCTGTCTTCATTTATCACATAACTCAGCCACCCTCCATGGGTCTGCTCCATTCTCCCCTGACTTGGAGTCTACACAAACTTTTCCCTACCTCATTGCTTCTGCTTCCTCACAGTAGCAGTCAGCTGGGATTCCTCAAAGGTCTGACTCTATCTCATGGTTCCTCTCTCTACCGGTTCAGCTTTAATTTCTGCACTTGAGTGTCCTTCTTTAGCCCCAAACTCAAATTTCTAAGAGATGCATTTTTTTTCCATGAGGTCCCACTCAGTCCCTGGTGAGCTTATAAACTGACTGTTTTTTGGGTCTGATGTCCATCTCTGGTCCGAATCAGTTTTGCTAGGGGGCAGAGATAGAGCAAGATTTTATGTAGAAAACATGGCTGCTGGGAAGTCTCCCTGCATGATAGGGAGATGCTAATGTAGATGTTTCTCTTAGAATGGGCTGTGAGAATACCAGGCACATAGCTGACATGGTGAATACAGGCATATCTTGTTTTACTGTGCTTCGAAGATACTAAGGTTTGATTGTTTTTTTACAAATTGAAGGTTTGTGACAATTTGCATTGAGCAAGTCTATTGGTGCCATTTCTCCTACAGCATGTGTTCACTTCGTGTCTCTGTCCCACTTTTTAACAAGAAAGTATTTTTTAATTAAGGTATATATATTGATATTTTTCATATAATGCTATCACACACTTAATAAACTATGTTTACATTAATAAACATAATGTAAAATCAGAAACTTTTTATGACTCATTTTATTGCAACATTTGCTTTATTGCGGTGGTCTAGAACTGAACCTGTAGCATTTCTAAGGTGTGCCTGTACAGCCCCCACAGGAGACACCCCCACACTCTCTCACTCTACCACTATGGATGGCCAAGGTGTCCTCAGTCAACAATGCCAAGGTGCGCAGTGGCAGATGGGTAAAGGAACGGTGTGACCCTCTCTTTTTCTATTAGTGGACTCATGAACAGGTGACATCCTCCCCTTTTTTCTTGTACACACTGACTGACATCATTTCAACCGCAACCTCTCTAACCCCTCTTCTTTCTTTGCATCACCCTTCTGGCCATTTCTCAGAGCAGTGGGCTGTGGTGACTCTAACTTCTGTCTGCCCAGCACACCTTCTCTCTTCTCTTCTGCTTCCTTAGAGGAACTGTGCTCCCACTCCAACCGGTCCTGGTGGTACTGTCCCTATCATACATTATTTTCATTTGTAAGTGATATTTATAGCTAGATCCTCTCTGCTGGCTGACACACCCACACCCCATATAGAAATGTCAGCCTAACTCATAGATGTCCCTTTCGCCAGAGAACCTCACCTCTTCATCTCCTGCATTTGCTTTTGTCATTCTCTTTGTTTTGAGCACTTCTGCCAATTTATCACTTTAACAAAAATCTCCAATACTGGCCCTGCTTCTACAGAACAGGATCTAAAACACCACCATTTATGAAAAGGGTGAAAAGAAGTCACAGAGTAGAAGATACTATTAAAATACTTAACTGACATACTAACCAAATGTATAAAGAATTCTGATAACTCAGTAAGAAAAATGGAAAAACAGGCAAGACTTGACTAGGTAGTTCACAAAAGAGGCTATTGAACCAATCAAGCAGTGCTCAATATTAGCAGTAACCAAGGAAAGAAAAGTGAAAACATAAGAGATATTATAAACCCACAAGAATAGTTTAAAATTTTGAAATTCAAAATGCTAAGAATTTGCAAGAATATTAAACAAGTGGAACTCTTATACACGGCTGGTAAGAAAGTAAATTGGTACAATCACTTAGAAAACTGGCATTATCTAGCAAAGCAATTTTGCTTTATAATACATAAGCTTAAAAAAAGTTGTTCACATACACAACAGAAATGTCTAAGGATATTCTTGTTTGTGCTGCTCTTTCAAATCAGAAACTGTAAGCAATTCAAGTATCCATCAACTACAGCAGGAATAAATATGCTGTGACATATCCCTATCGTGAAGCAGTTAGCAAAATCAACAAATGAGATCACCAACTGGATGAAGCTTACAAACAAATTAAGCAAAAGCAGCAAGATACAAATTGCATATAGTATGATTCTAACCATGAGAATTTAAATTCTTTAATTCACTAATTTCACAATTAGTGAAAATATTGTTTAAGGATACAAATATAGGTGTCAAAACTACCCAAAAAAGAAAATGATTACTACGAAAGTGGGTTTTTTGGGGGGAGGAAGTTGTGATTTGGAGGAAGTTGTGATTTGGGGCAGCTACTAGCCAGGTTTCATTTC
Organism: Talpa occidentalis; assembly: GCF_014898055.3. Lineage (NCBI taxonomy): Eukaryota > Metazoa > Chordata > Mammalia > Eulipotyphla > Talpidae > Talpa > Talpa occidentalis. The sequence continues at coordinate 52,339,304 of NW_023605083.1, forward strand.
TTGACATAGGTGCTGGTTATATTTCCCTTAGAATGGCTGAGGTATCTAAATCTGTGTGGGCTTTTCTCTGGCATGCCTCCTTGATATGTCTCAGATTTTAAAAAGTTCAGGACAAAGACAGTGAAAGAATCATACTGGTTATTTGATCCTTAGAGAAGCTGAGGAAGCTGAAAATCCTTCACTTTAAAATTAAGACTTTGCCCCTCAAATCCCTAACAAGGTATACAGCAAGTGAATTTTCAATACATAATGCCTAGCCCTCTCAGGACTATAGAGGAGAGACAGTCTCCTGGGAACATACCTATGCTTTGCCAAGAGTCACCAGAGGATCCCTCTTACATAGGAAAAGTAAGGTGAACAGGCACCCACAGTCCTAGCAGAACTATCTTGTTGAAGGATGCTATTCCTGAGAATCCTTGGTAGGCAGACTCCTGGAGAAGCAGAAACAATTTGCCAAAAGTTAGGAAGAGGAAAAAGGATTGAGCCACCAAACCTTAATAAAAGATTTGAAGATGGGGACATCTTTTGGGTGGTGTAGGCTGACCCTGAAAAAGGCCACTAGCAGGAAAGGGTCCTACAATTCCCCAAAAGAGAATTCACTGAGAAGATGGGGAACACAGCCAGGTGATAGATGCAACACATGGCCAGAGCATGGTGTCTGGGGAGAAAGGCTAAGTAGAGAAGCGTAAACTTTAAAAGCTCTGACCTTGAAATCTAAGCATGAGGTTGAGCTGCAAAACCTGGTCCAATTAGAGTCTGGGCTAGCAGTGACCACACATCTTTAGCCCGTGCAGGACAGCTCTTCAATAATGCTAGCATATTGTTGTGTCAGAAATAATAACCACAGTTCTCTCTCCTCTGGAGAGTGGAAGATTGACTCATTTGGGTTGTTTAAGCCCCCAGGATGCTTGGAAGTAAGAGACATGTGACTTCTCACTAACAAGGGCATTATAGGACTTGGGGGTGAATCTTTGGAAAAGAAAATAAATAGGTGACTGCATTAGAACCCAATTGGTGAAACGAGACACACAGGATAAACATCTAAGATGAAACAAACAAAATCTCATTCAAATGTCTATTTATCTACCTTTATGTTTACAATATCATGTGTATGGGTAGAATACTAACTACTTCATTAAGCTAGTAGAAAGAACGAGAAAAATTAGCAGGCATTTCAAACAAAGGTGTTGAAAGTCATGACAGGTGACTCAAGAAAAAGGTTTGTTCATTAAGGCAAACCGCAAGAATGAAATGCTTTTTTGTGCCATCAAAGGTTTCTGTGTGACTGAGACATGTAAAAGGAACTTGTTCTTTTACATCTTCCTTGAAAAGCATCTTAGTATATGATTACTCTTGGTTGCCCAGCACACCATTCCTCCCACCTCTGAGAGTTCTCTCTGGCTTCCTATCTATACCTTTATCAGAGCCCCATTGATTTGCTCCTTGCATGTAATGATCCCCTCAGTTTATCCCCCCCAGAGATTCCGAGGTACCTATGCTGGAGTCTATCTATGCTTTTATTTGTACTTATGCCCAGTTTTCTTTACCCTTCTACCAATACACGTTTGTTGAAAAGAAGAAAGAAGAGGAGAGTGATTGGGAGGAGGAGAGGAAGGGAATGGGGAAACGATGGAGGAAGAGAGGGAAGAAACTGGAGAGGGAGGGAGGGAGGGAAGGAGAAAAGGACAGAATGCACTGCTACTGGAAAAAACTGGACCACCACAAAACCAGAAACCCAGAAAGAACTGGGGATGTCTGGCCACCTATTACTTAACAGCTACTAGTGCTATCATAAAAATACAATTCATCTGATAACCATGGAAACCAAAAATGAAGGCACTGTGGTGAGGGTAGCTCTTTTCAGAAATGTGAAAACAAGAAGAGAGGCCTGAAGCCACAAAGACAAAGAAATCCAAGTGTTCCAGGCCAGAAGGAAATCCTTTCCTAAAAGCCCTGACAAAGCAGCATTTTCTCCAGTCTCTAACCTCTCACGAGGCTTCAACAGGGCTCTGGAACTACTGTGACTGATCATGCAACAATTCAGGCCTCTCTGTGTGCTTCTGTCCCTTGGGGTCAGATGTTATGAGACAAGCTCAGTGGGAGATGAAACTTATTGTTGTTATACAATATACTGAGAATCAGCAGAGGGAGAGTGTGAGAGTGTGTGTGTGTACATGCATATAAAATTTCTAAAATCTCCAGTTCCTGTTAGGTGTACTAACAGTGGGCACTCCATAGATACTTGCTGAATAAATGAAGAATTAGGTTAGAACTCAGGAAAAGCACAGTAATTGGTAAATAGCGTACATTCTTTCCACCCACTGTCAAGATTCTATGGGGTCCTGAGCAAAATCAAAATCCTGCCCTCCTTCTGGGTCCAGTTTCTCCATGTGCAAAAGGAGACAGCTGAATTAGTCCAAGGCCTCTTCCAGCTGATAGTCAATCACTGCACTGTGCTTTTTTTTGGTGGCAGCACACACTTGGCACTTTTCTTTCCCTTCAGAGGGAATCTGATACCCATCTGCTTCACTAAATTAATGTTCCCATCCTGCCTGGCTCATTTGGAAGGAACAACAGGTTCACATGCCAATTGTAAAGAAGGCAAGGAGGCCCAGAAAGAGAAAAGGGGGAAAGGGTCCCACTTGGCTCCTTTCTTAGGAAACCAAAGCAGCACTGTTTAAAAGACTAAATGTGTAGAAAACGAATTGGAATGATACTAAAAACCCTTCACGAAGCACTCTCTAGCTTACCAAGTTAGTAAGACTTAATGTTAATCTATTGAGCATTTCTGTGAGGGACACTGAGCTGAGGCCTTAACACTTAAACCTCACAGCAACCTCATGAGCTAAGTACTAATATTAGCTTCCTTCAACAGAAATGAGTTCTATCTGGCTCAAGGTCACACAGCTAGTAAGTGGCAGAACTAGGACTTGAACCCGGGTTTGACCGACTCTGGAGTTCTGGCTCTTCAAATGGCTTTCCCATCTGTTCCTTACAGATTGGAACAGGACTAGGGCTAGGCAGGACAAGGGCTGTCACCTTTACTTCAAAGATGGAGAAACCCCATCTCCACGAGGCTTGCAATTTTCACAAAATGCAGACACCTTAGTAGGTGTCCGGCCCCAGACACTGGCTCCCGCGTTCCTTAGGTGAAGGTTTACCCATCCCAAGAGCGTGCTTCTTCCTCTTGACTTCACTTACACCGCGCAAAAGCTCCGGGCTGATGGCAACGGTGCAGATGCACCTTCCCGGCCGCGTCGTTGGTTTCACAGTAGGGGAAACCAAGGCACGGCTCCGTGGCGGCGCGGCTGAGCCCCCAGGCGCCAGCAGAGTGGGGGCGCGCGGGGCCGCGAGCGGCCTGAGGTACCCCCTCCCGATCCCGCCGGGGCCGGCGGCTCAGCCGCAGCCGGGGCCGAGCGGCGCCTGCTCCTCCGCGGGTCTCGAGGCGCCCCAGGTCCCTGGAAACAGCCCAGACGCCCGAGCCCCCTCCCCGGGCCGCCCCCTGCTCCCGGCCCCGGCGTCGCGGGGATGCGGGCGGAGTAACTTCGCCCGCAGCCTCCGCGGCCGGCCGCCTCTTACCTCGCCGGGAGCCCTCCGGGGCGCTCGCCCACAGCAGTGCGGGCCGCGGGCGCCGGAGCCGCAGCGGAGCGGCGAGGACTGCGGCGCGCGGCCAGGGGCGGGCGGACGCGCCGAGAGCCCCGCCCGGGGGCGGACAGTCGCCCGGCTGGTGCGGGGCGGGCGCCGTCACGTGACGCGCCGGGCGGGGGATGCCGGGAGCGCCGGGCCGGGGCTCCCCGACCCCGGCGCCGGGAAGGAGCCCGGGAAGGAACCCCGGGAAGGAACCCCGGGGAGTCTCCGCGGGACCGAGGGACGCGGGGGGCGGGGCGGCGCTCCGAGGCTGCCAAGTCGGGCTTGTGGAAGGACGGCGAAGGCTCGTACCGCGTGGCCCCAGGAGAGGCAGAAATAGAATCCGTGGGCGGAAACTGCAGGGAGGAATGCGGGGGTCACTATGGAAGGAAGATTCTTTCAACCACCAGGGTTGTCTCTCCGTGTCGTGGGGTGTCGGGAGGTGGCGGGCAACTTGTAGGTGTGCACCCTGGGGCTGGGCTCATTCAACAAACTGACCGCTGGTCTGCGCCAGGCAATATACTGGGGTTATTTACTAAATTATAGGTAGAGCGTTTAGTACAATGCCTGCCAGTTAGTGTTGTCCAAGTTATTATGAGCACATTGGTGAACAAAACAGATGGTTCCTGTCCTCTTGAAGTCAGTTCTCGGGGAAAGTAGATATTAATCAGCTATCGTATCTAAATAAATACGTAGTTAAAATTACAGTGAGCGCACTGTTAAGAACTCTATTTTGAAATTAGGGGACACGAGGAAGATCTTGGGGGGAAGTAAATGGAAGAGGAAGGGCAAGGCCCTGAAAAGGCTCGACTGGGGCGGGCCAGGGCAGAGAAGATTGTTCTTCAGGCAAATGCAAACTGTCCAGTTTGCCTGAAGCCTATTGTCAAGAGTACAACAGTGTTTAAGTGAAGTTAGAGAGACAGGGGTGAGATTATTCAGCACTTAGTAGGTCCCAGTAAAGATTTTTAAATTTTATGCAAAAGAAAGCTATTGAGGGGATGAAGGATGGGGTTGAATTGATACCTTTTTAAAAAAAGTATGCGAGTCATTATGTGGGGCATAGACCAACATCTGAGAGGTAGCCGGAACACTGGTTGACTTGTACTGAAGTAATGATAGAAGACAGAAATGGATTTGAAATACATTTTTGAGGTTGAGTCACTTTGGCTTAATGTGGGAAATTAAGGAGAATCCCAGTTTCTGGCTTAAGCTACTGACTGAGTCCACAGAGATGCTGTTTACTGAAATGGTAGCTACTGAAAGGAGAGCATTTAAAGGTGGAAGATAAAAGAACTCCATTTTAGACTAAATTTAAGATGTCTGTGTGTCATCCAAATGAAGCCATCAAAAGGACAGTTGGACCTGGCCTCTGGATTTAGAAGAGAGTGTCAGCTACAGAAATCTTAACTTGAGAATGCTTTGAAAAAGAAATTATTGCAAGAGAAATGGACATTTGGTAGTGGGCCTGGTGAGATACATAGTTGCTGAGGTGAGAAAATGTACTTCTGAAACTTAGTGTTGTACACCAATGTTAGCTCAATTTTAAAAAATGAAATAATCACATGGATTAATATGAAGTTATTCACTCCTGGATTCCAATATTTTGCTATGTCATGCAATGATCATTTATATTCTGCAAATTACAGATGATTTCTTTATTGCAGCATCAAATTTGACAAAATTTTTCACTGACCCCTAATGAGTTACCCTTATTGGTAGTCATTACTGAATAAGTATTTCAAAACTAACTCATGTATCTGTAAGAAGGCCTACTGAGGTCTTCTAAGAAACGTATGTCAGTACCATTTTGAAAATTTCTATAAATTGGAAGAACAAGAAGAAAAAGAAATTACTGCAGTAGATTGAAGTTTGTAATAGCTATTATAGTGAGCTGGTCAGGATGTGGTCCCATCCTGATTTGTTAGTGTTGGGTTCTATATAATGTATTCTATAAAAGTGTATTCCATGCTTTATTACTGTATGGTGGATTTGATATAATGATTCTGGGTGAGGCCCAAGTTACCATGCAGCTGCTCTCTTTTATAAATAGAAAACCAAACCTAAAAAAAAAAACCCTAAGTTTAAAGCAAGCCAATCATTTATTTTAAGCAAAGACACGAAGCTATACACACAGATCTAGCAGAAAGACCACTGACTTAGGTCAGGGTCAGATCAGAACAGGGGCTATACATACTACAAGGAGCTTGATAAATTTTCTTATTGATGATTGGCAAAGCTATGGTATGTGTCATCCTTTGAAAAGTATCCCACTGTACAAAACTGGCAATCTAGATAAAGTCTGTCAATAAGACTTATTGACAATAAAAGCCTTAGTTTCTGGATTTGTGCCAGCCAACGTTGTTTGTTTTGACATTTCCTAAAAATAGACAAGTCTTTTAAGAGTACAGCAACAGCTTTCTATAAGAGCATACTACCTTCCTCATTTAGTGGTGTAAGCATCACGTCATAGGAACTTTGGTTTTATATACAAGTACCTAAACAGAAGAACAGAACTTGCAAACTCTCTTTTGTCTCATCACTCCTGTGCATGCCTGTATCCACCCACTTGCTGTCTGTTGATTTTTCTTCTCCATTAGAGAGGGCACTTATCTTTGTACCCTGACAAAGACTGTTATTTGTTAAATGAGTAAGTAAACAGACTGAACTTTAATTATCTTTATAGAAAAGTGAGGCTCAGAGTGATTTATCCAGGGTCACACAATAGAATCTGTCGTACTTTCTGGTCATCAGGATCTGAACACTCTTCTTGTATTTGGGGATTCCCAGTATAATGAGCATGTGGAAATCAGAGCAACATAGAAGTTGAAATCCCAGACTTTTTCTCTATTTTTCCACATGACCTCAACCCTACAAATTAAATTATTCCCAAATTTTGTACTGGGGTCCGGAGATACAGTAATTCTTTTTAGTGTTCTGCCATGTCAAGTGCACATGTCAAGTGCAGCAAATGAAGCTCTTAGGGCAGCACTGGCTGTCCTGACAGCGGCAGGGTTCAGAGCTATATCTGTGGCTTTGGTCAGGTAAATAGCATAGCTGAGCCTGAGCAGAGATGATGTCCTCACCACACCACTTGTTTAGAGTAACCAGGTGACAAAAGGTATTCCAACTGCCTGATCTCCAAACCTGATTATATAGGGCTCTAGATGATACTGAACAACTAGAGTCCTTTTAATAATTTATTTTCTCCCTAAATCCATCAAAATTGAATACTGGTATTTGCAACTAAAATATGACTCATCTAATCATAGAACAGAGCTGAAGCTGTAAGCCATTAGTGCTTAGCTGTAAGCACTAATTCTAGTGCGCCTTCTAAACAGATCATATTTCTACTCTCCAGCAACCCACATTTTCCACATTACATACTGATAAATCACCTGTTGTTCACCAAATTTATATTTTATCAGCTGGTTAATTAACATTTCAAGCAACTTTTGGTGAGGCAGATGCCAGCAGAACTTTTAATTTTAAATGCAGCAGTATCATCCTCTGTACAGTTGCTAATGTAATATTAATTTTTATCCTTTATAGATATAAGCTTAAAATAAAAATACTATTGCCAATGGGACTGAGAAAGATAAAAATTATCAAACATGCTTAAAGCAGATTTTCAGCATGAGTAAAACACTTGTTGGACTAAAGGCAGCTGTGTTTTATTTAGGGAGGAAAGTAAATTTAAGAACATTTCCTAACACTGAAAACATTTCATCAGGTGTTGTTTAAAATAAAATGCACAGGGCCTCCCCTGGTGGCGCAGTGGTTGAGTGCTGGGTTGCGAGGCTGCCCGCTGCCTCTGCAGCGCCTATTCGGTCCCCGGCCACCAGCGAAGGTCCCACAAAAAAAAAAAAAAAAATAATAATAATAAAATGCACAAATGAATTTGTAAAGTTGTTACATTAACTCAAGTCTAGTCAATTTTTATATGTGTAATTTCCATAAATTTTGGTGAACTTGAACGAAAGTAGGAAAATGAAGTAGGAAAACTGTAATATTGGGTGCATGTGACTGTAAGTAACAACTATTCAGTCTAGTCTATGATAGCCATGTGTAGAGGAAGGAAAAGACCTAGGGCTTTTGTAACTTATTATTGTAAAGCAGATTTACAATAGGCTAGGTAAAATAGGTTTCTTGAGGTTGTTCTTGTGTAGTGACATTTGGAATTGCAATACATATACTAGCCAGCAGAGGTCAGAATAGGATCTTTTAAAACTCAAAGTATGAAAATACTGAAATAAGGAACAAGTTTCAAAAGAAAAATGATGGGTTCAGTTTTGGATCTGCTAAGTTGAAAGTTTCTGTGAGATGGAATTGTTGCATGGACATCTTGGAATTTCAGCTTGAAATAAACACTGGGAGTTTCCTCTAGATAGATGGTAATTAAAACCATGGTTATGGGCCTCCCCGGTGGCGACACAGTTGAGCACTGGGTTGCGAAGCTGCCCGCAGTCCCTGCAGCGCTGGTTCGATCCCTGGCTGCTCTCCGGCCACCACATGGCGCGCAGACCTCTCCTGCCGCCCGCTGCTCCCCTCAGCAGTGTACTTCGGTCCTTCTGCCTGCTCTGCTCCCCGCTCTGGCTCTGAATTCTCTCACCCTCCCGAACTTCTGACTATACCCAGTGCTTGTATAAGTAAATTAATTAATTAAAAACAAAAACAAACAAACAAAAAAACCCAAAAAAACCCCCATGGTTATGGCTGAGAAAGGAGAGATGATAATCCTAGATTGGCATGTGGTTCAAGAATCTCTCTCACACACATACACACACACAGAATGATCACACAGTAAGTGATCAATCAAGTTTATAAACAGCAGCAGGACAGGTAAAGGATTTACCCTAGTTATGCATAGGCTGAGTCCATGGTAACAAGAAAAGGAGGAAGGAATACTATAAATATATTAGTTTTCTATTGCTGTAGCAACAAATTACTACCAACTTTGTGGCTTAAAACAACACAAACTTATCTTACAGTCCTGGATTCGGAAGTTTAAAATGGGCCTTATTTAAGGAGCTAAAATCAGGGTATCAGCAGACATTTGTTCCTTTTGGAGACTCTAAGGGAGACCCCCACACCTCACCTTTATCAGAATCTGAAACATAGCAACTATTCACATTCTGTGGCTTGCAGCCACATCATTTCAACTTCTTTCTGTTGTGACATGTTCTCTGGCTCTGAACCTTCTTCCTTCCTCCCTCTTATAAAAATCTTTGTGACTACATTGGACCTACTCAAATAGTTTAGAATAATTCCATACCTCGAGTCTTCCTTGCATCCTTTTTCCCCTTAGTACACTCATCTGAATTAATAATGGTATTCTTATTCATCTCCTTGACCTCTTGGTCAAACCTAGTCCCCACATGCATCCAGTGATGTTTTAAATAGGAAAATGAACTCCCCACCTTGATCAATATGACCACTGCCTGACCTTCCCTTCTCTACCCCTCCCCCCCTCCGGATAACACAACTAATCCTTCAGTTCTCCTTAAAAGTAATTTCCTCAGAAACAGTCTCTAAATATTCAGCAAGTATAAAGGTTAGGTCTTATTTTATTTATGCACTCATATGGCATCCTACAAGGGATTACAGACCTCAAATAATAAAAAGTTGTGATTTGGTGATCACTAACAATTGCCAAAATCTGGCCTAACCATTGCCAAAATTTGGTGCCCAGGAGGCCAAATCCAGCTTGCCCCTATTTCTGTATATAAAGTTTTACTGGAACAGAGTCATATTCATTCATGTATATACATGAATATGTACATGGCTGTTTTCACAATGCAACCACAGAGCTAATGGAAACAATAGAGCCCACAAAGCCTAAAGTATCTGCTATCTGACCCTTAACAGAAAGTCTGCCAACTCTTGCTTTCAGTGGCTTTGATGGCCTAAGCTAGATCGAGAATTTATCAAGTGATCAAATTACAGCAAAATAAGAGTAAAATGTCTAGCTGATTTTCTTTCTATACTATCTACAACACTGTCTGGTTTCTGGATTTTATACAGAGACAAACTCAACTCAAACAAAGGGCGGGGAGGAGAAAAAGAAGTTCAGATTTCTGCACTTGTTTTCATTCTAAACCTATGCCCCAGTTTGCTCACCTATAAACTTTGGAACACATTTAATTGAAATACTAACTTATTTAACAGAACTACAAAGAACAATGGTAAAAAAAAGCTTAAACATTAAATGTAGCATTGGTAGCAGGAAGAGTACTAATTTAGGAGCAAAATTCCTACTTAGATCATATCCTTCTACCTGTTTGTAAAGAATTATTACTTTCTCATGGTTATCCCCATTTTCTTTCTATGATCCATTTCAAGAGTTTATAAGCTCAATTTGCTGTTTCTTTGCTATTTCACATTAACATTCAAACCAATCTGTGTATGTGTATATATATGTACGTGTGTATAAATATATATACTTTCTCATGTTTCTCAATTTTCAGAATTATTTGTTACAAATATTAGACCCCTCCCCCACCACCACTGGAAGAATTTACGGCCTAAATTTTTAATAGTATAGCTATAAAAAAACCAAGCCATCACTTTTCCTTATCCTAGTCTGAACACACACTGGAATCCAGGGTAACAATGACACATCCTTCTCCCTCCCCCAAGAAAAGCACTTAAGGAGGGGGTATACAAAAAAATAAATATTAAAAGTCTCTAGCCTTGGCCAGCTGCTATTTATTAGCCACTGAAACTTCCATAGACTCAAATTTCCATTCTGTAAAATAGCATTACTATTGATTGGTTATGGTTGTTCTTAGATAATGAATTTAAGTGTTGGTAATTTTGAAGTCTCTATACAAGTAGAGGACCAGCATGCTATCCCACGACATCTGGAAATACAAATAAAACCAATTAAGGCAGTGAATACCAGCACAAGCCACTTCTAAGCACCTGTACCAAGACTAAACATAAATAACCTTTACCAAATGTCAGGCATTGTGCTGACTACTCTACTTACATTTGCTCACTTCATCCTTACAACACTTAAGTATATAGATGTTTCTATTATGCAAAGTTTATAGGTGATGAAAATGAGGTTAAGAGAGGTTCAGCTGCTGAAAGCCATCCATCTCATAAGTGTTAGAGATCATAAGTGCCCTTTTTTAGAGTCAGTGTTTATGACTATGGTGGTAAATAGTGCATCTCCTCTTAAGGCAGCACTAGCCACAAATTACCAACATGAAACACAACTTTTCAGGGTTAAAATATATGTTGTCTGAGTAAAAAAAGTGGGCTTAGCACATGATCTAATTCCATTCATTCCCAAAATTCCATTAAATGACAGCAAAGATTTTTGTTTAAGATCTAAATTGTAAAGGATGGAAAACAAGGAGAAAATAGTAACAAAAAGTGGGAAGCTGGAAAACAGATAGACTAGTAACACAGTAGACCCAAGGAAATACATTCCTGAGTCAGCAATCAGATAGATATATACTGGACACAAGGTACGGAAACAATATCCAAGATGGGAGAAGAGAAAAAGGAATTCCCGGGATGATGAAGGGAGATCCCAGAATAGTCTGGACTCTTAGTCCAGACTGGGACAGGGCAGAAAGCTGAAAGATGAAGCAGTACCTAATGAAACTGAATATCTTGCATAATTTAGATAAATGACAAGAACCCCAGGTGACTGAGTGGTTAAGTTCACAGGAAACTAAACTTAGGAGGAAAAAAAGAAAAAGATGTACAGGAAAAGAAAGCATTTAGAGTCCTAATAATTTTTTTTTAAAGATTTATTTATTTATTTATACAAGCACTAGGTACAGTCAGAAGAGCGGGAGGGTGAGAGAATTCACCAGAGTCAGAGTGGGGAACAGAACAGGCAGATGACGAAACACGCTGCTGAGGGGAGCAGCGGGCGGCAGGAGAGGTTTGCGCGCCATGTGGGACCCTCACCAGTGGCCAGGGATTGAACCGGAGCCACAGAGGCTGTGGGCAGCCTCGCAACCCAGCATTCAACTGCTGCGCCACCGGGGAGGCCCTAGAGTCCTAATAATTTTGATCTTACCAGAATCACACTAACAAGTACACTAGGAAGAAATGAGAAAATGTGTTGGTGATGGAGGTAAGAAGAAGAGAACAAAATCTTATGGACATAGCTAAATCAGCAGGGAATGTCCAAAAAAAGAAAAATCATAAAGTAACAATACAATCTTAGACACGTAAAGTCAAAAACCAATCTAATTAGCTAAAAAGAGATGAATGTAGCTGCCTCTGAGGAAAAGGTTAGGAACTATGCCCTGTCCACAATAAAATAGGAGAACCCAGACTTAAAGATATATCATTTCCCCCTTTGGCAGGATTAAGTATTCTTAACTTCAAGCAATAATGTTGCCTTCCACAAAGGCTGCTTAATAACTAATGTTGCTTTAGCATGATTAGCAAATTCCTTATTCTAGAACAGAGAGAAATTCAATTTAATGTAACTGTCATAATCACAATATGTAACAGTCTCACCTGCAATTGTTGGTTTGCAGCAAAAAGTGAGTTAAGAAAAATAAGAATCAAATTTTTCTTAATTGGTACATTTATTAAAAAATAGACTAATGATACTGTGTTTAAATGTCACTGTGGTTGTGTGCTGGCTTCCATAAAACATAATTGTAAGAAATTCTTCAACAAATAGACAGAAGTAAAAAGGTGAACAGAAATGATGACATGACAGTGCTATTGCAGACTTAATTCCATGTAATTAAAACTTGCTAGAAAATGAGTTTGACATTATTTACAATTACACCAACATTCATGGGGATTGCATATCACCGCTTATGGATCTACTATGACCACAAAAAGTCTTTTCAGACTCCCCAAATAGTTTCCTTTTAGTTATGAAGGTCCGTTGCCAGACTCAACCTTGTTCTTAACAAGTAGAATTTTTATGTCCATTCAATCAGGGTCTCTTACATCTTTCTGGGCCTATTCATTTGCGGACAGGAGTAGAAACTGTAACCAGGCTCCTCATATCATGCATCCATATGTGATGACCAGTCTTCATATGCTGTCCAATTTCTTTAAGATAAAAGGAGCTGAAAGGAAAATAAACCCAGAATTTATTTTCAGATTAGCCCACAAATTACATTATGAAATTACAAGGTTGGGGGATAACCCTCACAGGTTTAGTCCAACATATTTTTGAAAATAACTCCATATGATGGCCAATCCTCTACCTGTGCAACCCAGCAAACAGGATTTACTGTCTTTTAAGAGGGCCCATTCCAGTGCAGGAGCGCAGCTACTACCATTATGAAGTTCATCCTTACACTATATAAAATCTTTCCTTCATGTAATTCTCCTTAGGACCCTAAAGGCAAATCTAATCCCCCTTCAAACTGTCATTTGAAATTTGAAAGGAGACTGGATTTGGTGATTTACTCGTTAGAGGGAAAAAACTCTACAAGATACAAATTGGCATTTTTCATCTTTAAAAATTTACTTGAAGTAGGCAGAGGCTGGGGGAAACCAACACTGAACCTGGAAATCAGGAGTGGGACACATATTTGGCTTCTCCCCTCAATTAGCTATATATCACCTATGGATTCCAGCTCACATCTAACACAGTCGAACTTCAGTTATTATGAGGGTCCAGTAAGAAGGTATAGATAGAAATGTTCAGAAAACTAGGTAGTGGATTTTAAAAAGTGATACTGTCTTGTGTAAAAATGTTGTGGCCAAAATAGCATACATTCAGTATCACTCATCACTAGGGAAATGCAAATTAAAACTACAACAAGACAGCACCTCAGACCCATCAGAATAACTGCAATCCAAAACCAAAACACAACAGGAAATAACATGTGTTGGCGAGCATGTAGAGAAATTGGAACTCTTGGTGGGAATGTAAAACAGTACAACTACCATGGAAAACAGCATTGCGGTTCCTCAAAAATGTACAACCATGTTCATAGATATGAACAGATCCCATCCTCTGTTGAGGAGAGTTATTCACATCAGCTAAAATGTAGAAGCAATCCAGGTGTCCATCAAGGTAAATGGGTCAGCAAAATGTGGGAATAATGGAAAAAGGAAGGAAATTCTGCAGGTGCTATAACATGGATGAAACTTGAGGACATTAGAGTAAAATAAGCCAGTCACATACCCACACAAATACTGTAAGATTGCAAATACTGAATGAGATACTTAGAATAGCCAAAAATCACAGACAGAAAGTAAAATGCTGGGTGAGAGGGAGGAAGGAGGATATGGTATTTAATGAACATAGTTTCACTACTACACAATGAGAGTTTTAGGGATGAATGGTGATAAGGTCACACAACATTACTAACACACTTAACACCAATAAATTGTGTATTTTAAAACAAGATGGCAAATTTGGCTGTTCGTATTTTACAATTAAAAAAAAGTGTGTGTGGGGGGGGAAGACTGTGAACAAAACAGCTGCCAGAATGATCTTCTTTCTTAATACTTAACACTAAATCTAACAGAAAAATTCTGTTATATTAAACAGAAGATGGGATCTGTCATAAGCTGACAAAGTCAGCAGTATGTTCAATATTTTCTAGTTCTTACTAGGAAAAAAAAAAAAAAAAAAAACAAGTAACATCCAGCAAATGTAGTTTATCTATATAGTGAAATATTGCTGCGGCAACAAAGAGATATATGCTACAATATGGATGAGCCCTGAAAACATTATAGTAAGTGAAGAAGGTCAGATATAAACAGCCACACATCGCACAATTCCATTTATATGGAATGTTCAAACAGGCAAATCTATAGAGACAAAAAGTAGATTCATGGCTGCTATGCGCTAGGGAAGGAGGAAAATGAATGGCAGCAAATGGGTATGGTGTCTTTCAGAGGGAAAGCAAATGTTCTAAAATTGTACAGATGGTCACACAACTCTGACTTATTAAAAACCACTGAATTACATCCCTTAAAGGAGTGAATTGCGTAATATGCGAATTGCAGCTTAACTTTAAAAAGTGATAAAATGGGGAACATATTTGTGTGTTTTTTTTTAAACCAATTCATATTAAATACAAAGGTCATCGAGAAGCAGCAAATATTTGACGGGCAGTTAAGTCAACAACAAAAAAAAATTTGAGGAGGAAATGAATAAATCTGTGAATTACAAAAGGCTGTTAAATGAGCAGGATGATTTGGGAGTTTCTGTACATCCTTGCTTTTCTCCTGGGGAAGCAGAGTAATATACACAGTGAAGGGAAACCTGGCCTCAGTGAACTCTGGCCTAGACCCAACATGGGCCTTCTACAGGATGAGCTTGGTAAAAAATCTTCCCTTATTAGGACCATCTCTGCCTCTGCATCCAGACCTGCTAACAAGAGACAGCATGAGCAATGAAAATACAGAACAGAGAATGATGAGAGGGAGGCAAACCACTTCTGAGAGTCACATCATTAAAACACAGAACTGATCCATAAAGATACATCCCGTTCCAATATTCAAAACGGATATGCATAATCTTAGTCCCTGTCTCTCTCAAAGGGCTACTGTCAAGAAGAAGTAATGCAAATACGTTTCTGCCCAAAGTAAAATCTAAACCCTCAGTTTCACTAATCCTATACTCAAGCCCATTTTTCTCATCCCCTTTTTCAAAAAAGGCAATTATTTATTCCCCCCTCGGTACAAAGAAACAAAAGGAGCAAAACCTTTTGGAGTCCAAAGGTTAGCAGTGCAGAAAGCCTTCCCGAGTTAGGAGGTCTGAATTCAAGGTCAAGCGCCTCACTGATTCGCTGAATGACCTTGAGCCAACCGTTTCTCTACTCTGGCTGTTTCTCTATTCTAGCCGTTTCTCTACTCTCGTGAGGGGACCCCCACTCTACCCCCCTCCTCCAGGCTCTTTCAATTCAAACGCCTTTAGGCTGAGCGAGGTGGGGTGACTAACCAAGCAATCGGCGACACCGCATGCACTTCGGTGGTATTCCGACAGCCCCACAGACCCTAAGCTGCACGCGCGCTTTCCGCCCCAGGCGCGCACATCCCTCGCTCCCGGCGGCCGCTCTGCTCAGCTCGAGGCCCCCAAAGGCCAGCAGGACTAGAGTTGCGAGGGCAGTGTCGGCGAGATGTCTGCTGGCCTCATGGCCACGGCCTGGGAAGACACTCACTGACTCGCAGCAGGGCCACATAGATGAGGAAGTTCCGTATGGACGAGATCACATCCTCACGCATCTTCCGTTTCATCTCCTCAGGGTCCAGCTTTGGCGCAAGGCCCTCGATTCGGAACATCGCGGCTCGGGCTCCGCACCTTCCAGCCGCCGCGCGCAGCTCTCCTCCGCGGCCCGCGCGCGCCCGGAACTCCAACCCCACTTCCTGTGCCCGCCCCTTACGTCACGCCGGGCGACGGGAGTCTGCGAGGGACAAACCTCGTCCTGACGGAGCGGAGCTAAAGACCGGCGGCCTGAAGGGGGCGTCCTCGGTCTTAGCAAGGCGGGTCTCAGGCGCCTCCTCCAGGCTTTTGTCTGCGGCCCAGCGCGCGACGCCGCAAGGTGCTTTTCCGCCCCGAGGTGATGGTGCACGTAGATGTCGTAAATGATAGCTGACGTGAATGGAGCACTAAATACAGTTCCACCCCTTGAATAGGATATTATTATCTTCATTTTCTAGAAGAGAAAATTGAAGCACAGAGAGCTTAAAAGCAACTTCCCCAAATGTGCTTTATTTTTTAAAAATTTTTTTAAGATTTATTTATTTATGCATACAAGAGATGGGGTGCAGGCCAGAGGTGTGAGGGGTGAGAGGATTCACCAGACAGAGTGGGGAACAGAACAGGCAGATTCACTGAAGTACACTGCTGAGGGGAACAGCAGGTGAGATAGGAGAGGTCTGCTGCCCCATGTGGGTTGCTTCCTGGCCCATTGGGGGATCAAACTCCCGTTTCATAGGTTGCGTCTTAACCCTTTGCTCCACTAGGGAGGCCCCCCAAATATGCTTTAAAATGCAGGATAGGTGGGGTGATGAAGGCAAGAGATGAACTGGTTTTAGCTATATTGAATATTGCGAAATCTGGTAATTAGTGTATTGTTTTAGTTTGGCTTCTAGGCTTTCTATTTTGAGTATGTTTGAAGTTGTTTATGCCAAGTTAAAAAAAAAATTAGGTTGATGGAACTTGTTCGAGATTATACAGCTAAATGCAGGGTCGGGTTTTAACCTAGTTAGTCTGTGGACTCCAGAGTTCTTAACATTTTTCATATTATTGCTGCATTCTCATTTCTGGAGTTAACTGATCCTTACACATTATAATATTGGCCCAGTAACACAGTATGGTTAAAGCAAATTCAGATTTGCGCAACGTTTTACAGATGAGAAGTGGCAGGCGTAGAAACCAAGTGTGCTGCTTAAAGTCATTCTGCTGATGATAGGCAAAGGCAGGGTTATAATGCAGAAATTTATAATGTCAAATTGAATCACCTTCCCTTGAATCTGCTTTCACCTTTGAATTCTCTTTCCCTTGCATCCTCCTTAGTCTTTTACAGTTAGTATCTGCCTGGGCATCTCTATAGTCAGAAAAATAGGAGTTTCTTGCAGCCAGATTTCCTGTCACAGATTCCTCAAAGCAGTGCTGCCCCAAATTATGCATGCCAATTAGCCATATATAATTCTTAGACATGAACCAGATGACTGAATTGCTCACATAATTCAAAAACATAATGTTCCTTCTTGAATGCATATTGCATAGCAATAATAGATTTTGAATAAATTAGAACAGTAATTTACTATGGAAGCAACTGATAACTGTAAGCATTGCTGCCCACCTTCCTCATCGACAAAATGTAAGATACTAAGTCAAGAAAGGGAACTCATCTGCATAAACGGCCTTTAATAGCTTCTTGCTTCTATAATTCATGTGGTGGAATAGCAAACAGCTCTGGCATTGGAGGGATTGACTCCCAAGGAATAGCTTCCATCCTTGTGTAGAGAGCCAGCACTGATGCTGAAAAGCAACAGGGCCTATAAACGAATGTGGACCGAAAGACTGAAGACATAGCCACAGACTTGGTATTGCCACAGATCTGGCATTGCCACTATCTAGCCATGTTTCATTGCAGTTCCGTTCCTTTAGTTGTGAAAGAAGGAGTTATGATTAAATGCTCTTGAGAGTCCCCTTCAGTCCTAACAGCCTATGCATTTTGAGTCCTAAGTGTGTCATCTAGGACATTCTTGTCTGGAGTCTATGGATATCACAATATTAGATATTATAACAACCAGTGTGAATGTGTGTTCCATGGTAAAAAGAATGTAACAATAAGGCATATCCATCTGAATAGTGAGGCAAAATGGATTGGCAAGGAAAGCATTCTTATGTGAGTCTAGTAAATTAGATTCCCATTATTCATCTGACCAAGTTTAGGTCCAGGTTTCATGTGGAATTACTATTTTTTTTCCTTCACTAAGATGCTTTTGAGTAACCTACCTAGATTCAAAGGTACAAACAGGGATAATTTCTAATGAGAAAATATTTCTTGGTAAAAACAATTTTAAAAAATTATTTATTTATTTATTTTATACAAGCACTGGGTACAGTCAGAAGCGTGGGAGGGTAAGAGAATTCACCAGAGCCAGAGAGAATTCACCAGAGCAGAACAGGCAGACTGACAAAGGACACTGCTGAGGGGAGCAGCGGGCATGGCAGGAGAGGTCTGCGCGCCATGTGGGACTCTCGCCGGCCGGCCGGGCATCGAACCAGCACTGCAGAGGCTGCGGGCAGCTTCACAGCCCAGCGTTCAACTGCTGCGCCACCAGGGAGGCCCGGTAAAAACAAATTTTTAGGGCCTCCCTGGTGGCACAGTGGATTGAGCGCGGTGCTGTGAAGCTGTCCACAGCCTCTGCAGGGCGGGTTTGATTCCCGGCCAGCCATGGAGAAACCTACATGGCGTGGCAGACCTCTCCTGCCTCGCCTGCTGCTCCCCTCAGTAGTGTCTTTAGTCTGTCTGCCTGCTCTGCTCCCCGTTCTCTCTGGTGAATTCTCTTACCCTCCCATGCCTCTGACCTGTACCCCGGTTCTTGTATAAATAAATAAATCTTTAAAAAAACCCACAAATTTTTAGCATTTTCATTTTATTCATCTAATGCTATATAAAGCAGCAGCTGTTTACTTGATAGGTGATGTGGTGGCAACGGGCTGGCCTGTACTGTGGTTGAGGACTACGTCATTCTCAAAACAATTCTCTTACAAAGGTCTGGTGCTTTCCTACCTGTGGAGAGACAGAAAGATCATGGATGAAAATAGGGTGCAGCTATGTCCTGGGGTGAGGAATTAGTTCTGGATATAGTCTAGGAGAGTTAACTGTTCCTGTGTCAGAAGTTTTCATCCTGATGTTTGTTTGGGTACGTATGTGATGGGATTGCCTGATTACAGTTGGTTTCGTTGAAGCAAATGGAAAGATCATACTTCAGGAAGTTAACATGACTTCACACTTGGACCCCTAATTTTTTCCTTTATTTGAATGATGAAGGGATTAGAATCTTTAAAATCACTTGCAGTTTTAAAATGCTGTATGTCTGTTTTCATCTTTCCTTCTCTTTCATAACCTTGCACTAAAGACTAAAAGCAAAGGATTCCCTATGATTTGCCATGGAAGGCAAAAATAAAAAGTATGCATACATAATTTAACATTGATACTTGTATTATTTAGTCTGATCACAGAGGAAATGGTAGCAGATATCATAGCCTGTCTTGTTTTTCATTTCAATCCCAGGAGGGATTTTGGAGACTCAATTTTGCCTCAGTTTTTCAGTTAGTACTGCACACAAACATTCAGTGTCTACAACTTATCCATCAAGCCTTAAGTGTTTTGATTTCCATCACTGGGAAGGATTAGTATTTGCAAAGTCAGAGATTGACAGATGAGTCATGATTGGGGAATAATTCCAACATAATTACAGGAGGCTGTGGGTTCTAATTTGTAGGGAGTTACAGGCTTTGGGTATTGATCAGTTCAACCCCTTCATTTGACAGATGAGGAAACTGAGGCCCAGAAGGAAGCTGACGAGAGCAGAGCTAGCTGGGATTAAGCAAGTTCTCTGGGTTCCCAGTTTGGCACTTTTCCCCATCACACCTTGCAGTTCTCCATACATTGTGAATATTCTCATTTATAATCCTCCCATTAGAGGTAGGGATTGGGATAATGGGGTAATGGTCTACCCCAGTCTGGAAGGAAGAGGATCAGGGGTGCCTGCTACTCATCAGTAGGCTGAGGGCAGCTGCTTTCCATATTTCCACACCTATCACCAATAGTTAATGTAGACTGTATTATTATACAGCTCCACACCTCTTCTTCCTCATTCCTTCAGGAGATGAACATGGCCTGGAGTTCCCTAAATAAATTTGGCTTTGAGGTCCACTCAGGACTTTGAAGTCCATCCAAGATGAATGAAACTAAGGTCAGGACAAGGAAAGGACACTTGGGCCTTCAAGAGTTGCTCTGTGGTAGACAATAAATGAAGAAATTATTGCCCAGTGATAGAATCTTCAGAAAGAGAGACATTTTACACCTTAAAGGATGGGTAGAATTTTGAAAACCTTTACCTCATTGGCATTGGCTTTCTATAATACCCTGTTCTCTGTTCTTTTAGGACTTTGTTGTCTGGATGATTCATGAATGTTTGATCTATTTCCAGGTAGACTCTAAGGACCTCGAGTACAAGCAATATGCACTTTAATCCTCCAAACAACTGCAGACAGGTATCCATAATTTATATAAACTCAGAAAGAACCCCCTGAGTGAATGAATATGTGAATGAATGAGTGAATGAATGAATTTCATATCTGTTAACTTTTAGAATAAAACAAGTGGTAGCTTTGTATATTAGGTTGAAAGGAGATTGTCCCCAAAAGATATTTACCTAAAATTCTACATCCTGTTTTTGTATAATTACTTATTTCTTACTGCTTTAGTACAATTTGTTTTTGTTTAGCTAAGGATCATTTAGTAATCTTAACATATCATAGGGGAAGTTAAAGAATGAACTTTAAATTTTTCTTGCTTTATTTGTAGCAATATGATTATCATATAAAACCCATATGACACTTTTAATAACTTTTACACAAAAGTATATATTTATTATTATAAAATTTAGAAAATACAGGATTTAGGAGAAAAAAATTAATAACAAGCTCCCATAATCTCACAACCACTGTTGACAATGGGATAATTCTGTTAGCCTTTCTCTCTGTGAGTGTGTTAGTGTATATCCACAGACCCACATATTTATGTATTGTTTACAAAAATGGAACCTGCTGTATATGTTATTTTAACTTGAATTTCTCATTTGTTATAGTGATTATCTTCCTATTTATCTATTTATTTTTAATTGAGATAACATTGCTTACAACACTGTGTATGATTCAGAGGTATGGGATCACACCCCTTCAGGCATATGTTACCACACCCACCAAGGCACCCATAGTCCTCTACCATAGTCTCTCAGGCCCCCTCCTCCCTTTGCTCACTACCCTTTCCTTACCCCTTTGGTAACTTCAATTTTGTAGTCATATTTCTAGGATTTGTTGTTGGGTTTGGTTTCACCTAACCCTTTGTTTTATTTCTCTACAGTCCACATATAAGTGAAACCATGCAGTATTTGTCTTTTTTCTTCTGACTTATTTCCTTTTTTTTTTAAAGATTTATTTATTTATGCATACAAGAGCTGGGGTACAGGCCAGAGATGTGGGGTGGGGGTGGGTGAGAGGATCCACTAGAGACAGAGCAGGGAGCAGAACAGGCAAATCAACCAAAAACACTGCTGAGGGGAGCAGCGGGTGAGACAGGAGATGTCTGCTGCGCCATGTGGGTTTCTTTTTGGTCGGCCGGGGATTGAACTCATGCTGCAGAGGCTGCAGATTGCCTCATAGTGCGGTGCTTAACCCCTTGCGCCTTAGGGAGGCCCTCTTCTGACTTATTTCACTTAGCATTATCCCCTATAATATTTTCCTATATTTTAAAATATTTTTCTAAGCATCATTAGTGATGACTGTGTGATATTCCACTATCTGGGTATACCATAATTTATTTAATTAAACCTCTACTTTGGGGCATTTAAGTTGTTTCCATATTTTCCTGACAAATAGTACTCCAGGGAACAGCCTTGTAACACTATCTTTGTGCACTCATAAACATTTTCCAATCATTTTAACTACTACCATAAATTTAGAGTTCTCAATGTTTCCTGATGACTTTTTTTCCTAGGGAAAGATGCACTCTCTGTCTGAGTGTTAGTGTCAGATCCATAGTCACCTTTGGGGACTCTAAAGGGGACGGGAGATTTTGTTTTTAAAGATTTGCTTCTTTGTGCTATAAGTTCTTATTATTTTGCAACAAGAAAAGTAAAGCATTCTCAAGGGCTTAGTTTGCATTGACATTATTTAGAGTACATAATAATTACAAGCCATCTCCCCACAAAGGTCAGAGGGTCAATTTTGCCACTAATCTCATCCCATCCCCATTACACAAAAGCACATGTATGTGTTGTAGGAATGTGTTTACATAGCTGAGAATAGTTCCTTGTCTCTCAATAAAAATGCAGTGCCTACGGTATCCAAGGCACTAAATTAACATTTATCAAGTGGAAGAGAGTGAAACAAGGAAGAAAGAATCTTGGATTCTTTCAAGGATTACCGATCCACCTCCTATATTGTCAGACATGCTCTCACCTTAGGTCAGGAGTGTGCTGGATTTTCAGTCTTTTCCCTAAAGTCTCTCACAGTGGTGAGTGGAATTCCCTGACCACCCGTCTAGTTCCTGACTTTTGCTCTGAAATGAAGGTCAGTTACAGGAGAGGCAGTATGATTTCAGTAGAATAATTATGGCCTAGTCCTACTCTAAATGGAACAAATAATTATTTTTACAACATTTTCTAATATCATTTGTCAGTTTTATTTAAATTATCTCTGACCAGGGCCTCCCCGGTGGCGCAGCGGTTGAGTGCTGGGTTGCAGGGCTGCCCAAGGCCTCTGCAGCACCGGTTCGATCCCCGGCTGCCGGGGAGGGTCCCACATGGCCCGCAGACCTCTCCTGCCGCCCGCTGCTCCCCTCAGCAGTGTACTTCAGTCCTTCTGCCTGCTCTACTCCCCGCTCTGGCTCTGGTGAATTCTCTCGCCCTCCCGTGCTTCTGACTGTACCCGGTGCTTGTATAAATAAATGAAATCTTTAAAATAAATAAATAAATAAATAAATAAATAAATAAATAAATAATCTCTGACCTCCAAATCACAGTAAATCTTTTTCAACCAATGACCCCTCATCCACAGTCCTCTCACCCTCTTATTCATTCAGTTTTTCAAGGACAGGTTAGGCTTCCGGCATCACCTATTCTCTGAAACTGCTTCTAGGGAAGCCCATATTGCCAAGTCCAAGAGACACCTGTGGGCCTCCACCCTCTTTAGCATTTGACAGGATTGATCATACAACCCTTTCAGGAAAACGATCCCCTCTAAGTTTGGGGGATATCATATTCTGCTGATTTTCATCTCTGGATCTTCCACAGCCTCCATCCATACTCTTCCTAGGATCATCTCTAAATGGCAGCATTTTTGAAGAGTCTTTCCTGGATCCTCGTTTCCTCTCTACTTATAGGCAATCTAGTCTGGCTTCAATTTCCATTCTTCAGATAATGATTCTATATCTTCAGCTCATATTTCTCTCCAGAAACACAGACCTGTATATCCAAACCAACCCTTTGCCTTCACTGTTTCCTCCTATATCCCATGGAAATTTCACATTCTGTTGTTCAAAATTCTTAGCCCTGGGAATTTGTATATGCTTTTCATTCTGATTAAGATGATTTTTCCCTACTTCTTTGTTGGGCTAACTCCTAATGTCATTCAAGAAGCACCTTAGATGTCAACCTCTTTCAAAAATCTCAGCTAGTTTAGTTACATGTATATGTACTATTGTTGGTTCCTTAGTTGTAACAAATGTACCAGGTAATATAATATGTTAACTCATGGGAAACTTGGATAAGTGGTATATGGGAGTTCTGTATTTCCTTTGCAATTTTGGCTAGTCCCCCCTCATTTTTTTTTAAATTGAGGTAACATAGTTTGTAATGTTGCATATCATTCAGTATAAACATAGGGGCTCCTCAGATGTATGTTACCACACCACAATCACCATAGTCCCCCACTATAGTCCATCTTGCCCCTTCCCCACTTTGCTTGCCCCTCACCCTCTGTGTTTTGTAGCCTCAATTCTACAGTCAGATTTCTAGAGTTTTTTTTATTGGTTTGAAACTATTTGATTCTTAAACTGTTTTAAAATGAAAATCTCCACGTGTGTTGATTTAGTTGCTGCTTCTGTGTGTCTACAAGATCTGTGCCTACTTCTGTCAAAGTGTCAGAGCACTTAGCATAATATCTTGCCAATATCTTGTTTTTGTGCCTGTCTTCTTTACTGAAAAAGGATAGGATCATGTCTGACTCATTTTTTGTATACTTGATGCTAGCATAATGCTTAGAAAATGGGACCTGTTTAGTAATTATCACTTAAGTAAATGTTTGTTGCTCAACAAGTTGAATTTTGGGGACAGTACAAAAAATTTTATTTTAGGGGGCCAGCAGCACTATTTACAATAGCTAAGCATTGGAAACAACCCAAATGCCCAAAAATAGATGACTGGATCAAGAAGATGTGGTCCATATACACCATGGAATATTACTCAGCAATCAAAAAAGATAAACACATGCAATTTGCAGCAACATGGATGGAGCTGGAAGGGATCATGCTCAGCAAAATAAGCCAGAAAGTAAAAGAAAAATACCGGATGGTCTCACTCATAGCAGGAATCTAGAAAACTTAAATAAGGGACCAAGAAAAAGAATAACTGTAAGAAAGAAAATATCAAAATCAACAACCATGAACCAGAGACACTCTATGGGGGGTGGGAGGCAGGGAAAGGAGGGCTTGGAGTCAAAATAATGGGGTTGTAATTGTATGGGGAATATAAAAATAAAATTTAAATTAAAAAAATTCTTTGACTCACTTCAAAAAGATACCTATACATAGGGCCTTCCTGGTGGTGCAGGGGCTAAAGACATAGTCACCAACTGCAGCAGGAGATTAATCCCCAACCAGGGAGCTACCCACATGGTGCAGCAGACCTCTCCTGTTTCACGGCTGCTCCTCTCAGCAGTGTATTTCTGTAGATCCACCTGTTCTGCTCCCAACTCTGTCACTGGTGAATCCTCTCAACCCTCACACCTCTGGCCTACACCTCAGTTCTTGTATGCATAAATAAATAAATCCTTAAAAAGAAAACTTTTATTTTATGGTACTTCGAAATTATAGTCCCGGAAAAAAACAACTTAAAAGTCTGATACATTGTAAATGATTTGTAGGCTCTGCTTGCTTCTCAAACTGAGGGACTCATGATGGATACGCCTAAACATCTCATGCATCCTTGTAGACTGTGTATGTTTCCAAGAGGGTCACATGACACTTCTTGCTCTGCAGGTAAGAAGCCTCGGGCCATCTGAGCTGGGTTAGTTCAGTCCACGTGAGTCTTGTAAGCTGCTGGCATATCCTGGGAGGGTGTGGATGGTGTGTTGAGAGCCAAGTAGGGCAGAGAGCATAAGAACTTGTTGGAAGAAAAATGACACCATGGGAAGATGAAGTTCAGCAATTCTAGTCCCAGCTCTTTCATCTATGAGCTGTGTGACCTTTGTCGAGTGTCCTGCTCTTCATAGACTCCAGAGTCTGTGTTTGTAAAATGAGGGCTTCAATTGGTTGGTCTCTAAAGTCCCATCAAGGATTGATGCTCTGGGATTCTGCGATCTGTGTGAAGACTGTGGACACCAGTAGAAGGAAGGAGGTAAGTGTGTACTGGAGGCTGTGGCAACTGAATCTTTGGTTCCAGGTCAGCAGCAGCCTTCAGCAAAAAGAAACAAAGCTAGGACAGAGATCTGTATAAGTTACTCTTAAAGTACAGCAAGTAGACACCTGTGAGGCACAATGGCTCACTACTGTGTCTGAAGGACCTAACTCAAGTCTGTCAGCACAAAGCATTTCCTAGGATTAGAATGGGGGAAATAGGTGGCAGAGCAGTGACAATTTTCACTTAATAAAGTCACCTTTGGGGAAAGTTTTAAATATTTTCTTTGCACTGGAATTGTCCAAAATGTGATGTTGGAGATGATGCGAAGAATAATATCATGTGGAACTTGGCTGGGGATGGCTTGACAGCAATGTGGTGTTTTGGAGTGGAATTGGTAAGTGGGTGAATTGAGATTATTTGGAAATTGAGAGCATAAACTATCAGGTCATGAAAATTCATAATTGCCTTAATCAAATGAAAGAAATCCAGTTTATTTTGAAGTTTACCTATCTTACATGGGTGGTGGTGACTTTGACAGTTTTATTAAAGATTCCTTGCATAATTGAATGAATAATTTATAAACAGTCATTGCTAGTTAGGAAGATCAAACACTTAGGATGAGTAAAGAAAATTATATTATGATTTTTTTTTAACCATGGGAAGATTCTTTTTTCTCACTGTTCTTTGGTATTTGAGAAGTGAGTGGAAATTCCCACCTTTTCCCAAAGGAGCTGGAAATATGTGGGCACAAGGTGTACTTAAGAACATGGGCTACTGGCCCAGGGTGACTCCTTTCAAATCTGGTCCTTCCTCTGTGTTGACCAAGTGTTTCCTCTTCTTCTTAGAAAAATACTTATGTAATGATTCACTTGGATTCAGAGAAGGTAGAGAATCACTTCACCTCTCAAATGTTAGAGAAGAGAAGTCACTCTTGGCCCTCACCATAAAGGTGGATCAAGAGCAAAGAAAATCCCCTCATGAGAGATGAGGGAACCAGCCAGATGCAGGGAAAACTAAGGCAATGGACCAAGATGTAGGTCTCTAGAAAGAGGAGTCAAAACAAAAACAGTAATAGTTAAATTTATTGCATATTTACTCTGTGCCAAGCATAGTTCTGAACCATAATTATCATAATCAGAATTAGATTCATAATTCTCATGTCAACCATCTGAGGCTGGCTCTCTCATTTCCATTTTCTAAACAGAAAATTCAGATGCAGATAGGGTGATTATTCACCCAGCATCATCAGGTGATATGTTGCGGAACCAGGATACAAACCCAGGTAATATGGCTACAGAGTCATTACTGTTAACCATGACCTGGTGTATACACAACATTTCAGGGTTATGTATGTCTCTCTTTCTGTGTCTTTAGCATCTGGCCTGGGGCTGTGTAAGGGCAGGACAGGCCACAGTGCAGGTTTTCTATGATCCAGCAGACCGGGTAAAGGAGAAGTCAGAGTCCTCAGCGGTTTTTGCAGGTCTTTTATTGGGATTTACCCGGTACACAGCAGGCAGGGGTGCTGGGGGGCCCGGAGGCTGGCAGGCCTCCCAGCCCCCAGCAAATCCTTACTCTATCTGGGCTCTCCAGTGATCTCTGATTCTGCTCTCGGCTTCTGCTACTTCTTTCTCGGCTTCTCTTTCGGCTTCTGTTCGTTCTTGGCTTCTACTGACGTCCCCGTTACGCCGCCCTTAAAAGCACAGTCTTAGCCCAGGTGGATCTCATCTACCTATGCCCACACCCTACACCAGGTGTCCGCCATCAGGCATGCATTCAGGACCGCAAGAATCCATCATCTATCCTGATGGCGGGAGGGCAGAAAAGCCTGAGTACATTCAGAAGCGCGGGAGGGTGAGAGAATTCACCAGCGCCAGAGCAGGGAGCAGAGCAGGCAGAAGGACCGAAGTACACTGCTGAGGGGAGCCGCGGGTGGCAGGAGAGGTCTGCGCGCCATGTGGGACCCTCCTCTGGTGGCCAGGAGCAGCCAGGGAGCAGCTGGGGATCGAACCGGCGCTTCAGAGGCTGCGGGCAGCTTCGCAACCCAGCGCTCAACCACTGTGCCACCAGGGAGGCCCCTGACATTTTTTCTTTACCCTACAGGCTGAAAAGCCAATACCCTTTGTTGAATATTCCTGAATAGAGTGGAACCAAGCAGGCTCAGCTTGTCCCCAAATCTGGTACCTGGAGTCTGTGGGAGGCTCTTGTGGGGCCCAGAATAGTACTTGAGAGAAGCAAAACACTAGCCAGACCCTGGGGTCTCACAGCAGAATTCCAGTCCAGCCAGCTGATGTGGGGTCATGAGCAGGAATCCCCCCTTCCTACACAGGAATGGAGGATGGGGAGCTGGGGCAGAGAACCATAGATACTCAGGAGTCTAGAACTGAGAAGAGTGAGGAAATAGCTTTCCATAGTGGATTCTCAGAACTCACTTTACACCAGCCCCTGTGCTGGGCACTGCCACTGTGTTGAATTGTGTATATCCCGTGCCCTGGAGGAGCCACCTGATAGTATTCAGTAGGGTGCTTATCTGGTAGGACCCCAGAAACTGCCTTAGTACCCTTGTCTTGCTTTGTAGGAACATACAAGACTACTTCTAAATCTCATTATCTCTTTTGGTGGAATTTTAAATCATCAGCTCACAGCCCATTCACTGAATTTAGGAGATGAGTTGTATAACCTTCAGACCCCCAGGTGAATGTTCTAGATCAAGGTTGTAGGGGCGAAGATGGCAGCAAGTCTGGGTAGACAGAATTTGCAAAAGGATTCTGGAATTAAAATGGTGAGAGATTGCTGGGTAAGAGAAAAAAGAAAAGAAAGAAATTTGTTCTTATATTTATAAAGCAATAGGACCTACTTATCCCAGTAGAAGAGAAAGGGGCGTTGATTCTCATTGTGAGCCATGGAACACTCTTTTGATCAGTCTCTTGAGCAATGAAGATACTTTGGCAGACTAGGGACTCATTTGGTGACGAGAGTGATATCTGTTTTTCCTGGCTAGTCCTAGTTTATGCTTCTCATACTGGTGATATAATTTATATGGCCTTGTTTCACTCTGATAAGCAACTTGGCTTGGTTGATAACTTTCCTGGTGATGTTGCCCATGAACAAAAACACACTGGTAATTTTCTGATGAGCCTGGGTCCTGGATTTTAAACTCAATGAGATGTTGTGATGAAAACAACTCTTACTAGATAGACTTTTCCTCTATTACCACCATGCCTGACTGTAGACAAAACTCTCCCCTTTCCTCCTTAGCTTGGCAGGAAAAATACAAAAGTGAAGTTTACTTAAAAATTAAAAGAAAACCACGGGCCTCCCTGGTGGCGCAGGCGGTTGAGCTCGGCGCTGTGAAGCTGTCCGCAGCCTCTGCAGCGCGGCAGGTTCGATCCTCACCAGCCGCGGAGCTGGCGGGGATCCCACATGGTGCGGCAGACCTCTCCTGTCTTGCCTGCTGCTCCCCTCAGCAGTGTATTTCAGTCCATCTGCCTGTTCTGCTCCCCACTCTGTCTCTGGTGAATCCTCTCACCCTCCCGCACATCTGGCTTGTACCCCAGTTCTTGTATAAATAAGTAAATCTTCAAAAAAAATCAAAAGAAAACCAAAAATTTTTCCTTCAATATAAGAAAACAGATATAGGGTGCAAATCAATCAAGTTCTGGCCACAGGTCAACTTGACTGGAGAATTACCTGTTCTTGGATCTTTTGGTTCGTTTCCACCTAGAGTTCTGGGGGTACACAGGAAGAGAGAGGCTGGAGTGGGGTGCTTGAAGAGAACCATAGGTGGTGGGGGTTTAGGCTCCTGGCATATTCTGCTGTTCTAGGGGACCCAAAGGTGTTAGTCCTTGAGGTGTCCTTCTTTCCCTATTCCCAGGGGAAGGGAGGGAAAAGAGTTCTTTCCTCACATATAGCCTCCTTAGAGATCCACTTTGAAGCATGGTCACAGTGAATGCAGAAATTATTAGAAACTTGCTTAGAATCAGGACAAAGGAATAAAATTGGTGTTTCATGAAGTTTAATTGAGCATTGCCCAGCTCATTAGCAGCAATCAGCTCAGTTTATGTGACCTCATTTCCAGATGGACGAGAACAAGGATGTGGGGAATGAGCCTTTTCTTTTGTGCCTTTTTCCCTCTTTCCTCTCACTAGTATATCTACCCATGCCTGTGTTGTGCTGCTATTGCTAAAACCATCAAACATCATCTGCGATTGTGTGTGACCTTAGTCATCTACTTGTTTCAGAAGCATTTTGAACTACTTCATCATTTCATTCCTTTGGAAACAAATGGAGATTAGGAGGATTATTAATAAACAATTATTGAGCATTAGTGCTGTCATAGATATTGAAGGGAATTACAGGATCAAAGATTTATAGTCAAAATTCAAAAAGATATGAAAAGAGTGAGAAACCTCAAATATTGTTTAGGTGTTGATGTTAGCAGCTCATTGCTTCAAAGGTCCAAAAGTGTGTAATAAGATTATGCCAGCTCTTGTTTCCATTTTTCCAATATAAAATAGCTAAAAATCAGTGAATAAGTTGATAAGAGAGAGTAAAGGTGTGCTTCCTCAAGGAAAGTTCCTCTAAGAAGGTTACTATTTCAGAAAGACATGGTTCATAGCTTTTGTCAATCAAATTTTTTTTTTAATTTATTTATTTATTTATTTTTTGTGGGACCCTCGCCAGTGGCTGGGGATCGAACTGGCGCCTCAGAGGCTGCGGGCAGCCTCGCAACCCAGCGCTCAACCGCTGTGCCACCAGGGGAGGCCCTTGTCAATCAATTTTAAGTGGAGCCAGATGAAATTGTGGCCAGTGATAACATCTGTAACAAAGACAGGTTTGTCATTTGGTTCTCATGCTTCCTTCCATTTGAACCTGCTATGTCATTGGGGCCATGTGAATAGACTTGGGATGTCTTCCCTGCAAGGTCCTTGCTGGTATTCAATTTCTTCTAATAAACTGCCTCTCCCTCTCTCTCTCTCTCTCTCTCTCTCTCTCTCTCTCTCTCTCTCTCTCTCTCACACACACACACACAATTTTTTTTTTATTTTTCAGTCCCAAAACTTCCTTTATTCTACATTTTGAGCCCCTTCACCCATTTCATACAACCCCACTCAAATGCCTCATTCTCCATGTCAAACCCTCTCCAAAGTTGAAATAAATTCTGGGTCAGTAAGTATCATTCCGATTATTTAAGAACAATGACATCACCTACCTATAAATACTACAGAATGCATGCAAAAGTCTTTAAATTTTTTAACTCTGGGGACTAGAGACCATTCTGAAGGCACTGTCATTGCTTAGGACTTTATTTTCTTTTGCAAATCATGCCTGAGAACTGATGCCAGAAACAACAATCTTAAAAGCAATCACACTCATAATTTTATAGTCATGATTGAAATATTGACTGAGGGTATTTAAGTTTTAATAAAAATAATAGATAAGACGTATCAAGGGCATATTGTATGTAAGGTCTTGCTCTGAGAGCTTTCCATGCATTGTCTAGTTGAATTCTCCCAACAATAGGTATTATTATGTAGGCATGAAATTATTATTCCAGTTTCACAGATGAATAATATTACAGCCCAAACTCTCCAGAATTCCTGGCCAGACATCCAGTTGTCTCCTCAACATCTCTGTTGATGTTTAATAGGCATCTCAAGTTTACAATGCCCAAAACTTGCCTCCTAATATTCTTCTTATTCTACTGCCTCCAATAAATTTGCACCACTTCAATCTGCCTCATCCCAGGTAGCAGCAACTCCAGACTTCAAGTTGCTCAAACCAAACACCTTGGAATCATCCTTGACTCATCTGCTTCTCTTACACACCATATCCAATATGGGCAGCAGATATATCCCTCCATTTTCAAACTATAGGGGAATTGAACTGCTTCTCACTCCTCTGCTGTGAATTCTCTGGTTCAGACTACCATCCCGCCTCACTTGGATGATTGTTGTAACCTCTTTCTGCCCTTGCCCTTAAGTCTATTCTCATCAGCATAACCCGAGTCACCTCTTAAAATGCAAGTTCAAACCCCCATACTGCTTCCTTCAGAGTGAAAATCAAAGTCTTAAAATGATTCCAAAGTCTCATTCCCTTCTGATTTTTACCTTGGGTTCTTAGACCTTGAATTTCAGATGGTATTTTGTGCATGTGTGAATCTGTGTATTTTTCTGGAGCGAACCTATTTGGCTGTCTCCAGATTCTAGAGAGGTTCAAAATCCCCCAAAAGCTTAAGAATCACTGCTTGAAGGGAGCCTCACTCTTGCAAATTCAATGTAGAGAAGGGGTTTATTCAAATTATAAAATGATTTGGAAAGGATTTTTTATTTGATGAAAGGAGTAACTGAAAAAGATGTTTGACCCTCTAGCACTTATTTCAAATAATATCGAACCTTTTTGCATAGCTTTGGGCTATGTGTATAAGGTATTGTATTTGGAAACATTTTTTATATATTTGTTACAAAGAGCCTAATGTAGAGCTTGGCACACAATAAGCCCTCCATGTCTGTCTTTTATATGCTCATTTACTTCACCCCTCGTCCCAGAATTTACAATATTTCACAGATCTGGTTTTTTTTTTTTTTTTTTTTTTTTTTAATAAATTTTATTGTTATATTCCCCATACAATTGCAGCCCCCCATTCTGACCCCAATCCCTCCCCTCCCACCCCCGCCCCCCTAAAAGTGTCTCTGGTTCATAGTTTTTTGTTGATTTTGATTTTCACTTTCTTATAGTTATTCATTTTCCTGGTCCCTTATTTAAGTTTTCTAGATTCCTGCTATGAGTGAGACCATCCGGTATTTTTCTTTTTCTTTTTGGCTTATTTCGCTGAGCATGATCCCTTCCAGCGCCATCCATGTTGCTGCAAATTGCATGTGTTTATCTTTTTTGAATGCTGAGTAATATTCCATGGTATATATGTACCACATCTTCTTGATCCAGTCATCTACTTTTGGGCATTTGGGTTGTTTCCAAAGCTTAGCTATTGTAAACAGTGCTGCTATAAACATAGGGGTGCAGGTGTTCTTTGGAATTGATGTTTCTGTGTCCTTTGGGTAAATACCTAGGAGTGGAATTGCTGGATCATATGGAAGCTCTATGTTTAGTAGGTCCAGAAATCTCCATACAGCTTTCCACAGTGGTTGGACCAGTTTGCACTCCCACCAACAGTGCAGAAGAGTTCCTTTTTCTCCACACCCTCGCCAACATTTGTTGTTGCTAGTTTTTTTAATATGTGCCATTCTCACTGGTGTAAGATGGTATCTCATGGTAGTTTTGATTTGCATTTCCCTGATGACAAGTGATGTTGAACATTTTTTCATATGCCTGTTGGCCATTTGCATTTCCTCTTCAGAGAAGTTTCTTTTAAGCTCTTCTGCCCATTTTTTGACTGGATTATTTTCTTTGTTGTTGTTGAGTCTCATCAGCTCTTTGCAGATTTTTGTGATCAGTCCTTTATCATTAGTGTTGGGTGCAAAAATGTTCTCCCAGTTGGTGGGGTTTCTCTTTGTTTTTGTTATTGTCTCTTTTGCTGTGCAAAAGCTCTTTAATTTGATGTAGTCCCAGCTGTTTATCTTTGCCTTCACTATCACTGCTTTGGGTGATGTGTCTCACAGATCTGGTTTTAATGAAATTGGACCCAAAGTGATTTTTTAGCCAAGGAGAGAGACCAGTGGTGATTCCAGGAGGATCAGCTCAAATATGGGTTTTTGAGTCACTGAGATCCCAGCCTGCAATTTCTCCACTCAGCCCCACATGTGTGTGCAATATGCCCAGGCCCTTGTTGCCTGCCTTATTCCCCTGACCATTTTCAAGCCTGGAAACTCTGACCTATATCCCACAGGGGTTATGTGCATTAACCAGTAGGTCATAATTAATTATGAAATATATACTAATTAATGTTATCACTGTTGGTTCCGGTCTGAGTTCCTGACCCAGAGAAAAAACCTGCTTTTTGTCCCTATGAGAGATATGTCCTCCTTTGATGTATGTTAGGACTGTTTCAAAGTATTTTAAAGTGCTTGAGTTCAAAGTATTTTAAAGTGCTCGAGAGTTGTTTGGAAGTGATGGCAGGGAACTTGTTCACTGTGCCGAACATCAGAAGGATTGCCATGGGACAGAGAGTGTGGATTTGTCCTTCATGGGTCTGCATAGCAGACAACACTTTCCAGTTTTGAGATTCAAAGGCATCCTAAGCCCCAGATGACTTAGAAAATCTTATTTAACATTGTCAGAATGTCACAAACTAGATGAAACCTTAGTGATAATAACCCCTTTCATTCCATTCACGTGCCTCTTTGCAATCAAAACACATGTTCAAGTCTGTTATCCGATTCCATCATTCTAAGAACTCCTGAGATAAAGAGACCTGGTATTCAAGTTGCTTGTAGTTACACATTAATTAAAGGCAGATAGAGCTCAAACCCCAGGCCACTTTCTAGTACATCCCATTGCATCACCATAAAAGAAAGAAGAGGATTTTCCTTTAAAATCCACCTACACTGAAAAGAAAAAATCAAATAACACTATTGTTTAATTTATCCACTTGATGTTCAGGCACAAAAGTCAGTATTGAAGCTTAGCATGAAAGCCACGATTGAGCATTCTAGTATCAGAACCAGGACTTGATCAGCAATAGATATGCCCCCTCCCATCCTTACCTCATGGGGACAGAGCAGTGGAATTAGACCTCTCAGGGGCAAAGCTGGTGGGACTAGTAGGAACAAAAACTAAATCACAGATTGAAGGCCAGTCAGTATTCAAGGTCAGAGTTAGAAAAACTGTCCCTGAAGGATACTGACACCAAGCTGTAGGGAAGAAAGTGCTGAGTGGCTGCTCTCAGTCTTTCTAGAACCAAAACACTTTTTGCTCTAACCACCCCTGGATATATGAGGATACATTCTTATTCTTTGCTTCCTAGCTCTACAGATTTCATACAGACTCACCCCTTTAAGATAATGACTGTTATTGAGCACCCACACTGGCCAGGTTTGGGGCTAGGTACATTATTTTGTTCATAACAAGATGGATGATTATATTGCCACCCTCCTACACTCAAGAAACCAATAACCATTAGAGGTTAAGTAACTTCCTCAGGGTCACTCACTAATATATGATGGAAATGGGCCTCTAGGGTTGGTCTGTTTGGATACAAAATTCAAGCTTTAACCATTGTACCAATCTGATTCTCAGTACATTCATGTCTCAAAAGGAGGTGTTATGATCTTGGCCTCTTTGGTCCCCCAGTCCTGATCAAAATGATGAGAAGAAAAAAACAAGCAAGAGGAAGGAGTGTTGTGTTCAGTCATTTAAAGTCACACTGTCAGAATTCAAATTCAGCCTCTAATCCCTGCCTGCTGTGCGACCCCAGCAAGTCTTCCTCTCTGTGTCTGTTTCCTCATTTATAACATGAGAATAATAGTACTCACCTTAGAGGGTTGTTGTGGAGATTAAATATGTTAATATAACTAAAGTGCTTAAAAAATAAAGTCTGGCACATAGTAAATGCTAATAAAATTGGCCTTTTTTTCCCTTTAATTAAGTTGAGGTCTTGACCTCAGTCCAATCTTACCCCTTTGTTGGATTTGGGAGGCAAAGAGCCTAATTAATTTCATAATTCTAAGGCATTTCTTGAGTTGGGTTGCTTTATAGATAGGTCATCTTATTCATTTTAATGGATTGTTTTAGTCATTTTAATAGATCCCCACTGATTGAAATATTATATCTCATCTGGAATTCTAGAATCACACTATTAGAGGTCCCTACAGTTTGTCATTGCTGAACCCTCTTTCCCCCTTTCCTAGAAATTCCTACCAAAAATGACTGCTAGTTTACTGGAAAGTTGCTCTTTTATAGGTCCCAGCAGCCCTCAGGTCTTTAGCACTCCCCACCAGAGCCCATTCCTTACATGCTTTGAAGCTCAGCAGGCTCAGTCAGGGATATTCCAGATGCCTGAGCTGGCAAGAAAGGGTGGGGCAGACCCAGCTGACTACAGAAAAGAAACCAGGTCTGTCCACACAGACAACTATAAAGCAATTAAAATGTTGCATGAGCTAATTAAGAACTGCAAATGAGGTACCAATGCTCTGAGGTGCCACGTAAATGCCAGATAATGACAGCCTTGGGCAGGCACCTTCTATGACTTGGAATTGGATGATTTAGGTGACAGAAATAAAACAGGGACAGAACACCTGCAAGACATAATTCATGCTTTCCAATAGAATCTTTAATACAGTTCAATTTTAGTAAAACAGACTTACGGAAGACTTATGAAACTTACTCAGGACAGGGAAAAGTGCCAGACATTATAGGGATGCAATTGAGGGACACTCAGTCCCTGACTTGAGAATGGCAGTTCTCCATTCCACTGCCTCTTCTCACCAATACCGACAGTCCCTCCCACCTAGACTATTACAAGCCCCCTTTAACTGGTCTCCCTATTGCTTAGCTTTCCTAAGCCACAATCCATATGAAACAACTTTGATTACATAACTCTCCACACAAATGACTTCCCATTGCCTACACATTAAGTGCAAATATCTCACCATTACTTAAAGCCCCCACAGAAAGGTCCAAATTGACCTTTCCAACTGCCCCCCCATTACACTTCTCTACCATGTACCACATATGCCAGCCTTCTTGGTTGTGTGCAGTTCTGTCAAACATGCTATCTTCATTTGCTCTCCATCTCCCTGCTTTCCCAGAATCTATTACAAAGCATAGCATGCCTGCCTTTTTCATTTTTGGCCAAAGAGATCTTGCTCATCTCCAACATCTTTTCCCCTAAGCTATTCCATGATGTTTGCCTCCTCCAGTGAGATGTCATTGATCTTCCCATTATCTTCCATTATACTTGGCCTGTCTTCTTTTGTCAGAGTTTTCCTCCTGCAGGTTTGCCATAGAACTAGTCTTGGGATTAGCTTTGGCATTTTCCTCTTTCTCACAACATAGCTAGCACAGTGCTCATGTGGAATGGACTATAATGAATGGAATGGAGGAGATAAACCCAGCCCAAAGTGATTAATACAAGTCAAAATGTCACAAGGTTCTATGACAGAGCTCCAAGGTGGATTAGAATTCAGATTGGAGAAGGCATAAAATATACTCCAAACAGGAAAAACTGGAAAAGTTTTCATTTTTTCATGCAAGCCTTTCTGATTTCTCCTCCTCTGTCCCATGTATCTCTCTTGTACCTGCCCCTCCTCACCATGTGGTATTCACAATCCAGTGCTGTAATCATCTGCCTATTTGTCTGATTTACCTGTAAGACCAGAAGATCCTTAAGGGCAGGGACCAAGCCTTAATTCCTGTTACTTCCTTGTACCTAACCCAGTGCCTGGCACATAGTAGGTACTCAATTAATATTTCTTAGAGGGACAAAAAGAGGGTGGAGGGGGAGAAAAGGAGGGCTTATTTCTATAGACATGGGAGAAGAGAAAGTTACTGAGAAACTACTCCAAAGAGATATAGTTATAGGTGGGGACCCCGCTGTATTGTTTTGCAGATTAACTTGATATACTGAAGATGCTCACTTACTGCCTACTGCTTTTTTTTTTAAAAGATTTATTAATTTATGCATACAAGAACTGGGGTACAGGCTGGAGGTGCAGGGGGTGAGAGGATTCACCAGAGACAGAGTGGGGAGCAGAATAGGAAGGTCTGAAATACTGAAATACGCTGCTGAGGGGAGCAGCGGGCAAGTCAGGAGAGGTAGCTCCCTGGCCGGCCGAAGATCGAACTCTTGCTGCAGTGGCTGCAGGTAGCTTCATAGTGCTGCGTCGAACCCCTTGTGCCACTGGGGCGGCCCACTACCTACTGCTTTTTGTAGATACTATTTGACACTGAATGAATAAGGAAAAAAAAAACAACTCTCTATTCCCAGATCTTTTGTTCCTCACTCCCCTGCAAAAATCCTGGGATTGGTGCTGTGATAAATTCATCAACAGAAGATAATTAAGAGGTGGCTGGCAGCTGCACTCCTTCCCTACTCATAACAGAAGGCCACTCTGATTGCTGGATGTTTCACTGACACAAAAACCCATCAGATGGCCACTGTAGGTAACACTTAAAAAAAAAATCAAACGCTTCCAGATGAACCTGAAATTCCTTTCCCCTCACTTCTCGCCAACAAATCAGCAAAATTCAGATTGAAACACTTACTTTGATCTGCCTCCAGGTCAGAGCAGCCTGTACAGGGGAAGGAGCTGTGGTCCCATTTTACTGAGAGCCAGGCATAGCTGGCTATCACCAGGCACACAGTTTAGTACTAGAGCCTTCCTCTTTTATAGATGCTTATTTCCCTCATTTATAAAATGGGAAAGAATACTACCTTCCTCACAGGTCTGTTGTGAAAATTAAATAACACATACCATAAATAACTTCGTTCAGAGTCTGGCACAGAGAAACCCCTAAGGAGATATTAGGTATTGATCATCATAATTATTGAAAAACGAACAGTTGGGGGTAAGGATTCAAGGACTTAGCAAAGTAGACAGCTGTTATGGGATCATTCAGAAATCCCGTTAGATGTTCCAGTTGGCGAATGGAACAATGTTAGAGCACTTGGTATTCCTTTCAACTCTTGTTTTTATTTCATCCCATTCAAGTGCCTGGATTTATGTGCACAGGTGTGTGTTGTTTCTCTGGCAATAATTAGATTCCTCACTGGCCCCTGTTTATCCTCAGCTTGTTTCTTACTAGCTGAGGTCCTCTTGACTATAACATTTTAAAGAGTTTGTGTTTGTAATAACACTTTGAAAAAGCAAGATCAAAATAGACAACGTGTTATGCTTTGGTTAAGTAAAAAAAAAAAAAAGAAAAGAACGTGCTTGTAAGATCACTTGAAATCC
Organism: Talpa occidentalis; assembly: GCF_014898055.3. Classification (NCBI taxonomy): domain Eukaryota; kingdom Metazoa; phylum Chordata; class Mammalia; order Eulipotyphla; family Talpidae; genus Talpa; species Talpa occidentalis. Next base: position 52,377,595 of record NW_023605083.1, read on the forward strand.
AAGATTTTCATGATTAATTGTAGTCTTTTTTTTTTTTTTTTTTCAGTTTGCTTGCCCTCCATTTTGGCACAGAAAGTGAAAACATTTCCTCACATGTATCTATGGTATAGCTAGAAATTTGTGGGGTGGGAAAAATGAGAAAGAGAGTGATGGATTCTGTATTTTAGCATGTGTTTGCAGGTAGGTGATGAATAGAAGAAATGTGGAAGAGAAAGGAGGAAGAGAACAGGAAAGGTAGACCCTCAATAATTGCTGGACAAATAAATTGTGATAGCATGTTAGACAGGGAGTTTGCATAGAAACAGGATGCAAAAGCTGTCAGAATCCTGAAGTTGAGATGGACCACTCAGAACTTATAAAAAGGATTTAGCAGAAAAGTGGTTAAATGACACTTAACCTCTCTCCCATCAAGAATTAAAAGATGTCATTATAAAAGGCTTTTGAAGAGATGTCCTGGGAGAGAACAGAGAATGAGCTAAGTGTCATTCCTACCCCAGGGGCTAGGGATATGGGAGCCTACTTCACCTCACTTCTCCTCAACCTCTCTGTTCAACCCCTGCCTGAACAGAATGTTTCGCTTAGATTCAAGGATTCTCACATGAGAGACCACCAGGGTTGGGAGTGAAAGAGTGATTGGCCTCTGAAGAACTCTCAGAGCTTGAGCTGTGTCTCCTGCCATTGGGAGCCCCAGGGACTGGGTCTGACTCCTGCCCCAGAAATTTACAGGAAAAAATTTCCAGCAGGGCTGGTTAATGCTTTGACAGCATAGGAGAATCGCTCCTGCTTCCAGGTTGGCTAACACTCCCAGAATGTGTTCCAGCAAAAAATGCTCCAAGCAGCAGACATGGGCCCCTGCAGGGGAGCGCCTATGTGGGAAGCACCTCAGATCCATTTAATAAAATGAGAAGAAACTGGTGAGGGCTGCAATGATTTTTAGGGCTTGGGGCAGAAGCCCCTGTCTGAACAGAATGTTTTCGCTCAGGTTCAGGGATTCTCGCATGAGAGACCACCAGGGTTGGAGGTGAAAGAGTGGCTGTCTCTGTGGAACTCAGTAAGAGAAAGTCAGTTTTAGACAACAGGTAGGTCTAGAGAGTGTGACAACATCTTACCAGGGTCCCAATCAAATAAGCTCCTCCTTCTTCTCCCTCTCATCCTTTTTCCAGGAGGGATTGGCTGCAAGTGCCATTTACCAAAACAGAGTATGAAGAAGGGAAGATTAGATTTGTACCTTGTTTTCCAAACGCCCCCTGAATGAGGTTAGAACTTTTATTACTACATGGATGTGGATATTTTAATATATTGAATGGATAATGTAATGTGACTTAAAGTGAAGATAGGACTTCTGATTACTTTGGAGTGACCACTCAAATCCAGGGACATGCTTAAGTTTATATCTAGTGGCAGAAGATCTCTCTTCTTCCTACCCTTGATAAGTTTAAAGTAGGAGATTGAAAATAGTGTTTTCATGATACCCCATGAGTTTTGGTTGTTGAGCTTACTGGCTGCAGAATGAATAAATGAACAGATGGATAAATGAATGAATGAGTGTTGTTCACTATTAAGATGCACTGTGGTTCAAACTGAGGGCTTTAAAAACTTGAATTCTCATAGTACTTTATTATCTTCGGTAGGTATATAGTTATAGGTGGCGGGTTATTCTGTAGCCCTTAGCTATATTAAGGTCCTTTGCTGAAATTAACACCCCTTTCTCTGTTTTCTGTTACCTCAAAAGCTATAACAAGTGAAGAGTGTCAGCAGTGTCTATTTGTTAGGAGCCTAACTTCCTTTAACTCTCTTACTACATTCATGACCTGCTAAAAAACCTCAGCCAGCTGTTCTGCTGAAAAGGTGCTGAGAAAGCATTCATGGGTGTAAATGTGTTACAGAGTTAGCAATATGCTTATTCCCAGGAACATTTTTGCTTTAACAGTGAATATGTCTGAGCTCAAAGAAGTGATGTCTTCATGGTGGATGTTAGGCATCTGCAGCAGGCAAATGTCCATGGATATTTCTTTGGGAAGGGGCTCCCCAGCTCCCCGTGAACCGTATTTGGCATGCCTCTGTGTTCTGGGCATGTGGGCGGCTGCTCCAGCACACCAAACTCCAGCTTAACCTGCCTAAGGTGGTGAATGTGAAAGCATGTTGTAAACTATAATGTATCCAGACCAGTGTGAGCCAGTGTTGTCATTGTTCTGCAAGGCTGCACCTACTGACAACAGATATGTCAACGCTTCTGAAACGGTTAGTTACCCGTTCAGATGCTTCTGCTGTCTTTATCAAATTATCGCCTTATAACTGGAATTTCTTGAGCATCTTATCATCTCAGAGTCAAAATCAGCTCTCATACAAACATAGTTCTAAAACCAAAGACATGGTCCCTCACAAGACATTTTTCTTCTTCTTTATCTACTTCCACTTGTCCAGAGTATTTCTGCTTCAGATCCTATCAGTCCCCTCTTAAAACTGAGGCAAGGGCCTCCCCAGTGGCGCAGCGGTTGAGCGCTGGGTTGCGAGGCTGCCCGCAGCCTCTGCGCCGCCGGTTCGATCCCCGGCTGCTCCCCGGTCACCGGAGGAGGGTCCCACATGGCGCACAGACCCCTCCTGCCGCCCGCTGCTCTCCTCAGCAGTGTACTTCGGTCCCTATGCCTGCTCTGCTCCCCGCTCTGGCCCTGGTCAATTCTCTCACCCTCCTGCACTTCTGACTGTACCCAGTGCTTGTATAAATAAATAAATAAATAAACAAAACAAAACAAAACAAAAAAACTGAGGCAAATACTCCTGCCTGACCTGAGGTTTTTTTTTTTTTTTTTTTTTTTTTGGTGTTAGAAATGATAAGAAACAGCTGTCCTCAGATTAATGCCATCATCCCTGTTATGATTCAGCCATTCAGCTTGTGGCAGCAATTTCGTGTTAGATGAATGTCTTTCTAAATTCAATCACCCCAAAATAAATACGTTGCAGTAGCCTCATTAAACAAAATTGGAAGCAAGGAGAGGATGGGAGTGATAGGAAATGAGAAAAAAGTACAATATTTCAAAGATGCAAGCATTCATTTGCCCTTCAGATGCCTCTTCTAGGACCTCAGTCAACATTAGTATATTTAGTGTTAGGTGTTTTGTTTTGTTTTTTAAAGGTGCTTATGTATGTGGTACCACTTTTCCCTTTTGATAAATGATATCTGATAAAGTAATATCAGATATTTCACAAAATACACAAATATGTAGGTTTACATGTGGCATCTCATATGATATTTAGATACAGTATGCACCTTGTTTCATTGGTCATTCAAATATTCCAAGTTTAACCTTGCATTCTAACCTAGTGGTAGACTTTGTGGCAGGTGCTAGGGTGATATTAAGTTGAATCCACTCATGTATTCATTCATCCTACATATGCTTGCTGATACCTACTCTGTGCTGTGTTCAGTGCTTGTCATTGGGGAGACCAACATAAACTGGACAGCATCTGAGGGGGAAAGATGCTTAGGGTATAAAGTAGAGTGGGCACAGATAACTACATTGGGAGGTTCAAAATGAAAAGTGTCATAAGCTAGAGATGCAATAACCCATGCAAATTCTCATGCAAACCCATGAGAATTTAGAAGAGAATAAATGTTGTTTATCTGCCAAGGGAAACAGAAAATCTTCAGACAGGAGGCAAGATTTGGGCTGGACCTTAAAGTCTGTGAGTAGTTGCAAAGTTAGGGTAAGGGAACAGTATAAATAAAATGAAGGCCATACATTTTGGTGTGTGGTGGAAAATGAGAGCACAGTTCCCCATGTGGGAGGTGTAGATAAAGCTGGGCACACTGGTGAAAGTCCCGTGTACTAGGTTAGAGGGTTTGAACTGTATGCTGCAGGCCCTTGGGAGTCCTCAAAGTAATGATAGGATCAGAATTGGGCACCGGGAAATTTAATCCAGTAGCAGGGTATGAACAAAATTGACTGGAGGTGGGAGGCTTTAGAGACAAGAGTCCACTTAGGAGACCATCACCAAAGTTCAGGCCAGGAATAAATAAGGGCCAAAAGTAGAGTTGTGGCAAAGAAGTGCTGGCAAGACAAATATTAATTATTAAAAGAAAAAAATCAATGCATCTGTGACTGTGGATGTTTCAGGTTCATTCATGCCAGCCTCCTCATGGCATTAAATTTCCTTTTACAGGTTAGGTCTATGTGGGAAAGAGCTATATATGGTTCAGGCTCCCCAGGGGCAACACAGTCTAACTGAGGCAGTTCAAGAGATTTCAGTGAAGACATTATTTGCAGACATGTGAGTGGGATTTAGAGTGCAACAAGGAGTGGTGAAATACCCAGAGCTTAAAGAGTGGGGAAGCTGTTCACACCCGCAGGGGAAAAGGAGAGGAAATAGTATTACAGTTTCGCAATGAGAGCTGAGTCATGGAGGTGCTGTGGTCTAGGAAGGACAGTCAGAGAAGCAAGAAAGAAATCCCCTAACTTCTCCCTGTTGCTGCCCTTTTGTCTCCTGGTTCCTTTCACTGGCCAACTCAACTGTGAGAAGGTGACTAGGTAATGATGCAGTGGTAGACGGGCCTCTCAAGACACAGAGCATGGAGAAACATGGGCAGAAATGTGTATAGTGCAGAGGATAAGGGGGAATAGATGTAGAATAAGCCACATAGAAAGCTAAATTGTGTCATAGGCTATGGGATATTTAGCGCCCAGGAGCTTCTTAAATTCTAGGGATTTCAAGCAGTGGGGTTTCACCATGAAACAAGACAATAACAAACTTGATGATAAAAAGCTAGTAGTAAAATCTAAATAATTAGGGCCTCCCTGGTGGCATAGGGGTTAAGTCTCAGACAGGGAACAACAGAATTTTCCTGTCTCTCCTGCTGCTCCCCTCAGCAGTGTATTTCAGTAGATCTGCCTGTTCTGCTCCCTACTCTGTCTCTGATGAATCCTCTCACACACATACACTCCCTCTCCCCCGGCACTGATGGCCTACACCCCAGTTTTTGTATGCATAAATAAAAAAAATAAATCTTAAAAAAATCTAAATAATGAAAGGTAAGGGCCAGGCTTGGACACACTTAACTATGGAATCCCAGTTTATATATAGAATAATGGCATTAATTCCTATTGTGCCTACTCTATAAGGTAATTATACAAATAAAGTGAGATAAAGATTATAAAATTGCTTTGAAAATTAATTTTTGGCATAAATCACTAGAAAGATGAGAATGATTATTCTTGTTACTTAGAAGTGTTCCTTTTTAGTTTTGGGGCTCTCCACCCCACCAGCATAATGTCTGGCCTGGATGGCAGCTTAGTCATACGTGTGGCCTGGAATTAACTTGAATTTTGGACACACACACACACACACACACACACACACACACACACCATGATTCATACATATCTCTTGCCATCAGCTCTGTTACATGGGACTTTTTACTTACTTCAAATAATCTACCCCTCTAATAACCCATCAGAAAAAAATAAAGACCACTCAGTATTAAAATAATTGTAATAATAAAAGAAAAGAAAAAACAAAAAATATTGTAAATAAATGTTACTCACTCAAGGGGAAGTTCCTTCATATGTTCTTAGAGTGAGACGTCATTAGTAGCTTTGACCCAGATAGCCCAGGTCTGTAAAAGGGATTCCCCATTGAATTTACTAGGTTCCTTTCACAGCTTAAAACACACTGTGCGGTGGAAGAGGTAGCAGTTTGCAAAATGAAAGTCCTTCAAAGCACTATGAAACCTCTAAATCCCATGTGTGAAAGACTCAGTTCTTGTACTGTAATTGCTTTTCTTTGGCCCTCAGGGAGCGGCCCTAAAAGAGGTATTAGTCTGGTTCCATTTCTCATACTTCAGTTTTTGCATTCAGATCTCTGAACTTGATAAAGTGTTTTAGATAAAATACAGACAGAAAGTTTTCTGCTAGGGAGCCATTCAAGGAAAGTCCTGGGTATGGCTTGCTTCAGCAAACGTAGGGAGTCTCCTGCCCTCTCAAGAATGCTCCCCATTTACTTGTCCCAATCCAAAGCATGAATAAATGAAGCCAACCAAAGGTCTGTCTCTCCTGAACCCTGAGCAGTTCTTAAATGCTTAGGGGGGTGGGGGCCAGGGACCTGTCCCAGAGTCCTATTGATATAATTGCTTCTAGAGCCAAGTATCTAGAGAAAATGTGTGGGTAGCTAAAGGACCTGCAGCTCGGGAGCATGCAGGCAAGATAACTGGCTTGGAGAGCATGATGTGGTTTTCACCCTGCAGTCATTTCAGAGAGTGAAGTGACAGTGTCCTCCAAAGAGGACAGACACCTCCTGTATACCTCCACGCTTGGAAGTCCCCTCCAAATTAGGTTGGTTGAGGGGGTAGAGCTCAGTGGTAGAGCATTTGACTGCAAATTAGGTTGGTTGTGTAAATCCTGCTGGTCAAAGTGTATCCACCCATCAGCACTATCAGCATTATCTGGAAGTTTGTTAAACGTGCAAATTTCAGGGGGCCTTGACCTTGAAATCTCTGCTTTAGTAAAGTCCCTAGGTGGGTTGTGTGCACTTTGAAATCTGAGAAACACTGGTTAGATACAGATACTGCTTGCTGAAGAGTATGAAGTGTATGATTTTACTCTTGAGAGTAAAATCAAAAGTAGAAAGGTGACAGGAAGTTGGTCTTCATTCCATTTGGTGTAACAGAGATTCACACAGAATTGGCTTATAGTCAATGCCATTTCCTCCATCTTCCAGGCTACCTTTGCTAACTTGGTTTTTCTAACATTTGTTCACAGTTGTTTGTTCCCATTCTCATGGTTTAAAGAAATACAGTCCTTTCACTGTCCACTCTTTCAATTCCAGTTTGAAGCTGCAGTTTTCAAGGGCCTCTGAATCCCGATGCAATCACTTTACCCCAATTCCTGGTGTTACAGCCTTCCCCGGGCCTTTTTCCTTGTTGGCTCAAGGATCTCCCAAGAGGTCTCTTTGCTCCTCTTTTCCTAAGTTTTTCTTTTTTGTTTTCTACCTTCTTCAAAATCTGAAATAATAACTATCCTGACAATGTTTTATTTCTTAATCTTTTTTTTTTTTTAAAGATTTATTTTATGTATACAAGCACTGGTGTACAGGCCAGAGGTACGGGAGGGTGAGAGGATTCAACAGAGACAGAGTGGGGAGCAGAACAGGCAGAGGACCAAAGTACACTGCTGAGGGGAGCAGCCGGGAGACAGAAGAGGTCTGCCCCGCCATGTGGGAATCTCCCTGGCCAGCCAGGAATCGCACCGGCACTGCAGAGGACAGCTTCGCAGTGCTGCGCTCAACCAGCTGCACCACCAGGGAGGCCCCTATTTCTTATTCTTTGTATTGCTGGCATCCTCCCATATCACTATTCACAAGAGTTTTAAGACCTGGAGTCCTCTCCTTTCACCCCCAGTTACAGTTGGGTTTCCATGTCAAACAGTTCAATTGTATTTCAAACTGCCTTTGCCCAAAGTGGGTTACTCCTAATCACTTTGGTTTGGGGTTGCTGGATAGAGGAGGAGATGTACTCAGACACTATGATAAAGTTGCCAGATTTTGGTTGGGAAAAGATGTAGCCCATTCTGGCTATAAAGTAGTGGGAAGAATAGGAGGTCCCTAAGAGTTATCTGCAGGATCCAACAAGATTTGAATGCAGTTGAATTCAACAAACAATTATCAAGCTCCTAAACAATGAACAGGATGTGTTTTATGAGGTGCTCAGGAATAGGACCATGACAGATAATAGCACAATAAAGCAGGATAAAACTCAGACAAAAAGGAAAGCCCAACACTGTCAGACCCCAATACCTGCGAGGCATGCTTCTTTGCATGTTGTAGACACTTGATAAAAAGTCTTTGCTAAAGGGCCTCCCTGGTGGCGCAGCGGTTGAGCGCTGGGCTGCGAGGCTGCCCGCAGCCTCTGCAGCGCCAGTCCGATCCCCGGTCACCGGGCGAGGGTCCCACAAGGCGGGCCAAGGTCCCACAAGGCGGACGAGGGTCCCACAAGGCGGGCGAGGGTCCCACAAGGCAGGCCAAGGTCCCACATGGCGCTCAGACCTCTCTTGCCGTGCCCACTGCTCCCCTCAGCGCAGTGTACCTCGGTCCTTCTGCCTGCTCCGCTCCCAGCTCTGGCTCTGGTGAATTCTCTCACCCTCCCGCGCTTCTGACTATACCCAGTGCTTGTATAAATAAATAAATAAGTCTTTTAAAAAAAAAAAGTCTTTGCTAAAAAAGAGGTAATTTTTCCTAAAAGCATGCCCTGATTATATGTTTTTTCACCTAGTTGCTGTGACTTTCCACAGAGAGCTTTTTGTAGTGCTTCATGTTGCAAGGCCATGTGCACTGATACTCCTCGTCCTACTTGTCTTCCTTCTGCTTCTGTGGTAATGGATGGGGCAGCAGCAGGATGGCGTTTTACTGGAAAATGTGAAGGAGACACTTGGACTTGAGACAAAAGAGAACTTGTAAACATATTAGTCTTTGGGGAAATCTTACTGCAAATTGCTCCGAAGGATATAGACAAAGTAAAAGGACAGAGAAAAAGAAAGGGTGAGGAAGGAGCAATGAAGTTTTATTTTTTTTTTTTTTTTAAGATTTATTTATTTATTTATACAAGCACTGGGTACAGTCAGAAGCGCAGGAGGGTGAGAGAATTCACCAGAGCCAGAGCAGGGAGCAGAGCAGGCAGAAGGACCGAAGTACACTGCTGAGGGGAGCAGCGGGCAGCAGGAGAGGTCTGCGCGCCATGTGGGACCCTCTGCCGGTGGCCAGGGAGCAGCCGGGGATCGAACCGGCGCCGCAGAGGCTTCGGGCAGCTTCGCAACCCAGTGCTCAACCGCTGCGCCACCGGGGAGGCCCGGAGCAATGAAGTTTTAAAGGAAACAGAAATAGTAGCTTAGATTGGATGGATTTGTTTTACTAATAAACCTAACAACCCATCGTGTCATGATTAGCAACTATATTTAAGTTTAAATATAAAGTTTAGAATGTGTAGGTACAGAATGTTTGCCAGACTTCTTATTGCATCTCTCAGGATTGGCACATCATGTAGCTACTGAGGGAATGTCATCTGGTCTAAAGGAATGAGAAGGGATGTTGGTCCAGACCTAGCTTTACCATAATCTCAGGTATTTGTTATCTTTCCCGTCTGGATGCTTGGTTTCGTCACCATAAAATGGGTGGTTTAGACTAGGTCAGTGGTTCTAAATGTGGTCCCTGAATCAGCAACATCTGGGAACTTGCTAGAAATGCTAATTTCCACTTTGTCAGAAACCTTGGGACGGGGCCCAGCAATCTGTCTTTTTTTTAAAAAAAAGATTTATTTATTCATGCATATAAGAACCAGGGTACAGGCCAGATGTGCAGGAGAGTGAGAGGATTCACCAGAGACAGCGGGGAACAGAACAGGCAGACTGAGTGAGATACACTGCTGAGGGGAGCAGTGGGCAAGACAGAAGAGGTCTGCTGCGCCATGTGGGTATCTCCGCGGCCAGCCAGGATGGAACCTGCTACTGCAGATGCTGCGGACAGCTCCACAGCACCGCACTGAACTGCCTGCGCCCCCTGGGAGGCCCAGCAATCTGTCTTTTGATCAGCCCTCCAGATGGTTTGAATGCACCCTCAAGTTTGAGACCCTCTGATCTAGTCATTCTGTATTTCTAGAAGTATAGTAAGCACTTGCCAAGCAGATGCAGGCGCTCTTGGCCACCAAGTCACAGCTGCTTAGTGGTGGAATGGAGTGGAGCTGCTCTGTGGGAATGAAGTCACTGCCCCATCCTGCACTTCCTCCAGTGCCAGATGATCCACTGTAGACACAGTAAGCACATGCCCAGGGCACTGACAAGACAACACTATTTCCCAACATTATTTCTGTTTGGAAAAACACTGATACCTGATATTTTCCAAAAGACATTGAAGTAGTCCTCACAGGTAATATCAGAACTTTGTTAGACTTCTTTATATTTAATTTACTGCTTAGTGCCTTTTCTTTCTTGCTTGCTTGCTTTTTTTTTTTTTTTAAATTCTCAGGGTGGGGTGGGGACATGGTGGGCACTAAATAACCGTGTCAAAGTATAGGGTATTTAAAGTGCTCCATCTTGCCGTGTCTTTCTCCTTATTTTCACTTGAGATAGATAGTAAGGGATGTGGAGATTTGGGATGTGTCTTACAATGGATGGTGCTCTACATCCAATAAAACAGTATATTGTTGGCGCGATGATGTTCCTTCGGAGCTATTCTATTTCAGAATTTCACCCACACCTTTTGGTGCAGTTGAACTCTTACAACCCTGAGTCTGGAACTAGAGTTCATGGGCAGTGTGGACCTTGGTTTAGGCATTCTGACAAACTCAAGGAGAAGGTATCTATGTGGTTCTCTGTAGAGCTCCCCTGGTTATGGTAGCCCCAAGGTTCCTCTATGCTAGAGATAAGCAACTACCTCTGGGCAACTTTGGGCAGTGATGCATGTTCTAGAAGACACATGTGGGTGGAAAAGACTTTAGATGTACACCCTGCCCTCTTAGATCTCATGGTCTAGTGGACACAACATAATGTCAACAAGCAATAGCAATGCAATATGCTAAGTGCTCTGATAGGGCAAATTGAAATGTCCACAGAAGGGAAACTTGTAATCTGTCTAGGTTGGGTGGGTGTGACATCACAGACGAAATGACATCATCTGGGTCCTGAAAAAGAACAGGAGATCACTGTTTGGGAAAAGAGACCTCCAGCAGCATGTTCACAAGCACTTGGGTACACTCAGAGTGAGTGATTTTTTTGCCATGTAAATTATGCTTCAATAAAGCTGTTTACGAAAAATTTTCTAAAGTGCTTAGAACAAGGTACATTTGGGAAATAATGAGAAAATCTGTGACCAGCAAAAAGGGTGCCTGTTTAGAGATGAGGCAGGAGGATTTGATTGTAATCACATTGTGAATTTTTGTCTGCCACACTAAGAAGTTTAAGTGGTCAGAAATTTAGGATAGTGTTAAGTAGAAAACAGAGATTTGGAAGTCAGCAGGACAAATTGTGAAGCAATGGGATTTGTTGTTATCAGCCATACAATGTTGCTGTGCTTTAGCACTAAATATAACTCATTTTCTTGGCAGCCCAGGAAAAAAAGAAAAATGTGGTTAGATAGCTCTTACTAACGATAAAGAGAAGCATGTCAGTTTGTCAAGAGAGACAAATTATTTACGTAGCCCTATACTCTAAGGAATTTCTAATGTGTTCCTTTGAACAACACAGTTTAAATGATAATCTGACATTTCTTTAAACTAACTCCTAAGTAAGAGTTAAGATCATAATTTTTATGTTTTTTTCCTATAGTGAAATAATACATGTTCATTGAAGTACATATACTGTCATAAAAGGAAGACAATAAAGTTGCTGGTCATTCCAGTACTTAATGTTTGTATCTATACAGATAGATTGAAAAGTGTGTACAAAATAAGATTGTTTAATACATTTCATGAACCTACAGTTTTTGAATTTCAAAATACATTAGGGACCTTTCCCATGTCATTAATTATTCTTCTATCCATTTACTGCATATACTGAAACTTAATAGTCTCAAGCTGTTGAACCTATATTCAATTTTCTGATATTTTGTGCAATGTGTTACTGAACATCCTTAATTACACCATTGGGTCTATTCATAATGTTTCTTGTATCATAGCCTTTGGGTCTGATAATGTCAGAAACCCAAGTCAAACTAGTTAAATGAAAAGGAAATTATTATTATAATCATTGAAACAATCAGGAATATATTGGCTTCAGGCATTCATGGCTGGATTCAAGTGCTCAAGTTATTTCATTATGTGCTAAAGCTTTCTTTTTCTCAGCTCCACTTTCTTCTTTGTTGCTTTATTTTCAAGCAAGCTCTTTCCCCACAAAGTAGTAAAGATTGCCACCGGCAGCTCTGAGTTCATATGGTCTTCATGACCCTCAATTCTAGAAGAATTTTTCCTGATAACTCCAGTATGTCTCAGGGTCACATATACATCCCTAAACCAATCATTAAGTCAGGTCTGGAGTTCTGTAATTAGCCAAGACTGAATATTTGCCCACTCTGGGGTGAGGTCAGCAACCCTTAAATTACATAGATAAACAGGATTATTATTGTATGGAGGAGGGGCGATTCCTCAAAGGAAGGGATGTTAAGCACACCAAAAACCAAATAGACCTCCACAAGAGTTCTATTTGAATCATAGGATATATTTTTTTAAAAAAGATTTATACTATATATATATATATATATAGTTAAGTTTATCGTATATATAGTTAAACTGCATTTCAGAAACAGATAACAATTTTCATTTTTACTAATGGTATATGAGAAAGTGTTCTTCCTTAAGCACTAATAGCCATTGGGTAATATCATTCTATTTTTAAAATAGGTTTATTTTTGTCAAGTAATAAATACTTCTGTAAAAGAAACCAATGAGAACCAGAGGTCTGCTATAAACTGGGTCTCTGATGGAAAAAAAAAAGCACCCTGATTTGTAGTTTTTAATTAATTTTGCTCCCACTGTGACTTCTACCATAAGGGAGGTGTTTAACAACAGAGTTTAATAAGGAATAGCAATCTCCTTCCCCACCCCTTCCTAACACCAAAGCCTTCTCTCCAGTGGGAATTCCACTCAACAATTCTGTTTATTTTATATACTTTAACATTTTCTTTAAAAGTTTATACAAATTTATCTTATCCATTTTAAACATTATTTATAGGAATAATAGAAACATAGTTCCTTTTATGATAGGATGAGTAATTTAGCTCTTTTATATGGTTTCCCTACTTCCTACTCTATTGTTCTCCAGATTTAACTGATTGGGGGGGAGGGCAGTAAAATGACAGCAGTCTTTTACATTATTATAACCATGCAAATCTCCTTCATTGCTAGGTGTGAAATACACCTCATGCCTCCTTCTTGTACAGCGCATAGCTTTTCTTGGAGTTCGCAATTTCCTTGGTGTTTTTTCCTCATTTGTTTAATTTTTTCTGTATCTATTACTATTTTCCCCAAAATGTTCCATATTACCTGCTGTCAACCTATGTATCTTTCAGAGTTTCTGCTTCAATACACCAATTGCCCTTTCCCCCCCTGCAAACTTTCTTCTTATAGTCCCTTTCTTCTAATCTAATATGAACTAGTTGTTTTCTAGACCTGCCTTCCAGCTCTTGAACTGGCACTTCCCCTCAACTCTCTTCTATTTTGACTCTTCTGTTTTCTGAAACCTATACCTTTTTCCTTCTTGGTGTGGTTTGTTTGTTTGTTTGTGTACCAAACTTGAAAACATTCAAAATTTCCTTATAAGTACCCTCCAAAGAAAAGACATTTTACAAACAATTAACGTTCAGCATGGGACTTACCGATTTTTCTAGGGGGGAAAGGAGTGAGAGTTTACATCGTATAGCATTTGGCTTACAACCTAATTCCTCATTAGACAATTCTATAATTTTTTAAATCCATTCCCCAATCTAGAGATATTTAGGTTGTTTCTGGTTTTAGGGAATTATGAATACAGTCCTTTAAACATTAGGAAGATTCATTATATATTCTGGACACAAGTCTTTATTAGGTATGTTATTTATAATTATTTTCTATCATTACTTGTATTTTTGTACTCTTAACTATCTTTTGAAGCACAGATGTTCTCAATTTTAATGAAGTTCAATTTATCAATTTTTCTTTTAAGGATGCTTTTGGTGCTGTATCTAAGAAATCTTTACCTAACCTGAGGTCATGAAATGTTTCTCTATTTTCTACTAGAAGTTTTATAGCTTTAAAATTTAAATTTAAATTTAGGATTATATTCCACTTCGGGTTAATTTTTATATAAGGTACAAAATATGAATTGAGGTTCTTTTATTTATTTATTTGTATATAAATTCTTTTTTTGGCAAATGTTTTAGCACTATTTGCTGAAAGAATAACCTTTCTCCATTGAATGCTTTTATGCCTGTGTGGAAAGTCAATTGACCATTTATTTGTGACTTTATCTCTACTCTGCTCCAATAATCTAAATACCTAGCTTTTCTCCAATATAACACCGTCTTAATTAATTCAGTTTTATTTTTGTTTTTTTAAAGATTTATTTATTTATGCATAGAAGAACAGGGGTACAGGCCAGAGATGTGGGGGGGGGCGGTGAGAGGATTTACCAGAGACAGTGGGAAACAGAACAGGCAGAGTGAGTGAAATACATTGCTGAGGGGAGGAGGACCAGTGGGCGAGTCAGGAGAAGACTGCTGCACCATGTGGGTATCTCTCTGGTCGGGGATTGAACTTGTGCTGCAGTGGCTGAGGACAGCTTCATAGGTTGCGTCTTAACCCCTTGTGCCACCAGAGAGGCCTGATTAATTCAGTTTTAAAGTAAGTCTAGAAAGGAGATAGTATGAGTCCTCCAACTCATGTTCTTTAAAAAAATTTTTTGGTTATTCTAGTTCTTTTACTATAAAGAACTTGCAGCTACATGGGCATGAAGGCCAGAGAGATAGGGCCCTCTGACCTTCTTTCTCTCACACCATCTACTCTCCTAGCCCTGCAGATCTTCACTGAAATGGACACTGTTGGGTTTGCTGCAGGGGCCCTTCCAGGGAGCTAACTTGGCTCTGGGTCTTATAGTGAGTAATGATGTTAGTGATGACCAATGCTTGAGTTGTATAAAGCTCTTTCATATAGCTCTACAGACTTACCATAAGAGACAGGTAAAGCGGAGAGAAAAATGCATATTTCAGGAAAGAAGATATTTTACATACAGGTCAAATCCCCTTGCTCTACAGATGTGGAAACAGGACTCCATGAGTTTAAGTAACATTTCTAAAATCTTCACTTTATCTAGAGGAAGAACAAAGCCTTGAATTCCAGGTTCTCAGTTTGGTCTTAGATCAATGTCTAAACTGGAAGTCATGGAATGTGAGTGTTATAGATAAAATCTATTGAGTTGGGTTTAACTTGAATCTCTTAAGAATAAATAGGCTTTCATCATTTATATTTCTTAGAGCTATGTTACTCATGTGAAGGATCATTACAACTCTTAGTAAAAGTAAAAAGTGATGAAATATTTTTTAAAAATTGTTTCTCTGGGCATTGTCCCCTTTCCTGAGCCAGTCTTTACTGGATAATGTTAACATTTATACATCTGGACCACTGTATACAAGGAATATATACTACTTTAAATATCAATATTTTCTAGAACAGACATTAAGTGACAAATCAAACTGAAACTATTCAAAAGCATTAAGAAATTATTGATATCATTGTAAATGAGAATTGTGGTATTTGCCTGATGGTAAACTTGTATCTCGGAGAGTTTAAAGGTTATTTATCTTTCTGAGTGTAGATAACTGTTCTGGAAACCATTAGGAGAAAATCATCGCTTCATTTCTCTGAAGCACAGCTTCCCTATCTGTGATCTGAAGGTGTTTTGGTTTCTATTGCCATGTGAAAGACCACTACAGAACATAATGACTTCAAACAATAAATATCAAATACTTTTTTCTAAATCCACTATTTTCACTAGGGTTCAGCAGGAAAGGCTCATCTGCTCCAGATGCCATCAACTGAGGGCTAGGGGATACACTCTCAAGATAGTAGGCAAGATGGTGCAGGCTTTTGGCTGAGAGTTAAGGCAGGTTTAAGGACTGTTTCCTCTATATGGCCTAAGCTTCCTCACAGCATGATGGCTGAGTTCCAATCAAATGTGCTAAGAAGGAAACCTAGGTAGAAGCTATATTGCTTTTTTAAGACCTAGCCTCAGAAGTCATATAGTATCATTGATAGAGTATAATGACTGCACCCATGACAGCCCACCCAAGGGAGGGGACATAGACTTGACCTCTGATGGAAGGTGGCAAGGTTCTAGAAAAGCATTTGGGCTGTAATTATTAGACCTATTTTTGGAAAATACAACTTGCCTCATAAGGGATTACGCCAGATTATGTCTGGTTCCTTCCAGACTGAGGAAAATTTCTAACAGTGAGTTTAGAAACAGTAATATTTTTTAAAACTGTTCACCACTTCAGGATGAAGCTACTCCATTCCCTGTCAGGTAGAGGCAGATAATCAGCTCTTCTGATTCCCTGTCACGTTCAAGGTTTTTCCCCTAATCCAGTGACTAAAATTTGCCTGAGCCCAAGTATCACCTATTGCTCTCATTAAAGCACACATTTCCAGGTTGTCCTCTGGAGACTCTGACTCACCAGGTTTGGATGGAGGCCTGGGATCATACTCCTGCTAAGGAACATAAGTATACTAACACCTTGCCCTGTGGCTTAAGATCTCTGAAATCCTGAGCAAGTCATTTAAGCTCTCTGAGCCACAGTTTCCTTTTCCATAAAATGAGTTAATAGGACACATCTTATGGAGTTGCTGTAAAAATCAAATGAGATTGTGCATGTGCATGTATGCATTTGTGTGTGTGCACGTGCGTGTGCAAGTATATGTGTGTGTGTGTGTGGTGTAGCATTAGTAAAATGCTTGTTCAATGGTAAATACTTTTATGGTTTTGCTCTTATCATTCATATTGCTGTTCATGCAAGTAGTAATGAGGACCTATATGAGGTGATGGTGGCATTGTGATAGCAAAGAGGGAATGACTACAAAGGAATATTTTAGGAGTGGAGTTGATAAAACTGGCGATTGGAGTGCAACCCAAGGAAATAGAAGAGAGAAGGATTTTGGGGAATCAGGCTTGTGTAAAATGCATTCAGATCAAGTTGGCCCTTCCAAAGATAATACTATGTCATATCTGCCAGCACAGCATTGGAAGGGGGTGAGTTTTGTGCTCAACGGTTGCAAAGTCAGGTGTCACCACCTTTGTCAGTCTAAGATGAACCTGAGCATAACCTGCACTATATTCTGAGTCATGCTATTAGTGCTGAGCTAGAGGCCCCAGACTCAAGATGTGACCTTCTTTATGTGCCCTATCACATAACAGGTCCTGGGAAATATTGAAGCTGACTTAACTCTACAAACTTCCTTCCATTCATTCTAGCCACCTTGCTTCCCATGCTTCCTAGCCACCTTCTCCCATCAGCCTTAGCTCAACCCTATGAGGCCCACAGAACAAAACCTAATTTTTCTTGTATCACATAGGCCTCCAGAGAATAGGAAACATATCATATTCCCTCATATTTCTGATTTTTTTCCCTCTGACTAAAATAACACCTTTCTATGTACAGAGAACATCTCAGTTGTTCACTGCACAATGCAGCAGCTTCTGCAGTGTTTGATATAAAGCTGTCACTTTACATACCCCCTAGGAGCATGTACTCATATACTGCCACTTTTCAGATTTCCTAGGAATAAGGGAGCTTAGCCAGAGAAGTGAAGACCTGGAATATTTAAATATCTCAAGAACATCCAGGAGGAGAGGGGTTAAACCAGGTTTGCACATGACCCCAATGATAGAATATGAATCAGCACCTGCAGAAACTGAAGCCCATGGAAGAAGAAACCCCATACTTTTATGGATTTGCTGGACACGCTCTTTTTGTTGATTTGGGTCCAGACTTTAAAGTTGCAGAGCAGTTTGCAAACAAACTAAAAGTGATGGCCATATCCTGTGAGGGTGGCAGACCGTAAAGGTAGCAGGGATTTTCATTTGTGTTTTTCTGGTAATGATGAGTAGTTCTATTCAGCCATCCACAGACTAGTTCCTCCGAGAGACTAAAGTCTGAAATCTCTTATCCAGGCTGAGACTAGGTCTGGATAACATAGATAACCTTCCTGTCAATGATTTACAGAGTATCAGAGCTTAGAAGAAACTTCAGCAGTCACTTGGGTGGGCCCCTGTATGGATGAGCAAAGGGTGCACAGTTACATTCATTGTTTTTCTGTACACCAGTCAGATAGACCACTAGCCCATTATTCTCCCTTCTCAGTTGTTTTCCATGGAAAAGAAATCAATAACTTAAGCTAAGAGGCTTTTTCCCCCAGAACCTCAGTTTCCTCATCTGCTAGGTGAGGGGAATGTCCCCAAGATACCCAGGACCTTTTCAAGCTACAAGCATCAGATTAAAGTAGAAATAAGATCCAGGCATTCCAACTCCCAGCCAGGGACTGAGCATATACTTCTTACCTCCTAGCCTGGACACACACATGTACACATGCACACACACATGCACACACACACACACATAATCACAGAGAAATAGAAAGAATCCTTCTTTGCCTTTTCAAAACTGTGTAATGTAATTATAATGATTACTACAGAGAGCACTTACTACTAAATATGAGGATTCATTTCTGTAATGCTGATATTTCATATTAGAATCCTTTTAGGTTCAATAAACCTCAAGGAAGATAATGGAAGGCAATTGCAGCCTGTATTTTTAAATATACAAGCAGTTGTTTAGATACTTTTTTTTTTCTGCACTGCTGCTCCATGGGAGAAGCAAGAGCTAGGCAGTTACTTCTATAAAAACACAATATTCATAAGCAAAATACTTCCTGATTAACCAAAGCTCTGACAGCAATGTTGACAGACAGTTTAAATCATTCTCTTGAGATCTGAACAACATTCAAATAGGATCCAAGATCACAAACTTACATGGATAATTCATGTGTAAGAACTGTAAACATCAATAAGCACATAAAAACATATTTAACTTCACTTGTAATCAAAATAACGAAATACATTTTTACTGTAGTGGGATAACATTTTGTTACCTATATAATTATTAAAATACTGTCTGATGATGCCCAGTAGATCATGAGTGCCACCGAATCCAGATTCTGGTGCAGGTTAGAAGAACAAGATGCAGGTGCCACTGCTCCTCCCCAGCAGAAAGGAAAAGCATCCTGCAAGCCTCACCTCAGTGGTCTGGAGGCAGGGCAGCCCCAGAGGATGATGTATTTCTACCATTTTTCACTGACTAACCACCCCATCCAAGGCAGAAACCTCAAAGGGAGAAGGTCAGAGCATCAATGGAGGGAGGACACAACTTTGCATGAAGAGCAGTGCTCAGCTTAGAGTAATGCCTTTTCCAAGAAATTCCAATGAGCAAGGACCTCTTCTAAAACAATTTGGGTCTCTGAGGGAGCTTAGCCAGAAAAGTGAAGACTCAGAGTGTTCAAAGTTCTCAAAAGTGTCTAGTAGGAGAGGGGTTAAACATGTTGTTCATATGTCCCTAAAGACAGAACGTGACTCAGCAGGCTGATCCCGCAGGAAGGCCACTTCCAACTCAATACAGATAGTTCCCTATCTTTGAACAAAATGTGTTGTTGATTAGATAATATTTGCATGTATTAAAACATTCAAAAGCTACAAAGGGATATACAGTGAAAGGGAAGTGATCATCCCATAACTCTCCCTCAACCACTCACCGCCCTGTCTCCCTTCCTAGCTAACGATATTAGCAATTTCTTGTGTATTTTTCCATAAATAACTACATACATAAGTATGTGATAGAGACTAGGGAAATTTTTTTACCTTTGCCATTATGATACATAATATCTCAATCTTACCTTGACTTGAGTCTCTTATGAGTGAAATTGAATATTTCTATATGTTAGAACTATTTATAATTGCTTTACCATAAATTATATTCCCATCTTTTGCCTGTTTTCTATATTTTATTGTTGATTTTTAGAAACTTAATCTATTCTTCCTTTGTTTGTCTTTGGCATTGTAGTATTCCTAAATTTTATTTGTTTTTTGAATATGTTTATAGTATTTCACTCATGCATACTTTTTTGTCTTTATTATCACATGTATTCTTTGCCTATTTAATGCTTCCAACTTTCCCTGCTTCCAAATTAAATTTTTTTAAAAGATTTATTTGTTTGTTTGTTTATTTATTTATACAAGCACTGGGCACAGTCAGAAGCGCGGGAGGGTGAGAGAATTCACCAGAGCCAGAGCGGGGAGCAGAGCAGGCAGAAGGACCAAAGTACACTGCTGAGGGGAGCAGCGGGCGGCGGGAGAGGTCTGTGCGCCATGTGGGACCCTCCTCTGGTGGCCTGGGAGCAGCCGGGGATCGAACTGGCGCTGCAGAGGCTGCGGGCAGCTTCGCAACCCAGCGCTCAACCACGGCGCCATCGGGGAGGCCCCCAAATTAAATTTTATTTTCTTCTAGTACTTTTGTGGCTTCATCACTTAAATATTTAATTTATTTGGATTTTTTTAAGGAATAAAGAGTAAGATATCAGAAGATGGGATTCAGCTCTTATATTTCTTCAAATGGTCATATAATTTATTTAAACTTCAGAACCTTTGGAGGATCAGCACCATGTATGATTCATCTCTGTATCCTCTAAGCACCTCTCAGTAATAATAACCAGCACTTACTAGCTCCGATGTCCATACATTCATGTGTTTAATGACTCCAAAGCTCTTGCACTTTCCAGATATCCCTCCCCTCACAGCACAGTGCCTTACCCATAGGCTCTCAGACAGTATTACTTAAATGAATGAATACATTTGCACTTGCCATTTTTTTGGCCACATCTTGATTCAAACAAAGCAGAACAATTCATAGAACCCAATCAGACCAAGCAGATAGATGCCTCTATACATCAAGCATGGATTAGGCCATTGCATTGGCCTACGCATATCTGGGCCACTTACCACTGGCCTCCTAGCAAACAGTTCAACTATTATGAGCTTCTGTTTTCCTCATCTGTGAAATGGGAAAGCAATACCTAGCTCAGAGGAGTATTATGAGGATCAAATGCATAAGGTTTTTTGAAGGATATCAAGGTGGCATGTCTTAAGATATTAAGGATAAAGTGTGGATAGTGTAGATCTCATTAATGGCATACCCCTATGGAGACTGGACAGAGGACTGAGTTGTGGAGGAGGTGGGGTTAAAAGTAGTTATTTCTGTTCCCCAAGTGACCATTCTCTGACATAAACTGAAATTCCCTCTGGAGCTGCACTAATGGACACATTAGTATCAGTTGACAAAGTACCATATGCTCTGAAATGTTCTCCTATTAAGCTTCATGGAAAGTGGCAGAAATTCATCGTCCATTATAGCAAATCTGCCATAACTTTAGTTGCTAGTAAAATACACTCTTAGATCTCCTAGGTTCTGGAAGTCCAGGCTGTGCCCCAACTACAGGACATTTCAAATGGTGTTTTTTTAAGAAGTTCTGTAAAATAAGACTATCATTGTCAATCCTAGGCTCATAAAAGCATCTATTATTTTTTAAAAATAAATGTATGCTTTAATAATGGATTATTTTGTGAATGCTCTGCTGTTTGGTTTCAAGTAAATCAACATGTGTAACAGTTATTAGTGAGGAACCAGATTGTGAAAATACATCATATCTTCAGTGCTATTAGAGACATGGTTTTTCATAATTCAACACACCATAGATTTACAGTCCCTCCCTTTGCAAAAAGTATCATGTCTTTTAATATTGATCAATATGCATAAAAAGTGTGGAAAAGAAAGACAAAGATCCACAAAGTGAGGGATTGGGGAAGGCGAATTTCAAATGCTAAGATCTGGGAGTTTCAAAATACATAATAATAGCTGCCTTTTATAAATGTCTAAAACACTCCTTATTCTTTAATCCTCACAACACTCTTCAGGGCCAGTATTATCTCTTTATATGATGAGAAAACTGAAAGGTTCCTTTAGTTGTTCAAGGTCACAAAGCTAGTAAGGGTTAGAGCTGGGATGCAAGCCATGTCTGACTCCACAGCCCAGAATATCCCTCAGATTCAAAGAAGTGACTGAAACACAATGTTGCAATACATAGCACATAGTAACAAAACATGAATAAAGCCTTGTTTTTTTAAGAAAATCTAGGTCATACATCTCTCTCCCTATACTGGAGATGGGAGAGAATGCCTCCAAGATTGTGCCCAGAGCATCTCCATGCACTGTTTCCAAAATTTAGGGTTACAAAGGAGTTTTCACTTTTGAAAACAGTCCAGGCTGGCACCACCCCTGTATCCTCTAGTTCCTTCAGTCGGGTTTGCTCTCAATGTCTTTGACATTGGGCTTCTGCTTAACAGGATTTGAATTGAAAATAGGATCCCACTGGTCTCCCCTCTGCCAAAGTTAGAAACACTGACATAGCCCCATTCTCTGTTTTATAGTGAAGACACTCAGACCCAGAACAGGTTTGACGAAATGTCACCTAGATGAGTAGGACAGATTCTTTTCTCCTTAAGATTTTAATTACTGGGTCACCACAGTGAAACTATTGGGGAGAAAAAGACAAGCATCAAGGGAAGTATGTTCGAAGAGTCTTGAGCCTGTTGACCTAATAGGGGATGAAGGCAGAACCAGATTTAAATTCTGGTTCCATCGCCTACAAGCTGGATTATTTTGAGCAAGTTACTTAACTTTGCCAAGTCTTTTCATCTACAAAACAGACACCTAATTATTCACTTGTTGGAGTTTTGTGATAATTAGATAGTATATCTAAAAGATCCATCAACTAATGTAGTTATTCCTTGCCATCCTCAGAACCTTCCCATAGTCTGTTTTCTCTGCCTGGGAACTCTGTCTTCCCTCTCTTCAGATAATTGATTTGTTCTAATTCTTTAGTTTCTTAGACTCCCTGGGTTTGAACCTCAGGTCTGCCCTTTACTAACTGACTTTGGGAAAGTTAGCCTTAGTTTCCTAATCTATTAAATTAGGGTAATAATAGTATATACTTCATAGAATTATTAAAATGAGATAACATAAACTGCTTAGAACAGTGTTTACCAAATAATAGTTTTCAATGCATTTTAACAAAGGTGATTTGTGTGGCCCACAAAATAACTCTGGAGGACTCTTTTTCTTTCATAAGTAAGGTACTCATGTTGTCTGAAAACCTAATGACATTTACTTTTTATTCTTGGAGTACAGAAATGTCACCAAAACATATTTTCAAACATGCATTGTGCCTATCTTTGTCTTTTAATTGACATATTTAGATCACTTACATCTAATGTAATTATTTAATTGCTAGGACCTATATCTACCAATTTATTATTATGTTTTTCTGTTGTTCTCCACTTTTCCTTCCTCTTTCCTTTTTTCCTTCCTCCCTATGGATTACTTGAGTGTTTTTTACATTACAGTTGCCTATAGTGTTTTAGAGTTTGGCTCTTTGTACAGATTTTTAGTTGATGATTAGATTTTAAATTATACATAAAAAATTTATCACAGTTTACTGATGCTGACATTTTATCACTTCAATGAACTATGTATTTAGGCCCCTTTACACTCTCTCCTTGACATAACTGTATTAAATATTGCTTATATATACACTGTGACATCTGATAATAAATAATAGAAATCTGATAAAAGTTATGACTTTTGCTTCCACTATAAAAAATAAATTTTAAAACTCAAGAGGAAAATGACAATCTATTATATTACCTGATGCTTTTTACCCTTTCTGTTATTCTTTCTTTATTGCTGATACTACAAATTTCCTTCTTTTATCTTTTCCTTTCTGTTAGGAGAATTTCCTCTAGCCATCCCTTTAAAGTAGGTCTGTTGGTCACATATTCTCTTAGTTTTTCACCTCATTCCTGAAGGACAGTTTTACTGTGTGTAGAATTCTGTACCACTTCCTTCTGGCCTCCATGATTACAAATGAGAATCGTGCTGTCATTTGAATTGGTGTTCCCCTAAAAGTCAAGTGTCATTTTCTCTCTACTTTCAAAATTTTTTTGGTCTTTAGTTTTCAGAAGTATAATTATAATATGTTGGTGTGGATTTCTTTGAATTAATCCCTTTTGGAGTTTACATGCTTCTTGAATCTAGCTTATGTCTTGCCCCAAATTTGGGGAATTTGGGGGGACTATTTTTCAACAATTTTTTTCAATTCCACTCTCTTATCTCTCCTCTCCTTTTGGGACTCTACTGATATAAGTGTTAGTAGTTTCACTCTGTTCATCATCATCAATATATTTTATTATTATATTATATTATATTATATATATTATATTATATTATATTATATTATATTATATTATATTATATTATATTATTATTTTCTTTCTGTTTTTCATACTGGGTAAATTCTATTAACCTGCCCTTTAGTTCACTGATTTTTCCTCTCTTATCACCACTCTCTGTGAGCCTATCCAGTCAGTCTTTAATTTCTTTTATTGTATTTTCCAGTTCCGTAATGGCCATTTGGTTATTTTAATAACTTCTATTTCTTTGCTGATTTTTCTAGGGTTTCATTTGTTTCAAGATAATTCACAGTTGCTTGTTGAAGCATTTTTATGATGACTGCTTTAAAAGCATTGTCAGATAATTATAACATTTATAGCTTCTTCTTTTTCACAAATGTTTACTGTCTTTTTAAATTCAGGGTGGCCTTTCTGATTCTTGATATGATGAGAGTTTTTTTTTTTATATCCTGTGTATTTTGTGTATCATATTATGAGATGATGGCTCCTATTTGAATTTTCTACTTTAATAGGCCTTGATTGACTGATAGAAAAGGGAACACTGCCTCACTACATCTGAGTGGGGATGGAAATTCAAGTTCTACACTTAGCCTCTGCTGATTCTATCCTGGTACAGAGTGGGAGGTGATTTTTGTCAGTGGTATTTGACTGGAATAGTGTGGGTATTGTCACAAAAGCTTCTGTCTTTTTGGGCTGCTGGTTCCCATTCCTTTGGCTATGGAGCTCAGACTTTTCTTCTGTTTTTTTTTTTTTTTTTTTTTTTTGGTCTGTGTCTATGACATTTCCTAGTTGTAGATTTCTCTAGTGCATATCTATGTGTATGTCTGTATGTCTATATCTATATCTTTATCTAGATCTATATCTATCTGGGATATAGAGGAGATAGAGGAGGCAAAAAGAAAATCCCAATAATTCATTCCACATTGTCTCTTGAGTTCTGAGGTCCCTAATAGGTCTGCCTTCTCTCTCCATCTTTTAAACTTGTCTTAATGTTTGCTTTATACATTTTCTCTATGGGTTTAGCAATATTTACTTATAGGAGGAATAGGGAGAATTATGTCTCTCTACTTTGTCCAGAATTGAAAGTCCTATTTTTAGGTTACTACTGTGTAGCATTCATTTAATGAGTATGTTCTAACTGAGAAGTCAAGTATCTTAAAAAGGCCATTAATTTTTCTCTTATTATTTCTAAAGTTATTGTTTTGTTTCCTTATTTTTGCTCTTTTTATGCTCCTATTTGCATATCTCCTAGATATTTCACCCATGTTTTTAACATTTTTTTAAATAATAAATTTTATTTTTATATTCCCCATACAATTGCAGCCCCCCATTCTGACCCCAATCCCTCCCCTCCCGCACCGCCCCCCTAAAAGTGTCTCTGGTTCATAGTTTTTTGTTGATTTTGATTTTCACTTTCTTATAGTTATTCATTTTCCTGGTCCCTTATTTAAGTTTTCTAGATTCCTGCTATGAGTGAGACCATCCGGTATTTTTCTTTTTCTTTCTGGCTTATTTCACTGAGCATGATCCCTTCCGGCGCCATCCATGTTGCTGCAAATTGCATGTGTTTATCTTTTTTGAATGCTGAGTAATATTCCATGGTATATATGTACCACATCTTCTTGATCCAGTCATCTATTTTTGGGCATTTGGGTTGTTTCCAAAGCTTAACTATTGTAAACAGTGCTGTTTTTAACATTTTTAACAATACTTTGTGTCTTTGTATTTTTGGCTTGTAACTATCACATTGTTTTTCTTTTCCAACTTCAGACCATTAAATCAATTTTTAGTGTGTTTATTCTATTTTTCACTTCTATGATTGAAATGTTTAAATTTAGAAATTGTCTTCTTAACTTCCAAAAACCATTTTTCCTCATTCTGGTAATGTCCTTCCAATCTCTACTAAAATCTCCTTTAAATTCTTGTGTAGGAAAACATACTTTTTCTTTTGTTTAAATCTATTTCAATATGAATCCTTTCTTCTAGCTATTTATCTTGGTCTTCTTCCTTTAAGCTAAGTCCCCTTATGTGATATTTGATCTGCTTTGGCTACTCATATCAGCACCTGCACAAATGAGAGTATTGTGGCCTTTTAGATAGAAACAGTTTAGCAGTCATGAAAGAAAAGAAAGATGCCTCTTTTCTGCTGGACTGGTGGTGAACATGGTTGGTCAACTTGCTCCAACAGGCCATATGAGGTAGGAGAGGCCTTTAATATCTTCAGACACTCCCAGTACAACGGGGAAGGGTTGGGCTGCTATGTGCCATTGTGTATTGTCTACTTCTTTGAGAGGATCAGTAGGAGCTTAAATCCCCTCACAGAACTATGTACCTTAGTGTGAAGTTACATCTGCCTGAAGGAAGGAAGCATTGTTTTCTCTACACGAGGTACCTGAGGGTGGGCATGTCTTTTTCTTTCTTTCTTTTTTTTTTTAAAGATTTATTTATGCGTACAAGACCTGGAGTACAGGCCAGAGGTGTGTGTGTGGGGTGGGGGGGTGAGAGACTCACCAGAGACAGAGTGGGGCACAGAACAGGCCGACTGACTGAAGTACACTGCTGAGGGGAGCAGCAGGAGAGTCAGGAGAGGTTTGCTGGGCCATGTGGGTTGCTCCCTGGCTGGCAGGGGGATTGATCTCGTGCTGCAGAGGCTGCAGATTGCTTCAGAGTGTGGTGCTTAACTCCTTGCGCCACCAGCGGGGCTCGGCATGTCTTTTTCTAATCCACATAAAGATGTTGTATGGGCTATAGTGACTGTGGACAGGGTAGTTTGACCCAACTGTGATATTCCCTTCTGTGGAGGCAAATTTCAGCAGAATCGGGGGCCTTCCCTTACTACTGCACAGGACTTGAGAAGGGGTAGTTCTTCTGCTCCTGCTCAGGGGTCCCACTCAATTGGGTTCAGTTGGGACCCTCAAGTAGGTCCAGAATTGAAAGCCCTCACTGAAGGCTCACTAAGCAAAGTGCTTCCCAGGTTCCTGGGCCTTGGTCCTCCCTGTAATTCTGAACAGTGGCCAGAGACACACCAGTCTTTACAGGGCTGCACTGGCTCAGTCTCCCTAAGAATGTATGTGATCTCCTTTAAGCTCTAGTGACCTCACACTCCTAGACTCTCCATTCTCTGTACGTCTCATAATTTTGTTAGGGGGAAAGGATGTTCTGAGCTAATCCCATACAGGCTTTGTGGACCCCACCTCCACTCCAGACCAAAGTAATCAAGACATTGGGAAAGACAAATCCCGTCACCACCAAAGGGAAGGTGGCTGGGACCTGAGGGTGGAGTTAAGCAGTCAGTTGGGTATAAAAAACCAAACATGTGGGCCTTGGGGGCTCGCTGGCTCCCTTGCTCTGTCACTCGCCTCCTGGCTTCATGGCTCCTAGCTTGCGGCCAGCTCTCAGAGTGCCATTTGGGATTCCAGATCGGCGGATCGGGTAGGATTCATTTAAAACTTTGTCTCCCACTTTTCTCCCTGAGCTGTACATTTCCTCATTTCCCCTTCCCTTGTAAATAAACCTTTTATTAACCTTTCGTGTGTGCCTGCAGTAGAGCATTGATAAGTCCTTTTAAGCGCGTGGGTGAGGACCCACAGTCAGACACCCCGTTTTGTATCGGGGCTGCCCTATAAGAGTTTGAGTCACCTCAGCAAGAGGCTGGAAGAGGAAGTGCAGGCCCCCATGTATAGAGAATCCCACTGGGTCGTGATTTTAAAAATCTCTCCATGTTACAATTCTGTTACTGTTTTCCTGTACTGTCCCCCATCCCAGAGCTCTGTTCCTCAGCTAATCCTGAATTTGAATCCCATTTACTAGCTCTGTGTCCTCATAAATCATTTGAGTTCTCTGAATTTGTCTCAGTTTCTTCCTCTGAAAAATGGGGATCACAATATTTGTCTTACATAACTCAAGGAGCTATAGAGAGGATTAAATGTGTCTGGTGTTTTAAAAATTGTAAAGTGCTATGAAAAAGATAGTGATGAAGGAACTCGATGGAGTGATGGTTGCATTTGCCCCTGGGGCCATGGGGAGCAGAGCAGTATTTGGAGCTACCAACAGTCACCCAGCAGATTCAGGGCAGAATCCAGCCTGTGGAGTTTGGGGCAGATACAGTGGCAAGACCAGGGTAGGACCATCTAGACACTGGCGACCACTTCAAGGGAATGCCTTCCTCTTAGCAGTTAATCTCCCAAAAGCTGAACCAGTAGAGGAAAAGATTTAAAATAGATAAAAAAGAAAAAAGTGAATGCCAAAGCCACTCATATTTTCAAAGCTGTCCCTCAGAAATCTGAAAGACTTATCATCAGAGGAATGAGATAAAAACTCATCTAGCAAGAGACATAAATAGCTCAGTTTTTTAAAATGTGGTAGTCATTCACAATTCTATGCAAATATTTCATCCTTTCACTCCATTTTCGAAGGAGTCATTAAGTCCATTGCATTTACAGTAGTCTGGAATGCCAGTTTTATCAAGGAGCAGAGAGTGTGCTTAGGGAGAGGAAAAGAAATATAAGCAGACAAGGCTTATATTAAAGCTAAGGAAGCATTCCAGCAAGGAGACCACACCTCAAAAAAAGTAAAAAAAAAAT
Organism: Talpa occidentalis; assembly: GCF_014898055.3. Taxonomy (NCBI): domain Eukaryota; kingdom Metazoa; phylum Chordata; class Mammalia; order Eulipotyphla; family Talpidae; genus Talpa; species Talpa occidentalis. Next base: position 52,406,033 of record NW_023605083.1, read on the forward strand.
AGGTCATTTTTGGAAAATGACTTTGATAAATATTTCAAAAGTAGTGGGAAACTGATCTTTCTTTACTAATAAACAGATAAAGGACCTTCTGGCCTAACCCCCAATTCCTAGTATTGTATAACAAACAGGACGATTCATTTTTTAAGAGACGAGCTGTGACTATCTGCTTCTGTAGACTAAAAACTTGGAATAAGAACATGTTGTTTTTATGTCATCACTGCTCTCTGCAGAGCAAGTTTACTTGTCCTCAAGAAGTAATATAATCTTCATGATAAGCACCCTGTTTCTTTTGCAGACAACAGTAGAACCTCTCTTTCTGATTAGATAACACTATAGCTTCCTTGATCTCAAAGAATCATTTCGTTTAGAACTCAATAGACATCGGTTATCATACAGTATCATTTCCTCCTTTTATAGAGGAGTAATCTGTCACCCAGAGAAGCAATGTGACTTTCCCATAGCCATGAGGTGAGGTAGGGACAGAACTAGATTCTAGAACTCTTGAGCACTGCTTTTCTATAAGCAGTTCACCATAAGTGCTGGCATGGAGCTCAGATAGGGCCATCTACTGTACTCCAACAGTCTGTGAGTCTTGGCTTACCAAAGTCTCAATGAACTATTCAATATTAAGTAGATCTTCAATATTAAAAACATGTAATTAGTTTACCTAGTTTAATAACACTGTCTTAAACAAACCATACTATTCATTGTCTACTCTAGATTTATATTTAAAGGCACAGGCCCATAGTAGGCACTTCACATTATCGAATGAATGACCACTTGGAGGTCAGTTAAGGAATCCTGTCCCCATAAAACTGAAAGCGATCTTGAAGGTCATCCCATCCCACTCCTGGTTTTTTGTTTGTTTGTTTGTTTTTTGTGACCTGGAGAGTGAGGGGACTTGAGCAAGGGACAGAACAGTAATAGAAGCACCCCCCCTTTTTTCCCTCCTGTTTCCCTCACCAGTGTTTTGTTCAACTGCATCATTTCTCACTAATTTAATATGAAGGCATTAAAATTGCCAATTTACTTGTGTTCTGGTATATAAAAATGTTCCTAACTTCTAATTTTAAAACAATACTCTTTACAAAATGACAGGGTCAGGGTTGTGTTTTGAGGTTTTTTTTTAACCATATGGATTTTGGTCATTCTGGGGAAGAGCAGAAACTTGTCTTAAATCACTGCAGACAGTAAAGCTGAAATTTGAAGCAGTAAACTATTCTATTTTGGGAACAATATATATGAAGTCAGGAAGAGCTAGGCATTGAAGAAGGAAATCGTATAGAAAAGCTAACTAATAAGGCAACTCTCAGAAATATTTGAATGCAAAGGAGATTAATACAGATAAAGGGAAGGTATGGGCACTTAGCAGATGACAAATGGCACCTCATACCATAGAGAAGGCAAACTTTTAGCTGAAATGGTACTTATGGGAAATAAATTCGAACCTCAGATGTTTTAGTCAGGAAGTCTCATTAGGATGCAACACAGCTTCTCATTATGGGTTATTACATAGTGTCACTAAAAAAAGGAGAGACATCTGAATGGGACAAAACATGGCCAAACAGCAATATGAGAAATTTCAATCTTGCTGTATATTGCTCTATGTTAATATTGGATCATATGATGCTATCTTCTCATCAAAAATGACTGCAAAGTGACAAAAACAGAGATTAAACATGATCTGTATGGAAATGACAGCTGTTAGGATAAAACTTGAGAATTTTATGTATATTTTATTCATTGATTTATTTATTCATTTGACAAATATCCAGAGTCCTAGGAAGATAAAAATAAATAAGATATCCTCTTTCTCAAGAAGGCCTTAAGACAAGCATGTAAATAAAACATTGTAATGTGCAGTGCTGGATGCTTTATTTGAAGATCAAGTACTGCAAGGCACAAAGGAGGAACTGAGAAGACCTCAGAGGAGGAAGTATTTTTGACCAGGGTGTAAAGGAGGAAGAATAGTTTGTTTGGCAGATTGTGGCAAAATCAGAAAAGCAAAGATGTCCCCCCACAGTCAGACAATAACCTATTTGTTAGTATGGGTTTAGAACCCCATATGAATCCCAGTGCAGCTCCGTTCAAGCTGTGGAATCTCAGGTAAATTCCGTTATTTCTTAGAGCCTCAGTTTCCTTCTCTATGAAAGAAGAGTAATAATCCTGACCACATAAGCTGACTATAGGCAATACTTTCTTTTTCACTCTCTTTTGTCTGATTTTTTAAAAAAATACTTATTTTCGGGGCCTCCCTGGTGGCGCAAGGGGTTAAGCACCACACTAAGAAGCAAGCCACAGCCTCTGAAGCACAAGTTCGATCTTTGGCCCACCAGGGAGCAACCCACATGGTGCAGCAGACCTCTCCTGTCTCACCCACTGCTCCCCTCAGTGGTGTATTTTGGTCGATCTGCCTGTTCTGTTCCCCACTCTGTCTCTGGTGAATCCTCTCACCCCCTGCATCTCTGGCCTGTACCCCAGCTCTTGTATACATAAATAAATAAATCTTAAAAAAATATTTATTTTCTTACATTGTTGTTCTTTTTTTTTTAAGATTTATTTATTTATGCATACAAGAACTGGGGTACAGGCCAGAGGTGTGGGGGTGAGAGCATTTACCAGAGACAGAGTGGGGAACAGAACAGGCAGACCCACCGAAATACACTGCTGAGGGGAGCAGGGAGCGAGTCAGGAAAGGTCTGCTGCATCATGTGGGTTGCTCCCTGGCTGGCCGGTGATCGAGCTCCTGCTGCAGAGGCTGTGGACAGCTCCATAGGCTGCGTCCTTACCCCTGTGCCACCAGCGAGGCCCACATTGTTCATTTTTGTACTGTATTTGATGTGCTACATGCACTGGGTACAGTCAGTGAAGTCCCCGTAATTCTCCCACCACCAGAGCACTCATGATCCATCACCAGAGTCCCTTGTACTCTTCCCTCCCTTGTCTTGACCTCTCTCCTCCCCACTCCTGTGCTGTATCCCTCAGATCTATGGTCGGTTCACAAGTTTTGTCTTTTTCCTGGCCCATTGTTCGTGTCCCTATATTCCATCTATAAATGAAACCTATAAGCATTATAGTGTAGGCTGCTTTCATCTCTACTAACTCTTTTTAAAGCTTGCACCCTTTATGGAAGAAGGAACCCAGATCTGAGAGGGTTATGGAATTTTCCCAGGCTTAGCCAGTAAATAACTGCTTTGAGATTCAAACCCAGGCAGCTTGGTTGAAGACTATTTTTTAGCACTATGCTCTATGCCTTTGTTACATGAAATATTTGTGTATGATGCGCTTAACACAGTGCCTGACACATAGTAATATGTGAAATCAGTTGAATGTGATGTGCCCTAGGAACATAAGGTATTTGGTGTACCACTATGGGCTGAGATGGAGTTGGGGTTGCAGTCAGGACAGCAGGGTTGCTGAGGGCTTCACCCCGTGCTAAGGAGTTAGGACTTTCTTATAAGATCAAGAAGGAACAATGGAAGTACCTTCAGAGGGAAAGTGACTTGTCATATTTATAGTTTAAAAAGATCACTGGCAGTATGCGGAGGATGAATTGCAAATAGGCGAGAGTGAGGATATGTTTACTACAGCTTTGCCAAAAAAGGCTTGAGCAAGGGCAGCAGGATGAAGAGGAGGAGATGTGTGTAAGAGACATTATGGACACAGAGTAGATTGGACTTAGTGACCAGTAGGGTAAGAGGGAGAGAAGAGAGTCTAAAATGTTCCTTTTGTTTCTGGTCTCAGTGCCCAGAGAAAGGTGGAACCACTGCCACTTGAGGTGGAAGCATTGCAGAAGGGGTAAATTAGGGGAAAGATGTGAATTTGGTTTTGACTCCGTTGAGACTAGGGGCACATGAGGGGCATTCAGGGAATGTGTAGCAGGCAGCTGTTTCTGGGTTTGGAGCATAGGAAAAGATCTTTACTGAAGCTACATAGCTGACAGAATTGCTCAGTGAGGGTGGAGGGAGAAAAGAGAACAGGAGGGACACGTAGGACAGCCATTCAAACAGTCTGCAAACACGGATGGCTGAGGGAGTAGAGTGATCAGAATGGGGACAAGGCAGAGTGGGGTCCGAGGGGCCAATGGTGAAATTGTTTATACATAAATACATAAAGTACCTGAAGACGCAAACAGTTCTGGCATGGGAAGCTAGGATACGGAGGAGGGACAGGACGAACTCCTACAGGCAAAATTTATACTCACTGGACAAGAGTGTTTAGTTTTAATCTTTCTTCTGACAAGTGCCCTCTGTGGTCTTTAATCTGCATTAGGGAGAGTAATGTGGCTATCAGTCTTTATGTACAACACATTTAAAAACTCAAACTGATTTTGAGATGCAGTTGTAAGAAATGGTGTGGGAGGGCTACAACACATCTTTTAGGTTGCTTACTTTATTTTCACCGCCACTTAAGAATTTTCTGGTTTTGTCCACTTTCCCTAATGATGCTTATCACAGGCAGAACATGTTCCTCCCTTTCATTGGCCAACATAGTGGAACTTTCACATTTTTTTTAACCTTTTTTAAAAAAAAATTATGTTTAAGCAATATTTGCTCCCCCCACCCCCTCAGATTGAGTCCCCATAGAATTTCCTTCCCCAAGGCACCCATGCACCATCACCACAGTCCCCTGTGCTCCCCCCTCCCTCCCTCTGATCCCTCTCCCTCCTCCTCCCCTGCAGGATGTCTCTGGTTTATAATTGTCTGTTTTTGCTTTGTTGTGTTTTGTACTGTTATTATTTTTTACATTGACATCTTATTTGGTTCCCCTATATTCCTGCTATAAGCGAAACCATCCAATATTTTTCTTTTTCCTTCTGGCTTATTTCACTGAGCATAATTCCTTCTAGCTCCATCCATGTTGCTGCGAATGGCATGAGTTTATCTTTTTTGATTGCTGAATAATATTCCATTGTGTATATATACCACATCTTCTTGATCCAGTCATCTATTTTTGGGCATTTGGGTTGTTTCCAGGTTTTACCTATTGTAAATAGTGCTGCAATAAACATAGGGGTGTGGGTGTTCTTTTGAATCAATGGTTTTGTGTCCTTTGGGTAGATCCCTAGTATTGGAATTGACGGGTCGTATGGTAGCTCCATTTTTAGTAGACTAAGGAACCTCCACAGCTTTCCATAGTGGTTGGACCAGTTTGCACTCCCACCAGCAATGCAGGGGAGTTTCTTTTTCACCACATCCTCACTGACATTTGTTGTTGCTTGTTTTTTTGATATGTGCCATTCTCACTGGTGTAAGGTGGTATATCAATGTGGTTTTGATTTGCATTTCCCTGATGATAAGGGATGTTGAACATCTTTTCATATGCCTGTTGGCCATTTGCATTTCCTCTTTGGAGAAATGTGTTTTAAGTTCTTCTGCCCATTTCTTGACTGGATTGTTTATTTTGTTTTTGTTGAGCAAACTTTCCCATTTTTGTTTGGAGGAGATCCTCTCCAGACTTCCCTCACTCAGCCAGTGGGGGCACCCTGGGATTACACTATTGTCACAGGAACTGCACCGTATTGAATAGTCCTCTAGAATGTTTATTCCCAGAGGTCAGGGATTGTGCTTTATTCCAGGCTTCGTCTCTAGGGTCTAACATAGCGCGGAGACCGAGCTGGTGTTCAGTAGATGTTTTAGACCGGAAAAGAGTTCTTGGATAGAAGTACGCATTTGGGTACAATGGACAGAGAGAGATGGTGGAACCCGGGCTAGAAGAATGGGTGTGATAGCCGTGAGAGTCAGAAGATGGTTGAATGCAGAGTCCCAGGGCTTCGGGGTGTGAGGAGATTTCAAGGCAACCAAGTTGTGGTTAGACTGGCCGGAGGACCAAGAGATAGTTCAGTGGCCCTGACAAGGAGTTTGCAGAGGCCGGGAGGTGGTCCCTAGTGTTAAATGTGGGCCCACCTTTTCCATCTCCCGTTAGCTGGAAGGCCTGGTGAGGGTGGTGAATCCCAGTGTCTAAAGGCCTTGGAGTGAAAGAGTCCGGGTGAGGGAGATGTGGGAAGGGGGTAGGTCGCTGGGACTCTTCAGGGTTCCAGTTTTGGCCCAACCACCGCGGGTCTAGGTGACCTTGGGGGACCTCTTTCCTCTCCCGGCCTCAGTCTCCCCGTGGGTACTGACGCTAGTGCCCAGGCGGGGGGCAGGGGAAGGCGGGCGGAGGCAGGGCCGGGGTGGGAGCTGGACCGCCCACTGCGGCTGGCCGGGACCTCCCGGGCCCGCGGAGGCGGCGCGCGGGGCTCCTCCCCCGGGGCGGGGGTCGCGCCGCCGGCAGCTGGCAGCCCCGCAGCTGCAGCCTCAGCACCTGCCGCGGCCAGACGGCGCGGGCGCGGCCGGGCCCTGCGCCCCCCCTCCGGCTGCAGCCGCGGCGCGGGAGGCGGAGCCGGAGCTGAGCCTGAGCCGAGCCGCTGCCGGAGCCTTACCCGCGTCGGTGCCCGCCGCCGGGCGGGGCGGCCCCTTGCCAAGAGCGTCAGTCCGCCAGGTCCGCGTCCGCGCGGGCGGCGCCTCCTCTGCAGGTAAGGGCGAGCACCCGGCGCCGCAAAGTTTTGGGGGGACTCCCGGCCCCCATGCCCCGGGCCTGCGTTTCGGGGAACTGCAGACTGCCTGCCCCCGGCTTCTTCCGCGCCGCCCTCCGCCGTGCGCTCCGCTTCCACCACCAGCCCCGGGTGACCTGCGCCCTTCCCCAGTCCTCGTGCCCCCGCTCCTGGCTTGAGGGCGCGTGTGTGGACTTGCTCAGGGCCTGCAACGATTAAATCTTTGTACAGTATGAATGTGTTGCTTAAGTTTTCGAGATCTGCATGGTGTAGCAAAGAGCGGCAAATCGGGAGGCGGGAGACCTGGGTTCTGGTGCGACTGTCAGCCAGCCCCAACTTTCTGAGGTACCTCGCAGCAGCCCTCTCTGCCCGAGCTGATGGCCACACCTGAACCGGGAGGGGTTCGCCATGAGGGGTTCCGACCATCAGCTGAAGCGCCGTCCCAGTATTGCCATGTTGTGAGTGCAGGGGAAGCCCAGAGTGTCTCAGTTCCAGGGCTCCTTGGGGATGGAGAGGAATGTTGGGACCTATACAAGCTCATCTCAGGGGTCACTTCTCTAACCTGCAGCAGCAGTCTCGGCTGACCTTTATGAGGCTCTGGGAATAGAGTGATACTTCCAAGGCTGCAGGTCGGGGCCCTGGCCACTGGTGGCTCCTCTGCTCTCTACTGACTCTGACCTTGGGCAAGTTTCCACACTGCTTTTCCCGCCTATAAAATGGTGTAGGGGGAGTGTGTGCTAGATAATTGTTGAGGTCCTTCTGCTGTAAGGTCTAGAGAAGTGAAATCACTGGGTCTTTGTATTTAGGGTCATTTTGGATAGAAGCAATATTTCACCAAGAATATACCCAGCACTTGCAAATGGATGTTTAGAAAATACAAGAGGCATTTGCAGTTTGCTTTGGGAGTCCTGAAATAGACGTGGCAAGGACTGGTGAATGCTTGCCTTCCCTCCCTTCAGTGCTTTGGACCATCATAAAATATTCAACGGCATAATGATTTGTTTTCAAAGTGGCTTATAGATCAGGAAGGATTTCTGTTTGTGAGTTGGTTATTTTTGTAAAAACCTCAAAATAGTTGTTTGGGAAAAAATAATGCTCTGTTCCAGGGGTCCTGACTGAAGCCAGCATCTGCTTCTGTCTAGTATCAACCAATGGTTGAGACATTTTCCAATCAAGACTATGTAAAAATCACTCCCGAAAGGGCATTCTTTGGTGGAGGTTCAGCATAGGCATAGTTGGAGCGTCCTACTGTGTGGCAACTGCACCTTGCCCAGGACTGGTGAATGCTGGTGCAGCCATGGCAGAATGAGCACAAGGTAGTGAAGTGTGACATCCTAGAAGGTGAACTTTGTTCTTTTGCCCAATCTCTTGTTCCTTTGTGCTGCAATTAGCTTCTCCCCAGTGTGAGTGAAATCCATTACTATGAAAGGATTCTTATGGAAGTGATTTTATTATTTTATTTCCTTCCTAGACTTCCTGGTTTTAAGTTTCAAGCTTTATGAAATCAGAGGACTAGTGAGAGTGTGTTTTGTGACCAGCTGGAAAATGGCAGAGTTGTAGTACATAAGTTTGCCTTTCCCAAACCATACTCTGTGGTTGAAGCTAATGATCGTCTAGAGCCTTTTATCTCTCAGATGAATTGGAATACCACCAGTCTTTTTTTTCCCTGTTCATTCTTCAGTGGTTCAGCAAACACTTTCTGATACTCATTCAGGAAGAAACCAAACAGGAAAAATACTGGCAGGTCCTGCCCTCAAAGGGCTCATGTTCCAATGAGGAATGAAGAGAATTATGCCACACGGTATTTTGGGGTCTATCACCTGGGAATTCTGGGAATCCAGAGGAGGGCAAGTTCTAACTGGGGAAACTGGGGAAGACTGCACCGTGGAAGAAAGAAGAGGAATTCAACTGGGGATGAGAAGCAAAGGTACAGAGGCAGGAAAGTGTGGGGCGTGGGTGGAAAACTGGAGGCTGGTGGAAGCACAGGAGAATGCAGAGCAGAGGACAGTGGAAAGAGGTCCAGGAGGCTTTAAACCTGGATTTGAAGCCATGCCATTATGGGGATGTTGGGCCTCTGAGCCTCACTTTCTTATTTGTAAAAGGGGAAGTAATAATTCCAGACTCTCAGGGTTAAGTGAGATCATGTGTAAAAGTGCCTTATAGAGTGTTCACATGCAATAGGTGTTTGATAGCAGTTCCTTTTCTTAGTGTGTTCACAGGCAGGTTCCATAAATGTTGCTGGAGACCATTGGCATAAGTAAAGGGAGCCTTTTATGAAAATACGTCTTGATGTAGAACCTCACTATCAGCATGGAGTTCCTGTGACAATGTGATCTGTATTCAAGGGGCTGCCTCCCGACTCAAGGGTCAGGAGGATCTTTTTGTGGAGAGTGCTCAGATCTGACATTGAAATCAACAGCAGTGGGTGTCCTGTAAATACTGTTAGATGGCGGGACTGCAGAGTGGTAAATCAGGAGACCTATCCCTGCTGCCAAGAAATCACTATGTGTTCAAGAACCCAGAAAGGGGGATTTGACAGTCAGACACAGTTATAAATATGTCAATGTTGTCCATATATACTGGGAACTGGGTGCTGGCTCCCATCTGCCTTAGTGTATGTTGCTGAGAATTTATAGTAGCCCAGGAAGGAGACTAGAAGAGGAGGCTGAAGAAAGACATTTCAATACTTTATGTCTCTGTGGCATCCACAGTACTGTCTAGGATTCATTCTTTTAACAGTTATTTCGAGAATGGGGTTGAACCCCAAGTGGCACCAAAGCCAGCCTTACCAATGGACTATGGGGCACCCAATGGCCAACAGCCCTCCCTGTCCCAGGTTGGAAACCCCAAAGCAGGGGAGACTAGTGGTCCATGACCCTGCCCTCTCCTTTGTGCCCTTCTGCCTGAATCTCATCATTCACCAAGTTCTGTCATTTTTATTTACAAAATCTCCTCAAGCATGTCCCCATCTTTCCTTCTCTTGCTAAACATCAGGTTTCTCGTTAGCCTAGGCATGGCTCGGAGACCTTCAGTGGGGTCTCCTGTGTATGGATAATGAAGTCCAGGGTCTCCGCAGGCAGAATGTCCTTCCCCACTTAATCCCTCCCCCACCCCCATCTGGGTCCCTCTGTCTAGCTTGTGCGTAAGCCCAGTTCAAATCCTACTTGCCTTAGGAACTGTCTTCCTGATCCCCTTGTCCCAGGGTTTCCATCCTCCCTTGACCTCCTACTACATTTAATACCTCTCATGGAGAAGCCATCACCATCAGCCTCCAAAGATGTTGTGTGTGATCACTGGTGTATGTGGCCATGGCCTTGAGAAATCCCTGGAGGTAAGAGGGGGAGGGGAGGGGAGGGAAACACGGTCCCTCTACTGCCACCCCACAGCCCTTCTCACAGAACCTCCTCCTAGAACATGCTTGATCTGTGTTTACTCTACTGAATAGACAAAACCCTGTGATTTCCCTGCAATCTAAAAGGTTGGAGTCAAGCCGGAAACAGGATGCTGATGTACAGGGGATGTGGTCTTCGGCTGTATTCACCTGCAGCCTCCTGATGCCTCCAAATGTAGGTTTTTCATTCAATGAAGAGTTGAGTAGTCTCAACAATGAGTCTGAATTTTGAATTAAGCTTTTCACTATGACCAATACAATTTATTTTAATAAATACACTATGTCAATTTCAAAACTTCAAGTTAGATAAACTTGGCAATAATTGCTTATGTTATAAAAGAATTCTTTACCACATCAAGGATCTGGTATGAAGAGCTTTCAAATGCCAAACACACCTGTGCAATTAATACCATTCAGTATATAAAATTTTGATTTATATGCAGTTATTGTAACTGTACTTCTAGTATAGTCTAAGATATATACCAAACCTAATATAGATTCATGGAAGAAGAATAACATGGTCTTAAATTTCTTTTTGGTAACAATAGATCACATTATGCAGCTCTGCAAATACAAAGCTTTTGTTTTTTAAGCGAATGATCTGCTTGAAGTGCAATGGGAAGTCCAGCTTGGTATTTGGCCGGTTGATGTGAGGGCAGTAGCCATTATTTTCACTGAAGTGACACAGTATTTTCAGGGATCTACCTGATGTTTAGAGACCTTTTTGCCAGTAGTTAGAAATGGTTCAAGCTACCAATTATTTTATCATGTGGCTGCTGAATGATGTGTGCCCTTAATACTGGTTCCTTTGGAAGAGAAGGAAAAGAAAAATAGTAATTGCAGACTAGAAAAGATTTGGTGGTAAATCTAAAAGTATGAAAGTATGTTCCTTTGACCTCTCTTGAGGAATTATCTGAGAAGCTCAGCCATTTCAGTAAAAGGGGAACATGGCAAATTTTCAAAGTCCTGAACGGAAAGAGCTTCAGAGGAATTCTCCGGATGCAACAGTGCTTAGTTCTCTGAGATTTTGACTTAAGAGAAGACAGATGTGCAGGCAAATGAGAAATGCTGTGCTTCCTGTCTCTCAGTGTCCAGAATGTAGGGTGTAGGCTAGAGCTTGTGACACCCAGTAATAACCACCCCCCAAAACCCTCTCCAAGGTTAACTTGTGACCATTGACATATTAAGCTTCTCAGTTACTGCTTTGTTTCTTTGTGCCAAATGTAGAGTTCAGAAAGATGTAAAAGAAAAAGCATTTTATTAAAATAATGCTTATGAAAATAATTCAGTTGGTAGCTGGAGTTGTTATGATCTCTAGATTTCCCTAGAGAAGGACTTAAGCCCAGGCTGCCCAGGGCTCCACTAGTGCTGGTGCTGTTGGCTCCTGGTCAGGTAATGTCTTTATGGAGATGTGGGCTCTTCTTTCTTCCTCTTTTGGAGGGTCATTTTGAATGTAGGAACGGGAAGAATTGATTATTCCTTTTCCTAGCGCAGCCTCGGGTAGTTGCAATACTTAGTTCTTCATACAAACTGTGCAATCAGTTTCTTACTGAAAGTGTACCCTGTCTATATGCCGAAAACCTAGAGTCACGAAGGATATTTTAGCCAGTAGTCAGAAACCTTCAAACAGAGTTGCCATCTCTGGAGATGATCCAGTGCAACCTTTGTCTGGGGCAGGAATTCCCCTAGCACGCCCGCCTCTCTCTGCTTGGACCTGCCAATCCCCAAGGCACTCCTACTCCTCTGTCAATTGGCTCTGAATTTTAGAAAGTTCATTGTGCTGCACCAATCTCTTCCTCCAGAAATGGCTGCTTCATTGGCCTTGATTCTCCCTTTGAAGTCCCCTCAAAGATCCACATTTTATTCCCCATAAAAGCCACTTGAGCCATCAGGACATTCAAAGAAGGAATCAGGGCCGAGAGTCTTTACCTTTCCAGTCAGAGTGACCCAGTTTCCCCAGTCACCTGAAAGGACAGATCTAAGGATTGGATGCAACTGTGTGTCTGGCCAGGCTGGAGGGGAGAAAGGCTGGAGGTGGGGTCTGGCCAGGCTGGAGGGGAGAAAGACTCTGTAGCCTCATTTCAGAGTTTCTCCTTGGATAACGTAGCTCCTGAAGACCCCCTCTAGAATTTGCTGTGTGCTCCCTCTTCTGGGCTGTATTCTGGGCCACAGGGGAAGGGCCCGCAATTTGGTGTGTGAGAGACCTAGTGGGCTGCAGAGGATAGTGTCTGGAATCGTGGCTGCCATGGACAGACCTGTGTGAGCCCCTCACTCAGACTCAGTTCCCTCCTCACTTTGATTACTTCTAAGGCGCTGTATCAGTTTCCTACGGCTGCTGTAACAAATCACCTTGATTAAAACAACAGAAACGTATTCTTTCTAAAGTACAAAATCAAGGTATGAGCAGGACTGCACTCCCACTAGAGGCTCTGGGAGAATCCCTCCTTGCTTCTTGCAGCCCAGGTGGCTATCAGCACTCCTTGACTTGTGGCTGCATCCCTCCCATCATTGCCTCCTTCTCTTCTGTCTGTGTTAAATCCCCCTCTGTGTCCCTCTTATAATGACACTGGTCATTGGATTTAGGGCCCACCTGGATAATCCAGGACAAACTCTTCATTTGAAGAGCTTTGACATAATTATATCTGCAAACATTCTTTTTCCAAATAAGGTTTGGGATTAGGATGTGGACCCCTTTCTTTTTCAGTGCTTTGGTGCTCCACTTTCTCTTCATTCTGCATGTTTCATGTCGCTCCCTTTCTTCAGCCTTCAGGCTGCTGCTCTGAGAGGGCTGGGGCTGCTCTAATCATCCCTGTTCCATCAGCCTGGGTGGGGCTTAGGAACTAGGCTGCCCAGGAAAACACAGCTCTTTCTGGTCCATTCCCTCATTTTCACCAGGCATCCTCTGGCTAGTCAGTGAGTTTTTATCATTGGGAAGTAGAAGCTGGGCTATTAAAAAAATTCACTTCCAGTTCTTAGACTGGGGGGAGATTTCTGCTGTGGATGGAGAAGATCACACAGAGGAAGATTTAATGTCCTTGCATTTCCTCTCTAATTCAGTCTGAGATTGGCTCATTAAATTCTCTGTGCCCATGCACATGTCTCTTTCTGTAAAAAGTCAGGAAATGCTGCTTCCCAACCCTAAAAAGTGTGTTGTGGTGTGATGTTGCCCTTCAGCCAGCCTGTTTCAGAAGTTCCAAGGTCCTTTCAGTGGGATCTTCAGTCTGCTGATGGATTCTTTGCTGTGTCGTAATGCAATGCACAAAATATATTGTCCTCCAAAAAGTGTCCCACTTTTCTCCAAGAACAGTGTACCACTGTTTTGCAGTCGACATTTCAGAGGCCAAAAAGCCTAGGGTGAGGATTGGAACTAAGGAAAAGCAGAGGACAGTGGCCTGCCAGTGTCTGGTATTGAGCACTCCTGACTCTGCTTGTGGTTGTCACTGCTGTCCAGCTTGCTGGCCACACCTGCTCAGAGCATCCTTCTGGCCTCCTGCTCCTCCCAGTTCAATATCTTTGCTAAGAAAGGCCTGTGTAGTGTTGGGGGCAGGAAGGGGTGGGAAGGAGGGAGGAGACAGATGAATCAGAGTCCTTGCCCAGCCTGCAGCTATAGCAAGTTGGTGCAGGGCAGGGTGCTGCGTGTTACAGAGACCCATGGGAGCCCAGCAGAGGCCTTCCTAGGAAGACTTCCAAGAGGGATTGGCATTTGAACTGAGCCCTCATGGGTGAGTAAGAGGCAGAGAAAGAGGAGAAAGGTGGCTAGAGCAGTACGCCCAAAGGTGCCTTCAGCTGTGTCCCCACCAGGGTTCAGATTGCTCCTTTCCTGGTCATCCATCTAGACCTGACCTGGAAGAACTTTGGGTTTGAAAGGGACCTTAAGGATCCTTTAGTAAGGCAGATAGCCCAGCTGCACTGCATGAGACCCTGAGGGCAGGGGAGGACAAGCCGTTCAGCAATGTCAGGCTTCTGATTTTGTTTGTTGAGTTTAAAGAATGGTGATTCCCCATTTTTAATAAGGCTCATTTGATGTAGTCACTCAGAAGTAACCCCACATCATGTCCTGCTTTGTCGGAAAAGGCTTTTCCAGACTGAGGGATCTCCCCTTCTGCCCATCATCCTTTCAAGGTAATACTCCCCAGAATGTGTGGTCACAGGATATTTCCATGTAATAACCTGCCCCACTTGACTCTGTGTTTCCCTTGGGCAGGGGCTGAACCTTGGTGCTCACTCAGTCTGGAGCCAAGTAGAGGATCTGGTCCAGGAGAGGCTCGGGCTACAGGGTTGACTGGTGAAAGGGCTGTGAGATGGGTTTGCCTTGCTTGTAGCCGGCTCCCAGCTGCCTTCGCCGCCCTTTATAGTCACCAGTGGTATCCTAGCTAAGTCAGGAGCAAAAGTGGGTCTCTCTGTTTCTCCATCTTATACCTGCTCCCCAGAGGGGCTAGACTGACAACTGAGTGTTAGTGAGGGATGGCGCCTGCTCTCTGCATTTTCAGAGGGTGGGGAAGCTGCAGACCTAACATTCAGCCTCTGAAACACAGACAAGCCCACTGTGAACTTGATCAAATATGTTCTCACCTGGTTCTTCCTCGAGACCCTGTAGCCTCAGGGCTGGGGTCAGAGAGGCAGTGAGGTGCAGGACACAGTGCCTGGGCTTTGCCTCAGTCAAACCCAGTTTACTAGCTGTGTGACCAGAGGCATGTTATTTATTTTTTTATTTTAATGGACTGTCTGTGGGTTTTAAACTTACAAAAAAAGAAGATATGAGGAGTATTTGATTGCTGTTTTCTACCTACACATGGTAGATTTCATACGGTAGAAATGTTAATTTTCTTCTTATATTATCTGAAAGACTGTCATGGAGAAGAGAGAGACTTGATCATGTGTTAGAGGTTGTCCAATATCAAACTTAATTTCCTCCAAGCCATCATCACAGCAAATTCCATCAGCCCTTCATCTTCCTAACTCCTCAAGCATCGCTGGTACTTTTCATTTCTTTCTCTCTTATACCTACTAATTACTGCCAACTCTCTTTGTGCATCAGAATGTTTGCTTCCCCACTTTGTGCCTCAGTTTCCTCTCTGTGGATTGGTTTTTTTCTAAGGTCCTTCTAGCCCCAATTCTACATTTGATTCCACAGCATTGATTGATCATCCACTATGTGATGTTCTAGGCCCCAAGGCCCATGGGATGGAGAAACAGTCATCACCCTTTAGAGGTCACAGCCTAGTATGGAGACAAGCAAGCAAAGCAGCCTGGTGGGAAATGCTATGGTAGGGAATGAATCCAAAGTTGAGGGGTTCTGAACCAGAAGAGGGAGGGATTAGCCTCTTGAGAAATGCATGGGCTCTTTGCCCAAAGGGAAATTATCTAGAAATGTTTGTTGCCTGCATGAAAACAAGGGTGATGGAAACTGGTTCCTCCCAGTGGCAATAGGATTTCACATTGAATTGGAATCTCAGGATGGAAAATCCCAGCAGAGATGGCATGTAGTCGAGGCCCTTTTTCTTCTTTTCTCCTTTCCTGAACAGAAAAAAATTCATCCAAATCGCCAGAATATATTGACCTTTATGCACAGGGGCTCTTGGGACTTGCAGCACAGTTTAGCAAGTACCATTTGTGTGCCTAAGTGAGAAATTTCTAGGTAGATGCAGAAGTACATAACTAAAGAGAATTAATCTATCGTTTGCCAAAGCTAAATCTCAAGGACACTTTTAATTTTCCTAGTTGCCTGGATGACAGCTAAATGCATACAACTTGTACTCTCCCATCTCTTCTCTTATATTTATTCTGCCAAATTTAATTGGTTAAATTCTATAAGTTTTTATTGGTTGTCTATTATAAGTTAAATGCAGTGTTGAAAGACTATGAGTAGGAGAGAATGTATCACGATCCAGAGGTTTCTTTTCTAGCAGTACTGATTATACCTAGGAATCAACCATCTATTCATTGGGGAGTGCTGAGTACATTTGTGTGAGTGCCAGGATTCCTGCCCCAGGCAGAGAAGTAGGGAGAGATGGATGGTGAGGATGGTTCTCAAGAGGAGTTGCTGGAGTCCTTAGAAGAACCTGCATTGGAGATGGGCCAGAATTGCAAACCAGAGTTGCCATACAGGAGGAGGAAAGCAGTTCTGCAGTTGAATTCAGTATGAACTAACTTTTTAGGCTCATCCTTGGCCCCATATTCTCATGCCTTACCAATGAAAATATTCCTTCAATGCAGTGTTTTCTAACATGCCTCAGGACCTTTGCTCATGTCCCCTTTGCCTTGCTTACTCTTTTCCTTCTCCTATCTGTAATATTCTGAGCTGTCTTTCAAATGTGTACTTCTGCTGTTGGGTTCTCAGTGGTGCTCCCGTTCCTGGCTTCTTCTATGTTTTGTTTATATTTCTTCCTTTTATGGTGCCTGGAGCACCTCCCCAGACCTCCCCAGAGATACCAGTGAATGAATGGATGCATGATTAAATAACTGATTATTGGATTCTGAATCTGACTTCTGGACTGAAACTATGAAATGTTTGCTGAGAAAAGAATGGAGGGCACCAAAGTGAAAATGTGGGGGCAGGTGCAGAACAGGAAGAACACTAGGCTGCCCTTGGAGGTGGAATGTGGAAAATATCCTTTGGAGAAAGAACAGAATGTCAACTTTCTGATGAATAGAAGTATACACTTTGTGGTTTGGTTTTTTTTTTTTTTTTTTTTTTGAAGTACTAGGAAAAAATACTGTAGACAATAAACATGTAGGGGGAAAAAACTGCAAGTAATCAAAGAACTGCAAATAACAGCAGTAACACTCCCTTTCTAAATCTACTGAATTGGGGGTCAGTGAGCAATTGGGGGAAGTAGCTCTCCTGTCAATGGGGGAGTAAGAATGGGATAACCCTTCTGGAAAGTAGTTTAGCTATATTTTAAAAATGTATGTAGTCTTTTACCTGACATTGTTGTGTCTCAGAATTTATCCTAAGAGAATGACTAGAGAAATATTGTGCAAAGATGTTTATCTTGATATTATTTGAAATATCGAGATTGCTAAAATAATCCAAATATCCAGCAATAGGGGATTCACTTTTAAAATCTTCCTGTCTATAGGGAATAAAAAAAAATAATGCTGTAGAATAATAGGGAAATGTTTACAGCTTGTTCGAAGAAGAAAACCTGTCTATAAACCAGAATCTGCAGTAAGTTTCCAAAGCTGTTGAAAACGTGTGTCTTCATGCAAAAAACTACAAGGGTATTCAGCAACTTGTAGCTTGTAGTGGGTAATTTTTATTTTCTTTTTTCCCAAAGAAGAAAAATTTCTTAACTTTCTACCAGGCACATGTATTACTTCTATCATCTGAGGGGAAAGTGAGTGTTATTGAAGAAGCAGAGATAAGCTATTGGAGAGCATTGTTTGAGCTGCAGCAGGTTGAAAGCAAGAAGGGCACATCGTTTATCTTGCAAATTCCAGGCAGGTAGTGTTTTCATAAGAAAGAGTGGTCTTAGGTCCATTTGCGTGAGTGTATTTATAGAAGTGAAAGCTTTAGGGGAAGGAAATAGATTGATTTTTTTTCCCCTTGAACTTTTGAAATTATTTTTTCCACTCCATTTGTAATTGAGCCCAGAGAGCTATTCTTATTTCTTCCTTTCTTGGGCACTGTGTTAGACCTAAAAATGTTAACTGGCTTAGGATGTGGGTTTTGCTAAAATGGTTCCCCTTGAAGTCTTCACCGGACTCTCTCCCAAACTTAAGAACTGGGATCGTCAAGACGACCACCTTTTGAAATATGTTTTTCTCTTTTACTTGATGTGTTTTGCCCCCACATCCTTGGATAACCAAGTTGGAAATCATCCCGGCATGTGGTTCTGGATGCCATCAGCCACATTTAAGGGACTCAGGAGAATGCACCTGCCTTGGGAGCTGTCTATTTGGAAGGTTTATTTTGAGGCCAATCTGGCATCACCTTATCCTGTGGACGTAACATTAGTCTGCAGAAAAAGAGATCAGAGCTGGGTAGAATCTCTTTAAATATTAATTATAGTGATGCCTTTTGCCCCACATCTCCAAAGAGCTCTGAGCATTTCGCAGACATTACCTCATCATTAATTTTCACAGTGTTTTTGGGTGAGAAACTGATGACAGGTATTATGATCTTCACTTGGGGCAGAACAGAGAAATATTTTAGATAGTCAAAGTAAACTTTGAAGAGGTCCTGACTAGATCTCAATTGATAATAAAAATTGAGGCAGGCTTTTGGGCACCTGCTTTCACAGTTTTCCAGCATTTCCTACCAATTAAATTGCCTTCCTGCATTTTGCTCTACGTACATTCATTGAGTGGCTGCTGTGATCAAGGTACAGTGCTGAGCACTGTGACTAGGAGGGAAGTTGAACTTCCCTTAGTCCCACGTAAGGGCTTTGATGATATGACTTCTACCTGCCATTCTTAGCCGAAATGCCTCAAGCCTGCTTCAAGTACACATTGTCCCTCATATCCCTCTTCCCCAACTGGTCTTCAGGGCAGTCCCGTGCCATCTCCCATATATAGTCTTTGTTTATTTTTCTCCCTATCCCTGCAGGTATTCTGTCCTTCATAGCTTGGTCACCTCCTTCACAAATCACCCTGCCGTATCCACAGCTAAACATCTTCTCCCACCATTAAATTCCCAAGCATTCTACTAGCTTCTCTGCAGTGGTCCTTACTTGATTTCACTTTGTATTTTAGTGACTTATGTACACTCCTTGATGACATTTCCAACTTTTTGACTGTCAGGATGGTCCAGTTCATCTTTGTGTCTCTCTCAGTGACTTGGCCATGTTAATTGTCTAAGTACTTGTTCTATAAAGAAATAAAATGAGCATAATTCCAGGCCAGTGGTCACCAGTTTGCGCAAATGACAGTCACCCCTACTTGGCCTCATCCCTCCTTTGCTCCTATTCAGTGAGGCACTTACTGCATGTAGTCCTCTTCTGTCCCCTCATTGCATCCATACCATCTTTAACCTAATAATTGTGTATTGAAAATCATTCTTCTGTTATGGCATTCTAGGGACACACAGGAAAAAGGAGATAATTGGGGCAGTTTTAAGAAGATTACCTCTGTGTTTATTTCTTTTTTGACCCCTCTTGTGCAAATCATCCACACTGCTCTGGACCCTGGAATTTCAAAGGGCTTTATCTAGTCTTCTGTGTTCATAAGCTGGCATGAGGGCTAAGATTGTCTCATGCTCCACCTGTGGCAGGCTGTTGAGGATGGGCACATTACTTAATCTTCCTGTGGTGTCATTTCTCCATCTGTTAAGGGGGGATAATGTGCTTGAGGGTGACCTACCTTCCTGGGATGTTGTGAGGCTTATTGACTTAATGCTGTTGCTTTTAACTTTAACCAAAGATGACTAGGTGGAACCAGCAGGAAAACAGGCACAGAATAAACTCTACAGTCACCAAGTGGATGCCTCATGAGACCTCAGATACCATCTTCTGTATTGCCCTTGGCATAGAAGAAACCAGTTTACCAAGCAAGGATCTCTAAGGTTTCCCCTTTTGCCTGATTCAAGTGACGGAAGTCTTGGAGATGAGAATGACTTCTGGTGGGGGTGGCCTGTTATGCTGAAGGCAGAGAAGTCAGTCTTATGTTGAGAGGCATAGTTGTGGCTGTCCAGCACCAGCATATAAGTGGAACCCATGCCACAAAGATACCATTCAACTTTGCCCATATGGTCCAGTGATCAGTTTCACTTGGGTTCACTGATGAGCTAGGAGAAAGTCATTTGATAGTCACATTCTTGTGGCCACAAACTTGGGAATGTGGCCTTTTATCTTTAAAAATAGCTGTGTGTTGGGAGGCCCAGGAGCAGTGTCCTAGGATGAAGGGGAGGTGCCAGCATGGGGAAGAGAGGCAGATCTTTCCTTGGAGGACTTCAGTTTTGCAAGACTGGTGAGTTGACGTTTTTGCGTTTTGTAATGTGTCCTGTTTTCTCTAGACTGTTCTCAGAAAGGGAGCTATGTTTTGTTTTGTCTTTTAGTTGTATATTTGTTATTTATTTCCACGATATATTTGTTCTTGAGCACTTTTATGAAGTCTGTTGAAGGAAAGATTCTTTGTCTTCATAATTGTAATTTATTTGTTATGAGTTCTTCTCAAATTTAACTAGTCATTATTACTTATGTTTGTTTTATGTTTTCAAATTGCATCATATTTAATTATTTGACGTATAGATGGAATAATCATTAAACACTTTGGAGTTAAACTGTCAACCGATTTCCAAAATTGTGAAATTGTGGGATGTAAGATCTAATACTGGAGATTTTCAGGATGCATATCTCTGTATTTCTAATGTACAGTGATGTTGCAAGAGGGTAACACATATTCTTCGGTTACACAGCTAACTAGTAACAGAATTACGAGCTGAATCTAGTTCTCCTAAACTCCCTTGTCTGTTAACTCAGGTCATCCTACAGAATTTACCTTCTGAACTATACAGGTGAGAAGGAAAAAAAGTCACTCTCTGTTTAATTCCTCAGTGTACCTTCATCTAATTAAAAGTGAATCTTCTAGCTTTAGAAATGCCTATGCCATATACCATAGCTGATCTTCCTCCTTGAATCCTTTGATTCATTGGTTGATCTACATGGATCCTTAAAGTATGGTTCCTACCAGCATTGCCTAGAGCTTGTTAGAACTGCAAAAATCATCAAAACAAAAAGACATTCTCTTACATGGGAGAAGATATTTGCACATCACATATCACAAGGGGTTAATATTAAAGATATATAAAGAACTGGACAATAAAAAAACTCAATTAAAAAACGGGCAGATAACCGGAATAGATACTTCTCCAAAGAAGACATGCAAATGACCAATAGGCACATGAAAAGATGCTCATAACCTCTCATTATTAGAATGCAAATCAGAACAACAATGAGATATCACCTCACACCTGTGAGAATGGCCATTATCTAACAAGTGCTAGAAGAGCGTGGAGAGATGGGAGCCTTATACATTTGTGGGATTGTAAATTGGCTCAACCATTATGGAAAACTGTGTGGAAATTCCTCAAAAAGTTAAAATTAGAAATTTTAGAGAACCCACTTACTACACTTCTGGGTATTTGCCCAGAAAATATAAAAATACTAATTCAAAAAGATATATACACCTGCCATGTTTATTGTAGCATTATTTACAATAACCAAAAACTGGAAACAACCTAAGTGCCCACCAGCTGATGACTGGATAAAAAAGCTGTGATGTATCTATACACGATAGAATAATATTCAGCTAAAAAAGTAAAGATGAAATCCTTATATTTGCAACAGCATGGATGGACCTAGCGGGAATTGTGTTTTACACAATAAGCCAGGTAGAGAAAGAAAAACACCACATAATTTCATTCTTATGTGGTATATAGAGAAAACAAACAGATGAACTAAAGGGCACAATGGCATGATGGGGAGAGATGTGGGCTTTCAGTGGTGAACTTAATGTAGTATGAACACTTGTTGATTCACAGTGATGTGCACCTGAAACTTATATAATACTATAATGCAATGTTACTTCAATTAAAAACTTTTTAAGCTTACAGGCCTCCCTAGTGGCACAAGGGGTTAAAACGCAGCACTGTGAAGCTATCC
This sequence comes from Talpa occidentalis, assembly GCF_014898055.3. Classification (NCBI taxonomy): domain Eukaryota; kingdom Metazoa; phylum Chordata; class Mammalia; order Eulipotyphla; family Talpidae; genus Talpa; species Talpa occidentalis. The sequence continues at coordinate 52,427,559 of NW_023605083.1, forward strand.
GCAGCCTCTGCAGCACTAGTTTGATTCCTGGCCAGGGAGGTGACCCACATGGTGCAGCAGACCTCTCCTGTCTCGCCCGCTGCTCCCCTCAGCAGGGTATTTGAGTCAGTCTGCCTGTTTTCCCCACATTTTCTGGTGAATCCTCTCACTATCCACATCTTTGTCCTGCACCCCAACTCTTGTATGCATAAATAAAAAAATCTTAAAAAAACTTTTTATGTTTAAAAAAAAAACACAGAAATGCAGAATCTCATTCCCTCCTGAGACCCACAGAAACAGGAGCTCTGGGAAGGGACCTATCTGTGTTTTAACACGCTCCCCAACCCTATACCCAGAAAAATTGGAGAACCACATCCTGGCAGGACTAAAAACACACCCTCCATGTGTCTGGCAGCCAGGACAGTGATGCACCTTGGCTTTTTGTGGGTTTTGAGTTTTCTTCCCTGAAGAAGGAGCAGAATTTCTGTTGCTTCTGCAGTTTTTAATAGTAATAACCTCCCTTCTCCACTCTGCTTCCTCCTATCACCTCCTCCCCCCATATACATACATTTAATAGGAATGAAATAGCTGTGAGCAAATAATGACAGTAAATAGATTTCAATAGAAACTGGATTGTAGATAGATAAAATGTCCCAGATTGGGGGGTATTTCCCGTTTCAAGAATTGCTGCCTCTCTAAGCAAGTGACACATTAGACTGTTGCTGACCATACTGTGCTTCATTTTTTTCTCATTTGTTATTTTATTCATTCCACATATATTTTAGTACTTTCTATTTGCATGACATATTTTGAGTGTGGGGGAAAATGTATTTGACTTTATAGTCTATCAGGAGATAGAGAATATGTTCAGAAATAACTGTTGTACAAGCCAATGATAAATGCAGGAGATACATATCTAATAAAAGGGTTGTGGAAGTCTGGAGGTGGAAGAGAGCCCCTGCTCTGGGGGAGGACATCACAGAAGACTTCATGGAGGAGGTGGCATTTGAGTGAGACTTAAAAGGAAATAGGATTTTGATTTGGGAGTGGGTACAAAACATACTAGGCAAATAATGGCATAGTAGGGGCTCTTATGGTATTTTGAAGGTGATTAGAAGAAAATGAGGCTAGAGAAGTAGGTCAGAGATAAACAGAGGAAGATCATCAAGCACCCATTTAGGAATTTGTTTTTCATATTGAAGGCAATGGAGAGCCATTGAAGTGTTTTGAATGAGGGCGAAGCATGTCCAGAGGTTTGCTTTTAGTAAGATTAATCTGCCATGAATATATGAAGTAAATTGAAATGTGTGAGGGAGAATGGAGAGGCTTTTGTTTTTATTTTGCAGCAGTATGTTGATATATTGAAAAATCATCTTAATGTTTAATTAGGAGGTAATTGCTTTTTTTATAATGGTCATTGGATTTTTTTTTTTAATGGTCATTGGATTTTGAAATAAGCATCCAGGTCATAGATTATTGTCTGGAAGGCACACAGCTCTAGTTTTATAATGAGAAATCTGCAAGAAATAGAAACTGCACATAGAAGGGCTTTATTGGAAACTTCCAACACTAACTCTTCTTTTTTAATAATTTAATTTTTATTTTTAATAATTTAATTTTAATTTTTTTAAACAAAAAAAAATTTTATTCAGTTTACTTCATTTACTTGTAAAATCTACACTATTGAACACTTAAAATGTGGATCTTTGTTGCTTCTTCCTACTCTGTCACTTAGAAACTTACTTTGTTAAAGCGCCTGAATCAAACTCATTTTACAAGGATCTGCTTCATCCCATTGAGGGCTCTAGTGAACACAGTGGTAGGAAATATGAATGTCATAAAAAATTTAATGTGTTGTTACTTCTAGTATTTGTAGTAGGACTGTCTTTATCAGACTTGTCTAGTTGGCATCATTGGTTTCAGTCATTCAACCAGAATCTACCGAATATCTATTAAACTGAAGAATTGTACAGCTAAAAACTAACACATCCATGTCCCTACTCACATGGAGCTTATATTCAAACAGAGCTTATATACACAAGTAAACAGTCAAATATAGTTCCAAGGGCAGGAAAGTATGAAGTATGGTTACTCTGGAAGCACTTGACCAAGTGTTGGAGGTCACAGAACACTTAACAGTGCTTATTTGTTTTTTTTTTTAAAGATTTATTTATTTATTTGTTTGTTTGTTTGTTTATACAAGCACTGGGTACATTCAGAAGCGCAGGAGGGCGAGAGAATTCACCAGAGCCAGAGCAGGGAGCAGAGCAGGCAGAAGGACCGAAGTACACTGCTGAGGGGAGCAGCGGGCGGCAGGAGAGATCTGCGTGCCATGTGGGACCCTCCTCCGGTGGCTGGGGAGCAACCGGGAATCAAATCGGCACTGCAGAGATTGCAGGCAGCTTCGCAACCCAGTGCTCAACTGCTGTGCCACCGGGGAGGCCCAAAATTTTCCTGTTATTTGGATAGATACCTAGTAGCAATATTGCTAGGTCAAATGGGATTTCTATTTTTAATTTTCTTGAGATATCTCCATACCAATTTTTTCCACATCATTTTCTACAAGGGCTGCGTTCCCGCCAACAATGGATGAGAATTCATTTTTCACTGCAACCTTGCCAACATTTGTTGATTCCATTCTTTTTGCTATGGGCCATTCTCACAGGGGTGAGGTGGTATCTCAATGTGGTATTAATTTGCATTTCTCTTATAATAAGTGATGTTGAACACGGTGTTGCCAAATCATGGAATCAACCCAGGTGCCCTTCAACAGATGAATGGGTAGAAAAACTGTGGAGCATATATTCGATGGACTATTACGTAGCAGTGAAGAAAGATGAAATGGTGGGATTTGGCACATAGTGGATGGATCTTGAAATGATTATGTTGAGTGAAGTCAGTCACTGACTTCTGAAGAAAGACAGATTTCTAATGGTTTCACTCACCTGCAGGCTATTAATACAAAAAAAAATTAAATGCAACAAAGTAGAAATAAAAATTTGAACTCATCAAAAAAGAAGATAATTGCTAATGGAAGGATGGATGAGGGAGGCAAGTGGGGTATGGGCATGGGTGGTTTGGTGGAGATGGGGGTAAAAAAAGAAAACAACCAGTAGGTTATAAACTGAACCCTAGAAATCAATTGGGGGGGCCTGGTAGGTACCTATGAGGGAGCCAGGGTTGCTGCTAGGGAAATGAGGAATGACTCTAGTGAGTATGAGGTTTCTTTTTGGGATGATGACAATGCTTTAAAATTGATCATAGTGGGCCTCCCTGGTGGCGCAAGGGGTTAAGCACCGCACTATGAAGCAATCCACAGCCTCTGCAGCACAAGTTCGATCCCCGGCCAGGGAGAAACCCACATGGCACAGCAAACCTCTCCTGTCTCGCCCACTGCTCCCCTCAGCAGTGTGCTTTGGTCAATCTGCCTGTTCTGTTCCCCATTCTGTCTCTGGTGAGTCCTCTCACCCCCCCCCCCGCCCCAGCATCTCTGGCCTGTACCCCAGCTCTTGTATGCATAAATAAATAAATCTTTAAAAAAAATTGATCATAATGACAGTTGTACATCTCAATATACAAAAAAGGTTGACTTGTACACTGTAAGTGGATGAATTGCATGGTATATGAATTACATCTGAGTAAAGCTGAGTAAAAAAAAAGTATCAATCAGACAACCCAGGAGTGGGAAGTGTTTACTGGCAGTGAAATAGCATATGAAAAGAGCAAAAATGGAAGAAGTTCAATATGTCTGGAACTCCCTGGGAAGTGGAGAGCAGTGAGATAGAGGAAAGCAAAGGGGCTGGCGAGGTGAGTGGGGTTTTGAACATCTTTAAATTATACAACTCTATGAAAACAGCAGCTACCATATATGGAGTCCTTATCAGCACAGTTCTAAGCAGTTCACATGCATTGACTCATTAATCCTCACAACAACCTTGTGAGGTGGGTACTACTGTTATTCACTGCATTTTACCAGTGGGGTTTGTTTGCACCTTATTTTGTTTTTCCTGGGATGTTCTCTGGGTTCCAGTTAGCACTTCTTAAGATTTGAAGAAAGAGGATGTGCTCAGACTTCCTTGCGCATTCTCTGTTGCCAGTCCTTTGTTTCTTTTCCTTAGGGTAGTGCCTCAGTGAGCATCTTGTTACATAATCTTTTCCTTCTTTCCTTTGGCAAGACTTGTAGCCAGGGTAGTCTCATTGTCCTTTTAAAGTGGGGTAACCCAAACTGGACACTTTTCTCTACTGAGATCAGGGATACACACAGAATGTTTAATTAGGACTGAATTTCTGGGTTTCTGGCCCTCTGGTTGCAGCCATCTCTGCAGCACGTTGGCATTCATTCTAAGTGGGCGGCCCCACTCATGATGGCTGCCATCTCTTCACAGCTGACCCGATTCCCTGAATCGTTTGCTATAAACTGGGCAATTCTACAGGAAGTGGGAGAGAATGCCTAATTAGGGCTTAATTAAGACAGCCAGAGTGGCCTGTTGGCCTGCACCCTTGCACAGGGTGCTGATTGGCAGGCAGCACCTGGTGTTCTTGGCTGTTTGACAACCATCAGCCGCTCCCAAGCCCCTTGCAGAGATGAGCAAGGCACACAATGACCTGCTGGCTGGCAGGACTGCTTCCTAGACGCCCTGGAGCAATTTAGACACCCCTTTTTGGTGAGCTGGCACACACTGCCTCATATTGCTTAGGAGTTATTTATCTAGGTGTCCTATCCTCTCTGTAACACAGTAAACTTTCCAGGGGCAGAGGCAGTGTCAGGCTAACCTCAGTCTCCTCTACCACACCCAGCACAGGGTGCTTGATATGAGTTGAACAAAAGGCACTGATTTTTGAACCAAATCCCTTGGCTTGAATTTGCCATAGACCCTTCAAACTGGAGTCTGAATAGCTGGGGACCAAGCTTTAAAAATACAGAGACTGAGGGGCCCACAAATTCACAGCCAGTGCCATGTCTATGGGAAGAGTGAGGACTTTCAGAGGAGACCTCAAGATCTCCAAGGTCAGGACAGAGCATTAATGTCACAGACCAGGAGGTTAAGAGTTCTAGGAAGTATGTCTTAGCCCCATTCCCAGTTCTTATGCTGCAGTCATGCTTGTTATTGGCTTTGCAGCATGAAAAATTTGGAATCCTGCCTTCCTTCCCCAGACAGAGTCATGTGGAGTCAAATCAGTCCACCAGGATGGCAAGCTGCTTCGTATGGACAGTGCTGAGAGTCCTCGCTCTCAATTTTGCAAGCACTGAACTAGTTGTAGGCTTTGTTTTTGGTACTTATAGTATCAAACATGCCCAGAGGCTCTTGAAAATTAGTTGGTGTGTAATGACATTTGATGAATCATTTGGTAGTAAAAAAAAAAAAAAAAACCCAAATCTAGCCTTTGAGTTTATATTCTACAATTTTGTTGAATTGTGCCCAGATGGTTGTGAAGAGACTATTTCTTAACAGTTCTGCACATTTGTGATACCAAGTGTACGGAGAGGGGGAGAACTTCACAGTGAATGTCAAGGGGCCACTAAAGACAGCAGGATCTTATAATCTCTGTGCTAGAAATATTCTAATGGGTGTCTGGTTCAGCTCCTGGGTGCCTTATGTGACTATGCTGCAGCGGTTGGCATATAGAAGAATGTGTCATGAAGAGCCCAATTTCTGAGTCTGGTCCTTTTTCAAGTATCTTGACTGCGTTTGGCATTCTTGGTCATGGACTCTGTGTGTGGACAAGGGGACAAAATACATATAACAAAATTTTCATTTTTAAAGCCACAATTTTACAATTCAGTGGCATCAGATACTTTCACAATGTTGTGCAACCGTTACCATTATCTGATTCTTGAACTTTTTATCATCCCCAGAGGAAATCTTGCAGCCATTAAACAAACACTTCCCACCCCCTCCTCCTCTGTTCCCAGGCAACCACTAATCTGTTCTCTGTCTCTAGAGGCTTTCCTATTCTGAATATTCCATATACTTAGAATCATACAACATGTTGACTTTGTTGTCTGACTTCTTTCACTTTGCACAATGTTTTGGGGCTTGCTCATGTTACAGGACACATCAGTATTGCATTCCTTTTTATGGCTGAATAATATTCCATTGTATGGATATGCCACACAATTTGTTTATCTATTCACCCATTGGTGAACCTTTGGGTTTTTTTCCATCTTTGGTTATTGTGCTTAGAACATACACATGCATGTTTTTGTTTGAATTTGCATTTTCAACTCTTTTGGGTTTATACCTAAGCATGGTATTGCTGGGTCAGTAGTAATTTTAACTTAATAAAGATGTGCCAAAATCTTTGCTTACTCCTTTTTTGAAACTGTTTGCTGTCAGTCCTCTCTAATCATTTCTTCTGTTTCCTTCATAGCTCCCTTGAGTCCTCAGACCTTGAAATGATGGTGCCACTCAGGGCTTGTTCATTCTCTCTAGTGGTATACTTAACCCTGACTACACATTACAATCAAGCCCTGCCAAACCCCCACCTGAGACCTGTTAAATCAATGTCTTTGGTTAGATGGAGCCTAGCACATTGGTGTTATTCAAAGGGCTTCAGTAATTTTGTATGCATCCTCTCTCCAGTAATCCATTATCATGGTTTCAACCTAATAATTTGTCCACTTTTCATTTTAACTCCAATTGTCTACTGGATATTTCTGTGAATGCTCCTCTAATTCAACTGTTTCCAACCAAACTCTGCATTTTCCCTCTCAAATGTGGCCTTCTATCAGTCCCTTGGTCACAGGGACCACCATCAACAGTAATCCAAACCAGAAACCTGAGAGTTATCTGTGGCTTTTCTCTCTGATTCCATTTTAATATGATTACTTCATTCATTCAATCATTATGTGAGGAAGACAAAAACAACATAGATGAAACAGTTAAGTAACAATAGGGATAAGGGAATTAGCTTCTGAAAGTAATAATAACATTATGAAAATTGTCATTATTGAGAATTTTCATAGTGCCTTGCATTCTGATACTACTTTGTATATATATTCTCTAATTTACTGTCAGCTCACTTCACAGGGGGCAGTATAGGCTCAGGAAGCTTAGGTACTTGTCCAAGAATGTGTGGTTAGCATGTGGTTAGTGAGAAGTGAGATTGGAACCCAGGTCATGTCAATGGCTTGACATGTGAGGTCACTGGGAAGAGCCTTGAGCTCAGCAGTCCTATTAAAGCAAGGAAAGTGGTGGCTCAGGATGTTACCACCTAATGAAATCATCCATTCCCCTGACAGTGCTTGAAAACTCTAGAGAATAGTGCAAAAACTCTTGTAAACTTTGCTTTTGTCTCTACCAGATTATGTCATCCAGGCTGCTCTTACGAAGAATTACTAAATATTTAAATTCCTGCTTCCCACAGTGAATTTCAGACTCCTTGAGGGTGATATCTGTGCGCGCTTGACTCAGTGTTCCCCTCAGTCCTCGTGCCTGGCACATTGTTGCTGATCAGTAAGCATTTCTTGAATAAATGTGTGGATGTTAAAGTTGACTCAGAGTGGAATGGAAATAGGAGTCTTGGTGATATTCATCCAGGTGTGTCGCAGCTGAGTACTTGACTGGAGATTGGCCTCAGAATTAGAAAGAAAAAAGGAAGTCTATGGCCCTTTCAAGAGATGAATGGGAGAACCTATAATGAGACCTCAAAGTGAATGAACTTCAACCTGATCCTGACTTTCATTTCCATATGCTAATGATCTTACTCTCTTTTTCTACCACATCACTTTCTGACATTCTTTTTTTTAAAAGAGTTATTTTTATTTATCCAAGAAATGGGGTACAGGCCAGATGCGCAGGAGGGTGAGAGGATTCACCAGAGACAGAGCAGGGAGCAGAACAGGCAGACTGACGAAATACACTGCTGAGGGGAGCAGCGGGTGAGACAGGAGAGGTCTGCTCACCATGTGGGCTGCTCCAAGGCCAGCGGGGATCGAACCGGCACTGCAGAGGCCGCGGACAGCTTCACAGTGCTGCGCTCAACTGCCTGCACCACCAGGGAGACCCCTTTCTGCCATTCTTGATAATTTCTTTTACTATGTTTGTTTTTTCTTGTCTTGCACTAGAATGTAAGCTTCATGAGGGTAGTCAGTTTTGTCTACTTTGCTTTATTTATGTCTCTATTCTCTGCCAGCCCCCTAGGCTAAGCATGCACTAATTACTTTCTGTTTCTATAGATTTGTCTATTGTGGATTTTTCACATGAATGGAATCATATAGCATGGGATCTTCCCAGTGACTGGTTCCTTCTACTGAGCACAGTATTTTCAAGGCTCACTCATGCTTAATCCCTTCACTTTACAATTGAAAAATCAAGACTCAGACAGGAAGAGTTGTGACTTGGGTCATGCATCCTACTGTAGCCAAGCTGGATCCTGATGGCAGATCACCTGTCTCCCTCTACAGTGCTCTATTCTTTTCTAGGGTGGAGACAAGGGGCTCACAGTAGCAGCTGACTCAGCAACATCATTTTGCCATCCACATTTGAGGCTACTCATGGGCCCCTTCAGGCACAGCTATGGTGAGGCAATGTCTTGGAAGTGGTGTCACTATTAGTATCAGCCTTTCCCCACCTCCTTTCCTGGGTGCATTGGCCATCTGATAGTGTGGATGACTTGTGTGACCAGCTTCTAGTCTTCTGCTTTCAGTGGCCTAGGTCCCCATGCCTTGGGTCACTAGCAAAAGAAAGGCACAGGTTGGGTCCCCATTAGTGCTGACTGTTCCTGCTGCTTCCCTGTGGTTCCCAGAGGGCCCTGGCGAGACCATCTGTACTGAGCTGGATAGGAGGCTAAGCCCTTCCTGAGAGATGTCTAATCCTGTTAGGCAGATGTGAAATCTGAGTAGCAGGACGATGCCCTGGACCTGTGCTTCCCAAAGGCTTGTCTTATACCACTTGGCATCCAAGATGGTCTTAGGTGATAGGCGAGTCAATGCTTTTGTTTTAATAGTGGTATATTTATTTAATGTGTACCAGGGCGGGGTGGGGGGGGGTAACAACATATCCAGCATGATCAGACCTAGGGTTTAATAAATATTATTGTCTAAGATGAAGCCAAATTAGGAGACACAGTACCATAGAATCCTTTCTGTGCAGACTTTGTTTGTTACAGGTGTAGTCTAGCCATTTGCTGATATGGAAAAAGTCAGGAGGGCAGTTTGAGGTCCACTGTCCTTTGGGGACTGCCACTCCGGGGTGCTGATGATCCAGGGTACTTTCCTATGAGCCACCTGCTACATCTCCTTTGCACCTTAACAAGGTGTGATGGTAGAGGGGGCTGTGACTGGAACCCCTTTACATGAAAGGGGTTTGAAAAGCCAGGAGAAACAGATGTAGTAGTTCTTTTGTCCATGGCAAATCTCCTTTTTAGGCATTCAAAGCCCTTTCTATAGAGAGGGATTCCTGTTGGCTACAGAGACTTTACAATAAACTCAAAATGGATGAAGCTGAGTAATGGGTATATGTAGATTCATGATACTCTTCTGTCTACCTTTGTGTATGTTTTTAGGTTCTCCTAAGAAAAATTAGAAAAAAGTTCTGTACAGTAAATCAAAATTCATCATTTTGAGCTTAGAGGAGTTATTTTAGGGCCATTCAAAACAAGCCTCTTATACAGATAGTCCATTCCAATACTTGTGGTTGTTCAGAAAGTCCCCATATATCTTTGTAACTGAACAATATTGTTCAGCTTATTATCTCTGAGATTTTGAAACTGAGATTTTGGAGTCATGCCACATTCAGATACTGGTGGTTTAAGTTCTTTCACTGTATTAACTCTCATTTCCTTCCTCTATGGCATTGTACTGGCTGGCAACATTAATTTTGTGTGAATTTTTTTATTTGTAATTTATTTCTCTTCTAAATGGAATGCTTCTACTTTTCTTTCTAAAAGATTATTGAATCACCTCATATTTCTGGGTTTTTTAATTGAACAAGATTAGATTACATATAACTAATGATTTTCCAGCATCTTATGATATGATCATTGACTTAATTTTTCCTATTTATGAGAAAAAATATATTAATAGTTTTCCTTAAATTCATCTTTTTTCCCCTTAGGGTAAAGGTGACATTATCGTATATAATCCTATAATGTGTTATAATAATCCTCATAATGGGTTATAAGGATTATGTAATGTAATGTATAATCCTTATAATGTGTTATAATGTGTTGCTGGATTTTGCTGAAAGTAATATTTTTTAAACTAACAAACAGATTTATAAAGAAGAATTTTAAATGTAAACAAAGGTAGAGAGAACAATAAAATGACTTTCACATGCCCATCTCCCAGCTTCAATAATTGTTAACATTTTCTGAAGAATTTTATTTAGGAATTGTGTGAATATTTCATGAATGAGATTGACCTTTATGTCCCTTTTTAGTGGAAGCCTTTGTCAGATTTAGGTCTATTTTTAGGCTATTTAGGACTCTCTTTGCATTAGTTGAAGAACTTAGTATCATCTTCTCTTTCGAGGAATATTGCCTGTGAATTTTTGGAAGAGAGCTTGAAATAATTCTTTGATAAACACAACAATGTTTCAATTTCTATGTTCTTGTTTTTCATAATTTTTAAAAATGCACTTTTCTAAGTTTCTTCTTCAGATATAGATTTACTCAAAGTTTTTCTTTTATTTTACTTCTGGTTCTTTCCTTTTGGGGGTAAAAGTGTTGTGCTGCTTCAATTTTCTGAAGGTGATTAACCTTAGGGTAGCTGAAGATAGAAGTAATTTGTGGAAACCATAAAATAAGTGAGCTAAATGTGCTGACCACCTTGCCAGATACCTCTCACAACCAGACAGAGAACAGAGAGGGTGTGACCCTTTCCTGAGGTGGGGGCTGCATGTTACTCATCTGTCATTCTTGGTTACCTACACCAACCATTGAGTGTTTTTTGCAGTGAATTTTTTTTTTTAAATAATAAATGGTCTCATCCTGGAAAAACCAATATTAACCATTGAGTCTCTTGGGCTCTCAGAGGCTGACAGGGTGTTTCAGTGAGATTCTATTTTTATCTTCCAGCGTGGATCTTAGAGGCTTCTCCTTTTAAGATCTTACATGGAAAGTGTACCTACTGCCATGCCCAAGGAACTGATCTAGGAAAATCCTTTGGTAGTGGAGAATGCACTTATCGATATATACACAGGATTAATATGGAAATTTTGGGAGACTCCATTCTTTGAGGCTGACCTTGTTACCCATGAAAACTGAAGGACTTTCCAGGAAGACTCTAAAAAGATACATTCCTAATATAACCTCCAAAGACACACAGATTACTTAGCTCTTCTAGATGATTTGTGTATGATATGCATAGCATATATAAAATATGTAGCACTCTCTGGTATTTTTCTGTAATATTTGTCAGTCTTTGTTCATTTCTCATTTTGTTAGTAGCTTGTGCCAGTGGCTTATTGCTTTGTCAATCTTAAAAAAAAAAAAAACACATTAACTATCTTTATTAAGTGGAGTTTTATTCTAATTTTCCAGCTTATTATTATTTTGATTTTAATTTTGTTCATCCATCCATCCATTCAACAGACATTTATTGAGCCTTATTATGTGACAGGTCCTGAGAGAAAATCAATAGGGATAAGAATGGTCTCTCTTCTTAAATTGCTGACAGTTTAATACAAGGAGAAATGAAATAGTGAAAGAAAAAAAAAAAAAAAAACCTAAGCTGACAAAAGACCTTCACTAATAGGTTAAAAGTCACAGAATGACTCCCAGGGATGTCTTTCAAGAACAGAGTCTCAAATACCAATTGTAAAGCTTTTATATTCCTTCGAGAGAAAAAGAAAGAACTTGAGTCTGTACCTAAATAATATGCTGAAAGACATATGAGCCTAATCTTTCCTTTTTCAAACAATCTTTCTCTTTCCCTCTCTGAAAACAGGTTTTAAGGGAGATTCTTTATAATCTTTGAAGACTAAGAAGTTGAGTTGAAATGTAAGGAGCCTTCCTTGAGAAGGAAGTGCATATCTGAGTTTTGTTGCATTTTGGAGAGATGCTTTTTGTATTCTCTGTATTTGAAACAGGAATTTTTCAACTCAGGAAGTTTACCTTTCATTGTTTCTTTGATTTCAATTTTATGCATTCCTTTTCTATTTTCCCTGCTAGCTCCTTTATTTATAAGTTGATATTCTCCATCTGATTCAAGGTCTGACAGTTTCACTGGAATTGCTATCCAGTTTTATTTTGAAACTTTAATTTAATAGAAGTCATTTTGGGCTCTTCATTTTCTCCTCTATCCTCTACTGCCTCCATTCGTGTTTTTTCTTTTCTCAGTAGCATGTTCTAGTTTCCTGAAGTCTTTTGTTGTCATCTGTGTAATTGCCTATCAGTTTTTAAGATTGCCATCACCCTGGTGTATTTAGTCTCCTTCATTTGCAAAATATCTTGAGACAGTTTGCCTTCTCATATTTGTTTCAGACAACCAAAAATGTGTTCATTTGGGGTTTCATCCCCTTTAAGGATTTTCATGCCCTTTAATGGTGTGCGCCCAGAGGAAGGTGATCTAAAGTGATCCTGTCAGAGAAATGACTATTGAAAGAACTGGACAGGCGAGACTTGAAGACAAGCTCGCTGTGTTCAAATCCAGAAAGGCTGTTGTATAGAAGAGGCGGATTTATTCTGTGTGGTGGTGTTTGGGTGGGTGGGGGTGGGGAGTGATCAGAGAGTAGCATTACTCCAGAGGCTGAAGCTGCAGAGAGATGGAGCTGCTTTATGTAAAGAAACTTTCTAGCAATAAGATGGATCTATAGTGAATGACAGAACAATTAAAGGCCAGATGACTTCTTGGCAGTGGGATTATAAAAAAAAAGATTCAAATGTTTGGTGGTTATCTGGGCTCTTATTGTCTTCCATTAGCCCAGCAATCTAGAGGCTAATATTAAAACCATTAGCAGGTCATTTTCTTGATTTTAACCTCTCTTGCGCAGACCTTGCTGAGTCAGGGAGCACTTTTAATGGCTTGGTTGATGCAGTCATTTGTTTGGTCTTCAGGGATCCCTGGATAAAGGCGCATGCCTACCCACAGTCCAGATATATAATGCAAATTAATTCTTTTAATTAGAGCCATATATCTAAATCAGTTAGCTAAATTGTATTTGGCAGCAGTTTTGTAACAATCCCCTGTAAGTAACCACTGCAGTTTGACAATCCTCAAAAGGAATGGGAAGATTTGACAATCTTCAGTCCTTATGAATATCTCTGAGATCCCTAATAACTCTGCAGTCATTTGGATACTGAAACAACATAAATATCAGAGATTTTGTCTCTTCTAGTGCTCCGGTTTAGTGGAGCACTAAACCGTACTTTCAGTCCTTCAGTACACAAATAGAAGAGCAAAAATGTAACCCCAGGGCCTCCCTGGTGACACAAAGGGGTTAAGACTCAGCTCTAAGAACCTATGAGCAGCCACTGCAATATAAGTTCGATCCCCAGTGGGGAGCTGCCCACATGGCACAGTGTACCTCTCCTGACTCGCCCGCTGTTCCCCTCAGGAGTGTATTTCAGTAGATCTGCCCACCCCACCCCTGTACCTCTGGTCTACACCCCAGCTCTTGTATGCAAAAATAAATAAAATAAATCTTTTTAAAAAAATGTAACTCCCCAAATTAAAAAAGTTATCTCCAGTGCTATTCAGTTCTCCGTGAAGAGAGATTCTCTAGTCTCTTACTTGGGGCACAAATCTTAACTGCCACTATTCTGGAAGCTAGGCAAGGGACAGAGCTGACAGTCTTAATTAAAGTATTTTATTTAACCCTTCTAATTTTGCTCCTGCACTCTCTATTGGAGTTGTTCTTCTCAAGTCTGAAGTGTCTCTTGTTTGATTTCTCCAAAGAAAAAACCTCTTCTCTCCAGAGACTAAGCCTCTTGTGGGGGAAGAGGTGGTTATCTAGGTGGGCGTGTAGAGTGGGATGAAGTCTGAATACAATTGCTGCTGATAGAGATGTGTTTCCGTATTTTCAGTCCTATGTCTCATCCTTGTGTTTTCCTATACTACTGCCTCTAATTCCTGAGCTATTTTAGGGCAGATCAGCTAATTTTTCATCAGAATTCCCTTCTGAAAACAGAGGTTTCTATTTCCTTTGCTCTGCTCAGTTACCTCTCCTTCAGACAATTTCGGTCTTCCCTACATTGTTCACAGTTGTCCTTCTTTTGTTCACTTTCTCCTATGGGCTTATCCCTTTTATTCATTTACTGAGATTTAAAAGGCTAGGAAAGAGAAAGTAATTAAGGCATTGTTTCACTTTACCATGGTTAACCAGAAATGTACTCTTTTACAATGTTAGCAAAATGAGAGTCTAGAACTCAAGACAGTGTTCAACTCTGACATCCCCATTTTAAAAAAGCTAGATTAACATATCCCTTCACTTAAGTGAAATTTAATATTGGCTGAAGCCTATGTTTTTGGTCAATTAATTTATGTTTGACTGCCATAAAAAAGTGTCAGTTGAAGGTTTTCAAAGTAATTGATTAGGGTGTTCTGCTTTCATTTTTATATGCCCTATTTAATGTTCTCCTATAGATCCCACAACTACTCTGATGAGTTCTGATAGATTCTATTTGCTGACATTTTATTTAAGATATTTGCTTTCACATTCGTATAGGAGATTGCAGTTTTACCTTGTTTACTTTTTTTTAAAATAACATTTGGCATCAATACTGATACTGCCTGCTTAAAAGGAATTATGTTCTAGAACAGCCGAATAGCATTGGCAGGAAATAAACTAAGCAGGCTTAAAGCAATGTATCCTGGATTGGATCCTGGAACAAGAAAGGGATATCAGTGTAAAAACTGGTAAAATCTGATTAAAGTCTGTAGTTTAGTTGGTTTTACTGTATCAATATTAATTTTTTAGTATTAAGAAAGGTACAGTGATTGTGTAAGATGTTAACATTAAGGAAAGTTGAGTGAAAGTCATATGGGAATTCTGTATTATCTTTGCAACCTTTTTTATACACCTAAAATAATTCCTAAATAAAAGTTTACATTTAAAATTTAAAAATTAGGGCCTCCCCGGTGGCGCAGCGGTTGAGCGCTGGGTTGCGAAGCTGCCCGCGCCTCTGCGGCGCCGGTTCGATCCCCAGCTGCTTCCCGGCCACCGGAGGAGGGTCCCACATGGCGCGCAGACCTCTCCTGCCGCCCGCTGCTCCCCTCAGCATTGTACTTCGGTCCTTCTGCCTGCTCTGCTCCCCACTCTGGCTCTGGTGAATTCTCTCACCCTCCCGCGCTTCTGACTGTACTCATAAACAAAACAAACAAATAAATAAAATAAATAAATAAATAAAAACATGCCTCTTAAAAAAAATCTTTAAATAAAATAAATAAAATTACTTTCTTGTGATGAATAGTAAGATCTACTCACTTAGAAATTTTCCAATATGCTATATAGTATTATAGACCATCATGCTGTACATATGTCCCCATGACTTCTTTATAACTGGAAGTTTGTACCTTTTGACCCTCTTCACCCATTTTGTCCACCTCCTCACACCCACTCCTTCCTTTTTTATTTTTATTTCCCAATGTTCTGTCTTATTTTGTGTGGTTATTTATTGGGTTTTAAAGTTTGGTGAGTTGAAACCAGAATTTTCTAAAGTGAAATAGACTAAAATAGAAAGATATCCCTATTATTATTTTATGAAATTTTAATCTCAAATACATTTTTTTTCTTGGTAACCTGATAATATCAGTGCACAAATGCATATAACTTTTGATCTAGCAATTCAATATGTAGGAATTTATCCAGATATACAGTTGCATACACACAGAAGTGATACATGTACAACGTAACTCATTGTAGTATTATTTATGATAGCAAAAGATCAGCAATAAACCAAATGTCTATCAACAGAGGATCACTTTTAAATTATGGTACTTTCACACAATGTAATACTCAGTTATTGTCCAAAAAAGATGAAACATTCTATGTGTAGATACAGAAAGATATTAAGGATATATTTCCTAAGGAGAAAGAGCATGGTGCTGAACATTGTGTAACACTATCCTTTGTTTAAGAAGAGAAGCTATAAAATCTATATTTATATTAGCTTGTATAGGCATAAAGAAGCTCTGGCAGGACAAAGAGAGGAGAGCAGTGATTATGTATGGGTGTGGGGACAGGATGGATAGGGGTAGGAAAGGGTAGAAGGGGGACCCCTTCATGGTATATCTTCTTGTGTTTGTATTGGTAAGAACAAATAACATGAGATCTGCCCTCTTAACAAGGTTTTTAAACACCATTTAATAGCTATCTATCTTTTTATTACAGTCTAATGTTTGAATGATACAAATGAATTTTTAAACATCAAATTCAAGTTAAATATAAAAAATTGAGGAAAAAAAAAAAGCAAACTTCTGAAGACCAGAATTGGAATGCCGTGTACATGCAGCTCCTGATGCAGGCAAAACTGAACTGCGCTACCCAGGGATGCACACGTAGCTGGGCTGGGAGGTGGTAACACAGAGTAAGGTGTGTTTCTTACAGAGGGTTATTGTCACAGTTTGGAAATCTTATCTATGCTATTTATTATTCCTTATGTTTAGCTGTTTAAGATGAAAGTCAACCTGTTTATCCTCAGGGAAGAGGGTGGCTACTGGGGTTCACTCTCTGGACTCTGGACTCTGAGCTTGTGTTTATGTTAATTTCCGATAAGAGAGCCCTAGGTATTTGACCAGTCTGTCTTAAATGGGCAAAAACAGAATGCATCATAGTGATTTGTCAGAATTTGCTTCAAAATGTTTTGGTTAACTTCTTAAGAAAACGCTTCTCTCTTCTAGGTAAATGGAAGAACTAGAGACCAGTTTCTTTCAGACACGGAAAGCACACAGAATAGAACAAATGGTGGCAAGATGGCTTCGGCGCTCTCGGGACAACTCGGCCCGGTGAGGCTCCTGGGCTGGCAGGGATTTCTGTCTACAAAGGTTTGGTGTCCCTGTGGGAGGAGGTTTTGCCAGTCTTGGCAGTGCCTTGGGATCACTGAGTCCAGCTTGCTTTGTTTGTACACCAGATGGTGGGAGTATAAACAGGTCAGCAGTTTTGCTGGAGTGCCTTTCTCTTTGTCCCCCTTCCAACTCTTCCCTGTGTACCCCCCTTGCAGGCACCCACATTCACACTCACATCAAACTCACACACATTTACAGAGACACACATCAACACACTCATCCTCACATGCTCACACTCATACACACTTCTGCACACACATGCGCACTCCCTTTGTCTCACACATACCCCTTGTCTTGGTCCTTGAATGCGAGGCTCAGGCAAATCTGCTGTTTATGCTCTTTTCCTGTCTTTGTTTCCAGCAGCTGTTCTTTCCTTGCAGTCCCTATTTCATTCTAAACAAAATAAAATGAAATCAAATACAGATCTGATTTGACTGCTACAAGAGAATTTAAAATATGTTCTGTTTCGAAGCGTTCATTTTCTGTCTCAGATTTCCCATCTGGCCCTGCCACAGAGATGAAATATCATGTGTCAGGTGTTTCTAGACACACATTCTTCTGAAGGAAATGGACACAGCTGTTCTGCTGCTGAGCAGTAAACCTTCCTCTGGCTACACTTCCACATGGCCTCACCACCATGTGCGCTGCTTCTCACACACTATCGTGAGATAAGCTTGGTAGAATTAGTCCCATTTTACCAGTGAAACACCTAAGGCTCTGAAAGTGACTTGTTTAGGACTATCTCCATCCCCTACTTAGAAACCTTTGATGGATCCCCATGTCTTTCATAACATGAGTATATGTATTTTGGTTTGACATTTGAGGCTCTCCATAATCAACCCATAATCCTTCATAGCGATTTGTCTTACTACTCTGCATCCACACCATATTTCAGCTAAAATGAGCTACTCATCATTCCCTACTATAAGCATCACTACTTCACCTTGTTACAGCTTAAACCTGGGATCCTGGACCAGAGCCATCCTCCCATCTCAGTGTGACCAGAGTCTATCCACAGTTCAAGGTCTGGCTGAAATGCCTGATCTTCCATGAAGTGTTCCCCAATCCACAATCAGAATTAGGATTTGATTTATAACATCAGGTAGTGCTCTTCTTGGTGTATTCTACTTATTTCCCTTAGACTATAAGCTTTATGAGGGCAGGAAAAAAAGTCCACTTCATTTCTATAGCCCAGAAATAACTGAGTTCCAAGAGATTGCAAATGGTTAAGTAGTGCTTGATAAATAAATGGGAAAACTGCTAGACACTTTACTTTCTAAAGTAGGTCTGCAAAATCTAGTCCTGTATGACGCTGACCCACTAAACACAGTTTGTGGCCAGATATGTTCGGGAAGTGATGCTGTCTATATCCCACTAGACAACATCCTCTTCGCTGATTCATTGTTCATTTGAAGCACCTTAAAGACTTTAAGAAGTCCTGCAAAAAAGAGACCTGTGTAGACCAATGGAATCGAATAGAAAATCCAGAAATAAACCCACAGATTTATGGTCAACTAATATTTGACAAAGGAGTAAAGAATATGCACTGGAGCAAAGAAAGTTTGTTCAATAAATGGTACTGGGAAAACTGGGTCGCTACATGCAAAAGAATGAAGCTTGACCACTACCTCACACCATGCACAAAAACCAACTCAAAATGGATTAAAGAACTAGACATAAGCCCTGAAACCATAAAATACATAGAAGAAAAAATAGGCGAAACACTACATGACATGCACCTCAAAGACATCTTTACAGACACATCACCCAAAGCAGTGATAGTGAAGGCAAAGATAAACAGCTGGGACTACATCAAATTAAAGAGCTTCTGTACAGCAAAAGAGACAAGAAACAAAACAAAGAGAAACCCCACCGACTGGGAGAACATTTTTGCACAAAACACTAACGATAAAGGACTGATCACAAAAATCTACAAAGAGCTGATGAGACTCAACAAAAACAAAGAAAATCATCCAGGGGCCTCCCCAGTGGCGCAACGGTTGAGCACTGGGTTGCGAAGCTGCCCGCGGCCTCTGCGGCGCCGGTTCGATCCCCGGCTGCTCCCCGGACACTGGAGGAGGGTCCCACATGGCGCGCAGACCTCTCCTGCCGCCCGCTGCTCCCCTCAGCAGTGTACTTCGGTCCTTCTGCCTGCTCTGCTCCCTGCTCTGGCTCTGGTGAATTCTCTCACCCTCCCGCGCTTCTGACTGTACCCAGTGCATGTATAAACAAAACAAACAAATAAAATAAATAAATAAATAAAACATGCCTCTATAAAAAAAAAAAAAAAGAAAAGAAAATCATCCAGTCAAAAAATGGGCAGAAGAGCTAAAAAGAAACTCCTCTGAAGAAGAAATGCAAATGGCCAACAGGCATATGAAAAAATGTTCAACATCACTTGTAATCGGGGAAATGCAAATCACCACAACCTAATTTGAGGGCATTTTCAATACCTCGAAAGGAAATCCCATATTAACTAAAAGCCATTCCCTACTTGCCCTCTATGCCATTCCCAGGCAGTTATTCATATATTTTTGTCCCTATAGATTTGCCTATTTTGGATATTTCTTATAAATGAGATCATACAATATATGGTCTTTTGTGACTGACTTCTTTCATTTAGCCTATTGTGCTCAAGATTCATCTACGTGTCAGTATTTTGTTCCTTTTTGTTTTATTGTCAAATAATATTCCATTATGCAGTATTTTCTTTATTCATCAGTTAGTATACATTTAGGTTGTCTCCACTTTGGGGACTATTACTCATAATTCTACACATTTGTGTTAAAGTTTTTGTTTGAACATACATTTTCATTTTTCCTGGGTGTATACTTAGGAGTGGAATGGCTGGGTCATACAGTAATTTGATCTTTTACTTTTTAAGAATCAACCAAAGTCTTTTCCAAAATGGCTGCACCATTTGATATGTCTGCCAGCAGTGTATGAGATTTTCAGTGTCTCCATATCTTAACCAACCCTTGTCATTGCCTATTAGATTATAGTCATCTCCCCTATAAAAGTTTTGGCTTTTGTTTAATTAATGGTATTCTCTTGGCAATTTCTTTGCCGACTTCTAAGCTTAGTAAATCCTCACTCAATAATTAATGAAAATTAATTAATGTTTAATTCAATAGTTTGAAAATATTTTACATATAGTTATTTAATTTGGAGTTATTTCAGTATAGGCTATGACATGAAGATCTAACTTGATTTGCATCATCATTTCCTGTGTGTGATCTTTACTTTCTTCACTGACTTATGACTCCCCTTTTATCATGTATGAAATGCCTGTATCCATGAGTGGAAAATTAGGTCTTTATCTAGAATAGCTTTTCCAATCTTTTAATCTAACTGCCTGTTTTCACACACCTTTTAAAAGGTACTTAAAAAGTATTACAACTTTTTACATTTATAATTTAGTAAACTAGACTTTCATTACTCTTCATTTAACATTTTTTATTCTTACATGATTATTCTTCCATGTGAGCTTTAGAATTTTTTTTGTATTATTAGAACAATTCGGCGTAAGAGTTATTGAGTTCTCTTACACTTAATCTTAAAAAAGTCCATTTTATGGATAAAAGACTCAGATGTAAGACTTGAAACCATAAAATGCATAGAAGAAAACATAGGCAAAACATTCCATGACCTAAATTTCAGAAGCATCCTTGAGGACTTGCCTCCAAAAGCAAGTAAAACAAAAGAGAATATGAACAGCTGGGACTACATCAAACTAAAAGGCTTCTGTACAGCAAAAGAGACAGCAACCAAAATGAAGAGACACCCTACTGAGTGGGAGAAAATATTTGCATACCATGTATCTGATAAGGGGCTGATATAAAGGATCTACAAAGAGTTTACACTACTCAACAACAAAACAGCAACCAACCCAGTCAAAAAATGGGCAGAAGAGCTAAAAAGACACTTCTCCAAAGAATTGCAAATGGCCAGCAGGCACATGAAAAAATTTTCAACATCACTTATTATCATGGAAATGCAAATCAAAATCACAATGAGATACTCCCTCACACCTGTGAGAATGGCCCATATTTAAAAAAAAAAAAAAAACAGAAACAACAAATGCTGGGGGGGATGTGGTGAAAAGAGAACTGTCTTACACTGCTGGTGGGAATGTAAACTGTTCCAGCCACTATGGAAATCTGTATGGAGGTTCCACAAAGCACTAAAAGTGGAACTACCATATTACCCACACAGCAACTCCACTCCTAGAAATCTACCCAGAGGACACAAAAACGTTAGTCCAAAAGGAACCTGCCTCCTGTGTTTATTGCAGCACTATTTACAATAGCCAAATATGGAAACAACCTAAATGCCCCAAAACAGATGAATGGATCAAGAAGTTTTGGTATAGATACACAATGGAATACTATTTAACAATCAAAAAAGATAAACTCATTCCATTTTTGGCAATTTAGAAGGGATTATGCTAAGCAAATAAGTCAGAAGAAAAAGACATATATCAGCTGGTTTCATTTATATGTGGAATACAGAGAAAACAAAGTGTCGGGGGAAGGGGGAAGGACAAACTTGCAAGCTGACCATAGATCTGAGGCATACAGCAGAGAAGGGAGAGGATGAGGGATCAAAACATGGGAAGCAGGAGCACAAGGGGTGAGGGCAATGGATCATGGGTGCCATGGTGGTGGAAAAACGACAGGGATTCCACCAGATGGAAGGAATCAAATACTATCCAAAAATTAACAAAGTTGTTAGAAAATAAATAATTTTTAAATGCCCATTTTATAGAGAAAGAATCACAGAAACAGAGTTTAATGCAACTGGATGCTCTTCTTGTTTTTGATTTGACCTTTAAGGCTTAAAAAGAAGGTTTCTTTCAATCTATCTTGAACCTTAATACTAATGAACGCACATACACATGTTTGTACACAGCAGATACACACACACACACACACACAGGCTTCATGCCACTTTATGTCAGAAACCCTTGTTGGTTTTACTTGCTTCCCTAATTTACTCATTCATTACAACCACAAATAATCTACTTACTAATTATAGGGATGGCCTTATTTGACCTATCTAATATTCCTAATGATGCAGAAAGACCATTTCCAGAACCACTTTTTTATTATTGTTTTGACCTGTGGGCAAAAATTGAATAATTCCAGAATAGGCTGGAAGACTTGGGAATGCATCTGCCAAGTGACCATGATCTCCTGAATCTTCTTTTTGAAGTACTAGTGGAATAATTCCTCTTCCTCCCACTCGAGACCTTCACCCTATAATATTATACTCACAACATCTACACTGAATGGTCCCCTAGAAACCCTTAGAACCACAACTGCAGTGCTATGGTTATGACTACCTGCTAAATTTCTTCCTGGGACAGACTACTGCCTCTACTTCTGCTTTCGTTGAAAAACTCTAGATTAAAAATCTAGCCAATACCAGATTTTAGCTTTTGAAATTACTCAAGCTGAAAATTTAAACATAGAATATTTAAACATAGAATCAAAATAGTTTCTCCCCATCTTGCTGGAACACAACGGTGAATACTTTGTTGTTACAAGATAGAAGTAAAATACATTCTCCAACATATCAGAGAGCAGATGAAAAGCCAGAGAATATTTGAAGCATAATCTATTTCCTCCTGGTATTTTTCCTTTTCAGTGTTATTGATCAGCTAAATAAGAGTTTGTGACCCATAAAATACAGAATTAGCTTGTATTGAGACTGTTTTCACAATAAATTCCAGCATGTGTTTCTAGTTCTACCTGAGACTAGATCTAACTGTCTGACAGGAATTCCATTAGTGTAACCACAGGTCTTACAGTATTCCAATGTAAAAATTACAGGAATGAACTCAGATTTATGGTATGAAACCACTACAAAGGCAACAGATAACAGCATTTTAGATTATCAGTGCTTAGCGTGATATTTATAAGACGGTTCAGAGAAGGAAATTTTGCCTCAGAAATAATTTCCTTTAGCTCACCGTCAAATATTGAACATTCTTTGGGAAGAGAGGCAACAGTTTGGTCATGTTCTTAAATAATCCCTTTCCAAACAAAAGCTGAAATGTGGCCTTTGGGGAAAATGTCAAATCCAGACTTTGAGCCAAAGTTACTGACACTGTCCAGGGATTAGTCAATGTACCGGGGCCTCCTTTGTCTTATCATTTTTGAGGGAGGCACTCCTCCTAATGGAAAAAGTCAGATGATCAAAGCCTACCCATTTGAAATGCATGAACATGGAGTCTATTTTAACCTTGTGATAAGATTTGTTTTTTTTCTTCTCCATGCCTAGCTTTGAGTTCAGCACATGGGACAAGAAAGACATAGTTTTTGCCACATCGACTATAGAGAGGACAAGAGACCTTATTATAAATATGATGTATGTTTCAAAAAGATATATATATATATATATATATATATATATAAGTTTTACAGGTACATTTAGCAGAGGAAGTGGGATATTGCTACCAAAACCAAAAGACCGCGAGGCTGGGCAGGTAGAGTGCATGGCTGGGTGTGTGGGAATGTCTAGAGTAAGTGGGAAGGAATTTTAAGCAAAAGGAAGAGTTTGTGCAAAGACCACAGTATTTGAGGAACTCAAAGGAGACTAGTTTGGCTGGAACAAACATATCAAGAGACTGAATGACTTGGTCATGGAGGCTATAATGGTGGACGGAGGCTGTGTTAAGCCATACTAAGGATTTCCGATAAGGCTGTTCAGTTAGGGGAGATATATAAGCAGAGTTACATTTATGAAATCAGTCTAGCTGCTGGATGGAGAATCATTCAGGCAAGACAAGAATGAGAAGCGGGGAGACTAGTAGAAGACTATTGCAGAAATCTATCAGCAGGACAGGTGATGGGGACTTGAAATAGAATGGTGTCCATGGAGGCAGAGAGAAATGGACATCTTCAGGGACTGTTGGTGTTGTGATTTATAGGGTATTAGGGAGAGCAAGGTAAAGTCAGGAGAGCAGACTAAAGTCAAGGAGGACTCCCAGGAGTCTGGCTTGAGCAATTAAGCATCATCCTCATGCTACCACTAACTGAGATCTGGGACATGGAGAAGGTGAGTCCTCATTAGGATAGTCATAGGGTGGAGCTGTTTGTCAAGTTAAGCAAACTTAAGGACAATGACAAACATTGAATTCTGTTACTTCCATTCAGATTGTCTGATATGCATGCACACATATATATAACATGTATTTTTTCACCGTATGCTAACTAATACTATTAGAAGTAGTATTTCGTATTTTGCTTTCTATGTATAGTGCTTTGTTCATGTATTTACCTAATGAGTGCACATGTGCTCCTTCAGATCTTTCAGTGTTTTGAGAAATACAGAGGTGGATAAAAGAGTGATTGTTGCATTTAGAGAATTTACAGTCTACTAGGGAGAATTATATAGGATTAGATAGCTATCAATAAAGGATGAGGTGCCCTGGGCCGAGAGGGCAGAGTTCGGAGATAAGAGAACTTACGTCTCACTAGGAAATCAGAGAAAGCTTTTTGGAAAAGGTTGCATTTGAGCTGAGCCTTGACTTTGTCTTACATTTTCCTGCTGGGATAGCTGCCTGAACTGAGACCGGAAGTAAAGCTGCTGCAGCAGTTGGTCTGGAGTGAAGACTAGGAAGGGGAGCTGATGGGGAATGCTGACCAGGGTTTGAGACCCCAAAACAAAGAATCATGGGGGTAAATTTGAGATGTCTGACTTTTATCCTATGGGTGATGGGGAGCAGAGGGGACAGAATAATCAGAGTTCTTCCTTAGAAATGGGCTTTAAACTACCGTTTAGGAAATGCTCTGGGAGGGTACTTTCTAAGCTGTGTTTCTGTGTCTTTCTAAAATTCACATGCTGGTGATACTTTATTGATGGAGATACATTCATGGGTCCTTTGTTTCAGTGCTCAGTTTACCTATTATCTGTTGGATTATTTCCAGTTTTTTCACTATTCTGAATTTTTTTTAAAAGATTTATTTATTTATACAAGCACTGGGTATAGTCAGAAGCGTGGGAGGGTGAGAGAATTCACCAGAGCAGAGCGGGGAACAGAATAGGCAGACAGACGAAATACACTGCTGAGGGGAGCAGCGGACACGGCAGGAGAGGTCTGCCCGCCATGTGGGACCCTCACCGGTGGCCAGGGATTGAACCGGTGCTGCAGAGGCTGCGGGCAGCTTTGCAGCCCAGCGCTCAATCGCTGCACCACCAGGGGAGGCCCCTGAATATTTTTTAATATTCAGGAACCAGGATGACTTGAGCTTTTACTGTGTTCTAGGACTTCACCAGGCACAAGGAAAACAGATATAATAGAGGTCACACTTGTCTTTTCGGAATTCATTGTCAAGTGCAAATAATACTTTTTGTTTGTTTGGAATTAGTACTTTGAGGAATGTCAGTCAAAATGTCAAAATGGTAACAGAAGGTTAAAGAAATTGGTGAAACTTTGAATCCATACTACAATTTCCCTGGTTTTCTAGAGACTGAACAGCCAATTTATATGTTCAGCCTAAAATTCCAGGACCCACACATGTTGGACTTTTATTATTGTTTCATATTTGGTGCTTTAGTAGACTTGTACTTGTTCTCTGTAGCCATTTTCATTTTGTTTGTTTGTTTTTTAAGATTTTTTTATTTATACAAGAACTGGGGTACAGGCCAGATGTGCGAGAGGGTGAGAGGATTCACCAGAGACAGATCAGGAAACAGAACAGGCAGACTGACAAAATACACTGCTGAGGGGAACAGCGGGTGAGACAGAAGAGGTCTCCCGAGCCATGTGAGTTGCTCTGCCGCTGGTGGGGATCAAACCCGCACTGCAGAGGCTGCGGACAGCTTTACAGCGCTGCGCTCAACCACCTGAGCCACCAGGGAGGCCCCTCTGTAGTCATTTTGATTGTGCTTCATTAATTCATGAGGTTGTCTATTTTCCATGTTATTTACCAGCTTTATTTCTTCATCTGCAAGTTGTTACGTGCTTAAGCATGTGAGACCTGGGTATTTGCCACATGTGCTCATCCTTCATATATTTGGTTTGTAACCTTCCCTCCCCCCAGAATTTCATTTTTAAAATTGATGTACTTATTTTCAGTGGGTTCATTGAGATATAATTTATGTGTCATACAATTCACCCACTTTAGAAGCTGTATGTAGTAATGTTGTCACTCTGCCCATGTCGTAAAGTTGTCACTGTAGTATTACTGTTGTCAATAGATCAAGCTTTTTTTTTTATTAATATGGAAGAATTTTTCATTGATATTACACTAAATTTGTATGTTCATTTAGAACTTATTTTTGTCAATATTTAATCTTCAACCAGGATGTAACTTTTGCCCAATTATTTGTTTCCTCCCTTATTGAATAAGCTTATTAAGAATGCCTCGCACCTAATACATTCAACTAATCCATTTTCAGTAAATTGTTGAATGTTTTTTTGTGAGTATGTTATATGGTTTTGTCCTACAAGTCCACTATGCTTATTTTATTTTTAGCACTTACAATTCTCTTTGTTGAGTATTTTCTAGGTGCATTGCATTATCTGCTTAAAAAAAAAGTGGTATTTTTCCATTTCCTAGGTTTATTATGTATTTCTCTTAAACAGTTTTTCTTCTTATGGTATTTCTTCTGATACAACAAATAGGAGTAGTGTCTAAGGTTGTCATCCTGTTGCTTTTTAATGGAAGGCAAATGTTGATTTGTGTCTATAAGTTTAGTATATTATTTCTTATATTTAGAGAAGCCCCTTTATAGCTTTAAGGCTTTTTTTTTTTAACTAGGAAAATCTATGAGTTTGATTAAGTATAAATTTTCAGTTTTCTGTTTCTTCCCTTTTGCTAGGTCTACCTGCTGACCCTTCTTAGTATTACCCAAGTGCTTACCTCAAAGAAATCCTCTCTTTGCTTCTAAGCTGTGTGGGTCAGGTCATCATCTATTCAGACTGCCTCTACCTGCTCTAAGCCAGAGGAGCATCCTGATGGATTATATGCTTGAAACCTTGAACTTGGATCGTCATGTGCATTTTGGCTCCATGAGGCAGTTTTTCATACTTCCTGATCCTTGTTGAAATTTGCAGCAACATGGATGGCACTGGAAGGGATCATGCTCAGCGAAATAAGACAAAAAGAAAAAGAAAAATACCGGGAAAAATTCACTCATAGCAGGAATCTAGAAAACTTAAATAAGGGACCAGGAAAAAGAATAACTATAAGAAAGAAAATATCAAAATCAACAAACAACTATGAACCAGAGACACACTATGGGGGTTGGGGGGCAGGGAAAGGAGGGATTGGGGTCAAAATAAGGGGGTTGTAATTGTATGGGGAATATAAAAATAAAATTTAAATTAAAAAAATAAAAATAAAATGAAAGAAAAAAAAAAGAAATTTGAGATCGTTATAAATGACAGAGAGGTGATTTTCAGATAAGTGAGGCCCTATTGCATTAGGCAGCGTTCCTGACAGTGTTTGGTAAATGGAGGAGAATAAATGATAGACTTTATCTGCAGAGCCCTGAGGGAGCTGTTACTCTTCCACATCTCTGTTGTTTATAATGACAATAAACACCATATCCCATCTCTATTTGACCTTCCTCAGAAAGAACCATTGACTCTTAGAGAAAAAAAAATCATTTGCCACAGACAAATGAAAAATAGCTTATAACTCACGTTGTGGTTTGGAGAGATAGAAAATACAACTTTCAGCTTACCTGCTTTTAGATATAGAAAGAACATATATGTTTGAAAGATTAATATAGAGGGAGTCCTCACTATCTGGAATTTAATATTGGAAACTTCACAGCTACAAAGTTGAAAGGGCAGCAAAATTCACCATAAAGCAAAAAAGAAAAAAAATCACCAAAGAAACAATATGCCTATAAAATGGATCATCAGGGCCTCCCCTGATGGCACAGCGGTTGAGCGCTGGGCTGCAAAGCTGCCCTCAGCCTCTGCAGCGCCGGTTCGATCCCCGGCCACTGGGCAAGGGTCCCACATGGCGTGACAGACCTCTCCTGCCGCCCGCTGCTCCCCTCAGCAGGGTATTGTCAGTCTGCCTGTACTGTTTCCATCTCTGGCTCTGGTGAATTCTCTCACCCTCCCACGCTTCTGTCTATACCCAGTATAAGTAAATAAATCAATCTTTAAAAAAAAAAAAAAAAGATTATCAGACACTGAGATGGAACAGCTCCTCATTCCTGTTCACAGTTCATGATTTTCCTTTTCTGTACCTCTGCTCAAGCAGTGCCTCCTGCCTGAAATCCCTGTCCATCTCTCCACCCTCCCTCCCTCCCATCCATCCATCCATCCATCCATCCATCCATCCATCCATCCATCCATCCATCCTTCTTCCCACCCACCCAATCAGCAGCAATTATTGAATATCTTTGTATGCCATGATCTGGGCTGTGTTTTCATCCTTGACATCTCTCCAGTACCATATTTCCTGGTAGCAAATGCCTACATGATTCCTTGCCCCCTACCCCATAAAGTTAAAACTGCTCCCCCCTTCTCTTAGTGCCTATAGCTCTTCGGGACTTCTCTTTTAGAGCCAGGTGCTATATTCTACTTGGTGTTTTCTCTACTGAAACAAGATATCTCAAGAAGATACTTGGTGTCTGCTCATTTTCCTCCTTCATAATGCCCATGACTGACCCAGTTTGTGGTGAGTCCCCTCTGACCCCCTTTTTACACGCTCCTTCTCTTCCAGGGCTAAAGTTGCTATAGCCGATGGGCCTCCCGGGATCCCAACCCAGACTCTCATGCCTGTGAAAAACACAGTGAAAATCTACAGAGATGCTGTCCTCCAGGACTATGGATTCCACATTTCTGAGAGCCTTCCCCTCACAGTGGTTGCTGTCACAGCAGGTAAGAACTGCCTAGGAATTAAGAAAGGAGGTCAGCTTCTTGGGAAGAAATAGCCCTGGTTCTCTTCCCATCTCTATAGCATAATGCAGAAAATGCCACCTCAAGAAACCAACCAAACAAACAAACAAAAAACAAGGGCATGCCTAATTCTGACCTAATTCTGTCTTGGGCTTTGCACCTTCCTTTAGTGCTGGGGGGGAGGAGGCCAGCACATACTGCTCTAAACCCCAGACTCCTGTTACCATCAGCCAGGGCTTAGCCCACCCGCTGTTTCCTGATGTTCTCAGGGCCAGTGACTGTGTTTGAATCAGCCATCCTTCCTCTTTGAACCCTGCATGCTCTGAGCTAAGGGGAGTTTCTGGTCAGATTATAATAGAAACTATTGATTTGTTTTCACTTGAGTCTTTGTGAAATACAGCTTTGGTCAGGGTGAAGAGGAGCAGGCTGGAAATGCCCAGAGCTTGCTTTCAGACTTCAGCTATGGATTGATGTTAGATCTGGGACTAGTTAAAATCTGTTCCTTTCCATTTACATACACACACACACACACACACACACACACACAAACACACACACCATATTTCTTTAGAGATGAAGGTAGTAGAGTCACTGGCCAGCTCATTTGATTCAAGGGGTTTCTGTTAGTCTTCTTTCCCAGAACGGTCATTTAAAATCCCTTGAAGGTGACAGATGGTAGATACATTATCTAGAATTTGGAAATAGGGAAACTGAGGTCCACTTGAGCTCAAGGTTGGCCAAGGCTGAGGGGTGAGCCAGTATCCTGGGGATGGCATCAGGCTGCCACTCAGGTGTGCTGCTATGACACATGGGCTCGGGACCCTCCTAGCAGGAACTCCAATTACTTCTTCTCTATCCAACAGGGGGCTCTGCTCATGGCAAGCTTTTTCCCGGTGATCAGATCCTCCAGATGAATAACGAGCCTGCTGAAGACCTTTCCTATGAGCAAGCAGTCAATATTCTGAGGTACTGAATTATTTTCCATCATCCAGAGATTACAGAGCAAAAATGGGCACTAGGAATGGCATATCTCATCTCCCTGTGATCTGAGTAGGGTTCAGTCTCCTTTAAAGTAGCAACAGCCTCGTTTTAGAAGTCCAGCTCTGTCTGCTAAGATAACTTCTCTGTAGTGACTATTACCATCTGCTCTTTCATCTGCCTATGGAAAGGCTTGGGAGACATAGGGTGCTTTATTTATTTATCAAGCCCCTGCTATGCCCAAGACATTGTGCTAGGTGCTGTGGGGAATATAATTATGGATAACATCCTTTAAGGAGATATAAGGTTGTTGTAACATGTGCAAATGTGGGACTAAATTAGTGCTAAACCTGCCTATTTTTCTTTAACCTTTTTGATATCTCTCTTTAGAGTCTGGTTGATATATGTGTAATTTCATTGATATGGCACCTGCTGTCTTTGTGATTTGTGTAAACACCTCATTTTTTTACCTAAACCACAATCTCCTTGCTGCCAGGCACACTGTGTGTGCTCAGTTGAATGAGTGAATTTGGTTAGCACTGAGAATTGGTGACCTTGGTATAAGACAGAGAAATGTAAGTGATTGGAGTGAAACGAACTGACGTATAGGGACACTCAGGCTTTGCATTTTTAAATATTCAGTCAACACTATCAATATTACTTTATAAATAGAGATGAAAACTACAGTGATAGGCAATTCACTTTGTGATATTCAGGTTTATATTTCACTGTATGCCTTTCTATGGGTGAGTGAGCTGTTTTGGGTTGGCTTTCATTTCTGAAGGTATGTCACCGTGCAACACACACTGAATGAAAGGTCATGCTGGAAAACAAGGCCAGAGAAAGAGAAATGAACATGCAGGCTGCAGTCTCCACCCTCTGGAAGCTCACAGTCTCATTGTCACACACAGTTTAAGATTCACAGAGAATCCACCCTACATGGAAAATGGAATCTTCTCAACCAAGTTTGGCATTATCTTGGGGATTGCCAGAGAATAAGTTGAGTGGATGGGGGAGCCAGAAAATGATCTGGTGAAAGTTAGCTATGGAAAATATGAAGTTCATCTTCCCAATCATTGCCCGTTTTCTTAAAGATAATCACATCCAGCAAATGAATTTTAGATTTTTCAGTGCTACCAAAATGTCTTCCAGGCTCAGTAAAAATCTGATTAATAAACAAAAGTATTTCTAATTTAAAGCATTAGACTGAAGTTTGGATGTTTAGGTACCTATTGAACCCCAGTCTGTTCACTGAGAACTTACTCTGGACAACTAACTCTGGACAGCAAACAGAATCTGCTCCCCAGATTCTGCTCATCCAGGCTGGTAGTGCAGATACAATTCATGCACCCCCGCTGAGAATGAGGGCAGACTCTGCATGAAGAGATGCAGAGGAAAGGAACTTAAATCTGGAGATTACTCCAACTTGGAAGGAAGCTGTGGTTTGACAAAACAGAGATGGGTCCAGAAATATCTCAGCTGTACCTTTAATGCTGGGTAGAATTTGGTCCACAAAGATGAAGGATGATCGAGACCAGTTGTTAAGCCGGAGCAACTGGGTAGGGAATAAGGGATTCTGGCAATCCAGTTTGCCTAAGGTCACTGGATGCTGGGAGAAATGTTCTGGAAAATGAAGCACAGTGACAGTGGGTCTTGAATGCTGACACCCCAATTTCAGCTGTTCTCCTGGTAGGTGAGCCATTGAAGACTTCTGAGCAGAGGTGTGAACTCTGTGCTCTCTGCCAGAAGCCATGGATGGGTATCCCAGGACTGCTTATTTTTTTAGGATTTTGTTCTCAGTATCAATGCCCCTTATGAAGGGGGTAAAATAAACAAAACAAAAGGATGCAACAAAATATCTCTAATTCCTCCAAGTATCTATGAGGACAAATGTCCTTTTAGAGCACGTGGACCTTGGCTTATTGTGAGTGTGGGACCCTCGCCGGTGGCCAGGGAACGAACCGGCGCTGCAGAGGCTGCGGGTGAGGGCAGCACACAGCGCTCTACCGCTGCGCCACCAGGGGAGGCCCAGAAAAGGCCGGTTCTTACCTAAAATGGAAGAGACCCTTTGACCCTTCGAAATATTAGTTTATCCATTTGAGAAAATAACACGTCAACAGCAATTGGCCTAAATGTTCATATTGCGAGAAGTCAAGTGAAATTATCTTGCATACTGCTTTTCTATGTATCAATGGCAAAAAAAGAAAAATATGAATTGATTTTTTTGGTTCTGTCAGCTAATACAAAGTGGAGGTTTGGCAGTTATCTGGCTGATTTGATTCCTTTTAGAATCTGAGAGATAATTGTCTTGTATCCTGATTATATAATTGGGCTCATTACACTGACTTTGTGTGCTCAGACATTGTAAATTGATTGGCTTTTTATCTGATAAATGTTATCCACATTCATGCTTTCTATTTGTGAAGTGATTAGCCTATGGTTTCTGAAATAGCACCCTAAGTTGTTTTTGTTATTGTCATATTTTCTGTTAAAAACTTTTCTTTTCTTGGGCATAAAACTAGCCAGTGGTTATTGCAATTGGAGGAACTCTCTGTTGGATAAATTAAATTAAGTCTAAGTGATTTAATTTAATAGCCAAGATGGTAAGGGTAGTTATCCGAAGATTCCCTCAAGGTCAAGGGAGCTTTCTGGAACAGCTTTACAGATCACTGCTTCCCTCAACATCCTTCTCAATTTTGCTGAACCAAGAGAGTCGAGGCCAGAGAGCCTGCTTTATAACTCTGCCGGTCTTTTTCACACACACACACACATACACACACACACCTGTATCTCCCAGAATGACAGAGTGTTTTTGTCTTTTTTTTTTCAGGGAAGCTGAAGATTCTCTTTCAATCACAGTTGTTCGCTGCACGTCGGTAAATCTCTATGTCACATTATTTTTGGCTCCAAGACCCTGTATCACCAGCCATGAGGATATCCCAGATAGAATAAACAGGGAAGGCAAAGGGCTGAAAGAACAGCTGCCTGGCAGTGGGTGGCCAGGCAGTCACTGTTGCCTGCAGACCACCTAGGTGCAAGACTGTGGAGGAAAGAGATGTGGGTCCAAGCTTCGAGTACTCATGGTCGAACTAAGGAGACAGACCTGTGACTTCAGAGGGGAACAAGAAAAAGGGCACCAGACCAAGAGTTTCAAGAGAGATTTGAGTAATTTGACTTTGGCCAAGTCATTTAGTTTGTTTTCACCTTTGTAAAACAGTGATGAGGACGACTGCCTTGTCTCTCTAATGGGTTGTTTGGAGGATCAAACAAGATGTTGGATGTGAAAGTATTTTTCTGCTTTGAGGTTTCTGGCTTGGCAATTCTAACTATCCAGGGCGAAGACTCCATTATATATGATACTGGGGAAAGTACACTATCAAATTATTAGGGAAAATTAACAAGGAGCAAAACGGACAGTGAATTCTCATTGTGAGAGAGTCTAATTTATACCTCTTAGCCTTGGCCACAAATAGACAAAAAAAGTTATAGGGACATAGACAATTTCAATAATGTATTTATTAATCTAATCTAATTGATCACATTACCAGACTGCTGGGGAACCCAATAAGTTCCCCAAATAAGATGCTATCGAGGTCTTTTTTCCCCAAAAAATAATAAGATAGAAACTGGTACTGGTCAAAAAACATCTAACCATTTGGAAGTGAAAATGCCTCTCCTAAAAATGGAGTGAAATAGAAAAGCAACACTGCTTTTTATAGACTAGTGAGAAACTAATTAAAAATTAAAGAGGCACTTCTTGAGTCTTATTTTATCTAGTTGAAATTGTACT
Organism: Talpa occidentalis; assembly: GCF_014898055.3. NCBI lineage: Eukaryota > Metazoa > Chordata > Mammalia > Eulipotyphla > Talpidae > Talpa > Talpa occidentalis. The sequence continues at coordinate 52,461,126 of NW_023605083.1, forward strand.
CATAGCCTTAAGTAATTTTATTATTGAATAAGGAAATAGGACCAAGTAAATATTCAGTGAAGAATATTCATTTGGAACAAAAGACTAATAAAACAAACATAAAGCAAACGATGAAAACTAAAATCTAAATAGTGCTTTGGAAAACAGAAGAATTGTAAAGTTGGTAAATAAATCCAGGAATCAGTTAGGTAAGGAAAAAAAATAGGAAAACCTTAAGGGAAAGAAATATATGGGCCCTATGTAAGGGAAACAAATATTCCTGAAGGATGTAAAATTTTCCTTGTTGGGAAGACTATTATCAATACACTGATTGTTCTCATTAATATATATATATATTAATGCAAATTTGGACTCTCTATGGGGCTTTTATTTGGATTTTGACAGAGCCTATCAAGGTGAGATTTATCAAGAAAATTATTATGAAAGAATAATGAGGGTGACTTTGATATACCTAATTTTGAAATTAATAAAGCTACAGTAATTAGAACAGATGGCTTTGGTGCAATGTTGGGCATATCAATGTAATCAAATAAAAAGTCCAAGAATAATAGTAGTGGCAAATATGACATCCCAAATCAGTGGGAGAAAAGTGATTATTCAAGAAACCGTATTAGAACATTTTTTTAAGCACATACCATTTGATGTTAAAGAATTAAATATAAAAAAAATCATATAAATATAGACTATATGGATAGGTATCTATCTGGTCTGAAGTTGTACAAAGTATCCCTAAGCATATAGGGAGTGGAAGGAAGCACAATGAAATAAACAGCTCTTTGATTATGTGAAAATATAAAATTTCTGTGGTTCCAAAGCTCCACTACACAAAAAAGCAAAGAAACTGTTGTCTCTTCTATAGTATTATCATTGATTTTTATGTCTTAGAAACAGAATAGGGAAAAAAACCCACCTAAGTAGGATTAAGGTATTTGCCATAAATATGACAGGCCAAGTGTTTTATGCAAAATAAGTGGAGATTCCTAAACACATTTGTCAATGAAATAATGTGAAACCAATACATAAAAAACAGCATAACAAAAGCTAACCTTTACATATAATCGTGCAGGTGTTGAGTCTTTTTATTTATCTGATTATCTACTCAATGGAGTTTAAGATTAAGTTAAGGTGATTTTTTTCTCCTACTCTATTTCCAAGAAAAGAGAGCAAAAGATAATACCTGTTAAGTAAGAGAGAGGGGAACAGCATATCATTGCCTCCTTTAAAAACAGAAAGTGTAGGGGAAAAAAAAAAAAAACAGAAAGTGTAGGGAGAGGAAATTAACATGTTCCAGTGGCCCTCTTGAAATTCCCACATGGTTCCCAAGAAGAGGAAAATGCAACTACTGCATTTTGGGGGTCCCATGGAAGCCTGAAAGTAACCCAGTTGATGGCCCCAGTGCCTCTGAGAAAAGGCCTGAACATTACTAGCCCACTTGAGCCTTTCACCAGAAGTAAAGAGATCATAAGTTAAATGAGCATATATATCTTTCTTCAGCAAGGGCATTCATCTTTTTCATAGTGGATTCTAAGAATCCTCAAATGACTTGAAATTGACTAGGAATTATAAAGGCCAAAATTGGAATATTAATAATTGCTTCTCTGTGATAGAATTTTATGGAAAAATACCTTTTGGTTTAAGTACTTAGATATGTATTTTCATCATTAATACTACATTATACATTATTTGTTATAATATTGATACTAATATTTAAAGTCTTAATTTTTGCCAAAAGAAAATCCCACAAGGCAGTTGTATTTGTTATTTCCCCCTGTATAGATAATGGAGCTTCCATGTCCTTGGGCTCACATGTTCTTGGTCTTGCATCTCCTTGGTCTCACATGCAGGAGTGAGTGGAGCTGGGTTGTTTTTTTTCTGGTAGTCTCCAGAACACATACTCCTCAGCATTGTGTTAGTCTATCTCCTTAAACACTACGGTCTTCATAAAGTGACACTGGCCAATTCAAGATATGGAAGTAGGACAAAAGACATATAGAAATGCTTTCCAACTTCTTTTTTCCAGTGCCCTTTTAGGCATTAACTATTAGTACTGCCAAAGCATGCACAGAGACAGTTTTTACATCAGTGCAGGTCTTGCTGCTTCCTGATGAATTAATTGAGAACTCGGGGAAAACTTCAACATCATAGAGTAATTAATGGTAGCTCATATCCTTTAAGCTGTCTCTCTTTAATATCAGATGGTTCACATGAATGATTTATAGTATGTTTCAGATGCCAGGATATACAGATAACTTAGCTGACATACAGGTTTAAAAGTGTAGGGACCACAGTGGGGCCTGTGGATTGGGCATTTCCAAGACAGAGATGGTATTCTTTCCCAGAGCAGCTGGTCTCATGGGTGAGTGGTTCCAAATGAAAGAGAGGCTCTTCTTGAACAAGTTTGCCTTGTATGAAATAACTTTTCAAAGAGTTGCAAGTATGGTATTCTTTTCTCCAGGCTAAACACTCTTCTATCATCTCTTCCTTATAACATGTGTTTCTCAGAATTCTTACTTCTCTGACAGTTTTGTGGACAGATTCCACTTTTATGGTGACTCTTCCAATAGATGGCAACAGAAAAGAATACAGGTTCAACTCTGGTCAGTCAGTGTGAATGGTATGGAGAATGGAGGGCACATTCTCACATACACCAAGAACGCTAGGGAAACCTGGGATCAGGTTAACTTTTTAGTGAGCGCCATCACACTGCAGTCATACATCGCTAAACAATTGGATGCATTCTGAGAAATGCTTCATTAGGCCATTTCATCATTGTGTGAGCATCACAGAGTGTGATTGCACAAACCTAGATGGTATAGGCCACTACACACTGAAGCTTACAGTAGAGCCTATTGGGACCACCATCTTATGAGTCTTTCATTGATGGTAATGAATGACTGTATTGGGTTGAGTGAAACTTGTAGTTGACCAAAAACTGAGCTGGTTTGCAAATGAATAATTTCCAAGTCTCCCTCTCATCTCACACTTGTACAATGAACTTTTTTTTAAGATTTATTTATTTATGCATACAAAAATTGGGGTACAGGCCAGAGGTGTGGGGGGGTGAGAGGATTCACCAGAGACAGAGTGGGGAACAGAACAGACAGACTGACCAAAATACATTGCTGATGGGAGCAGTGGGCAAGTCTGGAGAGGTCTGCTGCGCCATGTGGGTAGCTCCCTGGCTGGGGATTGAACTCGTGCTGCAGTGGCTGCATATAGCTTCATAGGTTGTGTCTTAACTCCTTGTGCCACCAGGGAGGCCTTGTGCAATGAACTTTTTATTCCTCAGTGCCACACTTCATATGCAATCCCTGTCAGATTGCATTGCTTTGATCTAATGTCCTGGCATGCTGAGGTTTTACAGTCAGGGAATTATGGGGCTGAGTGGCATATTTGTACAGTCATCAGCTATGGTCATTCACCCTATCAGGGGGCTGACTGTATCTTCCCAAGTCTTCCCCACTTGCTCTACTACCCGTCCAGTTGATTTTCTTTCACATGATCCAGCTCTGAGCCTAACTCTTACATAATTATTATCTCCAGAGTGAGAGACAACAGTTGTTGCCTTCACAAACTTCTTTTCTCTCTGCACCCCTCCTCTATTCCGCCTCAGATTTCTCATTCCTTGGAGATTATAAGGTGGTGATAATTTTACCTATTGGTTTGATACTTCACTTTAGTCTGTTGCCATCAGTTTTTGACAGCCCTGCCTCCCTACACCCACTCATGCTTGTTCTTCATGATTTCTTGACCACTGACTTGTAGCCATCCCCCACCCTCAAATGCCCCATACCACTTTTAGATTCCCAATTCCTTTACTTTTCCTCCCAAATTTCTGCTGAGATCTGAAGACCCCTTCACCTCTGTTTCATTCACAGGTTTCTCTAACATCATCCAAAGTGTTGCTAACACCATTGATAAGGACTGAGCCAAATGGAACTTAAGTTGCTTAGTTAAAAATCACAATAATATTGGTATAGGTTAACTAGTTTTGAATTCAGTTAATGGGTATGCATCATTTGGCCTTCTCCACAGGGGGATTATAGGAGACCTAATCAAATGCTTTGCAAGAATGAAGGAATACTACTATATCCACAGGACCCTGCTCTACCAAACAGGAATCCTATCTTCAAAAGAAAAATGAACTTGGTTGACTCTGGCTTGTTCTTGGTAACCCCATATTGGTTATTAGTAATCAATGTCTAAAACTACTCTGACCATCTCTTGTCTTGGATTTTGCCAAGAACTAAAGACAAGCTTACTAATATATGTATTCCTGAATCTCCTATATTCATTTTCTGGGAAACTTGATACTTAAACATTTTTTGTCTCCTAATATTTCTTTCACTCACTGTTCCGTGGTCATGCCAATTGTTAGATATAATAGGTCCAACAGCCCCTTAGAGTCTTTGGCATAGGGATCTTGAACTTATTCAAAGCAGTCTGATAGTCTCATCACTAATTGTGGATTGTGGCCTGATACTGGTATAGGACAAGGTCTTCCCTACATACTCATACCAAGCTGTAGTTACTTTTTTTTACCTCTGGTAAAAAAGGGTACCATGCAAAAGATGAGAAAAGCAAAGAGAGATCAAAGCTTCAGGGATCCCTGAAGATAGTCTAGCCAGACTCCTCCATTGTACAGATGGGAAGACTGAAGGCCAGAGAAGGACAGTGACTGGGCCAAAGTCACATGGAGCTGTTTTGTTTTGCACATGTGCACAGACTCGCACAAAACTCATTTTCTTCCGTAAGAATTTATGTTTGAGGTAGTTTTCACAGCTGCTGAGTATCAGAACTTGGGTGGGAATTCAGGTCTCCTTGTGCACAGGCCAGTTCTCTTTGTCTTCATCCTGCCACATCATGTGGAGTCTGCAACCATTCTCAGACACATAAGAACATTGTCTGTTTTGAAATGCCCAGATTTTATAAAAAGAGAGCTTTAATGGGATTGTCATCCTTCTCTGTAGGTTTTAATTGTATCTGCAGTAGCTGTTGGAATTTTTGCTTTTGATTTTAAGAAGGGAGAAGATATACATGTGTATGTCTTTTACAAAAGAACTTTTCTAAAATGTGTCCTATGAATGTTTTGCAGGGAGCACCCAAGTCATCCTTCCTGACTGAGGAGAAGAGAGCTAGGCTGAAGATCAACCCTGTGAAGGTGCACTTTGCTGAGGAAGTGCTTGTCAGTGGACACAGCCAGGTGTGTTGTTAGTCAGGGGACTGAGATCATTCTTCATAAAGCTGGTAAGCTTCCACCTTTCACATAATTTCCTAAGACTCTGGAATCCAGCACTGAAAGGATGCAGAAGCAGAGTTTCATCCTAGGGATCATTCTGGTTCAAATACTTCATAATGTCTCACTGATTCTGGAGGACACTGATTCTGGAGCTAATCACTCAGAGGTCACTTTTTCTGATATCTGGCCCTGGGGGGATCTCCAGACCCAAAGGGAATCATTCCCTGACTTTTTCTTCCTCCAGAAGTTCTGACTGGCACCAAACACAGACATCTCTGTCCTGTGCCTCCTACCCTAAAAGCCCTACAAGAGTGGCAGAGTGCCTAAGGAGATCCTGCAAGGTTGGGATGATGGTTGGGGTGAATGGAAGCAGAGAGCAGCTCTCTGTTCTCTGATGATGCTTCACTATGGGAAATGTAGCAATAAAATGAAGAGGACTTTGAGGAAGCTTCCTACCTCCTTTCCACCTCAACCCAACAAGAAGGGGTCTAAGAACCTTGGAAATACCCTTTTGGGACAGTGTACATTCTTTTTATCTGGTGACCAGCAGTGAAGTGTCAGCTGATGGCCGTAAGAAATAGTGCAGTGCTATCAGCACCCTGTGGAAGAGCCCTCTCTTCCCCCATCTCTAGCACACTTAGGGGATATCCCTTGAACAAAGCCTGCCTGTCTCAGTGTGGCCTAGGCCTTGTGCATTGCAGAAATCAACTCTCAACATGGTGAGGAGTTAGAGAGCACCCTGCTCTCCACACTAGGGAGAGCCAATGAAACTGAGGCTTAGTCACACCCATGGACAGGAAGGGCCAGTTCCAATATTCCTTTGTGTTTTCCAGGGTAATTCTCTGCTGTGTATGCCCAACGTGCTCAAACTATATTTGGAGAATGGACAGACAAAGGCTTTCAAGTTTGAGGCAAACACAACCGTGAAGGTATTTAGAGTAAATTAGAATCTCCTGCCCCATGAGAATTTGCTGTTTTCCAGGAACCTCCAGGCATTATACCCAGCAGCAGGAGGAAAAGGAGGGGGAAACATGATTGTTAAGAGTTTGTTCCATGCCTGGCACCCTACCGGCTCTTTTTGGTGTGCTATCTCATTCCATGCACTGCTGCAGTCTGGGAAGTGACTAATGTTATCCCCACTTTGCAGATGAGAAACAGCTTGTCAAGGTCAGCTAGCTCAGAACCCACTTTAAACTTGGTCTGTTTCTGAACCCTGTGCTGGAGCTACACTGCCATTCTACATCGAAGGGAAGTTTTGAAAATGAATTAGATGAGGCCTCTACTGTTGTCATCTTTGATCAAATTGAATTAGAAGAGAAGGGAAGGTTTATTTTAAGTGAGTACCCCTCACTGTAACCACCACTTTGGTGGTGATTTATAATGAAGCACACACCATAGGGGAATTAAACCCCATATGATAGGAGTTGGGGAAAGGAGCAAGGACTTGGCTGGTATAACAATGGTTAGTCTTATCAGTACTAGTCAAACTTTTAAAGTGAATCTTTTAGCTCTTTAGAGCAGAGAGAGGGGAATATAAATTCATCAGTTTAAAAAAGGAAAAAATCACTGTCCTTTCATCAGAGACTTCTCACCTATCCCTTACCACAGGAGCAAAGTTGTTACATTAGGAAACCCTCTTTTCTAGAAAAAGGAAAATAATACATTGTTTGACCCAGTGAGAAGTACTGACACATTTTGTGTGCCAGGCACCACCCAGGTCATACCCTTGGGAAGCAGGAGTCTTGGGAAGAGGTTGGGGTGAGGAGAAGAGACCTGGGCATAACCCATTATAAAAGAGGGTACATTATGCTCAGAACCTTGAATGTAGCACAGAAATTATATGACAGGGGCTCAGGTTGGTGAGAACTTCTGGCTGGGTGTCAAGGAAAGACCTGTGGAAAATGGAGAGCAATGAACCAAGAGTAATTGAAGATGGTATGGAGACAACACCCTGGGCAGGAAGAACAGCACCAGCAGAGATGTAGGAATGAGAAAGTGTGGGAAGTGTTTGGGGCTTGTGAGTGGTACATCAGGAGAAGCAGCAGAAAATAAAATAGGAGAAAAGGATTGGCCCCTGATACTGGATAGCCCTGAATGTGAAGTTGAAGAGTTTGGATTTGGGCTGTGGGCTACAGGGAGCCACTAATGTTCTTGAGCAAGGTTGAGCATGACCAGTACAACATTTAGACAAGTTCCTCTAGATCAGTGGTCAGCAGGCTTCCTGTAAAGGCCACTTAGTAAATATCCTAGGTTTCACATTCTATAGGGTCTCTATTGCCATTGCTCAACTCTGCCATTGTAATAAACAGGCATGACTGTGTTCCCATAAAATGTGAAATTACAGAAACAAGCTCATGGGCTGTAACTTGCCAACCCCTGCTCCACATGCAAGGTGGAGGTTGATGAGGAGTAGGGAATCCTTAGGATCCCGGTCTACATAGTCAGGAGAAATGTGTGGACTCAAGTCAAGGCAGGCCAGGGTGGGGACGGGGGCAGTGTTGAGAGATGGGATCACAATCGTGGATAGCATGCAGCAGACGTTAATCAATGTTGTTAAGTTATTTACAGAAGCAGGTAGACTCTTCAGGACTCAATCACTGGTTAGTTATGGAGGGTGATGGAGCCAGTGGGAAAAGGATTCAAAATCGGGAGTTATGAGAAGTACATATCACCTAATGGCTTGGCACTTACTGTGGCTGAGGTTCTGGCAGGTCATCTGTGATGAGTCTGTTATGATTATTATTTCATCAAGTGAAAGTTCATTGGGCATCAGTGTGTGCCAAGCTTTGGAGATACAGTGGAGCACACCACAGTTCTTGGGGAGAATATCATGTAGTTAGGTAAGCAGTGATAAGCAAGAGAACAAATATTAGCTGGTGTCAAACTCTTGCCATCTGCCAAGTCCTGTTCTAAGTGCCATATATAATGCATGTAACAACCTGTGTGATAGACATTCCATTTGCCTTTGTACAAATGGAAATGCAGAGGCAGTTTATCCACGGACACATAGCTAGTGAGAGATAGTCTAAGTCTAGAACCCACTTAACTTTACTGTTCCTTACTAAAAATATTGCTTGTTATTGAACAAAACACTATTAGTAAAAAAAAAAATACTAATAGTGTTTGGTTACAAGCTCTAATGATTAGGGAAATTAAACAGGATCGTGGCATGGAAAAGAACAGGGACAATCACATTTAGATACACTGGCCAGAAAAGGCCTCTCTAAAGAGGAGACATTTGAGCTGAGACTTGAAGAAAAAGAAGCCTTGTGAAGAGTGATGGGGAAAGTGTGCCAAGCAGAGGGAACAGCATGTGAGACTTGGCAACTGTAGGGCATGGTAGTAATCATCATTCCATACTATCAGCCATTCAGAGACGTAGGCATCATTATCCTCCATCCCAGAAGAAGAAACTGAGGTTCAGCAATGTCAAGTCAGTACCCCACCATTGCATACTGGGTGGTAGGATTCTGTCTGGCAGGGTACAGACCGCAGAGAGAGGAGGAATCCAGACACTTTGAAGGGAGGCTTGGATGGCTCCAGCCTTTCAAGTAAAGCATGAGATAGGGTGGCTGTGTGGATGGTGCCCAGCCATGAGGAGTGGGGACCAGGGGTGGAGGGCTGTGAGGGGCCAGGAGAAGCCCCACCTGACGCCTGTTGAGATATGGCTGCCAGAGCTGGCAGTGGACCTGGCCAGCATGGGCTTTTCTCTCCCCAGCTGCACCAAGGAGGGGAGATAAGGTCAGGGGCGCCCTCCCTGTTCTGAGCCTGAACAGGAGGGCCTGCCAGCTCCTTGGTGACGACCCCTTTGCCTCTCCCCTGTGCCTGGTAGGACATCATCCTCACTGTGAAAGAAAAGCTGTCAATCCGAAGTACGGAGTACTTTGCACTGGTCCTGGAAGAGCAGTACAGCATCTCTCGGCTGCACCTGCTGCACGAGGAGGAACTCATCCAGCAGGTAAGGACTGCCACCAGCTGCCTGCTCCTGTACCTGGGGAGGCATCTGGGCAAGCCAAGCTGCTTGCCTCAGCCTGAACCTTTAGAGTCAGGACTCTGCAAGTCTGCAAGTTTCTCATGCCGTGCTTTCTCATGAACCAGAAAGCACAGAGCTCTCTCTGAGGATAACAGGGCAAAAATCAGGTCTGATTGTCATCTGCTCCTCTGAGGTAGGCAGGGCCTCATTTCACAGGTGTGGAGACAGAGGCTTACGGAGCTAAGGTAACTTACTCAGGGTGATATGGGTGAGAGAGCCTTGTCTTTTACTTCTAGCTCTGATGCCCTTGCCCCAAACCTGCTGTCTTTGAAATGCTAGGGGAGCATCTCCCCTAGTTGTTGTGTCTGAGCCCTATATGCCAGATTTGCCCCTGAGCTGGTCCCTGATGGCAAGACAGGGCAAACCTAGTCAGCCTGTCTGGACTAATCAGCCTCCCAGCCATTCAGTGTTATGTGGTGGCAACAACTGAAGCCAAGTCAGGTCAACAAATCCTTGTTGAGTGTGTATTATTACAAAGATGAGTAGCATTTCAGGAACTGGAAAAGAATGGAACTTTAAAACAGGGGGAGACAGCAAGGCAGGACACAGGCGTCACTATGCATATTCCCTGTTGCAGTTGATTTTTTACCCTTGTCACTCATCTTTCATACTGCACTTGCAGACCTTTTTTAAAAAATCTAATAATAAGATTTTTAAAAATTTTTCTTACATCATTATTCATCTTTGCACTATATATGATTTCTCTCCTCAGGTGTAGTCCCCACAATCCTCCCACACCACAGCACCCGTGAACCATCACCATAGTCCCTTGTGCTCTTCCCTCCCCAGTTTTGACGCCTCTCTCTCCCCTTGCTCTGCTGTGTGCCTCAGATCCATGGTTTGCCTGCTTACAGACATTTTTTTAAAAATTGCTTCTGTTCCATTAGCCTTGGAAAATAAAAGAAATTAAATCAAATCCCTAAGATAGTTAAGGGGAAAAAAGTAAGGTATAGAATGGTAAGTACATTTTACTATTATTTGTGGAATAGAAAAGAATATCCATATATAGAACCATGTGGATACACAGACTGAAGGACATGTAAGAAACAAGAAGCAGAAATTTTTCTGGAAAGGAAAACTGGTTGATGGGATCAGTGGGAAACTTTGCCCTTTTGAGCCTTTTCTACCCACGGGAAAGAAAGTCCATTTAGGTGCAAAGCTTTATGGCCATCTTGGGAAACATGCACATTGGAATCTCTTAAGGCTATCATTTGTTTCATTTGTTGTTGGGTATTTTTTTTTTTTGGTTGTTGTTTTTTTCTTTTAGGTTGTTTTGTGGAATAACAGCAAGGGCAAAGGCAGTGAGATTAATGGCATATCCCTTTCCCATCACAGGTGGTAGAAAGGGAGGAATCACATGACTGCCGCTGCCTCTTCAGGGTGTGTTTTGTTCCAAAAGACCCCCTGGACCTCCTGAAAGAAGACCCTGTGGCCTTTGAATACCTCTATCTGCAGGTGACCCAGTCTACATTTCCTAAAATAACAGTGGTGTTTCTCCAAGATGGCCCACTCAGTTATTTTGAGCATGCGCTCAAGGCAATTAAGCAATTCCCTGTTAGGGATTATCTTTAGCTAAAGGAGGACAGACCTGATGATCCCTCACAATGCCTTTTTCCATCACTGAGTTGTTATGTTAGGAGATTTGCTGTATAATTGTGAAATGGAGGTTTAGCCCTCCATGTAGATGATTCATTTTTCTAATAACATTTAGGATCTTTGGAATTAAAGTTTATATTGCTAAAAGGGGCTTTAGTGCATCAAAGCCTTATTATGGAGATAATGAAACAGTCTTGTAAAGTTTGCATGATTTGCCTCAGTCATCCATTTAGTGGTAGAGCCAGAAATGGGCCCCTTGACTCCCTAATCTATGCTCCCCCAATATACCTCCTTCAATGGGATTTATTATATTGTTTTTTATTCTAATGAAAAGGAACCATTTCACAAATGAGGTAACTCAAACTAAGTGAATTGACTTGTCCATTGACTAACAAATGGTGGCAGCAAACAGCAACATTGCTTTGTATTTGTATAATTTATATTTTTGTAATTCTGTGTGCCTTATACTTACTTTCAAATGCAGGGAGAGGGACCTGACAATCCTTACTTCTGTTTTAAACTTCACTGAATCTGGGTAAGGTAGAATTGACTATCCTCAGTTAGCAGTGGGAAGACACCAGTACTCAGAGAGTCTTAGTAACTGAACTTAGGCAAGAATTGTCAGGGGCAGTTCTCAAAGCTAAGCTCCTGGTCCTGCTGTCTCTCACCTGAGAGGACCAGGGAACACAGTCCACCTGTTCCTGTTTCCCAATGGCTCTGCTGAAATCTCTTCTAGAGCTGTAGCGACGTGCTCCAGGAGCGCTTTGCTGTGGAAATGAAATGTAGCTCTGCTCTCCGACTCGCAGCCCTGCACATCCAGGAGCGGATCTACGCTTGTGCCCAGCCGCAGAAGATCTCTTTGAAATACATAGAGTGAGTGGCAGGAGACTTCTGTGTCCCATCTACAGCAGCTGTGACGCATTGATAGCCTGTCTGACCCCTAACCAGGATGGCTGATCTTCACCCACCTACCATCTGTCCATTGTCTCCCTTCCAGATCCCTCCCCATCCTCTCTGACCCAGCCTGGCTCCCCGAGATCAAGCCTGGCTACACCCTCTAGGGCAGAAGCTAACTCCAGATGGAAAGATACAAGATCCTTTTGTAAATTCCCAGGATGTCTTGGGAAATCAGTTGACAACCTCAGTGTGAAGCTCATTCTTGCCTAAGGACAAGAATGCCTTAGAAATTATATGCCTTAGGGGTGTGAAACTGCCTCCTACTAAGGCAGTTTCAAGTCCTTGGATTTCCATACCTCCTGATTCTTAGCTTAAAATGTCACTTCACTGTACACAGTATCACCCAGGTTTGCCAGCTCCCTCACCAAATCTCAGCCCTGTCCTGCCTGGGCATCTCAATAAGATGAGGGAATCAAATGTGAAAAAATAAAACAGATCCTTGACCCTTTGCCATATGTGCTAGGTCTAACCCAGGGAGTAGGATCTAAGAATCTGTGTTTTGAGAAGTTGATGGGGGATTGTGATACTGCCAGGCTGGCACCATTTGAAGCATGGCCTCGGGGACTCGAGGATGCTAGGAGTTCCCATGAGAGGGTGTTATACAAGTGTAATGGTGAGTAATAAGCTCCCAAAATGATCAATGGGGCTTGATTCCTGAATATGGCTGGGTTTTGTTGAGTGTATATTTGTATAAATAAATGGACAGATAAACAAAAAAAATGCATAATCTCTTCTGTTGAGAAAGAGGCTCATTAATTGCAATATTTCGAGAACACTAAGGACTGAATCAAATGTAATTAGGCCCTTCCTTAGAGCCAGTTCACTTTAAAAATGGTCCTCTTTGTCTCCACTGTCTCATGGCAGGAAAGACTGGGGAATAGAGAACTTTATATCTCCAACTTTACTCCGGAACATGAAAGGCAAAGACATCAAGAAAGCTATTAGCTTCCACATGAAGAGGAACCAGAATTTGCTGGAACCCCGACAGAAGGTAATATTAGCTGTGGCCTCTGCTGATCCTTTCCCCCACACCCCACCCCAGCCATACGTTGTGAAACTCCAGGGAAAATATTTCAGTATCGCCTAGATTTTAGGCAAGTGAATAACTCCAACTTTGACTTCAACAGTCTTTTATTTTTTTTTCTTTCCTCCTGTTTAAGCAACTTATTTCTGCTGCCCAGCTACGTTTAAATTATCTACAGATCCTTGGAGAACTCAAGACGTATGGGGGGAAAATCTTTAATGCTACTTTAATGGTACGTATTAGAGAACTGGACCTCAGAAGATCAATGTATCTTTTAGCCAGAAATTCTGATAACCCTGTCGTGTGCTAGAGTTTGTTGCAGAAATTAACTATTATGGCTCCTGAAGTGTTTATCATGCCCTTGCTTGATGCTACTCTATGGTAGATGCTGGGGAGCCAGAACAAAAGAAGACATTATTTCCACCCTGGAAAGGGACAGCAAAGAACCTATCAAGACAAAGCAAAGCTATGAGAGAGGGCACGGGACTAGGGTGTAGATTTTGAAGACAGAGGTTTCCACCGCTAGTTTCAGGTTGCGTATAGGAAGGAGAAGGGATTATGGAAAGGCAAGAAAGTTGGGCTTCTAAATGAAGGTACTGTACTTCTGGAGTTTTGGTTGTACGGTGAAGAAGAAAAACTAGAGATTGTAAAGGAATGGTAAGACTCTGAGACTGACTCCCAGGCCCCCACCAGAAGGGAAGAACTGAGGGGAGGATCTGAGAAGGGAAAAGAGAAGCAGAGGAGTCTTCTGCTCTGTTGCCCATTTGCCCTCCAGCTTTCATTTGAGAAGCACCAGCTGCACTTCTCAGCAGCTTTCAGTGGTTCGGGGTGTGGCTTCAGGGACGTCTCCCTCACCACTCAGTGAGCCCAGAACTCTCCAGCACCAAGCCAGGCAATTTACCAATTGGAGATTTATATATATATATATATATATATATATATATATATATTTTAAAGATTTATTTATTTTTATACAAGAGTTGGGGTACAGGTCAGAGGCACGGGAGGGTGAGAGGATTCACCAGAGACAGAGCAGAGAGCAGAAGAGGCTGATGACTGAAATACACTGCTGAGGGGAGCAGCGAGCGAGACAGGAGAGGTCTGCTGCACCATGTGGGTATCTCCCTGGCCAGCTGGGAATCATAGCGCTGCACTCAACCCACTGTGCCACCGGGGAGGCCCGATTTTTTTTATATATGTTAAAGCTCCTTTCAGTGAATTTGGTATGACTCTCAGTCATTTTTAGTGATGAGGTCAGTTTAATCAGATTGCTGACCTACAGTGTAGATGGTAGAAGAGAATCAGTGTTTTGAGAGAAAAGAGGAGCATCAAATAGTTAGCAGAAGGGGAAAAAAGATGGAATCTTAGAAAAGTAAGATGACCAAGTGGTAGAAGAAATTGGATCACTGAAAGGAAGACTGGAAAGTACAAGAAAAATGTCCCAGTTTTCCCAGGGGTTAATCCTGCCTTTCCCAACTGTCAATTTCTTTGTTTTTTTAAAAAGATTTATTTATTTATTTATACAAGCACAGTCAGAAGCGCGGGAGGGTGAGAGAATTCACCAGAGCAGGGAACAGAACAGGCAGACTGACGAAATACACTGCTGAGGGGAGCAGCGGGCGGCAGGAGAGGTCTGCGCGCCATGTGGGACTCTCACCTGCGGCCTGGGATCAAACTGGCGCTGCAGAGGCTGTGGACAGCTTCGAAGCCCAGCGCTCAACTGCTGTGCCACCAGGGGAGGCCCTATCTTTCCTTTTTAAATAGCTCGGTAGGATTCCATTCAGTCTATATTCTACAATTTCTTTATCCATTCATCTTTGTTGGGCACTTAAGTTGGTTCCATGGCTTGGCAGTTTTGGATAGTGCTACTATGAACATTGGAGCACATAAGTCTTTTCATATAAGTGTTTAATGGAAACTTTTAAAGAAGGGTCAGATTTTCCATTAGGTAATGCTGGCAGGGAGGGAGTTCCAGGAGGAGGGCATGGCATGCCTGAAATACACATAGGCGTGAAAGTGCAGATTGTGTTTATGGAACAGGTAGCAGTCCTGTGGTTTGGCTGTCTATTGTGAAGGGTTTTGTGGGAGATAAAATTATTATTTAATCTAGCTGTAGTTGGGGAATCTAGGGAAGCGGTGGTGAGGCCCTGAAGCAGGAATCAAAGAGTTTACGGAAAGAGGGATCACTTCTTACATGTGCCATGTATTTTCACTAGCTTGTGAATGGAAACTAATTCCCCTTCTACCCTTCTCTAGTTACAGGATAGAGAGTCCTACATTGCCCTTCTAGTGGGAGCCAAGTATGGGATTAGCCAAATTATCAATAGCAAACTGAACATCATGTCCACAATGGCAGAGTTTGCTAACATCAGTCGGGTAGAGCTGAAGGAAGAGTCTGAGAAAGTGAGCATGGTCAAAGTGTATCTTCAGGACGTCAAGGTAACACATGGAGAAGAGAGTTTGGCTCTAGCTTTTGAAGTTTGGGGCTAAATTATTCTAGGGTACTTTTTATGGTTTGGATGTTAATAAAGTCTAATTTCCAGCATTTACTTAAAATCACGAATTGTCCATCCTGTCCCACCAAAAAAAAAAAAAAGCAGTGAACAAGGGGAATTTTTCTGGGAAGGTCCCAGTAATTTTTTCTTATAAACTGAGCTGGGCCCTGTGCATGCCTGGGAGCACCAGAGGATATTTATCACATGCATGGGACCCAAATGGCTGCCCAAGAGTTTTGAGTGGGAGCCCGTAAAGTGGGTAAATGATGCACCATATTTCCTGAGCCTCTCTGGAAGGTTCTATATTTATCTTGCCTTCCTTTACTTTAATCCCCACATGCTGAAGGATGCTTTATTTTTCTTATGACCCTCTCCTTCCTTCTTCATTTGCTCTTGCTCCTTTTTCTTTTCTAGGTCAGGTCTTAAAAAGACCCCACTGTATAAATGAACAGGATAGAGCAGAGTGACTGGTTTTGGGGACTGGGTTATGGGATTGGAAAGTGGGATACCTTGTAGATTGGATGGGAAGAACCCACTGTGCCTGTGTGTGTGCACACGCACATGTGATCATGTGTGTATGCGTGTGCACATATGTTCACCTCTAGTCTTATAGGTGAAAGGTATAGAGGGTCTGCCTGAATTTATTTGGAATCTCTCATTGGCCACACAGTCCCTTAGGCCTTTATAAACATAAGTGTATGCATTCTCTTTACCTTTGAAGGTTCTTACTTTGCTGCTGGAATCCAATAGTGCAAAAGACCTAGCCTGCCTGATTGCTGGGTACTATAGGCTGTTTGTCGACCCCGTCACCTCCATTTTCTTCTGGCCGGGAAACAAACAAGCGCATCGCATATCTGCTGAAGAAGGTGAGGTGCTGGGACTTGCCCCACTAGAAAAGGGCCCATTTGTTTGGCCTTCTAGGTAATGGCAGCCTAAAGGAGGTGGTGAATTGGGTTGAGCTGAAACTTCCATTCAAATGGATGAGAACCTGTTCTCCATTTATTTCCTGGTAAACAGATGATCTTCCCTAAATCTTAAATAGAGAGGCTATCTTTGTATCTGAGACTCTGCTAAGTCCTATGAATGCTGTTGTAGGTCTCTGATTCCTTGCAGTGTTTCCTAAAATCCTTACTTGTTGAGGAAAATACAGATGATCTAGCTTCTTGTTCCATGCCTTGGTAGTCTTTTGCATTCTTTTGAATTAAAGTAGAAATTCTCAGCCATTCATTTTTATAAGGAAAGCATACCTGGAGATAGGAAGGACCCAAAAATCACATCATAAAAGGAATGAAATAGTGGAGGCTGGAGGAGATGGAGTTTCACAAGCCAGCTCCTGGGTTCTATTTAGCGTGGCTTCACTACTAATCAGTACAGTGTTCTGTTAGTGGTTTACTGATCTCTTAACAGCTGTCTCTGCAGGGGAAAAACCAAAACATCTAAACTCTGATTTGAATCAGTAGCCTGTTTTCATGGTTCTAAACACTCACGCTGTAGGTAACTTCAAGCTCCTCAGGTGATGTCACTGAACATGTTGCTGGGAAGAGATGCTCAGTAGCATGCCAATCCATAGCACATACTCCGTGTAGTTAAACTAGACGCGAATACTCAAGAGATTAGATGATGGTGGGTAAAGTAAATAATTAGGACGTGATGGTTTTGGGGGGAATTCATTGCTTACAACTTGTGAACAAGGGAATAATAGCCTGGTTGGGGAGCAGTGCAGAGTGAGGGCAGTGCTGTGGTGGCGGTCTGGGGGCAGGAAGACCTGCTTCTGCTGGGGCAGGTAGCAGTGGTCAAAGAAGGTGCTGGAGTTAATCAGGCAAAGAAGGGAGGGGAGATTATTTGAAACAAAGTAGACAGCGTAGAGGTATGACACAAAGGGCCAGGGTACAATCTGGAGCGTGAATGGGCCACGGTGGGTCACTAGGCTGCAGAGAAGCCAGGCCGTCCTGTGAGAGGCCTTAGCCCTCTGCTGAGGCTCTTCCCTGTAGGCAGGAAAGGTCTCAGAAGGCTTAAGTGGTATGATATGATCAGAGAAATTTTTGCAAGATCTCCCTGAAGACTTCTGGTGGCAGAGAGATTGGAGACCTGGCTCAGAGCCTCAACCCTCTGACGATGAATCCTGGCCAGAAACTCCTGGCAGCTGGATGAGTGCTCACTGTCCTGAAAGCGCTGTTGCACCAGTGGGTCCCCAATTCCATGCTCCAGAAGGCGTCAGTGTAGCAGCCTCACCTCCCCCCATAATATTGCTAAAAATACATATTCTCAGGTTAAAATCCATAGATACTTGAATCAGTATATCAGGTCTTATTGTTTATTTTATTTTTAAAATGTGATTGCCTGTCTGGTTTTCATGCCCAGAACAAGACAGTTGCAATTTGAAGAGGGGCTTAGCACAGGTGATACTGCCCATAACGAAGTGAAATCCAATTAAATACCTTCAAGTTTCCATGAACAGGGAGCTCTCAGCTTGGAAGAAGGGCTGGGGTAATCCTGTCTCCTTTCGGAGGTCCAGGCAGATATGGGATAGGAGACCTGTTGTGGGAGAACATGGAATTTCGAGTCCCACAGATCCTGTGTCCGTCAGGATAGCATTAACTGCACAGATCACTTTTCTGGACCTTGGTTTTTCTCATCTGGAAAATGGTGGTGGGGGGAGGCAGACAGAGCGATGGTGGGGGCACATGACCTCTGCCCAGCCCCGAATGCTGTTTTGGTGTTCCCTGTGCTACAGGCTATGAATCCAGGGCATGCAGCGACTCAGAGGAGTCCTCTGAAGTGGACTGCGTGTTGGAGCCCCTGTCAGAGAGACGCCTGCTGAAGCCAGGCCTCTGCAGACCATTCATGAAAGAGGAGCAGCCGCCTGGGGACAACCCCTGCCCTGAGGGGACCAGGAGAGGCTCAAGCACCTGTGGGGCGAGCAGCATGACAGACAGTGCTGAGTCGGAGGCATCTGACTCTGCAAACACCGAGAGCCGAGGCTGCAGGACCAGTGGCTCAAGCGAGTCCATGGATGCCCTGGAAGAGGATGACTTGGACGCCTGCTCCTCCAGCAGGTCCGGTTTCTTCCACTTTAGCTCACCAGGCTTTCCAGGGAGTCTTGATGTCAACGGCCAAGAAGAGAGAAGCAGTATTGAAACTAGTGGCTTCCTCTATCTCCTGGATCTGGCCCCAAGGGACAGCCCTCAGTGCCAGAAGAAGGAGTTGTCTGAGAGCCCCGCTCCCGTGCCATTCGGCTGGGGATCAGAACTAAGTGTGGTCAGGCTGGACCCCAGGCTGTATGAGGGCAGCCGAACTGACTACTACAACCTGTGCTCTAGTGTCTCCCCGGCCAGCCACCTGAGCGACAGCTCGGAGAGCACAGCTTCCCGGCAGGTGGGTGCCCCACCAGCCTGGGGTCAGCAGGGCTGGACTGAGGCCCAGCCCAGGTCCACGCTGGAAGCCCTGGGCCCACACCTGCCACTGGCCTTTGAGGATGGCAGCTCAGATGAGGAATACTACGATGCCGCTGATAAGCTCACACCCCCAGATGCCCTCTCAGGTGAGCTTCCCACCCCCACAAGGTCTACAGATTCAGTAGCAGTTCCAGAGTACCCACTAGAGGCAGAGACCACCCTTGAGGGGAAAACATGAATGAAGCAGAGTCCTTGTCCCTTTTTTGAGGAGGCCACCTTGGGCCCAGTGGTCCAATTCACAAGTATCATGATTTCAAGTCCAGGTTGCAAGGGAGGTATAGAACTGTGGGAACACAGAAGCAGGAGGCATTCATTCACCATGGGAGTCAGGGAAGGCTTCCTGGAAGAGGTGGGAAGTGGCTGAACCTTGTGAGGTGAACAGAATTTATACATAAAAGGGTTTGATGGGAGTGTCCAGCAGAGGGAAGCAAATATATCATGAGCATCCTGAAGCTACATTAATTGAGACCTTGAAGCCAGAAGAACTGGACAGGCAGTTGGTGGCTCATTAAGGAACTCATTTTTAAGTTCCTCATCCTTGCCTCCACAAGAGTTTGGAATGTCTTTCCACACAGAATGACTTCCTAAGCTGACCTAAGATCCCTGCAACACACACACACACACACACACACACACACTCACTCACTCACTCACTAACACCACATGCCAAAGTTTGAAAAAAGAGAGCACAGAGACATTGAGGTTGACCTCCTAGGGGCTGAGAAGCTGTAGCCCTTTTACCTGTTTCAGCCTTTCCCTGCTGCTCCCTCCCCACTAGTGAGTGCCCTTTGCTCATGGAAGAAAGCCAGCTCCTTAGCAGCCTGTGTGAGGCCCCTGTGCCATGGCCTCTGCCTGTCTCACTTCTTCTGAGCCTTCTTTCTGTGCTCCTGCACTCAGTCCTTGCCATTCTCTAAAAGTGCTGAGCTCTTTCCCACCTCTGGCCTGCACACATGCTGCTCCTTCCACATGTAACACTCCTCACCCTTATCCTTGGATGCTGATGCCCACCCATCCCTGTCTCTCAGGGAACACTAGCTGATTGCCAAGACCAGAGCAGGCCTTCCCATCCCTGTCACGCCTCTTAATAGCACTCTGGTGCTTCCTCCCTGGCACTTAGCACTGCCTGGAACTTTGTATTTATTTATGTGATTTTGCATTACTGCTTCTCTCCCTCACTGGACTGAGAAACTCCTTTGAGGGGAGGAACTCTGTTTCTCCCTCATCTCTGTGGCCCCACCACATGGTGCCTGGGTGTGATTGCTAAGTGAATGAGTGACTCTCTCTCACCTACCTTAAGTTCATTGACTGTATACACAAGGAACAGAGAAGCCTCTGGTCAGATGTGCCATGCTGCCAAATAATGCAGCCAACTGCTACCCACACCCCCAACCTTGCCCTGCTAGGTCAACCATTGTGCGGGCAGCAAGATGGGAGCACGGCAGACAACCATCAAGGACTTCCTTTATGGGAGTGTAGGTCAGGATGTAAGTTCCACACTGGACACTCCCTTTTCCACAGGGAGCCTATGCATTGCTATGGAAGGGACCAGAACTGGGCTTGCTGAACCTGGGATCTGGTCTGGCATCTGACTCACTGAGGAGCCTCTCTCCTTTAAGGCTTCAGGAACACTCTTGTCATTGGCTAGAGCAGCAGCTACCAAGTGTGTCTGGAGTTGGTTTGAATACGACAGTTCCTAGTTCCCAGCTTCCTTGGAGATTCTGATGTAAGAGGTCTAAGTAACAAGGATTTGGTAAGGTTTTCATAAAGTACAACCAGCTTGGAGGCAACTGGTCTGAAGATGAGAGCCCTCTGATTCTCAAGTGCTGGACTGTGAGCCTAATTGCTCTGGCTGGTTCCCAGAACTTCATCACAGAAGTGATTCTCTACTCGCTAAGGTCCATCCTGGTAGGCACAAACCCTCATACCTGCGACTGAGATTCATGGCCACTTTTTGTCAAAAACAACCTCCCTCAACAGCCACACCCCCGTAGTGACAATAATGACAGCTGTGGTCCCTATCGTGAGCACCTCCTAAGCACAGACCTTGTGTTGGATGCTTTATTGGCACTAACTCATTTCAACTGCATGGCAGTGCTGATTGGGTTAATGTCAGCACAAAGAAAAAGTGGTAGAAGGTGGTAAGAAAATTCCTAAAATTGGCAGCAAAGGGGAAGAACCAGTTCAAACATAGGCAGCAACCAGAGCAGGAATCTCACCATATTGTCAGGATTCCATGGCTGGAAAGAATGTGCTCTCGTTTTATTACAATTTTTTAATCAATGAGTTTGAAATTCTAGGAAATTTATGGCTGACTGGCTGTCACACATCTGACCATTGGTTGACATGGACAGGGTACCTTCATTTATAGTTCCAGCAGATCATACCCATTGGGGAGATGTCATTCCCTGAGAGGAAGCTGAGGTGCTATGGCCTGAAAACGATGAAATGAATACTGGACAACCAAGACTTAAAAGATGTCCGCCATAGTTATGTTTTCCCCCTTGCAATGACTTCTCCCCCAACCCCACCAGGGATTTTATGTTTATCCTTAGACATAATTCTAGATAAAACCATAAAAATGTTCCTGTGCAGTGAGACTGTGTATGCAGTAAGAATAATAACATTTTTAAAGAAAGTAATTGTAATTAACATTTATCAATCATCATTATATGCCAGGCTCTGGGCTAAATATTTTTTGAGAGCCTACTATCATCAGAGAGTTCACTTTTTTTCCCTCCAAATGACATTTACTGGGGTAAAGTAGGTTTACACCTTTGGGTCTGCTCCAGGGATTGGCTATAGGGGCAGTGGTGACAGGCAGGGTGTGCAAGTCCACCACAGTTATTTCCCCATCTTTCAAAGAAAGAAAGCGAGGCAATCAAGATTTAACTTGCTCGAGGTTATTTAGCCCAGCCACAATGTGGACCCAGGCAACCCTGAGCCCTATGCCCAAGCTCTATAAGCCTCTTGGTTTCTCTGCTTTTATGTACTTTTTCCTTTCTTGACTCCCAGGGTCCAGAGCTGTTTCTTCTGTAGGACCCAATGGCACAGCCTTGCAGAAGAAGGCTAGCACTTGCAGCCCCAGCGACAGCCTGAATCCTGGGCCAGATGGGAGAGAGCCAAGCAGAAGAGGAGTGGTGAAAAAGTATGCCAAGCCCCTGAGGAAAAGAAGGTCTTTCCTACAGACTGATTACACCTGTCAGGTCTCATTTCCGCTGGTGCCATCAGCGTCCCTGGATAGTGTGGACGATGTGTGCTACTATGACAGGGAGCCCTATCTAGCCCTCAGTGCCCCCTCCCCAACTGTGTCCTCTTTACAGGACATGCAAGGTGAGCCTGGCCTCCTGGAGACCAAGGCCCTGGGGCTGTTGGCTCCCCTGAGAGAGACCAAAAGCACCAATCCAGCCTCCCGGGTCATGGAGATGGAGCCCGAGACCATGGAAACCAAGTCGGTCATTGACTCTCGAGTGTCTTCTATTTCTGCTATTCGCCTCCGAATTGACCCCAACCATAAAGAGAACGCTGGGCTCACTCCTCAGACTGCCACTGTCGCCACTTCCCCGGCCAGTAGCTCTTGCTGTCCCAACCCCGGTCCCTCTGACCCAGACACTGCTCAGGCAGGGCTTTCCCAAACCTTAGCTCCACTTCAGGACTTGGATGGCAGTGCCCCCAGTGAACTCACCGGAGAGCATGGGGACAGCACCTCCTCTCTCTCCAGTGCTGACCTGAACTCAGACAAAGTCTGCCTGGCCATCAGCCCAGGGCCACATACTGTCTCTCAAGGAGATACGCCAGAGCCAGGAGGAGGCCAGTTGGAAACAGGATTGGGACTTGCAAATCATATGCAAGAAACTTCCCCCAAACACACAGAGCCTTTGCTGTCTCCTCAAGGCAGTCCTAGAAGTGGTGAATGTGAAATAAATTCGGGAGAGAAGATGGCATCTTTCCCTGCAAAGGAGGAGCAACAAGAACAACTATCTTTGGAAAGTGAAGGAGAATTTGCCAACCAAAATGGCACTAACCTCTTGTGTGACAAAGCTGGGAAGGGCTCAGGTGTTCCTGATGTGTTGAATGGTGTTGCTCAGGCTATTGATGTGAGTGCCCCAGCTGGTAGAGTAATAATCTCCCTCTCCTTGGAGACTCCTGTTACAGGGACTGAGGAGACTCCACCACATTCCCCCAGAGAGCTCCATGGGTGCAGCGGAGAAACCCTGGGCCAAACTCGCCAGACCCAAGAACAAAAACTATTGGCTGAGTTAGATTTAGACCCTGGCTTCTTGCTTGGGGACCAGACTATTCCATCAGCCTCCCCTCTGGATGGGCTCAAGGCAGAGCCACCTAACCATGTGACAGGGGAAGACATGACCCCAAGGGACACTCCTGAGCAGGTCTATTCTGATTCAGAGCCTCCTCTGCCAAAGCCATTACCATGTCCCCAACAGGAGTCCCACTTAGAAGACTCAAAGCACTGTTCTCTCTCAGAAAGCAAAGACAAAAGCCATAACATCTGTCTTTCTGCTGAGAAGTCTTTCCTGTGCTTTGCCCCAGAAAGCTATCCTGATGTTTCGGCGGGTCTCAGGATGGCTGCATCTTTGGGTTTTGCTGGTGTGAATGAGATGGTGGCCCCCAGGATTGGGATGGAGCAGTGCAGCTGCCAGTTCTCCTATGCCACATGCTTCCGAGGCCTGCAGCTAGAGACAGAGGAAGAAGACCAGGACTCACAAGCATGCCCCACAGCCCCCCTCACTTCACCGCCCTCTGCAGGAAGCCAGCTGGCTCTCCCATGGAGGTCAGCCAGAGCCCACAGCTGCAGCACTGAGCCCCTGTTGAGAAACAGCCACATCTGGCCAGAGTACTGCTCCAGGACTCTGAGACAGCTGAAAGCTGCCCCTGCCAGCACCCCTGAGGGCTTCATCCAACTCACCAAAAGCCTGCTGGAATTACAAGACATTTTAGAAGCTTCCTGGGGGAATGGCAACAAACATCCCCCAGAGAAGTGCACCTGGCACTTTTCTGAAAGCCGGAGCCGGCTCTGCATGGGCTCCCAGAAGCTCCTGTCAAGCTGTCAGCACGTGATCAGAATGGACCAGTCCCCCGAAGAGATGCAGCGTGCGGTGCGTGACACCTTCCAGCACCTGGTCCAGCTGGCCAGCCTGTGCTTCCAGTTCACGGACTGCAGCCGCTGCTCTGCCCGGCACAGGGAAACGGCGGGGAGCCTGAGGGACGTGGTGTGCACCTACCACCAGTTCGTGGAGGCCGCTAAGCTGACCTGCGAGAGAGGCTACCATGACCTGAGTGTGAAACTCCTGGCCCGTCAGTGCACGGCCCTCACGGCTGCTGTGTTCTGTTTGACCCAGAAGTTCCGGGCATCTACTGTACTGTGAACAGGTTGGCTGCCTCAGTCCCCTGCCCTGCCCTGGACACTTCCCTGAGAAGCCCCTTCCATTCCCCACTCACCTTCTCAAATGTTTACTATTTAAAGTATTCAAATAAACTGCTGCTTAATCTTGGCCTCAGTCATACAGAGTGATAAGTTTGGATCAAAAGTATTCACTAATGTTCATTCAACATTCACTGGATACTTCTGTGCCAGGCCTGGTTCTAGGAGTTTGGGATATGAAGATGAGTAAGTCCCTGCCCTGGCGAGGATGTTCACAGACCCTTAGTGTGCCCAGCTGACATCTGTACCTTCGGGACATGCAGATAAGTAGATTCCCACCAATAAAGTGTGTGCCCTAGAAGGAGTGTAGAAACAAAGCCACTTGGGCTGTCCCAAGAAGGCAAGGATGAGGAAGGAAGGTAGGCATCACTGAAGAAAACAATCTTGACTTCATATACCACATTGATTTGGAAATAACCTTCAAAAATAGGAAAGAATACATGTAATATTTGATAGATTCTTCCCTCACAAGTGTTGGTTTCTAGCACCTGTCCCAGGCCTGGTATTCTTGCTGGCCTCGCTGTCGTGAGCATAGGTTGCCACTAGGTGGCAGTACGTCCCTTACGTGCATGACCATCCACGTTCCCCAAGTATTCTGTGCTTCATTTAAAATTGACGGCATCCCTAAATCCTGTACCCTGTTTCTACCTTTAATGTTCTAAAAAGACAAACAGAAAGCCCTGAGTTATATTATTCTTTTAAAAAATAGCATTAGAGCAAAAGAAATACATTCAGTGTCTCTCACTAATCCCAGGTGAGCCAATTAATCCCAGTTAATCTTGGTGGGATTGTGGACACGCTCCCAATACTTTGGTTTTTCTCTTCTGAAAGTTGGGGATACAAACAGTGCCCACTTTGCAGGATAAAGATCTAATAAACACTCAATAAATGTTAGGAATAACCCCAGCTTTTAAGGACACCTCTCCTAATCTGACATCTTTCCTGCATTTTGTATTCATATGCCAAAAAAAAACTGATTTCAAGATACACTTGCAATATCTTCCCCAATCCTTGGCTTCATGGTCCAAATCGAAGGTGGTTTAGACACTCACCTGGGACTACTTCAATTCATTCCAGGTGGTGAGCTCTGATCAGTTGCAAACTCTGCTCTGCCCCTGGGCTTTGGCTCCTCCAGGGCTCCCCATTTCCTTCCTCTCCACCCAGTAAAAGAAGGAGCACAAGAAGACATTCTAGCTCTATCCAGTCGGAGGAAAGCAGTACTTTGGAAGAAGAGAAGAGTTTCTTTCTTTCCCTTAGAGGTCTGTTTCTTTTTTATAGAATATTTTCAATAAACTATCAGGAAGGCTCTTGGACACAGACTGAAGGGATTTCATGCAATGAAAACAGGAACAATAGGACACAAAAGTTGTGTGATCTTAAACAGGACTTGAATGCTTTACCAGTGGAGAGCTATAAAGAACTTCATTACATATTGATGGGAACACAACCTATGCTTTTACAATTTTTAGGAAGGAACTCAGAACTTCAACTCCATCAGGGCTTGAATCCTGGCAGTGGTCGGTGCTGTTAGACACTTATTTGGGCCTCAATCTCCCCGGCGGCAAAAGGAAAGACTAGCTTTCATTTAATGAGGAACTAAAATGTGCCAGATGCCTTACTTAGATCACTTGGATACATTTTCTTACCAACATGATAACACCCAAAGCAGAGATTGCTATACACATTTGGTATTATTTTGAGAAATAATCATGAGGATAGAAAGAAGACTAAAGTCTCCAACACATGCACTCAAATGTTTGTTTCCTTCTTTACTTGCTTTCTTTCCTCTCAAATACAGTGCCTTACTTGGGCTGCCACTATTGATATACAGAGCTGATATTTTGCTCTGGAGTTCCCATGAGGGGTATTAAGTCTCAGAAGTTCTGGGAACCCCCTCACCGCTAGTTGAAAAGCCAGCATAGAGGGGGAATTGCCCTGTTTAGCACTTCCTTAAAGAATCGGACCACCTACCACCATGCAAGAATCAATTCTTTAATAACATAAGAAACTATGGGACATTTACACTCTTTCCTTTTGTCATCCACCACCACATGACTGATTTCTTTCCACAAACATTTAGGATACACCCAGGCAATGCCTGAAGCAGGGTTCTGGATATAAATTGGGTGAAAAGCTGGTCTTCAGGAGCTCTGATCTTGAGACAGAGGTCTTGTCTTAGAGATAAGATAGTGCATAGAGATAGAGATCTTTAAGTTACAGTAGGCTAGAGCCAACAAAGCAAACAAGTTAGGTGCTATGAGAGCTCAAAGGAGAGAAGTCATTTTTGGGTAGAAGCAGTGATGAGGGAAGACTTCCTTGAGGAGGAAAGTAGGATGTCAAGAATTATTATCTACTGTGTCTGGCCCTGGATTTGATAGCTAGATGGGAGGATTTGACCTTGTCAAGAAAGGAGAAAAATTACATATTTATCTTGTCAACAAATATTTGCTGTGCCATAGCATTAGGAATACAACTATATATATCAGACATAGTCCCCTCAACAAACTTAGTAATTAGTTGGAAAGGCACAGGGGGGAAAAAATCACTGACTGGTAGGTGAAATAGAGAAAATGAAGAGGGTGCCAAGACAGGGATTGAAAGAGCCTTACTTACCTAGAGTGACAGTAAAGTCCTCCCGAAAGAGGGAACATTTAATTTGAGGCCTAAAAAATGTGAAGAACTAGCCATGAAAAAAGTGAGAGCAAAGGGAACCATAGCAGTACAGATGCAGCTGGAACATAGCAAGCACAAGGAAGGGTGCTAGATGAGGCCAGAGGGGCAGCCATGAAGCAGGCCATGCAAGGCCTTGGGAAAGTTAGATTTTACATCCAAGAACACTGGGAAGGAGGTGCAGACCCACTCGGAGACTTTTTCTATGAAGTGGCCATGAAGTCCTTCAAAAGTGAAGGGATACAGAAGCAGTAAGAGGATGAGAAGGGGAAGTATTCAAGACAGCTTAGAACAAGGTGCGGGCTTGGTGTGATGGGAGCAACGGAAAACATTTGTGCCCTGCTGAATGAGGAGCCAGGGTAAACTCACCATCGACTTCTGAGGTGGGCTTTAGAAGAACCTTCTCAGGGAGAAAAAGGACATTTCGTTTTAGCATTTAAAATTTATTCTGGTAGAGAATAAGAGGGGCTGAAGCATATGTTGGGGACGGGGTAGGAGGAGATGTGAAAAGAAAAGTCCCGAGAGGGAAAAGGTGTGGGGCAGAGAGGGCTTCTAATAGGACCGTGGTTTCTTGGGCAGATATTTCTGCTCATTCATAGCACGATCTCTGAAAACATGGGAGCCCTAGGATTGCAGGAGTAATGGGAAGAGTGGCTAACAGTTTTTATCTAGCTAAGGTATGGGCACGTGACTACGGGACTCTGAGCCTCAGTTTCCCTGTGGATACATAAGGCGGGAAGGAGGAGGGACAGTGACCAGAGACTCACTCATACCTGTCCAATCCGGGTATTTCGGCTGTGAGCCTGGACAGTCAGGTAGCGGTGATGGGAACCGTGTTCTTGGAAAGGACTGTGAAAGCAAGCTCGTGGACCCTGCTGGTTGTGGGAACCCCAAGAGAGGGTAAGGCTCTCGCGAGGCATCTATATGAGGGGTGGTTCAAGCCTGGTTCCAGCCTACGCCCAAGTCTAGCACTTGACAACAATCAGACTCCTGTCATTTGCAGCAGCTCTGGGAGATCGGCAAGTGGCTGCGATTCTAATCGCCATCTTACATACTGGGTGACCGAGGTTCAGAGAAGAACAGCCACACTCCAGACGGGAGGCAGCTCCCTAGTGCAGCTGGGGTAAGGAAGCTGAAACCATCTCGGAGGCTGCGGCACAAGGAGCGGTCAAATTGAAGACTACAATTCCCAGCATGCCTTTTAGAGAGGGGCAGGAACCGGAAGTGAAAGGGAAGGCAGGGCCTTTTGTGCGCAGCCGCAGCCACCACGGACGCTACGTGAGGTGACGGAATCAGGTACTGCCGGGATCTTTTCGGGGGGCTGGGTAGGGGATGGGGGCCTGCCCTGGGACCGTCTCCTTGTTTGTGGGAGAAAACTTCAAGAAAACAACGTTTTAACAGTCGTTTGTTCTGGGGCACTCCTCCATCTTGATGCTTTCCCTTCCTGCCTCCCCTCGCACTCGCAGCCTGCGGGCCAGGCAGCACCCACAAGTGGGGTGTTCTCGACCCTGAGGTCTGATGTTCTAGTCCTGAAGGGGCTGGAGGACTCGCTCTACTGAAGTTTAGAATGAGAAACCTGCACACACAGACTGGTCGGGCCATCGCTCCAGAGATAGGCTCATTAGTTGGGACATGGGCTAGAAACTTTGAGGTATTTGCCAACTCAAAGATGGGGATAGGTGGAAGATTTATCTATTCATCAAGTATTTATTGAGCCTCTGTTAGGTACCATGACCTCTTTTAGGTGTAGAATAGTGAACAAAGCTAGCATAACGCATTATAGAGATGGGGAAGTTCAGAACCACCCCCCAACACACACACACACACACACACACACACACACACACACACACGTCAAGTTAGGAGTGAAAATCTGAATAAAGTGATGAATATAGTAATAATTACCAGGGGAGAGCATTGGAAGTAGGAAACCCAGCAAGTGCAAAGGTCCTGAGGTGAGAATATCCTTGTTATGTTTGAGGAACAACAAATAGACCAGAGGGAGAAATAGATTGCAATATTTGGCCTTCTTTGTTATTTCCTCTGGGTATTCATGCCCTGTGTATTTATCTCCCACACTGGCTAGGACTCTCTTGTGTAACCAATAAGATATTGAGGAAATGAAAGTGTATGACTTCCAAGGTTAGGTCATTGTGGCTTTTGCCTTACTGCTCTTAGATCACCTGCTTTGGGAAGAGCCAGCCCACATGACTAAACCTTCTTGGAATCAAATTCTCCAGGCTCAGTCAGTTCCTTACTGATAGGTGTCTCTTGCATTCCTGACCCACAGAAAATGTGGAATAATAAATGTTTAATGTTGTTTTAAGCTTCTAAATTTTAGGGTGATTTGTTTCAGAGTAATAAGTGACTTATACATACAAAAAAATAGAAATAATTATGGTGTGCAGCAAAAATAGTGTTTAGAAGGAAATCTATAGTTTCCAGTGCTTATGTTTAAAGAGAAGAGAAAAAAAAAGAAAGAGAAGAGAAATTGGAAGTAGGTGATCTTGGGTTTTACTTTAAGAAGCTAGAAAAAAATAAACCCCAAGAAAGCATAGGAAAGGAAATAACAAAGCAATAAAAAGTAGGTAGTAATAGAGAAAATTGGTAAAATCAACTGCTGATTCTTTGGGACGATTATTAAGATTGATAAGCCTCTGGAAAGAGGGACACACAAAATACAAATATCAAGAATGAACTCAGAGGCAGCACTTTGGATCCTACAGAAATTAAAATGATGAAATTTGTGATTTATCTCTATAAATTAAATAACTTAGGTAAATGGAGAAATTTAATAAAAGATAAAGGTGCCAGAGCAACTTGGTTGGAAACAAGTCTTTCTGCAGATCATGCTAGAGTCACTTCTTATCCACGTAGAAAAAAACAATCTTAAACTTTATATCGTACACAAAAATGAATCTGACAAGGACTGTAGACTTAAATGTAAAAGGTAAAAGTATAAAACCTCTAAAAGGGAACATAAAATACCTTTGTGACTTTAGGATAGGCAAAGATTTCTTTTTTTTTTTTAAAGATTTATTTATTTATGTATAGAAGAGCTGGGGTACAGGCCAGAAGTGCAGGGGTGAGAGGATTCACCAGAGACAGAGTGGGGTACAAAACAGGCAGACCAACCGAAACATACTGCTGAGGGGAGCAGCGGCCACAACAGGAGAGGTCTGCTGCGCCATGTGGGTTGCTCCCTGTTCGGCTGGGGGATTGAACTCATGCTGCAGAGGCTGCAGATCACGTCACAGTGCTGTGCTTAACCCCGTGCGCCACCAGGGAGGCTCCAGGCAAAGATTTCTTAAAAGACACAGAAGGGGGCGGCCTTCCTGGTGGTGCAGTGGTTAAAGTCTCAGCATTATCAAACTATCGCAGCCACTGTGGCATAAGTTCAATCCCCAGCCAGGGAGCTAACCCCCATGGAGCAGCAGACCTCTCCTGTCTCACCTGCAGCTCCCCTCAGCAGTATATTTCAGTAGATCTGTGTATTCTATCCCCCACTCTGTCTCTGGTAAATCCTCTTACACACACACCCCCTCCTGCACCTCTGGCCTACACCCCAGTTCTTGTATGCATAAAAAAAAAAAACCTAAAGAAAAGAAAGAAAGAATAGGTAAGCTACAGGTTGGGTGAAAATATTCTCAATACACATATCTGAAAAAGGATAGTATTTAGAATATACAGTAGACTTCTATAGCTCATCAATAAAAATAAAATGAACAAAAGACTTGAACATATATTTCATAAAGTAAGATATATCATGAATGGCCAATAAATTGTGTGGAAAGTGCTCATTATCTTTAGTAATTGAAGAAATGCAAAATAAAACATAATGAGATTCCACTACACAAGAATGACTAATACTAAGAACTCTGACAACAGCAAATGTTGGTGATGATGCGGAACTCATACACTGCTGACAGTAGTGTAAAATGGTATAATTACTTTGGGAAAGTGATGGCAATTTCTTATCAGTTAAATATGCACTTGCCTATGACAGGAAATAATGGTTTTATAGCCTAAGACTTCAGGTTAAAATGTTCATTACTGGAAGAACTAAAAACACTAAGCAACAAGGGTTGCCACTAAAGGTGAAAGGGGTTCAGTCAAGATTTTTCATTATAAATAGATCTTTTTACCATGTGCATGGATGATAGATTTTCATTTTTTTTAAATACTGCCAGGCTGTCTTTTTAAATATATATATATATATATATATAAATTAATACAAGAACTGGGGTCTAGGCCAGTCGTGTGGGGGTAAGAGAATTCACCAGACACAGAATGGGAAGACAAGAGAAGTTAGCTGCACTATGTGGGTTAGCTCCCTGACAGGGATGGAATTCATGCAATTCATGCTGCAGTGACTAGCAACAGCTTGATAGCGCTGAGACTTTAACCCCTGCACCACCAAGGAGTCCCAGATTTTGTTTTAAAGATACGCTTTTGCTAAGATGGTGGCAGTACACTGGACTCAGAGGAGCAGCCATCAGCAATGATCACACCTTTCTTTGCAACATTTGACCACCAATTAGAGTGTTTCTGTCTCTAGCTTTCTCTGGGATTTTAAACACCACTTTGAAATTACGACATTCATCCAGTTACTATAACAGTGGTTGTCCATGCTTTTTCTACCTGAACGCTTGTGGGGGACACTAAACATTCTCATTGGTGATAGACTTTCTGCAGCAATGATACTTAATTGAGTTGGGGGAGGAAATGTGTAATTTGAAAAAATGAATTCTTGATTTATCACCAGTTTGGTTTTGTGCAACTCAATTCCATATTTTTGACTATGTTTTCATCTCCAGGATGTTTCTAGTTTAAGACCTTGCTTATAGTAGGTGTTCAATAAATATTTGCTAGAGGACTGGTTCTCAGAATAATGGGGGAGGTGACTTTTGCCACCTCTGTCCCACCTTCATTTCATACATGTATTTCAAATAACACAATAAATGATGTGGTTATCTGTGTCACTACAGCAGAGGATAATTGCTTGGAGGGGTCCAGAGTTGTTTGTCCTTCAAGAAGTGCATTTGGCTTCCTTACCATGAAAATGTTTCTTTTTATTTCCACTGAAATGTTTCTATGCTGACTCATTTCTCTGAAAGACACATGCTTTTTTTCAGTTCAGTAAATCTGTATTAGTATTTGCATACTTCTCTAGTAATATAGTAACACTATTTGTTATTAGGATATAAGGAGTACCTCTGCAAGTAAAATACTAAAATGTCACAAATAACTATGCCTTTTCTCCTCTGGGTGCAGAGAACAGAGGACTAAGCTCATGGACTGGAAATTGGAAGAGAGTACTTGGAAAACAGAGTCACGTGTGCTGTGGGAGCAAGAAGGCAGCCCAGGGGACACTGGCGAAGATGGTATCTCTGAAAGCTTTCAGCTTCTGCAGATTGAAGTGGAATGTGAGCCCCAGGAGGGAGAGACCCAACCCACAGACCCTGCAACGTGGTGCTCGGTGAGTTCAGCGCGTTGCTTGGCCATGGACTTTAAGATGATGAACATTCCCAGAGATCCCTGTTTTTAAGGGCAGATACTGGTAACAAAAGACTGGGAATGAGTTTTGTATATTCCAAGGATAATTTCCTGCTTTAAGGTTTTGATCCCATTTGATTTATAGGGCAAGTAAATAAAGTTCAAGGAGCAGTTTTTGAAACACCTCCAAGGGGCCAGAAAATCCAACTTGATTTAGGAACTGTCCCTAGCGAACTCACTGTGACCTTGAATATGTCACATCTCTTTTCTGGGGCTCTGTCGTCTCTAAACACAGACTAGTCTGTTTTTGTTTTCAATTATTAATATCCTTTTCTCCCCTTTTATATCTAAATTTAAAAAATTAGTAACTGTTTCTAATATTCATTTTCCTTTTTGGTGCTTATGAAGTTCTCAAACAATTTTGTTTTCTGGATAACATAAGAAAAATGTCCAAAGAAAACAGAGACACTGGGAAAAGATAGTTGCAGCAAAGAAGAGCAAAAGAAAGCAAGAAAAAGAAAGAAGAAAAGCCAATCGTGTAGAAAATCCAGGTAACAATAAATTAGATTGTGCTGTCTGTAGATTCCTGGGGGAGTAGGAATATTGTTTAAGTAAAAGCATACATTTGGAAGGTAGGACCTATCATCCTATTTTGTTGGGCATAAATATCAAAGAAAGCTAACCTTAAGGCTGCCTTTCACTATAAGCTGTGTAGTATACACACAAGTTTATAAGCTCAGAAGCAGAAGGAATGATAACACAAGCAGCTATCATTCAGTACTGTGTGCTAAGTTCACTGCTAAGAATTTTACATGGATTTCCCTAAGGGTAGGTACTTTTATTATCCCCATTTTGGAGGTAAACAGACAGTGGCTCAAAGAAATGAACTAACACGCCCAAGATCATACAGGGAGTAATTGAACAAACTGAATTCTGATTCAAGCCCAACAGTGTCCCTCAGAGCCCACTATCCTTTCCACTGTGCTTTACCTAAATAGTGTAGTGAATGACTACCTAACACAAGTCTTAATTTTCTTTTCATATACAAAAATAAATGAGGAGAATTGTATCTTACTAAATACTATTCATCTGTTTTTTCACTTTTGTTCTTTTCTGATATTTCTACACTAGGTGTCTGTCCCCAGCACAGCAAACGTTTTCTGAAATCCTTAACCAAGGAGAGACTTTTAGAAGCCAAACACTCAGGACCAAGACTCTGTATCGATTTGAGTATGACCCACCACATGTCTAAGAAGGTAGGACATCCACTAAACTCTGAATTCCTGTTCACATGAAGGAGGCTCAATAGGGAACTTTACTTTACTCTTTGCTTTCACAGAGAGCATGACCTGACCTAGGTTCTATGACTCTATAGCAAACAAGCAAATGTTCCACTTTCTACACTTGGCTACTAAGTTGACATGGCTGTAGTCTAGAATGAGGAAGAAAATAGACATTCTCTAGTTTAGTGTGCAGATTTTTACTTCAGCTTGTTTTGAGTGTAACTTCTTTGTCTCTGTGTTTATGGTGTCTCCGCTCTAGATGGAACCTTGCAGGTTTAGTTCTCCAGAGACAAAATCTTTGGTCTTCTGTTTGGGAGAAGAATATTTGCCCGGTTACATCGTGTGGCGAGATTGCCTGGTGGGAGGTTTCCTGCTATGTAGGGCCTTTCATTCATCCTATTAGTGAGGGAGGGATTTCTGCTCTGAGGTTCTGGGGATGGCTGAATACACACTAGACAGTTGAAATTAAATAGCAGATTATTAGTCATGTAAACTCAGCCCACAGTGAGGGCTGGCTACATGGGGGTTGCACTCAGGAGAAGAGCCTTTTTTTCTCTACCTAATCAAATTGGGAAAGATTGTGAGACTACCACTCTATAAGGTAGCCTCTGTTTACCTCTCTGTTAAAATTCCCAATCCTATTACATCTCCTGTAATTAGGGAGGAAGTGCCAAGTTTATCTGATAGAGTATAAAAATTTGTCATCTAGCCTCTTTTTATTAACTTAAGTGGTAAATATCACATGGTAAGATTTTAGATAAAAAGTGAAAATAACAATTTCATATATAATACTAGATATGTAACAGTAGGTCCAGAGGTAAGGAGAGATTTTTCCCATTAACTCTCTAGTTCTGGGCTAGTTTCATTGCCTTAACTTTCACCTATAAGGTGCCATGGGTTGTGACATGCTCGCACATACATGTAATGTACTCACTCCTGGAGTAAAAAGGGAGTATCATAGTTCATGGGATTTTTTCTCAAGTATCATTCAATGAACTAACAATTTGTTGATAATGAATTTGAAAAGACAGGGCACGTTTCTTTCCTATATTGTCCTTACTCCTTTGAAGGAATTAAGTAGACTGGCTGGACAGATCCGAAGGTTATATGGTTCAAATAAAAAAGCTGAGAGGCCATTTTGGATTTGCCTCACTGGATTCTCAACGGACAGTCCCCTGTATGAAGAATGCTTGAGGATGAATGATGGATTTTCTAGTTACCTGGTAAGCTTCATCTTGCATGTTTGAATTGTCATCTGAAAAGTAGGTTGTAGGGTAATAGTTAAATTAAAAAAAAAAATGTCCTTGCAGTGTCTAGGACACGCCTCCTTTCAGAAACCCACTTCCATTCCCTTCACTAGAAGTTCGTCCCTGGTGTGGTCACTCCCTCATCTCGTTGTGTGGCATGCTTTTCCATACATTCTGTCTCATCTTGTAGGACTAAATGCCTGTGCCTTTCTTTTTCCCCTCCTCAGCTGCCTACTAGGTTGTCAGACATGTAGCCCCTTAATGCACCCAGAGTCATGCTGATAAAACTAGGTGCCTAGTAACTGGTTGCTGTGTGTGGGCTCTGTCTTAAGCTTGTTAGCACTTCACTGAATTATTTGCATTTTCAGCTAGATATAACAGAAGAAGACTGCTTTAGTTTATTTCCTCTGGAAACCCTTGTGTATCTGACTCCTGACTCGGAACATGGTATGTACTTCACTGCTTGGATTCATGTAGCACATTGTTCCTTTATTTCATTATTCCCTGTCACAGAATCTATTAAAGCACCCAAGTAGTCATCCCTCACCTCAAAAAGAATGAATACTAATTGCATACTTTTGGGGGACAGATAGCTCTCTAGAATCTTTGCATATGTTCTATCATGTGCACACAGTGGCACAGGTTTGGGGTCTCCATCCTCAGCCAGACCTGTGCTGCTTGGCAATCCTTCCCAGTTTCCCTAGTTAGTTCCTCCCATTGCCCCTTCTTAGATCAATGTTAGAAAAGTATTTTCTCCCCTAAAATCTTTTTCACATAATTTTCAAATTTATTGGTGTTAAGTTGATCTTAGTATTCTAATTATATCACATTCCTCTGTACTTTTAACTTGTCTCCTTTCTGAATGCTGATTTGAGTTTACTGCCTTTTTTCTTGATTAGATATGCCAAAGATTTGTCAAATTACCTAGTCTTTACAGAGTAGTTAGCAAGTGTGCTATCTTATTTGTTTTCTATTCATTAAACTTCTACTTTTATCATTAATAATTCTTTCCTTTTGCTTTCTTTGGATTTAGAAATTATAAAACAGATTTGATCTCAATGGCCTTCATTTTTTCATTAGCTCTTGAAGATGTTGATCTAAACAAAGTTTACATCCTTGGTGGACTTGTGGATGAAAGCATTCAGAAGGTAAATGTACATTTTAGGCTAAAAGCTGTATTTTGTTTTTTAACAGATTGTGCCTCAGGTTTATTTGTACAAGTCGCACAAGAGGACACTAGCCCCATGCAAACAGTAGCCCAAGGGATACACCAGTCCTTATGTTCTCACATGGGTAGATAAGATTCTCTATTTTGGGGTCTGTGGGGGCCTGAGCACCTTTAGAAATCTGCACTGCAGTCACAGCCTGGGCCTTGGTTTCAGCCTTGGCCTTTGGCCAGGAGAGCCTTGGCAGTGTAGGCAATGCACATTTCCAAGCTTGGGGTGAGTGATGTAGGCCAGTTGACTGAACTTGTGGCTACTGCCCTTGGGAGTGTTAGCCTTGGCCTCCTTGAGCTTTACAAGGACCTTGAGAGCCTCACCATGTATACTCACAGTCTTGGTCTTGTGGGCCTGCATTTCCTTAAGGCCTTTTTTATTGTGCTTATTGGCACAGTGCATGTTTCTCGAGAATTGGGGTCAGCCCCCTTGAGACTCATATATCTGTGATTGTGGTTTCTTGATGCCATTTCTGTGCCATTTTTAGAACTGGTTTGTATGGTGTGGCATATGGACTTAACCATATCTGCACCTGGAGCAGAGTGGAGGTCAGGGCTGGGGGCTCACCAGCAGGGCCTACTTCTGCTAAACTAATTGATGACAGAGGCTCCCCTAGCATCTAAAAGTAGAAGAGAAGGCTAACAACTACATTTTGAAAAGTGGCACTTACTTTTAGAGGCTGCTCTATTATAATCTTACCCAAAGGGCCTAAAAATTCAGAGGGAATAAGAGCCTTTTCTCCCTAGGCTGACTTCCTTTTTGAGAAGCCCCCTGTCTCTTCATCAGCAAGTCAGCAATCCTGACTTGACAGAATCATCAGGAATAGGAATACATAAATTCCTGGTAATAGTTTGTTAATGACTGCTGTTGCATTCCTTTCTTCTCTCGTGTCTTTATTTCTACCAGGTGAACTCTGACTTTGACCAAAGAAGCATTGACTCAGCATTTTCACCATCTGTGTGTTCTTTGTGAGAGAATAATTTGTTCCTTCTTAGGCCATCCTCCCTGCTGACATAAGTCTTACCCCATAATTTCAGCCTCAATAAGATTGTTCCGTTTTCTTTTATTGAATAGGAATATTTTTGGAATATACAGTTTTTTAATGTTTCTCTTATAGAGATATTTGTTGAGGTACTCATACTTGTTTATTTCCTACCTCACATATACTACATATAAAATAGTGATATTATAGTTAAAATGTATAAGTCTCCCTTCTACCTTTGTCCCTGAGTGTACCCCACATGAAGCAATCCTTTTTGTGTATCCCTCTTGATATATTCTATCATCATCCAAGTATGTGTTTGTGGGGATATTTTATATGTGTGTATGCATATATTTTTCATACATGTGAGTATGTTTTCATAGAGGTATAAGATATACATATTTAATACATATGATACTTAACTAAATTGCATTTGTTCTAAAAAGGTCAATGTTCCATGATTCCATAGTAATAATTTCAGGAAAAAAATGGAGGAGAGGACTCTTACAAAAAATGCCAGCTAGTAAATGAGAAATTGCATAATGGAATAAAAAAGTAGTCATTGGTTAAGGGAATTGATTGAGCAAAAGATTGTGGGGAAACTAATCTTTCCTGTGTTCTCAAAGCATCACCCCACAAATTGCAAAGGCAGTGAAGTGAACATCCTAACCAAATAGCTAAACTTACAATCACCAATAGTGACATTATGTGTCTACGCACGTGATGGAATTTTACCTTTGAAGTATTTGTACTGGAAAATCTTTAAACAGTATTAAACAGTATTAAATTACGAGAAGTCAAATCCAGGATGGGAGACATTTTGCAACACCACTGTACTGAACTTTTAGAAAAAGTAAATTTAGTGGAAACTAAAATAGTCAGGGAACTGTTTTAGATTAAGACATTAAAAAGAGGGCCTCCCTGGTGGCGCAAGGGGTTAAGCACTGCACTATAAAGTAATCCACAGCCTCTGCAGCATGAGTTTGATGCCCGGCCGGCCAGGGAGAAACCCACACAGCAAGGTAGACCTTCCTGTCTCACCTGCTGCTCCCCTCAGCAGTGTATTTCAGACAGTCTGCCTGTTGTTTCCCACTCTGTCTCTGATGGATCCTCTCACCCCCTGCATCTCTGGCCTGTACCCCAGCTCTTATATGCATAAATAAATAAATCTTGTATGCGTAAATAAATCTTTAAAAAAAAAAAGACATTAAAAAGACTTAACAAATATAGTCTCCCATAGCAGAGTGACAGCCCCCTCTTCTGAGGCAGAAAAGTCCAGAGGATCAATATAGAGTGCAGTTGTAACACATTGTCCTCTTTTATTTCCCCACCAATATTTAAACTGAAAAAGAGGGACTCCCTGGTGGCGCAGGGGTTCAAGTCACATGTGGAGACATATAATGTCACTATTGGTGACTCTAAGTTTAGCCATTTGGTTAGGATGTTAATTTCCTTTACAATTTTGGGGGTGATACTTTGAGAACAAGGGAAAAATTAAGACTATCAAGCTATTGCCAGCCACTATAGCATGAGTTCAATCCCTGGCCAAAGAGCTAACCCACACGGCACAGCAGACCTCTCCTGTCTCCCCCACTGCTCCCCTCAGCCGTGTATTTCAGCAGATCCACATGTTCTGCTCCCCACTTTCTCTGGTGAATCCTCTCAACCTCCACACCTCTGCTTTACACCCCAGTTCTTGTATGCATAAATGAATTTAAAAATAAATCTTTAAACTGAAAAAGAACTGGTACAACGGGTTGTCAGATGTCTAGAATATTTTGGTTGTTACTAGAGAGTTTAGTTTCTTCATAGAAATATGCTGAGAACAAGGAGATTCATTTTCTCTTTACATGTTCAGAGAACAGAAACTAGATTTTTAAATTCCTCCAAGGCAATATCAAAGTCTCCTATTAACTTTGAATTCTGTACTCAAATTCAGAATGATTGTAAAGGGCTACAACTTAAAAAAGAATACAAACAGCCATCACTCATATATACAAAGGAGTGTTACCCTTCATGGATGGGTTTGTGAGCAGCTGTACCCTCATCCCATGTGAGTTGCATCACTTAAAATATTCTTGGAAGTTCTCTCTTGGAAATGTGTTTCATGTGAATCTGATGGACCACATAGCTCAGTGTCAGAACACAGAAAGTGTTAGGGTTGCTCCATGCTGTTCCTGTTGATTAGCCTACACTCAAAACTAAGTCCATAGTCAAGGAAGAGTTGAGAGTATTGAGACTACCAGTCTGGAGATGAGAGGATTCATGGGGACACAATTACTGCCTTCAAATGTCTGAATGGCCATCTAACTCTCTGGGTTTGGCCTTAGGGGAGCAGAACTAGGACAAATGAGTGGAACTTTCAAGAAAAACAAAATTTGCAATATTAGGAAGAATTTCCTATTAACTGATACTTGGAGTGGGTTTCCCCAGGAGGCATAAACTCCCTATCACAAGAATTGTTCATCAGAAGCCAGGTGGTTACTTGGGAGAGAGTGGCAGAAGAAAGACAAACATTAGGTGGGCAGGCTGGGATAGCTAACTATTGACGTTCTTTTCAAACCCAGTCTTAAGTATCCTGGGAATCTAAACCCTTCTTAGTCTTAAAATCACAAATAGATAAAAAAAAAAATTTCCAGAGTGTCTTACAACCTAGCAAATACAGTTTAAACTTCAGTTTATGACTCAGGGATAGCTTTAAAGGGACGTCAGTTATGAACTCTGACATAAATGGCCAAAGGTCATGAGTTGCTGAGTCCTTGTGCCTTCTATTTGCAGTTTTTAGTGCCCTTCCCTTTAATCGGGCTGTGCATTCTCACACCTTAATGCTCCCTTGTTGCAAATGGGGTGCCTGACTTGAATCCTGTCATCCTTATCTCTGGTTTGCTGCTGCCACATGCGCTGAAAACTCCAGATATCCAGAATTGGGTCTCGCTGAATTAGGGCCAGAATATTCTCCTCGACTGATTAAACTACTTGGACTTTTGGATGCAGATTGCAGCTGTAGACATACCTCTTTTCATATGCATTCTTCTTGGTTTTAAGAAGTAGTAAGTCGAGGCTAGTAGATAAATGACCACCAAATAAGTGAAGTATTGATACATAAATTCCTTCTTACTTGAAACAAGTAAATGCTCTTATCTGCCGTTTCTTCCATTCTCCCATAGCCTATTTAGTTTCAGTGCATTTATCATTTAACTAGATTACAAATGGAAATAGGAGTGGTGCTACAGTAAATGGGAATTCTCACAATTTGCTGTTCATATAAGTTTATTTGCACATTAATTTTATAAGAAAAATTCTTAACTGTGATTTACAGAAGGTGACGTTTCAAAAGGCCCTAGAACACTCTGTCAAGACAGCCCGCTTGCCAATCCAGGAATACATGGTCAGACGTCAGAACGGAAAAAATTATCATTCAGAGATACTGGCCATCAATCAAGGTACTGTTGACATGGCCCACACCCAGCATGTTTGTTCTAATGCCATGTCTTTGCATTTTATCTACATATAAATGGCCCTTGAAGAGGTCTCTGACTGCTTGCTTGGGCTTTATTGCATGCTCTTCTGTCATGTATTCTGATCAGTTAGAGGCGTTTTGCATTTTCTTCTTGTTTCTCTGATATAGTTGAAATTGTCCTCCTGGCTAGAATGCCCTGCCTTTAACCCACCATTAACCCATGAATTCCTCCTTGTCCTTTAGGATTCAGTTTAGGGGCATGTTGTTTGTTTTACTTTTTATTTGCTTTTGTTAATTTATTTTTTCTCGTTCCCCACCTTTCTGGTTTTCTTTATTTTTCTTTGTAATTTTTAAATGTTTCAACAACTTCCTGGATTCTCACCCGTTCCCGTCCCAGGCTATGTCAGGGTCCTTCCTTTGTCTTCCCTCTGTACTTGTGAATGTGTATCCATTCACAAGCCCCTCTCTTGGTGTAGGCTGCTTTTCTGTGGACCAGCAAGGCCTGTATCTTGCCTTTTGTCTACCCAGGATCTGGTAGTACTGTGTATGGTACAGAATAGGTTTGTTGAATGAAATATTCCAGAATACCCATTTTTCACTAGTCATTTACTAGTTCCTTTTTCCCTGTGTGGTCACTGTGTTTTCTGTTTACCCTTTTAACAGTGTTTGATATCCTGTCTACTTACTTTGAGACTCAAAACTGGCCTGAAGCATTGAAGAAGGGGGTTTCTTGCAGAAAAGGCTATGTTCTTCGGAACTCAGTGGAATGATGGACAGCCAAAGATTGCAAGTGCAGGTGGCGAAGTTGCTGTAGGGGCCTTGACCAAGAAACAGAGCAGAGGGTAGCAATGGCACACATGTGCCTTTATTTGACATCTTGGCTCTTCAATAGAAATAAGTTACTAATAACAGGGACCACATTTTATGCCCTATTGTATTTCCCATAGTGCCTGGCTCACAGGAAGTGCCGAGATAAATGTTGACTAAGAAAAAGTTTACATAACAAGGAATTAGCCCTAAAATGACATGGCTTTGGATGTGTTGATTCATCTTTTATATATGTATTTGTGGAAAACCTTCTCTTTATATAATCATTATATTGAGTTTATTTCATACTAAACTGACATCATAGTTGTACAACTTTCTCCAATCTCCTCTGATCATGCTGACTTCTCCAACTCAGTAATATGCTGTACAAACCCTAGCCCTGTTTTAAGCCCCATAGTACTTTTTTGCGGCCTGTGGCTCCTGCCCTGTTCTCCCTTGTTCTAAGAAGGTGTAGCGCTTCTTTTTTTCTAATGGTAGCCCCCTAATGGGACCATCTGTGAGAGTATCTTTATATCCATCTGAACCTCATATATTCTTCACAAATATTTGTGATGAACCGGTCAAATTGAAAAGCAGATATACAGCATTAAGTTTTAATTTGAAAGTGGCTGGAAAATACATTGCCTCTAATGGCAGCATATTAGATAACCTTACTACACAAATCTCAGTGATCCCTCTTTGCTTATGTCCTAGTTAAAGTTGCTTCAATTACTTAGGCTAGTTTGGTTAGTAAACTTTATAGCTAAGCTGCTAGCAAATTCAGAAAACATTCTGTATCTCAAAAAAAAAAAAAAATCCCAAAAGTTTATGTCTCTGCTCTGTTCCCTCCCTGTCACAATTTAATTCCTCACAAATTAATCACAATTTAATCCCTGTGATCACTTGATAAATTTTTCTCTTTTTATTATTTAAGAACAGCTCCATCTTCAGGAAACATCTCTTTTAGGACTATGTAATGCGCCTTGGCCTTTAACATCATATCTACTGTTGATAAACCTGCCATTCAAAAAAGACCCTCTATGGATGGTTTCAGGGGTCTGCAACTTTCATAGTCTCAGGAAGGTCTCTGAACCTAGAACCACTAACCCACATCACTTGCCAGGCTTCATTTTGACTTCTAAAGTCTTTGTTTAAAATAGCAAATAGCATGGAAGAATATCCTTTCCAACTCTGTCAAATCTCAACCAATTTTTCAAAACCTAGGTAGGGTAAGTTTTTTGTTTGGCTATTAGGAAATGATCTTAGCAAATTTAAGATTTGACTGGACTTGGATATCCAACTTATTTTATAGATCATAGTATTGTTTATAAAGCAACAACAAAAACTGGACCTAATCCAAAAAACTGGACATGTCCTGTAAGATGAAAATAAAATACAACTACTGAATTTTCAGTTAAAGATCATAAAATTGATGTATTGAATGTTGTTTGAAACAGACAAATAGCATATAAGATATAACCTTCTATTTCCAATTTGGAAAACATACATTACCACAAAGTGGCTGAGAATGAGGCCAAGTTAAGGTCTGCCTAGTTCAACAGAAAGATAGTTGTCTTTCGCAAAGTTAGTAAGAATAAGTGAACTCATCTATGCAAAAAACTTGGAACAATATTTAGTACACAGCAAATCTACTATAATGGTTAGCTGCTACCCACTAAATAATGGGATTATAGGCAGGTTTTGTTTGCCTTTTTGTGCTTTTTATGTGTTCTACATTTGCCTTCGTGAACATGTTTTACTATTATCAAAAAATGTTATTTTAATGCTCACTTCCAGTTTATCATAACAGCTATCCTCTAGCAAAACTAAGGAAGTTAACATCAAATAAACCATGAATACTAACTTTAGTAAACTTTATTGTAAAAAACAAAAAAAAAAAAATTGTTTTACTCACCCACAAAAAAATGGGTGGCAACCAGTACTTTTTAATAAAAATTTTAGGAGTCTTGTCTTCAGCAGATTTAATAGGGAGAGGTACACCTGAAAAAAAATTTCCCCAGGAAACCCACAGTTTCTTGATTCAAAAAGCCCACTTAGATCAACTTTCTGCCAATCTGGAAAAGATCTGTTTTCTTTGATCTGCTGTCATGTGTTCACAAGCTTCTAAAATGTTTGCCAAAATTAAAGTCTGCTGAATGGTTTTTGCTTTTACCCATATTCTTCCATTCATTCCAAAAACAATCTCCAGTGGATAGAGTTTTCCTACCTCCTGTAGGATTTCACAGTCTGGTGCTAGTAGCCTGGTGAAGAAGAAAATGAAATTTAATAAAAAGTGGTAAGTGTGGTCTGATTCTCCTTTCCTGGACAGTTCTCCAGTTTTTCAAAGCCCCACCAGCATCACTCCAAGAACAAGGCACATGACATTGCCCTTTTTCTTCCAAGCAGCTTTATACTTGTCACTTTATCAGAGGTCATAACAGTAGGCTGTCTTCTACAAAGATAAACTCCCTTGTGTCACCAACTTGTCAAAAAACGTTCAAAATTCTACGTCAGAGCACCTTAATTCTAGACTTTAGAAACCACTTTTTTATGATGTATGGGGTTCAAAGAACACTTTATTTTCCTAAGTTATTAAATTCAGTATTTAAAGAGGAATGTTAACTATTTTGAACCTCGAAGGTTAATAACATACTTCTCTCATTTCTTGAACTAACCTCCAAAACTGCAGAAAAAGTAGCAAAAAGAGACATGCAAGATAGCTCTGAACCCCAGTAGCTCTAGGAGCAAAAGCCTTTAACAGGCTTAGCTTTGGGGAGATAAAGGTCTAAACACCTAACAAAGAGTTCCTGCTACTGGGAACTGTTTCATCTACCAGGACAGTTTATCAGAAGTTATCCATGAATGTCTGCATAAGTTCAAAGATCCTATCAGCTAGCTGTATTTGGCTTCTCTTATTAGATTTGTGATTTTATGTAGTAGCAAATCGCAAAAGCCAGTACACAGGCTATAGGGAGTAGTAGACCTTCCAG
Source organism: Talpa occidentalis (assembly GCF_014898055.3). Taxonomy (NCBI): domain Eukaryota; kingdom Metazoa; phylum Chordata; class Mammalia; order Eulipotyphla; family Talpidae; genus Talpa; species Talpa occidentalis. The sequence goes on from NW_023605083.1 coordinate 52,505,517, forward strand.
GAGAGAAGCTCTCACTTCATGTCAACACAAAAATGATATCACTAAATACATATAAATTCAATGTACTCACATTAAGAAAGGATGAGACTATGCATGGCTTACAACTGTGCTAAAATGGATACTGATTTCAACTTTGAGGATATTCGTACACTTACAAAACAATCCAAATTCCAAAGATTAGTCAACTTTCTAAGACAGTCTAATTATAAAAGAAAACAGGTAAGCCAGAAGGCATTAGAACTTACTTTCTAATTAAGCCTAAAGTCACTTTAAAAAGCAGACCATCCTGTCCAATCACACCCATTCCATTGGCTCGTCCACAGCTGTCAATACAGACCATCTCTGGTTCCATATCTTTATTAGCAACCACAAACTGGCCATAGATGAGATCGCCAACCTACAATGAATTAAAAAACAGTTCATTTCCTCTCAGCAAACCATTCCACAGATGCTGTTTTGGTTCTTTCCCACAGGCAGCAATGCCAGCCACCTACAGTCCTGTGACTAAAGACTGGCTATACACCAGGATTCCCAGTCACTCCCGAACTTACTTAAAAAGAAGGCAAAATTAACACTTGTACTATCCCCGCTTCATCCACCAGGAAATCCCCAGACTGGTAGCCCTCCAAAGCCAGAGAACATACACATGGTGGCCATTGCCCTCAGGCAGTTATTTAAGCAAATTTTATTAAAATTAGATGTTTAAAATCAGCTCTTCAGCTGCATTAGTCACATTTCAAGCATTCAACCCCAAGTGTGGCTAGTGGCTACTGTACCAGGGAGTAACAATGTAAAACACAAGCCTCATCACAGAAAGTTCTATTAGATAGCTCTGCCTTAGGGAATTATGGGATAGACTGAAAGAAGAAACAGCTGGTAAGAAAATTATTCAAAGTACAACGGAACTATGGTAATTCACTGGCATTTCTCTGTGCAAGATTTACTTACAAACCTCAGAGTTCAACTTCAAAATGATGAAACTAAGAAAATGGAGAGTGTACTTGTTTTGTTAAGTACCAACTATTTGTTGATGACTATAGGAACTAGAAAAGAACAACGTTCTCTGCTTTTCAGAAGCATTTAGTCTCAGGGCAAAGGGATGTACACTAAACAATAAACTTCATTCAAGGCTGAATATAGTAGGTGCTGGAGCAAAGTTAAAAGTGACTGAAGATTACTGATGGTTTTAAGAGGCTGTGGTGTGTAGCCTGGGTCTGGAAATATAAGCAAATGTTCCACAGGCTAAGAAGGGGGTAGAACAATCCAGATGGAACAGCATGAGTAAAAGTAAAAGGGCAGAAAATCATGACTTCAGTAATGCTGTTAGTCTGGCATGACTCAAACATGGCTATGTGGAATACATAATTATGGATAATGGAAAAATCTATGGAATAAGATCAAGAAGATCTGTAGCCTTTGAAGAGGTTTTTTGTGTGTTTTTTCTTTCCCTGAGGAATGCATGAGGCTATCAACTCTCAAAAGTCTGGGTGGGGGTGGGGGGGACCACAAAAGTGTATTGGCAGAGATGTTAATGAGGAAGTCTTTGACTAAGTCTAGTAGCTATGGATCAAGTCAAGTGGTAGCTAAGGCCAGGGGTCAACATGAGTAAGATCAGAGATAGGATCGATAAGATCAAGCAACTAAAGAAACATGACAGATGAGTGAGACAGGGTAAATTTCTGGTTTGGGTGGACAGGAAAATTGCAAACGTTACCTAAATAGCCCAAATAAAAAACCTGAGGTAACTAGATTGCTCCCCTGTCAGTTCCAAGAAGGGACTGTAGGGAAACAAAGTGATGTGACTGAAGTAAGTTACGGGGTACTAGGAGGAAGGACTGGTGGCTGATAGGGCAATCTGCACTTTTCTCTCCTTGCACCTATGACTTATTTACTTATTTGTCCAGTGGCTGTGGACATAACAGGTAACAATGGAGAAAAGATAAAATGGTTCAACTCCATAGAGATGAAACATCCCCAGTGCAGCAAACGTAAAGTAAGTACATAGCTTTAACCCCATGTTGGCATTGCAATGGAGCCTGGAGAAATGACACAGATGCTTGAAGATCATCCTATAGAACTGGAAAATAGATCATGCTCTAAAGGCAATTCAGGTAACATTCTGGATATTTGAATGTTTCTGGATATCAGAATGTTTTTCTTACTTTGGAAACCAAAGATTCCCATCATTACCTGTACATTTGGTCTGTTTCTTTTAGTTGCACCTTCAAATGCCAAGTAAGACAAAGAAGCTGGCTCACTCCCTCCAACATCAACTTTGAAAATATCTCCAGATTTAGCTGTAACTATGCCAATCACATGGTCTCCTTTCACTGGGACATACTATAAAACAGAATAAGAAAATCATAAATGACAATCATTTCCAAGGTATCTTGAAAAATACCTTAACCAAGTCCTAAGTGATGACTTTCTTTTAACGTTAAGACAACAAACCTTGCCACAAACTTAATACGCCACTTTCCGTACAAAAACAATCTGTCATAAACTCTAGTAGTCTATATTAACTTGAACTAGTATTCCCTACCTGTTCAGTATCCTCCTCAGGAAGTTCCTAGCTTGTGTTTGTACATTAAGGGCACCGGGGTCCTTAAAAGCAAGTAAGGTTTTTTGTTAGACTATTCTTCCTCCATGAAAGTTCTAAGAGAAATTTTATTTCTTGTGACATCTATCAATGAGCCTAGCTCCGCTCTTTGGGACCGCAAAAGATAACCCTGGTGCTTCCTGACCTTTGGAATTTTGAAGACTATGATTATATCTCACATGATCTCACATTATTCCCTTCTGCAAACACTTCCAGACCCCTTTCCCTCCCGGTCGCCCTTCTCGGGTCACGTTCCATCTAAAGGAGCCGCACAGGTGGGCACAAGACTACAGCGTGGCCTTAGGCTAACGTCACTAGGGGCACCCGTGCCCCTTTTCAGAAGTGTTCCAGAGCGGGGATAATCTCATTAGTGGCAGCTCACCCGCTTCTGCTGCGAATCCACCCAGTAAACGCCACCGCTGCCACCGCCGCTGGGCTCCTTGTGACGGAGGCGGCCGCATTTGGTGACCAGCAGGCGGTCGCCACAGCGCCGCAAGCCGGGACCGCACACCACGCGCACCCGGGAGCGGGTCCCGGCATTCAGGCGCAGCGGCCGCTCCCCGGCACCTCCGGGGCCTTCCGCGTCCTCCTGCTCCGGTAGCAGCAGCTCCTCACCCGGGAGCACCACCTGATCCAGAACAGTGCGCGCCGCCCGCGCCCTGCCACTGGCCAGGGATTCCGCAGAGACAGCAGCCGCCTCAGCCATGGCGAGCGCCACCAAACACGGCTTCCGGCTTCTGCCACGCTTCCGCTTCCGGTTTCTGCTTCCGTCTCCGCATCCAATCGCCGGCCAGCGCACGGATTTCCGTTTCCGGCAGTAGCTGTCGGAAGGACTTGAACCGGCTTCTAAGAAAGCCTGAAAACTGCGGGCCAAGTCTGCAGATTGTGCCGCTAGCCCACGATTTATCCTGCAGTCTCTCTGCAAGGCGCTAAGAGAAGCACGCGACTTGAGCCTCCACTTCCCGTGGGGGGCAGGACCCTCCCACCCGGTTCCAAGTGAACACTGAGCTTCGGAGCTTCCAGAACTGGCAGTCTCCACCGACTCCACCCTCAGAAAACCTCTTTGATTGTTGCTAGCGAAACTGGCTCTTCATGTTGTGGAAAACAGAAAAGAAGAAAACGTTGTCTTGTGCCCGTTTCTCTCCCTTGCTAGGCTGTTAGTTTGTTCTCATTCTTTGTAGTTCAATGGGTAATACCTGATGAATGAATGTTAATATTTTAGTGTGTATTACCCCTAGACCTTTTTTAACCCTGCACACATCACTTGTACATATATATATATATATATATATAAAATTGGAGCTAGCCCTGCCTGGTCTGGGAAAATCAACTGTAGTTAAATCTTTGCAGCTCTTTTATTTGGCACATTTCACCGGCTTATGTGAGAAGTAACTGACTTCCAAATCCAAATCGCTTCAGAGTTTTGCTCTACTGAGTTTTAGGGCTCTTACTTGAAATCAAGTCAATTCAATGTCAAATAGCACCTTCATATAGTGCCACTGGAATCTTGGTCAGATTCCCCAGCAGAAGTGAGAGCTCCTGGGGAATGGGAGGACTTAGCTCTAACAGATGGCTTTTCTCAGTCCTCCATTTTTATGGCCCATTTCTGAGACATCGCTTCCAAAGTGAATTTTTTAATTTTTGGATGTTTACAACAGGTCATCCCTAACATAACATCCAAATTTGACAACATGCTAGCAAATAAGTAAATAAGAGAAAGGAGACCAATTAAAATGTAGCTTGTTTTTGTGGTCAGACTGTTGTAAGAACTACTCTTGATTCGTTTCCTCCTCCCCACTCCAACCCAGTTCCAGAGTCTAGAACCGGTAGGTATTTGAAGAACAAAATCGCCTACATCATGGCTGGCCCGAGGTTATGCCTAAAGGGTGCTCAAGGACTTCCATCCCGTCAGGCTGGGGACATGGTTCCTGAATTGTCCCTCACATATCCCACATCGGTTAAGGAGTCTCTGTAAGAAATAACCCAAACATGGCTGAGGAGACCCATCAAGGCCACCTCCGAGTGGGTGCAGCACGTGGTCATTTGTCTGGATCCCTCTCAAATCAACATAAAAAAAAAATAAAACTATGGGGGCCTCCCTGGTGGCGCAAGGGGTTAAGACACAACCTATGAAGCTGTCCGCAGCCTCTGCAGCACGAGTTCGATCCCCAACCAGGGAGCTAACCAAATGGCGCAGCAGACCTCTCCTGCCTCGCCCGCTTCTCCCCTCAGCAGTGTATTTTGTCACTCTGCCTGTTCTGTTCCCCGCTCTGTCTCTGGTGAATCCTCTCACCCCCCACATCTCTGGCCTGTACCCCAGTTCTTGTATACATAGGTAAATAAATCTTTAAAAAAAAAACCAAAAAACAAAAAACACTGTGACCCCAGAGGAGGCCTGTGGCCGGGAGACCGGAAGCTCGGACTGGGAGGGCGGGACGGCGGCCTCGCTGGCCACGCCCCCTCCCGCACGCCGGGGCGGGCCCAGAGGACGCGGGCGGGAAGGCTGCCTGAGCGCTTACCGCGTGCCGCCATGTCCGCGCTTCAGCGTCTTCTGGTTCTGCGACCACCGGTGAGTGGGAGCGCACAGACCTGGGTCGGCGGGCAGGGGTCTGGACACACGAGGCCTGCTGTGGGTAGGTACACAGCTGAGGCCTGAAGCGACTGTGTGAAGCCCGGGCCCGAGCCACCTCCCAGGACTTCGTCGGGGCGCTTTTCTCGCCAGGGTGGCCCCGCGGGGTGTCGGTTACAAAATTCGCATTTCCCAACCCCACGTACTGCTTTTTCTCAGTGTAAAAGAATGCAGCGGGGCCCATGCAGTCTGCTGGTCCGCCGGTTCTCTTTAGGGGTTTTGCAGATTTGGAGTAGCTTCAACAGCCTCAGGCGACCCCTTCCTGTTTCTGAGCAATCCCCTTGTGGAAATTTCCAAATTGCCTATAGAAAGGTTGAACCAGACCGAGGTCTCCAAGTCTCTTTCTCGAACCTCTCTTTAGAAATCGATGCTTTAAAAAAAAAAAAAAAAAAAAAATTGGGCCTCCCCCCTGGTGGCGCAGGCGGTTGAGCGCAGCGCTGTGAAGCTGCCCGCAGCCTCTGCAGTGAGGGTTCGATTCCCGGGCGGCCAGGGAGATTCCCACACAGCGCTGCAGACCTCTCCTGTCTCGCCCGCTGCTCCCCTCAGCAGTGTATTTTGTCAGCCTGCCTGTTCTGTTCCCCACTTTGTCTCCGGTGAATCCTCTCACCGTCCGGGACGTCTGACTTGTCCCGGGTTCTTGTATGTATGAATAAATAAATTTTTTTTAATTATTTATTTATGCATACAAGAACTGGGGTGTAGGCCAGCGGTGGTGGTGGGGAGATTCACCAGAGACAGTGGGGAGCAGAACAGGCAGACTGACTGAAATACACTGCTAAGGAGAGCAGCGGGTGAGACAGGAGAGGTCTGCTGATCCATATGGGTTAGCGCCCTGGTGGGGCATCAAACTCCTGTGCCACCACGGAGGCCCAGACATCTCTGCTTCTTGAGAAGTTGGAAAGTTGCTTTTCTTTTGTTGACTGGTAAGGTTGGGCATTTCCCATTTTCTATCAACAACACTATTTGGGTGTTTGCCGTCAGCCTGGAATTGAGCTGGCCGGTCAACTGAATTCATGCTTCCACATGCAACCATGAAAATACCAAGTGTTACAGCCCTGAGAGTGCAAAGGATGAAATGGTTACCTCTGTGGGAGGAAGGTAGGAATCAGGATAGGTGTCCTATGGGAAGTAATATTTGAATTGCAAGGAACCAAATGCTGATGTGTGTACAGCAGTTAATAGTAAAAGTATTCAAAAAAAAATAGTAAAAGTATTCGTAGAAGTACTTTAATAACTTGTGTAAAGGATTTATCATAAATGCTCATAAGTATCACTGTACAAAGGAGCACGTAATTAGCATTATACGTGTTTTTAACCACAAAGAATTGTGGCTAGTGAGAACTAGAGAGAGCTTTTTAAAAATGTAAGAATAGCAGCTATGAGGAGCAGCTATGACCTCTAGTACTGTGAGAACCTAAGGAAGAGCCCCTCCTTGTCCAGGACTGACCTAAACCTTATTTGAATGGGCTTGACCATGGCTCAGTAAATGGCAGGAAGTCACTGGGAATCTGTGCAAGTGGAACTGCTAGAAATCCACCCTCCAGAACATGCTGAAACTCCTAGGGTGCTAGGGAAAGCTGATCCTCGGGAGTTGCCTCCTGGAAGCCTCTGTTAAGAAACTGCCTAATAGGGTGCTACGGAAAACTTCTGGCTGCTTCTGGCCACCAGATAAAGCAGGAGCAGATGCTAGAGAAGCTGTCATGCTGCAAGAATACTAGAAAGTGCCTGCTGTGCCTTTGCAGGGCCTTTTACCTACTAAGTTTATCTTCATGATAGCAAAGGAATGATGATTTTAAGGCTCAGATCAATTTTGTCAGAGCAGGCAGTGAGGGGTGACTTCAGAGCTGAATGGTACATAGATAAGTGGCGCAAGTATTTGTCATAAGATCAACAAACTCAGTTGTAACAGCAGTTGTAAACAGCAGTTTATTGAAACTGATCCTAAAAATTTTTTCACAAATCTAGGGGATACAGGGTAGTTAAAAAAAAATCTTGAGAAAGAACAAAACTGGGGGGTTCACTTCTAATTTCAAATCTTATTACAAGGCTTATAATCAATCAAGACTGTAATACTAGTGTAAGGATAAATGCAGATCAGTGGGATGGAATTGAGAACATATAAGTAATTACCCTCACATTTTGATCAACTGATTTTCAATAAGGGTGTCAAGACAATTCATCAGGGAAAGCATAATCTTACAAGTGATGTTGGGACAACGGGACATCCACATGCAAAAAAATGAAGTTGGATCCTTCTTTCAAACTGTTAACTCAAAATGAATCAAAAACCTAAATATCAAAACTAAAATTATAAAGCTCTCAGTAGAAAGGATAGAGATGGCAGTGGTTTTGCAGATATGACGGTACCTAAAGCACTAACGCTGAATGAAAAATGCAGGAAAATACTTAAAATCAGAAAATTTTGTGCTTCAAAGGCCACCATCAAGAAAGTAAGCAGGGGGGCCTCCCTGGTGGCGCAGCAGTTTGAGCGCAGCGCTGTGAAGCTGTCCACAGCCTCTGCAGTGTGGGTTTGATTCCCAGCTGGCCAGGGAGATTCCCACATGGCACAGCAGACCTCTCCTGTCTTGCCTGCTGCTCCCCTCAGCAGTGTTTTCAGTCCTTCTGCCTGTTCTGCTCCCTGCTCTGTCGCTGATGAATTCTCTCACCCTCCTGTGCCTCTGGCCTGTACCCCAGTGCTTGTATAAATAAATAAATAAATAAATCTTTAAAAGAGAGAGAGAGAGGGGAAAGAAAGGAAGAAAGAAAGAAAGGGCCTCCCTGGTAGCACAGGGGTTAAAGACAGTGCTATCAAGCTACTGCCAGCCACTACAGCACAAGTTTGATCCCCCGGCTAGCCAGGGAGCTCACCCACATGGCGCAACAGACCTCTCCTGTCTCGCTCACTGCCCCCCTCAGCAGTGTATTTTAGTAGATCTGCCTGTTCTGCTCCCCACTTTCTCTAGTGAATCCTCTAGCCCCCCACACTCTGGCTTACCCCCCAGTTCTTGTATGCATAAATAAATAAATCTTGAAAAAAAAGAAAGTAAGCAGATGACCCACTGATTAGGAGAAAATATTTGAAAATCAAGTATTTGACGAGGAACATGCATCTAGAATATATAAACAACATTAAAACTTGATAAAAAGACAAATGACCCAATATTAAAATAGTCTGAAGAGATGTATCACCAAAGAATATGTGAATGGCTAATACGCACACGGAAAAAAACCATTTCATCCCCACTAAGATGGCTTAATGAAAAACAGATTAAAACAAGTGTTGACAAGGTTGAAGGAATACTAGAAGCCTCATGTATTGTTGGTGAGAGAGTAAACTGATGCAGCCACTTTGGAAAATAGTTTGACAGTTCCTCAAAAAGTTAAACATAGAGTTACCATATAATATGGCAGATCCACTCCTAGTATATACCTAAGGAAATTGAAAATCTATGTGTCCATGAAAACTTGCACATGAATGTTCATAGCAGAATTATTCATTGTACCTAAATAACTGCATGCAATGCAAATGCCCATCAGTTGATGAATGAGGGAACACAAAATGGGATGTATCCATTCAGTGGAATATTACTCAAGCATAAAAAGGAATTAAAATTATTAATATATTCTACAACATGGATGAACCTATAAAACTGTGGTGACAGAAACTAGATACAAAAGTCCACACATTTTATGATTCCATTTATATGAAATGTCCAAGATAAGCAAATCTAGAGTGAAAGTTGATTAATGGTTGCTATGAGCTGGGGGAAAGGAGATTCTAGGTTGGAGTTCATGTTAAAAAGTGTCTAGGAGAACAGGAATACCAGTCCTGAGATTTGTGGATTGGCCTTGGATTTAGATGGGATTTAAAAAGTGCTGTGGAATTTTCATGCTTGGCAATAAGCTTGAATATAGCATAGTACAATGGTTATGAGTGTGGACTCTGGAGCTCCCTGAATTTCAGTCTTCACTCAGCTATTTGCAGGCTCTGTCGCTTCTCTTTTCTGCCTGTGTTTTTTCATTTCTGAAATGGGAATAATAGTACCAACATAACTTGAATTTTGATCATATAATCATATACGGTCACCAGAACAATGTTACTCATATATTAAATATTGTATGTCTTTGCTCTTATTTTTTAATGTTACATATATTACATGAAGAAGCACTTCTTTCCTGAGTATTTTGTTTTCTTTGAGTTAGTAAATCCTCCCTGATTCAAAGGACACATTTTCTTTCTTGGTTGTCATTCTAATTTTTCTTGTCAGTGCATGAGTTCTATCTGAAGTATTGTGAAACCAAGCAATCATACTACATGGAAACTGAAACTTGAGAGGTGATTCTAGTACCTTGAAGGGACCTCCACAGCAGGATCCAGGGTCTCATGAACAAGTCTCAGCTATTCTTAGTCCTTTTTCTAGTCACATATTCTAGTACCACCAACTTCTTAGCCTCTACCCTGAATCTTTTCTCTCCTTACAGCTGCAGCTTACTCGTGATTTTTCTCATGCCTTTCTGTGCTCGTGACCATCATATCTCCTCACTCTGCCTTGTGACTTTGCAGTCCCAACTATCATTGCCAACTAGTTCACTTCTGATTTTCCAATTCAAATCCTAAGAGTGTGAATCTGCGTGGGCAGAGCTTTTTGACCAGGCAGCCTCATAAACCAATGCCAGTTTATGGTTTGGCTACTCAAATACTTGCTCCACACTGGCTGTGGATAGGGAAAGCTGGGAAAACGACCAAGTTTCCAGACAAGACCTTTCCCTTAGTGGGATGTAGATGCTGGCAGAGAAGAGGGGCGAATGTCAGGCAGGTAGACTACTATAGTATAGTCAACAGGGGCAACTGAAGGTTTTCCAAGGGTTTGAGGGCAACTATACAGATATTTTTGTGGGTTTAGTATTGAAATAAATGTAAGCAGATGTCAAATTGATAGATCCAAAGTATACCCCAATATACTTTTATCACACCCTTGTTTTAAACTTGTAACGTTTTACTTTTATAAATACATAGTGTTTACTAAATGCAAATTTCTGCTCCTAGCACTTTATGGGTATATACTCATTAAATCTTCACAACAGCACTCTGAGTTTGGTATTATTACTGTCCATACTTATACAGATGAAGAAACTGAGATAGAAAAGGGTGACCTGCCTGAGGTCACACAGTTGGTAAGCAGCAGAGTCAGAATGTGGACCCAGGCCCTCTGACTTCAGATAGCCCTACCTTATACAATCTCTCACTGGCTCAGATTTTCTGATCTGACTGAGCTTTCTGGAAAAGCATATTCTGGATTATCTCCCACTCCCTATCAGAACCTTGTATGCTATGGGGCAAGAAAGGGCGACTATTCAAATTTGTTTGTTGCCCACTCTTCGCTTAGAGTATTATTTTTTACATTTTTTCAGTTAGATTTTTTTTTTAAGAGACAAAGTGGGAAGAACATAGACTTTGGAGTCAGTTCTGATTTGAATCCATATTTATTGAATCAAAACATTTATTTGTTTGAGCTAACCTACTTGATCCTTAGTTTTCCTGTGTATAAAATGCAAGATTGCTGGGAGTGTGTCTAATAGCGCTAGCACGTATTAGCAGCAGATAGTAAAATTCTGACAGTCACTTGGTAGACTTAAAAGGGCTGCAGAAAGCCTTCATGGCCATGAAGAACTCCAGAAGTTTCATTGGTAGTAGGTGGTATATGAACTGGACTTTAGGGTAAGTATTGCAAGTATGTTCCTTGGGCCACCATGCCTTCCTACCTCTTTCCCATGCCCCTATTACAGGTTGATTATAGCATTGAGTCTTGTTGAGTCCTGAATCTTTTTCATGGTTGCTTAAGGCAGGGAATTGTAATAAATCTGAGTTGGGCCAGGATGTGGAACCTGTTTACCATCTTTGCTTTAAGCCCAGATGATACAGACTTGTTATCCAAGCCTCTCCTTCAGTAGCCTATCCACACCTGTCTTTGTTTCCTTTCAGTCTCTTCTTCGTCTTATGACAAATAGGTTTTGGAAAAAGTTACCTGTGTTGACCCTGAACTCGCGCCTTTATGAGACTCAGCAGGAAGAGAAGTCCATACCCATCAGCCGTTATTCCATTCCCTACAAGAAGGACCTGCCTTTTGACATTGTAGAGCTCATGGAAGAGATAGAAATGAAGGTGAGACACTCTTATGCAAGAGGCAGGCAGAGTAGAATCCATGGAACTGGTTGCCCCATTCTGCCCAAGTTCTCATGGTGGATGAACTCTTTTGGGGTCTACATGTATCCCATTCAGAAGAACATAGATATTTTTCCTCTTATATTATGCACAGCCTCTTATGTTCTGGGATTCTGTCATCTAGTCCACTGCCCACCTGTGACTGAGGTGTGTTCTGTAGTTCCCATTAGCTCTGTTACTCGGAGTGGAGATAGAACCACTGAGATTTGTGCTAGCTACTTAAGTAAGTGTGAGAGGTATTTTGCTCTTTCCTGTAAAAAATATTTTAAAAATTATATCCAAAAAATTGTAAAATTTTTAAATAAGCAGAAAAATTAGAAATAATGAAAATAACTTTTTTTGTCAAAATCACTATAATGTTAACATTTTGATGTGCTTCCTTCTTCCTTATTTTCCTTATGTAAATAACATGCAACTTTTTTTAATGAGATCATATTGTCATCAACATTTTTCTAAGTCAAAACATCATTATATTTAGTGATACAGCATCATATAATACAGATGTTGTCATTTCAGTTATCTCCAAATCTCGGACATTTAGAATTTGTAATAGATGTTTATACATGTGACTTTTTGTACATCCCTGAATTATTTCTCTTTTTTTAAGGTTTATTTATGCTTACAAGAACTGGGGTACAGGCCAGAGGTGGAGGGGTGAGAGGATTCACCAGGGACAGAGTATGGAACAGAATAGGCAGATTGACTGAAATACACTGCTGAGAGGAGCAGCGGGCAAGTCAGGAGAGGTCTGCTGTGCCATGTGGGTAGTTCCCTGGCCAGGGATTGAACTCATGCTGCAGTGGCTGCAGATAGCTTCATAGGTTACATTTTAACCCCTTGCACCACCAGGGTGTACCCCTGAATTATATCTTGAGGGTAGTTTTTTAAAACTGATGCTCTTTGTTGCTAAATCATAATACCATCCTGTAAGCACATTTGCTTTAAAACCTTTGTTTTTCAAGCGTGGTGGTAGAATTTTGGTTTTTTATTTCCGAACAAAATCTTGTATGGAAGTCTAGTATTTAAAAAAGATAAAAATCTGCTGCCCAGGTGAGAAATTGTTTGGAGCTTCCACTTTCTCCCTCAGTACCACCAACACCTGTTTCTACCTAACTTCCTCCCCAACTGCTGCCCATTACTGATATATTGATAAATGTTTTTTAATACTATATCTACTAGAGCAATAATGAAAATTTAACATATGTTACCTGTTTTAGCTACAGGTAATAGAAAATCCAATTTATCTGGCTAATAGTTAAGGATAGTTCAGTGTCTCACATAATAGCAGGTCAGAGACAGGGTAATTCCTGAATTATTTAATCCAGTGACTCACTGACATCATTAACATTGGGTTCTTGCATTTGGGGCTGTATTTCTCACTGTGATGTCTCCGTGCTCAGATTTGTCCTCCTGTTTGTCAGTACATGACTATAAACCTCTCATCCTTGCACAACTTTATATTCCTTTTGGAGAGAGAAGATCGTTCCCATCTGATTTCTCCTTAGTTCTCATTGGTCATGTGCCCATTCCTTAACCACTCACTGACAAGTGGAATAGAATCTGGTTTAGATCAATCAGGATTCATCCTATAGAGTTAGGGAAGAGCTTAGTCATCCTTGAAACCCTTGGCAATCTTCTACCTGAACAACATCCAGGTTCTATTGTCAAGGGAGGAGAAAGAAATGGATGGAGAGTAGCAACCAACACTTGTCTGTCTTAGCATCCCACTAGAAATCATACTGAAAATCCAATGTCAAAAATCCCCTAGTTTCCTCTTTTGGTATGACCTGGGGCAAGTCATTCAACCTCTCTGGGCTTTAGTTTGCTTATCTGTTTTTTTTTTATATATAAAGATTTATTTTTATTTATTTATACAAGCACTGGGTAGAGTCAGAAGCGCAGGAGGGTGAGAGAATTCACCAGAGCCAGAGGGGAAAGCAGAGCAAGCAGACTGACAAAATACACTGCTGAGGGGAGCAGTGGGCAGCAGGAGAGGTCTGCGCACCATGTGGGACCCTCGCCCGGCAGCCGGGGATCGAACTGGCGCTGCAGAGGCTGCGGGCAGCTTCACAACCCAGTGCTCAACCGCTGCACCACCGGGGAGGCCCGTAGATTGCTTATCTGTTAACTGGGGATACTGATCACTGCCTTACCTACTTTACAGAGTTTTGGAGAAGGAAAAAGGTGACTAGATCTATGAAAGAAATTTACAAAGCACTAATATCAAGGCTTGTTGCTCATTTAATTCTTAAAAATAAATGAGCGCGTTCTCAGCAGTTGAGCGCTAGGCTGCGAAGCTGCCCGCAGCCTCTGCAACGCCGGTTCAATCCCCGGCCTCCAGGCGAGGGTCCCACATGGCGCACAGACTTCTCCTGCCGCCTGCTGCTCCCCTCAGCAGTGTATTTCGTCATTCTGCCTGCTCTGCTCTCCCCTCTGTCTCGGGTGAATTCTCTCACCCTCCCGCACTTCTGACTGTACCCAGTGCTTGTATAAATAAATAAATAAAATCTTAAAAAAAAAAGAAAGAAATGAGCGCCACCAGCCCCTCTGAAAAGATAAGAATCACTAAAATTAAAATTCTAAAACGTGTTATTTGTTTTAGTTATAACATTCTCTCTAAATTTCATAAAAAGACTTAACAAAAAGAAATCCCATACACCCTTAGAAGTGACACAGTAGGGCCTCCCTGCTAGTGTAGGGGTAAAGTCTCAGCGCTATTACTGCGATGGCCTGAGTTTGATTCCTGGCCAGGTCGCTGACCCACATAAAGTGCAGCAGACCTCTCCTGTCTCGCCCTCTGCTGCCCTCAGCAGTGTATTTCAGTGGATCTGCCTGTTCTGCTCCCCACTCTGTCTCTGGTAAATCCTCTCATACCCTGCACCTCTGGCGTACACCCCAGTTCTTTTATGCAAAAATAAATCTTTTTAAAAACAAAGTCACAGAGTACTCTAAAAAATGAAGGTACATGTATGTTTTGCTTTGATACCAAGGCTATGACCTTAAAATTGCATCTAACATTCAGCACAAGATATGGGGAGTACCAATTACTGTTTGCCTATTCTATGAATAGTTTTCATTCTATGTTTCTCTATTTTTTACCTTCCCTGCAGACAGGATTTTTACCAAATATATTTAAAGTATTGTCTCACCGGCCAGTGGAGTTCAGAGCCTTCTTTGCTTATTACAATGCCATCTGCAACAAAGAAACAGGTAAAGAGGGTGAGGGGGGATTGCTAAATTATTCTTGGATGAGATCCATATGACTATTTGCTCTGGTGATCTTTTTTTTTTTTAAGGTTAACAAAAGGTTTATTTATAAGAGAAGGGGAATAAGGAAATGTACAACTCAGGGAGAAAAGAAGGAGATAAATTCTTAAATGTGTCCTACCCGTTCTGCCAACCTGGAATTCCAAATGACCCACCGAGATCAAACCCGCTTGGCCAAGAGCATGAACCAAGTGTGCCCGACCCGACTAACATGGCTAGTTTTTATTTACAAACAGAGAAAATGGCTGCTTAACTCTGCCCTAAGGTTCTCGCAACTTCCCTTTGGGGATCCTGGGATTTTTAGTTCCGGTGTCTTGATGGAGTGGGGGTGGTATCCACAAAGCCTGTACTGTACGGAATTAGCTCAGGACATCATTTCCCCCTAGCTCTTCCCCACTTTCACTTTTTGCCATCGGGTGGTCATTCTTACAAAGTCCCAAATCACTGTGGAACTAAGGAAAAGCTCAGAAAGACTAATTGGTTAAGACATCATTTGGATTCTGAGACCAAGGGCTGAATGTAACTTATGATTATAGGTAGAGAACTAAGGCAAATTAGGTAATAACTCTGGCTCACTGTTCTTACCTTGGACTTAAAAGCCCTCTGTGGCTCCCTAAATAAAGTTCAGGGACTTTAACTTGGCAACCATAAATTTATTACTTAGGTTTCAGGTTAAGTTGTTGTTACTGAGACCCAAAGCTATACTGGATTAAATAAGATTCGCCCCTCCCCTCCCATATTACCTAGTAGGCCATATGTGAGCTGCTAAGGAATAGTGTAGTGTTGTTGACTGGGTTGTCTTTGCTCATTTATGCTGGCTTGCCACTGCTCACAGCAGAGAGAGAGAGAGAGAAGGGGCCCTTGCAGGTGTATGTCATTTCCCTTTAAGGTTATGACATGGAAGTAACACACAGAGCTTCCATTTACAACCCTTTGTTCAGAAGTTAGTCACCCTATCATATCTACCTGCAAGGGAAGCTGTGTGGCCATGTACCTGGCTAAAAATCAAGCGATTTTCTTACTAAAGGAAAAAGGGCGAATAGGTGCTAGGAGACAGTCTGAATGACTCCCCATGGCCTGACACACCAGCCTCCCTTCTCGGCATCATTTCCCCCAGCGCTTCATGTTCTGTCAGTTGGAGTCATTTTAGTCTCAGGACATTTCTGCTTTTATACTTTACTGGCACTTTACTGTGCCCTAGGATGCCTTTTTCCCTATCCATGCTTTAGAATATGACCTTTCCTTTAAAGTCCATCTCACCTGCCTTTATTTACGATGGGCTTTTCCTCCTCTGAGCTCCCACAACCACCTTCATCTTTACTTTTCCAGTGGCAATACAGAATGAGGTCTATCCTATCTTTCCACAGTTTCTACATCTTTTCTATCCTAGTGAGAAAAGACAGAGCTTATGTTTAGAACTGAGTTCTGCCATAAATAATGCAAATGAACTTCAGCAGAGTACTTAAATGTCTCAAGCCTTGCTTACCAGTAAAATGGATAGTTAATACTAACTGATAGTATTGGTACTGTTGGTATATAAAATGGTATTAATAATAATACACTGCAGAGCTGGTGTGAGGATTAAATAAGATTATAAATAAACAGTTACAGAATGGTATCAGTTTCCAAAGTGGATTATTTCCTCCTCTGTGTCTCTCTGCTTCTAAGTGGTAGGTCTTCTGAGTTTAGGAAATCTCTTCTTTAAACTCCACTTTTTAAAAGTGTTACTCTAGGGGCCTCCCCGGTGGCGCAGTGGTTGAGCGCTGGGTTGCGAAGCTGCCCGCGGCCTCCGCGGCGCCGGTTCGATCCCCGGCTGCTCCCGGCCACTGGAGGAGGGTCCCACATGGTGCGCAGACCTCTCCTGCCGCCTGCTGCTCCCCTCAGCAGTGTCCCTCGGTCCTTCTGCCTGCTCTGCTCCCCGCTCTGGCTCTGGTGAATTCTCTCACCCTCCCGCGCTTCTGACTGTACCCAGTGCATGTATAAACAAAAAACAAACGAACAAACAAATAAATAAATAAAGCATGCCTCTATTAAAAAATAAATAAATAAATAAAAAAATAAAAGTGTTACTCTAGTATCCGCTAGGCTTCAGAAAATGTCTCTTGACCACTGTATACCAGGGAGTGCTCTGGGGAAATAAGGTGAACAAATCAGAAAAATGTCTAGACTTTCAAACATTGTAGAGTGGAGAAAACAGCAAATAAATGAAATTTTTTAAAATTGACTTCAGAAAGTTGACATCCATTGAAGAAAATAAAATAGGAGGAGAGTTAGTAGTGTGGGACTGGGAATTAATACATAATTGAGTTGGCAGGTAAAGTATGTTCTTCTAAGCTGCCGGTCAGAACTTGTGTACAGGTCTCTTCTCACCTTCCCTAGGCCACCTCAGTAGAACTGACAAGGAACTCATCATTATGGTGACCAGTCTGGCTGACAGGTGCATGTACAACATAGTTGTCCATAGTGCCCGGCATAGGATCTTTTCGAAGAACCCAGTGCTCTCTGACCAGGTTAGTGTCTGCCTTCCCTGAGCCACTTTCAGGCCCTCCCTATATCTGAGGAAAGGGAAAAACCTACTGTATGGTACAGGGGACACACCTACAGCTCTTCCCGCCCAGTCCCATTACTGTGCCAGCCTGTCTTTATGTAGCCCGCTGCCTTTATGTATGCATGATGTTTGGGATTAGCAGAACCCCATCTCTGTTCCAGACTTGGTACTGGATCGCTGGCATACAGTTCTTAAAAATACATTATTACCTCTTACTCTAAATTGAACTTCTCACTCTGAACCATTTTATATTTGAGTTTCAGAGCTGTAACTTAACAGGGAACATACAACTGGAATGTGGCAGAATCCATTTTCAAAGCTTGCACTTTTGCTGCCCCAATCTGTCCTTAGCCCTTTCCATAGTGAATTTATGCTATCCATATGAGGAAAGGGAAAAACCTACTGTATGGTACAGGGAACACACCTACAGCTCTTCCCATCCAGTCCCATTGCTGTGTCATATCACAGTTTGCCGTGATATGACAACCAGCTATTCTTAGCTGGTTAGTGGTTTCCAGTATTTTGCTTCAGCAAGGTAACAATTATTAGTGTATAATAATTGAGTCTAATACTCTTGGATTCAGATTCCATCTCTGCCACTCTGTTTGAATGACCCTGATGAAGTCACTTCAGCTCTCTGAGCATCTTTTTTTTTTTTTTTTTGGCCAATAAAATCAGGGTGATGATAAAAAATACCACTTCCTAGGATTTTTATAAGAAATAAAATATGAAGCATGCACATTCTTAGCATGTAGTAATTGTTAAATGCCTATTTTTTGCAAATACTGTGTCTTGTTTGGGATCAATTGGAGGCAAAAGGATAATTATCTGAGTTTCACTTTTCTCATATTAAGGTTGGGGTTCTCATGTACTAAGAGTCTCTGACTCTTAGTTCTGAGACTTGATACCACAGGTATTTAGGGGAGAAAGAGATGCTTGCAGTTGGAATGAGCAAAGAAAGCTTCCTGGCAGACGTGGTGCTAAGCCAGACTTCCAAGTTTGCATCCCATTAAATTTGACTAAGATATTTATCCAGCTGAAAGTATCTTACTTTGCCCCTTTAATGTTGTGTTTTTTTTCCATTAACGCCCAATTTGTTAGCTCTTGTTTTTTAATTTGCTATACTGTGATGGTGAAAGATTCTAATTTCTGACCCTGTGTTTTCTTGCAGGTCTTTATGAATTGGAGAAAGTCTGACCTCCCTGCTCGGGAAAAGGCAATGCTGGAGTTTGCACTTGCTGTTTCCCAAGCTGATGACATAACAGATGACCATTTCAAAAAGCTTGAGATGCATGGCTTCAACCAAGAAGATGCCTGGGATATAGCTGCCATTGCAGCTTTTTATGCCATGTACAACCGCTTTGCTCTTTTTGTCAGTCTTGTACCCAACAAGGAATTCTATTTGATGGGCAGAACCAGTGATGTCAAAGACATCAGGGGGAAACTTGCTTGCCCACAAAATATAAAAGACTGACTGGAAAGAGCAGTGTATATATAAAGCATATTGCATTATATCATTTGGGAAGCAACTTTTTAAAAATACTAGTCAGTGGATAGTTAAATAAATTTGCTCCCTGTCTGCTTGATGAGATAGATTCTAAGTGTTGGGAGTATGCAGGCACATAGGATATGGGCCTAGAGCACACATTATAGGGAACCTTCGTTTACATTTGTTGTGGTCTAAGGATCATCAGGGGCAAGGACTTTCAAGGATGCTTCAGGCATTTCTGACAAACTAATCTCTGTGAATTTCAGCAATTTAAGTTGGAAATATTTTAGGATTCAAAAATAGTATTACATAGAAATTAGTCAGTATAGACTGATTTGAAATCAATTCCTTGTTAACATGGTTGAATTTAAA
This sequence comes from Talpa occidentalis, assembly GCF_014898055.3. Classification (NCBI taxonomy): domain Eukaryota; kingdom Metazoa; phylum Chordata; class Mammalia; order Eulipotyphla; family Talpidae; genus Talpa; species Talpa occidentalis. The sequence goes on from NW_023605083.1 coordinate 52,524,644, forward strand.
GGCTCTCAAAGGCAGTAAATAAACAGTTAATTAATTTCTAGTGATTTATTTTTACTGACAGGTTGTAAAATCATTGTCATCTCAGTAAGGATTTCATTTTTAGGTAACTTATTATTTTAGGTGTTGGGGAAAAAAAAAAATTCCAGTAATTGAGCATGTGCATTTTAAGTAGATGCATAACAAGAAAAAAAAGCCTGGCATCTGAATGACTTGTTCTTTGTGTTACAACCACCACTGTCTTAAGTCTGTGACTGTCTTAACTTTCAAAAATTATTTTTATTATACAAGTGGTAAGAGTTGAATACAGACCTACACATGGTTTTTGTTTCCATTTGGCTTTTCTAGATTCTCTAAATTGTGAATAGTTCTTAATCAGTTATCGGGGCTCCAATAAATTTTGAATTACCTGAACTTGAAATCTGAATATCTTGAGCCAGCATAACCCCTCATTGCAGAGATTGCATTTTTCTCTTGAAACTGTACCATAAATACCTTCATATATATAACCTTTTAAAATTTAGTTCAGGGCCTCCCTGGTGGCGCAAGGGGTTAAGATGCAACCTATGAAGCTATCCGCAGCCACTGCAGCACGAGTTGGATCCCCGGGCACGGAGCTCCCCACATGGCACAGCAGACATCCCCTGACTCGCCCGCTGTCCCCTCTGCAGTGTATTTCAGTTGATCTGCCTGTTCTGCTCCCCACTCTGTCTCTGGTGAATCCTCTCATCCTCCCCACACACACCTCAGACCTGTACCCCAGTTCTTGTATGCATAAATAAATACTTTTTAAAAAATAAAATTTAGTTCAATTCTACTGATTTTAAAAAGTAACACTGGTGAATGTATCAAGGCCAAGATTTTGTTTTAGCCATTGGCCATACCTGGGATCAGGCAGAGGACCTCTATTAGGTATTCGTTGCAGCCAGAAGTTGAGGGTAATCAAAGAGAAATTACATGTTAATCATAAAACAGACCTCTACCTCTTTTGCTCTGCAGGGGTACCGTGGGGAGTATCTCCAAAGGAATGACCTCCTCCATTTTCTCTGAGTTCAGGATGTTTGCTGTTAACCCTTTTTTCCTATCTTACACAAGAGAGCTGAATAACTAACTTTCCTGATAGGAGAAACTGCTAAATGTTTAATTTTCTCTGAACCTCATTCCCTTGCTTCAGATATCCTTCAAATTTATCCTCATAGGACAGGACTTACTATAGAGTAGAGGTCCTCCAGATTTACCTTCATGGCCATCAAATATGAGCTTTCTACAGTATAGCTCTTGATCCAGACCCAGAGGAGTTGTTAGTTGGTATATGTTGCTCTCCTTGCACGCAAGCTTTTTTTTTTTTTTAATTTTATTTATTTATGCATAAAAGAACTGGGGTGTAGGCAAGGTGGGGAGGTGAGAGGATTCACCACAGTGGGGAGCAACCCAAGGTAACAGACCCCTTAATCCTTCCTTACATACCAGTTCTATATATTTATCTTCAGTGGCTTTGATGAAGGGCTTTGCATCTGTGATACCCTCTATGCCCTGCCTGGCAGATGTAAGGGTTGATTCTGGGTTCCACTGCTTGTTAGGTTGATTTGATTAAGGTTTCTGGCTTTCTTCAGTTACTCCTGGCCGGGTATAGTCTCCTTGGTGCAGAGGAAGGCTCGGCCTCCATAATGTCTCGACTACTGGGTAGTAGCTAGGAATTGGGCAGATATTCAAGGCACTGTACGGACCAAGGTTTTTTAGTACAAAAGTTAACCTGAGCCTTACTCCCAGACTGAGGTGGCAGTAGATCATGCACTTACTCTGTGTGACCCACACATACTGTGGTAATTTCTTCCCCTCGCTGATCCCAGTGTTAAGTGGGGGCTGCACAAAATCATACCCAACTTCCTAGAGCTCCCAGTCAGGTCTACATATCCTCAGGAGCCCAGTCACAGTCACTGACAACTACAGTCTCGTAGGCCGTGCCCAGCTGCTAACTGCTCTTTACAGCTTGAACCCCGAGCATCTTCGGTTGCACACACCGAGCTTCACCGCTCCCGACCTCCGTTCCCTCGGAGGTGGGCGGTGTCCCCGCTTTCCCAGTCCCCGGCAGAGGGTGGCCGAGCGCGGCGCGGGTTTTCCAGCCGGCGAGGTTAGGCGGCAGCACGCCGGAAGTGGCGGCTGGGGCGGGAGCGCTGAGGTGTCGGCCGGCGGGGGCAGCGGCCCGGAGCAGGGGGCGGGGGCGTTGGTTATGTTTCCCTTCGGGCCCGGTAGCCCCGGAGGGGATGGAGCGGCCGGAGCCGGGGCCGAGGAGCCGGCGCCCCAGGGGAGCAGGCCGCAGCCGCCGGGCCGCTCCCTTCCCTGCCCGCGCCGCCACCTCCCGGGGCTGACGCAGCCCCTCCTCCGTCGCCCGCCCGAAGCCCTCGCCGCCCCGGCGCCCCTCGCTGTCCCCGGCCGCGCGCTCCGGGAAGCTCGGGCCCCCGGGAGCTCTGGAGCCCTCAGCCGCCTCCGCCCAGGGAGAGCAGTCACCGCCTTCCCCGCCGCGCCGGCGAGCCGGGCCCGACAGCAGGTCCGGGAGCCGGGGCCAGCTCGGCGGCGGCCTGGGCGGCCCTGGGGCCCGGCTGTTCGGGTGGCTGAGAGAGCGCAGCCTGGGCCGCGGGCTGTTCGTGGACCCCGCGCGGGACAATTTCCGCACCATGACTAACCTCTATGGTTCCATCCATCCCGCGGACTCGGTGTACCTCAGCACCCGCACCCACGGTGCCGTCTTCAACCTCGAATACTCACCCGACGGGTAAGCGCGGCCCCTCAGAGGGCGGGTATCCGCCGCCGCCTGGCTTTGCTGCCCGTGGACAGCTGCCCAGAGTTTGCCACCCGGGTCAGCCAGCGTTTGCGAGTCCGTTCGTGGCCGCTGGCCTTTGTAGCCCCTGGTACTTTCTGTAACGCTCCCTGGCTGTCGGAGGCCCCATCCCTGGTCCTTTGAGCTCAACAGGCCCGCCCGGGACTCTTGCTCACGTTCAGGGCACGGAGGCGCGATGAAGGAGAAATGCCTAAAGTCGCCGGGCAGGTCTGGACATAGGGTTTTCTGGTACTTAGTAGGTGCTCAGTAAATACATTTAAAAGAAACGCCCATTCGCTCCCTGACATCCTAGGCTTGGGTTGTTCTCAACTAAGCTGATGTTAAGGGTACAGAACTTGAAGATTCCCTGTACCCTGGTGCCTGACTTGCCATGAGGGGGCAAGTGTGCGTTCCTTTCCTCCAGTAAGATAGTAAGATGCTGCAGAGAGGTGTCTTAGGATGTGGGACATTGTGAAGTTACCAGGCTACAGTACCGGTTTTCTGTTTAGAGTATCCAGCCTTTTGCCTGGCTATTTCATGTTTCGCCTTGGTTTACTGTGGGCGATGGGAAATTTTCAAAATAAATAGTATATATTTTTACACTGTTTTGTGAGTACAGGGAAAAGTTCAACAATAACCAAAAGAAAAAAAAAATTATACATAGTTCCACTATGAGGGGACGTGTAATTCTTACCTGATCAAGACCTCCGGATTCCCAATCGTTTGCTTAGTTGCTCATTTACTCCCTCATTCAGCAAATGTTTGTTGAGCACTTGCTATGTCTCAGATGCACAGGTTGCACTGGTGAGCAAAATCAGCTAATGGCATTTACTCTAGATGAGCTGGGACTGAGGTGTTCAACTACATAGTAATCATACTGAATAAATTTGAATGTGTATTTACAAACTGAGATGAAAGCTCAAAGGAGGAATCTGTTGTGGGCTAGAGTGTTTAAGGTTTTCCTGAGGATATCACATGGAAGTAACACTTGACCTGAGATTAAAAAATTCGTAGAAAAGGAATTAATCAAGGTAGGTTTGGGGAGGAAATAGATGTATTTCAGGGCCTCCCTGGCAGTACAGTTATTAAAAGACAGCGCTATCAAGCTACTGCCAGCCACTGCAGCACAAGTTGTATCCCATGCTGGCCAGGGAGCAGCCCACATGGCACAGCAGACCTCTCCTGCCTCACCTCCTGCTCCCCTCAGCAGTGTATTTTGGTCAGTCTGCCTGTTCTGCTCCCACTCTCTCTGGTGAATCCTCTCACCCCTGCACTTCTGGCTTACACCCCAGTTCTTATAAGCATAAATAAATAAATCTTTAAAAAAAATAGATGTATTTCAGATAAGGGAATTGGAACCTCAAAGAACTTATATTTAGAAAGACAGCAAGTGATGTTAGAGAAGCCAAGACACTAGGTTAACAAGGCAAAAATTTTTACTAAAGAAAACCAAAAATATGCTAACAAGGAGCTAAGCAACAGAATCTGGAACCTAGAATCTGTGAGCAGATACACTTTATTCCATTTTACTGATGCAAATGTTTCTTCCAGTCACATGTGGTGTTGGAATCTCTGAGGTTCTCCTTATAGTAGTTGGATGGAACTGTTCCAATGAATGTGCACATGAATACAGGGAAAATGATGAGAGGAGGAACTATTTTGCTGAAGAGTATTCACAGACCCTTCCCCAGCTTCCAACTGAGCCCTCTTCCTAAAGCTCCTCCCAAAATACCAAGAGTGTGTTCCTCATCAACATTCAGATGCTCTCTTCTCCATATCCTAGCCTTTCACCCGGCAACCTCCCACCTGTTCTGGGTTTTATGTAGAGAGTGAGAAGGGGAGACTGAGTTATTGCCAGTACTGGCTTAGAATGAGGAATATATTACTGATAGTTCTTGTTTGAATTGGACTACATTTTCCCAAAAACATATATTTGTGACACATGATTAGATTCTGTGATACGTAAAACAAAGTAATTCAATGATGTTTATGCAATTAATATATACTTGTATAAAATCTAGACAATAAATAAGCAGAAAGAAGCTAAACACTTATGATCATGAATGAATTTATGGATGAATAGATGGATGAATATCCAAGGAAATTTTTTCTTTATGCTTATTTTAATATAAATACAGAATTTGGAATCATACTATTTTGCGGGCTGCTTTTATTGTGAACTACCTATATTAATAAATATATCTACAATATTAAATTTTTTTATTAGCTTAAATACAACCTCTGGGTATTTCAGATACATGTGCTTATGTTAAATCCCTAGAATGAGTCAAAAGTTATGAAGATTTTGCATACTTATTATTAAATTGCCCTCAGTGAAGATTTGATCAGTTCTCATTCCTATGGCATGTATGAAAAGTGCCTGTCTCCCTATACTAATGTCAACATTGCACATTGTCATTCTTCTACATCACTGTCAAGGTGATATGTGAAAATAGTTCTGTGCTTTAGGTTTTTAGTATTCTTACTACATCTAATATGCCCCCAAATATTTATTGGAATTAATTTTATAGAATGATAAAATATCTGTAGTAAATGAAATGATTTCTCATTCTTTAGTTATATATGAGTGAAATCAGTTTACTGGGTACCATAACCACTATCACAAAAACAGTGCAGTACAGAAGAGAGTAAGAAAGTAAAAATTAAATACAGAAGATAAAAATTTTAAATTATGAATTTAATAAAGACTAGACTAAAAAGACTTTGGCACTGAAAATGAAAAGAAGGGGGCCTCCCTGGTGGCACAAGGGGTTATGCTCCGCACTATGAAGCAATCTGCAGCCTCTGCAGCACCAGTTCAATCCCTGGGGGGTCAGAGAGCAACCCACATGGCAAAGCAGACCTCTCCTGCCTCACCCGCTGGTCCCCTCAGCATTGTGTTTTGGTTTCCCACTCTGTCTCTGCTGAGTCCTCTCACCCCCATCTCTGGCCTGTACCCCAGCTCTTGTATGCATAAATAAATAAATCTTTTTTAAAAAAATTAAAAGAAGGTAATTTCTAAAGAATTCCAAAAATTTTTTAAGCAACAGCTATTTTGCTAAAATAAGTGTATCTCAAAAGGAAGTTTATGTTAATAGATTAGATAATAACATGGGACTTTTTCAAACTATCCTCTCTGAAAAAACATTAGGCTCTCCTTTAGAGAGAACTAGTTTATTGGAAAATAGAAGTGACGGGATTATATAATGTAGATAAGAGAGAGAAATAGAAAATATGATGGAGGTTTAGTGACATGGTGCATAGAGAAAAAGAGCATGCCATGTATTTGGTCAGAATTCCCGAAGAAAATAAGATAGATAATGGGACAAAAAAGCTTTTTGAAGAGCAGCACTTCCACTACCCACCTGTGACTATGCAGGCGCCTCTTTTCACCAACTTTCTCCCTCTGCAGGGCAGCAGCCTCCTGCCTGCCCGTGACCTGTACATGCCGGGGCTTCTCTTCACTGACCTCCCTCAGTGGAGACTGCTCTCCTCAAGGCCACCTGCCTGCAACCATGCAGGCCTCTCTCAGCAAACCTGTCTCTTTTGGGGCAGCTCTTCCTGCCTGCTTTTATCTATGCAAGTGTCTTTTACTATCCTATCCCTTTTCTAATAAACCTGCTCTTTAGAGAGAGAGAGAGAGAGAGAAAGAGAGAGAGAGAGAGAGAGAGAGAGAGAGAGTGTGTGTGTATGTGTGTAAACTTTTTGAAGAGATAATAGCTGAGAACCTTCCAGAATTGAAGAAAGGCATCAAGCCATGACATAAGAAGTCCAGCACTCCCAAGCAGAAGTCCTTCCTAGACATAGTGAAACTTCAGGACAACAAATATAAAATTTTTAAAGATAAAGAAAAAAGACTTCCAAAGGAGTAAATAGGAGAGTGATATCCATCCAGTTAGTCATCTGTAATGGTGAAAATCAGCGGACAGTGGTGATCATCTTTGGAATGCTAGAAAAAAACTGCCAGTTTACATATTTGTCTACTCACCCATTAGTATTTACCAATCTAGATACTCAGCAAAGATGGGTTGTTTCTTGTCAGTAGCAAAGATGGAATAAATATATATTCAGACACAGTTGAATAAGTTTACCACCAGACTTTAAATAATGGAATTTTTAATTCAGAGAGAAGAAATATCAAATGGAAGATCTGAGATGGTAGAAAGAATGAATAACAAAGAAAGTGGAAAATATGTCAAACTAAATCTAATTTTGTTTTTTAAGATTAACAAAAATGGATCTAATACAGGAGACACAATAACATGTAAATTAGAGGGTGGTCTCAATTCTTTGGGTTTTTTTTTTTTTTTTTTGAGAGAGAACTGTGATATGTTAACTTTAGGCTTTAATAAGAAATTGCCATCTAGAAAACCTAAATAAGGGACCAGGAAAAAGAATAACTATAAGAATAACTATAAAATCAAAATCAACAAACAACTATGAACCAGAGACACACTTTTGGGGGGGGGGGATTGGGGTCAAAATCAGGGGGTTGCAATTGTGCAATTGTATGGGGAATATAAAAAAAAAAAGTTATGCCAAAAAAACAAATAATAAGAAATTGCAAGTTAATCAAGAAAAAGTATATAATTTCCAGACTGGAAGAGGGAAAAATATTACAAAAGACAAGAAGGGAGAAGGAAAAAAATAGAAAATGTATACAAAATGAGTAGACTGAATGACTGAAAATAAATTCAAATATTATTAATTATAATAAACATAGAAGTACTAAAGTTCAAAAGGAGAGAGAAAGATGTATGAAACTGCGAAACAAAAGAAAGCTGTATTAATATACATATTAGGCTTTAAGGTTAAAAAAATAATTAGATATAGGTCTCTTCATAATGATAAAAGCTCGATTCACTTAGAAGATGAAAGAGTTCTGGATTTGAAAGAGTCCTTTAGATTTTATACAAACACATACACACACATACCCCACAAATTGATAAATTCAAAGAGAAAACAAATTTATTATAGGGGAAGATTTTGATATGAAGTGCACCTCAGTTAATGAGGCAGATAAGGATATACAGAATATAAACAGCACCACTTAAATCTTGCTCTAATGGTCAGGTATAGGATACTGCAAACATGGGCCTCCCTGGTGGCCCAGGGGTTAAAGTGCTGTTAAGCTGTCACCAGCCACAGCAGTATGAGTTCATGAGTTTGATCCCCATGGCACAGCAGACCTCTCCTGTCTAGCCTGCTGCTCCCCTCAGCAGTGTATCTCAATAGATCCAACTGTTCTGCTCCCCACTCTGTCTCTGATGAATCCTCTCAAACGCCCCCCACCCCCCGCCCCAAACACACACACTCTCCTGCATCTGGCCTACTCCCCAGTTCTTGTAGGTATAAATAAATAAAAATAAAATCTTGGGGGAAAAATAAAATACTGTAAGCAGGACTGATGTTTAGCTGATACACATTGGTTCAGCTCTATCAGTTGTTAAAATATTGATATATGTCCTTAGTGGTTGAGTAGTTCCTGCCTCAGACCGAGTGAGTGCCCTCTTAAAACTTTAGCACCTTCCATGGTACTTTCTGGAGTAATCCATTACACAATAGTTATAGAGCTAACTGGCACAGAAGGCCGACAACGAACATCTCACTGGAAAACTAAAGCAGCTCTTCTAATAGCTATTCACCCATGCTGGGTACCCTTCCAAAAAATCCATAGGCAAATAGCCACTGACTATTAGGCTTTTCTTTAGTGTGAGCTGCCTGCTTTCTCAGGCACTCTCCAGGTCATGCTTACATGGTCATTTATGGGAACTGCAGCTTCCAGGGAGATCAGAGAGATGAAGAGTCAGATGAGAGCTGTAGCCCTACATCCAAACATTGGCATAATGTGCACTAGGCTGAATAGAATCCATAGCAGATAAATAATGCCTGTGGAGATGGTTTATGAATGAATAACTTCTAGGATGCAGAGATCCATAAATCTTTTTCTCTGAACTAGGTACATTTATTTAATTGAAGAAACTGAGAAGCAGATAGTTCATTGAACACAAAGGATTTGTCCTCTGGGTTATGCTCTTAACTGCCTTATTTCATTACCTCTCATCTGTGCTGAGGGATTAGGTTTGATACAATTAAATATGACATGTCAATGATTATTTTTATGATTTAGTTATTAACATAATTGAAACATCAATTCTGCAAAACTGAAATATAAGTGCTAGAACAATCTATACACTTACTTTTTCTATATAAGTATATACTTATTTTGCTCTATAAGACTTTTTTTTTTTTTTTTTTTTTTATAGCAGAAGGGGATGCCTTTTATTGGTCTGACCAGCATGGCTAGTAGCAGGCTCGGAAGAGCGCCCCTAGCTGTCCTCTGCCCTTTCGGGGAGGGTGGGCTTATCCCTAGGGGAGAGGAGTGTCAGGCTGGGCAAGGATAAGAAATACAGGGTTGGGATCTGAAAAGGGGCTCAGGGTGATGTAGAAAAATCGGGGTTACCACACAGCCACATTAAATGTCCATCAGGGCAGAGCAGAACCTGCTGCCCCACACAGGCCCCTCTGCCCTTGCCAGGAACGGAGGGTAAGAAAGAAGAGCTTCCCCCAGAGGCCTCCTACTGTGCCCTTCAAGCCATCAGCATCTCCCGGATGTTGTCCTCCACTTCCTTCACACTCCGCTCCAGGTATATAAGACTTATTTTAAAAAGAGGATTCAGCCTAATGAACATTCTGTTGATGTTAAGAGTAACTTTTTTTATTTTATTTTTTGGTAAAGATTTATTTATTTATACAAGAACCAGTACTAAAGTTGCATGTGAGTGTGAGTGGATGAATGTGAGTGTGAGTGGATTCACCAGAGACAGAGCGGGGAACAGAACAGGCAGACTGACGAAGTACACTGCTAAGGGGAGCAGTGGGCAAAACGGGAGAGGTCTGCCGCGCCATGTGGGACCCTTGCTGGCCGGCCGGGATCAAACTGGCGCTGCAGAAGCTGCAGACAGCTTCACAGCACTGCATTCAACTGCCTGCGCCACCGGGGAGGCCTAAGAGTGGCTTTTTTTTTTTAATTTTGGTTGTTTTTTTTTTTTTTTTAAGATTTATTTATTTGTTTGCTTGTTTATTTATTTATTTATATAAGCACTGGGTACAGTCAGAAGCGCGAGAGGGTGAGAGAATTCACCAGAGCCAGAGCGGGGAACAGAAACAGGCAGACCGATGAAATACACAGCTGAGGGGAGCAGCGGGTGCGGCAGGAGAGGTTCTGTCGCGCCGTGTGGGACCCTTGCCGGTGGCCTGGGATCGAACCGGCGCTGCAGAGGCTGCGGGCAGCTTCGCAGCCCTTCGCTCAACCGCTGCGCCACCAGAGGAGGCCCAAGAGTGACTTTTTTTCAACCAGTAACTTCTGAAAGCTGCTAATGACCACCAATTTAGTGTGGAAATTCTTGGAGGGGCTTTTTGCAATTCTTGGTTCAAGGAAGGGCATATGGATCAACACAAGATTATAACTACAATGAAATGATTATAAATGCTAGAATAATTTGATGAACAATTTGAGTTACAGTATCACTTGGCAATCATTTTTATAATCTATAGGTTAGTTTATTCATGTTAATTTATTACTATTGAATTTCAACATTTGTGAATATCCCATTTGACCTTATAATACAGCTGCCTTTTTTTTTTTCAAACACACAAGGAAGATTTACAAACTTTTTACTTGCAAGGCCACATATTTCAAAAGATTACCATACAGTTCCTAGTACATTGTGGTAACTAGAAATGAAAAACAAAGAGATAACTGGAAAAATTTAATGTGTTTTCAAGTTAAGAAACATAAATATTACATGGACCAAAGAAGAAATGATAATAGAAATTAGAAATATTTAGAATCAAACAATAATGAAAGTAACTGTCTCAAAACTTCTGAGATATAACAAGTTTAAGAAAAGTTTTCCTTGGTAGGAAATTTATAGTCCTTAATCAACTGAAAAGATAAAGAAAATTAATTAACTAAGTATCCATCTGAAGAAAGAGTAGTGAAGTTATCTCTAAATAATAGCAAAGTAAGTCTAAAGAAATCAGACCAAAGGAAATACAGCAACATAGAACTAGTAAAAATTTAAAAACTCGATTTATTTATTTATACAAGCACTGGGTACAGTCAGAAGTGCGGGAGGGTGAGAGAATTCACCAGAGCCAGAGCGGGTAACAGAACAGGCAGACCGATGAAATACACTGCTGAGGGGAGCAGCGGGCAGCAGGAGAGGTCTGCGCACCATGTGGGACCCTTGCCGGAAGCTGGGGATCGAACCGGCGCTGCAGAGGCTGTGGGCAGCTTCGCAGCCCAGCGTTCAACCACTGAGCCACCAGGGGAGGCCCTAAAAACTCAAATACTCAACAGAGACAAATTTTATCTTTTGAAAATACAAATAAAAATGAAAAATACTCATTGATCAACAGAATACCCAAATAAATATTCAAGGTGAAAAGGGGGACATAAACTTCAGATACAAGAGGTAGAGATTATAGCTATCCACAAATAGCAGAGTAGATGGTTTTGCACCACCCCGCCATGAGAATAATTAGCAAAGCTAGAGAAAGTACAAAATATTTAATGTGAAATAGAAAAAAACCATGTTTGATGGTTTGGAGAATTATGACAATGAGCAAATTATATGGCCACCATACATTAAAGGAGAGAAGCCAGAGATGTGAACCCACCATTTGAGGTCACTTTTCTCTTAGAGGATCTATCACTTGCAAAGGCAGGAGCAAAGAGACTATATGGGATTTCTAATAGATTTAGAGGGTGGGGTAGATGGGATAACAAGAATTTCAATTTAAGATTTAATGAGGAAACTTTGGGGTAAAATTCCAGAAGGATATAACTGCACACCCTAGGACTAAGGGTCAGCCAGAAATAGGGACTAAAGATCAGCTTCAAATCATCTCACTCTGTGAATTAAAAAGCTATCAGGTTGCAGGTACCTCTAATCTAGTCTTTTTTTTTTTTTAAAGATTTATTTATTATGCATACAAGAGCTGGGCTACAGGTCAGAGATTCAGGGGGGTGAGAGGATTCACCAGAGACAAAGCAGGGAACAGAACAGGCAGACGGACTGAAATACACTGCTGAGGGGAGCAGCGGGTGAGACAGGAAAGGTCTGCTTCGCCATGTGGGTTTCTCACATGGCCGAATGGGGATCGAACTTGTGCTGCAGAGGCTGTGGATTGCTTCACAGTGCGGTGCTTAACCCCTTGCACCACCAGGGAGGCCCTAATCTAGTGTTCTTGCCATAATTAAATGTAAATCCTCTCTGGAAGAAGATAACACCCAGTGCTTTAAATTATTTTCATTACAATAACTGACACTCAATAAAAAAGTAACCAGACTAAAGAGGAAATCAGCTGACTGAAAAACCGAGAGAAACAATACACAATCCACAGAAAATCCCAACAATAAACCAATATTTCATATGTTCAAGGAATTAAAAGACAAAATTTAGAAGAGAACTGGAAGTTTTAAGAAAAGAAACAGGGCCTCCCGGGTGGCGCAGCAGTTAAGTGCTGGGTTGCGAAGCTGTGCGCAGCTTCTGCAGCGCAGGTTTGATCCCTGGCCACCGGCGAGGGTCCCACATGGCGCACAGACCTCTCCTGCTGTCCGGGGCTCCCCTCAGCAGTGTATTTTCATCAGTCTGCCTATTCTGCTCTCCGCTCTGGCTCTGGTGAATTCTCTCATCCTGCCATGCTTCTGACTGTACCCAGTGCTTATATAAATAAATCAATCTTAAAAAAAAAAAAAGAAAAACATGAAAATCCTAGAATTGAAAAATACAGTCATTAATAACTCATTGGATGGTTAACATACTAGATACAGCTGAAGAATTTATGAGCTTCAGACTATGTCAGAAAAAATATACAGAGGGCCTCCCTGGTAGCACAAGGGGTTAAGATGAAATCTATGAAGCTATCACCAGCCACTGCAGCACGAGTTCAATCCCTGGCCAGAGAGCTACCCACATGGTGTAGCAGTCCTCTCCTGACTCACCCGCTGCTCCCCTCCACAGTGTATTTCAGTAAATCTGCCTGTTCTGCTCCCCACTCTGTCTCTGGTGAATCCTCTCCCCTCCACATCTCTGGCCTGTACTCCAGTTCTTTTATGCATAAATAAATAGATAATTGAATCTTTTTTAAAAAAAGAAGAAGAAAAAGGGCCTTCATGGTGGCGCAGGCGGTTGAGCGCAGCACTGTGAAGCTGTCCGCAGCCTCTGCAGTGCCAGTTCAATCCCCGTCAGCCTCGGAGCAACCCACTTGGCAAGCAGACCTCTCCCATTTCACCCACTGCTCCCCTCAGCAGTGTATTTCGTCAGTCTGCCTATTCTGTTTCCCGCTGTCTCTGGTGAATCCTCTCACCCTCCCGTGCATCGGTCCTGTACCCCGGTTCTTGTATAAATAAAATAAATCTTAAAAAAAAAAGAAGAAAAAGAAAACATGTACAGAATAAAGTTAAAATACACTAATTGCTACCTAGAACTTCATATCCAAATCCATCAATAATACAGACTTTCAGTTATAAAAATTGAAAGAATACATCACTATCAAACCTACATGAAAATAAATACCAAAAATCATCCTTTGAGGTGAAGGAAAATTACCTCACATGGAGGAGCAGATATGCAGAAATTAATAGAAAGCACAGAAAATGAGCAAATTTAAGTGAATATTGTAAAACAGGACTTTGTAGTGAACTTGAAATTTATATTTAACTAAGAGATAATTCAAAAAATAAATATTAGACAGGATGTGATAAAAGGAATGAATGTGCTAGAGTTCTTGCATCATCCAGAAAGTGGTGATTTGTACTTCACCTTAAGTGAAATACAGTTCACTTAAAAGAAAAGTAAAACAGGGCCTCCCTGGTGGCACAAGGGTTAAAGACGGCACTACCAAGCTGTCCACAGCCACTGCAGCATGAACAATGATACAGCAGACCTCTCCTGTCTCGCCTGCTGCTCCCCTCAGCAGTGTATTTCAGTAGATCTGCCTGTTTGATCCCTGGCAGGCCAGGGAACAACCCACATGGTGCCTGTTCTGCTCCCCACTCTCTGGTGGGGACACCTCTGGCCTGTACCCCAGTTCTTGGATGCATAAATAAATAAATCTTTAAAAATAAATAAAAAAATAAATTTGAAAAAGTAAAACAATGCATATTTAACACACTAAATAGCGAAGGAGAATATATAAATAATTACTTTTGCTCTGTCATTAAAATTTTTTTTATTGTAGTCACATTGGTTTAAAACACTATGTAGGTGTCAGGTGTAAATAGCATTATAATTTAACATCTTATTCCACATTTGATCACCACCCAAAATACAATTAATCGTCTTCAGCCAATTTACCCACCCACATTCTCTTTACCCATTTGGTAAAAACCATTTTATTCTTTTAATCTGAGACTTTGTTTTATCTTTATCTCCTGCATATGAGTAATTTCATACCGTATTTGTCTTTCTCTAACTTATTTCACTTGATGAAATTAACTCAAAATGGATTAAAGACTTGGATGTAAGACCTGCAACCATAAAATACATAGGGAAAATAACGCAGATAAGCTCATTGACATAGGTCTTTAAAATTTTGTGGGGACTTGACTCTAGTGGCAGGAGAAACAAAAATAAATAAATGAGATTATATCAAACAAAAAAGCTTTTGCACAGTGAAAGAAACCATAAAAACAAAAGTCGACCTCCCATGGAAAAGTAAAACTAATTTTAAAAATAGGCAATGACAAGGGCCTAGTCAGAAAAGACAAATGAAAAACAAATATTAAGAAGACAGATCAAATGTAAAGATTACTAGTGATTACTTTCAATGTAAATTCAGTAGGACAAAGATAAAGATTGCTTAAATTTACTTATAGAAAACATACCTGAAATATAAGATTACAGAAAGTTTTAAAGTAAAAGGATATGAAGTTACACTATTGCTAGCATTAAGTGTTAAATGAAAGTTGGTGTGCTATATGAATATCAAGCAAAATAAAAAATGCAAATTTTATGTATTTCCCAGTATTGAAATTGAATAGAGAATGTTCTTCAATGAAAATGCAAGTTAAACTAGAAAAAACTGGAAAATCTCATGTTTGGAAATACCTTTCTAAATAACCTTTCATTCGGGCCTCCCCGGTGGCGCAGCGGTTGAGCGCTGGGCTGCGAAGCTGCTCTTGCAGCACCGGTTTGATCCCCCGGCCACCGGCAAGGGTCCCACATGGTGCGCAGATCTCTCCTGCCACCCACTACTCCCCTCAGCAGTGTATTTCATCGGTCTGCCTGTTCTGTTCCCTGCTCTGGCTCTGGTGAATTCTCTCACCCTCCCGTGCTTCTGACTGTACCCAGTGCTTGTCTAAATAAATAAATAAATCTTTAAAAAAAAATAAAATAAATAAATAACCTTTCACTCAAAGAAGAGATCACTGTACACATTACAAAATTTAAAATGATGAAAACTGGGCCTCCCCTGGTGGCGCAGCAGTTGAGCGCTGGTCTGTGAAGCTGCCCGCAGCCTCTGCAGCGCCGGTTCGATTCCCGGCTGCCAGGGAGGGTCCCACATGGTGCGCAGACCTCTCCTGCTGCCCGCTGCTCCCCTCAGCAGTGTATTTCGTTAGTTCCCCCCTCTGTTCCCTGCTCTGGCTCTGGTGAATTCTCTCACCCTCCCGTGCTTCTGACTGTACCCAGCGCTTGTATAAATAAATAAATAAATCTTTAAAAAAAAAAAACTATTAAAAAAATAAAGTATTTAAAAAAAAATAAAAATAAAAAAAATAAAATGATGAAAACTCAACATTTGTTTAATTATAGCTAAAGCTATATAAAGGCTAACCTAGCCCTAAATACATATATTAGAAATAAAGGCTGAAAGTAAAAAAGCTAAGAAAGAGGGCCTCCCCTGGTGGCGCAGCAGTTGCGCACTGGGCTGCGAAGCTGCCCACAGCCTCTGCAGCGCCGGTTCGATCCCTGGCCGCCGGCGAGGGTCCCACATGGCGCGCAGACCTCTCCTGCCGTGCCCGCTGCTCCCCTCAGCAGTGTACTTTGTCAGTCTGCCTGTTCTGCTCCCCGCTCTGGCTCTGGTGAATTCTCTCGCCCTCCCACGCTTCTGGCTGTACCCAGTGCTTGTATAAATAAATAAATAAATAAAAAAAAAAAAAAAAAAAAAAAAGCTAAGAAAGACCCTGTCAAATTAGAAACACAACCACAAATTTAGCTCAGAGAAGACAGACAATCAAAGGAGAAATTAACCACTTTGTAAAACAATTTTTCTTTATCTTCCAGATGATCAAATTTATAACCCAAAGAGTTTGAAATTTTACTTCTACTACCAAACATAAAAGCATCTATAAATGCATTGAAGGACATATACAAGAATTTAAAACAACTTTATTTACAATTAGAAGGACATAAATATCCACCAACAGTGGAATGTAAAATAAAATTGTTAGCATAATAATAATGAAAATGCAGGAACATGGCTGGACCTCACAAAATATAATACTGTGCAAAATAAGCCAGACATACAAGTTTTTTTAAGATAATATTGCTATGTGACATGATATTGTTATGTGACTGTTCCTTTTGGGAAAATTCAGTGATGTATTCTTATGATTTGTATATTTTTCTCAATGCATTTTATATTTCAATGTAAAAAATTTAAAAGTAGAAAGAGAAGCTAATGTGAACAACTGTATGCCAATAAAAATTTAAACCAAAGTGAAACAGTCAACTCTTAGAAAAGTAGAAATTGCCAAAACTGAAATTGTAAAAAAATAGCCATAAACACACTGCATCAGTTAGAAATCTCATCTCATACCAAACTCCCGGGTCAAGATAGTTTTATATTCCAATTTTCTACAAACTATATAAGTGTATGAAATGGGAAGGCCCTCTATTCAACTCATTTCCTGTCCTGACTTGCCCGCTTCTCCCCTCAGCAGCGTATTTCAGTCTGCCTGTTCTGTTCCCTGCTGTCTCTGGTGAATCCTCTCACCCCCCACATCTCTGGCCTGTACCCCAGTTCCTGTATGCATAAATAAATAAATCCTTATAAAAAATAAATACTTTCTACTAATGTGTGAAAAGAAGTTATTCATGTATACCTTGTGGGATTATAAATAAATGAGTATCAATAAGAGAAATGTGTCATTTGCTTTCAGGTCAGTCCTGACAGTTGCTTGTGAACAGACTGAAGTGCTGCTTTTCGACCCTATATCTTCAAAGCACATAAAAACACTTTCTGAAGCTCATGAAGACTGCGTAAATAATATCAGGTTAGTATTATTGTGAAAAGTGAAATTTAATAGTATGACCTAAAATATTGTTTTGAAAGTTGTGAAAATCTGTAATGCCTTTTCCAATACTCTTAGATGATCCACATTGGTGAATTGTGACTCTTATCCTTTGTGAAACTTATCCCTTTAATTACAAAACTATTCACCATTTTGAATTGGAATCTTTCAGAAATACATTTTTCACTTCCATAGTATTTTACCTTTTCTCTTTATATATCAGGGTCATCATTATGAACCTCAGCCATGTATTTTGCTAGTTCTGTCTTTGGGCTAAATATCTTTGGGCTAAATATCTGTGTAAAATTATGCAGTTCCATTGCTTAGCATCTCTCATCACTACTTTCTAAATGCAAATTGTTGAAGGAAAAAAACCACATATGTACAGAGAACATCTTTATTGCCCTTTCAATTATCAGAATAAGAAATAAGTAACTGTTCAATGGCTTGGTGGATTAATATGCAGTCATTAAAATGATAGTCACAAAGATTACATATCAGCATAGAAAAATGTTGGGAAATATAGGTTAAAATTATGATAAAGATTGCACAAAGATGAAATGATTTAGAAGAAAAAGCATAGAATGCAATACTTTAAATGCTAATAGTGAATGACTTAGAATGAATGAAGTATGAGTAATTCTCTATTTTTTAAACTTTATGTAATGAAACACTACTTTTATAATTATTACTTTTAATATTCTAAAAAAAGAAATATGGAAATTACTTCTAGTCAAGGTGACCTACTGAGTTTAATATATCTCTATGTTCCAAACACACAGAAGAATAAGTATCACAAAAGACATACCCAGATTCTGAAACAACATAAACATCTTTGTGAACCAGAAATGGAACACAGGCACAAAGCAATAATAGGATTAAAACCACAAGCCTACTGGTTTTCATTCTGGCACTGACATCCAATAGTTTAGCTCTTGTCACAATTCACTAGCACCAAGTGTTTCATGTGAGGCAGGAATCAGCCAGAATCACTTCTCTGAATGCAGAGATTTGGTTAAAATGTCTTTCCCATTTGTGAAGGGCTAAAAGAAAAAAAGATACTTATTACCTGGTTATAGGTTTTAGCTGATAAAAAAAACAGCGTTAAGATTAGGAATTTAATGAGGCCATTTGCCAGGTAACTGACTACATGTATATATTCAGTAGTTCTAACTATCATGAAATTGGAGCTAGAATTGTGAGATTTAGTTTTGAAATAGGGATCTAGAAATAAAATTGGAGAAACTATAAAATTATTAAATAGGAAGGGAGAGGAAAATTAAAAACCATTCCTGTCAAAATGAGCTTATAGCCAAACTTCTAAAACTCGTGAATATAACTAATATTAATATAACAGAATCAGCAACTAAAACAGGCATTTTCTCTGGATGAAATTAATTTTATGGAGTAGTCCAACAAAGACTTTATTTTTAAAAATAAATTATTTTATTTATTTTTTTTTGACTAGGTAATACATGCACGTGGTACAAAATTCAAAGGTACAAAAGGGTAAACAGTGAAAAGTAAGTCTATCTCCCACCTCTGTCCCCTAGACACCCAGTTCCTCTCCCCAGAGGCAACCACTATTACCAATTTCTTGCTATCCTTTCTGAGATAGTTTATGTATGTACAAGTATACTCACATACACATACAATTATATAAATGGTAGCATTCTACACATACTATTATATGCTTTACTTTTTCACTTCATAACATACATAGAGATCATTCCATTTTAGTGCCTGTGGGATGATCTTATTCTTTTTAACGGCTGCATAGTATTCCATTGATTAGGAGAAACTTAGAGCATTTTTAGGATATTCAAAGAAATAAGGGATACTTTTTAAAGAGAGCTCAAAATTATGACGCAAAAGAGATTAAACAGGTTAATGTGGAAAAGAACCAACTACAACTCTTAGAATTAAAAATGTAGTTGCTATGTAAAAAACTCAGTATATGATAAATTTTGCCCATTGAATCATTGTAAGAAAATTAGTGAGCTGGAAAATAGCACTAAAAAATTCACCTAGAGCACAGAAAAAGGAGAAAAATGTGAAGCTAAAAGACACAGAGGATTAATTGAGAAATCCAATGTATATGTAATAATAAGAAACACTGAAAAAGAAAATGCAGAGATTGGTAGAGAACTAATTTTTGAAGACAATACAAAAGCTGAAAAGAACAACCTGAGTCCTTGAATCAAAATAAATTCCAAAATATCAAGTAAGTTAAATAAATACATATTTAGACAGGTTATGGTAAAATTCTAAAATTTCAAAGATAAAAAAGAAAATCTTAAAAGGTACAAAATTAGAAACCAGATTACCTATAGATATGATAACTAAACTATTAGAAGTTTTCTCATCAGCAATAGATGATGCCAGGAGAAAATGGGGCAATATCTTAAAATACTAAGGCAAACTAATTCTCAGTGTTATTATCCATAGTCATGTCCAGGGAAAATGTTATTCTAGAATGAAAAATTTTAATTTGGTAATATAATAAATATTATTAACTGCAGAAAGATAATTTAGTTTTTTTTTGGAGAGAGAGGAGTGCATTTTAAACAAAGTTAAAACTAAGACTAGCACTGTCCAATAAAATTGTAATTCTAGCCACATATATAAGTTAAAATTTTTCTAGTAATCCCATTAAAAGAGAAACTAGAAACAGGTGATATTAATTTTTATAGTATAATTATGCCCAGTATGTCTAAAACATTTCAACATGTAATTAGTATAAAAATTATTGAGATATTTTAACCATCATTTTTTTTCTTGCGAAATTTCTAAATTAAGTGTATATTTTACACTTAGAGCATACCTCAATTCAGACTAATCACATAGTAAGGATCAAAGAAAGCTATGTCTGGCTATTGGCTACCAAAGTGGAGTTTATCTCTAGATAGTAACAATAAATAGGTTGTATCATTAAATGTATATGATGAAAATGAAAACTAAACTAACAGTAATTACAGCAGTGGAAATAAGAGTTTTCAAACCACAGAAAGGGGGAGAGAGAAGAGAATATTGACAATCTGATCAGATCAGTGGAAGAAAAGAAAGCCTAATAAAGTAAAAAAAATCTTTAAAAAAACAAAGGAAACAAATAGAAAACAACTAGAAATAGTTTCAAATATATGATTAGTTCACAGAAAGTACAAATGGACTGATCTTCTTTGTTTAAAGACACAGAGACACAATTTGAATAAAAAGGAAATCATCTAATAACAAAAACAAAACTGCCCAGAAATGGAAAATTTGATGCAGATTATCATTATTGGGCAGATGGAAGACCAAAGGCTTTAGAAGAGATAAAATGCAACTATATATATACAAAGAAAAAACTCATCAAGAAGATATAATACTCATGAACTTATTTTGCACCTTGAAATATTCAAGGCAAAAACAGAATTTTTAGGACTTCCTAATCTATAATTTTTTTTTTTTAAGATTTATTTATTTATTTATACAAGCACTGGGTACAGTCAGAAGCGTGGAAGGGTGAGAGAATTCACCAGAGCCAGAGCAGGGAGCAGAATAGGCAGAAGGACCGAAGCACACAGCTCAGGGGAGCAGCGGGCAGCAGGAGAGGTCTGCGCGCCATGTGGGACCCTCCTCCGGTGGCCGGGGAGCAGCCGGGGATGGAACCTGCGCTGCAGAGGCTGCAGGCAGCTTCACAACCCAGTGCTCAACCACTGCGCCACCAGGGAGGGCCCCTAGTCTATAATTATAGTAAGAGTTTTAATATAGCTCCCTCCAAAACTAGTCAATCAAACAGATAAAAATTAGGCTATAGAAGACTTTAAAATATCCTGAACCTTTCCATTGAAAATAGAAATTCAAGATAAAATTTAAAATCTACATTTATTAATGTATAATTAAGCTGACAAGGAAGATAAGAATCCTTGAACCAAAAATGAAGTGGAAGCAGGAATGCAAGTAGTAGTTATGATTTTTAATATGGAGGCATCTACCAAATGCTGATGATCTTGAGCCATTTGACAGGTATGAGGAGAACAGGAGAGGACAGGAGATTTAATTTTAGGGTCAGTTCCAGGTGAGGAGTCTAGAAGAAAACTGCATAAGTTTAGAACCCTAAAGGGTTACACTTTCACTATTAAGGTGACCTAAAAATAAACTACATTGTTCATCTGGAATGTGACACTGGGTGTCAGAAAATCTCTGTGAATTTCTAACTACAAGCCAGCTTTAATGCTTGTGAGGAGCCCAAATTCCTACTACCATATGGTCCAAACCTTCCAGCCAGCAATTTTAGATTGATTCTAGGTTAGTAGTGCTGCCAGGTCCCTGTAAAAACAAATGCAAATCTTCTCTGGAAGAGAAAACTCAGTATCATAAAGAAGTCAGTTCTCCCCATATTAATAATATAAATGTAGTGCAGTTTTAATCAAAATACCACCAAGGTTTTATTTTTTAAAAATTTTGATTTTGGGTCTCCCTGGTGGTCCAGCGTGCCAGCGCTATCAAGCTATCGCCAGCCACAGCAGCACAAGATTGATCCCTCCCCCTCTGCTGGCCAGGGAGCTAACCCACATGGCATAGCAGACCTTTCCTGTCTCTCCCACTGCCCCCCTCAGCAGTGTATTTCAGTAGATCTGCCTGTTCTGCTCCCCATTCTGTCTTTGATGAATCCTCTCACTCCCTGCACTTCTGGCCTCCACCCCAGTCCTCTTATGCATAAATAAAATCATCTTTAAAAAAAATTCATATTGAACAGCAAATTGTCAAGAATCTCTGAGACAATTCTGAGGAAGACAATATCAAATGTTGTCTTAGTACAAAGATAGAGTAAGTGGCCAGTGGACTAGAATAAAACTTCGGATACATGGGCCTCCCTGGTGGCGCAGCAGCTGAGCGCTGTGCTACAAAGCTGTCCACAGCCTCTGCAGTGCCAGTTTGATTCCCCTCTGGCCAGGGAGAAACCCACATGGCACAGCAGACCTCTCCTGCCTTGCCCGCTGCTCCCCTCAGCAGTGTCTTCGGTCTCTCTGCCTGTTCTGTTCCCCACTATGTCTCTGGTGAAATTCTCTCACCCTCCCATAATTCTGACCTGTACCCCAGTTCTTGTATAAATAAAATCTTTAAAAAATAAAAATAAAACTTCATATACAGCCCCATATATATATATGAAAATTTGACATATGACTGAAGACAAATGAGGGGAAAATGGAAAAGAGAATTTGCTATATGCATGAAAAAATAAAATGAGATCTCTATTTCATACCATAATTAAAAATAATTTAGAGTTATTAGGTTCCAGGTCTAATTATAAAAGCAAATCTTTAAAGCCTTAAAAGAAACAGAATATATTTATGTTCTAAGTATGAGAAAGAGTTTTTTTAAGTTAAAAAAGTATAAATCATTAAGGATTGATAAGTTCAATTGCATTGAAATGTAAAACTTGGGACCTCCGTGGTGACGCAGGGGTTAAAGTCTCAGCACTATCAGGCTGTTGCCAGCCACTGTGGCATGAAGTCAATCCCCACCAGGGAGCTGACCCACATGGCACAGTACACCTCTCCTTTTTTAACCATTGCTCCTCTCAGTAGTGAACTTCAGTAGATCTGCCTATTCCGCTTCCCACTCTGTCTCTGGTGAATCCTCTCACCCCCCGCACCTCTGGCCTACACCCCAATTCTACACAAAAATAAATAAAAAAATAAATCTTTGAAATGTAAAACTTCATTGTAACCAAAGACGACATAATAGTGTAAGGAGAGTAGCTTTGGACTGGTAGAAGAGTATAATGCATATAACAAAAAAAAGGATTAGTATACGGAATATATAAGACAATTACCTATAGTATAAGAGGCAGAATACTGAGTTCTAGAGAAACTAAAATGAGCAATAAATATAGATTTTCAAGCTTATTAGTTATTATGGAATCGTATCTAAAAATAATGAAGAAATACTGCAAATTGGCAAAGATGATGAAAAACAAATTATTGCTGGAGTGCAAACTGGTAAAATTAATTTGCAGAGGATTTTAGCAATATCTAGTAAAGCTGAAAAAAATTTTAAGTTAAAGCACTATGAATAAGATGTCTAAAGAAAGTTCATATAGCATTTTTAGTACTAGACTTAAATCTTCATGAAGAGGAAGATTGATGAATTCTAATACATGCATTCAATGGAATACTATACATCAGTTAAAATGAATGAACTAAAAGCATAGCATCTGAGATAACACCTCAGAAATTTAAGTTTAAGCCAGAAAAGCAAATTGTAAAATGAGCTGTATGGTGTGATACCATTTATATAAAGTTTAAAAATAAACATAAGCTTAATGAGGGCATGTATTTATTCTCTGCTCTTTTCCAAGCACCTAGAACTGTGCCTGACACATAGTAGGTGCTCATTATTTAAAGAATAAATTGAATGCAAAGCAATACTATAAATTGCCTGTGGTTACATACTTATGAATTTATGGTATTAAGAACTTGCATGGGGAGTAATGACAAGTTTGGATAGTGGTTCCCTCTGGAGAGGGAGGGAGGGGAATGGGATTGGGGAGGGATACACATGGTACTTCAACTGTGTTTGTAATGTCCAAAAAAAAATCTGAAAAAAAAATGTTAAGATTTGATAAAGCTGGGTGATGAATATCACAAGTATTTGTTATATTCGTAATTTTCTGTTTCTAATATTTTACAATTTAAAATTTTCTTACTGCAGAAAGAAAAGGTTTGTGTCAAGTTGTTTGGCCATACTCAAAGTGACCTCTGATCGATCTGCTGTTAGAATTTGCATTCTTTATCAATGTCAGCTCTCATTTGCTGCTATTAGTGTGACTGCCTTATTACCCCCGCCACTTACAAATTTGAATCACCTCCTTATCTGTTGGTTAGAAGAAAACAGATTTTAAAGAACTTAAGGGTGTTGCTTGAAGATCTAAAGGGTTCCTCTGACATGTGCTTAAATGTGCATTATTTATTAATAATACTAACTTCCATTTTTGAGGGCATACTATATTTCAGTCCTTTTGTAAAGCACTTTCATATATTGTTTAATACTGACATTATCCTAATATGGTACAGTTATGCCCATTTTAAAGAAGGAAGAAACTGAAATTTAGATAAAGAAACTTGCCTGATATATATAAGAAGTGGTAGAGCTGGAATTCATACTCAGTTCCATTATTCCACTTCACTGTACTGTTCAGAGAGATGGGCATGCATTTCCTGGTTTAGTACTAGTCACTACACATACTTAGCAATGTCTTCTAGTTCATTTCTTAGTTTTGAGATGTGCTAATCTTGTAAAATAAAAATAATGATAGTTGCAAAGAATGTTTTCCTTTGCTTCATATTTGGGGAAAATATATAATTTAAATTCTTAAGCCTACTAAATAGGCTTACTTATTCATGAAACTGTGCATTCAACAGATCATTTAATAATCCTGGATCCTCTCATTTATGAAGTTAATGGGGAGAACATAGGTTATCATCAGATGTCATCAGAATATATACTTAATGATATGACTGTTGAAACATTAATACCCATCTAGGTACCCAAGGATATACTTTTCCTCCTCCTCTGTTGGTTTTTTGCTTACTGTTATATTTCAAACATTATAATGTAAATGCAGTACTTATCAGTGGGAACATGAAAGATATAGAATTGCACAAAACTGAAAGTAATGTCAGAGAACTGGTCAAGTTACATATAAAATGATGATCCAATAGATTTAGACTAGTTATATCTTAGGGAAAAGAACATGACAGAAATGATGACATGATACATACTCCAAAAAATATGTAAATATCTGACAGGACTAAGGAAAGGCCCTTGGGAGAATTGACAAAGATGTTGAATATTGGGCCTCCCTGGTGGCGCAGCGGTTGAGCCCTGGTTTGGGAAGCTGCCCGCAGCTTCTGCAGCGCCGGTTCGATCCCCGGCTGCTCCAGGGCCACTGGAGGAGGGTCCCACATGGCGCGCAGACCTCTCTTGCCGCCCACTGCTCCCCTCAGCAGTGTACTTCGGTCCTTCTGCGCTCTGCTCCCCACTCTGGCTCTGGTGAATTCTCTCACCCTCCCGCACTTCTGACTGTGCCCAGTGCTTGTATAAATAAAAAAATAAATAAATCTTAAAAAAAAAAAAAAAAGATGTTGAATATTATACGGAAAGGATGCTCTTTTTTATTGTAGTACAAAACTCAGATGTGAAATAAGATGTCATATTCTGCTAATATTAATTTCATTGAAAGATTATTTTAAAAATTAAATTATTCTAAATATTTGCATCAAGTAAATGTAAGTTTTTTTTTTTTTTTAAAATAAAGACTCAACATATTCTTTCCCTTGTACAATAAAATGTTGGTACCTGTTTTAAGAGAATTCATTTTCAATTGCTATCATCTTTTATTAGTTACCCTTTGATAATAAAGACCTCAATTTATCTAGATGGCTTTTTATCTAGAGCTGTTGTAGTCATATGTTGTGGTTTGATGGGGACATACGGAGAAATTCTGTAATTCAGAAACTCATAGATTTAACAGTGCATGAAAGAGTGTCTCCTATTTTTTAGGGACTATACAATTACAAATACTTTACAATTATTAATTTATTAGGCTAGGCTGAGTTTTAATTTGAGAGAGCTGGCCCAGATATCCAAAGACTTGTCTGATACTTTATATTCACTTACTTTGGGATAAAAATTGCTATGGGAACTCTAACTGGTCTTATAGTACAAGTTCTTAATTTTTTATAATTTATTTACTTTGTTTACCAATGATTCTTCAATACCAAATTTTTTTTAATTTTACTATTTTTTTAAAATATTTTGTTTTATATAATTCTTACATCATTTTTGCACAATGTATGCATTTTCATTTTGGTTATATTCTCCATACAATTGCACCCCCCCTTATTTTGACCCTAGTCCTTCCTCTCCCCGCTCCTCCCCCCCCAGTGTGTCTCTGGTTTATAGTTGCTCGTTGATTTTGATTTTTACTTTGTATTAATTAGTCTTTTTCCTGGTCCCTTATTTAGGCTTTCTAAATTCCTGCTATAAGTGAGACCATAATACCAAAATTTTAATAGGTAATACTGTGAGACAGAAATGAGAAAATTAACGTCAAAATGTTGAATTTTTCTTTAAAGTAAACTTACTCAATTTAAAATTGTTAATTTTTGTTCCAAGATTATATTCTTTTATGCATTCTTAAATAAAAATATCCTTTCGAACAATAATGATAATTTTCTAATGACCTT
The DNA here is from genome assembly GCF_014898055.3 of Talpa occidentalis. Taxonomy (NCBI): domain Eukaryota; kingdom Metazoa; phylum Chordata; class Mammalia; order Eulipotyphla; family Talpidae; genus Talpa; species Talpa occidentalis. Next base: position 52,551,000 of record NW_023605083.1, read on the forward strand.
ATTGATAAAAATTTTAGACTGATTCCCCACTTTATTTTTTAAGATATCCAAGATTTTTAGAGATCTTTTTATAACTTATTGTAAGTCACTTTCTTGCTTGAAAGCATTCAGGGTAGACCACTGTGGCTTACAGCAATATAAACCCACTAGGACTTTGACTGTATATGTGATTTAAGTATTTTCTGTAGACTGAATAAAATAACTTAGTTTTGTGGGGTTTTTTTCCAAATGTGTAGAGATGCTTTTATGATGATGATCAGTTCATTTTAAAAGTTTGACTCTCCAGAAGCCTTTGTCATTATGTATTTTTCCTATATAATTCATGTCAGGTATAGAAGTCACTGAAATATTTTTATTTTGAAGTCTCATGTACCAGTAAACCTGTAAGGGAAAAATGTATTTAATAAGAATTAAATTTTTGATATAGTAAGAAAACAAACTATATCCAAAGATAGATGTTTGAAAAATTGAAGCGCATCTTCAGCAATTTTATCACTCAATAATATAAATAATACTGCAATAGGAACAGCAGCAAGAAAGATGAGTAACAATTCACAAAAATATATAATATTCCAATAAATGTGAAAAAAGCTCAATTTTACTAGAAACAAATTTCAGCTTTAACAATGATTCCCCTCCCCCACAATCTAGCACTTAACAGAATCAAAAAATATCTACATGGCATGGGTTTGGAAAAATGGACATGCACCTAACTGCTGCTGAAACTATATATTCATATGTTTTTTTAAAGATATATATGTACACATTTTAATGCAAACATTTTTTTAAATCCCCTTTTTACTTAGAAATACAATTTACTGGCAATAACTAAAGAAATTTTCTGGAAAGAACTAAGAATGTGATTAATATTTGACTGTTCTGAGGGTCATCATTTTGTTTTTAATAGAAAAAAAAATTGGAGACAACCTAAACATCTAACAATTGCATCTTAGTTTAAAAAAGAGAAAAGATTACAGGGGGCCTCCCTGGTGGCCTAGAGATTAAGTGCTATAACCACTAACGCCTGAGTTGGATCCCTGGCCAGAGAGCAAACCCACATGACACAGCAGACCTAATCCTGTCTTGCCCACTGCTCCTTTCCACAGTGTTTTTCATTAAATCCACCTGTTCTGCTCCCGACTCTGTCTCTGGTGAATTCTCTCACCCTCTGCACCTCTGACCTACATCCCAGTTCTTCTACACAAAAATAAATTTTTTAAAAATTACAGCTTATTCTTATAGTGAATGCTGTTCAGTCATTGAGATTTTGTTGCTAAATCTTTAAAGACATGACAAAATATTTATGAGGTCATATTTAGTTTGAAAAACAGGAATCAGGTTAAATATAACAGTGGTGATTTTTGGTGATAGACTTTTTTCCATTAAGAAATGCGGGGTTGGGCCTCCCCGGTGGCGCAGCGGTTGAGCGCTGGGTTGCGAAGCTGCCCGCAGCCTCTGCAGCGCCGGTTCGATCCCCGGCTGCTCCCCAGCCACCGGAGGAGGGTCCCACATGGTGCGCAGACCTCTCCTGCCGCCCGCTGCTCCCCTCAGCAGCGTACTTCGGTCCTTCTGCCTGTTCTGCTCCCCGCTCTGGCTCTGGTGAATTCTCTCACCCTCCCGCGCTTCTGACTGTACCCAGTGCATGTATAAACAAAACAAACAAACAAATAAATAAATAAAACATGCCTCTATTTAAAAAAAAAAAAAGAATTAAAAAAAAAGAATTATTTTCAAAAAAAAAAAAAAGAAATGCGGGGTTTTTTTTTTTGTTTGTTTTTTTTGGTTTTTAAAGATCCATTCATTTATGCATACAAGAGCCGGGGCACAGGCCAGAGGCGTGGGGGCGGGTTGGGGCGGGTTGAGTGAGAGGACCCGCAGAGACAGAGTGGGAAGCAGAACAGGCAGATCTACTGAAATACATTGCTGAGGGGAACAGCAGGAGAGACAGGAGAGGGCTGCAGCACCATGTGGGGCCGGGGATCGAACTTGCACTGCAGAGGTTGCAAACAGCTTCACAGTGCTGTGCTCAACCTCTTGCGCCACCAGGGAGGCCCCTGGTTTTTTTTTAGATTTATTTATGCATACAAGAACCTGGGTGTAGGCCAGAGGTGTGGGGCTGGAGAAGAGTGGGGAGAGAATTCACCAGAGACAGAGTGGGGAGCAGAACAGGCAGATTAACTGAAATTCTCTGCTGAGAGGAGCAGTGGGAGAGATAGGAGAGAGATCTGTTGCACTTGCACCATATGGGTCAGCTCCCTGGCCAGGATCAGGATTGGGGATTGAACTCATTCATGCGGCAGCGGCTGCGGATAGCTTCATAGTATTGGGACTTAACCCTTTGCACCAGCGGGGAGGCCCCAGCAATTTCATTTTAATAGCGATTTTTTCATATAAATGTGTTGTAAGTAGAAAGATACATTATTTATAGCAGTAAACATTTCTTGTAATTTTGAACCCTTTACTTTTAACATGTCTCCTGCAGCAATCAAGTCTTCACAATCTCTGTCTCCTATTAAATTGTCTCTCACCATTTGCATTTATAGATTCTAAAGTTCTATCTTTTGGCACTGTTCACCAAACACCCACACCTATTTCCAGTTCAAAGTAAAAATTAATAATGTGTGTGGGCCTCCCCGGTGGCGCAGCAGTTGAGCGCTGGGTTGCGAACCTGCCCGAGGCCTCCGCGGCGCTGGTTCGATCCCCGGCTGCTCCCCGGCCACCTGAGGAGGGTCCCACATGGCGCGCAGACCTCTCCTGCCGCCCGCTGCTCCCCTCAGCAGTGTCCTTCGGTCCTTCTGCCTGCTCTGCTCCCCGCTCTGGCTCTGGTGAATTCTCTCACCCTCCCGCGCTTCTGACTGTACCCAGTGCTTGTATAAACAAAAAACAAACAAACAAATAAATAAATAAACATGCCTCTATAAAATTAAAAAAAAAATCAATAATGTGAAGTAAATGAATAACATTGCAATATAGTCCTCATTAAATCATAGTATCCTTGGGCCTCCCCTGGTGGCACAAGGGGTTAAGATGCAACCTATGAAGCTTCCGCAGCCTCTGCAGCACGATTTTGATCCCCCCAGCTGGCCAGGGAGCAACCCACATGGCACAGCAGACCTCTCCTGACTCACCTGCTGCTCCCCTCAGCAGTATATTTCGGTCAATCTGCCTGTTCTGTTTCCCACTCTGTCTCTGGTGAATCCTCTCACCCCCGACACTTCTGGCCTGTACCCCAGCTCTTGTATGCATAAATAAATAAATCTTTTAAAATAAATAAATAAATAAATCTTAGTATCCTTCCCTGGTGATTATGTTATACTTAGTATTTATTGTATGTCAGAGTCAACTGGGTTTATACAGTGAGTTTTATCCCCCCACCCTTTTTTTCCCTTTCTTGATTAGGCAATATAGACTGTTTCTTAAGTCCATTTTTTGGTAATAAAAGATTAAATGAACGAGTTTTTCTTTTCTGCCTTGTAGATTTCTTGATAACCGGCTGTTCGCTACCTGTTCTGATGACACTACAATAGCACTGTGGGATCTGAGAAAACTGAACACCAAAGTATGCACTTTACATGGTCATACTAGCTGGGTGAAGAACATCGAATATGATACTAATACAAGACTCTTAGTAACATCAGGATTTGATGGAAATGTCATTATTTGGGACACCAACAGGTTTGTGAATAGGAAACCCTGCTAGGATTATGAAAAAACAAATTTTTTTAATGGTAAACAAATTTCTGTCCTAGTTTTCATATTTCTTTAAGAGGTGATTCCATCTTTTGTTACTTGCATTTAGTCATATATTACAACTAAAAAATCTGGACAAAATTGTATGCAAAGTAGACTAAGTAGTATAGTTAATGATGAAAATTAGTTTATAAGTTTTTAGAATTTAATGAAAAAGTTATTTCCTTGTAGAACTGTCATTTTTTTTATTCTTTGATCCTTGCATTATAAATATTTTGTAATTTTTGCACTTTGCTTTCATGCATTGACAGAGTAGTTCTTGATTGCATTAGTACTGATCCCTAGGGGACTGTTTGGAAATAATGTTTGGTATAATTTTGGTTGCTACCATGAGAGAAGAGGGGAAGATTTCTATTGGTATTTAGTCAGCAGGGATCAGATTTCTAAACATCCTGCAATGCATGTGACAATTTTAAGAATGAGACCGGTTGTTCCATCTAAAATGTCTGCCTTCATATGCAGTAAATAAGATCTTATATATATAAAATGTTAAGAAATCCACAACACACATGCCAAAAAAACTACTAGAACTAATAAGTAAGTCAGGAAAGTCACAAGATATGCAAGATTTGCAAAAAAAATTAAATGTATTTTTACTTATAAAGCAATGAGCAATCCAAAAATGAATAGAGAAAACAGTTTCTCTTATATTAGCATCAAAAAAGAATAAAGGACTTAGTGGATTTAATCAAAGAAATACAAGACTTACACATCTATAAAAGTATAAAACTATGGTTTTAAGCATGAAACTATAAAACATTGCTGGGAGAAATGGAAGATGTCAGTGGATGGATAGATTAATTCCATGTTCCATGGATTGAAAGAGTCAATATCATCAAGATGGCAATTCTCTCCAAATTAATCTGTATCAAAATTAATTCCTATGGCGCGCAGACCTCTCCTGCCGCCCGCTGCTCCCCTCAGCAGTGTACTTCGGTCCTTCTGCCTGCTCTGCTCCCTGCTCTGGCTCTGGTGAATTCTCTCACCCTCCCGCGCTTCTGACTGTGCCCAGTGCATGTATAAACAAAACAAACAAACCAGCAAACAAATAAATAAAAAAAAAAAAGCATGCCTCTATTAAAAAAAAAAAAAATTAAAAAAAAATTAATTCCTATCAAAATTCAACATGCCTTTTCTGAATAAATTGTCAAACTGAGTCTAAAATTTACATGGAAAGGCAAATGACCCAGAATAGCCAAAACAATCTTGAAAAAGAACCAAAGTTGGAAAACATGCTTCCCAATTTTCAGACTTATACAAAACCATGGTAATTAAGACAGTGTGGTGATGACATAGGATAAGCATATAAAGTGAGGGAACAGAACTGAGAATCCAAAAATAAATCCTTGGATTTATGATCAGCTGATTTTCAGCAGAGGTACCAAGGTAAGTTAATAGTTTGGGGAAAAAATAGTGTTTTTCAATAAGTGATACTTGAAAAACTAGATATCCATATGCAAAAAGATAAATTTCAATCCTTATCTCACATCACAAAAATGAACTCAAAATACAATTCACCCTGAATGTAAGATCTAAAACTATAAAGTTTAGAAGAAAACATGGACCTCCCTGGTGGCACAAGGGGTTAAGTCTCAGCACTATGAAGCTATCTGCAGCCACTGCACCAGTTCGATCCCTCCCCCACTGAAGCTAACCCCCACATGGAACAGCAAACCTCTCCTGTCTCGCCTGCTGCTCCCCTCAGCAGTGTATCTCAGCAGATCCACTTGTAATGCTCCCCACTCTGTCTCTCGTGAATCCTCTCACCACCCTCCACCCCACACCTCTGGCCTACACCCCAGCTCTTGCACGCATTAATAAATAAATCTTTAAAAAAATAAAAAAATAACCTATAGAAGAAAACATGGTGGGCAATTTTCTGTAAATATTCATACACCAAAACACAAATGATAAAAAAATTGGTAAGATAGACTTTATTAAAATTAAAACCTTTCTGTGACACCATTAAGAAAGTGAAAAGAAAAATTACAGAAAGGGAAAGAATATTTGTAAATCCTAACAGAGGAAGGATTTGTGTCCAGAATATAGAGATCTTGCAATTCACTTACATGTATACACTTATATATGTTACAAAGTTTAAAAACTGGTTTGCATAGATTTGCAAAGACATTTCATCAAGGAAGATATACAAATAATTAATAAGCAAATGAAAAGATACTAAACATCATTAGGGAAATACAAATCAAAACCACAATGAGGGGTCTCCCTGGTGGCTCAGGGGGTTAAACACACCTATGAAGCTATCTGCAGCCAGTGCGGCACGAGTTTGATCCCCGGCCAGGGAGCAACCCACATGGCACAGCAGACCTCTCCTGCCTCGCCCGCTGCTCCTCTCAGCAGTGTATTTCAGTCAATCCTCCTGTTGCATTCCCCATTCTATCTCTGGTGAGTCCTCTCACCGCCCCCCACCCCTGCCGTCCCACACCTCTGGTCTGTACCCCAGTTCTTGTATGCATAAATAAATAAATCTTTTTAAAAAGTTTTAAAAAAAGATAATAACAAATATTGGCAAGATTGTGAAGAAACTGAAACCTCTTATGTTTTTGGTGGGGATGTAAGATAGTACAGCCACTTTAGAAAACAATTTGGCAGCAGAATTACCATATAACCTAGCAATTCCACTCTCAGATACATACCCAAAAGAAATGAACACATACGTTGTGTGAATGCTTATGATAGCATTATTCATAGTAGCTAGAAAAATATTCAATCCAAGTATCTCTCTTCTGTAAGTGTATTAACAAAATGCAGTATATCTATTCAATATAATACCATTGACAATGAAAAGAAACAAAGTATGTTCTACAGTACAACATGGATGAACCTCAAAAAAGACTACTAAAAATGTTCTAAAACTGAATTGGTTGATGATTGCACAACTCTGTGAACAATAAAATTTACTCTTAAAAATAAGTAAATTTTATCCTATATAAATTATACCTCAATAGGGCCTCCCCGGTGGCACAGCTGTTGAGTGCTGGGTTTCGAGGCTGCCCGCAGCCTCTGCAGTGCCAGTTCGATCCCCGGCCACCGGGTGAGGGTCCCACATGGCGCGCAGACCTCTTCTGCCACCTGCTGCTCCCCTCAGCAGTGTATTTCGTCAGTCTGTCTGTTCTGCTCCCTGCTCTGGCTCTGGTGAATTCTCTCACCCTCCCGCACTTCTCTGACTGTATCCAGTACTTATATAAATAAATAAATAAATCTTTAAAAAAAAATTCCTTTAAAAAAAAATGATACCTCAACAAAGCTTTTTAAAGTAAAACAAACTAAAAATAGAAGGAAACTAATCAAAAGTATACACTAACATAGCACAGTTTTAAAAGGTAAAAACCTCAGGCATTCTCTCTAAAGTCAGAAAGGAGAACCTACCTATTACTGTTCACCATTGTTTTGGAGTAGGAGAAGGCAGGGTCCTCGTTAGTACAATAAAATAAATATATAGAAATTGGAAAGGAAAAAATGAAACTTAGTACCATTCACAGATGATATGATTGTGTCAGGGGGTGACAAACTGCTTCTATAAAGGACCATGTAATGTTTTAGTTTTTGTATTTCATAGTCCCTGAGCCAACCACAGATAATACATGAATGGGTGTGGCTGTGTTCCAACAAACTTTAAGTAAAAACAGGCAGTGGTTCAGTTTTGGCCCACAGGCCGTAATTTTCCAAATTCTGTTCCATATAGAAAACCCTAGAGATTCTGCTGACAAATCGCTGGAATTGTAAAAGTTAAACCAGTATTGCTAGATAGAAATCACAATATGAAAGTCAGTAGTGTTCGTATACATCACAGCAAACAATTAAAAAAAATTTATATAATGCTAATGAAGAGAACTACATAACTTCATTTAAGTCATTTTAAGATCTAAATAAAGTATGGATGAGTACATTCCTCTAAAATTCCAACAGGCAAATTTTAAAATAAAATTTTAAACAAATTTTAAAGTAGGGCCTCCCCAGTGGTGCAGCGGTTGAGCGCTGGGCAGTGAAGCTGCCGCAGCCTCTGTAGCACCAGTTCGATCACTAGCCACCGGCGAGTGTCCCACATGGCGCAACAGACCTCTCCTGCCGCCCGCTGCTCCCCTCAGCAGTGTATTTCTTCGTCAGTCTGCCTGTTCTGTTCCCCGCTCTGGCTCTGGTGAATTCTCTCACCCTCCCGCGCTTCTGACTGTACCCAGTGCTTGTATAAATAAATAAATAAATCTTTAAAAAAAAAAAAAAAAAAGCCCATGCTGATACTGGCTAAAAGTGAGCTAGAGATTGGACAACAGGAGCAAAGATTCTGCGATGACTTTACCTGTATCTTAAAGAAGTGAAAAAATATGAAATTAAATTTAAATTTATATTGAAATTTTTTTTGACAGGTTAAGTCTAATTAGACACAGCTTAAAAATAAATCAGAAGGGCCTTCCTGGTGGCGCAGCGGTTGAGCGCTGGGTTGCGAAGCTGCCCGCAGCCTCTTTAGTGCCAGTTCGATCCCCGGCTTCTCCCCGGCCACTGGAGGAGGGTCCCACATGGCTCACAGACCTCTCCTGAGGCCCGCTGCTCCCCTCAGCAGTGTACTTCGGTCCTTCTGCCTGTTCTGCTCCCCACTCGGGCTCTGGTGAATTCTCTCACCCTCCTGTGCTTCTGACTGTACCCAGTGCTTGTATCAATAAATAAATAAATAAATCTTTAAAAAATAAAAATAAAAAAATAAAATTTAAAAGGTCAAATAAATCCCAGTAAAGAGAAATAGAAAGCAGTCCAGATTTACACATGTAAGAGGGAAACTGAAGTACTCCAAAGAGGACAAAAAGAGCAGTCAGAAGAAAAAAAGATAAATTAACTAGAGTAACAAGACTGATAGCAACAATGGAAGCAAGAAATTAGCAGAATGTTATCCTCATATTTAAAAACAGTTAACCATCAACCTAAAGTTATATGCTCAGCTAAACCTTTAACCAAAAAGAGTAGAATATTTTCAAAACAAAAAGTGAGTTTACTTCAAAGTAATACTTTTAGTATATATACTTTGGAGGAAAAGATTAACCTAAAGAGGAAGGTAGGCAACGAAAGAAAGAATGGTGAGCAAAAAAAACCTTGTTGATTGTGATGAGTATATACATTGACTGTAAATTCTAGATTGAAGGGCCAAAGTATAACTATAATTGAGTCCTTGTATTTATAACTCTCAGTCTTGTTGATTTCTTCTATAGGTGTACCGAAGATGGATGTCCACATAAGAAATTCTTCCATACACGTTTTCTCATGCGGATGAGATTAACACCAGATTGTTCCAAAATGTTGATCTCAACATCCTCTGGGTATCTTTTGATTTTGCATGATCTTGACTTAACCAAGTCTTTAGAAGTAGGCAGCTATCCCATTTTGAGAGCAAGAAGAACTACATCAAGTTCAGGTAAGTTTTCCTTTTGTGATTAAAGAGTTTTCCAAAGAATCTCAGACATAGGAGTCGTATAGTTTGAGAAGCTCAGTGAGCTTTTTTCCCCAAGGAAGTATGAAATCTATATATAATGACATAGCTTTAACCTGTGCCTGTGTCACAAATGATCCAGGAAGAATAATTCTTAACTTTTTTTTAAAAAAAGATTTATTTATGCATATAAGAACTGGGGCTCAGGCCAGAGATTCAGGGGGTGAGAGGATTCAACAGAGACAGAATAGGGAGCAAAACAGGCAAACTGGCTAAAACACACTGCTGAGGGGAGCAGTGGGCAAGACAGGAGAGGTCTGCTGCGCCATGTGGTTTAGCTCCCTGGCCAGGTATCAAATTCATGCAGTGGTGGTGGGATCGAATTCATGAGGTGGTGACTGGCAATAGCTTGATAGTGCTGACTTTAACCCCTGCCCCACCATTAGCTGTAAAGCCCATTAGCTTTTAACTTTGAAAAAAATTTCTTTTAGATTTCTGCTAGTCAGAAAATCTCTCTTCAGTGTTTCTGATATCTCAAAATTAGTGATGGCCCAAGGTAGTTATCTTTTTTTCAGTCTTTCTGGAACCCAGCAGAACTTTTTTTTTTTTTTTTTTTAAGATTTATTTATTTATACAAGCACTGGGTACAGTCAGAAGTGCCGGAGGGTGAGAGAATTCACCAGAGCCAGGGGGGAGAGCAGATCATGCAGACTGACGAAGTACACTGCTAAGGGGAGCAGCAGGCGGCAGGAGAGGTCTGTTGCGCCATGTAGGACCCTCGCCCAGCGGCCAGGGATTGCCAGGAATCGAACCGGCGCTGCAGAGACTACTGGCAGCTTCGCAGCCCAGCGCTCAACCGCTGCGCCACTGGGGAGGCCCATGATCTTTTAAGTTATAGTCAATATAGAGTATTTGTTTTAAGTCTGCATTCTAGACTTCCAGATGTCCAGATACAGGTACCTAGTGCCATCTTAATTTCATGGCCCTTAAACATCCTCTTGCTAAAGACTTGTTTCTTCTCTTGTGGCTGATTCCACTAAAATTAAGTGAAATTGGGGCTCAGAAAAAAAAAATGCTCTATAATTTCATGTACATTATGTGACAGACTATATTTTATTTACCTTTGGGAAAAAAGAGGGCTGGTCTGGGAACTATCCACTGTTTATAATACTGTGCTTATGAACAAGAACCATGGGGAAAGTCATAAGCAACTTGAACTTAAAAGTGTTCATAAACTGCTATTAGAAAGTAATTCAAAAAGGGCCTCCCTGGTGGTGCAAAGGGCTGAGCACCGCACTATGAAGCAAGCCATAGCCTCTGCAGCCTGAGTTCGATCCCCGGCCAGGGAGCAACCCACATGGCGCAGCATACCTCTCCTGGCTTGCCCGCTGCTCCCCTCCGCAGTGTACTTTGGTCAGTCTGTCTGTTCATTTCCCCACTCTGTCTCTGGTGAATCCTCTCACCCTCCACATCTCTGGCCTGTGCCCCAGCTCTTGCATGCATAAATAAATAAATCTTTAAAAAAAAAAAAAAAGTAGTTCAAATGGTTTAAGTCTTTCTTCTGTGTGCTTAGGGCCATTTCTGACTTCTTTGAGAATGTACAGGCATCATTGTTCTACAGCTGCCCATTTTTAGTGCTAAAAGTAAAAATAAAAATATAAGTTTTATTTGCAAGCAAGGGATTTCAAAATTATGCCAGTATCCTCTTTAGATTTAGAATTGCCTTTTAGAATTTGTAGGTTAAGTACTAATAATAAATTTTAGCATAGTGATTTAGAAGGTCTAGTTGGATTTTAGACTCAAAATCTAGAATGTTCTCTGACTTCTAAGGGTAACTTTGATCTTTAATAACATCAATGGAAATTAGATTAATAAGAAGTCCCCACAGATATTACAGGGCTGCTAGAAAATAGATTGCTATTTGGAATAATACACCTGATATTTATTTTTCCACAGATTTCAATGTAAAGTTTGTACTGCATTTCAAAAATAGTATTCACATAATTTCAGAATGACAATACAAGTTTTTAGTATGCTTTTAGAAGGATCTATTCATATTTTCAGTTACAGCCTGCTTGGACCCTGTTCTAACATTAAACAACAGGGTAATAGCTCAGTTTCCTTTTCTACTAAATTTTCTTGGTCCATTTCACTAAGGAAATGATGGGGAACCAGAGAAGCTCCTGTGTTTCACTTTTATTTCACTTAAGGTGCAAATGATTTTAGAAAAGGACTAGCAAACTTCAAAGAACTGTGCTCCTTCCATTTTTATGTGGATATATACTTTCCATGTTCAAGATGGATTTTAACAGTATGTTCAAATTGAAGTAGATGATTAAAAAACTGATATACTACCAGCATTTTGCTAGGTTTATTGTCAGAACTTTTTATATTTTCAAGATCTGACCACCTCATCAAGTTCATCCAGTCCTAGGGTGTCTGGTTCACCCTGTCATCATAGTGATTCTAACTCATCTTCTGAGAAACACATGTCACGAGCCTCACAAAGAGAAGGTAAGTAAAAGTTGGATTTTATAATCTTGCAACAACAGATTCTACCAAAAAAGCTTTATTTAGTTTTTTGTTTTGTTTTGTTTTTTAAGATTTATTTTATTTATACAAGAGCTGGGGTAAGTACAGGCCAGATGCGCAGGAGGGTGAGAGGATTCACCAGAGACAGAGTGGGAAACAGAACAGGCAGACTGACGAAATACACTGCTGAGGGGAGCAGTGGGCGAGACAGGAGACATCTGCTCACCATGTGGGTTGCTCCGAGGCTGGCAGGGATCAAACCAGCACTGCTGAGGCTGCGGACAGCTTCATAGTGCGGCATTCAACCGCCTGCACCACCAGGGAGGCCCCCTTTTAGTTTTAATCCACAAAAATAAAAGCCAATAGAGGGGAGGCTATTCCTTGCCCCTTGCCAGTTTCATGAAGCTAACCAGAATCTCTGGGGTTGAACATCTTGGGCCTCACTCTGTTGGAATTTGAGCTTCGGTTTTATTTCCTGGACTTCGTATGGTCTAGTTTAGAGAGGAAAGAATTGGAAAATGTAGGTTCCAATCAAGGTTGCTGTAAGCATTAAATGAGACACTCACAAGAGAGTGCTTTTATATACAAGGGAATGAGTTAATCAGGTGTTTATGAAAGCACCTGATTCCAGCCTTTTGGGCTTTCTGTGCCACCATTTTCTTATCTAAGCAATGCCTGACAGCCTCAGAGGGGTTGTGGAATACGTGAGTTATACTCTGGCCCACTCTGTTTTTGCCAATTTTTCCCAGCTACTCTGGAAGAACTTCCAATCCTAATTGAATGTTATTTAACTATACATATTTCACCTGCCACCTCCATACTTATATACCTAAGCTCTTATGTACTATTTCTTCTCTTCTGTGAATTTATATATATATATTTTTTAAAGATATATTTTTTATTTATACAAGAGCTGGGTACAGGCCAAATGCACAGGAGGGTGAGAGGATTCACCAGAGACAGAGCGGGGAACAGAACAGGCAGACTGACTGAAATACACTGCTGAGGGGAGCAGTGGGCGAGACAGGAGAGGACTGCCACGCCATGTGGGATTCTCATTGGCTGACCGGGATCGAACAGGCTGCAAACAGCTTCACAGTGCGGCATTCAACCTCCTGCGCGACCAGGGAGGCCCTGTGAATTTATATTGATGATCACTTTTTTTTTTTTGTTTTGTAATTCTGGATCACTTTTTGGAGATAAGCATGTCTCCTACCTAGGTATTTAGGGGCAGGACTATACATTAGACTTTCAGTTTGTGTTTTCTGCGGATGGCCTCTCCTGGTAGATTCTACTTATGTGGGTAGAATGGTGAGAGCCCTTCCTCACCTAATGTATAGCCTACCCATTCTTCTGGGTATTGAAGATGTTTCCCTTTAAGGTTAAAAACTCCCTTTCTTAAATTTAGGGATTTATGTCCATGTATAAACATGGATATAAATTTGTAGCAGACATGATTTGTAGCAGAAACCTCTTTTGTAGTTCTACCTGTTCTTCTCCTCTACCTTGGCTATGTAAAATAAGCCAAGGCTCTTAATAATCATTAAGAAAAATCTGTATTAACTCAGCCATCCATGAAGAAAAGTAACTTAAGAATAGTTAATATGCTTGCTTACAGCAATGGGAACCCCAAAACAAAACTGTCCAGCAGTTTCATGCTATAGAGAATTGGGAATGGGAGAAAAGATGATGTATGGGGAGCCTGGGCAAAGAAAGGAAGAAAGTTAGAAAATGGACAGAGAAAAGAAGGTGGAGCTTGTTAGGGAAGGTTGCTCTGACTGTTGGAAATCCTGGGTCTTTGGGTGTCAGAATATGTTAGCACCACCTTTTGGTAGATACAACAGCTTTACAGAGCCAAGGCTTTAAACTCACGGTTAGAACTCTATTTTTGACATAAAATCTGCTGTGTTTTCTTAAGGATGTAGCACAAATAAAAGTGGAGTAACTCTGGTTAAATGAGATTAAGGAGGTGTTACCCCCCAACTCTTCCCTACCCCAAATCACCTCTTCTCCCATATGGTTCCCCAGTTTTGCCAGCTCCTGAGGAACTGCCAAGGAATAGCTCAAAAACTACCTAGCTATTTAGAATGATTTTTCTGCTTTTATTTTAGATTTTCAAAATCAATTCTTGAAAATAGGGTTTTATTTTTCTCTAAAATTGTCATTAAATTTCAGTCACTATTGAAATAATTATCTAGGTATAGTTTGGCTATGATGTAATTTAGAGTCACAGGTTTCACTCAATGCTTTAGTAATCTAAAGGAAAGCTTTTAAGATAACATATCCACTTGAGAAACAATTCACAGAGGGTCTGACAGAGTGTTAACTAGCTTTAAAGCACCTCCTTTCATAGGCAGAGAAGTGTTAAAAATATCAATATTTCTATCTGATGTTAAATTTCTGAACTGCTTACTTACAATATCCCGAGGTGCATGAAGGATATGACATACTTGCATTAGTAACAGTGGTTTACTTACAACAGTAACTTTATTTTTTAATTTGGTCACCTGTGGTCCACCCCCATACCCCCACCCAGTTATGTTTATTGAAGTAGTGCTGGTTTACAACACGTATTTGTTGTAGAGGTTATAGGTTCAGAACTCTTTTTTTTTTTTTTTTTTTTAAAGATTTATTTATTTATTTATACAAGCACTGGGTACAGTCAGAAGCACGGGAGGGTGAGAGAATTCACCAGAGCCAGAGCGGGGAGCAGAGCAGGCGGAAGGACCGAAGTACACTGCTGAGGGGAGCAGCGGACGGCAGGAGAGGTCTGCGCGCCATGTGGGACCCTCCTCAGGTGGCCGGGGAGCAGCCGGGGATCGAACCGGTACTGCAGAGGCTGCGGGCAGCTTCGCAACCCAGCGCTCAACCGCTGCGCCACCGGGGAGGCCCAGAACTTTTGAAATATATTTTCACACTAGGCCTGCCACCAAAACCCCAGTAATCCTTCACCAAACTCCATGAGGTCCTCTCCATCCCTCCACCTTTCTGGTGCCTCAGTTTTGCAGTCAGATCTCAAGGGTCTGTTACTGGTTTGGTTTGGTCTGACTATTTTGTTTCCCTGTATTACACATGTGAGTCCATCTTGTATCTGTCTTTCTCTTTCTGACTTATTTCACTTACATTGTCCTCTCTTAAATCCATGTTGCAAGTGACAAGTTCATTTGGAGTTAAGGTAGAAGGAAATGATGGGCTATAGAAGAGTTCCAGGGATATGTAAGATTGGCAGGGTCTCCCACCCCTTGTTTTAACATGCCTCCACGTGAGATGTCCTCCCTCACCTCCAAAGTTAAAAGTCTACTTGTTTTTGTACTGTCCTTGGGGGCCAAAAGGCCTGCACCTTCCACACACACACTAGCCTTTTATTTCTATGAATGTGGTCTTTGTGGCTTCCAAGTGTTTCCTTCTCTGGACTAGAGAAATCACATCTGATATGAGAATTATCTTTTACTTTTCCAGATTCCTTTTATGTCACATAACTTTGTTACTTCTTGATATGTCTAAATCAAAATGTCTAGTCAGCTTTAATGCCTTAGCACTAGGTTATTGGTGATCCCTGCTGTAGGAACTTGGGTTCTTTAGTTCTAGGCATACCCCCTACCTGGAAAACACACTTACACCCCATCCATTGAGTAGCACTATGTTCCGCTACATGTGGTGTGAAAAGGGAAGAGAAGGCAGGCATGAAGGCATGGCAGTGCATGCCAAAAATCAAAGCTTTGCTGAGCAAATAGTCTTGTGATAAAAATAAATTCTATGTCCTTATTTTCTTGTGTCTCAGGAGTTGCACCACGCAATAGTCTTGAAGTCTTGACCCCTGAAGTTCCTGGTGAGAGAGACCGTGGAAACTGCATCACATCCTTACAGCTGCACCCAAAAGGCTGGGCCACTCTTCTTCGGTGCTCAAGCAATACTGACGATCAGGAGGTACAGGCAGCAGCACTCCACCTTCAGCAGGGCTGACTGAACAAGTTACCTGTGCCATGTGTGCACACGGTATCGCTCTCCCTTGAAAACCCTTTTTCCTCCTCTCCAACCTCAATGTGGCAAGTAGAGAAGTACTTTAAAACAGCCATCAGCTCAGATGGTGTCCAGCGTCTTAAGTCTTGCATCCTTCATCTCAGTGTAAAAAAATAACTTTATATAGCAAACATAACAGGATTGAGATGTTCCAGCTAAGCTGGCTGAATGTGAGGTTTTGCTAAACCAATTGAGTATTATACCTTTTCACTTTCTAAAAACTCGGGGAAACTTTGGGAAAGGAAGGGACTAAACTGATGACTGGGGAAAAAGTCTCAGATAACCCAAATGTTATTCTGTAAAGCCAGGTGTCTTCTGAGGATCTCACTAGCTCTAGGAGCTGCACTTCTAGAAATAAGGAGAGAAGAATCTTTGAATGGTATAGGAGGGTTGGTACTCCTGGTCTTGGATGTCTTAACTGTAGAATTTTAAAAAAGATTGTTCTTGTCTTCAGGAAAAAAGTTATTACTACAGAAGTCACAGCTGCCTCAGGAAATGTATGGGGCCTACAAGTTTTGTTAGTTGGGAGAGTGGTAGCATTCATTTGAGTGATTTCTTGGAGCAGTTCTGTTTCAGCAATTCTGAATGTCTTTGGCATTCTGTTGAGTTTTTTTTAAAATAAGGACTATCTGTAGCATTATTGGGAGCTCAATAACTTTGTCTCTCCTCTACCCCTAGTGGACTTGTGTCTATGAATTCCAAGAAGGAGCTCCTGTGCGACCTGTCTCACCTCGCTGTTCTCTACGACTGACTCATTACATTGAAGAAGCCAATGTAGGCAGGGGTTATATCAAAGAACTTTGCTTCAGCCCTGATGGACGAATGATTTCTTCCCCTCATGGCTATGGGATTCGCTTGTTGGGATTTGACAAACAATGCAGTGAACTTATTGACTGTTTGCCCAAAGAAGCCAGTCCCTTGCGGGTGATCCGTTCTCTGTACTCTCATAATGATGTGGTACTGACAACAAAGTTCTCTCCAACACATTGTCAGATTGCCTCAGGGTGCCTTAGTGGACGGGTTTCTTTGTATCAGCCAAAGTTTTAGGCACAACTTACATCAAATAAGTAACTCTTCTGGTGTCTGACTTATAAATTACTTCAATTTAGGTGAAGTATTTTCTTTTTAGAAGATCTTATAAGTTTGGGTCAAGATCCTGGTTCTTATGGGTCCACGAACACACTATGACCTGAGTACTTGGTCGTCCAGCATCATAGGGGCATCGCCAAGTTAGACTCTATGCAGCAGCATCTTTTGCAGCATTCCTCTGCTCCTGCTGATCTGTGCCACTAAGCTTCAGTTCTTCTGGTTATTTTGCATGGTAGCTCTTGTCAAGTTTCTTTTTTCCTCCCCGCCCACCCCCCACACCTTTTTTTTGGTGTGAATTTGTGGCCATTTGGCAGGAGTTTAGGTTGAAGTAAGAGAAACCCATGACTTCATACTGAATAAAACCCAGAAGTTGATGTTAGCATACCAGTTGTTGAAAAAGAAATTTTATCTTCACTTATCGGTGTACTCGGCCTTTTAAAGTTGCTGTTTTCTCTATAATGAGCACAGATACTGGCATTATTCTCATAACTGTTAGATAGTCTTGCAACAAAATGTCATTTAAGTTTCTTGTTAAAATTATACATATTTTGCACCATGAGAGGAATTTTTGTTGTGAAATTCTAGAAAAAAATATTGCCACCTCTCTTTGTAATTTACTTTACTTGTGTGAACTTAAAAATCTTTAGCATGTGTCCTTAATTGGTATCTTGCTCCTGTCAACAACATCAGAAAGGAAAAGAGGGGAAGGAATGGCTTCAGTCATTTCTATTGTACAGAAGAGGATATTTATTAGATTAGTATCTATCTGGCCAGAGTGATGCGAACAGTGTGACTTAGATGTGTTTTCTGCCACATTATTTGAAGCACACAGGGTGATGTTTTATAGTATTGGAGTAGAAAGGGAGTCAAGAGATTGTGTTGTACTCATCTTTTCTTCCTTGAACTAGCTGGCACAAGTTCAACTCTCTTACCACTTGTGAGGGGAGAACTGCAGTCCTTTTCAAGCTGTTCTCATAACCGTGGCAATCAGTGAGTGTCCTGGATGTAAGACTCAGAGCTGATAGGAAGACCTTTTGTTGTGCTTCACTATGGAACACGCAGATAAAAAGCATCAAGCAGGGGTCAACACAGGCTAACTGCTCTGCTGAGCTTAAGCAGCTTTCTTCTGGTCTCCTTCACAGTGAATGGCTTTGTGTGTAGAGGGGATATGCCAGAGGCTGCAGTAATTTAAGCCTTGGGCTAGTCTTACCCTCTTAGATCACAGTCTCTTAGGCCAGTGGTTCTCAAACATGAGAGTGCATTATAATCATTGAGGAACTTGTGAAAATGCAGAAGCCTCACCAGGTTCTGGTTTAGCCTGGGAGAAGACAGGAATCTGTATTAACAAGAACCCCAAGTAACCTTTATTCAGGTGGTCCATGGATCACAGTTTGAAAAATACTACCTTAAGAATCAGTAAGTACTTCTGTACCTATCAGGTGCTTAACACAACTCCCAGACGTGGAAAATTATTGGGAAAAAAAAAAAAAAGTGAAAGCAATTTCAGAGATAGAAAATAACTTAAAATGGAATCAATCTCATTATTTGACAAATGAGAACTTGCCTAAGGTAAACCTGCAAAATCAGTGGCAGAGTCAGGACATGAATTCAAGTCTCCTAATTCCATGCTCAGGGCAATTTGTACTGTATTATGTTCTCTGTTGAAACAATGACTTATGAACACATTATTTTGTGTTTAAGTTGTATTATTATGAATACCCTTAAACTGGCCAATAGATTTGAAAAAGGAAGGCAGGGGAGTAGATGCTGAGAATTCCAGCCATAAGAAGTATTTAAAAATCTCATAGAAATATTTAAGTAACCCAAATGCATGAATAAAAATGACATTTTTTTGTTGGACCTATTAAACCATTCACACATACACTGTAGAGGTTACATCTCCCTAGGAACAATGTTGGCTCTAGGACAAAAATTAAAATCAGGTATTTTTAAAACATTTAAATTTTTTAAATTTACAAATGTCTTGGTCATTGAAAAAATTACCACAAAGCACAGTGAAAACAGGTTTGCCATACACTTCTTTAAAAACACATATTTAAAATAAAGTTTGGAGGCAAAAACACCAAGCAATATTACTATTCAAAAATAAGCTACTAATTACAATAATTGTATTGATAATCAAAAATAAATATCATAAATTTCATCCCCTTTGGAGAGGGTTGTAAGTGGTGGGCCCACATGTTGTCCAACTCTAAATGCAGTTCATGATTCTTTAATCATTACCAAGCAGATCATGTTTTACTACGTTAGTAAAATACCTTGCAAAGTGTGAATCTGGGGCACTGATTTACTTTAGAGAAAATGGAGCATCCAAAGGGTTAAATGATTTGCCTTAAGTCAAAGTGGGCAGTGTGTGGCAGCACTGGGATGATTCAAACCCAGGTCTGTTTTAGTCCAAAGCCTGTGCTTACTACTCTACTATTTTGTCCTTTAATTTATAAAGGATGGGAAATTGGCCTGTTCATTTACTTATTGGCATCATCTATTTTTTTTTTAATTGGCATCATCTAGAAGTTCTTTTTATACAGTTGGCTTACCTTCTACATCATGTAAAAGAACGTAAGATTTACACTTTCCATTAGAATACCATAAACTGTAGGCATACAGTACTCTCCAACTAACAGACCTTGAGCAGGATACGTAGCTATAAAACAAGGGAAAATGGAGGATAAATATTCTTATATAAAAATAGAGCCACACAGATGAGAACTGAAAAATTAACAGCCAGCAAACTCAACAAAACCATCACTGTTCTCTCTTTACAGTGTGGTCATAATCTAAAAGTATCAGGGGATACTAATTAATCAAGGAGTTAAAAGGCATCAGGAATGCTATGCTAGTAGGGGAAAATCACACCTCACAATTTCAAGCTCTCATTTCACTTGAAGTATAAAAGCTGTTCTGGTAGGTTTTACTCTATTTAGTCATTTTTATTCATGATTATTGGAAATGTATTATAATTGGTGATAGAGGATAACTATTGTTGGTAATTGTATAAATTATTCTGTTTTAAAAAGCTTTCTGCATAACAGTATATTTATAGAAATGTTGAATGAGTTCAGGAACAGCAAATATAATACAGCAGTTCCTATTTCAATTGTGAAAATGAAGTGGCTAACGTAGAGAAGACCTCTCTTGGTCTTTTGAAAATCTGTGTGGTCTTTTTTCTTAGAAGCCCAAAGAACTTGTATATTTTGTTATTTCTTGTTACATCCCTGAGAAGAGGCTATACCAAAAATTTTAGTAAAAAAAAGCAAGGAAAAGATAAATCACATGTTCCCTGCTCTTGTGTCTAGAACCAAGATGACATTGTATCGTTGTTACAGTTTTGTCTTGTAGAAAGTGCAATATAGGAAAAACTCTCAGAATCTTTTAGATGCTTAATGTTTCCCATATTAGAATATATGGTATTGGCATCCTTAAGTATATTTTAAGCTTGCGTGTAAAAGGAGAAATAGTCTGATAACTTATTGATGACAATCATCCCCATTTGATGACCAGCAGTCACTGAGAGATGAAAATACACTCAGTAACACCCTGTGTTGGTCATGAAGGAAACCACATATGAATTTTTGGATAACTAATATGTATCTCTAAGTGCCAAAATTTAAAACTTGTAATTATTTTTGATGCAAATCTTTCAGATATTAGTATACCTCCCTGCCTTCTTAAACAGCATGCTCAGTATAATTCACTTTTTCATGATGAAAAGATTATATTCGTAATGTGTTATTATAAAAATCCAGTGAGCTCTGATGTATGTAAAACACTTCATAAAATGTAAAGGGCTATACAAATGAGTTAATATTAATTATATAGTGATTCCTTTGGCCCTGAGGTACATATAGTCATTTGCCTCAGATTGTTGGTGTTTGGATTTTTTAGCTTAAAATTTGCTTATTCTGCTAAGTTGTTCTGTCTCCTACCACACTATCAATATGCCTACCTTTAACAGGCTCCCCAGTTCCTTCTACAGTGTGTTCATCCTTTGTGAGTTGGGACAGGAGATAACCAAGCCTGCTAAGTGTCTGAAGAGCTAGATGGCTCTGAGTACACATTCTGTGAGACAGCTCTTTTGGTTGCTTACCACCTTTTTGACAGGTTCACAATAACCTTTTGGATAACTGAAGTTCCCAGATAAAGCCTAAGCTAGTGATTTTTTTCAGTTGCCACTAAGTAAAATACTACCAACTAAGGATGCTCCTAGATCAAGGAATAAATTGCAATGTACCAAAGTACAGCCAAGCAACAACAAAAGCTCTGTATTTGCACAGGTATCTTTTATGTTTTTAAGAAAAAAAGAATGCAGAAAAGAAAAACAATGGAAAATAAAATCCAGATAGAGAGTATTTTTGATGTCATTAAGCTTTCTCAATAACCATTAAAATATATGGCTAACTTATAGTTACAAAGACAGTTTCATTGCATAATAAAACTGTACCAAAATTTATACCATAAAGAGGATTCCTAAGAATTTCACCCAAATTATAATGGAAATTATCAGAAGTCACAAATTTACCTGTATGCTGCTCTTTAGTTGTAAATTAGTTACTGACAGAAATAAGGGTTTTATCAAAAGCATCTCACAAACACCTCCTATATGTGTATATAAGTGTCACTGTAAACGAACATGTCACCCAGAGATGATAAAATAATTTTTAAAATTTAAATTTGGTTCAAAGTATTTATAGACTTTGCAGCTTTCCTAAATTTCTTCCTTGTATATATTACAGGTTTTTACATTAAAGGTTAAATATTTGAATTTTCAGTTTCACTGCATCTTCCATTTCCAAACTCTGCTTTCTGGGAAATTTTAGATTCACATTTTCAGGAAATTTGGAGTGTTCCAGAAAATATACTAGATACCAGAAAGATTTCTCACTAGGTTCTGAGGTGCTGTATGTTCTTACGCTAGACTGTAAGCTCCTTGAGGGCAGGGACTGTCTATTTATTCTTGTATCCCCAGTGCCTGGTACAGGATCTGACAGAATAGTTGTTCAATAAACATTTGTTGAATGAATTAAATGAACCATCACCATATATGACCTCAAATTCCCATAAAGCCAGAATGTGACATGGAAATTATTCGGCACTAGAAGAATCCATCATTTTTTATTATAATGAATACTGTATTCATCAGGGTGAGAACCTCACCATTGGTAACTAAGGATTTCTCACTGATTTGGAAAACTCAAGCCTCATTTTTGCATTCAATACACATTGGATTCCTTACTATCTGCCTAGTCGAGTACTAAGGATTCAAGGGACAAAGATAACTATAGTCTTGGTATTTCATAACTGTCGCTGAAAAAGACTAAGTTGCAGGCCCCGCTTCATGGGTAAGTGACCTGTGCGATTTAATCATATAGGACTCTGCACTGAGAAAGACTCCATGCTTGGTTTAATGTTCTATTGAAGCTGTCTTTATGTTCTTAATTTTTATTTTGTACTGGGCTTACAGATCATGTAACTGGTTCTGCTTAGATATTAACATTTTGACATGAATGAAATAATAAGCTTTGTAAATATCTTTTACCTACCTTCTAGGATATTCACATTCATTGAAAACTGAAGTGAATGATTTAGTAAAATAATTCTAAAACCTCCCACAAACTTAACAGATCAAATGTTCTTCATTTCAGAACTGGAAAAAAACTTTCTAAAAATATAATTGGCTTTATAATTGCCCTTTTCAGTTGTTTCCAATTTTTCAAATGAAATGTAGTTGTAGGTGAATTTATTTTCTCTACATACATACCTGTAAGTTTTAATAAACTTATTAATATATTCACAGAATATTTTGGTATAAGTCTACCTCATAAGATGCTTTAAAAAAAAGCAAATGATACATCGAAACATTTGATGGCAAGCTTGCATTAAGCAGTTTGAAATTTCTTGTTTAAATTACCTGCTGTGCATTTTTAAACCAGAATCAAGCTAAGACTGATGAGGCAGTGACTAGGTTATTTTTGTTTGTGATAATCTACACTTTTTTGATTATGCAACCCCCACCTGAAGAAATTAGAAATTACCTTCCAATTTTCAATTATTTATAAATTATACATATACACTACTGTACTGGCCTGTTATGTACATCGTTGAACATACAGAGAAAAAGGAAAAATTTAAAGATAAGATTTTTTAAAAATCAAAGTTCTCATTACCTTCTACACTTCCAGGGGCCACTTTGCACTTCCACTGGTACATGCACATTTAATTCTGTGAAGACCATTGTTCTAAAACAGTTGACATTTTACTCTAAAATGTACTAAGAACCCACCCACTCATATCTGTTCTGGTCATTTCTTACTTGCTATGAATCTTCTGTAGAGTCCTATAAACTAGTTCTGTTCAGTAAAAATTACATTCAAAGCAACAGGAAGCATAGTAGAAAAGGTTTTTCTTTTGTTTGTCGAGTTACATACAGTGACTGGCTCTTAGGTAGATTAACTTAGAACATGCTATTTTTTCTGGTGTCCCCTAGACTTTTATTGTATCACTTAACAGCTGATGGTTCATTTTACCATACAAATTTTAATTCACTGTAAAAATGAGTCCTATTTGTGACATTTAAGTTATTGAGAAGAAAAACTGTGAACCCCTTTCAAAGCAGCCTATTTTATTAAATGAACCCTTCTGACAAACTGATTTAACTGACCATAGCACTGATTATCACTATTTCAGTTATCTCTGACTGGTATATTTTTGGCTATTTAAAAAACACTTTTATTATTTAAAAGGAAATGATTATTTGGTAAGTACTGAAACTAATGAATTACTGATTTATATTAGTTTCTGATGTAACACATTACCCCAAATTGGTTAAAGCAATACAGTCTTCGGTTACAGTTCTGGAGGCCCAAACTGGGTTTCACTGAACTAAAGTCAAGGTGTCTACAGGGCCATGTCCTCATGGGGGCTTTCAGGGAGAGTTAATTGCCTTGCCTTTTCCAGCTTCTAGAAGCGACCTGTATTCCTTGGTTCATTGCCCCCTTCTCCTTCAAAGCCACAGAACATCTGATTTCTGACTCTTGACATTTATTCTGCCTCCTCCTTAGTGACTCTTAGGATGACTCTGGGCCTACTGCTTAATCCAGGATGATCTCCCCATTGCACAACTAGCTGATTAGCACCCTTAGTGTCTGCAACCCCGTAACATATTCATAGGCTCGGGATTGAAGGGATACTGACATCTTTGTCTGGGGGCAGGGGGGCATTACTCTGCTTGCTTACCATGTGCCAAGTACTAGGTTTAGTGTTGGGTGCTTTGCCAGTGCTTTACAGGCATTCTTTAAAGGATTCTTTATGAGGTAGGTGCTGTTACTCTTTCCACTTTACAGAGGAAAAACTAAGGCTTGGTGAGGTTAACGCAGACTCATAACCAAGTCTCTATGATTTCATGGTCTATGCTCTATTGCTTTGTTAATTCAATGAGAAAATGTTCACTGCATGCAAACTATGTTGAACATTATGATTTTCAACTGGGTGAGAAATGTATTACAGCCGTACTCTGTAATGAGGTAAAACTCTTAATATCAAAGTGGCAAAGTTCAAAGCCTCTGCTTTTGTGTCCAGGGTCAGTGTGTCCAGAGTCATTTTCTAACATTAGTGCTTTTCTCCCCAGACTCTTTTCTACTAGGGGCAAGCTACTTTTGGCTTGTAACAATCTTATGCTGCTTTTAAAACTAATAACTATAGAATATCTGCCTGAATCAGGTATTCAAATCATGACACATATATACATTTATCGAACATTGTATGCATCTCATAAACTGTGAACTGGGACTGAAAGAAATCTACACTTATCACAGGGTGAAGATAAGCAGGCTTAGAACTTTTTAAAGTTTAAGTCCATCCAGAGTCATAGTTTCTTCCTTAATCTGAGGGGCTTCAACAAAGACATCCTTATCACTGGAATAACTGCAGGGCTAGGGGCTTGGTCCATGATGGGCTAAATGTGGCTGTATTAGAAGTCATTGGTCATCAGTGGGCAGCAACTGTGAAGGATAACACAGTGAAGTAGGGACCTCCCTGGTGGTGCAGGAGTTAGTCTCAGCACTATCAAGCTATCGCTAGCCACTGCGGCCTGAATTCGACCCCCAGCCAGGGAGCTACCTACATGGCGCAGCAGACCTCTCCTGTCTGCCCAATGCTCCCCTCAGCAGTGTATTTCAGTCTGCCTGTTCTGCTCCCCACTCTGTCTCTGGTGAATCCTCTCACCTCCCACACCTCTGGCCTACACCCCAGTTCTTGTATGCATAAATAAATACTTAAAAAAAAAGACAGTGAGGTAGGGCCTCCCTGGTGGTGCAGCGGTTGAGCGCTGGGTTGCGAAGCTGCCCGAAGCCTCCATAGCGCCAGTTCGATCCCCGGCTGCTCCCCGGCCACCAGAGGAGGGTCCCACTTGGCGCGCAGACCTCTCCTGCCGCCCGCTGCTCCCCTCAGCAGTGTACTTCGGTCCTTCTGCCTGCTCTGCTCCCCACTCTGGCTCTGGTGAATTCTCTCACCCTCCCGTGCTTCTGACTGTACCCAGTGCTTGTATAAATAAATAAATAAATCTAAAAAAAAAAAAAAAAAGACAGTGAAGTAGTATTTGGTGTGAGCTATAAAAAGTTGCTAACAAATCCAGATTCTGTTTGTCAGTGAGCAGAGCCAGATGCATTTACATCCTAGGCTTAGAAATCAGGTTCTTATCCTACAAGAGCCACTCAAGACAATGGGCCAGTACTCTAGGAACAAAAACAGTTCTGCTGTCCTCTCACCAGGATTAAAAGCATCTACATACAGTCCAACCACACTCTTGAGTTCTGACTTTATCCTAGTGTAATAGTTCTCATTCTTTGGGCCTCCCTGGTAGCCTAGGGGTTAAGTCTCAGTACTATCACCACCATGGCGTGAGTTTGATCCCCTGCCACGGCGCTAACCCACATATGGCACAGCAGACCTCTCCTGTCTGGTCTGCTGTTCCCTCAGCAGTGTATTTCAGCAAATCCGCCTATTCTCTGGTGAATTCCCTCACCCCCCACACCTCTGGCCTATACCCCAGTTCTTCTATGCAAAAATAAAATCTTTAAAAAAATAAAGGTCTATGAATATAGAAAATGCAGTTAAGGTTTAGATTTTTCTTGGATGACAGGCCCCAGAGATCTCTGCAGACAAAGTAAGTGTAGAAAACATCTGAACTTTGAAGATGGGCATTATAAACGGATGTGTGCCATCACCAACACCACTTGCATGACCAGGCTGGCACTCCTTCAGCGAAAGCTAAGGTTTCCCTAATTTAACATGTTTAAGTTACCTTGCAGTTAATAAACTAAGATCATCTTACCTTCTCCAGAGTAGATCTGGTGCGGTGTAGCGTATCTTCTAACTAATAAAGAGGAGACTGCAACAGAAATACACACTCCCTGGTGTGACTGTGAAAAGTTGCAACTATTAATAACAATAAATCCAGAAAATAGGGACAGTCGAAATGGGCCACACAACTCAAAGCTTTTTTTTCCTTTTTATGGTCAACACTAACTTGCAAAAGTCGTTCACTATAAAAGGTTAGTTTTTGTCTAGATTAAAGATAAAGGACCCAAGGTCTCCCCGGTGGCGCAGCGGTTGAGCGCTGGGTTGCGAAGCTGCCCACGGCCTCTGCAGCGCTGGTTCGATCCCCGGCTGCTTCCCGGCCACCGGAGGAGGGTCCCACATGGCGCGCAGACCTCTCCTGCCGCCCGCTGCTCCCCTCAGCAGTGTACTTCGGTCCTTCTGCCTGCTCTGCTCCCCGCTCTGGCTCTGGTGAATTCTCTCGCCCTCCCGTGCTTCTGACTGTACCCAGTGCTTGTACAAATAAATAAATCTTTAAAAAAAAAAAATAAAGATAAAGGACCCAAGGTTCACTGTGAAAGAAATTACTTTAAAAGCTAAAGACAGATCCTTTCCTCCACCACCAGGCTGTGTGCATTTGCTCCTCCTCACCATGTCTTCTCACCAGACGTTCAGGATCAAGCGAGCCCTAGCCAAGGAACAAAAACAGAAGTGTCCCATTCCCCAGCGGATTCAGATGAAAACTGGTGCTAGGGTCCAACTCTAAAAGGAGACCCTGGAGAACCACACTGCGCCTGTAAGGAAGCTCACGTGGGATGCCTTATTATGCTGTTTTGAGATCAGTAGCATCCACCCTGTCACCCTAAAAACTTTACTGCTTTTGTGGCCATGTTTTCTCTTGCTTCTGTACCTGGCTCAGTAATAAATATGTGAGCTGGGGGGGGGGGGGATGATATAAAGTATCAGATCTGTTCTGAATATATTGTATTTATTCTTAAGCAGTTGCTAATTTGGGGGGTGTATACTTAATAATGTATGCGTTAAAAATAAGGGTTTTATAGCATTTACTGAAAGTTGCAGTGTCTCGGCAGAAAAACCATGATCCTTACCACCATCCCTTCATGGGAACTATAGCTCCCCCCGCCTCTGCTGCAAACTTAAGCAAAAACAGGTCGACTGCCTCTACTCTACCCACCACCCTGTCCCAACCTCTGGGCCTGAGAAGAGGGAGATGGCTGCCACGTGGTGATTAATAGAGAGGCTAAAGGAATTACTAAGCCATGGGCTTTCTTTCTCCTCTAGCAAATATTTCTGTAGTATCCTATGACTTCATGGCAATCTAAAAATCACACACTAAAAGAATAAAACAGGGTCTCCCTGGCGGCACAGGGGCTAGTCAACCCTATCAATCTATCACCAGCCACTGCAGCATGAGTTCAATCCCTGGCCAGGGAGCTACCCACATGGCGCAGAAGATCCCTCCTGTCTTGCTCACTGCTCCCCTCAGCAGTGTATTTCTGTAGATCCATCTGCTCTGCTCCCCGCTCTGTGTCTGGTGAATCCTCTCACTCCCCACCTACGGCCTACATTTCAGTTCTTATATGCATAGATAAAAAATAAATCTTTAAAAAAAAAAAGAATTAAACAGCTTCTCAATATATTGCTGACATCAAATATTGTGATCACTATTTTTCCAACATTATGAAAATGTTTATAAACACACAGCAAACTTCAAAGAATTTCACAGTGACATCATTTACCAAGTCTCTATCATTAACATTTTACTATGCTTGTTTTTATGTTAACTAATTCTCTATTTCACCAATTTGTCTTATTTTTTTTACTCCCCTCTTCGATGTGTCTTAATTTTAAAGAAGCTGTTTACAAGGGGAATGAGAAAAGAGAGCCTATCTTTATTTTTGGATGCATTTTAAATATATTGCAGGTATTTGTACCTATCCTTCTAAAAACCCTTAGCAACACACACATCATCAACTAAAGGTATTTTTCTCTTGTAAAATTTCCATAGGAAGTACACACATATTAACTGCATGATCACTACGTTTAGACAAATACATATACCTGCTGTGCAACACAAACACCTATCAAGATAGACTACCATCACCCCAGAAAGCTTCCTCATGCCCTTTCCAGCCAGTCTGTTCCCCCCACACCCCCCCCCATGCAACCAATTTTTTTTTCCATTACAGAGTTTCCTCTTCTAGAATGCCATATGAATAGAATCACACTATATAGTCCCCATAATTTTTAAAAGACAAATTCCTTAGAAACTAAGTCTCTCAGGGCCTCCCTTATGGTGCAGGGGTTAAAGACAGTGCTATCAAGCTATCACCAGCCACTGCAGCTGCATAAGTTCAATCCGCAGCCAAGGAGCTACCCACATGGCACAGCAGACCTCTCCTGTCTCACAGTCTGCTCCCCTCAGCGGAATATTTCAGTCCGCCTGTTTTACTCTCCACTCTGCCTTGGTGAATCCTCTCACTACTCACACCTCTGGCCTGTACCCCAGTTCTTGTTTGCATAAATAAATAAATCTTTAAAAAAAAACCATATCAAATAATCTGTTATCTCCAAACCAAGCCCTAACCCACTCACTTTTTTACTCTTCACCTCCCTATTTTACGCACAGATTACATAACCCACACATAACCATCTTTTCCTACTATCTGTTTGTCCTTGTCAAAACTATTTATTGAGGAGCCAAGAAAACCTGGCGATTTGTTTAATCACTCGTCCCCTGGGAAAATATGAAAGAGATAAAATCCTGAAGCTTCGTTCTGGCAGGAAGGAGAAAATACATACCAGGAGCCACCTATTAGTAGATATGTCTTGGAAGAGAAATGAGGTTTTTGGTTTTTGTTTTGTTTTGTTTTATATATATATATATATATTTTTTTTTTTTTTAATTTATAGAGGCATGTTTTTATTTATTTATTTGTTTGTTTGTTTTGTTTATACATGCACTGGGTACAGTCAGAAGCGCGGGAGGGCGAGAGAATTTACCAGAGCCAGAGCAGGGAGCAGAGCAGGCAGAAGGACCGAAGTACACTGCTGAGGGGAGCAGCGGGCGGCAGGAGAGGTCTGTGCGCCATGTGGGACCCTCCTCCGGTGGCCGGGGAGCAGCTGGGGATCGAACCGCTGCGCCGCAGAGGTCGCCGGCAGCTTCGCAACCCAGCGCTCAACCGCTGCGCCACCGGGGAGGCCCTATATATATATTTTTAAGAGGCATGTTTTATTTTATTATTTATTTGTTTGTTTGTTTATACATGCACTGGGTACAGTCAGAAGCGCGGGAGGGTGAGAGAATCCACCAGAGCCAGAGCGGGGAGCAGAGCAGGCAGAAGGACCGAAGTACACTGCTGAGGGGAGCAGCGGGCGGCAGGAGAGGTCTGCGTGCCATGTGGGACCCTCCTCCGGTGGCCGGGGAGCAGCCGGGGATTGAACTGGCACTGCGGAGGCTGCAGGCAGCTTCGGAACCCAGCGCTCAACCGCTGCGCCACTGAGGAGGCCCGAGAAATGAGGTTTTTCCCTAGTATCATTTGAAACAACTAGGTAAGGTCGCAGTAACTAAGTGCATTCCCCCTACCCCTTTTTTTTTGGTGTATGCCGAGGTGCAAGTAATTCCTGACTGATAATGGCTAAATAATAATGACTAGTTATGTTTCCCGAACTAAATTCCTCTTGATAAAAGGCAGAGAGCAACTACAGAAGTGGTTTGCTGTAAAAAAGTTCCTGCCTTCACGGTTCCTCTAAGTATCAAAGCAATGATCAACACTCTTTTCTTACCCTGTCAACCTCATCCCTCTGAATTTCAAATTCAGAAAAGTGCCAAGAGGGATAAGAAAAATGGAGAAACTGCATTTGAATCCTGACTTATGCACATGTTCTTTGGTCTTAAATCAGCTAGACATTTCTTGAAGGATAGCTGCGGTAGTAAAGGTAAATGAGAGAACAGAGAAGCTTCATCATTTAGCTCATAAACGGCTGTGGACGCTCCCACCCGAATTCATATACTGAAGACCTAACACCCAGTGTGATGTTATCTGGACACCCGGACTTCAGGTAACTGAGTCATCTGTCATTAAAACAGGTGAGTGCTGTGAACAGCATTCAGCACTTAGTCCTGAAAGCCCCAGCCAGCAGAGTCCTGAAGCCTCAAAAGGAGTTCCCGAGTGAATCGGGGAAGGGGCAGTGCCCTGTGCAGAGTGGGTGCAGGCTGTAGATTTAGCTGGACCTGACAGGGAGGCAGAAATGATCTAATGGATCATTTCATTAGAAAAAATGACAGCAATGTGAAGGATGGACTGAAGGGAGATGAGAATTTAGATTCACTATTAGCAACTTCAGATGCTAAATGCATTTGGGAGCCAGTATCTTGGAGACAGGGAATGGGCTGCAGCCCCGCCTCTTCCCTGTCACACCCTGATGAAAGCTCTCAACAGCCTCCTTTATTTACAGGGGCCACAGCAGTGAGTCAAAATGGCATTTCACCAGACAATATGTAAAATAGTCCCTTTATCAATTAGATGACTTTCTCCCCTCGAGTTTTAGTTCTACGGCAACTGCTTCCTCACCTATCTGTTCATCAGCCAACCTCAACCGTTCCTAGACACAGACACCTTAAAATTGAACATTAAAACCAACGGCAGAGCTGCTAATATCACATTAGCAGAGCAGAAAGGCCCAGCTATGAAGACAAGTGGGTATCAACATAGAGAAAAAGCACAGCATCCAGCTTGGGGGCAGGCATGACTATTCCAATAGAAATGACTCGCACACTGCATTTACCAAGGCAGTTCATACTCCGCAGGGAATTTTGCTTGATTTGAGAAAAATATCTTAAAATGCTTTGCAGTCAAACTATGCAAAAAATTAACTTATCTGGAACCCCTCTTGACAAATCAGCGAGTGAAGGAATGCTCTGCCTATAGTTACCAGATGAAGCTGCCACAAGTCAAGGCAGCGTGTCAAGGTAGTACCCACAAACAGACTGATAAGCCAATGTGCCACACCGGGAAGCACCAGGATGAGAAATTAGCCAACCAAAGAGAAGACCAAATACCATGGACTTAAAAAAAACTTTATTCCAAACAGAATTACCAAATGCATGTTAACTCTGAAACATAATATTTCATTGAAACTCAGTCACAAAACTCAAATATCAAACAAAAACAGCTTCGTGCGCTTACCCACTTTCAATGAGGAATCTTGAAAAGAGGAAACATGTAGGACCCGCCCCCCTCCTCCCCAATATACACAATTTGGGAACCATTTAGGTAAGCAAATATTTAATATTAAGCAAAAAAGAGCATTAAAAACAAAACTCCTCAAATGTAGGGAGAAAGCCTATTCAAGTCTTTGATATGCATATATTTGCACAATGAGAAAACAAATATTTTCATTGAAAAGAAACCAAGTCTGAGTTCCTAACCTCTCTTCAAATGCAGTCTCCTGTCCAGCCTTCGATCTGACAGCACAGCACGCCCCTGGCACCGCAGTCCTTCATTGACACCAAGCCATCTCAAACGTCCTATTTGCCACCTATTATTTTCCTTGTTGGAGTCGGAATTTCAGGTCTCCAAAAATGATTATATATACACAATTCTGTTTTATTGCACAGTTCACAATATATAGCAGATGTTATATAACCAACCATAAGGTAAGATGAATGTTGAGACGATCCAACTGTCTCCAACCACGACTGAGACAAATAAAAAATACAAACTTGCCAAGCATGGCAAGGCTGTGTTTGTTTTGTGGGTGCAGTCCTGAGGGCTCATACCACCATGTGTGAAACAGAGTCCGTAACATATTTCTGGTGGCATTAGACAGGAAGTATAGGAGGCAAGAATGGAAATGCCCCACATCCATCAGCAGTCTGTGCCACATATGCACCAGAAAGGCCACTATTAAAGCTTTTCAAATAAAATGATTTAATCATATTTGCCTTTTCAAAATTTTTACCATGCTAGTTTCATCCTAAAGATAAAGACAGTTAGAATGTCTTACTTAACACATTTTGAACTTATTTTAAAGTTTAGACAAAGCCATTGGCTATCACAGTTCTTTTGAATTTTTCTGTAAAATTAAGAACTCTATAGGACAACATAAAGCCACCCCTGATAACATCTGTAGTTTGGTCTTCAAAAGCTGTAAAAGTGACAAAGAAACCCAAAAATGTTAAACCATTTAAAATATTTATTGTTTTTAAATGCCACATATTTGAGACAGCAGAAACCAAACCACCCTCCTTCAAATTCTCACATCACGTATCTCACAAAAGTGCTTTAGAAGTTAGACTTCTAGTATCTGTATGGAGTGTATAGACAGAGGGAAGCTCTGCAGAGGCCCAGGAGTCCGTTCCCAAGGCAGGGCATAACCCCAGCCAAACTCACCTGCCTTGTGCTGAGCACCCAGACATGCCCAGGAGTGTTCACGGACCCACATGCAAGT
This sequence comes from Talpa occidentalis, assembly GCF_014898055.3. Taxonomy (NCBI): domain Eukaryota; kingdom Metazoa; phylum Chordata; class Mammalia; order Eulipotyphla; family Talpidae; genus Talpa; species Talpa occidentalis. The sequence goes on from NW_023605083.1 coordinate 52,583,635, forward strand.
GAATGAGGAAGCACCACAGCGCCTTAGTCATTCATTTCTGAAACTTAACCTGCTTCAAATCCTGACTCCATATTCAGTAGGCCCAAGGATGCTACTCACATTTATTTGGTGTAGTTTTCTTGTTTTCTGTAATCATTAGATTTGCACCTTGGCTTCTAAAGTATTGTTCCCAACACTCCATTGCCAGGCAGGCCTGTTATAAAGCTACTGAGTTTCATCACTGCCTCACAAATGCTTACTGCTTCCTGATCCTTTACACTTGGAAGAAGGACATTCATTTTATTTGACCAGCCATACTGCACTTAGAGGTAAACATCTTTTTTTGGACTATCTGCTCAGAAACTGAGTAAACCACCAGTTGAGCCCCTGATTTTATTTTGGTCAGTATGTGCATATGTTTATATGCAATTACCCAGAAGGATGAAAAATTGATAATAAGAACCCTAACCACTCTGCCATGTCAGATGCTGGAAAGCAATCTTGATATCATAGTCACATGTGGATGTGTAAAGATTGATAAACCATCTTTTCAGGATGTTTCATATTTTACTACTCCATTGGTGTATGAGCCATTTTGCCTTATTTATCTGGAGAAATTATTTTAAAATCAGATTACTTGGACAAGGCTTTGTTTGTTAGCTAAGGGATGAGTATGATAGCTACTACACCCAATTTCTACAATTTAAAATATTAACCCTTCAAATACCTTTAGATCTTATCCTCTCAGCATATCCTGAGAGGACATGATCTATCTTATCATTTTAATAGAAAAATGGGTTCCCAAAATCCTAATAGATGCCTCTATTTCCAAGAGTAAAGTTAAAAAGCTGACAGCTAACACCATGGGATAAAAGCCTTTGAGTCTGCCCCTCCCCCTCCGTTACATTTACAAACCAGAAAACAAAAATCTGGGATTCTATTAATAGACTTCCGAATCAAGGTTTTATGGCAGTGTGTCTGCTTTAAAAGGAGAATTTCAAGACAACAGGATACTTGATTATGAAGAACTATTATGCAGAGGGAAAAAAAACCCCCGAAGTTCTTTGCTAAGTTGGCAATAACAATTCAAAGTGAGTCTAAAACAAAGTTGATCTATATGCAATACAGAACTTAACAAGATGAAACATCAATAACGAAAACTTAAGTCTCCCCATCTTTTTGGCAATAAATGAAATTAATATTTTGGGAAGGTTTAAGGTCACATTCAGAACTAAACAGAAAACCTTCCAGCCTAGAAAGTAAAGGGAGAGCTTTCATTAGCTGCTTGAGTCCACCTCATCTAAACAGAAACAATCTGGGAAATGGCCATGCCAAGAGGTGCTTAGTTTCAAACAAATACAAGCAATTTATCGTGAGACGCCTATACCTAGGCAAGCTGTTTTTCTCCTGTGTTCTGCTCTTCTCTTCTACCATGCGTATGTTTAACAAAGACTACCCTTCGCAACTCTTCCTAAGAGCAAAGAAGCAAGAAATGGAGTCACAGAAGTAAGCCTGAGAATTCACAGGGCCCTAAGAGTCTTTTCTCTGGCTGGTCATGTTTCTGATGAGCAGGGGGAGAGAGGGGTATGGAGGAAGGATTTTATCCTGGCTGTTAGTTTCCTTGTCAAAGGTTACCAGATAGACTGCTATTAACCAGGCAATTAGCCTAAAGTTCTCAGACGACTTAAGGGAAAAAAAACCCAAAACCAGAATCCTTAAATTTTCCTATTGAAACCTTTTATTCTGAATCTGTTGGTGCTTAAGGAAAACAGCTTTGCCCATAATTCACTGTGCCCTAAATTTATGACACCAACATGTGTTTGGCCAATTAGGAACGAGGTCAAACTGCATTCTTCTGAGAAGGCCTATTCAGTTGATAAATGGCACTTAACTGATGATTTCTTTCATATAACCTTTAACAAGAACTCATAAGTCGCATTGATTATGCCCCAAGAGATGAGGGATCGGTGGTAATTCAGATGGGCACCTCTGAAAAGATTTGTCAGTTTCTTGTCCCGTTCTAGCCAGATTTTTCTGAAGACCTTGGGGAAAGACTGAAATTCCCCACCAATCTGAGACTGCATGCGAGCTTTTACAACGTTAATTGGAAAAAACAAGATTCCCAACATGGCACCCAACAGACCTCCGCAGATAAAATCATTGACCAAATGAGCGCTGTGAGTCGTTGCAGTAGGCAGGTGCTCCTTAATGGGACCTCGAAGGCCAAAGAAAAAGACATTGCTGAATCCATTTCGAAAAAGAACGGGCACCAAGCCTCGATAATACTCTCTAATTCCATGGCATTTCAGTGCCTTGAAAGCCTGGTAAGTGTTTGTAAATTTGTCGTGATGCTTGTGGTCCTGAAGCAATGTTTGAACTCTCTCCAGCGGAGTGAAAACTGCTTCTGTAGTCCCTGCGAGCACTGCTGCCATGCTCCGGATTGCAAACTCTGGGCTATTGATATGCTTGCGGAGAAGACAAGATAAATCCTCATACAGACCAAACATAAGTGCCAGTGTAGTTGTCTTCTGCATTAGTGGCGGCAGGATTCCACGATACAAGTTTCGAAATCCATCCCTCTGCAACTGAAGTATTGCATCCCTGGTTTTGATTCCGTATAGCTGCTGCCGGAAGAGGACCTTCTGCATGGGATAGGTGAGTGCTACGTTGTTGAAAGCTGCACAGCAGCCACACAAGTAATGCTTCATTTCACCAACATGTGCAATATGAGGTGAAAGATCTTGTTTTGAAGATGTTAAGATTGATGGGGACCTCTTCTCATGAGCTTCTGAATCCATCATGTTGCTTAAGATCTTTCTTCTTCATGAAGAATTATTTTAACCTACAAATAATAAATGACAATCGGTAAACCTTTATAGATAGTGTTCAATACATGGAATTCTCCCCAATCCTTCCTCCAATTCCTGGACACTTACATTTTCCCTTTTAGAATAAATCAGTACTTCTTCAAAAGTGTTTTCAGATGACCCCTGAAAGTCCCTGAGATCATTTTAGGGATCCAGCAGGTCCTCCCTATTCCAAGCTATGTGAAGTTGCATTTTCTGCATGTACTTCAACCAAAACAGCTTATCACAACTGACCAAATACACAAGCAGATAAGAGGCTCCACCCTTCTTTTAAGGCAGACAGTAAAGAGATTTGCGAAACAGTAAAATACTCTTCTCAATTTTTTGGGAAAATAATTATATTTCATGAAAATGTGATTTGGAAATCTGTAATTGGCTCATCATTGTCATTTTATTTTTTCATTCGTTAATTTTTTAAAAATTTTTGCTTACATGATTGTAGTCTCCAGAGCTCTAGCGCACCATATCACCCATGAACCATCACCACATTCCCATGTGTTCACTGCCCCCCTGTTTTGCCCCCTGCCCCCTTCTTTGCTGCATGCTTCAGTTCTACAGTCAGTTTGCTAGTTTTGACTTTTTCTTAATCATTTGTTGCAGTTCTCTACATTCCACATATAAGTGACACGAGCCGGTATTTATCTTTTTCCTTCGGACTAATTTTGGCTAGCATAATCCCTTCCTGCTCCATCCATGTTGCTGCAAATGCCATGTTTGTCTTTTTTGTTGACTGAGTAATAGTCCATTGTGTAAATAAACCACAACTTTTTGTGGTTTATTTATTGTAGTCTATTTATTTGTAGTCTATTCTGGGGCATCTGAGTTGTTTCCATATCTTGGCTATTGAAAATAGTGCTGCAGTAACCATAGGAGTGACGGTTTCCTTTTGAATTACTGTTTTTGTGTCCTTTAAGTAGAATCCCAGCAACTGCTGGATCATATGGTAGATTCATCGTCATCATTTTAAAGAAAATAATTATTTTTAAATTTTTGTTCCAATTTTTACGGTTATGAATGTTAAATCCACACAAAGAAAGGTTCTTTGGGACCCACAGTAATTTTTAAGTGTAAAGGGATCCTGAGGTCAAAACATGTGAGAAGCAGTGTAGGAGTTCATGAATATTGCCTGCATCACAGAACAGCATTTACCATTATCCTTCTGAAACAGACTGAAAGTCCTTTAATGAGAAATAAAATAGCAAAGCATGAAGCACCCATTCTAGACCTTCTGCTAAAGTTCTAGAGATCCAAAGGCAAGGAACTTGCAATCCAATAGGACTCTGCCAAGGTAAACAACCACACCACAGTGGGATACTTTTTATTAGTATGTGCTGTGGGGACACAGGAAAGGACACCAAGCATGCACTTGGGGAAGTGGAGATTGGCCAAATGGTGTCAAGAAAGGCCTGCAGGTATGCACTATGCACTGTATTTTCACATATTTAATTCTCAGCTCCATAAATTAAATGCTATTTTCCCAGTTTTACAAAGGAAGAAACCAACACTCTCCTTTGTCCAAGGTACAATGAGTCAAATGTGGATTCGGCATAATGAAATAAAGTTTGCCTGACTCCAGGGTTCATGTTCCCTCTGTCATACCACAGATGCAATGACTTTTTGGGGGCTGCTACACCAGACCTTAATGAAGAGTCAAAGCTTAAAAATATAGGCTTAGCCTACTGAGTGAAGCTAAGACAAAGTTCTTATCCCTGGAAGACATAAAAAAAAGGCAAGATCACTCCTTGACAGTCATGTAAGTCTAATCCCACCTCACAAAGATCCAAATAGCACAATTCCTATGTCCCAGGGACCAGCCCCAGAAATCACTATATTTGGGGATTACATAGTAATTTGATTATATCTCAGATATGTCAGGCTAATATCTTAAAATTGATTTTCATTCTGAAACAGTAAAGGACCACATCTAACTACACAGCTCAACAAAAAATTACATAACCTAATTAGAAAATGAACAAAGGACTTAAGTATATTTCAAAAAAAAAAAAAGATAAACTAGTAGCCTAAAGCATGTAATCATCAGACAAATCAAAACCACAATGAGGGCCTCCCCGGTGGCGCAGCGGTTGAGCGCTGGGTTGCGAAGCTGCCCGCGGACTCTGCGGCGCCGGTTCGATCCCCGGCTGCTCCCCGGCCACCAGAGGAGGGTCCCACATGGCGCGCAGACCTCTCCTGCCGCCCGCTGCTCCCCTCAGCAGTGTACTTCGGTCCTTCTGCCTGCTCTGCTCCCCGCTCTGGATCTGGTGAATTCTCTCACCCTCCCGCGCTTCTGACTGTACCCAGTGCTTGTATAGAAAGAAAGACGGGAGGGAGGGAGGGAGAGAGGGAGAGAGAGAGAGAGAGAGAGAGAGAGAGAGAGAGAAAGAAAGAAAGAAAGCATGCCTCTATATTTAAAAAAAACAAAAAACAATGAGATTATTACTTATACCCATTAGGTTGGCTACTACAGGGTTGGGGGGGGGGAACCCAAAAAATAAGTTGGTGGGGATGCAGAGAAACTGGAACTGTTGGTGGAAATATAATGCAACCACTGTGGAAAGGAACATGGCAGTTCTTCAAAAAATTAAAAATCAGGGGCTCCCTGGTGGCACAAAGGGTTAAGACTCAAAGTTATAAAGCTATTGGTAGCCACCGCAGCATGAGTTTGATACCTAGCCAGGGAATTAACCCACATGGTTCAGCAGACCTCTCCTGTCTCGCCCACTGCTCCCCTCAGCAGGGTGTTTCAGTAGATCTGCCTGTTCTGCTCCCCACTGTCTCTGGTGAATCTTATAGCCCCCTCCCCCTACACCCCTGGCCCTCACCCCAGCTCTTGTATGCATAAATAAAATCTTTTTAAAAAAATTAAAAATCAAACTGTCATCTGAACTAGCAATCCCACTTCTAAGTATATAGCCAAAAAGAATTAAAAGCAGGGTCTTCAAGAGATATTCGAGGGCCTCCCCGGTGGCGCAGCGGTTGAGCGCTGGGTTGCGAAGCTGCCCGCGGCCTCTGCGGCGCCGGTTCGATCCCCGGCTGCTCCCTGGCCACTGGAGGAGGGTCCCACATGGCGCGCAGACCTTTCCTGCCGCCCGCTGCTCCCCTCAGCAGTGTGCTTCGGTCCTTCTGCCTGCTCTGCTCCCCGCTCTGGCTCTGGTGAATTCTCTCACCCTCCCGCGCTTCTGACTGTACCCAGTACTTGCATAAACAAAACAAACAAACAAACAAATAAATAAAAAAAAAAATGCCTCTATTAAAAAAAAAAAAAATCAAAAAAAAAAAAAACCGAAAGAGATATTCGAACACCCACATTCACAGCAGCACTAATCATAATAGCCAAGAGGGGGAAGCAGCCCAAATGTCCACCCATGGATGACTCCACAAACAAAATGGGGTATATGCATACAAGGGAATACTATACTTCCTTTAAAAGGAAAGGAATCCTGGGGCCTCCCTGGTGGCACAAGGGGTTAAGACAACCTATGAAGCTATCCACAGCCACAGCAGCACAAGTTCGATCCCCAGCCAGGGAACTACCCACATGGCGCAGCAGACCTCTCCTGACTGACCTGCTGCTCCCCTCGGTAGTGTATTTCTTTTTCTCCCCCCCCCCAAAGATTTATTTATTTATACAAGCACTGGGTACAATCAGAAGTGCGGGAGGGTGAGAGAATTCACCAGAGCCAGAGCAGAACAGGCAGAAGGACCAAAGTACACTGCTGAGGGGAGCAGCGGGCGACAGGAGAGGTCTGCACACCATGTGGGACCCTCCTCTGGTGGCCAGGGAGCAGCTGGGGATCGAACCGGTGCTACAGAGGCTGTGGGCAGCTTCGCAATCCAGCGCTCAACTGCTGCGCCACCGGGGAGGCCCTCGGTAGTGTATTTCAGTCAGTCTGCCTATTCTGTTTCCCACTCTGGCTCTGGTGAATCCTCTCACCCACCCACCGCCCCGCACACACACCCCTCCGGCCTGTACCCCAGTTCTTGTATGCATAAATAAATAAATAAATCTTTTTTTTTTTTTTAAAGCAAAGGAAAGGAATCCTGTTACATGCTACAATATAAATGAAACTTGAGGACATTATGCTAAGCTAAATAAGCCAGCTACAAAAGGACAAATACTGTATGATCCCATTCACATGAGGTTCCTAAATTAGTCAAATTCACAGAGAAAGTAAAAGAGTGATTGCCAGGGGGTAGGGAGAAAGTACAAAGGGAAACTGTTGTTGAATGGGTGTAGTTTCAGTTGTGCAAGACAAAGTTTCTGGAGAGCTGTATCATAACAATGAAAACATGCTTAACATTATCAAACTGTATACTAAAAGATGATTAAGATGATAAATTTCATGATGTGTTTTTTACTTTTTAAAAAAGATTACATGTAAGGGAACAGTGGTAAATGATTAAGAAAACAAAATAGATCAATCAGATGAACCACCTAGGTCATTTAACCCACGACCAAAACCCCGTAACCATACTAGTTCCTTCTCCATACCAGACATATGCGGCTGTAAAACGCCACACATTCAGGACAAAAGAGAAATGTAATCACATGAAGGCAAAGCTGAGCTGAGGCAAAGATTCAGAAAGCATCAGTTTTTTCTTTTTTTTTCTTTTTTTAGATTTAATTTTTATTTATACAAGCCGGGGGTACAGGCCAGGTACGCAGGAGGGTGAGAGGATTCACCAGAGACAGAGCAGGGAACAGAACAGGCAGACTGACGAAATACACCGCTGAGGGGAGCAGCGGGCGAGACAGGAGATGTCCGCTTGCCATGTGGGCTGCTCCGAGGCCAGCAGGGATGGAACCGGCACTGCAGAGACTGTGGACAGCTTCACAGCACTGCGCTCAACTGCCTACACCACCAGGGAGGCCCAGTTTTTTTGTTTTGTTTTGTTTTGTTTTGTTTTTAAAGAAGTGAGGTACAGGCCAGAGTCGCAGGTGGTAAGAAGATTCACCAAGAGAGAGCAGGAAGCAGAACAGGCAGATGTACTGAAATGCACTGCTGAGGGGAGCAGCGGGTGGTGGTTGCTCCCCAGGTGGCCAGGGATGGAACTCACACCCAGAAGGTCGCGGACGCACCCAGAAGGTCGCGGACGGCCTCACAGCAACACTGCGCCTCAACCCTCTGTGCCACCAGGGAGGCCCAGAAAGCATCAGTTCTTAAGGAACACATATCCGCAGGAGCCACACACTATAATACAACATATGAAACAAACACCTGTAGCAGCCATGACTTGCCTTCAAAGAATATAGCCTAAGCGGAAAATTATTACCACAAGGTATACACAAAGGTTCAGCCATAGGACAAAACAATGCTCTTAAAAGATTGAATAAAAATCAACAACAGTCAATGCATAAATGAAGCAGGATCCACCTGACAGGATAGCATATAGATTTTTTCAAAAAAGGGTTATCTAGGGTTCAATGTATTAACTTTGAGTTTTTAGAGTTTATGAACTCAGATAGCACTGAGTGCTTTTTTAATCAATGAACAGTGTTAAGGGAAAAAAAATTAAGGAGACTACTCTGTACTGACAAGGAACATTATGGCACAATCCTATCTTTATCAATATACACATAGAAAAGCTAAAATGAGTGGCTTGTATTTTCAAACCTCATAATGCTTTTCCTACTTTATATTTTTAAGTAAAATTTGTCTCAATCTATTCAACTCAATTCAAAAATGAGAGAAGTGACAATGATGAAACTCTAATTGGAATAAAAGGCCAATAGCGATAGATGAGATAGCTCCAAATTTCTTTACCACTTCAGGCTCAATTTCCACACTTAACCCTAGGTCAATGCAATGCCCTCATGCTATCTAGACCACAGTGAGCACTGTAATCAGAGCCTGTTCCATAAGTCTCTGTTTTCCCTTGTTTCCTTCCTCCCTAAATTCTTTTTTTTAAAGATCTGTTTATGCATACAAGAGCTGGGGTACAGGCCAGAGATGCAGGAGGGTGAGAGGATTCACCAGAGACAGTGGGGAACAGAACAGGCAGACTGACTGAAACACCCTGCTGAGGGGAGCAGTGGGCAAGACAGGGGAGGTCTGCTTTACCATGTGGGTTGCTCCCTGGCTGGCCAGGGATCATAGAGAGGTGCTTAACCCCTTGCACCACCAGGGAGGCCCTCCTCCCTAAATTCTTGTTAATAAAAAATGTTTTGAGAGGACCTCCCTGGTGGCACAGGGGTTAAAAGTCTCAGCACTATCAAGCTATAGGCAGCCACTGCAGCAAGAGTTTGATCTAGCCAGGGAGCTGACCCACATGTGCAGACCTCTCCTGTCTTGCCCACTGCTCCCCTCAGCAGTGTATTTCAGTAGATCTGCCTGTTCTGCTCCCCACTCTGTCTCTGGTGCATCCTCTCACCACCAGCCCCATCTCTGGCCTACACCCCAGTTCTTGTATGCATAAATAAAAGTAAAAACAAATATTAAAAAAAAATGTTTTGAGAAAAAGTATGTTTTATATTTGCTCTATTCAGACTTATAACATTGTCAAGAATTCCATTCACTTCTGTTGGGAATTTCTTCTCCTTTGCCTGCTTTTACTCTGGTCTTTTAGAACACTAAGAGAATTAAATCCAGCCAATTTATTAAATTCCTCTAATGTTCTAGGCACTCCCCTATGTGTCAGAGACTAGAAAGAAATAAGGACCCTGGCCTCAGGGAGTCAAGACAAGTAAATAATTAGACCACAGTGTGATAAATGCAATCACATAGGCCCTACAAAGGAGGGGGTAATTAACTAGTTATCTGAAGGGAATGACAGAAAAGGATATGATCCCTGGGCTAGGCTCTGAATGCTGAGCAGGACGTCATATGTACATAGGGCCAAGCATATTTTACCAGAACAGCAGCACTGGCTAAGAAAAAGATCTCCTGTCAAAGGAGCAGGAGTTCCACCTTGAGGGATTACCAGAGTTTATCCTGCTGACCAGTGTTGGTGGGACATGATGGGAGGCAAATGAGATTAGCAGCCCTATTAATGAAAGACCCTCAGGAAAATCCCCGACCCTCTGACACGACAATGTATTATTTTTAATTCCTCATGTGAAGCGAATGGAAATAAAGATCTTCCTAACACCAAGATCTGTGTGCCCTTTTCCCAGAAAAAGAGACTATTATAATAAGAAAATGTAACCTCTACACCATCTATAACCCAAAGCTTCTTTGTGCAGAGCTCAAGCCTTGCTATTTTATTTCTATTAGAAAAGATAAGCTGGCCCTCAGTTAGGAAGAACTGTGACTGGCTATCAATGCAGGCCCAGTCTGTCCTAAGGAAAGTAATAACAGGGGTCAGGAAACTCTATTTCCCTCTAAGTCACTTTTGGTTACATCTACAGCTTGACAGTAGCAGAACTCCCATCTTTTATTGTCACCCCCATTAACAGGAGAGCCAGGCCCCCCAAACAATGTTCATGTGAAGAGACTTCACATGGCAGAGGGGCTTCAAGGAGTGTAATTTTCATCTGAATGCTGCTTACCACTATCATGGGTGAGGAAGACAGGAACAATAAAAAAACTGTCTCCTAATGTTCTGAAATCTTGTTCCACTGCTATTTAAAAAACAAAAGTAATGGGGTCTCCCGGGTGGCATAAGGGGTTAAGCACCACATTATGAAGCAATCCACAGCCTTGCAGCACAAGTTCGATCCCCAGCCAGCCAGGGAGCAACCCACATGGCGCAGCAGACCTCTCCTGTCTAGCCTGCTGCTCCCCTCAGCAGTGTACTTTGGTCAGTCTGCCTGTTCTGTTTCCCACTCTGTCTCTGGTGAACTCTCTCACCCCCCCCCACACCTCTGGCCTGTACCCCAGCTCTTGTGTGCATAAATAAATAAATCTTAAAAAAACTATAAACAAAACAAGCAGCCCATGCTTTCTTCTACAATTTCTAGTTTCACTTGCCATTTGTACTGTAATCTTCCTCTCTGGAATTTCAGTCTAAGGCGGCAACAAAGCTGAGGAGCTCTATCTTCCTCACTGATTTGTACAATATAAATACAGGCATTTGCATTCATTTCTGCACTCCATTCTGGTCCAGCCATGGCCTAGGATTTGTTAGTACCATCTGGTTTTACCATCAGAACAGATTTCCTTATCTGATAGGGCTTCCCACTCTGCTTTTCTAATCAGAACTCTCCACTTTCCTATCTTTCACACTTTTCCATGAGAACTCTGGTATGTCTTATTTCTCAGAAAAATCTTACTAGTATTTTAGTGTGGAATTGATTTTATAAACCATTCATAAACTTGGAACCTTACTTTTATCAGCATCTGATATCTTCCTATTTAATTCTATCTTTCTGTAACTTCAGCAGACTTTAATTTTTTTTCCCTATAGATCTTGATTTTATTTTTAATCTAGGTATTCTCATTTTTAGTCACCATTATGAATGAACTATTCCCTTTCAATTTTCTAATGGCTTTTGTGTTCATATGAAAACACTACAAAGGGCTTCCCTGGTGGCACAAGGGGTTAAGACACAACCTATAAAACAGCACGAGATAGATCCCTGGCCAGGGAGCTACCCACATTGTGCAGCAGACCTCTCCTGACAGGCCTGCTGCTCCCCTCAGCAGTGTATTTCAGTCACTCTACCTGTTCTGCTCCCTACTCTGTCTCTGATGAGTCCTCTCACCCCCCACCTCTACGGCCTGTACCCCAGTTCTTGTATGCATAAATAAATAAATCTTAAAAAAAAAAATAGAAACACTACCAATTCTTGTGTATTATAGTTAAAGCAAGTAAACTTACTATTTCTGTTTCTTAGTGTATTTGCTTCAATATCCACAATGTAACATCACAAATATTTTTTGCCTTTTTCTTTTAAAATATCTTCCTTTCTTCTATCTGATAAGATTGGCAAATACTTCCTGAACAATATTAAATTATGGCTATAGCGAAGACCCTTATATTTTTTTCCTGACATTTCATGGGAACTTTTGGAGATATCACCAATGTGTCACTCACTCTCTCTCTCTTTCTCTCATACACACACACTCTCCTCTCTCTCTCTCTCAATATTAATATGGCTTCTAGTTTGAGAAACAAGAAACTCTTACCACCTACATGTTCATAAACCAAATCCTAGCGGTTTCATGTTTATAAAGGGAAACAAATCATCACACAAAAATGCTCACTGATCAACTGGCCCGTATAAAATGCAATCCACTCAGGTAAACTTTCCAGCCTGTTCAGCTTTAAGACTGTGCAATCATGAAGCAAAGCATGTCCCTCCAGTGCTATCATATAATTTCACCTGAAAATTATGCTAAGAGGGCCTGCCTCCCCTGGTGGCGGTTGAGTGCTGGGCTGCAGCGCCGCCGGTTCGTTCCCTGTTCCCAGACCGCCGGCGAGGGTCCCACCCCCCCCCAAAAAAATATGCTAACAAACCTAAAATTTCACTGTCTTTATGTTAAGACTTTGTATAGCTGCAGTTTTTTTTTTTTTTATAGAGGCATGTTTTATTTATTTATTTGTTTGTTTGTTTTGTTTATACAAGCACTGGGTACAGTCAGAAGCACCGGAGGGTGAGAGAATTCACCAGAGCCAGAGCAGGTAACAGAGCAGGCAGAAGGACCGAAGTACACTGCTGAGGGGAGCAGCGGGCAGCAGAAGAGGTTTGTGCGCCGTGTGGGACCCTCCTCTGGTGGCCGGGGAGCAGCCGGGGATCGAACCAGTGCCGCAGAGGCTGCAGGCAGCTTCGCAACCCAGCGCTCAACCGCTGCGCCACCGGGGAGGCCCTGTATAGCTGCAGTTTTAATTTAAGCTCCCACCCAGCTAATTACTAGGGAATTATGTTACCTATTGGAATTTAATTCCATCTTTCTAGTACTAATAATTAACTGAAAATAAGGCCTCTTAAGAATTTTCAAACATGGGAAGGGAAAAAATAAATTTATTCCTATTTTATTAAAGTTCAACCACCTCCACCCCCTCCTACCACCATTAAATCTATCTTGAACTTTGGTCAAATATATTTAGGAAACTGCTAAGGTGATTATATGGATACCAGAGAGAGAGATCACTGTAACAGTTAAGAGTTGAAACTTATTGCCTGGATGTAAATCCTGGCTCAACCACATGTCTCTTGTGTGTCCTGTGACAAGTTACTCAATTTCATGGTTTCATTCCTTGTAAAATAAAGACGTTTATTTCATAGGTTGGCTCAATTAATTGAGTTAAAAATGTATAGCACGCTGCAATGTTGTCTAGAGCACACCAGGCACTCAACAAGGGTGAACTAGTATTGTCTTCTCTAAATGTGTTTACTTGGTGTATACATTAGCATACTTCTTGGTAATGACTCACTCTAGTAATGGGATGAATCCTATTTGACAGTGGTGAAATACTATTTTACTGGATTACTAAGTATCATTTGCTAATATTTTAAAGTTTCACATCAAATTTTCAATTTTAGTACTACTATCTTAATGTTCAAGTCTAGGCACCAATGTTTCTGGTTTTGTAAAAAAGATTCTGTCAGTTTTTTTTTCCTTCCTTATGCTGGTGAGCAATCTAAAATTATAAAAATTGGGTCTCCCTGGTGGGGCAAGGGGTAAGCACAGCACTATGAAGCAACTTGCAGCCTCTGCAGTGCGGGTTGGATTCCCGGCCAGCCAGGGAGATACCCACATGGTGCAGCAGACCTCTCCTGTCTCGCCTGCTGCTCCCCTCAGCAGTGTACTTCGGTCCATCTGCCTGTTCTGTTCCCCGCTCTCTCTCTGGTGAATCCTCTTACCATCCAGTGCCTCTGAGCTGTACCCAGTTCTTGTATAAAAATAAATAAATCTTTTTTAAAAATTAAAAAATAAATTATAAAAAGGTCTGGTTTGGTCTTTTAAAGCACTTGCTGTGTTATAAATAGACTTGAAAATCTTGTGTACTTGAATTCGTTTTTTCTTGGGAAGGGTAGCCAATTTACCTGGTTTACATTCCCACCACCCCAGCAAAGTACCAGCTTTGAAATTACCGATTTTACTATTTTCCAGTCTTTAAATTTTTCCCTTTTTACTCCTTTGTCTAGGTTTATTTCATTATAATTTCTTGAGTTAGATGCTTGTTTTTATTTACTCCTTGTTTCATAATTTGAATGGTTATGGCTATGTATTTTCCTTAGAACAAAACTTTGATTACTACTTCTTAAGACACTGGAGAATTTTAGTCAAATCAAAAGTTGCCTTGCCATCTGTATAATGTCCTTGCCACAGTGGATCTGATTTAGGATTATATGCACCCCTTTCCAGAGCCCCAGCCTGTTTTGGCTTTGTGTATCTTGTATTGTTACTTATGAGCAGGAGAAGAGCATCTCTCTAGTGGCCCAGAGGAGAGACCCTATGAGGATGGATCCTGGTATCTGACAACTGTCCTTGGTCTCCCAAGGTTCACTGACAAAACCTTATGCTGACTTTCATTGATGTGAAAACAAAGCAGCAGCAGGGAGCTGAGTTCAAACTTCTTAGAGGTCTTCTGACCACAAGAGGATACTTGTCAGACATCATAAGAGTCTGAAATATCTAGGCTGACTGACAGTCTAGCCACTGACGGAAAAATGAAATAGCCACTTCTAAACGCAGTCATCTTTAAGCCAGATAATGCTGAATTAGTTTGTGGAAGGAAAGAAATGAGAACGTACAGTGGCCATATTACAATAAGAAATGTTAAAAATGCCCATTTTATCCTAAAATCGTAGTCAATTCTAAATAAAAAGGATTTTCTAGCACAGATATGAGAAAGCTATAGCTCTGAGATGTAACCATCCGTGGTCTGTAATTGTGTTATTCTAATTTGCTATTCTGTATCTTGAAAAGCATTTTTGCCAAAAAAAGGCCAAACTTCCTTCTTCATATCTATTCATACTTTAGTACTTTTATAACACTAAGTCACACTTGTAGATTCACTTTTGAAACTGTTAACCTGTTGCTGACTTTACTGTGTCAATGCACGTTTCAACAGCTGCTTCCCTTAATTCAAGGTACAACTTAAGTATGTCAGCATTTCTTTACACATCAGTTTTAGGAAGTGATTTATCTCTTTTGAGAAGAAATTAAAAAAACAACAAACCATAGCTTTATTTGTTTAAAACAGACCTCCTACCTATTACAGTGTACTCTTAACCAAGGAAAGAAATTTATTTTTAGTTAAAAAAAAAAAATACTATAGCTGTCTGAGAAAAAGTTTGTCAGGGTAGAGTTTGATCATATTAATCACTGAAGTCTTCTACATCCTTCCTTCTGACTGTTTCAGCTGGAAGGTATGAGTTAACAACTCTTGTAAGTACTGCACTTGTCAACCTGCGATTAGCCAACACTTAATAAACAACTTAGCAAAGAAATACTTTACAGCTAGGTTACATTCTGCTCTTCAGTTTCACAACAATGTTAAAATTAACAAAAATATTCAGATCAGAGAAGTCTGATCCCCTATATTTAAATCATATTGGGATAGTGGCCCTGCACTGGTCCCTTAGAGAGAAGTGTCTCTAGGCTTATTACAGCACTAAAGTGGATAACCAAGGAAGGGGACCCTGTGCCAGCAAGGCTGCTAGTCAGGCAAGCAATAGGAAGATCCCACCCCTATCACCCGCTGATGGCTTGTTTCCCACCACAAAGGGTGGAGACTAGGGGTGGAGGCCTGTGGGTGAGGCCCATTCCACTAGCCTTGTGCTTGGTGCATACTCCACGGAATTTCTCAGATGGTATGGTATACAACTGCCAGACCAATGGCAGGCCTCCCAGCTCCCAAATTTCACTTTAACGCACATAGGATTACACAATATACTGCAACAATTTATGGATGTAGTAAAATTTTGTTTTCATACACTGAACACGTAACATTTTAATTCTAAAGTCGCATAACAATGTATGTGCCTATATTATTTGTGCTCTCAAGCAACACAATTTTGTGAACATTCATTTTTTATTTTTATGGGAATGCTACTTGCATCACATTACAAAATTTTCAGAATCAAGTTACTTTATCCAGTTTGTCATGACTCCAGTATAAAGGGTACTGCTATTAAACAGATAATTGTGGCTAACAGAAGTTAGTCATTTATTGCTCACTATTTTGAGTGAACTATTTTAAGAAATTTTAAGGATATTATCATACTTAAAAAAAAAAAATAGGCCTGAACACAGGGAAAAAGGAATGTTATGAAGCCCTTCTAGATTTCATAGACTTAAAAGTGTCCCTCCAGTTTTATGCTACACAAGAATGGTGTGAATAGATTATTAATTTAACAAGAGAAGGAAGGATAGTATATACAATATTCTAGGGCAATGGAGTTTGGAATTGTGCATGTTTTTACCATGAACATGGCTTAATTTCTTTGCTGACCTGATCTCTATAAATTCTGGATAATTCTTTGCAATTTATTGCAGAATTTATTTATCATAATTTTACACTTGTTACATTTTACCTAAAAACCTATTTCAACCTCAGGAAGCAAAGTTTCATGAAGCTGACTTTCAAACTTTTAACACTCACTGTAATTTACAGTCTACATGGATAAACAAGACCCCGATATGACCTCGGCACAAAGGTCTTTGTGCAAAAACTGGGGAGAAGGCCATTTTAATTCTCAATGGATGTGCACTCCCAAGTCAACAGGCCTGAGTCAGCATTCAGAACAAAATAAGCCTGGATTCTAGCCCTAGTTACCAAGCTATTTTGCTGCTGCAAATACAAAGCAATGTCTATAACTTAAAAATTCACTTTTCTGGACTTATTATAATTATACCCTACCAAAGAGAAAACAGGGAAGTCCACTCCTCTTAGGAAATAAGTCTGATTTCCCCCCAAAAAATACATTAAGATGTGAGTCCAGACCTAAAAGCGCCTTGTACTCTGGAACCACTAGAACCTTCTGGTTTTATGGACTCCTCTCACCGAAAAGCCGTAGGAGGTTCAACCCGGCCGGGTCACTGCTCAGCGGCAGATAAACAAATGAAAATGAAGAACCGCCGTGCAGAGCTGAACCAAACAACATAAAGATTATATCTGCCGAAAGGGCAAATACTACTGAGGAATCGAGATGCTCTATCTAGCTACGCTCACCACCAAATAACTGGTTCAGACACTTAGAATAACGCCGCCTCTGACCCCTCGCCACCACGACCCCAGGACCACCTCCCCAGCCCAGCAGCAAAAGCCTCAGACAACGGAATCTCCCACAGCGCGATGCAACATGGTGTCGCAGCACCGCCTGGGAGGATGGCTGCACTTACCTCTCTCCAGGCGCCCGCTCCCTCAACCTGTGGCCAGGAAAAAGGAAGGGGGCTGGCCACGACGGCCTAGACCGCTTCCCTCTCTGACATTCAACAGAGTCAAGGGTTCTGGAAGTCCAGACACCGAGGGGCAGGGGCCCTTTCGCGTTCCAGTGCCGCCAGCTTCGCCTTCCTCGGGCGCAGGCGAAGCCCGGCTCCTCCCCGCTCTGCGGCTCGTGCGCGCCGGGGACGCGCCCGACTGCAAACACAGCCCCCTTCTCTGCAGAGGGTCACCCCAGCAGCCCGACGGGGCCTCTAGGCCAGCACGGCGGCAGGCGAGAGAGACGCGCGAGCGGAGGACCCAGCCCGCGCGAGGCGCCAGCCCCGGCCCCCGCCGCGGCGGGCCCCACCCGGGACGGGGCGCGCGTGAGCGGCCGGGCGCGCCGGAGGCGCAGTGCGCGCGCGAGGAGGAGCGGGCCGCGGCGGCCGCGCCACAGGGCCAGCGCTGGGCGGCCTCCTCGGACCCGCCTTCGTGCTTCCACGCGGCGGCCGGGGGAGCCCGGTGCGTCCCTCTCGCCCCGCATCCGCACTCACCCATCGCCGCGGTCCCCCGGCGCCCAGGCTGCTAACCGCGCGCCCGCAGGTCGAGCCCGCGAGCCAGCGAGCCCGCCAGCGAGCCCCCGCGCAGGCGCAGACCTTCACTGACCCCCAGGGCGTGGGGCGGGGCGTGACGCTCTCGACGCCGTCCCAGCCGCGTCACGTGAGGGAGACGCCGGCGCTCCGACTCACCCTCAGCCCGCAGATAGGGGACACCGGCCCCGTCCGCCTGCCCGCCTGTTGCCGCGGGCAGGTTGGGGATCACCCGTTACTTCTGCCGTTACCTCTGCCGGAAATCATCGGGGCTCCGCCGGGTGGACTCGCCGAGCCGTGGTGCACTACGGTGGCCTCACCGTGCCAGAAACAGCCAACGCGTTCTTGGGCGTGCGCTTTTCAGGAGGACCAGAGGCAATTAAGTTGGAGGCGGCGAGCGCTGAAGACTTGGAAGTGTCCCGCCTAGGTCCCCTTTGTAACCTCGTTAGATTTCATTCAACTCCGAGTAGCCAACTTAGGAGTATCCAACTCATCGATGCCACGGTTCAAAGAACACCTGTGTGTGCTTTGGGTATTACAGATAACTCATAAACCCTGTTTCCTTTCAACCTCAAACAACTTGAGGGTCTTGGATTCCAGTGTGCCAGGCCTATTGGCCTGGAGCCCTGAGTCAGGTCACAAAGCCTTGACAATTCCTGGGAGTGTTCTTTGAGAAGTTAACTGGTCCATGGGCCTGAAATCCCTGTCTGAAAAGTAATGTCTGCTTTGCAGGCATCCCTCAGCCCTCCTAAAAATCACTGAGAATAATGGTCTGACTGTAACTTGTGAACTGGAAGGTATAACCCAGATGTGAGGAATTGAGAAAAACTGAAAAGTCAGTCCAGTGGGAAGGGGCTCTTTAGGAGGTTCCTCAAATACGTGAAGTGAATTGCACTTCTCTTTCTCGGGGTTAATCTGAAGGGTAACTCCACTGGGTAAAGTATCAAGGGATCAGCTCTAAGTGCAGACACGTGGCATCTAATTAGTGCACAGAGATAGATTTGGGGCTCCACAGGTCAAGGCAAGACCACAAAATTGTTTGGAATGAGCAGCAGGTGGGGAAGGGCCTTCAAAATTATGTTTTCCCTATCTTGTGTGAAGTCCTATTCAGATGTATTATTCGAAGAATAAATAATCCAGGCTGGCATTCAACGTGTTTATAAGCATAAATAATTTTTTTCAGACCAGAATAGAGAGTTTATTCTACTGTGGTAAAACCTGAAGAAGAGGAAAAGATGGAAATTAGACACACAATTGGGACACAACATATCAAAAGAGGGAGGAAATCCCAGACCAACAGGAACACTCATCTGAAGCTGAGCCAGACCATTTCTCTTAGGCTGCAGGCCACAGTGCTGGCCTCTGTCCCTCTTAGTTCACTGTCAAAAATCCTCAGACCCTTAGTTGATTCTGCTTGGGCATCTGAATGTTAGCTTTTTTTTAACTTAGGATTTGTCATAAAGTTAGCTTTTCATTTCTCTCTGTCCCCATCTACCCATTTTTTCGTCCATTATTCAGTCTCTTAAATTGCTCTCCAGTCTCCATATGAACTGTCAGATAATATCCTCTAATCTAATCTCTCATTATCTCACTCCAAATCTTAAAACTCTCCAATGATTCCTTCTTTTTTTTTAAAGATTTATTTATTTATACAAGAACTGGGGTCCAGGCCAGAGGTGCTGGGGGGGGGGGCGCGCGGTGAGGGGATTCACCAGAGACAGAGCCGGAAACAGAACAGGCAGACTGAGGAAATACACTGCTGAGGGGAGCAGTGGGCACAGCAGTGGGCAGAGGTCTGCCTTGCCACGTGGGCATCTCCGCGGCTGGCAGGGATCGAACTGGCGGCCGGTGGGGATCGAACTGGCACTGCAGAGGCCAGAGGCTGGGGACAGCTTCACAGCACTGCGCTCAGCCACCTGCGCCACCAGGGAGGCTCCAGTGATTACTTCTTGCCTCCTTTAACTTGGCAGAGTATGCCTTTGTCCCGCCCCCTATCTGTCCACCTCACCCTCATTGGGTGCCACAGCCATGTTCACTATGACGGTATTGTGCAAATGCTTGTGCTGTTTCTCATTTCTCTGCCAATCAAACATGTTAGCCTTTCAAGGTCATTTGCCTCCTCCTCTAAAACACTTGTCCTAGTCACCCCAGGCAAAATTGATTGCTCTTACCTTTGCCTTCCCATAACAGCTCTGTTGGGGCAGGCCTAACATTCTGCCTTATGTTGTAGGCACTCATGAAGGTGTCTCCCTTTACCACTATCCCCAGGGGTGTCTGACTTGTTTCTGGTCCTTGGGAAAAAAGGGTGTTTGTCCAAATAAAATGCTGCTAAAGGGGACCTGGGTTCTTGTGAACGAAGACATGGGGATACTGTTGGTGGATATTGCTTAAATACTCTCCACTCCCCCAAAATGCTTTCTAGACAGCCATCTAGTGCCCTCGCACTCCATGGGCCTTTATGTCCACAAAAATAGCTTTGTGCAGGGACCTGCCTGGTGGCACAGGGGTTAGAGACAGCGCTATCAAGCTATTGCCAGCCATTGCAGCACAAGCCAGCCACTGTAGCACAAGCCAGCCACTGCACACGTTTGTTCCCTACCCAGGGAGCAAGCAGACTTCATGGCGCAGCAGACCTCTTCTGCCTTGCCTGATGCTCCCTCAGCAGTGTATTTCAGTAGATCTTCCTGTTCTGTTCCCCACTACCTCTGGTAAATCCTCTCACCCCCCACACCTCTGGCTTACACCCTATAAATAAATCTTTAAAAAAAAAATAGCTTTGTGCAAGCTCAGGGGAGTCTGCTGCTATGAGTATCTCTGCCCAGATAAGGTCACCTGTGGTCATTCCCTAGCAAGGGGTCAGTGACCTTGCTTTCTCTTCAACTCTCATTTCCCCTGGCCTCTGCAATCGTTGGCCTATCTCTGCCACTCCCTCTCGCACACCCCCAGGCTCCAACAACAGGTCAGCCACTGCTGGTTTGCTTCCCTGAACTTGCTGCTTTCTTTAACAGGCCCCCAAACTGCATGTTTTTTGTCCTTTGTGCCTAGAAAGCTCTACCTCATTCATGTCAAACTCCTGTTCACTCTTCATTGCTCAGTTGATACAGAGGCTTTTTGCTGCTTTCCCTGACCTGACCTCACTGGCTGACCCTGCAAAAGTTCCCCCATGGTGCTGGAGGAGAGGAAAGGAGAGGGATAGGGTATCCTCCAACACATTCAACCTTACTGTAGCCATGACAGTTCTGGTCTGTGAGCTCCAAGATTTGCTCCCTTTCTCCTTCACTATTTTTAAAACCCACATCAATTTAGCAACTCGCATGCATCTATATATCACACCTATAACAGAGACAGAGTTTTTTACCCCCACAAGCCCGGAGATGGTCTAGTCTATTTCACTTATTAATTTATTTTCAAGCTGATGGAGACCCATTAAATCAGTGAGTTTCAGCCTCGTTTTACATTAGAATTATCTGGGTAGTTAAAAAGAAAACAAAAAAATCAAAATATCATTCCACACCCTACAATTGATTGATCTGAGTAGGGACTTGGGCCTTAGTGTTCAGTCCTGTTGATTCCACAGACCTGCTGTACACAGGCATCACTGGGGAGCTTGTTAGAAATGATTTCCTGGCACAGAATCTGTATTTAATGAGACCACTTGACAGATTGAAAAGCTGGTGACTAGAATCTAGAAAATCTTAGGTCTGGTCCCAAGTGAGACCTACTACAAAATCAGAATTTCCAGGGGATGGGCTGTCATTAACACAAACTCCAGGTGAGTCTTTTCTGGCACTATTGGGGAACAACATTTTTAAATTGATATCCTGATCCATAATAATGACCTAAAGTTTGAAACACTGGGGCCTGCAGGGCTCCGAATGTGAGTTGTAGAACCTGCTGGCCAGAGGGCAAGTCAGAACTCAGTACTAAGTAAAGATAATCCATGCTTGAGACAGGCACACACCAAGCGCTGTGAGTGTTTGTAGGGGAGGAAAAATGCATTCGCTGAAATCAGGAAAGTCTGCCCAGCTGAGGCCATCCAGAAAAACATAACTAGTATTTAAATACCATGGCTCCAGAAAAGACATGGGATGGAAAGGAGTGTGTAAAGAGGATATACCAGGGCCTCCTTGGTGGCACAAGGGGTTAAGTCTCAGCGCTATCAAGCTATCAGCAACCACTGTAGCACTCCAGTTCTTACATATTTTGTCTTTTTTTAAAAAGATTTATTTATTTATTTATTTATGCATACAAGAACTGGGGTACAGGCCAGAGGTGCAGGGGGTAGAGGATTCACCAGAAACAGAGTGGGGAACAGAACAGGCAGACTGACTGAAATACACTGCTGAGGGGAGCAGTGGATGAGACAGGAGATGTCTGCTGTGCTGTGTGGGTAGCTCCCTGGCTGGCGGGGAATCGAACTTGTGCTGCAGAGGCTGCAGAAAGCTTCATAGTGCTGTGCTTAACCCCTTGAGCCATCAAGGAGGCTCTCTTGTATATTTTATTTAAAAGTAAATAAAATAGGGCCTCCCCAGTGGCGCAGCGGTTGAGCGCTGAGTTGTGAAGCTGCCCGCAGCCTCTGCAGCGCCGGTTCGATCCCCGGCTGCTCCCCGGCCACCAGAGGAGGGTCCCACATGGCACGCTAGACCTCTCCTGCCACCCACTGCTCCCCTCAGCAGTGTCCTTCGGTCCTTCTGCCTGCTCTGCTCCCCGCTCTGGCTCTGGTGAATTCTCTCACCCTCCGGTGCTTCTGACTGTACCGAGTGCTTGTATAAATAAATAAATAAATCTTTAAAAAAAAAAATAAAAGTAGATAAAATAAATGTTTAAAAAAAAGAAAAGGGGGTGTAACAAGCTGCTGGTTCTCGAGACCTTGCTCCTGTCCCTAAACTTGGCCTTTGCCCCAGGCACACCTACAGGCAAGAGCCTATACCAGCTGGTAAAAAGCAGAAGGGTTGCTGACCTCTAGGTGAAATCATGTGACACCTTACTTGGTATCTAAGTGACACATACTTGTGAAATGCAAACACATTTTTATCTAGCAAAGGCCAAGTCAATCAAACATTAAACATTTGCACAATACTTTGTGGGTTTTCCAAGCAGATACATGATAGTTATTTCCTCTGATTTTCACATTGTTTGTGTGCTCAGAGAAATGCTGTGACCCGCGACTTGCGTGAGTTTAGAACATAGCAAGAGGTGAGGCTGGAGCACCAGTTGCTCCACCGTTTTAGGGAACAGATGCACAGTTCAGTAGGTGATGTCTGGCGCTTGGGAACAGGATTAGGTGGAAGTTGAGCCCAGGACTCTGATTGTCAGACACCCATGAGGACCTGGTTACAAATACGGGTTCCTAGTGCACCTCCACCCCCCCACCCCAAGACCTACTGAATCAAAATCTCTAAGAGGAAGGGCTTAGGAATTTGTGTTTTACAGGAGCCACCTGGTGAACCTTTCAGTCAGCCAAGCTGGGAAGCACTGCTGTGGGAGACTAGCCTGCGGCAAGTTTAGCACCTCAGGGCGGGGAATCAATCCTAAACCCACCACTGCTTGCTTGTGTAGCTGGGCCAAGCCCTTCCCCTCTCTGAGCCTCACTATCTTCATCTTCAAAATGAGGTGCCTATTTTCTGAACCCCTAAAGGAGGATCCCCAGGATACTAGACCCAGCATGGAGGGGGCACTCATTCTCCTTCACATGGTTGCTGGGAGTGGGCTGGGAAGCCATAGAATGCTGGGTCTGAGTCACTCAAAACTCTAAATATCACCCTTTTCTTTTGCTCCTGGGGAAGAAGGGACTACCTTGTTCTTTCTAGTTCCTGTGCTGTGACACACCCCTCCTCTTTATTTATTTATTTTTAAGATTTATTTATGCATACAAGAACTAGGGTGCAGGCCAGAGGTGTGAAGGGATGAGAGGATTCACCAGAGACAGAGTGGGGAGGAGAACAGGCAAGACAGGAGAGGTCTGCTGCGCCATGTGGGTAGCTCCCTGGCAGGGGATCGAACTCATGCAGCAGTGGCTGCACATAGCTTCATAGAACTGAGACTTAATCCCTGGCGCCACCAGGGAGGCCCCACCACAACATTTGACTTCTACTTTCCCTGCCAGTCACTCCACCTTCGGAGCCTGTTTTTCATCTGCACAGCGGGGGGGTTCTCCTGGGGGGAGCCCAGTGCCCCGGATACCCTGTGCATAGAAACTCTATCATCACTACAGCATTTGACAAATACTTACTGAACATCCATGCTAGTGTGGACTCTACATTTTATTAACATTTTGATAATGGAGATGGACAATAAATAAATGAACAATACATGTTTAGTATTTTAACAATACACTGCATAGATGATATTTAAATAATAAAGGTTTACTATTGGAATAAACAACCAATGTGGTAATTATTTAAATGGTAAACACAATAGATGTTTATTATTTAAATGATAATTACAGTGTGTTAGCATTAATTTAAATAACAAATATAGATGGGCTGTCAGAAGATGCCGTGGTGGGGAAATGCAGAGAATCACTCTCGATTTCAATCTGGAGAGGAAATGGATCTTAAACTCTGATCCTTTCTAGCAGATGTGCAGCAGGGCTAAGGCATCTTTCAATTTGCAAACGGGACTCCACTTTCATCTCCTTCAGGAAGCCTCCCCAGAACCCCAGTTCATTTAAAATCCTGTGTCTATAATGGGCTCTGTGCTTCCCACCTTGTTCTCATCCTAGCTGCCATTAGCTGAGGGTTGATGAAGCCACGGCTTACTAAGGGAATTTGTCCCACACTGCCTGTTAGCTATGCAATAACCCGGTGAGGTCGCTTCTCTCCTCTCGTGGCATTCTACAACAGAGGAAACGGAAACTGCGCCTCACCCAGGTCTCACAGCTGGAAAGGATGGAGTCAGGATGTGAAAGAGGGCGGCCCCAGGGGTGACATCTGTTCCTCTCCTCACCTGCCTCCACATTCCTGGAGGACAAAGCTGCTTCTGAGCTGCCCCACCCCCACCCATCCATCCAGGAAACACCTAGGGGCAGAGGGTGTCTGTTGAAGGGAAGGGAAGGGTTTTGGGGTCACACTAGGAGCATGACCAACTGTTTCAGTTTGCCCGGGACCATCCCACTTTTACAAAGTCCTGCATCCTGGAAGTCCTTCTGGCGGGGGATAATTGGTCTCCTACGAGGGGATCCCAGGTAGCCTCTTGACCTGCCCCTGGAGGCCCCAGGCCTGAACTCACCCTGGGAAGATGAAAGGAAATTGCTTAGCTCAGGCCTGCTGCTGGAATCTGAGAGACTAGTTTGCTGGCAGTTCTAAAATGTAACCAAACAGATTTTCTTTGGGGCCACCCCCAGACATAGCAATAGAAGGTAAACTGGTCTTCCTGGGGGAGGAGAAGCATGAAAGATGTCCGTAGTCATTGACCCAGTAATGCCACTGCTATGAATTCTCCTTAAGAAAGACCTAGAAATATGGATAGTGATTGCTAAACAAAGATATTCCTGGCAGAGCCAGCTATACAAAAACTTGAATAAGTTTTTTTTTTTTTTAAAGATTTATTTATTTATGCATGCAAGAGCTGGGGTGTAGGCCGAGGTGCAGGGAGGCGGCGGGGGGGAGGGGCGGGGGGAGCAGTGTGTGTGAGAGGATTCACCAGAGACAGAATGGGGAGCAGAACAGGCAGATTGACTGAAATACACTGCTGAAGGGAACAGCTGGCAAGACTGGAGAGGTCTGCTGCACCATGCAGGTTAACCCCCTGGCTAGGGATGGAACTCATGATGCATTGGCTGGCTATAGCTTGTTAGGGCTGAGACTTAACCCCTTGTGCTACCAGGGAGGTCCTTGAACAGTATGTTTTAACCACACTGACCCACTTATACTGTGCTTTGTTCCTGATACATATATTTGAAGATTTTTTTGAGATTTGTGACAATATGAAATGAATCAGGATGAACCACAGTCTAGAAATGATTTCCCTGCTTTAAGTGTGACTTGGAAACATTCAAATGAAAAGCCCCCAGGACCAAAGACAAAGTCCTAGTGGAAACCTGTGGGACAGATGACAAATACCCTTTCAGATCTTAGCCCACTACAGACACCTGTCTGGCATGATCTTAAGGGAGGGAGGAGAGCCCCAAGAATATCAGAGTACATTTTCTCATGAGCCTGCAGAGGATTAGAGATTCAAAGTAAAAAAGTGAACTTCTAGAGAATTGAGATTTAATATCGCTAATCATTTGTGGACTGAGAATCATACCTGCTGCTAAAGGGCCCATTCCCAGGGAGCTAGTGATCATTCTGTTTTGCTGAAAATGTTTTGCATTCAGGTGACTAGAGATTTTTTTCCACTCTAGCACTTGTAAGGGTTTCAATGTGTCGGGGATTGTAATGATACCTCCTGGGGTGGGGGTGGGGGAGGGAGGGCTAGGAGAAGCAGCTGGGGACCAGGAAGGCATTTTGAATAAATCCCCAGGTGATTCAGGAAACGATTCCTCCCCCACACTAGCTTCCTCTTCCCACCCCTTCCCAGGGAATCCTAGATCCTCCTTTCTTAGTCTGTGTCCTGTGCTATTTTTCAAGCAGAACACAGAAACAAAGACACAGTTTGACTCCTTAAGCAGGAGGTGTTGTGCTACAAAGGTGCTTGGAAGCAAACATTTCTGTGAAAACATATAGTGGTATATACATAAATTGAAACTATTACTATTATTTGCATTATACCCAACTAACACACAAGTTTGAATTGTGCAGGTCTACTTATACTCAGATTTTTTTCAATAAATATAATGCATTGGCCTTTTTTAAAATGTATTTTTATTTTTTAAAAAGATTTACTTATTTATGCATACTAGAACTGGGATACAGGCCAGAGGTTTGGGGGATGAGAGGATTCACCAGAAACAGAATGGGGAGCAGGACAGGCAGATTGACTGAAGTACACTGTTGAGGGGAGCAGCGGGCGAGACAGGAGAGGTCTGCTGCGCCATGTGGGTAGCTCCCTGGCAGGGGATCGAACTGGTGCTGCAATGGCTGTGATAGCTTCATAGGTTGCATCTTAACCCTTTACACTACCAGGGAGTCCCTGGACTTTTTTGTTTTTAAGATTTATTTTAGGGCCTCCCTGGTGGTGCAAGGGTTTAAGACCCTAGCTCTTGTGTGCATAAATAAATAAATCTTAAAAAAAAAAAAGGATTTATTTTATTTATTTATGCATACAGAGTTGGCGTGTAGGCCAGAGGTGCAGGGAGATGAGAGGATTCACCAGAGACAGAGTAGGGAACAGAACAGGCAGATTGACTGAAGTACACTGCTAAGGAGAGCAGTACTGAAGTATACTGCTGAGACAGGAGAGGTCTCTTGTGCCTTGTGGGTTTGCTCCCTGGTCTGGGATCGAACTCATGCTGCAGTGGCTGCTGACAGCTTGACAGTGCTGAGACTTAACCCCTTGTGCCACCAGGGAGGCCCTGGACATTTGTTGTTATTTTTTTAGATTTGCAATAACTTGAAAAACCTTGAGAACTAACTGCGCAGCCTAGGAATATTAAAAACATTAAGAAAAAGTTAGGTATGTGATGAATGCTTAAAATATATGTAGATAATCTCTTTTACCATTTACAGTATTATAAATGTATTTTTTCTTCCGCATGATTGTCTTAATAACATTTTTCTAATTTAAGAAAATTTTTCTAATTTGTAAGAAAATAGTATATAATATAACCAAAAAATGTGTTAGCCCATCATTTATGTTATTGTAACAGGGTGGTCCCCCATTGGGCTGCCCCTCTCCCTGCCCTGTAACATTATTAGTAAAGTTTTCAGCCAATGGCAGACTATTAGTAGTTAAGTGTTGGGAGAGTCAGAAATTTTAGCAACTGTGGGGGGAGGGGAAGTTCTGAGCCTCTAACCCCTCATTGTTGAAAGGGCAACTCTAAATATAATGAAATATTTGGCCATAAAAAGAAGGAAATTTTGCCATTTTGCAACAACAGATGAAACTTGAGTACATTATACTAAATGATATATTATGCAGAGAAAGACAAATGCTGCATATCACGTATATGTGGAATCTAAAAAAATACCCAAAACACCAAAACTCATAGAAATAGAGGCTAGCATGGCATTTGCCAGGAGCTTGGGGTGGGGAACAGGGATGGAAGGTGGAGACATAAGAGATGTTGGTCAAAGGGCACAAACTTGAAGTTATAAGATGAATAAATTCCAGGGATCTTAAATAAGTGGCTATAGTTAACAACATTGCATTATGTCGGGGTACAACACACTATATACTTGAAAACTGCTCACGGAGTAGATTTTAGATGTTCTTACCATACACTCAAAAAGTGTAATTATGTGAGCTGAAGGATGTCTATCAAATCATCATGTTGTATGCTTTATACTTACTTGATGAAATAATTGTATATATATATATAGAAGGAAAAAGACCAAAGAGATTTAGAATATTGAAAGTGCTTATCTTTGAGCTTAGGGTAATTCTCATGTTCTTCTTTACATTTTTCTGAAATGCACATTTAGTTCTTAGTTCCGTAAGTAAATGTTACTTTTATTACCAGAGAGTCAATAAATAACTGCATAAAATGGTTCTGTACTGAGCTGTTCTAATGCCCAATGCCCTTTGTAGTCTTACGCAGAGCAGAATGCAAGTAAGGGAGCATCAGAGGGAGGCTCCCAGCTCCTGCTCATGCAGCTTTCTCTGCCAGAAATGCTCCTATTCTCTGCATGTGATGCCTGACTCAGATGTCACTTCTTCTGCTCCTTCCCCTGCTGTGTGTACCTCTGTGACATCACCCATCATCTACCACTCCACAACGCCTGCCTCTTCTCCAGGACTCAAGTTTCTCTTTCTGTAACAGGCTCCTAGGGACTGGCTGCAATGTTCAGTGGAACCACATGGAGGCGCCAGAACCACACGTGACTTCCGGCTGCCGGTTAGCATACTGACCACTTTCAAATTCTCCCCCAAAGCCAAAGATGACATAGGTTCCTGTGGGCCTGGGACGCTAGCGCTTAGGAAAGAGCCAGCGATGAGAAATTGGCTCATAAGCTGTCTGAGGAAAATCCCCACCTTTACCCCAATCTCCCCTCTGTACTGGTCACCCTCAAGTACCTGAGACATGTAAAGATGGACTTGCTGTGTGACTTTGAGCAATCCCTGTCCCTCTGTGGACCTATTTCCGGCCCTCCTTACTGGGTCTCTGTACAGAGATGCAGTGGGGGTGGGGGATGGGGCATCTGTCTGTCCACCACTTCCTGTCAACTCTAGTTGAGGAAGATGTTTCCTGTGCTCAGCTTCCCACTCACCAGTTTGCCGCAGGCCCTGTTTCATGCT
Source organism: Talpa occidentalis (assembly GCF_014898055.3). NCBI lineage: Eukaryota > Metazoa > Chordata > Mammalia > Eulipotyphla > Talpidae > Talpa > Talpa occidentalis. The sequence goes on from NW_023605083.1 coordinate 52,612,664, forward strand.
CAATGGTTCTTAAATTGATCTGAAACAGAAATTAAACACTCTCCCCAAAACTTCCTAGAATATGAAATAGGATTTCAGAGGTGAACACCAGAGCCATTTTCTCTTTCCCTTTAGGAGACTCCTGGTGGTGGAACACTGGCACGGCCCTGGGCCCTTGGTCCTGGTGGGGCCTAGGACCATTGTCTGTCACCAGGACCACATGCCAAGGCTTTGCCCTTCCTCGAACAAGGTATGCATAGTGAGCCGTGTGTGTGTGCGTGCATGTGTGCGTGCGTGGACATGCTCTGGGGGACTTGAAAGTGTGGATTTTGGGTCACTGGAATATGGGAGAGGATGGAGGAGAGAATCAAGGCCTGAGTCCTGTGGAGTGTGGGGGAGACAGGAAACTGCAAGGGGAGGGAGGGAAGGGAAAGTTCCTCCAGGTCAGGGTGGGGCTCTGGGAACCACTTTGGAGCAGGCTGCGAGGTGTTCTGAGAACTGCTGGGTTACCCAGTGGGTCCTCAGGTGCTGATCTGTGTGTGACGGAGGGACTTGGGCTGCAGACCCCCGGGGTCCCTACCTGCCTCAGGTAGCACAACCGTCCTCTAGATGCTGGCGTGGATGGTGTGAAAGTGAACAATGGAGAAGTATGCTAGTCGGGTCACCTCACTGAAGGACTCGCCCCTCCAGGAAACCGGAGGCCAGCATGTCTCAGTCTTCCAGGAGACCAAGGATTGCTTCCTGGAGGCCCAGCAGCCTTGCCATCTGTTCCACAGCAGGCTCTGTCTCCCCCCACCCAGGCCCTGTCCAGCTCTCCCTGCTCACATCACCCATCCTGCATCCTTCAAGGCCCAACATTTCCTGAGGCTGGAGGCAGATTCAGTTCCCCTTCATCTGGGCTCCCACAGCCCACAGCCCCTTCATCTGGGATCCCATAATACCTTAGGCCCCCCTCTACTGTATCACGTGGAGTTGCGTGTTTGTTTTTCCCCCATACTGGAAACTTCCTGAGGGCAGGGGCTGGGTTCCTTTTGCTGCTTCTGCATCCACCAGGCCCAGAGGATCAACAGGCACTCAACAAATGTTTGCTGAACAAATTAATTTGTTCCCATTTAACGAGCTCATTAGGGCTTTATCTTCCTCCTAATTAGGAAGCAGGAAGTTTCCTTTTTGCCCTGTGACAATCTACCTTTGGGGATGATGGCAGAACCTCAGCCTCTGCAAGCAGAAGGCAATCACACTCGATTTCTGGAGCACACAATTGCATTTAAAAGAAATTAAAAAATGCTCATTTAATGAGGTGCATTTAAACACGACACATATTAAGAGCTTCCCATGAAATACACATTACTGCAGTTTCTCACACGTAAGTAGTGCTTTGCAGAATGAGGCTCCTGGCAGTGACAATCCTGAGAAGGGCTTGAGAGACTGAGGCCACCAACTGTGCCCAGAGAACACCTGAATGGGTCTCTGCAGGGTTCTGGAAGGTGCTCCTATGTCCAAGGCTGTGGGCTGTGCTGGCTTCCTCTGGACAATATGCCCCACTTGGTAACAATTAGGAAAGGTGCAGGGTTGGACCTGGCAATTTACTGGTTGCCTGCTGCCACCAGGCCTCTTCTTGGGCATCTCCCCGCAGCCCCAAATGCCAGCCTGCCCGTCTTCCGGGTTTCTCCGTGCCCGGTCCCTAGGGACTGACAGCAAATGGTAAGCCTGGCCGTCTGTTCCTGCTAGATTTCTGGATTAAGTGATGTCTACTTCCGATTCTCATCCAGAGCTTGGTTTTTGTAATTTTGCAAAGGGAATCTGATGTTGCGGCTGCAGTAGAAGCAGAGTGTCTGCCAAGGGCTCCACTTGGTGCAAGGCCCTTGCAGGAAGCTGAATCAAGATTCCCCTCTCCTCTGAGCCCACAGCCGCCCTGGGAGGAGACATGTAGCTTGGCTTGACTGGTCCAGCCTTCCTGTGTCTTTTCACTACTTTCCCGCAAAGGGCTGCCCATGTTAGTGTTTGTGATTCTCCTGATGGAACCCTCACACTGACAGGCAGGTGGGCCCACTCCCCACAAAGCCCCCTTTTATCTGTGGATGCCATCTTGTTTGGGGGGCCGCTAGTAACAAGGCCCTTGACTCCTCAGTGCTCAAGGACACAGCAACTGAAGTGGTCGTAGCATTGTGGTCAATAATGAAGCCAGCAAGGAAGGGAAAGAAAGGGAAAAAAGAACCCAAACCAAAACAACAGGCCTGTGGGCTCTGAGTAATGAGGCCCTTCAGTGGCTGGAGGTTGTGTTCTGAGACAAAATGCTGAGGGCGAGAGACTGTGTGGCAGGGAGCTTTCCCCCCCCCCCTCAAAGAAATCCAGCTCATTTTTTTTTCCTCCCATTAATTGGCAGCAGATGAAAAAAAAAAAAAAAAAAGGGCCAAAATAAAAACCAAACCAAAGCCAGTAACCTGAATGTGAGTGTTTCTGAAAGGGAAAAGCTGTTTCAATTGTTATATGTCCAAGAAAACATGAATACACGCTGACAGAGGAAACGGCCACAATTAGAGGAAGAAGAGGGAGAGGTTCATAAAATTAAGGAAAAAAATTCCTTTTAGCAGATCCCATCCTGTAAGCTGGCTCCTCTGCCGGCCTCAGTCCCTAAGGCAGCTGGAGGCTGGGCCTCCCAGGGAAACTTCTGGAAGATGGAGGCAGGGGAAGAAGGAAAGACCCAGGGATCCCTCAAAAGAGCAAAGGCAGGGCCAGAGGATAAAGCAGTTTGGCTTTTACTCAGACCACAGGCACCAAGCCTTTTCTGAGGTGAAATTGGCTCTGGAAGATTGACCACTGAGAAGGGTTGTGTGGCTTCTGTCCTGGCTGACCTGGCAGCCCCAGGAAATGCCTTGTAGGAATCTGGGATTGCCCGTGGGAGAGGAGGGGCTAAGGGGAAGTCTCACCCTGCCTCCTAGCCGTCCGTCTCTAACTGGGCCCTTGAGATCCAGTCTCCTTTGCTACCTATGTTTGGACAAGTGCCGGCTCTGCGCTCATTTTCTCATTCACAAAAAAAAAAAAAAAAAGGAAAGTGTGATTCACTCCAGGTATTCTCTTGCCCCAAAGGATGTTTTGGATAATGCAAGAAACAGGAAAAGTCAGGATGGACTCCTGGAGACTAGGCCCATGAGGCAGATCAGCTTGTGGGGTTGCCTTGACTGACAGACAAGAAGAGGGGAAGATGACCCAAGAGGACGACCAGCAAAGACAGATCGTCAGGCATACTGCTTTGGCCACAAACCGCAGCAGCCACCTCAAGTGACTTTTAAGTCCTGCTCTGCCCTGGCTGGCTTGACAGGCAGCCAGCGAGTCCTTTTCCATCTCCAGGCTTCTGTCTCGACACCTCCACAGTGAGGCTGAAGCATCTCTGAGGCCCTGGCAGTGCTGAACATTTAGACCTGCAGGTGATGTCCAAACTTGACCCTTCATCCTGGGGACGCCAGTCCCCAAACTTGTGTCTCGTGTAGCCTCCTGTGCAGACAGGCGGACGCAGGCTATGGCTGTAGCCCCAGTACCTCAAGACTTCAGTAGAGGGAAGCCACACCTTTCACATTGCTGGGTGGGATGCTTCAGTTTCTTCTGTTCGCATTTAATGGCAGTGTGGTAGGTGGCTGAGGAAGGAAGGAGAATTGAATCCCAGCGCCCTCACTGTCTTGGGAGGGTCTGCCCTGAATGTGTGGGGAAAACGTCAAGGACAGGGGTTAGATGGAGGGGAAGTGTAGAAACAGTGTGGACGACTGAGATGGCTCATGTCCCAAGAGGTCAGGATTCGGCCTTCCCCCAGAAGGAGGGTGACAGGCCACGCAGAGTCAAAAGCACACTGGCTATGGGGCCTGCCAATCTGGTTACCATCCTCTGTTGCCTACGAGCTATGTGATATTGGGCAAGTTACTTACCCTCTCTGAGCCTCCTTCCCCTACTTGTTAAGAGCGTCATACGGTGACACTGAGCAGATAATGGGGAGGAGGCCCTTTCAGACTGCTGGGTGCTGTGTACCTGAGGGGCTGACACAGATTTGGCATCAATGGCTGCTGCTGGCAGGAAGGAGAGCCTGGGTCAGGCTGCACCTTCCTGCAGGTTGACTCTCAGGGGGCATAACAACCCCTCTGCCCCCACGGGCCTATCCTACCACCCATGGCCAGAAACACCGTGCTCTGGGAAAGAAACCAGCATAAGCACTGCCCCCCTCAGAGACCCTCTACGATATATAAAACAAAGGGATAAGAATATATATTAAACGACTATTTTATTTACACACCCTATCCATAAATAATTGAATCCTTTTTGACTGCACGATGACTCCTTGAAGAGCTCCTAATGATTACACTGAGTGACTAAACGTGGATTAGTAGACTTACTCACATCTGAGTGTGACCATGTTCTCTCACATATGCGTGCACACACACTGCACACACTACAGGGGAGGTGGGCCTCCTGGGCCTCTGGGCTCTCAAAGCACCAGCCTTTGGCTCCCAGCACCAGTGGGGGGCCCTGGTGGGAAAACTGCGCCCCATACACAGGTGTGAATTTGTGACAGCTGGAGAACAAAGAGACACAACCCAGGGAGCTCCCGCCCCGCCCCTCGGAGCTGCTCTCCTTTGTTCACCCTGGAAGGCATCTCTTTGGATTTGCAAATATTTTAATTCACAGAAACTCAAGGAGGGGGTTGGGTGGGGGCTGGGTGGCTAGTGGCTGTCCCTCAGTCTGTTTCCAGGCCTTCTCCAGCCCCCGTAAGTGGCAACAGCATTCTAGAGACATGCAGCGGTGTGCTAGTACCATACACACAACACAAACTGGACGCGGCCTGCCGGGGCAGCCGGCTGGCCGGTGGGGGCCTCGGCTCCTCCACGTCTGGGCTCTGTCGGAGAGCAGGGCGAGGCTGGTCCACTCACAGGGTCCGCACAGCCACGGGGTAGAGGAGGGACAAGTGCTCGGCCCCTTTGATGGGCAGCTTTCTGGTGGTGTAGTAGTGGATGACTTCCGGGACAGTGTCGAACGGGGGGCTGTTCTGACCCAGAACGTATTTCTCTTTGGTTTTGGCCAGTTTCATGTGCATAAAGCCCTGGTTGCTCCTGTGGACAAAACAGAGGGTATTAGCATCTGCAGGGTGACAAAGGCCAAGCAGGAAAGGAGACAGGTGCGGGAGGGCTAAGGGGCTGGAGAGTGGTTTCTCAGAGAGCCACTCAATTCTGCCCCGAACAAGGGCATGCCAATAAGTCATACTCATTATGCCAGAGAACCCTCTGACCAAATGCCTGCTAGGGTGCAAGCATTCTCGCTGCCAGGAAGCATGGAACTGTTGGGGGGAAAAGGATGTCCTGAGCTAATCCCATACAGGCTTTGTGGACTCCACCCCCACTCCAGACCAAAGCCATCAGGACATTGGGAAAGACAAATCCCATCACCACCAAAGGGAAGATTGCTGGAATCTGAGGGTGGGGTCAAGCAGCCAGGTTTGGTATAAAACCAGACACGTGGGTTTTGGGGGGGCGCCCTTTTTGGCTCTCCACCAGCTCGCAGCGCTAGGCCAGCTCTGAGAGTGCCTTTGGGTTTCCAGGTCGGCGGATCGGGTAGGAAGCATTAAAGACTTTATTTCCCTATTTTCTCCCTGAGTTGTACATTTCCTCATTTCCCTTTCCCTTGTAAATAAACCTTTTATTAACCTTTTGTGTGTGCCTGTAGTGGAGTATTTATAAGTCCCTTTTAAGCGCGCAGGTGAGGACCCACAGCCAGGCAACCCGTTTTATATCGGGGCTGCTCCGTAACAGAACCAGCAACAACCATTGCTGCAGGAGCATTCTTCAACCTGGAGAGTTTCTAGGAATTTCTTCAGAAACAAAACCAAAAAATGCTCCCAAACTCAGTTCCTCCTATTACCAATGCAGAGGAAGTATTTTAGCTTTGCGTGGCAGGTGCAAAATATGTTTGTATCTTCAGTGAGCGGGCAGAGCAGTGGTCACGAGGAAATAGGATGTGGCAGGGATGACAGGCAAGCTGTTTCCAAAAATTGATGGCCTTCAAGGAGACTGTCACTGGGAGGGGGCTGTCTGGCCAGGCACGATATTTCCCAGTCCCCTTGCACCCAGGGTAGCCATGTGACTAGTTTCAGCTGGAGGATCTTGGGTAGAATGTGTGCTCTTCCTCATTTTCCCCCCACCCATGGCCTCCCCTCTGGGCTTCCTCCCTCTGCTCAGTAAAGTCTGAGTCCTCCATGACCCAGCCTGAGTGCTCTCTGCCAGCAAGTCTTCCAGGCTCTCATAGGCAGAGCTCCTTCCTTCCTCTGACCCCACTGGGTATACTCACACCTCCATTAGCACTGGCCTTCCTGAACTGCAATTACTTATCTATCTTCCCGATTCCCCCGAGAGCTTCACAGGGCAGGGCCCAATCTCATGTCCATAAGCCCTGAGTCTTCTGAAGAGGCAACGGGTGGTTTCCCCAGAAACCAGAGCAGAGTTCTGTCCCCATGACCCTGGAAGACTACAAGTTGCACCAGCAAGCTGGCTGGGGTGCAGCTCACTGAGGGCACTCTAGTCCCCCTCTCCCTGCTCCTTAGTGGTCCAGCTGCATCGGCACACTCACCCCACTGTCAACCTGCTTTTGCTCAGGCTGTCCTTTCAGCCTCAAGTCTGGCCTTTTAGGATTCCATCATGGCTTTGCCTTGGAGGTTTTACAGTTCAAATGCAAAGTTTAATTTACCGAGAATCTGTCACTTCATGACAAGGCTGGAGCTCTGACCTCGTGCTGCCTTCCCCAGAGACCACAGCTCGAAAAGGTGTGACCAGACCTCCTGGTTTCCAGGAGGTCAAGGCCACTGGAGAGGCTGAGAGCTCCGCAAGGACGCGGGGTCCGCAGCCTTTGTGAGCTCGCTCTGCCTGCTCCCAAGGGGGCGGTGGAGGACTGACATGTCTCTTCCAGTCGGGACTGGGGTCCCCAAGCTTACCAGTGCTTGCTCTATTAATGTGTCAATTTGGACTCCAGGACCATTTTCGAATGGGCAGAGCAAATGCTTAATGAAGTGCAGACACTGAGCAATACATCTGCTCATAATAATGTATTTAGAGATGTCACCCTCGGCTTAAAGGAAATCGTTTGGAGAGCAATTACATTTCAAGAGAGAATAATTCCTGTGAAGAACTGAAATTTAAATCAAGATTTTTTAAGGCTGACAATGTTCTAATTACAGCGCCTATGGCAAGTTCTGCTCCTCAGTGAAGGGTCATTTCATTGGAGAATTGTCGACACATAGAGAAGCAGGAGGCGCACTTGCTTCAGCTGTTAGAGGAAACGGTGTGTGCAGCAGCGAAAAATGCACAACCCCAATTGAGTGAAGTGTGAGAGAGAGAGAGAAGGGGGCAGGGGTGGGGTGGAAAAGGCTGGCCTGGAAAGGACTGCAGTTATGTGAATGAGAGGCTAAGAAAACCAGAAGAGTTAAAAGTTCTGTGCTCCCCACATGCTCAGCTTTGCTTCAAGAAGGAGTGTGCATGGAGGGGAGGAGGGGCTGGAGCCACAGGGACGGGCTATGGCCTCTGTGTGAGTCACATGGGGTGATATTTTGGGGTGCCGGTCCATCAGGCTTTGTGATTCTTACAGATCTCCAGCTGGGTGTGCAAAACATAACATTTCAGACATGGCAGCTGATGTCAAGCAAGGCTGAATGGTGAAGCTCCGCAGGTGGGAAGGATGGAGTGTATGTGGGGTGTGTGAGAACTGATTTAATTCTTTTTTAAAGATTTATTTATTTATTTATACATACAAGCACTGGTACAGTCAGAAGCATGGGAGGGTGAGAGAATTCACCAGAATCAGCGGGGAGCAGAACAGGCAGAAGGACTGAAATACACTGCTGAGGGGAGCAGCGGGCGGCAGGAGAGGTCTGTCGCGCCATGTGGGACCCTTGCGAGGTGGCCAGGGATCGAACCAGCGCTGCAGAGGCTGCAGGCAGCTTCGCAACCCAGCGCTCAACCGCTGCGCCACCGGGGAGGCCCCTGATTTAATTTTTAAGGAGGATAAAGAGAGTAATTTATAGGGGTTAATGTGACCCTTTCACACCAGTTATTCTTAAAATATCCCACAAAGGAAATGGGCAGTGATAAACCAGAGTTGGAAGCTGAATGTCCACTGTTCCCAGGCCATGGGCTGGGAGTGGCTACCAGGTAGTGGTGACAGGCCCAGGTGAGGAAGGGCAGCTGGGTCCCTCCTGACTCTCCAGCCTGCTGCAGAGTCCTCCCACACTCTCTTCAGTACACACTCTGACCTTGAGCCAGACCATACTGGGGAGGCAGACTGGTCATAAACTTCAGAGACGAAGGCAGACATGGGGGACCAGAACTCACACCTTGTGACCCCCCAGACTCTGTGGCCTGGGAGTCCCTGGCAGAGGGTTAAAGGCCCAGGAGCGGGCCCTCACATCCAAAGCCCTTTGCAGGCATGAGCCACTCCCCTGGGCTCAAGTGCTGCACTCTCTTGTTCTCTGGACCTCAGGCTGCCCTTGCTGGACACTAGCCCTGTCCCCAGTGGATCTGTGGGGAGATCAACTAGTTGAGCCACTTCTGGTCTAAGGTCCTGGATTCTGTGGGTGGAAGCATACTCTGCTGCCTACTCCATGAGGGCTTCTTGCAGGACAGGGTGCCGAAGGAGGCAGTCTCAAACGCCCCGTCCACTGCCGCCCACAGCCCCCAGTCCTGCTCTTGCAGGGCATCAGCCACAGGGGCCGTGTCTGGTCCAAGGTCACACAGCAGCCAGCAGTGCAATCAGCAGCAGTGCTGCTGCTTCCCTCTTTGCTGGGCCTTTTCCAGCGCCCTCACAGGGCTGATGGTGCCTTAGAGATAGTGCAGAGGCAGGCGTGAAAGGCCTCCCAGGGATGGGGGTTGGCAGGCCGGGAAAAGTGAGCAGGCTTTCTCTGAGACAACCTGTCAAACCCTGGCTTAAGCAAAGGTCAGGTAAAACTCTGTCAACACACACCCAGGAGACGTGTTGCAATAATAAATCCCGATTGGTCATGAGGTCCCCATGAGGGTCCCCACCTAACAACAGAGTTGAAGACTTGAAAATGGCTGACAGGGATGGCCTTAATGACTCGACACAGAAGTCGTCCAGCACAGGGAAAAAAATTCATTTCTAGGGAAGCTGCCCAATAACAGCACGAACAGGGACACTGCAGCTGCTCTGGACAGAGGGTTTTTGGGGCTAGAAGTAGCTGGGAGTCACCTCTCATGCTCCTGAGGTAGCTTGGAGGAAACAGAGAACACAAACTGTGGCTCAAGGCACACAGCAAAGGGGGCCTGCAGCTGTGGCCAGAACCCGGGGCCAGGTGGGCAGGGGCCACACCTCTTTGCCATCATCCCTTCCTTCCGGGAAGGCACGGGCCCGGCGGGTGCTGGGACAGGCGTCGTCCTGGCTCCTTTGATAGGACATCTTGCGAGAGCAAAGTCACAATTAGGGGTGTCTCTGGTGGGTGACCTGCCTAATGAGTCTTGTAAGGCTGGCGGAGGCCAGGGTGCCGGGGCTGTCAGAGCATTCAGATCGCTCATTATCATCACAAAAAGCACCTCCTCATCACTAGGATTATCAAACGTGCCTGGCGTGTCAGGCCTAATAACAGGCCCCACCTCGTCTCATAATCACGGGCTTTAATAAAACATCACTCAGCCTGCAGCTGCCGGCCCGAGCCGGGTACGAGGCCTCACCTCTCGCTTTTAGACCTAATTGCTTGATGCATATTTCATGAAGAATCCTGGGTAATAGTTATGTTAAATCGCTTCTTTTCGTGATGAAATGACTTAAAAATACTTGCATATAATATTTATGTGGGAGGAGGCAAGGAAATTGCCCTTTGGGACGATAGAGTGTGGTGACCTGGTTATAGGAATCCATACACAGAGGTGCTCTCCAGTTCACCTCTACTGAAAGGAGGGTGAGGAGTGTGGCATTCTTCATGAAGAGGCCCCCAGAACACCATCCCTCACCTTAAAACTGCCCTATGTTCTCCACTGCCCCTACAGAAGGAACGACAAAGCCACGTGCAAACCGTGCCCTTTCCTGCATTAGGCACGAGCAGGTGCTACACGTTATCCCAGCCAAGTCCACAGCAAGGCAGCCAACTTGGTACAACTATTGCTGTTTACAGGTGGGGAAATGGAGGCTAAGGGACATTGTGGGCTTGTCTCATGGGGTACAGAGGAGTCAGGATTTGAATTTATGTCTGTCTCCAGCCTGTGTTCTCAGCCTGGCATTTGGGGCTCTGAAGCTACCATGATAGCTTCGCCTTCCCCTGTTCAGCCACCCAACCTGATGGGTCCAGTTGTCCAGGTAGATCTTTGGATTTTTTCCACCCAGGGATGTGGTTTCTCTGCAGTCCTGTGAGTTCCGGAACCCTGTCTATTCACTGTGATGTTTCTGAGCAGGCTGAGTCTTACTCCTCTCTTGGTCCTGGGCGTGATGCCTGGCACACAGCCAGCCACTTTGCCCACCCACACATCTGCCCATTCATCCATCTAGCAGCTATCTGGTGAGGATCAGCCCTGAGCCAAAGGAAAAAGCCCCTGCATCCTCTCCTCTGGACTGCAAGCTCCCAAGGCTGGTGGCCTCTCCATTCTGTCTCCCAGGGTGGCCCAGCCAAGGCAGAAGCTGCCTACTCCGAGCAGACACAGGGGCTGCTCTCTGGTCAGCAGTGGTCCCAGGACAAGCCAGCAAGGGGCAGAGGCAAGGACAGCATCCAGAGGGTTACCCTACGGGGAGCACACAGGCACATGTCTCTCCAATCAGAAATAGAAATCTTGCCTAAGGGAGACCACGGGGGAGAATGGGGAAATCCCCTCTTTCCTTGGAATTTTAAAAAAGAAATCACTCCCAGAGCCACTGAGCTGGCCAGCGTGCCCTGCCCAGGTCAAAAGGAACGAAACACAAATATGAGCCAAGTTCTCTCCTAAAGCCAGTCTTCCTAAGAGCCTGGACCAGGTCCTCCCCACTCTGGGGGTCCAGCAGATCTTAAAAGTGGGGGTATCTTTTCTTGTTGGGTCATTTTAATTAAACATTTGAATCTTCCACTCTGCAAAGATTCCTGGGGCCAGGTCTGTGAAAGAAGAGGGGATGAGATTGTGCAACTGAGAAGGTGAACATGAGAAATGTTTACAGGATGACTCCCAGGGGAGGGAGGTGTCACAGGTGCCCTGCCCTCCACAAACATGGCATCGAGCACCTGTGCTTACCTCGGAGAGCGCATGACACCAGCCCAGGGCCCTTCTGTGCCCACAGGCCTGCAATCAGGGTGCAAATGGACATTAGTACTAAATCAACAGGAGGTAGGTTCTAGGCAGGTTCTAGGCTGACCTGCTGTGACCTTGGGTGAGGAAGCATCCCCAGGGGAGCTGACCTGGAATCTGGAGGCTGACCATGGCAATACAGTGTCTAGCTCCATGGTCACCTGCGGGCCAGCAAAACAGGTAAGTCCTGCCCAATCCTGACCTGAGGGCAGCAATGCAGCCGTGACTCAGCACGTCTGCTGCCCTCCCACCTTCTCTTTGACCTCCAGGGATGGGTTACCTGCTCCCCACACCTGTGAGCGAGGTGCAGCTACTCCAGAAACACTGGTGAGCTCCTGCACAGAAGCATGCTTGCAGGAGGAACCTGGGTCTGCTGAGGGATTCAAGTGACAGGGGCGTTTAGGGGATTCAAGCGACAGGGGCGTTTAGGGGAGAGGTACCAGGCTGACACTTCCAGAGGCCGGCTTCGCCACATGCTGTGATTCCGGAGAGCACAGGCTGGGAAACCTGGTGCTCAGAGGTACAGCGGGACAGCCACCACCACCCTCGGTCCTTGACTGGGCAGACCCGCGGCCTCCCCAAGAAGCTGGGAGGCTGGCATTATCTCCAAGACACCCACTGCACAGATGAGAAGACCAAGGATCAGAGGGAGAAGCAACTGCCCAGGTCACAGTGAGAGGATGTCAGGTCTTTTGGAGCCCGGGGACCGGGTGAGTTCTTTTAGATGTGTGACGGGGCACTCCGTGTGGAGTGGGGGACTGGAGGCCCCTTCCAGCTGAGAGGTATCAGGAGTCAAGGGAGCTGGGGAAAAGGGTTTATAAGATCACACGCCAACATCTGCACGCACCCATTGCCTCCAGGAACGGCCCTCACAGCGACAAGCCAGACACTTACGCAGGTTATTGTGAGCAGTTATTGTGAGCAAACGTTTAAATGTAAAAGCTGTTGAGACAAACGACTTGATTTACGACCAAATAATTGACTTTCAACAAAAGCATCAGCAGCGATTAGCCTTCCTGAGATGCCTGGGCATTGCTCAAGCTCTCAATTGGCATCTCAGGGTGAAGACCTTCAGTAAATCGTGACAAAGAGCCATCTCCAGGCAGAAGAACTGGCAGATGCTACCCCTGGCAAACTTGGGAAGAGGTAAGCTTGTTTTGTGTTACCTTAAGCAGCAGGTAGGTCAAAATGTACCCGTTTGGGGCAATTTTCTCAGGAGACTAACAAAGTATCAGGAGGATTTTAATGACCAGGATTGACAGTAGAGGGAATTAGCCGCCCATTACCGGAGGTGTGTAAATGGGGGCGCAGGGGCAGGGATTAATGATGCTTGAGGTAGGGTCAGGCTGGATGACTACTTCATTCCCTGCCACCCCAGTCAATGTTCCTATCAGCCCTCAGGCCCACTCAAGTGCAAATGGAGGGGTACAGTCGAGTGGAGGGTGATGTGTGTAAAGCCAGAGCTTTAGATAGGGGAAAGAGCATCTACAATTTTCCTATTTTTCTTCTATTTAGCTCTAATTGACATCTTCTCTAGGACCACAAAGACCTTTTTGTGTTTGGGATGGGTGGGGCTGGTACTAGTTGGGCAACTCCCCTCTCCCAGTGCCTCAATGTCCCCATCTGGAAAATGTGAAGGGAGGGGCTCCCTCCAGCACAGAAGTTCCCAAATCAATGAGACATGGAAGAGACTGGGGGAGCCAGCACTAACCAGGCTACCCTCAGGCTGGAAGAAAGGTACTACAGCACTGGGCACAGTGGACACCCCCAGCTCGGGACAGCACAATGACAAAAGCAGGCTTCCTAACATCTGTGCCCAAGGGTGGATGACTGCATTCAGCCCAGGGTGTTCTACTAGAATGAGCCCCTCCCAGTCCATCCTCCCCTTGGAGCAGCGGTTCTCCACCAGGGTGAGTTCACCTCCCTCCTGGGAATCTATGGGAATGTCTAGAATCATGGACACTGCTGACATCTAGGAGGTGGATGCCAGGGGGGCTGCTATGCAGTTCGCAATGCTCAGGACAGCCCCCTACAAGAGAGAATAATCTGTAAAATGGGAACAAGGAGCGTCTACCCTCCAAGTTGTGAGAACATTCATGTGACGTGTGAATGCTTGATGAAGGTTGCTACAACCACCCATGAGGGGCTTACACAACACAGAATTTGCCAAGGGAAGCTCCGGAGTAGGGGCTAAGCAGATATTGGACAAAGGCAGCTTCAGGGACAAGCACCAGCTGTCAGGGAGACGGGCACAATGACTTTTATTACAAAGGAGATTTGGAAATCTGGGGTCAATTCAGGAGGCTATTGAGTGGGAGGAGGGGGGCCCCTGACTGGGAGAGAAAAACAGAATAGCTCCAAAAAACAGGGTGCAAAGGAACCACCACCTACCTGCCTTAGGATGCTTGGGGACAGTGACAGAGTCCTGACACTTCAGAGCTGGGCCTCGCCCCGAGCCTCAGTTTCCCCATCTGTGGAATGGTGCTTTCACTGCCCACCCATTAAGGACAGCTTTTACAGTCTCAAAGTCTGAGCTGGACAATGTGGCAAGTCTTGGCAGGGGCTGCAGTTTGGGGTTCTGATGTGGCTTCATTTCACTGCTCTCCAGGAGCCTGGGTGCAAGTGGCTGCCCATCTGCTGGGTCTTACTGGCTGCATGCTGTCTGGCGAGCACTGAGCTGTCTCCCCATCTGTCTGGCCTGTGGCTCATGACCACATTGGCAACCCAGGAGCCACGGATGGCCAGGCAGCTCCCTGACTGCAGTACCACCTCCTCCAGCTGGGCAGCTCCCTGGCTGGGTGGAAGCTTGGATTCTGGCCCCTGTTCTGTTATGGGGTGACTCTGGGCAGGGAGTTTACTGACTTAAGATCTATTTCACCAAACATCAAGTTGCTGTTACACATGGGGATCCACACAAGAACAGAACAGGAACCACGAGGAGAGAGGTTTCTCTGCTTAAAAATTACTGGTCATTGATGATCTATGGTATTTATGAAGCAGCCACTGTGTATCCTGCTCTGTAGTCAACATCCGGAGGGAGTGGTGAAGCTGCTCTCATTCCCCAGAGAATCAGAGGCCAGACGCCCCTCCCAACCCTAGATCATCAGGCACGAGGGATTCTCGGGAACAGACTCTGTATGATCCAAGTCAGCAGTGTGACAAGGGGTGTGACAAGGTGGGGGTGGAGGGGTGGGAGGAGGGAAGGCCGGGGTGGAATTGAATGTGCAGGGAGTGGGAAAGAAGCAACAATCCCCATGCCCCAATTTTCACCTAATCCTTAAAGCAGGGCCTTTGCCCTCATTAGTCTCCTGGCCCAATTCCTATCCTGGTACTGCTTCCTTTGCTAACTGACCAAGAACCGTCATCAGCCCAGCAAGATAGGGAGCTTGTTGCCCACAAAGGACCTGATCAAACTTAAGAGTTTTACTTAAAAAAAAAAAAAAAAAAAAAAAAAAGAAAAGGAAAATCCAGAGGGGCCTTTTAAAAATACAAGTTAAAACAGATCTCCCAGCTCAGTGACCCTGCATTTCACCGGAGGGTGATTTCTCCTCCTGGAATTTCACAGGCACACGGTTGACTGCCAAGTCACCCTGCTCAAAGGCCTTCTGCAAATCTTATGGCAGACAGTGAGAACCACTGCAGAAAAACTCCCAATAGTGCTCGGGCATCTGGGCCTCAGTTCCCTCATCTGTGAGATGAGGGGAGCAACCCACAATGTTTCCTGAAGTCAGCTGAAAGCACGTGGAAGTGCTTTGAACTAGGAATCAGGGTCCAGCCCTGGCTCTGTCCTCTTGGACCTCAGTTTCCCCATTTACACAAAGGAATGGGACGAGATAGTTACTAAGTCCTGCCAACCTCTCGTCATTGAAGCTTGGCACATGAGTGATGTTCATTCCACATGAGGAAGAATGAATGACTCTTCGGATATTAAATAAAAGGACTCACTTTCATTGCAGATCTGAGTCCTGTGTCTGCAAAAGGAGGGTAGTTTTCTCAAAAATAGCATTTCTTCAAATGTACCCCAGAAGACCCCCATCAATGCCCCTGGGGACTGTTAAGGCTTAGTGGGTCTCTTTTGGAACTAGAACCTGCTCTTCAAGAGATCCTCGTGCACGTCTGCATTAAGAACTACCATTCTAGGGCCTCCCCAGTGGTGCAGTGGTTGAGCGCTGGGTTGTGAAGCTGCCCGCAGCCTCTGCGGCGCCGGTTTGATCCCCAGCTGCTCCCCGGCCACCGGAGGAGGGTCCCACATGGCACGCAGACCTCTCCTGCCGCCCGCTGCTCCCCTCAGCAGTGTACTTCGGTCCTTCTGCCTGCTCTGCTCCCCGCTCTGGCTCTGGTGAATTCTCTCACCCTCCCGCGCTTCTGACTGTACCCAGTGCATGTATAAACAAAACCAAAACAAACGAACAAATAAATAAATAAATAAAACATGCCTCTATTTAAAAAAAAAAGAAAAAAAAAAAGAACTACCATTCTAGTTCTGGTGATGATGAAAACCCTTTGTGATATTTACATCTACTGTCCACCTTTTGCTGCTTACCAACCCAGCACTGGGGAGATTATTCCCTGCTAAGACAAGCCCGCTCCAGCCCTCGATGGCTCTGTCTGTGGGAAAGTTCTTTCATATTTGGTGCTCAAATGACTCAGTGCAGCTCTCAGCTCTGGTTCCTGCAGGCCAGGCCAGCTGTTCATACAGGAGAGAACCCCACTGCTCACACCCCAGGTGGCCACTATCGCTCATTCACCGGGAGCCTGCAACTGGACAGTGTCCCTGGTGGGTCTGCCCGGCTTGGCCATCAGCCCTGTATGGACACGACTCCAACCCTAGTCTTGCCTGAATTCCTTTCTGGGGTCTGCTGACCTCCCAAGCGTCCCCCCGACCCCACCTCCACCCCACCCCCGCCAACTCCTTGAGTCCCAAAGGCCGGTGGGTGTGGTCCACTGGACAGCCAAGCCTTAACGGTGCAGACAACACTCACCTCTTGATTGAGATCAAAAGGGTCGTGGGGCTGAGAACATTAAGAAGCAAAAGCCCCAGTGGCTTTGGCTACACTCAGAAGGTTTGGAAATGCAATTCTGAAAGGTCACTTAGTAATCTGGGCTCTGGAGGGCAAATCTCTCCTGTTGGGCATTCGTTCTGGCAGCTTCTTGACAACCTCTTTCCACAGGGTGGAGAATTTTCTCAAAATTAAATCTCTGGCTCTTTGCTCACTAATGAAATTGATTTCTGCCTTGATACACAACAAAGCCCTCATTTTATTATTGGGCTTGGGTTTGACCTTGTTAATTATAGCTTTTTTCAGCATGGCTGCAAGTAATTGAGTTCCAAAAAGTTACTTACAATCGGAACTGATTGCTTTTTAAAAAGGCAACTCCCACATAAGTAAGAGAGTCAACCTCAGTTTCTTCACAGATGGATTTTTGGGTTAAGATATGAATAATGCAGGGCAGGAAAAAGTATTTTTCTAGCCTGAAAATCTGCACTCAAAATGGGGTCATGCTAATATTTGCAGACTGCGAAACTGAAATGTGGATGTGCCCATCACACTGTCCCTGCATTTGCTGCCTCGGTGGTTCTATCATCTTCACGCCAGAACGCATGTACTGCTCATGTTTGTAATCCTTGTTAATGGCATAATTCTACCAACCTGTTCAAATCAACCTCTAAAACCAGGTACCGTGTCGTGCAAAGCCAGCGTGACTCCACGGTGATGTGTCTTCCTTGGAGGACGCTGCTGGGCGGGGAGGCCAGCCATCTTTAGAGTCAGGTGGAAATGATGGGCACCAGGCCCGCTCTTTAGCCAAGTTGGGGGCGAGGCGGGGGGAGAGAATGGTGGAAAGAGCTGGGTGGCAGGATGCTTGTGCAGCCACACGTAAGCCAACTGGGCCTTCGGTGTTTATGAGGCATGTCTCTATGCACAGCATCATGTCTGCCACACCATCCTAGGAGGCAGGAATTAGAACCCGGCCCATAGAACAGATGTGGAAACTGAGGCCACACAGCTAGAGATTTGAAACAAGGATTCTGGCTCCAGGTGGTCCACTCTCTTAGCAATACACTGTGTGGTCTCTGCTGACCTCTCCCCAAAGAACTAAAGAACAGAAGCATACAGAAAAGCCCAGAGCTGAGAGCTAAGGGCAGAGCAGGTCTCCCCAATGCACAGTCATCCCACAAAACCCTGTTGTAAAGGAGATTCATTGTGGACAATCTAGAAAACACAACAATCACCATCACAGGCCATTTCACCACCCAGAGTAGCTGTTCATCAGCAGTTGGCACAGTGCTGTCCCCACGTGTTTCCTGTATATGTGCACACACATCTATGTATGCAGTTACAGAATTGGGCCGAATATTTTATTTTATTATTTTTTTAAAAAGATTTATTTTTTTATTTATACAAGAACCGGGGTACAGGCCAGATATGCAGGAGGGTGAGAGGATTCACCAGAGACAGAGCCGGGAATGGAAAAGGCAGACTGACGAAATACATTGCTGAGGGGAGCAGCGGGCGAGACAGGAGAGGTCTGCTCGCCATGTGGGTTGCTCCGAGGCCGGCGGGGATCGAACTGGCACTGCAGAGGCCACGGACAGCGTCACCATGCTGTGCTCAATCACCTGCTCCACCAGGGAGGCCCCGAATATTTTATTTTTTAAAAAAGATTTATATATGCATACAAGAGCTGGGGTGTAGGCCAGAAGTGCGGGGATGGGGGTGGGGTGAGAAGATTCTCCAGAGACAGAGTGGGAAGCAGAATAGGCAGACTGACTGAAATATACTGCTGAGGGGAGCAGCGGGCAGGACAGGAGAGGTCTGCTGCGCCATGTGGATCAGCTCTCTGGCGAGGGATCGAACTCATGCTGCAGATAGCTTCATAGTGCTGAGACTTAATCCCTTGAGCCCCAGGGAGGTCCTGGACAGGGTAATTTATTGTCTTTTACTACAATCATGTCTCTCTTTGAATTCTGTAACAATTTCCCCCCTGAATATAACCTACAAATGTATGCTGCGTGAGGACTGTGTGGAGCAGACAGAGAACATTCTCCCAAAGAAGCCTCCAGCCATGAAAGGCATATAGTAGAAGCCAAATCAGTTTAGATTATATAAACCTGAGGGACAAGTCCAGCAGTCTCAGCCTTTAGAAGAAAATTTAGGAAGCAGGGTTCTTGAGTTGATATTCCCCAGCTTTACTCTGGAAACTAAAATAGTTTCTGATCACTCCCATAGGAGATTTGGAGCGGGTCACCATGGCTAAATGTGGGGAGCTTCTGCAGAGGGAAACCCTGTAAACTCAAGTTGAGACTATAGGGATAGCAGATACCACAGAAGTCTTCTCTCTAACCCCAATTTTAATCATCCTGCCTTGCTGTTACTCCTTTAATAAATTCTTTTCCCAGTTTTCTCTTCTCAAAGTTGTATTTCTCTTCCCAAACCCTGCTAAAATGCCGCCTTCTCCAGGAAGCCTTCCAAGATGCCCCCAGTAAGACTTAATTTTTCCTCCTTCCCTCCCTCAACCACCCACCTGCTTATCTCTATGCCCAGACTTGAGCTCAGAGTCTGATGTGCCTGTCCCCCACCCAAGGCCCAGTGCACTGTAGGAATGCAGCAGTGATAGCTACACTGCTGACTTATTTGTTGGTCCTGCCCTGAATGTCTGTCTGAGAATGTGGCAGGCTAGTCCCCAAGCTGCCTGGGGCCATGAGCAGCATGGGGATTTTCAAAGAGAAAACAGCAAAAAAAAAAAAAGTTCTAATTAAAGCATTTCTAATAAGCTGGTTTTGCCAAACCCAATTGTTTCTGATATTCCTCTTGGGTGAAGTAATCTTTTTTTTAAAAAGCATTATTAAAAGTGGTGGAAAGCACGCGGGACTGGAAGGAGCAAGACGGCTGCTCCTAAAGGGACGTGACGGGAGCTTCCCGGCAAAGGTCTGACTGCCAGAACCTGGAGCGGTGAGGCCTCGCCCCAGCTCTGGAAGAGTGTGCGAGTGTGTGTGAGACACATGCAACAGCTTTACAGCTTTAGCATTTGAACTGTGGGAGCAAAGACGAGACCTATAAAACCTGACATCCGATTTTATAAATCTGCCTCAAAATCCAAGGACATTTATGGAGAAAATGGGAGAAGAAAATGCAGTGCTTATGGAGTTCAGAAGGGTAATAACCCTGGAATGGGAGTTGAAACATCTGGGCTTTGCCAGCAACTCGCCCTGAGACCGCGGGAAGGTTCTTTTCCTTCCTGTATCTGCTTCTCCCATCAGAAGCCAGAGTCTCCACCCAATGATTCAAGACCCTTCTGGCTGTAACTGCAGGAAGGTCTGGGGAGCAGGGAACCCTGCTACTTGGGATTTTACTGTATGAATGAAGCCCTGCCAAATGTCTCTAGGTGGGGGCTGATCCTGTTTCCTCTAGGGGCCTTTGAGTTATTTACCTAGCTCTAAACAGAGTAAGACCACAAGTACTTTCCTGGGGTAAGCACAAAGGCTCTGCAAACAACCCCACCTGCACTTGTGCTGCCTGGCAGAGTTTACAAAGAGCTTTCACTTCTAGTGTGTCCCTGCGCCCCGGGGCTGAGAAGCTCAGAGACAGGAGGGACCTGTGCAGGGAGCAGTGGATTCAGAGCCTGGTCCTCTGGCACGGGGCTGCATCCTTCCTCTTTCCCCGTTGCTGCCCCTTCCCTGATGGCACTGGGCTGCCACGTCACCCTGGCCTGCCCCTCCAGCACCCCATGTGCCCTCTCCCAAATCCCCAACCTAGCCCTCCCAGATGGCTTTTGCAAAAATATTATTAAATAAGTCATATTAACAAGATGTTAGAAATGTGATTGGAAAGAAATGTTTTTCTCATTTGGAGAGACCACCCAGCGCCTCAGAGGGAAGCTGTCCTGTGGCACAAGAGGTTTCCTGGCGACGGACGGGCATCCTGGCGGACAAGCCACACAGGCAGATTTACAGAGGCTGATATGAAATAATTAAAAACCAGCTGGAAATGTAATCGGGTGGTTCAGATGCTGGAGGGGACAGGGGAGCTCTCAGGGGAGCGGAGAGCTATGCTGAGTGACTGGCTGGGAGGGGAGAGGCAGCAGGTTGGGAAGGGAAACCCCAGCCCATCAACAGGCATTGCCAAATGAGGGGGGCTGGGGGTCTTGTTGGAGAATGGGTTGGCATCGAGTGGGCACCTCCTCCCCCTGGGTTTTTGGCAGTGGTGGAAGGAGAGCAGCTGACCGTGTTTTGGGGTCTTTTCAAAACCGACCTCTCCATAACCATGTTGCAGCCGGCAGCACCATCATTTACCCAGCCACTGAGAAATCAGGATGTGTCACTGATTCCTCACTTTCTCAACCTTGTCAATTCTACAACTGCTGCTCCTTTCCCTGCCCACTTTGCTGAACTGTCAGTGTCTGAGTGGCCAGTTCTTTGTTTCTGATGTGCTGCCTCCAGACACACCATGGTCAGATGAGGCTTCTAAAAATCTACCTCACCAGCTGCGGGGGCCACCACTGTCCCCACTGAGCTGGTCTCAGCCTCTGCCACTAGCTTCCCAGATGCTCTCAGTTTTCACTGCTTGAGTTTCCACAAAAGAAAGCAGACTCCCAAAGTTGGGTCATGCACCTTGATGCTGTCAGTTTAGACTCAGAGAAAACCCCAATGATTTTGGGCTCCCATAAGCTGAGGGAAGGCTTCTGGCCTTCTACATGTCACCGCCATCCTTGGGAAAGGTGCCAGGGAAATGCCAGGCAACCGGCTTGTGGGCCAAGTCCTGCTAGGTAAATGTGGCTTTGGCCCTGGGGCTGTACTACCCAGACGTGCACACGGTCCGCCCGGGGATCTGGGGCCCAGCTGGAGAGGTGGCAGGAGGTGTTTCTGCTTGGAGAGGCTCCAGAAGACAGAAAGATGGAGTTGGGCTGCATGAAATCCCCAGCTCTTCACAGACTGTGCCTGTGTGAGCCCCAGTTTCTCTATCTGCAAAAGTAAAGGTACCGGCCCACACCCTCTCACCACATACTGTATAGTACAGTGACAGCTCAATACTCCTGAGCATCAGCCATCAAGCCAGGAATCATCTCACAAGAGCATTGTAGAAACCCAGAGGTGGAGGGCGGGGTTTATCTCAGACAATAAACAAGGGGAATCAGAGAACCGGCAGAACTCCAAAGCCCCACAGTGCTTAAAACCGCAACTACAACAGGCTGCCCCGCAAATTGTCGCCATCCCTTGAAAAGGAAGGGTGCAGACCAAAGTCCTGGGACTGGTGTTGAGACCCATAGCTCGTCAGCAGCAGAGTCAGCAGCAGGATTTGAACCCCTGTCTCCTGGGCATAAATCCAGGGGTCTTCCCCCTCCCCACCTCCCACCCTCCGTTGCTCCAATCACCAAAGACCTCATGCCCAATCCAAGAGCAGCTCAGCTTTGACTCTAGGGGAGCATACTTGGAAATGTGATACCATTGGCAGGCGCCTCCCCCAGGGGTAAAGGGAAATGTCATGTCTTCATCCTTGCGTTGCTCCCCAAGCATGCCCTTCCATCCTGCAAGGCATCTGCACATTCTAAAGTTCACTGTTTTCATTTAGTCCCCTGTGAAGAGCGTTGGAGAGCCTGTTTTGCCTACAGCAACAGCTCCTAATTGTGGCATTTCCTTTAAACCTTTTAGAAGGAGAAAACACGCTGCACACTAATTGGGCAGAAAGTTCATCTTTCCTCTGTCAGTCACAAAAGGATGTGAAGTGCTCTATGGAGTGAGAGCAAAGATGCAGACGCCTTCACTCTGTCTCCCATCAACTCAAATGCTACCAGAAAATAGGGCCTGGCCAGGAGGCCAGGAGGTGAGCGAGCTTCTTCCCCTCTGTAGGCCTCAGTTTCTGCCCCTGTACAAGGCCTCAGACCAGGTGATCTAAAGGTCTCTTTCTGTTTCCCAAATCCCAAGATTTCTTTTTTTTTTTTAATTTTTTTTTTTATAGAGGCATGCTTTATTTATTTATTTGTTTGTTTGTTTTTTTTTTTTGTTTATACAAGCACTGGGTACAGTCAGAAGCGCGGGAGGGTGAGAGAATTCACCAGAGCCAGAGCGGGGAGCAGAGCAGGCAGAAGGGCCGAAGTACACTGCTGAGGGGAGCAGCGGGCGGCAGGAGAGGTCTGCGTGCCATGTGGGACCCTCCTCCGGTGGCCAGGGAGCAGCCGGGAATCGAATCAGTGCCGTAGAGGCCGCGGGCAGCTTCGCAACCCAGCGCTCAACTGCTGCGCCACAGGGGAGGCCCATCCCAAGATTTCTGGAGGCCCATCCCAAGATTTCTGCTCAGCAACTCCTAGAGCTGCTGCCCTGATTTGCCACAAAAACTTAAGTTCTAGTGAAAACGCGTCTTCAACTCATTCCATCACGGAGGAAGAGCTAGAGGGGCAGCACGGTGGGTGGCCAGTGGAGTAGACGACAGTGAGGGGGAGAAAGTGAGTGCTGGTGAGGGGATCACCTCTGGCCATGGATGGGAACTGCGAAATCAGAGGAGAGGAAATGACTACCCAACGTTGCACAGCCAGGTACGGGGCAGCCGGGATTGGACTCTAGTCCTATGATTTGAAGCCTCAGTCATCGCCCAGAATAAACTGTAACTCCCCACCACTGTAAAGGGGAGTGCCTGTGGTTGCCGGCAAACTTCTAGGCCACACACTGATGATCTGCGGGCTCTGGATCACACCGACCTCTTTCCCCAACAACCCGTGGCTCGCCAAAGTCTATTCTGAAGACCGTGAGCTGCTGCTTACCTACTGCAGGGTTTGCTGCGCACTGGGCACATGCTAATGCTATATACAGGCTCTTCATTAATCTATCTGTAAAACCCGTTTTACAAATGAGAAAAAAACGAGGCTCAGAGATGTTATGTCCCTTTGCCCAAGACTACCCTGCTAGTAAGTGGCAGAGCTGGGCTGAAGACCCCAAGCCAGGCTGATCCAGAGCCTGTGACCCCTGCTATGCAGAGCTGCTTCTATGCAGCTGTCAGGGAGGAGGATGCTGGGGAGGAATATTCTGGGAATCGTAGGCTGGGCTGCTGTTCTTCCAGCTTGGGCAGCTCCTGCCCACCCCCAACGGCTTCAGTCCTCCTCACTCTCCCAGGATCAAGTCACAGCCCCCCAACCTGCAGAGCAGGGAACTCGGGACTGCCAGAGGGCCCAGCTGTGGCCTGAGGGATTGCCCTAGAGATGAAGCCATGGGGTGCTCAGCTATGATGAAGCGAAAATGGAGCCTCAGATGTGGATCCAACAAGGGGGGCGCGTTCAGCAGCACAGTGTTCCCTGCTGACGGAGAAGGGCGAGCAGTCTTTCCTCATCCCCCACCCTCCCCACCCTGCAAACCTTTATTATTTCTTGCTTCTGGCTGTCAGCAGCAACAAACTAAGATTAATCACTTGCCCGCCTGACCAGACCCAGACATGCCTACTGTTTGAAAACTCTCTTTACTATATAAATCAATGAAGGGAGAGAAGAAAGAAAAACAACCCTAACAGAAATGTGTTCCCAATGCCCCCTCGAATGCAGTCTATCAGCATCTCGGGCCCCGCCATACCTACCACCCTCTACTGGACACCCCAGTGGGTGAAGACTGGGTGTCCAGCACTCAGCACAAACCCAGCTGCCCCAAGCAGAACTAGAGGGGTGTTGTTAAGCAATCAGGAGATGTGTTCTTGATCAACTGTCTTGGCCCTTCTGCCCTCCCTGGAGGAGGAGAAATGTCCTCACCCCCAACCTCCCAGGACCAGGGTAAAGGCACCTATCCTGAACAGGGACCCCTTAACTTGGAGGCAAACCCCAAACCCTTATTCCATGGGTGCCGGGGGAAGACACTTGCCAAGTCAACTGGTAGCTGACATAGCTTGGACTTGCCCCCGGGGCTCTTGACCTGGCCGGATGCTCTGTCCACCCTGCTGCCTCCATGGCGATGCTTAAGGCTTTGGGAAAGCTAGGCAGAGCACCTACCAGGTGTAGGGTAAATGGAAGTTATCAGGCTTTTCCCACCCTCCTGCTATTAGCATCTATGATCGACACCTGTGGTCTGACACGTGTGCCCGTTGGTGGCACCTGGAGTGTGGCGTGGGAGCACCTGAGCCAGAGATGGAGCATATAAGGACAGCAGCATAGAGAGCAGAGTGAGCAGAGAGACTGCGAGAGAATGCCAGAGAGCCCAGAAAGAGTAAGGATTTGCCAGGGGCTAGGAGGCCCCCCAGCCCCCTGGTCCCCCCGCCCTTTGTCCCTCCTGCCTGCCCTGCAACTTGTTGCCTCACTACAAATGGTGTAAAAAGAGCATTAAAAGCCTGGAAAAGCCACCGAGGGCTCCAGAACTCCTCCTTTACCTGTATGCCTGGGTCCATAGAGAACCTGCCCCATGCCTTCCTGCCACTACACTGGGGCATGTTGAGTACCTGCTATGTGCCAGGGGCACTGCTGAGCTGTCCTGCTTCTACACCAGCCTTAGGACAGTGGCCCTGCTTTGCTGGTAATGGTCAGAGAGGTAAAGTCACTTGCCTAGAGTTGCACCACAGGTAAAAAATATGAAGCCAGGATTATAAATTCTGGTATCTCTGATGAAGTCTGTGTTTTTCTCTTTACATCTTAAAAAGGGCCCTGGATCTCCCCCCAGGAGGCCTGCTGCCCACCTCCTGGCCTCTTACAAGAGGTCTCTTGCAGGCATTCTGGGGCCATGCTAGTTAGAGTATCATGTCTGTGGGCAGGTGGTGCAGAGGGAGGCAGAAGTGATGCTCTTTCCTCGACAAGGTGCACCCTGGTTCACTAAAACAACTCTGAGGACATGACTGCTCCTTGCTCAAAACTGTGGGGACGCCTCCTGCAGAATAAAGTCCCAGATCCTCAGCCTGGCGACCTGGACTGCACCTCCATGGGACTCTCATCACAGTCCTACCGCTCTTGCACAAGCCTCTGTGGCCTGCCTTCGGCCTGGGCTGCCTCTCTGCAGGCAGGTCCAAGACCTGCTCATCCTTCTGTACCCCTCTTCTGTGACCTTCCCTGGTTCAGGGTCCTGGGCATTTTCTGTGTGGGTGCCCTACTCACTTTCTAGAGCATATGAGCTACAGATGAAAATACCTTCCCTCACTTTGGCTGTGAGCTCCTGGGGTGTGGAGGCACTGGTGCTCATTAAATAATTTATTCTGATGAGGCTGAGCCTGGGGTGGGGGTGGGGGAGATGAGGAAGGCTCCTGAATTACCAAGCTCAGGCTGTAGCCTGATGGAGGTCCCACATGCATCTCCTGAGGTCAGAATCTGGGCCACACTTGTAAGGAGTCTGTGCAGTTTGCCTTTGGAGATTGGAAAGTTGAAGGCCCTTTCTGAGGGCTCTGTGGGGCCATTTCCTTCCCTGAAGTCAGGACTCTCTTGCCTAAAGAGACTGGGGGCTGGGCCCTCATCCAAGGAGAGTGGCATCCCTGCTGAGGCTTCAGAAGTGCACTCTATCTACCTCCCCTCCCCAACTGTGGTCAACGAAAGCAGAATGGGTGTGGGGGGCCCTCACCCTGCCTCCCCACCCCTCAAGGCAAAACCCCCAGTCTCAAGTCCTGTTTCACTCATCTTGTCCACACTCCTGCGCAAAAACTCCTGAAACTAGAACTTGCAAAGAGTCAGTCACAGTCTAAAGTGCCTGAAGAGCCCTTTTAATGAGATTTTTCAAGACTTTTCATCCCTGTTCCCTACTGCCTGTCTTTCCAGACAGGAAACTGTTAGTGTGACGTTTTCTTGCCAGTTTCTGAAGGCTCAACCCTTTGCTTCCCCGAGGCTGGAGTGAGTGTACCCAGGGGTCAGTGGTTGGTGCCAGGGCCAATGTGTCTGCTGGCAGCTGAGAGGAAGTGCACACCATGAGAGCGGGAAGAGGGGAGTTCCGCAGGGAGAAGAGGGGGGCAGTGTTCAGAGGCAACGGGGGGACTCAGTAAATGAATACTACTTCACAGGTAGGGATGTCTGCCATGAAAGGGACTCAGATGTGATGGGGTAGGGAGGGTGGGCGCCATCTTGGGTGCCATGGGTGCAGGGAGCTTTCAGTGGAAGGGCAGATGAGTGGCAGCCTGGGTAGGTTCAGTGGGGACAGCTGCCCATCTCTCAGGTCAATCATGAATCCCCTCTGGCTATCAGTCTCCCCACCCACAAAGCAAAGGGAATGGACTAGACAAGTCTCTTGACATCTGAAGACCTTCTGAATGGGTGTTAGGAGTGCTTGGGAGGGGAAGGGAGACATTGGGGTGCGGGTCCACTGGCCTCCACTCCAGTCTTGGCAGGTCCTTCAGATGTCACCCTCAGGTAAGGAAGAGGATGGTGATCTCTGCCCAAGTCACTGGCAGGGGGCAGGGGGAGAGTTGGGGGGCTGCCCTTCTAAAAAGGAAAGGTCTATGTTTGTGCAGGTAGGCAGGGTCAGGTGAAAAGTGGGGTTAAGCCTAATGGTGGGTGCCACCACTTCAGTAGCCCCATCATTAAGAATTGATTGAATCTCAACTCCTCTGCCAAGGCCCTTTCCCAGGACTTTGCCTGGCTGCCCCTTCCACCTGAGATGCCTGCCAACCTGTTCGGGGACCACCTACCCACTCTCTTGAAGGCTCAAGTGCACCCCCCTCCCTGCAGCTTTTCCTGAACCTCCATGGCAGGGACGGCCCAGACCGTGAGTTCCTGCAGTTTGGGCTGGGCTGTTCTCACCTTGCATCTCGCTGTGGCTGCCCAGCCCAGTGCCTGGTACAGAGGGCTCTGATAAATCTCTGCTGCAGAAAGGGGTGGAGGGTCCTGTCCTCCAAGCCCAGACTCGCCCAAATCCTTTCTCCACTCTATAACACCCTCACAGCGGGACCCAAGGCTCACATGAAAACATAGCTGGAATTCCAGTGTCGATTTGCACCATGCTCCTGACAACACCATGCATGGGGAATGCCATTCTCCACCCTGCCCCTGGCCCTGCCAGGCAGGCCACGGGATCTGAAAGGCCCCGCACCTCACATGGTGGCCAGCAAAGCTGGCGTTTGTCCCAAGTAGCCGGGATAGTCAGTGCCAGGACCAGTCTATCTGTAGTCAAGGTGATCAATGCCAAGTGTCACTCCCTGGCCGTCAGTGCAACTGGTCACTGGGAACTGGGGTCACTCTGGGAAGCAAGTTCATGCCACAATTCTGGGTTCTTCAAAGGGAGAGCTGACCAGGTGAGATCACCCCTCTGGTCTTTGGGAGTGGTGATTTAATGGCTCGAGACAAGCATGCAGAACTAAACCCTCCACTTCTAGTCCCGCTGGGCAAAGACCAGT
Organism: Talpa occidentalis; assembly: GCF_014898055.3. Classification (NCBI taxonomy): domain Eukaryota; kingdom Metazoa; phylum Chordata; class Mammalia; order Eulipotyphla; family Talpidae; genus Talpa; species Talpa occidentalis. The sequence continues at coordinate 52,640,202 of NW_023605083.1, forward strand.
TATCCACACTGTGGTTCTGACGGGATGCCTGCAGGAAGACAGAGTCAGGCCTGAGGACAGTGTCCTAACTGGGGTGCTGGTCCAGTCTTCCTTCAGTCTCCCCACGTGACCTAGAAGGTGCAGGCCATCCAGCCAGAGCACCCTCAAGGACAAAAGGCAGCTGAGTCCACAGACAGGGGAAATTCTGTGAGTCAGAGACACCTCACTGTTAGACACAAGCATCCTTTAATAAGCGTCAAAGGCTACTTCTGACTGGGCAGATGTGAGGCTAACGTGATAACTGCTACACTATGGACAAAGGGCTTCCCTGGGCAGAGGTGGATGCTGAGGCCTAGGGGGACATGCAAGGTGAGCACTGAGAAGAAGGATAGGACTTGTCAGAACTCCGGTCCTCACCCTGCGCTGGTTGGGCTGGAGATGCTTCTGGTGGTAAGGAGAGCACTATCACACGCCCTCCACTTGTCTCTGAAGTCACCTGCCAGCCCAGAAGAGTGAGATTCACCTTTAGGTGGGAAGGTGGAGACACCAAGCGTCGTGGCTTGAGGGACGGTGAGCCCTTCCAGTGTCACGGGATGGAGGAGAGCTGCATGGAGGGGCCGCAGCCTCTGTCAGCACAGCCAGTGGTATGCCCCTGCTTTGTCTCTGCCTTCTCCTCAGCCCAATGTTAGCCTGCAGGTTTGGCCACCTCCAGCCCAGCCTCCCAGTGGAGCTGTATTCAGCACATTACGTTTTCCTGGGGAGCCATAACCAGTCTGATTCTTAAAGCCTCAGGTCTGATGGCGGACAATGAAATACGCAAATACGGTGTCTCAAGTGCTCTCTGAGCTGGTCAGAAGCCCCTTCCGTGTCCTCCCCAGCAAGGTGTTTGACCAGCCCCCTGGGTGCAAACTCCCAGTGACAAGACCTTCACCACCTCCAGATGCCTCTTTGGATGGCTCTAATTCTTTTTTTTTTTTTTTTATTAAATAATAAATTTTATTTTTATATCCCCATACAATTGCAACCCCCCCCCATTTTGACCCCAATCCCTCCCCTCCCGCCCCTCACCCCCTAAAAAGTGTCTCTGGTTCATAGTTTTTTGTTGATTTTGATTTTCGCTTTCTTATAGTTATTCATTTTTCTGGTCCCTTATTTAAGTTTTCTAGATTCCTGCTATGAGTGAGACCATCTGGTATTTTTCTTTTTCTTTTTGGCTTATTTCGCTGAGCATGATCCCTTCCAGCGCCATCCATGTTGCTGCAAATTGCATGTGTTTATCTTTTTTGAATGCTGAGTAATATTCCATGGTATATATGTACCACATCTTCTTGATCCAGTCATCTATTTTTGGGCATTTGGGCTGTTTCCAAAGCTTAACTATTGTAAATAGTGCTGCTATAAACATAGGGGTGCAGGTGCTCTTTGGAATTGATGTTTCTGTGTCCTTTGGGTAAATACCTAGGAGTGGAATTGCTGGATCACATGGAAGCTCTATGTTTAGTAGGTCCAGAAATCTCCACACAGCTCTCCATAGTGGTTGGACCAGTTTGCACTCCCACCAACAGTGCAGAAGAGTTCCTTTTTCTCCACACCCTCACCAACATTTGTTATTGCTAGTTTTTTTAATATGTGCCATTCTCACTGGTGTGAGATGGTATCTCATGGTAGTTTTGATTTGCATTTCCCTGATTACAAGTGATGTTGAACATTTTTTCATATGCCTGTTGGCCATTTGCATTTCCTCTTCAGAAGTTTCTTTTTAGCTCTTCTGCCCATTTTTTGACGGGATTATTTTCTTTGTTGTTGCTGAGTCTCATCAGCTCTTTGCAGATTTTTGTGATCAGTCCTTTATCATTAGTGTTGTGTGCAAAAATGTTCTCCCAGTTGGTGGGGTTTCTCTTTGTTTTTGTTATTGTCTCTTTTGCTGTACAGAAGCTCTTTAATTTGATGTAGTCCCAGCTGTTTATCTTTGCCTTCACTATCACTGCTTTGGGCGATGTGTCTGTAAAGATGTCTTTGATGTGCAAATCACGTAGTGTTTCGCCTATATTTCCTTCTATATATTTTATGGTTTCAGGTCTTATGTCTAGTTCTTTAATCCATTTTGAGTTGATTTTTGTGTATGGTGTGAGGTAGTGGTCAAGCTTCATTCTTTTGCATGTAGCGACCCAATTTTCCCGGCACCATTTATTGAACAAACTTTCTTTGCTCCAATGCATAGTCTTTGCTCCTTTGTCAAAGATTAGTTGACCATAAATCTGTGGGTTTATTTCTGGATTTTCTATTCGATTCCATTGGTCTGTGTGTCTGTTCTTGTTCCAATACCATGCAGTTTTGATGATTATGGCTTTGTAGTAGAGTTTGAAGTCTGGGAGTGTGATGCCTCCATTCCCTTCTTTTTTTTTCAGGAGAGCTTTGGCTATTCGGGGTTTTTTGTGATTCCATATGAATTTCATCAATAATTGTTCTATTTCTTTGAAGAATGACATTGAAATTTTGATTGGAATAGCATTGAATCTGTATATTGCTTTTGGTAGGATGGCCATTTTAATAATGTTTATTCTTCCAATCCATGAGCAGGGGATGTCTTTCCATTTCTTTGTGTCTTCTTCTATTTCTTTTAACAGTGTTTTATAGTTTTCTTTGTATAGGTCCTTTACCTCTTTTGTTAGATTTATTCCCGAATATTTGATTTTTTTTGTTTCAATAATAAAAGGGATGGTTTTTTTTTATTTCTTCTTCAGATTTATTGTTTGTGTATAGGAAGGCTACTGACTTTTGCGTGTTGATTTTGTATCCTGCCACTTTACTGAACTGATTGATGAGTTGAATTAGTTTTTCTGTGGAGTTTTTGGGGTTCTCTATGTATATTATCATATCATTTGCAAAGAGTGATAGTTTGACTTCTTCTTTTCCTATTTGGATTCCTTGGATGTCTTTCTCTTGTCTTATTGCTCTGGCTAGGACTTCCAGTATTATATTGAAGAGCAGTGGTGAGAGTGGACATCCTTGTCTTGTTCCAGATCTTAATGGAATTGCTTTCAGCTTTTCACCATTGAGAATGATACTGGCTGTTGGCTTGTCATAGATGGCCTTTATGATGTTGAGGTATGTTCCTTGTATCCCAAGAATTTCAAGGGCTTTTATCATGAATGCGTGTTGCACTTTGTCGAAAGCTTTCTCAGCATCTATTGATATTATCATATGGTTTTTATATTTCTTTTTGTTGATGTGTTGGATAACGTTGTTTGATTTTCGGATGTTGAACCATCCTTGTGTCCCTGGAATGAATCCTACTTGGTCGTGGTGAATTATCTTATGGACACATTGTTGGATTCTGATAGCTAAAATTTATTGAGGATTTTTGCATCAGTGTTCATTAGGGAGATTGGCCTGTAGTTTTCCTTTTTTGTGTTGTCCTTGTTTGGTTTTGGTATTAGTGTAATGTTGGCTTCATAGAACGTGTTTGGTATTGTCCCTTCCTTCTCAATTTTTTGGAAGAGTTTGTGAAGGATAGGCACTAATTCGTCTCTGAATGTTTGGTAGAATTCATTTGTAAATCCATCAGGTCCTGGGCTTTTGTTTTTGGGGAGGTTTTTGATTACCATTTCAATTTTGCTAATTGTAATTGGTCTGTTTAGGTGTTCTATTTCTTCTTTATCTAGCTTTGGGTGATTGTAGAGTTGTAGGAATTTGTCCATCTCCTCTAGATTGTTGAACTTGTTTCCATATAACTGTTCATAGTAGTTACTGATTATTCTTTTGATTTCTGCTGTGTCCGTTGTGATTTCTCCTCTTTCATTTGTGATCCTGTTTATTTGTGCTTTCTCCCTTTTTTCCTTTGTGAGCCTGGCTAGGGGTTTGTCTATTTTATTGATTTTTTCAAAGAACCAGCTCTTGGTTTCATTGATCTTTTGGATTGTTTTTTTAGTTTCAATTTCATTTATTTCTGCTTTGGTTTTTATTATTTCTTTTCTTCTACTGGTTTTGGGTTTTTTTTGTTGTTCTTTTTCTAGATCTTTGAGCTTCGAGATGAGGTTGTTTCTTTGCGTTCTTTCTTGTTTCTTGATGTGAGCTTCTATTGCTATATATTTTCCTCTTATTACTGCTTTTGCTGCATCCCATACATTTAGGATATTGGTGTCCTCCTTGTCATTCAATTCAAAGAATTTTTTAATTTCTTCTTTGATCTCCTCATTAGTCCAGTGGTCTTCCAGTAGTGTGGTTTTTAATCTCCATGAGGTAGGAAAGTTCCTTGCCTTCTTTTTATGGTTTATTTCTAGTTTGATGCCTTCATGGTCAGAAAAGATGGTTGATATGATTTCAATCTTGGTGTATCTGTTGATGTTTGTCTTGTGCCCCAGTATGTGATCGATCCTGGAGAATGATCCATGTGCGCTTGAGAAAAATGTGTACTCCGTTTTTTTGGGGTTTAGTGTTCTATAGATGTCTGTTAAGCCCAAATGCTCTAGGTCCTTATTTAGAGCTTTAGTTTCTTTACTTATTTTTTGTCTATCCATTGTTGATCTATCCATTGTTGATAGTGGTGTGTTGAAGTCTCCCACTACATATGTGTTTTCTCTGATATCTGTTTTCAGAGAGGACAACAGTTGTCTGATATATTTTGGTGCTCCTTTGTTTGGTGAGTATATGTTAATGAGTGTTATTTCTTCTTGAAGTATTGTCCCCTTGATCATGATGTAGTGACCATTGGGGTCTCTTTTTATTTTTTTTGAGTTTGAAGTCTGTTTTATCTGATATAAGTATAGCTGTTCCTGCTTTCTTTTTTGGTCCATTTGCTTGTAGGATTGCTTTCCATCCTTTAACTTTGAGCCTATTTTTATCTTTTGTAGCTAAATGTGTTTCCTGGAAACAGCAAAAGGTTGGGTTTTGTTTCTTAATCCAGGCTGCAACTCTGTGTCTTTTTATTGAAGAGTTTAGTCCATTTACATTTAGAGTTAATATTGATATGTTAGCATTTGTATTTGCTATTGTGTTTGTCTTTCCTTTGATTTTATTTATTCCTTTAATAACTTTTTTTTTTTTTTTGGCCTTCTTTCGTTGTTATTCATCCTTCTGAGGTTCTGGCTTTAGGATTCCTTGTAGTATTTTTTGGAGTGGGGGTTTAGTCGTAATGAAATTCCAGAGTTTCTCTTTGTCTGGGAAGGTCCTTATTCTTTCTTCATAGAGGAAGGAGAGCTTTGCGGGATAGAGTATTCTTGGTTGGCATCTGTTTTCTTGGAGTCTGTTGACTATGTCCCTCCACTCTCTCCTTGCCCGTAGTGTTTCTTCAGAGAAGTCTGATGTCAGCCTGATTGGTTTTCCTTTGAATGTTATCTGTTTCTTCCCTCTTGTCAGCTTCATTATTTTTTCCTTGTCCTGGATTCTTGGGAGCTTTACTATTATGTGTCTTGCTGTATTTTTCCTTTCGTCATGGAAGTTTGGTGTTCTTCTTGCTTCTTGTATATCAATTTTCACCTCCTTCTTCGCATTTGGGAAGTTCTCTTCAATTATCTCCTGGAATATTTTCTCTGTTCCTACATCTCTCTCCTCTCCTTCTGGAATTCCTATAACTCTTATATTTCCTTTCCTCATGGAGTCAGATAGTTCCCGAAGTCTTTCTTCATTCTTTTTCCTTTGTACTTCTCTTTCCTTTTCTGTTTTGGTTCTTTTTATTTCTGTGTCTTCAAGAGTACTTATTCGTTCTTCCATTTCATCTATTCTGCTTTCATTGCTTTTCCCAAGAGTTCTTTAGTTCCTCCATTAATTCTTTGATCTCCTGCGTTTCTTTTGCTTCCCTCTTTAGGGACTCAATTTCCTTCTTCTGATCATTGTTTTCCTTTATGAGTTCTGTCATTTTTTTAATCACGGCAATTTTAAATTCTCTTTCTGGAAGGCTCAGAAGTTCTTCCAAGTTACTGTCGTTGCAATCTGGGGGGTGGTTTTCTTTTTGTGGTGTGCTTTTTTCCTGAGGAGTTGCTAGGTTGCGTGTGGTTCTTCTACTCCCTACTGTCTGTTTTCTAATTTGTCGTATGCATTGGGACACTGTGTTGCTCGGACTGGCCGGCATCTTGGGTGAACTTCTCCGCTCCCCTCTGGCTCCTCTAGGAGCCATCTCTGGCTTCTGAGGGAGCTTTCTGCTGGTTTCAGGAAGACTTTACTGAAGAAATGTCCCTGTTCTAAAATGGCAACGCGGGACTCAGTCCCTGAGCATCCGGTCTCAGGCACACTCTTCTGCGCGCCCGGTCTGCCCCGGCCGTGGGTGCCTGTTCCCTCTGTGGGCTACGACTGCTGGTCAGAAGGGGCCTGGCGTGGGCTAACTTCCCAGCTGGCCACTGTCTCCTCCGGGAGTCTTCTGCCCTTTTCAAGCAGACTTAAGAAATTTCCTTGTTCTATGGGGTGTTAGTGACTTTTTTTTTCTGGTCGCTAGGTGGCGCCAGAGATCTCTCCTCTTGTCCTTGGGGGGCTGTTTTTCGCCCCCCCCCACCCCGTGGGACAGGGAACAGAGCGGGAATGGTAGGGTAAACCTCAACGGCTTTGGGGTGCTGTGTCTGCCTTGTGCCCCACCGTCGTGGAGAACCCACGCCCCGAACTTCGTGCCCTGAATCTCAGTTCAAAGCCCTCAGGTCCAGGACGCGGGCTGTAGCCCAGTTCAGTGGCGCGGGAATGGCGCCTTTTGCACCCACTCCCGTGCCTGGGCGCCTGGTTCCTGCTCACTCAGTGATGGACTTTCACCTCAGTGAGGGCCTCTGCGCGTCTCCCCGCAAGCCTAGGTCGCAGGCGCGGGGACCTGGGCAGCCGCGATCCCGATCCACGTTTGCTTTTCAAGCGCGCCAAGCGCGCCGCTTTCCCGCGCCAGCTTACCGGCAGCCCGGGCTGTGTGCGCGTCTCCCGGGGTCTTTGTTCTTCTCTAATGGCGCCCGGAACCGTTCGCTCACCGCCGCGGCGAATCCTGCAGGGTTCTCCACAGCTCCCGTTCATGGGGTGTGGTGGCTGCAATAGTTCCTTTCCACTCACAGTCCCGCTTGCTGCGTAGTTTTTTCTTGTTGGTCGTTTTGGTTTGTTGTTTTCCTCCTCTCTGCCAGTCGGAGAGTGCCGCCTCTGTGGGCGGGGGAGGGGAGCAGGGTTCTGCGCTTTCCTCCCTTCTAGTCCTCTTTTATGGCCACTTTCTTCTTCGGGTAGTTTGCTGGCGTCACCCGTTTATCTTCCGTGTCCCAGTTCTCACTGGGACCTGCCACTTTTCTTCCCTATTAACTTTTTTTAATGGGAGATCTTACTCGCAGCGTCTCCTCGCCGCCATGTTGCTCCACCCTCCTCCTCTCGGCTCTAATTCTTGATCAGCTCTGAGAAAAAATTTTTCCTCTCACTGAGCTGGAAACTGCAAGCCCCTAACTCCCCCATCTGGGAGCCCCCTAACCATGACAAGGCCTTCTGACAGTGCTTGAGACTTGTGGTTCAGATCATGTCTCTGCATATCCTCCCTGCTCCAGGTGAACTTCCAAGCCTGTTTCCCGCCCATGCTCTGTGCTTTGTCATGTGCCTCTCAGGGCTGAGCACACTGGGCGGGGTCAGCCTGAGCAGTGAGTACAGACCCATCTCTCTTTCCCTGGCTGCCGGGGCCTGCTGCACATGGCTGGCCTGTACACCATCTCTCCCGACAGCTGCATCCTAGCAGGCCCACTGTTCATCACGTGGCTAACAACAGTGGGTGAGCAGAGAGGGAGCCAGACGTCTGTGCTGCCTTCAGAGTCTGGGTTTATGCCCCAAACTCACTCTACATGTCCTTGGAAATCCCTCCTCTCTGTGGGTCTCAGTTTCCCTATCTGTAAAATGGGTTTTCAGGCCTCCCAGGAGGCACAGCAGGTTTGAGTGCAGCGCTGTGAAGCTGTCCGCAGCCACTGTAGCATGGATTTGATTCCGGGCAGACCTTGTGGTCTCACCCACTGCTCCCCTCAGCAGTGTATTTTGGTCCTTCTGCCTGTTCTGCTCCCAGCTCTGTCTCTGGTGAATCCTCTCACCCTCCTGCATCTCTGGCCTGTACCCCAGCTCTTGTATTAAAACAAATAAATAAATCTTTAAAAAATAAATAAAATGGGTTTTATGTTATCAGAAAAAAGCTCTTTTCTAATTTTGGATCCTATTCATTCAACACAGATAGCAACACCTGGAGGGTCAACAAGGTTACAAAGTAGTCCCAGGTCGTAACATAAGTAGGAATCTTCCAGGCACTTCCCAGAGTTCCTCACAGCCTCTGTAATGCATAAAAATCAGACCGGCACAAACAGCCCCCTAGAACATACCAGAGGTGGTTATCTTTGCTCTGTGAGGCACCCGAGAGTGGCACTGCTGGCCCTGAATCATGACCCTGCTCTTGGGCCAGCCATGTCTCCTCTCTGGGCCTCATTTTCTCACCTGAAGATGGGGACATGCTTCTCGCCAAAGGACCCATGAGGTATGAGAGGTGAGGTATGCTAGGAGCGTAGACAGTCCCTGGCCCACGGCAGATGTGAAAGCTATTCTTGGTTATTTAATATAAATCCTAGAATAGGCTCCTCCTCTTTGAGGGAGACAGAAATGGTGAACATAAAAACTCCTCTGTATCCCAGGAGAGTAAGATTAAATTGAAACAGCAAGGCTTGAAATAACTTGTGCTGGCAAGTTTCCCGGAGGGCCAGTGCAGGCCTTTCTGCCACGGGCTGGCGGCCCTCGGGTCAGGGTGCGCGAGGCTGTACTCACTTCAGGGAGAGGGAGTAGTCGTGCTTGCTGGTCTGGCTGTTCCGGACAAGGTAGCTGCACTCCTTGCAGAGTCTCAGCAGGTTCTCAGCGTCTCCTCTGCTGATGGCTCCGTGATACCATCTGGGGAGAGGACAGAGGGTCAGAACCCGCAGTCGACACCCTGAAGTCTGCTCTTCCCTGAGAAGGCTCAGGCCCTCAGAAGCAGAAGGCAGCTGCCGGCATCCTGGGCCAAGGCCCTGGCCAGGCAGGTAGTATGTGTGCCTGCGTTCAGCCGCTCATATGGTAGGAGCTTACTGAGTGTTGCCCCCAGATCCTGGGGAGAGACTTGTATGCACAGCGCATTCTCTTCCCTCGTGAAGCTTACATTCTAGTGAGGGCATCAGACAACAGGAGATAATCGGGCAGTCACGCTGCAGTCTCACGGCACTAAGTGGGATGGAGGAAAGAGACCAGGTGGGGCAGCAGGGAGCTCATAGTAGGGACTGCTACTGAAGCAGAGTGACCAGGGAAGCCTTCTGCAGAGTGACATCTCAGCATAGACCTGAAGAGGTGAGGGAGAAGGCCCTGAAGGAGTAGCTGGAGAAGAGCATTTCTGGTACAGGGAAGGGTAGCAAAGGCAAAGGTCTGAGGTGGCAGTGCATGGTATGTTTTAGGAACAAGGAAGTCTGGAGCGGGGTGGGGGGGTGGGGTTGTAGGTGGGGGTGGGGGTGAGGCAAGGGGGCGGGGCGGCAGTGAGACCTAAGGCCATGAGCCAGGGCTGGGTTGGGGGACCTGAGTGCAATGTGAGGTGCGGCCTGTCTTTGTCTGGAAGAGCCATCAGAGGGTGCTCACCATGACAGCTACAGCGCAAGTGGGCAGCAGAGCGCATGTCTAAGGAGAAAGGCAGGGGGTGAAGTGGCCAAACCAGGTCCCTGTTGAGCATATGGGGCATGGATCAGAAGGGAAGGACAATGTGGCAGACAGGCCCAGGTTCCCAACTGCGGGATGGAGGGGAAACACTGATTTTTGAGACTGGAAACACTGAAGGTGTTTCAGTGGAAGAGTGACAATCACAGGTGCCAGTCAGTGGGCATCCTCAGCGGGCATTTTTGTTTCCATTTTGGTCTGAGGGACAGGGGTGGCAGGCATGTGGCGAGAGGTGGGGCCAGGAGGAGAACCCAAGGTACTGGCGCCGGAGCACACTTGGACAGCAGAGGCACAAAGAGAGGGCTGAGCCTGGCTTCACCCTGGTTCTCTACTATCAAGCAGACTTTCTCCATGCCGGCTTGAGGCTGTGAGGACTATTAGAGATGGGCTTGTGCAGGGACTGGTATGGGGCGAGTTTCAACAGATGGCAGCTACAAGCAAGTAGAGAAAACTTGCAGACGTATGTGTCTAACTCCCCTAATTCTCATGCTTTTAGGCTCTTACTATTCCAGAGGCTGCTCCTTAAGTTCTCAGGTTTAACAGGCATGCTGCTTGGTCCTGGCCAGGAGTGCTCTGCAAACCGCACTCTAAGAGCCTGTTACTGACAGATGTTCTGCTTGGAGAAAACTGTCCCGCTGCCTTTCACTAAGCACTTTTTTTTTAAAAAAAAGATTTGATTTATACAAGAACTGGGGTTCAGGATAGAGGAGTGGGAGGGTGAGAGGATTCACCAGAGACAGAGCGGGGAGCAGAACAGGCAGACTGACTGAAAACAGTGCTGAGGGGAGCAGCGGGTGAGACAGGAGAGGTCTGCCTCCCCATGTGGGTATCTCCCTGGCCGGCCGGGAATCGAATCAGCACTGCAGAGGCTGATGGACAGCTTCACAGCGCTGTGCTCAACCCGCTGTGCCACCGGGGAGGCCCTCACTAAGCGCTTTCTGCACAAGCAGTGTTCTGAATTCTGGCAGTGACAGAATTATAACCTGAAAAAAAAATCCTGCCAGCTCTAGAAAAGCAAGGTCCGGACAGTGGACACGAATGTTCCTGTCTAATGGGCATGTGACTGAGCTGCTGACCACCCAGGAGGCAACCACTCCCCAGGCTGGACATCTGGTGGGGACTCAGCAACAGACCCACCTTGCTTTCTAAACTTAAACACTGAAATAAAGAGGAATACCAAGTCGGAGTCTGCAAGGGTTGTCATAATAAAACACTTCCAGAGACATGAAGGCTTAAGTTATGCTTTAGGAAGGATACAAGACTGTACTTGGGAGAAACACAAGGACGGAGCTGACTTGAGCAACAGGAGAAAATAGAATTGGTGAGGTTGGGTTGCTTTCCAGGAAGTTTCACCTGTGGAACACACCATTGCCACCCCCCTGCCCCCACAGTGAGCTGACAAAAATGTAGCTTTATTAGGAAAGCAAGTTCCAGCCATTTCAAGCAGAGTCATCCTTGGGGAAAGGCCTAGAATTGGTCTCCAGGGAAGTCCTGCTCACAGATTGCCGGTTCCCGAGCACAGGAGCAAGCTGCGCCGAAGAGAGGCGAGGTGGTGGCAGTTGGGCCTCGGAGGGCTCTGGGGCCTCGTTAAGGCTAATCCCCAGTGGGTGAGCAGGATAAACTGCTGCTTCCTTCCCTGACTGCTCCAGCTACTTCACATGGAGAGAAAGGCAGTCTCAAAGGAGACTCAGGCAGAGGGTGGGAGAAATGAGTCAAAGGACACTAAATTGGGCCCAGCTACCTAAGGCCCTGCGCTTAGCAGAGTGCAAGGAAATGAGGATTTTACAGAGAGATAGTACTTGCTCATTCTCCTGTAAAAGATGGCCCAGGTTGCCCTGAAGAGGGCCAGAGTTGAAGTGAACTGGGAGCCAGGTCAGGAGGCTACTACAGTGGTCCAGATCGGAGGTGGCCCAGGAGATGAGAGGAACAGATGGCTCTGGACTTATCTGGATGGGGACTGGTGGAACATGACAATGCATTAGATGCTGGTGCAAGACCTGAAAAGGAACAAAGATGACGCCGGGTGTGTGGCGTGAGCAGCGAGGCTGATGTGCTTTCCTGTGTGGTGATGGGGAAGCTGGGGGAGGAGCAAGTGTCTGGAATAAGAGGATGAGAAGCCCAGGTGTGAACAGTTACATGAGTTGTGGAGATGCTAAGAAGGCAGCTGGAGGTAAGAGTGGGGAGTTTTGGGAGAGGTGTGAGCTGGGGATGCATACTGGTGAGGCACCGGGTCTGGAGCACAGTACATAGCTGGTAACCCCGGACAGCCTGATCTCTAGGTCAAGCTGAGGTGAGGAGTCAGCTGGGGAGATGAAGGAAAGAGTGGCCAAGGGAGGCAGGAGAAAAACCGGAACAGAAAGTCTCCAAAGGAGGGGGTGGACTGCCATGGGGGACAGGGGTGGTCACCTGGTGACCTGGGCAGAGAAGGGAAGCAGCTTTTGGTGAGAGAGTGGGAGAGAAGTATGACAGCTCGATGGGATTTGGCTCAATCAATGGGCAGCTGTTTACTGAGCGCCACTTACATGCCAGGCCCTGTTCCAGGCACCTAGGACAGAGCGGTGAACCCAGACAGGTTCCGGCCCTCATAGAGTGTATGTTCTAAGCAGGGCAAGAGTTAGAAAGGGATATGAGGTCAAGATTGTTTTATTTCTTTATTTGCTTTAAAGAAGTTCATGACCAAAACAAGTCAACATGCTGATGGTAATAATGATGCTGGATGGAGAGGGTGGGGTGGGCAACTACTTCCAGGAGGCAGGGGGTGGTCCCCGAGTACCTGAGCAGTCTTTCTACTATCCAAGCATTATAGGAAGAACTGCCCACAGTCAACAACCCTCAAACCTGGGGCATCCGCTCCAGTGCCTCAGCAGCCACCCTCCCTAACCTAAGCTAGGGTAGAGGAGAGGCTGGGGCTTGAAGGTGCCTCTTAAACTCAGACACCATCAGCCAGGTGAGGGATTAGGTGATCCTCTCTGCCTGGGTCACCAGGCTCTGCAGGAAGTGGGATTTTACCTAAGCATACCTCTCAGGTGATGAGTCAGGGTATCTGACAGGCCAGAATAATCCTGGGGAGTCACGATGATAGGGGAAGAAAAGCCAGTCATAACACTGGAGCTGGCCAGGGCCTTGTCAAGCACAAGTGCCCTTGAGGGACCCCCAACCCAGAGAAGGCTCTGCCCTGGCTTGCAAAGAAGGTGGGTCGGGGCTGGCCGGACAAACCTAGGCCAGCCTGGGTCAGGATGCAGGCTGAACAGCTCCCAGGCAGCTCTGGGTGATATTTTGTTTGTTGATTAAAACATGCACAGTTTGATCAGAAATGAGCGAAACCTGCCACCCAATCTGGGTGGCTGTGAGAAAGGATTAACACAACACCCGCTGGGAGTGTTTCACCAACGTGCTGGGTATAGCAGGCGTGGGCTGCAGCCTCCTGAGATGACAGCACATGCTTAAAACAGGGCCCCCGAACACATGACATCATTCGGGAAGCCCTGCATCCTGCTCACCCAGCAAGCGTTTCCTGTGAGGGATGCGCTGCCGGCTGTGCAGAGACCAGAATCCCCCAGGGGGAACTAATATAGGACCACGATCGCACAAGACAGTCCCACGAGAAACCAGGTTGGTGTTGGCTAATGTCTTGGCCTGACAGAGTGCCGGCTCAGAGCCAGGTGTGGACGAGGAGAGGGAAGCAAGGGGAGCATGTGAGGTCGAGTCACACAGCTGGAGTTCGCATCCTACCTTAGCACTCTGAGCTGAGAGATCCCAGCCACAGCTCTGCACCACCCGGAGCCCTGATTTTCTCATCCATGCAATGGGGATGACCCCGTTTATCACATGCTTGCTAAGAGGATGATACAACCAAAGGCACTAGCATGAGATCCAGGACCTGCATTATCAAGGTGAGAAACTGAAAGGGCAGCCTGGAGGCAATCCACAGAGCAGGGGGGTTGAAGAGGACAGGCTAAGTAAGAGGGGACTTTAACCTGAAGGTGATGGGGAGCCAATGAAGGTTTCAGGGCAGGTGGGGACCTGCACAGAGTGAGACCCCAGCAGAGAAGGGAGCTGATAATCATAGCCAAGGGGCAGGAGGGAGGGATGGGACTTGGCCACTGAGTGGAGGTAGGAAATCTTTGGGAAGAGGGGCTGAGAAAACCCAAATCAAGAGTGCAAAAGTCTTGATCAACCTTGTACCTATTATGTGGGGCAAAAACATCACAGTAGGGCCTCCCCGGTGGTGTGGCGGTTGAGCGCTGGGTTGCGAAGCTGCCCGTGGCCTCTGCAGCGCCGGTTTGATCCCCGGCTGCCGGGTGAGGGTCCCACATGGCGCGCAGACCTCTCCTGCCGCCCGCTGCTCCCCTCAGCAGTGTACTTCGTCAGTCTGCCTGTTCTGCTCTGGCTCTGGTGAATTTTCTCACCCTCCCGCGCTTCTGACTGTACCCAGTGCTTGTATTAAAAAAAAAAAAAAAATCACAGTAGCTAGAAAACAGATCTAATTTACAGTTTTGCCTGTAGCGGGCCAGATTTCGTATATCTATCCTTAGCTTGTCGAGAACTCATTTGCTGCATGATGCAATTAGAAACTAGATGTAAGAGTGAGGGGTGACCTGTGAGGACGCTGATTTTGTAGTCCCTCCTAGTAGTCATCAAAAGTAAGGGTGGCAGTGGAGTGTGGAGAGAAAGCATGGAGCTGGAAAGTCAGGGGACGTACATCCTAATCCCAGCTTGACCTGATGGTGGCTTGACCTTGAACTGGGAGCTGAGGCTGTGATTGGCTCCATGAGAACTTACATTTGCTTCTCCAGTGGGACAGCAGGGTCCACTCTTTCTCCCAGGATCCCGCAGAATTCAGGGCTTCCGTGTTTGATGGGCTTGAAGCCCCCTCCAGGGGCTCGAAGCTGGCGCCGCCGGTCCCGGGAAGGCGAGGGGGATGACTGGCGTTTGTCGTTGCCATTGAACTGGGCTGTGGGAGAGAGAAAGTACAGTTACTAAGTGCTCAGTGCGAGGAGTTATTGGGAGGCGTATAGTAGGGCAACAGTAGACGGTTCCAGGCAGGGAACAAAGATGGCCCAAAAGATCTGGGCTTCCAAAAACAGGAAGTGCAGGTGCCCTCAGAGCCAGGTGCCTTCAATGGGCTGGCTGAGTCTCCAGAGGCCACCTACTCTGCCTCATCCCCAAAAGAATCCCCTGCACCCCCTCAAGCAGGGAGCATGGCACTCCAATGGGGGTCTCAGTCCCCTGGACAGTTCTTTGGGGAGAAAGCTGTTCTTTCAAGTTGCCTCCAAGTGCTTCTTTTCCTCCCATTCTCCATCCCACCAGTGGTGACATCTGCCCTTCTCCTGGGAAAACCCTACAGATTTCTAGTCCACGGTCATGCTGCATCCTGCAAGTCTAATGCTTTTCATTCAGGGCCCCTGTGTGGGTCCCACACACTGCCCGCCCCGTGGTGAGGCTGGAGCAGCACCCAGCACGTGGGACAGATCTTGCCACATGCTTCCCTCTCTGCCCTGGGCCATAGCAGCATTGTTCACCCCCAGGGGACTGGGGTGGGGGGCTGCCCCCCTGAGGGCAGGATCCTGAAGATACCCCACAAAGACAGAAAATACTGAGCTGAAACTGGAGTTGCTGGAAGGATTCCTGGGGACCAGCTAGTCCACTTTTTCACTTATCTCTCTGGGCCTCAGATTCCCCCTCTGAAAACCAGGGATAATGACATCACCCGCCTCAGGGGGTTGCTATGAGGATTCAATAAGTGTTGCACCTAGAGGTCTTAGCAGAGTGCCTGTGTGTTATACTCTGTCAGTGGGGTTATGAATATTACTATTGTGTCCGCTCACTGTGGACATGGTGGAACCAAGAAGCTTCACAGAAGCTTCTGAACCAAGCCAAGCTCCTCTCCTAAGCATGCTATGACCAGCTCTGTGCCTTTGCTAAGTCACTTAACCTCTCTGAGGTTCCATTTCCTACCTCACTAGGCTATTGTGAAGAGTTAACTGGGCCGGGACCTGCAGAACAAGGTTCTAAAGCCAGCTGCAGGTCCACACAAAAGTAGACACCTCCTTCCAACCAGCAAGCAAGGACATGGTGAGGCATCCTCTGACCTCGCCAGACACAGAGCAATCAACCTCACGTTCACGAGGGTGGTGGGAGGCCCCAGACCTGACTATGGTGATGTGCTGTCTACTGGGAGGATATGAGTAAACTTGTCCCTGGCCTATCCACTGAGGAAGTTCCCCCATCAGGACTGTGGAACATTCTATTCCTCCAAAAGACTCTGCTCTATTAGCCATCTTGGAAAACAGCAGGAAGGGAGGGTCCTGCCAATGGAAGGTTCCAGACATGAGTGTGGTCACTCTGGTGGCTGCAGCAGGGTCTGGCAGGCAGTCTATCCACCTATTTGACTCCTGAACACCTTCTCATGGTGCAAGGCACAGTTCAGGATGGGAAAAATAGCAGTGGGCAAAACAGACAAAACCCCAGCCTTATGTGGGAGGGACAATGAGTGAAGTGAGATCTGAAGCATACCAGCTGCTGGGAAGGGCGTTGCAGGAAAATAAAGCAGGGCAGGAAGACCTCTTTATTATATATAAGGTGACATCTGAATGAATTCCTGAAGGAAAGGAGGGACAGGTCATGTGGACATCTGTGGGAAGGACATACCAAGCCTACGGGAAGAGCAAGTTCAAGGGCCCTGAGGTGGGGACGTGTCTAGGGTGTTGGTGAAGTGAAGGAGGGGGAAGGGAGAATAGGAAGCAGAGCCAGATTGGAGGCTTTGGGGGCCCTGGGAAGGAGTTTGGTTTTATTCTGAGAAAAATGGAGACCCCTCCTGATGTTTTGCTGGGGAAGGTTTTGACTTGGCCGTGGTCTTTTTTTTAAGTAATTTTATTATTTTTTAAAAGATTTATTTATGCATACAAGAGCTGGGGCACAGGCCAGAGATGCGGGAGGTGAAAGGATTCACCAGAGACACAGTGGGGAACAGAACAGACTGACTGAAATACACTGCTGAGGGGAGCAGCAGGCAACTCAGGAGAGGTCTGCTGCGCCATGTGGGTAGCTCCCTGGCTGGCTGGGGATCAAACTCGTGCTGCAGAGGCTGCGGATTGCTTCATAGTGCAGTGCTTAACCCTTTGCGCCACCAGGGAGGCCCTGACTTGGCATCTTTAAAAAAAAATTAAAAAAGCAGATTGCTGTGCTTAAGACATAGAAGGCGGAGATAAATGGGAACTCTCAGTATTCTTCACTTAATTTTGCTGTGATCCTAAAACTGCTCTTTAAAGTATATTAATTAAAATAGATGACAGAGATGGAGGGGGCAATAAGGAAGCTGCTGCTGGTGGCACTGGGGGTGTGGGTGGAGGTGGCAGTGAGTGGGCAGCTTCTGGGCCCTGTGCAGGCAGACATAGCAGAGTGAGAGTGACACAGGCTTTAGGCCTGAGCACTGGGGGGTGGGGCTGGCATAAAGAACCACAGCAAACTTAAACTCTGTGAGACGGCAGGTTGGACGCCAACCCAACCTAGAGATGCCCCCAGCCTGTGATCCAGGAAAATGGAGAAGGGTTTGGGGGCAACCCTGGCAGGGAGGTGGGAGACTGTCTTCACAGGAGGATATAGCAGGTGATTCCAGCAGGACCTGATCACTCATGGGGCAATCAGGGACACCCCCTGTGTGAGGTCCCACTGGAATGGAGATCCTGGCGCTACGTAGGGAGCATGGGACCTGCGTGCCTTCACCACCATAGCTCCCCTCTGCTAACATTCCAGCTGTCAACAATGTGGCAGGCAGCTGATGGCATGGCTTAGATTTGCCACAGGCTGAGGAGAGGGAGGGACAAAATGAATTGGGAGGCACTTTCACCTCTGACAACCTAGGGTTCCCTGGCTAAAATAAAAATTTGGGGATTCCCGCCAATACAAAATCCTCTAACACATTACTGGCACAGAAAGTGAGACGAGAGGAGAGAGGAGCATGGAACATGGATTGGGAGAGGAATCCAACCTCCCCAGCAGGACCAAAGTGGCTTTCTAGGACCTCGATGCCTGTCTAGGACCTCAATGCCTGTTCAGTCTCGGGTCTCACCAAGTCTCCTTCCAGGCTGTGTCCTCTGTCTGCCAGAATTACTGAGACTCTCCTGCCCCCATTACCACCATCAGCCTCTCTGCCTGACTCCACGTGCCCGTCAGGGATCACTTCTTCCCAGAAGCCTTCCCTGACTTCACTTCCTCTCCAGACTCACCTGTATCTTAGTCTATGGTACCCCAGCTGCCAGTTTTCTAGTCTGACTCCCTATGAGCCTTTAGAAGGCAGGGGCTGCTCTTTATTTGTTCCTGCCCCCCACACCTAGCCCATGCCTTAAACATAGTAAGTACTCAACAAATGAGTGAAGAAACTTAATGAGCTGCTGTTTTGCTTTATTGGGGAAAAGTATCGGTTTTCATACCAGATAAATTGGATAAAACCTAATAATGTCCCAGTCAACACTGTAATTCCCCGCTGAATTAATTTATACATTCGCTTACAAGCTTAATAATATAGCTATATATTTTAGAGGGAACAGGTGGTGATGAATGACAGGCTTAATTAGGCAAATCACTTCACCTAAAATAAAAATATACAAACTCCAAGTGCAGTGATTCAGCAGCACAAGAAGGAAAAAAAATACTAAGAACAAAAGCTCCGAACACAACTGCTTTCATTCCTTCTAATTAAGTTTCTTCTTAATCTGCAATTTAAAATGGCAATTCTTTTAATTTAGCGATTTTCTGCAAAAGATACACAAGTCCTCAAAAGAATATCTGTATTTAGAGGGAAAAATATGCCACCCCTGCGAACCGTTAGAATGACAAAACCTAATTAATTCTGCCTATAGGCAATTACTAACGGGGAGTCAGAGTTCTGCAAGAGGGAGGGGCAACTCAGATGGGCAGGGTGAGGTTCCTAGCAGTGAGCCCCAGACTCGGCCCTTGACCCCTCTGCTTTGGGAGCTCCTGGGGTGGCCTCCTCTCACCTGGGGGGTGCTATTAAAATGCCTTTCCTGGGGAGAGGCAGGGAGAGAAGCACAGGTCACAAATCTCCCAATCAGCCCTGCGGACCCAAGGTGTGGACGGTGGCCCCTGAGCACAGGGACCACCACAGGAACTGGAGGGGAGCCAAGGGAGCCCCTAATGAGGCCTGCAACAGGCTCCAGTTTAGGGACTGCTTTTTTCTGGCTGGCCTGGAGTCTTCACCCACCCCGGTTCTCCAGTGCAGGATGGAGAGTCCTCTCAGCAGAGGCAACAAGGATCAGAATGACTGGAAACAAGACACTTGCACAGTGACTCATAGTTCTTTGCCTGCGGAAGAGGCTGCTCTAGACCGCCTTGGATGGGGCAGAAATGAATATGCACCCTGTCTGTAAACCATGTGGGGTGGATTGGAGGGGCCTGGAGACTCTTCCAGGCCTGGTGTTTGTTCACAGATGTGACTGTTACTCTGAAAACACCACGGCACAGAAAATAGAATGAAGGTGCCCTAGGCACTCCTCCAAGCAGTCCTTGGACCAATTCCTTCACACCATTGGCAGCCAAGCAGGGGCTCTCGTGTTTGTGGGGGAGGCCAGGAAGGGGAAAGGGGAAGAGGTTGGAAAGGCACAGAAGGGGGTGCTGCCTGACTGTTGGGAGTGGGGGCGGGGGGCAAGGAGGGAGGTTGTGCATTGGTTGGGGAAGATGGAGTGGCCCACATGACCCTCGAGTCTATACTTTCATGACACTTAAAACTTTGCCCAGAACAATAGTCCTCTGCTGCTTCACCTTTCTAAACATACGTTCTGTGTCATCGCATCTGCTCCTCACAGCATAGCAAGAATTACAACTCCTATTTGACTGATGCAGAAACTAAGGCCCAGAGCGGTGAAGCCCCCTCTAGCTCAAGAGCAGGCCTCACTTTCCCCTCTGCACCACCTGCCTGGCCAGTGAAAGTTGCAGCTCTGGCTAGGCTGTAAGACAACAGGCAGCTCAGCAAATGTTTGGTTTGGATTCCAGATCGCCAACAAGAGGCGTCTGTTTTCACCTCGCAGACACATGCAGGCCCCAGGGCACTGCACTGCCACATGTCAGGGGCGGTGTGGAGAACAGAAGTCCTCATTGTGAGGGGAGGCAGCAGGGAGCTGGGCATTGGGAAGGCTGTGAGGCAGGTGCCAGGACACTGGCTGGGTTGCAGGATCGACGTCCACACACGCACACCCACTCCTGGGCCAGGAAAGAGGGCCCGGCATGAGGGGGCATGCCCGGGTCTTCTTATTCTGCACCCTCCTAAAGGAAGAGCAGATACCACAGTCTGGTGCAAAGAACTCACTCCAAGGGCTGCTGAGGTTCCAGCACATATAATGAAGAATCCTGACGAAAATGATTAAATGACCCAAATGCTGTCGAAGCCAGCCAGCTTCACCGTAACTCATTCACAGACAAGAAGTAGGAGGCTGGTGAACTCCCCTTCTCCCTGGGAGTTTAGCCCACAGGTGGCTGCCACGGCAGTCAATAGCCACTCGAAAATGCTGCTGGAAAGGGACTGACTTGCCCCAACTCAACAGTTAGGCTGGATCCCAGAGGCATCTAGTAATCCTGTGTAGGGGTACCACACTCACAGAAACAGTAGTAGTAACGGTGATTCAAGAGTCAGCGCCATGAGCACTGGCTGTATCCCCAACTCTCAGCATCTATCATGACCTAGGTCACCTCGCTAGCTAGATGCAGCTGGGGGAGCTTTAAACCAGATCCCCTGGCACCTGTGCGTGTGCCACTGCTGGTTCAGGACTGGGCTTCCCCATTGGCTGGAGAAGCCAGCATGCTGGCTGACACGTCCACCCACAGACACCCCCAGTATTTAGAATTCTAGAGTCCGGGAAAGGGACTGTTCCCCTCCACAAATCTCAGGAGATCCCCAGGGAGCAGGCTGGGAAATGCTCCTGGTTCAGGAGCCCCAGAACCCCAGTCCAGCTGCATGTTTGGTTCCGATGCTGCTGTCCACAGAAGGGAAGGGAGTGATAGGGGTGGGGGCGATTGGTGGGGGGCAGGAAGACAGGTGCATGGCTCTCAGGAGCCTCTCTGCCACCCACCGACACAGTGTCCCCACTCCCAATATGGCCTCAGAACCCAGGAACCAACCTTCAGACAGGTAGGGACACCCTCAGCTGCTCCCTGGGGTTCAGACCAGACAACAGCCCCTCAAAAACGCTGTCCACTACACAGGTCCCTCAGCCTCATGAAGAGAAGACAAGTGTATGGCAGATTAAGACAAAGCATCTCTGTGCCAGGAAACCATGTATTTCAGCATCCTAAAGAGAACTGAGCCAGGTGGGGACTTGGGTATGAACAAGGCAGGCAGAATCTATCACACGAAGATCTCTGACTAGTCAAACAGAAGAGCAAAGATAAGTTTCTATAGTATCTGGGTTTTGTCTATTTTTTTTTTTTTCACTTGCAGACAAAGGCACTTGAAGGAACGTTTCTATCAATATAATTTAGCAGATGAACCAAAGTTATTAAACGCTAGTGCATTTCTTCTTCTTCTTTTTTTTTTTTTGGCTACTAAATGAATTCATTCATATGTCAAATAGAAAAAACCAACTGGAAAAACCTGTCCCTCAGTAACATATTAGCCAGAGGAAGCAAGTGATCCCAGCTCTCTCATTTAAATCTCCTTTTCTCGGCAGACCTGCTGTTCACACGTGTTAAACATTAATTACAACTGTTACTCATTACATAGCAAAAAGCTCCCGGTACAAACACAATTGTTAATTTCCTTGCAGGCCCAAGGCATTCTGGGAAGCTGTGAAGGGGGGGCAGGAATACTGAGGGAGCCTGAGCGGGGCCAGTGGTAAGGAGGTGCGCTGGGCACATGGGGTGTCGGTGGCATGTCTGAGATTTCCTGAGAAGCCTTCTGCAGAGACCAAGCCTGTTTATTCTGAGCGCAGGAAGATGAGTCACAGGGCTCGGTGGAAACAGCAAGCCTGGAGCAGGGTCTGACGCACACGTCAGCGCTACAGGCTTCAGAATGTTTGCATTTGATGGTGACTGTGACAAGTTTTGAAGTCAGCACAGAGAGGGAGCAGTGGCGTCTGTCTCAATAACCCAAACCACCTCACACCAGCACCAGGCAAAGGGGATAACCAGCCCCTCCCACACTGGAGATGTCAATGCAGCAGCGGAGAGGCAACGGCGCTGTGGGCAGAGTGACCCGAGTTCGCCAGCTGTGTGACCACGCCAGCCGCTCGCCCTCTCTGAGCCGAGTGCTGTCAATGAAACCAGAGCCACCTTGAGGGCTTCACAGGGTTAGCCCAGACTAGCTGCTTAACCGGTGCTCATAAATGTTAATTTCCTGTCCTCTCTCCATTCCCCTCTCCTTTACCCTAACAGGATTATTTAAACTTAGCTGGCTCAGAGATGACTCACAATGGTTTAGACAGACGTACCTGGGACCTTTCCTTCCCTTTCTCTTCCCCTTTAAGCCTCATTTGATGGGCTGGCAAGGTATCAAAACTTCAAAGGCTACCTGGCTAAGGGGGACCAACAGGTTAGTATCCACCCTCCCTCCCCCCCATCAGACAGTAATAAGTGTAGATCTGGCTTTCCAGAACAAACCAATGCATACCTGTACAGGATGTGTTAGGAATAGAGTCCCACCCAACCTGGGGTGAGGGTGGGAAGGGGCTTGTAATGTCAGGCAAGGCTTCCTGGAGGAGGTGGCACTGGTATCACCCAGCTGGCCTATTCCTTCCCCTCCCCAACTCTACCCTAACCCAGCAGTGAGTATACCAAGTATGTGCTAGGATCTCAAAATAGGGTCCTTAGATCAGCATCATCATAGTACTTGGGGTTTGTTAGCAATGTCAGTTCTCATGCCTCATACCCAAACCTACTGAATTCTGGAGATGGGACTTAGCAATCTGTTTAGTATCTCCTCCTGGGGTTCTGAGGCATGCTCTGGGCAAATGAACCAATTCACAACTGGGTCACGGCTAGAATAGGGAGTAGGGTGGTGGTGACTCCCTCACATCCAGGGGCCAGTGGCCCAGTCCTCAGAAGGGACTGAATAAAGGTTGGAAGAACTGACTGGCTCATGGTTAGGACTATTGCTAAAAATGAAAATCAGGATTTCCTATGGAAGTGTTGATTCTACTCCATCCATGCTTCTCATGGCTAGGCCTAACTGGGAATGAGCTCTGTAAATGGGTCCTCCATGCCCTCTAAGTACCTCTTTATGCAATACTGTTTTAATGTGAAATTAAATTTTAATACAGGTCTTCCCATAACACCAATAACCATTCTTTCATGTGTGACCCTTCAGGTCTTGAAGTCTTTTCATCGAAATCTTTTCCCTTCATCATCAGAGTATAGTGTGATAAAGGTTGTTACTCTTTCCATTTTACAGACAGGAAAGCTAAGGCTCAGGGCAACTGAACAGTCTGTGAGAGCTCCCAAAGCTGCTGAATGATGGAGTTGGCATGTGAACCTGAACTCGTCTGAGTTCTACCATCCCAGATGGGTAAGACACTTGTCTTGAGCTATCCAGGGCAGAGAAACCTTCCTTATTGGGGAAGACAGACAAGGCCCAAAATAACTATGTTCAGCGCTGAGTCATAGGCCCATCCTTTCACCTTTGCAGGGAGGCAGACCTGTTGCTGGTTGAACTCAGGATATCACCTGCAAAGTAGCTTCAATGGAGACAAATCTTCAGATGGTGAATTGCAAATAAAATTGCTTTGTTTCTCAAAAGATCTCTAGGGTACCCTTTGCACTCCCCTGCCTCCTGGCACCTCAAACGAGGCAAATGCAAGTCACCAGGGACATAATTTTTTACCTCTAGTCACTGGATTAAAGGAAATGCTGATCTACACTCTGTGTATGGCCTGACTGGCTCTCAGAGGACTCTGGCAGCCCCCTTCCCTCTCTGGGTCTTACGTTCTCCAGCTGGAGAAGCAGGGGTGGGATGTCATGGTGTGGGGGACTCTTCCTGTGCTGAATGGTGGCAGGGTATGACCAACCCATGGGATGGCACTGGCCACCCTCTTGCGAGTACCAACCTTCAGATCTTGGGCCCCTAAGAATTCTCAGCTGGACCCATTCCAAATGGTAATGCACACCCCAGTAAAGCATCCCACCAGCTGGAGACATAGGGCGGGCGAAATGGGTGTGAGAACCACGAAAGGCATGCACACTCCTGAGGGTTCTGGGAGTGGGAGGTTCAAATCCCATCCTTGTGGCTAGTAGCTGCAGGTTTCTGGGCAAGTTATTATTTTCTCTCTGGACCTCAGTTTCTCTATCTGTAAAAGGAGGAAATGAATCTCTCAGGGTGAGAGGATTAAGTGTGATAATGCACACAGAAGGTGCTCAGTAAGTGCCAGGGATCCAGCACTTTCCTGACATGGAGTCCTTTCATCCTCTGCAGCCGGCACATTTCCCAGGGATGGTTCCAGGAACAGGTCCAATCCCTGTCCCACGATGGCCCCTCAGAGGTGTGAACACTCCCAATGTGGGTCTGCTTCTCCAGGTTATCCACCCAGTTCCTCAGCCCCTCCCTGTGTGGCCACCCCCTGTTCGGGCTCATTTTTCCATCTCACGGCCGTGCCACAAAGCCCAGAGTCGGTCAGGCCCTCCACACCAACAGATGCTGCCCCAAGACAGAGACACCGGGCTGCTTCTCCCCATGCTGGCAGGCAGTGCCCCCTAGCCCTTGTGTGGGCCCAGAGCTCCATCTGCAGGGTGGGGGCCAGGTTGGCCATTTCTAGACCCACCTGCTGGCCTCACAATTTTTTGCTGTACAGCCTCCCGGAGGCTGATCAGAGTAAGCTAGGAACTCAGTCCAGCCAGCTCTGAAGCTGGAACTACTGGTGGAAGGGGGCTGACAGCTGGCTGGAAGGCGCACACCTCTCTATAGATGGCAGGGCTGGGCCTGCTCGCTGAAGGCTTCAGTACAAACTGGCCTGTATCTGCCCTGGGGGCCGGGATCAACAAAGGTTTCCCCTGTGGGATGGAAATCAGTCTGGGTGGGTGGAGGCAGGGGTTCTGACTGAGCCCACAGTCAGCTTCAAGGAAGGAGAGCAGGCAACGAAAGCCCAGGGCTTTTTGGAGAGCTAGTGGCCACAGAACTGAGGTAAAGGAAGGAGTATGTGCTAATCAAGCCTTCCCTCGCTGGCTGAGATGGGGAAGGTCTGCCTCCCTAGGGTCAGTCTAGAGCCATTGCTATGGGGGACGCCAGAGCCTCCTTTTGAGACTGGCCTCTTTTCACGAATGTAAAGCAGGACAGCACTTTGAAAGGCAGAAGACACTTTGGCTTCAGAGACTGTATTAAGGAGATAATTCAGAGGCCTTCCCTGTCCCCCATCCCTGATGAGCATGTTGGTGTTCCCAAGGAATGAAGCCTTGGGGTGATGCAAGACAACCCCTCCAACTGCTATGCAAAGCCCACCTACATCAATCCTGCTTCACTTCAAATCCCCAGAATTTGCAGGCCTCCCCACTCAACCCCCCAGTGAAAGCTCAGTCTGTACTTCTGTTAGGGGAAAATGATGTCCTGAGTTAATCCCATACAGGCTTTGTGGACCCCACCCCCACTCCAGACTAAAGCCATCAGGACATTGGGAAAGACAAATCCCATCACCACCAAAGGGAGGGTGGCTGGGACCTGAGGGTGGAGTTGGGCAGCCAGGTTGGATATAAAAACCAAACACGTGGGCCTTGGGGGGCTCGCTCTGTCGCTCGCCTCCTGGCTTCACGGCTCCTGGCTGGCGGCCAGCTCTCAGAGCGCCATTTTGGATTCCAGATCGGTGGATCGGGTAGGACGCATTTAAAACTTTGTCTCCCACTTTTCTCCCTGAGCTGTACATTTCCTCATTTCCCCTTCCCTTGTAAATAAACCTTTTATTAACCTTTCACGTGTGCCTGCAGTAGAGCATTGATAAGTCCTTTTAAGCGCGTGGGCGAGGACCCACAGTCAGGCACCCCGTTTTGTATCAGGGTTGCTCTACAACAGTTCCAGATGAAATTGAAATTCTTACCACTCCCCTGGAACCTAAATCCTTATGACTTGTCCTTGGTGGGCCCAGCTCTGCCCTTTTGGGGGTCCCCCCACACATACCCTTTGAAGATTAAAAACACCAGATTCCCTGCCCAAGTTTCGTCCTCCAGGACAAACATGCAGAACAAAGAATATAAGGGGTGAAAAGAAATGGTAATGAATTTGCTGAGAATAAGCTATCCCACAGCTATCGGCCACCTGCCCTAGGCTCCCATGATCTGTCACAGGGAGCTCCTGAAAACTCAGAAAAACTGTACCCAAATATTGTAATAAGGACAAGGGGCACAGATAAGCACTGCCTGTGTCCCTGACAATGCTAATGACTTCCAGAAGCATGTGTGTGCTTATAGCCAGGTGCACATGCATGTATACAGACACAGACAGACAGACAGACAGACACACACACACTCTCTCTCTCTCTGACTTGGGTGGGGACATTAACCTTCATTTCCGAGCAGCCACACTTTAGCATGCAAATGAACTATTTCCATGCATCCTTGTTACCTGGGGGGGGTAACATCCTTGTTACCCTCCCCCCACCTTCCTCTCCCTCCAGCTCCTTTCTGGGGTGGAAACAGAGCCTCTCCTGGCCAGCCAATGCTGCACTGACAGGCTCTGTTCACAGGCACGGGGAGGGTCAAGTTCTGACCATGGGCTCACAGCATCCCCCAGCCCAACTGGAACAGCTTTCTCCTTCTTTGCCTCAAAAATTAGAATCTAGTCAAACTCTTGGAAAAACCACAATCAGTATCAACTCCAGAGCTGGAAACACAGGGAAGTGACTTGATGCATCAGACTGGTCTTGACCGGGTATTATTCTAAGTCTATGACCCTTGTCACATTGACTCAAGAGACATAAAACCAAGTCCAGAATGGGTACATGTGACTTGGAAATTTATTCTGTGACAGTCCAGTTTGAGATCTTATGATCCTCTGTGATAAACTAAATGTAAAACTGCCTTTGGGCAGAAATAGGCACATGTTGGCCTGAGAGCCTTCTGCAGAGATGATGCCTGCAGGGCCAAGTGCTTTTCACTTTTATGTGCACACGAATCACCTGGGGGTCTTGTTAAAACAGATTTCAGACTGCCTCTGGAAGTCTGGGCTGGGGCCCAAGATCCCCCATTTTTCACCAGCTCCAGGTGATGTGATGCTGCTGGTCCAGGGACCACTCTTTGAACAGCAAAGCACCATACCAACACATGAAAGGTAGTAACACAGCCCACAGGTGACATGTTGGAGGTTGGTTCAGGAGATGGGGAGACCTCACATCTGCCTGCAGAACTATCTCAGGCCCCTATTCTGTGAGGGTTGTCACATGAGCCCCTGTAGGCCTTTAATCAAACTGTTGTTGGCAATGAGCCAGCTTTCCACTGGCATTCGCTCTGTTCTAGCTTCTGTACTGGGGAGGGAGAAGGTTGTGAAAACAGAAGAGCTCTGGAGACCAAAGACCTTCAGCCACACAACTACTCCTGTCCCTGGTTCTCAGCCAGTGCACACAGTCTGGCAGGTGTAACCAGCACCTACAGAAATAACTCTAGGTGCTGAGAGATGTGTCCCACCAGGCGCAAGTGCAGGAAGCTCGACAGGTCCAGAGAGGCAGCAAGGGACATGGTTGTATAGTAGGGAGGGCTCAAAGATGGCAACGTTTGAGTTGGGCCTTGCAGACGGCACAGGATTTTCCCAGCTAGGCTGTGGCAGGGAAGGGCATTTAGGTAGAGGAACAGCATTGGCATAGAGTGTGCCATGTCCAGGGAACTGTAAGCAGTATGTGCTGAAACAGCTAAGAACATCAGCTGAGGAGCCTGGCAGAGGTTTGTCTATTGTAGGGGGCTAGAGATAGCAAAAGGGTCCATTTGTACATAAAAAGGGAAGACTTTTTTACCTTAAAATAATTAAAAATAAACCTCCTTGATGATCTTCAGTGTGGTAAGACTTAAATGAGTCACTCAATGCCACTATTTTCACATGCCTCAACTCTTGGGTACAAGCACAACTTTTTGCTTCTGGTTTTTCATCTCTTCACATTAAAGGGGAGCATTTCCCAGACTGTTATAAACCCTTTGTCTACATCACCTTCCAGTGGCTGCACAATATTCCATTCAACCCAGCTCTATCTGCTGGACATTCAGGTTGTCCCCCACCCCTCAGGATCATAAACAGTGCCTTTCTGAATCTTAGACTGTAACCTTGACTTGCCTAAGGACTGGGATAAAATCAGAGGGTGTGAACACAAGCTGGAGACTCGTGGCAGAGAGCATTCCAAAAGGCCATGTGAGAGGAGCTTTAGTACTGGGATGGATACCCAGGTTCTAGAAAACCAGCCTTGCGGTGGGGAGGGAGGGAGGCACCTGAGTTGTCCAAAGGGCTCTTGGCCAGGGGGAAGGTCAGCCCCTGAGGCCAGGATGTGCCCCTGCCTGTACTCTGTGAATGGCTCCTGCCAACACTGGGACCACAAATGCACTGGCCTTGGGTGCAGGCAGGTCCATGGCAGCCATCTGACTGGAGGGAACAGTTGGGCTCCATCAGGCCCAATGTGACCCACTCTGCAGAATGAATTTCTTTTCATTTCTAAGAAATTATCTTCCAAAATCTGAAATCTTGGCTTCAGTGAACTAGAGAATTAAGAACACAACCAAGACAGAGTCAGAAAATGAGCGCCTCGGGGCCATCTCTGAAGACAGGAGAGACCAGAACCAAGACCCTGGAGGAAGACCCAGAATTTGCCCAGGGCCTGGTTGCCCTTTGCTCCAGGATCCTCTCATCTGTGAAGGATCCAGAATAAAGGACAGCCCAACTGGATTATCAAACAAAGCCCAGAAGTTTCCTAAGGGCAGGCTGGGCCCTCTGCACTTTTCCCCTTTGCCAGAGGTCAAGGCTGAGGACTGCCAGAGGCTATCTCGGAACAGGGCCACCGGCTCCTTACCTGCCAGGGCTGGGATGGTGACCCGGTTCCACTCCCATGGCTGGTCGTACTCATCGGCAGGCCTGTCATCGTCCTGGGGCAGCTTGCTCTCCCGCAGCCGGGGGCTGACCGCACTCTCAGAGTCCGAGTCGACACTTTGGCCCTCAGGCTCATAAGGGGTGTCGTATAATTGGATGCCTTTGTGCTGGGACCGGACACTTTCCTGCCTCTGAAATTCTGCAGGCAAAAAAGGAAGGGAGCAGAGAATTAATGGATGTGTAGTACTTGCTTCCTCATCCAGACCCCACCAGGACCTTGCCGGGCGACACCCACGGAGGATCAGCTGCCAGCCCAGAGGGGAGGGTGGCACAGAAGCAGGCCCCTCCTGTGCTGCACTGGTCTTCCCATCCCTCGATGGCAATGGTCCTGCTCTCACTAGTCAGTGGTCTGGACCTCAGGCTCTGGATCTAACAGAACCAGAACCTGCCTGCCACTGCCTACGTGTTCTCATCATGTTCAAGGGCAGGCCCAGACATGCACAGGATGTCCTGGGGGTGTCCAGACACCTGCCCAGAACAGATGGACCTCTCATTCCCCTCGCTGACAGACATGAGCAGGGGCCTTCCCCATGAGGGCGATTCCCTGTCTTCCGGACTTTCATTACCTGTCTATCAAGTTGGGTCAAGTGACCGTCAAATTTCCACCCAGTTCACACATTCAGAAAAAAGATGGGCATGTCTATGTCTAGGGCAATCTTCATTTCCCTGCTGCAAAGCCCTATAATTGACCCCTTCCCTGCATTTCTACCTCAGCCAGAAAAGCCTTAACACACCGCACACCTCTGAGTTAGGAAGGAACACTTTTTCCTAAGCCGAGACTTGACTCTGGTGTGGGCTGAGGGGTGATCACTGATCTAGATGAGGTCCCAAAGAGGGAACATTCATTCCTGAGGCCAGTGGTGGCTGAAGGATACTAGGAAGCTAATCCCAGGTGCCTCCTTGTCAGTTAAGGACACAGCAACTGCTCATCAGATAGGCCACCCACTGTGTGCTGAGCCTGCGTGGGGACAGGGCACAGAGGGAAGGGAAAGGGTTTGCTGGTGAGGCTGCTCTCAGGAAGCCTGCTTTCCAGAAGACATGCAATAAATCACCACAATACTCAGCAGAAAGGGGTTCAGTGCGGGGCCTGTGAGACCCTGCCAGGGGCGAGGCAGGAGACAGAGCTGCCACTGGAAGTGATGGCTCTGACAAGTGGAGATGGGGGATGGTCGGCCTCCCTGTTGGAAGACAGGGCAAGCAGAGGCAGGCAGATGAGACACTGTGCTCACTGCCTCATCTCCTGTATTGTAATAAAGCACGTGTAACATAATGTTGCCATTTTGACCATTTTTTGGAGTGCAATTCAGTGGCATTAAGCACATTCACACTGCTGTGCCATCTCCCCAAACTGAAGCTCTGCCACCATTAAACACCCAACACCCCACCTCCTCCCCCAGCCCCAGCCACCACCCTCCACTTTCTGTCTGTGGATTTGACCCCTCTAGGTACCTCATGTTAAGTGGAACCATTCGGTATTTGTCCTCCAGTGACAGGTTGATTTCACTTAGCATAATGTTTTTAAGGCTCTTCCATGTTTTAGCACATGTCAGGGTTTCATTTCCTTTTAAGGCCAAATAATGTTTATTCACCATCCATGTTTTCTGGAGCAGTGGGTGCAAGGAGGTGAGCGAGTAGAGATGGGGTGTCGTACAGAAGGGATGAAAGTGAGCCGTTTGAATGGACTCCAAAGCAGAGTTCCGACTGCAGGAACACACGGCAGAAGCCCACAGGAGTTACATCCCTTGATAAAACACAGTTGACAAAACACAGGACTGACATCAGCCCGTCAGCCCTCCCGAGCAAGAGCACAGCTCTCACACTGGCCTTCATGATCCAAGGTCAGCTCACAGGCATGACAAAAAAATCCTACCCCGTGCACATGCCCTGATACCATGGAAGCCAGCTGATGCTGAGCCAGTGACCGTCAGTGCTGACGTTAGTAACGGGATGGTAACGGGTCCATAACTTCATCTGCTCATATAGTGACTTCATGATTTTGAGTTTGGGTACAACCCGGATTATTATTTGGCATTTTTATGTTTGACAGCAAATAAATTCACTTAGTGAGGGAAATTCTATCACCATTGCATAATCCATTATCCTCTACCAAACATAGATGATAAGCATGAAAACAATGAATGAGAACAAAATCAGCCAGGTGGGTGCGATCGCCCACTGGAAGGCTGGCACGAAGCTGGCTTTCCCTCTGCTGAAAAGGGATGAGTAAGTATCAGAGGGCCGTTTGCAAAGAGCAAACGCAAACTCCACCTTTGGCAAATAAGAATAGCTTTTTATGTAAAGAAAGGGAAAGAATGAAAAGGGAAAAATCTCCCTACATGGGCCACTAAAGTCCCATCTCCTTTGAGATGTCCTATGTTTTATTGGGTTCCATGAGAAAAACAAGATTAGGGATTAGTTTTGAAGATAATGCTACGATACTTCCCTTTTTATGGAGAGTGGAAGAAGAAAAGAGCTACTGAAGGTAGCATAGTCACTGTAGACCAACTGTAAAGTACTCTATACAACTCTGAGGCCAGTGGTGATCTCCCGAAGTATCTGACGTCTTTTTGGGGTCGTCATGGTCTGCTTCACTCTGGCCCTGGGTCTAGCTAGCCGCTTTTTTTTTTTTTTTTTTCCTCAAAGATTTATTTATACAAGCACTGGGTACAGTCAGAAGCACGGGAGGGTGAGAGAATTCACCAGAGCCAGAGCGGGGAGCAGAGCAGGCAGACTGACGAAGCACACTGTTGAGGGGAGCAGTGGGCGGCAGGAGAGGTCTGCGTGCCATGTGGGACCCTCGCCGGCGGCCGGGGATTGAACCGGTGCTGCAGAGGCTGTGGGCAGCCTCGCAGCCCAGCGCTCAACCGCTGCGCCACCGGGGAGGCCCTCTAGTTAGCCTCTTGACTTTGGAGAATTCCGAGGGCTGGGGACACTGGGAGTGTGGCTGATAGACGCAGACCCAGGCAAACCACTTTCCCCTTACACTACTTCACAAGCAGCACCAGCAACCGCCAATGTATATTCTGTAGTTTACAAAGTACTATGGGGGCCTTCTTGGTGGTGCAAAGGGTTAAGCACAGCACTGTGAAGCTATCCGCAGCCTCTGCAGCACAGAGTTCCATCCCCGGCTGGCCAGGGAGCTACAGATGGCGCAGCAGACCTCTCCAATCTTGCCCGCTGCTCCCCTCAGCAGTGTATTTCAGTATAACTGCCTGTTCTGCTCCCTACTGTCTCTGGTGAATTCTCTCACCCCTCAAACCTCTGGCCAGTACCCCAGCTCTTGTATGCATAAATAAATAAATCATAAAAAAACAACAACAAAGTACTTTGCATAGAAACTGCCATTTAACATTGGGTACTGCAAAGCAATAGATGAATGCATGCATGCCTGCGGCCCCCAATAACAGGACCCTTTACCCTAGCCTCAGAGCCAGACTACAAAAAGATATTCAATAAATATGGGTGGGATCAATGAATGATAAGGGACAGCCAGAGTGCATGCTTTACTCCCAAATTCCCGTTCACAATCTCTTGACGGTGGTGATAAACTACCTGAAACAATGTGCCAAATCCATCTAGTTTAGTATTACACAATATCCCGAAGAGATGAATATTCTACATAAACACCATCCTAAAAGGAAAACATGTGCAGTGAATGGATTAGCTATTAAATCAGAGGGACTTGTACATGCACCTCTCCGACAGGATTTATTGTTCCAAAAGCATCTGTGCCTCACCAAAGCTGGGTTAGTAATGGCATGCTGTTAGAGCAGAGTATGTTATAATGGTAATCATTAAAATGAGCTTCCCCCTGTATTACATGGTGAATTCAAATTTTCATTAAGGTCCCAACAATAGGGAACAGTTAAGTAAATTATGGCACGCTAAACTGGATGGAATATTAAGCAGCCATTAAAATGATAAATTGAAAGATTATGTAGCTACATGGAAAAGCGTGCATGAAATTATGCTAAGTTAAAAAGTAAA
This sequence comes from Talpa occidentalis, assembly GCF_014898055.3. NCBI lineage: Eukaryota > Metazoa > Chordata > Mammalia > Eulipotyphla > Talpidae > Talpa > Talpa occidentalis. Next base: position 52,672,858 of record NW_023605083.1, read on the forward strand.
ATACAAGATTGTTTATGTGTTATGGGCAAACTGTATAATGTGGGCTTTCTACACAAGTCCTGGGCACTGTGAACAATGCTCTACAGGGAATTCAACTCTTTGCTTAGGAAATGCTGAGTACTGGCATCACATGCTTTCCCCATAATATCTAAACTCTGATGACAGCAATGTTGTAAACACAGATACATGAGAATTAGAAGCCAAAGACCTAATACAGGAAGGTAAATAGCTACTGATAGGGGAAGGAATCTTTGCATAATTATTTTTGAGAGTTGTTTTAAATAATGAGTAAGGATGCTAATAAAGAAAAAATGTAATTAAGACAGGAACACATGAAAGTAAATATGATTTTGAGCAGGTTGGGCTTTCAGGGGCTGAGTGTTTAGGAAGCAGCTGTCTTTCCCTAAAAAAATGCCCATTTAGGGAGCTTCCTCTCTCCCAGGAGATGTTCTCCGAAGAGCCCCAGGAAGTCAAGGGCCATCGCACCAGGCCAGCTCGCCAGACAGCATCATCTCCTGCCTAATGACCAGGCCATCCTCCCGATTACCCAGTCTGATCTGTGATGGTCCAGGGGCTGATCTAATGGGGATCTGGGGACCACATGTTTTAAGACATAAGTTATCTATCTGGACATCACCTATAAATTCATAAAAAATGACCTTTAATATTGGGTAGCAGGCTGTAATTTCATGCTTCTTAGGCAGTGAGCAGAAATATTAAGTTAACAGGGTGGGGATTTCTGTTGACCTCTGGAGTAGGAAGGTTTTCAAGTGGAACAATATATGGAATGGATTTAAAAAGAGAGCACTTTCTTTAGAACCAGGGAATATTAAAACTGGAAGGAAACCTGGCCCATGCACCGAGGGCACAGAACCAGTAGGTGGGCAGTCCTGGAGAAAAAGGACCCGGGGAATGAGCTGATGGAGAGACCCAGGACGGCACACACCAGGCCCTCCTGGGCGGATCTGACCAGGGTTCAAAGCTCCTCCATCCCACAAGGAACAAGTTACAACTTTGCTCTATTAACCACCGAACTTGTTTCTTGCTTTGGCTATCAGAGGAAGCTCAGGGTTTATTTTGGTGCTTACCCTTAATAGTTATATTGGCTTTGATATTGGATAGTCACTTGCCCTTCTTTCTACAGGCATTTTGATTTATATTATAACAGCTTCATTATATAAACACGTATTTATTTTTATTATGGATAGCATTCAATGGATATTTTGAAAGCAGATGGACATGCATCTAAATGAAAAAACATACAACCCACTTTATGTTAAATATTTTTTCCTAGTAAAATGATTAGAAAACCCTTTTGTTACCACTTTACCTTTCCTGCAGGCACAGAACGAGGAGGACAGACCTTGGCTTTGTGTTCTGGGAGATTGAGGGCTACAGCACCCCGCCTCTCCCAGCAGCACCAGATCTGCTTATCCTGCACCCAGTCAGGCACCTGCTGAATGCCCAGCCCTAGCCCAAAACTGGAGGGAGATGGATGGCATGCAGACTTAGCCTTCAGGGAGCCGTCAGGGAAAGAGGCCCAGGGCCCCCTCACAGACAGACAGCTCTGGCTCCTCAAGGGAACAGATGTGACATGGCGACTTGCTGGAGAAAACCTGGGAGGGCATTAGAGAACCCAGAGGTCATGGCACCATGACTGGCAGGGGGAATGAGGCATGTGATAGAGGAAGGGCCACATCAGAGGTACAGGGGCTGAAAATCCAAGGTATGCACAGGGCAGGGTGCCCAGTGAGAGAGGAAGCTGGGGGCAGGTGAAGTGGGTTCTGGCTTCAAATGCTGGATGATAGCACTCTCGAGTGTCTAAGAGGAGGTGCCCTTGAACATCTGGGCAGGAGGGAGCTGGTTAGGGAAAGGTTGGAAATGACAGATGCTGGTCTTCTAATATTCCCAACCTGGCTTGTCTGGGAATTCACACCAGATTCCAAATCACAGGGCAGCTGAGCTCAGTGGGGACGTGTAGCACACACAGGTCTCTGCCAGTCCTGCTACCACCGCCACTTCTCAGCCCAGTCAACCTCTACCCAGTCAGTAGCGGGCACCTGACCTATCCCACAAGGTTTAAAGACACTGGGGTCCATTCTGAGATGCCAGGGGTGCAGATGAACTAGACCCAGAGGTCTAAGGCTGCATGACGAGTAGAACCACATACTCACCACTGAGCAGGGCTGCGGGAAACCAGCCACCTAGAGTGAAGCAAAGCCCTAGATCTAGGCGAGTGAGCAGGTTCAAACAGCACAATGGGGCTACAAATAATGATCTGCCAGAGAGCTTGGGCCCCCTCCTTGGACCCCTGACTCTGGTCGGGGCCTGGGGTGGAGATGGGATATAGGGCAAGTTGCCTCAGTTTCATCTCTGGACAACAGTACCCATCCTGAGGATGTTATGAGTGAGTTCATATTCATCCGATGTTTTGCACGGTGCCTGGTGTACAGGAAGTGCTCTGCTGGCGAATGTTGTTTCAATTCCCACTAGTGGAGTTTCCTTGGAAGACCATTCCAAGTTCCCTCTCTCCTCTGAGATTGCCAATGTTCCCCAGAAGCACAGAAGACCTGATTACTGAAACCTGACAGGCCAACCTGTTCTGGAAATGAAAGGATTTTACCACCAACCTCTGAACTACTTCTATATCTGGATTGACAACTTCTGATTCTAGCAGCTGCTTTGGCTGCCTGACACCTCCATGTGGGACCTGTGCTACAGACCAGGCCCTGTGGTAACATGACCTCAGCAACCAAGAGGCTAATCACCACACTTTACATGTGGGGAAACTGAGGCCTGGGGAAAGGAAGGAAGTAGCAGAGAGAGGTCTCAGACCCCCTAAATCCCAAGCCAGGGATCGTTCTGCCTTTCCCAGGTGCTTTCTGACATCTCTTTTATCAGTGTTTCATTTGGAGGCAGGGGTATCTACTTCCGTCAGGACTGAGGTGTTAAAAAGCACTCGATACCACAGAGTGAGTGAAGAGTCCACAGGGGTGGCAGGCGGCTGTTCCTAATTAGACACGCCATGGGAACCCAGCCAAGGTCCAGGGCACTGCATCAAAGGGAAGACAGAGGACCTTTCCCCATGTGGACTGTGAAAACAAGTGCTGGGGATAGACCCTTTGGCCTGAGTGCATCCACGGATGCCTGAATTCAGGTGTCCCTTGGAGGCCACAGTGGCAGTGGCGTCTTTTTAGAAAGATGCTGCTGCCAGGCAAGGGCTGGGCAGGGCAGCTACGGGACAGGATCAAACCCAACCCAACCCAACACAACCCAACCCAACCCAACGCAACCCAACCCAAGCAGGAGGCCCCACCTCTTCCTCTATCTAGTCAGTTTCCGGAGCTGTCCAGAAGCCAGGAGACTGACTAATTGGAGCTCTTTTCCCATGTCTTCTCCAACACCCAAGAAACAGGGGTTGAGTGCTGTGGAAGCAGGGGTTAGTGGCAAAGGAAGTGAGTGGGGGCCTCGGCCCGAGTGAACCTGTGCTGCTTGCTCTTTTATGCTCAGTCCACAGCGAGAGAAAGGCCCGGTTCTGAGTCTGGGACCAGGGATGCCTCCCTTGCCCTGGGTCATGTGCTCAGTGCTGGGGTCTTCCTTGAGCCTGGCCCCTCTTCTGAATCAACAGGGAAGAAACAAGCCCGCAGGCCTGATGACAGCAAACGTGCTTTCTTTGAGATCTCAAGGCCACATGGGGCTGGTGTGGAATCCTCAGTGGGAGTCCTTCAGCCCAGCCCGCTGTCTCTCTGCAGTCTCACAGTGATTGCTCCCAGGCTTCTGGCAGAGCATAGACAAGTCTCCCTTTAGAGCAGAGACTTTCTGTGGAGAGCTTTCTGATTCCATGTCCACTATAAGATCCAAATTCACAGCCAGCAGGGAGCTTACCTGTTTACTTTCTCAAACATCTCCTGAGCCCTTAGTGCGGGCTATCGTGGACTCTAGGCCAAAGGCCGAGTGCACACATGGCATTAAATGAGCCTCCCAGGTGGGAAAACCAAAGAACTCTTGGTTTAGCAGGAGAACTGGACACTGAGTTAATAACAGGAGTTAACACTGTGCACCTGCCTGTGCCGGGCACTTATACAGCGTTATCAAACTGTGTACCAGGCCTCCACCCCTCGGCATGGAGAAGTGCTGCTGCATTTGCAGAAACTGAGGCTCAGACAGGTTCAGAGGCTAAGCCAGTGCTAATCCAGTGCCGATGGTCCCAAGTACCCTAAAGAGGTACCTCCAGTGGCAGCTCACTAGAGGAGAACGCAGGGGCTGCAGAAAAACTCCGGGGAGGAGGTGGCATTTCATGGAACCTAGCGTTCCAGGGCAAGGATATCCCTCAAGGGTCAGGGAATCGAGGAAACTACCTGGAGTCCAAGACAGTGAGTGGTGGACCCAGGAGCAGGACACACTCAGGGAAAGGAAGACGCGTCAGACAGGTGAAGATAAGGGCATGAGGAGAAAGACCAACGGACAAGGATTTTGAGGAAAAACCAAACAGTTTGCACTGCTGTGAGCACAGTGCTCAGGAGGAAAAAGAGGTGGGGAGAGGCTAGAAAAGGAAATCAGGGCTGGGCAATGAGGAGCCTCGGATGCCAGGAGGAGGGGTGCAGACTCCAAAGGATAGGAAACTGGAAAACATAGGCCAGGGGCCTTGATCAGGTCTGTGTTTTCACAAAAAAAAAAAAAGCTTCTTAGAAACTGGCAGGAAATACCAGTCCAGTACTGATGACCTGAAGGTTTGACCCTCCAAAGAGGGCTCCAGTCTTTCTGTGGCCAGAGGATGCCCAGGGCGCCACAAAGAGACACTCTTGCCAACAGCCCCCAAATGCGGAAATGTGAGCATTTCCACCAGGATGAGAAGCAGCGGTTCGGGTGGCTCCAGCACCCTCAGATCGACCTTCAAAAGAGTGGGCGTCTCCCAACCCTCCATGCTGCAGACAGAGACCAGGGCCCAGCAGGGGCCGAGCAAAGAGGGCCAGACATAGCCAGTCTGCGTCTTCTGAGGATTGATAGGATGTACTTATACAAGGGCCAGCTGCTCCACTGGTGCAATCTTCTGGTCTGCTAGGCACAGTAAGGTCTCAGAATCCAGAGAGGCCTCAGGCCACACTCTAATGTGATAAAGCCACGGGGGACAGGCTTTCACCCCAGCCCAGTCACGGCAACACCCCTCTCCAAGCAGTGTCACCTGCATGCTGTGTGTTCTCACGAACCTCACAGAGCCAGCCTCGGATGAGCCACAAACACATCCAAGCCCCTTCCTTACCTGACTGCTAAGTCCCTGAAGCTCAGACAAAGCGAGTGGTTCAGCCAAGGTCTGGAAGGCTCACCTCTCAAGAATACAGCATGGCCACTCTCACAATTACTAAGAGTTGAGACCCTTTGTGCCAGGATCTGTGCTAAGTGCAGGATATTCAGGTTCTCCTTTCATTCTCACAAAGCTCTCCAAGAAGGTGCTGGTGACAGCCACTGAGGGAGGCAGTCTGGCTTCAAAGTCCATGTTTTTGCCCATGTAGCTCTCTACACAGCATTTCCCACCAAATTTGATTTTCTACCTCCAATATAACACCAGGGGTACTGGTCAGCAAAAGAAACACACACTGGAAGACTGAAGCCCTCGCTCCAGCCAGGGTCCCTGCTCCACCCAGCTAAGGGATGCCAGGCAAGTCACTTCCTCTCCCTGGTCATCAATCTGCTCATTACTCAGGGTAACTCAGGTCATTTGGGGGGCCCTTCCCAGCCCTGAGGTTTATGACTAGGACAATACCAGAATCATTAGGGCCAGGTAGTCTGGGAGGGGAGCCAAGGGTGGTATCAGGAGGAAGAGAGCTACCTGTCAAGGAGGATTCAAGCACATTCTACATCTTTAGGGGGCAGCCAACAGGCTGCTGGTCCCAGTCTTGCTGGCACTAAGTAAGTGATGACAAATTGGCATTGGGTACAGGGCACCAACCTCCCAGTGTAGAGCCAGGCCTTCTATGTATGAGCCTTCCTTCTTACCTATACCTGATGTTGCCCACATGCCAGGTTTGCTGCTGAAATGATCAAACCTTACTAGTAGCCATCTGGTGAGGGCAGCAACCTCAGGGCTGGTCACAGGGTCACTGCCTCACACTAAGGGGTGTTGCTGGCATCATGCCCTGCACAGCTGCCCAGCCGGAAGAGACGTGCAGAGATCTGGCAAACCTCTCTGCCCCAGCCTTCTTTGCTCTGGAACTGTTTCAAGATAGGAACTAATCCCCCTAGGGACTTGTACATGACCTCAACCTTCTGGATGGTGCCGAGACCTGGGATGAGTCTGGCCCTCCGCTCACCGGCTGTGCGACCTTGGCCAGCTGCCTGACCCACTATGCCTAAGATTCCTTGCATGTGAGGCAGGAGGGGGTGAAGCAGATGATCTTGGAGGCCTTTCAGGCCCAGGATCCCTCAGTCTGACTCCACAAAGAGCAGATGTTCACAAACCCTTCTTGTCCCACTATTGAGGCTCCAGCATATGAAGAAGGGGACAATCAAAGAGCACTCCTCCTACCAGTGTGGTATCCTAACCTATCCTGACCTTGGTATCCTAACCACCTCTAGCAAATTCCTCCAAAATTCAACCACAATATGCAGTGAGAACCCTGCCCACTGAGGCGCTCTACTCCAATACAAAGTTGTGCTTTCTTGTCTGTGATGTCAACTTGACTAAGTCACAGGGTATCGAGCTATGTGGTCAAACACAGATTATTTGGTCAAACACAGATTAACATTTAAATCAGTAGACTGAGTAAAGCAGATTGCTCTTCCTAATGAGGTGGGGCTAATCTAATCAGCTGAAAACCTGAAGAACAAAGTCTGAACCTCTTCTCATTAAGAGAGAATTCTTTCTGTCTAACAGTGTCTGAACTGGGACACTGTCCTTCCTCCTGCTCTTTGACTTGAATTGAAACATTGGTTTTTCCTGGGACTTGCTGGTCTTTGGACTGAAAGGACACTATCAGTTATGCTGTTTTTCCAGCCTTGGACTTGGACTGGAATTAAATTAAACCACTGGCTGTCCTGGGTGTCCAGCTTGCTAACTCACCCTGTAGGTCTTAGGACTTGCCAGCCTCTATTTCACACCAGGCAATTCCTTTTAACAAACCTTTTACTGTTTTCATTCCCCTGGAAAAGCCTGACTAACACATATCCTCCATGAAGAATCATCCCACACATGCCCAGCATGTGGTCCCAGGATGGGCTGTTGTCTGCTCTTGTCCTCAAGAAACACTTCCTGCAAAGACTATGCATCGTCACTTTCCTGACCCGGAAGAACTAGGGACACAATCAATCCTCCCTGAGAGGAACCTCCCGTCTACCCTCAGGAGACCAATCAGCAGCTAAGCCACTGGAGGTTGGGGACCTGAGCAGGGCCCTGCCAAGAGCCACCCCATACTTAACAAAAAAGACTAAAGCAAGACTCCCTCATCCCATATAAGCACCTTATAGTTACAAAGCCCGGGATGTGTTTTGGTTCTTAGAAACATCTGATCATAGACAGATTCTGGTAGACAGAACTGGTATCCAGGTTCATGGACTTGCCAAAGTCACAAAATGAGAAGTTATCACAATTACCTGTTTTACTGGCCATCCCTACTCTGCCATTATGTCTTGGTGTTTCTTGGTGTCAGAGCACAAAAAGTCCACTGAAGTGATTTTTGTTTTATTTGAAAGAGGAGGGAGGAAGGAATAATGTATGTGGGGTGCTGTGTGCACCTGAGAGGCCCCCTTAGGAATTACTTTCAAACAGCTCTTCCCCATCAACAGCTATTACAGATGGTTCCATCCATACAACCATCTCAACAATTGCTTGGAAGGAGACATCTGGATAATGGGTACATTCATTAGGAACACAGGAAAACACAAAAACAGCTCCTCCTCTGGGTCCTACGAAGGTATTCTGAAGAGATGTAATACTGTGAAAAGTGTGTCATCAACACCTGGAACACCAGAGGTGAGGTGCCTGGAGATTCTGAGGGAGACACACTGACTGCTGGTGACTCCTTCCAGGGGCTACCACTCAGGTGCACCAATCTGATGGCTGCTGCCCAAGGCCTGAAAGTCCTAGGTTTCTGTTCAGTTTAGGACACCAACCACTGACACCCCCAACATATTATAGGTGTGCAGGAGCTCAAAAGTATATTGGATATGGTCACTAACACTTCCTTCAAGAAGCCAGGAAGGTGTCTGGACATCACTTCCCACCCCCCATCGCCTCTCACCAAGTTAGTGGTGAGACTACTTCAGATCAGCAACCGAGAGTCTCTGGTGTTTTAGCCATTTGCATGCTCTGCTCCTGCCCCCACCCCAGCTTCTGAGGGTGCAATTCATCTTGACACATTCCCTGCTATTCTGAGTACAGAACTTGGCTCCACAGATGCTCTGTAAATACTGGCTGAAAGAACAACACAAACAAACAGCCTTTTGCAAATTCAGAATTTAGCACAGGAAAAACTATTTTAAAACATCTGTCTACCTTTGGAAGGGGAATGTACTCACAGACTGGCGGAGGGAGAATAAACTGGAAAAGGTCTTTTACAGAGATAAAATTGGTGGTTCTAGCAAAAATAAAATACCTTGGGGGCCTGAATTTCCACTTCTAGAAATCAATTCCCCAGAAATACCCAGGCCCATGTGCAGAAATAAATGTACTTGGATGTTTGTGACAGAGTTTTAAGAACGAAAAACTGGAGACAAGTTAAAAGTCTATAAACAGGAGAATGACAGAAAGCACCAGTGACAGGCCCATTAGAGAACCATTCCAAAAAACTAATGGCCTTAGACAAGATCTATGATGCAGAAAGCTGCCTATTAGCTTAGCATTTATGTAGAAAAAAGTATTTATAGATCTATAGGGATTTTTTTTTTTTTTTTGAAAAGAACACATAACGTATTATTAAACTCCTCATCTCTGGAATGACACCACTTTTTATTTCTAATATGACTTAAGTCAAATTTCCTGACCCAGAGCATGTATTTTTTTTAATGTAATAATTAAAAAGAAAATTTTAAACGAAATTTCATGCACAGACATAGCACATGAATGTAGCCCTTTTAATGTTAGTGTTCATAACAGTACTTGGGGAGTGTCTGCTTTGAATCAGGCTCCGAGCCGGTTTTACATGCACCCCAGGATGGCTGAGGAAACTGAGGCTGCGTCAGGGAGAGGAGACAACAGGTCTTGTGGGGAAACTGAGACTTGCCAGGTCTGCGTCTCATCAGAGCCCACGTGGGTCCCTCTCGCTCCCTGCTGCTCTCGGAAGCACCGTGCTGTACGAGTCTCTCAGCTTCTACTTAACATTCTGGTGGGACAGGCTCTAGATCAGCAGCTTGTGCTTTTGTGACTGTTTCTAAACAATTTCTAGTTCATGTCATGTTTACACATTTGAGATTTAGGAAATGGAGTTCAGAGGAAATTATGCTTGGGTTTTCATCTCTAAGATGTACATTTTAATTGTAATGTGGCCTTCCAACATGCCCCAGTCGTCCAGGGAGGCACCTGATTTTTAATGCACATAAAAGAATCACAGCTACTGTCTTGGTACCACAAACAACGAACGTGTTCCCAAAAGACACAGCTATGAGGCTGGTCACTAAGGGCTCCATCTCCCAGGATCCGGCCTCTTTCCTCTTAAGTCGTTAAGTCAAGGTTAATTCCCACTGACCAAAGATGATCAGCAAGGTCTGAATCAAAAGCCAACCTAAGGAGAGTGACAGCAAACAGGTTACCCCTTGGGGAGGGGAGAGCTTGGGGACAGTGGAGTCTAGACCTTGATGCCTAGTTACAGAATTTGCTGCTTTCCTGATAGGCGGCTCTTTGCCAACGGGATCAGAAGGGATTACTAGAGCTACAACAAAGTTCTTACCCATGGGACAGACAGGCTTCCTGGCTCCAATAAAGACTCTGGAAATCCATATGGCTCTCGGGGGGGGGGGACAGGGGAGCCCAGATACAGCCACTAGCTCCATTCATTTACTCTTTCCCTTGCTTACCCCACTGAGCACAAGTATCACTGGTTTATGGGGAAAACACTGATTTATATCAAAGATGGTCCTTGCTCAAGGAGAAACAGCCTGAAACGTTACTTTTCGAGGGCTGTTTGGTTAAGTTATCCTCTGTCCGAGGCCTATCAGGCCTCTAAGAGGCTCACATTTTAGCAGCAAGGAAATGAATGGGGAGTCATTAAAAACCTCTGTGGAGACCAAGCAGTGAGCAGAGGCCCCAGGTCTGCTGCACCCCACTTCATCCTATGCCGGGGACTGTGTTAGTCAGGTCCACTTGGACCTGTTTCCCCAGATTTTCAATAGCATTCTCACTGCTGCCTTGTCACCACCCACCATAGAGAGGTGTAAATGAACTAAATGACCACAGTGCACTAAATGGACCATGGGTCCCTATTATTTGATATAGCGTGATCTGTGGGGTGCCCATGAATCAAATGCCCAGAATCAAAGGCTATGGGTATCAAGGAAGGAAATAGGGTCTGGGGAGCACCAGAGCATGTGTGTGCACTTCTATGTATAAACACATACACAACATATACACATACAAACATATGTATGCACACAGTGTCACAGGCCTGGTCCTCTAGCGGCCTAATGCCCAGAGCACCTCACCTCCACCCCCACCTGGCAGCAAGCCTCTCTCTGTGGCGTGGGGATGGGATGCAGAGGTCGGAAACATTTCTTATCAAGCATGTACACCTGAGTGTCCCAGCCAGGAGCTCGTGAGGTGAGTGAAAAGCAAAGAGATGTTAATAAGATGACAAGCAGCAGTCGTGTTACAAGCAGATAATCAAGGCTCGGTGAAAAGTCTCCCTCTTCCTTTTTCCTGGAGGTGAGGCTTAGTACTTGCCTGTTGGATTAACTCTGGTGACCCAGTGAACTGCAGGGAGGGTGGGAGTGGAAAGGAAGCCAATTTGCAAGTATATGTGTGTGTTATATTAGGAGGAAAAAAAGAAATCACAGGAAGAAAAAGTAACCAACCTAAAAATAAGGCAGTTCCAACATTAGAACTGGACAGAATATAGAAAACCCCAACCATTCAGGGAAACCAAAGTGGTATGGAACTGGGCAAAGTTTGCACTAGACCTCAATGAGTAACTCCTGAAGAGTGCCGAGTATGCAAATACTTTATATGGAAAATATAAAGTTCCCACTTAAAAATAACTGGAATACTGCAAATGAGGCCTCACCATTGAGATGTGGAATTTCTGATATGAGCCTGAGAAGTGCAGTCTCACTTGGTAGGGAGGGGTTGCCCGCAAACTGGAATTTGAAGCTTTCTTCCAACTGAAGCTGGACATAGAGGGCTGAGATCAGCTCCAAGAGCATTCCTATCTGTTGGCTCAAAGGCCTACAGAAAACTCAGAATGGGAAGCGAGTCAGTCTGAAGCCCAGATCCGGTCTCAGCTCTCTGCCAGCAGACCCTGGGCAGGCCCCTCCTTGCAGCTGCCTCATCTGCAAAGTGACCGGCTGACCTCAGTTGTCCATTTATTTATTGAATCACCCTTTTCATATTGCCCCTTCCTTTTCACTTTTCTACGTGTGGTTGTAGCAATGCAGTGGCTTGGGAGAGAAGCTGTCCATAAGTTAGACCTGGATTTGACTTTGAGGTAGCCACTTCTGAGTTGCGTGAGCCCAGAGAGTCCTCCAATCTCTCTGGAACCCCAGCTCCTCAACAGCCAAATGACATCACTAGACCTCAATGAGTAACTCATGAAGAGTGCTGGGTATGCAAATACTATTGGTCTGCCGCACCCTTCACTCCTGTATGTTTCAGAGCTGGATATCTTAGAATAAATGCAAATATCATTCAAATGATTAACTTCCCACTCCCCCCGATAATGCAGGGCTTTGAACCCGAGGACTGAATATATGTTGGCAACTCTATATACCAGGATATGCACCCTGGACCCAGACTAGGAAGCCTTAGCTTCAAGGCCTTGTCCTGCACTTAACAGCTCCGTGGGGGGAGATTTGCACCCGCAGAGCCTCAGCGGCCTGTGTTGTGGAGTTGGGAGACTACTAATACCAACTTCATGAGGCTGTTATGAAATAAAACCAGACAACGGATATACAAGAGCCTTGTAAACCATAAAACCCTCTGCAGATGTTACAGATCAGAGCAGCACGTACATACATGTGCACAGACACACAACCTCATTTCTTGTTGACATCTGGTATAAATGACTCGCCATTCAATCGGTTTATGTCCACAAAGATGTCTCATTTAATTTTCTTTCATAGTATCCGTTGTATACAGCGCCTTCACAGATACTAAACAAACAGAATGACCATCTACCTTACTATTCTATATTTTCCATATTGATCCCTAAAAGGAAGAAGTCTGCAGTCTGTGGCAAGGTGCTGAGAAGGCGTGATCGGGGTTGGGAACACAACACATTTTTTTAAATGGCACCCACCACTGAACAATTTAGAAATGTTCTGGGAAAAGGAGTGCCTTTACGGTATATATAAACCCTCTAATAACTGGAACCGAGGCTTTCTTGCTGAGAATTTCATTAAATATATCATCTGCTCACGTTTGGCACTTTTCCACAAGCTGGGAACCTACAAAAACTGATGTGGTATGACAGCTGAGTCGGGGCTGCCAGACAAGCTTCCTCGCTCGGAAACGGGGGTGGGGGTGGAGAGAGCAGGGAAGGAGAAGGGGAGGGAGGCGGCAGCTGTCACATTACAGCTGCTGCCACGCAGACATGCACTTCAGATTTCACTCACGTCCCCCTGATGGAGGCAGCAGCCACAGGCCACGTGAAGGCTGGCCGGTCTCCACGCTCATCTTGTCCCGGTGAGACAAAGAGGTTGTGCCTCTGGGATGTCCCGCCCTCCCGAGGAATCCTAGTTCCCCTTTAGTGCAAATTCTCCTCTGGTGTCTAAACCTGTTGCCCCCTGGGCCTCAACCACCTGCCCACCACTGACTTCGAGGAGGCTCCTCTGTCCCGTTACTGCCAAATCAGGGGGGCTGGCCACTGAGCCTTTCAGCAGCCTCTGGCCACTGGCTGCCTGGAGGGTGGGGAGTGTCAGAGTGTATCCCAAGCCTGGGGGGTGGGGGTGGTGCAGGACCCCAGAGGTCCTGCTGAAGAGCTTCCTGTCAGCAGAAAGCACATTAAAAAATCTTCATCCTCTGCTGGGAGGAAGCCTCCTCTGCCGAGTCTGCTTTCTTCCTCCCCAACAATGTCAAGTACAGTAATAACAGGAGTAATACGGGGGGACGGACACAAGGGGTGCTCAAAAGGGAGAGGGAGCTGGCTAATTCCGCATCACTCTTATGTGCTCTGGAGAGGGTTGTGTGGTTAGGACCCTTCCATTGCACTCCCTTATATCTGCCAAAAGAAATGGCTTAAGATCAATTACTCTGAGGGCCAAATCATCATCTTGGACAGATGTCTTTCAACATCCAATTGGCTCACATCCAACAATTCTATACAATAGGTCAAATCATTCTGTTTCCTAGGGGTTTAATTTGCAACTAATTTCTCTTACAGGGTTACCAGGAAGCCCCTGCTGTTTAAAATTAGAAGTACTGAGATGCTTTATGGAGATTTTTCTACGTGGTGGACAGCCTGAAATGGCTGTTTCGAAATGCCTAAGCTGAAATGACTGCAGCCCTTCTATGCGCCTGCAGTCAGCAGGTTGCAGGTGGGAGTGGATGAGGGGTGGCCTCCTTCAGAGCTCTGGGCCACCTGTCCACAGGCTTAACCGAGCAGCCCTGCACCTCCAGTGGGAGCCTGCCCAGGGGAGAAGCAGCACATTGGGGGAACAGTCTTACAGCCCTGGATGGAGGGTCCCTAACCCAGGTCCCAATGTATGTGCAGAATCTGTTTTAATGTGCACAGGTGCCCAGACTACGTCAGCCCACTTGAAGCATACCATAACACCGCACTTCCTTAGAACTATTTGGCAGCCAAAGAACACTTAGGTGAGAGCATAAACCCTCATTCCTATGACACTAGCTGGCTCCCCATCTCCTGAGTGCCGGATGTGGAATTATGTCTGCTCTGTTGGCCTCTCAGCGCTGCTCTCTTCACTTCAGGGTGTGGCATAGGCTGTCTCTCCCCTTGCAAGTTTATCCTTCCTCTCTCCCCGCCCCCACCCCAGGCGGCCCTCTGCCTGGGCTGCTGGAGAAGGCTCTGAGCTATCCTCAGCACCCAGCTCAGCACCCAGCTCAGCACCTCAGGACCCACTGGTGGGTCCCCAGGTCACTACACTGGTCCCCACCTCCTGGCCTGCTCATCAATCAAGATTGAGGGCAAGCTTCTGGGAAGCCTTTCCAACCTCCCTACCCCTGGGAACTGGAGCGATCACACCATCTCTGTGGGGCATCTGTCCCACAAAGTGAAGACTGAGCCTACTGCTGTCTCTTGGATTCTCATTTATATCTGCCTCGCTCAGTGCCTGGTACAGCAACTGGCACAGGGAGCTCCAAGATGACTGTGGAATGAAAGCAGTTCTCCCAGAGTACTGCATCCCACCCCCAAATTGTCCTTTTGTGGCTGACTAGAGAGGCCCAGGTGATATTCGACCCCATCCTCCTCTCTACCCTCCCAGGCCTGCAGTCCTGAGTCTTCTATGCCAAGAGAGATGGAGCCCTGGGTCACTGTTCCTTTCCCCAAGTCCAGCCGGTCCGTCCAGCCCAGGTGGACAGAAGGTGCTTGCCCTGTGACAGGGGCAAATGAGAAAATGGACAACAGGCCTTAGAGGCCTAAGGTCACAGCAGTTGGCCCTCCTGAGCAACAAAGGGTCTGTCAGGGTATTTGTTCCTGGGTCTTGATACCCAGCTGCCTTCTAATAGAGGGAAACCCAATGGACATTTACAGCATCTGTGTGCTCTGAGATGAGTTCTGATTCCAAGGCACCAGCAACCAGCAGTGGGCAGCCCTGGGGTGGGAGCAGCAACACTAGGGCCAGAGTTGGACCAGACCCTTCCCCTGCCCGCCTGGGATACACAATTGCAAAAGGCTCCATAAACCGTAAGATGCTCCAGAGACTCACACCATTCCCCCATCTCAGTCCCAGCAAGACTAATGATCTCTGCACCAATGTTTGCAAATTCAGGAAAGCACATGCTCTGCTAGCTTCAAATTCACTCTTTTTGGGTGTGTGTGCTCATTTTTCAAGGACAAACAAGATATCCAACAGTCCAACCATTAATATACTTGCTGCCATTAAACTGAGTGCCATGGCCAGGCTGAGTTGGGTACAGAAGAAAGGCCCATTTTCATCCCATTTCAACAAGCTCTTCCCCAGCACCCGGCCTGTGCTGGCTCTGGGGAACTGGCTGTGAATCACTGCTCCCTGCCCGGGCTGCTTCGCAACTCTGAAGCCTGGGGAACCAGAGAAAGGGAAGGGAAGTATGTAGCAAGTCCCCTGGGAGCAAGAAGCCTGGAGAAGGCTCCCTGGAGGAGGTGACAGTAAGAAGTGACACAGTCGAAGAGAGGGGTGTTGGAGGTATTGCCTGGAGCCCAGAATCTTGGGTCCCTCAAGGTGGGTGTGGAGATGCAGAGGGAAGCTATGGCTTGAGGAAGGCCTGGAAAAGACTACTGGATTGATGGGACCTGGTGAAGGAAAGTCTCAGGATTGGACCCTGGTCAGAAAACCATCTGGTAGGTAACACTGAGGGAAGGACCTGGGAAGGGGGAGCGGGAGGCCTTCTCCACTCTCAGAGCTTCTCCCTGTGAAAGACTGTGCTGTGTATACAGGTGACCCCATACCTGGGAGTTCAATGGAAGCTCTTCTTTACTGGGATGATACACATGCGAAACAGTAAGACTTTTATTATACATTAAAAACATTTTTTTTTAATAGGCAAAGTGAAATTATGCTCCATTAGGAAGCAGGCTTCTGTGAAGACATCCCCCAGGGAGGCTAGTGTGACTTCAGCTCGCAAACAGGTTTCCAGGACGCTGAGTCACACGCTTTTGCCGAGGTCTGATCTGGACTGGGGACAAATGAACAAAAGCACCTTGAAGACTGCAGTCAGCAGCCAGCATACTGAAAGCGTCTTGCTCTTGGGGAACTGTGTCCCTGAGCCTATTGGGGGATCTGAGCTTTTAGCACATCTTAGTGCTACCAAAGCCACCACCAGAGTGGGGACGCATGAAAGTCACCTCAGGAATTTTAGTTTCTGGGCCAAGGTCCAAGCCTTCACTTTAGAGACAAGAATCTGAGGCCTGGGGAGAGGCGATATCTTGCCCAAGCTCAAACCAGGAACCAGTGGAAGGTTTCTGTTCCTCCCTGCAGCCCTAAGCTGGGTGCTCAGGCCTGGTTTTAGGATTGTCAAGGAGACACTACATGGATGTCCAACCCCCTGCAATGAAGGGAGACAGAGAAGGAGGTAAGAAGTCAGGGAGAGGGATGCTACTGGCAGACCAGACCAGAGCTCAGGAATTTAAAACTCAGGAGGCTAAAGCAGGGCCTCTGAAACCCTGTGTCCTAGAATTATGGAGCCCAATACTAACATGCAAATTCCTGGGTTCAAATATGAGGTTGGGTCTAGGAATCTGCATTTAACATCGCCCCCCACCACGTGACTGGGTACAAACTAACACTGGGAAGCCCTGCACTTGTGGGTTTCCAGGGCAGCTTGCCCCTCACTCTGACCCAGGATAGTGGGCAGCGTGTTGGACTGGTATTCCCTGTATTAGAGACTGGCTGGGGAGGGGGTCTCCTAGCTGGCCGGGAAAGCAGCTCAGGGGGCACAGGCCCTGGGTGGGATTCCAGTGAGCCTCTACATCCCCTGCACTGCATGCTCCTGCCCTGGCAGGCCTGTTCGGAGGCTGCATGGGCTGACTCTGCCTGTAAGGTGGGGCTAACTTGTACTGTCCATCTGGGACTTGGAGAGTGATTTGCCCTCTAGGTTGCCAGGGCTACCCTCATCACAGTCCTATAAAGTACACAGTGCTCTGGCCCTCAGAACCTTGGAATTGAGCGGATTAACTAACCAGATATAAGACCCAGCTGAGTCAGAGGCTGAGGGAACTTGAAAATGAACCACAAAAACTGCCTTGCAAGTACAGAGCCTAGCTTACGGCCAGAGCGTTGGGTTCCAGTCCAGGTTTCCTGTGTGACCTCAGGTGAGTCCCTTAACTTCTCTGAGCCTTAATCTCCCCACCCACATAGCGGGGGGAATCATTCATTCCAGGCTCTGTGACCTCCCCAAATGAACTGGGAATCAAATGAACATGGATGTGTTTAGTGTGTTTAGGGCTATTGTTAAATGGCTTTTTCCTTTTCTTCTTCCTTTTTTTTTTTTTTTTTTTTTAAATTTTTTTTTTTTTTTTTATAGAGGCATGTTTATTTATTTGTTTGTTTGTTTTGTTTATACATGCACTGGGTACAGTCAGAAGCACGGGAGGGTGAGAGAATTCACCAGAGCCAGAGCGGGGAGCAGAGCAGGCAGAAGGACCGAAGTACACTGCTGAGGGGAGCAGCGGGTGGCAGGAGAGGTCTGCGCACCATGTGGGACCCTCCTCCGGTGGCCGGGGAGCAGCCGGGGATTGAACCGGTGCCACTGAGGCTGCGGGCAGCTTCGCAACCCAGCGCTCAACCGCTGCGCCACCGGGAAGGCCCCTTTTTTTTTTTTTTTTTTTTTTTAAGCCTCAGGAAAAGGCTTGCTCTTTTCTTTCAGTTTTAGAGATCAAGTCAACTCAGAGGGAAATGGGCCTTCTCTGCCAGTGGCAGGCAAGAAAGCACTTGCATGGTTTATACCTGGGTCACCCCTTTCTTCTGGAAGAGAAGCCAGGGGTCCTGGGAGGCAACTCTCAATGGCCCATTCATGATTCTGAAATCCCGAGCAAGTGTGTGTGTGTGTGTTTGTGTCAGTACTTAAAAAGGGAGACGGAACCACCCTTGTCAGAAGAGGAGATAATCGTCAAGCACGTCTCTCTGGCAGAGGCTCTGTCGTGTAATTAAAGACGATAATTATAGCTCCGCATCTAGTGTCAAACCCAGGGCTCTTTCCAGACATGACTGCGCCTCCTTCACCCTGTGTGTGAAAACACACAAAGCTCTTTGTGGATGGGTAGAGCCTGGGCCACTCTTTCCTGTAGCCAAGGGCGGCATCTGCATGCCAAGTCCTTCGGATGCTTTGCCTGGGAGAGTTAGGCCGAGCACGGTTCGAGCTGGGTCCGCTGCAGTGTCGCCTCGTGGCAGAATGAGACCAGGTGCCTGGATGGTGAGGCAGCAGGGAACCCCTGAGAGTGGGAAGGAGGCTGGCTCCAGAGGGCTAGATCGGCTTCCTGGAGGTCTCGTGCTCACTGGCACACGGGACTGTCTCTCACAGCGCCCATCAAGGAAGTAGAGCATTGCTTGGCGCTCTCAGCAGCTCACCCATACTTAGCACAACCGACCCCTGTGGGTAGAGGCCCCTGCCCTTGTGGCCCGAGCTCTGGCAGGCAGGAGCACCTGCCACCATCTCTCTGCCCTGTGATCCTTTCCCATAGGACCTGGGCTCAGAGCATGGACTCAGGACAATGGCAGAAGGGGACAGTGACTCAGGGGTAGAGTAAAAGGAGCCCAGAACTCGGAGTCCCAAGACCTGAGGTCAGGCCAAAGCACAGCTGCTGGGTAGGTTCCTCCATTCTCTATTTTGCAGTTTTTCTTCACCATAAAAATTAGAATAACAAGGGCTGCCTCCAGGGTTGTTCTTAGGATGACAAGAGATGATGTCTAAGAAAGCACCACAGTCAGCAAAAGGAAAAGTAAACATATACTGCTAAGACTACAGCTCCACACATGTAACTGATAGCCGAGGTTCTGGAAACATCAGAGAAAGGCCAATGAATTTGATAATTTATTTATTTATTTATTTATTTATTTATTTATTTTTTTTTTTATAGAGGCATGCTTTATTTATTTGTTTGCTGGTTTCTTTGTTTGTTTTGTTTATACATGCACTGGGTACAGTCAGAAGCGCGGGAGGGCGAGAGAATTCACCAGAGCCAGAGCGGGGAGCAGAGCAGGCAGAAGGACCGAAGTACACTGCTGAGGGGAGCAGCGGGCGGCAGGAGAGGTCTGCGCGCCATGTGGGACCCTCCTCCGGTGGCCGGGGAGCAGCCGGAGATCGAACCGGCGCCGCAGAGGCCGCGCGCAGCTTCGCAACCCAGCGCTCAACCGCTGCGCCACCGGGGAGGCCCCTGAATTTGATAATTTAATGAAAAGCTTCCATAGGCCCACAGATTTCCCGAAACAAAGAAATGTCCTCTGTTTCTTCACCTCGAAGACACGGGGGTGGCCAGATAGTCTCCCAGGTTAGGCCGGCTCTAAAATTCTCACTCTACGAAGGAATATTTCTGGAGGAAGGTTTTAACACTCAAATTCAAGCCCTTTAAACAGCACCACATACAGTTTTGGTCAAAGTAAGCTGAAAACCCACGTGGTTGACAGGTAGCACTAGGTCTGCCTGACTCAGGAACCCTGGGGAGGCCGAGGGTCCCAGGGTTTAATAGAACCAAAGGCCACTCCATCTCAGGTCCTGCACTTCTTGAACATTCAGGGGCTGAGAGCACGGTGCAGGGGCTGAGAGCCGGGCCCCAAAAGGCAGTCAGAGCTTTTCATTAGCACGGGGAGCCTTGGGAATTTACTACAAATCTTGGTCCAGATGAAAATTAGTTTCAAGTCTAGGGGGTAAACAGGCTGAATGTATTAATAGCAAACAAACTCTCGCTCCTAATATTTGGGTGTAAATTGTGAAAATTATGGCAACCTGACCTAGTTCCCTCTGAGGCTTCTGTTGTAACGCAGCTAGGGCTGAGCTGCGGCTGGAAGGGAGGGCAGCCGGTGAGCATACAGTAGGTGCTGCCTGGGTGGGTGCTTTCCATAATTCTAAGGCCCCCTCAGCAGAATACAGGACCTCCGTGGGGTCTGTGGGGCCAGTTCCCCAGCTCTTCCTTCCGACTCTATCCTTGAGTGTGGGGCTGAACATGCCCCTCCACGCCTCTGCTCCTACCACCCTTCCCAGCCCACTCACCCAGTCCGTCTAGCCCAAGCCCCACTCCCCACAGTCCATACCTGACAGACCTTGCTGGTCAGTTTCGGGGCTACCTTTCACTGGACTGATCTGAGGCTGGGGTCAGTCCTAGGGAGCTCCACCTCCCAGCCCAGCAGGGACCCAGTAGATGCTGGCAAAGGCCCCTCCTCAGCTTCACTTTGAAGGGGGCAGAGGAACCTGGGCCTTTCTAATACTCTCAAATCTCTTTGACGGTCCCACAGCCCTCCCTGCAATGGCAGCTGACCTCATGGTCAACTCTTTTCTTAGCAAAGACTCTCAGCAGAAGCAGCTCTGAGTAAGGGAATGGGAAAAACCAGAGATGAGGGTAAAGCCAAGAAGCCAATGAGGTGCAGGGGTGAGAGTGGCATGCTGTCCGCCACTGGTGCTTTCAGTTCTCATGGGCTGTGAAGTTGTTGCTGGGTGCCCCTGCCCTACTTCAGGCTTCTGTTTTTTTGTTGGGGGCAGGGGTGGAGGGAGAGGGGACCAGAGCTGGCCCTTCTGGATCCATCCAGCCTGACCTCACACTGCCCATCCCTACCTTTACCAGCCTCAGATCATGGGGTTCCTTCAGGCCCAGACCCTCCCCCTATCCCACTGACCACCTGACCTGCTCCTATTTGGCCTTTGGATGCTCCGAGGATGCCAGAAACCTCTCTGTGATGCCTGGGCAATTGTCCAAACCTTGGCTCCTGCTTTCTTACTAGTAAAATGGAAACAATCCCATGCACTAACCTCCTAGGAAGGCTGAGCAGGGGAGTCCTGCAGGGCAGAGCTCTTAAAGGAATGCTAACCAGCCTGGTTCTCACTTGAAGAACTTTGGGAGTTTGGGGAATGAAGTAGGTCAATGAGGACAGATGTGCAGAAAGAAGGGCTTCTAGAGACGTGACCTTGAGCAGCGGGTGGGCTGGGTTTAGAAGGGAAGGGCACTGTATGAGCTACAGTAATGAGTTGGAGCCGAGTGAGGGAGGGGTCGGCAGGACACTCTCCCCCAAGAGTGCAGGGCTGGGTTGGCAAATTTCAGGCAGGGGGCTAGAAAGATCGGGTCAGGCCAGGGTAGAAGCTGCCCCAGTTTTGGCGGGCAAGATGCTAATGCCCAGAAAGGCATATGATGAAGGTTGTTAACGTGAGGGATATGGGGCCCAGGTTCTCAAGCACAAGCTAAAGGTGGAGCGGAAGCAGGAGGTGAGGGCAGCAGGGGTCAAGGGAGGGCGACAAGGACAACACAAAGACTTGACAGGACCCTTAATCTGGTGATGGGGCACAGGAAAGGATGGCTTCACAGTGGGTGATGTAGTTGGGGCTCGGGGACATGCCGGTGTCCACATGGAGGCTGCGGCCTCGCGGATGGAAGTGAGCCCACAGAGGCACAGGCCAGCAGGCATGAGCCAGGCTTAGAGACAGATGAGTGGACCCACTGGCAGGGCCAAGAGGTGAGTTGGCCTGGGGGGAGGAAGAAACCCAGTTCTAGTACCCAAATGCTTTTCATCTTCGGGGAAGAGTTTACTGCTCACTTGCACAACACTCTACCAGAACCAGCAAGTTCTGACCTGGGGCATTCTTCATGGAAAAGTTCTGGGCCAAGACCTCAAACAGTGGGCGCCGAGAGTCTGAGGGCAGACTCCTGGCCCTGGGGTCCCGTCCTCCAGGGCAACCCAGTCTAGCAGATAAATGACGACGCAGCAGGCTAGGTGCTGTATCAGCATGAACAGGACAAAGAGGGATTGTGGCAGCCGGAAGAGGGAGGACCTACAATGAGGAGCAGGTCTGGGACCTGGCCCTTCTTCCAGGGCATGACTTTTTAAAGTTGCCAGGTACAATTATAAGCTGGTATTCTGGGAGGGAGAGAGAAATGGCATGTTATTTATTTATTGCTCACAATGCCTGTTTCAGAAAAGGAGGAGGCCAGATTAAAACACAGGGACCAAGCCAGCCGAAGGGAGGGACTGCCCAGGAGAAGAAGGAACATTGAGTCTGAGGCACCTGCCAAGTAGCCCCAGAGGCTGGAAGACTGCAGCAAAAAATGCAGAACTCTTGTTATTCAGCATCTCTTTCTTGCATCCACTGCCAGGCAGAATCCCTTCAGGGAGAAAAGGGCCTGGAGTGGTACAAAGTTCTGGTCAGCCTTCAGGAGTCAGCCTTCTCATCTGCAAAATGGAAATAATCATACTGCTTCCTCCCAGAGCAACAGGCAGATTACTGGCATAGTCTATAAAAGGTACCCTTTAAATACAGCCCTCTGTCATGGTTACAAGCTTCCAGAAAGCTAGCCTGAACCAGCTAACCTGAGCTACTTAGTTAGAGGAGGGTGCCAATTAATTAGTTAAATAACAGGGTGTGGTGCTAATCACTGAATGTCCTTCAGATTTCTGGAGGAGCAAGAACCAAGGCTGGCAATCTCTTTCAATGGCCCTTGCAAACTAGCTCATCTCCCCAGGGTGACTCCCAGACCACTGGAGAACATCCTCTGACTGGATTCCAGCAGTCTCTCTAACACATGAAAGCAAAGGTGGAGCCCATTTCCAACCCCCTAACTGCTCTCCCAAGAACCTTCCTTCCCCTTCTTAGATGGCACAGCCCCATCAGTAACTGACACTCTCATTTTCCCATTTACCAGGAGTCCAGCTTCTCCCTCTCTTGCCTACTCTACCCCAAAGACTATCAAGCTCTTACGTCGACCCCAGGCTCTGGCCACAGCCCTCTGACCTGGATGACTGCTGTAGCCACAGAACCAGTCTCTCTGCCTCTTGCTTCTCTGTCTGTGTTTCAATCCAGTCCACACACCCAGGCAGGCATAACTTCCTAAACAACTTCCTAATCATGCCACACCCCTGTTAGGAACGGGTGGCATCTTCCCTACAACCTCCATGCTCTGCCCCCACACAGGGTGCTGCTGGGTGGATGAAGGAGGCCAGTTTCTTTGTTTCTATCTCTGGGAGAATACCAGTGTCTCTCACAGCTGCGGGGCAGAAAAAAGGTTAGGGGCTGTGTTCCTAGGGAGTCTGGGTGCTCAGCTGCCAAGTGCTCAGCAAGATATCCCAACCAGATCAGGAGCCCTCACACCTATGGGCCTCAATTCCCACCTCACCCCCCCAAGACTGTGCTCCTTCTCCAAGCCCAGAAAGAGAGAGACACAGCAGTGCCCCTCACCCCCAAAGACAGCACCAAAACCATCCTATCTCCTGAAGATGCCCAGGGCCCTGGGGACAAGTCTCTATTTTGCCCTTGACTTTGAGAAAGCCCCTGACTTCCAGGCCTCAGTAACCCAGAGCGGCAGGAGCAGGAGGCCGTGAGGAGTCAGAGATATAGACCTTGTGTACCAGAGTTCTCAGCATTGAGTTTATGTGAAGCACAACTAGATAATATGTCCCCCATGATCCTGCATCCAGAGTGTCAGCTTCATGAGAACGAGAACTTTGTTGTGTTTCCTGCTCAACACCTACAGCCCAGCCCAGCCCAGCCCAGCCCAGCCTGCCCCTGACGGACACCCATCTAATGAATGAATGCATTGCACTTGTCCCCTGACTAAAGCACCGTGACTTCAGGTATGTGGCTCTTGGCAAAATGGGAAAAGTTGTTTACACTGAGTGGCTGTTTACTGCTTGCTTACTTTTCTTTCTTTTATTCTCCATATAGACTTGTACACCTGGGCTCATTCATTCCACCAGCGAGTATTTACAGAGCCCAGAGGAGACAGAGACCAAGGAGTTCTCAGTCCAGGGAAGGAAGGAGGGTGGAGGAGACACATAACCAGATACCGGCAAGCAGAAAAAGAACTGATTTCCAAGACAGAACAAGGCACCAAGGGGCCAAGAGGCCAAGACAGCTGCTTCCCAACCCCCCTATCCATTTAGCAACTGTCTAATCTTGGACTTCTCAGATCTGGCAATCTTTAGAGGAGGATGGGAGGTTGCTTGGCCCCTGAAGCGGTGTCCAGCATGTTTGTTGACCTGCCCTGGGTCTCTGGAATTAATTAGGACCCTTGTGAACTCAATAGCTATTTACTGAGCGCCTACTTTGTGCAAGTACTACTTTAGGTACTGAGGTTCCAGTTAGGACACAGCAGACCTTTCTGCCCTGGGAAGCCCACATCTGAATGGCAGACAGACTATGAACAAGATAAGAGTGTGAGTAACATATAGTTTGTGAAAGATTGGTCAGTGTCAAGGAGCATAAACAAGGAGAGAGGGAGGTGGGATGTGTTGAAATGGGTTAAAATGTAAAATAAGTGGCCAGTGAGGGCCTTGCTGGGAAGGCCTTTTCAAGTCAAGACCTCAACAGCCTTGCTCAATGCCACCCCATCTGCAGCCCACACAGTCCTCAGGAGGCCGTGCCACCCTTCTCTGTTCTCTCTTTGCTCTTTCTTGGCCTGCTTTATACAAGGACGTCAGTGCTTGTCTGGGTCCCTGTCAACCTGCCCCACGTGACAGGGGCACCTGGAGGGCAGTACTGACACCGCAGTCATGCCGTCAATGACTGTCATTTTCCCTTGGTCTGTTCTAGTCCTGTTGCAACTTTCCTGAAAAGTCAGACAAGCTCATATCAAGGGTCAAAGAAAGAGAGGTGTTTGCAGTGAGAATAGGAAGCGACTGGCAGTGTGAGCCCACTGGTCACCATGGAAACCTAGGTGTCAGGCTCCCTGCCTGCCTCCCTGGGCCTGGAGATCAGCAGGTGAGCAGCACCAGGCTGGGTGTGTGAGCCATGCTGTTTCTCAAGAACAGGAAAGTCATCGGGTGACTAATACAAAATCTATTTACACTTGATTATCTCCTTCCTGTCTGGTAGGTAAGTCATTCTGGTAAATGATAGACCAGCAGGGGAACTCTGCACAGTCCATAACCAAGCCTGCTATCTGCCAGGCAGGAGGGAGTAAGCGCAGGTTTCAAAATCAGAAGCCCCAGGTTAGAAGCGCTGTGTGGCCGAGGCCAGCTTACACCCCTTCTGGGCCTCAAGTAGAAAGAGGATGCCAGGTCAAAAGCACTTCAAGAGATAAAGGTTGCGTCCTGACATTCTTCAGCAGGGTGGAAAGCTGTGACCATGACGACAGACTGACCTGCGATGACTCAGGGAGAGGACTGACCAGGGAGGAACACAGGGGCTCAGGAGGTCAGGGGCAGCTGCATGGGAGGGGAGTAAAGGAGTAGAGGCACGGTTTGGGAGCAGAGGTGTGCAAAGCAAGCCAGATGTAAAAAAACCTGGAGCACAGATGTTCTGGGAGTAGAGTCCACAGGCACTCTGGAGCTGGGAAGGACCTGGAGTCAGGGGACCGGAGAGAAAAACCCTTTAGTTCCCCAACTACCCAGAGGATAGTGGAAGTCCACGCTGCCTCCAACCAGGGGGCAGATGATCGTGAACAAGAGAATGGAGCTCTCAGAGAGGGTGTTCAGATTGGCCTTCCTGACACCCAGTCACAAATCAGGGCCTCTTCTCTGAGAGAACATGTTGGCCTTTAGGGCCTTCTTTCTGGAACTCAAGAGCAGTTGATCCAGGAAGGGCCTCTGGAGACTGACTGTCCAGGGGGTACAGCCCTGCAGCTCCCAGTCCTGTCAGCAGAGAGGGCAGTATGCCTGCTCCGGAGAGGGTGCCAGGGCCAGTTCTTCCTCACCATCCGGAAAGACCTGTGTTAAGTGCCTTGGGGAGGTGGGTGGGGCAGGACAGGATGAGGTGCAATCCAAAGCTGGGGAAGCCCAAAGTGACCAAAGAAAGAACTGAAAGGCTTATACAGATCTTCACGGTACCCAGCTAAGGAGGCAAAATTGACTTTCTAGAATGGAAAACAGAGGCCCAGAGAGGGAAAGCAACCTGTCCCAGATCACACAGCACCCCAGGGCAGAGCCAGAACAACAGTCCACATTTCCTGACTGCTTTCTCCTGAAATAGGTCACAACTGGAACAAAAAGAATTCAGTGCACACATCACCATTCTCTCAGAAATCACACTGCTACTGGAGGAGCCTGTGTCAGAGGAGGAGAAGATACAAAAGAACGTCCATTTTGGCCTTCGGAGTCACACAGAGCCTGCCTCTGGCACATGGAGTTAAAAAGGGCAGAAGGCAAGTTGTGAGTAAGGAAAAGGGCCAGGTCAGGACGAGGGGCTCTGTATGAAATGGCTTTCTTTTAATTTCTTCTTATTATGCCATAAAGTTGATTTAATAATAAAACATGCTAAGGACTTTTTAATGTGTAATTGCTTACATATTAAAAATTATATGAAAATGCTTTCAATTAATGCTTACATGATTCATCCTGTGAGGTGACACTCGGAACAATTTTACAAGGAATGTCGAGGGGTGGGGGAGTCGCAGCTAAAGAGAAGGCCAAAGTAATGATAACACTTCCAGGTATGATATCCAGTTATTTCTGTGAACCCTCTGGGAGTACAGGATGGGATGTGAGAATGTCTGGGCTGGAGGCAATGGTAGGGAGGGTGCTGCTTTTCCTGGTTTTGTCCCTTAACCTTTCTGGAACTCAGCGCTCTTGTCTGTAAAATGAGGAGGGTGAAGTATCTACACAGGCTCCTTGCGGGGGTTAAACTGTGCAAAGTGCTGGGAGCAGGGCTAGGCACACAGGCCCTCCCCCAACACCATCTTGCCGCCACCACCTTGGGCACCTCTGAGAATCCCTGGGGCTGGAGACCTAGAGAGCAAGGATTCCAGTTGAGAAATATTCTGTGCCTTTAGGCTAACAAGGAATTCACGATCCAATCAATCTTGACAAGCTCTTGCCCCATGAATTCTTCTATCATTATCCTATCAAAAGCCTCATCTCCTGACACTCCTCTCCTGCATGTCCTTGCCTTTGCTCAAGCTCTTCCCTGTGCTGTCAGACCCAGCTCTCACTCCCACGTGGGACAACTCCCCGACTCCCAGGAACAATCTCACGCAAATGCGCGAACCTTGTTCTTTCACCCCAGTGTTGGTGTTCCGTTTTACAAGGACCCTGCGGCCCTCAGTGACACATCTGATGCCCAAATGGCCTGAATTCGAACCCAGCACCCTCCCAATTCTATCAGTGGGTCTCCACGCATCCAAGACCTCAAGGCCAGGGTGCACTAGGGGGAGAGTAACAGAGGGGGTGCAAAGCAGGGTTTTGGGAGGTGGCAGCCCGATCCTATTGACTCAGTGTGGGTGGGGAGAGCGCCTGTTATATAGACTCTATCGCGGGAAGGAAACCCAGAAATGTTCTTTTTCTCATTTTATACACGAGGAAAATGAGGCCCAGATGACACTGGAAAGGCCAGAATGTGACCTCAAACAAGATGAGGAGGCGAAATAAGGCTGAAGAGTTGGCATCAGCTGAACTGGCACTGAGAAAAGAAGCCTCCAGCCCTAGCCAGATCCTCGCCTGTGTATTCAGAATAGGTCTCAGGCGCTGGCCTTGGGGGGCTGGTCCTGGGTGTCTGAGGAAGAGGCAGAGCACAGTGAATCATCATGTCTCTGGGATCAGGGTGATGGAGACCTCAGGGGGCACTGAAACTAAACTACCTTCATGCCATCTCCCAGCGGTGGCTGTCCTGCCTCAGCTGGGATTCTAGGGACAGGGAGCTCACAATTCGTAAGACAGTTTCCCAATTAATTAGTGATTGAATCAGATTAAGAAAAAAAAAAACCTCAAAAGAATGACGGTGATTATTAGCCTCAGTTTTCCTTCCTACAAAAAGGAAAGCTTGAGCTGGGTCAACAGCCTTTTCCAATAATTCCCACAGAATCCGAAGCTTCTAAGCTTTTAAGCAGCTCCATTTGGAGCTGCTTTTGGGGTAAGGAGGGCAATCAGAGAAGAAAGCAGGTTCGTGTATCCATGAGCACTTGGGGTATGAGCTGAACCTCCAGAACTAATTGCTGTGGGTGACAAAGTGGAGTGTGTGGAGAGGGTTAAGTTGAGGTACATAGAGGGAGAGAGATGGAGGTCCTCCGTGGTGATCATAACAGGGCTTTGGCTGTCAGCACCACTGGGTTGCCTTGAGCTAGTTCCTTAACCTCCCTGAGACTCGGTTTCTAAACTGGCAAAGCAGGCACCTACATTTCAAAGGGTGATGGAGAAGATCCAACAAGAACTCACCATCAACTGCTGTAAAGAAGCGTGAGAGAACTGACAGCTGTCTCCACTGTTGCTGCTGCTTTCTCTGAACCAGCATTCCACAGATAGGTTAAAAACACAAGCACACAATGTGCTGCCCAAGGTCAAGAGTTTGCAGCCAAAAACTCTATTAACTCCCTGTTCTGAAGCTACTGCTTTGCAGGGGGGTCTTGAGGTGCAGGGAACAAGCAGGTGGCAAGTGGCCAGGCCAGATCTGCTTGCCTCCAGCACCAGCAGAGACACTCTGTCTCAGGTTGAAAGGGCACGCTCTTTCCTGCAGCAAAGTTCTTGCTCTTCCCCGCAGCATCATTCTTATGTACTGCTGATGCCTGCCTTGTTCCTAGAAGTTAGGATAGAACATAAAATGTTCTATCCTCTAAAACAGGTCACCTTAAAAGGTTGAATGAAACTTTTTCTGTGCTACCCACCCCCAGCTCCACTGTCATCACCAGCATGAACCTCTATCTCCCACTTTCTCCTCCCCTCAGGAGCTTCACGTCAGCTCAATGAGCTGCTTCCTGGAACATTTACATGGTGCTGGCTCACCCTAGCCCACATCCCTGCCATCAGTCACTGCTGTGACGTTACACTCAAAGAATTCCAAGTTAAAGGGAGCTGTACCAAGGTCATTATAACCAGCAAACATCCCATTTAATCACCCATTACCTTAGAAATAAAAACTGTGGGTAAATTTGGGCCCAGCCTGGGGACTAGGAAGACAGCACAGAGCTGCAAATACAAGGATGCGTCTTCCATGGAGAGAATGCACGAGACCACAACAGTTCTTAATTAACTCAAACCATCCTGCCTTGGACCTGGCCCCATGGGTGTGCCTTAGAGAGAGTCTAAATCCCACAGGAGAATTCTACACAGTGAGATGACTACTCAATACTGAGCTCCAGAGCAACACCCAGGAGGAACTCTGGCTCTGTTCCAAAGACAACAGTCAGTGCAGAGGCTCCAGAGTTGGGGCTTCCAGAATGTGTTCTCTACCCACCCCTTCTGAGCCCCCACCAGTCCCCTGCCCCCATGTTCCGTGGATGCAGGTCTTAAACCCCTCCTTCTGCTTGTGTGATCCCAGGGAGGTGACTTATCCCTCACCTGTAAAATGAAACAACACTTTCTTGGAAGGGACATCACGAGGTTTAACAGGTGGGCATGTCAAAGGGCCTGGTATAGTGTTTGGCAGGGGCACCAGTCTCAGATGGCCCGTCCTTTCCTCCTGTCCTGGACAACCCAGCACCCAATCCAAACAAGACATTTCATTTGGTGCTGCACTCCAAAGACTGCCTGCAAAGCACAACCCACACTGGCCACCAACTTGCCAGGTGGCCATGAGCAAGTCCATCTCTCCCTAGCCTCGGTTTCCCCATTTGTAAATGAGGCTGTTGGGGTTGCACACCCCAAAGATCCTTTGCTGTCCTGACATCTGAATATGCCAGTATCCCAAAATCACTCCTGTAACCACCACTCCAGGACCCATGGCTGCTGAATGCAAGACTGGTTGGAGCTGCAGGGGTCACAGCTTCCACTGCCTGCCCCAAGAACTGCACTCCACCCGGTGCTCCTGCAGAGCCTGCCTTTTACCCAGCCTGGTGGAGGTGATGGGTGTGGTGGGAGAGCCATGAAGTGCAGACCCCACCAGCAGACCCATTTCCTGAGCAGTTGGAGGACAGCAGGCTGCCTCCCCTGGGAGGAAAGTCCTAAACAGACTTTCAATTCTTTCTTACTCATTCCAGAAGCTGCTTTGCCAGATTAGAAAGAGGGAATAAGCATGAGGCCAGAAATCTGGCCTAAGTCCCTCTGGTCTCTCTGGTCCCTCTAGTTGATAGCTCCCTGCCTCACTCAGCCATTCACAAAATGGTCAAGCATTCTGGAGGCCACATCGATGGCCAAAGAAACTGCTTTCCAAAGCAACATGAGGCAGAGGGTCATGCGACAGGGCCTGGACCCAATTGTCCCTCAAGGTCACCACAGTCTTATGAACTAAAGTTCAGCACAAGCCCAGCACACACTAAGTACTTAGTAAATGTTGCTTCTTTCCTTCCTTCTTCTAATTCAAGAGGAATCTAGAAAGTGCTCAAAGACATGAAAACCAAATAAATAGTAAGAAGACATGGAAGCAGCCTAAGTGCCCATGGGATGTGCCTCCCTGTGTGTGTGCAGACAGAATCTTGTCATTTGCCACAACATGAATGGAGGACATTATGCTAAGTGAGTCAGAAAAAGAAACACTGTATGATCGTACTTGTATGTGGACTCAAAAACAAAAAACCCCAGTAATAAATCAAACCAAGCTCACAGATACAGAGAACAGACTGATGGCTGCCAGAGGCGGGGGTGGCCTGAGGTCAGTGAAATGAGTGAAGAGGGTCAAAGGTATATATTTCCAGTTATGAAATAAATAACTCCTGGAGATAAAATGTACAGCATGGGCCTAGACTACGGGTAATTATCCTGCATTGTATATTTGAAAGATGCTAAGAGAGCAGATCTTAAACTTTCTCATCACAAGAAAACACAATTGTAACTATGTGTGGTAACAGATTAGTCTTACTGTGGTGATCATTTCCACAACTTACACAAATATTGAATCATTGTTCCCCTAAAACTAGATGTTATATGCCTGGTCTATTTTAATTAAGCAATAGTTTAAAAATGAATAAACACAGAACAGGATCACAGAAGGCGGCATCTGTATCCCCAAACCCAAGACATATAAGGCACACATTTACTAGGTCTCAAAATTTGGAGGGGCGCCAAGCTTGCTCCTGGCCACCCTCCTGTACTCTGCAGCACACCATCTGCCTGGTGCCAGGTCAGAGGGCACCAACCATACAGCTGCTCTTTTGTCTCTGAACCAGGTCTCCTAAGCCAGGAGGATCCACAAAAGGGGTGCCCTCTGCAATTTATCATCTCCCCAGTGACCCTGCCCTTGCAGGAAGTCTGTCCAAGATTACCATTCACTCCTTAAAGCTGTTCCAAGCATTACTGTGGTGAAAAGAGGTCACAAAGATACTGTATACCTATCAACATTCTTCTGGGTCCCACACAATTGCTCTGTCCAGGTTTTGTCATCCCGGTAGACAGCCAAAGAAGGAAAGCCCTGTGCAAAGAGCAAGGCTCTTTATGCTGCTTCCAGCCCCAAAACAAAGATATCTGAGTATGCAGTGACGGCTGATTTTGTCCTTAATGATTACCCATCCTAATAGGTAATGAAAGCAAGGTGACTCAACCTGCTTCTTGGATTGCCTGGGCCGTTAGGAAGTTCCAAGTTTTCTATCTCAAATCCTCTTCAGTCAGAAATTGTTGATAGAACTCCTTCGACTCCCCATTCACCCCTTAGTCCCCATCTTGGTTCACCGTACCTGGTACCCTGGTATCTGGACGTTCATTGGAGTCTGCCAGACTCTCTTTGGTGTAGCTGAAACATGAGTTCACCAACTGTGGTGAAGATTTAACAGAGTGCTGCCCCTAGCCGCCACACTAAGGCTGACTGGGGGGGTGCCCAGGAATGCCATTTCCACCTCCCGGCTGAGTTGTGGAACCCTGTGCCAGCCTCTTGGCTTACCTGTCATGATCCTCTGGGCCTCGTAGGGCTCCATGTAGCCGGCACTCTCCCCCTTTCCCGATTTGCTCTTGAGATCATTCTTGGCATCAAAGGGATCTGAGTAGTCATCGGCGATGGTCACCTGCAGGGAGGAAGATGGCGGGGGTGTGAGTCCACCTTTAGCTTTCTTCCTCACTTCTCTTCACAGACAGGCTTTGCTCTGACAAACAAACTGAGCTTGTGCTAGGTGAGCAAGGTGGAGGAGGAGGAGGCAGGAAGCAGAGCTGGCACCTGCCCTCAGGGAGCACCGATTCTTATAGGGGCAACAAAGGGACCATACTCAGGGGAGGGCCCTCTGAGCCCCTGCGTGTAGCTTGGCCACTCCGGACACAATGAAGTGAGAACAGGACACCCAGGTGGAGATGCTGAGGCAAGAACCCAGAGGGTGTCTTTGGGATATGTGAGCTGCTCAATTTAATGGAACAGAAATGGAAGAAAGTTGGAAAGGAGGTTGCAGAAAGCCTAGAAATGCTGACATGCTCCAGGAGCTGGCTGAGGCATAGAAGAGCTTGTCTAGAGATAATTATGTTCAGCCTCCCATTTTCCCCCAATCTGGAACACAACCATGCCTTGGGTAATCAGACAACAATTCGGTGAGATCAACGCACTGCAAAGATGACTGGGGCTCCAGACAGGCCCAAGGAGAACACAAAGGCGGCTCAGGTCAGAAAGGGCCTCTTCAACAGAGAAATGGGTCCACAGAGGACTGGGGCTCAACCAGACAGTCTGCCAGATCTTCTGCCTCTCGGGTCCTTCCTGACTCCCTCACTTGTCTCTATTCCAGAAAATAGCCCCATCCTCTGCCAAGAGAGAAGTTCCACAATAAACAGAGAGCGAGTTGCCTGGAGGTGGCTGCAAGGATAGGGAGGGTTGTTGGAATCTGGGATTTCCAACACTTTAGAGACAAATTATACGTTTTCCCCGGAGAGGGTGAAACTTCCAGGAGGTTGACTAAACATGGCACTTCTTCCTAACCTTCAAGAAGGGTGCATTTACCAGAAGGGAAATGCAGGAACCTGCTCCCCTTCTGCGCACCTTAGCTCTACCACAAAGTCCAGGGACATTCTCTGTCCTTTGGGCCACACATCAGGCAAAGGGCGAATTTGTAGCCTCCTAGCCAGGCCACCCACCTGCTTCTCCCGGGCAGGGGCAAGTTAGCATTTCCCTCAACCCTTGGGGTTACAGGAATTGTTATTTAAATTGTGGGTTTAATTAGAAACCACAGGAGCCTCCTCTCTTTCCCCCAGCTCCTGGAATGTAAGGCATTTGAGGGGCCTATAAACCCAGGGGAAGGGAAAATCCCCCCTTTGTCTGCCTGGTAAATGGACGCTTGTGGCAGCAGCCTGGCTGGGTTAGTGAGTGACCTGAAGCTGCTGCTGGGAATGTGATGTCCCCAGAGAGGCAGCAGTCCTGCCACCGGCGTGTGACAGGGGGTGGGGTGGCAGGGGCAAGGTGGGAGGGACAGAACACACAACACTGCTCCCCAAAACAAGAGCAAGCCTATCACTGAACAACCCAAGGTGGGTGCCCATCATCCGAGCATGCGCCCAGCCCACCACTGCCTGCCGCCTTCACAGCCTCCAAGGGCAGGATCTGAATCCCAGCGGGGGTGCTACCAGATGCTGACATTGTAATCGTGGCCTTTCTTGAGACTCACTGAGCTCAAATGACACCAGGCAGGGAGAAGATGGGGGGTGGGGGAGAGCTGGGCCTGGAGATGTCTTTCATTTGATAGTTCTACTCTACCATTTGCAGAACGCATTAGGGAGAAAATTATACACGTGAACCACTGTCAAACAGAAAAGCTCAGACGCTGCGATCTGGTGTAAGGTTTTATGTCTGAGAGTTCAAGGGAATAGAAGTCCAAATGGAGAAAATGATGAACCTGCTGTGGATGACATCTAATCTCATTGCTCTCGTCCTGGCCTTCATTACTGTCTTTTCTCAACACCAGCATCTCCTATTTATTTTGCAGTGTGGAAGGGAGCGAATATATTTCCCAAAAAATCATGGGGGGGGGGCAGTTTTGTTGTGGGGCGGGGGCAGGAAGGGAGAAGGGCTGCAGGCTCCATAATCTAGAAATCAACATTCCAGCTCCTCTCTGAAGTGCTCAGTAATTTGCAAACACGGAGGCTTGCAGGATATAAACCAAATCTTTGTTCGCCCTGGGACGGGAGCTCTGGGAGGGCTTCGATTCAGCAGGCGCTATCTGTATTTTCTAATTAAAATGAGATCTGAGCTCGGGCTGTCACGGGTCCCCAACTGCCTGCCCTGCTTACTTCCGTTTCAATAAGAATTTACAAATCCTAAAACCAGGAAAAGCCTCTGGTCTCTGCTGACATATGGTTCCAGTTATACCTGCTGACAGTTGAAAATCCTTCCGTTTAAAAAAAAAGTTTAGATTCTGTTAGTTTAAGAAGCAAATCGGAAGGTTCCTAAAATGTATATTTAATCAATTTGCTTTCAAACTTCAAAGTGAGGTTGATGGAGGGGAGGGAATTTGAGGTTTGAGCAACCTGAAACTCAGCAAACACTCACTGAGCTGTCTGACCTTTTGCAAAATCACGTCCTAGTTTTAGGAGTAAAAATTTAACCAGGTGTCAGGAGAGTTGAGTGGGCAGTTAACCGAGCACCCTGCAAAGTGCCATGGGCCCAGCCACAAGCACTGGGCAGTGCGACCACTGTCCAAGTCGCCCAGTTGAGCAGGCCAAGGGGAGGGGGTTTTGAGTGGCTTTTCTGAGTTAAAAGAAAGGAAATGCGTATCCGCAGATGTGGGCTTGTATTCCTGCTGGAGTTGCTTCTGCTTGGGTTTAAAATGGTTCAGTTAGCGGATAAGTTCCTCAAATCTAATTGAACAATCAGACCCAAAGGGAGCCATGTGGGACTGCTCTGCAGTCCACTTGCCACACAAGCGTTCCTCGATTCTCACTTTGGATTGGCTAAGACTTGACAGGGCACGGGACCCCTTCATGTGGCCTGCTCATAGTCAGGAAGGGAGGTGCAGATGTGAGAGGAACCCCGGCGGTCCTACCACTTCACCACAGATTTGAGCAGCATCCAATGGGGGGAAGGGACGGTGGCGCTGTAGGGTGGCAGCCGACCCAGCAGGCTACCCAGAAGGCACCTTTTCTTTCCTGGCCTCCTGGGATAGATGTGCACTGGCTCATCTCTGCAAAAGGAGCCCAGCTGTGGCTAAACCCCATGTAATAGGGTGGTCCCCAGGAAAGGGGGAGGTTAACACCCACACACAGCTTTTTTTGCTTTTGAGCAAAACTAAAGAACCCAGGTCAGTCAAGGATCCCTAAAGGACTTTCACACTCAAAAAGCAGCAAAACTGGGGGACTCTGGGAGACCTGCTCCACCTTCCCCTTGATTTGCACATGACCCACTGCAGCCCAGAGGGTTCTAGCATTCCACCACGCCCACTGATTCTCTGACAAGGACTAGGAGCTGGCTAGGGGGTGGGAGTTGGCTCCACATGGCTCCTTTCTGATACACACACTCTGCTGGGTGGAACTCAGTCCCTCCCTTCCAACAGTCCCAGGCCTGGGTATTTTTATCTTGGGGATTTAGCTTTGTGATAGGAAGTAGTCTTCCTGTTCACCCTGAAGGAAAGTACTGGAGCGAGGCATGTCCCACCCAGTCACACTTCCACAGGCACCAGTGAGAGTACCAGGGCTTCCAAGAGGTGGCTGCACCTGTGTGGGGAACTGGGTCCTCTCCACAACCTCTCGGTGCAAAGGTAAACTGGTAGTCACTTTGTAGGACAACTTTTGACAGAATCTCTTAGAATCAAAACATGTACAGGGATTGAAGCAGCACTTTCACTTCTCAGTGTTTATTCCCAAATGTGCACCTGGAAACATGGGCAAAGATGCTCATTAGCCAAGCAGTAATGAAAACTGTGCTCAACTGCTATATCTGTCAGCTGGGGAACTGCTAAATAAATAGTGCCGATTCTACACTGCGGAATATTATACAGCAGATTGAAAAAGGAAGGCAAACGCTCTAGCTGTGCTAATATTGTTCTCTATGACATAGTCTTGAATGGAGAGTGAGTTGTAGAATGACGAATACAACATGACACCAATTTATGAAAAACAAAACAAACCTGTATTTCTATGTAAAGAAAAGGAAATATGCATCCCAAACTGAGCCCCGGAGGAGGGACTGGGATTGGGTGATTAGAAGAAATCTAAGAAGATCTGTCTGTAATATTACCACATTTTTTGAAAAAGTTATTAGTATATGCAAACTTTTAATTTATTTTTATTCTTATTTTAATATTTTATTTTATATAATTCTTACATCATTTTTCATTTTTGCACAATGTATGCATTTTCATTTTGGTTATATTCCCCATACAATTCCCACCCCCCCTTATTTTGACCCTAATGCTTCCCTGCCCCACCTCCCCACCCCTCGCAGTGTGTCTCTGGTCCATAGTTGCTTGTTGATTTTGATTTTTACTTTGTATTAATTAGTCTTTTTTCTGGTCCCTTATTTAGGCTTTCTAAATTCCTACTATGAGACCATCCAATATTTTTCTTTTTCTTTCTGACTTATTTCGCTGAGCATGATCCCTTCCAGCTCCATCCATGTTGCTGCAAACTGCATGTGTTTATCTTTTTTGATTGCTGAGTAATATTCCATGGTGTACATGTACCACATCTTCTTGATCCAGTCATGTATTTTTGGGCATTTGGGTTGTTTCCATAGCTTAGCTATTGTAAACAGTGCTGCTATAAACATAGGGGTGCAGGTGCCCTTTGGAATTACTGTTTCTGTGTCCTTTGGGTAAATACCTAGGAGTGGAATTGCTGGATCATATGGAAGCTCTATGTTTAGTAGGTCAAGAAATCTCCACACAGCTCTCCATAGTGGTTGGACCAGTTAATATATGCAAACTTTTTAAATGCTCTCTTCATAGAGAGTAGATAGATAAAACTGTTTCCCAAACTTTCCTGAAGACAGGAATGGCCTGGAACGCCTGTTCAAAAGAGACCGGTTCCTAGCCCCAAATACTCTATTTAATAAGCAACCCAGGTGATTCTTATCAGAAAAGTTTGGGAAACAGGAAGCTAGAGCCAGCCCCTCCGCCACCAGGCTAAAGCTAAGCCTCCAGATATTTCTCTGGAATTTCACTTTTCCCAGGTATTTCTCAGCCCTGTTCATTAAAGTGAAGCAAGAGGCCTATGTAAATGCAGCTCTCTTGCTTTCTTCCCTGGGGGTCAACTGAAAGAAGAGATGACCCAACATGTCTTGGACCATCTCCAGAACTTAAGACGCGGAGCTAATGGCATCCTCCGTGCAATCCTGAGGGTTGGCCCCAGATTGAGCAACAAGGCCTGTGCAGGGCTCTGCAGGCAAGACCCTGCCCTACCCCACAAGGGGAGCCAGGCCTGACAACGGTCTTGGTTTCTGAGGATGGGCAAGGCTCTCAGTTCAAGAGCAGAGACCCTTCCAGGACAAGTTCACCAGGCCCTTGGCAGCTCTCCAGGATGAACGCCTGGCTCTACCAAAGGGTTGAAAGGACCACTGAGAACAGTCACTGCTGATATGCAAGGGGCATCCCTGCTAACATCACTCAAACCGGCTACAAGGGAGGGATAAGAGACAGAGCAGCTGCCGCCTTCCAGGGGTGGGTAACCCATACTGTCCCCCAATGGCCCACCACAGGCACCTCCTATGAGCTTCCCACATGCTCTGCTGTTTGTGGGAACAGGCAGTGTCAGGGCTGCCCCAGCTCAACCACCTGCTGAATGAGGCAATACAAGTCTCCCATTTTGTGCTGCTCTCCTCTCCCAGGAAAGTGAAGGCGGCACCCCATGTCATCCTGGGTCCTTTCCAGGCCTATGATTTCTTTGTGCTCTACCCCAAAGCAAGCTACACATGGGGAATGTTCTATGTGGTCCCAGTCTAACCATTTCCTTGTCAATTTGCCATTAAGATGTACAATTAGTTTTCATGGCAGTTTTGGGGACCTCAATCTCTTAAGGAATCTGATAATTGAGGAGGTTGTGGCTCCTCCCACATTTGTATACACTCAGAGCATTGGGCATATCTCAGAAAGACCCTGTGCTCAGGTTAAGCCCCCTGCATTCAAGTCACTTTCAAGAACAGGCAAGATGAGACATATGCACTCTCTTTTCCATAGCGAGGAGGTGGGGGCTGGACTAAGAGGCGCTGGCTCTATGCCTGTCTATTACCTGGCAGGCATTATTCACCTGGGGACCCTAGCCCCAAACACATTCTCAGTTCTCTCTTGCTCCTCCCAGAGACTACTTTGCCAGAACGGGAAGAAGGGAATGAGCACAAGGGTCTGCCCTCCAGAAATATGGCTTAAGTCCCTCTGGTCAATAGCTCCCTGCCTCAGTCAGTCTTCCCCAAGACGGTCAAGTATTCTGGAGGCCACACTGAGGGCCAGAGAACTGCTTTCTATGAAGAGGGAGTGGGGGGCAACAACATGATGCAGAGGGTCACCTGGTTGTGACTAGCCTGTCATTCCACTGTGCAGGGGGCACTGTGAGATGAGGACAGCCAGGGGTGCTCGATAGCTTAAGACCCAGGAACCACACAGCCCTCTGGAGCAGAGGTAACCCAGCCCTCTTCCTTATTCTGGGGGTCAGGAGAGGGTCCCTGAGGATTAGCCAAGGGTGTGGGGGGCAGTAGTAGCAGCAGTAGCGGCCAGGCGTCTGCATGCCACTGTCCCCCATCAAGCGGCAGGGCAGGCTGGAGTCCTCGCCCTCCTGTGGACCCCACAGCGAGGCCTAGCACAGAGACTATGTTGCTATGCTGACCAAGAGAGGGGCACTCAGGAAACAGGGGTTGGGGGTTCAGGAGAGGGCTTTAAATGACATGGGGTCTGCCTGGGGAAGAGACTAATAGGCAGATGTTCTGCACAGACACAGCAACTACCTAGAAGCCAGTTGAGTGAGTCAGGAACAGCATCTCACAAAGAAGGGACCTGCTGCCCGGGAGCAGGGGAACTTGGTGTTAGGGAGTCAGAGCAGAAGGTATGAGGTGGGCATCTGCCTTGGATGGAAGTCAGCTGCCTGCCTGTGTTGTCTCCTGAGCCCAGTCAGCAGCCTCACGGCAGAACTCTGCTTTCAGGAATGCTTAGGTGGGTGGGCATTTGCAGAACCTCCAGTGTGACCAAGGCAGGCCAGGTTTTCAAAGCCTCAAGGCTGGCCAGTGGCCGCTGGGCTGCAGCAGCTGCCAGGAGCGGTGCAAATACAGAGAGCAGAAAGGACACAGCCAGCCAGGGACGGTGTAGGGAAGTGGCGCTCGGAGCTGGTTTTACTACACCTGGGCTGGGTAACTCTGGGCAACCTGCTTCATCTCTGGGGCAAAATTGTTTCTCGGCTTCACAAGAATACTGTGAGCAGTCAACAATGAGATGACTTAGGGACGAGTCAATAGTTTATAAAGAAAAGGCTATGGTGGCACCTGCTGGGTGCTCAGAATCGAGCCAGGTGCTGTGGTCTCTGTCCACGAGAAGCTGAAAAGCCAGTGGGGAAGATGAGACAAAGACAAAACCCCAAGTTAAGGCCCCAGTGATTACACAGGGAAAATTGGCTGCAATTAGGCCTGACAACAGCTGTCATATTTTTCAACCACAAAAACAAGAATGCTTGTGAATGATCCTTTTCCCCCTTTTTCTGCTTTGAGTAGGATGCCCCTCCTAATCAGGGCACCTGGCCAAGAGGTGGAGAACCTGAGGGGACCCTCAGCCAAGTGGCCTGTGGGCTGCGAGGGAGAAGTGTGTCTCAGGCCCATGTGCTGGTTCAGAGGGGCCCATAGAACCAAGTTGTGACCCCACACGGGGGCTGAGGGGATGCCCCACGCCGAGACATGAACAAACATCCCCTGTTCGTTTCTACCTGGCCTTAACTTTGACCATCACAGACCAACTCTCCTTACAGATACAGCAATAAATCATTTTTGACCCGGTAAGGAAATTCATTTAGGGAAGATTAATTAGCTACATTCACAACTTCAGTCGTACTCCTGGAAATCAGTTGGAGGGGCGGGCACTTCTCCACACCCACCTAGGACTGTCGATCCCTAACGCTAAGGTCTGATGCAGCCACGCAGACACCTCAAAGTTCTAAGGTGCCTCTTTCACACATGGAGGTCAACTGCTCTGCCCCCGAAACCTCCGGTTGCGGGGAGCTCACGACCTCACCCTTCAGTCATTTGGGATGATCACCACTGCTCCAGCTTCTTCCTCGGGCAGCCTGTCTGCCTTCATCTCTTTGTGCGAAACGTGGGAGCCACAGAGAATGCAACAGACCAGCTAGTTCCCTGCCCCGATTGTCAGGAGGCAAGGGGTGTTTCAAGTGGTCTCCACTGGTCTTTCCAGTCCTGCCCCTCCCACGCCACAGCTGCTTGCCTAGACACCTGCAGGCTCCAACTTGTTAGGAAAAATGCATTCCAAATTACAGCCTCTGTCAGCTCCTCAGGTCCTGCTTGCTCGGCCTCTCTCCCAGCCCGCCCCTCTCTTTCTCCCTCTCTCTCACACCTTCCTTCAGATGAACCCCTGTGGAGAAGGCGGTGGGTCCTGGGTGGGAGGCCGCTGGAGTGGAGCCCAGCCCGGCCCTGTTTACCCCAAAACCTTGCTGTTAAGTGGTAAGAACCGGCTTTTCAGCATCTCTCAAGCAGTGGGAGGTTCTATTTTGAACTCAGAAATAGCTCAATCCTAGAATTTCTTAACTGCTTTCAATCAGGGCCTATGGACAGTGAGAATTCAATGTGTCCCTCCCGAAGATAGAAGAACCAGGAGTCTGCAGAGTCTTTATACTTGAGGTTAGAGCTGTAAGGGCTTTGGGAGATGTTCTAGTACAGAGGGTTGCAGTCTAGTCCAATGATTTTCCAACTTATACATATGTGACTTGCACAAAGGAAATTTCACCTGAAACCTCACCGAGCAGAGCTATCTATAGTCTGAAGCTATGAACCCATGGGGGGAGAGGAGGTCCTGAAGGCAGTAAAGATCCAGAAGCAGGTAACCAGACCCAAATTTCTTAACTCCTTGGTTCCCACTGTTTGTGTAACACCTGCATGGCAGATGATCTCAATTTCCAGGGCATACCCACCACAACCACCCACCAGAAAAAACTTGCTGTTAAGTGCCTCTCACAAGGACCACCACTTATTCCTGCAGACAGGTCCCTGTGGGAGGCAGGCCACAAGCCAGGCTTGGTGTATAAGGGGGTCCCTCCTGGGCCTCCCTTAGCTCTCCTGCAAGCCCTTCAACTTCTCCCACCTTCCCAAAGGGTTCTTTCTCCCAAGCTTCTTTCTGCTCAAGGGGAACAAGTGCTCCTCCTGGGGCTTGGAGCCACTGCTTATAAAATGCTCTTAAGGCCAGACCTGGGTGAAGATTTTCTTCTTTTTTCCCTTTCAGGGCAGTCAGAACTAAAAGGGTAAGAGAATGTATCATCGGGGCAGGGACACGGGCGCCAGAGGGCTCCGCAACTCATTTACTGCTCTATGCCTCAGCTTCCTCATTCATAAAATGACAACAGGGTGAGGACTGAATGAGCCAATATTAGTGGTTGCTTGAAAGGAGTCCTGGCCCACAGCAAGTGCTCAATAAAATGTCAGGTGTGATTATCTTCTCAACCCCTCTCAGCTTAACTCCTTTGGCAGCCTGAGGAAGGAATCCCTCTTCCTCTGGAGGTGGAAACCGAGGCTGGAGAGGGGAAGGGTCTTGCAGAGGCCACCTGGGTATCCAGTAACAGAACTCTCATGAGCAGGGTGACAAAACTGGATTCCCACCATATCCCAAGCACAGGAGAACCCAAGACATCTGGTGACCTATGTGTGTATAGCCTGCCGGCTTCAAAACGGGTTGCACACAGCTGAATTTGAGTCATTTTTCTATGCCTGATAGGATGGCCCAGTCACTGCTCCTGTCCCAAGAAAGAATGGGGAATACCTGTGAGGCTTTCTCACGGTAACAGAGGCTCTGTACAGTAAAAACAACTCCTCTATGTGCTCACAGGAAAAGTATGTAAAGCAAAATGACAAAGCCTTGAAGCTAAAGGCCTTTCCTGAGGGCTACAGAGCCTTTAAAATCCAGACACCGGTGCCTCATGCAGGACCAGGGACAGCCAGGCGGTCTCTCCTGCCAGTGAGTACTCCCGCAGGCTGTGCTCAGGGCTGTTTGAAGAAAAGGAGCTCAGGCCTGGTGCAGCCCATATGACCAGGGCTCAGCACATTTTAATCACCAGCAACGGTGTCACAGGACCCATACTAAGTGAAGGGTCGTTTCTCTCCAAATGGGGTCCATTAGGATGATTCATGCACGTTTCCAACAAGGGAGCTGGAAACAAACCGGAACATCTTTCAGACACAAGCAGCACTGAACTGCTGCCTTCCCCCAAAGTCACTGACTGTTTAATGAGGCCACGCAGCATTGGCCATAATTATCACCATCATATTTGAGGGTTGCCCATTAGATTCAGTTTAATAGCAGGTGCTTAATAAATGTTGATTCACTTTTTATTTTACTTTTTAAATTTTTTTTTATTGAAGTAACATTGTAATATAATTTTATACAGGCTTCAGGAATCCATCATTATAAATCAACGTCTGTATATACTACATCCTGTTCACC
Organism: Talpa occidentalis; assembly: GCF_014898055.3. Lineage (NCBI taxonomy): Eukaryota > Metazoa > Chordata > Mammalia > Eulipotyphla > Talpidae > Talpa > Talpa occidentalis. The sequence goes on from NW_023605083.1 coordinate 52,715,184, forward strand.
ACAAAAAGCCCAATTCCAACCTTCACCTTCGTTTTTTAAAATACTGCTCAAATCCTCCAGCAACCAGACTCTATTAACTCTGGGTTAAGAAACTTTCCCTGAACCCCAAAGCATTTTTTCTCTTATGTTCTCAGCACCTTCTAATGTACAGGAAATGAGTAGGGACAGAGCTTGCACTGTCACATCTGTCTGTAATGACGTCTGTGGCGTGGTCACACTTACCGTGTGTTTAGGTGTCAGTTCTGATGCAGAGGTGAGCAAACACAGGCCTGTTCCCCTGCCCTCATGGAGCTTTCAGCCCCATTGGGGAGGACCCTGTCCACTGGTTCACCTCCCTGGGGAGGACAGCCAGTTAAGGGTGGGAGCAACTCAGCCAGCATAAGCCAAGTGAGGAGTAAGTGTATAGGGAAGCTCCTTCATTCCCTGTCCTGAATCATAGCCACGGGTAGGCCTGCTGCTTTGCTGCATCTGGGAGGCAGATTCCAGAGCTGTTTCCCTCTCTTCTGTACCCAGCCCTGGTACACAGTAGGGCCAGCAAGGTATGCTGGGCAGGAGCAAGGGCAGTTGGGGATATACAGGGTGCTGCTGGATTCAGAGACCAAGCTTCAGTGTCTTCTGTCTTCTCACCAGCTGTGGGGTTCTCAGCATGTTGAACCTTCTCTTAGCTGGCGCTTCCCCACCTTTACTGGGAAAATGAGGAATGTGTGCACACCTAGCCTATGCACCTGCCCCTGGACACAAAGATCCACGAACGCAAGAGGACATGGAGCTTGGTTTGTTTCTTCCAGATACGCTATAAAGTCAGATGTGTACACTCTACCATAGCCAGTGGGCAGGGGCAAAAGGGCTGTAGTCTGCCCCAAACCAAAAAAAATCAGGGAAGCAAAGTCCAGTGAGGGCACTGACCGGCAGCCATGGCCAGTGAACCCTGGCCAGTTACATCAGCCCTTTTATCTGCCCAGTCCAGGCTCTTCCACCAGCTACTTCTCCCTTTAGAGAGCAAAAGGGAGGCCTAACCTGGGCCACTGCGACAGGTGACACCAGGCCCACTGGTTCTCAAAGATGTGCAGTCTCCCTCCCCTGAGATACACGACCATCAGAGCAAACACCTCTGCAGGGAGAGAGCAGAACAAGCCCAGATGAACACCATCTGCCTTGCCCACTTTCTACAGGTTATGAGAGGTCTTACCCTCTGGCTTCTTACTCTAACTCAAGCTTCCTTACAGAGGACCATGAAGAACAGAGGAAATGCTCTAAGTGGAGAAAGGGAGTTCCAGGCTTCACCAATTCTGACATTTATGGTGCCCAAGTCAGCTTCATGGATGTATGGTCTGTGCAGTCACAGAGGCTCCTGACCTTGGTTCAATGCTCTGTTGTCACCACCAAGATGGTATTCGTAGTATCTAAATAAGGGTCCCTGTACATTCTTATTCTGCACTGATTTGGGCCGACAAATTATGTAGCCGATCCTGCTGGTCCTCCACATCCAGAAGTTACCATGGAGGGTTTAGGACTTAAGCTCGAATCCTCTCTTTTCTCCAGCTGGGCACCATCAGCCAAGTCACACTCTCTGTCTGTACCTCAGTTTCCCCATCTGTAAAATGGAAAGGGTAAAGTGGGTCCTTGGGGCCGGAAGTCTGGATTTCGTAGACCACAAAAGCAAAAGGAAACCCCTGCCATTGTCCTCACCAATATTTTACAGAGAACAATAACAAACAGAAAATCAAGAATTAAAGAAGCACAGCCCTTAACAAATCTAGCTTCAAAAAATACTCCCTAACTTTTCATTTTTCTAATTTTAATGGCAATTGTTATGCTTTGAAGGAAAGCACTGGACTGCATGGGCGGGACAACATTATTAAAAAAAAAAAAAAAATCAAGCCGCCTTTGGTTTTCAATGGTCTGATATACGTCCAACTCTGAAGGGCACCACCAGCAGCTCATCCCTCCTGTTCCAGGTTCCCTCACAGTCCAAGGGCACATTCTGGATCACCACTGAGGACCTGTCTCTATGAAACACCAACAAAGCACTTGACAGCAGCCTCATGAATCAGGCATGTAATGGCCCTTATTTATTAATGCACAGTGTAAAATCCCCTTCCAAATGGAAGGTCATAAATCAGTTGCCACCGGAAACATTCTGTCCTTAAACGGAGGCAAAGGTATCTTGAACGGAATCCCAGACTTATCAATTTCAAAAGAGCAAACTTTGATCTGCTGCTGCTGTGTAAATCAAGTGATTGGCCCCTTGCTGATAAGGCGGCTGTCACAAGACATCCCCAGCTCTCCACTGCTTCCTTCCTCCACACAACCCTGCCAGACAGGACTCACAGGGACTGACTTCTGGAGACTAGGGAGATGTGGTGCCAGGACCTGAGAACCTTACAGCAGACCCTCCGACAGCCTGAGAGTGGACACTGACGACGAAAGGAGTGCCTATTATGTGCCAGGCACCTGACCACTGCTATGCAGTGTTTTATCTCATCTCCCAAATTCTTCATTTTCAGATGAGAACACTGAAGTTCAGAGAGGTTTAGTAATTTCCCCAAGGTTCAGTAATTTACACAAGGCAGTGTAGGTTTCAACCTGGATCAGCCTCTGGCCCAAATCTGCTTCTTCTATGCCACCCATGGCCAGCTGTATACAGTTCCTAATACCTTGGGATCCTTCCCGACAGCAAGAGGAAATCTCTGAAGGGAGCTTGAAAGGAAGAAGGGGAAGCACTGCCAATTTGGCTCGGCTGTGCCAACCCCAGGCAAGGGCCAGCCCTGACACTCCCTTAGTCAGCTGGGTGCTGGAAGTCTCCCTTCCTCTTCCTCAGCTGCCCTGTAACTGGAACACACCTGCAACCTGCCCAGGCCACACCTGGGGAAGCAGTCACTTCCGCCTGCAGCATGGCTCTTGTGTATGTGCACGGCTTCTGGCAACTACCTCCTTCCCTCCTCTACTGGCCTCATCCTTTGGCCTGGGGATTCCTGCCTCCTCCTCCTCCCCCAGCCCAGCACCAAAAGCAGCGCCGCACACAGCAGGCAGTGTTCTTATGCTAGAGGGAATGAGCCCCAATGCTGTTCCAATGTCCACAGCCCCTGAGAAGCAGTGGAGAGGCCCAGGGCCCTGTCCCTACCCCCAAGCCCCTGCGCATGGAAGCCTCACCGAGCACAGGAGGGGACTGAGAGCTGCAAGGTGAACCTGAATGTCGGCCCCTGCTTCATTAACTAGAGTTAATACTTGGACAGCATCCAGCACACGGCAAGTTATTGTTATTTTCAGAGATGAGTGTCAAGTAAGTCTCACTGTTCTCACTGTAAAGCGAGAGGGAACACTATGAAAGAATTGGTTCATTTTTCATCTTGCTAGGGTAAGCTCAGCTGGACTCAAAGAAAAGAAAAAAAACAAACAAGTACCAACACCTACAGTTAAGGCCAGAGGAATGGGAGATGTTCCCTTTCCTCTGTGGAGAGGAAGAGGCCCCGAGTTCGGAGGGGGGACCAGCTTGAAATCCCTAGGAGCCCTCACCGCCCAGAGGCAGTTGTGATAGAGCACTGAGGAACAACTCCTAAGATAAAAGCAAACACCTCATCACTTTGATGGTACCCCATAAAGGCCTGCTTCTATGGGATAACCCAGGTGATTTGGGCAACCTAATGCGGAGGGGGTATCCTGTCAACCAACATACCACAAAAGAACATACTCCCTGGAGACACTCAAACCCCAGCTGACCAGCCTTTTTGAAAGGGCTGAATCTGGGTCTATCTGACTGGTCTGGCTACCACTCCCTTGCTCCCATTTTCATCCAGTCCATCCCTCCAACCTGTGGGTGACAGGTCTACACAGGTGGACCCATCCTGGGTCCATAACGAGTGGCTGTGGCCCTGGTGTCTTGGGCTTATGAACTGGCTCGGGCAGGCTGCCCAGCTCCTGCTGCCTGTCCCGCGCCCCTGGCCAGGTGAATTTGCTTGGTGAGTAAGGCAGGGAGGGCCCTCAATGGCGGCCCAGAGCCTATTCCACCCCAGAAGATTCTGCTGTAAAATACCGACACCCTCTCCAGAACCGCCTCCTGGATTTAAGAAGGGGAGAGGTAGCTTGGGTTTTAAAGAGAAAATTGGATTCCCATTCATGAACTCCCCACACCAAGGGCACCTAACAGGTAAAACGGGTTCCTCCATTGATTAATGAGCTGAGGTAATAATGGGGCTCACCCTTCGCCATTAAAAATATTAACCTTGTTCCTGGCCCAACCACATCATAAACCCAGGGTCCACAGTGCTCTCTCACAACCATACTTCCCATCTGCCAGGTGAGGGTGCATGCCTTTTATGCGGGGGGGTAGTGGGGGACGGGGAGTCTAGGAAGGGACAGAGTCCTCTGGAGAGTCTATTAGTGCCCCACAAAGCCAGCTGCAGGTGATCAGGAGGGAGAAGCTATGTCATGACTTGATACAGGTATGCAAGAACCCAGGGTCTCAATTGCCTGGGATGTTTATTAAAAGCGATGCTATGCTCACATGGTCCAACACAACTGCCCCAAAGCCAGCCTGCCCACAGGATGTGTCAACAGTTCTGTGGCTTTATGACTTCCACCAGCAGGGAGGAGATGGCCTTCCTCCAATCTGCTCAAATTCAAGAGCCTCTGGAGAATCACCTTCAGTTCTGGCCCTGCACTTTAATTAGAGTTGCCACCAGGATGATAAAGAGCCTAAACTCCATGTTTTATGAGTCACACTGAAAGAAAGCAAGAAGTAGGTTATGTTCTAGAGAAGATTCAGGAGGCATGTGTACGGCATGGGGTGGATGATTAGTGCCAGGAACAGAATGCAGATCTGTTCTGTGGGGTCAGAGAGGACAGAATTTAGGCTAATCAGAAAAGACTTCAACTTAATTTTAAGATGTTTAATCAGATGGAGCTGTGTAAAATAGAACAGGGAAGGTAGTGAGCTCCCTGTCACAGAGATCTCCAGGCAGAACCTGGCTGTGCACTTGGCCAGCAGGAGCAGCAGGGATCAATCTTTGCCGCTGGAAACTAAGTTCCTCCTGGATTTTTATGGTACTGAAAGCAAAAGACAGAAGATAGGGGAGCCCGTGTTGAAGGGTTGGTCCAAGTATAGCAGTGCAGCCCTCTCTCTCACTTCCACAAGGAGCCCCCAAGCCTTCCCACCTTTAAGGCCCAAAGGATGCTGCTCTGCAGTACAACTGGCTCATTTCCCCACAAAACGTGCAGGTGGGAGGCAGGTGTGAGCTCAGCACCTCCACTGGAGGTTCCAGGGTAGGATCTGGGTCACCGGGGCAGGGAGGGCTCAGCCTAAGCTAAGCTCAGGCCTCCTCCCACAACAGCATCTGATAGTTTGGGTGCTGTGAATCGGACTCAACCGCTTCTGTCCAAGAATTCAACAATGCTCATGGTGGGCTGGGTCTGCCACAAGGGGGGGATAGTCTAGCAGAAGTCAGCACAGCTCTTCTGTAAAAAGCCAAATAGTAAATATTTTGATTTACTTTTGCTGGCCATACCATGGTCTCTGGAACAACTACTCAGCTCAACCGTCACAATCCTAAAGCAGCCATACACTAACTAAATGAATGGGCATGGATGTGTGCCAATAAAACTTTATTTACAAAAACAGGCAGCAGCTAGATCTGTCCCATGGGCCACAGTTTACCTACAGCTGGTCTAGTTCATGGGTCTCAACTGACTGCACATAAGAATCACTTTGGGAGCTTGTACATAGCACCAAAGCCTGAATTCTGCCCACTGATTTCAGTAGTCCCAAGGTTAGGTCTTGGCTCAGTGTTTTCAAAAAGACCCCCACCCCCACCAGGTTACTGTACTATGCAACCACGATTAAGAATCACAGGTCTTCATAGTGCTATGCTTAACCCCTTGCGCCACTCTGGTGCATCCTCCTCTCACCCCCTGCACCTCTGGCCTGTACCCTGGTTCTTGTATGCATAAATAAATAAATCTTTAAAAAAAAAAAATCACGGGTCTCTAGCAGAAGAAAGGTACAGGTAATCCCACTATTATTTCACTATAACCACAGGCTCTCATAAACCCAGCCCAGGGGAAGTGACTCGCTCAAGGTCGTACAGTGAGTCAAGAGGTGAGGAATCCCACCCAGCACCTGGGCCTCCCCCTACAACACAGCAGAGCATGGGATGCCTGGGAACTCATGCCCACTGTTCCAGGACGAGGCCCCTGGAGAGATAAATACCAACCACATTCACCCAACCCATTCTTGACACATGAGGCATGGCCCTCTCACCAACCCAAATCTCAATGATCTCAACCCCCAACTAACACGGGGACAGAATTCCCTAAACATTTCCCTTTTCTTTGAGAAGCTGCATTTTAACCAAATTTTAAACAGTTTATTAGCATCTTGGAGAGACAAAAGAGGACTGTAAAAACTGTATTTCCTCAGCCCTAACAAGCACAGCCACAGGAAACTCTTTACCAATGACACCACGAAGGACCTGCCAAAACGTGCCGCCTGCCCGGAGCTCTGCCCACGCAGACTTGGGCACAAGGAACCCCCAGAGCCCTGGAGATGTTGCAAGAGCTTGGCTGAGGTTGGGCTGCCCCTGGCAGCGATGATCTCAACGTCTACAGAGCAAAGTGCTGCAGCAGACAGGGCAAACCCAGGATCCCTGGCCTTGAAGCTATGCGGGTGGCCAGAGAGCCTCTGGGCCCCAGGCCCTCTCCTTCCTTCCCACTGAGTCACGGGGACAGTCAAAGGCTGCACAGAACATGGATGGGACCTGTACCACAATAATACAACAGATACTGGGAGAGCTCCCTGCCAGCAGCTCAGTTCCTCCGTGTTCCTAACAACCCGTGGAGTAGATTCTTGTGTCGTCCCCATTTTACAGGTGAGAAAAAAAAAAGAGGCACAGGGTAGCTGGGTAACCTGCACAAGGTCACCAAGGAAGGTAGTTATAGTATCAGGATTGTGCTCGGAAATGACTTATTAATGCAACTCCTCCTTGCAGAAATGGCCAAGAAAACCCAAAGGGAAAGGAAAGGACTGGTAGAGGGTGGGGGGCAAAACCAATTCTATGCATCACCCCTTTGAGAGCTCTTTTTTTAGTGTGGAGACGGTCCTGCCACCATTAATAACTCATACAATGGACTCAAACAAGGTGCTGAGCTCTCCTGTCTATCAGCCTCCAGCCTGTGTGAAGGACAACCTCCTAGGAGACCCCATGTCATTCAGGAACTTCCTGTCTCACCTCCAGCTTGTTTGCAGTATGTTTCTTCCAAATGTCCTCCCCTCAAGGAACCTCCCCACCAGGAGTCACCAGCCCCACCTTCCTCCCACTCTTGGTCTTTGCCCATGGTGTGCCTTCCCAGGGTGCTCCATTCTCTCATCAGTGCACATTCAAATCCAACCTAGACTCCAAGGTACAGTACTCGAGAACATGTGCTTGGAGTTAGATCTGAGTTCAAATCCTGGCTGTGTCACCTTGGGAAGCTTGCTCAGCCTCTGCGGGCTTCTGCCTCTTCATTCCACAGAGTAAGGACAACAGAGTCCACCCCAGTGCCTATAACAGTAGGCTCCACTGTGTATTGTCATCATCACCGCCCGAGCCCTCGGTACTGTCCTCCCAGACCCCTCCCACTCCCAGGGCTGACTTTGAGGCAGGACCCCTGAAGGCCAGGCCCTGGGACAGGCACAGACCACCGCAGAGCAGCACAGCATGCAAGAACCCAGAGGCTACTCAGGGGGACAGACACGGGCTCACATATCAATGGGAGGGGCTAAGAAGGGACATTTCACATCCTGTCTGGCTTTCTTCCCACTGACTAAAGGCAGTTTCACTCACTCATGACAAATTGTTAAGAGTTTTTTAAAAAATCAGGTCAAACCACATTTGAAGAACTTCACACAGCTCCCAAATCTTCTCCCTTCTTTACTTTACAGTCTGGATTTGCTGTTTAGCTCCCTCCCCCATGCACATGTGCCTGAGCTCATGGGTCCATGCACACGCCAGAGCTCACCAGCCACAGAACAGAGTGGGGGCAGGCACCAGGCTGGAAGGGACCTCAACAAAGCAATGGACCTGGGGACTCCAGTAACCAACACTCTTTCTAGAGCACAGCACTTAGCAGTTTGTAAAATATTTCCATGTCAAATGTCACTTGCTCTTTCCAAACACCCATGATGTCACCTGCCATGATTATTAAGACCTCCTAAACTGGGACCTGCAGGATAAGGCCTATGTCCATTCATCTTTCTGGCCACTGTATGCAAGGCGTAATACACAGGAAGGTGCTCAGTGGATTTTACAAGCGAAGAAACTGGCTCCGAGAGGTAAAGAAACTTGTCCAACGTCACACAGCAAAGGAAAGCAGCAGGTCTGCCTGACACTCAGACTCCCTCTTGCCCAGGCCTCTCCTCTCAGACACATGGGGTGCTGCCCACTCTGTTCCTTACTCTGGAGATGAGCCAGCCCAGCTGCCCTGCCAACCCCATGAGCTGGCTGAGCATACATGAGCAGGCCTGGAGGCAAGGAGAGCAACAGTGCGCAAGGGGCCACCCACGGGGTAGGGGTGACTGGAAGGCGACAAGAGTGGAAAAAGGCAAATGAAGCCCGAGGGAGGGAGTGTCAGCCCAAGAGAGAACAAAGACAGGCAAGGAGAGCAGGATGGAGGAAGTGAGATGGACGTTTTGAGAGAAACTGTCAGCCGTGAAGAACATGTTTCTGAACTCCTGAAACTTAGCAGACAAGGTTGGGGGGGGGGGGGGGGTGATGGCTCAGGACAGTAAGGCACAGGAAGCGGCTCGCCACTGACTGTTTTCTTCCCTTAAAATGTGGATAATTGTTAGAATGATGAAAAAGATTCTTAAGATAAAGTGTCCTGTTAAATACTGCCATCAGCCCTGACGTCTCCAATACTGCCCTAAACCAAGCAAGCGGAGTCTTAAAAAAAAAAAGACTCAAACTCTTCTCTGCTTTGTCATTAAATCTAAATCAGAGGGAAATGGACTATTTTACCAAAAAAGTGCATTCTGAATTATAAACCTAAGAGAAAGCCGAGTGCAAGCTTTTGTTGTTGTGTGGCAATTGTCATCAGGCTGTTTGTGCTGCTGCAGATTTCAAGGTTGCAAGATTCAAAGAAAGGGGGGTCATGGCCCTGGTCCCAAGGACTCCACCCCATTTTGAGGCACAGGAGTGTGTGAATGAATGGCTTCCCTGATTCTTGGCTCAAGCGCTCAGATTTTATGATGACCTTCTGCCCCTCATCCTTCCCCCTACCAGAGAACAGAGGTCACAAAGCCACAAGGTCCCCTTGTAGATGCCAGTCTGGCTCTCTGAACAACCTCTTCAACTTGACCGCACAACCTGCAGTCATCAGGAAACAGCTCTGATGAAAGAAATACCTCAGAGAAGCTCAACTATTGCCTAGGTCCAAGATACCCTACCCAGGCCTGCCATTGACTGCCTGTCTGGGAGAGGCCTGTGTCCATCAACTTGGTTCTTACGGCAGCTTGAAGCTGAAGGGTGTGAGGAGAGAAGGAGGAATTCTGCCAGGCAGATCTTGACAGGAGGATTCTGGCAGCCTGTGCCCTACTCTCCATAAATTCTGAGGCCAGTTTTATTTTGAGCCAGAATCACTGATTTGGGTTCTGAGGTCACATTCTAGAGCTGCACAGACAAGTGTGTTGATAGCGACCTGATTCTTGTATTGTAATTATTCACAGAGGGCGAGTGGTTATTTTTCCTCAGAGTTCACAAACCACCTCCAGAGCTCGCTCTCATAGAGACTTCCCTATCTGAGGGAAGATGACCCCCTCAAAGACCTGATTTCCTCAGAGAAAACTGATAGGTTGAACTTCTAAGATCAGGGAAGTAGAGAGCAGGAAAAGACCAGTTTGTGGTCCTGCCTGGGCCAACGTGTGTGATCCTAGGCAAGTCTCAGCGTCTCAGTAAAGAAAACAGACACGATGGCCACCTGAGGGCTAATGGAGGAAATGAATCTGTGTATGTGAAGCCACACACAGGTCTGTGCCAGGCTGTGGAGGGACAGCCTCTTAGGACACCCATTAGCACCTGTGAGGCCTGAGGTAGAAGAGGGGATGCACAGGGGGACAGGACCAACCCACAGGCTCTGGTGGCTCTGCTAAAAGGAGAGTGAGTCTCTTGAAAAGCCACCTGGTCCCTGGCCACAGCGCAGGTGACAGTGGGTGGCAGACAGTGCTCCGCTGGTTGGAATGGCCTCGCCTGGGTTCAGGTGGGTGTGAAGGAGGGAGCAGCAGAGACCATGCTGCAATGCTGAAGTGTTCCAGTGTGGCGGATTATAAAGCAATGGAGTTTGTGGGCAGATTTTGAGGGCCCTGAAAGCTAAAAATCTTTGAGGCTTTTACTCTAAACAGAGCAGTTATCAACATTTTGAGGCAGGTGCAACAAGATGCAGGGTGGGGTGGGATGGTAATGTAGGTGTCCCAAAGACAGGAGACATGGTTGAGCCAGAAGGCACCTGCCCCAGAGATGTTTTAGAGGGAAGTTCCTTCCAGGAGACCTGGAACCTGGCAGGACTAGAACAGAGGCAGTCTGAGGACATCTATTCTCACCTATCTTCTCCAAGCTAAAAAGCCACAGGGCCTCCCTGGTGGCGCAAGGGGTTAAGATGCACTATGAAGCTATCTGCAGCCACTGCAGCACAAGTTCGATCCCCGGCCAGGGAGCAACCCACATGGTGCAGCAGACCTCTCCTGACTCGCCTGCTGCTCCCCTCAGCAGTGTATTTCACTCAATCCACCTGTTCTGTTCCCCACTCTGTCTCTGGTGAATCCTCTCCCCCCCCCCCACCTCTGACCAGTACCCCAGTTCTTGCATGAATAAATATTTTACAAAAATTAAAAAAAAAAAAAGCCACAACTTAGTTTCATCCAGCCAGGATCAAAGTGCAGTCACTATGGCGGGGGGGAGGGGGGGGTGGTGGTGGTGGTGGTGGTACAAAGGGAGGGCAAGGGAGAAGGGGGGGGTGTCCTTTATTCTTTCTCTGCACAAAGTCTTATTCACATCACGACCTTCATTTGCCTTTGCCCTGTAAAGACTATGTTAGCTGCCTTTCCCATTATCATGCAAAGGCATCTCCTAGCCAGGAGCCCTGTATGGGGTCAGGGCAGAGACACCACCACACAGCAACAAACAAGGCCCAGAGGCCTGACCCACAGGAAGGGGAAAGAGACTAGGTCAGACTTTTGCAGGGTCAAGATCTGAGCCAAACCTGCATTAGCAAGGAGGGATGGGGTAGTGGGAGAGAGGTCAGGCATGCCAGCCTCAGGAAAGAATAGGCGAGGGGTAGAGGTGGAAAAATTCAGTAAGTTTAGGGAAAGATGTCCTCTGTCATGGCAAGAAGGGGAGTTGGGGACCACCTAACTAACCTGACCTCTAATGCCAGGTTAAAGCAACTCAATGATATTCCAAAGGCAGTGGGAAGTCACTAGAGGTTCTGAGAAGTTAAATGCACAGCACACAGCAGAGAAGAAAAGAGCTATGGCAGGAGCCTGCCAACTGCCAAAACATAGCCAGCCAAAGTTGGCTTCCTAAAGTTCTTTTTATAAATAGTGCTTTGGGCTTCAGTGGAAACAACCTCATTCTCTACCTATTTCCTTTCTTTTTCTTCAATTTTCTCGTGAGTTTCTGAGTATGGATCTCATGAGGAAGTCATTAGCAGAAACTGCAGTCTGTTCTAATTATAAAGCACACCAGGGGTGCCAAGGCAGAAGATGGGCCTGTGCCCACGTCTGGCCTCACAGAGGCACCTGGGCATCGGGTTAGGAGCAGGCCCTGGGTAGGAACCGCCTGGGATCAAAATGCCATCTCTGTCCCATGATGGATTGTTGTATAAGTTCCTTAAACTCCCTGTGGCCTAGTCTCATTAGTGTTAACAAAAGTACCTACTGCTGAGGGCCATTGCTAAAATGAAGCAAAGAAGAGCTTAGCACAACACCTGGCACACAGTAGGAGCTTAATATGTGTTAGAGGAGCCAGAAACCACCCACCATCTTCAGTTGTCATTTAATTGCAAACCTCACCTCCAAATGGTGCCCTTTAATTAGCGAGGCCAGTGCTGTGTGGTGACTAATATACTGGGCTGGGAATGGGGAGGTCCAGCCCCACTTGAAGGCTGCCTGATTTTGGGGTGACTTCAAGCAAGTAACTTCTTCATCCCTAAAATGGGATCTGGAAATCCCTACTCTCTGCCTCCTGCAGGTAGCTGAGGCACTACAAGTTCGAGGGCCCAAAGCAAACCGTGAAGTGCCCTTGCCAGGGGTCCCTGCTCTTCTGCCTCCAGCTTCAGCCGGGAGGATAAGAGGCATTTCTATCTTGTCCATCTGTTACCTTCCCTCAAAAGTCACTGTGACAGGCGCTTAGAAGGCCAGCCCCGGGAAGCAGATGCTGCAGCCAGAATCACAGAAGCTCACTTTCAGCCTGGCCAAGCATGGGTTTCCTGGGAGGGGTGAGGTGGGTAACCCAGCCCAAAGCTAGAAGTTGAATGCCTCTTAATTCCGGATATAGACCTGGCCCTGGGTTTTTCCTCAGTCCCTGCAGTGACAAGGCCCATGCAGGGGCTCATCAGGCCCATTATCACATTATAGAGCTGCATGGCGAGCTCTGGCCAAACCCTGAGCCTCACTGTCAGACCAGCCACAGCCCCACCTGTTCCCACTAAGAGCTCTAGCCCCACACCTTTCCCATCACACTCCACCTGTACTTGCCAACTTCTGTGATTTTAGAAGCTGTGTTCTCTGCCCAGGATATTTCTCTTTTCAGGGCCAGATTCAACCCCCTCCCCAAACTCCTCCAAGAAGGCTGCCCAAATCACCATGCCAGAAATCAGTGGCTCTGATTCCCTGTAACCATGACTGTTTTGCTGTGCAGTGGAGCACATTATATCCACTGCCCTGCCCCCACCTCATCCTCAGTGCCCTGTTCTGTATTCCAACATGCCTATGCCGGGGGGCTCACCCAGAGCAGGCATTGGTAACAGACTACTGGAACACCCCTCTTTTGAACAAGGTAACATCTCCACATACTTGGACGCCAGGGACTGACACCACCCATGCATTTCCCAAGCTGAAAACAATGAGCTGTAGCCTCCCTGGAAAAGTGGTCTCTGGGGGCACAGGAGGCAAAACCACTTAGCGCTGGGCCAGCTGCCTTGAGACAGAAAAAGCCCAAGTTGACCTACTCTGGTGATGTGGAACCGGAGTGGGGAAGGCTGGGGGAGAGAAACTGGGGGTCTGTGATATTCCCCCTTCTCTGTGCTGAGAACCACCAACTGAGTCAGCAAATCCTGGGAACAGCCAGGCGGCTGCCTTTAATCCTCTCAGAACAGGCTGGCAGCAGAGAAAGCTCAGAGGGGCAAGGGCAGGCCTCGCGTCAGGGCCGCGGCCCCTACACTGAAGCCAGCAAGCTGAGGCGGCGACCTGGAGAGGCGGGCAAGCCCTGGCTCTGCCTGGCAGCCCTCTCCAACCTGCCACTGCACATAAATTACAGGGAGGAGGCCGGTGGCCAACTGGCTTCAAGGCCGGCCCTGCCTCTCTCCGGCACAAGGAAGCGCTTTGTGCAGCCCGACACCTCATTATCTGGCATCGCAGCCACACCGGAAAGAGCAAATAATGGGGTAAGTGCGACACATGTTGCGCAGACGTCCCTCCCTGCACAAACCTGTCTTTGAGTCCCCACTGCCTATGGGGTGAAGGCTCAATTAACTCCTTAGTATGTCATCTGTGGCCCTCCATTTTGGCCACAACATATCTTTCCAGAAAAATCTAGTGGATTCAAAAAATATTTGTTGAGCTCTACTATGTGCTAGCCCAATGCTGAAGGCACTGAAGGACGCTTCAGCCCACTGCCCTGAAACCTGCGCCCATCACAGTCCCTAGCTAGCAGCTCTGCATACAGAGGTGTTCAATACCTGAAACCATTCTCATCATCACCCTCACCTGCGCCGAGGAGGGAGAAACTTGTTCTTCCTAGAAGCCCACCAGCTGCTCCCCTGCAGTCTTACCACCACACCGGAAGCCACCAAATACTACTCTTCCCACTGGAAGTCACCAGGTGCCTATCCTCTAGTGTGCTCGTTGTTCTGGAGGGCACCAGAGTTTGGGGTGTTTCCCCTGTACTGGAGTGACTGGAGATTTGGGAACTCCAGAGAGGGGGGAGGGAAGGGGGTGTCTCTGATGACATGGGACCCCCTCTGAGGTTGATCTGACTAGCATTTCTGGGTCCCCTCTAGGTCAGGTGTTATGTGAGGTGCTCTCACGTCAGCTCCCCAAGGGCCTGACGGTCACAGGAACCATCACACACATCACATGGTATGTGGTGGCCCGCCATGGAGGCATGGGCACATACAGAAAGGAAGGCAGGAGATAGAAATGCCTCCTGGATGGCACGGCAGCTGAGCTGGAGTGGGAAGGATGAAGACACTGAGGCACGACATGGGTAAAAACCATGTAGGTAAAATCCTGGAGGAAGGCAAGAGATTTCTGGCTGGGCAACACTGGAGCGGCAGGAAGGCTTTCAGATAGGTAAGAGTCAACCTGAATATCACGTTATGCGTCTGAACAAGACGGAAGCCAGGAAGAGTGTTTAAGCAATGACAAGTCCCGAGTCACTTTCGAAAGACAGACAAAAGAAGGACTGGATGAGTCAAGACTCAAACCCTGTGGATGTCAGATAATGGGCTTCTCTTCTGAAGGCATTTGAAAAAGCCAAATGGTAAGCAAGTGGACAATATATCAATTTCCCATACCTTCAGAATGAACCAGGTGATACAGCAAGAAATTCTAGGAAACTTGTAGGACACTTGTAGGAAAAAAACCTACATTTTAAAAAGACTTGTGCTTTTTAATATGAGAATGTGGGCAACTTCTGTGCAGCTAATATTGATCAGAGATATTCTATCATGTCTAGGTCAGAAGAGATAGTGTGTAAGACACCAGGGGGTGGGGGCGGATTCCAAACAATGAGGAAGTCAAAACAGGTATGTATAAAACAGAGGGAGAACAAGTCCACGTGAGCTCTGTATGCGAGACCAGCATCTGCAAAGTTTTGTTTTTGCAAATAAAGTTTTATTGGCATGCAACCATACCCATTCATTTTCATATTGTCCGTGGCCACCTTCACACAGCAAGGGCAGAACTGAGTAGCTGTAATGGAACCATGTTGATCCCAAAGCTTAAAATACTTACTGTCTGGCCCTTCACAGAAAGTCCGCTAACTTCTGTTTCAGACACATTAAGAATTTCCACGTGCAAACAAGAACAAGGGGCCACCCTGCAAGGCAACATACTGGTCCCCAAAGCTCCTCTGGGCTTGTCTCTGGGCAAGTTGGACCCCAAGGGAGTCCATGCATTTTTGTGAATATTATGGGGTGGGGTAACTTTTCTATCCTCTAGAGTGGATTTAATTTCTGGAAACTGCTCCGGGGCTTCTCCAAGCTGATTCAGGTGAAAAGGTGGGTGATCAGGCCAAGGAATGAAATGAAGGTGCGAGCTTGCCAGGAGCAGGACGTGTGCCTCAAACACTGGAAGGACTGAAATTGCAGAGAGAAATGTGGTTTCATTGTAAAGTTGCGCAACTTTATTTCTTGTGTCTCATTAATTGGGGACAACAGTCATCTGATGTTTGGGCCTCAGCCTGAAAGTAAAAAAACCCTCAGTGGCTTCTGACTACCTCTTACAAGACCAACTGCATTCCACAGAACTTGCAGTCTGGAGATGGCTGTTCTGAGCTGTTCTGGGAGGTCTTTGGAAAAGGCAGGGCTGGGTGACAGAAAAGAACACCTGGCTGTTTTACAAATAGAGGGTACAGAGAGGGACTTGTCCAGCATCACCCAGCCATGGAATCCCAAGGTTCAATTTCTCCAGAGTGGCTGTAGTATTCCAGGTTCTGAGCTAGAAGCTGCAGGGGGGTAAATCATAAATGGATACACAATCTCATGAGTTCCTGGTGTCCAATAAGATGGGCATGTCAGTAAGAACATAGAGGTTTGACAAGGTTTAAGTCCCCTGACCTCTCTGAATCTATTTACTTATATGAAAAATGGAGACCGCCTTCCTTTGCAGAAATCCTGGGAGGAACACAGTCAAATGATGCATCTAAAGCACCCAGCACAGTAGAGCACACAGTGTGTGCTCAGTAGAGGAGTTCATAACCGCAGGCATGGAGGCGAGATATTTTCTAGTTGCAGTATTCCATTACCTTTACTCACATGTGTATGTGTGTGTGTGTGCGCACACTCTCTCTCTCTCTCCCATCCAGGAAACTCTTCACATTGCAAGGCTTCACTGGGCACCTGTCATGTGCAAGGTGGGGCTCTGCATGGCTCCTACCGGGAAGTTAACAGAGGGGAAAAACTGCCATCTGCCTTGAAGCAGCGGCCTTCCCAGTCCAAGAGAACAGCCTCCCTTCTCAGCAAACTTCTTCAGCAAGACCACAGTTGTAAACACAGGACAGGAAAACAGAACTGAGATACAGAAGGGGATGAAAAGCAGACTGCTATTGTTTTTGGAGGCAGCCAAGATCGAGTCCTTCTGAGGGCAAGGGAAAACCCCACACCTTCCCGGTTTGGGAAGAACACCTGTGAATCCCTCCACTCTGGCCTTTTTCCTTTCAGAGATCCAAGCAGCCATGGGAGTCGAGGGAGACAGGGTGTGTGCCACAGCTTCCTGCCTAGTTGTGAGGTCCCTGCCCAAGCTAAGGCGGTGACCACTGACACACAGATGATCACCAAGAGGCAGCACTGGCACCAGAAAGCAAGACGGGTAAGATTCTGTAACAAAGGACTTGTCACCACTTCCTGTGATCCTCATCGCCCACATTCCAACACAATGAGACGTGCACTCAGGCCCAGCTTTGAGGCCGAACATCTCATTCAGATGGCCGACAAGAGCTCCTGGACTTGGAGAGAAGTACCCTGGCTCCCCTTCTCATTCCGCTTTGTGCTGGAGCAGTCTCTGGTTGTTGAAAAATGTAACCTTTGCAATCAAATAAATAATACGTTTGCTTTTAGAAACTGAAAAATATTCCAAACTTCTGGTGATAGCCACTGTTTACATTTGGGTCTACCTACTTCTAGCCTTTTTCTACACATGTATGTGGGAAGGGGGAGAAAACAAATGAATATCCAGTTTTTAATAAGCTGTTTTTAGAAGGTAGTCTGTGATGAACCTTTTCCCTCTCGACTTTTCTGCGTGTTGCTCGGCTCTGGGCTGCTTCCTTCTCACAATCTTGTGTGCCACATGTTAACCAGTTCCCAAGGCTGGATGATTTAGGTGATTTCCAGTTTTTTGTTTTTCCAAATGCTGTAGATTACTGGCATCTAAATCACAGCGACTCTTTTCACTGAATCCTTAGGATAAATTCCTGGAGGGAACCACTGGGTCACAGAGTCAAAACTTCTAAGCTTTTCTTTGCTCCCTCATTGTTTCTGTCCCTCTTGCAAACCTGGAACAAATTTACCACTTTTTTTGGGTAAAGGTGATTTATAAAATCCTTCCGCAACAGCTTTATTGGTTGATTTAATGATAGGGCTGAACACCCTCATTTTAAAGGTGGGATAACAGAACCAGAGAGGACATGTGACTTGTCCAAGGCCACCTCAACATGAACCCAGACTAAGCGTGAGCAGTATTCCTGTCACTTTTCCCTACTGCTTCTCTCACAGGCCCCTAGGTCAGCGTGTGAGCAGATACCGGGGGGTATTTAAAATCCTGGGCACAGGGCCTCCCTCATGGCGCAGAGTTTGAGCGCTGGGCTTCAAAGCTGCCTGCAGCCTCTGCAGTGCCAGTTTGCTCTCCGGCCGCCGGGTGAGGGTCCCACATGGCACACAGACCTCTCCTGCTGCCCGCTGCTCCCCTCAGCAGTGTACTTCATCAGTCTGCCTGCTCTGCTCTCCCCTCTGGCTCTGGTGAATTCTCTCACCCTCCTGCGCTTCTGACTGTACCCACTGCTTGCATAAATAAATAAATAAATAAATAGATAAATATTTAAAAAAAAAAAAAATCCTGGGCACAACAACACACAGAGCATGCCCCAAATCCTCAAGTCACACCTGTGATCCCGGATCACCTGTCAAGGTCTGACCACCCAAGCCCAGACCAGTGCAGGGAAAGGTCTCCGTCCTTCAATAAAGTGTTCCAGTGGTCATTCTTAATTGACAATGAGGAAGCGTCCCTTTTAGCACTAAAGACCTAAGGAGTAGAAAATGTCATACTCCATACAGCTATAGAAATAGGCTTAACAATGACAATCGAACTCACTTGTCTTTGATTTTTAGACTATGCAAGATGACCTTAGATTTCACATTCAAACAGGCCTTTGAAATTCAAATATATGGATCTTGTAAGGAAGCCAGACCTCCTCCTCCAAGAGAAGCCCTGATTTCCCAGTTATGAATTTATTAAACTTTGGGGCAGGCAGGGCTAACTTTTACTTAGTGACCCTTTATAGATCTAAAGTCACTTTCTGTCCCAAACTATGAAGGTAGACATCAGAAATGTCCATGTACAAAGTGCCGCTATGAAACATAAAAGCCTCCAGCTGAAATTTACCTAGTACGAAATGCTTGAGGTCAAACCAGCAAGAGTCGTTAAACTTGAAGGAATACAAGTTCCTTCCTAGAGGTAGAAAGACAGCTAAAAGTACAAGAAACCATCAAAAGCAAAGGGGTAACAAAATTTTCTGGGATGATGGCAAATTGGACTGATGGCAAATTACTCCTGGATCTATATTTAAAAAGCTTCCCTTTTAAGGGCCTCCCCAGTGGCACAGTGGGTTGAGCGCAGTGCTTCCCGCCGCCCTGCAGGAGAGATTCCCACATGGTGTGACAGACCTCTTCTGTCACCCGCTGCGCCCCTCAGTCCTTCTGCCTGTTCTGCTCCCAGCTCTGTCTCTGGTGGATTCTCTCACCCTCCCGCGCCTCTGGCCTGTACCCCAGTGCATGTATAAATAAATAAATCTTAAAAAATAAAAAGCTTCCCTTTTGGACTTGAAGAGCGTCTGATCCCCACTGTCTGATTCAGCAGTGAATGTGGAAGGAATTGGCCAGGAATCCTCAGGGGGGCCTTCAATTGAGACCAGCAAACATCTTTGTCCAGGCTAATGTTTCTTTCTGGGATGACCTTTCCCCAAAGGATCAGGTATAAAAAATGCATTTCTAATTTAGAGGGAGAGGAACTGAATACCAAATAAATAAATGGATGTCCTCATCCCCATACGCTGACTACACCTTCTTACCTCCAAACTGTTCATTAGCAACCTCCATGAGTTGTCACTATGGGCAGTATCAGATTCCTCTGGGGGCTTCACGCCTAATCATCTCCAAGGAATCCGCAAAACAAAGGGTTTGCAGAATACAGGATAGTTCCTCTGCTTTTTCTAAACAAGACGCACTTCTTCCCTAGTCTGTGGGTGACAAAGAATCAGAATCCAGAGTGCAGACAAGTATCACTGTGGAAGGAAGGCAGATGCACGCTTGCACTTGGACAGCGTTCAGCCCGGGGCCTGTGCGTGTGATCCGGGCCGTGGCAATGTTCTCAGTTACCCTGTGGGTGAGTAGGAAGTGATGACACCAATTCCCACCATCTTGTCACTTCCCAGTCACACCACAGATGGCTTTCAGATGGACCCCCAGCCATGCAACTCAGCAAGCAGGAGCCAACTGCCAGCCAAGCGTGTGCCCCAGTGTGCAGCAAGAGTCCCCTGAACTGGACTGCTGGCAAATTACTCCTGGATCTTTAAAAAGCTCCCCTTTTGGATTTGAAGAGCGCCAGATCCCCACTGTCTGACTCAGCGGTGAATGTGGAAGGAATTGGCCAGGAATCCTCAGGGGGGCCTTCAACTGAGCTCAGCAAACATCTTTGTCCAGGCTAATGTTTCTTCCCCTCTAGGGACCTGAAGGCTCCCGCACACTTACTCTAAGAGCATCTGCCCGTGGAGGATGACCTCTCAAGGTCAGAATCCTAGTTTTCCCTTCTCCCTTCTGCATTTCCTTCTTCCAATGGCTTCCTTCTACCTGCTATAGTCTGCCCAGACATCCTAGGATGCCTTCCAATTCCAAGAGGCACTGCCATTAAACGGGAGAATTGCGCCTCTGATCTCAACGTCAGATAACAAGCTCTGTGTCGACTCCCCGCTCTCCTTCATCCCACAAATCTTCCCTGATGGTGGGCTGTTCGGTGGTTCTGCCCTTTCCTGCTCCATGTTTCTGCAGAAACAAGGCTGCATCCTACCCACTACTACCAGAAGAACCACGCGTGGAGACATCTCCATTCCCAACCCAGGTCCCAGGGTCCCTGCTGCCCCTGTTGCAATCCATCCAAGTCTGACAGAATGTAGACAAATACTCTGGTGGACTGGGTAACTCACCAACTCCCATAAAGGACATCTCAGCCATTGACAGTAGTGATCCAGAAAAATCTATCTCCTTGACAAGTGCTCGGTCAATTTCCCTCCATCGACAAGTGTCATCTGAGAGCTGCTGAGCAGTCAGTCCTAGTATTTCACAGCTTAAGGATGCAGAGTGGGGGCAGGTCCATGCTGCCCCTGCCTGAAGCATTTGCTGTCCTCCTAAATGAGGTCCCCACCTCCAGAATTGATTTAGGTGTCCCTTACCCACACTCTAACCCATACTATGAAGCTGCAGACAGGTTTTCCTAAGCACGAATCTGGCTCTTTACTTATCCACAGGACAGAAATCAATCCCTGTGGCCGGGCTCTGCAGGTCCTGTGTGTGACTTCCCACAGCCTCTCTTCCAGTTACTTGGGACCATTGACAGGACACCCCCAGCCCCCCCACCCCGACACCCTTGAATGCCCACCAATCTTTAAATATCCAAGTCATTCCTATCCATAGCCCATCTCCTGTGTCACCTCTTACATGAAGACTTCTTTTGTTCCTTTGGCAGCGCTATCCTGTGAACATATGGAGATGAGTATCTGGCCCAAACCAGATGCTTTTCAACAGCAGAGACTTACTGTTTTTCAAGGACTTTTGATTCCTGGTTCTGCGACCCACCCCCCCCCCAAGGTGATATAGAACTATCCTCTGTCACTGTTCTCCGCAGCTGGGTGGCATAGAGATTAAGGGCAGAAAGTCAGACTGATTGCCAGAGCTCAATGCCCATTAGTACCTGTGTCACCTACAACAATGTATCAAATTGTTTGCTTCACTTTCACCAGACTCCTACTAGAATTCACCTCTGAGGGAGTGTGGTAGGGCTCCGTGAGTTAATATATTTAAAGCACTTAGAATGGAGAGGTGTCCTTCTAGTCTGCAACACCAAGGAGTCATGGGTCAACCACAAACTGACCATCAGGAGAAGAATGACCTTACCAGGCCAGAAAGGGCAGCCACACTGATTTGACTGTGGCTCTAGGAAGCCCAGAGTTCTAGGTTAGGCTAAGGTCCGGACATACTGTGGCCAAAAGAACACAAAAACTTGCATAAAGCTAGGCATGGCGCTCAGCCATTTAAAGAAATGATTTTACAAGGATTCTCTGCCACTGCCCCTGAACCTCATCTCCAGAAGTCTTCATCATCTGTAAAATGGGGGTTCTATTTAACAGGACCACATCCAAGACCTGTCATGAGGATCCTACCTGGAAAGTGTTCTGTAGTGCAAGGCACAGAGAGAGCGCTCGGAAGATGCCATGTATTATCATGCCCACGTCAGAACACATGGGGCATTCCAGGTCCAGAAAAGTCAATCACTTGTCCCAAGTTACTGAGCTCCAAGCACTACAGGCTAGGAACTGGGGCTCATTTCACACTGTCACAGTGGATACCAGCAGGGTCCTGTGTGTTTGAATCAACAGCTTTGGGTGCCCTGTACTGCCTGGACTAGCTGGCTACTCCCCTCCCCCAACAAGAGACAAAGAACCAGGACAGAGAACACCCAGTGCCCAACACCATGACGGTAAAACTCTCACTAAGACTTGCTACCTGCTCAGAGCTGAGACCCTACATGGTGAGATTCCCTATGCTCCCCTCTACTCCTAATTGCTTCCCTATTCTCTTTGCCCTGGAACCTCCCCCATCCTCCCCATGTCCACCTGGGAGTCGACTTTGGTCCCCAATTGGTCACCTGTCCGCACAATTAACTTCTCAGTGCTAACTTCAGCCCACCCACTTGGAACCTATTCTGACCTGCCACTTCCAGTCCCGACAGCTCCCAGACTTGGGGTTCACCAATGCCTTCCCTATTGGAATATTGGAGTCCTTGCCCTTTGCAGTTAGTGTCCTGGCTGTGAACTGACTCAGTGCAGAAATGTCACAGCCTGTAGCCTCCTCTGCCTTTGAAGAGAGGATCACACATATGAAGGTCATCATGTGGAGGAAGGTCAGACTGGTTCTACTTGACCTCAAGGAGTCCAAATAACCCAGTTGATGAATCTACAGAGAATAGGTGGCCAGCCAGCAGAGCTCCTGTAAACAGCATGTACTCAACCAACTATGCTAAATTGAGAACATCAGAACACCGTGAAGCCCAACTGTGACAAGGATTGGGTGGTTACATGTCCTGGGAGGTGACAAATTCCCTCATCACTGCAAGTTTTCAGGTGGGAGGACTGAACTGGGTGAGCCCCAAACAAAGGTCCAGGACATCAGCTTTCAACCTGGTTGCATATCAGAATCATCTGGGGACCTTCCGAAAATAGTGCTACCCAGAAACCATGTAGTCTCTAGTGTGGGGTGGAGCCCAGAGAACTGAAAATTTTGAAAAATACTTTCAGTATTTTCTATGGTGCTGTCAGGGCTGGTCTAGGGTGTGACACATAGTAAAGGGAATTAGATAGGCCCCTTCAACCTCTTACAACCACAGAAATTTCACTGTTGCTTAACTGCCTGCATTTTTGTTTTGACTTACTCCCCATGAACACTCTTGGACTTAGTCTATTCCTCCAATTCCGGTTCATTAGTGTCAAACCTCACAGCGGAGGCTGCAGGATGGGTAATGCTGACACTGGTCTTAGCCAGAAAAAGAGAAACAGACAAGAGTTCAGAAAGAGTCTCTTGCTGATTGAAGATACAGGATACCTGGGCTGAGAGGGACAAGAAAATTTGAGGGGCAGGCAAGAACTATGTGAATTATCACTTGAATTGGACTTTCACAGGGCTGAAAAAATTATTAAGTTACCCAAATAAGGTGGTCTTACAGGCCACACCTTCAAGTTTTTTCTACCCACCCATCCTCAGTCTGAACGCTCCTCCTCACAGTGTACTGCACTACTACCTGTGCCCACCTGGGGCACTCCACCTCGGAGTTACTCACTTGCCTCTCTACCCTGGCTCCAGACTCTGTCTTGTATTAGAGCAGGCCTTTCCAATATTCACTCCTTAGCCCTGACTGTCCTGCAGGAATGTCAACACTGGAACCTGGTAGATCTAAAAGAGGTGGCCACACACACAGCCAAATGTTACATGCCTGTCTCCACAAAAGCCACCGTGTGAAAGCTAAAGCAGACACACCCGATGAAGCCCACATAGGCAGGGTGAGCCACACATCCAGACGGCTCTGTGGTCCTGGAGGGGGAAGCCAGCTTGACCAGAGGTGAGCAGAGGCTTTCCTGCCTTCCTCCCATCTGTAGCGTCAAGTATGGCATCTAAGATGAAGTGCTAATACCCAGTTACTTCCCTCAGGTGTCAGGAGCTGAATGCGTAATAAGCACATGGATATCTGCAGACGAAAGGTGTCATTTTATAAAGACAAGGTGAAACCATCATTATCATAATAGCTGATGAGACCTAAATGCAGTCAGGGCGAGACAGAGTCAAAATATTTAGGTCTACAAAGGCACCTGAAGAAAGAGACAGATCATTGAGCAAGCAATGGGGAGAGGATGTCCAGACACAGACTAGCCATTCAGAAAAATAAAATTAAAACCCTACTTCAAACCCTGAAATCAAACTCCAGACAGATTAAAATTTCAATGTAAAAAAAAAAAAGAGAGAGACCATTAAAAGCTCTAGGAGAAAATGTAAGTAGATATTGGAACACGGAACTTTTCTAAGTAGCACACTCAAGAACTCCTGGAGACCACTGAGACAGATTTAACAAGTGAAAATAATTCAGTGTTAAGCAATAATAACTACCAGATGCAGAACTCAAATGGCAGGCAAGGGGCTATAATCCTCAACCTAAAGAGCTCTTACAAATCAATACAAAGATAAATACTGCAGTAGAAAAAATGGACAGAAGATGTAAGTAAACACTTTTAGAAAAGAAAGGCAAATGGTTCGATGCGTGTGTGTGCGCTAGTAACCCAAGAAATTGCAAATTCTATCACATTAGAATTCCCAGTATTGGCAGAGAACAGTGAAACAGGCATAAACTTGTAAAGTCTTTCTAGAATACAATTTGAAAGCACGTAATAAAAATTTTACCTTCTTACCCAACAATTCTCCTTCTCAGAATCAATTCCAGGAAATAATCACAGATTTGTGCAAAGAATTGGTTGACAAAGATGTTCATTATAGCGCTGTTAAATCAGCAAAGACTAGGAAGAGCCTAAATGCGCCAAAAGAATACTATTTAGCCAGTAAGTTACTGTTACTGAGTGTTTACTCTTCCCATGTCTTCAAGAAAAAGGAAGAGCCTCATCTCAGTGCTATTAAGCTATTTCCCAGCCAGAGAGCTAACTCAAATGGCACAGCAGACCTCGCCTGTCTCGCCTGCTGCTCCCCTCAGCAGTATATTTCAGTAGATCTGCCTGTTCTGCTCCCCACTTTGTCTGTGGTGAATCTTCTCACCCCTCGTACATCTGGCCTATACCCCAATTCTTGTATGCATAAATAAATAAAATAAATCTTAACAAAAAAAAAAGAAAAAGGAAAATAAATGGATACACACAGTATTATTTAATTTTTTTGTAGAGGGGAAAAGTATAGCGATGTTTTGGAAAAGGGTTACCTAGAAAACCAGTGAAATATTAACAGAGGTTTCTTTGAGTTATAGAATTAGAGTTGGTTTCTATTTTGGTTTTGCTTATCTACCTTTTCTATACCAAACTTGTCTTGATTTCATTAAAAGGGGAAGAAAAAAATTGACACTGAGGGCCTCCCTGGTGGTGCAAGGGGTTAAGCACTGCACTATGAAGCAATCTGTAGCCTCTGCAGCACGAGTTTGATCCCTGGCCAGGGAGCAACCCACCAGGCGCAGTAGATCTATCTCGCCCGCTGCTCCCCTCAGCAGTGTACTTCGGTCAATCTGCCTGTTCTGTTCCCCACTCTGTCTCTGGTGAATCCTCTCACCCCTCACATCTCTGGCCTGTACCCCAGCTCTTGTATGCATAAATAAATAAATCTTTAAAAAAAATTAACATTGAGATAAACATCGAAATATATAGAAAAAATCCAAGCCTGCAGTTCTGAGGAGCAGCCTCAGAACACAGCCAACTAGCATCTGCCCCACACGGAAGGGCCGGTAGCGGCTGCCCCATTCCACAGAGGCCACGCAGGCCCCAAATCACATGGTGGCTCTGGAATGCACCAGAAGGATTATGGGTCCGTCTGGCTTTCTGGGAGTGCAGGTCTGACAAAACAGTGAGGCTACACTGGGAAGAACTTTCTGGTCAGTTTCATTTTTAGAATGCAGCCATGGCCTGGAGAAAGTAGGAGAGCTTCCTTGCTCCTCCTTCAGTTTGCCTCCTCCATGTAGCCCCTGAAGCACTGAACCCCCATATAATGGAGATCTCTACCAACAATGACAAGAGCTCCGCAGCAAAATGCTCTGTTTAGTTGACAGTGGCAGCAGGTTCCACCTCTGGCCCCAGAGAGCTAGCAGAGGCACTCATGCTCACACTATCTTTGTCCTCCCTCTCTCGAGTCCCAGCTCAGGCTTGAGAGATAGCAGGCAGCCCTTTGTGAATTTGGAGAACTGGGCGATTTCAGACTAGTGGCAGGGGAGGTCTATCACCTGCAGTTACACAGAGGAGAGCCCCAGCCTCTGGCGACAGCTGAATGCACAGCAGTGCTCCCCTCTTGTTCCCAGTCTCTATGAAGAAAAGGGTACCCACTGTCTGGAATGCCCCACTGCACCTTCCTCTGGCCCCCCCTGGCCATGTGGCCTCCTCTTCCTGGTGGTTGTCCCCGACCCCAGAGAGAGGTCACCCATCCTGTCTCTGGGTTCTCAGGAACCTCCTGCCCCAGAGGGATGAGCAGAGCATGTCTTGCTCTCAGTTCAAGCACCCAGCTGCTGAAGCAAATCCATTGGCAGAGCCAGGACTGCCCCCAGCCACAGGTCCTGCTTGTCTTAGCTAATACACTCCTCCTGCCATTGCTGGAACCCAAACCTTGTAGTCATGCTTGACTCTTCTTCCCCCTCACAACTCTTATCTCACCAGTCAGGAAATCCCACAGCTCTACCTTCTCATGTCCAAAATCTCTCTCTCCTCGCCAGCCACTATTAGAGCCGGTTCCACCAGCTACTGGCCGCCCAACTAGTCTCGGCCTCCCTTTTTTTATGCTCCAGTCTATCAGCCAGAGTGATCTTAAAACCTTTGCTCAGAACTCTCCACTGGCCTCCCATCTCAAGCCCAAATTCAAGTGCTTCCCCCATCCTACCTCTCAGACCTCACCTCCCCTGCACAGGCTCCCTGATCTCCCAGAAATACCTGCCTCAGGCTTTTGCCCCGACTGTTCCCTCTGTCCTCAATGCCCTTCCTTCAGAGGGCTGTGTGAATTACACTATTACATCCTTCAGCCAAGTCCTCACCCCATCCCACCCTCAGGTCCACCCAAGTCTCTCGGCTTGCTTTTCTCCATCCCTGTACCTGATATTCTGCACTTGCCTGACTTCTCTCAGGACAGCGCCAGTGCAGGGAGCATGGATTTTTATCCACTTTGTTCACTGCTGTATCCCCAGACCTAAATAGAACAATACCCAGCACGTAGCAGGCTCTCAACAATTGCCTGCTGAATGAATGAAGGAGGAGAAATGACTTGGCATGGGCTCTCACAGCCCCGCCGAGGACTCAGTCCAGCCTGCAAATGAAGGCCCAGCAGTGGGCCCCTCCCCATGCACCTGTCAAGTCACATCTTCCCTCACGGGCCTTGGGAAGCCCCTTTCTGACCATTACTGTTAAGTGCTGCTTGGAAAACAGAGGGCTTGAGTCATTCCCTAGGGCCCTGACTAATTCTCTCTCCATCCCTTAGACCCACCTCTAAGATCCTTCCTCTACTGCATAATGGGAAATCCAGACAGCTCCCCTTAGAGAAAAAGGAAAGGAACTGAATGATTTAGAGGAAAATTCAATTCGTCCTGGCTCAGCAGTTGAGAAAGCGCAAATTCTCAGGAAGTTAGTGCCTCTGAAAGTGAAACATTAATAGAAATATTACTGGAAAATACCAAACAGGAAGAGAAGGAAAATTCCATTGTGGAAGCAAAGTCCTCTGTCGATGTTCCTTAATGGTCTCAGTAAAGCATTCCAGAATCAAAACACAGAAAGAACCGGAAATCAATCAGCTGTCACCCTTCCTGTGGACTGGAGCTTTGGCCAACCCATCTCCACAACACCCCGGCACAAAGGGCAATGGGCTGAGGACGGAGGTCAACAGCATGGCCAAGGCTCTGCCAGCACTGCTGCGAGGTAAGGGTAGGCTCCTCTCTTCCCCTGAACCTCAGTTTGTCCAAGTGTAAAATGGGGACTAAGTATAGCACTTTCCTCACAGACTGGCTCAGAATCAAATAAATCACGGGTGTGAATGCCCTTTAGGTTACGGAATGTTTATTACACAAATCAGTAGGACTCAATCACTCCTACAATATCGACAGAGGGGATTTTTATAAAGAACTAGTCTAGCCACAAATAAGGCACAATATTGTGCAGCCTGAGGTGACCCAGCACAGTGGTTAAAAACAGACTCCAGGGCTGGCTTTAATATCATTGGCTTTGTGATCTTAGACAAGTTACTTAACTTCTCTGTGCCTTGTTTTCTTTTCTTTTCTTTTTTTTTTAAAGATTTATTTATTTATACATACAAGAGCTGGGGTACAGACCAGAGATGTGGGGGGTAAGAGGATTCACCAGAGACAGAGTGGGGAAAAGAACAGGCAGATTGACTGAAATACACTGCTGAGGGGAGCAGCAGGTGAGACAGGAGAGGTCTGCCTCGCCATGTGGGTTTCTCCCTGGCTGGCTGGGGATCAAACTTGTGCTGCAGAGGCTGCGGATTGCTTCATAGGGCGGTGCTTAACCCCTTGCACCACCAAGGAGGCCCTGTGCCTTGTTTTCTCATATGTAAAATAGGACTGAGAGTAGCACTTACTCAAAGAACATTGATGAGGAACAAGAGTTAACACATATAAAGCACACAGAACAGTGCCTGGCTCAGAGTATATACAACAGAAGTATTGGCTAGTACTGCTATGGTGGAAAGCTCCCTTAATTCAAGTAACTACTTTTTCCATGCTCAAATACCTCTTTTTTTTTTTTTAAGATTTATTTATTTATACAAGCCCTGGGTACAGTCAGAAGCGCGGTAGGGTGAGAGAATTCACCAGAGCCAGAGCGGGGAGCAGAGCAGGCAGAAGGACCGAAGTACACTGCTGAGGGGAGCAGCAGGCGGCAGGAGAGGTCTGCGCGCCATGAAGGACCCTCCTCCGGTGGCCGGGGAGCAGCCGGGGATCAAACCGGCGCTGCAGAGGCTGCGGGCAGCTTCGCAACCCAGAGCTCAACCGCCGCGCCACCGGGGAGGCCCTCAAATACCTCTTATTCCAAGAAGTCTTCCCTGCTTCCCTCAATTGAAACTAGCCTCATCCTGCTTCTCCTCTGGTGCCATGGGATCAAGGCCCTGCCCAGAACATCTTCTGTGCCAGGATCACTCTCAGCACACCAACACGACATTGTTTATATATAAATTCTGCCATAAAGGTCTGTGTCCCAACCTTGGTTCCTGTATCTTCACCAGAAGATACGCTTCTTAGGCGCAGTCACCACTCCATCCCCTGCTCATGCCTGTATCCACATAGCTCGGGCAGTGGCCAAACCAATGACGCAAAGTCAGGGAGGCAGAGACCACCGCAGCCAGTCTCCATCCTGCAGGAAATCCTCCACCACCATTATCACCCAACCTCAGAAAGTGGGCGGGTAGACTGCCATCATCAGCCAGCCAGCATCTCAGTAGTCAGCTTCAAAGCCACAAATTCCTATTTATTTTCTAGGGCCAAGCCTAACTACCCCTTCCCCACAGGCCACTACCTCCGGGCTCTTGCAACTCAAAATATGAAGGTCAGCTCCAAGTTCAACTGCCCAAGGGAGGGGCGGACCACACGCAAGTTTAGCTGGGCCAAATGTCTGGAGGAAGCCACGCATGTTTTACACTTGCCCTTAACACCTTTTTGATGGGTCAGAAATGCTGTGGGGGGCGGGAGAGGACTGGGTCAAGTCTTAGGGTAAGTAAAGGGGAAATCAGTCATGTTCTGAGATTGTTAGATTAGATGGTCACCTGATCTCCTCTAAGGAAACTCAGGTTTCTTGTTGATAAGGACACCAAGGCACCACTTATCTTTTTCTTAAAACAGAGCGTACCCTGCCTTGCCAATCCTTGGAGGGAGACAACGCTTGGCGTTCGAATGAGAAGACATGACAGTTACAAGACACACGTTTTGTGCAGCTGTCCCTTGGGAAGCGCCAACTCTGTGGGCAGATTTTCTCTATAAAATAACTCAAGTGCTGCATTAACATTTCATTTATGGAACTCCAAAGCAGATGGGGGACGGAGAGAGAAAAGCCAGCTCTGGCCATTCGTCTGGGGACCACCAAAGCCCAGACTGAATGGGGTAGGAATTCGGGCAGAGGGGTGCAAGTAGAGGAAGAGCAGGAGAAGGGGTAAGGAGACACCACTGCACCTTTCAGTAAACATCAGAACCTCACCATCTCCATTTAGAGATGGCAGAGTGGAAGGAAATCGCACATAGAAGAAGCTCACAGGTCTTGAACGCAGACTACAAACGTGTGATCCTGGTTGTCACTTAGTGGCTGGGTAACATTAGGCAAGTCATTAACCTCTAACCCTCAGTTTCCTTATCTAGAAAACAGGACTAATACCAGCTATGGTAGATGGATGGCACCAAAGCCCCTCACTCATAGCCTGCCCATATTCCTGACCTTTGCTATTAGACTTGGCAGCTCTGCCTCTCTCCTTGACTCCTGGCTGGCTTGGGGACTTGCATTGTCAACAGAATGCAGAAGATGGGATAGTGTGCCAATTTTCAATCTCAAGGAAACTTAAGGGCTTCTCTTTTTCTTGGAACCCTGCCACCATCCTAGGAACAGGCTAGTTTACTAGAGAATGAGTGACCACATGGAATTGAGCCAAGCCCATCCTAAACCAGCTGACCCCCACACATGCAGGCGAGCCAGAGAGCCAGCTAGAATCAGGAGTGCTGCAGACCTGCCCCACACAGGCCGCAGATGCCTGGGTGAGCCTGACTGAGGTTAGAAAAACGACTAGTTGATATTCAGGCTCACGGACAAAAATAAAGCCTTATTGTGTAAAGCAGGTGTTGGAAACTACAGCCCACAGTCAAGTTCCCTGTTTTTACAAATAAAGCTTTATTGGAACATAGTTAATGCCCTTCAGTTTATAACTGACTATGACTGCTTTCACGCTACACTGGCAGTTGATGATGGAGACTGTTCAGCCTGCATCCTTAAGTACATTTACTGTCTGGACCTTTAAGAAAAGTTTGCTCACCCCTGGTTCAAAACCAGAGTTTGGGGTGATTTGTTAGGCAGCAACAGCAAACCAATACAATGCCACATCCTCCCCAAGGGTGATGGCGAGAATTAAATGACCAAATAAATGAAGCCTAGTTCTCTTCTGGGGAATCAACAAGGAAAAGCGGACATAACATCCATAGCATTTCTCTTACCCTACGTTCACCAGATAGGACTTCAAAGGAGAACATGTCCCAAGCCAAACCAGTTACCAAGTTCGACTGTTACCATTTCCGTCAATTACTTTCTAAGAATTGGAGGAAGTGACTGTTAATCAAATGGAAATTTGATTAACTAATGTTTGGCCCCACATCAATGATTTTAAGTGAAGGACCAAAAGACAAGTCACAACCCACAGCAAGATACCTGAGACACTCTTCCCTTTGTGGCTCCATTTTCCCTCTATAATCCCCCACTATTCCTGTCCCATTGGGCCTCCTACCACTCTCTCCAAAGCCTCCAGACCTTTTTGTTCTGTCCCTTCTGGATGGAGAGAGCCCTCCTCCCCACTTCCCTGCCTGGAGAATTTCTACTTATCCTTTCAGAATCAGTTCAATGCCACTTCTTCCTAAAAGTCCTCTTTGATTGCCCACACAGAATTGAGATCCTCCTAACCTTTTGTACAGACTTCTATCCTGCATTCCTCGGGTTATGATGTAGATTTTTGGCCACATCTGTCTCCTAGACCAGACCTGGAGAAGCTGGTATTTGCTGACTAAAAAGCTTCCTTCTAGGGAAGCCGCCACCCCTTATTCTCTCTGAATGTCCTTGGCCTAGCAGGCCACTCAGAAACTGTTTGCTGAATGCCTAAAAAAAGAAAGAACGTTAGACATAATGTTTATTCCTTAGAAAATGTGTTACTTAATGTTGTGAACACTGACAAAATATAAAGGGCTGGTGCATATTAGTGTGTATTTAAAACTTGGGGAACTGATGTCATGATGCATCTTGCCTTTCTCAGTTGTGGCGGAAACATTTACTTAATTATGATAAAAGAAACAAGACTTCAGCAGAAAACGTAACTGGATGAGACCTGTTTGGCTGTACAAAAGGAAAACTGCCAAAGGACTAGCCTCTTTTGTCATTATTTTTTTTATAATGACAACCTAAAGGAATAGTATTTCTACCTAAAGTTTCATTTCTTCCTCCCAGGATCTCAGACCCTCATTGTCTTTCACCTGGACTATACTCTGTGTGTGTGTGCATATATCCTTTAACTCTGACCCTTTTCCCCCACTAAACAGGTATGGATATTTATTGCCTGTGATGCTCATCAACCATGGCTCTGAATTCATCCCTTCCTTGGCTCCAGAGTCTTCCAGAACTCCCCTATAGAGTCCAAATTCTGGCTCCACCTATCTCCCATTGTCCTTTCTCATTCTCCAACCGAGGATCACTACAAGAAAGCTCTGCTTTCCCAGAACACATTCCACATTGAGGTTTTACACACACACACATGCGTCCCTGCAGGCTGCAGTTACCTCTTTTCCCAGCACTGAAATTCCACTTGCACCTCCAGAGCCAGCTAGAATTTGGCTCTTAGGTGAAGACCTCATCAAATTTGCCAAGACAAAAGCACTGGGAAACAAATGATGAAAAGACAATGTGTGTTGATCTCCTCCAGAGGTTGAGGTCAGAGATTACTGACAAGTCTCTCCTCCTACTTTACCCTGGTACTAAGAGGTCTCCCAGCACAAAGTAAGTGTTGGGTAAAAGCTGGCCCCGTGGAAAACACAGGTTCTCTTCTATGTGGTTCTAAAAGGGAAAATGCCCCAAACTGGATGCTGGCAATGGCAGGGAAAATGTGTGTGCCTAGGACTCATCTAGGAGAACAGGAGGATGGCTAAGTACATAACACAGGTATGGAGGGTGGCAGGAGAGGGAACCCCCAAAGAAAAACCAGAGTGGGGGGTGGAAATGGAGATATGGAAAGGAAAATCTGGGCCAACAGATTACCACACCATGGTAATTGTCAACTCAGGTCTGCTGTTAAAACAAACAGGGCTTGGGCGCCTCCCCGGTGGTGCAGCGGTTGAGCGCTGGGTTGCGAAGCTGCCCGCGGCCTCTGCAGAGCCGGTTCGATCCCCGGCTGCTCCCCGGCCACCGGAGGAGGGTCCCGCATGGCGCGCAGATCCCTCCTGCCGCCCGCTGCTCCCCTCAGCAGTGTACTTTGGTCCTTCTGCCTGCTCTGCTCCCCGCTCTGGATCTGGTGAATTCTCTCACCCTCCCACACTTCTGACTACCCAGTGATCGTATAAATAAATAAATAAATCTTCAAAAAAAAAAAAAAAAAATCTTCAAAAAAAAAAAAAAAACAGGGCTTGGTACACAGGGGGCATTCCACAGCCTCTAATAATTTATCAAAGGAAGTTTGGCTTGAGATGAAGTGGGGTGCTAGAAGTAGGTTTTCCTGGATCCATGGGTAGGGAACAGAAAGCAGGCCTGGGGTGTCCAAGGCTGGATCTATAATAAGCCTAGCCTTCCAGACCTCCCTGGTGGCGCAGGGGCGAAAGTCTCACTATTATAAAGCTATCAGCAGCCACTGCAGCCTGAGTTCGACCCCTAGCCAGGGAACTGACCCACATGGTGCAGCAGACCTCTCCTGTCTCGCCCACTGCTCCCCTCAGCAGTGTATTTTAGTAGATCTGCCTGTTCTGCTCCCCACTCTGTCCCTGGTGAATCTTCTCACATACCCCCCCATCCCCCGCACCTCTGGCCTACAACCCAGTTCTTGCATGCATGCAAAAATAAAAATAATAATTTTTTTTTTTTTAAAAAAGGACCTGGCCTTCCAAACACCATCTGGTTGGAAATAATGTGAAAACCAGGCTACCTCCTCACTGCCTGGCCAGAAATAGGGGGTAGGTGTTAGCCCCTAGATTCGAAACTAGGCCCACGCAGAGGACAGAGATGAGAACATCTGGAGTTTTTGTCTCCCAAAGGGCTCTACCTGTAAGACCCAGAGGCAGAGTTCAGAAGGAATTGCTCCCAGGATCTGCAGCAAAGATCTCCTGGGAACTTGTTAGAGAAATGCAAATTCTCAGGCCCCACACCAGGCTTGTTGAACTGTGGGAGACTGAATGGTCTCAGCAGTCTGTTGTAAGCAGCCCTCCAGGTACTGATTTGAGAACCACAGCATGTTGTGATCCTCCCTGGCTTCCTCCCCTCCTCTTTAGAAAGAACATCTGGTAGCTGCAACCCCTCAGTCCCAAGGAATAGAACAACCTCTCAAAAGATCAAAGGGCTTCAAGTTATTACCCTGTCCATGAAATGCTCCCAAAGATCTCCCAAAAAATCCTACCTGCTCACATCCCTGAGCAACTGAATCCCATCGCTGGCCCTCTCTGTGCTTAGCTTACAAGGTCCTCCCTGCCCCTCTGGGGTCCTGCCCAATTCTAACACAGTCACAGGGGCTTAAGCTGCAATTCTCTTAGCAACAGGCTCCCTACCACAGCAAACCGCAGCCAACAAACGGCACCACCCCCCAGGTGTGCTCCACCTACCAGACACTCCAGGGGCCAGCCCCCTCCTGGCTTCCCGTAACACAAAGGCCCACCAAAGAACCCATCACAGCATTCACCAAGGGGGCTTCTCAGCACCCAGCAGAGAGAGCAGAGGAAACCCAGAGTCCTTGATGGCAAAAACGAAGCCAAGTCTTTACCACGCTTGATATTCCAACTATAAAAGACTTTACTCCTCAGGATTTGAGATAGTCTTAACTGTAATTAGGAAAAAATGTTCACGAAAGTTTTGAAGCCATACAAGAAGACTTTCAGTGTGCAGGCAGAAGTATGAATAGCAGGAGAGAAAGGAGACCTGTGGCCTGGGAGGGCGTCATAAGTAAATAACAAGGGGGAAGGACCAAGGTAGTTCAACACCATTGGCTGTGAGCTTTCCCAGCCAGCCAGGCCTAAACCTTCCTGACATCTTCTACATCCAGGAACTTCAGGTTCTCCCAGGCTAGCACTAGCCAACCTTGGACTGTACACAAGGAGGCAGGAATCGTCTTTGGGGTTTCCCTCACAGATCAATCACCAGCCTGTGATTGGGGTGGCTCCCGGGGAACTCTTCCCCTCCCCCACAGAGCACAAAGTGGCCACCTAGCTTCCAGTTCCTTGTCAGGTAGGTGTGGCATCCTGGGGGCTTAGGAAGCCCAGAGTCCACACTACCTAGGTATGTCCCCAAACTGGCCCCAGGGGGAGGTGGGACCTTCCAGTGCCCAAGCAACACACCCCCAGGGGAGGGGATATCCATTCAAGGGACCTGGGATCTCAGGGAGAGGAAGTCAGGCAGAAAAATTAAAGGAGAGCCAACCCCTTACTCCTCCCACCTGGAAAACAAAAAAGTCCCTTTCCAAGCACTAGCTGGCAGGTAGAAGCCTATCTCCCTCCAGTGTGGACATCCAGCCCGGACATCCAGTCCTGAAAGGAAATCAATTTTCCTTTTAATTTTATCAGTCCCCCAGCCTGGCCTGGGCAAAAGTTTACCTTTGGGAGAAGGTGATGGGAAGAACAAGAGGGGCGGCAGCCTGACAGCATGGGGCACTAGGCCTCATAGGTAATCAAAACACTGCCCTTCACCCGAAGTAGACAGAACAAACATTGTTTTATAGGGGAAGGGAGGGCCACAAAGGAGTGTGAAAGAGGAGGAGAGGGCCCGGAGCGGCTGTAATTAACTGGCTAGCTTCAAAAGGGGTTGGGGGGTGTAATGTCAAGATGGCCAGATAAAACTAGGCAGGAGGGTTGTCACAAAGTAGTCTCCCTCATGCCCGACAGTATGGCGCGGGGACTCGGTCAGGAAGGAAAAGGCTTAGACTTTGGAGATGGGTTGCCTTCCAGACTGGCCTGAAAGGTGGACCCTTTCGGGAGCCAAGTGGGAAGAACTGAAGGGTCGGAGTGGATCGCTCTTGGAGGCAGCGGTTTCAACCAGAAGGCACCCGTGGGGGTTCCCAGGACAGCTCCAGTACAAAAGGCCTCCCCGACTTGGAAAGCTGGAGCTGGATCCGGCCAGGGGAGATGGGGTGGGGCAGGCCAAGGCGTTTGGAGGGATTTACATGTACACGCTTGGCGACAGTCAGTCCGGATCTGCCACCAAGAAAGCTGTGTAACATAGGGCGAATCCCTTCCCAACCCTGGACCTCGGCTGCCCAACTTACAGAGTAGGGGCGGGGGGCGCGTGGAGGGAAGACAAGAGTAAAGGCTCTTTTAAGTCGTGACAGCTCTGCCTCCTCCTCAGGGGCCGGAAGGACTGGCTAGATGTCTCTCTCTCGGGCCAGGCAGGGCGGGACGCTCTTGTCATGCTGCTTGCGAAGCGAGCACCTGACTGCGCGCTTGGAGAGGAGAGCAGCACCCACAGACATTATGCCAGGAAGCCAGTGATCCCGGGGAAAGCGCGTGGGAGGAGGCAGAAGGCACGAACACAGGAGCACGCTGGTTCTAGGGTCCTATCCCAAAGTTGCTGCGGGGACTAGGAACCAGTTTCCCGGCGTGGACAGTGGCTCTGGAACCTCGGGCCAGGTCAAGGGGCGCCTTACCTTGTCTTTCTTGCCAGCCCCACTCTCCTCCGCAGCCGAGGACGCACACTTGTTGAGCAGTTTCTTGCCCCCGCAGGTGGTCGGGCTCCAGGTGCGACCGCCCGAGCAGGTGCCCCCCGGGGGCTCCCCGGCGCCACCCGACGCGCTCTCCACCTTAATGAGGCGGTGCTTGGGGGAGATGTACCGCACCTCCGCCGGCGTGGCCGGCCGCCGCTCGCTGCTGCTGCGGTACAGGTGCGGGGAGCCGGACGACGACGAGGACGACGCGGCGGCGCCAGCGCCCGAGGAGGCACAGCAGCAGCCCGCGGCGCCCGACGCGGACGAGGCCGAGAAGGCGCGCTGGCCCCCGCCCGGGTCCCCCCCGCCGCCGCAGTAGTCCAGGCGGCACATGGCGCGCAGTTTGCGCAGCGATGAGCCGGGGCCGTTGTAGGGGTCCTCGAAGTCGCGTTCCTTCTGCGCGCGGTAGGCGCGGATGAGGTCGCTCGTGCTGCCGCTGTCGTCGGGCAGCGACCCCGACGAGGCTGAGAAGCAGGAGGCGGCGGCTGGACCGCAGGACGCCGAGGCCGCCGCCGAGGCCTGAGGCACGGCCTGGGGGGGCTGCGAGGGCCGCTCGCCTCGGCGCCGCTGCTCGCGGTAGTCGGGCCGCGGCGGCTGCGGGGGGCTCTTGGTCTTGCTGTTGCCCAAGCTGAAGTACTTGTTCAGCCACTTGGCCATGGCGAGAGGCCGCCTAGGGCCGCGGCGCGGGAGCCCGGTCCGCCGCCGCGGCCATTCGGGGGGCAGCGCTGCCGCCCAGGTCCCTCGGCGCCCCGGCCCCGGCGGGGGGCGTCCGGGGCGCCCGCTCCCGACGCCAAGTTCAAGTTCTCTCCGCCGCCTCCTGCCGGCCGCTCGCGCGCTCCGGCAGCTGCAGCACCGCCCTCCGCCTCCGCCGCGCGCTGCCCGGGCTTCGGATCTCGCGCCCCCCGCGGGCGCGTCTCATGGGATCCCAGCCCGCGGCGCCGCGGAGAGCGAAAGGCCCGGGCGCCCCTCGCTTCGGACGCGCGGCGGTGCGTTGCGCAGGGAGGCGCGTCCTGCCCCGTCGGAGCCGCAGCCTCCGCCTTGGCCGGGATCCGCGGCTGCCGAGGGAACTTATCCGCGCGCCCGGGCCCCCCTTCTTCCTTCCCCGGGGCGCCGGGGCGATCCCGGGCCCGCGGCCGGCGAGCGAGAGGGCGGGAAGCGCGAGCGAGCGACGGAGGAAGGCGGCCGGCGCCCGCCGGAGCCCGCGCGCCCGTGCCCGTCCCGGCGGCGCCCGCCGCTGCGCTGCGCTGCCGCCGCCTCCCGAGGCGCCGCGTGTGTGACACTCGGGCCGCCAGAGCCCGCCCCGCGCCGCCGCCCCGCCCTCCCCGGGCCCGCGCGCGCCCCGCCCCCGGCCCGCCCCCCCTCGGCCGGAACGCCGGGCCGCGGCCCAGGCCCCGCCTCCCCGCGCCCGAGCCCCGGCGG
The DNA here is from genome assembly GCF_014898055.3 of Talpa occidentalis. Classification (NCBI taxonomy): domain Eukaryota; kingdom Metazoa; phylum Chordata; class Mammalia; order Eulipotyphla; family Talpidae; genus Talpa; species Talpa occidentalis. The sequence continues at coordinate 52,752,924 of NW_023605083.1, forward strand.
GCGCCCCGCTCCCCTGCAGCACGCGCCACCTCTCGCGGCGGCCTCGGCGCCGGCCCGGGCTTGTGGCTGAGGGCGCAGAGGTGCCGCGGCGCGGCCGGCCCCGGCGCGACCACAGCCCGCCACCGCCTGGGGCGAGGGGCCGCCCGCCTCAGTGGCTAAGCCCGGCTGCCTCCCGGGGCACCCGCGCGCTGCGCATTCCAAGGATACCCACCGTTGGGGGTGGGGTGCGGGAGAGGGTCTGCGGGCGACCTTTGTAGTTTACAGCTCGGTCCCAGTGGAGAAAATGCGGTGCCCAGACCCTTGGGGAGAGGGCGACTCTGCCCTTCTCAAGGGGACGGAGACTCCGGTTCAATCCCCGGGTGCCAGATCTTTGGTGTAATCTTTATGCTAATGAGTGTATTAGCAATCCAGATGACGGATGCGGCCAGGATAGGCGGCGGGGTCCGGCCTGGCACCAATCAGAGCGCTAGGCTGTGGGGAGGTCGGCGTGTTTGCTTACCTTTTCACCTCTGAGGAAGTCGAGTCTTTAACTCTGTGCACTGCCAACCTGGCAGAGCTGGCTGTGCAGACGTTGAATGCCTGCGGTGCAGGAGCTGTTAAGGTTCCTTGTAAACCAGGGTCTTCAATTTACGCACGGAGAAACTGAGACCCAGAGGAAGGGCCTGCGAGTCAGTTGCCTGTTCTGGTGACCACCCCCCCCCCTTAACATTTCTAATAGTCTCTTAGTGGCAGCTTCATATTGTCCTTCGAAAGTGACCGCGAGGGACGGTAACAGTTTGTTCAGCGTAGCTTTTCCTGGGGTATGCACCCAGGGCGGTTGGAATGCTCCCCACTGAACACAGAGCATCTGGAAATGAGGTAGCTGCCTCTAAGCCAGTGCTTGTTTGAATGTGGGCAGATGACTTAAAGGTGTGAGACCTGAGATCTGCCAAATTCCCAAAGAATGTTGCTATACTAGGGCAATAGCCCAAATCATGAATAATCTCCACTTGCTACCAGTTTATTGTATAGATGGCTTTGAGTGAGTCTATTTTTCCGGTAACCTGTAGGAAAGGTGTAACTTAGAGCAGGCACAAGGTCAGGAGTAGTTTCAGCCATGCCCCCATTCTGGCAGTGATGGGGTTGGAGGACAGGTGTGAGGCCCTTGGACAGGGAGGCCCAGAGCTGTAGCTTCTTGCTCTCTGTGGCTGCAGTGGGGAAGTGGCAAAAACAGGTCTCCAACTTGGGTCTCACTCTGAAGCCTATGTATTGTCCTCTCACAGAGATGCAGTGAAAGTGATGGCAAGTTGTTCTTCAGGATGTAGCTATTTGCTTTTCTCCCTTTGGTCATCAAGGCTATTGTTCTCCACAGGTTGAATTTTCCAAACCCAGTATTAGAGTCTGTTGCCCCACAGACTCCATCACCAGCTACACGGCCTCTCATTGCCTGAAATCTACTTATTTAGCATTTCACAGGAAATAATCTATTAATCTGGTGTGTGTGTGTGTGTGTGTGTGTGTGTGTGTGTTATCTAACAAATGGTGGGAAGACCCAAAAGTTGACCCGGGCTAAGATGTTTATTTTGGGTATCCCTAGACTTAAATATCTCAAATTACCTTTTAAATCACTCCTCTGCTATGTAAGCACTTAATTATCCTGCAGTAGGGAAAGCCCAAATAGAAAACCTGAAAGGCAAGGACATCCTTAATGTAAGCCCCACCTTTCAACTAACCACAAACCTCCCTGACTCCCTCCATCCCATCTCTGCTTCTAGGCTCAGGAAGGAGGAACAACCACATTCTGGCAGCAGGTCAGGTCATCCAGACAAGAAAGTCCTTTCCAGGATCTCAAAACTTGTTCCCTGCATGTGGGTCACACATGGAAGAGTTATCCCTGCCTTTCCAAAAGTTTAGGAAGAAAAGTTAAATTTCACAACTTTTTTCCACTTTACTCTCAGTAGGCCTTGGGGTCAAACCCGCTCTTCCATGTGATGCTTCTGCTGGTGTATAATTTGCAAGCCTGAATTATTATAATGCTATAGTACTATGCCAAGAACTTCCAGAGCACTTGTGTATCTGCTCAACCTCTACACGCTCTGTGTATAATTAACTCTCCCCAGCATCCCTGCAATCTGGTGTTATTTCCAGTTTACAGATGGGTAACAGACCTAAGGTGGTATTTACTTTAAGCAGGCAAGAAACACATGGGTGTTTTCCTTTGGGAACTAGTAGAGACACACCTTATGAGACTCAGAGTCAGAAACAATCATTCTGAAAAGAAACAGGAAAGTTTCCTGAGGATGATGTCAGAGAAACAGTGTGTCGAATGGTTTGAGAAGACAAGGACTTGTAGAAAGAGGATCAGAACACTACAAAGAACTCTGGACAGACTCTTTAGAGAGGCAGCCACCTCATTTTATAGAGAGAAAACAGGAGCTAGTGAACGGATGAGTCTGAGTCAAGAGGCACAGCTAGGATCTGTACCCCGTCTCTTAACATCACAAACCCAACATCGGACTCATCATTCCTGGCCTTTTTGACTTTGATGTTATCCCTTGACCCCTGTTTTCTTATTGGAAGGGCTGGGCATGATGCTGTTTCTGATCTGTCCTACATCAACTCACTATAGACCAAGTGCTGTTCAAGGGCAAGGACATGGCAGCTCTTTCTCTGCACTGTCTTTGAGTATCTGGAGGTTGGCTGTACCAGGGATGGGAAAATGGTGCCACCACCCCAACAGACTCATCTACGTCTTTTGGTTTAGACGTCAATGTCAATGCCTTGCTGTGTACCACACCCAGGGGATGCAGCGATGATTCCCATGGCATTGCTGACTCTCACCAATAACGTACAAGGCCAGAAAAGGGAAGGACAGGACGGGACCAGAGACAGGGGGCCTTGGGGAAGGGAATTCATGGAAGACTTCTTAAAGAAGTTGATATCTGGGCTAGGCCTTGAAGAATAAGCAGCATTTGGATGTGGGAATGTAGGCAAGAAAATTTCTGGCAGAGGGAACAACATAAGTAAAGACATCAAAGCAGGAACATCTGGTTTGAGTGGAGGAGTGTAAATAGCTGCGAGTTTGTGAGGATATGAAATGGTGGGTAAAGGTAGGAAGATAGGCTGTGCCCCATCAAGAAGAGTCTTCAATACTAAACTAAGGGGAATGGAACTTAATAAGTTATAGGAAGTGACTAGAGGTCTTTGAGCAAGGAAATGACCTAATTATTTCTGCAATCTGTGGAGATCATTTGGGAAGCAGTGTGGGGGATGCATTTCATGGGAAGAGATGAAAAGTAGGCCGAGCAGTTAAAAGAATGTTACAGACCATACCGTGGTGACCAGAACTGTACCTGGTGCACAGAAGGCTTTCAATATCTGTTAATGGAATGAATGAACACTGTTGGGATAGTGGAAGAAGCCATCTTTGAGGGTGGACTCTGCAAAACTCTCAGGTCTTTGGACTTTGGGCTGCCTGGTACGTAGTGCCCAGATCGTTGTGAGTGAAGAATAATGTTGGAGGAAAGAGAAAGGGGCATTTGGAAGGGGAAGATGTTTGACACGGTACTAGCTGTCATGTATAAGCAGATGTGAAGTTCAGAGTAGGGGACTGGGCTAGAGACACAGATCTGGGAGTCATTAGTGCTCAGTGAAGATCCTAAGCAAAACCTCTGGTCATCGTTGATGTCTTCTTTCATCCCTACTCCATCCAATCCATCACCAAGGAATATACTTCTACCACCTCTCACCACTTTCACTGCTTCCACCATGTCCCACGCTTTTTCATCTCTTGCCGGGATCATTGCAGACATCTGTTATTCATTTCTCTGATTCTGTCTCAACACTGTAGCCAGAGAACCCGCTAAAATGGAGTCTACGTTCCTCTTACACTCAAATCCCCCATTATATCCCCACATCCCTAATGGTAAATCCCCATATCCATTTGGTGGTCCATACATCCTTATATTACCTGGTCCCCTTAAATTCATGACTTCATCTTCTGTCCTCCCAGCCAGCCTCTTTGCTATTCCTTGGGGCTGTGGTATTGTGGCCTCCTCTGCCTGGAAAGCCCACAATGCCCCCATGACCTACCTTTCTCTCCCTTCAGGTCCTTATTTAAATGTCACCTGCTCAGGGAGGATTCCCCAAGCTACCATATCTAGAATTGTCATCTCCACTCAACACTTTCTATCCTTCCCAATTTTATTTTTCTGATTATGGCTCATCCGCTTTTTACATGCTGCATATTTTACTGATTTTTCTTGTTTATTCTTTGTATGCCCCACCACAGAAAAGGGATCTTTGTTCTTTGTTTACTGCATATTTCCAGTGTCAGAACAGTGTCTGCCACCTAGTAAGCACGTAATAAATATTTGTCTAAGGAAGGAGTGGGGCCTCCCTGGTGGCGCAAGGGGTTAAGACGCAACCTACGAAGCTATCTGCAGCCACTGCAGCATGAGTTTGAGCCCTGGCCAGGGAGCTACCCACATCCTGTCTTACCCGCTGCTCCCCTCAGCAGTGTATTTCAGTCAGTCTGCCTATTCTGTTCCCCATTCTGTCTCTGGTGAATCCTCTCACCCCCCCCACACCTTTGGCCTGTACCCCAGTTCTTGTATGCATAAAAAAAAAGAATGAGTGGCTGTGAGTGGTTGTCAGCGAAGGGGGAATGGCAGGCAGAGGGCTCTCTGTTTTGGATTGGTGCTGTGACTGTTAGCTTTGGTCTGGAGGTGGAGGCAGGTCAGACTTGTCTTGCTAAAGCAGATTCTTTCTGGTGTTCTGTTCCCAGAACCCTGAAGTGGAAGAAACGGGAGAGTCATTCCTGTCTTCCCAGCACCCAGAGGGGTCTCCGGGAAGGTTGTGACATCCAGGTAGCCTCTGCCACACAAGTTCTTGTCCTGCTGACACGCAAGCCTGTTGGTGGGTCGCTGAGCCAGCTCTGCTGTTCTCTCCACCTCAGGTACAAGTAATCTTAGGAATCTCATTACGGGTTGAAAGATAATCCTCTCTATCTAGATTAAAGGCTGTGTTTTGACCATTACTGCACATTGAGCATTGAGCCGACAGTTTAATTGAGCTGTTTATGCCGCTGCCTTGATCTCTTCCCAGAGAATTTACAACTAATTCCAAGTGTCTCTGCAAATTAAGTGGGCCTCTTCCAACACGCTTTGCCTGTAGTTTGCCTGCACCAAATCCCACTTGTCCTTGTATTGCCCAATTATGGGCTCTTGCTCACAGCCGTCTCTGCCGGTACCACTTCCAGCCCACTTCCCCCTGAGGTGGCCATTAACAATATGGCTCTGAGAATGGCCAGACCCCAGGACAGCCTCTGTGATATCTGCTGCAGTGGAAAGAGGTGGGTATGAGCATTGGGGGCTGGGGGAGTGAGGGAAGCAGAAAGGACATAAATCATACTGACCTCTTTGAAGTCATCTCCAGTCAACTGACAATAATCCCTTAACAAGAGGAGGGTGCCAGTGTCTTTAGCGCAGTTTAGTGTAATGAAAGGAAAGGAGAGAGTTCTGGACTTAGGTCAAGACTCCTGAGTCTTAGCCTGGCTCTCTTCAGACTTCCTATGTGGTCTTCGGGGCCTCAGAGTTACTATGTGCAGTGTTTGAGCTGATCATTGCTTCTCATTCTGTGTTGTGCAAGTGTCCATGGGTAGGGCTGTCAGATTTAGAAGAAATGAAAACCTCCATGCAACTCATGGAATCTATTTAGACTGCAATGTGATTCCTTACTTATCTGATATGCAAATTTAATTGGGACTCTTATATTTCATCTGGTGATCTCACTCAAAGCTCCTAGTGGGGAATAAAGAGGACTCTAACCCCTAGCTCTGCCTCTGCTGATGAAATAGACAAGAACAGAGGTCCTCAACCTCAGATGAAGATTAGGATCACATAAAAAGCTTGCATAACAATCAGTGACCAGTCTGTAGTACAGATATTAAATCTGAATTTCTGGGGAGGGAGGGTGGATTCACACACTTTTTTTTTTTTTTAATTTGCCAATGGGCAGCCAAGTTTGAAAACCACTGGACTAGAGCAGGGATTCGCAGAGTGAGGTCCGTGGCCTCATCAGCCTCACCTCACCACCTTCACCTGAGTCCCTGTTAGAATTACTCCCCTGATTTGGTGATTCTGCTGTAAAGCTTGAGAGCCAGCTTACAGAGTATCTGCAAGTTCCCTTGATGACAATGGGTCTCAGTCCTTTGGGGTCTTATCTACAAGTGGGTGTTAGAAAAGCCAATGAGTTAACAGCCTTGCAGTGAGGCATCTCAGTGTTGAAACTACCTGCCACAATTGTGTATAAATTATGGAGGCTGCAAACCCACTGTGTGCAATGGATTTTTCAGTCCCAAACACCAGTCTAGTGGCCATCTTGAAGGCCACCAGTGGCACCTGGCACTTACTGATAATAGGACAAGTTAAGCTAGTAAAAGCCACAAGTGGGTCAGAGGGTTCTGAAGTCATAAAATGCTGGGTGAAGTGGGCTCAGGCCAGCAGAAAGGGCTTGTAGTCCAGGGGTCAAGAGGAAGTAGAAATGTGGCAGAAAGGAACCAGCAGGATCAAGGAGGACAGTATGTCCGCTCCCAGGGAGGCTGGGGATACTGAGAATCAAGTCCTGGACTGGTGGGGTGGGGTGAGGCACTGGAGTTGTAAGGAACTAGCATCAGGGCAGGCCAGAGCTGAGGCCAAAACTGGAGGGGATGGCTGTCAGAGGCAGAAAAGAATGGCTGTTTCTGTTTTGCCTTGCTTTGTTTTGTGTTAAGAAGCAAGTGGCCAGCAAAGAACAGCAGCATTTTCTGCACTGGAGGGAGACTTCAACATGAGCTCGCCAGCACCACCTGGTTCATACTCACAGGTTGAGTGGTTTCAGTGATGCCAGGTCCCAGGATGTGTCACCCTCGTGTCCTTGTGAGACATCTGGAGGGCAAGCAGCAGGAGCTGTGCATTATTCATTATCTGTCCATCCTCAGGATTCTTTTGGTACCTGCCAAATGCTAGACCCTAGGACTGTGTGCGAAATTGAATCCAGTAGAGCTCCACCAAATCATCATTTAAATGTGAATTATCACCCCAGGCTTTTTACATCTTACCTCTGAGGAGCCACACACCTTCCACATGCAAAAGGCACTTGCCATCCGCCATGTGGAATCACAGCAGCCTCTCCTCCTTGCTGCCTGCCTCTTTCCCTTCCGCCCACTGAGCCACTCACCTGTGCAAGGCAGGTGTTCCATGGAGCAGGCTCCCCCCACCAGCTTTGCACACTGCAGAACAACAGTGGAAAAAAGAAGCATAAACCACCAAGATTATACCTGCCTGTGAATGACTTAGCATGTTAGTGGGTAAAAATGATAAATCTGAAGAGTTTAATCTGATTCTCCTCATTTCCAAAATAAACTCTGGAGTTGTTGAGAAATGAAATATTACTTTAAGCCCTACAGTTGGGAAAGCGATTTATTTCTTCAATGTTAAACTGCACCCAAAAAATGTTCTTCTGATGCAATTTCCATCTTCTCTTTGGCTGTAATATTTAAAGACCATTTTAAAAAGCCACTTTCCCTGCATAATTTTCTCCCCCTACACTTTGTTATTTTTTTCTTGAGTTAAAATGGTTACCATGTTGCCATCTGAGGCTTTCCTAAGTGGGCTGTATCCTGTTTGCCAGTGCATGGAAAGAGTTAAAGTTGCAAATGGCCTTCTGTCGTCTGTCTGAGCTTGGGGGTGGGCTGGGGGTGGAGACTGCCCAATTGTCTGTCCTTACTTCCCTCCCTAGGGCTGAGTGCAGGTTGTTGAGTCTCCCAAAATAACTCAGACCCTGTGGGTAGATGCCTGCCAGGAGTTGGTTTGGAAGAAAGAATTCTCAGAAGCCAACTTCTGCTGCTAAGAGTCTGATCTCTTAGGTTGGGAAAGAGAGTCCAGTTACTTCTAATTGAATGTCCACTAACAAGCCCTCCCTGGCCACAGGGAAACCAGGTGGCCTTTACCCCAAGGGCCTCTGAGAGTGAACATCTCAGACAGTCCTGTAAGGCCAGTGGGCATGGCTTGGAGGGGGCAGATCCAGGGCAGATTCTAAGGGATCCCGCCTTCGTTAGGATCTATGGAGCTTGCAAGATGCAGTGGAATTGCCACCTATTGCACATGTCAAAGGGAGGAAACTTGGTTTTTGCAGCTCCCCAGAATCAGGGTGAGTGGAAGCTGCTGGGCCTCTGGCCCCCTGCAGATCAGTTGAGTCCTGACATGTGGATAGTGATGGTTACAGGGGCGCTAGACAGCTGGCTCTCTTTGCCTCTAAGGCTAGGCCAGCGCTTTCTTTACACACTTTGAATCTGGTGTTAGCAACGCCTGGAGAGAAACATTGGTTTCTTCCTAAGTCTTCTGTTTTTATCTTTATGTACAACTGGATTTGTATTTCTCTTTGCTCCATTTGAGGACATTTTTGCATCAAGTCTAACCTTTCAGTGTTGTTATTTGGCAAGAACTCACTTCTCCAAGGGACTGCTTGAGCTGTAAAGTAGCACATCCAGGCCTTTGTCAGGGACCCTCCAACTTCTAGGTGATTCCGTGTGTCTCCAAATCACCTAGAAAAGCGTGTTAGAATATGTTTCCAACAGGGCCTCCCCTGGTGGAGCAGGCGTTGAGCGCCGCGCTGTTAAGCTGTCCGCAGCCTTTGCAGCGCCGGTTCAATGCCGGCCGGTGAGGGTCCCACATGGCACAGGAGACCTCTCCTGTCTCGCCCGCTGCTCCCCTCAGCAGTGTATTTCGTCAGTCTGCCTGTTCTGTTCCCTGCTCTCTCTGGTGAATCCTCTCACCCTCTCACCCTTCCGCGCATCTGGCCTGTACCCCGGTTCTTGTGTAGATGAATAAATAAATCTTAAAAAAATATATGTTTCCAACAGAGAAGCCACTTCCCGTGGGGCTCGAGAGTCTGCATTTTATCGTGTGGCTGATTTACAGAATGCTCAGGGGGACCAGTGGATCCACTTTGAGAAATTCTGGTGAGTCTCTGAGCGCCTGTGTGTATCCTGAGACAGCAGGTCATGGGTGGAGGCATTTCTGACTTTTGTCCCTATTAGTCCCAGCTTCCGCAGGGCAGCAGCCTGAAGCTTAGGCCCAGGGAGGCCCCGGAGGGGTCTCTGCAGGACGTCATGTTGCTTCAACTGTGCACGTGGTAGCTCTCATTTTTCCTAAGCAAATCTCCCTCAGTGGCTGGTTTAATGGATTTTGAAAATTACTTGGAAGTGTTCTGTTGATTTACTCCTACTTATTTTAGCTCACCTCCAAAGAACAAGGGCATTCTTCCACGAAATCACAATAAAATGAACACTTTTGGGGAGTTTAACATTAATACATTGCTATTTAATATCTGCTGTGTTGTACCAGTTGCTTATCAAATGCCCTTTATAGCATGTTTTTTGGGAGGCTGGGAGGGAGGAGGGATTCAGCATCCAATCTGGGCTCATTTACTGTGTTTAGCTGTCATTCTTTCCTTAGTCTCTTTTCATTTAGTCTTTTTTTTTGGTCTTTTATAACATCGATTTTTTCTTTCTTTCTTTTTTTTTTTTAAAGATTTTTATTTATTTATGCATACAAGAGCTGGGGTGCAGGCCAGAGATGGGGGGGTGAGAGAGGATACACCAGAGACAGAGTGGGGAGCAGAACAGACAGATCTACTGAAATACACTGCTGAGGGGACCAGTGGGTGAGTCAGGAGAGGTCCACTGCTCCATGTGGGTCACCTCCCTGACTGGCTATGGAAATCCTGCTGCAGAGCTTGCTGATATCTTCACAGTGCTGTGCTTTCCCCCTTGTGCCACCAGGGAGGCCCCAACATCGACTATTTTAGAGAGGCCAGGCTGGTTATTCGGGATTTGTAGGATTGTTTCCTCAAATTGTCTTCTTGGACTATATCAGAAGGATAAAGGCAGTGACCTTTCAACTGTCCTTTACTCCTCTTGCCAGCGAGGATTAAGGTTGGCCCTTTGTATAGTTAGGAGAAATCAAGGTCCTCCCTGGTGGTGTAGGGGTTAGTCTCAACGCTACCACCACCATGACTTGAGTTTGATCCCCGGCCAGGTACGTAACCCATGTGGTGCAGCAGACTTTTCTTGTTTCTTCTATTCCTCCCTGAAAGGTTCGGCGCGGTAAAGACAAGGAGAGCCAGGCTACATTTCTCAAAGGGAGGGAAAGTTTATTGCGCCCCGGGCGGACCTCACAGACCCAAGGCGGGGGTCAGTGGAGTCGGGCACGTTGTTAGGGGGAAGCAGGGTTTTATAGGGTGAGGAGAGGTCAGGTGGGTAGTTGGGCTCGTAAGGTAGTTGGGCTCGTACGTACAGCGGGAAAAGTTTGTAGGGCAGGTAGAGGTTCTTTGTCTGAGATGAGACTCGTAGTGGGAGGGGGGAGGCTCATTGTCTGAGTCCTCCAGGCAGGTATCCGCATTCCTGCCCCCCAGGTGGGCTTCCTGGTTGGCTCCTGCATTCTGGCCTGCTGCATGGACCTTTCACTCCCCTCAGCAGTGCCTTTCAGTAGATCCTCCTGTTCTGCTCCCCACTTTGTCTCTGATGAATCCTCTCACCCCCTGCACCTCTGCCCTATACCCCAGTTGTTTTGTGCATAAGTAAATAAACAAATCTTTACACTTGATCTCAGCCTAAAGGCCAAGAAGCATTAAAAAAACAAATCTTAAAAAAAAAGAAAAAAAGAGAAATGGAGGTCTGTAGAAATACTGTATACCTTGGTTAACTGAGTGCAGGCTTTGACCTGCAACAGGAGTTCAAATCCTAACTGTGATCTCTAGCTGGTTGCCAGTGAAGCTCTTTTGTAAATGTAGTTGAGTTCTGCCTTGTAGGATTACAGCCCATCTAGTTACAGAACCTACCGGATATATAACTAACCATAACTCTGCAAATGATACCAGTTATTATTGTCCTTCAATATATTCAATATATTATTGTCTTTCAATATATTCAAAGATATACTGAAATAAAAAAAAAAGATATACTGAAATATCCCTTTTCTTTTCTTACGTGCACTAATTAAAAAAACTCCTCACTCAGACACACCCCTCAATCAGAAGCAGCCCCTACTGTGCTTTCCCTTCACTCTTGGGCTCCTCTGAGGTCACCGCCTCCTTTCTGTAGTCCATATGCTTATCTGCCCCCCCCACACATGCCACCACTGTTTGCCAGAAAATGTGACCCTTGCCATCATATCCACCTGTTTCCTTCTTCAGAACATCAAGGCCTGAGTACCTGATAGTCACCACTTTCCCCCCATCCTACTTACCTGGACTCACCTCCCACTATTTGCCAAGGGGAAGTGTGACTGCTCACACATTCTTCCTCCTCTCAGTAGAGAGACAGAGTCCTCCTCCTTCTACACCCCTGGGATATGTATGTATGGGTCACTGAGGGTAGTGTCGTGGGCGAGAACCAGTCCCAACAGACCAAAGAAATTGTGTGTGAATATTACACTTGAGGACTTATCCTTTTGTGTGCATCCTAAGTCTATCCAGGTCACCAACCAAAAATATGGAGGTTTTTGCTAAGCGATTTCTAAGATTCCTCAAAAAATTTTAGTTAATAATTTGTGCCCATAAGGCCAGAGGTATATTATTTTAATAAAAAGTGCATATAATTTAAAACCGCTGGAGGTGTTTCAAGTAGGAAGGAATTTAATAAAGGGAATTAGCTGCCCACAAAATCATGGACAAACAAAGGTCAAGGAAGGCCACCTGTTTTGTCACTGGCTTTTATAGATCGGAATTTGGAGGAATGCAGGAAACCAGTAGGGATGATCACAGCTGCCTCTAATCCTGAGGCCCGAGATTTTCCCTCTGCAAAATGTCATGTCTGCCTAAGCCTAAAATTCGACACTGCCAGAAGAGCAAAACTCTGGCTTCTGCCTGCTACATGGAGGCCATTTCCTGGGACTTTTGCAGGAAGCTCGGCTACAGTAGGAGAGAAGGAAGCCTTCAAAGGATGAGAACAGAGTGAAAAAAACAGCTGGAGCTGGTGTCACTGGGAGAGGGCAAGCTGCTAACAATGTGACATGTGTCAGTCCTGGACTGGTCATACCATTGGCTGGTAGTCTCCACATCAGTTTTTTCAATCTATCACTTTCTTTTTGTGGCCTAAGCTAATTTAAGTTGGGTTCTGTTACTTACAAACAAAAGGGTCCTGATGAATAGCAGAAGGGAGTCCTGTGAAACTTACAGAGTGAGTGCTATATATGCTGGGCAAGGAGGCCCCACAAGCCTGTATCCTGGTAATGATGAGCACCTGGGCTAGAAGAAAATAAGGAGCGACTTCTCCATTTTAGCTTTTATCTCAGAAATATTGTCTTAGCCGTAAATATTATCTTAGTTGTTCCTTCTTGGCCTTTGCTTCCTTTCCTTCTAATGATATTGTGATTTACAATAAGAAATATACATTGGGTCTTCATCCTATTCTTTGCAAAGAGCTCCTAAAATCCTTGGAATTTCTTAGGTGTTAAGAGCATTAAGTGAAATGGGTGTCTTTTGTTATTCGTAACAAGTCCCTTTCAACCACCCCAGAGTTTATGTTAATGAGATGATTTTTTGGAAAGTCCCAGTACAAGGGGCTGGTTGCCAGGGGAACCAACCACGTGATTAGAGGGTTGTAACTTTCAACCTCCTTCCCTCTTCTTTAAGAAAGAGGCACTGGGCACTGGAAGGGATCATGCTCAGCGAAATAAGCCAAAAAGAAAAAGAAAAATACCGGATGGTCTCACTCATAGCAGGAATCTAGAAAACTTAAATAAGGGACCAGGAAAATGAATATAAGAAAGTGAAAATCAAAATCAACAAAAAACTATGAACCAGAGACACTTTTTGGGGGGTGGGGGGCGGGAGGGGAAGGATTGGGGTCAGAATGGGGCGTTTGCAATTGTATGGGGGAATATAAAAATAAAATTTAATATTAAAAAAAAATAAAATAAAATGTCAAATGACAAAAAAAAAAAAAAAAAAAAAAAAGAAAGAGGCACTGGGGGTTGAATCAATCACCAATAGTCAATAATTTAATCAGTTGCTCCTGGAGAACAAGACCTCCATAAAACCCCAAACAGTGGGGTTCAGAGAACTTCAGGGATGTTGAATACATGGAGGTGGGGAGACTGGCATGCTCGTGGAGAAGCATGGAAGGGCCCTGCCCTATCCCCATCCCCTGCCCTAAGCATGTCTTCCATCTGGCTGTTGATGAGTCGTAGCCATTTATATTAAACCTGTATCCTAGCAAGTAAACATCTCCTAAGTTATGTGCACTGCTCTAGCAAATTAATTAAACCTGAGGGGGTCATGGTGTTACCGGGCGGGAGAGGGGCACCCCAGACCCTGCAAACCTGCTTGCTCTAAATAGGTTCTTCCATCTACCACATCAACACAAAACATATGAGACTCTCATGGGAAGGAATTTTAAAACAATGAGGAAACAATACAGGAAAGGCAAAGAATATAGTTTCTAAATCAAACACCCAAAGTGAACTGACCCCTCCTGGATAAAAGTCCACCCAAGCAGATTGGCCCAGAACAAGGCCCCAAAGCCTGCCACAAGTCTAAAGCATCCTTTAGTGGGGACCCACAGAAAAGGATCAGAAACAACCAGACAAGGCTGGAAGGAAAAGAGCAAAATCAAAACAAGACAAAAACTGCCATTGTCACCTGCCCATGGGTCTCTCACCCACATCTGTGTCACCCAGCCCACGACCAAAAGGCAAGCACAGTTTCTTCAAGTGTCTCTCGGCTCCATGTGCCAACACATGTCTCCAGGTCTCCTCTGGCTCCATCCTGCTTCCTTCCTTCCTCCGTCTCCTCTGCAGCTTCTTCTTTCCCTGCTCAACAACACCCTCCTTTGGGTGGGGTAGGAAACCTGGAACCTCCCCCTTTCCTGGGGACAACCCTGTTACAATGGAAACCACTAGGTTATAACTGATCTGGCGGCACAAGTCATTTGGACTTGCAATGGGCATCTGAAGTGAGGGGCGGGCAGTCTTGTGAATCTTTAAACTGTGGGATGTGATACAGTGTCAGGATTGAGTTATGCTACCCAGCTGGTATTGTATGATGTGAGGGAAACCCACACGGCTGGTGTGAGAAGCAGTGTGGTAGTGAGAGTAAAAGACATACGTAGGAGGGATTTGCCTTTACGCTTCTGTTTTAAAAATAATTACTGTTTTCCAAACACTGGTTTGGATCTGCTTCCTCCAGGAACTTCCCTAACTACATCACCCCATTTCTGAATGCTTGACGTTCTTGGCACAGAACTATTGAACCGCAAATCATTTAAAATTTTTTTGGTATGTTTTGACACCTCTTGTTGAGTGTGAACTCCTCAGAGTCACAGACTACATCTTATGTCCTATTTGCATCCCCTATGGCCCCAAGTTTATGATCATCGATAGGTACTCAATTAGTTCTCGGGAATTTATAGACTGATTGTTTAATGGGGAAGCTGAAGTTGCTTTGGGTAATTAACTGGAGGAGTAAGAGTGGAGGAGAGGAATGCTGCCCGGGTACCAATTATCCAGGAATAAAGAAGCCTTTCCAGAAAGAATAATCAGACTGGCTCAAATATGCTTGGCACACAGTGGACCCTAAGTCCCAATCAGTGCACCTTTCCTAATAGCCACAAGGGGGCGGCAGAGGGCATTGTCCAGGTATCAGGCGAGAAGCTATGGTGGCTGCATCAGCCAGCTAGTTGTGCCTTCCTGGAAAGAAGACCTTGGTCAAGACTTGCACAGGATAAGATGGGTCTCCTGTCAGAAAGTTTGACAAGCCAGGTACCTGGGAACAAGGTCGGGAAAGCCAAGGGATGAACAAGTGGACATCATCAGGCATTTGAGATAAGAGCTGGCAAATCAAAGCAGTGAGTGAACTTGAAGAGATCTAGATATTTTGCTAACGACAAAGGGGTGCCTCATGTCCTTGCTGAGGGAAATAGGAAGCCCAGACATGGTACAGTGGCAAAGTCTGGAAGGCAGGAGTCTTAGAGACCCATGTTTAAGCTTGTAGGTCCTCAACCCTATGTCGATGACACCTGGTGATGCTTCTGCTCTGTGACCTAGAGCATGACCTTCTCTCTGAGCTTTGGGTTTCTTGTTTTATATAAAGAATATCGGTGACTGGAGACTCAAAGACCAGCCCGATCTTTGCACTGGACTCCACCATGGCCCCAGATCTGTCCCACTTAATCGGTCTCTTTGGTTAAGTGAATAAAGCAGTTCAGTTGGCTACAAAGACATTTCTTCATTACTTCCTTTGTGCACACCTGCCTCTTTAAAACCTTTTTTTAAAAAGAATTTATTTAATTTTATTAATGCATACAAGAGCTGGGGTGTAGGCCAGAGGTGTGGGGTGAGAGGATTCACCAGAGACAGAGTGGGTAGCAAACAGGCGGATCTACTGAAATACTCTGCTGAGGAGGGCAACAGGTCTGCTGTGCCATGTGGGTTCAGCTTCTTGGCCCGGGATCAAACGTATGCTGCAGTGGCTGCTGACAGCTTGAAAGGGCTGAAACTTTAACCCCTTACGCCACAAGGGAGACTCCCTCTTTAAAACTTTTAATGGGCCCTGATCCATGGGGCCAGGGTCATTCCAAGCTATTTGTAGGAACTAAGTAGCCCACCATTTGGATGTGCTACCCCACGCCATAGCCCATATGGAAAAGCCCCACATCCCATTGAAATGCAATTATTTTTGCTTTAAAATAGTCTTGAACACATTTTTAGAATCGTACTTTAAAAATTATTGGTAAGTTCATTTTTAATGGCTGTGATTGCTCAGAAATCATTTTAGGTTAGGAATCACATAGTAATTCCTTGAAGAGACCCATGGATTATTTTCAAACAATAAACTTTTTTTTTTTTTAAAGAAGGCCCGTTTATTTATTTATTTATTTATTTATTTGAACATTTATTTATTTATTTATGCAAGCACTGGGTACAGTCAGAAGCGCGGGAGGGTGAGAGAATTCACCAGAGCCAGAGCGGGGAGCAGAGCAGGCAGAAGGACCGAAGCACACTGCTGAGGGGAGCAGCGGGCGGCAGGAGAGGTCTGCGCGCCATGTGGGACCCTCCTCTGGTGGCCGGGGAGCAGCCGGGGATCGAACCGGCACTGCAGAGGCTGCGGGCAGCTTCGCAACCCAGCGCTCAACCGTTGTGCCACTGGGGAGGCCCAATAAACTTCTTTATGGATACCAAATCGAACAATTTATGGAATTGACATAATACTGTATCTTGCGGACATTTAAATTTCAAGGTTGGAATTTACATTTTGTATCTTGGAGTCAACAAGAATATTTGCGGTGTGCAAATATTTTCCAAGCCTCTTGAAAAGCTCGTATCTCTTCAGTCCTGCGTCTATGGACCTGATGAATAAATCCCTCCTGCCTGAGGCAGCTGAGATAGGGTTGGGGAGGGTCATTTCTTTCAGTTATTACATTTTGTTTCATGTCTTCTGGCCTGGGAGCCTGAGCAAGCTTTGAGCACATCAACAAGAAAAGGAAGCCTCCTCCCATTTCCTTTTAATCTCAGAAACTTTATTGTAACCATATCTCTCAGCCAGAGTCATATGGGCAGGCACGGAGGTGGCAGAATCTCCCTGCTTGGGGATTTTTGTAAAGATGGGCTCCTCCCAATTCTCTCAAGCCAGACATCATCCCCACTGTCTGTGCTTCCACAGAAATAGATATTCCTTCCACAATGAGCAGTATCTTGCTGGAGAATTTGTTTTCTCTTGCTGATAATTTCTCTCCATAAATATTTTTGAGAGAGATGAATAGGCATACCTTTCTGGAACAGTGGGCAGATGCTGGGGCGTGAAATGACTTTTCATGCTTTGTGGATGAGGGGAGGGTCGGAAGGCTTGCCTTTTATTTTCCCAGCCTCTGACCTGGTTGCAGTTTCTTCATTCCTTTTCTGTAGGTGATGGTTGGGCAGCCGCTGGCTCACTGCTGCTCACCTGAAACTTGAAAGATTTTGGGTGGAAGCAAAAGACTCCCAAAGAGTTGTCGCACCAGCCTGTGACACGCTGACCCCTCTGTGAAGACCTAGGTTCTTCAGATACTTCATTATGTTGCTACTGTTTTATTTTCCTTCCTCTCTCTTTATTATAGCAATAAAGGGAATGAATTCTTTCCCATCATGGTGTCAATGAATCTCAAAGGAAGAAAAAAAAAAAGATGATTTCAGAAAAAAAATCAAGAAGCTAACATAAAAAAGGTAGACACAGTGACCTTCAACAAAATGAAGAAATGTGGGATTTTTCCATTCCCCTCTATCTGGGGGATGGGGAGGGTGATGGTTAATAACAAAGTAGCACCGATGATTCATCTGGGTCCCAGAGTTAACAATGCCAGATGACAAATGGGGGTGTGGCTAGTGGAGGGAAGTCAAGACCAGGACACAGGCTTTGGAATGGGTTTATTCCCTTCCCAGGGTAGGTTTGCCAGATTTAGCAAAGAAAAATGTAGGATGCCCAGTTATATTTGAATTTTAGGTAAACAATGGATAATTTTTAGTATATTTGGGAATACTTTTACTAAAAATTTTTATGCTTATTTAATGTTCAGATTTAACTGGGTTTCCTGTATTTTCCCTGGCAGCCCCAACCCAGAGAACCAAAAATTTCCTTCAGCTTCTAGGTACTTAACATTTCCAAATTCAAGCTCCACAAGAAAGTGGCATGCTCTGGTCTCAGTTTCTTGAAACTTACACTGTCTTAGAAGTCCAGGACAAATCCCATATTTTTTTTTGGTGACGATATCAACCCTGAATGAGTTCCTTCTTCCTCTCTGTCTCCTTGGCCCCACACAATTTTGTTTCCAGTATTGATTTATAATTAGTTTCCTTGTAAGTCTGTTTTCTCCACTGACCTGGGAACAACTCCTGGGCAAGCACTAGATCCTTCTTCCTATGGCCTCCAGTATAGCTTTGCCCGTGCCTGAAATGTAGTAGTCACTCCTTGACTGTTCACTGAATGAATGGATGATGAGGACTAACATTCTTTGAGTGCTGACTCTGGTTTCCAGCGTTTTTTATGGATTAAAGTCCTTTGATCTTTGAGTAACCCTTTGAGGTAGATACCATTTAAAAAAATATTTATTTATTTATGCGTACAAGTATTGAGGTACAGGCCACAGGCGCGGGAGGGTGAGAGGATTCACCAGAGAAGATGGGGAGCAGAACAGGCGGATTGACTGAAATACACTGCTGAGGGGAGCAGCGGGCGAGACAGGAGGGGTCTGCTGCTCCATGTGGGTAGCTCCCTGCCCGGGGATCGAATTCGTGCTGCAGTGGCTGAGGACAGCTTCATAGTGCTGCAACTTAACCCCTTGTGCCACCAGGGAGGCCCCTGGTAGATACCATTTTTATTTTCATTTTAGAGATGGAGAAATGGAGGCACAGAGAGGCTAGGTAACTTGCTCATATTACTCAGCCGGTAAGGGGCAGAGCTGGGATTGGAAGCGGCAGTCTGACTCCAGAGCCTGTGCCCTTAACCTCTGTAATAGAGTGAATGAATGGATGACCAGGAGCATGAGTGGAAGAACAAATGAGGGAATGTAGGTGCAGAGACAGCAGACACAGTGCCGGAGGTCGCAGAGGGAGGAGCCCAGGTAGGTGTGAGGACAGCAGAGGCTGGAGGAGTCAGGAGCGGTCAGGAAGACAAGCTGAGGGACTTACGTATCTAGATGAACCAGGACTTGAACACAAAAGGCAGCTTGGCAGCAGGAAGGGGCTGACCTCTTCTTGTTGCTGCTTTGGACGACAGTCCTGGTGTCCAGACCCTCCCCGTCGCTGCAGGGACCTGGCTGTAACTCTCTTCCTAGCTTCCTGCCTCTGCAGTTCTCCTCTTTCTGAGAGGATCTCACCTCCTCTTCTCCTAAGGGGCTCAGACTTGGGGAGCTCTGAGTCCAATCCTGTCTTTCAGAGCTCTCAGCTAGCAGGCAAAGGGCTCTATGCCAGCGTCCCTTTGTTCTTGGGCTCCAGCTCCTGTGTGTCTGGTGCACCTCTGCCTGCCTCTTGCCATGGTGTAACATGTGTCTTTACACAATGAGTCAATGTGATCCTTGGAGGGTGATCACGGAGCCCGCCAAGGTTATTATAGTAATGTAATAATCCCTCCTTCAAGCCTGCGAAATAGCAGGCAGCGGCCTTCTCCTGCCTTCGGCCTAGTCTTTTTTTTTTTTAATTGTGGTTAAGCAAACACATTCATGACATTTACCAGCCTATTTTAAAATGTACAGTTCAGTTGTATTAATTCTCATCACTGTGAAACAGATCTCCAAAATGTTTTCATCTTGCAAAACTAAAACTGTTTATGCAAAAGCAGCAGCAACTTTTCTTTTCTTTTTTTAAAAAAACATTTATTTATTTGTGCACGAGAACTGGGGTGCAAGCCAGAGGTGTGGGGGTGAGAGGATTCACCAGAGAGAGTGGGGAGCAGAACAGGCAGATTAGATCTACTGAAATACACTGCTGAGGGGAGCAGTGGGCGAGACTAGAGAGGTCTGCTGGGCCATGTGGGTAGCTCCCTGGCCTGTGGGAGATTGAACTCGTGCTATAGTGGCTGGCAATAGCTTGATAGTGATGTCTTTAAACCCTGTGCTACCAGCGAGGCCCAGTAACTTTTCTTTTCCCCCACCCAGGCATTGGTCACCATGGTTCTAGTTCTGTGTCTGTGAAGTTGACCAGTATTGGGACCTCATATAAGCAAATCATGCTGTGTTTGTCTGTGTCTGCCTCCTTTTACTTAGCATAATGTCCTCAATATTCATTCATGTGGTAGCAGGTGTCAGCACTTCCTTCTTTTTAAAGATTTTTTTATTTTTATTTATTTATGCCTACAAGAACTGGGGTATAGGCCAGAAGTGTGGGGGACGGCGTGAGAGGATTCACCAGAGACAGAGAGGGGAGCATAACAGATGGATCGACTGAAATACACTGCTAAGGGGAACAGTGGGTGAGACAGGAGAGTTCTGCTGCACCATGTGGATTAGCTTCCTGGCCAGGGATTGAACTCATGCCGCAGCAGATATAGTGCTGAGACTTAACCCCTAGGCCACCAGGGAGGTCCCCTATACTGTTTCCCATAAGAGTTGTACCACTCTACATGCCCACCCACAGAACACAAGAGCTCTGATTTCTCTACAGCCTTGTCAACACTTGTTATATTCTGTTTCTTCTTTTTTTCATGTAGAAACCGTGCTAAGTGTGGATTGCCTTGAGTGTATTCTTTTTTTAAAAAAGGTTTATTTATTTATGCATACAAGAGCTGGGGTATAGGCCAGAGGTACAGAGGGTGAAGGATACACCAGAGACAGAGTGGGAAGCAGAACAGGTGGATTGGCTGAAATACAGTGCTGAGGGAGCAGCGGGTGAGTCAGGAGAGGTCTGCTGCACCTTGTGAGTATCTCCCTGGTTGGGGATCGAACTCCTGCTGCAGTGGCTACAGATTGCTTCATAATGCTCAGACTTAACCCCTTGCACCATCAAGGAGGCCCCCCTCTTTGAGTGTACTCTTGATCAGGAAGCTGTGTTTCTGGAATAACTTAGAGTAATCTCTAATTTTCACTGAAATTGATAATGGGGGACGTATAGCACTGCATTATAGACAGATTTGCTGGTAACCGAGAGACACAGAGAGCAGTTCTAATTTTGCAAATGGCTCTGTGACTCTAAGCAAGTTGTGCAAGCTGAGTTTCCAACTGCTCCCTGAAGACAAGCCCTTCTTGATGTAGCCTCCCCTCCTCTGCCCTGATCATTCCTCCAGGAAAAGACAGGAAGCGAGAGATGGGAAATGACTTGTTTTAGATATGGGTCTTAATCTCAGCAGCCGTCACCCTGCAAGCCGCCTTTCTTTCTTTTTGTTATAAAAATAGCTCTTGCTTATTTTTTTTTAATTAGAAAGCTCAGAGAAGGATTAGAAGCAAGAGCTATTTATTCATCATTCTATCACCCTGTCGATAACATTTTGATCTGTCTCTTGTAGTTTCTTTTTCGAAGTGAGGCAAACTTCTTTAATCCTTGAGAGTCTCTCTTTTTCTAAAGAAGAAGTACTCATTTTCACAGCAATCAGTAGCAAAGTTAACTGAGCTTTCAATTTCTTAAATATATCTTTCTTTGTGCTAGCTCACTTCTTAGATGTGTCACTTTGAGTGAAAAGCAATTAATTACAGTGAAATGCTGCTTGGAGACGTCTTATGAAATTATGTTAATAGGTACAGAAAGAGAGGCAAAGGAAGGCGAGAGGGAGCTGGTGGGCAAAACAACTGGTCTATTTAAACGGATAATTTCCTTTCCTTTCAAGTTGCAGAGTTGAGGATCTTTATATTTATGAAGTGACTAGAAAGCTGTTATTGTAGTTCCAATTTGTCACAGTCTGTAAAACCCAACTGAAAAGCAAAATTGATAAATGAGCAAAATGGCAACAAAAGAATGACATCGGTAAATGTCATAATTTCTTTCTTTTTTTTTTTTTTTTTTTTTTTTTTTTTTTTTTTTTTAGGGAATACTGCTATTTTAGTTGAGGGAAAAAATCTAAAAGATACTCTAAAAATTTTGTAAATGGGTGGAGTGTAGGAGTGCAGTGAAGGTCAAGGTCCTCTGTGGGGGGAATCTACGGCCTCAGAATATGATGCTTGGGGAACTTTGGGGATGGCATTGTCTTAAGGGAGTGGACTTTCTTCTAGGTAGTGGGAGACCCAGAAGATTTTTTTCTTTTTCTTTTTTTTTTTTAAGATTTATTTATTTATACAAGAACCGGGGTACAGGCCAGAGGTGTGTGGGGGTTGAGAGGATTTACCAGAGACAGAGCGGGGAGCAGAACAGGCAAATGTACTGAAATACACTGCTGAGGGGAACAGCGGGCGAGACAGGAGGTGTCTGCTGTGCCATGTGGGTATCTCCAAGGCCGGTGGGATCGAATCGGCACTGTAAAGGCTGATGTCAGCTTCACAGCACTGTACTCAACCGCCTGCGCCAAAAATCAGGGAGGCCCCAGATTTTTTCTTGATAGTGTGACAAGGGGGGACCCCTGAGGATGGCTGAACTGGTTCCTGGCTGCTGGAATCATGCGTACAAGGTGTTCACAGCACCGGGCACAGAGGACATGGTCTATAATTGTTGAGGGTATGTGGTTAGTGGGTGGCAAAGAATCCCACTTGGAAAGAGGGCCATGGTTGGGCATGAATTGCTCCCTTTATCTTCTTTCTAATTCTTTTTTTTTTAATTTATTTTATGTATTTATTTTTTAAAATTTTTATTTATTTAATTTTTTTTATAGAGGCATGTTTATTTGTTTGTTTTCTTTATACATGCACTGGGTACAGTCAGAAGCGCGGGAGGGTGAGAGAATTCACCAGAGCCAGAGTGGGGAGCAGAGCAGGCAGAAGGATCTAAGTACACTGCTGATGGGAGCAGCGGGCGGCAGGAGAGGTCTGCGCGCCATGCGGGACCCTCCTCCGGTGGCCGGGGAGCAGCCGGGGATCGAACCGGTGCTGCAGAGGCCACGGGTAGCTTTGCAACCCAGCACTCAACCGCTGCGCCACTGGGGAGGCCCCTTCTTTCTAATTCTTCCTTGATCTAGGCCTCAGGTCCTGGTTGGGAAGGCATGTGTGCTGTGCATGTGCACGTGTGTCTATGTGTTGGGACATACAGCATGGGCAAGTACCTGCTATGTGCCATACACTGTGCCATGCTTTTAAAACACTTAAAAATCGGGCCTCCCCGGTGGCGCAGCGGTTGAGCGCTGGGTTGCGAAGCTGCCCGCGGCCTCTGCAGCGCCGGTTCGATCCCCGGCTGCTCCCCGGCCACCGGAGGAGGGTCCCACATGGCGCGCAGACCTCTCCTGCCGCCCGCTGCTCCCCGGCCACCGGAGGAGGGTCCCACATGGCGCGCAGACCTCTCCTGCCGCCCGCTGCTCCCCTCAGCAGTGTACTTCGGTCCTTCTGCCTGCTCTGCTCCCCGCTCTGGCTCTGGTGAATTCTCTCACCCTCCCGCGCTTCTGACTGTACCCAGTGCATGTATAAACAAAACAAACAAATAAATAAAAAACTTTAAAAAAAAAAAAAACACTTAAAAATCAACAAAAACAATCTTGTAAGCAAAATTAGGGAACTTGACTAAGAGTTTGGCCCAGACTTGTCTGCCTGACCCTGAAACCTGGATGAGGCTATCCCCTCCACTTTCTCTGGACCAGTTGCGTGATTTCTTCCATCAAGTTGAAAGAGTTTCAAATCTAACTTTGAGGTATGGTTTCAAAAAACAGAGTTTCTCAAATTCACGAAAAATGAGAGACTTTCCCTCTTGGGAAGTTAGGGGCTTTCTGTCAGTGACAAGGACCCACACAGGCTCTTGTTCAGCAACCAGGGCCTCTTCTGAGAGGGGCTGAGAGGGATGCCTTCAAGGTACTGGCATGGTCTTGCAGGAAATGTTTTCTGCCAGGTCTGTGGCAAACCCTGAGTATAAGGGAAGCAAGCTTGACCCTGCAGGCTGGGCCGCACATAGTTGGACAGCGGGCACACCACCACCCTTGGCATCACTGGACTGAATTTCTTGCCGAACAGGCTTGAGTTTCAATAGGTTAGAAGAGCAGAGGAGCCTGGGAGTGTAACATTGCTGTCAGCCCTGAAGCTGGGGATGCAAGGAGGGTGGGCTTGGTGTGTGTGTGTGTGGGGGGGGCTGGGGTGCTGGGCTCTGGAGACTGTCCTCTCTGAGGGAAAGTGTTTACATTTGAAGGCCAGGGACAGAATTTCAACATGTGTCAGAGGCCAGGCCAGGTTGGAGGTGAGCTTTTATCAGGTGTTTTATCTAAGAGAGCTTAGAATTTAGAAGAAAAGATTTTAGATATGATCCATTCTACAGTTATGGGGAAATGGACATCCAGAAAGAAGCAAGGACTTTCCAAGGTTACATATCAGAGCCAGTGCTGGAGTTATACCGGAGCCTGAGCTCTTTCCACTTCTCACATTACTTGATCCTCTCAAATGGCTGAGTTATAAAGGCCTCATGGTTGCAAGGGGCTGGTCTCTTCAGGGAACCCTTTCATTTTCAACCAACTCCTGGTTGGTCTGGAGTAGCTTCCTGCTAGCCAGGGGACTACAACACCTTTTTGATCCAAAGCATAGGGGCCAGGTGAAATTCTTTTCCTTCATGGACTGTTTAATTTTATGTCAACCTGACTCATCTTGGATGCCCAGATGAAACATTATTCCTGGGGGTGTCTGGGAGCATGTTATCATTTGAATTAGCACACTCAGAAAATGAGACTGTCCTCTCCAGTGTGGGAGGGCATTACCCTATATCCAGGGCCTGAGTAGAACAAAAAGTGGAAGAAGGAAGAACTCACCCCCTTTTTTTCTGCCTCACTACTTGAACTGGGACTTCTTATCTCCTCTTTTTCTACCCCAGACTGAAGTTTTGCACTATTCCCCTGGTTGTTGGGTCTTTGGAACTGGACTAAATTTCCTGGATCCCTGGCTTGCAGATTACAATGTTGGAACTTCCTACCTCCATAATCACATGAGCCAATTTCTTGTAATAAAGCCTCTCTCTCTCCTCCCCACCCCCAGCCCCCCCCAAATATAAATACAAACATAGATATAGATCTTATTTAGTTGGAGAACCTTAACTGATACAGTGGTGTGACCCCTTCCTGTTTATTTGAAATCCCTTGAAACTCCGTGAATAGTGGATGAGAAACCAACTGAGGAAGCCAATCCACTGTCTCCACCAACAGAACATTCCCCACCCAACATCTCAGGTGTATACCCCAGCACTCTGCCTATGTCTATATCTAGAATCTGGTTCATCTATGAATTTATCTTCCTTATGTAATTCATATTTTTCTTTGTCAATACAGCTACTCTGATATGTGCAGCAGAATTTCTTATAGTAGGATTGAACCACGTTTGTTCATCTAGAGCCAAGCTTTTAGGTTTGTTCATATTTTTTGTTGATTCCATTGACAAGGCCTCTCAGAACAACTTCAGACAATGAGGGTGGTAACATTACTCTCCTCTTCCTATTTCAGAGTCTTGGTACTGAGTGGGTGTAAGTGACATTACATATTATTTATCTTATGAAGGATTTTTATCAAATTCCTTTTTGACATTGATCAGGATACTCATATTTCTCCCTCCTGACTTATTTAAACAATTGTAATAACAGATTTTATAATACTGAATCAGTCTTCTTGACTATTGAGTAGTCATCATGAAATAGTCTTTTAACATATTGTTCCATTTAATTTGCCTGTATTTGACTTCATGTTTTTTTTTTTTTATAAGATTTATTTTATTGGGCCTCCCTGGTGATGCAAGGGATTAAGCACAGCACTGTGAAGCTATCTGCAGCCTCTGCAGCGTGAGTTCGATCCCTGACCAGGAGCTACCCACATGGCGCAGCAGACCTCTCCTGTGGCACCCGCTGCTCCTCTCAGCAGTGTATTTCAGTCAGTCTGCCTGTTCTGCTTCCCACTCTGTTTCTGGTGAATCCTCTCACCCCCCGTACCTCTATCACACCACACCCACCACCAAGATACCCATAGGTCTCTATCATAATCTTGGTCCTTCCATTTTAAAAAGTCTATTTTTCTAGCCACATCTTATTCATAAAAAATTAGTAATTTATATTTTCTTAGAAAATTGTCTATTTTAATTCAAATATTAAAATTCCATTCCCATTATTGTTTATTTGCTTTTATTTCTCTTTTCCTTAATTAGAGATTACAGTTGGTTTTTCAAGGAATTTGCTCATAATTTTATTTATTCTATTTTGTGTATTTACCTTTACTATTACATCTGCTAATTGGATTAATTGGTTAATATCCCCATTCTGTCTTTTTATATTGAATGATGAGTTTATTTTTGTTTTTCTTTTTTTTAATATATATTTTTAAAGATTTTATTTATTTTTATACAAGAACTGAGGTACAGGCCAGATGAGCAGGAGGGTGAGAAGATTCACCAAAGACAGAGTGGGGAACTGAACAGGCAGACTGATGAAATACACTGCTGAGGGGAGCAGCGGGAGAGTCAGGAGAGGTCTGCTACACCATGTGGGTTGCTCCCTGGCCAGCCAGAGATCGAACTTGTGCTGCAGGGAGTGCTTGTGCCACCAGGGAGGCCCCTAAAACAAAAACATTTAAACTTAAGAATTTTTTTACCAGAGGAAAGCTTTAGCTATTCTCCAGAAATGATCTGAACAATACAATTAGATATAAAATTCCAGTGTATAACCTTTTCCCTTCAAACTCTTTGGATGTTACATAATTTTCTTCTTGAGTGTATTTCGGAGAACTGATGGAATTTGATTTGTTTTTCATTCTAATGTAATTTGTCCTGCTCTGATTAGCCTGTAGAAGTTTCCTTTTATTCCTATGGCACATAGTTTGACCTTAATAAATATATATTGATTGGATGGCTGAAAAATTTTGACAGATTATATCAAATTGTACATCTGATTTAGTGTTGTCTGGTATTCTGTAATCCCTTTTGATCTGAAAACGGCAGTGTTTGTTCTGTTCAGGGACATATTTTCTTTGATGATCACTTTTCCATCTGCTCTGTGCCTCCTCTTTGGTATTCCTACTAATATCTGGATTCATCATTCAAGTCACTTTTATTTTCTCTGTTCTCCTCTTTTGAGTTCTTGGAGAATTCCTTGGGCTTGTCTGCCAATTTACACAGACACAGTCTCTATGGAGATTTCAAATTCAACAATTGAATTTTATATTCCAAAACAATCTCCCAACTCCTTGGCTTCCCTTTGCATAGCTGCAACTAACATTTCTCTGTTCTCATGTCACTCAGTCTTTCTGCAGAATGTGACATGGATTACTACCTCCTGTTTCCCTGAATTTCGTTTTCTTCTCCTGGATACTTTGACATTACACTCTCCTGAGTTTCCCCCCACCTCCTATGCCCAGTCTTTGTTAGTCTCCTTTGCTGGCTCTTCCTCTGTTCAATTTTTTTAAAAAAGATTTATTTATTTTTGCATACAAGAACTGAGGTGTAGGCCAGAGGTGTGGGAGGGGGGTGACAGGATTCACCAGAGAAGGTGGGGAGAAGAACAGGTGGATTGACTGAAATACACTGCTGAGGGGAGCAGCGGGCGAGGCAGAAGAGGTCTGCTGCGCCATCCCCTGGTCGGGGATCGAACTCGTGCTGCAGTGGCTGCTGATAGCTTCATAGTGCTGTGCTTAACCCCTTGTGTCACCAGGGAGACCCCAAACTATGCTTTTAATGCATTATGTTCTAAAGTGTCCCAGGTAATGAAGACTGACTTTCTTTGGATATTTTACTTAGTGGTCATTCTAAGGTATATCTGGGAATTGTTACGAGAGTTTGGGGTCAGCCGGAACAAATCGGAAGATTGACATCATGATCTCTCCTCACCTCCAGTGCAGATGGGCTAGTAAAAATGAAAAAACTAGATCCCACAGAAGAATACTGACTTCCCTAAGTTTACAGCATGAAAACTCACCTGGAGATCAGAACTTAACACCCAAGCTGTTTCCTGTCAATCTTTCTTCTTAATAAACGCTAAACAAGATTCTTAGAATTCTGAAGTCCACCCCCACCTTTTGTTTCACAGCCCAAACTCCTCTTGACCAGAACGTGTTTGCACTTTTCCTCTCCAGTACACATAATCCCTGGTCCTGATTTCACGGGAAACACTCCTTGGGTTTCCCCATCTATCTTGTCTGCTTCGCAGGAACTACGCATGGAGAGAGAAAATCAGAGTTAGGAACAGAACTGGGGGACAGGAAAGAAATGTTGAGCCACAAGATCCGGACCACAGGGTCCAGAGCCTGTGCTTGGGGTGATAGAAATCGGGCCTGACAACAGCCAGAGTCATGGGGTGGACGCACCCATCACCCTGTCCGTTCCTGTTCCTCCCTCGGTCATTTACACAAAGCACTAACAATGCTGAGATGGCATGACTTAATCGTGCATAACAAAGAAACAGCACCAAGTGTCTTGGTTGGATGCTAGAAATCTTTAAAGAACTCTCAAGTAGGATCAGGAGGCCTACCTTCTAAGCTTGGCTCTGCCACTGACCAGCTGTGTGGCCAGGGGCAAGTTGGCACACTTCTCAGACCTTTGTTTCTCCAAGGAGTTAATCAGTGACTTGCCTAGCCTCATGGGATTCCTTGAAGACTAAAAGAGGAGAACAAAAGTG
The DNA here is from genome assembly GCF_014898055.3 of Talpa occidentalis. NCBI lineage: Eukaryota > Metazoa > Chordata > Mammalia > Eulipotyphla > Talpidae > Talpa > Talpa occidentalis. The sequence continues at coordinate 52,781,105 of NW_023605083.1, forward strand.
ACCGTGCCTTGGAAGTGGCAATGCGGCGCAAAGATGCAGGGGTTATTGCCACTGCAGAGCTAGATCAGACAGATAGCAGCTTGGGCTTCCAGCCCTTGTGACAAACGGTCACGGGAAAGACTTATATGCTCTCTTCCACCATATCAAGACTTGTTCCATGGAGGGATTTGGGCAGCAGGAAAACAGAATCTAGGCTGGGGTTGCTTCCAGCCTTATTTGCTGACTTTTTTGGGTGCACGGTGCCGGGAGTCAGTAGCACGGACCCTACCCTGCCACAAACGAGCTGTGTACTCTGCCCTCCTCTGAGCCTCTCTGGGCCTTGACTCTCTCTTAAATTCTGAGGTCACATCATTATTTTGAATGCAGGGAGTGGCATTCGTCATGAGGCTGGGGAAGGAGGGAAATGGGAAAAATAAGCCTGCTAAGTACCAAGTCCTTCCCATGACATGTTTCCTTTTATTCACTGGGCCCATGATTGTGCCAAGCTCTGCACAGATGCTGAGGCCAGCCAAAAACAAAACATTGAGCTGGCTTTCTGGGTGTTCTACTGAAGCAGGAGAAAGAAGCATGAAGCAAATATTCATACTTACAGAATGATGGTTGTGGAAAAGGCTAAGAAGGAAAAGAAGAGCTATCAGGAGGGACCAACATGGTTTATTACAGACAGACAAGGAGGAAGCCAGCTAAATGGGAACAGACCTGTTCAAAAGGAACAGGTGTGAAGGCCCTGAAGTTGAAGAAGAGCAGAATGGCCAAGGGAGACTGCGGGTGTGTGCAAGGTGTGGACTTTTGTTGGTGCTGATGCTGAGGGACTGGTCAGATCCTTTTTTACAGGCCGGGATGAGAAGCAGATGTCTTGATCCCCATCTTGGCATCTCTTTATTTTAGAGGATGAGCTTCACTAACCCAGATCTTCTGAATACAATTAAAATTTCTTATTTTCTGGACAATTTGATTGATCACATTCAACCAATTCAATAAACATTCACTGTACTCCATCTCAGAAAAACAGAACCAAAAAGTAGCACTTTGTCCCTGTCCCTCTGGTCCCCTTCTGGAGGGCAGGCTGGGGAGAGGACAGCAGACAGGCACTTCATTAACTCTAAACCAAGACAGGCTGAGATGAGTGCTTGAGCAGAAAGGCAGGGCTCAGACTCATGAACCAGATCTGACAGTTACAGGAACTTGTTAGGTTGATGGCTACATCTTTTTTTTTTTAAAAAAAAGATTTATTTATTTATACAAGAACTGGGGTACAGGCCAGATGTGTGGGAGGGTGAGAGGATTCACCAGAGACAGAGCAGGGAGCAGAACAGGCAGACTGACTGAAACACACTGCTGAGGGGAGCAGCGGACCAGTCAGGAGAGGTCTGCCTCGCCCTGTGGGCATCTCCACAGCTGGTGGGGATCGAACCGGCACTGCAGAGGCTGCGGACAGCTTCATAGTGCTGCACTCAACTGCCTGCGCCACCAGGGAGGCCCTGATGGCTACATCCTTGAAACATTTGTTACATCCATTGGGAGAGTTTTCAGGAGAAAGTATAATCTAAGCTGAGCCTTGGACAGTGACTCAATCTTTTATATTACTCCCCCCCCCCAGCTTTATTTTATTGTATTTATTTATTTTATTTTTGTGTAGAACTGTAGGCCAGAGGTGCTTGGGGTGAGAGCATTCTCCGGAGACAGAGTGGGGAGCAGAACAGGTGGATCTACTGAAATATGCTACTTAGGAGAGTAGCCATATGTGGGTGAGTTCCCTAGCCACGGATCAAACTCAGGCCGTAGCAGTGATAGCACTGAGATGTAACCCTTAGGCCACCAGGGAGACCCTTTACCTCTCAATTTTAAAGTAACTGTGCTCCTTAAGGAAAATGTGGGCACTACATCAGAGATCAAATAAGAGGTTGGAAACCATGCTTAATCCCAAGAAGGTACTGTAAACATTTTCTCCCTCTGCAGAAGGTTTCTTACCTATGTTGGCCACCAGTGAAATCATGGTATAGAGACAATTTGGCAGTGCTGTTTTTTTTTTTTTTCCTAAGTCAAGAGTCTTACCCCATGTCATTAACTAGTCTTAGAGAATGAGATATTGGATGGCTGCTCGGTGTGCGCTCCTTTGGATTTGTATAACCATTTCCCTATCATCAGATATTTTGGTACTTTCCAAATTTGTTGCTACTATGAATAATGCTGAAATGAGTTTCTTTGGACATAAAACTTAGGATGGCATCTGTGTATTCCCTTAGGGTAGATGCTGTGGAGTAGAATTCCTGGGAAAAAGAGTGTGAACCTTTCTCTGCCTTTGGAGACCCACTGATTGATCACGCCCCCTCCAGAGACATAGAAGCTCTCCTACCTCACAGCACACTTGCCAACGCTATTTTCTTTTAAAATATCTTTGCCATTTGATGGGGAGAAAAGTGCTCTCTTGTCTGCTTTTTTGATTGAAGATGAGTCTGATTTTTATCAGCGGAGGTGGGGCCTTGGGGAGGTAGAGAAGGGTGCAGAGAATGATTTCAGGAAAGGCTGGCCTGACTCCACCCCAGCCCCGTGGAAATATCTAGAATATTTAAGGGAATTGCATGATGCCTGTCTCATGTCATTGGTCACTTCTCTGTTATCTTGGGTACTTAGGATGACCTAGTTCAGGACACTTCCAACCAGAGGGAGAACAGCTGCCTAGAACATAACTCTCTCTGTCCCAGAACGCCATGGGAGGCCAAAGTCCCTCTCAGCCTCACACACTCTCCCACTCTACCCCTAGAGCATATGATTCTCCCCCCAACAACTTCCCTGGTGAGAGAGGGACTCTACTTTTATCATCTCTGTGAAAGTGAAATATGGTGGGAAGAAGAAATTCTTGGGCTTTCTGGAGGTGATGACCTCCCCATAAGAACATACCTCTCGCAAAGGATCTCCTTCATCCTTCTCCAGAGAAAAGGAAACACAAGAAGAAGCACCTCGTGCAGAGCCTCAACTTCTACTTCATGGATGTGGATTGCCCAGGATGCTATAAAATCTTTACCATCTTCAACCAGGAACAGCACACGGTTGTGTTTGTGACTGTCCTGCTATCCTCTGCCAGCCTAGAGGAGGAAAAGCAAGGCTCACAGAAGAACACCCCTTCAGATGGAAGCAGCTCTAAAAATACCCTGAAATCACGATGAATAGGAAACCATCCCAATAAACATATTTTGGATTAAAAAAAGAAGAAAAAAGAAATAAAATAAAAAGTTCCTGGGAAACACCTTCAGAAACAGGACTTCACATGGCATAAACTGGCTCAGCCTTTTTGAAGGGCAACTTAGTAACATGTCTCAAATTGTAAAATGTGAATGGTCTTGAGCTCAGTCACTTTCCTCTTAAGAAAGTGTCAGAGAAGATAAACAGATAAGAATACAAGGACATGTGCACAGAAGTGTGTACAGAAGGAAGTATTGTTGGCAATAGTGAAAAAAAATGGAACCAATTTAAGGGGGCATCTTCTACTTGTCTGAGAGATGGAGACATGAGGGATTTCGTGGACATCTGGGTAGAGGAAGAGGCCAATACTTGTTGAGAGAGCAAACTGGGAAATATTCGGAAGGCCCCCCTGTCAACACCCAGGAGGAGCTTTCTCTCCCAGCTTACTCTTGACAACTTGCAAGGCAAAGTCTGCTGATGCCTAAGTCCGCCATCACACAGTATAGGAAGGGTGCCAGGCCAGGCGCTTCCATCTGTGTCCGTCCACATTTCGAGAAAAGAAGTTGTTCTGTTAGGAGCACTGGGCCTGTCTGGGAGTAGAGCCTCCAGCTAGTAAGGTGGGTAATAAAACAGAGGGCATTTCAACTTGTCTTGAGTCAGACTAGCTCATTATCACACAGGAATCATCCCTCCAGCCCCTAATGACAAGTAGACAGGAAAACATTGTGGTGTGTCTTTTACGCAATTCAAAAAATCCTAATCAGAAAAAAAAAATCCTAATCAGGAGGCCAACCAGACAAAGTGTCCATCTCAGGGAAAGACATCTTGGAAAGAAGTGAAGAACACATTAGAAAATATTTCATCCCTGGGCCTCCCCGGTGGCACAGCGGTTGAGCGCTGGACTGCGAGGCTGCCCGCAGCCTCTGCAGCACCAGTTCGATCCCCGGCCACCAGTGAGGGTCCCACATGGCATGCAGACCTCTCCTGCCGTGCCCCAGTGCTCCCTTCAGCAGTGTACTTTGTCAGTCTGCCTGTTCTGCTCCCCAGTCTGGCTCTGGTGAATTCTCTCACCCTCCCACGCTTCTGACTGTACCCAGTGCTTGTATAAATCAATCAATCAATCTTTAAAAAAAAAAAAAGAAAATATTTCATCCCTAATAACAGCAAGCTTGGAAAGCATATGTCACTTCTTCATTATTCAGAAAGCATGTAGTGAGTGTCTGCCTGGAGCCTTGGTGAGCAAGGCATGCAAGACCCCTGTCCTCATGGACCTCATCTTCTGGGGGTGGGGGATGGGGCAAGGATAACAAACGAGAAAGCAAAGGACCATGTCTGTGAAGCAGAGACTGTGAGCCCAGACTTGGTGACTGCGAAGGAGCAGGACAGCAGAGTGGGGGTTCTGGAGAAAGGCCCTGAATAAGGGGTCGGACAGGGCCAGTGTGATTTCCTTGCAGAGCTGGGGGGACTGTGGGCCCAGGGTCTTGAAGGGTCTGATTCAATCTAAGAGCAGTTGGGAATTATTAATGAGTTTCAAATAGGAGAGGAACGTAAACAATACAGTGATTTTTTTTTTTCCCTGTAACTGCTTTTTTGGATTTTGTTGTTTGTATTTTTAGTTACTGGGTATTTTTTAAAAGTTGAGATATCATGGCTACATGTAACATTTACCCTTTAAAGGTGTACATGTCAATTGTTTTTACTATTTTCACCCAAGGTTGTGTCACCGTTCCCATGCTCTACTTCCAGATTGTTTCGGCACCCTAAAAATACTCCATACCCTTTTATATTGCTCCCCATTTCCCATTTCCCCTGATTCCTGGCAACCACTAATCCCTTTTTTTGGTTGTTGTTCCTATGGGATTTGCCTATTCTGGGTCCCGCATGGCGCGCAGACCTCTCCTGCCGCCCGCTGCTCCCCTCAGCAGTGTACTTCGGTCCTTCTGCCTGCTCTGCTCCCCGCTCTGGCTCTGGTGGATTCTCTCACCCTCTCGTGCTTCTGACTGTACCCAGTGCTTGTATGTATAAACAAACAAACAAATAAATAAATAAATCTTTAAAAAAAAAATGGAATCTTGTATTAGTGACCTTTCTTACTGGCTTCTGTCACTTAACATGTTTTCAAGTCCATGCAGGTAGCAACATGCATCAATACTTCATTCCTTATTATGGATGAATAATACTCCAGTGTGTGGATTTACCAAATAAAATTGAGTTGCTTAAAAGAGATTCGAAAGAATGCTGCTTTGAACATTCATGTGTGTCTGTGAATGGACATGAGCACTAAACGTTCTCTGCATCTCTCAAGCCTTCAGTTAATGTCCAGGGTTAAAAAAAAAGTTGATTCTGACTGTTTTGGCCAGTATTTTCATTGATTGTACAGAGAGGACTTTTAGAGGTCCTTACTGTGTCATTTTGCTGATGTCACTCTGGATCACTTCATTTTAAACCTTATATTAGACTTTGATGAATCAAAATGAATTTAATCTTAAAGATAAGTGACCCTGAGGTTTGTCTTCTAGATCTCTGCTGCGGTCAGCACATTGCCCATGTCTTTTATGAAATGTATTGTTTCTAGTGGGCCACATGTTGAATGAAATAAGGAGTCAACTAAGCAAGTTAGACCTTTAATAAATTTCTACATAGGGCTCCAGGGCAGGCAACAGAACAGTTGTATTTCTTAGAGAGGTGGCAGAGTTTTTTTTTTAGTGTAAGCAGTGGGATAGGGAATGAACTGTGAGTTGCTGAGTCCAGCTGGTAGCCCTGTGTGGTCTTGCAATATTCTTCTATGTCTTGGATCCCCAGCTTGATAATTCATCATGGCCAGGGGGCCCCAGCAGCCACCAGGGAAGGCCATGTGTTGCCAAAGTGATTGAGACACTTGTTTGCACATGCCTTTGTTCATCATATCTTCTATAGGCTTTCTGTCCAGGTAGGTTGGAGACAGTGTCATCCAGTAGGAGAGGGATATAGGATTTGTCCTCTCCTAATCTGTTGCCCCTGGGAGATGGGATCTGATCACCTACTTCTCCTGGATTGGCAGGAAGCAGAACTTTTCATGTCCATTTGGAAGATGAAGGAGCTGAGGTCGATGCTCTTGGTGTTCCAGTTTCCAACCGTCTGTAGATGGCCCCATAGCACAGTGCAGTTTATCCAGGATCAATGACGAGTCCTATTTTTGGCCAGTTGAAGAATTCTGGCTCATCAGAGGTAAATGAGAGAGGCTTTGGGGGACTGAGTTGATGGAGATGGGTGGGAAGTATGAGGGACTGCCCCTGGGAGCTAAGAGGTTCTCAGGCTGCACTGAAGTAATGCCTACGAGGGTGAGTGTGCTACTCACTCTGGCCACACCAGACTATCCTTGGGGTGTTTTGTCCTGGAGTATATCTGGGGGGTCTAGTGGGGAGCATGGCCTGGAATCTACATTGTATTAGACCAAGTGATGGCTTTGGTGTTGTTCAGTTTGAAGAACATACTCAAGGCACCTGGGCATTGCCTACTGGTCTCCAGGACTGTCCTGGGGCAGAGAGAGCAGGTCTGTGAGGTCTCCGAGGGTAGCCAGGCCAGGAGGAAGCCTCAGGGGCAGCCCGCAGTGCAGCTTTGGAAAGGCCTCTGTGCAGGCTGAGTGTCCATGAAGCCAGCTTGGGTCCCTGTCTCCAGGTATGATCTCCTAGTCTGTCTAGGAGGTCAGCTCAAGAGAATTCCAGAAAACAGTTTGCATGACGTCTGAAATGATGTCCTCTCACAAAGCTGTTAGAGCTTCTGGGTGCGGTGTCTTTAGGTCTACCTCACCTTCACCCCAGATCTCCGAAGGGCAGGCTATTCTTCCACCAGCATAACCTGAAACTCAGACATTTTCCCAGAAGACTACCCTTCACCTCCCCTCTCCATCAGTCAATGCAGCGTCAGTCACTAGGGCCTAAGACCACCTCAAAATTTCTCTCTCATCTGGCCCTGTTTTTCCATTTCACTGCCACCGTCTTAACTCAAATCGTCATCATTTCTTGTCCTGGCCGTGATTACAACTTCTGGTCTGTCAGTGGCAATCTTGACTGATCAACCTTAAATGCAAACTGAGCATTTTAACATCTTGTTTGAAATAGTTGCCATCTCTGCTAAATTTGCAGGCTAAAGCATGGCCGCTTTGACATGACATTCACCCCACGTCTGGGCTCACTGTTCTCCCAGGTAGTCCAGGCTCCAGCCACGCCTCACTACCACCCTGCCTTTGTTTATGCTGATCTTTCTAATGTTCCCTTTCCTAGCTTGGCTTTTGTTTGTTATAGAGCACTTTTAGGTTTATAGAAACATTGATCAGAAAGCAGGAGAGTTCTTACATGCACCTACCTCTCGATTTCTCCTATTATTTACATCTTGTATTGGTGTGGTGTGTTTGTCTCAATTGATGGACCGATTTTGGTACATTACTAAGCCCATAGTTTATATTAGGATTCCCAATTTGTTGTACATTTTTTTTTTTTTTTTTTTTTTTTTAAAATATTTATTTATTTATTTATTTATTTATTTGTTTATACATACACTGGGTACAGTCAGAAGTGCGGGAGGGTGAGAGAATTCACCAGAGCCAGAGCAGGTAGCAGAACAGGCAGAAGGACTGAAGTACACTGCTGAGGGGAGCAGTGGGCAGCAGGAGAGGTCTGCGCGCCATGTGGGACCCTCGCCCGGTGGCTGGGGATCAAACCAGCGCTGCAGAGGCTGCAGGCAGCTTCGCAACACAGTGCTCAACCACTGTGCCACTGGGGAGGCCCTTGTTGTACATTTTATGGATTTTTTTTTTTTTTTTTTAAGAGGCACGTATTTTATTTATTTATTTATTTGTTTGTTTGTTTATACATGCACTGGGCACAGTCAGAAGTGCGGGAGGGTGAGAGAATTCACCAGAGCCAGAGCGGGGAGCAGAGCAGGCAGAAGGACCGAAGTACACTGCTGAGAGGAGCAGCGGGCGGCAGGAGAGGTCTGCGCGCCATGTGGGACCCTCCTCCGGTGGCCGGGGAGCAGCTGGGGATTGAACCAGCGCCTTGGAGGCCGCGGGCAGCTTCGCAACCCAGCGCTCAACCGCTGCGCCACCGGGGAGGCCCCATTTTATGGATTTTTGACGAATGTATAATGACATGTAGCCACCATTTCTGTATCATATAGGATAATATCTCTGCTCCACAAAAGCCCTTGTGCCTCACCTGTTTACCCTTCTCTTTAATCCCTCCCAACTTGTAGAAGCCACTTTTTAAGCATGGCATTTCATATGTCAAAATCAACCCATCCTTTGGGGGTATTAAAAAGATTTATTTTATTTATTTATGCACACAAGAACAGGGGTATAGGCCAGAGGTGTGGGAGTATGAGCACTCACCAGAGACTGAGTGAGGAACAGAACAGGCAGACTGACTGAAATACACTGCTGAGGGGAGCAATGGGTGAGACAGGAGAAGTCTGCTGCGCCATGTGGGTGTCTCCCTGGCTGGAGATTGAACTCATGCCATAGTGGCTGCAGATAGCTCCATAGTGCTGAGACTTAACCCCTTGCGTCACCAGGGAGGTTTTATGCAGATGTCTCCTCCAGGAAGTCTTCTCTGATTCTTTCAGTTGAAAACATCTACTCTTCTCTGTTTAACAATCAATAGCATAAATGACACATCTTTTTTTTTTTTAATTTTAAAGATTTATTTATTTATTTAAGCACTGGGTACAGTCAGAAACGCGGGAGGGTGAGAGAATTAACCAGAGCAGAGCAGAGCAGGCAGAGGGACCGAAGTACACTGCTGAGGGGAGCAGCGGGCGGCAGGAGAGGTCTGCACGCCATGTGGGACCCTCCTCCGGTGGCCGGAGAGCAGCGGGGGATCAAACCGGCGCTGCAGAGGCCGAGCGCAGTTTCGCAACCCAGCGCTCAACCGCTGCGTCACTGGGGAGGCCCATAAATGACACATCTTTTCTATACTGGGTACTTTACCAGTTCCCCCTCTCTCTTGTCTATGCACCAACCCTGCTAGATCGATTTAAACATACGGATAAAGAAACATAGGCTTATGTTTTCAAATAACTTCCTAAGGACACACAAGATCCCTGTGACACGAATGCAGGTCTGCCTGACACCAAACTGCCCAGAGTCCTTTTGCTAAGTCCTTGACCTCATTCACTGTCTGCCCACCCCTCTAGAAGAGAACTTGAAGTGAGGAGCCATTTCCAATTCATCTGTGGGTCCTAAGAACCCAGCACAGGACCCCAAATAGGAGTTCAAGAGAGATGTAAATGGACTGAAAAATAATTTATTGGAATTCTACAAGCTAGAAGCACTGAAGAAAAAAAAATCAGGAGTCATCGCACTATCCGCAAGAAAAGATTTTTGCTCCATATGCTGCCCAGAGTCCCTGGGTCAAGCCTCTTGAGCACACACGTTATTCTAGTGGGAATGACCTGGGGTGTGAGTGTGTGTGCCTGTTATTGTGAGAGATCCATCTCCCCCTGCATCGCAAACATCCTCCCCACATCTAGGACATTCTTAAGAGGGAAATGGGCTGCTTTCATCTCATCCTGGAGACAGTTGGAGAGGCCTGGCCTCCCACTGGACTCTGCTGAGTCGGGCCAGGCCCTGAGTGAGCTCACGTGTGTACACTTGAGCTTCAGCGCCTTCTCTTCCGTGATCACACCACCAGATGCATAGCTCTCCTCTCCGCTAATGCAATTTATATGTCTGAGCATGAACAGAGGATTTGTGAGCCTTCAAGGCTGTGGCTTTGGAAATTACCTCGACAGGTTGGGGCTGCTGGTTAGAGATCTGGGGGTTTAGGGAACTTCAGGGGAATTATTTTCAAAGGTGCTGAGGTTTCTTCTGGCAGGAGGAAGAGCATATTCCCCCAGGCCCTTCCTAAGTTTCCTTTAAAAACAGACTCAATAAGACTTTCTGGTTTAACAATGAGTATGACAGGAGTTACATAAGGTGGTAGAATAAAGACTCATTTAACAGATCGGCTGGCTAGAGAGGTGAGGGGGAATGAGAGCTTGTTGTGGCCAGACTTGGGTATTACCAGTTGGGGGAGTGTGGGCACGTTTTAAAACCTCAGCCTCAGCTCCTACATGGTGACATTGAGAGAGGTGAAAAATGTGCATGCAGAGGTAGTGTCTCATATTGAAAAGATCACAGGTTTCTGTGTTCAAAGACCATAAGTGGCCTCGGGCAGGCAACTCGACCCTTCTGAGCCTCCTTTCCATCACTTGTAAATCATAATAACAACCAGCAGGATTGTTTTGAGGGACTAAATGGAATAATGCGTAGTAAGTGGCAGACTAGAGCCTGGCTCCCAGTGAGGGCTCCATGACTTCTGCATGCCTGTGGCTCTCTGCTGGCACAGCTGCAATCTACCTACCACCATGCCTGGGAGCCTCCTCACTCAAGGGCCACTCCTGCCCCCCATCATCCTCCTTGACCATTAACCACAAGACTGCTGACTGGCTCCCCACATGCAGGGACCATATTGCCTCTCATCCCAGCCTGGAAAATGGTCTATCTGCACCGTTCTGTCCGGACATTTTCCCCTTTGTGCAAAAGAGAAAATCCACGTTTGTCCTCACCTTCCACCTCTCCAGTCTTATTTTCTCTTCCTTGAAGCAGATGTTGTACTGCAGCATCAAATCCAGTGTCTGTAGCTCCAGTTTCAAGCACTTCTTGCCCATATTTCTTGCTCTGTATCATTATTGATCTTTCTCCTGCCCAAGATGAGAATAGTTTTCATAGTGAATTTTGAAAATGATGGTTTCTTGATCTAGTTTAAGAAATAATTGTATGGACAAACAAAATAGCAATTTTTCCCTTTATGCCTTGAAAGTCACCTGAATTTGGCCCCAGATTTATTTACTGATTTCCTATGAGCCAGCTGTAGTGATAGAATGATCAGAACATTGTATTTCTTTATCATTTTCCTGTGCCGGGTTGCAGGCTGGGAAAATGATAGATGCCTAAAATTGATCAGAGTAATCGATGCTACGTGAAGTATTTACACACAATGGATGTGTCGTCTGCCAGGTGTGAGTGTTGGCAACGCGTGCCTGTTTAGAAAGCCCCTGAGACCCCGTTTGTATCAGTGACTAATGTCTGTGCACGGGGCTGTTCTCAGTGTTTCTGTTCCAGACCACCTTTCTCCATTACTTCCTCGTTCATCACGAGCCTTGTTGCTCCTTCCTACATAACAAAATTTGGGTTTTATTCAATCTTCTTTCTTCTTGACCTCTGTCGATTTATGGGTTTTTTTCATTTTGCATTTTCAACTGGCTTCCCATCTTGCCTCTCTCTCGAATTTAAAACTTACTTGTTTCTGGTGCTCTCTTGAAGCTCTGACTCCCACTACTGCATCTACAATATAAGCTCTAAACCCTGTTGGATGACATTTAGAATCCTCCCCAGTCTGGTCCCAGCTGATGCTTTACAGCTATGCACCTTACAGACGACAACCAGCACTGGATGAGGACATTTTTTAAAAAAAGATTTATTTATTTATGCATACAAGAGCTGGGGTACAGGCCAGACATGCAGGGGGTGAGAGGATTCGCCAGAGACAGAGTGGGGTACAGAACAGGCAGAATGACTGAAATACACTGCTGAGGGGAGCAGTGGGCGAGTCAGGAGAGGTCTGCTGTGCCATGTGGGTTGCTCCCTGGCCGGCCAGGGATTGAACTCATGCTGCAGAGACTGCGGATTGAGTCATAGTGTGGTGCTTAACCCCTTGGGCCACCAGGGAGGCCCCAAGGACATTTTTTAAAAAACATTTATTTATTTATGCATGCAAGAGCTAGGGTGCAGGCCACAGATGTGGGAGGTGAGGGGATTCACCAGAGACAGAGTGGAGAGCAGAACCGGTAGATCTACTGAAATACACTGCTGAGGGGAGCAGCAGGCAAGACAGGAGAGGTCTGCTGCGCCATATGGGTGACTCCCTGGCTAGGGATTGAACTTGTGCTGCAGTGGCTGCAGATAGCTTCATAGTGCTGTGTCGTAACCCCTTGCACCACCAGGGAGGCCCTGGATGAGGGCATTTTTATAGGTGACAAAAACCCAGTTGACTAGCTTATACCCACAAGGGTCTTTATTAAAAGTCCCCAGAGATGTGCCCATAGCCCCTCCTGGGGAGCTCTTGGACAGGTATTTGTATCTCCCAAACCATCTGTGACTCCCACCCCTCCATTATGGCTTTCCTTTAATTGCTGCTTGTCTTCTGGGTGGCTTCTTTCTCTCCTGCAGACAGGTTTTCTCTACATCGTAAAGAAGGCGGCCACTGTCAGCGTAGCTCCTCAGTGGCGAAAGCATGCAATTGTGTGGGGCGGGGCTCTAACCCATGGGCTTAGGTCTCGTCCTTGGACCAATCGCCAGGCCTGGAGCCTGGGGAGTTGTAAGTGGCCCAGTTGGCGTGGCCCAGTTGGCATAGCCCAAGTCTGTGGTCAGGAGGGCACTGTGAGCTCCTAGAAGGGAGGAGGGATGTGCACTGAGCACACAATCCTGTGGTCACTGCCCCCACTCTCTGTGCTAACACATCAGGAAAATTTTACAGAGCACAATGCTTGGTGCCAGGTTCTCAGAGCCCCTTTCACCCAAGGTAACAGTCTGGTGGAGGAAACAAATACCCACCAGGTCACCACTGTGCAGTGGGGCAGTGCGAGAGGGAGACAGACTCACAATGCTCTTGTTCCAGGCCGGAGTCTGAGAACTTAACCTACTCAGTGGAGGAAAATTCTTGGAAGAGCCACAGTCTTGAAGAACAATAGGAGTGAGAAGGTGATGAGGGAGGGAAGGGCATTCCAGGTGAATAACAGCCTGCAGGTGTCAAACCTCGGGTCAGCGCCCAGAGGTTGGACAACTCAGGAAGATCAGGGCACTGAATGTGAGAGGGAGGTGGGATAGGGGGCCACTGTCTTGTTCTTTACCTTTGCTCCCTCCTGGCTGCCATATCGTGATATCCACCGCAGCCTGGAGACCAAGCTCGGAAGCCATCCTACCGTTTTGAACTTGTGAGCGGCGAATACCAGCTTCCTCAGGGATCCTGCAGCGTCTGGCAGGTGCCTGCCTGTTAGACTGTTCTGCTCCCTCGCAGTTATTTATTTACACATCTGAGCTCCTTTACTACATCAGAAGATCTTTGAATGTAGGAACCTTGCCCTAAACATCCTTCTCTCTCACCAAGCACAGCTTAGCACAGGGCCTGTTTGGTGTTCCAGACATAATTGCTGAATTGTGATCACTTGGCTAATTGGACACCTTTCTCCCTTGGAGCAACTAGCACAATGACATTTCATGTTTCATGTCTGTGGAAAGAATTTTTAAAATTCTATCAACATTTTTCAACATGACTGGTATTTTTTGTCAGAACACAGAGTTTTATGGATTTTACTGATGATAAACTTGATAAGCATATAGAAAATGCAAGTGATACATAAAAGCCTAAGAATAAATTAAAACCCCACAAGATACCATCTCCCAGTGGCAACTACTGTCAACATTTTAGATAAGAACCTTCCAGACATTTCTCTATAAATCTAGCTATAATTAATATGTATTTTATAAGAAGGTAGTACAAAATACCACAGAAGCTAGACTTCAGAGTAATAAGTTCAAAAGAACTTATCAGTGGAATACAATCTGTTTTTTCTAGATAATCTAAAGGAGTCCTGGATGTTCCCTGGAGATTAAATACCCACTCAGTATTTGCTGCTGGAAAGTGCTGTCTGCCTGCTAGTTTGCTCTTGCTCTCAATCTTGTTCTTATTGAGATATAATTTAAAGGCCATAGCACTGACCTTTTAAAAGTACCCAGTTCACTGCTTGTCAGTATATTCACAGATTGAACAACTATAGGCATGATCTAATTCCAGAGCCTTTTCATCAGTCCCAAAGAACCTCCTTGGCCACCAGAGTGTTCTCTCATTTCCTTGTCCCCACTAGCCTCTGGCAGCTGCTAATCCACTTTCTGTCTCTGGATTTGCCCACGTTGGACCTTTTATATAGATGGAATCATCTAACAGGATGCCTTTTGCGTCTGGCTTCTTTCACTTAGCATCATGTTTTTCAATGTTCGGTGTGTTATACTTCATGCCAGTACTTCATTCCTTTTTATGGGGGAAAATAGGACATTGCATGGATAGATCACAGTTTTCACTCATGCATCATTTCATGGGCATTTGAGTTGTTTCCCATTGGGGCTATTAAGAATAATGCTGCTGTGAACATTCATGTAAAATTTTTTTATTTGAGCATAGTTTTCACTTCTTTTGGGTGTATTCCTAGGAGTGGAATATGTGGGCAATCTGGTAACTCTATTCATCACAGAGGAACTGCTGACTGTTTTCCAAAGTGGCTGCACCATTTTACATTCTCACCAGTGCTGACTGAGTGTTACACTTTCTCCACATGCTCAATAATACTTGTTATTGTCTGTCCTTTTTATTATAACCCTCCTAGGGGTATGAAGTAGTATTTCAATGTGGTTTTGATTTGCATTTCACTAATGACTAATCATGTAATCATGTTTTTATGTTTTTTTTGCAATTTATTTATCTTCTTTGGAGACATGTCTATCCCTTCAAATCTTTTGCCCACTTTTTTTTTAAAGATTTATTCATTTATGCATACAAGAACTAGGGTACGGGCCAGAGGTATGGGGGGGTTAGAGGATTCACCAGAGACAGAGTGGGGAACAGAATAGGCAGATTGATTGAAATACACTGCTGAGGGGAGGAGCGGTCGAGACAGGAGAGGTCTGCTGCACCATGTGGGTTAGCTCTCTGGCCAGGGATAGAACTCATGCTGCAGTGGCTGTGGATAGCTGTGGACAGCTTCATAGCATTGTGTCTTAAGCCCTGGTGCCACCAGGGAAGCCCCTTAGGTATCATTCTAAAAAGTCACCTTATACAAGGTCATGGAGATTGACACTTACGTTTTCTTATAATTGTTCTATAGTTTTAGCTTTTAGATGTTTGTCCATTTTGAGTTAATTTTTGCATATGGTGTTAGAAATGGGTTTGGGGCAGGAGATATTGATAATAGACTAAGCTCTGCGTGGGTTTTCCAGAGAACCCAGGCAAGCCCTTCATGTTCCTAACACCTTGGTTTCGCCATCCATACAGTTGGGAAAGAGAACTGTCAGTCTTGAAGGTGCCTGCCGGCTCTGATGTTGGTGATTTATCATCTGTGGTTTCTTTCAAATGCAAGTCTCATTCACGGGGCTTCTGAGATGTTCTTTCCTATCTTGACAAGCTTGTCCTCTAAGGCAAGTTCTCCTTTGCCAAGTCCACTCAGAACTCATTTCCTGTTCCTGACTCACTCTGCTTGGAAGAATCCCCCTCCCTATAGCGTAGGGTGTGTGTGCTGATGTACAAATCCATTCTGACTGTTGGCAGAGCATCTACTTCTGTTCTCCTGGTCTTTTCAGAGTCTCTGTCTTCAGTCTCTTCTATTTCATCCCTGCCCCTACATTGATGACCAGTGGTGACCTCCTCTTTCTAAAGCATAAATCAGAGTCTGTCACGCCTCTGCTGAAAAATCTTCAATGGCTCCCCTGATCCCCAGGATAAGATTGTTTCTCTAGTCTCCTCCTTTCTATACCCCTCTGCAGTCTGATCGCAGTTCAATTTCTCTACTCATTTGTTTCAGAAGGAATATTCCCTCCTTCTATTCTTTTGCTTAGTCTGTTCCCTCTACTTCTACCCTGAAGGGTAGAGGCCATAAAAAAGAGAAACCTGCATTAAATTATAGTTTTATTACTTTTATATTTGTAAAACCTATTTATTAAGAACCAAGAAGTACAGAAGAGTACAAAGAAGGAAAAATTTTAATGAACCAAAATCTTACTTCCTAGAGATAAAGGTAGGGTAGAAAAGCCATTTTTTAAAAAGATTTATTTATTTATGAATACAAGAACTGGGGTATAGGCCAGAGGTGCGGGGGCTGAGAGGCTTCACCAGAGACAGAGCCGGGAGTAGAACAGGCAGACGAACTGAAATACACTGCTGAGGGGAGCAGCGGCAAGTCAGGAGAGGTCTGCTGTGCCATGTGGGTAGCTCCCTGGTGGGGATTGAACTCGTGCTGCAGTGGCTGTGGATTGCTTCCCAGGTTGGGTCTTAAATCCTTGCGCCACCAGGGAGGCCCCTAGAAAAGCCATTTTTGCACTCAGAGGTAGAGATTGGGAAGTTCCTCACACAGAAGGACATTTCCTTCCAAATGGAGGAAACAGCATGAGTAACAGAATAAAGGGTAGGGATTTCCCACAAGGGCTGTGTCCATCAGCAGAGGCAAGGGCCCTGCCCTCCCTGGAAGGGAACTGGCACAGGGGTTGGTGGAAGTGGATATACAGCTCACCGAGTTGGATGGGGAAGGGGTTGAGGGGTAGGGGGAGTGCTGCAGCAGAATGGGTGCTCCCTCTGCCTGCCCTTTGTCTTGTGACCCACCTGGGCAAGCAGATAAGCTTCACGGATCATTGCATTCTGTGTGTCACTCCTCGGGAATGTAGCGGAGTGCAGCAGTGCAGCCTGCTGTGGAATCTCAATGAGCAAGAGGTCTGGACAGGAACAAGATCATGTCCCTTTTCTCTTCCCCTCTGGTACCACCTTCCCCTCCTCTGACTCCCAGAACCCATGCCATTTCCGCTTGTTCATGGATCTGTAAGACCAAAGGATTATGCTTTGCAGTGACCTTAGGGAAAAAGACCTCTTTGGGTCCTACTGAGACTAAGATTTACCTGAAAGTTCTCCATGCAATATTGGGGCCATAAAGCTTAGAATTTTAAGGTCTTTCTAAAGATGATCAAGCCAGGTCTTTTTGATCCTTCCTTGTTTATTTTTTTAAGTTGTGGCACCCTTTTGTCAAGCAACATCTTCAGTGAAAATCTAATATGGATAACAACAATTAAGAGGCTGCTTTTAGTGAAACAAAAGAAGAAGATTCTACCGAGCTGAGCCTGTGGTCAGCTTACTCCAGGGCCTTGGATTGACTCGTGAAATGGGGATGAGCATGCTTGTCTCCAGGGCTGTTAGGGGGATGAAGTGCTATGAAGCATATAAAGCTCTCAGGACTCCAAATGCTGGAAGGCGCTGAGGGCTCCCTCGGAGTTCACTCTGGGCTCTGCTAGGATGCAGGTGAGCAGGGCCTGGATCCTGGAGGAGGGCCTAGAGGATGCCCAGGAGGCAGGCTGCCATCCTGACAGTTGGTCTTAGCCACTTTCTGGCCCTGGTCAGCAGCTCTCCAATCAACACACTCTTCCTTTCCACAAGTCCTAGATGACCTCCCTGTCTTCTGGACTTACAGGTCACTACAGTCCCACAGTTCCAGGATCACCTTTTATAACAATAGTAGGAACTGGTATTTATTGTTGGAGAGAGGACCATTATCCCACCATTTCGCACTGTGGGAACTGCATCACAGAGAGGGCACTTGATTTGCCCAAGTCATAAATAGCATAGCTGGGATTTGATGCAGGCACTGTTGTGCCGGGACCCATTTCTCATCCCTGAAGTCCCAGCTGCCACGTGTTATTCCCTCAGCCCATGCTCTTTCACCTCACAGAGACTGTGAGAGCTCCCTCATTTTCACTCAGTCTCTTAGGTGCCTCTTATTTTCAAGTCCTTCAAGTCCTCCTCCTTGCAACCTCATCAGCTCCCCAAAGCCAGTTCTGCTGAAAACCCAGCTTCCCCTATCCCAAATGAAAAGAAAAAAAATGTTTGTTTGAAAGCTGATTGTTTTGGAACTATCTGGAAGATCTGCCAAAGTCTTCATCCAGAGAAAATTGCTCCTTTGTTTAGAGAAGTTCCTTCAAGAGGTTTTAGGTGAGAAAGGAGGGTAGGGCTAGGGCAGGAGAGCAGGAGGGTTGAGGGAGGTTACTCCCAGGTCACAGTCCTGTGCACCTCTGGGGGCGCATCACAGTGCTTTGATGACATGAATGCCTGCTCTGGGAATCAGCATGTTGTCATGAAGCGTTTCTCGTCCCTTCCCAACTAGGGAGAGCCTTGGCAGGGCTGGTTACAATGGATGCTTTCCAACTCTCTCCCAGATTTTGAAAGGGAGTAGTCCAACTTCTACCTTAAAATCACACCCACCTATAAAATGCCACTCAGAGTCCTTACCTTGGACTCTGAGGCCCTCTGTGACCAGGCTCCTGCTTCTCCATAGCTCTTCACCCATTAGGATCACAACACTCTACCAAGAGTAGCTTCTGGACTCTCCTCAAACACCAGGCACAGTCCTGACTCACCACCTGCCTTTGCACCTGTGTCCCAGCTGGGCCAGGCACTCTGAAAGAGCCAACCTGCCCCGTAATTTATCATGTCTTTGCCCAACAGTCACCTGGCCAGAAAGCCTCCCCTGACTGCCACACTGAAGCTGCACACTGCCTCTCTCTGACTTCTCACTCTGCTTACATTTTCTTCACAGCCCTGATCATTACCTGATGTCGAAGAGTGATTTCCAAAGAGTCAAAAAACATGACCCTCACTAAGCACCCCATGGGATGTGGCAGAGTTTTATTAACTCCTTCATGAGGGAATCAACAGGAAGACAAAGCTGGTTCAAAAACAGATGATCAATCTCATAATTACATGTGAAACTGACATATATAATCAATGGGAAGGATCTGGGATGGAATGGCCAAGTCAGATTCTCAATTGGTTAATGTCCTATTGCCCAGTAAAACTGCGACCTTTGGGGTTATCTTTTCTTCCAGAGAGAAATCATTTGCCTCTCTGCTGGACAAAAATCTTTTGCAGCATATCAATCTTCTTTAAGTTAATGTTTCACTTCTTAGAGTCTGGGCCTGAATCAATAGCAAATAGTAAATCAAATAAAAGTTACTTTCTGAGAACAGTGCTGTCCAAAAGGACTTTGTACAATCACAGAAATGTTTTCTATCTGCGCCTTTCAAAATGGCCCAAGCCTCATGTGGCAGGTGGGCTCTTGAAATGTGGTAGGTGTGACTGAGAAACAGAATTTTCATATTTAATGATTTAAACTAAATTTTCATAAATTTAATTAACATTAAAATGTATGTTTTCAATATTTTTTCCTGAACTCTGACATCATAGTATTTATCTCTTTGTTTATTGATTGTCTTTCATCACTGCTAGAAAGTAAGCTTTGTGGTAGCAGGGACTTTGTGTTGGTTCTGCATGACCTCAGTAGAATGTGGCAGGTAGAGAATCAGTGATTGTTGAGTGAATACATGAGCGTCAGCAGGCTAGAGTCTTAGCAGAAACCGAAGCTGTAAGGCACTCCCCATAGTAAGTTTGGGTGATGAGCTTTAGCAAGAGTGAGGCCTATGTTTCATTTTCAAGGGTTTTCTTATTCTGGAAAGCAATTCCCTCTGTGACCTTTAGACTTTGGGTAAATGTATGTATACCTGGTGAATAGTTCTGGAGAAGTGGGGTGAAGGTTATGGGGAGAATTCTGGGCATGTCTGGAAGTTGGAGTTGAAAGGCTGGAGGTGAGGGAGGGGTGAATTGGGTGCAGATGTACAGACCAGAATGGACAGAGGACTCCCCACACAAATGGGAGTGTGTCCTGAGAATCTTCAAAAATACCAGAGACCCCCTATGCTGGAGAATCACAGGAATCCAGGGTTAAGAAAAGCTGAATCTAGCTATTTACCTCGAATAGTGTATTAGTCAGGCTAGATGGCCTGCAGTCACAAACAGCCCTACAGTCTCAGTGGTTGGATATAGCAAGGTCCCAGCCCAGGGCCCTGGTCTCGGAGGATGGTGCCTAGTGGGGGAGGAACCGACTGTCTATATCTGTAGCGCCAAGGAGCAGTTGACATACTCCACTAGTCACTTTTCTAGATCTAGGTTAAAATGTGGGAGTGTTTACTCAGGGAATTTACCAGGGGTCCACTGGGCAGCTCTGATTTCTGGGTGCAGAGACCATATCTTCTTTTTTAGGCCACCCTCTTTCTGACACTGTGTGTCCCTCTATCCCTCTCACCCTGCATCCCCTCCCATCCTCATGTCTTTCTATAGCACAGGTGCTGCTCTCTGGGGCTACAACTTCCATGCCAGGAGGTGGTTATTTCTGCCCAGGCCCTCAGGAGGGAGATTGTCAAAGGAATGGCCTGGGAGGAGTCTTGTTTATAAGGCTCCTTGGGTGCCACTGGATTGTAAACTGTAAATTGAGTGGAAAGGACTCTCTCTCCTCAGGCTCAAGTTGTACCATTGTGGGAGAATGAGATCCAGAATCAGGACAGGAATAGTGGGCCTGCAAAAGATGAAAGATCACGTATGAAGGGTCCTCAGTAGTGAAGTGTTCTCACCCTTTGTGTGCGGAGGACAGACCTGGGCCTGGAGCAGGAGGGACTGCCTGGGGCATTCAGTGGACAGCAGCGGCAGAGCTGGGCCTGAAACCAGGATTTCTTGACTCCCACTTAAGGATTCCCCCAAAACCTCCCTCAAAAGTGCTGGCTCTTCAGACTTGTTCTGGATCCTCCCTGCCCTTTCCCTGCCATCAAAACGGCCAAGATGAAGTGGTAGGAGGAGAGGAGGTGGGATGTGAAGAGATGCCCTTTTAGGTTACAGAGACTTTCTTCCTCTTGCTGCAGACAGAGGACTTGCCCATGAGATCCTTATCTCTGGACACCTCGCTATCTGAGGTGAAGAGCTTGGCGGGGGCAGGGGGGGTGTTGTGGGGGTGCAAGCTCTGACCTCAGACTGTATCTGGGATGGGAGACCCTGGCCGCCATTTGGCTATACCCTGATGTGTGTGTAGCTCTCTCTGCTCCCACCCTGGAATTTGCCATTCATCTGCCTTTTCACTTACCAGAAGAATCTATTAATATTAGAGTTGGCCCCTAGAAATTGCCCATGCCCTCACTTTACAGCTGGAGAAAGAGAGGGGGAGGGGCTTGGACTTGGCCATGGGACCAGTCGGGCAGAATGGGGCCCAGAGCTCGAGGCTTCTGAACCAGTGCATGATTTCCATTGCTTCAGACTGTCTCCGCCCATTATCTTATCTCATCTCATCTTGTCTCATCTCATTAAGGATGAGGAACTGGAGAGGCAGCACCGAGATGGCATCTTGAATCGACTTTGGAGCAGCTCTCAGCTTGTATAGTACATTACGTGAGACGAGCCCTTGCCCTGTTCCCATGCCCCTCACTCAAACCCAGCAGTAGAAGCCTGGGCCTTCCTCACAGTTGTTCTGCTGCTAGCCAGGCATCTGCATGGGATCCCAGGATGGTCTGGCCAGGGAGTGGTATAATAGTGAGTATACCACTCCTTGTGGGGAGACTCTGTTGGACTTGAGCTCCTGGAACCAAGGAGGATGAATAGGCAGCCTCCTCTGAGAATGGGATCTTTGGAATTTCAAGAAAGTCTCCAGAATGCAAGATAGAGAGACATTTGAGTAGGTGAAGGAGCAGAGGAAATGACTCAGGTGTCTTGCTGCCCCAGATGGATGAGGAGGTATAATTGAAGCCTCTTCTTATAGGGAGTCTTCCAAGCTTGACACCAGGATTCCTTATAGCAGAGGCAAAACTCAGAATGTGCTTGGTTCATTCAGCCAGCTGCTTTTGATTATCATAGAAACCCAATTCACACAAATTTAGGTCAAGTGGGAGAGGAGATTATTGTGAAGATATTAAGCTTCCTCATAGAAAGGTTTTTCTCATGTCAATAGTCATGTCCCTACTGACTTCAGGGTCACAGGGACTCAAATGCATCTAAGACCCTCCTCCCGTCTTTCATCTTTGCTTGTCTATGTGCCAGCCTTGTTTTCTAATATCTACTTCCATGTGAGGGGCACAGCACTGACCACTGTCCAGTGTCTCACAACTCAGACTTTTGCCCCAAGAGACAGTGGTCTCTCTTTCTCTAGATGTGGTTGGGGAAATCCCTAGAACCTAGCCTGGGCTGGGACAGGCCTCCCCCTATCCTAAACCACAGGGTGTTGGGAGCTGTTCCCAGGGAACAGAAATCACAGTGAGTCAGAGAGCCTCTTTCTGGGAGCTACTCAGGTTGACTCACTGAGAATGTTGATGTGTCCCACATACTAGGCCCTGTAGGGGTTGAACTGCAAGCAGTAGGGGATTTAGGGTGATCACAGTTGAACAGGGGGGCATAGCACAAGGCAAGAAGTGCCCCAGGCCTAAAGAGAGCTGGAGATGGTGCTCAGGGATGAGAGTGGTTTTGGAATCAACAAGAGAGAGCAGAAGGTGCCAACCATGACTCTAGCACACCAGGCAGGTAGTGGGGGATGAGGCCTACGAGCAAGGCTAGGGAGCTTCAGATTTGTTCTGGAGGCAATGGAGGGTCACAGAAGGCTAAGTCATGATGGAACCTGACTTGTTCCTATTCCACGTGGCCCCGCTGTGTCTGCACAGGGTCGTTGGGCGGCCCTGTTGTACCCCTTTTCAGTGATGTGTGGTGAGGATGAGCTGAGATGGAAATCAGAAGAAGGGGTGGGCATGAAGCCAAAGGCTTCTTCTAGTGTGGCCTCAGTGCTCCATACACAATGATGGAAAAGCTGTTATTGGCATAATTGAGCTCCTTTGTGCTGTGCTGTTTCTCTCTGGAAACCAGGAGAGACATCAGGACTCTAAGGAAAGGGAAACAGGAGTGCTCTGTGGAATGTAATTCATCAGCTGAAGAAGCTTCTGTTGGCACTTCCTTTTTTTCTTTTTAAAAAAGATTTATTTATTTATGCATACAAGAGCTGGGGTACAGGCCAGAGATGTGAGGGGTGAGAGGATTCACCAGAGACAGAGTGGGGAACAGAACAGGCAGATTGACCGAAGTACACTGCTGAGGGGAGCAGCGGGCGAGACAGGAGAGGTCTGCTGCGCCAGGTGGGCATCTCCCTGGCTGGCCAGGGATTGAACTCTTGCTGAAGAGGCTGTGGATTGCTTCATAGTGCAGTGCTTAACCCCTTGTGCCACCAGGGAGGCCCCATCTTCTGTTGGTCATATTCTAATATCTCACCAGCTGTCCTGCCCTGGCTTCTAGTCTGAGAGTGGTTGAACCCCCAATGCTCAGTGGATAATTCAAAACTTTGTCCAGCCACTGTGATGAGGAGGAAGCTCCTGGCAGCAGGGCTGGTGACAGGAGAGCACCTAGAGGGGAAGAGCCAAGAAGAGTTAGACACATGGAGGGACTCTGGGTGTCTGAGCTTCCTTCCTGGGCCAGGGTAACGTAGACCAACTTCCTGCAGCATCAGTCATTATCAAAGCCTCTGGAAGAGAAAACTCATGTATCATTTTTATGTTAAAATCAGATGGATATATGATGAGCAATATGCAAATTTTGCAAACTCTACAATTTTGGTAAAACAGCTATAATATACAATTTATCATCTTAACTATATTCTAAGTGTACAGTTCAGTAGTAGTGTTAAATACATCCACATTTTTATGTAACCAATCTCTAGAACTTTTCATCTTGCAAAGCCGAAACTCTCTCCCCATTAAACACTAACTCTGTATCCCCTGCCTCCCAACCTCTGAGAACCACGTTCTACTCTGTCTTTATGATTCTGATGAGCCCCTGTGTAAGTGCAACCATCTAACATTTGACTTCTGGTGAATGGCTTGTTTCAGTTAGCATCATGCCCTCAAGGTTTGTTCCTGTTGCAGCATGTGACAAGATTTCCTTCCTGTTAAGGCTGAATACTGTCCTGTTGGATGTACTATGTGTGCTTATCCATTCATCTGTGATGGGAATTCGGGTTGTTTCCATCCTTTGGCTATAGTGAGTCAGGTTGCTATGAACATGGGTGTGCAAATATCTTTTTGAGACCCTGACTTCAATTCCTTTGGGTCTACCTAGTGACATTGCTAGATCATGATAGTAGTCCTATTTTTAATTTTTTGAGAAGCTGTACCTTTGTACATTCCCACCCCAGTCCTCTGGGTTCCAATTTCTCCTCACCGAAACTTGCTATTTTCTGTGTTGTTTTTTTTCCTCTTCACAGTAATCATCCTAACAGGTATGAAGAAATATGTCTTGGTGGTCTCACTTCTGGTGGCTACTGGGAACCTTATCCTCAGAGCTGCTGAGGGTATGCACTCACTCCTCAGCAATCAGGGGCTTCCAGAGCGCATCCAAGTGTGGACCCAGAACATAGTATGTCTGAAGTAGGCACTGCCCTTCCTCCTCCCTCCTTTCCTTCCAGCCTGGAGGGCTGGATAGACCACACTTCACTGCGGTGGCCAGGAGGCAAGTAAGCCCTTCCCTAGGCGTCAGTGACTGGGGCAGTCCCTCCTTAGGGACATCCAGAGGTCAGATCTGTGGAGAGCTGATATCCAGCAGGGCATGCAGGTACAGAGGAATTTTCAGGTGGGAGGAAATGGCCTTAGAGCAAAGGCCTGGAGGTGGGTGGTTTGTGTTAAGGAGCCATTGTTGAGAAGGAAGTTTTCTCCTCCTGTCAGTTATCTGAGAAGTTCTGAGGGGTTCCAGAAGCAGGGGAGTTGGCCTTGCTCCACCCCCAGCCCCCAGCCAAGTTGCACTTCCTTTAGGCCAGGGAGCCAGTGCCTGCCCGTTCCTTTTCCAAACCTCTTTTCTCGACCTGACTTCTCAATACCAAGCTCTTTTGTTTTCCTTCTCTTTGACTATTTCTCCTTGGCTTTTCTGATTCTTCCTCAAGCTCCTGAAGTGTTTCTAAGGGAGAAGACTTGGCAGTTTTCAGTATGATATCCTTGTGCAAACCTGCCATCTGGATCCCAGGGAGGGGGCTGCCAGCAGTTGAAGGGGTGACCCATGCATTTAACCTTGAGAGCTGGGGCCCCCACAGGAGTCCCACCCAGTCCTCTTGCCTCTTGCCCTAGATGAAGCAGCGAGAGCCCCTTTCTGGCCAAGCTCCGTTGATTCAGGCTCCCAAAGGCACCTAGGCACCCTGGTAAGGGGACTGTACCTGACAGCATCAGGCAAAGGTGTCAGGGGCCATTCTTGCATCTGGTCTTGATGGAGATAGAGATTAGTTCGTCTGCATTCCTAGAGTCAGTCTTGGGAAGAGACAGTTACTGTCACTGTGACAGGCAGGGTGGGGAGGATGTGCCCTGTTGCCATGGGAGCTCGAGGAAGAGATGTCAATCCAGCCCCAAGGCAAGGCTTCAAGCAGACTTGACAACCACCCGGGAGATGAGCTGAGTGAACACACGCTGGCCAAAGGCAATATGTTCTCAGAAGCAACAGAGATTCAAAAAAAGCTGCTTTAGGTACTGGAAGGAGGGGACATTTTTTCCTACTTGGGAATGAAGGTGTCACAAAGACTTCCTGATGAAGCAGAGTTTGATGAAGACTTCCCCATAAACATGTTTTAGGAGAATGAAAGCAGAGTGAGTTGGAAACAGAAGGACTAGGGACAAGAGTGAGTGCACCCCGCGGGCAGGGTCTGTGCAGCATGTCCAGGGAATGGCGTGGATCTAGGTTGATTTGAACCTTTTGGTGATGTGGAACCACGGAAGTTTCTTCAGGGATGGAGCCATCGAATGGGAGGTGTGCAGTGATTGGCAAGTCACTCCTCATGGTAGTGTTGGGACTGCCATTAGCTAAAAGTGTTAGGTTTGGGAAAAGTGAAATCCAATCTATGTGGACTCATTAGCAATGATTTCTGGGCCAGCAAAGCAGGAGCAAGTCTAACCTTTTGGAAAGCAGTTGCTTGAGGCATCAATGCACAGTTGCTCAGCTGATTCTCGATCTTTCTAAAGATGCCATTTAACTGAATTTCCTGGGGCTTATACAACTGAATATTTGATGCTTTAAAAATCAAATTGAAAAATCTCAAACAAGGTAGGAAGAACTATCACATCAAGTTTCTGTTGGTGCAGATTTTGCCTGCAATTTGTATGGGTCTTGTGACTGGAGAGGCTGGGAACACAGACACAGGTGAAAGAGCAGGTCTCCTGGGGAGGGGAAACTTGTCTGATTCCGACAGGTATCTACTGTTTGTGAAATTGGAAGTTCAGACACAAGTTTGGGAGTGTTCTTCCCAAAGGTTCTTCTAGATGTTAGAGTCGTAATGACAACTTTAACTTCCTTGAGTCAAAAAAGCAATTTATTGACTCATGTAAGTAGGAAGTCCAAGGGTTGGTTGGTCCTGACTTCAGGCATGGCTGGATCTAGGGGTTCAGTGATGTTGTCAGGGCTCTGTCTGTCTGACTCAGTTCTTCTGTTGTCTCTCTCAGGCTTCATTCTGCAGCTACAGCTCTCTCCACCAAACAAGTTTAGTATCTCCAGTGATTATAGTAAAGCAAAATGCAAACCATTCAAAAAAGAATAAAGGATGAAAAGTAAGACTCTACTCCAATCTCCCCCAGCCTGCCTTGCTCGAGGTAACTGCTTTTATAGTTTTCTCGGGAATTCTTTCAAACACTTTTAATGCATAGATAAGTGTGTATGTGCATATATTTTTAAACGGACAGGTGAGACCCTACAGTGCTTTCTATTCTACACCTTGTTTTTTTCACTCGATCCTCTATCTTGGAGATACTGCCTTATTAGCATACATAGAGCTCACTCAGTCTGTCTCCAGGGCAGTGTGGTTTCTATTGTGGAGCTGGAGAGGGTCCTGTTCCCACAGTCCTCTACTGTGCGGGCTTTCTATTGTTCCCAGTCTCTGCCATTAGCAATAAAACTTCAACGCACCTGTTAGCACATTCATCTTTGTGCACAGGTGGGACTAATTTTGTACATTAAGTTCCTAGGAATGGAATTATTGGGTATATAATAGGATATACATTTAAAGAGTACATCTGTGATTGCAGGTTATTAGTGGAGCGTGTAAGAGGATATATGTTTAAAAGTGTGATAGATGATGACAAATTGCTCTTCAAAGAAGTTCCATAAGTGTTAATATTTCAAAACTTGGGTAGGAGATCCATTGATGGTTATTATAGTCCTACCCATATTTTTCTGTATGCTTAGGTGGTTCACACACACACTCATGGTTACAATGTTTGCACTCCTACCAATAGTAAATGAGCATGCCCCCATTTTGCCAACAGGGTGTTAACAACATTTTTAATCTTTGCCTTTCTGAAGGGTGAAAAAAGGTACATTGCTCTTGTTTTAATTGCATTTATTTAATCATGAGGATGGCTGATGATTTTTTTCAACAGATTGCTTTTTTCATTTCTACTGAGTCATACTTCTGTACTGTCTGCAGAACATTTCATTTTATGTATGTGCCCTAATTGACCTAACTATATTCTTGTGGGTTATTTATGCTGTTTCCAAATGATGGGGAACATTTTGTACATAAAGCCTTTTCTCTTCTCTTTCAGGCTTTTTTCTTTACCATTTCAGGAAATGAATTGCTGGGTCAATAGTGTGGACATTTTTATGACTTGATGCATATTGTCAAATCACTTTCTCAAAGGACAGCACAACACACAGTACCCCCAATTTCATTATGCTCTTATCAGCACTGGGTATTTCAATAAAAAACTATTTTTTGCTAGTATGGATAAAAAACAGGGGTATTGATTTCCCTTGGATTTTTTTAATTACCAGTGATGTTGAATGTTTTAATACATGTTTATTTATTAACTGCATTTTTATCTCTCTGAACTGCCCCTTTCTCTTCTTTGCCTTTTGACTGATTAAGCATTCTTATACAAAGGAAATAAAATGACGTCTTATCAGGGAAACGCCTATTTCCTCTGGCTCTGAAACTTCCCAGCAAGTTATTGACCAAGATCAGATTATTAAGTCAATCTTTTGTAAGAGAACGTGGGTGGTGGCAGGGGTTGAAAAGATAAAGAGAGCAATGTAGACTGGGAACTGAATGAATAAGACTCTAGGTATGGTGGTGGGTTGTATAGATGAGAGAGGTAGAAGGAATTTGTGAGTTGGGATGATAATTCCTGGATAGCATAGAGACATGGGGTGTTCAGAGCACCCCGTCTTTGAGAATGGAACTCTAGTGACAAGGGCAGTTGAGGTTGCGTTTTCAGAATTGCAGCCTGGATGTGCTTATTTCCTCTAGGTGAAGTGCTCTTTCAAGGCCAGCCTACAGAGTAGAAGAAAAGTTGGAATGAGGGAGGAGTCTTTTTGTTATCAAGCACCCTCCCCCTTCTTTATCCAGAGAGCCAATTAGTGTAATCATCACCGAACAAGCTTTGTTAATGATTTTGGCATCTAAGTTATTGTGGTTTTAATTTATATATCTTTTGTTACTATTTTTCATTTATAGATTTCTTCTGTCACTTTTCATGTTTAGGTATGTAAGTAAAGTAAATATACAAATATATCTAAAGTATATATACAAATCATTTTTTACTATTTTACATTATTATTACTATTGATTACCATTTTAATTACTATTTATTATTATTTTTTCATATATTGAGTGTGTGTGTGTGTATTCATCCTCTTTTGGAGAGAATTGACTATTCCTGTTCTTTTATTGGATCTTGATTTCTTTTTTTTTTTTTTAATATTTATTTATTTATTTATTTATTCATTCATTCATTTATTTATTTATACAAGCAGTGGGTACAGTCAGAAGCGCGGGAGGGTGAGAGAATTCACCAGAGCCAGAGCAGGGAGCAGAGCAGGCAGAAGTACACTGCTGAGGGGAGCAGTGGGCGGCAGGAGAGGTCTGCGCACCATGTGGGACCCTCCTCCAGTGGCCGGGGAGCAGCCGGGGATCGAACCGGCGCTGCAGAGGCTGCGGGCAGCTTCGCAACCCAGCGCTCAACCGCTGCGCCACCGGGGAGGCCCTGGATCTTGATTTCTTAATTTTTTATTTCCAAATCATCTTCATTTATTAAGGTCACAAAATGTTATCATTCACAGACATTATTTCTAATTCATCATTTATCTTTATTTATTTTTTTACTTTTGTTACTGTGATGCATAGAGCATTATGTTACATTTGATGTATTTTGACAAATGTGTTTATCTGTGTAATGCACATTTCTAACAAAATGCATATTATTTCTGCTTTCCCAGGAAGTGTCCCTTCTCAGGGAACACTTATCCCCAGTCTGCATGGCCAGAGGCAAACTCTGTTCTCTGATTTCTATCACCAGAGGTTGATATCTTGCTTGTTCTATCTTTTCATGCAAATGGCATCATAAATCAAGTGGTTTCTATTTCGATTCTTTTTTTTAAATAAATCTTTTTTTTTTTAAAGATTTATTTATTTGTTTATACAAACACTGGGTACAGTCAGAAGCGCGGGACGGTGAGAGAATTCACCAGAGCCAGAGCAGGAAACAGAACAGGCAGACTGACAATACACTCCTGAGGGGAGCAGCGGGAGCAGCGGAGAGATCTGCGCGCCATGTGGGACCCTTGCCAGGCGGCGGGGGATCGAACTGGCGCTGCAGAGGCTGCAGGCAGCTTTGCAGCCTAGCGCTCAGCCGCTGCACCACCAGGGGATGCCCTCTCTCTCGATTCTTTCACTTAACAAACTGTGTCTGAGATTTGGCCATGTTGTACTCTTGCTATACTTTATGTCTTTTTTAAAAAAGATTTTATTTTTATTTATTTATGAACACAAGAGCTGGGTGTAGGCCAGAGGTGCAGGGGGTGAGAGGATTCACCAGAGACAGAATGGGGAGCAGAACAGGCAGATCTGCTGAAATACACTGCTGAGGGGAGCAGTGGGTGAGACAGGAGAGGTCTGCTGTGCCAAGTGGGTAGTAGCTCTCTGGCTGGGGATCGAACTCATGCTGCAGTGGCTGGTGATAGCTTGATAGTGCTGAGACTTTAACCCCTGTGCCACCAGGGAGGCCCTACACTTTATGTCTTTTTATGGTTTAATGGCATACCTTCCTATGAGTACAGCACAGTGTGCTTATTCTCTCAGCTCCATAGATATTTGGGTTGTTTCCAGTATCTAGGTATTAATGAATAATGTTCCACTGAAATTCTTGTACCAATCTGTTTGTGGACATTTGTTTTTCTTTGTTTTGGATAAAAATCTAAGAGTGGAATTGCTAGATTATATAGTAAGTGTATTTTTAACTTTTTATGAAACTCCCAAACTTTTTTGAAAGTGATTGTGCCATTTTACAGTCCCATTAGCAATGTTTGATGTTCTAATTTCTCTATCTGCTTGTCAACATTTAGTGCTGTAGGTGTTAAAAATTGTAGTCATGCCATCTCATTGTAATAATAAGTTTCATTTTCCCCAATAACTAAGGACAGCGAGCACTTTTTCATGGGCCTATTTATTGGCCATTCATATAGTAATATGTTTGACTTAGAGACTGATTTTATTTATTTATTTTTTATTTATACAATAGCTGGGGTACAGGCCAGAGGTGTGGGGGGTGAGAGGATTCACCAGAGACAGAGTGGGGAGCAGAAGAGGCAGACAGACCTGAAACACTGCTGAGGGGAGCAGCAGACACAACAGGAGAGGTCTGCTATGCCATGTGGGAATCTCCCTGGCCAGCCGGGAATCGAACCCACGATGCAGAGGCTGCAGACAGCTTCACAGTGCTGTGCTCAACCCACTGCACAACGGGGGAGGCCCAAGACTGAATTTATTTTAGCTGAATTTATTCAGCTTTTTTTTTTTTTGCTATTAATTTTATTGCTGTTGTATTGAACAGTCCTTACTACCAGAAGTTAGTAAATACTTTTATATTTTTAATATGTATTATATTTTTATATTTACTTTTATATTTACAATGTTATTGGTTAAACCCTTAAACACTACACTCTTTAAGCTACCTATAATTATTATGTTTTAAGTATTAAGGCAACTATTTATCTGATATAGTTGACCAGCTGAACTGTACATTGAATAGTTTCTTCTTACTTTCCCCAGTTATTTGATTTACTGCATTTGAGTTAACCTTTAATATGTAATTGGATCTATTTCTATGCCACTGTTACTTTGACTTTTCTACCAATAATAATACACTGCTTCAATGATTAGTATGAGAGTTTATTCCCCAAGTAAGTGAGTTTACCTTCATTACTTGTTAAATCTTCAAAAGTTTCTTAGCAATTCCAGTCCTGATCTAACTGTGGTAGGCTGAAGAAGGCCCCCCACTAGTCCATGTACTAATCCCTGGAGCGTGTGAATGTAACCTCATGTGGCAAAAGGGATCTAGCAGATGTGATTAAGTTAAGGATCTTGTGATGGGGAGATTATCCTGGATTATGCAATTACATGGTTATCCAAAGTAATCACCAGGGTCCTTATAAGCAGGAGGTAGGTGTAGTAGAGTTTGGAGATGATGAGCAAAAGAGACTGGAGTCTCGGGTCACAAGCCGGGCAGGTATACAACTTCCAGGAGGTGGAAAAGGCAAAGAGCAAATCATCACCTGGAGCCTTCAGAAGGGATTAGCTGTGCCAACACCTTGATTTTAACTCCTTACACTCATCTCAGACTTCTGACCTTCCAGAACTGTAGGAGAATAAATTTGCATTGTTTTGAGCCAATAAATTTGTGGTAATTTGTTACATCAGTCTCAGGAAACTGACACACTTAACAATAACAAACTGATAACTTAAAAATTCTTTTTAAAATTTAAATTCTAGATTAGATTTTATTAAACTGAGAATTTAATTCGACATTTTTATCTTGTTCGATCTTGCTGTCCAATTTTATCCAGAAAAGTACCCCCATTTCACTTCCCTGACCATTTCTGCCCCTTGATCACTCTCTTAGTTTATGTTTATTTCTTGGGTATTCTAACAAAATACGTATTATATCTGCTTTCCCAGGAGGTGTCTCTTCCCAGTCAACCCTTATTTCCAGTCTGCAGGGCCAGAGGCAACTGTTGGGCTCCCCAGAGGTACACCAGAGGCAAGCGCTTGAATACAAGTAGTTTATTTTTTTAAGATTTATTTATTTATGCAAATAAGAACTGGGGTACAGGCCAGAGGTGCAGGGTGAGTGTGTGTGTGTGTGTGTGTGTGTGTGTGTGTGTGTGTGAGGTTTCACCAGAGACAGAGCGGGAAACAGAACAGGCAGACCAACTGAAATACACTGCTGAGGGGAGCAGCAGGTGAGGCGGGAGAGGTCTGCTCACCATGTGAGTTGCTTCCTGGCCATTGGGGGGTCAAACTTGTGCTGCAGAGGCTGTGATAGCTTTATAGCGCTGTGCTTAACCCCTTGCACCACCAGAGAGGCTCAGAACAAGTAATTTATTTGGGAGATGGTCCCAGCAAACTCATATGGGAGAGTGAGGCAGGAAAGAGAAGGCAACTAACAAAGGCTTCCCTGTGGGGTTCCCCAGGTCTTCTTAAGGGCACTGGGAATGGAGGGGCATGAGGGTAGAGTAGGGACATCAGAGCTAGTGATATCATGTTTGCAGTCACCGACTTCCTGGGCACTCATCTCCTTCCTTGAGGCCCTGGGCCCCACATGTGCTGCCTCCTTGCAGAGAGGCAATATTACAAAAGGGAGAAATCTGTCCTAGTTGCACAGCAGGTTGCAGTCAATACAACTTCCCAGGGGAGGCAAGTGGTCTGCCAAGCATAATAGTCTTAGGAGGTGGAGCAGATGATCCTCTGGCCCTTTCCATCCTGACAAACACCTGGCTTCCAGGTGTCAGCATCTGCATCTCTTTGTCCAAGGGCTTATCCTGCCAGCAAAGCCAGGGAGGTTGGAAGCTCTTGAGAATTAAGTGCCCTCCCAACAGTCCCCAATGAGTGACCAGCAGAAGGTGGTGTGTACATACCCCAGAAACATTGCTTTGTGAAGTGGGAGATGGAGAACTGTGACTCCAGTTCCCCAGTAGTTTGGAACTTGACCATACACCCTTCTTTCAGATGCTTTCCTATTCCTTCCTCACATCCACTCCACACAGCCAACCTCAAGAGGTTGAATCCTTGTCTCATGCTAACCTCTGGGAAAACCCAAATAAGCTAGTAGACAATGGGTCTGACTGATCAGAGGGGTGGGATGGTAGCAATCCAGGCCATGGCGTCAATGGTAGTTTCCATGGAGCTGAGATTTTGGGCCTGGGGTGTGAACCTGGAGGATTTTGGCCTCTTTGCACCTTGTACTTTTATGAAACCCTGACCATTCCTTCTGTGTGGCTGGCAGCCAACAGAGCTTTGGAGGGTCTCACCCTGATACCGAGGTCCTAAAATTCTGCAGGAGGTTGGGGGGCAGCCCCTTCAGTCTCCCACAAGACTGAGAGAGAGGCTCTTCTTCACATGTCAGGGATGTAGCTCAGTTTCATTGAGGCAGCAGGATCCACTGGCCACGTAAGACTTCATTTGGGCAGGAGAGCTAAGAACAAAGGCCCCTGGTAGAAATAACTCTCCACTTGGAAGAATTTAATGCGTTCCTGGGAGGGGAGAAACATCGGTGGAGATTGAGCTAGCGCTCCCAGGAAGATGTTCCGTGGGCCCTCCCTGGTAACCATGGGGATGGAAGAGAGTGGAGCCTGGCAGGGTTCATATCCCATAAAAATGTTGGCGGCCAGATTGCAAGATGAAGTGCTGGCAGATACCCTCCGACACCATGTAATTTATGGGGTAATCAGAACTCCTCCTAAAGGGCTGGTAGGGAAGAGGAGCTGAGATTCAAGGCCTCTGGGGTTGGGTGTTTAATGAGGCACTGGGGCCCATAAAGATTTAGATCAGAATGATTTGCCCATTTAGGATGCTAAATCTATCTTAGTGCTGCCTCTGAAGGATGTCACTTCTCTGAAATGCTGGGAAGTCTAGATGCGGAAATCAATGACCCAACATTTGAGGGACACCATGTAAGGACCTGACCAAAGGATCCCGAGGCCAGAAATTCTCCATCTTGACACTGTCAGCTGGCTAAGAATTGCAGGAATAGAAAGAAGCTAAGAATTGCGGCTGGAAAAGCTTTACAGAGACAAAAACTAAAACCCAGAGGCCAAGTGATTTGTTTAAAGTCATGCGGTACACCTAGGAATCAGCTGGAGGAAATAGAATTGTTAATTTCTGTAGGGGAAAGAGCTGGCATGATTCCTTCTTAGAAGGCAAAGGGCAATCTATAGGATACAAAAGACAAATAGGGGCTTCCCTGGTGGCGCCAGGGTTAAGACGCTGCCTATGAAGCTATCCACAGCCACTGCAGCACGAGTTCGATTCCCGGCCAGCCAGGGAGCAACCCACATGGCGCAGCAGACCTCTCTTGACTTGCCCGCTGCTCCCCTCTGCAGTGTATCTCAGTCAGTCTGCCTGTTCTGTTCCCCACTCTGTCTCTGGTCAATCCTCTCACCCACCCCCCCACCTCTGGCCTGTACCCCAGCTCTTGTATGCATAAATAAATAAATCATAAAAAACAAACAAACAAAAAAGACAAATAGTATCTTTAGGGGTTTTAGGGCTTGAACATTTAAATTGATTTTTTAAAAGATTGATTTATTTATGCATATAAGAACTGGGGTGTAAGCCATTGGTGAGGAGGGTTCCCCAGAGAGAGTGGGGAGCAGAACAGGCAGATCTGAAATACACTGCTGAGGGAAACAGTGGGCGAGACAGGAGAGGTCTGCTGTGCCCAGCCAGGGAGCTAACCCACAGTGGCTGGTAATAGCTTGATAGCACTGTCTTTAACCCCTTCGCCTCCAGGGAGGCCCTAGATTGATTTCTCAAAAACGAAATATATATTACATTTCTAGAATTTCTAAAGTTGGTTCAGCAAATAAGAGGGAACCTATTAATATGGTGACTGACTCATGAAGTGAATTTAAAATGACATCTGTGTGCCTTTAAGCTGAAACATTTCTAGTCTGGAAATACAGGGGCGTGAAGCAAGATGTCGTGTAGATGTTGCTGAATCCAAGGATGAGTGAGGCTGGCCCTCTCAGAGCAACCTAACCCTGGTCAAAGCATTATAAAACATTTTTTCCAGATGATTCTACAGGTAATACTTGTTTATTGTAGAAAAGCTGGAAATGACAGAACATTGTGTAGAAGAAGAAAAGCACCCATTAACCACCTCTTTCAACTTTCCTAGAAGTAACCATTTTTAACATCAGGATATATTGCAAACCTTCCTCCCCACCCTACATATATATGTATTTTTAAAAAATTGGTGTCAGCCTTAGAGTTTTGCATTTTGCCTTAATTCTAACTTACCACTTAACGGTCTCCAAAGAGATGAATTTAGGTCGCTGCATTATATTTCATTAAAAGGTTGTGGCATAATTTATTAAACTGTTTCCAGGTCTGTTCCAATGTTTCAATATTATAAATAACACGATGGTAAATATCCTGATGCATAAATCTTGGGCACCACCTCTGATGCACTCAGGTTGGTTGTTTCCCAACCTGAGCGGGACCTGAGTGGGAGCAAAAGAATTCTCACCCTCTCTGCACTCTGACTCCAGGCGGCAGGAGGCTGCAGGGCATGCCCAGCGCCCCCTACCCTCCATCTTGGCCCCACAGCTTCAGTCCCCTGGAAGGTGACCTAAAATGTGGAGAGAAAACCCGAGTCTGGGGGACCTCACTGACTGCACTGCCAACCCCTGTGCCTTGGGACAAGTCCCCTTGGCTTCCCATGCCTCAGTTTCCCTTTCTGAAGGAGGAACATGAACTAGGTCATTGGACTTCAATCTTGTTTATTTTTTATTATTCAATTTTTTAAAAAAATGCTTTTGATAGAGAAAAATTGGCATAGAATCCTGTCATGTACAACAGAAAAGAGAGGTAGCTTTGAGTGAGGTCAGAATCTACAAGTGGTGCAGGCGGCAGGACAGTTCAATGCAGACAGATATGTGGACCACTGAGAGCCTGGGAGAGATTGAGGAGTGGCCAGTCACTAGCATGTAGTATTTGGTGGTCAGCATCCTTGCCCAGCGGGCATCTCCCCATGAATGGCCAGAGGTATAGGAAGTGGTGGCTGAAGCCAAAGACTGTTACAAGTTGCGCCCCCTGGAGGGGGTTGCTGGTGAGGATGCCCCAGGAGAAATACGAAAAGGTTTCCATGGAGGTGGAGACTCTGATAAGAAATATAAGAGACTGCAGAAGCAGCTCCCTGGGATTCAGGGTTTGGGGTTCACCATTTGGGAATTCAATGTTTTTGGATATTCAGTGATTTTGGGGTCTGCCCACACCATGCCCTTCCAGAAGGCTGTTGCGGGCCTCTAAAGGACAAGGAGAGGCTTCAGGACGAGGAGAGGCTTCGGGATGAGGAGAGGCTTCCTGCAGCCAAGCTCAGAGAAGAAAATTTCCGAGGCTCTGCAGGTAGCCAAGCGACAGAAACAGTTCCCAGCTTTGCTGCTTTTATAGTCTGGAAGGAAAAGGCTAAGACCCGGGCCTCACTGAGCTGCGTGAGTGTGGCCGTTTGTAAGTTTGTTTGGCTGTTGCAGCTGCTGTTTTTTTTTTTTTTTTTTTTTTTAATGGCGCTTGTTTAGTGCTGTGCTGGAGCATCTCGGCATCTCTGGTGAGCAACTCCTGTTGTGTCTTCTGCTGTCTTAGTGAGTTGGATCCTGGCCTGTTGTCTGACTCTCACATGCTCCTGGCCCTCAGTGGCCGGAGGGCGCCATCTTGGGACCCTTTGTGTTTGGGACTCTATAACACTGGACACTGCTTCGGGTGAGGTAAATGTCTATTTGTGGCCTCCATTACTCTTTGCTTTTTCTTGTTTGCTGCATAAATCCCTTTACTGTTGTTCTCTGAACCTGAGTTGTTTTGCAATTGTGCGTGTGGGTGAAGAACTCGGTGACTGGTGAACTATTTGGGCGCTATCCTTGCCCAGTTTTAGTGCCTGGTATCAGATGGGTCCCCGTGGCAGATGGAACTGGCCCTATGCAGGACAGAAGGGACCTTGGACAGACATAGTGCCTGTGAGGCGGCAGGAGCTGTGGGATGGGTGTTTCTCTCAGCTCTACGAGAGTTTATGTGGAGAGAAGAATTCCAAGCTCTGGCAACTGCTGGATGAGACACGAGCCCTGCAAAAACTTGGGGGTTCTGGAGGAAGGATCCATAGGGACGGATCCACCACTCCAGAGATGCCAGACTCCAGAGAAGAGGAGGAGGAGGCTGGCCCCTTGCTGCAGGTTTGCCCGGTGGTGGCAGAGAAACTGGCCACTCCAGAGACCCGACTCCTCTTCCGGAGAGGAGAAGGCTGGCCCTCTGCTCTGGGCTTACCCGGTGGTGACAAAGATGAAGCACCAGCAGCCCATGGCCCCAGGAGGTCAGGCTGCTGGGCTGCCCCAGATGACAGAGTTCACCACATATCATCCATACACTCCGGCGGAACTGGTGGGACTTGCGTAAACAGTTGTCTGAAACTAGGAGAGCCCCTGGCAGCTTGGCTGTTGTTTGTGGGGCCTGGGAGTGGATGGAATTATTTGCACAAGAGATGGAGAAACTGGCTTCAGTGACCCTGCACCCATCATTGAGACAGAGACTGCAGCTCAGCCAGCGGTGTGGCCAAGGTGATTACACTTTGTTTGATTAGGTAATGGCTGCTGTGCAAATAGTATGGGCTGATGCGGGAGATGTGCCAGAAACCGTGAGTAAATATATGCTGAGCTTGTGCAGGTACTTCATGAACTGGGAATGTGGCATGTTTAATATAAATACTCATGGTTCTGATAACGAGCGTTTTATAGCTGGGATGAGGGATTTGGTATTGGAAAATGCTCCTCCATCCTCATTTGGGTCCCTTAGGTGATTTTGGCACCCTATATGAGACGCCAAATAAATGACA
Source organism: Talpa occidentalis (assembly GCF_014898055.3). Classification (NCBI taxonomy): domain Eukaryota; kingdom Metazoa; phylum Chordata; class Mammalia; order Eulipotyphla; family Talpidae; genus Talpa; species Talpa occidentalis. The sequence continues at coordinate 52,818,864 of NW_023605083.1, forward strand.
TCACCACAGTGGTAGCCAGCTTGCATGAAGCTGAGCTGATGCTCTCAGAAGGGAATAAGTGTAACTGTTAAGCAACCAAGAAGAACTCCGAGAAGGGCAAGTAAACCTTCTAAGGTCAGAAGCCTCTTAAAGCCACCCGTGCAAAAATGTGGGCAGCTCTACTGAGAGCAGGTGTAGATCATGTGCATATTTATTAGAGTTATGGAGACAATTGGGAGAGGATTAGCAGTTCCCTCCCACAAGAAGACCAGCTGCTGTGAGGGGAAAAGCTGGGGACTCCAAGCCCCAGGCACATGCCCTGCACCTGGAGGACTATTTGCTGCCAATCCCACCCCAGAGGGAAGCCCTGATTGCTTTTGAATAGGATAAGGGCCGAGGTACCTGTCCACAGGGGATAGGCAGAGGCCATTTGTGGAGCTTGCTATCCACTGGTGCCCAACTAACTTGCAAAGGGTTTTGGCCTCAGTAGATACAGAGGTGGAGTGTGCTCAGTTATATGGGAACCCAAAGAAGTTTTAGGGGTCTGCTTGTTACATTGATGGCTATGGAGGCCAGAATGTCAAGATGACAGCAGTAAGAGTACCCCTGGGGACTTTACACTCCCCAAAGGAGTATAAAGTGTACGTGTTGCCTATCCCAGAGTGCATCCTGGGGGTGAATGTACTACGTGGCTTGTGGCTGGAAACCACAGCCGGAGAGTTTCGCCTTAGGGTACTTGTGGTGAAGGCAGTGTTGTGCGGACATGATGAGCGTCCCCCATGCAACTACCAGTCCCTAGGCAACTGACCAGTGCTAACCAGTCTTGGTTGCCAGGTGGCCACAGAGAGATTGCGGGCACAATAGCAGAGCTGGAGAAGGTGGCACTGTGTGTGCTGCCCACGGCCCCTACAATTCGCCCATGTGGCTGGTGAAGAAGCCTGATGGCTCTTGTAGATTATTATGAGTTAATCAAGTGGCTTCCCCCTTGCATGCAGCAGTGCCCTCAGTGGCAGATGGATCCTCTGAGCCACTAGTTAGGTACATACCACTTTATAGCTGATCGAACTAACATTTTCTTTTCCATTGCTGTAGCACTAGAGAGTTAAGACCGGTTTGCCTTCACGTGGGAAGGCCAGCAGTGGACACTCACTGTGCTTCTGCAGGGATAGCTGCATAGTCCTCCTCTGTGCCATGGGCTGGTGGCAGCTGATTTGGCCCAGTGGGAGAGGCCATGCTCTGTGCCCTTGTACCGTTATATTGATGACATTTTGTTGACCAGTGACTGTCTTGTAGATTTAGAAAAGGCTGTACCTCTCCTATTGACACACCTGAAAACATGTGGACTGGGCTTAGTTGCATTCTGCTACAGTTTGTATTGCTTTTGCAGATTACGGGTACAGTGCCTTTCTCGCCAAAGGGATCTTATGGAAGATTGATGTGTAGATTGTATGGTGAAAACAAACAAACAAACTGATGGGGTGGAGTGTAAGGAAAATGGATAAATCAGGCCGTTTTTCTGCCTTTCACACAACAGACAGCTCATACCTTCAAATGCTGTTTTCCACAATTCCGGTATCTGGCATACCTCAGATGGCTTTGCATTTGCAACCATGTATCAGTGTGGCTTTGGGCACTTAACAGTGTACAGGGGGCTAAGCAGGGGAGTTGTTGTTCTGCCTCTCTCAGTGTTGGAGTCTTCTCTTGCTCTGTCTGCCTGCCTGTATGTGTGGGTCCCTGTCTCAGCACCAAAGGACTGCAAAATCTACCCAAGGCTCCAAATTCTCTTTTCATCTATAAGAACAGACAGTGAACCTACCAGGCCTGGGATGGCTGCACGGCACCTGCCTAACTGTCCTTTCATTCAGCAGAAATTATTGAGGGTCTCCTTGTGGCAGTAGGTGCTGTGGGTAGTGTATGGAGAAAAATATTTGGCACTTCCCTGTCCTCACGGCCCTTAGGCCCCTTGCATGGGGAAAGGTACATGGGGTACTGCTGACTAAGAGTGACACGATTACGCATTTACCTTTTTATGACATTCACTCTGTGGCTTCTTGATAGGGTGCTTCCTGTGTTTGAATTACCACAGGCTCTGCTGCCTTCTAGGGACACCTTGGCTGATTCTGCCATGTCTCCTGGCCACTGAGCCCTGAGGCAGCTCCTCACAGTCTCAAGGCCCGATAGACCCCGCCTGAGATTGCGGCCTCTGTCCATGCCAGTGGCACTGCTGTTTATGCCACTCATACTGAGATTGCTCCCACCTGTGGCCCTGCCCTCGCTACCCACGGGGGGCATCATCTCACTCAGTCCTCACAGCCATTCAGAAGTGGTGGTATTGCCCCCATTTTACAGACCAGTTTAAACACTGCTGATCTAGGCAGAGACAAGCTCAGAGAGGCCTTGTCAAGACCACAAAGCAATGGCAGAGCTGGGACTGAGCCCCCGAGCTCCTGCCTCCCAGCTGGGCGCACCTTTCTCTATTATGTAAATCTCTCTCTCTCTCTCTCTCTCTCTCTCTCTCTCTCTCTCTCTCTCTCTCATAATATTTGTAACAAATACACTCATGGGAAAGCATTATAGTAAAATTACAGCTGTGACACACCACCTTCCTTTGGAACTAGAACTTCCAACCATTCTTGCAGTTTCTGGGGACATTTTCCTATTTCATCCCCTCTAGAGGAGACCACAACCCAGATTTGGTTGCTTATCATTTTCTCCCTGTTTTGTAATAGTTTTAGTTTTAGCACATATGTGTATATGCCAAAGCCAAAGTTATTTACTTTAGCAGTTTTTGAACCTCATAAAAGTAGTTTTATTCCTGTGATGGCTTGTTTTCAGTCAACATTGTTTCTTAATCCATCTGTGTTGACATCCATAGCTGTAGTTGATTCATTTTGACCACTGATAGTATCCCACTGTGTGAACAACCACACATATCCATTCTTTTGCTGTTAGATATACAAAACACTGGCAACCGTCCCTCCTGTCAGTTAAAGTCCATTCAGTAAATGCCCCCAGGTGCGTCCCTGGAGGCTCCACCTCATCCTCTTGTGCCCCCTAATGGCAGGCGTTAGGAAGGTGCCTGCTAGCCAAGCAGACAGACATCACACATTTAGAGGAGTAGGATTTAGAGGAGTATTTAGACAATTTAGAGGAGTAGGATTCGAAGTCAGTGTCATGGCAACTTATTTGGAAATATGTGATCACTGTGTTGACGGAATAAAAAACAACTGAAGGTCTCCAGGTCAAAATCCCTGCAAGGTAAACTGATTGCCTGCTGCTCTGCACTTGGTCCTTCTGCTTCTCGTCACCGGGACCAGCTCATCTTTCTCCAAATGAGGTGATCTTCCACCCCCAAGCTTTCATTCTCCTTTCTCTCCATTTCATTTTCCTTCCTGCTGGGCTCTCTTGCTCCCGTTGGCCTTTCTCTTTGCCGAAAGCTCATTTCAAATGCTACTTCCTTCATGGCATCTTCTCTGATCTCTCCAGTGGAGGGAATAAAAATATCCTTTCTCTGGGTTCTGCTGCATCTCTGCCCTCTGTCTGGGGAACAAGCACTCTGCATCACAGTTGTTTTGCTCTATGATTCATCTCCTCACTCAGAAATTTTTTTTCAAGTTTAAGAGAAGTCACGCAACAGTACAGAGAGAATAATCACTTCTGTCCCATTGCTGGCAAAGTTTTGTCATCGTAAGGTTTTTCTTTCTAGTTTTCCTGTCCACATGTTTTGAATATCAAGCACACGTGTAATGTTATATCTGATTACCCCCCCCCCATTATCAGGTCAAAAGTCCATTCCCCCTGCTGCTTCCATAGCTTTTTCTTTTTAAAGTTTATTTTGTTTTATTTAGTAAATTGATTTGTTTCCTTATGTGCCACATACGTGTAAAATCAGGCAGTGTATTTCCTTCTTCAGCTGACTTATTTTACTAAACATAATACCCTCTAGGTCCATCTGTGTTGTTGCAAGTGGTGGGATTTCATTTTTTTTAATAGCCGAGTAGTATTCCTATAGTAGTAGTGGACCTATATCACATTTTCTTTATCCAGTCATCTGTTGTTGGGCACTTAGATTGTTTCCAGGTCTTGGCTATTGTGAGTAATACTTTGAATCTCTTCACATTAGTGTTTCTGATATTCTTCAGGTAGATACCCAGAAGTGGGATCATTGGATCAGGTAAAATTTCTCTTTAATTTTGAGGAAGCTTCCATAGTCTTCATCACAATTTTGGGTGGTGATACAATGTTTCATTGCGTAGTAGTCATCATCTGGTTAGAGGCAATGAAAGCCCAACCTAAGTGAGCTTGAACAGAAAAGGGATCTCTGCAGAGGATTCTGGGACACCTCATGGAAGCCAAGGGTAGACCTGTGACTGGGCCTCCAGGGGGTCATGAACCAGGAGACACATGCCAGGCGGTATGTCCTGTGCCTGTATTAGTTTGTTCTCTCCTCCCTGCGTCAGCTGAACAGCTTCCTCCAATCTTCCTGTTCAGGTGAAACACGCACTGATCACACCCAAACTTTATATGGGGCAAACTTTATATGCAGCCACATGACCGAGACTGGCCTCCTTTCTCAGGAGCAGACTCCTCTTGTGTTGCTAGAAGCAGAGTCACAGTCCGCTCATGTGGGCCATCCTTACATAACCACGTAGCTGGTATGAAAAAGGGGTCCTGTGAAGTGGATGCCATGGTGAGATTTTGTATCACTTCCAAATTACTGCCATGGTAAGTAGTCTCGTGTATTAGTATAAAAACTTTTCCTTATTTTGAATTCTCTTTGGCCCAATTCTTAGAATTGGAATGACTGGGTCATAAAATTTGTACATTTTATATTTGATATTATCATCAAATTGATTTCAAAGAGTTATTCAATTTCGCTCCCACCCAACAGCAGGGTGAGAGTCATTTCATGGTACCACTGAGAACTCTGTGCCTTATGACCTGCAAGAGATTTTTTTCCACTGTTTTAATCATCATATAAAAGAGATCTTATTGTAATTTTTATTAGCATTTTCCTGGTTACTAGTAAGGCTGAAGATTTTCCCATCTATCTGCTTTATTAGAATATATTTCCTTTTGTGAATTGTCTTTTCCTTGTTTTACCCGTTTTTCTGGTGATGTGTTGATTCTTGAACAAATTTAATTGCCTCTTCTTTTGTATGTGCATTTCACTTTCTCTGCCTTTCTTTGGGGCCATGAATCATGATCTCACTTGTATTGTAGTTATTTATGTCCATGCTTGATCTTTCTTACTGGCCTGTGAGCTCCTGGTGAACAGAGCATGGAACCTTGACCTAGTAAAGCCCTCAGTGATGGCTAACTCTATAAAATAAGCATGTAGTTACCATCTGCATCATGCAGAAGTGGTTGTTCAGCTTGAGTGGTGCTGCTGCAGGCTACAGGGATGCGAGAAGCTAGGATTTCCTTCATTCAGCTGTTCAGCAAACAGTTACTAAAGGTCCATTACATGCTAGGGTCTAGGAGAGTACTGGAGCTACCGGACAGTGGAGGAGAGAGAATTAAACAATGATTGCTCAGCTAGTGAGAAATCCTACCTATCTTGTAACAATCCAGAGAGTTCTATGAACTCTAATGGGGTAGGGGCACAGATCTAATGCTATCTAGAGCAGGAATTAACAAACTCTCTCTAAAGGGTGAGACAGTAATTATTTTAAGTCTTGCTTAAAGACTTAAGATAGCAACATAGTTGCTATCATGTGATGATTTTCTCCCCCTCCCCTTTTTTTTTTTGCTCTTTAAAAATGTGAAAAATAATTCTCAGTCCATGGGCCATACAGAAATCGCTGCAGGCCTGATTTGTTCTGTAGGTTGTAGTTTGTTAATTCAGGCCTAGACTCTAGAATCATAGAAAATGATTACTGGAAGGACCAACTCCCTCTTTATTATATATAGATGGGGAAACTGAGTCTCTGAACACAGAGCTGTGTGTTGGGTCCCCTTGCTAATATCTGTGCTGAGTCAGGCAGCTAAGGTACTCACTGGGCACTACTCTCCTGCCTTGATAGTCTCTCTTGTCTTTACTTCTGACCCTTCTTCTTGTACCTGGAATGCCCCTTCTCCCCTACTCCCAGCCAGCTTCCTCTAGGAAGCTCCCTCCACTGAGTCCCAGACTCTGCTCTTCCCATGATGGGTTGCTCTGGTGAGTTCTGCAGGGAGGGGTAGCTCCAGCTTAGTTCTTTTTAGTAATGCCATGCCTGTCAGGGATCTGGGATCCAGGCAGAGGGAATGGTGGATCTGGAAGTGGGGTGTGTGTGTATGTGTGCAAGAAAATAATAAAGGGTGGGCCGAACAGGCATGGGGAAGAAGAAATTTATGGAATGACTGAACTATATTTTGAATTTTAGAAAAAGGAGGTGCTGGAATTCTGACTTCCTTGCCTTCCCTCTGTTTATTCTTTGTCCTGGCTCCACTGTCCTGAGCTCCAGGGGATCTAAAAATGCTAACTCATTGAGGGTTCTGCATGGGGAGGTAGCCTGTCATAGCAGTATCTCTGGACCCTGGATTCTGTGGTCAATGTGTCACTGGTCATTCATGACCACTTGTAGCCATTATTTTGGGCTGTCCCCACCCAAGTTTTGCCAGGAAGTTTCAGCAGTAGGATCAGGACTCCAGTGAGGAAAGGGTACTTCTTTTTGAAAAAAGGGCAGAAGGAGCCCTGGCTCTAAAGTTAGTCTTCAAGTATGGTATTGGAATAAAAATAGACACACAGATCAATGGAAAGGAACTGAGAGCCCACAAATAACCCCTGCTTAAGCGAACAGTAAATTTAAGACAAAGGAGCCAAGAGAATACAATGGAGAAAGGACAGTCTCTTCAATAAATGGTGTTGGGAAAACTGGAGAGCCACATCCAAAAGAATGAAACCAGACCACTATCTCACATCATACACAAAAAAGTTAATTCAAAATGGATTAAAGACTTGGAGATAAGACCTGAAGTCATAAATTACATAGAAGAAAACCTAGGCAAAACACTTCATGAATTGGCTTCATGTCCTGGGGGATGTTCTGGGGACTAGACTCCAACAGCAATGCAAACAAAAGCAAAAATATGCCAATGGGACTACAGCGGACTAAAAAGCTTCTGTACAACAGAAGAAGCAATAATTAAACCAAAAGACACCCTACTGAAAGGGAGAAAATATTTGCACATTACATCTGACAAGGGGCTAATATCCAACATCCACAAAGAACTCATACAACTCAAAAAAAATTAAACAAAGGACTCAATCAAAAAATGGACAGAAGGTCTAAATAAACACTTCTCCAAAGAAGATATACAGATGGTCAACAGCCACATGAAAATATGTTCACCATATCTTATCAGCAGGAAAATGCAAATCAAAACCACACCCTTGAGAATGACCCATACCAAAAAGACAAGAAACGAGTGTTGAGGATATAGGGAAAAAGGAGCCCTTGTACGCTGCGTGGGGGGAGTTAGACGAGGCCTGCTGTTATGGGAAACAGTATGGTGGTTTCTCAAAATACTAAAAATAGATCTGTTTTATGAGCCAGCAGTTCTACTCCCAATGCAAAAACACTAATTCAAAGGGAAATACACACTCCTGTGTTGAGTGCAGCTGTGTGCCCATGAGTGCACCTGTGCATCGTGTATGTGTGAGAGCACGTATGGTATGTATGTGAGAATGAACAACTGTGAAAGCAAGTGTGTAGGTGTGAGTTAGGGACAAAGCTCTTCATTGAGCTTGGCTCTGTTTCAGGCAAATCCAAACCTGGTGTTTGTTTTTCCCCCACATACCTGCACAGATGTGCACACCACACAGACACACACACACACACAGAGCTTCAAGGAATCACCTTCAAGACACATATCTGCCTACTGCACCTCCACCCTATTCCTATGATCAGCCCCATCCTAAATTCCTTTCCTTGAATGGCGTTTTTCAAATGTCTACGCACAGGAACCACGTGGGGATCCTGCTAACATGTAGAGACTGATTCAGCAGGTCTGGTGTGGGACCCAAGATCCTGCCTGCCCAACAAGCCACCTGTCCATGCTGTCCCTCTCCATGTCACATTGTGAAGAAGACTGAACTTTGGGACAAGGCTCTAGGTCAAGGGTCAGCAGGCTATGGACCTGGGTGCCTTCTGGCCTGCCTTATGTTTTCAGAATCAGGGCTAGCAAAATAATTCACACAACCCAGTGTAGTGTAAAAATGTGGGACCCCCTTGATTAAAAATATTAAGAATTTCAAGATGGCAACAGCAGAACATCAAGCTAGGCATAGGGACCTGTGTAACAGCATGGGTTGAACACTGAAAAGCCTGCCCTGACTGGAACACAGCCAGGCCCATTTCTGCATTGTCTGTGGTGCCTTTTGCCAGATCAGAGCAGGGTTGAGTGTTGTGACAGCACCCACATGGCTATGAAACCTAAAATACTCCCCGCAAACTTAAAAAGTTTGCAGACCCCATTTCGGATTACTGACTCTCACATGTGCTGTGTATTGGAATCAATGGTGGGATTTTCAAACACTGATGCTTGATCCCTCCCTCAGAGATTCTGGTGTGGGGGTGAAGGGGCCTGGGCATGAGCGACAGAGAAGTGAAAACCTCCCTGGTGATGCTAACATGCAGCCAGGGCTGAGAACCCTGATCCAGGCTGACCACACTCACCCAAACGTCATGTAACACTGAAGCCAGCTGCCTGGAAGCTCTGGGTAGCAAATCCACCATGAGCCCCACCTCCAATTGGGAGTTCTGGATATTTTGGTTTCTTCTCAGCAAACACCGCACCCTGAAAGTCAGTCTAAATCTGGCTGGCTCTGTGGCTGGGTCCTTGGTGGGACCATTCCCCCTGGTGTGCCCACAAGAGAGGGGTTTCCTGAGATGTGGGGCTTTCTCTGCTGGGACTAGGATAATCCTGGGCAAACTGGGGCAGTTAGTGTCCTTTCCCTTGGGTGCCTTTGTTTTATATCTCTGCCTCCTCCAAGTCCTATTAGATTGGTCGGGTTCAGTGTGTCATATCAAAGGCTCTGAACACTACATCCACAGAGCTGTGTCCTCCAGGGGCAGCTACAGATAAAATCCCCAAATGCCTATCCTGGTGTAGTAAGTTACTTTTGACATTAACCCAATTACAGCCTAGATTTTGAAATGCCGAGGGAACAGATTCTTCTGAGGGAAGCAATTCAATCAAATGATTGATGTTGAACAAACACACATCAACAGATAATTTGCTAATTTGTCCACTTATTTAGGACAGTACCCAATGAGCTGAGATGATGATGAGTCTCTCATTCATCTTTTCCTTTCTTTCCTGCAGTCTTTTATCCTCTTCCTTCTTCCCTTAAATATCTACCAAGGTCCTTAAACATCTACCAAGGTCTATAGGGCATTGAATGGGATGATTAGAAGTTTCTTTTTAATACTGCGGTTCACAGGAGGTTTCTGGATGGGTGCGGGAAGCGTTCAGGACTTTGAGCACTTGCTGTCCAACAGCTTGGGCCATGGCTATCAGGAGATGGTTAGTGGTCTCAGTGAAGTCTGGTTTAAGAGGAGTGACTGTGGAGGCCCTAACAAGAGGTGACACTTATGTGGCTCAGGAGTGCCAGGCACCATTTCAGGCCTTTCTCCTTTATAGGTCCCTGAGCTAAGTGTTATTATGGTCACTAATTCACTAATGAGACCACCTAGGCACAGAGTAGTTAGAACACTTGTCTGAGATCACACAGCTAATAAATCAAGCCAAGACTTATACCAGAGTCCACATCCTTAGCCATATGTTCTCCTGCTCTCAGAGTACAGGTGGGGCAAGGGAGGGGTTTAGAAGCCTGGCAAAGCTTATCTCTGGGAGGTGAGGGGGTCATGAAGGGGGCACCTCCGACATGACCCCGGGTTTCTGGTTTGGACCACAGAAGACAGTCGAGTCATTGATTCAGTCTCCCTGGTTTCAGGACCTGCCTTTGGCCTTTTCCTAGAGTAGTGACCCTCAAGTGTCTGGGCTGGAGTGTCTGGATATCACTGAACCCCTTGTAGGTCACTGGGAAGTCTCAACACGCTTAGCCATTATGCAAATGAGAACCAGAGACAGTTCACCTGACGGGAACACGGCTCCTTTCTTTGTGTGCAAAATATAGTAAAAACCATACGCTCAATGAAAAGTTGTTGAAATTGCATTTTTATTCTGTCCCCTCATTAATATTCATTTTACCATTTGCCATTTGTTCATTTATTTAAAAAAAAAATCTCTGCTCAAAAGTAGATAAGCAGTTGCAAGCACATGATTTTTAGGGAAAATGTATCAAATAAATTTATATTCAGGGAAACTCTTCTCATGAACATAATGCTGTTATCATTATGTGGAAATAATGGTGCCAGAAATCACTGGCACCATTGAGTGAGATGACCCCATCCAGCTCTCAGAGCACTGAATTGGAGAGTCAGGTCTAACTGGCCATTCTCTCTGACTCCGGAGGCAAGTGTCACCTGCATTCCCTGGTCCTCACACACTGTGAGTGCAGAGGTAACATAAATAATAACTTAAACCCTGCTAGGTCTTCTGTCACCTCTCCATTCCTCTCCAGGTTGTCCCCTGAGAGTGTCCCATGGGTGCTCAAACGTTTCAGACTTGCCTGCTCTGGCCTTCTCTTCCCACGGATGTCTACCAAACGTGTTCCCTTACTTCCAGCTCTGCTAATGTCAGTGTTGGCAAAGCTGATCTTTTTCCCAAAGTTATATAACTTGGTGACCTCAATGTACAATTTTGAAAGAAGCTAAGGATCATAGTATCAGACCTCTGATTTTTTAAAAAATATATATTTATTTATACAAGAGCTGGGGTACAGGCCAGAGGTGCGGGAGGGTGAGAGGATTCACCAGAGACAGAGTGAGGACCAGAACAGGCAGACTGACGAAATACACTGCTGAGGGGAGCAGCGGGTGAGACAGGAGAGGTCTGCTGTGTCATGCGGGTCACCTCCCTGGCCGGGGATCGAACTCGTGCTGCAGAGGTTGTGGATAGCTTCATAGTGCTGTGCTTAATCCCTTGCGCCACCTGGGAGACCCCCTTCATCCCCAAACCCCCCCCTCCCGCCCTTACCTTCTTTTTCTCTCCTAGCAATGGCTTCCCATACTTTAAGGAGCTTGTTGTAATGCAGGTTCTGATTCAGGGCTAGAGGTGGGGTTTCAGAGTCTGTGCTTCTAGTGAATGTTCACTTGGTGCTGTGGCTGCTGGTCCAGACCATGCCTTGAGTTCTAAGAGGTCAGAATGCTTGGCTGTGAGCTTCTTGCAGACCTGGAGCATGTGGAAAGCTTGCATGTTTCCACAGTGCTTAGCACACATAGACGCTCGGGGTATGAAGATGACTGAATAACAGGCAATTAGTATGCAAAATGCTAAGAAGTCCTCAGAAAGAAGCTGCTGCTCTGTTTACTAGGCATACTTCACATTTATTTTCACAGGACCCTATTTTCAGAAATATCTATTAACATTCTCTGGAAATAGCATTCTGAGAAACCCACTTTGGCAGGTCCTAATTTAGAGTGGGGTCTTTGCTGCCCCTGTAACCGAAACGAGCCGGTTTCCATATGGGAGTCTCAAATCCAGGATTCTATTTGGGTGTCTGCTCTAGCAATTAAGAGAAATTGTTTCAGCTCAGACTCCCTGTACTCCTGAGGGCCTGCACACTCCTTGAGGGGACATATTTGAATACATTAAAATACAGGCACGGGTGCTATTGCTAAGGTGTTCATTTTCCCTCTAACCCTGGCAGTGCCCAACAGGCCTATGACCCCCTCAAGGCAGTGGGAGCCTGAGTTATTTTCCAATTAGCATGTTCCTGTGGATTTGTTCAGTCTTTGTTCCCAGGCCGAGGCAAGGAGTTAGTACCGGGAGGAAGCTGGAATTTGAAACTGGGGAAAGCTGAGTTCCCCTCAGGGACAATGTTGACTAGGTGATGCCCTAGAGCTTTTTCCTGCAAAAGAAACCTCCTGGGCTCTGGAAGGTCTGCTTTGCCAGCTTCAAGGGAAGAGGGAAGCTGGGAGGTGGGGGTTTGTCCTCCCTCCATGGGAATATTCTCAAAACCCACAGCCTCTTCTGTCTGCTCAGGAATCTCAGCAGTGGCCACAGCCCTAAGCTGTCAGATTTATAGGGTCAACTCAGGAGTCTACATGGGTTGGCCTCCCTGAACTAGAATTTGGACACCTAGCCTTTTGTCTTTGTTTTTGGTCTTGGCATCCATCTAGATCAACAGGGAAAATCCTATTCAACATTCTGCTACCTGTGTCAGGCGATTCGGCCCCTCTGAAATAAAGGCAGGGGCCATAAGTAGAAGAGACACAGACATTCTTTAAAAAGCCATAGAATGAGATTTAGAAAAAAAATTAAATGAAAAGGGAATTAATAAGAAAAGGAAACACTGTAGGAGAAACCGAAATGTAATCACAGAATTAAAACTCACCATTAATCCCTTGGTGAGATTAAAGAACAGAATTGGTGCTTTATAATATTAAATTAGGGCTGTAGGGGTCAAGGTTGATAAATCTCTTCAAAAATGCAGGGAGAATGATAAAGAAATTAGAACAAGAGGGAAGTGTATATAGGTATGGGTACAGAGAGCAAGGCAGCAGCAGTAGCACTGAGCAGACCCTCTAAGGGTGAGACTGGAGAGAAGCGACCACCTCCCAGATGAGAGAAATCCATACAAGTCAAAGTGTGAGCTTGAAAGCGGTCAAATGTGCAGCAAAAGTCACTGAAAACGGGACTCTAGCTAGACACCTCATAGAAATGTTTGAAGAATCGGGATCTTAAAAATCCTTCAAGTAGATACGCAAAATGAAAAGGAAACTTAAAAAGGAAGAGAAATCAGGCTGGCTTCAAACTCCTGTTGCCCTCAACCCCTCTGGGGAACATCTCCCCCATTTTCAGTAGACCAAGGAAAAGGATTGTAATTCAGTAAATTGATGGCCTGAGTGCTTTAATATTTGAAGTCTCAAGAAAGATACCCTGTAAGATGCAACAATTAAAAAAAACATGCCTCTCTGAGGCATCCCTGGTGGCACAAGGGGTTAAGACGTAGCACTATGAAGCTATCCATGGCCACTGCAACATGAGTTCAATGCCCGGCCAGGGAGCTATGCACATGGTGCAGCAGACCTCTCCTGTCTCGCCTGCTGCTCCCCTCAGCAATGTATTTCAGTTGATCTGCCTGTTCTGTTCCCCACTCTGTCTCTTGTGAATTCTCTCACCCCCCCACATCTCTGGCACATACCCCAGTTCTTGTATGCATAAATAAATAAATCTTTAAAATAAAAACAAAAACAAAAAAAACCATGCCAACCTGTAGGTACCCTTTTGAATAAGGAATTTTGGGAGGTGCTCAAGACTTATAGATGAAGCAAATTGAAGAACCGAGTGTGGGAAGCCCTGCTGCAAAAGGAGAGCTTGTTAGGCAGAAAAAAATCTAAGAATATTAAAAATAATGTTAAAATATTCTGGCTTTTTGTTACTGTTAAAATATTCTTAAAAAGTAAAGAGGACTCAGGAAGCACTGATTCAGTCTTGACTAAGACTTAGAAAAAACATGGTTAAAGAATACATTTGAAGAAGACAACTATTTGTTGAATTATACACAGAATATATATCATAGGTAATTTATATAATGTCAAATGCATTATAATGTATAATAAATACTTGCAACACATAATGTAATATAGAAAGGTTACTCTCTCTCTGATGAAAGTTGTTTGGTCCACACACCAAACAACAAACAGTAGAAAGAATAAGAAAGCATTAAAATAAACTTCAGGTGATAGAAAAACACTAAATATATGTTACAACTATTTTTATGGGTAACCTTTCTATATTGTAAGACAAATATTCTTAGACTGCACGTTGTCCGTAAGAGAAACTTGGAAAACACAATGAAATAGGGATGTAGGAAGCAAGTGGAACCATTTAGGCAAAAACCTCCACTTGCATCACCACCAAGGAGAAGACTGAAACATGCATGGCTGCCGGCTACTAAAACATCACTTGACAATCCTGCTGCCTCTCAGCTCCCGCAGCAGCCTGATTCTGCCTGGCGAAACCCTCTGTCTCCTGGTTAACATTCATGGGCTGAAGTACAGGAGGCCCCAGTGCGAGTAGAATGGGTGGGGAGGGTCAAGGTCACCAGGGAGCTCATGTCCCTCAGCAGGTCCCCCCTGCCACTGGAGGCAAAAAGAGGAAAGAAATTCCAGCTCTGGTTTCTGGTGCTAGCTCCCTGCGCTGGGAAGATGCAGGTGTGGCGGGGGTGGCGTGGGGTGGGGAGGGCTTCAGTACAGTCAGGCCTAGGAAGACTCTGAATATTGGAAATTCAGAGGAAAGTGTGACTTCAGATTTCTTTTCTAAGAAAGGGCCCTTTTACTACCTTAGGGATTCCCTGCAGACAAGGCTATTTTTTTTTTTAAAGATTTATTTATTTATGCATACAAAAGCTGGGGTACAGCCTGGAAGTGCTTGTTGGTCATAGGATTCACCAGAGACAGAGCAGGGAACAGAACAGGCAGACTGATGAAATACACTGCTGAGGAGAGGTCTGCTGCTCTGTCTGGGTAGCTCCCTGGCCGGGAATTGAACATGTGCTGCAGTGGCTGTGGTGAGCTTCATGGTGCTGGGACTTAACCCCTTGTGCCACCAGGGAGGCCCCAAGGCTATTTTTTTAATAGAATCAGTCAGTCCTTCCCTGTCTTCCTTCCTCATTCCCAGACCAGAGCAAAGTGCGTGCTTCCTGGAGAGGGGCTGGCAGGAAGAGGAGTCCTGTGACCTGGGGGTAGATGGCGCTCCTCAGGCCTGAATACCCTAGTAGTCGCCATGCCCTTCCTCCCAATCTTCTGAGGATTTGGATCTGGTCCTTGTCTCTCTGCCATTGATTCAAACCTTGCCAGCTGTGCCTGTTTGTGGCTCTGACAGCACTTTTGAATTCAGAGGCTGTGCAGCTGAAGGGCTGCAGGACAGAGGCTGCCGTGTCTTAACACGTGGTCTTTCTTGCCCACTCTGTGACTAGTAGAATCCTTCCCTCACCCCCCATAAGTTTGATTAAGTTCAATCAAACTTAATAGTTTGATTGAAATATAATTTGCATACATACACCCTACCTAAAATATATGCAAGTCAATTGTCTGTCCAAATTCATGATCGCTGCAACCATCACCTGCATCAGAATTAGAACATTTTCATCCCCTCAAAATCAAAGAAACCCTGTGCTCTTTCACTTTTCTCCTCCCTTTCTCTGTCCCCTAACCCCCCCTGCAACATCTGCTCATCTACTCTTTTTCTCTTTTTTTAAAGATTTATTTATTTACCCAGTGCTTGTATGTATGTATGTATAAATAAATAAAAAACAAAACAACACAAAACAAAAAAAAAGAGATTTATTTATTTATACAGCACTGGGTACAGTCAGAAGCGCGGGAGGGTGAGAGAATTCACCAGAGCCAGAGCAGGGAACAGAACAGGCAGACCAACGAAATACACTGCTGAGGGGAGCAGTGGGCGGCAGGAGAGGTCTGCGCGCCATGTGGGACCCTCACCGAGGGCCAGGAATCGAACCGGCGGCGCTGCAGAGGCTGCGGGCAGCGTTGCTGACCAGCGCTCAACTGCTGAGCCACCAGGGGAGGCCCTCATCTATTCTCTTGCTCTAGAGTTCTGGATTCTGGATTCATGTTGGATGGAATCCACCAGTGGAATCATGTTGGATGTGGTCTATTGTGACTCTTTTCTTTTACATAGTCAAGGTCTGTCCATGCTGTAGCCTAGGCTCTTCTCCATGTCCTCTATAGTCTCTGGAGGTGGTGAGCTGGCCAACTGTGGCTCCCAGGAGTGGGGGAGTATCTCCAGAGACCACTCCGAATGCTCCTGAGAATGTTGCTTTGTTTCCATCAGGACCTAATTCATTTCAAAGCAGTTGAGTCATTTCCTCCTTAGGCCACTGGCTGAAGCTGACTAACTTGTAACTTTTGGTAACTTCTTGCCTGCCTGGTGTGGGTTGTCTCTGTACTACACAGAAGAGCTTCTGCCCAAGGCCACCATTGCTACCTTGTTCTTGACAAAAGGCATCTGTTGTTTCCAGGCATTCTGCGTGTCCTCAGTCTCGCGTTCCTCACGCTGATCAAGGGAGGGATTGGAAGGTAATTGTAGGTGTCTGCACATTTCTGAAGCTCTTCTGTGGGGGGTCTGCTTGATTCTGAACTTTTCTAGCTAGTCTGGGGTAAGGAAATATTCTTGACATGCTTTGACTTGAGCACGGCATTGCCCATAATGTAACTGGAGTTTTAAATTGCCAAGAGGCTGGTCTGAACTTTTTAATAACTGAAAGTGACCAGAAAGCCACGTGTTCTGTTCAGAGCTTGTTATGGGGCAGGAAGGAAAGATCTGACCCACTTGTTTGAAGGTATAAGTGATGGGGAAGAAAAGAGCCACATTTTATGTTTATGACTGGCTGCCATCAGACTGTTCAATAAACTGGTTACACTCTTAAAAGCACAGAGGCAGGAATTCCAAGTAAATAGCTTTCCATCCGGCAGTATGCAAGGAGAATAGCACATTATGACCAGATTGGTTTTATTTCAGGGGTGTAAAGGTAAACTCAGATTAGTAAATGCATTCATACATTTATCATAGCAACAGGTCAAAAGAAAAATGTTGGTAATAGTTTGGGAACCTGTTCTCCACAGATATTTTTCTTCCTCTAGCATAGGAGCAAAACAGAAGCCAACAGGACAAAGGCGAAGTCAGTTGCTTTGATAGACTTGCTGCTTCTTTGCTACACTTGTCTTCAGAGAAGCTGTTTCCTTTTGGGGCAGTGATAAATATGTTCACGTAACTGAAAAACCACCTTGTGTCATTGTGTGGCAGCCAAGGAAGTTCAGCCACAGGTGAACCCTTTCTGGTGTGCTGAAGAGCATCCAGAAGTTTAAGGTGACAAGACTCACACCTGAGAAACTCTTGAGACTCCATCTGTAATTCTTTTTTTTTTTAGCCTTTTTTAATTTTTATATTCCCCATACAATTGCAACTCCCTGATTTTATCCCCAACCCCTCCTTTCCCCACCCACCCCCCAAAGTGTGTCTCTGGTTCATAAATGTTTGTTGATTTTGATTTTTTTCTTTCTTATAGTTATCCTTTTTCCTGGTCCCTTATTTAGGTTTTCTTGATTCCTGCTATGAGTGAGACCATCCAGTATTTTTCTTTTTCTTCCTGGCTTATTTTGCTGAGCATGATCCCTTCCAGTGCCATCCATGTTGCTGCAAATTGCATGAGTTTATCTTTTTTTGACTGCTGAGTAATATTCCATTGCATATATGTACCACATCTTCTTGACCCAGTCATCTATTTTTGGGCATTTGGGTTGTTTCCAAAGCTTAGCTATTGTAAACAGTGCTGCTATAAACATAGGGGTGCAGGTGCTCTTTAGAATTAATGTTTCTGTGTCCTTTGGGTAAATACCTAGGAGTGGAATTGCTGAATCATATGGAAGCTCCATCTTTAGTAGGTTGAGGAATCTCCACACAGCCTTCCATAGTGGTCCCATCTGTAATTCTTAATGGGGCTTATGAATCCATTGAGGATCAAAAAAGGGAAATTGCAAAACATTAGAGCAGCAAAATGTGGTTCAGTGAAAGGGAGGACTGACATTAGCAGAGCTTTGGGCAGCTCCTGGGTGAGGGCGCTAAACATCTCAAGGCCACAAGATTGTTCTGTTTAATTCTTCAAGATGACTCACAGTCATGTATTTTTTTTTAAAGATTCTTTTTTTTTTAATTTATACAAGAGCTGGGGCATAGGCCAGAGTCGTGGGAGGGTGCAAGGATTCACCAGAGACAGAGTGGGGAGCAGAACAGGCAGGCGGAATGAAAGCGCTGCTGAGGGGAGCAGCGGGTGTGACAGGAAAGGTCTGCTCACCATGTGGGATTCTCCCTGGCCGGCTGGGAATTGAGCAGGCGCTGCAGAGGCTGTGGTCAGCTTCACAGTGCTGCGCTCAATCCGATGCGCCACTGGGGAGGCTCCCAGTCATGCATTTTTAAAAACAATTCTATTGCAATGCCATTAATGTACAGTAGCATCAATTTTCAATGTACAATTCAATGGGTTTTGACAAATGTTTTCGGTCATGCAAGCTCCACCATCATGAAGGCAAACTTTTCTGTCACCGTGGTTTCCTTGTGTCTCTTTACAGCCGGTCCCTTTTGCACACCCTCAGTCACGGGAAACCACTGGCCTATGTCCTAGGGTCTCGGGAACCTCCCTGAGCACATTCCTCATCTTTGGCATCCTACCTGCATATTCTGCCTATCTCCCTGAATTCTGACCTGTCCTCAAAGCAGTAGGTGTGTTGGGTCTTGCTGGGCCCCTCTCCCTATGCCATGACCTGGAACTTCTCCAGGCAGTCAGTCCAGAGCCAGAGGCCTCACTGGTGGTTTGTCCTCTCTCGGGAATCACAGTCCTTTATCTCGGGACCCAATATCTGTAAGCATTATTTGATTTATTTTATTTGGTCTCTAGTTGTTGAGGCTAGGAGGGCAATTTCTGTAGCAGTAAACCCTTCCCCAGCAGAGTAGAAGTACTCTCACTCCTATTTGTTGGATGCTCTCTTGTTACCTGGAATCTCCAAAAGAAAGCACTTCAGGGACATTCTGGCTGGCGGTCACTCCCTTGAGTGAGATGTATTGTTTCGGCATGTTTCCAGTTTGGAACTCATGCTTCCTTGAGGCTTGGAGAAATACACAGATACCTTGAAATGATGATAATTCATTTTAAAATCTCTTCAAATTCAGTGAAAAGTTGCAGGGCCACTGTTGCTGGTGATTGCACGGGGTTACCTTCCCGCTCTATTCAGGGCTCAGTAGGCTGCCATGTGGCATTGACCAGCTGTGTCTCTTTAGTCACCTCCAATCTGGAGCAGACCCACAGTCTTTCCTGATCACTCATGTCCTTGGCAGTTTTAAAGGGTATAGGTCTTTCATTCCGGGGCAGGTGTTTCTTCTGAGTCAATCCAATGTCAATCCATTGCACTACTGTTGATTATTTCTTTTTTAAAAGAAGGTTTGTTTATTTATGCATATAAGAACTGGGGTTTAGGCCACAGGTGGTGGGGTGAGAGGATTCACCAGAGACAGAGTGGGGAGCAGAACAGGTGGATATACTGAAATACACTGCTGAGGGGAGCAGGGGGCAAGACAGGAGAGGTCTGCTGCCCCAGGTGTATCTGCTCCCTGGCCGGGATTGAACTTGTGCTGCAGTGGCTGGCAAAACCTTGATAGCACTGTGGTGTTTTTTTTTTTTTTTTTTTTTTTGGGACCCTCGCCGGTGGCCAGGGATCAAACTGGCGCTACAGAGACTGCGGGCAGCCTAGCAACCCAGCGCTCAACTGCTGTGCCACCAGAGGAGGCCCGATAGCACTGTGTTTTTAACCCCTGTGCCACCAGGGAGGCCCCTGATTAATTTCTTTAAAAACTTTTTTATTGGTATATCACTGGTTTACAATACTTTACATGTTTCAGGAGTACAACTTCATACTTCAATAAATGTGCATACTACACCACTCAAGAAAAGTTCTAGTATCATTCACCACCATCAAATTTACCCTTTCTACCCTTCCCTTCCTCTTCCCCTATGCGGAACACCATTTTGTTGTCAGAAGCTAAGAGTTACTTTTACTCACCTTCTGTGTCCTTGCCTGCCAACTTTCTGCATTGTAAAGGTTGCACTTCCCTCTTAGTAACTTATGGGGACACACGCTGAGATTACAGCAATTTTTGAGGAAGTAAAAGGTTTATGATTTAGCTTTGTCTTAAGTAATAATAATAATACAATAAAACAATAGTTATCACCAAATGAGCATTTATTGTGTGCCAGGCACTATGCTAAGCACTTTACATATGTTAATTTAACCTCAAATGCTGTGAATTGGATACCATTATTATTCCCTTTTATAGATGAAGAAACTGTTGTACTTGTGATGATAATTTTGGAGCAAAACACATTAGATGCCCTCTATCCAGTGATCCTTAAAATTTCCCATTTAGGGCCTCCCCTGGAGTCACAGAGATTGAGCACTGGGCTGCGAAGCTGCCCGCAGCTTCTGCAGCACCGATTCGATCCCCAGCTAAAGGCGAGGGTCCCACGTGGTGTGACAGACTCTCCTGCCGTGCCCGCTGCTCCCCTCAGCAGTGTATTTCGTCAGTCTGCCTGCTCTGCTCCCTGCTCTGGCTCTGGTGAATTCTCTCACCCTCACGTGCTTCTGACTGTACCCAGTGCTTGTATAAATAAATAAATAAATAAATAAATAAATAAATAAATAAATCTTTAAAAAAAAATTCCCATTTAGTCAAAAACAAAAACAAAAAGAAACCTAAAAAACATACAAACCAAAAACCTGCAAAAGACATTAGTCAAGGAAGAGTTAAGAGACACCAAATAGAAGTGGTTTGGGTTCCCCCCACCCCGCAGCTCCCATGATTCTTTTTGTGACAAATCAAATTTTGAGGTTCCATTTGATGTGTTAGTAGATAGTATACCTGAAAATCTGCAACCATTTTAAATGAGGTCAAGGGCACTTATTTAAAGCCACCAACACTGTCAAAAATAAACTCCACTAAACCTCATTATTTCTAACCATGTGAGGTCGGGTTATGAAAGGAAAATGAAAAGTAATGACTAAAAATGTCAACCCAGCCAAAGTCATCTGGAAATCGGCCAGTGCAGGGACCAACCCCAAAGAGACCTAGAATACGATCTTGCAGTATAAAGAAGAAAACCACCACAGGCATTATTAAAATATGAGAATTGATGGAGCAATTTTGATGCTGGTTAAAAATTATGAGACTAAAATATTTTCAAATACCCTTGAGAGAGAGACCATAATTTTTCTCATGTATTAATTATAAATTAAGCACTGTCTATCAGTCTTTGTTTCAATTCTTAATGAGTATTTTTATCTGAGTTCATTTTTATTAAATCTCCCTTGGGAGAAGAATGGTGGATTTACAGATATTTTACTAGGGCCTATTTATTATGGGCCATTTGCTATGGTCATAAATTTTGCAGTTGAATGACAATGAGTGAGGAGGCAGCAGAGCAAGAAGTGGATTAGAATCGAGAAATAGGGTGGCATTAAAAGTGGTCTTGCACAGAAAACAAACACCTTTTACATTTTGATACAATTCAAAATGACCTGGTAAAAGTAGCACATTAAAATAAACTTTGAATGAAAATAGCGACCCCAAAATGGAAATAGAGACCCCAAAACTGCTTTACATATACCTTTCACAACCCTCACCACGGTACAGAGGATTTGTGGGATTCACAGGTGCAACACAGTTTTGGCTCTTTCTGAAGACCCTGAAGCCATGGATTGGAACTTGACCTTGTAAGGCCAGTGTGCTGAACCCAGTCATTGGGCTGGTGAGTGAGCTTTGCTGACAGCCTGGCATCCAGAGTGCCCTGTTTGAGGGCAATTCATTTCTTAGTGATGAAAACTACTTAAGTGATAATAACTTTTGTTAGTTTCATGTGTGTGAGGGTGTACACATGTGTTATAATGAAGATTAAAAAAACCTTGAATGAAATCTTCAAATGGCAGTTAACTTGTGTGGCAAGGCGGGAGTGAGTACAGGAAATACCAGTGTCTTATTGGGGATGTGATTGCAGAAGTGACAAGACTATGTATCTGACTTAATTATTTTTTTAAAGATTTATTTATTCATGCATACAAGAACTGGGGTACAGGCCAGATGTGCGGGAGGGTGAGAGGATTCACTAGAGACAGAGCGGGGAACAGAACAGGCAGACTGACTGAAATACACTGCTGAGGGGAGCAGCGTGCGAGACAGGAGAGGTCTGCTGCACCATGTGGGTATCTCCCCAGCCAGCTGGGATCAAACCCACACTGCAGAGGCTGTGGACAGCTTCACAGCACTGAGCTCAACTGCTTGTGCCACCAGGGAGGCCGTGACTTCACTATTTTGGTGGTTCATAAATGTTTTGCTAAGTGTGACAGAAATGGCTGATTTCCCTTCTATTTAACAGAAACCTGATTTTTCTGAGCACATGCCTGTCCAGAAGAAAGACTACATTTCCCAGACTTCCTGCAGCTAATGATGGTTGTGTGATGACATTCTGTCCCGTGATGTATATACCTTGGAGGTTGCACTCTTAAAGGAAAGAGGCTTCTCCCTTCCTCTTCTCGCTGACTGGCATATGGACACATAGTAAGGCATCCTGGAACAGGTGAACAAGGGGACCCTGGGGTGGCAGAGCAACAAGGAAGAGGAGGTCAGTTCCCTGACAACTTCACAGCCAGAGCTGCCATACCAGCCCAGACTTTCACACTCAAGAGAAATGAATTCTGTTTTGTTGAAACCACTGTGAATCTGGTTTTCTGATGCATGTATGTGGACCTATGTCTTCACTAATACTCTAAGTAAATCGAAGATCCATTGTAATTGTTTTCATGCTCATCTCCATCACCAGGCTGTAAGCGCCTTATGATGATCTCTCCTCAGATTTCTCTCCAGTTCCTCATGGAAGCCCTAGAACTATCCTGAGCGCTGGCAGAATAGGTGCTTATGAATGTCGATTGAATGAATTAATAAATGAATGTGCTGTGATGCAAACCAACTGTGATGGATGTATCAGAAGAATACTGCCTCCCAATTGGAATTATGTATATTTTTATTTGGCTGTTTGTAACACAAAACCCAAATAATTGTGGCTTCATCAAACAGTGCTTCATTTTCTTCACATGTTAAAACTCTGAGGTGGGTGGTTTCTGAATTCTGTATGGTGGTGTAGTGGTGTCAGTCCTAAGCTTCTGCCAATCACTTGGCCTCTCCTCATGGTCACAACATGGTTGCTGAACTCCAACTATCAAGTTTATGTTCCAGGGAGGAGGACAGTTGAAATGGTGAAAGGGAAAGTCAAACAAACCTACCCCCCCGCCCCAGCTAAGGACTCAGGTTACTACTGATTTTTGCAGGCCTCAGGAAAAGAGAAAAAGGGGGACCTTTTGTTCTAAAAGGTCTAAACAAATATCTAAATAAAAGGTAGTTAAAAGCTGTAAATTCATGTCAACAGACTATTAAATAACATATATTCGCTTCCCTGCCTCAAAAAATATACTTTCAAAATGACAAAATCAAGAATATATGTCAAGCTATAATTTTTATAGGACTGAAAATCAACAACTCACCAGAGACAATTGAATTTAATTATGACTGAATGTATCTGTTTATTCTGTTGATGAGCTGACAACGTCAATGAATAATAAAATCAAGGTATACATAATTCATAAGTTATTATATATTTATTCCATAAAATTTATTTTTCTTGCTTTCATCTCAGTAAAATTCAATAATTATGTGATCAAGATTTCTGAAAATTTGTATTCTATTGACAGTAATGATTTAAAGCAGGGGTTGGCAAACTATGGTCTATAGAGCCACTGCCTGCTTTTGTAAATAAAGCTTTATTGGCACATAATCATGCTCATTCTCTTCCATATTGTCCTTGTTGTTTACACCTTACACAGTCAGGGTTCAGTAATTGTGACAGAGACCAGCCATACAACTATTAGTTTGGCTATGAGTAGTCTCTACCACAGTGCCTTTCCTCTGCACTTCTCTTTAACCTTGATCTTCTCTCCCAGCCTCTCTTCCCTTCCGCACTATAAGTCCTCTCTTTCTTGCTTCCACCTCTGTTGAGAGCTACTTGGGCTATGGGGGGTTGCTCTGTCTATAACAGAACATTAATGCAAGAGGAGAGGTCTCATTTGTAATTAATCAAGCAGTAGTAGAACCAGAGCAGGGAGCTTGCATTGATTTGTAACACATCAAACAAAATGGCGCCCAGCAGCCAGCAACCGCAATCTTGCCAAATTGGATTAGTGAACCAAATGTCTGTTCTAATGCCTGAGAGATGGACGAGGCACTTATTAAATGGTCCACAGGCAGGGATGTTTTGAGCACTTAATCAGCCCTTCATTTCCCTCCTCCAGGGAACAGGGAAGACTCAGTGCCACCCATGGTGAGAAATTACCAATCCCTGCAGGATCTCACTGCCATTTCCACTGCAGAATGTGTATGAATTATAATGAGCGCCCACGGACTATGTAAGGATACCTGGTCACAGGGCAGTAGCAGCTGCCTAGGACTGGGGGTAGGAGGCCTGGCAGGAGTCCTGCCTTTCCCATGTGCTCACGTGAGGCCATCTCCTTCCCCTCTCTGTCCTCAAAGCTCGCTCCCTCAAGGCCTCATACAGACAGCTGACAGCAATCCGCTGAGGATGCTTGTAGGAAGCAGCAGGCAATTTGGCTTGTGTAGCCAGTGCCTTTCCTGTGGGGAGGACTTGCTCCATGGTGGGGGTGACCTCAGATTTTCCCTTTGTGGTTTTTATTCACCCTCTGTCTCCTGCATCCTGGGTGGGAAGCCCAGTTATCCTCTCATCACCTGCCCTTCCTATTTTCTCACTTGAGGGATTTTAAATTTTAGAGTCAGAGAGCCTCAAGAGGCCATTGAGGGCCCCTCTGTGGGTGTCCTGGGAGCCTCCCTCTCTATTATCTGGTAAGATATCGCCCAGGGTTGCTCTTGGTGGGAGATTCCCTCTCTCTTACCCCCACTTGTCTTGCCCCAGAATGCCATCCTTGATGAAGTTCACTTTTACCATCAAGGGAGGAAGACGGGCTGGGGATTGGGGCCTGAGTCAGACTTTGTATCAGTGAGCATTACTGCTAGTTACACCTCAGTTGGTCCAGGCCCTTCCTTGTACAGCATGAGAAACTGAGACCCAGACATAGGAAGGGCTTTGCCCAAGATCCCAGGTGACTTTGCTGCAGAGCTAGGATAGGTCTTCTCCAGTGGACTGTCCCCTTCCCCCAACTCCCAACTTAGCTCTGCCCACCTAAGGCAGGGGTGGGGCCACCACCAGGTCTGCACGCTGGTCTTGAGGCCTCAGGTCCCTGCTTCATTCCATAGATGTTCCCATTGCAGAATTCTCATGCACGGGGAGACTGATCCTTGTTTCTTCATCGCAGGAGTGTTTCCTAAAATTCAAGCAAGCACCCCTACCCCCCAGTAGCAGGGGGACATGGGGGGCCCACCAGGTTCAGGGAAAATCTACTTTAACAGTCATTCCCATAGCACTCCTTAATAAGGCAACCAAATAGAAACATTAAAGATTGAGTTCTCAGAAAAAACAAAACAAGTCGCCCAACTTGGAGTTTGAATCCTCCTGTGATCCATTGGTGCTGAAGTGAACCCCACTCTTATCACCACACTTCAGTAGCATGTTTCCTTCAATCCAGCCAGCACATTTATTTCCGGGTCCTTTTTGCTGTTCTCGCTAACAAGGGGTCTTTCCGTGCTCCACTGTGGAGATGCTGGGCGCGGCCTCTGCAGTCAGGCCTCTCTGACAGCACAGGAATGAGGAACACAGCCGTGGAGAGGGGAGCAGGCAGCTGCCCCTCCTTCCATATCAGAGGACCCATGGGAGGGATGAGTTATGGCTTCAGCAGGGGTGGAGGGTGGCCCTGCTCTCTGTCCTTCCTGGTAGGAGCTGATTTCTTAACTGATTTATCTACTGCCCTGGCCCTTTCCTCATCTTTCTGATTAATAGTTTAGTTGGGGGTTCTGGGAAATTTACATCCAATTGTTACCATAGCAACCAGCTCTCTTGCACAGCATCCCACAGAAAATGCATTTTGGGTCTTCTAGAGCTGGAGTTTTTAAGGGTCTCAGTGTATACCAGGGAAGAATAGCAAGATGATGTTCAGCCCTGAGTAAGAATTATGAGCAGGGATGGGAAATGGTCTGGCCATGCTGTAAATTGGGAAGGATGGTTTTAGTGCCTCCTCTCTCCCCTTTTCTTTGTCTTTCTTTCACTGGATACCCCTCCCTCTCAACTTTCTCTCGAGGTTCTCAGAAATTCAGTCTTAAAGGAAAAAGCAGGACCAATGTGTGAAAGGTATGGGGGGGAGGGGCGGCGCTCATTTCCTTTCAGCCAAAGGAAGGATTTATAGTGCAGCACCATCTGATGATTGCAACCTTGAAAGGTAGTGAGGTCCCCGTCACGGGAGGTGTGTGAATGGGACCTGTCAGAGAGTTTAGTGAAGACTACGCAGAGGATGGGGTGAGAGCTGGTATGTGTGGAACCTCTGGGTCCCTTCCTGCCCTGGGATGGGGGAGCTGAACTGAGCCTGATGGCAAGACCAGCTCTTAATTTTTTGGGTAAGATTTATTTATTTATTTATTTATTTATTTATTTATTTATTTATTTATTTATTTATTTATTTATTTATACAAGCACTGGGTACAGTCAGAAGCGCAGGAGGGTGAGAGAATTCACCAGAGCCAGAGCGGGGAGCAGAACAGGCAGAAGGACTGAAGTACACTGCTGAGGGGAGCAGCGGGCGGCAGGAGAGGTCTGCACGCCATGTGGGACCCTCACCGGCATCAAACCGGCGCTGCAGAGGCTGCGGGCAGCTTCGCAGCCCAGCGCTCAACCACTGCACCACCAGGGAGGCCTGGCAAGACCGGCTCTTACCTGCCCTTGGCTAAAGCCCAGTGTCAGATTTGGGCATTTCAACTTCCTGGGTGCCCTGAACGTCCGTTGTGTCCTCATAAATGCAATATCCAGCATTCTGCCTGGCCTGTGGATGAATGAATGAGTTCCTTGGAGCTTTATGAAGTGTTCAGGCAAAATCTACTAACCATTTATGTGTTCTTTTATTATGATAATAAAAATCTACTTTTTAAAGCACAAACAACAACGTGAAACTGGAAACAAATAAATGATGTTGCTCGTAAATCCCATTTCACAGTCTGGAGTCATTCCCTGAATTACAGTTAAGGCATAAAATAGTGTTTGTCTTCTATACCCTTGTGGAAATGAGGAAAGGCTGTGTGGTGTAGGGAAAGCACAAGTCCCTTATCCTCCCTGCACTTCTATGCTTTCTTCTGTGAGACAGAAAAAAAGGAAAGCATCAGGGACAACTAGCTGGTTTTTGCTTACAGCTGAATCTGACTGACAGAGCGAGCCAGCTGACAATGCCATGTACAGAAGGATTCAGAAGTTGTTTCTGGGCTCAACTGAAGAGTGTGTGGCAATAGATTTGCAATGTCTGCGCTGGGTACCGGCTGGAGGAGGGTGGCCCATGAGTCATGTGTTTGCCATCCCTGGACTGGGAGGCCTTGGAGGGCTTTGGTGGCTCTAGGTGGCCAAGACTCAAAGCTTCTAGGTCACCTCTGACATTCCTCTGCCCTCGCCCAACTTTCTTGGCCTTCTGTGTTCCTAAGCTTGTGAAAATTCTGAGGAAGCTGCAAGGGTATTTGTTTTAAAATCTTTATTACATTTTCTGTCCTTAATAGTCTGTGTCAAAGAGCTCAGAGTTGTTTAGTGGCAGGAAGGCATCCAGGTTTGTTTGTAAATAACACAGATTAGTAGAGAAATGCTGGATTTAAATCCCAAGCAATGTGGCCTGTGGCCTTTTCGGAAGAGTCACAGGCAGGAGATACTGAAGTCTTTGGAAAAGAGGACAGTGGATGAATGACTTAAAGAGTGGGTTGAATGAGTTGTGCAGGGATTTATTCTGGACACAAAGCTATGCTCCAAGGCTGAAAATCCCCCATGGAGTGAGATCTGGCCAAGCCTTCTTGGTAAAACATCTATTATTTCCCAAATTTCCCTTATGGCTTCCCTTCCACTCTCCTGGCTCACCCTGGGCTCTAGTTACACTAGACTCCTCACCATTCCTATGTGTACCATGTGTTTTCTTAACCCCATGCCTTTGCCAGCACTGTTCTGGTCATGTGTTTCCATCACCATGAAGCAGACTCCTATTCATGCTTCAAGATCCATTCTCAAGGTTATCTCTGAGATGTCTTACCAACCCTCAGGACCATGTAGAGTCCTGCACCCCCTCTCCTTTTGACTGTGTCTAGATTGGCAGCATTGTCTGGCTTCTTGATAAATCCCACTTTGCCTGATTCTAGGTTAGCCTGGGCACGGTGGAATGAGGCATCCAAGAATACAGCCCTGTGTGATGGAACACAAAGATGGCTTAATTCTTTTGGTGAAAGCAGGAACTCCAGTTTCCATAAGAACACCCTATGGGAGCCCTGTCTCAGCTGGAGGCTGAGGGTATAGAATGGATTCCTCTGGCCCATGCACATACCACTCCTGGGTGCTGGACTGTGGCTAGTGGATGACTAGGAGGGCCCTGTGTCTGGGCCTGACCTCATGAAAGACTTTTCGATCTTTTGATATCTCCAAAGGAGGTTCTGTTACAGGGCAGGGAGAGGGGCACCCCCAAACCCCCAAACATGCCCACTCTAAATAGGTTCTGTCATCTGCTGCATCAAAATAAAATATACTCTAGTGGGTAAGACCTTTAATGGAAAGGAACTTTAATATAATTACTATGTAATACAGAAAAGGGGAAGACTGGGGAAGAATATAGTTTCCAAATGAAGCACCCAATGTTACCCATTCCTTTGTGGGTAAATGCCCAGCTAACTAGGGTTGGCCCAAAGCAGGGTCTCTGACGCCCGACAGCCTGCCACAAGTCTAAAGCACCTTCTGGTGGGGACCCATAGAAAAGGGTCAGAAACAGACAGACAAGTCTGGGAGGAAAAGAGCAAAATCAAAATCAGGATCAGTGCTGTCCTTGTTAACCTCCCCAAGAGACTCTCACCTATGTTTTAACCAGTCCAGGACCAAAAAGCAAGTGTAGCTTTTTTACATGTCTCTTTGCTCCACGTGTCTCTTTTAGGTCCCCTTTTTGTTTTCCATCCTTCTTCCTTCCTTTTCCAGTCTCCTCTCCAGCTTCTTCTCTTCTCTGCTCCGCTCCACCCCTATCTTTGGGTGGGGCAGGGAATTTGGAACCCTCCCTTTTCCAGGACCACCCTGTTACAGTTCCATGTCCCATCAGAGGTACAATGACCAGATCAAAGAAGAAAATAGTAACATTTGTATCCCATTACTGAACCACATCACTTGTAGCATACTTTTAAAATAAATGCTGCGATTATCTTGTGATTAGCAATCATATCACATTACCTTTTCTTTGGCATTAAAAGTGATCACTAAATAAATGTAAAGATTTAAAATGTACCACAATTTTGGTCACTGTTTCTTCATATCTTCACTTACCAGAATACTAAGCATCTCAAAAACAAAGTGGACAAGGCTCCACTTGCCCACATCAGTGTTTGTCTGTAAACCTGTAGAGTAGCTTCTTTACCTCAGGCAGCCTCAGTTTCCTCATCTGTCCCCGTTTGCAAAATGGTGAAAGTAACTCAGCTTTGCAGGGTTTTGAAGATGAAGGTGATGTACACAAAATACCAGCAGTGTTTCAGATCCACGAAGTTCCTGGTAGACAGTGGTGCCTAGTAATTGCTGGCAGTGATTAATATTATTTTATGCCAGTGTATTCCCAGCTGTTTTGATGCAGAATATTCCTGTATCTGTTATCAATTACTGCATAACAAATATCTTTATAAGAGAGTGGCTTAAAATAACAATGCTTTGTTAATCTCAAGATTTTGTGGATTGATAATCCGTTTAGTTTGGGCTCAGCCAGCAGGTTTTCTGGACTCTGTTCGGATTCCTCTTGCTTGTGCAGAGGAATCAGGGTCAGCTGCAGGTCTGGCTGATTTCAGGTGAGCTCTGTCACACGTTTGCAACTTGGGCTGCGTCTCTGGCAGCCTTGCCTGGGCTTGTTCACATGGTGGGGGAGAATCTCAAGAGAGTGAGCAGCAGTGTAGAGTAAGGGAAGACTGCACAGACTTTTGTTGTTCCCCTAGCTATCAATGTGGACTTGAATGCAGGAGGTGCTTGGGAGTGTGAGCTGGGGACACCTGGTGTATGGTGTGGGCGTGCGTAAATGGGCACACCTGTGCCAGAAGACTGAGCACATAAGCTCCCTGGCCCCCCTGCCTGCCCTGTACCTCGTTATTTGGTATTGAAAGATCATTAAAAGCCTGCAACACCCACTGAGGGCTCCAGGTCTCTCCTTTACGGGATCCATAGAGAACGGGCTCTGTGCCTACTTGCCACTATAGGCAGGATGCGGGGACATTTGAGGCTTAGTCTTGGAATTAGCCTAATGTCTCCTTGGCCGTGGTCTATTGGTCAAAGCTAGTGACACCCCCGCCCCCCACCTCCCCGGAGTGGAGAAATAGACTCCATGTCTTGATGGGGACAGTTGCAAAGTCACATCTGCAAAGCAGCATAGATGAAGCATGGGAAGTGATATGTTTTTACAATCTGCCACCATTCCTTCCTTTTAAATAAACAAGCAAAAACTCCAGAGCTTTGAGTTTATTCTGTGCTTGTGCCCCAGTGAGCAAGTGGGGATGGTTCTGTTCTTTTCCACTGTCTGGTTCAAACTTATTTTCAGATCCAGTCTAATAAAATGAATTTCACACCTGGGTTATTCACCCACTAACAAACACTTTGTTCTTATCAATGCCTGGGACAAACATCTAGGCAGCCTGGATTTGTAGTTTCATTACCTCGAAGCACAATAATTGTTAATTACTTGCTTTATTTGGTTCTGTTGCGTTTGCCAATAGTCAATTACCTATGTTAGGTTTTCTTGTGATCAGTGGGGCTTATCCAATATTGCAGTTCAGCTCTGTTTTTGTCTCAGAGATGTCTTTTCCAAGAGAGTTAAAGAAAACTCTTGTTCACTAGTTTATTGAATATTAGCCTTTATCTGCTTATTTCAAAGGCTCCTTATTCACTGCTATAAGCACGAAAGTGCTCAGGCTGAGCTCTGAAAATCAAACAAAAGACTAAAGATAAGCCTCCTCTTTGCCTGATCTAGCTAAATCCCGGTATGTAGAATAGGGGGAAGAGGGAGTTGTGGGATCCTGGGGTGCTCATTTAGCTCGTATCAGGCATCTCTGAAATGCCTTATCCCCCTAATCCACCCTCCACATTGCTGTGAGTGACCGAAGGCAGAGATAGGATTGAAACACTGTGCTGGGCTGCCTCAACAGAACCAGTTCTTCAGTACTCCCCATACCATGCCCGTCATATCAATTAGCAGATTCATGCCCTGGAATCTGGACTTCCTCTGGTCAACTGAAGATGGAACTAACAATGTGCCAGTTTGAGCCCAGGCCTCATGACACTGAGTGTCTCATTTTGCACTCTGTCTCCACTATTATCAAGAACAAGACACCTGGAGGCTGGTGCGTCTCAGGAGGAAGATAAGAGACTCCTGGAAAAGAGCCAACCAGCTCAGCAAAACCCAGTCCAAAACAGTAAACTTCCAGCTGACACCAAATGTGTAAGTCAGAAACACTGGTTGCTGTCTTAAGTTACTGAGATTTGGGATGGTTGGGGGCAAAAGCTGATCTGTCATTTTTTCTACTGAAAGTCCAACTCTGGTTCCCCATAGCTTAGGGCATAAAGTTCAAACAAAACCTTCCAGCATCTGGGCCCTGATGCTTCTCCTGTCTGTTATGTCCAGCCCTCCCTTTCATTTTATACTTCAGCAATGATCCCAAATGACCCGAGAGTGTTCTTCAGACACTTCAGGCTGGTTCACATCTCTATGACTTTGCACCTGGTTTGCCCTCTAGAATATGATTCTCTTCTCCTCTGTCTACCAGGAAAACTCCTATTCATCTGTCAAAACCCAGCTTAGGCATTGCCTCTTTTAAGAAGTTTCACTGTACTCTTTCCCTTCCCTGCAGTAAATCATCCCTGCTTCTGTGCGAGGTCTGAGCTCAAATATTTGTCTTCTATGACAATATGTGACAAGGTAGGAGGATGTGGATTCCTTTTGTTTTTGCCCGTCTTTGCCATCCGTTAGACTGATTCACTTTGGGAAGACAGCCTTACTTCATCAAGGTATTTCTCAGTGCCTAGAGCAATGCCTGGCTCTGACAATGTTTGGTGACGAAATGAGGTTTTAAGATCACTCATAGTTTGGGGATCTAGAAAGAGGTAACATTGGAGCTGGGCTTTGACCAATGGGTAGAGGTTGGAGATTGGGCAAGAGACCACCAGAGAGAGGTTACAGCTTAAGGAAAGGCACAGGATACAGGGGTGACCATGTTTCATTTGGGCTTCTGTTTCCTCTTCTGGGCAATAGGAGGACAGTGCCTAATTCTCAGGCTACAATATGATTCCAAAGAGGGACTACACGTGGGAAAGGACTTTGACAGCTGAGAAACACCTCTTGTTCTTTTCATTTCACATTAAACAGCAAAGGGATTAGAATTATTAAGACAAGTAGCATCTTCAGAGAAATGGTTGGTCGCTGTTTTCCTGTCCTGTCTCTTGTACCTTTTAAAAGACCAAATAAAATTGTCTTTCTAGATTTGGTACTCATTGTCTTCTCACCAATTTCTGGCTGGGGTAAGGTGACTTTGGCATCAAATTACCGGTGCTCAAGTCATTGAAGAAGATGTCAAGCTGGCAGAAAAGAAACATTTACTACTGGTACTGAAGAATTCATTCATTTGCAGCTGCCATGCTGGCCCTGGAAGAGTTCTTGGTCATCCAGCAGCCCCAGGAAGTGAGGGTCAGACCAGCACTTGCTCCCTCTGAGTGTGTGTGCTGGGACAAGGGGGTATGTGTGGGTGAAGGGGTCTCCTCTGCTTGGCTGCTGGTCTGGTCAGTGTCCATGGCTGTGCTATCATGGGGCCTTCCTGGGATGCCTGCACCAGAACTTGCACTGTGAAATTTACACTGTTTTGGGGATGCTTGTGTGAAGGGAGAGCTTTCTAAAGATTCCCCTTCCTCTGCTGCCTGAATCTGAGACCCAAATTGGACTGTTTCTGCCTGTCTTTAACACCCTCTATTTTCCTCTAGTGCTCTTGGGGAAAGTTTTCTCAACATTATGCTCCAGGTAGCTGAGGATTATCTGCGGTGAACCTGTAGAAGGCACTTAACGTGGCGCTCGCCCAGTGCACCATATCTGCTCTTTATTTTTTATCATATTTATTTATATATTTTTACATCGTTGTTCATTTTTGTACAATGTTTGATATCTCCTCTCAGGTGTTGTCCCCATAAAATTACCACCAAGACACCCGTGAACCATCGCCATAGTCCCTTGTGCTCTTCCCTCCCATTTTGATCCCTTTTCCTCTTCCCTCCCCTGATGAATGTCTCCAATTTATAGTTTGACAAGTTAGTTTTTTTCCTGATCGCTTGTATTATTTCCCTATGTTCCTCCTATAAGTGAAACCATCTGATATTTTTCTTTTTCCTTCTGACTTATTTCACTGAGCATAATCCCTTCCAGCTCTATCCATGTTGCTGTGAATGGCATAAGTTTATCTTTTTTTGATTGCAGCATAGTATTCTTTTGTGTATATGTACCACATCTTCTTGATGCAGCCATCTGTTTTGGGGCATTTATGTTGTTTCTATATTTTAGGTATTGTAAAGGTGCTAAGATGACCATAGAAGGGCTGGTATTCTTTTGAATTAATGTTTTTGTGTCTTTTGGGTAGATTCCTAGGAGTGGAATTGCTGGGTCATATGGTAGATCCATTTTTAGTAATTTGAGGGTCCTCCACATAGCTTTTCATAGTGGGATAACTGCTCTTTAGATGGTGGCTGTCATTGCCAGTACTATTCCTCACCTTCCCTTTCCTTCTCTTTGCCTGCCCACCCTGCCATATGGCCTCATGTCACTGTGACTTTGCACAGCCTCTTGCCTATGTCTGAGGGACCTTAATATATCCTCCCTAGTTTGTGCCCATTTGGGGTGTAACTAGCTGAGCAGAATTGCCCACCATGGTGGGCATGATCATTTCTTGCCACCTTACACTTAAGGGCTGACTCCACTGTGGGGTGCTCAGTGCCTAGTGAACAAATGAGTTCTTGCTCCTGTGGTGCCCCCTGGCCACTGAGCTCCTCCAGGATGGAACTGGGTTCACCACCTCCACCTCCACCTCTGCACCATGATGCCAGCACCAATCCCATACATAGTTTCAGGAGATTCATTTATTCAAAATTGTTCCCTTTCTGGAACCTCTATTAAGTGTCAGGCACTATTTCAGATGCTTCAAATACAAGGGTACCGAGATAGACACAGGTCCCTGCCCTCTCCAAGCATGCACTCCAGCTTAGGGGTGGGTCAGGAGACAGAAGAGTGGACACTTAGATTAAAATGTCTTTTGTCTGTTTGCTCCCATGACTGGAGGAATTTTCTTCGGTTTTGAGGTTGTGTTTGTGAGTGTCCAACTTAACAGTTCGACCTTGTGAAGAGTACTCAGGCAACTGAGGGGTGTCAAATAGGTGTAAACCCCAAGATATAACTGGAGGTCTCTGGGGCTGATCCTATCCCACCGGCCAGGGTATGCTGTGGGCAGAGAAGGGACAGTGTTGTCTAGGAGAACCACATTGCATATGAGTCTGATTCCCAGTTTCTCCAGGGCACATTTCAAATTGCAAGTGCTGATTTGCAGTGGAGCTGTTTTTCACTTGGACAATTTTATATATTGTGCTCCAGGGTGAGTGGTAACAGGGATGTATTTACTTAATGATGTGGGGGAGGCCGGCCGTAAATAAAATAATTGCCAAGTGTGACAAGCACTTTATAAAAGGGCCTGAGATGAAGTTGGGAGAAAGGTAGGGGCCAGATTGTCAGGCCTTGAGGCCCTGGCAAGGGCTTTGGATTTTATGGAGAGTGCATTGGGGACCAGGGGAGAGATGGGGTCTGATTTACATTTGGAGACTATCACTGCCGCTGCCATGTGGAGTAAATTTTATTTAATTGAATCAAATATTTCTGGAGCGCATCCAAACAAATTGGCTTCTAATTCTTGAAGCCATCACCTCCCTATTTCACTACCTCCTAATAGAACTTGGGACCCTAATTTTCCAAGGAGACAAACATTCAATTTCTAGTTTAGATTTGCATTAGAAAGAGACCTTAATTACTCTGATCTCTAACACCTCTGAGGAGCTGATTTGAGCTTTTCAGATGCGAAGAGTGTTAATTGGCTAAGGGGCCCAGCTGAGCGAAGCCCTCCGCCACCAAGCCGGCAGGGGTGGGGGTGGGGCCGAAAGCTGGGGAAGGGAGCTGGAGAAGGGGACACCTCACATTTGTCAAGTTCCCTGGGAGTCTGCAGAGAGAAATGAAAGGAATCAGCACAACAGTTTTGATTTTAGATCCTTTAAGTCTCTGCACCTATTCTTCAAGAGCCAAGTCACTCCTTCTGTGTGTGGGTAGCACCCTCAACCCCTCTGCCATCCCAGAATTTCTCCTGCTACTTCTGGGGAGACAGCGCCTCCCTGGGCTCCTAGTTTCTTAGGGGATGCCCCTTCCTCTTAGTGGACAAAGACCCAACTCATGCAGCTTTACCTCCTTGTACAGCCCAATGTGGGAGCCCAGGACATGTGGAATGAGAGAATTGTTAATAATATGCTAGAAATCAGCACTTACATAGAACTTCCGTTGATCCTTTGCTGTTTAGTCTCAGGTTCTTCAATGCTGTTCTTCAATTCCTGCTGGAATAAATATCCTGCATGCATCGCCATGGATAATTATAGACTTATTTGTGGGATTATTTAACATTGGCCATCTCAAGAAGAACTCCTATTTTATTTACCCTGAAGTGTCTCACTCAGCACCTGGCATATAAAAGCTCAGTAAGTATTTGAAAAATGAATGTTTGCATTCCTCCCGTGATGGGAAGTTCACTATCTCCTGAAGTCTTGCTCACCTTTGGCATCTTTTCCTGTTTTCTCTTATCAAAGCTTCATTCCCTGGACTGTCCCTCGAGTACTGACTCCTGGGTTCTCCACAGAGAGCTTCCCCCTCCTCCCCTGAGGCAGAGGCATAACCAATCAAGGTCTCCTCTAAACTCCCTCTGTTGTCCCTGGCACAGGGCAGAAAATAAATTTTTAAAAGATTGAAGAAACACACAATGTGTGCTCTCTCTGACTATAAAAAATGATGAATATGAAGCTACGGATTTAAGATTCAATGAGCCCCCAAGAACAAGAAATATGAAGAAAATGACAAGGCATGTCATAATATCATTGCTCAAAACTGATAAAGGGAAACTTGAAAAAGCAGCAAGTGAAAAAAAAAAGACAAGTACAGAGGAACAGAGATGAGGTTGACAACAAACACCTTCTCAGACACTGTCCAAGTGAGAAGACAGTGGAGCAACACCTTTAAAGCCCTAAAAGATAAAATGCCTGCCAACCTAGAATTTTATGTTCAGCAAAAATATCATTGAAAAACAAAGCCAAAATAAAGACTTCTTCAGACATATAAAAACTTGACATATAGAAATTCATTATCAGTATATCCACACTTAAAGAAATGCTAAGAAAGGAAAATGATACCAGATGGATTTTGAGTCCACAGAGTAACGAGAAACAGTAGAAATGGCAACTACTTGGTAAATGTGTTTTTTGGTATTATTTAAAGTTCTCTTAAAGATGTTTGAATACTATTAAATAAAAACAACGCAATATAGCAATAAGGGAGAAACCAATTAAAAATAGACAAAAAGGTTGATCAGATGTTTCATCAAAAATAGTACCAGTAGGACCTGCAAATAAGAACATGAAAAGATGCTCATCATCATTAACTATCATGGAATTGCAAAAAACCCACAGTGAGATACTACTCATTGACATTGAATGTTAATAGTTGCTGAGTGCTGGGCTGCGGAGCTGCCTGCAGCCTCTGCAGCGCCGGTTTGATCCCACATGGCGTGCAGACCTCTCCTGCCGTGCCCGCTGTTCCCCTCAGCAGTGTATTTTGTCAGTCTCCCTGTTTTGTTCCCCACTCTGATTCTGGTGAATTCTCTCACCCTCCCGCGCTTCTGACTGTACCCAGTGCTTGTATAAATAAATAAATAAATCTTTAAAAAAAAAATACTTGCTGATTTGGAAATAAAATGATACTACTCTCTTGGAAGATAATTTGCCATTCTTAAAGAGTTAAATTGGAACCTACCATATGATCTAGCCTAGCCATTTACCCCAAAAAAAGTGAAGGCACATGCCCATGAAAAGACAGGTACACAAATGGTCATAGCAGCAATCTCTGTCCACAGGTAAATGGGTAAACAAATATGGTACGTCCATTCAATGGAATATTATTCTGCAAAAAAAAGTCACTGAGATAGACACTCATAATGACATATGTGTCTATTTCAAATTGAATCTTGTAATAATTATGTTGAAAGAAACCAGACAAAAAGCATAGAAATTATGTGAATCTATTTACATAGAATTCTAGAAAATGCAAACTGTAATGACAGAGAACAGATCAGTGAGGATGGGGGTTGGAGGGAGGATATGAAGAACCCAAGGAAATCTTTGGAGGTGACAGACATGCTCACCCTCCTGATTGTGGTGATGGTTTTATGGGGTATATACATATGTCAGACCTCATCAAATTGTCTGCTTTAAATATGTATGGTGTGTTGTGCCTTATATATGTCAATTATATTGCATAAAGTTTTTAAAGTATATTTGAGCCTTAAATCCCTGAGCCTTGTATGATTTACTGAGTCAGATTATGTGGGAGGAGGCTTAGGGTTGTAGTTTTGCTATTCTGATGCCCACCACTGTTTGAGAGCCATAGTCCCATGAAGTTGAAATTCTAGTCTTTGACCTGCAAGACTCTCCTGGCTCTGCTTCCCTTGAAAGCCTCACCTCACCCACTCTGCATTTCATCCTCTCACCTCAAGCCAGCCCAGGCTGTCTCTGGTTTCCTGATATTCTCTTTTGACCGTGAATCTACAGATATCACTCACTTTCCCTGGACTATCCATGTGCTTATCTTCAGTTGACTGATTCTAACTTGTGCTTTAAAATCTGCCTCCAGTGACACCTCTCCTAGGAAGTCTTCCCAGACATCCACCCAGGAGTCTGAGACTTCCCCACATGTACTTTATCCCAGGAAACAAACCTCTCTGAATTTCAGTTACCTGATCTAAAAGGAGCTTAAAAACAGTGCTTACCTTAGAGGATTGTTTTGAAGACTCAGTGAGACAATAGATAAACTAGTATAGCTCTCTATGCATATTAGATTCCAACACATGATGATCACGGTCGCTGTGGCTGTCGCTGGCATTATTTCTCATCAGTGTTGTCATCTGTTCCTCCTCATCCCCCTGAGCATGTCCTGAACACCATCCAGCACACATGGTGCCTGATTGACCTTCCTCCCGAGGCTGTGGCTCCTGTGTGTGCCTCAGGTGTGCAGTTAGTTCAGTCCACAAACATTTGCTGAGTGTTCCCTGGGGGTCAGGACCTATCCCAGGTGCAGGGGATGTGAAAATTAGGAGGAGGGAATGGACATCCGAGATGAAGGCAGCGGAGAGGTATCCGAGGGGAGCGTGGAGCGCACAGTTCCGGGTCATCTGCTCCATCACGGCTGGCTGTGTAATCTTGGGAAGTTACGTGGCCTCTCTGATCCTTGCTTTTCTCAGCTATAAAATGCGGGTAAATGAAAGACTATCTTTCCAGGCTGATGTACTGTATTTTACTTTAATGACACACGGGAGGGTTTGCTTACAGGAACAAATTTCTACAAAACACTGAAAACAAAGGACACTAAAACCCCCCGGCAAGTAACAGAGCTGTTGTGGAGAAAGCTGTGTTAGAGGAGGCAGAGGCCCAAGCGCCAGGACGGAAGAGCAGCGAGTGACTCAAAGGTGAGAAAGGAAGTGGAGACAGCTCCTTAGAGCTTATTTGCTTTGAAACTGGATTAAGGAGGATGGTGGCTCCATTGAGGAGGGCGTGGAAGTTTCCTGAGAGAAGAGTGTTGTTAAATTTAGGGAAGGTTCCGGTAGGGTGGGAGAGTCAGGCTACAGAGTGAGGGGGGACGGAGGGGGGGCGGAGGAAGGACTGCAGGCTTGTAGGTTCAGAGAGAGGTGAGAAGTGGGTAGGCAGGGAGGGAGTCTGCTCTGGTGGACCACTCTTCCTAGGAGGGAGAGAAGGGCAGAGGCAGGCCAGAAAAGTGTGAAATGGCTCATCAGGGGAATGGGGGAGGGTTCTGAAAGACTGACAGGCCCTGCTAAGCAGAGACCAGAATTTGGAAAGAAAGAGACCAATGTGTGCAGGGAGAGGGGGGAGAGATTGGCCTGCCCCTGCAGCCACAGGGTGGAGGATGGCGGGGTGGAGGGTGGTGGGGTGGAGGGCAGCATTGTTCAGGATTGGGTAGTCACCCATGAGACAACTGATCAGCCTCTGACCGGGACTGTCCTGGTTTTAAAATTGAAAGTTCCAAAACTCCCTCAGGCCCAGCAAACCAGGGTGATGTCCCTACTGGGCAGAGTGGTGACAACATGAGGATCCAAGGCCACTTGGATGCTGGCTCCTGGGATGAGCGCCAGGGTGGTGAGGGGAGGGGCGTCCAGGGACAAAAGTGTGGCCAGGACACTCAGGCTCTAGGGGTGGGGGTGGGGGAGGCAAGGCAAGGGAGGTAAAGGACCTAAAATGTTACCCACCTGTCTCCAGGGCCTGCATAGTGCGTGACCCTCCGCTGAATACTTTTTCCAGAGACTGCAACAATGGACCTCCACATGCTCCTTTACATTTTTTGCCATAGCCACACAGTTCCTGTACTAACATAATATTCTTCAGAATCACATGTCTTTAAAGGAAACAATGTCTACTCTATATGGAAAAAATAAAGACTCTACCGTGGAAGAGGTGTTGGCCTCTAGCTGGATCTGCTGCCTGACAAAGGCGCCGAGGCCCAGGCCACGCCTCCCCGGTTAACCTGGGAGAGGAGCCAGCGTCAGAGATCCATTTTAAGAGGTGCCAAACCACATCTCCTTGAGCTGCTAAGAGTGCCAGGTCTTGAAAGGGGCATGGTTTTCCTGTGCTACTGAATTCTGTGTTCCTTTACTAGCTAAGATGATCTGCCTCTGTCCCTCTGGAAAATGTTGTGTGGTAAAATACTGCATTTAGGGTTCTCTTCATGTTCCCCAAGAGCCAATAACAGCTGTGCATTTAATACCAAGATGCTATTTTTGTGGCATTTTTCTGAGAGGTCAGGTATATGTTCAGAGAACTTAGCAGCTAAAAGATCCCTGAGGACTCAGCTGATCTAACCCCCCATGCTGCCTGTCCTCTTTTTTCTTCCTTCTGTCCCCTCCTGCCTCCTAGGTAGAAACTGAAGCCCAGAGAGGGTCAGGGGCTTACCCAAGGCCTCCCAGCCAGACCTGGGACTCCCCATGACCCTCTGTGCTCAGTCAGCACACCGCTTTCCTCATCCTTCCCCATTTTGGCCTTAGAGACAATTTTGCTCCTTGATTTCTAACTTCTTGTCAGCTGTGATTAATGAGGAAGGCTCCTGCATACACGATTTTCAGCTGTACCCAGTTTACGGCAAACAGATTAGACCATTTAAGTCAGAATAATGCTATTTAGCAAAGCTGGATTTAGGCTTGGCAGGAATTAAGAAGATTAATTTAAAGGTAAAAAAAGAGTGACAATCATAGATCAACACCTGAAAAATCTTGCTGCCTGTACACATCCCTAATTGAGAAGTATGTGGAAGATTCCATCCGTGAAATTCAATTATCATGCAAGCCAGAAGAAGCAGCCTCCCTGGGGATGAAACCAGGCAGCCCAAATCACAACAGCCCCACCTGTCTGTTTTTTGTGTCAAGAGTGAGAAAAGCTGCACTGGCGTCCATGAAATATGGACAGTATGCATCAACCTAATGAAAATTTCCAGGGACCCCTTTCCATAATGAGATTACCTCTCTAGGTTTTCCATCTGAGGTCAGCCCAGAAAAACCTCTGAGGCTCCAGAAAGTCTCTGGATATCGAGGGCAGCCGGTACTAGTGCCCCATTCCTGACACCCATTTCCCCCAGTTTTGAGGGGAGAGTGAATGGGGCTGGAGACAAAAGGAGCTCTCAAGGCCCCATGCCCCTTCCACTGATTAGGGGCTTCTTAACCCAAGCAATCAGGAGACAACAACTGTAATGATTACAAATGAGGCCGTGGTAATTGACCTGCCTTTTAACTGCAGGGTGGGATTGGGGGTGGGATTGGGGGATGGCAGATTCTTCAGTCACTTGCTTTGTCTCTCCACTCAGCAGAGATTCACCCAGGAGAGCGCTGCAACCCCTAACCTGCAGAAGAGCTGGACAGAGTTCCTTTTTAGTTAACTGCTTTGGGTGGTCATGGTGAAAAAGGCATTCCCTACCAGTGCTTAGAGGTGTATGGCTTGCAAATTGTTTTCACATTCATCAACTCCGAGAACCCCAAGATGATGTTTCCCGTTATGCAGATAAAGAGGCTGAGATGAAGCAATTGGCCTCACCTGCTTGAAAGGTCGATGCTGGACTCTGATCTCATGTGTTGGGTGTGACAGTGACTTTGGAAAGGAAGGGCCAGTGTCAACCTTTCAGGAATTGGTGTTCTGGTGGTAACTGCACACAGACCAGAGAAATCATCGCTGAAGGTCAAATGTGATAGGCTCGTCAGAGCTCGTGCTCAGAGAGAGGACAAGTTGAGAGACTGCCTGATGGAGAAAACATCCATGTGGACAGGGGATAGTCTGTCCGGATCACCATTGCTCCAGGGTTCAGAAATAAATATGCTTGTAGGGTAAGGAAAAAAGTATCAGGCTTTTCTGTCATTAGGATAGATGACGGAACCCTGCGCTCCTGAATGCATGCCTGATGGCGGCCACCTGGAGTAGGGTGTGGGCATAGGTAGATGGGATTCACCTGGGCTGAGACTGGGCTTTTAAGGGTGGTGTCACGGGGACGCCAGCAGAAGCCGAGAGAGAAGCTGAACGAATGGAAGGGCAGAGAGCAGAGACCACCAGAGAAGGCCGGAGAGTCCAGATAGAGTGAAGACTTGCTGGGGGCTGGGAGGCCTGCCAGCCTCCCGACCCCCCAGCCCCCCTATCTGCTATGTACCCGGTAAATCCCAATAAAAGCCTGAAAAGCCACTGAGGGCTCCAGGACTCCTCCTTTACCTGGTCTGCTAGATCAGAAAACCTGTCCTGTGTCCTTCCTGTGCCCTACAATGTTCTGCACCAAGCAGGTTTCAGACATATCTGTTGAATAAAAAAAGGAATGATGGTTGAATGTAGGAAGGCTCTTGAAATAGTCTGTGAAGGATGTAAAGAATTTTGAGGAGGGCTTCCCTGGTGGTGCAAGAGCTAGCCACAGCCACTGCAGC
Source organism: Talpa occidentalis (assembly GCF_014898055.3). Lineage (NCBI taxonomy): Eukaryota > Metazoa > Chordata > Mammalia > Eulipotyphla > Talpidae > Talpa > Talpa occidentalis. Next base: position 52,861,011 of record NW_023605083.1, read on the forward strand.
ATGAGTTCAATCCCCGGCCAGGAGGTGACCCACATGGTGCAGCAGACCTCCCCTGTCTTGCCCGCTGCTCCCCTCAGTGGTGGATTTCAGTCAGTCTGTCTGTTCTGCTCCCCATTCTGTCTCTTGTGAATCCTTTCAGCAACCTGCACCTCTGGCCTACAGCCCGGGTCTTGTATGCATAAATAAATAAATCTTAAAAAAAATAAAAGAATTTTGAGGAGCATGTCAGGAATTATTGACCAGGAAAATGGAACATGCAAATCACAGGATATCAAAATTGCAACCATTTTGGGTTTTCCAAATCCGTGCTTATACAGACTAGCTCTGGTTGATGTGACCAAGTGGTGTTGCTAATCTATCGAAATCCAACAAATCTTCACAGCATCACCTCACAGAGGGTTACAAGTCTCTCACGCATGAGCCCTTGTCTCAGCCACTAGGAGCATTGCTTTGAGGGCCTTCTGTGTCTCTTCTGGTGGCTTAGAGGTTCCTATTAGTTTTTGTCTCTTAGAATAATTTTGGATTCTAGTGACTAATCCCAGATTGGAGCAGGACTCAGGGGAGAGGAGAAAACTCAGTGGGGCGGGGAAAAGTCTCTGTGTAGAGACTTGTGCAATTTTCAGGGTATACCAAAAATCCACAAAGATGGCTCTTGTCTTTTGAGGCCTCAGGAACACTGTTCTGAAGGGATAGATACCCTCGTCTGAAGGGAGAGGCAAGCATTGGGACAGCCTCCCGGTGCTACCCAGGAGGATTCCTGCCTGTTCAACCACCTGCCTGGCCTGGAAGGATGGAGAATGTGGGCGTATCTCCAGCCTGGACCACCATCTTCACATTTGTGGTCTGAGACAAGTGGGCCAGATGGGTTCTTCAAAAAGGGTGGCAGCATGAGGGAAACCTGCATGTGCCTAGCTGTGGATTATGATTTCCCACACCTAACCTAAAATTGACATTGGATTTGTCAAGCCCTGATCAGGAGGGGTTTGTCGGAGGAATCTGGGGGTCACATTCCAGGCTTGAGTTCTTCCTCTTTTGTAATTTGCTTCCCTCCTAGTCTCTGATTTCTCTGCCTGCTTTCTGCCTCAGGGGCTGACCCTATGAGTTATACCATCTCCTTGGGCACCTGGCTGGCTTCAACCCAGGGAGGTCCCACAGGAGGTGGTGGGGCAGAGGAGGGACAAGTCAGGGAATTTCTTTGCTCTTCTTTTCTGCTCAGCTTCCACATCTCTGGCAGGGCCGGGTCCTGTTCTGACCAAGTCAGCTCTCTTTAGGCTCTTAGAACATCATTTCCTCCCTTTACTGCTACAGGCCTTGGTGGAAGGAGGGAGGCATTTGGTGGCTTCTGCTGAAAATGGTCCCTTTGTTAACTCTTTTTACAGGAGGGACTTCTATTTCCTGACAAATCCTGCCTGAGCAGAGGTACCTAAACAGTGCCTAGCTCAGAGGAGGCACAAAAACATGAATGATAATTTGACTCAATGGATGACATGCAAATGTATGTATGCACCAGATTTATTTCACATATATTTACACATGTATATGTGTGTGTATATATGTGTGTATATATATATGTGTATATATACATGCCAGGTGGCTGCTGGTTGATTGCAGGGCCTGCCTTGAGAACTGTCAGTAAGTATAGAAGTCCCACATTGGTTTCAGTGACGCTTCTAGGGATTCAACTTTGGGGAAACAAAAGCAAATATAAGCAAATGGGAACATCACCAACTAAAAAGCCTCTGCACAGCAAAAGAAACTGTCATTTAAACAAAGACACCCTTCCAAATGGGAGAAAATATTTGCTCATTATGTATAGCCAACAGGGAGCTAACATATAAGATCTACAAAGAACTCATGCACTTGACAAAAAAACAACTCAATCAAAAAGGGGCAGAAGAGTGAAATAGCAGCGCATTTCAGTCAGTCTGCCTGTTCTGCTCCTCACTCTGTCTCTGGTGAATCCTCTCATCCCCCACACCTCTGGCCTGTACCCCAATCCTTACATGCATAAATAAATAAATCTTTAAAAAATGTTCATCATCGCTAATCATCAGGGAAACGCAAATCAAAACTACAATGAGATACCATCTCAGACCTGTGAGGCTGGACCTATGAAAAAGGCTAGGAACAACAGGTGTTAGAGAGGGTGTAGGGAAAAAGAAGCGCTTGTACACTGTTGGGAATGGAGACTGGTTCAGCCCCTATGGAAACAGTACTGAAAATAGATCTACCACGTGATCCAGCAATTCCACTTTAAATATCTACCTGAAGAATACAAATTCTTTAATTTGAAGGGATATATGCACTCCTGAGTTCATCGCTTTGGAAACAAAGTGCCCAAAGACAGATGAGTAGATTGGGAAGGTGTGGTATTTACACACAATGCAATAATACCAAGCTATATAAAAAAAGCTAAAATCTTGCCTTTTTCGACAACGGAACAGATGGGATTATGCTAAGTGAAATAAGGCAGAAGGAGAAAGATCCAGATGATTTTACTCATATATGGAATAAGGAAACAAAACAAAGGAACAGATAAAACTAAATCAAAACAAACCCTAGAAATCTGACTGCAGAACTGAGGCTACAAGAGGTGGCAAGCAGGGGTGGGAAGCAAGGAAGGAGGAGGCTACTGGAGGATTATTGGTAATTAGGTGGTGAGTGTGCTGTGAATCTGTACCCCTAAATCATATGCAGTGTTGTAAACCTCAATAGAATTAAAATAGTTACCCAAGTGCTTATCCTCCAGGGACCTACCCATTCCAGGGAATCCCTGTTCCCCCTTCCTCTCATGTCTCAGCCTTTCACATGGCCCTCCTCCTGGGCTCCTCTCTAGCGGGGATCAGGCACTTCAGGGGCGACCTGCAATGCTTACACCTCCAGTGTCCTGTGGTGTAAGGGGGCAGCAGGCAGCGCCTCTGTTTCACCACCAGGATTCTGGCTCTGGAAATGACAGCCATGGGAGCAGGTGAGGAAAACCAAGGACACTAAGGGGAAAGACTCTCTCTACCTTCAAGCACAGCATGTCCAAGTGGAACCAGGTTTCATGCGAAAAGACACGGTGGCTTTTAGGGATGGATGGACTTCTTTTGGGGAGGTCATCTAGGCCTCAGAGTTCGTTCCATTTATGCTGTGTCTTTTTTTTTGTTTTTTTTAAACTCATCAGTGATCAGTGTTGCTTCTTTCTAAAATGTCAATGAGATAGCAAATGCAGTTCTTTCATCACTTTTTGCAAAAACAAGCTCCCCCCCCCACCAACAGATCTAATTACATTGCAGGCTCGGGGGTTTCCTCTCCCATCTTATCCTCTGTGGTTTGCTCTGGGAACTCCAGATTCTCACCCTGAGCTCCGTAGAGCCTTGTCCAGCACTTGCTCCCTGCTTCTGCTGTTGGCCACTGTGCCAGCCCAAATTTCTCAAGTGTCCCCAGGAGAACAAAAGGGCCTTTCATCACCTGTTCCTCTCCCCTTTGAACACAGATGCTTGTGTAAACAGTGCTGTCTTCCTTTCCTGCCATACCCAGGGTGGGGCCCTGTGAGAAGCCCCAAAGCTCTGTGCAGTAAGAGTCCATGTCTAATCTCTTTTTGCCACCAGTACGCCTTCCCAGGAGGCCAGAGGTGGGACGGGAGCAGCCCTCCCCAAGTCCGCGGTCCTGGGTCAGCCTCCTGGTCTTGCCATGCATGCGCTGGAGACCTCGAGCCGTTCTTGCTGTGAACCACCCGTTCAAAAGCCTGCCTCAAGAGTCTGTAGCACAGTCAAGTGGAGGCTGAAGGTAAAACTGCAGAAATGTGTGGTGCTGCGTGGCGAGGAAGGTCGGACGGCCTCTGGGAGTGGAGCCTGCCACAGGGTGGTCAGGTGTCCTGTGATGTCTGGCGGGGTTCCCTGGGCAGGCTGCAGTCCCTTTCTGGACCACTGTGGCTTCAGTATCCCCACGGTCAGACTGGAGCCCCAGCCTGGCACCTAGGCGGGAGCTTACACGTCCTGGCATGGGTGCCCGGTGGCACATGCTCACAGGGAGCCTGTGTTTTCTCTTGATCACGCTTTCTCCTCACCTTGTCCTTGTGTCACTGGATAGAATCCCATCTGTCATGCTGAGCCATCTGCTTCCTCTCCTGCCATCTCTGCTGCCCAACTCTAAGTAAATTAAAAAACAAAGAAGCAGGAAGCTGCTGACAGCCGCATTTATCCTCATTTCTGTGGCTGGCAATAGGAGGTGAAGGGCTGGCTCCATGGGTCTGAATTGAAGATTAGTTAGGGTTGTGAGGAGGGGAACAGCCCCATGGCAAGACATCCGGACCCCGTGGATGTGAACGTGGGTGGGGCTGAGGAGGAAGGGCTGGGGCCAGCAGGAGGGCAGGGGCAGGACACTAGCTCTGGAAACATGCAAGCTGGGTTACCCTTCTCATTTGCTCCCTTCTATGCCTGTGACCCTGGGCAAGTCATTTGCCCTGTAAGCCTCAGTTTCCACCTCTATGAAAAGCATCAGGGAGGGATTTGTGACCTGGGTCTCCTCTCTGAGCCTCAGTCTACAAATCTCTAAAATGGAAATAGGACTTCTGGTTAAAACCTAGGGAAGTGCAGAAAGAGCAGAAGGAACGGAAGATGGCAGGGGGCAGGAAGTGGGTTGGGGGCTAGAGGAACCCTGGAGACATGGAGGCCAGAGGAGCAGGAGACCGGAAGGGGGCTGCTGCTGTGGCTGTCAGTGAGATGACTCTATGGTGGGTTGTGCTAGTAATTCCTTTAATTTCTGCCCCTCTTTGTGAGGCTGTATTGCCCCACCTCGCTGACATCAGACTTGGCCGTGTGGCTTGCTTTGGCCCATGCAAGTGAAAGAAAGTACCATATGTCAGTTCTGAGTGAAAGCTTTAGGACTGTCGCATATTTCTATTATTGCTCTTTCCCATCTTCCATGGGCCTGAAATAAGGTGTTCTCATCTAGTCTGGGTCTTAAAATGTAGATGAAGTGAAACAGAGCCAAAGCTGACCCGCAGCGGATATGGGTGGGAGCCAGAAATAAATGCTACTTGTGAGTCACTGACATTTTAGGGCTGTTAGCAAAAGCCGACTGATGGAGGCCCCTTTGAATCCACGCCGGTTCTGACCTGCATCTTGGAAAAGGGATGCAGCCTATTCCTGCCTGGGTCCTGTCATCTCTGGTTTTTGCCAGACCAGAAGCCCTCTAGGACCCTCTCTGGAACTCAGTAATCTTGTCTGCAAAATGATTGGGTTGTGGATAAAAGAAAGCCAACAAAGGAGCGAGAGGGAGAGAGGGGATACATCATCATTTTGCTCTCAGCCCCAGGTAGGCAACTCTGCGGTATAAATAAAAGTGGATGTCACCATGTCCTCTTCACGTGCTCAGTCACAGAGCTTTCCTGATGTTACTGATTGCACTGTTGAAACTGCAGGGTATCAGGCCACTTTCCTCCCACACCAGGCTCCCACAGTCAGAGGGAGCCGTTTATCCCAAGGATGTGAGCTTAGAGCTCCAGTGGGCTCAGTCTCTCCTTCCTCACCCAACAGAAGTCATGAATGGGGAATGGCCAGGCGCTGAGGCATGGCGGTGCCCCGAGCCTGGTCAGTGGCCAGACTTCTTGGAGTAGACAACCTGTCTCCCCGGGGGACTCCTGGCAGCTGGGCATTCCGTCTATGCTCGGGTCTGACTCTTGCCATAGAAACAGAAACGGCTGTACTCTCACTTCCCAAGCCTCCCTTCGGTAGACTGACTTACCTGTTCTAGTGACACAGAGACAGTGAGGACTCCATTATGGTGCAGTGGCAGCACTCAGCCTCTAGGGGCCGCTGCAGCTGTGGAATGGGCTGCAGAGCCAGCGCCTTGGGCTGTGGCTGGCAGGATTTGGGACTAGTAGTGGTGTCCTTGATACTCTAGCTCTGTGGCATTTTGGCTGTGCTTCTGGCTCCCGCCCACCCTCTAATGCTGATTCTGCATCTGTGAGTTGTTCACTATACTTTCACTAAATTGACTTTCTGTTTATTATCAGAGTCTGTTTCTGTTGTTTGCTTTAGGAGCCCAGCCAGCTACGCCACCCTCCTGAGAACGCAGGTTAGCATCTAATCTCAGACCCAGTGGGTAGTCAGGGGATTCTTTCCAGTCATCTGGTCCTATATTTGAGGAACGTTCTGGGAACTACGTTTTGTTTTATTTCAAGGAGTAGTTTAGTGCTCCCAATAAATTACCACTCCATTCTAAGGATGGCTGGTCCATTCTAAGGATGACTGGCCTCATTCTCAGGAGGAAGATGTGTTGGGGCATCACACAGATGTGGTTTGGAGGGGTTCTAGTCACACATAAAAGTCATCTTGAACTTTAGAGAGGAGGGGGTGTCTGTCACAACTCCTTGGGGGGCAGTCCTACAAGGGTCCCTTAAGTTGGTTTAGTCTGATACTTTTCAAAATGGTGTTGGCAAACCAACTACATTGGAATTTCTTGGGAAGCCTGTTGGAAATGCACTTTCCTGGGTTCTAGCCAGTGGGTCCCAGGGATCAGCACTGATGATCTAATCTAGCTCTTTGACCCCATAACACTGATGGGAAAAGAAAGCCCCACTCTTGGACACTCAGTCACCCCATCAGCAGCAATTCAAGTAGATTTGATTCACTCAAGGCAAGAAAGCATGACTTAGGTTGACTGCGTGCAAGGCCGACCTAGTGGGGGAGGGGATGTTGCATCTGGAAAAAGCTGTGATGAGTATAGAATTTATAATCTGGCTATTTCAGCAAATATTTGTGTGCTTCGGTGAAAGGTGCACTTTCTGATCAATTCTTCTCTGCATCTCTTTCAAATTATTATTCTAAGCTTGCAAAATTGAGTTTATTACTGATGTAAAGATAATAAACTCAGGAATCATTCATTACTGTCTACTCTCAGGAGTAAGCCTAGTTTTAAAGAAAAAGTCAGGAGAGTCTAGACCTATCTCAGGTTTCTTGACTAAAAGACAGAGGGCATGAGATGGGAACTTGTTGGAGGGGCATCACTGGGAGAAGTGGAACATGTTGATTTTATGGAACAAATGGAATCATCTTATGAATTTTAGTGGGCAGAGGCCAGACAGTTCTGGAGCTAAAGGGAAAGTTTAGTTCAAAAATAAAATGTTAGAATTTTTTAGCAACGGTGAGATACTTCAGAGACAGTATTAATGTAAGACCACTCCATGTCCTTTAGCAGAAAATGGCAATAGAGAAGGAAGGGTGAGTGAGAGGCTGGCTCCAAATAGTCTATAAATTCCATCAAGTACCAACAATTTCCTGTTTTCTGCCATAAACGTACATGCATTCAATTCAACTCAACTTGACTCAATTCAATAGTCCTAGACACTGTAAACTATTGTATACCGACTATGTTTTAAGCCTGGGACTCACCTGAGGAGACAGTCCTCACTCAGGTTTTTGGCCATGAGTCAGGCTGTGAGTTTAATGTTAGACTGAAGTCCAAAGAGAAGAGATAACCTTCCCCAGGCATAGAACAAAATGGTGACTGAGGCCCAAACCAAGTTTCCTGACTCCCAAACTAGAGTGGGGAGTTTCTCTGAAGCATGGTACAGCTAGAAGAAGGGGTCAGATATGAGTAGAAAGTGTGGCAATATGATTAGCATTTTGGTTATTTGCCCAACAGCCAGGTTAACTCTGGAATCCCACTGAGGACAGCAGCAGGGTTTCTGGGGTGACTGCGATAATTAGGATTTTGAGCTGGATGAGTGAATGTGTAGGTAAAAGAATCTCAGGACACAAAGGTCATTCCATTTAATCTTTTCCTGTTTAAAATATTGTGCACATCTCCAGAGATGATGCACTCACTTCCACCCAAGTAGATCAACCCTTATTTGAGCAGCTCTGGAAATTGGAATTTTTTTTTAATGAAGTGAGATCTTTCCTGCTGTGGGTCCAAGTGATTTGTGTTAACTTAGCCCCTGTTACCACAGATCACATCTGCTTCCTTTATCCTGTTACAGCCCCTCAGAGACTTAGAAGTGAACATCTACTGAGCCCATTCTTGTCCAGGTTTAGGGCCACAGATTCCTTGCTATTAGGTCATCCTGTCCTCCCACTCCTGCCTGATTCATTATGGTTTACCATTCTCTCTTTCACAGAGCTGAGTACAGTACTCTACCAGGGTGGGGTGGACATATACAGTGATAAATGTGTCTCTCTAATGCTTATTGCAGGACCAGGAGCTGCATGCATAGCAGCCTGAGACATATGACCTTGTGACCCACGATCCATCTACCGATGATCACTTACTTGACATAGGCATCTTTTGAATCTTCTGTGCATGTGGATTAGGGATGAGACAGGTAGGGCTCAATGAAAATGATTTTAATCCCATGGAAATGAAAATCTAAGAATATGGATGGAAGTGTATAAATTTGAGGTGGTCACTAGTTCAAACCAGCTGAAACCAGTTCTGACTGGATAAAACCACATCTAGCAAGTTCAAACTGGCTCTGACCGGATAAAACTGACTTAAACCGGTTTTAACTGGACAATACCAGTTCAAGCCAACTGGAACCAATTCTGATAGGATAAAACTGGTTTTGACAAGGTAAAACCTGTTCAAACCAGTTCTGACCAGGTCAAACCAGTTCTGATTGATAAACCTAGTTCAAACTTGTTCTGTTTGGTTCAAATCAGCTGGAAACCTGTTCTGACAGGATAAAACCTAAAACCAGTTCTAACTGGCTCAAACAGGCTGAAAAGAGTTCTGCATAAATTAAACCATTTCAAACCAATTCTCACTGGATAAAACTGGACCAATCCAGACGGACTGGTTCTAACCAGCTGAACCAGTTCTGAGCTGATAAAATATGCTGAAACCTGTTCCCACTAGTTCAAACTGGATTTAAGCTGACACAAACTGGTTCTGATTGGATAAACCCAGTTCTGACTAGTGCAAACCGGCTGAAACTGGTTAACCAGTTCTGACCATCGCCACAGCCGTTTAAAAGACTGCAGCAGTTGGGTATGTACAATTCCCGATGCTTTAGAAGAACATTTAATGATACAGAGAAGTATTTATGAAACATTAAGTTTAAAAGTCAGATTTTAAAATAATATAGAGAGAATTATTCTGTTTGTGTAAAGGGATGTCTATTTAAGCATTGAGAAAATGGATTCAAAGATCACGTGAGGATGTTCAGAGTGGTAATTACCGAGTGCTGAGGGAATGGGAAATGAAAATGTTCTCCTTTTGCTTATTATGTGTATTTCCTCCTAAATTATTTACAATGAATAAATGATACTTTATAATAAGAAAAAAAATTAAATGCTCTATTTTACAGGCATTAGGAAACCTAGCTAATTAAAGAACAGTGAGCCCCTCCCAAAGCTTGGGGGGTAGGGTGAGGGACACCCACCTCTCCCCCTCTTTCTTTTCCTGCTTCCTTACAGACACCAAATAGGACACTCTTAGTTCTTAGAATGAAAATGCTTCCCTCTTACTCCTCTTTGTAACAAGTAGCATTGGCGGCTGTGGGTGAGGTATCGAAAGTAAGCGTTTAATTTAGTATACACAGTGGAGAGAACCTTTAATATAATATTAATTCCTTGTGCAAATTAGTGAGGTTTAATAACCATGTGAGCCATCGGGAATCCTGGTGTGACTCAAAATGACATCTGCATTAATGGTCTAATTAATAATGTATATGTTAATAAGAATCTCATTAAAGTCGAGTACAATTATCAATGTAGGATGCAATTCCTTAGCATCTGTGGGCCAATGAAGTGTGCTGGTGATTCCAGTTGCAATTTCCAGTGATAAATGATCTTTTAAGTCTCATTAATTGATTAAGGAGGTAGCGATTAGTGTAAAAAGTCAACTCCTCTGGAACTACAAAAACCTCTGGTAAGACAGTGATGATTACAAATCAGGAGGAACCTCACAGGTGTGTAGGGGGATGTGTAGAGGGGGACAGAGTGAGTGGCAAAAGATGGCAGACAGGTCAGCGAAACCCCCTCATCCAATCTCCCCTGTTGCACCCAGGCCTGGACATTTGTCATTGCTGTTATCAACGTTTTAGTAAGAATTATTGAGCATTGAAAAATTTTTGGAAGCAAGCACCATCAAGTTCATAACTCCTTTGGTCACATTTCTCTTCAGTTTAGTCTCTCTCTTTAATCTTACTGAAATTATTTTGATCAAGGTCATTGCTTCACCTGCAAGATTTGGTTTACCAACCAGTTTTCTTTTTCAGTTGACTAATAGCATTTGCCATTGTGACTTTTCTATTCTTGGTCAATATTTTGACCAAGCTGAAGTTTCCTGGGTTGTATTTAGCAAATCACTCTTAAGAGGATTTAATGCTTTGGTCAATTTTTAGTTAGTGAAAATTTTCACCATATGGCATTATGGCCCTTATCAATTGCATTTGTTCCAATTATTGCTGCCAATCATCTCTGTCATACATTGGGTAAGTGACTAAGAGTTTATCTTTTTTTTTTTTAAGCCAATCCCTGAAGAAAAAAGTGAGCAAGTTTATGAACTAGAGGCAGACATTAGCGGAGAGGGAAGAGGAAGGGAAGTGGGCAAGGAGAATGATGGATCCAGCTCAGAGGGAATGATGGGGAGATGGAGAAATGGCAAGAAGTTGCACTGGTTCTAGCTTGTTGCTTGCTCTGCTATTGACTTCTCATCAGGGTGAAACTTCTGTTTCTCTGCTCACTGAATCCCATGGTCTCTGAGTCCCTGCTCTGAGCCAGATCCTGTGCCATTGGTAGTGGACCCTTAATCCAGGAAGCTAGGTAGGGTAGGGAGCCCTAGGGTGCTAAGCTGTGGAGGTGCTGATCCAAGGTGAGGGAGTTACCTGGATGCATCTCTGTGTCCCCAGCACCTAGCACAGGACCTGGCCAGAGAACACACTCTTAAATGAAGAACCCTGCCATCCACTAGCATGCGTTTATTGAGACTTAACTCCATCTCAGGTACTGTGTAGGACCCAAGAGTAGAGTTTTATAACAAGCAGTACAGTGGGAGAATGAGGGAGGAAGAGGCTGAAAGGAAGCAAGCATGATGAATACATAAACTCAGATTTAAAAAATAAGTAAGCAGGAATTTAGTAATTAATTTTTGAGATTGAAGCCAGTGATACTAAGCTTAGGGCTCATTTGCAAGGTGGGGGGTTCATGGCACAGGTGAGCAGAGGAAGGGTGATGTTTCACCCTAAAATTGTAATCCCCTTGGTTCTGTGCATCTGACTTTGTAACCCTATTCCCACCTCTTGGTTTCCTCTCCTTCAAGGCAGTGGATACCCAAGAAAGACTGAGGAAACTCAGGTCCTGGCTCTGCCTCTGAGTGCTCTCCTCCTAGCTGTGGGCCTCACTTTCCCCATTTGTAGCTCCACTCTGCCCAATGCCCTTTATCATGGGGTACCAGTCCTTGTGACCTGGAAGTGCAGGCTGGGCCCTGACCAAGCCTGGGGCTCTGTCCATTGGTCAGTGGCCACTGTACCCCAGATTCTGCCCATAAAGGGATGGTTCCCATTGAGACAGCCCTTGGGCAGAGGCCCCTGGTACTCATAATCTGAGACATCCAGTGAGAGATTTCAGATCCTCCATCACCTGATACAGCTTCTCTTCTCTCTTCTGCAGTCACCATACTATGACCACTTTCCGTCTGGGATGATGTTCCCTAAAGCTATATCAGGGCGGGGGTGGGGTCTTTCTCTTGAAGATAAAGTCACATTCCTGGGATCTGCAGACCTGCTCAGGGCTATTTCTAAAGCCTTAGATGTTCATATTACCTTGAGGCTCATGAGACAGAGACCTGGCCTTGATTAGGCAATGGCCAGGTACCAGGCTCTAAGCTATATTTTTTCAAAAAAGATTTATTCTTATTTATTTATACATACAAGAATGGGATATAGGCCAGAGGTAGGTGTGTGTGTGTTGGGGGGGAGGTGAGAGGATTCACCAGAGGCAGAGTGGGGAGCAGAACAGGTGGATCTACTGAAATACACTGCTGAGGGGAGCAGCAGGAGAGACAGCAGAGGTCTGCTGTGCCATATGGGTCAGCTCCCTGGCCGGGGATCGAACTCATGCTGCACCAGAGTTTGATAGTGCTGGGATTTTAACCCTGCACCACCTGCTACATCTTTAATGTCATAATTTCAATGTCTATCAGGAACTGGATGTATTGCTTACATATCACCGATGGGGAAACTGAAGCTCAAGGAATTTTAGTGGCCTGTTCTAGGTACCAGTGATCTCTGCCTCTTGTCTTGCTGCCCCAGGAGGAGTCTCAGGGTTTTCCTGGCAGACAGATCTCCATTGGCTCAGAAGGATTTGGCGGTCTGCATGGCCTCAGCAAGTTCATCATCATGGGAAGCTGTGCCAGTGGGCTTTTGGGTGGCAGCTCCTTGGAGGCCCCATCATAGAGAAACTACTGAAAGTCAGCCCCTGTAGCCCTAAGGTTGCCATCATCAGGGGTGGAAGTCCACTTGACTGCGAGAAGGAATCCTATTATTTTGGAATGGAAGGGGCTGTAGGAAGTGATCTGGTTCTGCCCCTTACTATTCAGAAAGGGGACTACTCGGGCCCAAAGTCCCATCAGAGCTGGCTGGGGTGTTCCTGGGCTTCCTGAGGCCCCTCCCCGTCTAGTTCTGTCTCTTTTTATCCGGGGCTCAAAGGTCAACACAAGCTTGACTTTAGAGCTTACAAAGGCTTTTCTTCCTTTTTCCTCCTCATTGCTCTAAATCTCCTTTTAAGAGTCCTTTTCTGCTTTCTTCTTGATAAGCATTTCACAGCAATTCACACACCCTGAGGGGTGAATGCATAGCAGATTGCTAAAGCCAGGCTGTAATTACCCAGCCTTCTGCTCTGAGAGCCCAGTTCTCTGGCATCAGGGCGAATGCTGCAGGGAAGTCACCCCTGCCAGTGGCTCTTCAGCAACTGTGCTGAATTCTTTAGAGGCCCTGCATTGGGGGCCACAGAGTTGAATCAAATAGGGCTGTCCCCAAGAGGTCCGCAAATAGCTAGAACAGAGAAAGTGCTCAGCAGGTGTCCAGGGAGCAGACCTGTAAGTCCCTGCCAAGATTCCAGTGGGGTTTGCATGATGCAGCTGGCAGGTGGGGGTGGGGGTTGGGGTGGGCATGTCACCTATATACGGGTAGAAGTGTGGACGTGGGAATTGAAGACGGGCGCGGGTTTGGCTGTGGAAGAAAGTGAGTCATGGGAGGTGAGGATGGAAACACAAGCTGGGTCTAACCATGTGCCCTAAATCTGTGTGAACTGAGCCTTGTCCAGATGTTATAAGACCTCTGTCCCCAGGGCAGTGAATGCATAATGAAACAAATTCAGTGAATGCTGAATTTGTTTGGTCATCGTTCACTGCTGTGCAAGTCTGCTGCAGGTCACCATGGTGTTTTTGTTTTGTTTATTTTTAATATTTTGAGTTAATGACCAATTTCTAAAAGCAAGAATGTTTCCCATGAAAAATGGATTTGCAGCTCTTTGGAAAAGTCCAAAGAACTAGCAACCTTGAGCCTACATTACTACCTGGCAGGTAGGATTGGTGTGAACTTAGGGCGTGTATTTCTGGGGAGAGGATCTATGCTTCCCTCAGGTTTTTGCAGGGTCCCTGATCCTCTAAAAATTAAAGCCATAGTTGAAGAAGGATACTGAATGATAAGGAAATAGTTCTTGAAATAACAAATGGAAAAAAAGTACAAAGAAATGTTAGCAGTAGAGTGACATTTTAGAAAAATGTATGTAACATTGGTTATCGCTGGGCAATGTGACTAAAACTGATTTTGTTTTCTTTTCCTTTGCTTGTCTCCATTTTTTTTTTTTTTACAAGGAATGTTTATAGCAAGAAAGCGATTTTTTTAAATCCGTGTTTAAAGTACATCTGATCTAGTTGACAGTGTTTAAAGACCTTCAGTTTTCTAGCCATGTGTAGGAAGAAACTGGAGCTCTATTTTGTCTGCCCAGCCCCTGCTCTGGATCAGTCCCTCTCTGCCCTCCTCTTCTCCATGTCTTTGGACACCCGGAACCCTCCCATCCCTTCCGCTTACCCTGGGCCCATCCTGCATCGTAAGAACCGAGAGTCCTGGTCTCTTTCAGTGTTGTTCCCTAGGCCCTGACCTCAGGTCTAAAGCGGCGCCCCCCTGTTCTACCATCACACCTGTCTTCATGTGAGAACTGCCCATCACAGAACCTTCCAGTTCTTTGGATTCTGTCCTATTTTCTTCAAGAAGAAATAGTCATGCCTCAGCGTGGCATGACTGGGTTGCTTTCAACTGTCCTAGGCACAAGGTGGTGTCTTGAAACAGTGGTTTCCCCAGTGTGGTCCCTGAGCCAGCAGCATTAGCATCATCTGGGAACTTGTTAAAATGCAACTTCTTAAGCTTCACTCCAGATCTACTGACTGGGACCTGATTGCAAATTAATGAGTGATTACATGGCCCTGCAGGTGATTGTGCTGCCCCCTTAGATTTGGGGAGAGAGAGAGAGAGAGAGAGAGAGAGAGAGAGAGTGTGTAAGGAGTGTCAATAGCACTAGGTTCCCGGCCGGCTCTGCCTGATTCGCAGTGACAGGGCTCTCCTGGCCAAGCTTCCCTCTCTCCAGACAAGGAGGAGGTGACTATAGGGGACACCAGCAAAGGCTCCTGCAGCCCCCAGTCTCAGGTCTCAGGATGTGAGTGGAATGTGCTCACCAACCTCACTCTACTCCAAGTGGCAGCGCCCCTGGCAAACTGCTCTCCCCGGGGCTGGCTCCTGGGCAAGGCTGTGCTGGCAGCCTCCTCTGTCTCCATGGACATCATTAGCTGAAGATGTCCTGGCTAAGAAGGTCTGGCTTTGGAAACAGAGTCTAACACAGACAGCCCAGCAGCGGGACAGACACTCTGAGCAGTGGAGAACACAGGTCCTCAGAGGCCTGGCTGAAGCTCCCCCTGCCAGGCTTTAGGACACTGGGGAGGGGTGGGGAAGAACCTGCTCATGGGGCTGCAGTCAGGGCCAGCTCCTGTGTGCAGCGCCAGACCACAGGACTTTCCTCTTCCCAAGTCCCAGGATCTAGGTGCATTTGTGCAAACCGCCCCCTGAGGAGCTGGCAGCCTAGGGCTATCTGGGGATTGGGGAGGGTGGGGAGGGAGGGAAGCTATAGTGAGTGACTGGACACAGAGATACAGGCCCTACAGACAAAAAGGGAGGCCTCATGAAAATAGCCAGTGTTTTTTTAAAAAGATTCACTCATTCATTCATTCATTCATTCATTCATTCATTCATTCATTCATTTATTTATTTATATAAGCACTGGGTACAGTCAGAAACACGGGAAGGTGAGAGAATTCACCAGAGCCAGAGCAGGGAACAGAACAGGCAGACTGATGAAGTACACTGCTGAGGGGAGCAGCAGGTGTGGCAGGAGAGGTCTGCCGCGCCATGTGGGACCCTCACTGGTGGCCGGGGATTGAACCGGCACTGCAGAAGCTGCGGGCAGCTTCGCAGCCCAGCGCTCAACCACTGTGCCACAAGGGGAGGCCCAAATAGCCAGTGTTTTGTTTTTAATTTTTAGTGAAGTAACATTGGTTTATAACATTATGTGAGCTTGAGGTGTGTGTCATTATAAATCAACATCTGTATATACTTATATTTAAGTATAAAGATATTTATACAGATACACTTATCTGTATATACCTTACATTTGCCACCAAAAGTCAAATTCCACCCTTCACTTTTTATTTACCCTGTTGACCCATCCTTCACCTGCCTTCCCTTCCAGTAACCACTAATTTGGCCTTATGGTCTGAAATTTTATTTCTCTTTTATATACTTCATTTGTTTGTTTTGTTTCTTTGTGATTACCTATGAGTGAAAGCATAAGGTGTTTGTCTTTCTCTGTCTTACTTCATTAAACACAATGCCCTCTGCATCATGCCCTTGCGGACCGTGGCTGTGTGATGGCGTGTATACATGTGCCTCGGCTGTAGTCCGTTTTGGTAACTAACCTCTTTGTCCCATCATCTGCGATGGACTCTTAGGCTGCTTCCTGCTCATGGCTAGGGTAAATGATGCTGTGGTGAACATGAAGATGTATGTATCTCTTCAAATTAGTATTTTCCTATTCTTCAGGTAAATACCCAGAAGTGGGATGACTGATTGGGTGGAATTTCTATTTTTAATTTTTTGAAGAATCTCACCAGTTACCATTCCCATCAACCGTGCACAAGGGTGCACTGGTCCTCCCCAACACTGGATTTTTTTCTTTTTTTCTTTTTGATGATAGCCCTTCTGAGAGGCGTGAGGTGAAATCTCATTGCTGCTTGTTTTTCATCTCTCTCACAGTGAGAGCCATCTGTGTGTCTTCTTTGGAGAACTGTAATAACTAGTGTTTATGGAACATCTTTTATGCGCTAGGTCTCATTCCAGTTGACCAGTGTTCACGCATTTAATTCTCATAATTAATAATAATAATAATGATGATGATGATGCTTTGTTATAAACATGTACATCCTCTCAGAATACTCACTTATAAATGAAGAAACCAAGTACACAGAGGTTAGGTGTCTGGCCCTACTATGTGCAGAGTCAGGATGGGACGGCTGGCTGGCTGACTCCTAATCTGCGTTCTTAGCCACCAGGTGCTACGCTCCCTCTCCGCAGGCGAGTGGTGACTGTGAATGAATTTGTTGAACTGGGCAAGAACAGAGAAAGTCTGAAAACTTGGCTTGCTGCCAGGGGGGTGTGCTTCAGCCTGTGTCCTCTGCAAAAGGGATTGGTACTTCCTGTGTGGCCACTCTCCCAGGCTGTGTTGAGGACGACCTGGGTGATGGCTGTGCACTGGGAATGAATTTGGGGCAAGGGCGCTGCCCTAGTGGCAGGAGGGCACTTCTAGTTACCTGGGCTCATCTGGCTTGCTCCAGCTCCTAGCCAGCTGCAACCGCCACAATGCCTGCCTGTGACCGCTCTGTGCAGGTGCTCAGAGGGTAAGTGTCTCACCTTGGACGTGAAGTTCAAGTTGTCTAGGAGAGGAGGGGCTCAGCAGAGTCTCCTCTATTTTATAACACACTTGAAATTTCTCACCATAGAAATAGCAAGAAATGCCTGGACAACAAGAAATAAAAGGACAGTCAGGGCCAACCTCCGGCATCTACGTTTGGTGTCCACGCTCTTGTCCTCTGGGCTGCCATATGCTCAAGTGAGGGCTGAGGTCCCAGTGACAGCCTGGTGGCCCTCACAGGCACCATGGGGAGATGGGAGGTGTGAAGCCTGGGCGGGCGAGGGGACCAGGCGCCAGGGGTCCAGCCATCCACTCCCGCCTCACAGCTCCTGCCCTGGCCACTCTGAATGGGTCTCAGAATGCTGGCTGGGGCCAGGGGTGATTCGATCTGCTGTGGCGCATTTGGGCTCACAAATTTGGGCTTGGGAGCAGCTTAGAGGCCATGTTGTTGCAGTGTCCATCCCATCAATTGGTATGGGAATCCTGGAGACGGGGGGACTTGCAGGGGTGGGGGAGAGAAACGTTTACAAGGAAGCAGGGTCTCCCGGCCCTCCACTATGAGCATTACAGCTACTGCAGTGCACTTGGGGTGGTTCTGATCGAGGCCAGATGACAAGGGTGAGTGGGCAGGACCCTGAGGGAATTCACAGGAAGGGAGGGCGATGGCACCTGCAGACGGACATCTGCACTGGGGCCAAGGATGGCAGGGGGCACAGACCAGGTGACGGTAGGGTCTGAGCGTGGGCCGCACTGGGTCTTTCTTATAATCTAAACATTAACCTATACTACAAATCAGCAAGCCTAGTCTTGGGTATTCACCTAGATAAATAATAGCATAGGACCTTGAATAGAAGTGTTTAAACAAATTCATGGCTGCTTTATGAACAATAGACAAAGACTGGAAATATCCCAAACGTCCATTAACAGGAGGATGAACAAGCCAACAACAACAAAAAGAAAAAACCTGACTATTTACTGTTACACATGATGGTATGGGTGAATCTTGGAATTGCTGGGGCTGACTGAAATTGAACCTTACACAGTATGGCTCCACACTGTGTATGGATATTCTAGAACAGACAAAACTAAGTTCTGTTAGAAAAAGCTCAGAATAGTGTTTGCAGGTGGAGGTGAAGGATGCGGGGATTGATAGGAAAAGGTCATAAGGGAAGCTCTGGTAGGAAGAGAATGCTCTGTGGCTTTCAACAAAATTTTTAATTTTTTAATTGAGATATAATTAATACTTAACATTATACTGGTTGCAGGTATATCATTGTTCTGTATCTTGATGAAGGCTTTGATTACACAGGTGGATGAATTTGGCAAAGCCCATTGGAGAGTTGACTTAAGGTCTGTGTGTTTGATTATATGAAAATTCAACTTTAAAAAGGAACTGTAAACAAATATGGAATTCCAGTTAATTATATACATCTTGCAGTGTTTCTGGGTAAAGCATATTGCTGTTTCTACCTTATTTTAAAATGCATCCAAACAATGAGTTGGATAGACAGATGGATAGATGGATAGATATATGATGAGGAAAATAAGGCTGAGCGTTAATTTTAGTGGGTATGTGGGTATTTGCTTTACACTTTAAAAAATGATTTTAGAATGTTTTCAATTTTCCCGTATGTTTGAGAATGTTCATACCCTTGGAAATTCTATTTCTCGACTGGACCCTGACAGTGTGCCAACATTTATTCCAAGATACTTTTTTTTTTTAATTCATGGATTATTTTATTGATTGGCATTTAAACGGACATCGTTCATTCTTGTGGCAAGGCTGCAATCCTTATTTGTGTCTTTCTGCGCACATGTGAGAGTACATGCCTCAGACAAATACCTAGAAATGATCTTGCAAGGTGAAGGGTCTCCAACACTCTATAAAGGGCCGGGGGGAAACCAGACGCAGAGAGGATGATGATGTACTCAGGTTCACAAGGGAGGCTGAGGGGGGCAACCTGGGTTCCTAATCCCTCTGTCTTGTGACAAAAGTTGGAGACCCTCCGTTCTTCCTTGGCCTCAAGGGAGACAGAGAGGGCTGAGACAGAGCTCTGCCTTCCAAGTTCAGGTCAGATTTTTGGAGAAAAGTAGTCAGCAGGAGAAAGGCACAGAGAAGGGCCACCCTCTGCTCATTACTCAGAGGCACTGCAGGAGAAGCAGATGGCAGAGAGGAGACTGCATCTCTCCTGCCTGCTCGCCCTGCCCAGTGACCACCAACCGCGGGTGTCCAGTAACCGGGCTGGTGGAGACAACACCGCGGGCCTGGTCCAGAAGCTGTGACTCAGATCTGGAAGGGCCATCTGTTACCCAGGGGCGAGGGGCTCAGAGAATGTCTCTCCGCAGACTTCTGGGGCTGCCAGGGGGGCAGCAGATGTACATGGGCAGCCAGAGCCAGGCAGGCTGGGGCTCCTCTCCTCTCTGCAGTGCCTTTGCAATTCTCATCATAGAAGAAAAGAAAGAGGAAAGGAGAAGACCAGGGACAGGGAGGCCCCGCAAGGCGGATGAAGGACCTGGGTGATGAGGGGAGACAAGAGGGCAGATCCCATCACACAAAGGAAGTGTAAATAACACTATCATTTACTATGGAGAGGAGGGCAGAGCAAGGGCTGCCCCGCTGCCGCCCCCCAAGCCCTCATGTGGACCCTCATTGCATTGGTTCATGGTAATGCCGTTCACTTTCAGGAACCAATGTTTGGTGTAGAGAGTGATGGATTCCTTATTAGACATAACGAGTACCAGAGGGAGTATCTTGGTGACTAAGTTTTTTTTTTTTTTTTTTTTTGATGCAGAAAAGGTAACAAATTAAAACTCATTTCGCCTAATTCTTTAAGTTCTATTTCAGATTTTATTATCTCAATTGTAAATACAAGTTCCCTTAAATAGACCCATTTATTTTTTTAGATTAAGCACTTAAAAGTGCTTAGTGCATCTATAAGTGTGATGCATCCTGTTTTCGTTCAAAGCAGTGGGTGTGACCCAACAAGCAAAACCTTCCCAAGCATTTAAATTACTTTTGTAAATTTAATAAATCAAAATCATAAAGATAGTGAATCTCAAGTTCTCAAACATTCCAATACTGTTTACAAAACTAATCAAATTCTCCTACAACTTTTAAGTTAAAATCCAAGTCTAAAATCAATTACACAATTACATGTTTACAGGGTAAGCTCTGATTTGCCAAATCTCTCTGCCAATACCAAACTTGTACAGGTCATTCCTAAATTTAACACAAACATATTCATATTATGAATTGATATCTGCATTTCTGCTTTTATTTTTTTATTTTTTTTTTTAAAGATTTATTTATTTATTTATACAAGCACTGGGTACAGTCAGAAGAATGGGAGGGTGAGAGAATTCACCAGAGCCAGAGCGGGGAGCAGAGCAGGCAGAAGGACCGAAGTACACTGCTGAGGGGAGCAGCGGGCGGCAGGAGAGGTCTGCTCACCATGCGGGACCCTCTTCCGGTGTCCGGGGAGCAGCCAGGGATCGAACTGGCGCTGCAGAGGCTGCGGGCAGCTTCGCAACCCAGCGCTCAACCTCTGCGCCACCGGGGAGGCCCTGCATTTCTGCTTTTAATTTATGCCTTCCAGGAGTAAAAAAGACCCTTTTCCACTAAGGGATCTGCTTTCTCATCCCAAGAGAATGAGGTCCTGACTACATTCTACCCTAATTTCAAGTGAGCTGAGGTTGCTGGTCACTCTTTCATGGCCATGCTCTTGTTACTAGCTCAGAGGACAGGTTGCCTAGAGACTGTAGCTGGCACTAGAGACTTAGAACCTTAATCGGCCTGGCTGATTCCTCTCATGTACATTTTAATATGACACCAGGGGATTCCAAGTCTATACTGTTCAAATGGAGTTGGATTTATAACCCAGACCCCTACATGCAACTGGAATATTTATTTGATTTGAGTCTGCAACACACCCCCGCATTCTGGCCAACCCATGTGGTATCTAGTCTCATCCAACAAATCACTTTATTCAGTACTTAATTGAATTCCCTATTCTTTTCCATTTTTCCTTTCTGACAAAGACACCACTGGTAACAAAATTTTAAATAGTATCTGATTGGATTCTACTTGATTCCATGCCTTTGCCTGGCTGTATGGTCAGTAAACTAAACTAATTTTTATGACATTGCATTGAAGGTAGAACCAGTCAATTGCGGTGGCCCTGGAGACTCCTTTAAGAAAAGCCATGTGTGGGAGGAGGGAAATGAGGGGGCATAGTTGACTGAGGCCTCCATTGTCCTACCTTTGAATCCATCATGGTATCGATGTTGCAGTCTCGCTTCCCCAGGACGGCTCCCACCTAAAGACTGAGCACAGCTGTCCCCTCTGGGGCTGACGGAAGCAGAAGTGTCACAGAGTTGTTGGTGATCATGGGAGCTGGGGTCTAAAGTAATAAAGGTCAGGCGCCATTGCTATCCCCCTAGGGTGAGGCAAAAATGTGGCAGCAACCAGGCAAGGTGGAGCAGCAGCCACATGGGATTGACCCATAGAAGTTGTGGAGGTGTTACTGGAGCAAGGACATCTCTTAGAGACTGAATCCTGTGTTCCCCCCAATTCATACAGTGAAACCATAAATCCCAATGTGATGGTATTAGGAGGTGGGGCCTTTGGGAGGTGATGCAGTTTAGATGAGGTCATGATGAGAGACCTCCAGGATGGGTTCGTGGCCTTGTAAGATTAGAGTTCTCGCTTTCCTACCCCCCCACTCCACCCCCGCATGGGAGGATGTGGCAAGAAGACAACCTTTTTGGAGCCAGAAAGAAGGTTCTTATCAGGAACAGGATCAACTAGTACCTTGATCTTGGACTTCCCAGCCACCCAGTCTGTGCGGGTTTAACTCATCTGGCTATGGTATTTTATTTTAGCAGCCCAAGTGAAGACAGTGTTCCTAAGGGCAATGCAGACTGACAAAAATGTCAACCCATGTACTGCTTAATGTCTGCAATCAGAAGAAAACACAAATGGAAGAGCACAAGACTGAGGTGCTTTGCCCATTAGAAGGCTTATTTCTCAGCTCCTAGACCCAAGCCAGTTTTTGTACCTGGAACCCAGTGACTGACGAGGAGGCTAGTCCTTAGGAGGAATGAGCCCAAGCCACAGTTTAAGTTTATTATTTATTTATTTATTTATTAAAGTCCTTGAGGTGGTTTTAACACTATTTTTGGGGGGGCGTAGAAGAACTGGGGTGTAGGTCATTGGTGTTGGGGGGTGAGAAGATTTACCAGAGACATAGTGGGGAGCAGAACAAGCAGATTGACTGAAATACACTGCTGAGGGGAGCAGTGGGCAGACAGGAGAGGTCTGCTGAGCCATGTAAGTTAGCTCCCTGGCCTGGGATCGAACTTAGGCTATCGCAGTGGGCCATCTCAGTGATAGCACTGAGACTTAACCCCTAGGTCACCAGAGAGGCCCTACACAGTAAGTTTAAATACCGTGATGATTCCCCCTGCAAGGACTCTATGCTCATTTCCCCAGGTGACTGTGCACCAAGAGCCCCCATCTGTGTTACTCAATTCTGCCATTGTAGTGGAAAGCAGTTGTAAACAGTACATAAATGAGTGTGGCTATGTTCCAGTGAACTTTATTTATGGACACAGAAATTTGAATTTTATATCATTTTCACATGCCACAAATATTCTTTTGATTTTTTCCCCAACCATCTAAAAATATAAAAACCGGGGACTCGCTGGTGGCACAAGGGGTTGGGACACAACTAGTGAAGCTGTCCAGAGCCACTGCAGCACAAGTTCGATCCCCAGCCAGCCAGGGAGCAACCCACATGGCGCAGAAGACCTCTCCTGACTCGCCCACTGCTCCTCTCAGCAGTGTTCGTTGGTTGATCTGCCTGTTCTGTTCCCTGCTCTGTCTCTGGTGAATCTTCTCACCTCCCACACCTCTGGCCTATACCCCAGTTCTTGTATTCATAAATAAATCAACCTTTAAAAAAATAAAAATATAAAAACCATTTTCAGCTTGTAGGAAATAAAAACACGAGCAATGGACTAGATTTGACCCATGGGCCAAAATTCGATGACTCCTTTTCTAGTGCAGTAAAAAAATTAGTATTAACTAATTAGAAAGTATAATATTTTGGAAAGGCACTGACTGTGTCTTTCTTAGTCTGTGCTGCTCAGATTCACCCCTGCTTGGACACAAGTCTTTTTTCGTGTCTTCTCTTCCATAGCTTGAAGTCCCCTCAAATCTTATTTCTCAGCTCTCCAGAAATCTAGAATCAGTTAACTCCATAAACTCTCTACCGAAGTTTGACCTAATTTTACCTTATTAAATGGAGCAGTTCAGTTTACATTCATCCATCACAACTTCCACCACCATCCCTGGCTCCCCCAAACCAGGTCCTGGGCCTTATTTAGATAACAAAGGCCCAATCATGTGCTTTTCTGAACTAAGCTAAGGTGAGTTTAGCTTTGACCTCTAAAACACAATGATTCTGCCAACCAGCTTTCAGAATAATAAATGTAATCCTTACCATACACAGACAACTCCATCCTCACTCCACCCCTGTGTGGAGAATGAGGAGATTGAGACTTTGTAAATTGATAGCGAGTCTAGCATCAAGCTAAGCCCTTTGGTAGATGGAAATGGTTTGGTTGAACTAGAAATAGAAAACTGGTGTGGGGATCATCATCGCCACTATTATTTTACTGTCCATAGAAAATGGACAGAAAACCTCGAGATTGCAAACTCAAATGTCTTCAGAGACCAGACAGGTAACATGAATGACCAAAAGGTATCATTAGAGGACGGTGGGACTAAGTCCAAGGGCAGCATGCACTTCCCATCTAAACACATTCAGAATAAAAATATATCCCAGTATGCTTGTTAAATAAACATCCATAGGACAGATGCAACTCACAGCTCATCAGCTTGCAACTTAGCCTTTTGCCTTGTTCATTCCTGCATGAGGCTGTAAAGGGGACATCCTGAAAAGCTCCCCCACCCCTTACACATGCTTTCATAGTGAAAACCCAATGCTTTCATAGTGAAAAACAGCAAAGTGAAGCACCTGGTCAGGGAAGAAATTGGCCCAAAGCGATACAACCAAGCTGCAGTAGCAGGCCTGGGGTTCCAACCCAGTTCAACCTAAGTCCCAATCCAGTCCCTGCATCCTTTCAAAGGAGTTTAAAACAGGAGGATGCCTAGGCTGGCAAAGTGAAGCCTGTAGCTGCGCTTTCTGCCTGCATCGCTTAATTAATTCACCCACCAATTGGCAGAGTGAATACAAAAATAAGTCAGCTGGCATTACGAATCAGCGGCTCCCAGCTGCCTCCCGCCGGCCAGAGCTGTCCTATATTTGAAGGTCAGACATCAGAGCCCCCACATCAGAGTTCTCCACATGGGACTTAACCATTCGGGTCCACATGGCTGTAGCAGCCAGACTGAGGAGGGGGGAGTGGATACTCCCAGATTCGGGATCCTGGGCAGCCAGCGACATGCAGCCACCTCCCCACCCTTCTGTGTGGGGCTCGGAGATTTAAATATCACAGCCATAGGAGCCAGACACACATTTCAATGTCACCCCAATTAGGGGGCCTGCAAAGCTGGATGGGCCCTTGAGGGAAATACCCAGGATGCCTGTTAGATGAGAGAATGAGGGCTCCACAGCCATAGGGACCCAGCAGCACCCAAGCGTTCTTCTAAGGAAAATGAGAACTGCTGGGGTCCAGCTGTGCCCTGGGACCTTGAGAAAATCCCGACCCTTCTGGTGATCACTGCTGTTAAATAGACCATATGCTCCCTACTATGCACGGGGCTCAGTGGTCTCAGGAGGAATAGGGGCGCTATTTGACGAAGGTGAAAATTCTGTGAGCCCTGGAGCACTGAAGGACAGGCTGTCCTGAGGCAGCAGGCAAAGGGGAGAGGTTCCTCCATGGTCTTAGCAACACGGTGCCCTTATAGCTCTGTTCCAGGAGAAGGGAACATGGGTGCTCAGTGGGACCCCTGATAGATTGAGAATGTTGAGTGGCAGCCTGTTTGGGAAACAGTAGGAGAATGACTTTTGTAACAGAGCCATACAAAGACTGGAAGGGCTGCCTTGTAGCCCAGACCCTGAGCCCACCTGGCTCGGCAGCTCTGAGGGAGACCGCGTGAGCAACTGTTGGAGAGCACCCAGATATCTGATGGCAGGAGAAGATTTGCACTAAATCACCTTTGGGGGGCCTCCCTGGTGGCGCAGGGGTTAAAGACAGCACTATCACACCATCAGCAGCCACTGCAGCATGAGTTCCATCCCAATCCCTGGCCAGGGAGAAACCCACATGGTGCAGCAGACCTCTCCTGCCTCGCCCGCTGTTTCCCCTCAGCAGTGTATTTCAGTGGATCTGCCTGTTCTGCTCCCCACTGTCTCTGGTGAATCCTCTCACCCCCTGCACCTCTGGCCTAAACCCCAGTTCTTGTATGCATAAATAAATAAATCTTTTTTAAAAAAGTCACCTTTTGGTCCCTCTCAGGCCTCCTGTTCTATCAGATTTGGTGGGATGAAGTAACAGTAGGGGAGCAGGAAAAGGGAGGAAGTTAAAGCAGGAACCAGGAACTCGGATCCAGGCCACATTCTGCCCTGACTGGCTGGCTCCTTCCCCACCTTTGCCTATATCCCCCACCAGGAATGGTTTCAGAAGCTCAGTTATCTGGGGTTTTTTTTGCAGTTGCAGGTGTCCTTTCAGGGGGTCTCTTATGTGGAAGGTCACACCCAGCGGCCTGGGGCAGTCTTGCCTGACTGTTAGGGTCCTGAGGGCCTTGGGGGTTGCTTCTTGCAAATTTGCTCTCCAAAGAGTCTGGAAACCACAGCCTTTTAACTCTGGCAATGCAGGAATTTTCTGCAGTGTTAGCATTGGTTTCCAGGATCAAGGGGAACGACAGAGCCCTCTCCTCTCACAGTCAATTTTGTCACCTAGAGTCAACCCTCTCAGGGACTTAACCCCTGTTCCTTCCCCACCCCTATTCCTTCTCCACTCTACCTCCTCTGCCCCAAAATCAAAAGTGGGATTTGCACAGGAAATGATTTGATTAATGTCCTGGCTCTGCCAGAGATGTAGGATGAAAGGAGATTGTCAGAATTATGAAAACATGCCTGTGTCCCTGGGGAAATCAGTCCATTTTGATATCCTGGGCTTGCAATTAGTCTGCGGGGAGCCAGGGCCCTGTGATTCCTGAGTTGTCTTCACCATCCTGCCAGCGATGGCAGCAGCGCAGACAGCAGCCCAGATGTGGGGGTGGGGGGTGGGAGATGCAAATCAGGCTAGATAATGCACACTCACTTCCTCTCAGGGCAAAGCATACTTCAATTCCCCCTCTATAACCCCCATTTTCCAGGCGATCGGCAAAGTAGAGATGATTAATTATCCAACATCACCTGTGAATCTGAACTTGCCTGTTGGCATGCATGGTCTCCCCTCTGAGAGCTCCTGGAATACCAGGGCAGGAGGACCAAAAGGCTCCACTAAGTGCCCCTCAGAGGCCCCTAGTTGGTCCCTCCTGCCCCTCCCCCCATCAGTGTTCTTTTGCTTCCACTGGTCTACACCTGTGACTCCCTCAAGGCCTGCCTCAGGCTTCTAGAAACATCCTGCAAGGGCAGCAGACCTAATGCCTGGGAATTCAGCTTCTTCTTAGCTATTGACTGGCAGATGCAGGAGTGTGGAGCCCAGCTTTAGGACAGGACAGGGTGATTTATGCTGCAGAGCACCCTGTGGGATCAGGGTACTGCTGCCCTCTACCAACCCAGACAGAAACCACTCCTTTCTCATTTTTCCCCACACTCTCCCTTCCTCCTGTCCCTCACTGCCTTGCTGGATTTTCTGGGAGCTCCCTCTTCATAAATCACATGTACTTGCATCCTTGTTCCCAGCAGCTAGCACAGGGCCTGATGTTGAGTGGGGGCTCAGTCTCAGTTACTGTGGAGTGTCGCAAACAAGTGAAGATATGGATGGGAGTCTAGGGACAAGCACAGAGCCTCATCCCAAAGATGAAGAGACTTCCAAGATCTCACAGGAGGCTCAGGCAGAGCCTGAGTAAACCCTGATTTGCTGACTCCCCCGGTCATAGTGCCCCCCTACCCCACCCATACACACTGAACTGCCTTTCCTTCACAATCCTATTTTACTAAGGCAGAAAGTGCCCACATTTCTGGAGGTGAAGGCAAAGGTTAGCGAAGACTTAATGAAGGTAGAGGTCTGTGCTGATGTAAGAAGAGGGAGGAAGGGAGGACTTCCTGGAGGAGGGAGCACTTTAGCCAGCGGGAAGATAAACACTAAGTGGCAGTTATATGAGATGAGACCATGGCATTTCTGGCAGAGGGAACTGTGTGAGTCAAGAAGAAAAAGCTAGGTAGTAGAGATTATGCTTGCAGAGAAGAGAAGAGTGAGTTGATCAGAGACTTAACAGGTGAGGTCTGTTGGGACATTCTAACCAAAAGGACTGAATTATCATGACAGCTAATCAATGAGGGTGGGTGCCAGAAACTGGGAAGGTTGGAATCTGCAAATGGGGGCCATCTCCTGTGTCCTAGTGTCCCCTCAGGTCATCTCTGGGTCCTAAAGGATTAATAGCAAGCTCCATCTCTGGAAGCTTCCTGTTTCCCAAATTCTGAACACTCAGATATATCAGGGCTAATGTTGAGCTGAGCAATTGGACTTTAGGGGAAGGCTGGCAGGGGTTCTTAGCAGAGAGAAGCAGGTGTTGGCCAAGTCAACTCTGTATCCACATTCCTTTCTCCACATCTGGATGCCTAGATATGCCAACCTGTATAACAGGGACATGAGCTAAAACCAATTTGGGGCCTGTCTCTGGCATTCACATCCAATGATTTCCTCTGTATTTGAGTTATAAATCTAAAGAGTTCCCTTTTAAAACAGCCTAGCATTGGGCTAAATTCAGCAATTTAAGGATTCTGGCTATAAATCCATGGGGGGAGGCTGTTAAGCTTTTAGAGAAGAGGAGGTCCTTGTCCTTTTTAAGGGAACTAGAAAATAGACAAAAGGACCATTTTCTTTTTTCTTTTCTTTTTTTTAAATAAATAAGTAAATATTATTTTTTTAGCAGAATATATGTTTTTATTTTATTTTTTTTCTTTGTCTGATCTTTTATTTTCTTTTTCTTTTTTTAAAATAAATTTTATTTTTATATTCCCCATACAATTGCAACCCCCTTATTTTAACCCCAATCACTCCCCTCCCCGCCCCCACCCCCCATAGAGTGTCTCTGGTTCATAGTTGTTTGTTGATTTTGATTTTCACTTTCTTATAGTTATTCATTTTCCTGGTCCCTTATTTAAGTTCTCTAGATTCCTGCTATGAGTGAGACCATCCGGTATTTTTCTTTTTCTTTCTGGCTTATTTCGCTGAGCATGATCCCTTCCAGCGCCATCCATGTTGCTGCAAATGGCATGTGTTTATCTTTTTTGAATGCTGAGTAATATTCCATGGTGTATATGTACCACATCTTCTTGATCCAGTCATCTATTTTTGGGCACTTGGGCTGTTTCCAAAGCTTAGCTATTGTAAACAGTGCTGCTATAAACATAGGGGTGCAGGTGCTCTTTGGAATTGATGTTTCTGTGTCAAAAGGACCATTTTCTGATGGAGGCCTAAGGACGAGGGGCCCATGAGCAGAGGTGGACCTGATTTGGGAGGCTGAGGCGGGGAGAGTGTTGCCCAGTTTCTCATGTCATTTAGGAGCAAGGCTGTGGAAGGACCCAGACCTCCTGCTCCCAGGCTAGCACCGTTCATTTGGTCCTCAGATTGCTGCTGTAGCTGACTTCAGGGTCTCTCCAGGTTTGGACCACCAAGGTTTTGGGGATTATGTAGTTAAGAAGTTTCCACAGCTGTATGTGTATACACATTCCTGGGCTGAAAGAAGTCCTCAGAAAGTCAGTCTCCAAAGGTGGCTGCCTCAGTCCGTCCCTCCCCGTATGTGTCTGCTGCTCTAACCGCGGGGACGGTGTCTGTTTCACCTCCCCTTGAATCTGGATTGGGCCTTGTGATTTACTTTGACCAATTGAATATGGCAGAAGTAATACTTTGAGACTTCCAAACCCTAGCCTTAGAGGATAAGAAGCACGCGCTCTGTGCTTGGAAGCCAGTGCCCATGTGAGAAACCTGACTCCTCTGAGAGCACCATGCAGTGAGGAAGCCCAAGCTGACCCTGTGGGGCAGTCACCTGAAGGCCCACCCAGGCGCCAGGCATGTGAGTGAATCTTCTTCAGATGTCCAGCCCCAGCAACCATCCTGAATGCCGCCAAGAGAATGAGCTTAGCTGATGTTAGGGGTATGGAAGAATCCCCCCACTGGGCTCAGCAACCCACAGAATCTGGAGAAGTCACGAGGTATTGTTTGTTGTCACTACATTTTGGGTTATTTTACAAAAAGAGAGAACCAAAATCCGTAGTTTAAATTGTTTTCTGGCCCAGAGCTTTTAGCAGCATAGTAAACAGGAGGTAGAGACAGTTTTGTGGAGCAGGCATGGAAGGGCCTTTCAGGTTCATGTCCTTTTCCCTGGCCCCACCTGGTCTCTACAATTGCACTGTCCCCTGCCCCTTCCCTGGCTGTGGCTGTGGCCAGGAGAAACTGACATTGGAACCTGCTGGCTGAGCGCATAGAGCATGCTGGTGAATGCTGGCAAAGGGCAGGGTTAAGGGCTGGTGGGCAGCTCTGCATGACCCTTTCAAGCCATCATCAGGATGAGGTTCTCTGTTTCAAAAACGTGCAACCCAGATCAGATCTCCATTGAGGCCCCTGGAGAAGGGGAGGAATCAGAACAAGTCCCTCTCTGCATGGAGAAAGATCCAGAAACAGAACATCTTGGGCAAAGGACTGAAGGTGCCCAGAGAAGGCAGGGACTGACTGGTTCTGCCTCAGCTAATCTGGGGGTAGGGGAGAGCGCTATTCTGGTTGCAAAGCAGAAGAGAACTTTGGTTCAGAATGGCTGTTAGAGGGAACCCAGGAAGGAGAAGTCAGGGGAGAGGATATGTGCCTGTGCTCCCTGGAAGCAGGTCTGCGAAGAGAGGAGTGGGTTGGCGCCCTTTAGAAACAACTCTGACCATTCTATTGTTGAAAAGTGAAGAAGAAGAAGGCAAATAGACCTCCTGGAAGAGACCTGGAAAGAAGCTGCATAGCTATTAAGCCTTTTTTTAGTGTTCCTGAAAGGAAGGGAATAACAGAGAGTGGCCACAGCCAGATCTGGGACTGAGAGGAGGGGGTCAGGTATTGGACTTACCTGTATGAGCTGGGGCACATCCCTGCCACTCCAAAAACCTTAAATCTCAACTAAGGGCAGCTTCCTTGGTGGTCAGGGGTTAAAGTCTCAGCGTTATCAAGCTATCACCAGCTGCTGAGGCATGAGTTCAATCCCTGGCAGCGGAGCTGACCCACATGGCACAGCAGACATCTCCTGTCTCGCCCGCTGCTTCCCTCCACAGTATGTTTCAGTTAGTCTGCCTGTTCTGTTCCCCACTCTGTCTCTGGTGAATCCTCTCAGCCCCTGCACCTCTGGCCTGTACCCCAGTTCTTGTATGCATAAATAAATAAAAATAAATCTTTAAAAAACAAAAAATCTCAACTAAGGTTCAAAGAGTCCTGGGTCTCAGGCCCTGTTCTAGGTCCTGTGAATCCCACTTGGGAGGGCCTCCTTGACCAAGAGAGAGACAGAGGATGGATGCATGGTTCGAGTCAACATAATGCAGTTAGGGCTAGTTCTGGCTGAAAGGAGGGCTGCCTGACCTGTTTAAGTGGGGCCCATTGGTAACGGGGGTGTGAGGTTGGGTGGACCATCACACATTTGGCTTCCAAAAGAAATCCTCAGTCCCACCGTGGCAGCCACCCTTGTCCCCTGTAGACTTCAGGGCAAAAAGATAAAACATTAGATCGGTGGTTCTCAGACAGCGGTCCCCAGTCCAACAGTATCATCATCAGCTGGAACTTGAGAGAAATGTGAATTTTCAGGCCCCCCCCCGCAGACTTACCAGTACAGAACCTCTGCAGGAGGAATGGGGCTATCTGGCTTTCCGCAGCCCTCCAGGTGACTCTGAAGCCTGATAGAGTTTGAAAACCACTGCATTAGATGACAGTTGTCTATTGGCTTGAGGGTTTGGTAATCAGCATTTGGTATTTGCAGTTTGTAGCAGGCAATCAGGTATTATTGATTAGTTCAATAGATTCTGGAGTTTGTTTTATTTTGCTATCTACTGCTTGATTTATTGGTGCAACTGTTATTGACTTCTGCCCCACAGCACAGCCCCTCTGCCCCACTCCAAATACAGGGCTTTTTTTTGAGCACCTAATATGTGGCTGAGCAGGTCCTTATCCTTTATTGGGCTCAGTTTTTCCTCCATGAGATGAGTTGGAATGTTCTGGTGCTGTTGACTGCTCTGAGTGGGCTTATAAGCCAGTCTTGTTTAGTAGCTGGCAGGGGCAGAGCCTGAAGTAGTGGGCAGAGGGCCGAGGAGGAACACGAGCAGGGACATGTGGGGACTAAGTGCCAGCTCCATCACAAGATCAATCTCCCCTTTGTGCACAGTGGGCCTCCTGGCCCTTTCCTGTATCATGGGGGCTCCCAGGAGGACTTGAAACCACAACTCTGACCCAGGATATATTTCTTTAAAGATTTATTTATTTATGCATACAAGAGCTGGGGTACAGGCCAGAGATGCAGGGGGGTGAGAGGATCCACCAGAGACAGAGTGGGGAACAGAACAGGCAGATTGACCGAAGTACACTGCTGAGGGGAGCAGCGGGAGAGATAGGAGAGGTCTGCTGCGCTATGTGGGCTGCTCCCTGGCCGGCCAGGGATTGAACTCGTGCTGCAGAGGCTGCGGATTACTTCACAGTGCAGTGCTCAAACCCTTGCGCCACCAGGGAGGCCCTGACCCAGGATTTTGAAAGAGGAGACTCAGTCACTGATGAGCAGTGCCTAGTGAGAGATAAAGGGAGGCGGAAGGGAGAGCTGCTGGGCTCCCACTGAGAGAGAAGGCTGGACTAGGTGGAGGCAAGATACATACATAGCTTGCGCAGGAGGTCATGGCTGGAGGTCAGGGGACCCCGCTCCCACACCCGGTCCTACTGCTGCCTCACCCTGTGGCCCCCAGCAAGTCCCTGACCTTCTCTGAGGTCTGTTTCTGTATTCCCAAGCATGACACGGTTAGATTAGGTCAGTGTTTTCCAACCATTTCAGTGGCAATATTTGAACACATTTGTCGTGAAAGTCCATTACATAAAACTGACAGGAGTGACATTATTATAAATTTATGTTTCAGTTCAAATGTATAAGCACTACTTATTATAAAGTCAACCAATGAGAATAATGAAGCTATTTCAATAACTCAAATAATTTGAAATCGGGCATTATAAATAACAGTTGCAATCCAGTAGGAGCATCAATATCCAATTTATTTCAGTGTTTAGATTTGGTTTCACTGTATTATTAAAATCCCAATCCACCCTGAAAAGTAGTTGTAAATGGTAAAGGACTTTCAAAACATTTTACCTTCCAATCTCAGAACATGCTCCAATTAAACTCATCCAGGAACTTCAAGAGGAATAATAGGCAATTATTTTGTTTCGGGGTTGAATTATTAATAATACCTAAGCCCTGCTCTCATTTTTTAAAGTGTGCATATTAAATTTGGAGGGAGATGATGAGTAGGTTTCTTACCTTAAATATTCATTGTTTGGCAGAAAAATACTTTCCAAATGAATGGGGCTTGAAGGATGTTCAGGGCTGTCACTTAAGAAAAATCTCACACCTCAGTGTCCCTCTCTGACAGTTCTTCCACTCAAACTTTCTCAACAAATTTATTTTGCTTACCATGTAAGCCCAAGCTTTAGGATTCAAATTTTATACTGAACATGGTTTCTAGAATTGCAAGCAGGCTAATGGGGGGGTGGGGGTGGGCACATTGCCCAATGGAGCCCATTGGAGTTTATGGAAGCCAGACAATAAGTGGGCAAATGTCAACTAAGCACTAAAAAGGTTTCTGCCTTGATAGAATCAAGATTTCTAGAATTTTTAGCCACTGCCTGTTATGGCCACACCCCTCTGTGTGTCCAGAGCAGGTTGCACATTTAATTGAGCTCCAGGCTCAGGTGACGAAGTGAAATGCCAGCTCCTGTCCAGGCCTGAGTTACTTCAGGGGGGCAGAGCCAGTGAGGAGAGCTACCTTCCCAAGCAGATTCCATGGGGAGCCCAGGCTGGACTGAGCAGCACACTGACTTCCACCTCCCCCCACCCCCATCTAAAACAGGGGAGTATGCACAGTGATTTTTGTTTCAATATTTAAAATAATTTTAAAAATACATACTTAGGCAAGGCTTGCTGAAGTTACTGAAGGTCTTCTTTGGATCCTTGAGAGCTCCAAAAACCTGAGTTTGGAAACCATAAATCTGGCCAATGTCTCAGGGCCCTTCTCTGGCCTACATTGGAGGGCCATCCAGTCTTCACTGGACAGCACATTTTCAATGATTGATTCTATTTTACCCTCCCAGCCCCCCACCCCGGATGTTTCCAGAAGTAGAAAGGCAAGCCCTCCTGCTCCCCCCACCCTCAGCCTGTGGGATTCCCTTCTAGGAAAGTCATTACTGCCTCTCTTGGTCGTCTGCCAGCTCTAAAGTGTCTTTTTAATTGCATCTAATTTGGCCTCATCTCATTAAATCCTTAATTTAAACCGGAGCGATCCCTCCAGCTCTGGCTGCCTAATGACAAAGGGGCCCACACGCCCTTCCCCCTACAGCACGGCTCTCCAGTCAGGGCTGCTCTCGTTTCCAGGTGGTCTCTCTGGGAGGCTTCTGACAAGTGGCTGTCGTCCTCTCCACGCTGAGTGTGGAGCCGAGCCAAGAGGGCTTCCCGGGAGCAGTAATTACTGGTAAAGGCAAAACCCTCCACCCTACTGGTGCCCCGGCTCACAGTCAAGCCCAAAGTTGCTGCAGGAGCAGCAGCAGCATCTAAGTCTGGTGATGCAGGAAGGGTTGTGGAGGTGGAGCAAGGAGGCTCTGAAATTAAATATTAATAAATGCATGATAAATGCCACTACTGGGTGCAGGGCATCATTCTCACCAGGGACATTGTTGCTGGCCTCATGCTACAGGTGAGAAAATTCAAGCTGACAAATGGAGAGTGACAAGTCTCAGGAGATAAAGGGAGATCTGTCTGGGCTCAGTGGGAGAGCTCTGCTCTAAATCTCTTGCAGTCCACCGTCATCTCCTCCCAGGCTCACAATCAGTCAGCCCTCCTCTTCAGCTACCTTGCTATCTTAATGCCCTTCTAACATATGACATTCCTGCCTCAGGGCCTTTGTACTTGCTCTCCCCTCTGTCTGAAATTTTCTTCCCCCCTGCTTATCTGTTACTTTAGCTCAAACCTCTTTTCAGAGAAACCTTTCTTGACTTCCACCATTGCCCCTTCTTCACTCTCTGTGGCAAACCCTGTTTTGTGTTGTTGCTATTTTTGTTTTGTTATTGTGGATCACTTGATCTTACTAAATTACATACTATTAAACATGAAATGCTATATAAGCAGAGAATTTTTCAGTCTGCGTCACCTTTTGATGCCTAATATAGATGTCTGACACGTCATTTTTAAAAATTTTATTTATTTTAGCATAGAAGAACTGAGGCGTAGGCCAGAGGTGTGGGGTGTGAGAGGATTCACCGGAGACAGAGTTGGGGGAAGGACAGGTGATCTACTGAAATACACTGCTGAGGGGAGCAGTGGGTGAGACAGGAGAAGTCTGATCCTGGCTCCCTGGCCAGGATCCAACTCAGGCCACAGAGGTGGTAGCGCTGAGACTTAACCCCTAGGCTACCAGGAACGCCCTGACACATGTCATCTTGAATCTATATTTGTTTACTTGGCTCCATCATGGCCATGTCCATCCATTTCCTGGAACATACACATTCCAGCACTCCTCAGCTCTAATGGCTGCCAGGATTGCTATCTCTTCCAACTTTCTCTGAATCAATTCCGCCCAGAAGACATCAGCAAAACACACCCCTGGAGATGACCCCCAGGACAGCAGCCTGGAGACCACGGGGCAGGGTTGAAGTGGATTGCGTTGATGTGGACCTCGAGGAGCTGGGTGCTATAAAGACATGGATTACTTCCTAGATTCCTCCCACAGAGTGGGCTTCCAGGGTGCCGCTACGCTCTCTGCACAGCTGGAAACTGAGAGGGAAGCTGAGTGGGACTAGATTGGGCTTCTAATTCAGTCTATCCTGGGTGAAAAGAGGGAGAGAAGGTCTTTATCTTCCAAGGCTGTTTCCTAAACAAACACCCATGAAAAGATAGTCCAGAGGGCAGGCTATTAACGTCTCTGCTCATAAGACACTCATCAGTATGAGAAATCCATGGACAATTGTCTCCCATATAAAGCCCAGTAAGCAAAAGAGATCTAAAAGGAATGGGCAACTGTTAAGAAGAGGTGTGGTCTGGGTGCATTTCTAGTTCTTTCCAGGCTTTTGGGTAAGCCTGTATGGCCTGCATGGGGATTGTCCTTGTGCCCAGCCCCACTGTCCTTGGCTACACACACCTTCCAGATGGCTCGGTGTGAGCGGGTTAGATGAAAGGCAAAGTTGAGCCTTTGGGAAGTGCCTTGGAACTGACTTGCCTGCCAAGGGGCTGATGCCTGGCAGCAGCCACCTCTAGGGAAAATGCATGACCTGCTTGAAAGTCATTACATTCTAACCCCCAGACCCCTCTGCTGTCAGCACAGGAACAACAGGTGCAACAAGACCCCAGAGATGAGCTGTCAGGTGTCCCTTCTCTGATGGAACCCTCTGCAGGCACATATTGGGGGGCATTACTTCAAGAGGGGAAGGCGTCCTGTGTACAAAGAGGAAAGGACTCCAGCTTCTCCACAGTTCATTTAGCAAGCAGTTATTGAGCACTGACTGTGTGCCTAGGTGTCGGTGAATCAGGCTTGGGTACACCCTCCTGCAGCTCGCTGCTACGGCTGCCACCTGTGGTCTTGGCCTCCTCCTCGATGGCAGCACAGACACTGGGGCAGAAGGGTGCCTGTGATTGTGGATGCCTGGGCCCAGAGAGCGCGGGTGTGCATATGTAAGTGTGGACACCTGCACCAAGAGGTGAGGGATAAAAGGGCAGTGCCACTCTGAGATGAGACTGCTTCAGAAGACTACAAGCTGACAGGGAGAGAGCCAGGGGAAGCCAGAAAGAAAGCACGGAGATTTGGGGGGGCAGTGCTGGGAGGCTGGGTTGCCTCTTGGGCCTCCCGGCCCCCCTGCCTGCTGCCTTACCTTGTACCCTACGCTTACAATCAGCATGAGTCAGCAGGGCTCTGTGCAGATGGAGAGAGGACAAAACCCTGGGCCTGAGCTGGATCCTGGGGACAGAAATGAGGCAGATTTGGCCCCTGGCCCGAGACGTCGCAAGCTGAGGGGGAGGACAGTATGGACATTGAGATGTTGGCACCAGATGACATGAAGAGCCCCACGCTGGGCACCAAATGATGAGTTTTTTTGGAGTTAGGAGAGCGGGGTCCTTGGGCTCCCCCTGGGAAAGGTGTCACCAGAGCTCCTGTTCAGCGGCCCACGGCGAGTTTCCCACACGAGTTTCTCCACGAGACAGAGAAGGTAGTTATCTTAAAAGGGCAGGTTTATTAGAAAAGGGATAGGATAGTAAAAGACACTTGCATAGACATAAGTGGGCAGGAAGAGCTGCCCCAAAGGGACAGGTTTGCTGAGCGAGGACTGCATGGTTGCAGGTGGTTGGCCTTGAGAAGGGTGGCCTCCACGGAGGGAGGTCAGTGAAGAGAAGTCCCGCCATGTACAGGTCATGGGCAGGCGGGAGGCTGCTGCCCTGCAGAGGGAGAGAGTTGGTGAAAGGAAGCACCTGCAGGGGCATAGGTGGGCAGACTGAGTGCTGTCCCATTGTGAGGGCCACGGTTAGGTTTTATCATCTTCAGGGCGGGGCTCATCTTTGTAGGTGAATGGTTTGTGCCCCTGACACTCCCTATAGCAGTCTGAGAGTTTCTGGGTGTTGCACCTCATGATCTGGGTGTTGATGCCTAAGGGTCTTGTTTTCTATAACTGGGTTAATGGATTATGCTAATCCCTTGTGAGGGAGGTTCTTGACCTTGTATCTCCTTTCCTCCATCAATTATAGCATGGGGCCCTAGGGGTCAGGGCAGAAGCAGGTGAGGAGGACCTGCTCCCTGGAGGAGGGCGTTTGGGAGTTGAGTCTTAAAGGATGAAGGGCCAGGTCAGGGGAGGGAGAGCAGAGCGGTGGAGACACAACATGTAAGGAATTTAGGGAGAAAGAATCCCTTGGGAATTATGCCACAGGGTTTGGCTTTTAGACTACAGACAATGAGTGACCACTCCCTGAAGGGGGGGATGGGGACATAGAACTTCTAGTTATTTTTCTTATCACTTAAGTAAAGCATCCTATCTGAGAAAATTTATAAAATATCTATTAGAAAAGGAGCAGAATATAATCACCCTTAATTCCTCCCCCTGGGGAAAATACTGTAAATATTTAGTGGATGCCTTTCTAGCCCGGTTCATATAGCCATCAGCCACCCTAGCAGGAGCCCTGGGATCTTCACACCCTGTGTTTTCTTTCACAAGCCATCATTTGTGAGACAAATCACGGTGCTTTACTTTCTCAGAATCAGACTCACAGCCTCCCCTGCCCCATCCCTGCCAGGATGTTGGAACATTCCCCGGGCACTTAGGAGAGAGAGGGAAGCCCCTCACCTTCTCTAGTCCCCAAGAAGCAGGGAGAAGGGCAAGGCCTCCAGCCCAGTGGGTCTGTCGTGGCTGCCCTCCTCTCCTGCAGTTGTCCAGTGGCCACAGAGCCTGGATGCCAGTGTGCCGGAGTTCAGTCCCTGGCTGGGCACTCACCACTCTGCATGGGGCCACTGCTTCCTGTGGGGGAGTAGGTCTGGGCCTGGCTGCTCACAGCCCTGCTGGGGACTCTCACCTCACCAGTCACCTCTTTCCCTTCCTCCCGTGCACAAACTCCTCAAGCAGCTCAGGTTTTTGGAGAACAAAAGCTGTGGAGGAATATATGCCTGTAGTTCTCCAGAGTCAAGGGAGGGAATCAGGAGGGAAAAGACAGAAAAAATACAGGCAAGTATCTAAACACATTCTGTGCCAGAAACATGTGCATATACGTAAAAAAAAAAAATACAGCCCCCAAGTCTCTGCCTCATCCCAGTGACAATGCAGAGGCAATGGATGCACCCTCAGAAAATCGTTATCTTTCCTCCATCTTCCCCATTGGGAAGAGGGGAGAAGAGCAGGGACTGGGGCTCCCCGCCTCTCTAGGCCGATGAAGAGGTTGGTAATGAGGTTCTGGCCAGCAGACTGGCTTTCACACTTCTTCCTGATAATTGGTCACCCCTTTCAAGAGCAGGTGGAGCCTGATGCAGTAATTGGCAGGGGGCAGGGCCAGTCCCCCTAGGAAAGGAAAGGTGTTAATTGCTCTTTCCCCTCCTCCAGGTAGATCCCTATTAGGCAGGGAGCTTTAAGGTTCAGGGATGTCCAGAGGAGGCTCCAAGCAGCAAAGGGCAAAGGTTCTGTGCTTCCCTCTTATTCTAAGAGGATATAAGGTGACTGGACATCCAGAAGGATTTGCCTAAGTCCTCTGGCTGGTAAGTGGTAGGCCTGGGGTTTAGAAACCAGGACGCCAAGACCCAAAGCTGTGGCTTGACCACCCTGGTGTCCAACTTTCTTGCTGAATGGAACCAGAACTGGAGGGGCTATGCTAAGTGAAATAAGTCAGTTAGAAGGAGAAAGACAAATCCAGGAAGATTTCACTCATGTGGACTATAGAGAAATAGAACACAGAAACAGAAAAGTGAAACCAAAACAAACTCTAGAAATCTGAATGTAGAATTGAGTTATTGGAGTGGTGGGGTGGAAGGGATTGGCATAACAGGGTGTAACAGGGTGGTCCCCAGGAAAGGGGGAGGTTCGTTCCAAGTAGCCTCCCCCACCCAAGGGAGGGTGGAGCTGAGCAGGGAGAGAAGAAGCTGCAGAAGAAACTGGAAAGGAAGGAAGCAGGATGGAACCAGAAGGAGACCTGGGGGAGGCACATGGCCCAGAGAGACACTGAACTGAAGAAACTGCGATTGCCTTTTGGTCATGGACTGAGACAGATGTGGGGAGGTGACAATGGCGGTTTTTGTCTTGATTTTGATTTTGCTCTTTTCCTCTCAGACTTGTCTGTTTCTGATCCTTTTCTGTGGGTCCCCACTGGAAGATGCTTTAGACTTGTGGCAGGCTTTGGGGCCATGCTCTGGGCCAATCCTGCTTGGGTGGACTTTTACCCATGAGGGGATGGGTAACTTTGGGTGCTTGATTTAGAAACTATATTCTTTGCCTTTTCTGTATCGTTTACTAATTGTATTAAAATTCCTTTTCATTAAAGTCTCATATGTTTTGTGTTGATGTGGCGGATGGCAGAACCTATTTAGAGCAGGCAGGTTTGCAGGGTCTGGGGTACTCCTCTCCCCGCCCTGTAACAAGGAGAGAGGGTCCAATGGACTATGGTGGAGGATTATGGGTGCTTTGGTGGTAGGCATCTGAAGAGTTGTGACCTTCTATCCCCAAATTACATACAATGTTGTAAACTATTGTAACTTCAATAAAAATAATACAATTAAAAAGAAAAAAGGAGGGCTCTAGCTCAGGCACTGCCATCCTCTCCAAGGAACTGAATTCTCTAGTCCACCATCCTGGGGAACTGGATCTGGGCAGGGAGCTGAGCTCCTTTCCAGAGGAATGTTTGTTCAGAGCATCATTCCCATTTGATAACACTCCACACCCAACACATTTTATTCATTGGAAATTATCTTCAGACCGGCTATCAGCCTGACCACCACATAATTGGAAACAGGTGGATTTCCCTCCCACAGCACAGTACGAATTCTGCTCCCCTCAGAGGACTTGGGCATCACGTGCAGGGTGGAAATGCCCCTGTGGCAGTCCAGCAGCCAGGCCTCTGAGCATGGGTGCTCTCTTCCAGGGAGGTAGGGAGGGAGGTGGCAGCAGCATACACGAGCATGCGTGCAGCTCATAGCAGGCTTGAGGCCATGCCTGTCCTGAAGAAAGGCCTTTGAGAAAAGATGCCTCTCTTAGCAGGAGAGCCTGGTTCTGTCCTCACCAGAGTCCTGGGAGCTGTGTGAGCCTTATTGCTTCCTTTACATCTTCTACTCAAGCAATCTCGGGTGCTGGCACCACCCTGCCTGCTTCCCAGCATTCTGTTCTTGTCACCCGCCTGGCAACTATAAGCTCCTTACCCTGTTCATCCTTGTTCTGCTCCAGTTTCTCTTTTCTTGCAGACAAAACTACAGAAATCTAGACAGGCCATCTGAGCCCAAGATGGACCAGGGCCTTATGGCCATAGTTAAAAGCATGACCACCAGCCATGATGATGATCCTGTCAAAACCAAACTTGGAAGGAAAAGAGGCGTGAGCTCAGTTGCTGGAAAGCCCTAGCTATTTCTCTGAAATCCTGTTTATGCCTAAAATCCTTTAGCTTTCCCCTGTCTTTGTACTCCCCCACGTGAGTCCCTGCTTCTTCCCAGTTTAGGGGGATGGCCTTTGTGGCAGTAGTCTGTCATATTCTTAGGTTTGCTAGCACTTGATTAAACCTGATTTTCTTCCACCAACTCTTGTCTCTTGAGATTTGGCTTATGAATGGTGAGTAACCAGACCCCCAAAACTCCAGTAACATCCTCCCCAGTATCTTAATTCATCTCATTAGGATCTCCACGACAGCCTCCTGGCTGGTGTCCCTGACTTTGCTTTATCAAAGTCTCCTGCTCTATGCCCTCCTCTACCTGTAGCAAGAATAATTGTTACGAAATTCATGTCTGATCTGACTGCTTCCTTGTCTAAAATCCTTCCTGACTCCCAGTCACTAAAGTATAACCTACAAGGCCTTTTGATCCTGGCCTCTGCCTCTCTCTCAGGTCCCCACTGCTGATTTCCAGTCATACTGTTCTCCAAACACATGACACTATTTCTCATCTCAGGCCTTTGCTTCTATTGTTCTTGTTACCCTAATGTTCCTCTCCCACTTCCCAAAGTCTAAACTCTGCTCATGCTGCAAGGACTATTTCTAACAGCACTTTCAAGCCTTCCTGGGAAAAGCGATGACTTCCTAGCCTTTTTATTTCAGTGTTGGGACTTTCATATCTTGTGGCAGCTAGAATAACGCCTCCCATACCTCGGATGTCCAGGTCCCAATCCCCCTGAAATCTGTGAGTACCTGTGAAAATGGCAAAAGGGACTTTGCAGATGTGTGTAAGTTAAGGATATTGGGATGGAGCTGTAGCCTGGGTTTCCAGATGGGTCCAATTACTCATAAGGTCCTTATAAGGTGGGGGAGTGAGACAGAAAAGGGAATACAGCAATGGGTATGACGGTTGGGATATGGGCTGTAAGCTAAGGAATGAGAGCTGTCTCAAGAAGCTGGAAAAGGCAAATAACTGAATTCTTCCCTGCAGACTCCAGAAAGGGTCACAGTTTGATTGTAGTCCAGTGAGACCCATGTTGGTGTGTTGTCTAAAGTCACGAAATAGTCACAGAAAATGAACACAATACGATATCAATGTTGGGTGTTCATGTGCCAGTGAGTTCCTGGAGGGGAAAGGCTGGGGCAGGTCCTTCTGCGGGTCTCTAGCTCCCAGTACAGTGTCTGGCACAGAGATGACACGTAGCAGACATTGGATGAATTCACGAGTGGATTGAATGAACGAGTGGAACCCTCCTTCTAACACCAGCAGACCTGCTACAGATATTAGGCATTTGAGGCTTCTTGGGTTACAACAAAATGGAACTGGTTTGATTTCATTTCCAGAAAGCATGGTTGTCTGTACTACCTGACCCTGTTCCCCACCCTGCTGTGTCCAAAAGCATTAGCTATGTGGCCTCTAAGGCATCCTCTCTTGAGCTAGAAGATTACCCAACCTTCTGACCCCAGATCACTTCTGATAACTCCTAAGTAGATCAACAAGGTCCTTAGGCTCCAAAGTTCATGAAACATCAGGGCTGCAGGAACCTCCATAATCCACCCATCTCATGTCCTTTATAGATGGAAAGGCTGAGGCTGAGAGAGGGAAGGGACAAAGTTGTCAGATTGTGGCACTGTGGGAACAGGACAAGAACCCAGGCCAGGGACCTCTTTTGCTTGCATCCTTCCTCCTCCACCCCAAGCATCCATTTGCCAGTGTCACACACCCACTTTACAGATGAAGGAACTGAGGCCATGGTCAGCTAGTCAGTGATCATAGCTCCAGAGTCTCGCCCCTTCATCTCTACATTATACTGACAGTGGGGACACTGAGGCCCGGCATGGAGGCTGACAGCAAAGCAGTTTATGGCTAAAGTGCAAATTGGAACCCTCCAAACCCTCAGTATGGAGGGTTTGGAAGTGCCTGGGCTGAAAGGAAGCCTTCAGAGTTTGCCTTCTTCAATTAGGCTGTTTGCTTCTCTGGGTACAGGGGGTAATTTAACTAATGGCTCTGGTTTTCTGACACTATCGATTGGTCAAGATTAAATATGTTTGTCACAGTCAAGTGAACTAATCACTTTATTGTATTTCAAATACTAATTTCATCAGATAGATGTTGGGGGGGTGACCTGGGGGAGGTGCTGGGAGATGAGCATGTGGGCAGATGGGGCGGGCAACAGCACAATCGATGGAGCCAGCCTGCCTCGAGGCACCTGGAACAGCAGGCTACCAGCCGCCCTCAGCCTCGCTGCTCAGACAAGAGGAATCTGCATTTCCCCGGCCTCTTCCATCACTGTTCCAGGGCCCTCTTGAAATTTCTCTTCTCAGGAGAGGCAATTTCTCAGGCATTATTGGAAAATGGTAGATGTTTCCAAATAGCGATCCTAAATCACCCCCTAGCCACTAATCGCACAGCCACTCAGACACTGCTGGATGCAAATGCTGCCTCTCTGAGCCATTAGCCATTCCAGGAACCACCGATTCACGGCAAAACCTGAAAATGAACTCATCTGTCTGTCAGGTTTGGAAAGGCTTTGCCATTTCCATAGCTCAGCATGTTGGACAAGGAGACCCAGGGCTTATTAAATCATCCCCTGGCCCTGGTGCAATAATTGAGCAAACCTCCCTCTTTGTGAGAGAGGGTGAGTATATACACAGATACACACACATGTATTTGCACACATGTGCATGGAAACAAACACACAGATGCATGCATGTGCATGTACACACACCACACATGTGTGTCCATAAACATGCACACTGGTATATATTCATTCATGTACATGCACATGCCAGAAGTTCCCAG
Organism: Talpa occidentalis; assembly: GCF_014898055.3. Lineage (NCBI taxonomy): Eukaryota > Metazoa > Chordata > Mammalia > Eulipotyphla > Talpidae > Talpa > Talpa occidentalis. Next base: position 52,904,266 of record NW_023605083.1, read on the forward strand.
GGTGCTAGCTGCTTCCCAAACACATGAAGTCTCTCCATGTGCACAGAAGGTCCTTGAGACAACTTGACTGAGTGACCATGAAGACGAAGCCAGTTTCTCTAGGTCTGGAGACAAGCCTACCACCCAATCTCTTTTCTCATTTTGTCATATTTTATCACAGCAAACACAGCCCACCAATTGTAGCCCCTGCGGCGGAAGAAAATCAGGTGTCTCTCTTCCACACTTGGGTTTCTGAGGCTCCATCCTGATGAGACCTGGAAGAGGCTGGCTCTCAAATTAACTTCAGAGCCAAGGAGTAACCCACCACAATTCTCATAAGCACTTGCTTAATGGCCTCAACGTGAAGTGTTCTTTTTAGAGGAAAGCACGTGTTCTGCTGGCAAGAGCCTTCTGTAGCCGCCCGCAGGATCCCTCAGGCGGTCTGGACGAGTCAGCCACAGCCCCACCACCAGCGGCTCGGGCTCGGATCTGTTCTGCTGCTGATGCCTCCCATCTGCATAGCTTTCCGCAGCAACTCTGGAAGCAGGCAGGGCTTTGGAATTTACCATCCCTGTTTTATAGATGTCGAAACTGAAGCCCAGGGAGGGAAAAAGGCTCACTGGGGGCATCCAGACAATCAGTGGTGAACTGGAACTGGAGTCAGGTTTCCTGATTCACACACCAGACCTTTGTGAATCTCTAGACAAACCCTGCCTGAGTTTTCAGAGCCTCGCGAAGCTGCCTTCACCTCAACGAGTTTCCAGCCTAGTGCTTGTTGCTGGATTCCTGACTGCAGCTATGGCATCGAGCAGAAGTCCCCAAACATGCTTAATACCGTCTGCTCTTTCCAGGGATCTTTGGGCCTGGTGTCAGGAAAAGGCTGCTGGGAGGCTGTGCTTGGTGGGCCAAGACCCTGTTTTTGCCAAGCAATCTCTATTTTTAGAAGCATATTTCTGTGACTTAGGACCTGTGAGCTCTGGAGCTTTCCTGGGGGAGTTTGTTCAAGCTCTGGAAGCTACATCCATCCCCAGGAATCCTACTGGGTTAAACAAGATAGAAAAAACTAGCGGCAGCTCCCCAGGGAAACACTGAAAGTCGAAGCAGCAATAAACAGATTTGCTGAACATTTTGAATCTTTGAGCATCATTAAAACCTGGAAAGCCGTGTGTTGAGTGTGTAACCTGGCCTTTAGACTCTTTTCATGCTATGTAACTCCAGATGTTTTACCTCCTTAAAAGATCTGTTTTCTACACGATGGAGTACCCAATTTGCGAAAAAAAATCCTGGTACCCACATCGAGTCAGCAAAATGTCGGCAGCATGCCAATTCCCAATGCGTTTGTTAAAAGCCAGTCTTGGGAAAGGGTTCACATGTGGATTTTGAAGTCTGGTGGGTCTACAACCAGAAAACCTGAGCTCTAGCTCTGCTCTCATTGAAGAAGTTACCTGAGTCCCACAGAGCATTAGGCAAAGCTGGTGTTTAATGCCTGGGCACATGCTCCTTGAACACAGAACCAAGTCTTATAATAATACCAAGCAGCATGATGAACACTGGCTGGGAGAAGGCACACCTGCAGTAATCACATCCAAAATAGCCCCTGGTCATGGTGTCAGGGAAGGCGGCAGTCCCCTTGCATAGTCTGGTGCTCAGGCTCCAGAGAGCTGCCTGGCCACAGGATGCCCACGGTCTTATCAGCTGAGCACAGAAGGGTCCCCAGGCAGATTGGTAGGACATTTCAAGGTGGAATTATCCGTGCTGTCTCTTCAGCCCTTATCAGGATCCCCACCAAGTCCAAGTCCCCTTCTCTGGTGTTGGCCATTATTAACCACTCACCTGTCCTCAATTGGCTCCCAGGACCCCGTGCTTTCCAGCCGTCTATACACTTTTCTCCTGACTCTCCCTCCATGCCCTGTGCTTCATCTATCTCTCCACTCTGAGTCATCTCCTTTTCCCCTACAGCTTCTCTCCCTACATATGTGCCTGTGGCCCTCCAGAGCTCCAGATTCAGCCAGCCTCCTGTCGCTGTAACTTCTCCATGTGATGCTCTCCAGGGATTTTCCTCATACAGGGAACTCAGAAGTAGGTAGTGTCTGGCATTGACTTGTGCTCAGGTGTATCAGAGCTGAAGTCTGTGTTCTCTTGTCCTTTCCATATGATGGTCTGAAGGCTGTGGTAGCATCAGCCATCCGAGATGTATTTTAAGGGCCCCAAGAAGACTTCCAAGAAGCTCGACCCAACCGCATACACTTATGTCTCCTTGGCTGTGCCTTTATGAGAGATGGCAGTGTCCTGTCTGTATATACTCGGCGCAGGCATGTTGCTGTCCCCATGTGGAAATAGGGATTACGGACCAAGAGGATACCTTTCCCCAGAGCTCCCTCATATGTATCAGGCTTCTCCCCATCCCATCCCACCTCCACGCAGGCACCCTTGTCTCTCAGTCCCTCTGGTGGACCCCCAGCCACGACTGGAATGATTTTCCTTACATGAGATTCTGGCCCCCTCACCCTCACCAGCGCCTTCACCTGTTTCCCCCTCCTCCTCCCCAGTTTGGAATGCTCCTGGGTAGTGCTCACCAGCCCAATGGTCAAATTCTCAGCCTGACGTTCAAAATCCTGGAGAATTGGTATAATCTCCAGAAATTGAAAGTTCTGTTTCTCTGCTGCAGTGTTTCTGGTGGATTTCAGAAAACTGCAGTCATCCCTGAGGGGGAAGTGTGGCTGATAACAGGACTTTAAAAACAAACACATTAGCTCTGGCCTGCCCAGATAATGAATAGAGGAGAATGTTGTTTATCTCATTGATTTATATTGTTACAGTTTTTTCCATAGACCAAAGTGGGAGCATCTTAAGTCTCCTGCCCTCCACATTTGCTGCAGCAAGGAAATCACATTTTTCATGAACCATGGGAATTACTGAACAGCAGTGGTTTTATTTGTTAAGGATTGAACTTGGCCATTTCTTCTACCAGGAGCTGAGTCCTGCTGTTATGCACAACTTCTCATCCAGAGAGACACTGTGGAAAATGAATCAGGACCAAGATTCGGTGACAGCCATGGCCTGGCAGGGCTCTGGGCTTTGGGGGCTAATGGGGTCTCACAGCAGGGAAGAGCTACTGCCAGCCAGCCTGGGGAGAAGAGGAGAGGTTGAGACTTTGAAAAATGAATGGAAGAATTTTGCCACTTCATAAAACTGATGTCAGCGGGTGAATCATAAACTCTGCAGGGATTGCAAGAACTAGCAAGGCCTTCATGATCGGTGAGCTCAGGGGCTCTTAAGCTTAGGACTGTGGCTAGGTTTTATGGGGGTTCATGAACCCATGAAATTGTGTGCAATTTTTCAGTACATATGTGTATTTCCCCGAGGCTACAGTTCATAACATCCATCAATTCTCAAAGATTAAGAATCTCTAGTTTGATTCAACCTTCTTATCATACAGAGAAGAAAACTATGGGGTCTTTGGATGAGAAGAGAACAGTTGCATTCTCCAAGTAAGAAAGGGACAGAATTGGAATTGGGAATTAGGAGACCTAAGTTCCAATTTGGTCTGGCCAGTGCCTGGCTATGTGACCTTGAGCTGGTTACCTTACCTTTCTGAGTACTTTACTGTGAGTATAATTAAAAATTATAGGGGAGATTAATTAAAGGACCTAATATACTTCAACACCTCACAGGTGTTGAAGTATATAAATGATGCTCAGTAAATATTTCTTGAATCAATGAGTAACTTTGGAAATCAGTCTTTTCAGCTGTCTTCCATTCATTCAGCAAATATTCATTATCTTTTATATGCTAGGACACTGGACATACAAAGTAGGCAGTCCTTGTCTGGAGGTTCCTCAGTTTACTAAAAATGGAGCTACCATATGACCCATCAACTCCACTACTAGGGATCTACCCAAAGGACACAAAATATTAATTCAAAAGAACACCTGTACACCTATGATTATTGCAGCACTATTTACAATAAGTAAAACCTGGAAACAACCCAAATGCCCAAAAATAGATGACCGGATCAAGAAGATGTGGCATATATACACAATGGAATATTACTCAGCAATCAAAAAAGATGAACTCATGCCATTCAGAGCAACATGGGTGGAACTAGAAGGAATTATGCTCAGTGAAATAAGCCAGAAGGAAAAAGAAAAATGTCAGATGGTTTCACTTATAGCAGGGATATAGGGGAATCAAACAAGACATCAGTATAAAAAAATAATAACAGTACAAAACACAACAAAGCAAAAATGGACGATTATAAATCAGAGACATCCTGCAGGGGAGGAGGAGGGAGAGGGATCAGAGGGAGGAAGAGAGGAGCACAGGGGACTGAGGTGATGGTGCACGGGTGCATTGGGGAAGGAAACACTATGGGGACTACACCTGAGGGGGTGAGGGGAAGCAAATAGTGTTTAAAAATGAACAATGATGTAAAAAAATAAAAAATTTAATATTAAAAAATAATGCCATTTGTGTAAAAAAATTAAAAAAAAAAAAAACAAGAACAAAGTAGGCAGTCCTTGCATTCACAGGGCTAGGAGGTAAGTAGGAAACAGTTAAGAAAATAGACCATCGTATTGCTGTAAAAATGAGCAATGACTTTGTACATGTAACTGCTTTAGTACAGTGTGATGAATGTCCTAACAAGGACAGCACAGAAACCTGAGGGAGAACAGGGTGGGGACACCTCACTAGTGGTGTGGTATGGTATGTGTGTGGGCTATCAGGAAAGGCTTCTCAGAGTAGGCAGAAACTGAACTGAACCTGAAGGAGAACAGGGGGTGGCCAGGCAAAAGAAGGCTGGACCATGATGCAGAGAACAGCATATGAAAAGATCCAGAGGCTAACTAAAGCTTTGTGCATTTCTTTAGGGAAGTAAAAATAGATCCACTTTGTTGTTTTCAGCTGCTGTAGGCAACCGAGAGAAGCCACACTGAGAGCAACATGTATTCCTGGCACATCTGTACCCCCTTCACTTTTTTTTTAATTACCAATTTATCTTTTTATTCATTTATCACCTATTCATCTTTGCACATTTATTTAATGTGAGCACCTTTATATATGACCATGTCCTTCTCTCTATTAATCTTAATGGTGCAGTCTCCCTCTAGCTAGCCTCAGGAACTCTTTCAATGCCCCACCTTTGGAGGGGAGGAAAGTAGGGGGTAATTGACTTATATCAGATGATGTTGGAGTTAGAACCCAGGCAGGGCAGTCTGGTGAGCTTATGCTATCAGAGGCAGACAATCAGGGTGGCTTGCTGGGCTGCCCTGGGCTGGTTCAGCTCCCTGGGTCACTGTCCTGCCACGGACAGCCTGAGTGATCACCCCAGAGATGATTAATTCCTGCCTCTATTGGCTGCCTCTGAGTCTGCAGCCAAGTGCGGCTGTCATCTCTTTATTCTTCTCTACTGCTATTGAAAATCAATAAGCCGTTCAAGCCGAATGAAGTTCAGTGACTGGGACTGAGTCCATAAATCAAATAAAAACTAAATTATATTTAAAAAGGAAAATAGGAATGAGAAGCCTGCTCTGAGGTAGACCTGGAGTCCCTGAGAGTCAGTTAACATGGAGGCAAAGAGCTGAACAAGAAACTGTACAGTCTGGTCAGGTGGCAGGTGATAGGGCTGAAAGGGCCACAGGGACCACCCCAGCACCTCATTTTTTAGATCAGAAGACTGAGACCCAGGGAGAAGAATTTCCTGCTGGACACACAGTGAGAGACAGAGCTGGCTCCAGAGCCCACTAATACTCCCTCCTGTACCAACTGCACACAAAACACAAAATAGTTGGAAACAACAGCTGAATAGAAGTGACTTTAAAAAGAGACTAAAGAGAGGGCATTTAAATTTCTCTTTCTCAAAGCTATCATTCTTTTCCTTTTAGTATAATCCAATCTCTGCCTTAATGTTATGCATTGATGTCCTAAGCAAAGACGACTAAGCATTGATGTCCTAAGCAAAGATCATTTTAGTCAAGGAGTAGACAGAATATTTCCTGGAGCTCACACAGGCTTGAGAATTCATGTTCTCACCAAACAGAGTGGAAAGATCTCCTAAATTATGGGGTATTGGATAGGATCCTTAAAAGAGTATTGCCTTAGTAGTGAGGCCGAATTAACCCTAGACTAAAAACTGCCCTGCAAGCCTTAAAGATCTCCCACTGATTTGTGTTCCAGAACAAAATCAAGTGGTATTTAAAGGAATACAACAAAATCCAGCAATCAACAATGTAAAATTTACAATGTCCAGCATCCAATAAAAAATTACCGAGTAAGCAAAGAAGTAGGAAGATATGGCCTATAGCCAGATGGAAAACTAATCAACAGCAACAAAGAAATGAGAGAGATGATGGATTTAGCAGACAAGATCATTAAAACAGCTATTATGTGCATATATTTAAGAAGGCAGAAAAAAATGTGACTATGGTGAGTGAAGAAATGGAGGCTTTGAAGTTTTAATCCAAATGGAATATCTAGAAATGGGAAATATATATGTCTGAAATGAAAAACACAGGATGCTATTAATATCAGATTAGATTCTAAAGAAGGAAAGATCAATGAATTTGAAGCTCTAACTTTGGAAACTGTCCAAAATGAAACATATGTCTACCATATGAGCCAGCAATTGCATTCTTAGGTATCCACCCAAGAGATATGAAAGTCTCAAGACTTGTTCACATGAAGACTTGAGTATCTATAACTTCATTCATAATAATAATAAAGAACATCAAATAACCCAAATGTCTATAGACTGATGAAGGGACAAGCCAAATGCAATTGTGTTCATATAGTGGAAAACTACTACCCCACAATAAAAAGAATGAATTACTGGTACTTGCAACAATATGGATAAATCTCAAAATAGTATATGGATTACCTTTATATGAAGTTCTAGAAAATGCAAAACTGTAGTAAGAGAAAGGACATCAGTGATTGCCTAGGAGGGGAACTGACTGAAAAGAGGCCTGAGACAATGAGTCATGGGGGGGATGGAAGTGTTTTCTATTGCAATTGTGAAGATGATTCCACGATTGGACACATTTGTCAAAACACATTAAAGTGTGTTTGTGTGTGATTAAAGAGGTGTGGTGATAAAAGGGCAAAATGAGGGATCTGTGTGTGAAGAATCTGCTTAGTATCTTGACTGTGGTGACAGATACACCAACCTACATAAGGAACAACATTGTATAGAATTAAATACACACATATAACTGAGTTCAAGTAAAATAGGGGGAATCTGAATAAGATCAGTGAATGTTACCAATGTCATTATCTGTGTCCTGATACTGTACTGTATAGCTTTAAATGGTGCCACTGGGGAAACTGAGTAATGGGAACATAGCATTAGTCTATAATATTTCTTAGAATATTTCTTAGAAATACAAAACAATTTCTACAATTATTTCAATAAAATTTTCAATTAAAAATAATCAGATTGTATAAATACAATTGCTAAATGTGATTGTCTATAAATTATTCCTCAACAAAGCTGATTTTTAGAAAGTTCTATATCAGCCTATAAAGCCAAGTCACATTTCTCTTTATAAAATGCTCTTTTATGATCAATTCAACAGGACTTTTGCTCCATTTTTATGGAAAATTAGAAATCAGGAATATTTAGCAGTTTCTGTTTTTCTTAACACATAATGAAAATGACTGATGATTTATCCAACACTAAACTAATAAAGATAGCACTTTTAGGGCCTCCCCAGTGGCGCAGCGGCTGAGCGCTGGGCTGCTAAGCTGCCCGCAGCCTCTGCAGCGCGGTTCAACTCCCAGCTGCTGGGTGAGGGTCCCACATGGCGCAACAGACCTCTCCTGCTGTGCCCGCTGCTCCCCTCAGCAGTGTGCTTCGTCAGTCTGCCTGTTCTGTTCCCCACTCTGGCTCTGGTGAATTCTCTCACCCTCCCGTGCTTCTGACTGTACCCAGTGCTTGTATAAATAAATAAAAATAAATCTTTTTTTTTTTTTAAAAGATAGCATTTTTAAATAAAAGTCCTAAACTACCCCAGAAAATTATAAATATTCACCTTTATTTTCTTGTCATTTCATGGTTTCAATTTAGATTTAGTCTATAAGTTAAATTTATTTGGTTCTATGCTATAAAAAAATGTTTCATTTTCCCTCCATGTTTAGTTTAGTCCAGATACCACTTATAGTATAATCCACTTCCTCCAACCCCCAACATACATATTTCAGTTTACCTTATCATATATTAATTCGTACCTAGATTTGTGTCTATTTATGAATTCTCCATCCTGTTCCTCTGAGCTGGATCCTCCCTGCTTTATTTATTGTAACTTTATAATATGTTTTAATGCTTGGTAGCTTATATTTTCTCACAAAATTATCGATTTCTCCCAGATTTTAAGACAATAAACATAGAGACATTCATAAAGTCTTTTCATTTACTATTTCTGTTCAAAATGTTAACTAACCTTGCACATTTATGAACTTCAAAATCATTTTGTCAGGATCTCAAATGTCATGCTGGGCTTCAATTGATATTTTATTAAATTTACAGATCCATTTGAGGAAAATTGATAACTTCATATTATTAAATCTTTCTGCCAGAAACAAGATCTGTCCAATACCACCCCAGGGGCACCATTCACACTGGAGTTTTGTAATGTTCAGCCTATGTGCTTGTAGACAGGGCTTGCAGATATTTTTTCCATTTATTCAAGTTGTCTTTACATCTTTCATTAAAACATTATACTTTTGCATATAAATCCTGTACATTTCTTATTATATGACTTTCTGGGTTATTCATATTTTTGCTAGTATTGCGAATGAGTTCTTCTTATCCTCTGAATTTTTGCCCATGTTGTTGCAAGTGTGTTGAGAGTGATTGATTTTTATTTTGAGACTAACCATTTTACAGAATATTCTCATTCATTCTCACAGAGTTGTTTAGTTGATGCTTTCGGATCCTTAAGCTAGAAAATTATATCATCTGCAAATAATATCTTTGACTCCTCCTTTGTGCTATTCATATCTTTTGTTGAAAAATCAATCAGCTGTCCTCAGTGAAATGAGTAGTGGTCACAGGCATTCAAATCTTCTTCCTACCCACTTTCGTGAGTGTCTGACGTTTCACTTTGGGTGTGAAGTCAACTGTCGGTGGGAGAGATTCATTTTGGTGAAGGAAATATCTTTCTATTCCAGACTTACTAGAATAATTAAAATTTGGAGTAGAGACTGAATTGTGTTCTTTTGTGTATTTCAAGATAGTCATATGGTATTTCTCATTTGACCTATTAATATAATAGATTATTGATTTCATATCAAATCATTCTTGCTTTCTTTAAATAAGGCTTATGTGCCATGACATTATCACTTTTTTATACTTCTATATTTTATTTGCTATTGCTTATTTGGTATTTTAAAAAATCTCTAGGCAAGCATGCTCTGTTCTGACATCTCTGTTAGGCTTGGAAGTCAGGGATATGCTAGGTCTACAGAAGAAGTTAGGAAGAGTTCCATATTTTTCTTTGACCTGGAACTGGTTAAAAAGCCTGGAGATTGTTTGTTTCTTGAAAGCTTAGAGAAATTTGCTCATAAAACAATGTGAATTCTTAGCTTTATTTGGTAAATTTTCTTAAATAATTTTGTTATTTTTACCATAGTTCCTTATTTCCTTCTTTAGTTAATACTGCCAGCTTATATTTTCTCACAAAATTATCGATTTATCCCAGATTTTAAGACAATAAGCATAGAGACATTCATAATGTCTTCCTGTAACTATAAGCCTCATTAATATCTTTGGTTCTGTCACTGTCTCAATTTTAATGCCATGTTTTCTGTTTTCCCCTTTTTATCTTGATTACATTTTCTTGAAGTGTGTATAATTTATTGGACTTTTTGAAGAAATTGCACTTTGTTTTATTAATCATTCTATTGCAATCTCATTATAGAATATTCATTTCTGTTTTAATCTTTATTACTTTCTTCTTATTGCTTTTCTCAGATTTGTTTTGCTTTTTCCAATTTCCTCAGTTAAATGCTTGGGTGATTAATTTTTATTATTTCTTTTTAAAATATACTGTGACTTTTCTCTGAGGACATTAACTATAAGTTATAATACATAATATTTTCATTTTTCTTATTTACTTATGTGCTATGACAATTTTGATTTTTTTTATCCAAGAAATATTTAGAATTTATCTTAATTTCCATCTCCTTTTTTCCTTTTTAAGATTTTATTACTAAAACAAAGTCTTTGTAATGGGCATTCCTTAGTTTGGCTGAAGTTCCAAAATATGGGGATAAAACCCCGTATTCTGAAGTAAGTAGCCAGACCACTTCTACAGGTGTTAAAAAGGAAGCATCTGGAAATCGAGTTTTGCCACCTTAGCCCAATATGCACCTCAGGGTTGAGAGTGATGAGTCTGGGAGAGAACAGTTCTCTGAGAAAGTTGTTGGAGGCATTTATGCTTCCCTCACATGGGGGAGCCAGGGAATGCTATCCCCTTAATTTTCTATATGTCCCCTCGATTCTGCGAATAGTGAACTGGGAATGACGGACTCCTGGAAATGCTTGCACCTGAGGCTCTCTACTTGAGGTGGCAGAAAGAAAGAGGACTGTAGAGAATGAGTCCCTTTTCCACCAACAGAAGGGCGCAAGGATGCATGTTTTTATCTCTTGGACATGCTCTGGGTCACATGGGGAACACGCAACTTGTGTCAAGTATAACAATATGGATTTCGTTCCAAAAGTCCCCTTGGCTATTTAATCAAACCAACAAAGTAATATGGGGGAAGTGGACTACTAGATAGCCCAGGACTCACAGTTGAAGTCAGCTGGTGATGTAAGCAACAGCCAGAGACAAGTGTTAGCCTGTCCTGAAGATTGTAATTGTAGGATCCCGCTTTGGGAAGATTTCTGTGAATGCCACAAAAAATGCCACCAAGCCCAGAGTACACCAGAGCCAAGCATCACCAGCTACAGCAGCCCGTGCCCCTGCCCTAACACCAGATGCCTTTGGGCCCCGCCTGAAGGGCTGAGGAGCCAGGGCCAGGGCCAGGGACACGGGAGCAGAAAAGGAAGGGAAGTGGAGAGAAACTGTGTCACCTCCCCACTGTAGTCTTCCCAGCCTCGTTGCCAAGACCAGGAGAGGAGAACCTTTACCTGAAAATAGGGCCCATTTTAATTACTGAAAAATACAAGATGAATTTTGTGACAAAAAGGTACAGGTTTTGTGTTTTATTCCAGGATGACTGGAAATGTTACAGGAAATGCCTGAGATTTCATCCAAGGATTGGAAAAGAAATAATCTACACAGGGGCCTCCCTGGTGGCTCAAGGGGTTAGGACGTAGCCTGTGAGGCTGCCTGCAGCCTCTGCAGCATGAGTTCGATCCCTGCCGGCCAGGGAGCAACCCACATGGCGCAGAAGACCTCTTCTGCCTCACCTGCTGCTCCCCTCAGCAGTGTATTTCAGTCAGTCTGTTCTGTTCCCCACTCTGTCTCTGGTGAATCCTCTCACCCCCCAGACCTCTGGCCTGTACCCTGGCTCTTGTACGCATAAATAAATAAATCTTTAAAAAAAAGAAATAATCTACACGGAATCAAGGAAACGGAATAAACTTCTGCTTGTATCCTATTGAATTTGGTTTGTTCAGGGAAATATCTATGGATTACTAGATTATGAGAAGTATAGTTTCTACTTCTGGGAACTTTTGGCCTAAAATACGTTTTCCTTTATGACCTAAAACACCTCAGTGTGGTGCACATTTTTCTTTCATCACTCTGAACTCCTTTCCATGTTGGTCATTGAGTGTGCCTGACACCTGCCTTCCCGGCCTCCCTTGCCGCTAGAGACTAGGCTCAGCCAAGTCTATGCAGCTGCCTTGGACAAGGTCTATTCCAATGAAGAAATAGAAGTCTTGGAAAAAACCCTGTCTGGCCATGAATGGTGGCAACTCTGAGTTTCCAGGGCTAGCAGAGCTAGCAGCAGCTGCCAAGGCCAAATGCCAACTGTGCAGGTGGCACATCCAGGGTTCTGTGATGGTGGCCCTGAGGGCTGCACCAGGCTGGAAACTTGTCTGAGATCCTGGCTGCTTTCTGGTTTTACTTGAGTGTGTAGTTTCCTGGAGGCCAAACAAAGAATCTTTCCAAGAGGAGGGATCCTTGGACCATGTCAAGCACTGTTGATAAGTCATGGAAAATAGCAGAGAATTCACCGTTAGCTTTCAAGGAGTGAAGGTTATTGGTGAAGTCATGTCTTCCCCGACACTGGCTTTGGCAGGCTTATTTCCTTCCCGATCTGGTGAGTGTGAATAGTATTATTTTGCTTTCATCTGCTCTGAGATTTACTAGGTTGTTTCTTTGAGATTCTGGGTGTGAATTAAGCAACAAGATGATGTTTGGGGGATGAGCCCTGAGGTTGTGGCCACCCCCAAAAGCAGCCCTTGCTGTTTTTGTTCGACATAGGGTCTTGAAGGGACATCATGGGGGAGGAATAGGGGCTTCCTGTCTATTTTAAGTCAGGCTGCATTTCATGGATTGAACCCGAGAAGATTCTTCTCAAACTGCTTTACTTGTAATATTGGTTGAGTGGGTCAGCTACTCTCTCAGCTTTGGGGAGTAAGTTTTCTGTCCATTTCATCTTCCATGTGTTTGTGAGGTGTGCTCTGTCCCTCCCTCTATTAATGACAACATGGGATGGGGTGGTAAGTGGGGCAAGTGCCATTTTAAGCCAGAAATTTCACTTAGAAATATTTAAATTGAAAAAAGAGTGGAAACTGACTCACATTCGTTTGTGTTTTCAGTATCCACCTCACAGACATAACCCTGCTTGCTTAACTCCTGGAGGTGCTCCAGCTATCCTGAGGATGGTCGTTCATTTTATAAATCAGCTTGACTGGGCCATGGAGTTTTATGAGTGGGAAGTTTCATTTTGTAGCGTCAGCTTCACTCGACCCAGTCATTGTTCTGTGTATTTCTGTGAAGGTGTCCTTGGGTGAGATTAACATCGAACTTACTAGACTGAGTCAAGCAGATTGACCTTAATGGGGTGAACCTTGGCCTTGTCCAATAGGTTGAAGACCTGCGCAGAATAAAAGGCTGACCCATCCCTAAGTAAGAATATCCTGCCCGAAGGTATTTGATCTGGAACACTAGCTCTTCCCGGTTCTGCAGCAGAGTGTGGCTTTGGGACTCAAACTGGGACACCGTTTCTGCAGAGCTTGGGTTTGCCAGTCTTTTTAATATTCATTCTTTGGGTTCAGTGAGGAGAACATAGGAGACCCAAGTGCTTTGCCAAGAGGACAGCCTGGGTGCCACGGGTCTCCTTGACCTGCGGAGATGACCAGACAGGTGGGGCATATGCCTTGAACTCTGGCACTTCTGTCTCCCTAGCTCAACAGCAAGGAGTTGGACTGGATAATCCCTGCACCCCTTTCCTTTCTTATGTCTAGGTACCCTGAGATGCTGAGATACTGAGAGGTGAACGGAGCCAGGCCTACACTCCATTTCCTACCAAACAAAAATTAGGCAATGTCCACTGTAGTCCCCACCTCAAAAAAGGATCACAGTGGGTGTTGGCAAGAATACTGAGAAATGGGGCCTCCCCTGGTGGCGCAGCAGTTGAGCGCTGGGCTGCAAAGCTGCCCGCAGCCTCTGCAGCACCGGTTCGATCCCCAGCCGCCAGCAAGGATCCCACATGGAGCGAAGGACCTCTCCTGCCACGCCCGCTGCTCCCCTCAGCAGTGTATTTCGTCGGTCTGCCTGTTCTGTTCCCTGCTCTGGCTCTGGTGAATTCTCTCACCCTCCTGCGTTTCTGACTGTACCCAGTGCTTGTATAAATAAATAAATAAATCTTTAAAAAAAGAAAAACTGAGAAATGGGCAGGACAAGGCACTGAGCAGGGGGAATAACGTGAGCAAAGGTCCAGTGTGGGAAGTTAGCCCTTGTACTCAGGGGAGGGAGGTAACTTGGGATAAAGGATCACTAGGGGTATATATAGAGAGAGGGGTCTTAATGTGTGTTCAATCCTTTGTAGTTGCTGAAGCCCTTGCACACTCCTCATAACCACAGTGTGGCATCAATATTTTTATGCCTATTTTACAGGAGAGGAAACTGAGGCAAAAAGGGCAGGAACTACTTTTCTAGGATCACACAGCTGGGAACCAGCAGGACAGAGATTTGAGCCAAGTCTATCTGTTCTGGTCCCCTGACATCACAGAGCTTCTTTTGCATTATCCTAATGACAAATGAGTGTATAATTTGTTCGACCGGCCACACCATCCTTCTGTTTCCACTGTCAGAGTGGGGAAAAACAAATCCATCATTTCTTGATCCAAGGTGTTTTCTTTTGAGCCCCCCTCCCGCCTGTCCCTGGGGAGCCTGGGGAGGAGATGTATTTTGATTCTAACAGCCTGAGTACAACCGTGCCGGTCTGCCTGTGCACAAGGTGAAGGAGAGATTATAACTTCATTCTCGCTTGGGGGCAACTGGTTATGTCTGGAAACATTCGAACATCTCAGAAAACTCATTTCTTTTGCAAATGAGTCAGATAACACAGAGCACTTCAAAGTGAAATTCCGTTGGGCTTTCCATCTGGCTGGGCTCTGGGGGATGCAGCGCACGCTGCCTTTGTTAACCAGGTCCTGGGAGTTAGAATTTTATGCCGAAATACAAATAACTGTGCATTCGTGGGGAACAAAGCCAAGATATGATCTCAACTGCATTTGGAGTGAAATCCCCCCATCTCCTGCTAATGCTCTCCACCTTCCACATGGAGAGTTTCCTCACTGCAAGGAGCTGTGATTTCATGCCCTGTGCCTAGGAAGGCGGGCTTGGTGGGGCCCCAGCTTATTCACCCAGTCACTTTGTGTGCTCTTCCACTGGGCACTTGTCAGGGGGTGGCATCTCCCTTCTCTGCATGTGCACCCCCAAAGCCCCTGAGACCCTCCAGAACACAGCTCCTGTGAGCAGCTCGTTCACCCTCCATTCCATCCTTCTGATTGGAGACAGTTATTGTAGGGAATTGACTCACAGGATTGTGGACACTCTGGGTCCCAGTTGCTGAACTTTCTTCCTCCTTTGTGGTTTAGGGCAGGAGGCTGGGCTACTCAGCACCCTGATGGGGTGAGGCGGTAGTCAAGTTGACTGTGGGATGTGACAGCTCCAGGACAATTCCCATGTAGGGCCAGCAGAGCGATGGACCCCTGGCGGTGAGCTGGGTGCAGGCTTCCTCAGTCCACTTCTCTTGACGCCTCGCAGTCCTGCACTTACTCCATTTCCTCTTCTATCTTGGCATCCTAGTCTTTATAGCCGTGCTGGCAGTGCGTTCATGTAATCAGGTCCGACTAGTAGTTCACTTAAGCAGGTCCGACTAGTGCCAACAGACAGCGAGTTGCATGGGCAGCTTCACCTTGCCCCCCTCCTGGTGTACTTGCTCAGCTCCCTCAACTCAGAGTAAGAAGGGCTCTGCTTCCGCCCCACACCTGGGGGATTTCTCCAGGCACTGGTCCCTGCTGCACCCCCTCCATCTTGTGGTCCCTGGGACAACTCTCATCTGGCTTCCGACCCTGCTCAGCCTCTGAGCATCAAAGTCACAGATGTTGGGTGCTTTCAGAGACAGAATGGACAGCAAGAAGAGGTCTGGCCGCCTGGTGCTATCCCCTGGAGAGGCAGGGTGCTGGGGTTAAAGGGTATGGATCAAGCGTCAGACAGACTGGGATTCGAGTCCCGACAGCAACACTTGGAACTTAGGTGGTTACGCTTTCTGGGCTTCAGTTGCCTGATCTCAAAGTAGGTGCCGATCCCTTCCTGGTGAGGTTTTTTTGGGGGGGATATAATGAGAGGGGAATTAAGGGGAACTCCTTTGTACATGTCCACACCCTGGATCCACAGAAGGACCACAGCTCAAGCAGGGAACACACAGCAGTAGGTTGCAATGAGATGTATCCAAGCTGCTTGTGTAATGTTAGGTGTCTTGGCTATCGTGAATAATGCTGCAGCGAACATAAGGGTACACATCTCCTCCAGTTAGTGGTTTCATATTCTTCACATAAATATCCAGCAGTGGAACTACTGGATCATATGTTCGTTCTAGTTTTTATTTTTGAGACCCTCCATACGGTTTTCCGTAGTGGCGCAGCAATTTGCATCCGCACCAACTGTGCATGGTGGTTCTAAAAGACAATCCACTATCTTATGTGCAGATAAGGAAACTGAGATTTAGAGAGGTTGAGCCAGTCTTATCTGTCTCCAAGTCTAATGCTCTTGATCATTACGACATACTGCCTCATAGAAGGCACCCAAGAAATTGTCATTCCCTTTCCCCTCTTTTCCACCATGCTCACTTTGGGACTATCAAAATTACTTTATCCTCTGGGTCCTCATAGCCCTTGTACATTCAGTGGCCCTGTGATGCCAGGGAGAACACAGTATTCATTTCCCCTACATTTGTCTCCTCCGGCCCCCAGCATTGGGGCTGGCAGACAGCAGCACAGAGCACCTACTATTCACGTGAATGAACGCATCACCTTGAGTCTTCTTAGGAATGACCAGGGTATAATAGGATATAATGACTTTATATCACAAAGTCATTATGAACCACATGCAAATAAAAGAGAGGAGAGTGCCCCTTCCTCTCCATTCCCCCTCCCTCCTGCTATCTCAGCTGAAGAGATAGGCCCCACAGGAATCCAGCCACAGACAGATAAAAACATCAAGACCTGTTCCAGCTTCACACCAGACCCTGGAATTTAATTTCACTCTTACAGACATCAGTGTTGACACTCTTGGGGCCTCCCAGAGCAGCTTCACAGAACAGCTGGTAACAGCTGTGATGGGGTTACCTTCACACTTCTGATTGAATCTCCAGGGAACCCCAGGAAGGCAGGGTCCTGGAAACCAGTTTACAGAAGACTTCTCAGAGACTCCCAGAACCTCAGTTTTGGAAGGAGCTGCCAAGAGCACCCAGTGACCCCCTTTGTTTTTAAAATAACCAAACTGAGACCAAGGAATTCCCTCAAAGCTGCACGACTTGCCCAAGTTTCAGCGAAGCAGCCCTTAGAACATAAACTACCGCAGCATGAGGTAGCATTTTCTAGCATGAGGTGGCTGGGCGCTCAGATCCTGCCTTTCTTCCTCTTCCCCTTGTGCCCTGCCTGGCAGGCGCTGCCACCAGCTGGGGGAGACTGTTTACCCCCTGGGTGCATCCCCCACATGGTTTACGTGAGACACAAACTATTGTCTGTCTCCCCACTGTGTTATTTCTACATTATAGTCTGACTTTTTATATTAAACTGTGACTATTTTTATATTAAACTGTGACTCTTTCATATGAAGCTGATTCTGAAAGTAGATAATTCAGTGACTGAACAATTTTAAAAATGAAACAAATATAGAACATATTTCTTGTGATCTCTTTAATAATTTTCTGTGACCACTTGAATTTAACCCTGACCTTTATCCATATGTTGATTGAAATTGCACTTTCTAGCTCACCATGCATTTTGGTGTGTAGGCCAACATACCTTGGAGCTTTTCCCTCAACCTCATTCTTGGAATTCAATTCTCTATGCTTGTTTATTTTATAGCACACAGAACCCTGTCAATTCAATAAAAAAAATTAATGTGTTTATTGGATGTTTAACATAACCAAGGCTTGTAGGGGGCGTGCGTGTGTATGTAATTTCTGTAGTAGGGATCTACAGATGTGAATAATAGGTAGCCTCTGCCCTTAAGGAACTCATGATTAGAGAGTAAAATCATTAACAGATCATTAAAAACAAGGTAGTAAAATGAAAATAAGACCAGAAATCATAAAAGAAAAGGTTTTACTGCATAAATATTTAAAATTTCTGCAAGGCAAACAACATCGTAAATATAACTAAAGTACAAATGACAAATTGAAGAAAAACATTTTCAACGTTTATTACATACTAAAGGTCACATGTACAGTGTGCATTACACACACGGTTAGCCTTTCTACAGCTCAAGGAAAAAGAAAAACAACCCAATGGAAAATGTGCAGAAGATTTGAACTAGATTTGAATCCACTTAAATAGCAAAACAGGGCCTCCTTGGTGGCGCAGGGTGTTAAGATGCAACCTATGAAGCTGTCAGCAGCCACTGCAGCACAAGTTCAATCCCCAGCCAGGGAGCAACCCATATGGTGCAGCAGACCTCTCCTGTCTTGCCCACTGCTCCCCTCAGCAGTGCATTTCAGTCAGTCTATCTGTTCTGTTCGCCACTCTGTCTCTGGTGAATCCTCTCCTCCCCACACACCTCTGGCCTGTACCCCAGTTCTTGTATGCATAAATAAATAAATCTTTAAAAAAAATAGCAAAACAGTGCTCAAACTAACAAATACAGATTAAAATAACAAAAATATTTTTTCTCTTATCAGATTGGCAAAATCTTAAAGGTTAATAATACTTAATGCTAGTGAGATGGTGGGGAAATACGTACCCATTTGGGAAGAGGGTAAATTGAGAGAACATTTTAAGACAATTAAAAAAATATATTAATATTCTTTTTTTTAAATCAAGGTAATATTGGTTGACAACACTGTATATGATTAAACAATATATGTAGGATTACACCTCTTAATTTTATGTTCTGTATGTTAGCAAACCACACCCACCACCAAGGCACCCATAATCCATTGGGGCCCCTCCCCACTTTACACTCCACTCTCCCCCATTGTTAACCTAAATTGCTTTTTAAAAAGATTTATTTATTTATGCATACAAAAGCTGGAGTACAGGCCAGAGGTATGAGGGAGCATGTATGTGAGAGGATTCCCCAGGGACAGAGTGGGGAACAGAACAGGTGAATCTACTGAAATACACCGCTGAGGGGAGCAGCAGGTGAGACAGGAGAGATCTGCTGTGCCATGTGGGTTGCTCCCTGGTTGGCCGGGGGATTGAACTAGTGCTTCAGAGGCTGTGGATTGCTTCATAGTTTGCTTCTTAACCCTTGCACCACCAGGGAGGTCCTGTTAACCTAAATTTTATAGTCAGATTTCTTGGGTTTGGTTCTGACTGTCCCTTTGTTTTGTTTTTCTATATTTCACATATATTGGTGAAAACATCCTGTATTTTTCTTTCTTCTTCTATCTCAATTAATATAATTGCACGTTGTCACAAATGGCACAGTTTGGCAGGACCCATCAAGATTAACATGTGAACATCTATTGACCCAGATATTCCACTTGCAGAAATTTGTTCTGCAGATTTTCTCACTCAAATACTTAAAGATACACGTGCAAGGTGGTTCACTGCACTTGTACACAAGTGAGAAATTTGAAATATCTTACATGTCCATTAGGAGATTTGTTAAATGAGTTAAGGTATAGTCATACAACATAGCATTTTATACATATTAAAGAATCTATATGAAAAGACATTTACAATACAGTAAATGAAAAAAGCAAGAGACTAGACAATATATTTAACATATTCACAGGTGCAAACATTTAAAACACAAATGTATCTATGTTTATAGATGTGTATGCATTGAAAAGATTTGAAGGGATGTAGACTATTATACTGATTGTCTTTGAGGAACCAAGATCTTGAATGACTTTTTAGATTTACTAGAAACATTTTTTTATTTGAATTTTTATTATTAGAAAAATCACAATGATGTACAAGAAGATGATTTAACTCTTTTTGTGGATTCCTGTCCTCCAAACCATTTCCCAATACCATGTGGCTTGCTTTCTTGCTCTGCCAAGGGAAAACCCATGGACATTGAACTATGTATGGTCCATTTCTTGAAAGTTGTTACTTGTGGGTGATTTCTGAATTCAAGAAAGTGGATAGGGGACATTGAGAGAGGTTAGAGAGGAGAGAAGATGCCCCTGGATGGGCAGTTCAGACTCACACTAGCCATCTTTCTGTCCCTTCAATTCATCAAACTTTGGGCTTTTAGTACAATTTGAGACTTGACATATTTCTTATCAATTCCTCCCTCTATCATTACATAATGACCATCTTTACCCCTACTTATGCTTTTGGCACTAACATCTAGTTTTTTCAATTATCTATTAAACAATCCTTTTGGTCAATATTTGCCTAGAATAAATAGTTGAGAACTTTTTATAAGTTATTTATAAGGTTTATTTTTTCATCAGACTTTGGTCTATTTCCAGGTATCGTTACTATCATTTTTCTTAGATATATTTCTACCATCTGCTTAATGCTTTATATTTACTTGTTTTTTCCTTTTGTTTATTTTGCCTTTGGTCAGTGTGCTCAAATCCTGCTTTATTATAAGTTTTCCTTACACTGGTTAAGAGATGAAATATGCTATTGCTACTTTTATTGTTATCTTTTAACAATAAAGGATTTTTGTTATGCATGTTGGATAGGATCAGCTTAATCACTATCTGTATCTTCTTTCCCCCAAATTCAAGGACCTTTGCACAACTTGGGTCTTATCACACTCTTCCTGTCTTATTGTTGGCCAGTGTTTTAGTCATAACTTATTTTTATATCTTCCAGATTATTAGGAGTATTTTATACATTCAATACATATTTAGAGTTAGCCAGATAGTATCTTATACTGTACTTCTCTTTTCTGAGTTTGAATTTGAATTCCTTTTTCCTAACGTATATCTTAGAATAATTCTTTCAGAAAGCATCTATTGGTGGTAAACTCAGTATTTGTCTGAAAATGATTTTGTTTCAACATTACTTAAAGTCTAATTAGTTTTAGTTTATTTTTATTTTTTTTGAGTGGAGAAGCGAGTCATAGAATTCTAGGATGATCGTTATTTTCCACTGTCTGATGCATTTTATTGTCACTGTTGATAAGTCTACTTTCCACTAACTGGTATTTTCAACAAGTGCCTCTGGTTGCTTTAAAGATCTTTGTCTACATATACACAATGGAATATTACTCAGCAATGAAAAAAGATAAACACATGCAATTTGCAGCAACATGGATGGCGCTGGAAGGGATCATGCTCAGCGAAATAAGCCAGAAAGAAAAAGAAAAATACCGGATGGTCTCACTCATAGCAGGAATCTAGAAAACCTAAATAAGGGACCAGGAAAAAGAATAACTATAAGAAAGAAAAAATCAAAATCAACAAATAACTATGAACCAGAGACACACTATGGGGGGGGGGCGGGGAAAGGAGGGACTGGGGTCAAGATAAGGGGGTTGCAATTGTATGGGGAACATAGAAATAAAATTAAAAAAAGAAAACATTTAAAAAAATTTTTAAAAATGTAACAAGTTAAAAAAAAGATCTCTTTGTCTTTGGTCTTCTGTAGCTTTACTCTAATGTATTTAGAACTTTAAAACATCTTGCTTGATACCTATTGTCCATACTAAATCTGAAAATTCTTATTTTTGTCAATTCTGGAATATTCTCAGTCATTACTTTGAGATTTCATAACTTGTGTCAAGAGGAAATATTCTCAGCTATTCTCCTAATAGTGACACTTGAAATTCCTTCTAATTCTAACCTTATGAAGTAACTTTAAATGTATGCTGGAGCTACTAATATTGCATTGTGGGTGTTTCAAATTTACCGTCCATTTAACCAGTTCTATTCAGTTTTGTCTAATCGTTCATCCATTGAGTTTTTAATTTCTATTATTATATTTTTAACGTATAAAATTTCCACTTGATTCTTTTTAAAAATCTAACTTGTCCATATTGCTTTATTTGTCTTTGGTATCTTTTAAAATGTTTTTTTTCTAATTTTATGATTTTTATCAGATTTTCAATGATGGAATATTTGCTGGTATAATTCTGCTTTTGGTTGTGCTGCTTGACTCGCTTTTGTGGAGAATTGTTAATCTATTTTTTTTTTTTTTGTAATATGCACTATAAGCTCATCTGTGGGAATTAAGAGCACAGGCGAAGATAAATAAGAAAGTGGATTATCTTATTGCCTGTTTTTCCTCCAGGATCTGGCCTTGAGGGTCCTAGACTTATTAGGTGGAAAGGGGGATTTATAGAGCTAACTCTCCACCTCACCTGGGATCTATCCCTTTTGTCCCATCTCCAAGTGGAATAATAGTCACCTATGCCCATCGTTGAAACTCTCTTGCTCTTCACTCCTACTAAATCCCCACTAAATTGATTAAAGGAATACAGGAAAGAGAAAAATTTGCATGAAGGATGAAGACTGATAAAAGCCGGCATTTGCTGGAAATTTGAAATATGTATGTGAATGTAGTGGCAGGATGACCACAGAGCAGGATAGCTAAGATTTGAGCAGACCGGTAAAGGAGGAGTCCTGGAGCCCTCGGTGGCTTTCTCAGGCTTTTATTGAGCTGTTACATGTAGTGCAGCAACCAGGTACACGGCAGGCAGGGATGCTGGGGGGCCAGGAGGCCGGTAGGCTTCCAAGCCCTTGGCAAGTCTTCACTCTGGGCTTCTCTGGCCTTCTTTCTTCCCTTTTCTCTCTCCTACCTCTTTCTCATGCCTCTGCTTCTAGTGGTGACTATCTCAATAATGAGCCATGGCCCACAGAAGTAAACAACACAGCTTACAACAATGTAACAACTGCAGGTGCCGCATCAGGCAGGCAATCCTAATGGTGGGAGGGCAGAAAAGCCTGAAAACCATTTACCCTACAGTGAGATAGAGTAAAACTAGGGGAGGCTAATGGGAGAGGAAATCCCTGTGCTGGAAAAAAACGGTTCTGTGAGGAGTAAGGAAACCATAATTGTTCCACTGACCCTTTCACACTTAGAGTGATAAGCTCTTAGGGAGAGAAA
Source organism: Talpa occidentalis (assembly GCF_014898055.3). NCBI lineage: Eukaryota > Metazoa > Chordata > Mammalia > Eulipotyphla > Talpidae > Talpa > Talpa occidentalis. Next base: position 52,926,947 of record NW_023605083.1, read on the forward strand.
TGATTATGGGGAAGAAGAGGAGTTGACATCTCTGCCTAGCTGCTGTGTGTGTGTGTGTGTGGGGGGGTGTCCAGTCCAGAAGTTTGAGTGGTGGGCCGTGGCCTCACAGCCTCTACCTGGTCCAGGTGTCTCAACAGAGTGCACCCTACTAAAATAGCCTTTAATGAGGGTAGTGTGCAAAGGAGGGGAGTCTGTTGTAGCTCCAGGCTGCCACAACAAATCAGAAAAGGTTTGTTGCCACATAGCTCTTTTTGTCTCTCTGTCAAATCACAGGGAAATGCTATCCCGATTGGGTAAAACAGAAAATCCTCCTCCCTCCCCCCTTTTTCTTTGCTCATCTGGAACTGAATGATTAAACCAAAATGATTACACAATCAGATCAACCCCATCTCAGCTCCTAATTCTGAACAAAATTTAGTTCCCCATCCGAAGGGATGAATAAGTAGAGAAAAATGATCAGATATGAGAAGAAATTAAACGGTTCAAAAGAAGCTATATCTGAAGAATGAAATGAAAACAACTTCCTCAAATTAGACTTATTGTAAGAAATAGGAGGAAATTTTGATAAAACTCTAATTTGCACGTTCAGTTACATTCAGGAAGGCACTGCACCTATGAAAAGAATTGAAATCATACAAGCTTGTTTTCTAATGAAAAGCATAATTGTTGAATAGAAAGGTGATGGGGTTCGTAAAACTGAGAGAATACAAATACAGATTAAAATATAGTAAAAAAAATAAGAAATGTGAAAGAAAGATCGAGGATCCATTATACTTCTACAAATAATAGAAATCCGCAAAAGAAAGGCTGGGAGGTTATTAAAAATGGCCTCAGTGGGTAATGTCTCCCTGTGTCCACACCCCTCTGTAATGTCTGTGGGTGTGCACAAGTCTGGGGGTGGAAATTTCAGGTCTGTTTTCCCTGGTCTCAAAGCACAACCCAGGATTGCAGGCTGACATATCACCTACAAATTGATCAGGGGCTGCCAAGGAGAGTGACTGAGGGCAAAGTGAGGGAAAGAAATCCGCTAGCCCGAATGTGGGGAGAAGCCCTTTCCCTCTGTTATAAAAATAGGCGGTGGCGCAGCGGTTGAGCGCTGGGTTGTGAAGCTGTCCGCAGCCTCTGCAGCGCCGGTTGATCCCCGGCCACCGGGTGAGGGTCCCACTTGACGTGCAGACCTCTCCTGCCGCCCGCTGCTCCCCTCAGCAGTGTACTCGTCAGTCTGCCTGCTCTGCTCCCCGCTCTGGCTCTGGTGAATTCTCTCACCCTCCTGTGCTTCTGACTGTACCCAGTGCTTGTATAAATAAATAAATAAATCTTTAAAAAATAAAAAATAAAAATAGGTGGCAGCAGGCATTTCCTGCTTTCTTCAAATCCAAGCGTCTTTCTCCTGCCATACCCCAAATATCCAGATCTTTTGAAGTCCATCCCAGGCATAGACTAGACTGGTCTTCAAACCAGTAGATTTATACTCTGAGAGCTTCACTTTGTTGCCTTGTGGCCTTTGGACGGTCCCTCTGGCTTCCGAGAGCACAAAGAACATGGGCTATTGGGAGGAGGCAGTGAGGGAACCATGTGGAAACAGCCAGCGTGGTGCTAACCACACTCTAGGTGGTGTGTGTGTGTGTGTGTAATAGATGGGTGTATTTTTATTTTTTTAAAAAGATTTATTTTATTTATACAAGAGCTGGGGTACAGGCCAGAGTCGCGGGAGGGTGAGAGGATTCACCAGAGACAGAGCGGGAGCAGAACAGGCAGATCTACTGAAATACACTGCTGAGGGGAGCAGCAGGTGAGACAGGAGAGGTCTGCCGTGCCAGGGGGGAATCTCCCTGGCTGGCCAGGAATTGAACCAGTGCCACAGAGGCTGCGGACAGCTTCACAGCACTGCGCTCAACCCGCTGTGTCACCGGGGAGGCCCGATGTGTGCATTTTTAAATGCTTCCTTCTTACTGCTTTCAGCTTTTTCTGATTCTCCCAAAGTAAACTGCTCTACCCCACAATCTTTCTTAAATAGAATTTGACTGACCCAGAAAGTGGGATTTTCTTACCCTTCCCCCTGTGGGTACAAGACTCTACCTGAAACGGAACATAAAGGGAGTCACAGCAGACTCTCCAGAGGCAATTTTAGAATCAATTTTGATTGGTTCGAGAAGTTAATTCTTGCAGATGAGCTCCATGAATGAGGTTTTCAGGGATGCTTCTGTTTGTTTAATTTTGTTTTGTGTTTTTTCCATCCTAATTCTGTGAAAGCTTTTCCTGAACTAAGTGCAATTCATTTTACCTTTGCCGTGGGGATTTCCAGAACAAAGAGATATCCAGTCCTGAACTGAAATGACTTCATGTATTACAGAGGGAGGGAGGCAGGGAGAGAGAGTTAAGAGAAGGGAGGGAGGGGAGAGAGACAATGCCACAGATAATGTGTTGGGAGGGTTGAGGAGAGAGAGAGAGAGAGAGAGAGAGAGAGAGGTTGGTTTTCTCTCTTGAGCCTCTCAATTTTATTCATAGAAGTCAGAACCAGCCTAGACTGAAAAGCAGCAGTTAATGTAACTGTAGCCTCCGTCTGAGGCTTCCTCCCAATCTCCACTGAGCAGTAGCTTATGCTGTAGACAGGAGATCAAGCCCTGTTTGTATACAACATGTGGCTTTCCCCCCCTTTCTTGGTAATAAAACCCAGAAACCGACATGACAGCTGGCCTCCTTGCACAAGACACCCATGGGTTTCCATTCTCAGGTGTGGATCTCCCTCCCCAGCACAGCCATCATATTGCTCAAGTACAGTGAGACCAGGAGACCCCCGGGTTTGACCCCCGGGCTCTCCTGCTTGAGGACTGGCCCCTCAGCAGGGCCACTGAAGGTAGTGCAGGCCTCCTCTGCCCACCCCTCACATGAGGTCCCCTAGATAAAAGGCCCCCCAAACCTAAGTGCAGCCAGTCTTTGAGCCAGCCTTATCCTGAGGGGGGATGTTCCCCTATCTACTTACTCACTAGTTTCTAATACAGTTTGGGACATCCAGGTCCCTCAGGGATCCCAGACGCTTGGAGACACTTCTTAATGTGCAGTGCACATGGGCACAGTAAAGGCTCTGAGAAGTCCTGCAGGGAAACTTGGTGCTTTCCTGCCCAGCTAGTCCCGGACCACTGTTCTCCTGAAAGCCCACGTCTCATTTATAGCCTTCCACAGGACGCTGGAAAAAATACCAGGGAGGCATTCCCAGGCATAGCTTGCCCCCTAGAGAATAGAGACAGGGTCTGATTCAATATTTTTTTTTTTTTTGAGCCCACAAAACCTAGTACAGAAAGAATGTTGGAAAAAGTGTTTGTAGAATAAAGAAATGAGTGAATTAATGGATGCCATTTTTAGCACAGGCTGAACTGGGAATGATAACTGTATGCCAAATACTCTTTTCCAGGCCAATTAAGCCTGTGGCCAATGCATAGCTTTATTAAGACCAAATTATTTTTTGTTCTTTTGCACACATATACCAGTTACAAACTGGCAGGCCTTGAACCAGGTCTGTCTAACATATGTGCTTTGTTTGGCCAGTCCTGGCTTATTTTTTGTTTAATGCCTTCAGGTAGGGTCTGAACTATACAGTGCAGCCAGGTCCTACCTTTTTCACCCCACCCAGCCTCTTCCCCATTCGTATCACTTGATTAGCTCCTGAAGCTTTGAATTTGCCATTCTGAGTTTAAATTTCCCTGGGGAAGTTGCTTTTTCAATCTGACCATGAACATCATGAATTTATTTTGAAATGGATTTGCCTAGATGAGAAATCATGCAGATCTTTAAACCTTAGGCCACTTGTAATGAAATCTCCTTCCAGCCGAAGGAGGCCCTAGTGCACCTAAGGGGACCCCCTGAGTCAAACCCATCATGAGGTGAGGACAGCCTTATTCTTGTGCCCATCTTCTCACAGCAGGGTCCTCAATCTTGTCACTTGGAGAGCTTCTGGAAGCCCACATTACTCCAGAACTTCTGGGTTGGTAGGTCTGTCCGGGGACCTGAGAATCTGTATTGCTAGCGAGTTCTCAGGTGATGCTGTGGGTGATGGCCCAAGGAATACACCTTGAGATCTGCTGCGCTGTTTGAAATTCTCTTTTGCAACCATCATCTTTTTAAACCTTGATGTGAATAGGCAGGGATCACTACTGCCAGGTCACCAGTGAGGAAAACGAGACCCAGAGAGGGTAAGTGATGTCCCAAGACCACACAGCTTGATATGAATTAGGGTCTTACAATGCCACATGAAGAAGCCTGCAGGCCAGGAAGGGGCCAGAAGGGGCTGTCCAACATCATTCTGGCAGCACAGAAATTGGATGCGGGAAGCACAGAGCTAACGTTTCAGGAAGTTTCTATACTGCGGGAGAGGCCTATCGCCAAAGTAGGAGTTGACAGACTCCCTCGACCCCCCTCTCAGTCTTAGGACCCCACAGTGTGACTCTATATGATAAGAAGGGGCCCAAATCAGGTCAACATGCTCCCCACCATGTCCAGCTCTGTAACAGTCCCAAGCAGGAGGGGAGCAGAGACCGGAACCAAGACAACCCTTGCTGAATTCTCTGTGCAGCGACCAAAGTGGAGTGAGAGACGGGCAGACTGCAGCTTCTGGGAGGGAAGACGGGGGAGCACAGACCATATGGAGCAAGACTGACAGAATTTGGCAGTGCTGTCTCCGCAGATGGGCCTGCTTATGTCCAGACACAATCTGAGGCCAAAGACTGAATCATCTCTCTAGCAATTTCTTGTTTCCAAACACGTCTTTTGAAGAATGTGGGGATGCTCCATGTAGCTATCAGAAACTCTTGCTGGGAAGGGAGATATGGACAACAAAGAGAAAAGTGGCTTTTGCAGGGGAGAAAAAAAGGGGTGCAAAATGTCCATTTGGAGAGCTTCACGGGTTGGTGAGACGGGAGCCTGTGGTTTGGGCAGTTTTTAGGGCATCCGGATCAAGTGTTTTGTGTGCTTTCTTGTGTGTCTCTCAGAGCAACACGCTCGTGAGGTCTGTATTGCCAGTCCTATTGGATAGGAAGGAAGACTGAGATCATGGAGGGTAAGTGACTTGTCAGGGTCTCCCAGCTGCTGAGGAGAGTCATGAGTGAGGAAGAGCAACTGGGGCGCTCACTAGTGTGTAGGACTTCCTCACACCCAGAGACAAGATTCTTATATGTTTCCTAGGTGCTCCAACCCCAGCGTGAACTTTCAGGAAGTTCCTGACGCCTCACTAGGGTTACAGACTCTTTCCCAGGGTCTGTACTTAGGATAGAGTGTGGGCTGCTCTGTCCCGTATTCAAGGTCTTACAAGGCCAGACTCCAGCCAGCCGCTCCTGCCTTGCGTCTGCTCCTCTCTGTGTGTCCCCAAGCTTGGGTGCATCTGGGTGAATGACCATTCCCTGAGCATGCTCAGGGCTGCCCTGCCTCCAGCCGTGGCCTTGGTGTCCTTCCAGGCACTTCTCCTGGCAGCATTTCTACTTTATGTTGTCTTTACTTGCTCCCATGTCTTTTCTCTTATTTAAATGTCTGGTCTTCTAGGACTATGGATGGACTCCCTTCCTCGCCCTCATCCCTGCACTGTAATGAACATCCTTGGCATATCTGCACAGAGCCCTACCCCCCGGCAAAATGATGTGAGCACTATTCCAGACTGAGGCCAGAGTAGGGAGTGCCTACTATGTGCCAGGCACAGGCTGGGTGCTTTACCTGTATTTTCCTCTATTTCTCTCCATAACTCCATTTTACAGATGAGAAAACGGATGAACTGACTTATATATGGTCACCTGGTGTGAACAATGGGAAGCTGAGATGAGAGCCATGTTCTCCCTGACTCCTCACTGAGATCATCATACTAGCAAAAATGCATCCATGTACACAGCATTTTATGATATAGAGGGCTCCTTGTCATCTGCCTGGTTGTCTCTGATCTTCACAACAAACCCTTGAGTTGAGAGATTATTAGTCCTATAATCTAGGTGGGAACATTGAAATTTAGAGCAAGGAATCAAGTGACTGGAATCAGTGGGTGTTAGCTATTGCTGTGTAACAAATAACCCCCAAACCTGGCAGTTTAAAACAGTACACATTGATTATACCACAGTTTCTGTGGGTCAGTGATCCAGACACAACATAGCTGTATTTTCTGCCACATGGTCTCTCATGGGACTGTAATCAAGGTGTCAGCCCAGGGTCTGTGGTCTCATCTGGAGACTCAACTGGGGAAGTCTCTGCTTCCGATCTCATTCATATAATTGTTGGCAGGATTCAATTCTTTGTGTATTGTTGGATTGAGAGCTTAACTTCCTTGCTGGCTGTGGATCAGTTTCTTGTCATGGGGGCCTCTCCAACATGACAGCTTGCATTATCAAAGTGTGTGAGCAGAGAAGGCAATCAAGTCTCCTAGCAAGAAGGAAGTCACGGTCTTGTAACCTAATTGTGGAAGTGACATCCCACACATTTGCTGCATTCTGTCCATCAGAAACAAGTCACTAGGTCCACCCCAGACTCCCACTCCAGGGTAGGGAGTTTCACAGGCCATGATTACTAGCAGGTGGGGGTGGTTGGAGGCTGTCTTAGAAGTCTGCTTACCACAGCAGGGAGCTGGGATGGAGCCATGGGTTTGCAGCTCTGAGTTTGGCCCCTTCCTCCTGGACCTGGGAATGTGTTGGCCTGGTGGAATTGGATGGGGATGTAGCAGGTGGTCATCTTCCCTCCTCTGTGCTCTCTGGAGGCTGTCAGAGGCACACAGAGCCTGGGCAGATTTCTTCAGGAAGAGAGCTGGCCCCACATTAATGACATTATTGCCCTCGGGGAAGCCTGTGCTCTTCTCTGGGTAGTTTTGCTACCCCCCTTACTACCATTTCTGTCTTTAATTCAAAGCTGCTCTCTGTTCCAGGGCTCCCAGCCCAAGGCAGAATGAGGATTTATGAGTGGGTGATACAGAATGTAATATAAAGGAGTCAAGACCCCGACAGTAATGTAAACTGAGAGGTCCTAGAGAGGCAGGAGGCCAGGGCCCAGTGGCCTCTCACACCCTGCGACCACCACAGCCTCCGTCTTTATGAAACTCTTCCATCATCTGTCCCTTCTGCCTACCCACTGTCTCTTCCCATTGCAATCTCCCATCACAGCCAGAACCCAGGTCACCTGTATCTGCCGGGGGCTACCCACCTTTCTAGAACTGACTTCTCATTTCCTTTCTCCCCATCTCAAATCCTTCTAGGCTTTGCAAATAGATTCCTACCTCCATGCCTTTGCTTAGGCTATTCCTCTCCTGGAATTGCCCTTTCTCTACATCCCAGTGTTCGAACCTTTCTGAGAGCCCTTCCTGACCTGTCACTCTGTCCCTCCCTCATGGCATTGAGCACTGTCTCATGGCATTGAGCACTGTGGTACTTAGTATGGATTTCATTATGTCTATGCTCTCTTCCCCCCATGACATTGAGACTTCCTTAAAGGTAGGGGTTGGGTTTGAGCCATGGTTCTAACCCTACCTGGCACATGGGAGGCACTCAGTCGATGTTGAAATGACAGAAAAGGTCAAGGGCAGACTCATCATCTCTTTGATTGGAAAGGAAAATGGTGCTCTCCCGTCACCCATTCCACTTGTGGTCAGTGACAGGTCACTATTTCTCTTTCCACTCTCCCCTGATTGGCCTGGATACAGGCCCTGATTGGCCTGGATACAGTACCCCAGCCCTGACATGTGCCCCTAGCTTTAGCACCTACCCTAAGCCTTCACATATACTTGGGAGCTGTCGTAGGGCAGAAAACAACGCCATCTTGTCCAGAGCAACACATACGCAGGGCCCAGGTATCATTATGCTCAGAGGGTGAGAACATACCCTCTCGCACACGCTGTCTGTCCCAGAGGCCCTCCAAAGACCTGCTGGGGTGGTCTAAGAGCCAGCTTGACTGCTCCTCCCTCACCCTCTCTGCAATCAGTCTTAAGCCAGGAGTTCTACCTTCTGTTGAAAGTGCTCTTTGCACATGTCCCTTTTTTCTGCCCCAGCTGCCACTACCCCATCCAGACCACTGAGGATCCCTCCTCTTTGTTCTCCCTGTCTCCACCTCAACCCACTCATCTATCCTCCACTCAAATGACCAGGGTCATCATTCTTATGCAGTCTCTCCCCTTGCTCAATAACTTTCAGTAGCTCCCCATTGCCTGAGAAATGGATTCATGCTCTCAGCTGATATTCAGGGGCTCTGCAGTCTGGCTGGCATGGGGGCGTGTGTGTGTGTGAATTCTCTGTTCCTGTTTCCATTTCCCATCCTCTCCACCTGCACTCTTGGGCACAGTCACAGGATTCTTAGCGCCTCCCCACTTGCACTGGGAACACTCTCCCATCTCTGCTCCTCCAGCTACCACTTTCAGTACAATCCAAAGGCCACCTCCTCCATGAAGCCTTCTCTGATCACCTTCCAGAAGGCAATGAACCCTTGGTCCTTTGAGCTCCCAAAGGCTTTGCATTAAAAGTATGAAAGGCGTCCTTGTCTCGCCACCTCTAGTCCCCAGCCACGAACTCTCAGGGGACAAGGACTGGCTTCATTTCCCTCTTACAAACCCTACCCCCTGTTGCTGCCTTGGTGGAAACAAACACAAAGGCATCTCTTGGGGGAGGGGAGCTGTCTTGAAATCTCTTGGAGGCTCCTGACAGTTTAGTCCCAGAGAAGAAAGCGGCCCAGAAGGCTGAGCTCCCGGGAGGGGTTCTCACCAGAAGGCCCAGTGCTGGGCAGGAGCCAGGGAGTGTTTGCAGGCGCCCAGGGGTGTGTGGTGGGGAGGGGGTGGGGACTTGGCAGCAACAGGACTGGTTTTTGATCGCTCTTGTTCTAGTTCCCTGATGTCTTTGTTCATAATCCCTGCTCCCCACCAGGCCAGGGGGTAGGCTAAGGAGGCTCTGAGAAGAGGTGGAGGCCTCCAGAGGAGGTAGTTCCCCTCTTTCTGGGGGGAGACCTGGGAAAGGAAGGAGCTGAAAAGGAGCCTTTTTATTAAAGTGCCTCATTTGGGCGTGGGGCCTGCCCTTCAGCTCTGTGGGTTGGGATTCTCCCTCCTTCAGTCCCCTTGGCTGTCTGTCCTGAGTCTCAAGGCCCTCCCTCTGGGCTGGCTCCTTTTTAAACAGACCCCCACTTTGTTTCACCCTGCCCCCCTTTCCTGGGATGATCTTTGATGGAGGCTTAGAGTAGAAAATTAGGGATGGAGGCTTCACAAGGCCAGAAACTGGAGGTGTGGGGGTGAAAATGATTAACATGGTCGTTAAACCAGCTATAGAAATGAAAAATCTTTAGGCTGGACTGCTATAGAAAGTATTCTGAGGCAAAGACCAGAGGTGGCCATGTTACAGGGCAGGGAGAGGTGCACCCCAGACCCCCCAGTCTCCTCTGCAGCTTCTTCTCTACCTTTTCAGCAACACCTTCCATTTGGGTGGGGCAGGGAACCTGGAGCCTCCCCCTTTCCTGGGGACCACCCTGTCACAGCCATATGGAGGTTGAAGGCCATTAGGGAATTACTGGTCCTTACAAATCAACCTAGTCACACCCCAGAAATGATTAACAACAGATAACAATTCCACAAAAAAATGAACCCGTCCCCTAACAAACACCGCAACTGTACAATTTCTTCACTGACTATATGCCGCTCTCCTGCATCCTCCTTTTCCTAATAAACCTGTCCTTTTAAAGTGTAACCTTCGCCTGCTTGTGTCTGGGTAAACTTGCCTGTGCCATTGAAAGGGAACTCTGCTGACATTTTTCCCAGAGGTAGCTCAAGAACCCTGCTCACCGAATGCCACATCTCATCAAAATGACATCACGTCCCCTTCATTTTCTCTTGTCCTCACTCTCCTTGACTGCAGCATTTAGCACACAATTCACACAGCTTAAGGGACATCAGGCTCCAACCCCACCTCTGCCCCTCCCCCACAAGTGTCCTTAGATCCCTTAAGCCCTCAGAACCTCGGTTTCCTCACCTCAAATGGAGAGACAGTGCCTGCCTCCTAGGAACTAAGGAGCTGACTGAGAGTGTTAGCAGGCAGAATGAGAGGCACCCGGGATCCCCAAATCTGCATGCGCTAAATGTGTTTCTGCCATCTGCCGCATCAAGACAAAAGACAGATACTCTCGTGCACAAACCTTCAATAGAAAATAACCTTAAGACAATTAGTGTGTAATGGAGACAAGAGAAGGGGAAGGATATAGTTAAACATAATTTCCAAATGAAGCACCCACAGTTACCCATCCCCTCGTGGGTAAATGCCCAAACAGAGTTGGCCCAAAGCAGGACTGCTGAGGCCCAAAAACTTGCCAGAAGTCTAAGGCTTCTTCTGGGGGGAACCCAGAGGAAAGGGGTAGAAGGGGTCAGGCAAGTTTGGGATGAAAGGAGCAAAATCAAAATATAAGTCAAGGTAAAGGCTACCACCCAAGTCTGTCTCTTTCAAGTGTCTCCTTCCAAGTTTCCCAAGTCCTTGGTACAAGTCTAAGGGTGAGAAGCAAGCACAGTGTCTTCACAAGTCTCTCTGCTCTGTGTGCCTCCTCCAGGCCTTCGTGATCTCTTTGTTTCCTTCTCCCTGCCTCTCCTGCCAGCCTGTGGCTGTGCAGGTGTTTCTCTTCACCGGCCTTTTCCCTTTGCAGAACAGACCGTGTCTATGCAGACGTCTCTTCTAACAAACCCGTCCCTTTCAGGGGCAGCTCTTTCTGCCCGCTGTGTCTGGGCAAGTGTCCTTTACTTTCCCTCCCATTATTATAATAAACCTGCGCTTTTTAGATATAACCAAAGTCTCTGACTTGTAGGGAAATTTGCCTTGCGCTGCTGAACGGGATCTCTGATGAAATTTTGCTCAGGCGTAACCCAAGGGCCCTATTCTTTGAACCCAACATCTTTCCAAACTAACATCAACACTCTGATTCACTCATCACAAATCTTGAGGGGACTCTTCCCTCAGGTGGCCCAGTGATAGATAGCTCTGTCACTTTCAGCTGTATGACCTGGAGTCTCACTGTCCCCATCTGTAAAATGAGATGATAATAGCCTCCAGCTTATGAGAAGATTCAATGAGATAATTTGCTCAGCATGATAGCGTAGAGTGTGGTATGGCCTCAAAGCCATGGTTAGCTCTTGTTATTATTATGGTTACTAGAGGTTGGTCCCCTCTTCTTAATCTAATAGCCTCTGTCCCTCTGGACTGGCTGGTGAGGAAGGCAGGATGATGCCCTCGGAGGCAGGCATGGAAGACAGATGAGGATGGAGCGGGTAGGGAAGAAGAGGGGACTGCTGGCAGAGATCTGTCCACGTGCCACGAGGGACAAGGCTCCCCAGGAAGAAGCGCTGGCTCGGGACAAGGAGCTCCCTAGAGGCTGGTGGCTACTCAGCATACAGGCTCGAGAGGGTACTCAGGTATCTGATACTGTGGTGGGGCTGATGGAATGATCTTTAAGGTTTCTTCCTGCATTCCTGCATCCTGCCTCTAGAGACTATTATCAAAATATGCCCAATAAAGATAAAATGCGCAGATGAAAAAGTGCTAGACTTACATGTACACCATGGAATACTACTTAGCAAGAAAAGGGGATGATCTATTGATACACGAACAACTGAGATGCCTCTCCAAGGAATTATGATGAGTGGAGGAGGTAGAGGGGAGCCAATTCCAAAAGGTCACGTACTGTATGATTCCATTTATATAGTTTTGAAATGACAACGTTGTAGAAATGGAGGGCAGATTAGTGGTTGCAGGGGTGGGTGGTGCACTGGAACGTAGTGTCATTATAAAAAGGGTCTATTCGTTTTTTATTGCAGCTGTAATAGATGATCACAAATTTGGTAGCTTAAAATTGCACAAACTGATTCTTGCTGGAGATCAGAAGCCACAAATCAGCTTCTCTGGGCTGAAGGCAAGATTGGCAGGACTCTTCTTTATGGAAACTATGCAGGCTGTTTTCTTGTCCTTTCTAGCTTCTGGAGGCTGCTGCCTGCTTTGGCACATGACCCCTGTCCTATAGCACTGCAACCTCTTGCATCCAGCACCCCATCTCCTTCTTTCTTTGACTTTATTGCCCCCTCTTATAAGAACACTTGTGATTACATTTGGGGCCTAGCTGGATAATACAGGATAATCTCCTCATCACAAGCCCTTAATCATCCCTGAAAATGCCTTTTGCCAGATAAAATGACATTCACAGGTTTCAGGGATTAGACTGTGGCCATATTTGGGAAGCAGGGCCCTGCAAAGGACAACACAGGCTCCTTGTGGTATTGAATAAATGGACCTACACAGGAGGCAGAATTGCATGAAATTTAACAAAACACACACACACACACACACACGTGCACACACACACAACTACAGCTGAGTCCAAATGAAAACTGGGAAAGTCTGAGTAAGATCAGTTGGTTTTGTCAATGTCAATATCCTATTGTAATAATATTCTTCAGTTTTGCAAGCTGGGCAAAGAGCTCTCTCTGTATTATTTCTTACAACTGCACATGAATTTATGTTTATCTCAATACGGCTTCAATGAATAAAATAGTGCTACACTGAGCTGCAATTGCGTTATCTTCTAAGGGTCTCTTCCCTGGAAACTCCCAGGCCTGTCCTAAGGTGGGCTTTCAGCAGCCATGTGTTAGGGGGGAGCCCATCCTCTTGGCTATAGGTATTTGGGCTGGGAGTAGACACAGGGCCCAAGGCCAGCCAAGGTGAGCCCATTGCTCAGTCATTTGCCAGTTGAGAGTTAGGACACTAGAGAGATCCACTGTTTGGATGGCTGGACTTGGAACACACACACACAGATGCATACACACACACACACACACACACACACACACGGCACTTCTCATGCTGTCTCATGCTAGGTAGACAAAGGAGCAGGAAAACACATTTGTGGACAGAGATGATCAGAGCATCTGCAGAAAGAAACAGACAAAAGCTGAAGAAGAAGGTGCCCTTGGTTGCTATTAGCTTTTCACACCCTGTTTCTAGTCCTTCCAGAGAGAATGGCCTGAGCTAGCACTTGAATTTCATGAGATTCTTCGTGTCCTTGTACCAAACCCTCTCCCTCCCCACGCCCTATCGTCCAGTTAGCCACAGAGCCTTTCTATTACTTACAGTCAGGAAGTGCTAAGTACTCAAAATGGGGCGCGCCGGGACTCTGAGCCCCACGCCCTGCCTGTCTGCCCCCTCCCCAGATTCCATAGGGATGTCCATGTGCCAGGGGTATACAAAGGGTCCCTTTTAATCTTGGACTTTGAACCCCACTCCCATCTCTTACCCTCTGTGGGCAGCACTTGTCTGTGTGTGCAGCTCCCCACGTCGTGCACACGGCAGGCACCTGACGCATGTCCCTCAGATTGGATGGGAACCTTCCCGCGAAGCTTTAGTGTGGAGGCGGAGGACTATGAGCGAGTGCTGTCACATCTTAGAGAAAAGGAGAATGAGAAGAGCACTAGTCCGCTTCCCCAGGCAACAGGAAACAATTTGCAAGATGGAATTCGCCAAGCAATGCCAACAAGATCATAATGACCATATTTATGGGAGAATGTGGAGGCCCAAGCGTGGGTTTTCATTATCGTGTGTACAAATGTGATCGTCTTGTGCAGCCAGCCTCCCGCTCCGGGCGGCAGCTGTTGGCTGGCGTATGGTAATTTGATGTAAATTGCCCCCAAATATGGTAATTCTCTCCTCTGCCAGGGGAATTTGAAGTCACAAACCTGGAGATGTTGGCAGCAGATGTTTGCTTACTACTCAGCAGGCTGCTGGGATCATGAAAAAGGGCAAGCTGACCTGGAGCCCATGTTTCTCTTCACTCCCTCCTTGTGCATGTGATGACCTGGCATGCGCCTCTGTGCCTCAGTTTCCTCATCTGTAAGATAGACATACTGTCTGCAGGGTTGCTTTGAGGGCTTTAGAGCACCTAGTACAGTGTCTTTACTAACATTATTTTTTGGGATCTCAAAAGTGCCAGTTGGGGGCCGAACAGTCAGCCTGCAGGGTGGTCCCCTGGTCCTCAGTAGTGTGTTCCCCCAGGCAGAAAACAAGAACCAGATTGAAACAAAAGTGAAAAACTGACCGAGGACAGACGAAGGGTTAATATCTTTCCAATCTAAAAGCTCACTGGAATTTGTAAGAAAAACATCAATAAGCCAATATGTAAATGAGCACACGGTACAAATAGACCATTCCCACCAGAGAGAGACAAATAGCAATCAAACCCAAGGAAAAGGCCTTTTCCTCTTTTTTCTTTAATCTTTAGTGAGGAGCATCAAATTCAAACAATCCCATGATGGATTTATTTCCATAAAATAGGAAAAATATTAAAGAAAGGATACCTGGTCCAGGCGAAATGTCTCCCCAAGTGGCAATGTGCATGGTGTGGGTGTTTAGAGCGCCATCTAACAATGGGCACCAAAATCAAATCAAGACAAATGAGCCAGGAATCTCTCTGATGTGTATTTCTCCTGAGGTAATTATCCAATAGACTGCAAAAGCCAAATGAACAAAGATGCCATGAAAAAAATGTTAAGGGCAGGGAGATGGTGAAGCAAGCGGTTTGCTTCCACATGAAGAGCTCCGAGGACCTTAACAGGGTAGCGATGTTTTGAAGAGTGGGCATACCATGTGGAATCATGTTTATGGTATATTTTTAATTAAAAAAAGAGAACAAAAGGCTATTTGCAGCATGACTGAAATTACATGCACATGTGCTTGAGTGAGGGAAAGACTGTTCCATGCAAGGGAGGAGCTGCCAAAGGGGTGGGGGGTTCACACTCAGGGACACCACCCTGCAGCGCAGGATTTTTCCTTCTCAGTCACTAAAGGTTGTTCCAGAGCAGCAGCAGGAGCCAGCAGGCTTTGGGGAACCCGGAGGAGCAGGCCTAGAGGGCGAGGGGACCCTCTTTCCAGGGCTGCTGTCAACTCAGATCAGGGAGGACCTTCTTGAGGTCAGAGTTTTCACACCGTGGTTCAGGCTGACTTCTTTTTTTAAATTTTGTTTAATTTAATTTAATTTATTTATTTACACAAGCACTGGGTACAGTCAGAAGCGTGGGAGGGTGAGAGAATTCAACAGAATCAGAGCAGGGAGCAGAACAGGCAGACTGACCAAGTACATTGATGAGGGAAGCAGCGGGCAAGACAGGAGAGGTCTGTTGCGCCATGTGGGACCCTCGCTGGCAGCCGGGGGTCGAACCGGTGCTGTAGAGGCTGCGGGCAGCCCAGCGCTCAACCGCTGCGCCACCAGAGGAGGCTCCAGGCTGACCTCTGAGGTAGTGAGCTCCCCGGCACTGGAGGTGTGCAAGCAAAAGCTGGAGTAGAATGGAGCATGGAGGGCTGGGTGTCACCTGGGTTATTAGTCACAGCCTGCTCATACCAGCACGTCGGGCCAAATATCCTTGAAAGAGAACACAGAGAAAACCTATTTGTTCAAGAACACAGGGAAGGGGAAAGAGAGGGGAGGGAAGGAAGGAACGAGGAATGGCAAGGAAGCCATCCCACAATGCTGGAAGGGAGGAAGGAGAGAAGGGACAGGAGAAGGGGATGAAGAAGGCAAGAGAGGGAATGCCTGTCACATGCTAATCAGGGACTTAATCCCATTGTAAACACTGTCGGAAACTTGTCTTCCTAATTGAAAAGCCCATGTGGGCCGCTTAATCCAGTCCATGTTAATGAGGCCAAAACACATTACTGCAGATATTGACTTCAGTCGTCATAGCTCCAGGACTGAGGACACCAGAGGGAGTATATTGACAAAAATGAGGCTGGGGTCAACCTCCGCCTCCATGGACGCAATCTTAGCGTCGCTGGCTCAGCCCATTCCCGGGAGGACCCAGTCACACACCGTGTGGCTGCAAAATTTTCTTGGAGGAGAGTACCACTTCCATGATGTGCATCCTTATCCCCTTAAGTGGAAGAAAGTGGCCTTAAAAATCAAGCCCTAGATAGGGGCCTCCCTGGTGGTGCAGCAGTTAAAGACAGTGCTATCAAGCTATGGACAGCCACTGCAGCCCGGGTTCAGAGTTCGATCCCTGGCCAGCCAGGGAGGTGACCTACATGGTGCAGCAGACCTCTCTTGCCTTGCCTGCTGGTCCCCTCAGCAGTGTATTTCAGTGGATCTGCCTGTTCTGTTCCCCACTCTCTGGTCAATCCTCTCACCCCCTGCATCTCTGGCTTACACCCCAGTTCTTGTATGCATAAATAAATAAATCTTTAAAAAAAAAAAAAAGGCCTAGACAAAGACATTCACTTGAACAAATAGAGCAAAGTTCAAATCTGTTCACTGGATCATTTTCCCCCCTTTTAATGATTTCAAAGAAATCATTACTAAACCAAAGCTGGGCCAAGTGGGAAGCTGGGGGTGAAGTGATGCTCCATTTAACCCATCCCACAAAAGGTCAGTGCTCTCAACTTCAGTCTTGCTCTTAGCAAAAGGTCTCTTATCATATTTTCAATAGATTAGTGAGGCACCAAAGTGCTGCGGGTGACCTAGACTGTGGACTCACTCAGGCCTTGCTCCACCCTTGCCGCACCTCACTGGTGTCTCAGGACAGCTATCATCAGATTCTGGGCTCCAACTTCTCCCTCTCCAAGCCCGCTTCCACACTGGCTTCCAGAATGCTCTTTCTAATTTACAATTCTGATTTGTCTTGCTCCTACTTAAAGACCTTCCATGCTTCTCTTCTCCCTTGGATAAAGCCTGAAATCATCTTTTTTCCTCATTTTTCCAGCAGTAGCTCATCCCCGTCTCTAGTCCCATCATCCCAAATTCCTATGACTATCATATGCCCTCACTCCTGTCCTTGACCTGCTAAGAAGGTCACCTCACAATGCTGGGCTTAAACTACAATGCCCAGGCCTGTGCACTTGGCTTTTGGTAAAAAGTATAGTCATCTGGTTTCACGAATTTTTAAAAATAGAATACAATCCCCGCTCTGTTGCACAGCTCAGTTTGTAAGCCTTTTCATGTAAATCATTGAGTCTAGTCCTCACCATTACTCAGTGAGGTGGATATTATCATGCTTGCTCTACAGGTGAAAAATCTGAGGTTCAGCTGAGGGGTTCAGAGATAAGGCAGAGCTGGAACCCTAGGACAAGAACTAGCCTACCTGAGTCTGTCTTGCTGCCTGGGCCAATAGCTCCCAGGATCCCCAGTATTTGTTCTCCTGTTTTATGGATGAGGAAATTGAGGTACAGAGGTGGCAAGGAACGTGTCTATGTCACAGAGCTCCTGGGTGGAGGGGCTGGACAGACCTGAATCCCTCTGGCTCAATGTCCAATGCTCTCTCCCGCATCCCAGCTGCATTTCTGAGGCAGCCCTAAACAGGCTAAGTTGATGTGGGCCTCTGACCTTGGCAAGCATTCATCACCGAGTCCTGGGAACAAGGTCTTCTGGATCATTATTTAGGATGTGATGGGAAGTGGACATTTAACCAGACAACAGCTGTCCTGTGAATTGAGTAGCTCAATTGTCCTTGAGAAATGTGTGTCCTCTGGGAGGGACTCCCAGCCCTTTCTGTCCCCTGATCTGAAGTCACTAACAGGACATCCTGGACAGCGCTGCCCAGCCCTGAACCTGGTGCCAAAGAAATGAGCCTCAGCCCCAGAACAGTCAGCAGCTCTTGGCCCTGGTGGAGCTGAGGGCTTGCCTACAGCAGACACATGTTCTCATGTCTGTTTCACAGACTGCTTCGAGATCCTAGGACAACACAGCAAGAGGGTCCCCTTTGTTACTTTGCTCTTTTCATTCATCTATTCATCCATTCCACATGGATGTGTGGTTGAGAATCCACAGCACGGCAGGTGCCAGGGGTTCCCACATGTGAGAGGTGTGGCCACCCCCTCGGGGGCTTCAGTCTAGTCCGGAGGTAGACAGGTTACTGTGTAAGTATGAGGCTTTCTTAGCCAACTGCTGCCTTCCCACATGAAGGAGCCAAGGCCCAGAGAGGTGGGAGGCCTCCTCTGCTTTCAAAGGAGAAATTTGCAAAATTTTGCATGGGAGCCAGCGACCTCATACTGGCATTTCTTCAGGAGGTTGGAGGGGTTGGAATTTCTGTTTTCCCCAAGGCAAGTAGTAAAAGTGTTCTTCTGACAAGATAGTAAAACATCTGTGTTTACAAGAAAGATAAGGAGGAATCTGGCAGCTGTGGGCCTCTGAGGCCTCTTGCAAAGGTGTTGCCTCAAACGAGACAGTCTTGATGGAGAAAGTGGGAGGCAGGGGTGAGGGCCTATTCTCTGTGCTCCCGCCTTGGAGGGGCACTTACCCTTGCGCAGGATGCAGGTTGATGGATGGATGTCAGCTATCTGGGCCCTGTCCGTCCAATACTCAGCTCACACAGGATCCGAGCATTCTTATTCTTCTTGTTGGCATCTGCTCTATGGCAGTGAGCTCCTTACCCTGGCAGTCATGTCTCTTACCACAGCCCACCTCACCAGCCACAAACTGTGTTCCGTGCTGGACCCCAGCAAAGTTCCTGTTCTCTAAGGAGGCCTTCTTTTCTGTAGGCCTTTGCTGTGCCTTCCCCGCTGCCTGGCCTAGCCTTCCCTGTCCCTTTGCTCTCTCCCTGAAGACCCCACCTTCTCTCTGTGCCTCCCTGAGACTGGCATCTCTCAGAGGGGCTGTATTCATGACAGTGTACCTGGGTTTGCCGAGTGGGCTTTGAGGACCCTGAGGTAGGGGACGATACCTGGTTCCTCTGGGCATTCCCAGAGCCCCACAGGGTGCCCTGCTGGGAGGGGTGACCGGGAAATGTGGGGTGACTCTCTGAATACACAGTGGGACCTCATGCCTGGGTATATTCCCCCTCTCCATTTTCAAGTGAGTTGCATGGTTTTGATAGAGGCCAAGAGGAGAAAATTAAGGATGGAATTGTCACAAGACCAGAAACTGGAAGTGGGGGTAGAAATGATTAATATAGGGCCTCCTGGTGACCTAGGGGTTAAATCTCAGTAATATCACCACTGCAGCCTGAGTTCGATCCCCGGCCAAGGAGGTGACCCACATGGCGCAGCAGAACTCTCCTGCCTCTCCTGCTCCCCTCAGCAGTGTATTTCAGTAGCTGCCTGCTCTGCTCCCCACTCTGTCTCTGGTGACTCCTCTCATCCCCCGCACCTCTGGCCTCTACCCCAGTTCTTCTATGCAAAAATAAATGAATAAAATCTTTAAAAACATATTTTTTAAAAAACAAACAATTAATATAGTCCTTAAACCAGCTATAGAAATGAAAAATCCTGAGGCGCCAACTGCTATACCAAGTGTCAGCCTGTTAGGGAAGAGTATTCCGAGGCCCACACCAGAGTTGGGCCTATGGAGGTTGAGGGTCATCGTAGAGACTAAACAGTCCTTACAAATCTCCTAGTCACACCTGCTACAGACAAATCCTTAGGCGCCAACTTCTACAGCAAGTGTCTATCTGCTATAGGAAAGTGTCCCAAGGTGCAGACCAGAGGTGGGGACATGGAGATTGAGGGCCATTGCAGAGAATCACTCATTCTGTTCTTTCAAATCTACCTAGTTACACTCTAGAAGTAATTAACTTAATAATGAGAACACTTCCACAAAGGAATGAGCCCCTCCCAAAGAAGACTGTCAGTGCAATGTCTGCCCTGGCAAAGTGCAGCTCTCCTGCCTGCCTGAGTCTATGCAGGAATTTCTTTTCCACAAACTGGTCCCTTTCAGGAGCAGCTCTTTCCTTTACTTTGCTCCTCTTTTTTATAATAAAAAAAGAGAATGGATGTAACCAGAAGTCTCTGCCTTGTGGGGAAACTGGCCACGTGCCCCTGAAAGGGGGAGCTCTGGTGAAACTTTTCCCAGAGGTAACCCAAGGACCACGCTCTCTGAACCCAACACCTCTCCAAAGTGACACCAGCCTGAAGCAAGCCTGGCAGGAGCGTGGTTGTTTTCCTGACAGCAAACTGGGCCCTGAATCCAGTAGATAAATTCTCCCACTTCCCTCCCAGCCTACAAGAGAGGTGTCCATGCAGCCTCATTGGCCTCTCAGGGACATATGGGTTAGTTGTGAGTTGTACTTAGCAGTGGCCAGATCTAAACCTCATCATGCAGCTGGTTTTCCCTCCTCCCTGTTCCTTCCCTCCCTTGTCCCTACATCTGCTCTTGGGACTGCACTTCTGTGGCTTTGGGCTCTTCATTCTGGAGAACCCGCTGGGACATCCTGTCATTCATCTGTCAGAAAGATTCTTAAGTCATCCATTGCACACTGTCATTCCTTCCAGGTGACCTGCAGCAGGCTCAGGGAGGCCTTTTGGGTTTGAATCCTCCCTCTGAGCTGGCTCCACAGCTGCCTGGATGCTGCTGCACTCAATGTGCTAGAGCAGCTGACTAAGGTCATCTCACCCCCTCGCCATGGGAGAGACTGGACAGCTGGTCTCTATAACCTCCACCACCCCGCCCCATGCAGCCAGGCTTCTGGATGTGTCAGGGAGACGTACTTTTGTGAGGCTTGGAATGCAGGTGAGTTCAGAACTCCCTCCTGCCTCCCTCCCCGGCTGCTCCTCATGGCCTGTCAGGCTTTGGGATGGCAACGACTCTTTGTCCACACTCTACCCCCTGCATGTGGAGTCCCCAGGAAGAACAGGCTGAGGTTTCTGCTGCCCATCGCTGTCAGAGCAAAGTGAGCAGGAGGCGTTTAGAGGCAGCGGCAGGCAGCGTGCTTTCAGGGGGTAATCAGTGAGAGAGCAGGTGGGCGTTGGCCCCCCGCAAGGAACAGCCCTGAATCCCCCCATATAAGCAACTTACCTGCAGTTGATGTGACGTTCCTCCTCTCATGGAGGGGCTACTCAGATCCAAATCTTAATTCTAGGGATCCGCCACTGATGCCTTGATACCGAATGCCAGTCTTGGTTTCCCTTTGCCAGTACAAGGAAACACAGTTTGAGGAGAAGGAAAGAGTTTATTTTGTCGACAAATTGAGGAGGGCAACAGGCTCATGTCTGAAAGACCACCGTCCTGCTCATTGGCAGTGGGCAGGGGTATTTATCAAGAGTTACAAGGGAGTAGAGGGGGAGCGGGCAAAGTCAGCATGTCCGTCCTGTCCTTGCAGCACAGCGTCTGGAGGTCTGGTTTGACACCAGCTTGCTTTTGCCATCACCTGGTGGTCAGCATTCAGATGTTATCTTCCTAGAGAAGCTCTTTTCCCTCGAAGGTAGGAAAATAAAGCTTGTTAAGCCTAGAGGGTAAATAAGGAAATGGGAGAGCTTATATGGTGAGACAGAGAGACAAGTCCTTCAATCCTGTTTCACCCTAAGGTGAGATTTGATCACTCAGTTTCCCCACCTGCAAAATAGGAGGGATGCACCCATCCACTGAGATGCCCTGCAGATGGGGAGGCACTGTCAGCCCAGCAGGAGGTGTTGGGGACCCAGTGGCCTCCCAATTGTGTCCATCTGGACAAAAAATACAACCTGAGCTGCTTCAGGCTGTGAGACTTCTCAGCTCACAGGCTTACTCAGCAAGTGTGGGAGAAACCCAGTGAAGAGGCGCCTGTAAATGCCTCCCCAGGCCTGGAGGTGCAAGGACTGGCAGAGGCAGGATCTCTCACCATTAGCTTAGGAGGACCCCCAAATTGGCAGGGAAGGTTTGTAAGCTTGGAGGCAGGGTTTGTAAGCTTGGAGCCAGAGCCAGAGCTCCAGTAGCAGGGAAAGAGATGAGACAGAGGCCCCTTGCTGATTCCTGTGGGGGGGGGGGGGGGTGAGCTGTGATGCAGTGAGATAACAGGGGAGGGGGTTGGGGAGTTAGGGCCAGGGATGCTGAACTTCTGGGGTCTAGGCCAACTCCGCCACAGGTCACTGTGTGCTCAAGGGCAAGTCTCTTCTCCTCTCTGCACCTATTTCCTCACTTATCAAACAAGAGTTCGATGGTCTCCAAATCCCCCGTCCCAGCCTTGAAATTCCGTGTATCAATGAGAAATCTCCCCTAGTTACTCATCTGCTTCTGTGCAAACCCACAATCTGAAGAAGCCAAAGCAGCTTGTGCAATGTTTGCATTGCACGATTCGGAAATGAATTCCCCAAATCAATCTCTTCTCCCCCAAATGCTTGCTGTGGACTTTCCAGTTCCCACCAGAGCCGAGTTCCAGGTATCTCTATATTTGATGCAATTTCTCATCAGCCTAGGGACATCTCTCCTCACAGCCACAGACAAGTGGAGCCACTTGCCACCAGAAGCTGAAGATAACGCAGCAGGAAGACAGCAGCGTTGTGGTGAGTGGAGAAGGTCAGAAATGTCCCCTTGGCCGGGCTGTGACCACAGCGTGGGTCAGGAGGAGAGATAACCTACTCACAGCAGCCTCGGAACTTAGGTGCCCAGTTTCCCATGGCAAAGAAAAGGAAAGGAGGGCCCAGAGAGGTAAACTCACCTGTCCAAGGTCACACAGCCAGTAACTGATTCAGATTTCAAAATGTAGTCATTCTGGCTTTCCACTCTGCTGCGCGACCTCCCTCCCACGACCACCAATCTGTTCATAAGTGTGTCCCCTTTAATGGAGTGACTGACCCTTCAAGGACAAGAACTGGGTAGATTCAATTCTTATCACAAGCTCACAGACACAGAAGATGCTCAGGAGATGCTGGCAGAATTGAATTGAAGTTCCACTAGACCCCACCTGACTCTGAAGTTGATGGACAGGTGACCCTCCCATCAGGGGGTGTGTTGTGTATCATCTCCACCCCGGCTCCCAGGGAGTCAGGCAGACAGACTAAGTGGTTCAGTCCCAGTGGGGGCACAAGGTCAGACTCTCAGAAGGAATTCATAATATCCAAGGAATTCCTCTGGAACAGTAGGGGGGAATAAAGATTCTTCAAAGAAGGCCTAATAGCAAATTTTCTGGATTTTCCAGCTAATTTGAAGGTACCTACTTGGAACATTTTCTTGTCAGAAAAGATTTTTAAATACATTCATTCAGTGTGACATGATAATTGGGCTTGGCTGCCTGATGAATGCCTTTTATCTGTTCCTGAGCTATTGTTCACCAGGATCGAGCTGATGGGCTGGAACGGGCACTTTGTTAAATGCACAAACAGCGACTTGCAAGGATTCTGGCCATGGGAGGCTTCGGTTCACAGAAAGATGCCGCTGGGGGCTTTAATGGTAAGGTGTCAGAGAAGGAAGGAACTTTAGAAGAGGCAACTTCCTCGCCGGGACACTGGGGAGAGTGAGGCCCAAGGAGGGCCAGGACCTGCCAGTTCACACAATCTGGAGGTAGCTGAGGGGGCACTGGGTCCTGAGTCCTGACCCGCAATCCCAGGACCCGCAATCAGAGGCTCTCTCCCTCCCTTGCCTGCTCCTGTCAAGCTGCTCGCGACCCCACTTGCTCCGCTAGGGGAGTGACCACGCACCTGTTTCACGCCCGGGCTTGGCAGGATCGTTTCCGACAGCTGACTTTTCTCAGCTACACAAAGCTGTTATCATGGGCATATCAACATCAGCTCTGTTCACAGGCCCTCTTCCCTTTCTCCTTTTATCTTTCCCCTTTTTTAAAATGCTTTGTCTGATGGAAGGCAAATTTCCAGGCCTGGCCATCTGATAATCATTTACAAAGGCTCCATACTTCTTTATCACCCTTTCTGAGAGGGAAGAAAATGTTTGCACTTACTATTTTTACATATTTTGGTGTATTGATTTTTCTATTGAAATTCTGTCAGTAATTTTTTTTTTAAACAAGTCTCTGTGTTAGGGGATCTCAGAACCCTCCATATGTTCATAAATTGCAAAACTGTGGCTTGGGTTTTCTGCTTTGTCAGAGAAAGGCTACTATTTTTCTCTTAAAAAATTCAGTCTGTTATCTGAACTGCTTTTCATTAACATTTAACAAAACAATTTCATTGGGATTAAGAAGTTGACATTAAGATGTTTTCCTTAGAAAACAGCACAATGTTAATCATTCCTCAGGGAGTTCATTTTTCCACACAAGATAAAGGTCCAGCTTAGGTGTGCATGCATGTGCACATGTGTCAGTGTTTAGATGTGTGTGTATGGTTGTGGTATCGTGCTGGTGTCTGTGAGTCTGAATGTGTACTTATGACACTGTACATATGTCTGTTTGTCTGCCAATGTGAAATTGCATCTATGTATGTTCGAGTAGATGGGGTGTGTGTGTGTGTGTGTGTGTGTGTGTGTGTGTGTGTGTATGAATCTGGGTGGATTTTTTAAAATATATTTTTGCATCATTTTTCATCTTTGTGCAATGTATGCATTTTCATCTTTGTTATAGTCCCTGTAAAATTCCCACCCCCCTTGTTTTGATCTTACTCCCTTCTCCCCCCTCTGTAATGTGTCTCTGGTTTATAGTTGCCTGTTGATTTTGATTTTTACTTTATCATAATTAGTCTTTTTCCTGATTCCTTATTTGAGTCTTCTAAATTCTGCCGTGGAATCTGTGGATTTGAATGTGTATGGAATGTACATGGTGTGTCTGTGTATTCTATGGTCACGTGACTATTTTCATTAATATATGCTTTTATGCACATGTGCTGAGTGGGTGCTATGTGTATGATAATTTGTGTCTGATGGGAGGCACATGTGTGGGGATGTCTTTGTCCTTGTTTCTTGAGTACCTGACAGAGCCCATGCCTAGAATTGTGTTCAGAGCCCCAGTCGCCTATACAAATGTACACAGCACCCTCTAGTGGACATGATAAGAAAGCACCTCCATGCCTCACCCTCCTACCCTAAATCAGGATCTGAAAAATCACCTCCAATTCCAAACTGGTCCCAGCCAGATAGGACAAAGTTTCCAGGATAATCCTTCAGAGGGTGAGGAGGGTCAGGCATCCTTTAACAGGGAGTTCTGTGTGAGGTCCAGCCCACAGGCAACTGTTTCATGGTGTGGGGCTGGGAGGACCCATGCTGTGCATGGAGAAAAGCTAGCCCTGAGCTTCCACTTGGCGGGGCAGTGGGCCAGGAGGAAGGCAGCCAGTCACAGTGGGGAGGAACTGTCCTCTGAGCTGCCATGTTTGCCCGGGTCCTGCATGCTTTGTCACCCTCATCAGATAAGAACACATTTAGCTCCATGTCATTCAGGTACCACACCAAGTCCCCAAGGTATAGATTATAGGATCACTTCACCCAAGATGCTGCGTGACCTTCCTCTCACTGATATAACAGATTGCAAACTTCGTGGTTAAAAACAACACATTTATTACCTTAGAGTTCCAGAAGACACAACATTAAAATGGGTGGGTAAGACTTTATCCCTTCTAGAGACTCTGGGGAGGATGTTTCCTTGTCTCTCCGCCTTTCTGAGGCTGCCTGTGTCCCTTGGCTTTCAGTTTGCCTCACTCTGGTGTCTGCTTCCATTGCCACATCTCCATCTCTCACGCTGACTCTCTTGCCTCTCCTTTTCCTGGGGCCTGGTGATTACATCGGGCCCACAGGATTTTCCAGGATAAGCTTCCCATCTCAAGATCCCTCACTTAATCACCTACAAAGTCCCTTTGGGCAGATGAGGTAACACCCACAGTTTCTGGGTATGAGCATGTGAAGTCTTTAGGGGCCCATTATTCGATCGATCACAGTTGCGCACCCCAGGGCTGCCTCATGTCCCTGACAGTACCTGCAGGACTGGAGCACACAGTTGCCATTTATGGAGTGTTGTCAAGTGTCTGAAATTGCACTAAACTCTGTATGGGCCATCTCATTTGACCTTTTCAATATTTTAATGAGGTAAACACTGGTATTCAAACTGCAACTGAGGCCTAACTGGGCTAACTGACTTGCCCAAACAGCCACACCCCTGGGAAGTAATGGAGACTGAAATTGACCCCAGAACTGTTCAACTTCAAGGCCATGTTCTGTTATTAAAAGAGCAGAATGGTCAGTCTTCCATTTCAAAGATGAGAAAACTGACAATTTAGAGGCAAGCTTTCGATAGTCATTTGACATAGAAAAAATGTGCATCGATGTCTCTTTAGGAATGGCTGCCCCAGATGAACCAGTTATCAGGGAAGAGTTTAGACATAAAGATGTTTGAAATCAGCTGTATTGAGGCATAATATACAGAGTCAAACTCACTGATTTTAAGTGCACGGTTCTTTGAGTTTTGACAAACACATATGGACTTATTAATGCCCCCCAAATCAAGAAATAGCATCTTTCCATGACCCCCAATGTTACCTCTCACCTCTAGGGAGTCAGACTCCTCCTTCCATCCCAGTCCCTATAATCACTGATCTATTTTACTTTCCTTTAGTTTTTGCCTTTGCCAGAATGTCATCAATGGAAGTGTTTTATAGATAGCCTTTTTAACTTTTAAAAAATTGATGTTATTAAAATGGAGAAAAATTAATGTTGTGGGATTTAGAGTTCACGAGTTTGGCAAACACACAGTCATAAGCACCCCTCCATCAAGACACAGAACTACCTTATCACCCCAAAATTCCCATGCTGTGCCTTGGGGGCCACCTTTCTCCCCTTCCTGGCAGTTGGCAGTCTGTTTTCTGTTCCTATAATTTCATCTTTTCTTGAAAGTCCTATCAATAGAATTATCCAGTCCGCAGCCTTGAAAACATCTTCTCTCATTAACCATACACACCTGATATTTATCCATATCGTATGTACTGGTTTATTTCTTTTCACTGCCAAGCGGTGTTTCATTGCATGAATGTTAACTGTTCATTTATCCATCCACCTGCTGCCACACATGTAGGCTGTCTCCCAGGTTGACCATTCTGAATGGTCTTTTGTGTGTCCCACTGGATTTGTGTTGATAATATTTTGTCAAAACTGTTTACTTCTATATTCATAAGGAATACTGGATTATAGATTTTTTCTTTTTTTAAAAGTTTTTGTCTGCTGTTGGTATCAGAGAAGTAATTGTTTCTAAAAAGGATTGGGAAGTGTTTCCCTCTCCTTATTTTCTGTGAGAGTTGGTGTAGAATTGTTATAATTTCGTCCTTAAATAACTTAATGTGAGAATTCACCAGCGAGGCCATCTGAGTCTGGGCTTTCCTTTGTTGGAAGATTTTCAATTATGAATTCAATTTGTTGAACCAACACAGGGCTCTTCACGTTATCTGTTTCTTCCCGAGTGGAGCTTTGGTAGTTTGTGACTTCCAAGGAATTTGCCCATTTAAATTTATTTTAAATTTATTATTCGAAGGCTGAGGAGATGTCGGTGCTGAAGGAACCAAACCCAAGCGTGAACCACTCACCTAAGACCACAGCGAACAAATAGCAAAAACTCTGGGCTCAGAGATAATCTGAAATTCATGAAGAACTTTGTGCTTTTTTGAAATGAGTCAGCTTATTTAAAAGTACAATTATGCACAAAGATGTAAAGCAAAGTCTTACAAAAAAATTTGGAAACCACATAAATGTCAAAGGAAGTTAATATGGTATGTTCACTTGATAGAATACATATTCCATAGCATTTAAACAGTGCAAAATATGCATAGCAAAGTCTAGAAAGAAATAGACTGAAATGTTAGTAGTTATTTGTTGAGGTTTCAAGTCTATGGAGCCCTTTTTTCTTTTCTCTATCCTCCAAATTTGCTATGGAAATTTTTTTAATGGGACAAAAGCGAAATGTCAAGAAAAGCTAGCGTTTTCTCCCTCCTTATGTGTAGTGACACATAACTAGGGTTCTTATCAATCACAGGACCTGACATGAAGTAGTCCCTCAAATGTAGTAAAATTCAGCTATCATAACACTGAGATCCTGCCCTTTGCAACAATACAGGTGGATTTAGAGGGTATTATGTTTAGTGACATAGGGCAGATGGAGAGAGAATTCTGATCGATCTATATAGAATCATACAGATATGATGATATAGAACTCTATACCCCAAAACACTGTGTGATTTCACCCATGGGGAAGATAAACAAAACCAATTAACAAATCAAAGCAAAACAAAACCAAACTCTTAGATTCTAAGAACAAAATAGTGGTGGTCAGAAGGGAGGGGAGTGGGTAAATCAGGTAAAAGGGGTCAGCTGGATGGTGAAGGATGGAAACTAGACTTGGTGACAAATAAAATGTATATATATAGATGTTGATTTATAGGGCTGTATACTTGAAATCTATATGATGTTATAGATCAGTTACTTCACTAAAACAATTTTTAATGAAAAAAAAAAAAAAAAGAATGCAGTAGAATTCCAGGTACTGAGATTTGAAGGGCCCTCTCTCTTTCAAACTGGCAGCTGCCAGCACAGCTGCTTCTGCCTCTGCTGATGCCACCCAGCATGTCCCCTGTGTACACATGCATTCTCTATGGTCTTGTTAGGTTTCACTTATAAAACACAAGTCCAACAGTAAAATTATTATGCATTTCCAGACAATGGCAGCAGAATATAGAGCCAAACACCTGTGCAACTCCACAGGTAGCATACCTGTAGGACCAGCCATGTAAGAACATGGTGGCCTGGGCCCACAGGCAGCACCTGCAGTGGTATCCTTACAGGGCAAGGCAGGTGACACAGCCCAGTAGTTGCTATTTCTAGACTGCACGTCCGTAAAGATACAAACACACTCCATAATTACAACTGTGCAGTTTTATTAGTCGTGGAAAGTAAACAAGGAAACAAAACAGCACCACAGACAGATATTTCTTGGTTTTGTTTACAGAGGAATCCCTAGAGACTAGCTTAGTGGACGGCACGTAGTAGGCACCCAGTAAATATGAATTGCATATAATGACAGATTCCTAGCCTGATAGCTGCCTTGATAACTCTTGTACATCTATCAAGATCCTTTTCAAAATGCCCTGTCCTCCAGGAAGCCTTATCCCCTCCTGGCAGAGTTAGTGCTTGCTCCAATGCTTTTACTACACCATGTGCAGTCAGTCCTCTAATTCGAGCACCGGGCTGAAGCATGAAGGTGTAAGATAGCACTAGACACAAATTTTCAGTTTGGTTTAGTTTCTAAAATTTCGCTAGGAATTCTGTAACTATCCAAAATCCTAACCCCATCAAGTAGGCCAAATATTTCAAAGGCATTTATTATTACTTTTTATTTTTTATTTTAAATACTGCTTTCACTTATTTTTTTTTTAGATTTATTTTATTTATACAAGAACTGGGGTATAGGCCAGATGTGTGGAAGGGTGAGAGGATTCACCAGAGACAGAGAGGGGAACAGAACAGGCAGACTGACTGAAATGCACTGCTGAGGGGAGCAGCGGGTGAGACAGGAGAGGTCTGCTCGCCATGTGGGTTGCTCCGAGGCTGGTGGGGATCGAACCGGCACTGCAGAGGCTGCGGACAGCTTCACAGCACTGCGCTCAACTGCCTGCGCCACCTGGGAGGCCCCCAAAGGTATTTTTTTTAAATAACTAAGGTATTTTTTTTATCTATCATCTTTCCCTCCTTTCATGCCAAGGGCTTTTATTTTAATACTAAAATGTTTCTTCCAAATTCATTTTAAGCAAATAAACGTTTGGGGGAGGAGTAAACCTAGATTCGCACAAAAGATGAGTAGATAGTGCAGAGATCCTATCTAACTGCCCCCACCCACGTTCCCTTGTTAGTCTTACCAAAATAAAGAAATTCATCAAAACAAAGCAATTTGACATTGGTATGTTACTAGTTAAGTCCACACTTTATTTGGATTTCACCAGTTTTTCCTTTAATGTCCTGTTCTGTTCCATGATCCGTTGCAGGCCACCCTGTCACCCTGTTCTCTGCTCCATGACAGGATCTTGGCCTGCTTGTTTTTCATGACCCTGGCAGTCTGGAGAAGTCCTGGCTGCAGATCCTGTCCAAGGTCCTCCCATCGGGCTCTGCCTGATGTTTGTCTCCTGCTTGACCTGGGATGACGGGTTCACCGGAAGGACGCCGCGGAGGTGGAGGGCCAGTCTCAGCACATCCTGCCAGGTGCCGGGGGCTGCTGGGGAGGTTCTCCTCATGGTGTTCGCAGATGTCTGCTGGAAAGTTACCATTTCCCTTTCCACATTCTAGTCTCTGGAAATGGAGAGAGATCTGGAATGCTAGCTCACGCGCCCCAGAACCTATCACCACATTGTAAGTATTCTTTGAAAACTTTTCAATGAACTATGATCACTTTAAAATATATTTAACATCAAGCCTTAAAAGGAAATTTACTTGTCAGACCCAGTGATGTGGGAATTGCTGTAGAAATACCATGCTGTGTTGCTCAGATTATCAAATAACCCCGATTATGCACAGGTCGGGTGAGAGTGTGAGTGGCACCAGGTAGTGAGTGCTGTTTGTCATAAGCTCTGCTCCCAACTCCACCTAGGACAAAGATAAAGGTATTCCTAGGTCCCTCCTCCATCCCAGACATTGTTGTAGGCTCTGTGGTTTGAACCCCTGAAGAACTGAGCAGCTTTAACCCCTTTCTTGTACAGTTGAAGAAACTCAAGACCAGAGAGGAAGAGGGCTTCCCTAGGTGACATGGTGAATGAATCACAGCACTGGGGCTGGAGCCCAGCTCTCCCGCTTCCCCGCACGCACAGCCATGCAGTGGTCATCCGGGCCCCTCCTGCCCCAAGTCCCTGTTCTGCCAGGAAATATTCTCTGCTTTCCTGCATGGCTTTCCAGTTTAGTCCTAGGGTCCAAATTCTATCGCACAATCAAACCCAGGTCCAGCATGGAGAGCCCAGGGGAGAATAATGACACCTCCACACAGCCCTCAAGGAGCTCCTGGCAGGTGGGTGCTAACCCTGCTGAGGGCTTAGTATGTGCTGGGCATAGAGTCATGTAAATAACTGCTGGGTAAATGGATTAGCAGAAACACATTCACCAGCCCCTTCCATCTGGTTAAGGCTCATTAACCGCCTTGCTGGTAGCCTATTCCAGTCCTGGAGAACACTATGACTTTGACCTTTACACCAGCTTGTGTGTTTCCCTTAACTAATGATGGACTAATGGCCCTTCTCTTACAAGAACCTACACACTGAGCACAAGGACCATGTCAGTCTTGCTCACCCATTGGATCCCAGCATTTAGCACAGGGCCTAGAAGATAGTGCCCCCCCGGTAGCGATGAGATGGGAGCATGTGTGAGTGAGTGAGTGAGTGAGTGAGTGATTGAATGCATGAATGAACGAGATCTCGGGCAGAGAGAGGACTGGATTCTCTCTCTCTCTCTCTCTCTCTCTCTCACACACACACTCACACACACACACACACATGCAAGCCATCTCATGGCCCAGATGCAGCTCTCCAAATTTATCACCAGCTGCCAGACCATCATATCAGACACAGGTTTTCAAATAAAAGTGAGAAGTCGAATGTTTGAAGCTAAACAAAGCAATGGGCAGAGCCAACTTGCCTCGAGACAAGCTGTTTCTCCCTCTACCCCACCTGGCACCTGGAGCGGCAGCCAGGCCTGTCCCACTGCCATCCCTCAGCTTCCACACTCTGCAACCCCCTATCAGGGAATGTAGGGATAGGGGCTTCTGGGAGGAGCCCACAGGGAGCTCACTCCCCCTTCTCCCTTCTTGGATGGCCAGAATAGCCCTGGCTCTCCCTTCCATCCCCGCCCATCCCACTCATGACTACATGCCCCACATCAGAAAGGAGGCCTCTGCACCTCTGAGCACACACTGGGGGCTCTGTTCTGATCCAGGTGCCTTCCCTGCGCTGGTTCACTGGTTACTCATAAGTCAGAGGAAGGGGCAGCTGTAACCAGATGTGGAAACTGAGGCTCAGAGAGGCTGAGCCTGGGCCACTAAGCCCCATCTGATCAGGTCTTGCCACAGGCCATGGAGAAGAGGTTCCTGGTCCCAAACTCTGTCATCTTCCTCATTATCCAAGTAGTTCCCTCTTCCTTAGTCAGATAAAATGATAAAAATGCTGAGGCAGAATGATTCCCCATGTTTATTTCTGTTTTTAAGACTAGTTTTAAGGCAGTTTCAGAGCACAAAGCACCATCGGTCACTCTGTGGCGTGAATGACTCCAGTCCTTCAGTCTCAGGCTGGGTCTCCTTTGCCTGCAGCAGGTGGGTGCACTGCTGATAAGGAAAGTGGCAGGTCACCTGAGCGCCTTCAAGGTAGTAAGTGTGCGGGTGGGGAAACTGAGGTCAAGAACCAGAAGGGAAATGTTCGGAAGTGAAGAAAGCAGGCAGAGGAGCTGGGTTCAGGAGCCGAATGGGTGATTCTCAACTCCACTGCACTTCTCCCCAAGGTTCTGATGAAGGCGAAGGTCAAGGAGGAAGTGGGGTGGGGGTGGGGTTTAGAAGGGAAGACGGAGGTTTTCAGAAAGAAGTTCATTCTGCAAGGGGTCATGGAGTGCCTGTGATACATTTGCCTGTCCTGATAAAGGAGGATCCCCACTGAGCCCATGGTACCTACATATCTAGCTGGAGACTCTGGCTTAAGTGAACATAAGCAATCACCCCCACGGCAGGTGGCAGTCTCTGCTATCTTTGAAAGCCCATGTTCTCTGTCTGGGTGCAACACTGGCTCCAAGGTGTGTGGGTTTCTCCAAGCCTCGCCTATAAATGATTGCTTCCTTATGTGTGAAAACCAGCGTTCATGAGCATAAAGCAGACAGTAACTTAGCACAGGGTTGGCTCTCAAGGAAAAGAGGAAAACATCCCTTTGCTGGGATTGAAAATGGATTTCTTACTTGGTTCTCACTCTGGTTCTTCCTAGGTCTTGTCTTGAACCCTTCACTGGGTCTGCACAACCCAACAGAAATCTCTCCAAGGCATTGCATGGCGCCCAGGCTTGGGACCCAGGAAGCCTGGATTCAGTTCCCTGTTCTCCCACAGACACGCTGTGTGACTATGGACTGGTGCCTCCACCTCTCTGAGCCTCATATTTCCCATCAGCATTGAAGTTAAGTCTCTAAGAGGTTTACTTCATTTATTTCTTATATCTACCTAAGGCAATAAGTACTATTGGTGTCCACTGTTCACAGATGTGGAAATTGAGGCACACAGAGATTAAGCGATGGGCCTAAGGTTATTTAGCGAATGAGAGTCAGGATCAGGACTCCGTTCCAGGTCTGTCTGACTTCAGAGCCAGCCTGCAGGACCTCAGAGAAGAGGTAAGTGGCAGAGAATGGGTAAGATGGCCAGCCTGAGATGGGTTTGAGAAGGGAGTCTGGGAGGAGGTGGGGGGATCCCTGCCTCACCAAGGAGCTCATGCAAATGCATAGAAAAGAAAACTGGATGGAAATGCCCAAAATGGGAACGCTGGTTGTCACTGGATGAATTTTATTTTCCTCTTCACTCCAATTTCTAAATTGTTTATATTATCAGGGAAAAAAATGAATAAACAGTAAAATTCTTCCCATTCCCCAAAGCCCAGTTAACTTGGAAGGCAGCTCCCTGGGAATCAGCAGCTGTGTTCTCTAATCTGCAACTGTGCGTCCTGCACCCGCCTGCTGTAGAGTAGTGTGTCCCCCTAAAACGTATATGTTAAAGCCTTAACCCCCAAAGGACCCTATGTGGAGACAGGGGCCTAGAAGGTTAAATGAGGTCATGGGTGGGGCTATGTTTCAAGTTGTCAAGTGTCAAGTGTCCTTATGGTGTGTCGTAACGATGACGTGTGGTGGCGGGATGAACATGGGTTACCCAGAGTCCATGTCCAGAACGATGAGAAGCCTAGAGGGGCTACACCAAGAAAGGGCAGCCCAGCTCCAAGGGCAGTCTTGTTTTTATTTAGAATCAGACAGGAAGTAAAAAGATCAAAGAAACCAGGAGGAAAACGGGGAATGCTCGAGTATATGGGGGATGTGAAACCAGCTGCACCCGCCAAGGTTGAGAAATAAGGAGAAAGCCAAGGAAAGTCTCAGTGTTTGTGCTACTCTGGCTACAACACCTATTGCTGTTTCTGCACGTGCAGCATGTTTCCTATGTTTTCTGCACATGCAGCATGTTTTCAGCATGTTTAGACCCTCACGCCAGGACTTGTGCCCTGAGAGGTTCCCTATCTTAACCTTTCCCTGTTTCTGCACATGCTGTTTTCAGCATGTATGGATTCTTGTACCAGGACTTTTGCCCTGAGGGGTTCCCTATCCACTTTCCCTGTTTCTGCACCCTGAGAGGCACAGCACAGGCAAAGCAAAGGATAGTCAGGGCAAAGACAGAATAGTTGAGGCACGCAGTAATACAAGTTCCCACATCGTGAGACACCAGCGGCCCTTCTCTCCCTCTCGCCTCCTCTCCCTGTGTCCCTCTGTCTCCCTCTGTCCCTCTCTCTCCCTTTCTCTCCCTCCTTCTCCCCTCTCACTCTCCCTCCCTTTGCCCATGTAAGGACAAAACAAGGAGGTCCCCTACCCTTCTACAAACCAGGAAGAGCTTTGTCCCAGAAACAAACTCTGCCAGTCCCTCGCCTTGGTCGTCTAGCCTCCAGAATTGAGAGAAAATAAATTTCTTTATGTAGACCATTCATTTTGTAGCACTTTGCCATGGCTGCCCAAGCAGACATCCCTTCAACAGCAGCGGGGAGCGGACCTGGAGCAGGTTTAGGGTTCTGGTATTCATGAGAATCCCCAGGGACACCTGCTGGGGAGGTATTTCCCCTTTCCAAGTGGCGGTGTCTGAGGATATACCAGAAGACCCTGCCTTTTGACAAGGCCCGCGGGGTTGCAGGGGCCCTACTTAGCTCCACCCAGCCCCATGTCAGTGACATCCCAATGATGAGCTGTGTGCTCTGTCCCAGAGAATCCCCATTTTTAGACATCGAATGGTTCTGAGTCATTCTGTTTTTTTTTTTTTCATATCAAAAAATAAGAACACAGAGGTCAATGACTAAAAATAAACTGTAAATATATAAAACAGAAAAATTATTTCTGTATCCTCTGGAAATTAGATAAAAGTGCTCCAAGTACCCCAAAATGCCCTATTGGGGAACTAAAAATTATCACAAGAACAGAGACTGAGGTTATTCACTACAGTCATTATTGCCCCCAAGTTTAACAACTTGAAACATAGCTTCTGCCATTCAGGAAACCAGAAGGGCTTCAGCTGGGTGGTTTTGGTTCTGACTCTCTCATGCGGTTGTGCTCAAGCTGTTGGCCAGGGCTGCAGCCACCTGCTGGCAGGCCTGCTCCAGGCTAGCCTGCTGTCCCGTGCACAATCCTGGGGATGGACAGCCTGGAAGGAGCCCCCCCTTTCTCCCAGGTGGGCCTTCCAAAGGTCACATGGCAGCTTGCTTCCCAGAGTGAGAGATCAGACAGAAAATGCCCAGCACAGAAGCCTCAGTAATTCAGAGTCTAATCTCTGTTGCCCCATACACCCTTGCTTCCACCACATGCTGCAGGTCACACAGACCAGACCTCCTTGCACTGTGGGGTGAGAGTATACTTTGTGGGTGTTAATGCCAGGAGTGGAGCGGAGATGGGGTCACCCTGGAGGCTGGCTATAGAGATCTTTCTTTTCTCTTAACTAAACTGTCATTCGGACCAAATTAATATCAACCAGCATGTTTTCAACCCAGTTGCCTTCAGCCAGATCACAGTGGCTTTGGAGCCTGGGC
The DNA here is from genome assembly GCF_014898055.3 of Talpa occidentalis. Classification (NCBI taxonomy): domain Eukaryota; kingdom Metazoa; phylum Chordata; class Mammalia; order Eulipotyphla; family Talpidae; genus Talpa; species Talpa occidentalis. The sequence continues at coordinate 52,962,328 of NW_023605083.1, forward strand.
GGACACATGAGTGAGTGTGTCTCCCTGTGTCCCGAAGGTGGTGGACTAAGTTCCCAAACAGATTCAGGTCCTAATTCCTGGAACCTGTGAGTATTATCTTAGCTGGGAAAAAAGAACTTGCAGATGTGATTGATTAAAGATCTTAACATGCGGAGATGACCCTGGATTGGCCATGTGGGCCCTGAATGCTACCACAGGCGTCCTTATAAAAGAGAGTAGGTGCACTGCTGGCTTTGGGGGAGCCCAGGAATGCAAGGAAAGACCCTCTAAAAACTGAGATGCAAGGAAATGGATTCTCCCCAAAAGCTTTAGGAGGCAGTGCAGTCCTGACACTTTGATTTGGGTCCGTGAAACTGATCTCTGATTTCCGGATCTGCAAGACAATAAATGAATGTTTTCTCAAAACACAAGTTTGTGCTAATTTGTTGGGATGGCAACAGCAACAAAATATCTGATGTCGTGTCCATCTGGTACAGTCAGGAAAGTTTAAAGTTCAGAGCAGGAGATAAGTAACGCCTCAAAGGGGTAAGCGGTGGAGGTCTCAGGCTCACATAACCTTTGTTGTTGAACTCCAGTTTCTTTGGGAAGGTCAAGGCTGACTTGGTTGCCTGCATGTTCAAGGGAGGCCTGACTAGCTGCGTGACCATGAGCAAATTATGCAACACTGTCTACTCGCTAGAATCGGGTGAGCACAAATCATGCCCAGGACCAGCTCCCATCCCTGGAGGCGGGGTTAGGTGGTCTGGGGGGCCTTGAGCATCAATGTTTTTTATGGGCCCCCAGGTGACCCCAGTGGGCAGCCAGGCTGAGCAACACTTTGCTCCCCATGTTCTTCTTCCAGGACAGAGATAATAGGTTCCTACCACATGGGTGTGACAAGCCTCACGGAGGTAATCCTTGCAAAGTGCTCAGCACAGAATAAATCCTCACTAAATATCAGCTATTAGTCTACTTCAGTTCGGACAATGGATCATCTTTCAGTGTCCCCTGCTCTAGACCTCCTTAGAATTTGCAGGACAAACAGGAACATTCAGTAGATCACTAACACGGTGACATTTTCAGGTTCATTTAAATCAAGTATTTCAAGCTCCAGAGAGACACAAGACAGGGTCTAATCTAGCGCCTCTGGCTCTGTGGGATTCCTGTGCCATGCTCAAAGCACAGAGCGGGGGCCTGCTCCAATGCCACCTAGGTGGGTATCTTGCCCCCAGCATGCCTGCAGGTTGCAAGAACTTACCCACCTACATATTCAGGATGATACGGATTTCAGCAGACAAAACAGAATTGTTATAGTCCTTCAGGTTTTAAGACCAGGAACTTGGTTTTCTATGTGCTCAAGGGTTCCCTGAAGGGGTGAGCTTGAATTTTCAAAAATAATTGCTTTTCCTCTTCTGTGCTCCTCGATGCTCTTCAGCCAGAGGGAGAAACAGTTTCCTAGCACTGAAGAGCTTTGGGAATGGAACCCAGGGGTCTGCAAGAGCCGGAGCTGGAACCCAGTAAAGCAGCAGGGGCAGATCCAAGCTCTGTGGGGCGGAAGCCGTCTATTCCAAGTGAGGGGGGAGGGCGCCCTTGCTCACCTCTCTGCTCAGTGAAGCTGATGATGGCGCTGATGATTAGCAGCAGGTAATGATTAAACAGGTTTGCAAATGTTGTTTGATGAATAAACAGCCACACTCAGTACAGCTATCCCTTTGTCCTGTCATCTGTCATCCAAGATGGGCTTGGGTGGAATGTAATCTGAGATCCTGGCCTTGGTCAGCTGGAGGGTTGTTCTGGTCCCTCATTACCCTCCTCTTTGTTTTTCTTTTAACTGGAAAACAAGATTGAATTATCTTCTCTTTCCCTGTGGGTGTTGAGAGCCAAGAACCTGTTACATAAACATGCTTGTTAAAGGCGCTGATACAGCAGGCGGTAATTGCACCTCCAAGGCTGCAGATGCAGAGGCTTCTCGATGCAAACGTGGAGACTTGGGTTTTAATGCCCTGCCCTGCCCAGGCTTTCTGCCTGGCTGGGAGCAAGTCCCTGTCTCTCCCTGGGATTCAGGCTCCTGCCCGGTGCAGTCAGGATGATGGCACTAAATCATCTTCCCTTCACAGTGATGAACTCCAGAGTGCAAGGCATGTATGACAGTGCAGAACCCACCTCCACTCTGGCCTCCCAGTGGCTGCCCTGGGCCCCTATAACCTCCCCAAGACTCAACATCCAAAGAAATAAGGCCTAGCCCAGGAGGGGCACAGACCCAGGCCCAGAAACATTACAGCCAGGCTCCATGCTCACTAGTCAATGCCCATGTTTTACTAGGGGTTGGAAAGCATGCCTGGGCCTGGAAATGGGCCCCTTCCTAGGCTCAAGCATCCCCAAGAGCCTCTCCCACTCTTTACATCAGAGTGGTGCCCAGCTTATGAAAGGACTGCACTGCAGTTGAGAATGAAGCCATTGTCCAGCCAGGGACCCCATCTTTCTTTCTAGTAGGTTGTCTGGTTCAAGAAGTTGATCCTGGAAGAACAGAACTTGGTCTAGATCCTGTGAAGGACTCTTGTGGAAAAGGTAGATGCCACAATCCCTCATGCCTGCTCCTGGCTCGCTTTATGCTGTCCTTTCCTCAGGAACTTACTCAGATACCTCAGACTAGAGGCAGAGCTAGGAATCACAGAGACCCCTGGAGCTGTCTCAGGGGTCCTCAGAGGGTGGAGGTCCACCCGGTGGCTTCCTTTCACCTGGCTTGATATTGGCCTCCTGTGTAAGATTTCACTCGGGTCTATGATCTAACCCCATCCTCTCACTATGTAGGCAGTTAGGCTCAGGGTCACAGAGTGAGAGGTAGGATCCAGGCCTCTGGCCCCACATTGTGGGGAGCTGCCTACTATACCTCAAGTCCCCTCTCCTCTGTGGTTCTATCCTCCTCCTATGCAGACACACCACTCATCTGAGGGAGGAATTCTCCATGATCCATAATCTATGTGAGCAGATGTGCAATGGGAAATACCTTTCTTATCCAAACCCTGGACAATTTCAACCAACCGAAGCTGATGCCTAAACCAGGATTCAGCTTATCTGAAAAGGTTGTTTAATCACCACACCTAACACCAGATGAATAATAAATAAGAGTGTGCCATGGGTGGATTCTTCTTATGGGTACTAGTTTAAGCCATTCTATGGACCCTAAAGGACCTTTCACCTCTCTGTGCCTCAGTCTCCCCATCTGCACAATGGCAGCATTGGGCCAGAACCTCTAAAGCCCCCTTGATCTGTCCCTGATTCATGGAGATCCTCTCAGGGAGGGGCTGCGCCTTCTGGAGGACCCACAAAGCTGACACATGGCAGGATCTTTGGAACCAGATTTGGAGGGTAGACTCTGGCCAGGTCAGTCACCTCCAGTTGTTTGCCTAGCGCTTGAGTGTCATATTCAAAGCCAAGCTTTTGGATTCCAGATCCACCACTTATGAGGGAATCATTTTCTTTCTCAGGTCCTCATCTGTCAACTGAAAAGGACAACATGTCTCCTCATGGCAGAGTTGGCAAGATCTATGGCAGAACCTCCTAGTTATTCCAGTGTCTGTCTTCCCATACAGTCACAGAATGCCCCCAAATGACCATCAGAATAAAGACTACATTCCTCAGCCTCCTTTGCAGCTGATTGTACCATGTGACTAAGTTCTGGCAAAAGAGAGGCAAGTGGGAGTGTTTGAGGGCAGCGTTGGGGATCATTCCCTACGAGCACCAGGCATACACACTGTGCCTTTTTGTCTCCATCCTTCCCTTCATCCTGCTGCCTGGAATATGCATGTGGTAGCTGCCATTGTGGATGGTGAAGACAGTGACCAAGGATGCCGAATGATGAATAGGGAGGGATGCATATGAGGTCTTGAGTATTATCATCTCCTAGACTGCTTCCCTCCAGCCTTTTTGTATTTATTTAGAGAAAACAACTCCCATTTTGTGTAAGCCACTGTTACTGGAGTCTCTGTTGGTCAGAGCTAAAGCTAGTCCTTACTCACTGCCTTGCCAGCTCATGAAATTAAATGGTTCTCATCTAACCGAGTCAACCTCCTGCCTTAAAGACCTCAGGAAAATGCAGAAACTCCTTAGCATGAGACTTCGGGCCCTTCATGATCTGTCCAGCCTCCATTCTCTCACTGTCCTCACCCTGCCTATCACACTCCAGGCACCAGATTCCAGGAGCTACTCACTGTCCCCCAAGCCACCTGCTCCCTCTCACCTCTGGCTTTTTTTGCACAGGTGATGTTTTTGCACAGCATCGTCCAGAAATGCTATCTCAACCCTCACCCTTCTTGTTTTGCAAGATTCAATCCAAGTATCACCTCTACCAGGAAGGCTTGCCTGACCTTCCCAGGCAGTTTTGTTCCTTTCTTGTTGCTCTTTTGCTTTCCTGGCTCCTCTTGGCTTTCTCATACTATCAATATGTGAGAGAAACACACAGGTTTCCATGTGCGTCTGGCTCCCCAGGTTGCAAGTGGCCTGAGAAAGGGGACGGTGTCTGATTCTTCTCCTCACTGCCAGGGTTTCTGCAACAGAGTCCCGAGTAATAAGAGCTGAGCGAAGGGAAGAATGACGAATGGCAGATGTTTGCGAAGCTGGAAACTGCTGGGTGTTGGTGAAGGCTGTGCTGAGGAAATGTCTTTGAAACAGAAAAAACTGAGTGTAAATAGAGGTGATGGTCAAGGGCACCTTGAATTGTGTTCCTCCCTCTTCCTCACTCCTGGTCACCTAGGTGTCAGATGCCCTGTTTGTTTCAGCAAGTCTGCTCCGTGTGCCATTCAAGATGGAGCAACCTTTCAGGATCATTCAATCACTAAATGTGTGAAGATACACTTGGACCCTGCCAACCCTTTGTACTTCAACCATTGCTTCATAACAGCGCACCACCAGTGATGATAACAGTATGGGAAAGTCAACTGTCTGTATTTCACAAATAGCAGCATTCAGGGTTCAAAGTTTGTGGTCCAAGGACTCTGCTAACCATAAACATTTTTTAACAGCTTTACTACAACTTTCTGAAGCCCTGATCTCCTTGTGGCCCTTTTGACCTTCCCCATCCCCTCCTTACTACAATGGAGGAGACTGAGCAGAGAGAGGGAGGAAGTTGGCTGTGGTCACACACAGAGGCTGGGAATGGGACCAGGGCCCAGGCTTTGATGCCCAGCTCCCTGCCGTTTGTACCATCCCTGCCCAATTCTGAGGTTGTTGTCCAATAATTAACCATGAATTTTGATAAAGACCTGGATCCCTCAGGCCTAATCATATGGGTCATGAAAGGACAGAGTCATTACAGAGCCTTTGAACTGGAATTTTACATGCTATTGATTTGGTAACATAATCTTTTCTCATTTTTAAACTTTATTATAAACAAATTTAGACAGACACAAAAATGGAGAGAGTATGAAGAGCCCCCTTGGGCCAGCTTAAGTCATTATCAACACCCACTGATCTTAATAACCTAACTTGGAGTCATCTGTCCCCCGCAGGAAATTAGAGGTGACACATACAACAAGAGTGCTCTTCTCAAATTGCAAATGCATGTCCCTCTGCCTTTTTCTTCCTCAGATTTCTAGAAGGATCCTCCACTATCAGAAGGAAGATGGAGCAGAGCCCCATCCCAATACTAGTCAGTCCATCTCTGGGTTTCCTTCACGTTGTAGAAAAATAAACCTCTCTCATGGAAGCCATTTCGTTTTGGGGTTTTCTCTTATACTAGTGGCAGGGAAGTCGCTATTGTTCTAAGCTGCCCCAAAACCCAAAATAGTGCTTCTCAGTAACCCCTCAAAGCCCCTGGTAAAACCCGCATCCTCATATGCCCACGCACTGTCGCACACGCTACTTCCCTGCCCAAGCTGTGTGCCCTCGAGAGAGCGACTTTAGTCTGAAGGTCGACACTCATCCGTGTGACCTTGAGCCAGTCCTTTTCCCTTTCTGAGCCTCAGAGGGAGAGAAGGAGGAAGAAGAAAGGCAGGAGGGAAACTGAGTTTATGGCAAATACCCAGGACTGGTTTGGTTTGACAACATCCAAACTTGGGTGGTGGTTACAGAGTGTAACGTTCACAGAATGCACATGGTCACTTAGGAGATAAAGAGGGAAAAAAGTCTATCTTGGCTTGCTTTTTACATGCCTCTTCATTTTTTTTTTTTTTTTCTGGTGGGAACCTCGCTGGTGCCCAGGTATCGAACTGGCGCTGCAGAGCCTGTGGGCAGCCTCACAACCCAGAGCTCAACTGCTGCACCACCAAGGGAGGCCCTTCATTTTTTAATTCCCACATTGTGCAACAGGTCCATCTGCCTGTTCTGCTCCCCGCTCTGTCTCTGGTGAATTCTCTGACCTATACCCCAATTCTTGTATAAATAAATACATCTTTTTTAAAAAAAAAGACATGAAGAAGTTATAGGAAATGGGAATTAAAAAATGAAGGGCCTCCCCTGGTGGTGCAGCAGTTGAGCTCTGGGTTGTGAGGCTGCCCACAGGCTCTGCAGGTAGGACCCAGGGAGATGGTAATTTTTTAAAAGCTCCCCACACAATGCTGATGCATGACTAAGTCTAGTTCAGTCCTTATCTGGTACTCTCATCTACAGGATTTTGCCAAATCCTGGTTGTCTATCTCTCCTTATTTTCCTTTTAAGGCAGCTTCTTCCATCCATCTTTAGCCTGTTCTTCTTGCTCAGGAAACCCTTCCTCTGCCTCTAGAACTTCTCCTTAGTAGTCTGACACTACCTTATAGGATTCCCCAAACCATGTTTGCTTTTTGCCCTTTGAAGATTTGGAGGGAACAAACTTGTCCCTTGATTTTTGAGGTGGGTACCCCCATTCCTTCAGCTACTCCTTGCAGGACTCTACTTTGACTTTGACCTCTCCCCAAGGGGCTACTTCCTCATGCCACCGGCCTCTCACACACGCAACTTTCCTATGCTGTGTGACCACGGGAGGACTGACCCTCACTTTGTCTTGGACTCACTATCTCTATCAATGAGATCTTTTAATGACTCACCAAATAACCATTAGTTCATTAACCACAGAGTGCCACACAGGTGTCAAAGGGGACAGGCTGGCCTTTGCTGTGGGGGAGCAAAAGGGTCTTTGCCAGGGGCTACGCTGTTGTTGGGGGAAACAGAAAAATAAGAACAGATAGCAGTGACCCACTAGCCTCCTTGCTATCCAGACATATCCTGCAGGCAGCATTCGGAGAGCAGGAGTTCAAGGAGCCACAGCCACAGATGCTGCCCCCATCCAGGAAGTCAGGGAAAGGGTCCAGGACAAGGAGCGCTAAGGCAAACAAATATCCTTCTTTTTCTGCCGTCAGGCTGGTGAAGCCAAGAGACAACCCCCTTGGCCTTCCATGTCTGGCAGGGGGACTGCTAATCTGCAGCAGCTAATTCATATTCCAAACTCCAGCTGCAGAAAAAGACCAGAAATTGAGCTTTTCTATTTTTCAGCTTTTTTTTTTTTTTAGGATGCCTTCTCCAGCCAGGAGGGTGGCTTGGAGGTTGCATGAGTGAGAAAGGTATATTCCAATGTCCCTCTTAGTAGCTTTATGGCAACGCAAGACGGAGACAACAAATGTCCATCAATGGTCCACCCTACCATGGACTCTCTGCCACCTTGGAGAGGATGATGTCATCTTGTAATTAGTGACATGACAAAAGGCTCATAATAGTATTAACCAAAAAACAGGCAGCAAAATAGAGGTCACCATATGATTTCGTTTTTTTTTGTGTGTGTGTATATGTATATATTTAAAGATTTAAAAATTTATTTATTTATGCATACAAGAACTGGGGTATAGGCCACAGGTGTGGATGGTGAGAGGATTCACCAGAGACAGAGTGGGAAACAGAACAGGCAGACTGACAAAATACACTGCTAAGGGGAGCAGCGGGCAAGACAGGAGAGGTCTGCTGCGCCATGTGGGTAGCTCCCTGGCCAGCCAGGAATCTAACTCGTGCTGCAGAGGCTGCGGATTGCTTCATAGGTTGGACTTAACCCTTTGCACCACCAGGGAGGCCCTGATTTCACTTTTATTAAGAGAACTTTTGAAAAATACTGGTGAGATGAGTGGGTAACTTTTGGGCAAAAGGATGGAAGACAATTTTTTTTCAGGCTTTCAACATTGTGATATGCTGTTTGTCCTTAGGACAAAAAAAAAAATTCCCATGTTTTAAATGCACAAATACAAAATCTTAAAGAAAGTGGGGAAGGAGCAGTAACGGTTTCAGAAGACAATGAAAATCTGGTGAGCCAAGGTGGCGTGGTGGGGATGAGATGGGAGACACAAAATGTCGCGAAGAGGCTCGAGGACTGCTATGGAACACGCTGCGTCCTGCCTTTGGAGGAAATGCAAAGTGTACTTGAGGTTAAGCCTCCGAAAGCAGAAGATCTCGCCTTGTGACTTGGTGAAGTCCCAGCCCCATTCTGGGTCTTCGTTTCCTTTCCCGAACCAGCGCCCCAGGACCCCGGCTCTGAGCCCAGGCGCGGCCCGGAGCGCCTGCCGGGTGTGAGATGCCGGGACGCGGAGCGGGGCTGCCGCGGAACACCAGGCCTCGGCAAAGGGGATACCAGAGACCCCCGCTCCCCAAGCCTCACCTCCACCTCTTCTGGGCTGGGAGGGAGGAGCCGCGGGGTCAGCTGGACGGCACGTGCGCAGCGCCCCAGGCCCGGCGGCGCCTCATTGGCGGCCGAGCCACCCGACTGCGCGGAGGCGGGATCCGCGGCGCGGCCCCGCGGGAGGCTGGACCCGACCCGGGAGGCTGGACCCGACCCGGGAGAGCTGAACCTGCGCGGCAGCCGAGCCGGAGCCTCCGCAGGTGAGTAGCGCCATTCTCGTCCCGGTCCCCTGGGCTCGCCGCTCCTCCGTGCCCGCGGCGGCGGCTTGCTTTTCTGCTCCACGGCTTCGCCATCTCGGGAAAGGGGAGATCTCCCTCTCCTCCCGGCGTGCGCTGCAGAACCCCGGGCCTAGGATGGCGCCTGATGGGCCCCCAGACACAGACCGCCCCCCAACCTCCCCGCTAACTCCATCTCCACGCTCGCGCCCGCCGGCGGACCCGGCCGCCAGACTCCAGCCAGCTGAGCGTCCCTCCCTAGAAGAAAGAGGCGTGCTGACACAAAAAGTCCGGTGCTTAGCAAAGTGGGCGCTAAAATTGCCCAGAGTTTGTGGGAACCCGGGCTGACGCTTCTATCCTTACTTCTTGTGTGTCTTTGGTGAGCCCCTGAACATTTCAGATCCCCAGCCTTCTTCCAGAATGGGAGTCATCATCTACCCCTGTCACCCTAGAGCTTCTGGGAGGCCCCATGAATAACTCCTAAGGTGGCCTGCAAGTTGTAAAGTGGGGTGCATCGAGCAACAGTCTCCCCATATGCAAGTGGAGGCACAGGCAGAAACCTCATGGGCCTTGGAGTGGGAATTGCCTTGGCTTGGCATGAGCTATTTGCCAGCCTTCATCTGTGACCGCCTCTCCTGCCTATTTAGCCCTCCACGCCAAGCGCCTTGGATTGGTGACCCCCACCTCCCCTTGCACCCCTGCTCCCTGACGCAGGGCTGTTGGCTCCAAGGTGACTTCTGTTCCGGCATGGGCAGACCCTAAGAGAGGTTTGCTGGCTCCACTCCCTCCCACCTCTCCAGGGAGGACTTTCCTGGGCGCCATTGACTCATATGGCGCTTGGAAACCTGGCAGGGCCCTTGCTTTTTTTGATGTGTCTAAAGTTATCATTCAGTAACTGTCTGTCAAGCAGCTGCTCAGGGACATGACAATGAATGAAACAGGAAAAAACATCCCTGCTGTATGGCACTGATAATGTACAGGGGAGATGCAGACAGTAAAAATACAGGCATGTAGATATATTATTTGGGAAAAATAAAGCCCAGATGTGGAAACTAGTGCTGGGGGTGAGGAAAGTTGCAATTTTATAAATCCATACATTTTGCATTTTGTTTGCAAATCAGCTTTGTAGCAGTAGCCTTTTCATTTGGTCGGAGAAAACCTTGCTGAAAAGGTGACCAGTTGAGCAAAGACCCCACTCAGGTGAGGGTGTGAGCCAGAGGATAGATGCAGTTAGACGAGAGTTCTTCAGGTCTTTTGTACTCCTTACAATTCTTGTTTTTATTATTTATTTATTTAAACATGTATTTATTTTTACAAGCACTGGGGGTGCAGGCCAGAGGGGCGGGAGGGTGAGAGGATTCACCAGAGACAGAGCAGGGAGCAGAACAGGCAGAAGGACTGAAATACACTGCTGAGGGGAGCAGCGGGTGAGACAGGAGAGGTCTGCTGCACCATGTGGGAATTTCCCTGGCCAGCAGGGAATCGAACTGGCGCTGCAGAGGCTGCAGACAGCTTCACAGCGCTGCTCTCAACCCACTGCGCCATCAGGGAGCCCACAATTCTTGTTCTTAGAATCTTGGCACATAGAGCTGCGGCCCCACCCCAACACTTGTTCACCCTGCTTCCTCCAGCCTCTTTCCAGATTAGTCAGCATGCTGCGCTTCCTGGTGCCCCGGCTGCTTTGTCTCCGAGGTAGGACAGCCCCATACTCCTCAGCGGCCCTCCCAACCCCTATCCGGAACCCGGACATCCGCTACAACCAGCTGTTCATCAACAATGAGTGGCATGATGCGGTCAGCAAGAAGACCTTCCCCACGGTCAACCCCACCACGGGAGAGGTCATCGGGCACGTGGCTGAAGGGGACCGGGCTGACGTGGATCTCGCCGTGAAAGCGGCCCGAGAGGCCTTCCGCCTGGGATCTCCATGGCGCCGGATGGATGCCTCTGAGCGGGGCCGGCTGTTGAACCGCCTGGCTGACCTGGTGGAGCGGGATCGTGTCTACTTGGCCTCACTGGAGACTTTGGACAATGGGAAACCATTCCAGGAGTCTTATGTCTTGGACCTGGATGAGCTCATTAAGGTGTACCGCTACTTTGCTGGCTGGGCTGACAAGTGGCATGGCAAGACCATCCCCATGGATGGGGAGCATTTCTGCTTCACCCGGCATGAGCCTGTTGGCGTCTGTGGCCAGATCATTCCATGGAACTTCCCCCTGGTCATGCAGGGCTGGAAGCTTGCCCCGGCGCTTGCCACGGGCAACACTGTGGTCATGAAGGTCGCAGAGCAGACCCCCCTCTCTGCCCTGTACTTGGCCTCCCTCATCAAGGAAGCAGGTTTTCCCCCTGGGGTAGTGAATATCATCACTGGCTACGGCCCCACAGCAGGAGCGGCCATCGCCCAGCACATGGATGTTGACAAAGTGGCCTTCACCGGCTCCACTGAGGTGGGCCACCTGATCCAGAAGGCGGCTGGCGATTCCAACCTCAAGAGAGTTACCCTGGAACTGGGAGGGAAGAGCCCCAGCATCGTGCTGGCCGACGCCGACATGAGCCACGCCGTGGAGCAGTGCCACGAAGCCCTCTTCTTCAACATGGGCCAGTGCTGCTGTGCGGGTTCCCGCACCTTCGTTGAGGAATCCATCTATGATGAGTTTCTGGAGAGAACCGTAGAGAAAGCTAAGCAGAGGAAAGTTGGGAATCCCTTTGAGCTGGACACCCAGCAGGGGCCCCAGGTAGACAAAGACCAGTTTGAACGAATCCTGGGTTACATCCAGCTCGGCCAGAAGGAGGGGGCCAAGCTCCTCTGCGGCGGAGAGCGTTTTGGGGAGCGCGGTTTCTTCATCAAGCCCACGGTCTTTGGTGGTGTGCAAGATGACATGAGGATTGCCAAGGAGGAGATCTTTGGGCCTGTGCAGCCCTTGTTCAAGTTCAAGAAGATCCAGGAGGTGATTGAGAGGGCCAACAAAACCAGGTATGGTCTGGCTGCTGCTGTGTTCACCCGGGACCTGGACAAGGCTTTGTATTTCTCTCAGGCCCTCCAGGCTGGGACGGTGTGGGTGAACACCTACAACATTGTCACCTGCCACACGCCATTCGGAGGCTTTAAGGAGTCTGGCAATGGGAGGGAGCTGGGGGAGGATGGGCTGAAAGCCTACACAGAGGTGAAGACAGTCACCATTAAGGTTCCAGAGAAGAACTCTTAAGTGCAGCACCATGAGAACCCACCTCCAGTCCAGGTGTGTTGCAGCCACCTAGACCACGGTTGCATGGCCTCCTGGGAACAAATAAAGGGGTTCTAAAAAGAATCTCAATAAGTAAAGCAATTAAAATCAGAGCTGCACTAGTTAAAGCAGGGGTGGGGGCTGAACCCAGAGTCCTGTCTACCCTTGACTCAACCTCCCTTTGGCCTTGAGTTACTTCCTTGCAACCATGGGAGGCTCCAGAAGATCAATTAAAACCACTGATCTGGACTGTGGATTTTAGTTCTTCCTACTGGTCCAAGGACTTCCCATTGCATTAACCTGATGGCTTAGTGGACAGACTCAACTCAGACCTGGGATTGGACGGTATTAGGAGTTTGGGGTGGATAACCCTCTTCTGTTTCTCTTGACTTAACCTGAAAATTGACATAACCTAAAAATCAAGGGTGTTTTCCTTTTCTAAATACCAGTTGCTGACTGTTTTGCTCGCTTGTTCATCATTTTGCTACTGATTTTCCTAAATTTTAGAGAAGGGATTAACATTATGTATTTACATAACCAAATAAACAACCCAAATGCCCATTCGCTGGTGCGTGGATAAACAAAATATTTCCATGGACTATTCCTTGTACTGTTCAACTCCAAAAAGAAATGAAGTACCGTCACCTGCTACAACATGGATGAACCTTGAAACCGTTATGGTCTTGTCTTGTATGATTCCATTTATTTGAAATATCCAGAATAAGTAAGTCCATAGATGCAGGAAGTGTCTATGGACATGTTGCCAGGGTCTGGGGGAGGAGGGAAGTAGGTGTAACTGCTAACCAGTATGGGATTTCTTTGGGGGATGTTTTGAAATGTTCTGGAATTGAATAGCGGTGATGGTTGCACAGATTTGCTGGTATACTAAAAAGTGTATGAGTGAAGCACACACCTGAAAAGGATGCATTCTATGCTTTGTGAATTAATTTTAAATAAATAATTGTACACTGCTGTTTGCTGATCAGTTTGTATCAAGTATCTTGCTTCTTAATGTTTTACAGAATCTCAGGGATGAAAAGGGGCCCAGGTTGTCATCCATTCAACCCCAGCCCCTTGCAAGCATTCCCTCCACCATATTTTTAGTTTGTTTTCTCTTGGCTGGGTAACACAGTGCAGCTTGATGTCCCACAGAGACCAGCTCCAGTCCCTGCCTAGAGCAAGCCCATTGCAGATCTGTTCAAGACCTCACTGATGTTGTTCTCTCCCCCACTCTCTCACCCTAACAAAATGCAGCACCCCATGCCATCTTGACCTGCTGGGGGGTGGGGTGGTTCTGAAGTTTCAAAGCTCAGAGTTCAGTATGATTATTGCTAGTCTTCCAACACTGTCCCCCTCTGGGTGCAACGCCAGCCAGCCAGACCCTGCTGCAGAAACGGAATGCCGACTCTCTTCCATCTTTCTAGACAACCTTGCTCATGAGCCCCCTACTTTTAAGCCCTGTAAAGACACCCCCGCCCCAATCTCCTTTGACATCCTGTTGCCTCACCTAGGCATTGAGGTGGTTTGTTCAGTATCTTTCCTTGGAGTTGCCTGAAAATGCTTCTCGTGGATTCAGGGTCTGTTTGGTCTCATCACCTCTCCTTCTTAGACCTTCTTTCTTTGCCATTTGTCTAATCTGGAGTGACGCTGATTGTCCCCTGACGTTCTGTTGGAGGCTCTTGGCATTTTGCACAGTATGAGTTTCTCACGAACAGCTGGAGCTACTGGGGTGAGTGGATGGGGCCCCTCGTGACTAACAACATGATGTTTCAGCAGGCCCATTTCTCATTTGCAGCTAAACCAAGAGGGACTTTGTAGAGGATGGGGTGAGACTTGGAAAACAGAATGTTCTGGGTCTGTTATTTCAGTCCTTGAAATTCTGAGATGGATTCAGACAGGTCAGGTTCCTAATCAGCTCAGCTTGGTGGTGACCCCTCCACGGCCATGAGTGCAGGGCCACATGGGCCTGGAGGCTGAGCATCCTTAATTAACGAGGACTCTACCTGTGGGACTTCCCTTGTCACGGATATTGCAGTTCAGGGGCACCCACCCAGTCAGCAAACTTAAAAAGTACTGGGCCCTCAGTCATTGTGCCGGGCCTTGACTTGCCATCATGTTCTCCCAGCTGTCCTACAACTAGGCAGTGGGGATCCCCTTTTTTCAGATGAGGAAGTGAAAGCCAAGAGGTTTAAGTGGGCAGCTTACTTGGACTCAAGCCTCCCATTTACGTAGCACCACAGGCCAGAAAGGGGAACAGCCGAGAGCACCTCTAAATCAAACTTCAAAGCTGAAGCAGGCAATGCTGAACAAGCCCAGACACAGAGCTTATTTGCTGGGTCCATCAGGGCTGCTGCTGGATCACAGCTTCTCTTGATCAGATCCCAGATCCCTGGACATTTAACTACTTTCGTTTGGGTTGATTCTATTCTGGGTGTGAGGCTGACCTCTGGTGGCCACCTTGTTAATTAACTTGCTCGGACCAAACCCCAAAATGGCTATTGCTTAAACAGGTTGTTTGGGAAATAGTCGAGCTCACAGCCTGGCAGGAAGACACTTACAGAGCAAGATGAAAACCGAGGCCATGAGATCACACATTAAGCACCCACAATATTTATTTTCTCACTGTCCTCAAGGCACTTATCATGACCACTCCATGCTTAATAAACGTGGAGGCCCAGTGATGTTCAGCTAGTAAGTGGAGCCAGACCTCAAGCTCAGGTCTTTGATTCTACCTTGCACCACTGCTCCCCAAGCAGCAGCTCAGCCCAAGGGAAATGCTGGCGGGAGGTGCCCAGGATCCTACTGGATGAGGAAGTCGCCAGGCAGAGAGGCACGGGAAGGGTGTTCCTGGGGAGGGAAGGGCATGGGGCTTGTGAGAAAGCAGGGAGGGTGTGAGACATGATGTAAGCAAGGGAAGACCTGGGAGGAGGCAGGAGCAGGACTGGGAAGGGGCTGTGTGCCCTGCGAGGAAGTCCTGCCTTTGGCCAGCAATGGGAAGCCATCAGGGTTTTCAAGGAAAGTGAATGGCGCATATTTTGACTTCTAAAGCTGGGCAGAAGACCTTGGAAGGAAGGCAAGAAGCCCATGACAAGGCTCTTTGAGGGTCTCTCATCTGTCCCCACCTCACTTAGCCAGAGGAGAGGATGGTGCAACCCATTCAAGACCACAAAGCCCCGTGATACTAGAGTGTGGCCTCAGCTCCCAGCCAGTGGTCTTCCCACGTGTGTCAGTATCAGCTTGCTGTCACTGCACATGCCCCGTCTGTCTGAGGGCTCAGCACCATGGTGGCTAATTTGTTGCTGATGTAATAATCGAATGCGAGTGTCTGACAAATGGGTGCCTTTCCTTCACGTGGAGACTCAGACACAGGATCCTTCCATCTTGTGTCTCCATTGCCCACAGTCATTCTCAACCATTTTTATATTATGTGTTTCTCTGAGAAGCTAAGACATTTTCACCAGCAAAAAACACACACATGCGCATCCACACAAATTTTTTTCATATTTTCAGGGGAGCTCATAGACCCCAAGAATTCCACCTGTGGAGTCCTTAGGGGTCCAGAGACCCAGACGATAAACCCTGATGGGACCTCAGAGACCTTCTCAGCTGCTGCTCCTTTAAAGGCCTGACCTCAGCATGGAACATCACTTCTGTTTACCGTCCATTGGCCAAAGCTCCCTCACTCAACCAAGGTGCAAAGTGGGGCTGGGAGAGGTAGTTTGGGACTACTTCACCACTGGGGAGGGGCCCCTGGGTTTTGGAAGACAACTCGCCCTGGCTCTGGCACACACAGCACCTCCATGCCCAAAGACTTTAGAGTTTAATCCTCTCACGGGCTGTTTTGCTACCTTCCAGCCTTAACCTTGGTCCCACATCTTCCAAACCAAAGCTGACACCCACACTAACTGAAGATGGCTGGGACACTCCAGCAGCACAGAGACAGGCCCCGGGCTGGGGTTCCCAGCGGCTCTGGCAGGGCCCTCAGCGCCTTGCAGCTCCTGGCACACAGTGAGTGTTTGCAGATGTGTGTGGAGGGCGGATTAATGAATGGAGGTGAGAGGCATCTGCCCCCATCCTCACTCCCTAGTTCTAAAGATTTTTACTCTTTCCTTGACTAAAATTAACCACTGCCTAATATTACAGGGGAGATTTAGGCATGAGGAAGAGACAGCTATAGTGAAAGGAAACACAGGTAACTCTGCTTCCTGGTGCCACACCCTCCTTAGCCCCTGGATGAGGTGGAGGCTGAACCCAGAGGCAAATCTGACCGGAAGGAGTGCACACTCCAGGGCAGAGGTCCCCGCTGAACTGAGAGTAGGCAAGTGCGGGTATCCAACTCTGCCCTGGGTGACAGGCTTCCTGAATTCATTAATTGACTGCAGATGCCAGGGCACTTTGGTTTCCCTTAATTAATTAAGACATCACATAATAATCATTCTCTGATTTAATGTTCAAGAGGCCCTGGCGAAGTCTAGGAAGGAAATTCATTAGAGGAGACGGTTCACTGTCGACTGATTTGTTCATCCTTATTAATTTTTCCCACATCCATCCTGTGGGAGAGGGAAGGGCAATGTTTTTTATGATGTAGGGTTAATTTCACCATAAGACCTGCAGGAAAAAAAATCCATTTTGACTAAAACCCAGACTTTTTAAAATGGGAAGTGGATATGTCTGGGATTGAACACTAGCTTTGGAATGATACTCCTCAAACCCAGTTATAATGCACTTGACAACAGAAGATGGAAATTCAGGCTGCTCACTGCTATAGCATCAAGCCCAGCTGCCGCTGATAGCATCTAAGAGTATGGCCTATAAACAACCCTACCCCCTGCTTCTAGAACTTTGTTTTTTTTAAAGTTTTATTTACTTATGCATACAAGAACTGGGGTGTAGGCCAGAGGTGGGGGCGGTGAGAGGATTCACCAGAGACAGAGTGGGGAGCAGAACAGGCAGATCTACTGAAATACACTGCTGAGGGGAGCAGCAGGTGAGAGAGGAGAGGTCTGCTGTGCCCTGTGGATCAGCTCCCCGGCCAGGGATTGAACTCCTGCTGCAGTGGCTGTGGATAGCTTCATAGTGCTGTGACTTAACCCTTTGTGCCATCAGGGAGGCCCACCTCTGCCTCTTCCATTTGCTGTTTCCCCAGCCTGGAACTTCCACACCCACTCTAATCCTAGCTTAGATGCCTCCTCTTCTGGGAAGTCTTCCCTTATCACCCCTTGCTCTGGTCAGATATCCTGGACTTCCTGGTAGGATGGAGACCTCATTCTAGTCATCCCCAGTAGAGTCTCACCTGAATGCACCGTCCAGGTCCCACCCAACTTTTTTTTTTTTTTTTTTTTAAGATTTATTTATACAAGCACTGGGGTATAGGCCAGAGGCGTGGGAGGGTGAGAGAATTCACCAGAGACAGAGCAGGGAGCAGAACAGGCAGAATGACCAAAATACACTGAGGGGAGCAGCGGCGAGGCAGGAGAGATCTGCTGCGCCATGTGGGTTTCTCCCTGGAAGGCTGGGAATCGAACCTGTGCTGCAGAGGCTGTGGACAGCTTCATAGTGTGGCACTCAACCTGCTGTGCCACTGGGGAGGCCTCTCACCCAACTTTGTATTGCCAGTTTCTGTACCCTTCTGGTCTCTGTATGCATGTGGAAAGTGATAGCACATCATAGAGCTGAGTGAATGAATAAAGTATTGATGCTTATACAGTGAGAAACACAAGTTTGGGGGGGTTTAGGAAAATCAAACTGGCAGTAGTATGATTAGAATTGGGTAAAAATTGCAAGTTCACTGACCAGGTGAGGTTGTGACCACTCCTCGGGGTGTGACAGGTAAGGAGGATTTGGGCAGAAGTAGCTGTTGTGGGCCAGTCTACAAAAGGACAAGGTGCAGAAAGGACGGCAGAGAAGTAACTGGGGCCCTGGGCCCACCTGCAGCGATGTTCCAAGAACAAAGACCACAGACTGTGCTTGAAAACATTTATTTCCTGGGTGCTGGAGCCACGTGACATGACACCTTATGAAAGCAGGATGGAGAACACAGCCTGCGGGCGTCACGTTGCCCTTGACAGCAGTAGTCACGGCACATGCCCTCAGCCTCTGAGGGGCCGTGGGCCCTTGCAGGGAAATGTCCTGAGGTTGGAACAATCATGATAATCTATGTTTTGGGTTTTGAAGAAAATTTCAGACTGTGTTAACATTTATTCTGATTTTCTTGCACATAGTTATGGTGCTGGACCCAGCCTCATGCAGACTTGATGCTTGGCTGTCACTACGGGGTTTATCCACCCTGCCCTCTGGTCTAGAGCTTTCCAACTTGAATTTTAGGCAAACTCCAGATGGTTCAATTGGTTTCAATGAATGTGCTCATTAACAGACACCTGATGTGTTTCAGTTACTTTCTCCAGGGCCAAAGCACCCCTATTCCTCCTGAGAGTTTCCCTAAGTGTCCTACCAAGTCATCGCCCACCTGTTCAAATCCCAGGGGAATGAACTTCAGCTCGCCAGGTGGAAATCATCCCGGAAGTGGTGGTGGGGAGAGGGGGAGGAGGCGCTGCATAAGGAGGGGATGTGCACAGGTGCCCCCTGCAGCCCCAACTGCCTACAGACAAGGGCAGCTTCTAGTCTGATCAGCTGATTTTATTCCCAGAAGGGGCTCCGCTGCCTTAAAGTATGAAAACCATCCATCTAGTTTCACTTTCCTTCTGATTCAAATGAAAAAACTAATGTTCAGAAAATGAAGGGGACTTGCTCAGGGTTACACAGCAAGCTGGAGATGGATTCCCAAATGGACTTCATGTTTCTGGATTCCCAGGCCCGTCTCCTGCTATGCAGAATGTCAGGGTGAAGCCACCCCAATATTACAGATATGATGGCCAGGCCTAAAGGCTGAAAATTCAGTTCCAAAGGACTCCCTCCAACATGAGCTGCATGAGTGTTATTAAGGTAGAGACAAGATTTGATAAGCAGCTCCTGGAGGGTGGGAGCCTCCATACATAGTTTACATAATTATGAGATCATCCTGAGAAGCAGCACCTGGGGATGAAAAGGGTACCAAGGAGTCTAGGAGCCCTGAGTTCTGGTTCTGCCCAGAGGCCTGCAGGCCTTGGGCCAAGCTCACTCTCAGAGCCTGGCTTCTCCTCTGCAAGGCATGACGAGCTGGGGAGGGGTGTGTGTGTTCATACTCTCCCCCCTATCAACCCGCGGGTGGGAAATGACTGTAGGTGGAAAGTGTTTCATGAACCTTAAAGACTGTTCACATATGAGATCCTAGTTCTGACTTAAAAGATTTAAATTGCCTAGGGTTTTTTTTTTTTTTTTTTAGCCCAGATATTTCATATTCTTCTTCTTAATTTTTTTTTCCATTAAAAAGAAGCAAGTAATCCTTATTCCTAGGTGAGGTCAAAATATCTATGAGTCAAATGTATTCTACCACACCCTAACTCTGTAGCCAAGACAGCACCTGACCATCTGCACAGTTTGGTGTCCAGAGACCACGTCCCACTCTCAACTGGCAGAGAACACTGGGCATCTTGGTCCCCAAATGTCCAATCAAGAGAGTCCTGAGTCTGGTAAAGAGTCCCATATAGTACTAAATTTCTTCATAAAAGGTAAATGGCAGGAACAGAAGAGGGACAGGTAGCTGTCCACAGCCCAATAGGAAGCAATGGCATTTGGTTTTGAGGGCATATCACTGTACAAAGACTGCTAAGATCAGACTTCCTGTGCCTTTTTTTCCCCCAGTGGGTCATTTTACTCTGGGATGGCAGGACTAGAAAGGAGACTGCTGATATCCATTCCAAATGCCACAGTCACAAGTGAAGAGACCAAGGCCCACAAGGGAAGGGACTGGAGGTCACAAAGCAATTAGAGGTCAGGCAGAGAACAGGATCCTCCTCCCTCCTACAGCACACATGTCAGTCACAGTGCCCCCAGTTACAGACATGAGGTGAAGAGCCACAGTTAACATGTGCCCCTCAAGCCCTTTAGAATTATAAATATACCAGAATGGGAGCTCCTCTGGGAGAGGACAGTTTGAAAAAGAACTTTACAGAGCAATGCATTTCAAAAGTATAAAAAAGTACATGCACATGTCCTGCTAGAAACTACACCTGCATACAAATCTAGTTTGTATCTAATTTTAAAAAACATACAAAAGGGGTCGTCTACAAACACAGTTCTGATTTTTCATGAGGCAAAATGATCCGTAACTTGTCTTTCCTGCCATCCCGTGACCGGTGTTTCTAAGACCCTAGGAAGAAGAGAGGAGAAATAATTAGAGAAAAGAAGCCTGCTTGGCATGACCAACTACTTGTTAAATGGAAGGTAGGGAATGATCTGGAATGCCCATGGGAGCAGAGGGGCCTGTGAAGCCCAAGAAGTACATGAAAGGCCAATAGGTGGGTGTTTCCAGAAGGCAGATTCCACTTAAATATGAGGAAGGACTTTTAACTATTAGAAAATCCAAAGATGGCATTTGGGGTCATGAGCTCCGTGTCCCTGGAGGTATGCAAGCAAGAACTGGCAAGGCTGCATGGAGCAGGAGAAGACCTAGGTGGTGGTGATGGGCTTAAAATTCCATGGTTCTTTGTGGCTTCCTTTTGAAAATGATCTGAAATAAACATATTCATACTCCAGAATCATTTCTGTTAAAGTATACAAACACCTATGTGTGTATGCATATATATATACTTAAGAATTAAGTATATATATATATATATATATGGGTGGCTGACAGCATAGTACTGTTACAACCACAGCAAAATTCTTCTGCTTTTCATACACGATGAAACTTGCGTCTTATTTTTCCTGCTCTATTAAAAACCCGTTGGTCAGCCTTGGTGATGGTGCCTGTCTGTGGCCGTTCCTTCCTCTGTTCCTGTGAGAGGATTGTGAGCCTCTGCCCATGGCCTCCCGGGGGAGGAGCAACATCTGTCCTCCAGGGCTGCTGGAGTGGTCCTGTGACTTAGCCCGTGGACTTCTGCAGCTATGACACAAGTCGTACCTGAGCAGAAACAGCCTGTGTGCTGGGCTCGGCCTCTTGCTCATGTCCTTGACCACAGAATGGACACACAGCTCACTGGGGCTGCTTCTCCAGCTGCATCCCCAGACAAGGGAGTGGAGACACAGCCAGTCCACACAGATGTGAGCAAAGGATAAAGGTGATGGCTGTGCAGCAGCAAGCTCTGCAGGTTGTTAGGCAGCAACAGATGGTTAATAAAGGGGTGCATTCAGAGTTCACCTGCAGGGGGCAGATGCTACTCCAGCTCTCATCCAGGGGACAGAGGACTAAGAGCCACTGGGTGGGGGAGAGGCAGATTCTCCTGGAGATGCTCTGCTAAGCAGGCACACACAGTGCTGAGGACAGACGGCAGGGCCTGCAGACAGTAGGGCTGCCCACAGGGAAGAACTGGAAGCAGGCCTGCCTCCCTGCATGCAGGCTTCCGTGGTGCTCTCCCCGGACAGTGTCTGCTCTCTGGCCTTCTCTAGGAAGGTCTGGAGGGAACAGTCCCTTCAGTTTCAGAAACAGAAAAAAAGACTGGCCTTTCCCACCTTATGGACGCCCATCACGTTCACAGGTCCTGTCTCTGCATGACGGCTGGGAAGCCTGGGGTGGTGTGTGTGTGTGGAACATATGAGTCTCTACCTGCTTACTGCATTACATTCCTGCTCATTTTGCTCTCCTTGATTTGCGTATTGTTCTTTTTCATTATAAGCCATCTCAATCTCTTGTGACCTGGTGTGTAAATAGTGAAGAGGACTTAGAACAGGTACGTTACTGCATCACAGGCGGTCCTCCAGAGCTGGCAGGCGGGGCGCCTGGTATCTGCTGGGCTCTGTAACGGTCACCGTGCCATGGGACTGGGCCTCCCCAAGCATGTTGGCTGAATGGCACTGGTACACCCCCTCATCTTCCTTTCTCAGGGGGTTGATCTAGAAATCAAGCAAGCACATTGTATGGTAAATGAGTTAAAAATCAGGCTTTTTACACCCTCCTGTTGTCATTAGCCTCTGTGACCAGCACCTGCGGTCTTGCACGTGCACCTGTAACTATGGACACCTGAGCCCCAGAGCACAGGGCATGCGCATATGTAAACATACACCTGCGCTGGGACAAGGGGATATAAGGGCAGCGGGCAGCGGGCAGCGGGCAGCGTCGCTCTGAGGCAGAAGGGACGAGAGAGCGGAGACAGCCGGAGGAATATTGTGAGAAAGCTAGTCTGTCCCCTGAATCGGCATTAAAGGCCTGTGAAAATCTACTGAAGGCTACAAAATTGTCTTTTTTATCTGCGAGAACTGCCAATGAAACTCCCTGGCCTGGGATGGTTGCAAAATGCACGTTTACATGGTCAGATGTGGCACAGCAAGATCACGTGCTTATTTGGTTCTTTGGGGAGCACTTGTTCCCTCTCGGAGTAAGAAAGTCGACTCCACTCCTGCTCTTGCCTCAGCTGCCGAGCCGCCCGAGTTAGTTCCTTCTCAGCTCCCTCTCTACCGGGGCTCTCAGTTTAATGCTTCCTCTGTACCCCTGTCCTTTGCTGTCCCCTGGTCCTTTCGCTCCAGGAGATAGGGACAGAGCATAAGGAAAAGACTGAAATGTGAAAGAACAGCGGTCTTCTGAGCAAGGACTGGCCCACGCCGCTTCCAGCAGAGGCAGCCTAAAAAGCCACAGACCCTCCTGCATCCGGCCTGTCTCAGTGGAGTGGGGAAGAGTCCCCAAGACCCCAGAGCTGGGGTGAAATGAGAGCACCTCAGACAGCAACCAGTGCTCATGCCATGCATGGCGTGCCCCCCACCAGCCCGCTGCTCTTGCCTCCGGTTTTGGTAACAAGTGCTCAGCTGTGAGCCACTCTACAGACCAAAGGTCCATGCGGTCATCTCATCCTGAACCCCTGCCGATTGGGGGTGAGCAGTGAGCGTCACTACCCGCCGGCAACAGGAGACTCACGGGTAAGTCAGAGACTCCAGTGTGGCAGGGCCCCGGGATGCTGTCAGTCCACAGTCCTCTCTTTACAACCGTGGACACTGCTGCTCAGACAGGCAGTGGCGAGCCCAACATGGAGCCCTGTCTCACCCCTCCGTGGCGTTCTCCACCCTGGCAGACATGCTGCAGGTGGCTCCAGAGAGCTCTGCAGGCACCAATGTGCCATCTTTCCTCTTTATCAGCCACGTGCTAGTGTGTCATTGTCCTGTGGCTGTTGTAGCCAGTTACTACAAACTTAGTAAACTGAAACAATACAAATTCTTTACCTATTCTTGGGGTAAGAAGGCATCCTACTGGGTCTCTGGGCTAAAGGTTAAGAGGTAAGCAGGGCTGCCTTCTTTCCGGAGACCCCAGGGGAAAATCCGTGTGTTGACGTTCCCATTCTGAGGCTGTCTGTGTTCTTTGGCTTGTAGCCCCCCTTTTCCATCTTCAAAGCCAGCAATGGCAGGTCATGTCTTTCTCACATGACAATCTCTCTGGCTGTCCCCTTTCTGCCTCTCTCCCACATTTAAAGAACTCTTGTGATGACACTGGTCCCACCCAAATAATCTAGGATCACATCCTCATTTAAGTTAGCTAATCAACAACTTTAATCCCTTCTTGCCACATAACAGGGATTAGGGCATGAACATCTTTCCAGGCCAGAACTCTGCCATGGCAGATCACTTATGCTTTCAGGGGTTAAAGCCTTTGCCCTGCTTTTCTGAGAAATGGACAAGAACAGCCTTGAAGTGTGTAATGTGTTATAGATATACAAAGGGTGCTTTCTACAGGCCAGTCAGTCCTAGCTATTAATTCTAAACAAATGAGACACTTACCAAAATCCAGGCTGTGGTCTCGTGGTCTGAAGGGCCCCCCCGCACCTGGACAGCTATATTGACATGGTCCCCAGGCAAGTCTTCCAGCACCTGGGTACCCTCAGGAGACTGGGTGACCTACAGAGGACAGAGAAGCCAGCGTGGTTTAGGAAAAACATAGTGGACAAGGATCACCCCACTGACTGCCCTCACTGTCCTCATTCTCCTACTGGCCCAATGTCCTCATTCACATCCAGCACCTCTTATTCCTACCAAAATGACATCAGTAGCTGTTAAAACCTAAATGTATGTATGGACAGCACCCCCTGCTAGATAGCAGGGATGTGGACACCACCAATTCAATATGCTATGGCCCCTGTCAGGGCTGTTAAGGGAACAACGTGCCCTCTGATGCATGCCAGTCTCTCAGAGACTAATCTGCAAGAAGATTCAGATTTGGAATGAGACTGGGTTATCTGCTAGGTCTTTCTAAAACCAGATCCAGTGGTGTAGGCTCTAATTTATTCAAGCTGATCTAGGCTGGAATAACAGCAGAACTTCCTAAGCCAAGGAAGCAAATGATATAAGAAGGATGGTAGCTCCCCCTTCTCTGGGGAGGACTTTGGGGGGCAAAGTTTTGAAGCAAAAATCTGGAGGTAGGGGAGTGGCATATAAGGTATCTTAATTCTCTGGTCCACATATAAGATATACACACCTACACACTTTAAAGAAAAAAGTTATTCCTCTCCCCTCCCCTCTTCCCCCCAGGAGATCTTGGATAGAAATACCTTCCTCCATGTGATGACAGGACTAGGCACAGCCCTCACCTCACAGGACAGATACACTTGTGCACCGGTGACATTGTGAACACTCCGGGGTGGAATGACAACCACAGGAGCTGGCAGAAAAGACAAGGAGCATGACCTTTATTTTACTGTCAGGGTCTAAGCACCGGCCTCTAAAACTCCATGGGCCGAGAGCCTGTTGGGTCAGTGTAACAGGGGAGCAGCTGAAAACCCTCCACACACAAAGAGCAGGTTACTCCTAGGCAAGGAATCATAGAAGAGTCTCCCTTAGCCCTGGATGGATGCCTACATGTTTCCCGGCCCACCGCCTTTGTCCTACAACCAGGCAACTTTCCAATGTCACCCAGCACGCTTGCAGCAGAGCTCCTGTCTGGCCTCACTCCCTCCCAGGGTTCCTTCCAGGCACCCAGATGCCATCTGCTTACAACTCAACAAAATGACAAGAGGCAGGCTCTGGGAGGGGCTGGTGTCACTTCACCAGCAGCGGAGTCTTCTAACAGATGGGCTTTTCTCCTTCCACTTGGAGGGCGTTTCAAAGAATAATGCCATGCAGAGCAGCTGCACTCACCCTGGTGCCCACACCCGCTGCGGTCTGCTCAAGACACCCATTTGCACATCCTAGAAGCACAGATCCACGTGGTGGCCTCCCTCACTCCACACACACCTCCCCAATCCAAAGGGCAAAACTGCTGACGATGGAGCTTTTGAATCAGGGACTTGGCAATGTGGGTCAGTGTGCAGATGGGAGAGAGGTGAGGGAGGGCGTGGGCCCTCGGGATGACCTGGAGAGCTGGCAGGCTTCTGTGCTAGAAATGCTTAGCTGCGACTCCTCGCTTGCCTCCTCTCTGCCTGACATCTGCTTTGCTCACACTGGGACTGAAAAAATCAAGTTCAGCAGCCTCAGCCTTGCCTTCAGGTCCTCCATCCAGTCCTTTGGTGCCCTCAGGGCCCACACTGCCTGCCTTCCCTCTGCAGGGACTGTAAAACCTCCCCCCCCACCCCAAGCTCCAGGGGTGGACAGCTCCCCACCTGGCAGGACCTAAAGGTTATGCAGCTAAGACCAGGACCAGAGGTCTGACCTCTTTTAGCTGCTGAGTCGCACCCTGCCTTGCAGTCTAGGTGCTTCCATCTGGTCTCACCTGCACTGGGCGGCCCGTACTGCCCACCTTGGTATGCAGCCCCATGATGTCTTGGGCAAGGTGCAATGCAGAGGTCCTGTGAGGGAAATGCTTTCTGTTGGGGTGCTGGTGTAGAAGGTGGAGCTAATGCCCCCTGCTCCACAAGGTGGTTCAGCTGGTCTAATCGCAGAATGAGTTGGCAAGTAATGGCTCAAGTTACATGACACACAAGTGGGGGCAGGAGCAGGTCTGGGAGACAGATGACTGCATGAACAAACACACTCATTCTCCGGCCATCAAATAGCAGTCTATGACTCCTGGGGCTTGATCTGGTGTCTCAAGGACAGCCCTGCCGTTCTCCACACAACAGCTCTGGGGAGGTAGAGGGTGCTGTCCACCTGGGTGAGGCTGCCAGAAAAAAATAACAAAGGGCAGGAGACAAAAAGGCTGGAGAAAGAGGGGCAAGAGATGGGGAGACAGGAGCTAGATATGAGACTGGTCTGGTCTTTCAGACAAATGGGAAGTTGATGTTTTCAAGCTAATGCCAAAAACTCCCTGGTAAATAGCCTTAGATGACAGTCTCGAATTGGAAGGGCCCTCTGGCATCCCAACTCTCCCAGATTCCCTGACTGTCTGCAGTGTGCTCATTTAGCTTCTCCTTGTATACCTCCAGTGACAGAGCACTCACTACCTACAGAAGCCAGTCCCTTCCAATCTTATCCCCTTCTGCTAATAAGAAGGTACTTGGCCTCACCTGGAGCTAAGACTTACTTCCTTGTTCCTCCTACTTGTCAATCTCAGGACTGATGAACTCTAGTGGGTTGAATACAGGCATTGCCACCCCACCTGCTGGCTGCCCTCCCCATTCCCAGCCTGCATGACCCATCCTACCTGATTGACCCCCAAGCACCATGCCCTAGACATGTTCCTGAGCATGGCCAAAGTCCCCCCCCCCCCATGAAACGAGGTCCCAGGCGTCTCACATTGCTGGCTGCCCCTCAGCCACCTGCCTGGCTGCCACAAAGAATCACAACATCCTGTGCTACTCCGGCAGAGGCCCCATCTGCAAGGGATGACAAAGAGAATCTAATGTATTCATGTCCTTCGGGAGCCCAAACCAGTCCTCAAATGGCTCGCTGTGGGAACAATCAGAGCCGTGTCTTCTTCCAAAGCCCTCAATGGGCTCCGAAGGGACACTCAATCAGTGTGTTGTATTTTCCTTCATGTGAAGTCATAAATTTTAAATGAGATTTCATCCATCCTTCTCAGGCCTAAATGAATAAACCTGTAAATCACATTTCATCTTTCTCCTCAATTTTCACTCTCCTCTTTCAATAACTGCAATTAAGAAAGAGTGTCTTAGAAATAATGTCTGGGCCACTGATTTTGTGGCAGAAAATACCATTTCTTTTACAAAAGAGTGGCCTGCTTTGGATGATAAAGGGACAATCAAATTCTCATCTATTTAAAAATTTACATACAATACATTTACTCTTCCCGGGTACAGTTCTACATTTGGACAATGCATACAGTTGTGTGATCCCACTGTAACTGAATTCTGTTCTCTCAGAACATTTCTTAAAAGTGCTTTACGATCATTCTTTGTCATAACAGTAGCAATGGTGGTAACGCTGTCCGGGCGGGCACCAGCACTTGCTGTCTGCTTATAGGTTGTGGGAGAATTTTCTAGCAGTCTCACCAGCTGCCAGCTAGGGGAGCTAGCCAGGGTCACCCAGTCTGAATTGGCGTGGGAGACAAGGGCCTGGCTCTGAAACTTGAGTTCTGTTACCCCATTTTGCCTTCTCTCCAGAGGACACCCGCACATACACTACTGCTTTCACCCTCACACCAGCCCCACTTTTATCCCCATTTTGCAGATGAGGAAAGCAAAACTCAGAAAGGTGAAGGGGCCTGGAGGAGCACCCTTAATTCCACACTGATTTCCTTTTAATGGTTATTGATTAACCATTTGTGTACATAACTAATTTCAGGGAGCTGGCCTCCCAGCTCAACACATGCACATGCTTCACTCACTCGACAGCCACCCTCCACTGCCACTGCTCTTACACAGGACCCCACCCCCGTCCCGCCGTCCACCGAAAATCACCCTATTTTTGAGTCTGTGTTATTTTGTTCCCTACTCATTGTTAAACACTTATCTGACTGGCCTCCATTCCAGAATAAGAGCAAGTTCCTTTGAGATTGTTTGTGAGTCCCCAAGAAAATTCCCAGGTTCACCTATTTGTTAAGAGAACTCACAGGACTCAGCATAGGTATGTTCACAGCTATGATTTATTACGTAAAGGAGACAATGCAAATCAGCAAAGGGAAAGGGCTCGGGGGAGATGATCAGGGAAAGCCAAAATTCCAGATCATGACGAGCATTGGTGTGGAGGATTGCACATCGTGTACAGAGTTCAGGCACAGTGAGCTCCCCTTCTCAGCTCTGGGAATGGTGAGGACCCTCCTAAAATCCCAGTTTGCAGACTCCAGGCCAGGGTGCACCTTGCCAGCAGACCTTTCTAAGGAAACAGTCACAGAACTGTTCTTTCCTGCACAATGAAAACCTCCAACATCACCCCCAGGGAAGAGAGTGTGTGCGGATACCACGAGATGGAAGCTGCATCCTCAACACCAGCAGGACATTCCTGGTCCCCAAGGGCTCATTTGAGGGTGGTGCTGGGGTGCTTAATGCCAATAACAACCCCAGAGAGGTGGGATCCAGGTTCAAATACTACCCCTGACAAGCCCCAGGGCTGGCACTTGGATTCAGTTTCTTCTTTAAAATGGGCACAAAATTCATTCTCCTTCCCATCCCCTCTCTGTAGGCTGTTGTGAGGAATGATTACAAGAACCCCTGCAGACCATAAAAGGCTTCCACAGAAGAATCTGAGCACTCAGCAGCTAGGTGACCCCCCAGGTGATCTGCCATAGGTGCTTGCTTGGGACCCTCTCCTGGACTCTGCTCAGCGGGGATATGTGTGGGCCCTGCCTGGAGGCCCCAGAGGCATGGCCTCGCTCTGGCGAGCCTCATAATGTCCTGTTCTGGCAGCCAGAGCTACCACACTCTTGGAAAAGTCAAGGTTTTCCATTCTATCTGCCTTTGACAAAAGAAATGTGGTCTCTAAGATGCAGGGCAGTACCTGGTGAGTCCAGTGTCTGAATGCGCCAGCTTCATCTCTAGCTCTTGCTAAATTCTTGTATGCTTCTGCTTGTGCCAACAACAGCTCTCAGATGGCACAAATGCACTCATCAGGTAACACAGGAAAGTCATCCAGGGGTGCACGGACAGAGGCAACACTGTGGCCGGGCAAAAGGGTACCCAGGGAAATGCCAGTGCTGGAGGTCCCTCGCCAACCACAGAACGTGGGCAAACTGCTAACCATTTCCTCCTTATCTGTAAATGAATGACTGTGGCCGCACATCCTCTGGGGTGAAAGGGGAGACTGGATATCACTGTGTTATTAACCGCGTGGGTTTGTACAAATGAAAAGGGTCGATGTTCTTATTACAGTGTGTGGGGATCTGTCCCCACCCCATCAACTAAAGTGGTCCTTGATGGCCAGAATGCAAGATCTTTCCAAATGCCTCTGAGATTTCTTTGAAGTTAGCGGTGCTAGGGAAAGACGGAATATCAGAAGTCATCCCCCCCAGGGCCCCATCTGCATGTATGAAAAAGCACACAACCAAAGGGTTTAATGATCAATGTGCCGAACAGCCCTGATAATTTATGCTAATAGTCATGTTACAGATGTGGAACGAGAAACAGCTTAATCCGGCTCCCTGCAGCCTGTGCCTCAAATCCCCTCCTGCGGCATGAAAGGCTTTTGAGCACGAGGCCCCCTTTCTTTGTCCCTCTCACAAAGTGGTATTTGCTGCTTCTCCCGGTTACCTGGTAACACATGCCTTGCACAGGCTGAGATTTCTAAGTGGAGCTGGAATTTCAACCGAGGTAAATTTTTTAAGACACAGGATCAAGCTCACAGAAGCTTCGGGGGCTGGGTGCCCCAGTGGGCACTGGCATGGATTCTGTTCCTATTGAATTTAACATTCAAACCCACCCCAACCTGCTGTGTGTAGGATCACAATCCCCTCCCTGTGTAAACAAAAGGTGGGGGGAGAGTACACTGAGCAGCCCAGCCTTTTAAAGTAATGTGATGACAATAATAATGCCACGCCACCTTGTAGTGGAGGAACAGAATCAATAATTTAGTACAGAATGAAGTTTCACCCCTCAGCCTGGCCCCCAAGAATCGCGATGACTCTGTCCTGAACTACCCTGGGGCCTCCTCCCTCTCCGAGCCTAGGTTCATGCTGGGTCTCCCTTTGTCCCCTGCTCAGCCCAGGGATTTTCTTCTGGTCTTTTGGGCTCCTCTCAGATGCTTCCTCTTCTGTGAGGCTACCCCATCTCCCTCAGGAGCCCTCACCCAGCTCTAGACAGAGGCACTAGTAATAGGCCTAGAGGGAAAAACAGGAAGGGGGATCCAGACTGAGAAAGATTGCAGGCTGGCCTGCTGGCAGCCCCATCCTAGCCAGGTTGCCAGTGAGTTAGACATGCATGGCCCCATGTGAAAAGAGCCTGAAAACCCAGTATGGAGCCCCAACTTGACTGGGAACCAGCCAGGTTCCAGGAAATTCCCTTCCGCGCACCTCCATTTTTCTCTCTATTCAATAACTGTGAGACCTGGCTCAGGTAGTCGTAAAAATCGACTAAGATGTATACAAAAGCAGTGGCAACAATAAAGAATCATTCATATAGGAATACAGTGGATCTTCGATAAATGTGCACTGATGACAGAATTACTCTCAATATCAGGCATTTTGGTATTTCAGAGAATGAGAGGAAAGGTCAGAATTTAAGCCTGAAAACTGTCTCCAAATGGCACTTAGGGGCACGTATAAGGATGCTACCCCACAGCTGCACAGTCTAAAAACTGTTTCCGGAGGCCTCATTCCACTGAATCCAGGCTCACTTATATTGGGAGTTGTGCAGGGTGATTTTATTTCCAATATAGAACAACAGCTGCTGCTCCCACTGGTTCAGTTTTTCTTCAGCAGGGATCCCTAGGGGCATTGTTAAAAAGTGCTCCTGCTGTGTCCTCTGAATAAAGGAGGGCTGGAGGGCAGTGCAGAAGGAGGTGCCCCCCTTCCCTGGGAAACCATCCCCCATCCACACCTTCAGGATTCACAGTGACACAAGAAAAGCAGGGCCCACATAAACATTTCAGGACAAAAAGCAACTGGAAAACAGTGCGAGGGTCTGCGGTGGATGGCACAATCACTGGTGGGGAAGGAGGGCTGGATTCTGGGGAGGCGGGATGCCTGTCACGAAAGGGATCATTGAAAGTGGCTTCGGAATGGCCTCCGATTGGCCCTGTGAACATCTTCACTCCCGGGGCATGTGCCTGGGGCGGGCTTCAGTGCCCGTAGATCAGAGTGGAGGGGCTGTCACATTTACTTGTCATTTGGTAATTTTCAATGAATTAGGGGTTTGGGGTTTCCATCTGCCATCTGTCCGCACTCTGGTAACCATAGCAACCGCCACCTGCCTGACTTAACGCTATCAATTCCTGTCCTGAAAGAGCCCTGAACGGGGTGTTGGGGACCTGGGGGTTGGTCTGGTTTTACTGGTCACCCTGGGCAAGTCTCCTGTCCCGCTGTGTCACTGTGTCTTGGTCTCCACTACCTAATAGCAGATCTGTCCTAAATGTCTTCAAGGTGCTCTCTCTCTGCAATAGACACCACTCCAGGGGGCAATCATCTGAGCCCATCAGCACAGGCTGGATTCTGGGGCCCTGGTCAGCATTTCTTCTGTCTCCTGCATGTGGAATGAAAGTGTTACTTGTCTAGAGACAAAGAGAACTGCTGAGGAAAGCAGACTTGTGAAAAAGAAATGGCAGGAAGGAGTAGGAGGAAGGAGACAGGACTAGTGAAATGCCAGGGGCAGAAACAAAGGTTCAAAGAGGAAGGCACCTCAACAGCGCTCTGCAGGAGCTGAGTGGGCCCAGGGGAAGAGACCAGCTCAAGGTCACTCAGGGAACCAGCAGGGGTGCGGGAAGCCTCAGCCAAGTCTTTCCTTCATCGGAGGCCCATCCAGGTTGCAGGGCTGCCCCGGGGCCTCCTCAAGGAGCTAAGCATTGTTTTCCCGGCACCTTCCTGCCCTGTCTCCAACAACCAGCTGGGTCCCCAGGGTATGAGTAAATATACCTTGAATGTTAAGGGGGTGGGGTACGGGACCGGAATGGATATTATTAGACACTTCCCAAGACGTCTTTGTTGACTTAGGCATTTTGGTCTGGACTCGTTCTCCAGGCCCAGGTCAGAATTCCGTTCAAGATACCTGAACCCCAAGCTGAACTCCTTGGTATTCATCAGCCACCAGCTCAAGCACTCTCTGCCCTCACCACCCCCTCCAGGCAGCATACACACCGGGAGTTCTCCAAATCCTAATGGGCCAGCAGGGTGCTTTGCTAGACATCCCTATCCTGCTTTCTGGGTGATTTTTATTTAACTTTAAAAACTTACACACATAGAACAGGGACAATGATAGCACCATAGATGCCTTTGCTGTAAAGTTAATGAAGCTTAAATTTCTAGGTCCCTAGCAATTGATGACTTTCTATTCCTTTACTTAAAGTGGAACACTCCAAATAATATAAACCTTAGCTCCACAAAAGCCAGGTGTGTTTCCTTTTCAGAGCTTAGGTTTCCAGGGGTCTGACCTGTCCTGGATGGGAGCTCCCTCGCGCCCCCAGCAGGGCCCCACCCAGGGTTCTGGCCAGGTTACTCCTGAGTCCTGGTCTGGGACTCCTCTTCCTCCTGCTCTGGCATCTTCATCTCCCCCCACAGCCCTTCCCTCCCCCTTGATTCAAACCACCGGGCCAGGCCCGGTGGTTAAGTGGGGGGGACTTAGACTCAGTGAGAATCATTCCATTCCCCACCTCCCAGCTCGTGGAGGCAAACATGTCAGGTCTACAAATAAATGCACGAGCAAGTACTTAAGTACCGAAAGGAGCAGCAGGCTGACCAAAATATTGAGCAGCTCCGTGGCTGTTGTCTCCATGAGCTTGGTAAGGAAGGAGGCAGGATGTGGCTTCCTGCCCCTGTCTCCCTCACCATGTAGCTAGATGAGAAAAAAACTGCTCCTGAACAGAAAACTGAGGCCTAGGTGGCGCATTCCATTGCTGTACCGGGGAATCTTTTGGCCCACACCCCAGAATTTGGGGTCCCGCTTCCTCCACCCTTCCCAGCACTGTGGGTCCAAGCCGAACTCACCAAATTCGCAGGGGCCATCGTGCGCCTTGTGCAGGTGGCCCAGGTGCGCGCGGAGCGCGTGCCGGGCGCGCAGGCGCAGCGCACAGACGCTGGGGTAGGAGCGGCCGTCGGAGCCGCAGACGGCGCCGCGCTGCGCGCACACGCAGACCCCGGTGCCCTCCGGTGCCGTCCCCGCGGCGCGGCTCGCGCACACCAGCCCGGGGCCACAGCGAGCGCCCGCCCGGCCCCCGCAGCTCGCGCCCTCAGCGCCCAGGCAGCGCGCGCAGCAGCCGCACTCGTCGCGCGCGGCGATCCAGGGCTCCGGGCAGCGCGCGGGCGCCGGGCAGAGCTCCGGCCGGCACTGGCCGCACTCGGGCCGGCGGTCACCGGTGCCGCGAAGCCCGAAGCCCGGGGCCAGCGGCGGCAGCAGGAGAAGCAATAGCGGGAAGAGCAAGGGCGAGCGTGGCATGGTCTGCTCCCGGACGGCAGTGGCGCCTCTGCTTCGCGCTCCGCTAGGAGCGCGCAGCGCAGCCACCCCGCCCGCCCCGCGGCCGCTGATTGGCCGGGTCTGCACCGCGGGGCGCCCGCAGACGGCTGCCGGCCCACAGCCAGCTTGGCGGGGTGGGCTCCCGCAAGCGCTGGGCGACAAGCTGGAGAATGTGCTGAGACCCACACTCTGATGCCCAACGGCCTCTTGAGGAAACAGATCCCGTCAAGACGGGAGCTTGCCCTAAATCGCTGTGGTGGCGAGGATTGCGTGTCCGGTGTCCAGATTCAGGGCTCCAATACTATGCCCTGAATCCTTCCAGACGCCGCACATTCTCTTGTCTTTTGCATTACTAAGTTTTCAAAGTATTATTTCATACAAGGATGATGTGGTTTGAAATTTCAAAGTTTACAAATGGGTGTAAGGATGAAAAGAGGGTTTCTCTTCCACCCTGTATCCCAATCCAAACCAGCCTCAAGAGGTCACTCTTGCCAGGTCCTGTGCACCTTTCTGGGAATATTGCACGCCTGTAAAAGCACGTGTGATTGTATGAACCATCTCCTTAAACATACATACACGCGCTACACATTACAACCCTCTTGATTTTTCATCTGTGGTATTTCCTGTCCCTTGCAAGCTCTCATCCTGCTTCCTGTGTAATTAATGAAGCATAGTTTAATTGGCTGTTCCTCCCCACTCCCCTTAAAACTACTTAGAGTCCTGGTGCATTTCACCTATACAGTGATTTGGATTGTGATGAGATGCTTTCTTTTGAATCGACAATGGGCTTTTAAATTTTGCACAGTTTTAAAGTCCAAAAGTTGTAGTTGTTTAACCAATATTTCCAAGCTTTTGTTACTACAAATAGTGCTCTGCTGAATGTTGTGGTGCACAAGTGTCAACAAATTTGTGGTTTAGTGGGGAGTGTGTGATGGAAACACATAGTGGAACAAGGTCTTGCAGTCAGTTATTTATTTATGTGTCCCCTATGCCTGCTTGGAGCCAGGCTCTGTGGACCCGTGCCTGACCTGGTCCTGGCAGGAGACCCAGACAAGAAACCCAAGGGAATGTTGATGGCTGGACTTTGATGTATAGCCAAGTGAAGACACTGGCTGGAGGGAGAGACTTGCTAAGCAGGTTTTATGGCTGATTTTTCCTGCCTTCACTTCCCCTAGCCTGCATTCATCCTGCGTTGTTTTCTTTGTCTGAACTCCTAGAAAAGAAGATAGCCTCCCGGACTCTGGGAAGACCAATGACAGCTCTCAGATATGTCCATTTTGCTTTTCAAGTCCTTCCTCCCTAGTTTGTGATCTTTCAGCGGATAACCTCACCCAACAAAGAGTTCCTTGCAGAGGCCACCTGATAGCGTGGTCAGAGCACAGCTAGCTCTTCCTGTATAAGCACATAGCATCTGTATGGTTAGGCATTGTGGGGGTGGGTGGCAATGAGGACTAAATATAATGTAGGCATAGTACCAGCAGGGCTGTCAGTCCTTCTTAACAATTGCTTTCAACCAGGAGGCTGCTGTCTTTACCTGGAATGGCCTTTTAAAGTGTTCATATGGGCCTCCCCTGGTGACGCAGCGGTTGAGCGCTGGGCTGCAAAGCTGCGAGCAGCCTCTGAAGTGCCAGTTCGGATCCCTGGCCGCCGGCAAGGGTCCCACATGGCACGACAGAACTCTCCTGTTGCCCGCTGCTCCCCTTCAGCAGTGTATTTCGTCAGTCTGCCTGTTCTGTTCCCCGCTCTGGCTCTGATGAATTCTCTCACCCTCCGTGCTTCTGACTGTACCCAGTGCTTGTATCAATCAATCAATCAATCAATCAATCAATCTTAAAGTGTTCATACTTCTTGCCCCTCTGCGCGCTTCTATGAATCTTTCTTAAGGAAAGATGTGTGAGGATTTCCTCCTAGAATTGGTTACCATAGCAAACAATTGGAAATGACCTGAATGCCCACTAACAAGCAATGACTAAATAAATTGTTATTTATACCTCCAACAATAGAGGATAATGTGGGCACTGAAAATGAGGAAGATGTAGGTAAACTGAAATGCCATTTATAGCAATATGGATGGAGCTAGAAGGGATTATGCTCAGTGAAATAAGGCATAAGGAAAAGAAAAATATCAGATGCTTTCACTTATAGGAGGAATATAGGGGAACCAAATAAGGAATCAGGGGAAAAATAATAACAGTAAAAAAAAATTAACAAGCGACTATAAATCAAAGACATTCTGCAGGGCAGGGGAAGGGAGAGGCATCTAAACAGGGAGGGAAGAGCACAAGAGACTATGGTGATGGTGCACGGATGAATGGGTGGTGGGAATTCTATGGGCACTACCCCTGAGAGGAGAAAGCATATGTTGTACAAAAATAAACAATGATGTAAAATATATATAAATAAATTATATTTAAAAATAAATAAACCTCAAAAAAGATGTTTGTAATGTGTTGTTTAGTGAATAGCAGTTATAAAATGTATGTCTAATTGTAAAGATGTGGTTGCACATACATGCAGAAATTCAAGATTGTTTAACGATATGAAGAAAATAGGAATGTTAAATGAACAAAGCAGAACTTGGAAATGAGATAAACATGCTGCTTCTCAGGAATATTCTTCCTAGTAACTTCAAACTTTTCAAATGGTTATGGCTACCCAAAGAGAGAATGGACTACTGAAGAGGTAGTAAGCTCCCTGTCAGTCTTGGCAAGGAGGTGGGGAGACAATCAAAGCATCAGGTATCAGATGAGCGGGTCTTTAAGTCTCTTAGAGTGAGCCACCTTTCCCATGGTGCAGTAGCTGACTCTGGCTGAACACACATGGTGTGATTAGCACATAAATGGTTTACCTGCTGTTTATGCAAACATTGAGGGAGCAGTAACCAAACAGTGTAATCATTATTAAATTAATGTGCTTAATGCATGGTTGCCTGGTCACATATACAAATGATCCATGTGCCTTTTAAGTGGTAGGCAGGGCATTATGTGAGACTGACTCTTGACAATTAAAACAGAAGAATCCAACACCCAGCTATCATGTCAAGGTAGAGAAAACATCCCATTGCTTTAAAGGTGATTGGCATCCATTTCCTTTTTAAAAATTGCCTGTATGCCCATAACCCAGCGAGCTCTGGTTCCCAGAGAGCGAGTTCACACTATAGACCACACCTGTGGGTTCTGTATGGTTATGGGGACATTTGGGGCTGAATTCTCCCACTGGGGCAGGAGGTTAAGCACCTCCCTTGCCTTGCATGAACTCCCATGGTGTGAAATCGTACCTCCTCTGCATACAGAAGAGGCTGGCTGACACCCCACCTAGAGTGGATCCATACATATGCAGGCGCCGCTGAAGTGGGTGTGAACCCCCCTATCCACACATTCCTTCTGCAACCCATAGGGTGCCCAGCATTCTCCGCCCTCTGGGAGCAACCTGTGCAGAGGACGGGGAGAGGAGCTAAGGTGAGCAGAGGGCTCCCCATGAGCAGACCCTAGACCTGAATCATAAGCCTAGCAGTCCAGTTATGCATAGAAGGCCCTCATCCAGGCCAAGGGCACATGAATGTGGTCTCTGGGCCTCAGACAGACATGGGTTTCTAGAGGGAAGCCCCATGAAAGAGGGTTGGGAGTTTTAGGGGGACAGATATCAATATTAGGAGGGACCATGGCAAGAGGAGAAGCTCTGCAAAGATAGAATTTCAGATGCTAAGCAGGGGTGATAACGCCTCTGATGGCTCCCCTGTTTGGGGACTGGATGACTCCCAATTCACCTCGCTACTTCATATCCTTAATTTGTTGATTTACAGATTCATTCTTCATTTGGCAAGCTTTCAGAGGGCCCCCACCAAGGTGTGCTAGGCTTGTGCAGGGCACCGGGGTGACAGATGAGTCAGCCAGGCGCTGTGTGGCTGACCTGCTTCAAGAAGTGACCTGCTTCACAAGAAGGATGGAAGCAAGTTCAGTGCATTAAACTCTACTACAGAAAGATGAGGAAAGAGTCAATTAGACATTCTGGAAAAGGTTCTTCCTGCACTGAGTTTTCAACAGCCAGTGGGTATTGCCTGGAAAGAGGGCAGAGAGAGGGAGTGCAGGTGGAGGCTCTGTGTGCCAGAGGCATGCAGCCCAGAGCTCCTTTCCCTGGGCACGGTGCTTGAGAAATGGCCTTTGCAGGTTCTGATCTGCTGCGCCTGTCTTCTCTGCGCAGCTCCATCCGGCAATTTGTCCCAGTCTGTCTTCTGGAATAGCAATCTTTTCCCTCATTCTCTGCATCCCATGTGTGATAAGATACGGGCACTAAAATCCTCTCCAGGGAGGACACTGTGCTTAAGGCAGGATCTTGCACTTTACTGCCTGGGAAGGGAACATAAGCTGCGTCCCTACAACATTGAGCCTTAGGGACTAGCAGGCTTCATGGCATGCAGGTGCTTTGTAAATATTTGTGACATGACCGAATGAGTAAGCGGTGGGGGGAGGAGGTAGATGGCACCTGAGAGTTCAATCCAGATGTCCTGTAGGTTGATCCAGAGTTTTATCTATTCCAAGAAGATAAAGTGGGGCCAGGTTGTAAAGGTCACTGAATGCCTAGCGGCGTGTGCATTTATTCTACCAGCAGGGGGAGCCAGACTTGTTTATGACCAAGAGGGAGGGGATGGCACTTTAAGTTTCATTGTGTTTTCAGAGAGAAAAATTTTCTCCAGTCAAGGTCTAGTCAATTGCCTCTGAGGTTATATCCACCTCAGAAATTCATCAGTATTATTTAATGAAGAAATCGAATTAAATCGAGATATATGGGCTCTTTTGTTTCTAAATTTAATAATTAAGCCATATGTCTGTAGAATAAGCCAGCCCTGTGATAAGCTCCCAGCACCTGGGAACCAGCACAGTGGTGGAGACACACAGTTGAATTTCCTTGTGTCATGTTCCCAGAGCTCTGGACCCTGCTAAATACAGGGTCAAATCCAGCAACTCTTCCTAATCTGGGTTCTGGTGTGGCCAGCTGTCCTGATCCTACCGCACTCCCAACTGTAGCCCCATCCCAGGGCTCCTGGAGAAACAGGTCTCCAGGGGAGTGCTAGAGGATTCTGCTCCATTCTGTGTTTTTATCAATAACTTGGATGAACTCAGCAAAAGTATTCAAATGCCCCTGAAGCTCCAAGATGGAAGTCTGTAGATTGGATGGAAGAAGTAATGTTGGAAAAGGCTTACTACCTAGGTTAGAACGACAGTGAGAAATCAAATGTTGAAATGTTCTACAGCTAATTGTCAAGTTCTGTGGTTGGATTGAGCGCTCAAAGGAGGAAGCCTGAGGGAGGGAAAATGAAGTCTCACACACGGGGTTGCCACCAGGTTCAAGAGGGGCCATGTCTGCATCATGGAGTCAGTTAGAAATAGGTCCTTCTTCCAATGACTGACTTTGTTCAGCTTATGCACTTTAGAACAAGCCTCTTAGCTTTCTTCCCACCTTAAGGTGGCGGCCTTACCAATCTCCCCAGAGCAGTTGGTGGCAATTCAATAGTGATTCTTCGTTAATGACATGAGAAGAATTGTACAATTGTGAGTAAAACTACCTTGATAATCCAAGAATTTAACCATTTGAAACTAGGCAGTGGCACCAGGGAGCCCCCCACAGTTGGGCCCTCCTGGAAGAAGTAGCATCTCCATGTGCCTGGAAAGAGAAGAGTTTACATTCTGGGACAGGGACCCAGTTAACTGTGATCTGACTATGTACTCCATGCTGTGTTCAATACCCAGGCACCCTCCTAAGTGTGTGCTAGCTCATTTCCACCTCCACGTCAGCTCGTACATGAAGTAGGCTTATCTCAGATAAAAGCAAGGATCAGAGAAGTTAACACTGTAATTTGCCAAAGTTACACAGCTAGCAAATGGAGGAATTGGCCCCCAAAGTCGCACACTAAGCTGCTGCCCCAGACTGCTTCTCCCATTATATGTGTTAAATGAGCAAATAAAGGCATCTGTCAGCTGAGCTGCCTGTTCACTGCTCCAGTTAGGACTCGATCAGTCCTTATATTACTGCATCTTTCTGGACAAGTTCTACCATCTGGTTCTTGGTCCCACTAGCAAGTGCTTAGCTCTCGGCCCGTTTCATGGTGAGATTCCTAAGAGAGATGACCTGCAGGGCAGTATATCCATCACAGATAACAAATTGATGTAGTTTGTGATTGGCTGCTCTTGGGGCTGGCACCCAGTCTATGTCCAGTAAGCAGTGGTCTGGGGCACACAGTCATATGGTGCCAGGAGATTACTCAGGCCCTTGGCATAGTTCTGTGGGCATGACAGATTCTGAGGCATGGCTAGTCCTGTTAGTCACTTGCCTCCCATAATTCTCAGCTTTCTTATTTTTAAAATCAAGAACTTGGACCATGGTGATCCTTATGGGTTCTTCAGCAATAGCTGCTATGACAAATAAGTCCCTTCCCCCATTGGCTACACATAGTAGGACTTTGTTTCTGGCTCACAGGCCCATGTGTGAGAGGACAGTTGGGGTAGAGGGAAGCTTCTTCCACATGGTAATTTGGAGACCCAAGCTCCTTCCATCTTGTGACCCCACCTCCTTTAGGGCCTTTAAATCCAACCAAGAAAAGGTAGAAAATACACACTTTCTTTTAGGTGTCGTGGCCCAGAAATAACTCACATCACTTCTGTTCACATCCCATCGGTGAGACCTGGTCCAATGCTTACCCTGGAAGCCAGGGAACTGGGGAATTTGGCCTCTGATTGGGAAGACCCTTCCTAGCAACAGTCTCACTTTATGGGAATAGGAGTTCCCTTGGTCAGCCACAAAGGTGGAGTTCTGCCACAAAGGTGATTCTGCCACAAAGGTGGAGTTCAGGTTTGAACTTGTCTCCAGTTCCTCCCTCCAGCAAACAGGTAGCTTTGTTTCCAAGTTGAATCCTGAAGCCAGTGGTCCTGGCTCCCTATTTTATTGCTTTGAGACAGAGTCCTAGTTTATTGCCCATAATAAATTTTGCAACAGCTCGGCAAAGTTCTGGCAGCTCAAGGGGCCAGTGCCCACAGTAGGGCCCAAAAAGAAATAGCAAGAATCCAGAGCGAGGAAACAGGAGGAATTTCCTGCTCTGGCAGCATGAGAAGGGGGAAGAGCCAAAAAATAGCCAGCAGTGTTCTGAAACAAGGAAGAGATTTGCTGATTCTCATTGCTCTAGTAAATATTTGACTGGATGTTTGCCTTTTCTCTGAGCGCTTTGGATACTGAGAAGAGATCTGGGCAGAACATCAGAATAGCAGAGGCTGTCGCAACCAAGAGGCGAGAGAAGTTGAAGAACAAGCTGGAGAAGCACACTGCTCCCCGGCGCTGAGAGCCGAGCCTTCCACCAGCATGCTTCCCGGCAGTGCAGGTAAGTCTTAGAGTCAGGCATAGGTAAGTCTTAGAGCAGCCACAGCCACCACCACATGCTCTTGGCAGCTGTCGTCTTTGGTGTTGGTGGTTAATGGAAACCAGGAGAAAGACAGAGTTTAGTTAATTTGTAGGCAGGCTGATGTGGTGGGAACTGGGGATCGGCTTTTGGGGCATTGAACAGATTCCTGTGAATGTTAAGGTTGGACCCATAATGCAGGGTGGGAAGAGCCCACATGTGGTGTCAGAGGCCTCAGGCTTGAATCCTGATCCTGTGGTTTCTGCCAATCTTAAACCTGTTTCCTCATCTCCTAATCAGGTATAATAAGCCCTATCCTTCCTGGCCATAGCTCTATGAAGATCATACGAGAACAAGAACATGAAAGGACTTTGACATATGTCCAGTCTTGTCCATATGTCAGGAATGAAGAATTCTCACTCAACGATTTAAGCTTAAAATATGTAATCTTAATGATCCTGGAACTTATTACAAAAATAGAACCATCACTTTCTGGGGGCCTAGTGTCTCTGTTTAGATTATTACGGGATGCAATGGAGGATGGGAGAGAGAAAAGGATCACGTGGAGACAGACAGGCATAGTGACAGTCACTTGGAGGAGGAGATCCCAAGAACTCCAGGTGCGGGAGAGAAGGAGGAAGCCTGGGCGCAGAATGGAATAAGGATTGTGACAGGAAAATGACCAGAGGGTGGCTTGAAGGACAGAGCGGGAAAGTCAGCTGGGTGAAAGGACATGGATTAGAAAGGCTGAAAGAATTCGCCTCTTTCTGCCCTCTCTCCAGCGGGCTCCTGGGCTGAGCAATAAAGGCTGAGAAGGAACAGGAGGGAGATGAGACCAGCTGTGGGCTTGTGGGAAGGTCCCTCTGTGTCAGGGTGGAGAGCAGATTGGAGGGGCAATTCTTTTTTTTTTTTTTAAAGATTTATTTATTTATGCATTCAAGAGCTGGGGTAGAGTCCAGAGATGTGGGGGGTGAGAGGATTCACCAGAGACAGAGTAGGGAACAGAAAAGGAAGATATACTGAAGTACACTGCCGAGGGGAGCAGCAGGAGAGTCAGGAGAGGTCTGTTGCGCCATGTGGGTTGCTCCCTGGTCGGCTGGGGATCGAACTCATGCTGCAGAGGCTGTGGATTACTTCATAGTGCAGTGCTCAACCTCTTGTGCCACCAGGGAGGCCCATTTGGAAGTCAATTCTGGAGGCAGGGGGCTACTGTGGATTGTGAAGTCCAGGAGGAGATGGCGGTGGCCTAGGCTAAGGGGTAGCAGTGGGAATGAGACGAATCTGGATTCAGCAGGGATTGGAGAGGTCCAGCTGACTGCATTTGATATGTTTGGGGTGACTCAAAAGGGAAGTACCTGAGGATCTCTGGCTTGAATGAATAGGTCACTGATGGGACCATTGCGGAGATGTAGACCCCTAGAGGAACAGGTTGGCAGGAGTGTTCTGTTGGCACATGTTGACTGGAGAGCCCATGGGACATCCAAGAAGAGGTGACCAGGAGGCAAGCAATTGCCATCTGGCCTCAGATGATAGCTCTGCGCCAGAAGCAGAGAATTCAGCCCACCCTGTTGTGCAGTTGTGCCCTCTGGGACCCTGACATTCTTTTGAAATCATTGTCATGCCCACCACAGGGCTCCACGCACTCCTCCCAGGAGCTCCTCTCCATCATGGTCATCTCCCTGAACACGGGCCAGCTTGTCAGGGCCCTTCTCATAAGACAGGGTTCAGGCCTGAGCATGTGGTTCAGATTTGTCTGACCATGAAGAGATGGGTCACTGACTCTCTGAGGGCCCCAGATATGGAAGCTTTATCAATGTCTTAATGTGATTTTAGCATGTAACAGTACAAATTCCCGTTTAGGACATGTAAGAAGTGGTGCTATGCAGCGCTGCTGTGCTCTCACTGGGCAACTCAGGCATCTGGTTTTCTCATCTGTGAAGTGGAGCTGACAACCTATGCTGTAGGGTTGTGCAGGATTAAGTGGGAGAGTAGCTGTAAGCACTTTAGTCCCATGTCCAGCAGAGGGTAAATATTCAATAAGCCATGGCTATTGTTATGGTTATTTTATCTTATTTATTTTTTAAAAGATTTATTTATTTATGCATACAAGAACTGGGGTACAGGTTAGAGGTGTGGGGGGTGAGAGGATTCACCAGAGACAGAGTGGGGAACAGAACAGGCATTGACCGAAATACACTGCTGAGGGGAGCAGAGGGCGAGACAGGACAGGTCTGCTGTGCCATGTGGGTAGCTCCCTGGCTGGGGATTGAACTCATGCTGCAGTGGCTGCAGATAGCTTCATAGGTTGAGTCTCAACCCCTTGCACCATCAGGGAGGCCCTTATGGTTATTTTATTAAGTGAAAAGGGATTGTTGCTTTGTTTTAAGAATGGTAGGGAGTAGAAAAACGGGTGCTTATCTTTTCTTCCAGCACTAGTTTTTCATGGACTTTCTCTCTTAACTTTTCAGACACATGTGAAAATACCCACATCCATACTCTCTAAGGAGGTGTCCACCTGGAGCTGTCCATTCCTCACTGTTCTCAAAGCTCAAAATGGAAGGGTAAGGTCAAGGCAAAAGAGAATAAACAGAAATCTGGACATGCAGATGAAGAAATAGAGAGAAAATGGGAGAAATATAGGCCAGACAGGAAGGCCAATTAATACCTCACCTCTCACCCTCAAGC
Organism: Talpa occidentalis; assembly: GCF_014898055.3. Taxonomy (NCBI): domain Eukaryota; kingdom Metazoa; phylum Chordata; class Mammalia; order Eulipotyphla; family Talpidae; genus Talpa; species Talpa occidentalis. The sequence continues at coordinate 53,005,890 of NW_023605083.1, forward strand.
TCAAAGTTAGTACCTATGTTGGAGTCCTCTGGACAAGGGACAGCCTCTCTGTGAACCTCGCCTTGCTGTGATCCAGCAAGACCTTGGGAGTGAGAATGTTTCATAAACTGTAAAGCACTGTTCTTTACCTCAGTGACCATAACTTGGCCAGGGGACCATCCCTCAGCATCTCTGCCCTGATGGACAGTGCAGTTCCCAACCTGGATGAACTGATTCTGTCTCTCTAGACAGTTAATAGCACCCAGGGTGTTGACCCAGAGGGTCTGTGTCCTTCGTACAGTGGTGCCTGTGTCTCTTAAGAGTTCCAAAGTGTGGCTAAGTCCCAAGCAGTCCAACCCTCTCAGTTCACAGATCACCAGACTGAGACCCACACTCCCCCACATCTGGGGAGCTGTGGCATTAAGCAGCTGGGCTGAGTGAAGTGTGAGGGTTGATAAGGCCTGGGGAAGACAAAGTCCATGGTCTGTAGTCCAGATAACTCCTGTTCTGTCCCAACAATGGGTCAGGAACCAGCTGATACATCCTAACCTCTAGTTATAGAGCCCATGTCTCAAGGCTGATTTCCTGGGAAGTTAATTAGTGAAGCTTACATCTCAAGGACACTCTTTTGCATGGGACTCTTCCAAAGCTCTGGGAGGCCGGGAGAGAACTTAGTTGTTCTCATGATCATGTTTTCCATAAGGTATGAAAAAATAAGATTTCTTTTGGTAGTTATTTGAAAAGGATATCCAAATTATATAAGTTCTGGACCTCATAGAACCTGAATCTGTCCTTGACTGTGTCTTCAAGAAAGGAAGGAATTAGATCCAATTAGCAGGGCAGTTCCACGGATAAGCAGGCTGGAGAAAGAAATATGGAAGGCGATTAATCCATTTCAGGGAGTCACATCACAGATGAGAGGCCCTGGCTCTGAGAAAGCAGAGTTTAAAAAGATCATATGATCTTAGTGGCCCACAAGCCAGACTCCTGATAGTGACACTCAAAGCTGAAAAGTCAATGACTGCTGCAGTGGCTGATGATGTGAATGTGTTTTTTGTCTTTTTTTTTTCAGAACCAGACCACTAAATGGCACCTGTGCCAGCTTGGTGGACATGGAACTTTTCCTCCATTACTCCCTTATTCCATCAGTAAGTAGAGGCAGGGGAGGGCCTAGGAGGGGAGAGAAGGGGGGCTGGGGTGCTTCTATATGCAGGCTCCCAGAGGGGCCTGAATAAGCCGGGGGAAAAATATCAACTGAGTACCCTTCCAAGGCTCAACTTGTTTTCTTATATCATGTACCATAAAACCCAGGCAGAAGAGTTAGGGACTGGATTTTAGGAGAATGAAAAAGGCTTTTCTGACAAAGCAGTGATGGAGCTGCTTTGTCTGGTAGAAGATGAAATAAAGAGCATTTCAGACAGAGCAGAGAGCACACGCAATGTCTTTGTGGAGAGAGGGAGAAAGAAGGAAATGAGAAGGTCATCTGTAGCTGGAGTGGGGATTTGAGGTGGGGGTGCTAGTGAGATGGAGCAGGACCAGACCAGGCAGAGTCCTATAGGGCTCTGTGTGAAGTTTTGTCTTCATGTTTAGTACAGTGGGGTAATTGGTGTCTCCAGCATGAAGGTGATATGATCAAATTTGGTTTGAAACTTTCACTCTAGTTGCTATGTGGAGATCAGGTTGGAGGCGGGCAATAAAGGAGGTCCAATTAGGAGATGGTTGTGGGGGTCTTTAGTTCACCGTACATTATGGTGGTCAACTCAAGATGTACAGGAGATGAAAACAGTAGGATTTGGCAATATGTTGGTTAGAGGTTATGGAGAGGGAGAATTTGAGGTTGACTTCTTCAGTTACTCATTTGCATAGCTGGAAGGATGATGGTATCTGCTAGTCACGAGTTAAGGAAAGTTAGAAGAAAGCCAGGGAAGAAAATCATGAGTCCCAATTAAGACATGCTGAATTTTTTTTAAAGATTTATTTATGCATATGAGAACTGGGGTACAGGCCAGAGGTGTGGGGGTGAGAGGATTCACCAGAGACAGAGTGGGGAGCAGAACAGGCAGACTGACTGAAATACACTGCTGAGGGGAGCAGTGAGCGAGACAGGAGAGGTCTGCTGCACCTAGTGGGTTGCTCCCTGGCCAGGGATCGAACTCGTGTTGCAGTGGCTGCGGACAGATTCATAGGTTGAGTCTTAACCCCTTGCACCACCAGGGAAGCCCCAAGACATGCTGAATTTAAGGAAACTTCAAAACATCAAAAAGAAATGCCAACTCTGTAGTTGGATGAACAGCTTCAGGCTCATGGTCTGGGCTGGAGATTCAAGTTTGTGAATCTTCTGTGGATTGATCATTGAAAGCTTGGGCATGGATGAGGTCACTGAGGAAGAGAAGACCTGGAATCAGAAGAATGGGCCTTGAGCTGAACTATGAGGAACTCCAAAACTACTGCTTGCATAAAGAAAGATCCAGCAAAGGAGACCCAGAAGGAATGGAGGAAAACCAGAAAATCATGATTGATGGAAGTCTAAAAGAAGATGCCTACAGGTTTCTAAGAAAAGGAAGTGGTCACCACCATGGAATCTTGCTGAAAGATGAAACCAGATTTGAGCTGAAAGTTGATAGGGTGGAGCAGCAAGTAATTAGCAACAAGAACTGTTTCCGTGTAGTAATGGGGTAGAAGCCGGGGTAGGAATTTGAAGAGCAAGTGAGAGATAAGGAAATGGAGACAGCAAGTATAGTTTCAAGCAAGTTGAGACTGAACCTGCAGGGAAAAACAAAGAAGAAATTGTAACCTGAGAAGTAAGGAAACTTAGGTTCAGAGAAGTTAAGTCTCCCTCCTGTTCAGTATGGGGGAGAAACTAGATTTGAACCCATGTCTGTTGCGGTAACATAAAAGAAAGTTCAATATAGAACATTCTGGAAGATGAAGGGTGAGTTCAGCTAGCTCCCTGACTTTAGTGTTTGGTGAGTCATAGACATTCTGAGTCCTCTGCTCACCTGTGCGTTAGCTTCCAGTGTGGGCACTGAGACCACATTAAGGATGTTTATTCCCACTGACGTTCTCATCTTCTTTCTTAATAGGTCTTCATCATCTTGGTCTTGTCCTTTCTCCAAAAACGAGAGTGCCATAGACAGAGAGATGATACTTCTCACTTCCTGGGGAGCCACTTTGGAATCATCATGTGAGTTGAGCAAAGGTCAATCACAACAGTTTGGGGTACCTTGGGTTTGGGGCCAACATCAAGTATAAGACCAGGATAACTCCCAGTTACCTCCCTTTATGCCTCTACCTTACAATGAACAACCTGCCTCTCCTTGCCTCAACCAAATCTCAGACAGTTCTGAATTGGCTTCCAAGCCACTGCACCCTCACCTCATCACCAGGGCTGTACGGATGTTCTTAAAACATCTCAAACTCTGGGAAAGGACTTCACATACTCAGCACTATGGCTACCTCAGGAAGCAGGAGGAAGAGAGTTTCCTGTTTCCAGTGACAGACTGCCATCTTGTTGGGATGGGGCCATAGTGCCCCAGGACAGGCCACTGGGCCAGGGAACTTTCAGAGTCTTTCTGTCTCTGCCATTCTTAGTCACTCTACCCTTACTGCATTTTTCCTTGTGTTCTAATTGTTTATCTCTATGTCCTCACCAGAGGGCAATAACATAAAATAAATCAACATTAACAATCAAATAAAGCAGTTAATATTGATATTTAGTGCACTCTGACCCAAGCACTGAACCATTTGCTTTGGGTGAGCCTCTTGTGAACCTAGCATGGAGGAGGTTATTATTCTCATGTCATGGAAGAGCAAACTCAGACTCCAAGAGGTTAGGAGACTTGCCTAAGACCACACGGCTAACACGTGGCAAGAGCTTTAACCCAAGCATGTTTCATTTTTGCTGTGATTCCCTCAGTGTCATAATCTAGGCAGGCTCAAACGTGTGGATATTCTGAGGACTCAGCCTTGGGCTCTGGAGAGAAAGAGGAAGCTTGGATGTCAGGATTGAGGCAGAGGGTAACCTGGGCTTCAGGGGACAGAAGTCCAGCTGCTTATCCAAGCACCCCACATACCAGCTCAGAGTAACTGCTGGGCTCATTTTGGAGACGCCCCCTGGAGCCATCAGCCCTTCCCAAGCTGCCAGGTCAAAACCTCATTGCTTGAGGCATAGAGAAAGCAGAGAAAGATGGAGGCAGGTAGATAAAGAAGATCATCCACATCAGCTCCAGGAGTTTCTCAAGGAGGGCCTGTCAATTGCCAAGTGCAATTGGGACTCTGATCTGGACAGAGTTCTTTTGGTTAGAAAAACAAATATCCATATAAGTTTATTTACATAAAAGAATAAGAAAGGATTTTTTTTTTTAAGTTACTGAGGTTTCACAGAAAGTGGCATGGCTGATCCTGGAATGGGAGCTCTTGAGATGGACATCTCTAGAAGACTTTCTTTCTCTCTTTTTCTCTGTGACACCAGGGGTCCCTCAGGGATTCTCCTCTCTGCCATCTGACTTTATCATCAGACTTAGGCTCTCTCTGCTTTCCTAAAACCTCAGCTGCCTCTAGCACTGGCTGTGATCCCAACTTGGCACAACTTTCCAATACATAATTTTGACAGCTAGCTGGCTCATGTCTCAGTGTCACAAATCCAAAATGCAAGACTAGTCATCTGATAAGTTCATCCAAAGTCAGCAGGTCCCCTAGAATCCAGTCAGCTGAGGCTAGGAAGGCAGAATCCCATGGAACCAGCACAGCTAATGACATCCAGGCCTTCACCGGGTTATGGGAAAGAAGATCTCTCATAGATGGCAGCTGATGCGGGGTAGGCTCCCCCAAAGTGGCTGGAGCAGACCCCTTGTTTTGGTCTCTAGAGCCGTATTGCCTGTGTCTCAGCCCATTTTGCTGTTGTCATGGCTACTGCTGTCCTTGCTTGTGTCCCCTGAGGCTTGGAGCTCTTCAAGGACTCCTCAGTCTGGTAGCCTGAATCTGTGCCTAGCCCCAGATTTGGAACAGTGAACCTCGGGAAATATCAGTTGAAATGAATATTTCACTACCCAGTAATCCCTCCTCACGGTGGGGTCAGCACTATGGAGATGAACTTGGGAATGAGTCACCTTCATGAGTTGTTTTTTCTTGTTCACAGACCTCTGGACTTCGTGGGCACCTTTAGTAACCGATGGTCCTATGGAATTGCCTTTGGGGCCACAGCCAATAAGGTCATGTTCTTATTCTCAGAAGGCTACCAGCCCCTGCAGTTCCCACAGTGGGCCAAAGGTACATGGGAGGTAGCTGCTGGGAGTTCCATCATGGAAAATTCTTGCTCTTAGAAACCACATAGCAGGGGTACACTGGGATTAGAGTTAGGGTTCACTGCTTTTTGAACTGTCAGTGTTCTTCCCAGATTGGTATTTGCCCAAGGTGAATGTCTAGCTCACAAAATTTCAAAGTTTGTGGGGCCCTTTTCCCACTTAGATTCAGAGGTCCTTTATACACAGTAGAACAAAGACTCAGAAAGTAGGTTCACCATCATCTATCCTGAAATCTTGCCTTAGTTATAACCATGGCTGTCTTTGTAATATCAAGAAACCCTAGGATACTTCTTCCAGGACCAATGCTTAATTCTTTGGTGATTGGTCTGAGGCCTCTTTTCTCCCCAGGCTTCATGTTCTCTCAGAAGAAACAACTCTAATGTACAGCAATTCTCAAACCTCACTAATACAGCACTAATACAGCAATTCTCAAACTTCTCTGTCCAGCCCAGATCTCTCTTAGGGGCTCAAGCCTATATAATCAAATGTCTGCAAAGTAGTTTTTAGGGAAATGCAAGTCAAAACCAAAATGATCACCACTATACACCTCTTAGAAGTATACAATTTGATGTTTTGATAAATTTTTATATTTATAAAATCAACACAATCAAGATAATCCCAGAAGTTAACTTGCTCCCTCTTGCAATCTGTTCTTCTCATCCCTATGAATTATATAAATGGAATTATCATTGTTCTTTTAGGAAATCTGGTTTCTCTCATACAGCAATTATTTTGAGATTCAAACATGTTTAGCGTGTATCAGAAACTCATTCATTTTTCATTGCTGAGTACTATTCCACCATATGGATCTACCACAATTTACTTATCCATTTACCTGTCAATAGACATTTGATTTATTTCTAGCTTTTGGTTATTATAAATAAAGGTGCTGTGAACATTACAAATCTTGATAATATGTACTTACATTTTCTTTTTTCTTGGTTGAAAACCTGTGAGTGCAATAACTGAATCATGTTGTAGACCGTGTAATAGATATTACTTTTAAACAATGTGTCAGACTTTTCCAAAGTCATTGTTCCATTTTAGACTACCATCATCAGTGTATGAGAGCTACAGTTTCTCTGTCCTTGACAACACATGATTAGGGTTTTGATCTTTAGCCATTCTAAGAGGTATATAGTGATATTTCATTGTGGTTTATTTTGCATGTTTATAATACAAATTTTGCATTGTGATTACATTTTTATAATGTTGAACATATCTCCATGAGCTTACTTACTATTCCTATGCCATTTTTGGTAAAATGTCTGTTCAAACTACATACCTACTTCAAAAGTGTGGGTTTCTTTGTTGTTTTCATATTAAGTTGTAAGAGTCTTTATATGAACTATATGTAAGCTTTTTTATCAGCTCTATAAACTATAAAATTTTATCCTAATTTTCATTCCATCAACAGTTTCTTTTAAAGAGCTGACATTTAAAACTTCGATAAAATCAATTTATTTTCTCTTTTATGTATCATGCTTGTGCAATGTAAGAAATCTGACTAATTTAAGGTCATGTAGATTTTCTACTGTTTTTTCCTGAAAGCTTGGATAGCCTTTAGATCTATGATACATTTTAAGTTAATTTCTTTGCATACAGAGTGAAGTTCCTTTTTTTTTTTTTTTAACCTTTGGATATCCATTTGTTCCAGCACTATTTGTTACAAAAACCTGTCCTTTGCCCACTAAATTGCCTTTTGCACCTTTGTCTAAATCAATTGGCCACATGTGTGCAGGTCTGTTTCTGAACTGTATTTGGTTCCATTGATCTATAATGTGCAAAGGTTTCAATTTCCGGGTCAACTCTCTTTTTTTTGTCACATTCATCTTAGTGGGTAAAAAGTGGCATCTAATGGCTGTCTTGATTTGAGTTTCCCTAAAGACTAATGATGTTGAGCCCCTGGCTGAGCCAGAATCATTTCTTACTTGACATTACTAGAGTTGCCTCTTCTGTTTTCCCAAAGTGATTGCATTTATGTAGCCTAATTATGTCCTCATGTTTCTGAGTTCGCTTCTTCCCTCCACTTCTATCTGGACCTATTACCCCCCAGCTCCTAGAGTTCCTACTCTTGTCATTTTAACTGCCTGCAGCTAAAATCCTGTTTGGATTTTAACTGCCTGCAGCTTCTACTCTGTGCGGGGGGTGCTGGCCCTGGGGGCACTGAGATATTTAGTAAAGTGAGTTCACATTTCCCCCAAGCCCCAGCATCTTAGGTCCTTACTAAAGTCGCTTATTCTCCCCTAAGAGTCAGGCTGTTAGCACCTTGTCCAGTTTCAGTTATTATTTTGGCTTCAATTCCATGGACAGTTCTGGGTTCTTCTGATCTCAAGCCTTCAGACTTGTTGATTATCCCCCTCTGCTTCAAATGGGCCTTGTCACCCAAATTCATTGTAGATGTTGGGTTATTGCTCTTACCATTTTAGTTGCTTTATGTGCTTTTAAGGCAGGGGGAAATGCAGGTAAATTTAAAAGTGATGTTCTTGGTGCTTCCATCCTCACAGCAACTATTCCTTTTCCACTGTCCTTTCCTGTCAATTCTCTACCACACAAATACTAACCAACCCTAGTTAGCTATCTCCTTTCAGTGAAGCATGTTCTTTTTTATATTGCATGGCCTTGCTGAAAGTCACCACCTCCAGGAAGTCTTCCCTCATACCCAGACACCTGATGAGATCTGGCTTCCTCTTCTTGTCCCTAAATTAGGTCAAATATGGCTGTACATATCACACCATTTACTTTCCTACCTGCCTTCCTTATTGAAATGCAAGCATCTCAAAGCAAGAAACTTGTTCATTCCCTTTGTGTCTTTAGTGTCTAGTCCAGGACCCAGCTTAATGCAGACACGTTGTAAAGGTCACCTTGCATGATTTGACATACTGGATCCTGTTAGGCCATCTCGGAGCCAGTCAGTAGCAGAATAAACAGTATCATTGCCTTATATTTAAAATACATGATAATTGGAAAGAGTTTTTGGCACATAGCACATCACTACTTTTTTGTGTTGGTATGGTGGTATACGGGTAGTGCTTGATCTCAGTGATTATGCAATCTTTATGCTGATAAAAGGCAGGCACCAAGTCCTTTTCATTTTAATAGTTAGCAAGTGTCTGGCATGCAGGGTGCACCAGGAAGGGTCTGTTGCATAAATGAATGAAAGACATTTTTGTCTCCTTCCTTGTGCTGAGCTGGTGCTTCATTTCTTTGGGTCCTGAGATCATGCCTGCAAGTCAGCCTGAAGCTCAGTGCTCCTTGGGACTCCCTGAGCCCATGAGAAGAACTCACAGCATCTCTGACCCTGTCTCTCCCAGCCTTTGTACTGCTCATCGGAGGTATCGAAGTGGGTCTGTCCCATTTTCCCTTTTTTGCCTGCCTCTCTTCAGAGTTCCGGCTGGTCAGCTCCATCCTCGGCTTCAGCTACTCTCTGATATGGTAAGATGGACTTTGCCTGCCTGGCTGTCCTCCTGTGACTTCTTTGACTGGACAAAGGCCAGGGCCGAGAGCTCTCCTTGGAGGGCACCTCTATCTAGGACTGATGTCCAGGGCAGGGTGGTCCAAGCTTACCGTCTTTGGGACTGCACTTGAGGCCAGCTCAGCCTTCTGTCTACTTCACATGAGCCTGCTCCTGATTAGAAGTCAGGGTGTGGAGAAATTCATTTCTGTAAACCACTTGGGGGCCGAGGACAAAGTCCTTGCACCTCAATTTGGAATTCATGTCCTTCACAGTCTGGCCTCTTCCTGACTCTCTGCTCCTTACAGTCTCCAGCACACACCCCTAGTCATATAAGACAGATTGATTCAGCAAACATGCAGTTACATCCCCACTATGAGAAGGAAATATTCTGGAAAATGAGATAGAGCCCCATGGTCATGTGTTCTGACCTCTTTGTAATCTGCTGTTCCCCATGTGGACTGGCTTCCCCCACTTGGTCTGGTGCGAGATGTGCACATGCTCATCCTTCATGTATCGTCACTGCCGAGGCAGGGGCCGTGACCTTCCTGCTGAACTCTCTGTCCTTCGGCTGGCCCTGGGGAATATTTGCTGAATGAATAATCCCATCAACAATTCTACACTCCAGCCTTGAGGCTCATTTCCTGGGCTGTAGAGCATGCTCCTTACTGGGTTGGCTTCTCCTCTACAGAATTATTTGCAGGCAGGTCTCCTCTGGCCCATGTATAGGCAACTGAAGGGGCTCACAAGCAACTGACACATCACTGACTAAAATTCCAAATTTTGCAAGTGACGTGATTTTAAAACATTAAAAGAGAGGGAGTCAGGTTTTGATTGAATGGAGATGGGGTAATCGCTTGGCCTCTGACAGATGTTTGACAAGGGGAGGAAAGGATGGTGATGAGAATTGCTCAGCAGCTTCAGGGCCATGGGGGTACAACCCAGCTGGAACGTGGCCAGGGATGTATGTCCAGCAGGGCTAAAGCCCCAGGCATTCCTCGGGGCAGTGTTGACAAATGAGACTGTCTTGGGATAAAGAGCAAAGATGCTGGAGTCAGGAGACCTGGGTCTTGGTCCTGGCTCTGAGTGTGACTCTGGACAATTCCCTTCTCCTCTCTGGACTTCCATCTCCTGACATGAGCGACAGGGGAGGTAGGATGAGGTCTCCAAGGGTGTTCTTGCTCTGCCGATGTGGATTCTGGAATTATGCGCACATGAGGGCTTATTAAAGGAATGTCGTATTCACCTATTTGGTGCCTGAAATGAGTGGGGTGTACACAGAGGCCTGGGAACTATCCCCACCCCCCACCCCACCAGGAAGGGTGGGGAGGGGAAGCTAACTCCCAGGCTAGTGGGATCTGAATCTGGGTTATTTTCACAGGTTGGGGTCTAGGAGGGAGCCCAGTGCCCTAAGCCTTGTTTCTTTTGTGCAGGTTTGTTGTCACCATCCTTCACATTACACAGTGTCCCCATGGGCAGGTGAGTCCCTATTGGGCTGTGTTTAGGGTATTCAGTTCTATCACCTGGCCAAATTTCTGTGTGACCTTGGACAAGTCTCTGCCACTCTCTGGGCCTCAGCTTCCTCATGTGTACACAAGGGAAGCTGTATAACATGTTCATTCACAAAGTGATGTTTTCGCTGTCAATGCTGACGCAACCCCTCAAGGTAGGGGCACTCAGCATTTTACATTTTACAGGTGAGGAAACTGAGACCCAAATGTGTTAATAAATCTTAAGAAGTAGCAGATTTGGGTGTTGAGACCAGATATGGCTGACTCCAATGCTTATTTCTTTCTACTTCTCTATGCATTGTCATTCTTGGAATTGTATCCCAGTACCCCAGGAAAAAGAACAAGATGAAAGAGGGGTGACACATTTTGTACCTAGGAATGTTACTAGGTAGATGGGGGAACACAAGGAGGCCACCCCAACTAGTAGCCCACAGATGGGCTACTAAGTTCAGTAACTGTGGAGGATTAAATGGTGTGATAAGGAGAGTGTAGGGGGCCGATTGGAAAGTGAGGGTTGGAGGTTGGCCTTCTCTCCACAGTGCTGTGCTAGGGTGGAGAGCATTCTGAAGGACCTCTGCCCCCACAGATGCCCTTCTTCTGACTGCTCTGCTCATGGGATTGAGAGTTCAGATCACAAGTATTTTTTTTTTTTGTAGCCTTGGACAATTTCATTTCCAAAGATTCCTTTGAAATTGGAAATGCTGATGGTTAGGTGAGGGAGAAGGCAGGGCTTGAGAAGACAATGTTAAGAACAGCCATGTGCTGAGTGTTTTTCTAAGCTCCATGCCCCAAATGAGCTTCCAAATCCTCAAGGCACTTTGCAGACAGTGTGTTAGCATCATCCCCCGTGAGGCTCAGGGACCTACCTGACTTACTAGTGAAAAATCCTGGGGTGTGGAATCCAGACCAGGGTCATCATAAAGATTTGCTGTCATGTTTTCAGACATATTCATGGAACCACTATTTATAAAAATGAAATATTGGAAAGAGTCTAAAATGTCAAGTAAATTGGTAGAGTTTAAATGAAGTTTGGTTCTTTAAATTATGTACTATTATGCGGGAATGGAACAGATGTTTGCAAATAATTTGTAACCAGGTTGGGAAATATTCTGATGTGTGCAGACCTGTATATCTGGCTCAGTCTCAGTTTATAATATCTGTGGATACAGACACAGACAAAAGGCAATGAAATATTTAGTGGTTACATCTACTCTGTTAGCACACATTAGAGAGGCGGATGAAGGGGAGAGGTGCACCCTCTGAAACTCAGCATATCTTTATCCTGCACCCTAACTTCACAACATCAACGCTGATGTCCTTTCAGGGGAAATGTAATGAAACATGAAACCAACTAGTAAGTAATGAAAACTAAAGGACAGTATTATTTCCACTTCTTTGCTTTCAGCCCACTTTTTTTCTTCTCATCAAAATGGAACTAAAACAGAAAAACTGTAGGTGCCATCTTGAGAGGTTCCTCACAGCAGCTCATGCTGCCCCCAACATGGTGGCACTTGTGGGCCTTCCTTCTGTCTTCCCTCTGTTTCATGCTCTCTCCCTCTTTCCTTTCTCCATACCTCCTCATCTTCTCTCTTTTGCTCTCCCCTTACCTTCTTCCCTCTCGCCTTTTTTTTTTAAGATTTATTTATACAAGAACTGGGGTACAGGTCAGAGGCACAGGAGGGTGAGAGAATTCACCAGAGACAGAGCAGGGAACAGAACAGGCAGAAGGACCGAAAACACTGCTGAGGGGAGCAGCAGGCAAGACAGGAGAGGTCTGCCGTGCCATGTGGGAATCTTCCTGGCTGGCCAGAAATCGAACTCGCACTGCAGAGGCTACGGACAGCTTCACAACGCTTCGCTCAACTGCCTGCTCCATCGGGGAGGCCCCCTCTTTCCTTTCATCCCTCCCTCCCTCTCTCTCTTTCTCTCTTGGGGGTATTTTCCAAAGGGAGCATTTAATATCTCATGACAAAAAGAAGCATGAAAGTCCTTTGTATCAAATACAATGGGAGTGATGAGAATCAAATTCAGGGCTTCAGAATTCCAAGTTCACTACTCATTCCAATGATGTGGCACCAGGGAAGAAGGGATTGACTAATGGCCTCCAAACTCAGAGCAGACCTCAATAGGAGCAGAGAAGGCAGATTCCTGTCCCCAGCTTCACTAGGACCCGTCCCTGCCCTGCCTAGAGTCCATACCCTGTGCTCTGCTTCTGTTGCAGTTTGTGGGCAGGTATGAGGCGGTTGTGTTCTACTGGCCCTCACTGCTGTGCCTGACCTTCCTACTGGCCCGCTTCATGCACATGTTTGTCAAGTCTCTGAGGGTCTACCTGGGCTGGGAGCTCTGGAGGGTGAGTACTAAGCCTGTGTGTATCCTGAAAGGTTATTCTGCACAGCAGCTCTGCAAGGTAGGTATTATCATTAGTTCTTCCACTCTTTACTAGGAAACATGGACCCAGAGAAGTGAGTTGTGTTGCCCAAAGTCCTATAGCTAGTCTGTAGCATAAACAAAATGAGAACCCAGCCAGTTTCATTGTTGAGGCTCTCTCTTAACCATTATTTTTCTTCTCCTAATTCCTCCATGTTTAAAGTTAGGTTGTTCATTTGAGACTGTCATTCTTCCTCCTTCCCATTTTTTCTATGCTTATCAACATTGATTTACAGCTCTGTATATGTTTTAGAGGTGTAGCATCATACTCCTACAATGTCAGTTATCAAGCCACTGCCACCAGAACCCCAATACTCATCCGCCACAGTCCAATGAAGTATCTCCTCTCTTTGGTCTCAAACCTTTACTCTCCCCCTCTGGTAGCCTCAGTTCTATAGTCAAATTGTTAGGGTTTAGTGCATCTAGGGATGCATATATACCTTGGGGGTAGATACCTAGGAGAGAGACTGCTTTGATATGGGCCATTTTGATATGGGCCATTTCAATCTCCTTAAATTTGTAAACATTTGTTTTATAGTGTATCATATTATTTGTCCTGAAGAATGTTCCATATGCTCTTGGGAAGAATATGTATTTTGCTGTTGGATATAATGTTTTATATGTGTCTATTTCCATAATGTTCTATTTGATCCATTTGATCTATAGTATTGTTCAAGTTAGTTATCTTCTTATTGATTTTCTGACTAGATTATCCTTTGTTACAAATGTGGTATTGAAGTCCCCTGCTACTAATGTGTTGCTGTTTACTTCACCCTTCGGCTCTGTTGATATTTATATATTTAGGTGTTCTGATATTGGGTATGTATATATATGGTTGCTGTAGCCTCTTGATGAATTAGACTTTTTATCATCATGTAATGACCTTCTTTGTCTCTTGTAACAGTTCTGACTGAAAGCCTATTTTGTCTCATATAAGTATAGCAGTATTGTACTTTGATTCCTTTATATTCTGTATATGTAATATAGGTTATTTCCTTTGTGATCACCATGAAGCTTTGATAAAATGTTTTATAATTGTCTTTTGTTGAGATAAGTTAATAACAAACTTAATTACATAGAAAAACTCTACATTTTTATTCTCACTGTCCTCTGTGGGAGAAATTGCAGGCCACAAGTGTCTCTGTATGCACTGATCCAAGACTCCTTGGGGAGGGGTAGTGTTGTTCAGGTGAAACTGCTCTTCTTAGCCTCTTAATGCATCCATATTAAAGATTTTTGCTTCAGTGGGGTGCTGGAGCCTCTTGACTAGACTCTTGGACTCCCAGAAAGGTAATCTAGTCTAGATGTTTATCAAAATTGGTGTATCTGTGGGGATTTTTTTTAAGATTTATTTATTTATTTATACAAGAACCAGGGTACAGGCCAGATGCGCGGGAGGGTGAGAGGATTCACCAGAGACAGAGCAGGGAACAGAACAGGCAGACTGATGAAATACCTGCTGAGGGGAGCTGAGGGGAGCAGTGGGTGAGACAGGAGAGGTCTGCTGCGCTGTGTGGGACCCTCGCCAGCCAGCTGGTATGGAACTGGCACTGCAGAGGCTATGGACAGCCTCACAGTGTGGCGCTCAACCACCTGCGCCACCAGGGGAGGCCCATCTGTGGGGATTTTGGGGCTTGAACCTTCTGTTCCTCCATCTTGTCAACATCACTCACCAGAAAGGATTATAACCATATATTTTGTACTCTACCCAACATCTGTGATATATAAGATTTTATTTCATGTGTAAAATTTACATATTTATATATATATGGCAAAATAGATGGCTTGTGGAATGCTCATTACACATGAAGAAAACATACCATTAAAGTTCATTTCTTTAAATCCTGCAAAACAAGAAATGATCAAAAGAAACTCTTATTTATAAATAAATAAGAACACTGAGTTTTGTTTTGTTTTGTTTTGTTTTTTTTGGCCTTACTGGTGGCGCAGAGATTGAGCGCTGGGTTGCGAAGCTGCCCACAGCCTCTGCAGCGCCCCTTCCATCCCCAGCCGCTGGGCGAGGGTCCCACATGGCGCGACAGACCACTCCTGCTGCCCGCTGCTCCCCTCAGCAGTGTATTTCATCAGTCTGCCTGTTCTGTTTCCCGCTCTGGCTCTGGTGAATTCTCTCACCCTCCCGCGCTTCTAACTGTACCCAGTGCTTGTATAAATAAATAAATAAATCTTTAAAAAACAAAACAAAACACTGAGTTTTTGGGTTTTTCATCCCACAAATATTTTGAATTATGATGGGAAATCACCAGATCTCATAGGGAAAAATGACCCCAAAATAATGACTAATACAATCAGTATGTAGAAGAGTCAAGGAAAGCTGTACCTCTGGCATTTCCTGCAAGTGAGTACTTGGTAAACAGGAGATGGGACCTTGCCTCCTCTTCAAGAAATATCAAGTGTCTGGGAATGGCTCAGCCTAAAAAACACAGCTTTTCCTCAAGTTCCACCCCATTGAACATTTGATACTTCAAAGGATCAAAACCTAACCAGGATTTGTGGGCCAAAGCATAAGTCTCTCTCTTTTCTTATAGGAAGAAAAACCTTTCCTGGAAGCTCACCAGGCAGACCATGTCAAACGGCTCCTGAGGAAGCCTCATCTGCTGTAAGCCAAAATTGGGTTTATTCACGCCTCAGTATTTGCACCCAGAGTGATGAACTCTGAGAGTGTGAGAGGTCCTGAGATGACCAAAAGGATACTGTATTAGCCAGGGCTTTTATTTGCTAATACCAGAAACTTAAAGTAGATCAAAGAAAAATGAAATTTATGTTCTTACATAATCCAAAAATCTAGAAGTAATCAGTTTCAGACACAGGTGGATCCAAGGGCTTAATCGATACCATTAGTTTTCATTCATTTTTCCCATATCTCCCCTCAGTTCTGTTTTTTTCTTTTTTAGCCTCATAGTTAGTCAGGCTTCTACCATGGTGGCTCCCAGAATCTCTAAGCTTATACCCTTCTGATTTAAGCTCACAGGAAAGACATATTTTCCTTAGTAATAATTCAAATTAAAGTCCCATTGTATGTTTCATTGGATCATATTGGACCACATTGCCTTCTCAGAACCAATTACTGTAGCTAAATGATTGGAGTAAACTGATTAAGCCTGGGTCACATGTTCACTTCTGGAATCAGGAAGTTGTTCAGCCTGATGGTAGAGAAAGAGTGACTTCTCAGAGAAATACTGAGATGCCATCACCAATAAAAGAAAATATAGCTCTTGGCTAGGTGAAAATACCTGATCTTAAGTGATCCTAAGGGGTAAGCATACCTTCCTCTGCCACTGCTACTATGTATAAAGGATATGTCTCAGAGAAAGGTCATGTCTAATCCAAGGTCACACAGTGAAAAGCTGGTACTTTGACTAGAACTGCATTTGGCTCCATATGTCACAAACACAAAATAATAGTGGTATAAACAAGAGGGAGATTTCTTTCTTCCTTATGTAAAATAATTATGAGGGGGGAGTCCATACTGACCCTGGGCTTCCCTCATTGTTAGTTTTACTGTCTTTGTGCCCCAGTCTTAATGGTTTCCAGCGTGAGAACTGTTCACAGATCAAGGTAGATGCTGGGGCTCCAGGCTAGACCAGCCACCATGTCTGCATTTTCAGGGAACAGGCAGGAGAAAAGAAAGGCAGTGGGGTACCCTCTAGTTATGTGGGACACACCTGAGCATCCTCCTCAAAGCCCCATACCATACCACTGGTCACATCTAGTTGACCTATACTTAGTCTTGGTCACTCTTAACTGACAGAGGTCAAAACTACAGCTTTTTATTTTGGTGAATCACTGCACCAAATAAAACTGAGTCTCTGTACTTAAGGAAAGGGGTGAATGAAAACTGTGGAATCTACCAGATGGTGTTATTTTCAAAAGAATCAGGTATTTTTTTTAAACTAACCACAACCTGTCTTTTCTTGGTATTTATTCATTTACAGAGAGAGAGAAAAGTCTTGGTTCCAAACCAGGATATATGAATGGGATCCCTGTTTTCAGTTCCCAAGCAGAATGATTGGAACCACTGTGTTAGCTTTTATCTGCCTGTACCTTGTAAGTAAATTGTAGAAAATCCTTTACTATTTTATAAAGTGGTAGGGCTAGGGTAGGGCTGTTCTTAGAAGCTAGGTCAAAATGGAATCTCTGTAATCAAAATACTGCAGTTCTGTGACCCCCATCATTTTTTCTCCAAGGACATTTTGACTCATGTAATGAATATTAATAACAAATATAATTGAATCATTTATGGAGACTTTTGATTTCCAATTCTACATGTAAAGAGTTTGTAAGACATCACTCCATTCTAACAAGAAGTCAAAATCTGAACAAACCAAAAAACTGAGGCAAAAACCTTCTTCTTAGATATATGTTTCCTAGAAAAGCCTCAAGGTAAACCATTGGCCCTAAAATTAGAGACAGATAGACAGAAAGGGGATATAAAGAGACACAACATGAAGCAGAAATCCCATAGGAACCACTGTCAAGTGAGGACAATCTGAACTGTAATTATCTCCATCAAAAGCAAAGTCAAAATAGGAAAGGTGGGTAAAAATGGTAAGGCCAAATTGTCTTCTGCTTATTTGAAATATGCTAGGATGATGTAAAATAACCTTGTGATTAAGTTTTAAGTTAATGCATTAGGTTATGCTGAAGTACCACGTAAATGCCCAAGTTTTAGGGAATTAACGATGGATATTTCTGCTCACATCATGATGTTGAATGGGTGTTCAGGTTTGGGAAACAGCAGATTCTTCCATTAAATATCTTCGTCATTGCTGAGAACCCTCACCCTCTGATCCAGAAGGGAAAACACATACAGAACTGCATGTGGAAGGCTTTCACGTGCAAGGGGAGGTGGCACACATCCTTTCACAACTCTTCCATTGGCAGAAACCTTGTCATGTGGTCATAGCTCACTCAAGGGAGGTTGGGGAATGTGGTCCAGCTTTGTGCGCAAAAGAAGGGAAAAACAACCAAGTAGAGTTCTCTGTAACAGTAAATATCTCACTTGGAGTTATTGAGTTTCTTTAATCTTTAGTGGCTGCCTCCTCGATACCAAGCATTAGATGAAAGAAGAGAGATGATTCAGCAGAGTCTTGGCTTGGGAGAAGCCCATGATCTATAAGAAGGAGAGAAGATATGGGATGGAGTCTCCAAATATTGAAATAGCCCTGGAATTGTAGTGATTATTCTAGTTTGAGAAGCTAATTGAATACATAGCATCTCAATTTCAATTTCAGAGATAAACAAGATTCGGTTGGTGGAATAAAATCCCAACAGGAACTCTATAAACAATGACATCATGATGAGGAGCATCATGGTGTGATGATGGGGTGATAGGCGTGAATAAGCATGACAGTACAGCAAACAGTTCCTTCTCTAATTTGGTTACTGCCAACATTCAAGTAGGGAGCTGGGAGAGATAGGACTGGAATTGTCCCCAAGTTCGCACCTTATTCAAACTTAGACATTCATTTCACTCCAAATGAACATTTGATGATTCCTTAAGCCCTTGCGTGACCTTGTCTTGCAAACAACACAACAAAGAACAGAGTCTGTGTTGATGTCTGTCTCCAAAGAAGTCAATCCCATTCATCTTGATATGGCATGTGTCCAGAGTCTACTTAAAGCTGAGTTTTGAACTTCAAAGAGTTTTGACCTCAAACCCCATGCGAGTTACATATGTTACTCATATTCTGAGCTGGACTCAGGTGAGAACTTGAAACATTTGTTGTGTCCCCAGTTCATTGTCATTGAGTTCTGCATATTTGTGCATGTGAGAGATGGACTGGAGGTGTTTGAAAGTGAACTGGAGAGCTACATCGCCTTTGTGAACCAGACCGGGGCCCTCACCCCCGTCATCCTGAAGGTGAAAGAGCTGATGAGTGTCGCCAAAGGTAAACTCATCCTTTGTTCCTGTTGCCTGAGTGGGAAACTAACGGACTTGTAACTAGTGGCAAGTGTACACCTGTAGTAATTATTGCTGCCAGTATTGCTATTACTACATGAGGTGACTGGTCTTAGAGAAAATGTGTTACAAGCTGATACATATGCCTCCTTGGCATGGTGGAAAGACAGAGGCATCAGGTCACAGGTCATTTTGTTGATCTCTATTTGGGGCTGAATTGAACATGTCCTGAGAATTTCCTCATATCAAATAACTTATTTTGTTTTGATGCCAATGGAACAATTAAAATCAACATGTGTTTTTCACTTTGGAAAAAAAAAAAACACCAAGTTTCAACTTTTCTTTAAGACCATATGAATGGTTCACTTATATCATTCAAATGTTATTCCTGTCTTAGTTCAGGCTGCTGTAACAAACTAGAGTGGGTGGTACAAACAACAAACAATTATTTTGCACAGTTTTAGGGACTAGGAAGTTCAAGGTGCCTGCAGGTCCGGTGTCTGGGGAGGACCTGCCTCCTGCTTTGCTGTCATCCCTTTATACCCCCATGTGCTTGAGAAAGGGAGAGGAAGGCGCTCCCTTGTCTCTTCTTAGAAGGGTACTAATGACCTCATGAGCTAACTATGTTGGCATGGGATTGCTGTTTAACTGCGTGTGGGTCCCTGCTCTTCCCCACGTGACAACTACAAATTCAATTCTTAATGTTTTATAAGGATTTACAAGACCTGAAATGTATATACACCACAATTTTCTTTCCCCCTACTCACTGTACATTGGAAATAGTCACATCAAAGAAGAGGATTGTGCAGGAAAAAAAGAATATCAGGAGTGTGTGGGGTTGAGCTAAACAGATATATAAGCAAAACTTTTTACACAAGGAATGTGTTAGAGGAAGTATAATATTTTGCTCAGACCTTACTGATGTGAGTTTCTGAATTTTTAAAATAATGTTTCAGGCTTTTCTCTCTTATCACCTTTCCCATTTCAGGAGTCTGGGTGGTGACCATTTTGCCTGCCTCCCTCACCTGTGTGAGCTATCTGTTCCACATTTTGGCTTGCTACAGGTAAGAGGGTTTTGGGAGTACCTGTGTGCCTTCAGCCAGGAAATAACCTGAAGACTGCCCTAAGAATTCCCAAGTAGTGGGAAAATATACCCAGTGCAGGGACAACCACATCTATTGGCAGGAAAAAAAACCGAGAAAACCAAAAAGTCTAAAACTCTTGACTTGAAATACTACACACTAGCTATTGTGATTAGAATCTTCTTTTGATTTTTACTACAAACCTGAGGCATACTTTCACCTCCATATTTATAGCTGAGAAAGCTGAGACTCAACAAAACAACTTAAGAAATATAATTTTGGGGAAATAATGAACGAGAAAGCACTACAAACTGGACCGCAATAGAATGTGTCAGTGTTTGTTTTTTAGTTTTTTTTTCTTGAAATTATTCCAACCTACACCCACTTTTAATTTTATAAAAATTAATTTAGTCTAAAGTAAGTCTTTCTTTTGTTCAGAGCCCAGAGTTAAGCATTACCATTTGTTTGTTTTGCATCCTTCCAGGAATTTTCTATGTAACATGCAAATATATCTGCGTGTGTGTTTGTGTGTGTGTGTGTGTGTGTGCATGCATGCTTATGTTCTTGGTAGCACATTCTACTCCACAGCTCCCAAACAGAAATACAATGAAAGTTGAAGATATGATTATGAATTTTCCAGTAAACATTATTAAAAAAGCGAGTAGGAAAGTGAAAACAATTGATTACCATATTTTATCTAGCCCAACATAACCCAAATGCCATCATTTTATCATGTAAAAAATACACAAACTATTAATGAGATATGTACATTCTTTTTTAAATTTTTTTTTTATTTTTATGTATACAAGAGCTGGGGTACAGGCCAGAGATGGGGGTGTAAGAGGAGTCACCAGAGAGACTGGGGAATAGAACAGGCAGACTGACTGAAATATACTGCTGAGGGGAGCAGCAGGCGAGTCAGGAGAGGTCTGCTGCACTATGTGGGTTCCTCCCTCGCGGGGGATCGAACTTGTGCTTGCAGTGTCTGCGGTTAGCTTCCTAGGTTGCGTCTTAACCCCTTGCACCACCAGGGAGGCCCTACATTCTTTATTTCATAAGGAATTTCTGGTCCTGCTGGAGATAGAATGTTAGGAAAAACATGGGACACAGATGTAAATGCGGACTGTGAACATGACTGTGTCACCTAATCTTTTTTTAATTTTGTATATTTTTTACATCATTTTTCATTTTTGCACTATGTATGCATTTTCATCTTGGTTATTGTCCTCATACAGTTCCCACCCCCGTCGTTTTCATCCTACTCCCTCCCCCCCCCATCCCGTGTTGTGTCTCTGGTTTATAGTTGCTTGTTGATTTTTATTTTATTATAATTAGTATTTTTCCTAGTCCCTTATTTAGGTTTTCTAAATTCCTGCTATGAGTGAGACCATCTGGTATTTTTCTTTTTTTTTTTTCTTTCTGGCTTATTTTGCTGAGCATAATCCCTTCCAGTTCTATCCATGTTCCTGCAAATTGCGTGAGTTTATCTTTTTTGATTGCTGAGTAATATTCCATTGTGTATATGTGCCACATTGCAATGAGATACCATCTTACACCAGGGAGAACGGCACATATTAAAAAAAACTAGCAACAACAAATGTTGGCGAGGATGTAGAGAAAAAGGAACTCTCCTGCTTTGCTGGTGGGAGTGCAAACTGGTCCAACCACTATGGAGAGCTGTGTGGAGATTCCTCAACCTGCTAAAGATGGAGCTGCCATATAATGCAGCAATCCCACTCCTGGGTAATTACCCAAAGGACATAGAAACATTAATTCACCCCTATGTTTATAGTAGCACTATTTACAATAGCTAAGCTATGGAAACAACCCAAATGCCACCTAATTTTTATGCAAAGGGCCAGGCAGAGACTAAACATGGGAAAAACACAGTGATTTATTGGGGTGGTAGAATGATGAGGGGTTTTTTCACTTCCCTTTATGTTGTTATGAGGTAGCAGTATCATTAAAAATGGTTCGTTTTTACCAGTTTTAAAATATTGTTACATAAGAAATACTCATTAAAAGAAAAGCTAAGAAAGTAGAGCAAAATGAAGGCAATATAAGCCACATACACATGCTCAACCATCAAATTCAGTCACTATTAAGACTAGGAAAATATACATTATTTTCACAAAATGTATTAAATTTGGAATTTTTAAGGCCAGCCAGAGCCCTCCAACTAGCTGTGGTCAGTGCAGGGGACTGAGATGCCGCCCTGCCCTCTGTTTACATCTGTTGAGCTCTGAGTGCATGAGTTGTAGTTATGATCAGTGCTAATTTCTCATGTGCTTTTTCTCTAGAAAGCATATGAAAAGGTTGTGGGCGGGAAACAAACGTTTTCTCCCTTTGAAGTGGCATAACCCTTCCTCGTCAGAGAGTGTGGTAAGTCTGCAGACTAAATGACTCTCCAGAATGGGCTCTCCAGTGCCTGGGAGGGGGCAGCCTGCTGGGAAGGAAGAGCCCCAGATTGGGAGTCCATAGGCCACGCCCCTTGTCTTGATGGGTGACTAGGGAAAGTCACTGTCCCCAACGGGCCCTTGGTTTCCTCATGTGTGAAATGATCATGACACCTGATCAGTGGGCTGGTGGTGAATCTCAAATGAAGCTGGGTTAATAGGCGTGTGTTCGAGGTCATCAAGGTTTACTTCCTCTGAGACCCCTTTTTTTTTTTTTTTTTTTTTTACTCTCAGGTGGCTATTGCAAGGTACTCTGGCTGGCAAATAGCTTATATTCTGTGGGGTAAGTGCCATCACATGACCCGTTCGATTCAACACACATTCCCCTGCACCTGGGGAGAGGGAGGAGGCAGGTGATGCAGAAGCAGCCCTGGCTCCTGCTGTCAGTAGACCCAGAAGAAAGAGGGAAACACACACTCATCCAGGCTGCATCACCCTCTGCCCTGGGTCCACTGCGCATATGTACGAAGGGTGGAGGTGACCCAGAGGAGGTCATCCCGGGCAGGGCACGGATGCTCGTAGTGGAGTTGATATTTGAACTGCACCGAGCAGGGCGAGCAAGGAATTAGCAGGAAGAAAAGAGGAGCCAAAAGAAACAGCAAAAGCAAAAGTGCCTGGGTCTTTGGCAGGAGGAAGTTAGAGGGTGACTGCAGGGAGGGACAGGATCATGGATGGTCATGAGTGACCACTCGCTGCTTGGGCCCACAGGCTACCTCATCATCCACGTGATGCAGAGCCTGTGCGGCATGGTGATCGTGTACAGCCTGGTGTTGCCCATCGTCCACAATGAAGGCCTGGAGATGCTCCGAGGGCTGGGCATTGGGATGTAAGTGCTGGGCGGGCTTCCTGTCATTGGCCAGGGCTTGGGAGTTAGTGGGTTCTCGCCACCGTTCTGCAAAATGCCCCTTTCTTTCTGGACTCTCAGCAAGCCCTGGACCCGTGCTCTCAGCTCTGACCCAAGGGCCATCAGAGCAATTCACCGAGGAGGGAAACTTAGCCAGTTTTCTGCTCTCACTGTCCGTGTGTGTGTGTGTGTGTGTGTGTGTAATACATGTACCTCCATTGTATAGATGGAAGATTAAGGTTCAAGGGGATAAAGTGAGAGCCAGACAGACAGCGGAACGAAAGAAGGAACCTGAACTTAGGTTTTAGGTCAGTTGTTTCACTGGGGTAAGTTACTTCTGTGAGCCTCAGCCTCTTCACAGGGAAGATAAAAGTGAATGCTGGCATTGTTGAGAATTTCCTGTGTCCTTTCTCTTAAGAACCCTTTGAGATTGGGGCTTGTATTAGCCCCCTTTTTTTTCAGATCAGGTGACAGAAGCACAGAGAGGCTAAGCAATTTGTCCAAGGAGGGGAAGAGGCAGAACTGAGAGCTGGGCAATCTGAAACCAGAGTGCCCCACACTGCCTGCACTTAGGGGTTTCAAAGACAGGAGTAGTGCTCTCTGGGGACCTCTCTGCTCTGAGCTCCTTGCTTCCACATTTGCCTAGAGCCCCTTGTGAGGGAGAGCCCAGGGAAGTGCCTGTCCACTCTCTTATGGCCTTCATGACATCCTCTAAAACCCTCATTGCTTTCTTTGGCTTCTGTGCTGTCACACCTACCACCTCAGCTGCCAGCTCTAGACAAAAGAACATCCATTTCTGGTCTGGAGCCAGAAGACCTGACTATGCAGCTTTGGGAAAATCATCTAACTTTAAGCCTCACTGTCTCATCTGTGCAGTGTGGTTAGAAGATCTCTAGGCACAAATCTTTAGCTCCTGTGGCTGTTGGTCTGCAGACCATTGGCATCTCTCTCCTCTTCATCACTAATCATTGGAGAAGGACTTGGGAAGAGTGACCAAGGCTACCTCAGGATGGTCTCGCCCTTTGTTTCAGCCTCACCATATCCGTCGTCCTGGGTCTCATGATCCTGCAGGTGTGGATAGCTGCCAGCTTCTTCCTGCAGCCCAAGATGGAAACAGCTGACAAGCAGAAGCCCTTGGCTCTCAACAACAGGTGAGGCCAAAGAAGGGAATGGGTGTTATAGGGCTCTGGTGGTCTCTTGTTCCTTTCTGTTTGTCCAAGGTAGGTTCCTGGGGTGACTTTGCACTTGGGGAGGGTGAGAGGCAGTGATTCAGGTGTGGGCTCTGGAGTCAGACTGCTGGGTCCACATCCTGCCTCCATCCCCTAGGAGCTATGTGATGTGGTGTGACCTTATTAGACACCTAGGAACCTCAGCTTCCTCATTCTACAAATGACTATGCATACCTCAAGGAAGTGTTCTGAGGATGAAATGGGTTTAAATATGAATTTGAAACAGTAGTGCCAGGTGCCTGCTAACCATTTTTAATCCATTCAAAGCACTCACTCATGGAGGAAACAGTATGGGCACTGAGGCAAAGAGATATCCCTGTCTGACTGGCCTGAGAGCAGCCCACAGTCCATGAATGCTGACAGACACAGACATAGGGACACTAGACTTCAGAGGGTGTGTAAGGATTACAGGAGCATCACAGCGACAGAGGAGAGGCAGGGTGTGGGGAAGAGGTAGGAATGGGTATATGGCTAAAGTGGGTAGAATGGCAGGATTCTTCCAAGAAGAGCTGAGGTGAGAGCATGGCTGGGAATCCCCACTGCATGGGTGAAGGCGGGAGTCATGGGAGGAGAGGGCAGGATGTGTTGTGAGAAATGTGAGAATCCAGGCAGGTGGCCGTGTAGTGCTCTCAGCTGGTGAGGGGCAGAGGGGAGCAAACTCACACCACAAAGGCCCCTCTTGGACAGCAAGAAGCTCAGTGTGCAGAGTTGGGCCTTCTCCCATAGGCACCAGGAAACCATGTGACCAGGTGGTCATTTGGGAGGTTTCATCTGGAGAACTTGGAGCAAGTCCCACTGAGGACAAGTCACTGTTATGACAGTGGAGAGGCCACAACCTCTGCTACAATTGCAAAACCAGCTATAGCCATATGGGATTTCTTACTATACAGGACACCTCAAAACCCAGGGATCCTGTGACACATTATAGTAGGCACTGGCTATAGTGGTCCTGCTCTGTGCTCGGCGCTCTCTACACTCTGGGCCAGTCCTCACTCCAGAGAAACAGGAGCAATCAGCTCTCACTTGCAGCGTGAGGTCACAGCTAGCAGATGGGCGATGGAGGATGTGACCACAGATCTGGGGGGTCCTGAGCCCCCTGCAGAGCCACCTTCTTCTATTGAAAGGGTGCTGCCCCTCTTCTTGCTTCCATTTGCAGGAAAGCATTCCACAACTTCAACTACTTTCTGTTCTTCTACAATGTGCTACTGGGCCTGGGTGCCTGCCTCTCCAGGCTGCTCATCAGCTGCATCCTGGGCTCGTGGCTGATCGCTCGCATCGACAGGACCATCCTACAGAATGGCTACGAGGGAGCAGACATGGGTTAGTGGGCAGTTTCTTTCCCCCCTGCCCTGTGCCCCACACATCTGGAGAGGGTGGACTTGTAGAAGCTGCCTGGAGGCCAACTATCAAGGCCAGGTGTTTACACTCTTCACTTATGCTCAGAGCTTTTCTTCCCATGCAGGTGACAGCTGAGTAGGAAAAGCACATCTGGCCCAGTTGCCTGAAGGGAGCTGAAGGCTGTTAAATAACCCATATGTTTGACCTTTGAGGCATAATAGAGGTGATATGAGGTAGTGGGGTTCTATCTGAACAGTTAGGAGTTTAACTTATGCATGCACTGCTCTGAAGAATGTGAGAAAGAGCACATCTCAGAATGATTGATGTTGTTGCTTGGAAACTTACTGAGTGAAGAAAACAACAGCCTGCTCAGCTGAAATAGCCCAAAGTCATGTCTGTGGAGCAAAGGTCGCTTTTGTTCTCTTTCCGCCCTTGTTCATTCGCTCACTCATCGTCATTCGTTATGAGTGATGCCTTCTCCAGATCGGCCACAGTGGCTCCAGCCCCTTGGAGCTTCAAATTCCCCACCAAATGGACACGTAAGGAGGTAGTCTCTAAGACCCTTCCAGCTCTTTATTCCTTATTTTCTAGATTCTCAGCAAAGACATGGGCAGTATTTAGGAACAAGTTGATACTACAGATGTATCATAAAAAGCACAGACTCGGACATCATCCTGGGTCATGCCACCCCCCAACTCACCTTCTGGATTGCAGGATTCGGTGCGTGGATCGGCATGCTCTACGTGGATCATTACCATACCAACCCCGTGCTCGTCAGCTTTTGTAACATCCTGATCGTAGGCCACAGGGAGAGGAGGCTGCGGAGGTCCATCAAATATTGGTACCTAAGTCAGTCAGTAGGTATGTCTCCTGCTGGAACCTCCACCGAGGTGAACCCCAGGAAACCAGGACCCTAAGGGATGCCCTCCCTGCCTCCCCTCCTCCACACCACATGCGCCGTGAATCTTGCTAAGGAAATCTGGAAGCTGAGCCCTTAGTCAGCTTGCTATGGGACCCCTAAGATTTTACGTCCTTGTGCTGCCAACTGAGCTCCTCCTTAGCCCCTAGAAATGAGCTTTATTTCTGCTCAGTCCCCATTTATTTGAGACCCCACCCATCTCAGGCTGCAGGCCTAATGTTCTCCAAGATGGGCTCAGTTTTGCTTAATCTGCCGTGCTGCCTACCACAGGATCTCTGAACATCAACTCCTACCCCCTCAAGTCTCTATTGTATATTCCCGCCCCTTCCACCCCTCCCAGTGCTCCCAGCCCTCATACTCTGCTCTGCCTTCTGCTGCTTAGCCACGTTTGCATGTGCACATTCAGCACTGATTGCGACTACTGTGCCCAACACTGCAGAGACTCAGATCTGCGGGACAAATTCACTATCCTTCTGCCTTGCTCTGTCCCGGGAGTATTGGTCCAGTTCCTTCTTCTACACATCATACCTCCTGGGCAGCTTTTCCCACAGCTTCTGAGAAGGGCTGAGATAAGCTGCGTCCTACCCCCAAGCTCTCTGCTCTGACTCTATTCTAGGTCCCCGCATCTCGGAGAGGTCCAGGACGAGGTGGCTTCTTTTGCTAACCCTGATCAACAACCCCAGACTGGTCATGCTCAGAAAATCAAAGCTAGGCCAAAGCTCCGGGGACTTGAGCCAGTTCTACTGACGTGCTCATAGAGCCAACTTTGGCCTACAGCACTGCTCTCCAGCCATTCTAGGATGACTGCCCTGGAGAAAAGACCTGCCGAGACAGCAGTTGTCCTCTGCAATGTGATGGGATGTGCAGCCACTCTCTGCACACATTGCACATGGCACAGGCCCCTCGGGATGGCACCGGAGCTGAAAAAGCACATCTCAGGTCTAATTCACTCCTTTGGCAACATGATCAAGAACCAAAGAGAATTTCTGTTGGACAAATTTTCCCAATAATGATTTCCTCTATCCATAATTAAGAGGCAACCTTGGGGAGTCCCATGTTGAGAAGGACTTAGCTTGACTATAAGGCAGAACTTTCTGTCAATGAAGAAGGCAGTAAAATTTTTATATCAGGAGAGTTTAACCATTTGACACAATTTTTCTCTGGAAGGTAGTATGGTCTTAATCCAACAGAGTCCTTATTGCTTCCTCCTTTCCAGGCTTATTACAAAGCAGTAGTAATCACACATGCATCACTGGCATAGAGATAGGCATATGGACTGGTAGAATAGATTGAGTCCAGAAATAAACTGTATGTCTATGCTCACATTTTCAACAAATGATTGAATATCAATAAAGGGTCAAGACTAGTGAATGTGCATAACAGTATTTTGAACAAATGGTGCTAGAAAAACTAAATAGCCACACATATAACCATATTCAAGAATTAACTCAAAATGGAGCAAACCTAAATTTGAGAGCCAGAACTACAAAATTCTTAAACCAAAAAGGTAGATATCATGATCTTGGATTTAGTAATGAAACCTTAGATAGATAGAATATCCAAAACACAATGAAAAAAATATAGGTAAGTTCATAAGACTTAATCTATTGAGACTTCATAAATATAATAAACTTGTGCATCAAAAGACAAGATCAGGAAAGTGAAAGACAGCCCATGGGATGGGAGAATATATTTTCAAATCATGTAACTAATATTCAGAATATGTAAAGAATTTCTTACAGGTTGTGATGATTAGTCTTAAATGTCAGTCGGCTAGGTTATAGTTCCCCGTTATTTAGTCAAGCAAGTCTACAACCAGTGGACTTTAGAGGATGTTACCCTGGAAAATGGGTGGGTCTCAGTCACTCAGTTGAAACCTTAAAGGGAAAACAGGTTTTCCAGGGAAGAAGAAGTCATACTTCAGATCATAGTATAAAATTCTGTTGAGTTTCTAGTCTGCAGGTCACCCCAGAGGCTTCAAACCTGCCAGCCTACACAGCACAAGAGTAACTCCATGAGTTAAATCTCTTTGTGTACATCTCTCTATTCAGGTACCTATACACATGCATATGTCATACACATCAAGTGTATATAGACATACATGTTCTTATTATAAATATATATGTTCTTTTTCTCTGGAGAACCCTAACTGATAGAGATTTTTTATGCAAAGGCTGGTTCTAGAAGAACAGAATCTCAGAGCTTTTCTCAAATGGTTCTGGGGTCTCTAGAATTGGTTCTCTGACCTGAATGACTTTAAAGACACTAACAATCCTATTTCCTTGGTCAAAGTGGGCACTGATAGTTCATGCATGTGATGAATGACCAGCTTGGTGGCATTCCCCTGCTGGACCCCAGACACCCACCTCTCTTATATCTTATCACTCAGAGACCCAACTAGAATGGCTTCCACCCCCATGACATAACCAAAGCACAAGATTGAAAAGGAACACTGCCAAACAAGGGGTGAGAAGCTCTAGGGGCTCAGGCCCAGATACCCCTTTAGGACATATGAATGACAATACAACTGAGTGTGTAAACTGTCAATTGTCTAAGGCCATGGACCACAAAACCTCAGGGCCCCTCAAAGTCACCTGGGCCAGCAAGGGAGAGAGTCTTTTGTTGGACAGAAATACAGACACTTATCCTGACAAATGAGAACTCACCTATGATCCATGAGGTCCCAATCAGGGAGGAGTGGAGATGATGTATCTGAAGGAGAGGCTGTGAGGGAATTTCTGCCTTAAAGGAAATGTATGAGGAAGTGCAGAGATGCTGCTAAAATTCCTGGTTCATAACGTTAATAGGACAAGGCCCAAGTAGCCTCAAAAACTGCATCTTTCCCCTGGAAACAAGACAAGCAAGAAAGGGAGTTTGGAGGTCTTGGACAAGGATTCCAAGAGGATTCGAATCTAGGTAAAGGGTGGTCACTGAGTCCCTAAAAAGAACTGAGGATGGAAATGATCTTCCTCTGAACTTGTCCTTTTCACATACAGTTTAATCTCTTCACATTTTTTCCCTCACCCAGAGCTGATACAGTTCCAGAGATTGAACTAGAAAAAGTTCCTAATTTGGCCAAAAGAAACCTCAGTCTTAAGAGAAACAGAAATGTTTCCTTTCCTTCAAAACTGCAGAGAGGCAGTTAGTGTCCTGGGACAGGAAATGGTTAGGTATGTGTTTTTTTAAAGACACCCAAATTTCAGTGGTTGTTTCTCCACCCCTGGGAGAGGCAGTGAAGACATCTTCTAAAGACGGACCTATTCATACGCCATGACTCCACAATTCCACGCTCGGGCTAGCATCCAACAGAAATTCTGTATGTTCACCACGCAACAGAATGTTCAGAGCAGTATTATATGGTAGAGTTTCTCTAAACAGCAGAAAACCCAATTGTGCATCAATAATAGAAAGGACAAATAAAATGTTTTTTTGTATAATGGACTACTATATACAAATAAAAATGAACTCATCACGTTCAATTATGTTTGAAATTTACAAACATAATTTGAAGAAGTACAACATAAAAGTCCTGTGTGATCCCACTTAAGTGAAGTTCAAAAATAAGCAAAACTCATTCAGAAGTTAGACTATTTGTTAATCTTGGTGAAGAGAGGGCAGTGAGGGTTTCATAATTTCTGAAACTAAACAGAATAGCCAATTGTTCCAAAAGTTGTTATAGGGAGCATTTATTAGCAATCGTAACAGGGGTCCCTGGTGAGGGAAGGGATTCTCCCAGGAGTTGGGCACCCCCATGTATGGAAACCCTCAGCCAGGTTCACTGTCATCCACAGCATTTTCAGCTCTAGCCATGCAGGACTCCAGCTGGCTGTGTGGGAAAGAGCCGAACTCTGCAAGCCTCAGACCAGGCTATTTCGTTTCCTGCCTTTACCCAGGGAGCTGTCATCTGTCTCAACTATGGGTGAGCCCCTATGCTAAGGGTGCTAACTGTTGAATAACAGTCAGTAGGGTGTGCTTGCCCTCCTGGAAACACCTTCTAGAGCATGCTCTGAACTCCTGTAGCTGACAGCAACGAACATGCAGGCACACTGAGAGAGAGGAGGTGAGGGGTGAGGGAGGTAAGATGGATATCTGGGCTACCATCTCTGGTGTTGGGCTGGAAGTCTGGGAGGGCGCTGGGTGTGTGGAGACTGAAGGATCCAGCAGAAGAGTGGGATGGCAGGGGCTTAAGCAGGAAGAGAGAGGGCTTTGTTGAAGCAGGGGCTTCTGAGGTACACGGAGGCTGTGGATTGCACTTGGCGGTTTGTGAGGGGCCCCTGAATAGCAGAGGGGGTAGTCAAAGTTATATTTTAGGAGGGTTAAGTGGCAGTGGCTGGGTGGATGGCTGGAACTCAAAGTTCATATAAATTAGTTTTTTAATTATAATTCCATTCAAATCTTGAGATGAGAGTTCTTAACCCTCAACCTTATTTAATCTGAGCTAGAGATCATCTCCTGAGACATGCTGACTCTCATAACCAAGCATTTCCATGCTACATCCCAGTAGAGCTTTGTTTTAACCAAGGTGAGATAGATGGGATTTTCTTGACTATAATGACTCATAACTACACCACCCACTAGTTTCCAGGTCATTTAGTGTCTCTCTCGATGCCCCTGGCAGTCCTGAGGTGTCCCTTTGCACCAAAGATAGACCGGGCTGGAGCGAAGGCGTTCACTAGGAGTCACTCCAGCACTCGGGTCTTTCTGGATGCTAAGGGTGACCGCCTCCCTCCCCGAAAAGGAAGTGAGGGCGGAGCCAGCGGGACTCCCGCCCCTCCCGTTGCCTTGGAGACTAAACGCGTCCTGCTGCAGTTGAGGTTAGACCCGCTCTCCCGGACTCACCGGAGTGGTTTTCTCGGCTGGTGGGGGCGCGACTGGGCCCCTGGGAGAGGGGACTCCTTCCACTTGTCCAAACTTAGAGGGGACGTCCAGGGGCTGCCCCGTTCCTTGGTGCCGTCGGGGTGGGTGCCGCGAAGAGACTGCTGGATCTTTCTAGCTCACAGTTGGGGCCCTGGTAGAACAGTCGGGTTCAGGCTTTTCCCTCCACGTCTCCCTCCCTTGACCATTCTTGGAGGGGAGCAGGGGCCCTGGATCCCTGTTTCGTGACAGGGCTTAGGGGAGAGTTCAAAGCCGGTTTGAAATCTCAGTCACACCTTGGGTGCATTGCCTTTTCCCAGGAGAGCTTGAAGAGTGGAGCACATGCACACAAAAATCTTCTATTATTTTTTGTCCCCAAATTCCGCCTTGGATTTGCACCCCATGAGACTGAGACTCAGTCACTTTCTCAGGGAATTCAGTTTTGTTTTTGCTTCTTTGCCTCCTTCCTTATTTTTGCTTAAAATAAGAGAAGAGGGGGTCTCAGATCTGCTGGTCACCCCAGCTGGATGCCTGGGGGTGGGGGGGAGCTTGTCATCTGGGGATTACTTGTCGTGCGTGGGGGTGGGGGGTGTCAGTTATCAACCTCTGGGTGGATGTTACCCAACCCCAAATATGATTCCTGGAAACTGGATTTCCAGCAGGAGCATTCAGCCAGCGACCAAGATGTCCTCAGTGGGCAAGGTAACCAAAGTTCCCACCGGGAAATTCTACCAGCAGATCTTCAAGGCTGAGGTAGGTCTGTCCCTCTACTCTTTCTACTCCCCCTTTCCTCTGCTCCCCAAACTTCCCTCCCTCTGAAGTTTTCCTTACCGGAGAATCTAATGAAATAAACACTTCGGAATTGCTTTGCTTATTGGTTCTGAAAATATAGGAAAAAAAAATTAGACTATCTTGTCATTTTTTAAATATTGAAGTATAATTTGCATACATTATTTTAGTTTCAGGTGTACAATATTTGTATACATTGTGAAATGATCATCAGCTATATTATTGTTTATTGATAGTCCCCGTACTGTACATACTTATTTATTTTATAACTGAAAATTTGTACTTCTTTATCCTCGATTCACATTTTGCTCCCCAAATCTCCACTTCTCTGGTAGATATCAATCTATTTTCTGTCACTATAATTTATTTTGTCTATTTTTTTAAAGATTGCATATATAAGTGAAATCATACAGTATTTGTTTCCGTCTTTCTTTAAGGTCTATCCATGTTGTCACACATGGCAAGATTTCATTCTTTTATGTGATTGAGTAGTATTCCATTATATTTCCATATATACCACATCTTCTTTATCCATTCGTCCATTGATGGACACTTAGGTTGTTCCATATCTTGGCTTTTGTTAATATTGCTGCAATGAACAGAGGTTCTGCATATATCTCTTCAAATTAGTGTTTCATTTTTTCAAGAAAGTACTTGAAGTAAATTGCTGGATCATATAGTAATTTATTTCCAATTTTTTGAGAAACCTCCTTACTGTGTTCCATAGTGACTACACCAGTGAGAATGTTTATTCTTGAAAATTAGAAAATTTAAATTACTCAGAAATAGCCAGAGTTAATCATTGGATGCCCTGGGTCTTTTGCCTTTCAAAAAGGCATTTCTAATGTTTCTGTTTAAAAACTGGGTTTGATTCTATACTACTGTTTTGAAACCAGTTTTTCACCACCAACAGTATTTTACAGACCTTTTCAGTGTCTAAGGGCATCCATGTACTTGGTGCTTAGCGACACTCTCTTTGTTGATATTGGAGCCTCATAATTTATAACAGTAATACCCTCTTGACAGACACGTAGTTTATCAGAACCGCTTTGTTGTCTCTAAAATTAACTGCACAGACAAAACAATATCTCACAAGAAACACAGATTCAAACTCTTCCTTTAAAGTTCTATAATACTTATTTAAAAAGTATTTTCATTTCTACTCTGAGCTCTAAATTATGCTGATATGGAAGTTGTAAAAGCATAAAGAGACCAAGAAACAAATTACACACATAATTTTGGTCCCCTTAGTTTCTCCCAGTCATTTATTTATACATTTAAAAATTTGAGATCATACTCTATGATTTTAGTTATAATTTTTAATTCATGCTTTTAAATGGTATATTTTATGGTGTATCATATCATAGGCATCTCCTTATGACATAAAAATCCTTTGTAAGTTCATTTTTAACAATGCCTAATATCCCATTAAGGGACATACCATGTTTACTCGATCAATTCCCTATTATTGGACAGTTCCATTTTTCTAATTCCTTGTGATTATAAAAAAAAAGCTCTGGGATGAGCATCTAAATGGTCCTCATTAAAATTTCTTGAAAGCTGCCTCTGGAGGCACAGGGGTCTCCCTGCAGGGAGTGGACCCTGGGGTTGAAGGGCTCTCTGCAAAGTTCCTTTTTGCCAGCTGATTCCCACTTGAACTTCTAAGACTGCACAGCACCCTGAGGACACTAGGGAGTATCTGTAGCTCGGACCACCCCAAACTCTGGTCTTGGGTGTATTCAGATGCAGCTAATCCATACCCTGGCGGCCTCCAGGAAGCAGGCTCTGGAGCGTTCCCAGGCTCTGGTGAAGAGTGGCAGGAAACCCTTCATGAAAAAGACGGATATTCCTGAGGGGGAGATTATGTCTCATCGGCAGCGGAAGTGGGTGCACAGTCTACCCAATGACTGGATCACAGAAAACCCTGTTCTCTACAGGTAGGTTCTGGTGGCCAGGCCACACTCCCACACACTGAGGTGGGCATTGGAGGTGCCATTCCCTGAGATGGAAGCAGATGGGATGGAGCAGGGAGCTCAGGAATTCCTAGAAGTTAAACTTGAGACTTCAGAGCATACCGTTTCAGTTCCCTGAGCTCAGAGTCCCCAAGTAGGAGGAAAGGGAAAAGAGGGGAAGGGAATGAAAGGGGAGGGGAGGGGAAGGGAAAGAAAAAAAATCACCGTGTGCCAACCCAGTATCTTACAAAACCAGCTGGGCTGGCCACAGGTTGGGGGGAGGGGGCACCCTTGGGCAGGTGACTGGGTACCAGGAAGGTCTGGGCAAAAGAACAGGGGGCTCCCGGATGGGAGGGGACCGATTGTCCTAATGGGCGGGGTGCAAAGGCATGTCAGAAGAAGAGGATTTGGGGCAGGACGGGTCAGTGCCTCTCCGCCAGGGCACAGTGTTGGCGGGGCTCGGGGCCACCACCTGCCCACCCCTGGCACCTGGGAGAATGTAGCAGGAGCTGGACTTAAGCTCTTTAAGCTCTGCACAGACATAAACACATCTCTGGGACTCTGGAGGGCGGAGTAGGGGGAAGTCAGTTTCTCTACTTGCCTTTGTTTCATCCTTTCACCCCCTTGGAGCAGAGATCTGGGGGCTCTGGGCTTTTGCCAATGCTCAGAAGATAACCTCCTGTGCTCAATTGCCCTGAGGTAGTGGGATGGGAGTTTATTGTTCTCCTGGGCTTATGCCTCAGGGAAAAGGAAATGATCAAGATGGAAAAAGCTCAAGAGAGCGAGAACACCATCGCTGCCCGAGAAGTGCGGGGCCTCATGGACACCATAGGTAAGCTCTATTCAGCCTCCGGCAGGCCTGATCTGGGCAGGAGAGTACTGCATGGGTTTCCTGGGAGCTCTGCCATGGAGCACGTGAAGCCCCTGCTATGTTCCTCCACTCAGTCAGAGAACCTTCTCCCTGCCTTCTCCCCAGTGGGGAGCTGGGGAAGAGGAGGGACTCCTGCACAGCGGACTTTTCCAAATAACAGACAGTTAGCTAAAGGGTGTTTTCTGCTTTGTTGAGATAGCAGGGGTTTTCTGCAGTCTCTGCTTTCTTCCTCCATAGAGCTTTCTCTGAGTTTAACTTTATCCCAAATATGGAGGTTCTTTTCCCTTATGATGAAAAACATAATATAGGTTCACTGCATAAAGCAGAAAGTAAATGCTTTGCAACACTACCCTGGTACCTGCTAAGTGCTATACACACTTTGTTTACTCTTATTTGCATATGTATTTGCTGCTATAAAACTTTTTTAAAAAAACAAAAATTGTCCCTTTCTATACATACTATTTTGGAAATTTTTCCAGGTGTTTAACTCAATATGGGAGACTTTATTCCCCATAAGACTTAGGATCACGTTTGTCTTTATTTATTTATTTATTTTTAAAGATTTATTTATTTATTTAAGCACTGGGTACAGTCAGAAGTGTGGGAGGGTGAGAGAATTCACCAGAGCCAGAGCAGGGAATAGAACAGGCAGACTGACTGCTGAGGGGAGCAGCGGGCACAGCAGGAGAGTCTGTTGCGCCATGTGGGACCCTCGCTGGTGGCAGGGAATCGAACCAGCGCTGCAGAGGCTGTGGGCAGCTTCTCAGTCCAGCGCTCAACCACTGTGCCACCAGGGGAGGCCCGGATCACATTTGTCTTTGACTCTTTTTCCTGAAACCTCTGACGCTGGGGCCTGGTTTGGAGGTTCCGTCTCCTTTTTTACTTTGCTGTCTTTTCCTGGGTGCTCTTCCCTCACCCTGACGCTCTGAGGCCACCTCAGCACCTCTATTTTTCTCTCCCAGTTCCTGAGAGAACCAGCAACCTCACCTCTCAAGTGGAAAGAGACAGCAAGAGGAAGGGCTACGAGAGTGCTCTGGGGAACTTTAAGGAGGAGCTTGCTCAGGTTGGCATGGTAAGGACCCTCCCTCTTGCTCCTCTTCTGTTCGGGGGCTATTCTGAAGGTGGGCTTGGCTTGGCACCCTCCCTTTCTTTCCTCCCAGCTCAGTGTTCCTCAGTGGCTCTCCATCCTGTAGATGGAATCACAGTGGCTGTGTCTGAGTGGCTCATTAGGAGTGTAGCCTTATTGGGGGGTAACTGTCATTACCTATTTATAGATAAGGCCCAGAAAGTGTTGCCAGGACTAAGGCCAAAGCCCAGCCTTTGCTCCTTCAGTTCTGTCATACTAATGAGGGGTTAAAAGGCCTGCCCTTCCATTGACAGTCTGTACCAGCCTCACTTGGTCCCCTGTACATTTCCAGAGACCTCATTTCCAGCTTCAGTATGTTCTCCAGAATGTTCCCCGAATGAGACCCTTTTCCTCTTTCAGGTCTTCTCTGAACCCCACAATTCACCCCCTAATTTTCTCCGACTCACGTGGTTTCCCTTGATTTTTTGAGCTGGCTGTATACCCAAAGTACCAAGAAGACGTTCCCCCAGATGGCTCATCACCTTCTGAATACATCCCAGATGGACACGAGCTCTGATTTCACCCATGAGCTCTGTGGCTTTGGTCACACAACCTAACTGAGCCTCAGTTTCCACAGCTTATGTTACCTTGGAATTCTTTCACTGACCACTTCTTTAATGAATATGTGTTGAGCCTCAACCATGGGCCTGGCCTCATATCAGCACCTCTTCCATGGGCTGAGAGGACCGAGTGAGTCTGAGGAGAAATTCTTAGCATAGAGTAGAGGACCCAGCACATGGTGTTTGTCCAACATGGTGGCTGCCCTAGTGCTCTGCTTGTGAACTAATTAGCAAATCTGAACAACGTAGGTCTAGCTAATGACTATTATTTTTGACATGGGACCATAACTGGCACTTCCCCATTATGGGTGGGGGAGGGGGGTGGTGTACTCCCTATTACCCTGGGGGCCAGGGTAGATGATACACATCTGGGCGCCAGATGATACACCTTCATCCTCCTGACCTATTTTAGGAAATGGAACCACTCATCTTGGAGTCAGGAGCACTTCTTTTAAAAAAACTGACTGAGTCTGTTGAAGACATCAACCTTCTCTTCAAAGAGGTGGAGGATGGCAACTTTGAAAGCTACACTATCCAAGTAGGAGTCCCCTTGTGGCTGTGCCTCCTCCACCCTGGTCCTGCTCTTCCTTCCTCCATCCATTCTCCCAGCCCAACCAAAACTTCTTGGCACAGCACCTGATGGAGCTGTGGGACCAAGTGACTGAGAAGTACCTGTCTCAGAAGCAGGAGGTTAAGGAGCTGGATGAGACACTGCACTCGCTTGAATTCTCCCGGGCAGACAAAGTGAGTTGATCTGCAGATAGACTTTTGGTGATTTTCTCTAGTGGGATATTATGGGGCATCACCTATTATCTTTTATTTCTCCAGGGGGAAAAAAGAGTTATTAACTATGGTGTCTTGTCCTGTTTAGCTAAAAGCGGTGTTGAAAAAATATGTGGGAATCATAGAGAAAACTTCCTATCTCATGCAGCCAGACGTGTATAGGCTGATAAATAAAGAAGCCATGGTAAGTGGTTTTCGTGCACAGGGGATCAACCCATGGGAGAAGGAGCAGGACCCCAGGATGCCCCAGAGTCTGGTCAGTAATGGGCTTCTCAATGCAATACTTCCATGTAACTCAGGTTGGACACAGAGGTGCAGAACCAGAGTCTTTGTTCAGTATTTGCAATGGAAATCTTTTCAAAGCACATTTCATGCTTCTCCGCTACCTTAATCCCGGTAACCTGGTGCAGCTTCATTGGCTTGAGAGCTGAGGATTTTATGTCCACCAACTGAGCCATGTCTTAGCTACATAGGCAGCACAACTGGTGCTGTGCTCTGGAGATATCATCTTTGGCAGTTTGTGCCTCAGAAGTCATCCCACTCTCCTGCTCTGTTGTCTAACTTTTCTATGGTTTTTGTCTCTCCTGCTGCTGATTAAGGGTGCCTATTGCTGAGCCATGCCTGCCTCTTAGCTCTGTGCCCACTGGTTCCCCCATCCTCACCCTCGGCCTCCACTAACTGCTTTCTTTGGAGTAAAAACCAAGAAATGCAAGGTTGTTATGATGTCTCTCCATCAGCTGAGTACAGCCTGACCCCACTGCCGCATTGAAGGTGGATTCTTTCGGCTATGCAGAGGGCCACTTCCTTGCATGGGTGTCCTGTCTGGAAAGCTGAGCTGGTCAGAAATGGGCCTCCTGGCAGCATGCAGGGTGAAGGGACCATGGCATTCAGAACCATGATAAACTCCAGTCCAGATCTGTACCTGAGAGTCGTGAGCAAAGCACAAATAGGGAGTGAGCACAGACCTCCCTTTCCACTGCCCAGACATGAAAGCTCTCAAAACAATAGCCAATGCACCGAGAACTCCTATCGATAACATGGGGATGATACTTCAGTGTCATTACCTATGGGAGAATGATTAAAGAGACCTGAGTGATGGTAGCAAGAGTTTTTAACGGTGTCTGCTTGATCCATTAGGGCAGTCAGAGTTAGCAGTGCCTTGGTTATGTTTCATTGTTGGACTTCTCTGTATTTATTTTACTCATCATAACAACTGGCACTTGCTACCTGTCCTATATGCGTTTATCTCATTTGATTTCACAAAATGCCTATGCTATAAATAGCATGGTCTTTATATTGTGGCTCTGAAACCAGAGGCTCAGGAAGTACACTTTCCTCCAGCTAGTACACTCCAGAAGTGTAGCTGCCATCAAACCTCTGTTCCAATGACAAGTGTTACTGGAATTTCTATCCACTGAGATTGGTTGTTGTCAGCCTGTCCCAGGGCAATGGCTAGAGGGCTTTGGGAAATGTGGGGAGGCATTTCAGCTGTGCCAGTCTCTGGGGCATGGGAGAGGCCAATCTGATCTAAGGGGGCAGGAATGCTAAATGTTAGGACAGACCATGTAATGAATTGTCCCCACTGTCATGACAAGGGTCCCTAGAAGAGGACCATTGAGAGGAGTGCCAAGAATGTTCTAGCTCTGACTCCATTTGGTAATTGGGTCCCGTTTCTCATCATAGTCATATGTGGCTGGCCCCTGATGGCATGAGCACTCTGCTTTTGGAACAAATTTATAAGAAAAACAGCTAAACGCTGAGGGTCCACTGGAGCACTCCCCTCCAGTGAACTGAAATCACCTTCTATTTTTTTTTATAAGGACTTATTTATTTATGCATACAAGAGCTGGGGTTTAGGTCAGAGGTGTGGGGACGTGAGAGGATTCACCAGAGAAAGAGTGGGGAACAGAGCAGGCAGAAGGACCGAAAACACTGCTGAGGGGAGCAGTGGGTGAGACAGGAGAGGTCTGCTGTGCTATATGGGTTAGCTCTCTGGCTGGGGATCAAACTCCTGGTGCAGTGACTACGGATAGCTTCATAGTGCTGAGACTTAGCCCCTTGCGCCACCAGGGAGGCCCCTGAAATCACCTTCTTTAACAATCTGATGTGACCTTGCAGCTGGGTTGGCGCTCACATGTTCAGGGTGTTACAGGGCAATCCCAATGTAGAGTGGGTTGGCCTAAGTGTGGGTCCTCACTCATGCACTTAAAAAAAAGACTTATAATGAGACCCAACTGTAGCACACACAAAAGGGTTAAATAAGGGTTTATTTACAAAAAGGGGAAATGAAGAGAGGAATAACCCAGGGAGAAAGAGAGAGAGATAAATTGGTGAATGCATCCTACCAGTTCCCCTGAGCTGGGACCCCAAGAGTACACTGAAGACTGGCAAAAAACCAGCCCCCAAGGCCCACAGGTGAACTGAAATCCTCCAGCAATCCTCCCTTCAGTGGAAATGACATTATGGGATTTGCAGTCCTTGGTGCCTTGGATCTCCTTGGCCTGGGGTGGGGGTGGAATCTATAAAACCTGAGATTGTGGATTTCACTCAGGACTTCCTCTCCCTGGCAACAAGGGTTCAGTTAAGCCTTCAGAAAACATCCTTGTCCCTGTTCCATGGCTGCTGAGCACCAGGCAGTTTCCTTAAGTGCCCAGCGAACACTTAGCAATCTGTAGCCACTGCCCTGCTGGTTCACACTGGGTCCCAGTAGCTCCCAATCTGTACCTCAGCTGACTTCTCTCTCCAACTGAGCCTGTTCCAAAACCCCTCCCCAGACATCCCCTCCCCAGAGCCTCCTCCCATCTCCTGCCCTCCTGTGCCCTTAGATCATCAACCACGCTCTGCTGGGCAACCGGAGGGCCCTCGCCCAACTGTTTGTCAACCTGATGGAGGCCACGCTGCAGCAGGAGCTCGAGAGCCGCCGCCGCTGGCAGGACCTGCTCGAAGCATGGAAAACTCTCAAGAAGGAGTCTGTGGTGAAGAGTTTCTGGTCAGTGGCTGCCCACCCAAATGACTGGCACAGGGAAGGGGGTGGTGGTCTGCCCCCTCTTTGTCATTACTTTAAGGTGCTGTTGTTTTTCTTGCGGTAAAATTACTATGCATTCTTTAAAAAAAATTAAAATAGCTGAAAGTATCAAGAAGAAATTTAAAATTACTACAAATCTCTCATCACAGAGAGAAGCACAGCTGATATTTCACGTATTTTCTCCCAGGCGTTTTACATCTGCAAATGTAGATGTGTACCTCATTTTCTGAGCGCAGCACAAATTGTAAGCATTAGTCTGATGAGCTGCCCAATTTCCTCTCTCTACTTAGACACACAACTCTGTAGCACTGGGCCAAGGAAAAGACCATCTTCCAGGCTTTAGCTCCATCCTCCCCTCTGCTAGAAAGTGTACCAGTGAGGAAGGCTGAAAAAGGGCCCATCCCCACGCTTCCTCTGCCAGATGGGTCTTTGGTTAATATTGACACAAGGGTCCTGGAGATTTTGGCCAAAAATTATGGCTTGATTTTGCTAAGAAAGGGACACTTTGGGCCAACATATCTGAAAGTAACAAAGGGTGTCTGTCCATTTGTACTGCAGGTCTGGGTGCAGGTATCTGTGCATGTACATTTCCAGCGGGAAAGCACCAGATCTGGATCTGGTACTGGGGGTGAAGACAAAGTGTACCAAGGTCTGGCCCCACCTGTGCTTTCCCTGTGACCTTGATCAAGCACTTGAACATTCAGAGCCTTTCTCTCCCTACGCAACGCAGGCTCCGTGATAGACCTGCATTGGGATTTCTGTGACCAACTAGATACTGTGTGAAGTGCCTGGCCTGGGCCTGGGAGGTTGTTATAAATGTCACTCACTAATCATCCACAATGATGGCAGGAGCTGACATTTTCTGGGCAGTTCCCATGAACCAGGTGTGGTGCTAAGGACTTTGCTTTTAATATCTCGCTGAGTTTTCACAAGTTCCAGATGAGAAAGGCACTATAGTAATAGTACTATAGTAGCTGTATTACAGAAGAGGACACTGGGATTCAGGGGTGGGGCAGCGACTTGCTCCAGACCACGAGGTGGCAGGACCCACATCTGGCTTTGTGTCTGCTGGTGCCATGCTCGTAGTGCCAGAGCTTCACTGGCAATCCCTGGTTCTTTCCTCCCCTGCCTCCTCCCTCTCTCCCATTCCTTATTGTTCCTAGGGCCCAGGATAGGGAAGAAGTGTTGGGGAGTCATGTACTGATATAAGGGCACTGGAATTCTAAATGTTCTGACCATGGGTCTTATCCCCTGCCTCCAATCCACCCTGCTCCTCCTCTCTTCATGATGCCAATATATCGGGCCTCCCAGTGAGTTCATGGCCAATGAGAGGACCCAGACGCCTCCATCTGTGAAGAAGCAGCTGGACATCATGCTGAAGAACCAGGGAGTCCTGCAGAAGAAGCGACTGGATCATCTCTGCACCATCTGGTACCAAGGGAGGACTCACTGGGCAGGAACATCTTTCGGGTTCCTTGGGGATGCAGGCCGAGTCCTCAGCATTGATCTTTCCCCTGAGTCAGAAGAAACAACAAAAGCACTTTTCGTGGCACTGAGAATTTTATCCACCTTATTAATGTTACACCCATGTGAGAACGTTACTGCACAGGAGCAGGACGTTTCTGCCCTGGGAGAGACCTGTGGGGTCCCAGTAGTCATTGTATCCTAACAGAACTTAAAAATATTGGTGGTAGGGATGAGACTTGCTTCTCATGGCCTCCAGGAAGTGCCCAGGAAGAGGAGAAGCGTTTCCCAGCAAAGTGGCAGCCTTAGTCCTGCTTCCTCGTGGCAGCCCAGGAGCAAATGTAAGACTCAGGTCCCAGAGGGAAACGTAGGATGCAGGGGCTCTGTGGCGTCATGCTTGCTACTTTCCCATCAGTCAAAGCCAATCACATCACCAAGCCCAGCTCCCAGGGGTTGAGAAATAGACTCCTCCTCCTGATTGCAGAACTAATTATATTTGACTATTTTTCTATCTGCACTGTTACTGTGATTTTCAGAAGAGGATTCACTGTCCTTTACTTAGATAATACCCTATTCCTGGATATAAAGCTTGTTTGTGATTTTTTGGTGTGTATTTATAAACATTGCTACTATGCAACAGCCTTAATGTATAAACTTTGTATATATTTCATATTGTGCCTAGTAGTGGCTTCACTAGAAGTCAAGTGGTGAAAACTTTTTTTCCTCATTGGGAAAATTGCTTTTATTTTCTAATAAAAGCACCAGAAAGTCTCCAGCAAGCACCTTCCCTTCCTCAGAATTTGTGCAGATACTGTGCTGGAACTGCCATTTTTGGTAAGCTTAAAGGTGCTACCAATTTTGGTAAGTGAGCATCTTATCCAAGTGTGGCTTAACTTGTCTTTTTTTTTCCCTCCCTAGTGACCTTCTGCCTCCCAATTACAGTGAAGCTCAGCTGACTGAATGGTTTTCTTCTCTCAAATCCCTGAATAAAAACATTGGTGAGTGAGTCATGTGGGGCTCTCCAGAACTCTGTTCAGGTAGTAGATTTGTAGTGCTTATCAGTCATCTATTTGAGGGTCTGTTATAAACTCAGGCATGGATGGCAAGTCAGTTCTCGGAGAGGAAGACAGGGTGTGAAGGGAAGAGTAAACTCCTAGGGTTCACACTGGACCTCCAAGACCTTCCCTGACAGAGCCTCCTTCGCCCTGCATGCCAGCGATGCACTGTGACCCTGGTGATGACCTGGCTCAGAGGCCAGGTCTGGGCATGTGAGGTTAGAGCCCATGACCCGGCTGACAGGAAGATGTGGGTTTGACATCCAGCTCTGCGCTGTCCCAACTCTATGACCTTAAGGAGTAGTGGTCTCTCACGGCCTCATATTCATTTCCCCCAAAATAAGGATCTCAAGAGGACATTTAGAGATCCCCACCTTGTGGAGTTGGTGTAAGAATTACGTGCAGGGCCTCCCTGGTGGCGCAGCGGTTGAGCGCTGGGCTGCGAAGCTGCCCGCAGCCTCTGCAGCGCCAGTTCGATCCCTGCCATCAGCGAGGGTCCCACATAGCGTGC
This sequence comes from Talpa occidentalis, assembly GCF_014898055.3. Taxonomy (NCBI): domain Eukaryota; kingdom Metazoa; phylum Chordata; class Mammalia; order Eulipotyphla; family Talpidae; genus Talpa; species Talpa occidentalis. Next base: position 53,049,342 of record NW_023605083.1, read on the forward strand.
AGACCTCTCCTGCCACCCGCTGCTCCCCTTAGCAGTATACTTCCTCAGTCTGCCTGTTCTGCTCCCCGCTCTGGCTCTGGTGAATCCTCTCACCCTCCCACACTTTTGACTGTACCCAGTGCTTGTATAAATAAATAAATAGATCTAGAAAAAGAACAACAAAAAAACCCCAACACCAGTAGAAGAAAAGAAATAATAAAAACCAAAGCAGAAATAAATGAAATTGAAACTAAAAATACAATCCAAAAGATCAATGAAACCAAGAGCTGGTTCTTTGAAAAAATCAATAAAATAGACAAACCCATAGCCAGGCTCACAAAGGAAAAAAGGGAGAAAGCACAAATAAAAAGGATCACAAATGAAAGAGGAGAAATCACAACGGACACAGCAGAAATCAAAAGAATAATCAGTAACTACTATGAACAGTTATATGGAAACAAGATCAACAATCTAGAGGAGATGGACAAATTCCTACAACTCTACAATCACCCAAAGCTAGATAAAGAAGAAATAGAACACCTAAACAGACCAATTACAAGCAGCGAAATTGAAATGGTAATCAAAAACCTCCCCAAAAACAAAAGCCCAGGACCTGATGGATTTACAAATGAATTCTACCAAACATTCAGAGACGAATTAGTGCCTACCCTTCACAAACTCTTCCAAAAAATTGAGAAGGAAGGGACAATACCAAACACGTTCTATGAAGCCAACATTACACTAATACCAAAACCGAACAAGGACAACACAAAAAAGGAAAACTACAGGCCAATCTCCCTAGTGAACACTGATGCAAAAATCCTCAATAAAATTTTAGCTATCAGAATCCAACAATGTATCCATAAGATAATTCACCACGACCAAGTAGGATTCATTCCAGGGACACAAGGATGGTTTAACATCCGAAAATCAATCAACGATATCCAACACATCAACAAAAAGAAATATAAAAACCATATGATAATATCAATAGATGCTGAGAAAGCTTTCGACAAAGTACAACACCCATTCATGATAAAAGCCCTTGAAATTCTTGGGATACAAGGAACATACCTCAACATCATAAAGGCCATCTATGACAAGCCAACAGCCAGTATCATTCTCAATGGTGAAAAGCTGAAAGCAATTCCATTAAGATCTGGAACAAGACAAGGATGTCCACTCTCACCACTGCTTTTCAATATAATACTGGAAGTCCTAGCCAGAGCAATAAGACAAGAGAAAGACATCCAAGGAATCCAAATAGGAAAAGAAGAAGTCAAACTATCACTATTTGCAGATGATATGATAATATACATAGAGAACCCCAAAAACTCCACAGAAAAACTAATTCAACTAATCAATCAGTTCGGTAAAGTGGCAGGATACAAAATCAACACACAAAAGTCAGTAGCCTTCCTATACACAAACAATAAATCTGAAGAAGAAGAAATCAAAAAAACCATCCCTTTTATTATTGAAACAAAAAAAATCAAATATTTGGGAATAAATCTAACAAAAGAGGTAAAGGACCTATACAAAGAAAACTATAAAACACTGTTAAAAGAAATAGAAGAAGACACAAAGAAATGGAAAGACATCCCCTGCTCATGGATTGGAAGAATAAACATTATTAAAATGGCCATCCTACCAAAAGCAATATACAGATTCAATGCTATTCCAATCAAAATTTCAATGTCATTCTTCAAAGAAATAGAACAATTATTGATGAAATTCATATGGAATCACAAAAAACCCCGAATAGCCAAAGCTCTCCTGAAAAAAAAAGAAGGGAATGGAGGCATCACACTCCCAGACTTCAAACTCTACTACAAAGCCATAATCATCAAAACTGCGTGGTATTGGAACAAGAACAGACACACAGACCAATGGAATCGAATAGAAAATCCAGAAATAAACCCACAGATTTATGGTCAACTAATCTTTAACAAAGGAGCAAAGACTATGCATTGGAGCAAAGAAAGTTTGTTCAATAAATGGTGCTGGGAAAACTAGGTTGCTACATGCAAAAGAATGAAGCTTGACCAATACCTCACACCATACACAAAAATCACCTCAAAATGGATTAAAGAACTAGACATAAGACCTGAAACCATAAAATACATAGAAGGAAATATAGGCGAAACACTACGGGATTTGCACATCAAAGACATCTTTACAGACACATCACCCAAAGCAGTGATAGTGAAGGCAGAGAACAACAGCTGGGACTACATCAAATTAAAGAGTTTCTGACAGCAAAAGAGACAATAACAAAAACAAAGAGAAACCCCACCAACTGGGAGAACATTTTTGCACACAACACTAATGATAAAGGACTGATCACAAAAATCTGCAAAGAGCTGATGAGACTCAACAACAACAAAGAAAATAATCCCGTCAAAAAATGGGCAGAAGAGCTAAAAAGAAACTTCTCTGAAGAAGAAATGCAAATGGCCAACAGGCATATGAAAAAATGTTCAACATCACTTGTAATCAGGGAAATAAAACTACCATGAGATACCATCTTACACCAGTGAGAATGGCACATATTAAAAAAACTAGCAACAACAAATGTTGGCGAGGGTGTGGAGAAAAAGGAACTCTCCTGCACTGTTGGTGGGAGTGCAAACTGGTCCAACCACTGTGGAGAGCTGTGTGGAGATTTCTGGACCTACTAAACATAGAGCTTCCATATGATCCAGCAATTCCACTCCTAGGTATTTACCCAAAGGACACAGAAACATTAATTCCAAAGAGCACCTGCACCCCTATGTTTATAGCAGCACTGTTTACAATAGCTAAGCTTTGGAAACAGCCCAAATGCCCAAAAATAGATGACTGGATCAAGAAGATGTGGTACATATACACCATGGAATATTACTCAGCATTCAAAAAAGATAAACACATGCAATTTGCAGCAACATGGATGGCGCTGGAAGGGATCATGCTCAGCGAAATAAGCCAGAAAGAAAAAGAAAAATACCGGATGGTCTCACTCATAGCAGGAATCTAGAAAACTTAAATAAGGGACCAGGAAAATGAATAACTATAAGAAAGTGAAAATCAGAATCAACAAAAAACTATGAAACAGAGACACTTTTGGGGGGGTGGGGGGCGGGAGGGGAGGGATTGGGATCAGAATGGAGGGGTTGCAATTGTATGGGGAATATAAAAATAAAATTTATTATTTTAAAAAAAAATTACGTGCAATCCAGTGAACTTCAGTTGTAGTTCACACAAGAACTGCTTAATAATGAATGGTAATGAAAAAATTGCCTTAACAAAGGTCCTTAAACTGGTCCATGGGCTACTGTCCTATCTGTTAGTAAATAATAAATTTCATTGCAACACAGCTATGCCCATTTGTTCACCTGTAGTCTCTGACTGCTTCTACTCTACAATAGCAGAAATGAGGGGGCCTCCCTGGTGGCGCAGTGGGTTGAGCGCCATGCTATGAAGCTGTCCGCAGCCTCTGCAGCGTGAGTTCGATCCCCCAGCCAGCTGTGGAGATATCTGCATGGCGCGGCAGACCTCTCCTGTCTCACCCGCTGCTCCCCTCAGCAGTGTTTTTGGTTCTTCTGCCTGTTCTGCTCCCTGCTCTGTCTCTGGTGAATCCTCTCACCCTCCCGGGCCTCTGGCCTGTACCCCAGTTCTTCTATAAATAAATAAATCCTAAAAAAAATAGCAGAAATGAGTAGAGGAAACAGAAACTTATGGCTTGCACAGCTGGAAATATTTTCTATCTAGCCCTTTATAGGAAAAGTTTACCAAGCCTTACTCTTGAAGATGTATACTATTTCCATCTTCTTTGAGGCCTGATGAGGCCAGTGGTGTCATTGTCCCTGTGATAGAAAAGGACTCAGAGGCACAGAGAAGTAAAATATCCTGTGCATAGTGCACAGCAAATGAAGTCTCACAGCTAGATTTGATCTGGGTATTTCAGTCAGTAGAACCCACCATTGCTCCCAGGGCTCTCGGCTTTATCATTTCAAAGGTATTGTAATTATATTATAATACTGAAAGGAAGAGCCCAGAGAGCCTAAATAATAACAATGACAGCCATTCAGCAAGCTCCTCCCTGGGACAGGCATGTTGCTGGCCCTGAGAACCCACAGGCTGGATAATTCCTTGGGTGCTTTCAGTCCTGCACAGAAGCCATAGAGCAAGGAGTAGACAGGTCACCAGCTACGTGAGCATGTATTTGGGGATGTAGAAGGCTTTGCCAAGGAAGTGATCATATATGAGACCCACAAGGCAAGTAAGAGTTAGCTAATCCTAGGGGACAGGGACCTTCCCAAGGAGGAAGATTAGCATCACATGTGGGGAAGCTGAGAGGCAAGACAGAGCAGGGGCCATGGGGCCAAGGAGGAAGTGGCAGAGGTTGGAAGATGCCAAGGGGCCAGACTGTGCTGGCCATGTGGATAAGCTGGTGTGGACAAGCTGATTTATCCTGAGGGCAGTGAGAACCAGTGAAATTTCTAAAGTGGGAATGACGAGGTTGAGGGAGTGAGTGGATCAGAGGGGCACAGGAGTAGAAGCACAGTGATCCCAAGGTGGCTGGGGAGGGTCCATCACAGTGATTTCACAGTAAGGGTAAGGATGTGTTGGCCTAGGCAGCAGCCCTGGGGATGGGAGAAACCAGCTTTAAAGTGTCTCCATTTCACAAGAAAGGATGAAATGCAGCTATTTTCAACAAAATGGAAGGTATTTGAAAAAATTAGATGCAGCAAAATAAGTCATAATGATAAAAACAAATATTGGATGTTCATTTAATAGATAATTCAACAACGCAAAACGCTTTCAAAAACTACTGGGCATCAACCAACATCTTGAGGTCTCTGAGGTTAAGTGGGGGAGGGGAAGAGACTAGGAGACACAGCAGATGGTGGGGATGGGGGATTCGTCTCCTAACCAATCCTACTGAGACACTTTGCTGGGGAGAAGCTGCCTCCCTACCCCAGCAAAGGGAAACTCCCCTTTCTGATTCCTCCTTCCACCCTCTCCTTTCTGGAAGAGCAACTGACTCGTTCTGTTCTCCCACGCAGACGACTACCACATGAGCTGCATGATGCAGATCCACTTGCTGTACGAGGACACCTGGCAGGAATGCCTGGCCCAGGTGCAGAAGAGCAAGGTGGGTGCCTAATATCCCCTCCGGGCCTGCTCCTGCCCCCTCCAGCCTGGATCTCTCTTTTCCTCCCTCACACACCAGACCCTTGTTGACCTCTGGGTACATTGAAGCTGTTCCCTCTGCCTGGAGCCTTCCTCCCCAGCAACTCCTACCCAACCCTCCGGTTGTAGTACAACATGAGCTCCTCCAGATGCATCTCTTATCCCACCAATCAGAAACCTCACAAAGCTCTTCAGTAGCAATTCCCGATTTTCTGGGGTACAAAGAACTATATTGTCAAATGCCCTATCCTTGTCTTCCTGGTAAACCAGTGTAAATAAAAGCCCCCAAAGCCTAATCATTTTGGAGATGTTCTCGGCCCCACCTGTCCTGTGTCTGGAAGTGAGGTGAGCAGAAGGCACAGGGAGTTGCATGGTGTGTTTGGGTGCTGCCGCCTGTAGGCTGTGCCACATGTTGCCCTGGAATTTGACGGGTCCTGCAGAAAGCTGGCCGCCGGCCCCATCTGTTGATGACAAGTCTGAGTCCATAAAAGGCCCACAGGGCTCGTTTGCCCTGAAGCCTTTGGGACAACCTTGTGCATCTCAGTCAGATCCTTGGGGCATCAGGCCTCAGAAGGGAAGCCTGGAGAGAGTGTGGATGGAGGGAAACCGTGTGCCCTCTGAGGGCACCGCCCCTGGTGCCCACCCCTCTCTGCTGCCTGCTGCCAGGACCCCCTCCAGAGCCTGAGGGTCCTTCTGTGCCCATTCCCACTTTCCTTTGTCGGGCACATGCAGGGGATGAGTGCCAAACTAGCCACATACCCCAAGAGCACATTAAGTCTGGCAGAGGACCCTGGTATTCTTGTTCCGCAGCATTGGGATTCTACAGCCAGAGGTAAAAATGTTAAGTTGGGGGAGTTTGGTTTATTTTAGGTTTTGTGCATAAGCCAAGCTTTAATTACCCAGAAAGCCTGGTTATCAGGTGGCATAATTCAAAGTGACAGGAAATGGGAGCCTCTCTAACTCGCAGCAAGACCGGACAATGTGGAATGGTGCTTTATGCCCACAGGCTCTGCAGTAGCATGGTTCTGAGTTCAGATCCAGCCCCATCCCTTGGCGGTGCATGGGCTCCAGCAAGTTCCCTTGCTTCTCCAAGATTCGGTTTCCTCGTCTGTCACGTGGGGCTGATGAGAACACCTCTGGGTCATTCAGTGAGCCCACACGCGAGCCCCATAAAGACAGACCATTTCTGCTGCTGTGAGGGTTTCCCCTGAGCTTTTCAAGAACAAATGGGAGGCAGCTCTCAGGGGGCAGGACCAGGCCCCTGAAGTGAAGCCCCCTGGAAACCAGAGTCAGGCTCTTCCTTGTCCCCCTCCAGAAGCAGCTGCTGGACTGGAAAGCCTTCACGGAGGAGGAGGCAGAGAGCCTGGTGAACCCATCCTTCTTCCAGATGGTGGGGGTGCTCCAGAGCAAGGTGGAAGAGGAGCTGGAGTGCTTGGATGTGCGTAGCTGGGGAGTGGGGTGGGGTCACAGGAGTGTTGGCTGTCAGAAGAGTAAGGGTTGGGGGCTGCCACCTCTCCTGTCACAAGTGAGTCCACCGGTGCTGCACAGGGCTCCACATACACAGTCTTGGGCAGTGGGTGCTCCCCAAACCCTGCTGAGTCTGAGCACTGAAAGGCTATCCAGAGCATTAAGTACCCCCCACCCCTGCAAAGAGGACATTTTCTGTAAAGGGTCAGAGAGTAAACATTTTAGGGGATGCTCCTCAGTTTTTTGTAACAGTCTCATTGCTCATACGCAGTCCTCAGCGAGGTTGAAACAAATGGGTGCTGAACTGAAATTTGAATTTTATGTCATTTTCACACTAAATAGCTTCTTTTGATTTTTTCAGTCATTTAATAATGTCAAATCTGTGCTTGAGGGCCACACACAAAAAAGGCAGAGGACCAAATGTAGGCCACAAGCCACATTTGTAGACCCCTGACCCAGAAGAGAGCATAGGACACACATATTTTTAAAAGATGGGAGAGATGAAAATTTGAAAACAGACTAAGGTTTGACTCAGATGCAGAGAGTGCAGGAAGAAAAGATGCCCCAGGCCAAGGTCCACCTGAGTGCCAGGCTGGCATCTGGAGCAGACCCTTTTCTCTTCTTGGCACCACTCTTCATCTTCTTCCCATCAGTGACTTCAGTGAACATGAGCAGGTCTGGAATAGGACTTCAGGGTTGGCCAGTCTAGGGGCATGGCCCTGGCAGACTAGAAATGCTGTCCCAGGGGAGGGATGCCCATGAACCAAGGTGTGGCCTAGAGATGGCCTTAACGATGGTGCTCGGACGACCATGGCCTGCTCAGAGAGATGCGGGTCTTCCAGTGGCTGTCGAGGGACCCTCATGAGTGGGGCCCTCCTCCCCATTCTGGGCCAGGTGGCACTCAAGACTTCTTCTCTGGGTTCTTCCTTTCAGAAATCCTTTGAGGCCCTGGCAAAGAGAACAGAGTGGCAGAGCTTAGACCTCTTCAGCTACTTCCAGGAGGCCGTGCAGCTGTGGGAGGCGCATCAGAGTGACCTGTCTGTGCAGGAGGTGGAGCTTGAGAAGAGGACGGAGCACCAGCAGCAGAAATGCAGCCTGGAGGACAAGGTGTGCCCCCCGGCCCCAGTCGTCTCTGCAGCAGATGAAGAGAGGGCTGTACCCAAATTGTCGGTTGCCCGATGATCTTTCTCAGGGTCCATGAACTCAGGATTTAGGTGTTAAAAAAAAATGTACCCTAGGTGCAAATGTAAAACCTAAAGCTATAAAACCTGAAGAGTTGGGGAATTTAAGGCTCACCTTGGTCATAGGACCAGATGGGAGTAGAAATCTGCCTGAATCAGGTCTAGGTTTATGATGGGTTCCTGGATCCAAATGTGTCTATAAGAGGGCATGTGTGGGAAACAGACAGTTGGAGGGTGGGAGGCATATGAAGCATACCCTTTGCCCCCAGGACATGAGACCAGCCCCTCACCACCTGCCTTCACACCATAGTGGGTGGAAGAGACATACTCAGTATCTGATTTCCAGTGTGACAGGGAGGAACAGATGCCATGGGGATCTGGGCAGGGACCTGCCCAGATGACATGGGTATGAGAAATATGTCCCTGAGGAGTCTAGCTAAGCTGGGTCTCTAGGGATATAAAGAGTAGGCAGAGAAGAACATTCTAGGCAGAGAGTAGAACCCAGAGTCCCAGAGCTGTGGTGCCTGGACGTGCCTAGGCACCCGGACCTCACCCCCAGGGCCAGGATCTATGTGTGTCACCTATATTCTGAGCTCTGGAAACTCACGCCTGCCTCTCCCTGTTTTGCGGTTGGCCACCAGGCCGAGGAGGCCCAGCTTGACCAGCTTGTAGACCAACTGCGGCAGCAAAGCCTTGAGGAAATGCTGAAGATTCACCTGGAAAGGGCCAAAGATTTTCTAAAGACTATGAGGAGCAGGTAGGCTGACCAGACCCTGAAAGACAGAGAAGCTGGCCTGGAACCCATATTCAGGGTCAGAGGCAGCCTGCTTAGGAGCCCATGGGCCTTCCCTGCAGGCTCAAGAATAAAATATTGCTTCCAACTTTGCAGAGTGTTGTGGTCCTTGGCAGCTCTGCTCTCAACTAAGAGAGATGATTCCAGGGAGAACTTTGGTCTGGAAAGTTAATGGAGGGAAGCTTCAAGGCCATGTAGTTTAAAGGCCAAGAATATATCAGAGAAAAAAATGTCCTTCATTCCTGCCCAACAATACCCTTTCATGGACATATACATTTATATATAGTATATAAATATATTTTATATAGTATATGTATGGTTATTTACATAAAGATTGGATCATACTATGCAAATAGTTTTATAATGACAGATACTGTTCCATTTTTAAATGACCATATGGAATTCATTAGTGTGGATTTTTCTTTTTTCTTTTTTTTTTTTTTTGCTCTAGATTGCATTTATTTTTTTTTAAATAATAAATTTTATTTTTGTATTCCCCATACAATTGCAACCCCCCCATTTTGATCCCAATCCCTCCCCTCCCGCCCCCCCCCCCCCAAAAAGTGTCTCTGGTTCATAGTTTTTTGTTGATTTTGATTTTCACTTTCTTACAGTTATTCATTTTCCTGGTCCCTTATTTAAGTTTTCTAGATTCCTGCTATGAGTGAGACCATCCGGTATTTTTCTTTTTCTTTCTGGCTTATTTCGCTGAGCATGATCCCTTCCAGCGCCATCCATGTTGCTGCAAATTGCATGTGTTTATCTTTTTTGAATGCTGAGTAATATTCCATGGTATATATGTACCACATCTTCTTGATCCAGTCATCTATTTTTGGGCATTTGGGCTGTTTCCAAAGCTTAGCTATTGTAAATAGTGCTGCTATAAACATAGGGGTGCAGGTGCCCTTTGGGATTACTGTTTCTGTGTCCTTTGGGTAAATACCTAGGAGTGGAATTGCTGGATCATATGGAAGCTCCATCTTTAGTAGGTTGAGGACTCTCCACACAGCTCTCCATAGTGGTTGGACCAGTTTGCACTCCCACCAACAGTGCAGGAGAGTTCCTTTTTCTCCAGTGTGGATTTTTCTTAACCATCCCTCAATGGAAGCACTTTTTTAGGTTGGTTCTAATATTTCAATATTAAAAATAGTTCTCTGGAACTATCTTATATCTTTGTGCCTTTTTTATAAAAAAATTTATAAGGGCCAATCACAGAAATGAAATTGCACTGCCAGTTCACTGCAGTACTTAGATTCATTTATCTGGAGGCAAATAAGTAACTCTTGAGCTTTGGTCTTCTCATCTGAAAGAGAGGGGCCACAGGGCCATGAAGGGTTTGATGGGATAATGAGGGCAAAGATCAAGGACAGAGAGAGGAGAGTAGACGAGAAATGGGAACTCTTGTTACAACAACCAGAGAACTCGCTCATGTGCATTTACCAAACTTTCTACGAAGAGTTTTCATTCCCTGTGTAAAGAGAACAATAGCAAAGCAAACCAAGACCTGTTACTGTGAAAGGAAGCCTAAACAGCAGGTCTGTGCAGAGTGAAATGTCAGATTCCAGCCCATTTCGAGGGTCAGGACAAGACCCTGATTTTTTTCTTTCGTACATTATTCATTTTTGTACAGCACCTGATCTCTCCCCTGAGGTGTTGTCCCCATAACTCTCCCACCACCACAGCACCCATGAGCCATCACCATAGTCCCTTGTGCTTTCCCTCCCTGTTTTGACCCTTTTCCTTCCTCTCCCCTGCTAGATGCCTCAGATCTCTGATCAGCTTGCAAGTTTTGTCCTTTCATCTTTTTTTTTCTCCTGATTTAATTTGCTTAGCATAACCCCTTCCAGCTCCATCCATGTTGCTGCAAATGGCATGAGTTTATCTTTTTGATTGCTGAATAGTGTTCCATCCCACCACATCTTCTTGATCCATTCACCTGTTTTGAGGCATTTAGGTTGTTTCCATATCTTAGCTATTGTAAATAGTGCTGCAATAAACATAAGAGTGCAGGTTTCCTTTTGAATTAAGTGTTTTTGTGTCCTTTGGGTAAATTCCTAGGAGTGTAATTGCTGAGTCATATGGTAGATCCATTTTTAGTGTTCTGAGAAACCTGCGCACAGCTTTCCAAAGTGGCTGGACTGGTCTGCATTCTCACCAGGGTGTAAGAGTGTTCCTTTTTCTCCACATCCTCCCCAGCATTTGTTGTTGCCAGTTTTTTTCATTATGCCCATTCTCTAGGCTGGGGTATCCCACACAGCTGAACTCCCTTTAGACAGTGACCTTATTCCCCTCCCTCCCAGGCACGAGAGATCTCATGCCCTCCTGACAAAGGAAGTCACGGAGTACCCCATGATCATCCTGAAGGCGCTCAACTCCTACAGCTCCTCCCTCAGCAGACACTTCCATGTTCGTGAAATCTTTGAACAGGTGGGACAGGGGTAGTGAAAGCCCAGCCACTCATCAAGAAGCAAAGGGAAGAGAATGACTGCTTGTCCTGATTTGCCTCAATTTTGAATGCTGCCCTAAGCCCCTTCGGAGTTAGAGTTCAGGTCAGGGCATGAAGGAGGAAGAAGCTGAAAACATTTCTAAATGGGACACTGACTACCCCCTCTGCTACTCAGGGACCCCTCATGAACTCTGCCAAGCACAATCCATAGGCTGCTAAAACAGGGTGCCATGTGCCTCAGAAGTCCCTGCTTCAACAATGGTAGCCCAGATCCCCATCTCATCTCCTTCACCCCTCACCTCCTCTCTCTCAGTGTACCTGCATGTTGGTTGCTGTCAGCTACAGGAGCTCAGAGCATGCTCTAGAAGATGTTTTCTGGAGGGCAGGCACGGCTTCCTGACTTTTATCCAACATCAAGTGCCCTTAGCACAGGGGCTCACCCACAGTTGAGACAGATGATATCTCCCCGGGCAGAGGCGGGAAGCCTGAAATGGCCTGGTCTGATGCTTGCAGAGTTCGGCTCTTTCCCACACAGCCAGCTGGAGTCCTGCATGGCCAGAGCTGAAAATACTGTGGTTGACAGTGAACCTGGCTGAGGGTCTCCAATATGGGGGTGCCCAACTCCTGGGAGAATCCCTTCCCTCACCAGGGATTCCCATTCTGATTGCACCTTCACTCAGTGTTCCATGTTTTTCCCTTGCAGAACCTGGATGGGGAAGTCATTTTCAAAACCAGGGAACCAGGTAACACTTTCACAACTCAGTTCCGCTTGTTCCTGACTTCACTCTTGTGTTTGTTGCTGCATAGTGGTCTATGTCTGTATACTTGACTAGGCTGGGGAGGCAAATCCAGGCTACATTTGTAACCTATTTCTTCTTCTATTTGGGGGGCTGGTGATCAACAGAAGCACATGAAAAGCATTCCCAGGAGATAATGAGAAAACAGAAGAGAAGAAGGTGGTCAAAAGCAGAAGAGAGAAAAATAAAAATAACCGTAACAAGAGGAACAAGCTCTTCAAGTTCAGCAGAAGAAATAGGAAAAGATCAAGAAGCTGAGTCCTCCATAGCTGAAGAGATAGAATTGAACCAGCAGGAAGTCTTCATCCTGGGCGACGAGATAGATGATTTCCTAGAGAATGATATGCAGGGATCTGAAGAAATGCAAGTTGAAAAAGGAAGTTCCTTCGAACCATCTCTGAGCCAGGAAAATGTGATGGATCCAGAAAAGGAGGAGGTGGAGGAGATGAAGGAGAAGGTGAAAGAGGAAAATGAGAAGGAACAGGAAGAAAAGGAAGCGGTGAAGAGCAAAGAGGAGGAAGGAGAGGAGAAGGGAGACCATGAGAGTTTATTTACGGACAAGGTAGGCTGGCAAGATTCAGTTTTGAATGTGAGGAAACTTTGCTGTGTTCACTCTGAAGACCTTTAATACAAGCCAGTAGTGTGGGCTTCACTGGAGTATATAAAAAGAATTAAAAAGGTGTGCACCCTGGTTGTTTTTCTTAACAGGGATTCAATTCTTTTTTTTTTTCAAGATTTATTTATTTATGCACATAAAAACTGGGATACAGGCCAGATGTGCAGGGCGTGAGAGGATTCACCAGAGACATAGTGGGGAGCAGAACAGGCAGACGGACTGAAAATACTGCTGAGGGGAGCAGCGGGCGCGACCATGCGTGTTTTTCCCATGTCTGCCACACCATGTGGGTATCTTCCTGTCCAGCTGGGAATCGAACCCAAGCTGCAGAGGCTGCAGACAGTTTCACAGCTGTGCTCAACCCGCTGTGCCACCAGGGAGGTCCAACAGGGCTTCAATTCTTATCTCACAGCAATGTTTTGTTGTGTTTTTTTTTTTAATTACCCTTCTTCTCTACACATCCAGTCCTATGACCTCTTCCAAAGTCACCCCTCAACTATATGACTTTGCTCATGTTTCCCTGGTCTTCTCTCTTTGTCAGTTCCTCTTTATTGTGTAGATCAACTTAGTCTCTCCATTCCTTCTCTCTTCCCATTCTTTGATTTTATAACAAAAAAGACCCATATCTAAGCCAACAGACAGAGCTCTTCTTAGAGGGTAGGGAAGTGATTAATAAATCTTATCCTCACAACACCCTCAATCTCACAAAACTAAAACAGTAACTTGAATTCCATAATGATGACATTGAAAGACACTTTTTTCCTTTATTGCTGTGGGAGAATTGGCATATGAGACTTCTTTCTGAGCAGGATCTCAAACTCAAATGTCCACAGACATGTAATAGAAAAGAGGGGTGGAGACCAAAAACGAATGCCAAATGATGAAGACCATTGTCTTAGTACATTCAGGCTGCTCAAACAGGTTGCCACAGACTGGGTGGTGGCTGTAAATAGCAGAACTTTATTCCTCACAATCCTGGCAGCTGAGATGTCCAAGGACAAAGAGATTTGGTATCTGGTAAGGACCCACTTCCTGGTTCATAGATGACCATCGTCTTGCTGTGTCCTCACATGGCAGAAGGGAAAAGGGAGATCTCTGGGACACTAACCCCATTCACGAGGACTCTGCCTTCATGACCTAATCACCTTCCAAAGGCCCTACCTCCAAGTACCCAGACATTGAGGATATGAACCTAGGGGCAATACCAGCGTTCAGTCTTTGGCAACTGTGTACTTATTACTCAGCTCCAGCCAATAATGCCATGTGGGAATGTGACTCAAACTAGCCAGATTCTCTGAGTTTTTAAGAGAAATCAAATTTCTATTTGGAATTTCCCAAGAGTTATGGGCAATATTCAGCCCCCAGGTTTATAACCTCTGGTGCCTAAAACCCTGTGGTTTAGATCCCCAGGTCTGTTTGATGGTGTCAATTCTAAAGTCTTATTTTCTGCTTAGGCTGTAGCTGAGGAAGAGAGTGAAGAAGAGCTCTCCCAGGAGTTTATGGAGTCCTTTACAACCTCCAGTGGGAACACTTATTTTGTCTTCCTGCCCCTGGAACAAGAAGAGGAGAGTTGCAAGAAATCCCATTCCAGCCTTTTTGCTGTTCTCATCAACAACATGCCCAGCGCCAAGTTCCTAGAACAAGTGATCATTCCATCCAAACTCATTTTAGAAATTAAGAAACAGTGAGTAGAAATCCCTTTATTCATATTCTCTCATGCCAAGTTTTATTAACAAGCTGAAATGTTAAAACAAAAAGTTGCATTAATTTCATCTGGAAAAAGAAAATGTGTAGGTAACTGAGGGTAGAGGCCACACACACACACACACACACACACACACACACACACACCAGAATGTCCAGGAATTCCTTGTAGGCACAGATATCCTCTGTAAGAGTGACCCCTTCTGCCTGTTTTAGGATGCCATGCTGGCATAGGCCTTGTACATAAGATACAGCATAGCTTCTTTCCATCCAGACGAGATACAGCCAAAAAATACTACCAAAGAGTTTTCAAAAAGGGTTTTTAACATCCACCACAGTGTTCTGCTTGCTGCACAGCCCCACCAGCACTGGCATTCACAGTGTTTCTGTTAGCCATCCTCTTGGACATGTGCTCATGGGTCCATCATGGTTTGAATTTGGGCTTTCCTGATGAGTAATGGTGCTGTGCCACTCTTCAAATACTTGTTGGCATTTGGTTAACTTTCTGTAAAATGCCTAGTCAAATCTTCTGTCTTTTTTTCTCCCTGCTAGTCTGTCTTTTCCCTTGCTAACATGAAGGATTCAGTTAGTTTCGTATCCTATGTGGGTTTTTTTCCCAGATCAATATTTGGGAAGTGTTTACTCCCCTTCTGCTCTTCCCTTCTTACTCTCTTGGTGTAGTCTGATAAAGAGAAGCTCTTCATTTTTATAACGTCCAGCTTATAATTTTTGTCTTTATGGTCAGTGTGATTTGTGTCTTATCTAAGAAATCTTCACCTGCTCCAATGTCATGAGAATATTATTCTCTTATTTACTACATATGCTATTGTTTTAAACTTCTATATTTAGATTTAAAATCTACCTGGTATTGACTTGTATTACTATGTGAAGTAGTAACTTGGAAAACCAAGTGACCTCAGGCCATTTGACAAGACTCTCCATCCCCCACTGCACTTTCTTTACATCTCTGTATTTCTATTACCTTGCTTATTTGCTATAGCTTTCTATTATGCACTAATACTGACTGGTAAAAATCTTGCAATGTTGGTCTTCTCCAAGGTTGTCTTGATGGTGTCTTTAAAGGGCCTTTGATGCAGTCCTTTACATTTCTATATAAATTTGAAATCAGTTTTTTTTTAAAGATTTTATTTATTTATGCATACAAGAGCTAGGGTACAGGCCAGAGGTGGGGGCGGTGAGAGGATTCACCAGAGACAAAGTGGGGAGCAGAACAGGTGGATTGACTGAAATACACTGCTGAGGGGAGCAGCAAGCAAGACAGGAGAGGTCTGCTGCACCATGTGTGTTGCTCCCTGGCTGGCCAGGAATCAAACTCATGCTGCAGAGGCTGCGGACAGCTTCATAGGTGGCGTCTTAACTTCTTGTGCCACCAGGGAGGCCCTGAAATCAGTTTTTATAAGAAAACATTTGCTGATCTTTTTTATGTTATTGTATTGAATCTATAGAGAAATCTGGGGAGAACCAACATCTTAACAATGCATACCCAAAATATCATCATCGATTTTTAAAAGGAAGTAAGGTAAACTGGGAAAAATATTTGCAACTCACACCACAATCAAAAGATTTTATGTTCTCAATATATAAAAAGTTCCTAGAGATTGATAAGAAAAAAAGCAACTAAATAGTGGAGAAGAGGGCAAAAGATATTACTGGATAGTATACAGAAAAAGAACGTAAATAGTCTTAAACACTTGAATATAAGCTCAACCTCAGTGACAGCATGACAAAATTGTCTAATTCAAATGTTTGACGATGCACTCTGAGGCGATGGGGAAATTCATTGTTGGTGGGAGTTCAGCTGATCTTGTGATTGAATCAAGTCGACCTTATCTACCAGAACCACAGATGCAGTTTAGCCTTTGACTTAACAATTACAGTTTAGAGTATTTATTGCATAGAACTTCTTCCACAGTTGACATGTGTTCAGGGTTAACCACCGCAGATAGTATTATTTGGTAATAACAAACAGTGAGCAACCACCCAGTGTCTTCCAGCAGGAGTGTGGTTCAATGCAAGTTGGTATACTCAGACAAAGAAATATCATGTCATTGAAAATAAAAGAAGGAGTAGAGAAGGGGGAGCACTTATGACATCAGTGTGGGAGGGTCTATCCCTGGTCACTGTTGCTGGCAGGGCTGACCCGACCCTCACTGGTCTTTCCCTCAGACTTAGAGCTGGTTTTTTTGAGCACCTAGAGAAGTGGTTTGACCAGCGTTCCCTTCACACCCGGGTCATCGTGTCCACCAAGATAAACCAGCTGGAGTCAGAACTGGAGCTGTATCTGCACCTGCACCAGCCAAGAGCCCAAAACATTGAAAAGGACATCCACAACGTCAGGGCAGGTACAGGGCCTGGCTGGGGAGGCTGCCCTGCCACCCTCCTTGGTGTCTGTGCCACTGCAGCTCCCTGCTCACCAGCTGCCCTCCTCGGCACCAAACAATATTTAGCATGTCATCACACCATGTGAGACACATGGAAGGGCTCGCACCTCCTGGGTTGGAGAGAAGGTAGTACTCAGAATCCTCAGCCAAGATTTTTTTTTAGATTTTTTGCATTTTAAAAGAGGGCATTAGATGCTGAAATGAAGAATGTGTCCTGTTTTAACTATGTGGATCCTAGGTATACCTGCCTAATACACACCTGCATGGATGCTTTAGAGGCAAGTCTGACTCGGTGGGTCACCTGACCCCTCTGACTCCTTCCTTGCCTGCAGAAGGGGATGTTGCTGGTGGTAATTAACTCTCCTGGAAATGGTGCAGTGAGGAATCATGACCACCAAGTACAAACCACAGCCTCCAAAAATACCAATAAGTAATTTCAGCTTATAATTTAGAATGTTTAAAAAGAGGTGCCATTTCTCTCTCTTAGGCAGAAGACTCCATCAATGGGGAGGGGGACACACTCTCAGTTGGAGCCTTCAGTGACCCCTGTAACGTTTTCATTCATGTCATACTTCAAACTCCATTCTAGAACTGAAGCCCTTATAGAAAGCCTCCACACGATTCCACCTACCTCCCATTGCCTGGAGCAGTGAGGAGCTGGATCAAGCAACCTGGCCGGTGGCCTTGGGGACCTGCTTGACTGTTGTTCTCATCTATGTGCTTTAAGTATAAATGTGAATGAAGATCTCTGAAGGCTGCTTCCTTCCCCTTTCCCGGCTCCCTGGCCCAATGCACAGTGTGAAAATCGAGGCCAGAGAAACAAGTCCCAGAGTCATGCCATTTGTTTTGGGCAGAACTGGAACCATGGTGCCTTCACCACTCTAGGCAGTAGGGAGGTCAGATGGGGTGCCCTGGGATTGGATTCTAGTTAGCACCAGTGAACTCCTATGTGAGAACTCCTGAAGGCCAAATCCTGGTTCCTTTCACTCCGCCTTAGAAGTCGCTTAGAACTGAGGTTCATTGGAAACAAGCTGGTGCTAGTACAAAGGAACAAACTCACACTGCCCAGATTTGTGCTGGTTGCTTTCTCCCAGGCCCTCTCACTGACATCCCCACCTCCCCAACACCCTTCACCTGCCCCACCTGCTCCCTGTTGCTTTCCTGGGGCTCCCCATCTCCCAGGCTTTGTTCTTCTGTAGGCACAGTGTCTGCACCAGCAGGAACCCCCTGCGCACAGCCAGGCAGTGCCTCTTCTCCAGTTAGATGCCCTGGGGTGGTCTCGGGTTGGCCTCTCTGAGATCTGCGCCCATTCCCAGGCCAAGCCCTGGTGAGGGCAGCAGTGGAAAGATATGGGACCTTGACCTAAGTGCCCCCTGCTCTGAGGCTGTCCAGGAAAGGCATAACCAGAGGTGACTTGGGATCCCAGCACGCCCGTGTCCTTTTTCAGCCGAACTCTTGCTTCACCAAGAGCGGCTGGACAGCCACTGTGCTGGGGTGGTTGAGACACTGAAGAAGGAGAAGATGATGTTTCACCAGTTCCAAGAAGAGCAAAACATGAGGAGCAAAAACTTCCGCCGCAAGATTTATGACATGGAACACATCTTCTTGAATGCCACCAAGAGCCAGAGGTGAGAACCCTGGGAGCCTTCCCCTTGGCCTCATGGCTCTAGAATCCCAGCTCCTGGTGGACAAGAGAGTCAAGGTTTCCAGGCCCACAGCAACCTCCACTTTGCAGTGAACTTCTCTCTAAGAGTAAGCATTCCACTGTGTGAAACATTGGGCGGGGGGCTGAGTGTTGGCAGGGGTGAGAACAACCAGACAGAAAAGGTACACTTGGTCAGACTGCAGGGCTGAAGATGACACGTCCCAGAATGTCCACAATGGGAAATACCACTGCCCTCGGGGGAAACCAGAAGAATTTCCTGCCGGAGGGTCTCTGGCATAGGATGGAGGAAGGTGTGAACAGGTGGAATTATCCCCCCAGAGAAGGAGGTTCTGCCCAGCTCAAGGTAGGGATGTGCTCAGGGCAGAGCCAGGGTTTCAGAGAGAACATTCAGTATTTGAGATGGAAGCTGTTACCCAGGAAAGGCCTCAGCCAGATAACAGGTGAGGGTCCTCTTAGCCACGTGCACAGAAGTCAGGTGCATAAGGGGCAGCTGGGGCAGGGAGTGCAGTGGGGTATAAAGACAAAACTTATAGGGCACTCTTGCTGGAGAGCAGCCTGACACAGGAGCCAGGCTGCTGGGTGTGGAGGCCCGTGCTGGAAGGAAGATGAAGACCCACAGGACCTGGGGATTCTCTTACCAGTTTGGTGGCAGGAGGCAGAGAGAAGAAAGGGGTGCCCTCTGCTCTAGTACACTGAGTGTTCCACACTGGATCCTGCACACTGTTATGAACTTCCTTCCAATGCCTCTGCCACCCAGAAAAGGGGCCGTAGTTCTGGGGGCCCACAGCTAGGTGCAGTGTGTGGAGCTTAAGCAGCCTCCCAGGCTGCTCTCCATGCCCTGGATAGCGCCGTGACCTCTGTGTCCCCCAGGCTGGCCACCTGTTATCACCTGTCCCTCCTGTGTCCCCAGGCTGACCACTCTCAGCATCACGCTGCACCGGGAGCTGCTTAGCTACGTCGACGTCATCCAGGTGTCCCTGCGCAGCTTCCGACAGTACCTGGAGGAGAGCCTGGGCAAGCTCCGCTACTCCAACATTGATTTCATCAAGCAGTGCAGGTGGGAGCCAGCGTCCAGGAACTATTGAGAGCCAGTCTTGTTTCCCTCCTAATTTTTTGTGACAAAAATATCCATATTGTAAAATTATCCATATTGGCCATTTTAGGTGTCCAGTCCGTTCACAGCGCTGTGCTACCATCCCCACCATCCACTTCCAGAACTTTGTCATCTTCCCTAGCGGAAGCTTTGATCACACAAAACACTAACTCCCACTCTCCTTTTCCCCCACCCCTGCAACCACCATTCTCCTTTCTGTCCCTATGGATTGGGCTACTCTCGGGAGCTCACATAAAGGGAATCACACAATATCTGTCCTTTCGTGTGTCTGGCCTGTCTCGCTGAGCACAGTGTCTCTGATGCTTACCCACGTTGTGGCATGGGTCAGAATTCCACTCCTCCTTAAGGCTGAAGATAATTCCATTGTGTGAATCAGCCACATTTGTCATCCCACTGGTCCCTTGATATACTTGGGCAGTTTCCTTGCTTCTGTCCTTGAACTACCTGCATTCATGTTACCATCATCTAAAAGCCTTGTCAACGCCATCACACCATTTGGGATGGATGAAAAAGTTTCCTGTCTCATCAGTGGCTTTTATTTCTTCCAAATTACCTTCAGATTGTTTTCAGAGGGAGGCAACTTTTCTTCCGAAGAAATTGCTTCACTGTGTCGTCGACTAGAGAAAGAAACTTCCCGGATAGAGTTTGTGGAAAATGTAATCATGATCAACATGGAGAAGATGGAGAATGAGTACCTGGATCAGGTGGGTGAGCCCTGCCCTGACCTCCAGGCAGGCTTCCCGGTTATAAGTTGGTTACCTTAGCTATCACAGGATAGGTATTTCCAAGCACTAATGGAGCCTGAAGCTCTCTGCTTAAATAGTCCAAAAGTTCCAAATGAAGCCCCCTCCCTCACTTTTTAATCTTTCTTTATAGGCCAATGATGTCATCAACAAGTTTGAAAGTAAATTCCATAATCTGTCTGTGGACCTTATTTTCATAGAGAAAATCCAGCGGTTGCTGACAAACCTGCAAGTGAAAATCAAGTGTGAGGTGGGACTGATTCACTCTCCATCTGGTGGATGTTTGTCACATGCAGTTGCAAACAAGGCAGTGTCCCTGGTGCTGGGGGTACTCGTGTGTCTCTTTCCTGTGGGACATGCACTCCAGCAGAAAGACAGAGGTTAAATCATTGAGTCATTATGCACCAATCTTCCGGTAAACTAACTTATTTTGATTAGCTCTATTGGTCCTCCCAAGAATTGCATGAAGCAAGTGCTATTTTTTTTTTTAACTAAAAGCATTTCTTAGAGCTTTTAATATATGGATTTTATTGTGATCACTTGTGAGGCGCTATACCATGCATTGTTTTCCAAAATTATTTGATAACCAGATCCTGTACTTTAGAAATTAACCAGTGTCCTTAAAAACAATTTTTTGGAAATGTTATACTAGAGGATATTCTCTCACTTCTCACTCCCAGTACCAAGGTCATTGGGTAAAAATAGATCAAAGAGAATTACAGCAAGCTTGAACCTTAAGAAATCAAGGTCCTGCTGCCTCAAGCTGGAGGGGCTGATGCCAGATGCCAAAACTGCAGACTGAAGGATCTAGATCTGAATTCAGTTCTGCTGGATAGATTTTTTCTTTCATTTTCTTTTTACCTATGGGAGTTAAAGGCAAGGCCCATCTTTATCACATTTTAGCGATAAAGAAACAGGCAGAAAGTAATTCCATGGCTTAGGCAGTTACTTAAATGGTGGAGTCAGCATGTGACCCCAGGTATGACTGATGCCAGAAATCATGTCCTTAAACACGAACAGCCCACCCAGGCAACAAGAGGAGAAGAGGGCCAGGTGAAGTGTGTGGAGGGTGCAGGGGGAAGGATTTAGGCTAGACTTGCAATGTGATGCTCTCAAAGATGTCATGGAGAAGTAGGAATCACCCAGGCAGGTCAGTGGGGAGCAGTATCCTAGAGAGATCTGGGGAAAGTCCTGGGAGGCTGGAGTCAAAGGAGAAAGAGCTTGCACACACACATGCACACAAACACAAACACAAACCGGGGAGCAATGAGGCGAAAGAGTTGGCTGGGCCAGTCAGCAGGGCCTTCTGTGTTGGGCTCTTCGTGCTGAAATAATGGTCAGGGTGGTGAGGACCAGGAAGGGGTGTATGTGAGGGGAGCCTTCTGCCTGCTGGGTGCAGAAAGGTGAGGAGGTGTTAGGAGTGAGTCAGGCTGCTGAGACTAAGGCAGAGAGAACAGTGTCCTGGACAAGATGCCAGCAGGGACAAATTCCATTTCCACGGTCGAGTGGTAGTAGGGTGGTGGGATTTTAATGAAGTATGAAATATATAAATACATATACAATAGAGTACCAATAACATCATATAATATAGATATATAATATAAAGTTACATTGATAACATTTATATAAGATACATAATTATGTATGTTAATATATCACTATATTTATAAAATATAATATACAAATATATATAAAGTAATATATGCTTCTAATATATAATTTTGTGGCTTTATATATCAATTATAGCTCAATAAATAAGAAAACACTTTTTTCTATCTATGAAAATATGGGATAATACATGTATATAAAACATATATATATATTTATGCGCACAAACAATTATAGCCTCTTGCTATTTATTCAATTTTTTAAAGTTCTATAATCCCTAGAGTTTCACAAACACCATTTTGATGGCTTCCTTTTCCTGGATGTTGCTGTTTTTGCTTAACTGTTCCTTTTTTGGAGGAGCCTTTAGTGGCTTTGCCTATGACCACACAGTGCTGTGGTGAATACACTCCTCCAGGTAACTGATTAAGTCTGGGTGGCCTCTCCCAGGGCTAGAGTGACTGGCTCGGGGCAAGAAGGTCAGCAGGTTGTTGCTTTCCACGTGGCTTAGACACACACGTTCTCTCAGCAGTAGAACTTGAGGGTGTCCTCCTAACTTCTCACTAGCATCATAGGTTGCCAATTTTATTTTTAGATCTAATCTATTTGATGGCTAAAAAAACTTTTTATTTTACCCTGATCTAGTTTCTGATAAGATTGCACATATTTGTGCTGATTTTATTTTTTCCAGTGCTAATCCGTCTCTCAGATAAGGTGTTTTGCTGAACATTTTCCTGACCAAAATAAGTATTCTAGAAACAAATCTCCAAACCTCTGGTTTGTCTAGGTGGCAAAATCCAATTTGCAAGCCAATGGATTAAATTCTTCTCTGAAGCAGCTTCAAAGCAAGGTAGAAATGTGTCGAAATTCACGGGGAGATAAAAAAGTAAGTGCCCTTATTGCTGTGTTTTGGTTGGGCCATTTAATTTAATTTAAATTGATTGGCAACATAAAAAACTTAGTAACAGCTACCCTCTTAAGAAAAAAAAAGTAAGCTCAGTAGGTAATAAACTATGAATAATAAAGATGCATCATACTAGAATCATAAATGGAAATAAGATGACATCAGTGGTCAAGGTTTCTCTAGTACAGATGGCCTCTGAGCCCTCCTACTTAACCTGGTTTTAGCTGATGGAATTAAGGAAGGGGAGGGAACTCCATCGTCTACACTCCCCAGTGTCTCCCAGGCATTGGTATAGAGTCCAGGAAGCATGGGGCTTGGGTCTGACTTCACTGACCTCCTGGGTCACCAGGCATCCCTCTCCATAACTGGAACTCAACCCGGGATGAAGCACAGAAACCTCTATCTGCCCCCTGCATAGCCACGTATTGTTTGATTTTTCATTTGTTTTGCTCTTTGCACATAAACTTGTCCCGTCCATTGATATCAATGTTTTCTGTGGTTATTCGAAGTTTGAATTAGTGCAAAGTTGGGGGGAAGATTCTATGTGTGGTCAGCCAACTCCCTGGTCTGCATAGTAGGGCTCCTGCTGTTTACTTGCTTGTTTTCCTGCCACTGATGCCCATCTCTGCCCTTCTCCATTCCCCCTGCCCTCTGCCTCTCCCCATAATATTTTCTCAACAGTTCATGCAGCGCCAGACATCCCTGTGGAAGTTTCTCACATGGGCCTTCCCTCCTCTCCAAGTTCTGTCCTCTCTCTTCATTTCAGTGAGCATGTTGGTGGCACTGAGAGGACATTTTTTTTTCTACCTTTATTGCTTTTTCTTGCACAGTAACCCGAGCTTCTTGGAAAAAGTCAACACACACACACACACAAAGCGCCAAGTGAAGAGTACCCAGCCATCTTGTTCTCATTTTCTGCATTCATGACCATGTTGCGTATTTTCTTGTGAATGTTTCTACACATTCCTTGTGTTTATTTGCACCATAGCATGGGTGTTTCAAGGAAAGGTGGTTTTTCTATTTTCCCCCATGACTTGCCTGGTCTCACTTATGAACCCTACCAACTGGGGAATGGGGAAAATGAACTTAATCTGCTGTAACCCCTTCAGCATTTGCTCTCCCTCATTTCTTCACTTCCCACCCCCACTGCATAGCCTCCCTGAAGATGTCAGAATGTTGGGCAGGGTGTGGGGAGCTCACCCTCCTCCTGCCTGTGAGCCTGAGGGGACAGGTGATCTGCGCACTGGAGGAGCCCGGGTGGCACCTCTGCAGTGATCAGCAGGGAGGGGAGAGCAGAGCATCGAATGTGCAGTGGCATCAGGGCGGGCAGGAAAGGCAGAGGCCAGAGCCACGTGCTCAGGCTGCATGTGAGGAACACCTCTGGCGGCTGGTGCAGAAAGGTAGGGAAATGTGTGGGAGTAGGCTCCGGCAGAGGCGGAGGGAATCGTGACTGGCCAAGGGGCTGGCAGAGACATGTCCTAGTTCCACAGCAGAGGGGTGGGATGGGCAGAGTGAAGCTGCCGTGGAATGAAGGAAGCAGGAAGAGGCCAAGGCACCTCCTGGCCTGAGTCATCTGGTAGGTCAGTGAGCCATTCAGGAAATAGCATGTGAGGCCTGGCAAGAGGTGTGTGGGGTAGGTGGTGAAGATGAGCATACTCGCGGTTGCCTCTCTGCACACCTATGGAGCTTGGTCTGTGAGATGGCTGCTCTAAGGGTGAGGGGTGGGGCATGTGTTTGATGTGGTCCTGGAGATGGTGAGTTGACCCATCTGAAAGGCTGTGGCTGCTTCACCCCTGCTCATCCTCGCTACCTTGGGCCAAACAGTTTCTTCTACACATAGAATGTCAGAGACAGAAGAGATCATAGGGAATGCTCTGTGTCCCCACCATGCAGGTGGGAGACTGACTTGAGTGAAGTTAACTCATTTACTCATAACAAACCCAGAGAAGCAGCAAGAGAACTTCTAGTCATGGAAGGAGCCACTATCTGCGTGCAGCTGCCCGTGAGAGGAATCCTAGCATCCCTCCAGCCCAAGACCCTCCCTGAGTGAGCTACCTCTGTGCAACCAAGAGGTGTGCTCACCAGCTAGCCTCTGTCTCTGCAGTTTAGGTGGAATCAGCCTGCCCTCCCATAATTCACTTCCTGTGACTCTCTTCCTCCATGTTCTCACCAGATGGTAAGCTCAGAAGACCTCCTTAACTTTGTCCAAATGTGGAAAGAAAAACTGAACCAGAGGATTCAGTACCTTGACTGCATGCTGGACATGGTCACTCAAGTGGTCTTGACTGTAAGGAATGGCATGGGGTGTTAGGACACGGTGGGTGAACTGTTGGGAGATCGCAGGGCTTAACAGAGCCTTAGGGAAGAGGGGATTCCCAGGGCCCTGCTGGACCTCAGGCCTACTGGGATGCCTTGGACATGTCCCAGTGGAGTCACATCTGGGTTCAGAGATGGTCTGCTTCCCAACACTGATCTCTTAGGAGACCCCTCACCTCCTAGTACTACCTTTTTGCCCCCATCAGGACCCTTAGCTCATGCTACCCACCAACTCTCAAGCCAGCCTCACTGCTTGGCCACTTCCTTCCCAACAGCACCAATGAGCAACCACTGGCTTCTCTCCACCCCACCCCACAGCCTCACTCAATGCCCCCATCTCTTGCCCACTGGCTGCCCTTATCCTCTTTCTTCCTCCCATGCTCCATTACCTGAGAAGCAACCAAACCCAAGAGGTGTGCTTCTGAAAAAGGCCTGTCTTCTTACCATATCACCCTCCTGCCCTCAGGGACCTTTGACTGGATCCTCACAGCAGCCTCATGGTCTGCCCTCCATGGTGTCTTCATTTCTCTGACCCCTCTCTTCCCAGGATCTCCTGGCCCTAGTAGCACATCCTGTTTCCCCATGAGCCCTCAAACAGTGCAGCAAGGTCTCCATCTTGGGGACTGTTTCCCTAGATTGTGTATCCAGGAGGGCAGAGCCTGTGTTGCCTTCACCCCACATTCAGTCCCTCACACATCAGGTTTGGAACATCAGAGGTGCTCCACCAACTTCTGGGGAGGGGAGAGTAAGTGGACCCTCCTCAAGTTTCACTGTGGCCATGCTGCAGCCCCTGCCTCTTACTGCCAACTTTAAAACCTCCCCTTCCTTGGGAGAGGGGGTGGTTTCCCTGACATGTCACCAACTAAGCCTCCATTGCACACCAGCCTCCACTGCACCCAGCAAGAAAGGACTCGGGTCACACTGGTCCTTCCCTCAGGGACTTGCAGAGCCCCCACTGAGAAGAGACCCAGAGTCAAATAAGGAAGAGCCTGACTGAGCCTAGCTGTGCTATCACTGTGAGCCACTCCGGCCTTTCATTAAGATCCAACTTGTGCGGGAGGGGCCACTCAGTCATCTACACAGGGATTCACGCGCTCATTTGGGCCAAAGCACTACCTGGCACCATGCAGGCAACCTCATGCATCCATGACCCTCTGTCCCATAGATGCTGGAACTTTTTTTCACAGCACTGGTCCCAGTTTTGACCAAACATTTTCTTTGTAGAAGAGCATGTTCAATGTCTGTCTAACTAGACCATAAGTAAGTTCCACGGGGACGGAGGTCTCATATGACCTCTTCACCCTGCATCTCTGAACCCAGGCCAAACCTTGCGGAGAACAGGCATACCAGGAACATTTTTTAAGGTCAGCATGTGAGCGTGAATGAATAAATGGCCCTCTGGAGGACAGACGACCGCTACCACTTTATAGCAGGGAAAACGGGCTCCGAGAAGCCAGGCTGCTGGCCTCTAGCCACAGCACCCTGGCAAGATGGTGCTGGAACGGAACCCAACCTGTCTGCCTTCCTGGCACATCAGCTGAGTCCACACATTCAGGCCCTTCTCTCTGGCTCACAGGAAAACATCCTGGACAACCTGGAGGTTGAGAGTGATGTTCTGGCATCTTCAGAAGTACTTGAAGAAGAATCCAAGGTAGATCAGATCATCCCTGAGTCCTTTGCCCAGCCAAGCCGCATGGGGAAGTCCATGATTGAAGACCCAGCTCTGGAGGTTCTTAAGAAAATTCTGCAGTGAGTCGCCCTTGGGTACAAAACAGAGCCCTGCCATCATGGCTCATGGCCATGGGGTCATGGCCTTTGGGGTCCCACAGACTGGGGTGTCCTTGTGAGCCCACCCCTGACAGCCTGTGACCTTGAGCAAGAAACTTCTCTGAAACAGGGCTTCTGTTAAGACAGATTCACGTGGCGGAGGGAGTTAACGAGGATGGTGCTCGTGGTCGCTGGGGGAAAACTTAACATCCTTTCCCTTGGTTTCAGACCTCCCATCTCAAAAGGCTCTACCCAACAGCATGAGAAAGATCGGTCCCAGACAGGTAGAGGCAAACAGGCCTGTGGGTGTCAGGGAACTGGCTGTGGGGAAGCTGCTGGTGCTACCTGGTCCATCCTCACCTCTGGTCCTCTGCTTTTGCCCTGGGCGCTCATCCTCTGAAGGCTTGAAGCGACATCGGAACCGGGGAGAACACTGCCTGAAGGTTATGTCCAGTGCCAGTGCCACCTCGCTAGGGAGGTAGGGATGCTGGGCTGCCCGGGATCTCCCCTTGCCACATCCCTGCCCTATTCCCTGAAATGAAGCCCAGAGACACCCTGTTGCTTTAATAGACTCTTTACTCAGGATGCGCTGCCTGTGCTCACAGCTCTAAGACTCCAAGGACCAGTGAGGGCCAGCTCTGACGAGCGCGGTAGTCAGATCTGGGCTCCCTGCTGCTGAGTGATGCAGCTCACCCGGGCTTCTACCTGAGAATCTGACTGTGAGTGACTGTTGGTGGATCTGAACCTGTTCACAGTGGTGGTTCTGATCATCACTACCCACCCCCACACGTAACAGAAAGAGGGACATAGGAGATGGCTCCCTTGGGTGCCATCACAGAGACGTAGGAAGAGCCTGGGCCTCTGAGTTTGCCCACTGTGCCCCATCAGGGTTGTTAGACTCACGGTCCAGTGAGGATGGGCCCTGCTAATCCCAGACACCAACTTTATAGAAGGTGGACAACAGAAGCCCCATGGCAGATTCAACTTTCTGGGTCTTCTGGGAGCCCTCATTGATGTGACTTGATTCTTTTTTTTTTTTTTATAGAGGCATGTTTTATTTATTTATTTGTTTGTTTGTTTTGTTTATACATGCACTGGGTACAGTCAGAAGCACGGGAAGGTGAGAGAATTCACCAGAGACACAGCAGGGAGCAGAGCAGGCAGAAGGACCAAAGTACACTGCTGAGGGGAGCAGCGGGCGGCAGGAGAGGTCTGCGCGCCATGTGGGACCCTCCTCCGGTGGCCGAGGAGCAGCCGGGGATCGAACTGCTGCTGCAGAGGCTGCGGGCAGCTTCGCAACCCAGCGCTCAACTGCTCCGCCACCGGGGAGGCCCGATGTGACTTGATTCTTGACTTTGAGAAAGGAACAGTGAGGAAATCCCTGCTTTGTGTTCCCCCACAAGGTCTTTTTGAACGTGATGCCATCTGTAATGTGGAATTAAACAAAGACCTGCTAAATGAGAAAAGCAAAGGCTGTTCATTCAGAGTTTGCTACAACAAGGAATCACCACTACTTTCATTCTAGCAGAGGCTCCAGGGCTAGTGGAGGAGGAGACAGAGTCACGATTCTGAAACGGGGCTTGTGTCAAAATAGATTCACGTGGTGGAGGGAGTTAACGAGGATGGTGCTCATGGCCGCTGGGGGAAAACTCACATCCTTTCCCTTGGTTTCAGACCTCCCATCTTGAAAGTGTGACAAAGATCGGTCCCAGACTGGTAGAGGCAAACAGGCCTGTGGGTGTCAGGGAACTGGCAGTGGGGAAGCTGCTGGTGCTACCTGGTCCATCCTCACCTCCCCAGGCTGCAGAGGGGAGGGTAAGGCTGCAGGCATGCCCTGGTTGGAGGCGGAGCCAGGGGAAGCTGGAGGCAGCCAGGTAGCTGCTGATGTCCTGTGATTGGCTACAAGTGTATATTTGACTTCTGCAATTGGTCCCAAGTTGGAAGCAAGGATGAAATTTAGGGCAGCTATCAGTTATTGACCAAGTCCTGGCCATGTGGGGCCAGTTGTTACAAGAGTTGTTCAGCCTGGCTGCTTTCAAGTCTGACTTGCCGTAGGCTGACTTCTCAAATTGTCTATTGTAGAAAAGGGGTTGGTTTCCTGGGCAGGTTTCCTGGGCAAGTTATGGGTCAGAGCTGTATATTTATATATGGTCCAGCCATTGGCCATTAGTATATTACAGAATGAAGTATGTGTTGCTTAGGGATGCCCAGCTACATTTGAATTTCAGGTAAAAACAATATATTTAGGAAAAGTGTGTCCCCAATATTGCATCGGACATACCCTAAAAAAGTTCTCATTGCCTATGTGAAATTCAGGTTTAACTCAGAATATTCTATTTTTATTTGAAGGACCGACAACTCTACATGTGACTCAATCTATTTTTCCTAGCGTCCTCATCACAGGGAAACAAGGATACAAACAAGGGCTCTGGCATTACCAGAAAGATATTCGTGGTTGTGTGCCATGGGTAACATGAATATGTCACACACAAGAATGCAATGAGGACTTGGGACCCCGAGTGGGGGCAGAAGCACTAGGGTTTTCTGTCAGTGGTAGAGCACACATCTAGGAGGAGACCCTTCAGGAGGAAGGTCTCCAAGCAAGGCGCAGCTTCGCTTTTGATTAACAAGCAGGGTGGCAGGGCCAGGCTTCCCGTGCAGTGGGGGAGCAGGAAGCATGCTCTAGTGGCACAGGTGCAATGGCATAACAGGCATTCTCATATGTCACACAGCTGGAAAATATAGGCCAAAACCTGCTCAGAGACAGGGTTTTAATGCTATTATAACACATCCCCAGCTACTGTGGGTCACTTTTGGTCTTTCTGCGCATGCCTTATGATCCAGCTCTGACCAGTTTGGGCTCAGGGTCCTGCAGCTTCTTTCTTTGATCTGCAAGGGGTCGGATATGATAAGTTATAAAAATAGCTGAAGAATGCATATGTTGCAAAAAAAAAAAAACCACCAACTTAGTAATAGAAACAATGGGTCAAAGAAACCTGCCGGGGGCTTCCCAGAGCCACCTCTGTCTCGCTGGCATCACTACTTCTTGGCCTCTCAGTGCCTTGGTTGGGTTTTAGCAGTAAGGGCTTCATCCCCACAGTAAGTTTTGCCTTCAGAGCTGCTGGGGAGGCATTTTGAAGGACTCAGCTCCAGACATGGGCGTCAGGTCCATGCAGGTAGGTTCTGAACTTCCAGCAACCCAGGTTGGGCTTCCACAGGCTCCGTTAGATGCCTGGGTCTGTTCCCACCTTTCAGAACACCAACCCTCCCTTGTCCTGCAGCTTCACTAGGCACACCAAGCCCAACCGAATAGACAGAAAGTACCAGGTGCTCGGGGAGAAGCCACCTCCTCCTTCTGAGTAAGTGACAGTGTCTTAGTCTTTATTTTTATCCTGTTGTTTCCATGGTGGGAGGAGAGGGTGTGGGCAGGGTGGGGGTGGGGAGGGAGAGAGGAGCTAGACCTGACTCAGATGAGATAACAGATGTGGTGAGGGGCACTGATAAAACAGAGAAGAGTCAGCGAGAGAACTGTAAGCTAGGTACCAAGCTGGTTTTCCCAAGAGGTCTTCGAAAGCATTGGCTCCATGAAGTCAACCTTAGTTACTTAAAGTTGCTTGGTCATATCTGATTCTCTGCATCATTCTCAATATGACATTCCAGTCAACAGTCTCAGTTACACATCAGTGTTTCTAAACATGTTCGGTGCCATAAACAAGGCCTCACAGGGATCTGTCTTGTGTGTTGCAGGAATTTTAAAGGGATCATCCTGAGTCTCCTGTGGGAGAGCAACGAGCATCTGCTGTTGGTCGCAGAGGTGAGGGCTGCCACCCACGGGCCTCTGCCTGTCCATCCCCCTGCCAGCTGCTGGCCATGCATCCTCAGTTGTCTCTGCCTTCTGCTGACAATGGCCTTGTGGGTGAATCTGAGGAAAGGGGATTCCAACCCCCATGACATTAGTCACCCAGCTTCCGTGATCTCATGTGATGATTTTCATCATAGAAACTGAATTTCATTCACTTATCTATTTATTCAGCCACCAAACACTTCTTGGATACTAAGTATCTATCAGGTTCTGGGTGTTCCAAGAGAAACACACCTGTCTCTGTCCCAGAAAAGCCAGCACTCAACAAGAGGGCAACAGACATGACAGCACCACAGGTGGGGCTGAGGGAACAGGCACCTGGGGATTCCCACTGGAGCTCCCCAGCTCCCTGCTCCAGCACACCTCACAGAGAGGTGTGTGCATTGTCCTGCCTGCCTCCCACTGGACTGTGATTTCCTCAGATCAGGGACTCCAACTCATCCATATGTGTGTCCAGTGGCCTAGGACCCAGCCCGGGGCTTCACAGAAATCTTTCAACCTTATTGCTGCAATGAGAATCCACTGGGTGTTGAAGGATGAATAGATTTCAGTATTTCCTCACTTGTGCCTTGCATGACAGTGGTGGAAAGGGTAGACAGGTAGGAGAGCAGCCCCAGCACAGGGGCAGCAGGTGAAAGGGCTAGGTGGTATCAAGGCAGGGTGGGAGAGTCCAGGAGCTTAGGCCAGAGTTCCATGGTGAGGGTCTCTACCTATCCACTGCCGTCCCTCTCCTGCAGGACTTCTACCGCAAAGAGAAGCGCTCTGTCACCAGGCCCGAATGCATGTACGAAACCTTTGACCAGTGTGCAGAAAACATTGGCAAGAAGACCTTGGAATACCTTAGTGAGACAGCTGAGTACCACAACTCCTGCCTTATAGGTGGGTGCCAGCAGCGAGCCTCTAGGTTAGCCCATGGGCCTGTGGGACAGGCAGCAGGCCTATGGGTATGGCATAAAGCCACTAAGCCTGGCCTGGGCCTCAAGATCAGGAGGGCACCCTCCAACCTGGATGTCACAGGCAGAGGCAGAGGCAACTCCCTGTGAAAAGCTAATGGATTATAATTAGGTAAAAACCTTGATCAGATTTAACCAGGGAGAAACAAAAATGGAAAAAAAAGGGGGGGGGATTTGTAGCCCTGAAAATGTTTGGTTCCTTTCACCGAAGTTTTGGACAGCTTTATTGAGATGTTCGTGAATAAACAACTCACCTGTGTAGAATGTACAACTTTATGAATTTTAGTTGGTTCAGAGTTGTGTGGCTATCCCCACTGTCAATCTTAGAGCCCTCTGTCCCTCCACCATGTCCGCTACTCTAAGCAACCACTAATCAACCTACTTTCTGTCTTTGTAGATTTCCCCAGTTCAGGCTTTCACACAAATGGTGTCAAGTATATGTGGTCTTTTGGGACCAGCTCCTCTCATTTCATACAGTGTTTCCAAGGTTCATCCCTGTTGTAGCCTGTATCAGCACCTCATTACTTCTTATAACCGAACCAAATGCCATTATATGGATACACCACATTTTGTTTATCTATTAATTCACTAATGGGTATTTGCTTGTTTCCACCTTTTTGGCTAATATGAATAGTGTTGCTATAAGCACTTGTGCACATTTATGTGGACATGTGTTTTCATTCCTTTTGGAATGACTAGGAGTGGAATTACTAGGTCGTATGGTAACTCTATATTTATCATTTAAAGAATCCTTCCACATAAGGTGTTTCTTAAATACCTACTATATGCCTGGCCTATGATGAACTTGATAAACCTAGCCTCCTGGAGAACAGGGTCAAGAAATCAGGTAGTTAAAATATATCTTGCCATTTATATTTACTGTAAGAACATTGGAGGAACAGTGAAAACATAGGTCCCTCTTTGGCCATTTCTCCATGTTCCTCTCCCTCTTTGTCCATAGTTATGTGTATCCTATGTGACTGTACATCCTAATTATTCCATTTCTAAAATCAGAGAAGCTGAGGGCCCACTGCAGACCTGCTGTGTTCGTTGATGGGTTGCATGGATGGGTTGCATGGATACAGAGGGAAAGGTTTAGAGGGCAGCCAGCCCTGGATGAAGACCTAGGACTGCTGTCTTCCAGCTGTATGACTTTAAAATGCTTGAAACTGGGTAAAGATGAAGGAGAAAAATTCCAGTGAGAATCTATAACCATAGTCAGCCCATATATGGCTTCTAAACCTGAAGTTGCCCTGAAATAAACCTCAACTCAACATTGATTTTGTGAATCATACAAAAGACCTTTGACTAAGAGTTCAGCTTTAAAAGATCTGGAGTTTGCCAGGGCCAGATGCTTGTTTAGTAGAGGCACTTCAAATCCTTTCAAGAAAAACCCAATTTCAATTCATGCCTTCTAGGATTCCCACAAATGAAATGCCCAGAATAAGAGCTTACAGGAAACAAACAAAGAAAACATACAAGCACAGGAAGAAAGTCACTTGGGCATCAGACAGCAGAGTGAGACCAGTAAAGACTTCAGATATATCAGGCCTAAAATATAAAATAGCATATTTATTAGCATTAAAAGAAGAAATTAGGAACATCAATAAGGATGCAAGAGACTATTAAAAAGATCAATTAGATACAAAAGAGAACCAAATAGAACTTCTGGATTAGAAAAAGAAATTGACGAGATTTTATTTTATTTTGTGTGTGTGTGTGTGTGTTTTTATTTTTTAATTTAAATTTTATTTTTATATTCCCCATACAATTACAACTCCCTTATTTTTACCCCAAGCCCTCCTTTCCCCACCCCCCACCCCCTATAGAGAGTCTCTTGTTCATAGTTATTTGTTGATTTTTATACTTTCTTTCTTATAGTTATTCTTTTTCCTGGTCCCTTATTTAGGTTTTCTAGATTCCTGCTATGAGTGAGACCATCCGGTATTTTTCTTTTTCTTTCTGGCTTATTTCGCTGAGCATGATCCCTTCCAGCGCCATCCATGTTGCTGCAAATTGCATGTGTTCATCTTTTTTGAATGCTGAGTAATATTCCATGGTGTATATGTACCACATCTTCTTGATCCAGTCAGAAATAGATGAGATTTTAAAATTATGAATGGCTTTACAAACAGATTATTCACAGATAGAGGTGAAATCAGTGAACTGGAAGGCAGATCTAAGGAAAATATTCAAAATGCAACACAGAAAGACAAGGACATGTAAACTTGACAGATGAAGATATATGCCTGAAAAGAACAGATCTAACTTATAGGTATTTAGAGGCTCAGAAGGAGAGGAAGAGAGGCTGGAGTCAAGACAATATTAGAAGAGATAACAAGTGAGGACCAAGCTGGTAAAGGCAATACATGTAAAATAATCAGGAAGGTCCTGTAGAGTATGGAACAGAAGACCTTTGAACTTATGTAATCCAGCATTTTCTCTACTTGTTTAATCACAGAACCCCTTTTCATGAAATAGCTATTATCTCACTGTAGTCCCAGTCTCACTTCAGGCTTTTGTTGGAGACAGTATCACAGGAACCTGGCTCTGTTCTGTCCCTCTCCCCTGACCCCTCACTTCCTAATTCCTACAGAATTACGGGCCCAGATGAGGAGATTTGAGGAACTGCTACCCCAGGTGTGTTGGCTGGTGATGGAGAATTTCAAGGAGCACCACTGGAACAAATTTTGTACCTCTACCCAAGAGATCAGGGAAGAGTTCTCGGAGTATCAGAAACAGGTGGAAAAAAGTAAGGTGAGGGCCTCAAGACTAGCCCTTCCTGTCCAGGATGGGGAGCCCTGTGGAGTTAGAAACAGAAGCAGAATATTGACAGTCCAGCGAAGGAGATGGGCCAGGATGGTCGTTGTTGGGTGAGGCCTGAGGGACGTGAGACATTTGAGAAAGTAGGGGTGAGTCAACAGCGTCCTCACAGAAGTCATTCGTTCATCAACTACTTGTTGGATTTAATGGGTGTCTCTCCTGGGTTCTAGGGGGCTTTGGTTATTGAGATCAACAGTGATTGCTTGGTGCTTGGGATGTGGATGCTGTTGATTTTATTGCATTACAGCCCTGACTGTGATGGGGTAGATGCTCAGCACACCCTCCCTAGCCCTCAGTGTCAGCTCCAGCCATGCCCCCATCTTGCCTTCTCTGCCATTCCTCTGCCCTTCTGTGCCCTTCACACACCAGAGTTAGAGCACACCCTCAGTCTGGCCATTGCCATAACCAACAGAGGACTGTTGGTCCTGACCTCAAGGCTCGATCAAAATCCCTGCTGATTTCTGGAGTGTTTGATTGAAGGATGAAAATGCCCAGAAACTTCACCCAAATCTTGGACACCCCACACATTACCAAGCAATGGCGTCTCTGTGTCAAATGGAAGAGAAAAGACAGGAAGATTTGGACGAGATGATTGCGGCAACCAGGGAGAAGCTGGAGGTCAGTGGTGCCATTGATTCCCAAGCCCAGAAGCTGAGAGCAGCACTGCCCTCCAGGGAGATTGCCCTACTGACAGTCCGTCAATGGCTCTAAGCATGCCCTCTGCTGGCACATTGGCTCAAGTGGGGCCTGAAAGCAGTTTTTATGGTTGGATATGGTCATTATTGACTATTTTAACTTGCATTTAAAAAAAAAAATCCTGAATTACAAAATTACTAATGAGAATTCCACAACCACCCGCCCCCACCCAAGATCCAGGTCTAGTTTTATTTCCTTTTTGGTGTATTGTCTATGTATAGCCATTTCTAAATTTTTCCCCATCTTTAAGCCAAGTTGCCCCTTAGGAGAGGTCTCTAAGTCAGGACCAGATGCCAGTGAATTTGGACACAGCTGACCCATGGCTTTGGTTTGTCTCACCTGCTAACTCTCCAAACCCTCCCTCTGTTGGGTTTTGGGGAAAGTTCCTTTCCCTGCAGCATTGGGCTCCCTGTATTTCCTCCAGGAAATGACCAAGAAGAACGGCCGGTTTTTCATAACCAGCTTGGCCACCTTCACTGAGAAGTTCCTGGTGCAGTTGGATGAAGTGGTCACCATTGATGACATTCAGGTTGCCAGTAAGTGCTGCCACTCACCCCAGAGGGTTGAGGTCTGACTCCAGGGGGTGGTGAGGTGTAGGGTGAGAGGCCTAAGGGGTCTGCTTTCCCCTACCTCCTCCAGAGTGAGAGAATAGTTTCTCCATTGAGGGGACTAATAAGGTTTTGTTTATTAAAAGTAGTATTTTTTTAGGGCCTCCCTGGTGGCGCAAGGGGTTAAGCACCACACTATAAAGCAATCCTCAGCCTCTGCAGCATGAGTTCGATCCCCGGCCATCCAGGGAGCAACCCACATGGTGCAGCAGACCTCACCTGTCTCTCCCACTGCTCCCCTCAGCAGTGTATTTCAGTCAGTTTGCCTGTTCTGTTCTTCACTCTGTCTCTGGTGAAGCCTCTCACCCCCTGCATCTCTGGCCTATACCCCAGCTCTTGTATGTATAAATAAATGAATCTTTTTTAAAAAAGTAAAGATTTTAAAGATTTATTTATGCATGCATGCAAGAACTGTGGTGTAGGCCAGAGGTGTGGGGAGGTGAAAGGATTTACGGGGGAGAGTAGGGAGCAAAACAGGCAGATCTACTGAAATACACTGTTGAGGGGAGCAGACAACAAGACAGGGGAGGTCTGCTGCTCCATGTGGCTTAGCTCCCTGGCCGGCCAGGGATCAAATTCATGCTGCAGTGGCTGGCAAAGCTTGATAAAGCTGTGACTTTAACCCCTGCACCACCAAGGAGGCCCAAAAGTAATATTTTTATGAGCAAATCCCAAATAAGTCAAATATTATGTGTAAAAATGAAATCTTCATGGTAAATATTTTCACATTCTTGAGGTCAGGGCAACTTTCCCAAGTAGGAGCTGAGAGCCAGAAGACATAAAGGAAATGGCTGACACTTCTGGGTAGCCAAAACTAAAAACAAGAAAAATATTAAAAGATGGAAAGACAAATGACAAACTTGAAAAAAACTTCCTAATAACCTATAGGTCAGAGAAAAGCCTAATCACCCTGTGATTCGGAGAACTCTAACAGGTCACATTTGTATGAAGAGACAAAAGACAAACATATGTCTTTCTAAAGAGGAGTGATTCATAGGTCCTATAATTACCTGGCTTCATGGATGATGAAAAATTTAATATAAACATTAATTTATATATAGACATTACTGTAATGTCATATAAACATTATTAAGATAACATTTTCCACCCACAACCTGGCATGGTTTTTAATTTTGATGATGACTAGCACTGGTGAGGATGTCAGAAAGCCCAAGCCCCACGGAGACCCTTGGAGAGGGGTAGAGGATGCTGCTCTTCCAGAGAAGCCTGTCAGTTCCTGTCAAAATTCTGGATGTGTAGTACCTTTGACATAGTAGTTCTAGCCCTAGGAATTACCGGACAGAATTTTTCAAAGGTACATTTTCAAGCACATATATATATTTATATACATAAATATAAAATTTATATATTTATATAATAAATATATATAAATTTAAATATATTTAAATATAATGTAAATATACATATACATATACATATATATATATATATTTCAAGGTATAAATCATAGCACTGTTTGAAATTGCAAAGAATTAGAGACATTGATATTTATGTATTGGGGAGAGGTTGAATTAATAAATTATGGTCCCAATGTGCATGTGGATGGCTGTTAAAGTGAGTGGAACTGGTGTGTAAGTGCCAGCATGAAAGGCATGAAGGAATACAGTTATGTGAAAAGACAAGCTGGCAATCAGTACTTACTTATGATACCATTTTCAAAAACACATATGTAATATAAACATGCATACTTACATCTGTGCAAATGAATCTGTGTGAGGGAATGAGAGAGACAGAGCTGAGAGACAGGGACAGCTGTGGGTGAGGGGTACCTCTGGTGGTGGGCTAGTGACACTCCTAAGTAGGTAATGATCAAATTTTTTATAATGTGCATGCTACTTGTATACTCTACAAAAATTGAAGTCAGATATTAAATGTTAACTATTTTATCACTAATCAATTAAAACTTTTTTATCTTTGAAAGTTTGTATTACAAAGATAATAGATATTTATTATAATAAAAAAGACAGTTCAATATAAATTACAAAAAAAAGTAAAGAACGCAGTTCTCCCACCAAGAAATAAATGCTTTTTGCTGTCCGTTCTTCCAGTCCTTTTTGTTAGGCCCAGGTCTGTGGGTGCTGTGTGTGTGAGTGTGTGTGTGTGTGTGTGTGTGTGCATGCGTGCTCCCAACCAGTGGGGGAAACATTGACCAATCCAGTCGATTACCTTGACCGTTCTCAGTTGCTGAGCATTGTGATAATTGATTAGCCCTCTCCTGCTGAACACGGACCACTTCAGTGATAGTGCTGAAAGGGACATCTGCATCCACATATTTCTGTTTGGGGCAAGAGATTCCTAGGAGTGGACTTAGTAGGTCAAAATGTA
Source organism: Talpa occidentalis (assembly GCF_014898055.3). NCBI lineage: Eukaryota > Metazoa > Chordata > Mammalia > Eulipotyphla > Talpidae > Talpa > Talpa occidentalis. The sequence goes on from NW_023605083.1 coordinate 53,087,305, forward strand.
TATGTATTTTTAGGTATTGATCACTTCTCAATACTGAAATATCTTCATAGAGAAGTGTGAGCTTTGTTTGGAAAAATGGGACTTGCAGAGACACTGGGGTTGAGATCCAAGGGAGCATGGGCAGAGGACTGGCTGGGGAGGTCAAGAACTATACCTTGGAAGGAAACACTGAGCTGGGAGGAGCCCCTGCACCTAGTCCAAGGAGCCCTCTCCTGCTCTGTGTCCTCTGAGCCAAGCAGCCAGACCCTGCCCTTCATTGCAGACCAGGCTGCCACTCTCACTCCAGTCAGGAAAGCATGTCCAAGGGCGTGTCAGCAGGAGGGACGTTAGAAGGTCAACCTTGAATGTGTTCATCTATGGGTACTTCTTAATTCCAGATCCATTTGAGCTAGTGAAAGCCAACGCAGGCTTTACCCAGCTATCAGGGGCTGATGGAAGCAGTGAAGGCAGAGCATTATGCTCGGGGCTTTGGAGGTGGGAACAGTACCCAAATCACAGCTCAGGTCCTCTGACCACTGTCACCATCCCTCGTTCCCCCAACCTATCTGACGTATTCAGTCTCTTGGGGTGGGGGGCATTGCTTCCTGCTGGAGACTCTGAGTGATGACTCCAAGTAATCTCTCTTTCCTGCCAGAGATGGAGCCCCCCAAACAGAAAACATCAATCCTCATACGGAGGAAACTCGCCGGACACTCCCTAAAGGAAGAGAGTGAGAAGCCCCTAATTGAACGTGGGAGCAGGTGAGCACTAAATCCCATGAATGGCTGCATTTGCCTGGGAGGGGGAGGAGAAATAATGCTGTAAATATTGGTTTCGTGGAGGATGAAAAAAATAATATAAACAATTTATATAGAGACATTACTTTAATGTAATATAAATATTGTTAAGATACAACTCTCCACCCATCACCCAGCAAGGATTTTAAGCTCAACAGTAACCAGCACTGGGGGCAGTACAGTGACGTGGTTAGGGACACAGAGCTGAAGTCAGACAGACCTGGTAATGCTGGAAAGGCATTATGTCCTAAGCCTCATTTCCTCATCTGTGAGTTGGGCATGGCCACCTGTCTTACATGGTATTATGAGGCAAAAATAAAATTGTACCTGTAGTGTCCCTGGCACACACTAGGGCCAGTGTGTCATAAGGACCCATAAAGGGGCTCAAAGAGATCAGGGAGGGCTGTCCCACTGTGAGGCACATTCTCAGGTCATACTGGCTCTGAGACGTGATGAGAGCCAAAGTGCTTATCCCCTTGGCCTCAAGAATGTCACTCTGGATGAAGACATAAGGCAGTGATTTGCCCAGAGAAATTCTTTAGCAGTGGCTGTTACAGAAAAGTGGGGAAAATGGGCCAGAGGCTGCTGTCTGACGGGTCATCTGATGAAGAAACAGGCCCAGACAAGGGGAGCCACGGGAGGGAGGGCATTCTCCTCCCCCAGCAGAACCCAGGGCTGTGTGCACATGTGGATTTATTTTTTTTTAAAGATTTAATTTTATTTATACAAGAGCTGGGGTACAGGCCAGAGTTGCAGGAGGGTGAGAGGATTCACCAGAGACAGAGTGGGGAACAGAACAGGCAGATGGACCAAAAGCACTGCTGAGGGGAGCAGTGGGCGAGACAGGAGAGGTCTGCTGCACCTTGTGGGTAGCTCCCTGGCCAGCCGGGAATTGAACCAGCGCTGCGGAGGCTGCAGACAGCTTCACAGCACTGCGCTCAACCCGCTGCACCATCGGGGAGGTCCCACACATGGATTTAAAGAGTGTGGAAACAGAAAGAGAACCTGGAGAAGCTTAATGTTAACTGCTCAGTAGGGCTTGATTTTAGTTAAGATGTTTAAAGCATGATAGTTTTCTCAAAGGAGAAGCTAAATTTTCCCACTGTTTTGGGGGGTGCTCTATGATGGTGAGGACAAGCCTCTAGGGCCTTTCCATGCACGTTTGCTTGTAGGAAGTGGCCAGGAATCAAACCGACCGAACTCACCATCCAAACCAAGATTCTCCTCCGGAAAACATCATCTATCACCACCAACAAAACGACCCTGGGCCACCTGGCAGCTGTGGAAGCCCGAGATACTGTCTACCTGGTGAGTGGGGTAAAGGGCCCGGATGCGCGCATCCCAGGGAGCACAGGCCGCTCAGCATGGCTGCCTTGGGAAGGAGGGAACATGCCATAGCCTGGTGCCCTGACTTTGGCCCTGGTGCCCCAGGGCAGTGCCAACACCCAGGACAGTCTTGTTACCGGGCATAGGGACATGCATCAGAAGTAATGTCCAGTCCCAGTGATAGCGATGCTGGGCCAGCTCTTTCTGAGCTGTCGCGCAAGCTCTGTGCAGACACACAGCTCTGCCTCCTAAGTGCAGGTAGAATTCAGCCCCTGGAGGAAGCCAGCACCCCTGAGCTCCAGGGAGGCGGCAGCACAGTACAGTGGTTAGGAAGGAGTGCAGAGTCCAGAATCAAGTAGACAGGGTCCTTGTACCTGCTCAGCCTCTTTTTAACTGGGTGAGCCCTGGCAAGGCTCTGAGCCTCAGTTTCCCCATTTATGAAATGAGGAAAACAACTGGACCTACCTGATTGTGTTGAGGAAAATACATGAGACATGGCTTGTGGAATTCTTGCCAGGGCCTGGAGTGGGTAAAGAGCTAGTCCCAGTAGGTAACAGCATATTCCTCTAAGGCTTAGGGTTCAAAAGTCCCTCCCCATGTATCCTCCTCTTGCTGCCTTACTCCCAGAAATATTTAGCATTATTTGAGGAGGAGTTGAAGAAGATCCAGGATGAGAACACAGCACAGGTGAAGGAAGCTCAGTGCTGGAAGGACAGCTGGAAGCACTCTGTGCACATCATCAAAGGCCTGTACTTGTGACTCCCTCAACCCACACAAATAAAGGTTCACTGTATATGGACTCCCTCTCTGTCCATCCATCTGTTCATCTGTCCATCCATCCAACCATCCACCTGTCCATCTATCTGTCCATCCTTTTGTCCATCCAGCCTCCCACATGTCCCTTCTCTGCGTCCAGTAGGTTCCTCCCATGTAAAATATCACTTCCAATTAGGTCCACAGAGATGATGGGGGCGGGGGCATGACTTCTAAGGAGGAAGCCAGCGGTGAAAGGGGAGTCTCCACATGGTTTTCAGGAATGGTGGGCAACAGTACCTCAAAGGAAATAATTTCCAAATAGCATGTTTGACATTTCATCTTGGAAAATAAGATAAAACTTATAGGAAAGAATATATTTTACATTTAACAAAAACATAGGTTATAATTGCAACTGTGATTTCTAGAACCAACAAAGAATTAATCTTGTGTTCTTTGGGTACCTGTCTGGAGACTTGCCTGACCAAATGACAGCCACTTTCATTTTCCTTAGGACTGCTTTCATTCTGTGAAACTCAAGTTATTCTCTTTGAAAACCTCCATCTCAGTCCTCCTTGTCAAATTTCTCCTCCTTGGCAACTTCTCAAGTCATCTAGGATACCAGGTCTCACTTGTCAGCAGCTTTCTATGTCAGTTTCTCAGGCTGCTCACATCCCATCCTCAACTTCATGACTCCTGGATCATGTACCTAATTTGCATCTGCACTTTCTTTTCATTTGCATTTTCATGTCTTGATCTTTGTAATGACTTGATGAGGAAGGCTCTTGCCTCCGTTCTACATACAGGTTCACAAAATCAAGTCTAGAAGGTCAAGATGAGCTGCTCAGAGTCACACATCCAGTGTAGAACCTCAGTAGAGTTTTGGACTACCCAAAAGCAAACAAGGAAGTGGGGGCAAGTCCTTTGTCTTGGAGATGATCCCAAGAAGCGTGAGTGAGGACATGTGGAAAGGGAGCCTAGAAAGAAAGACTCTCACCCTGAGCTTTCCTGAGCCCAGAGCCTCTGACAGTCAAGATATGGCAGGAGAACATCTCGCTCTCTTGAGCGTCTCTCTCCTAGTGAGCTGAATAGGGCACTGTCCCTCCAATGTGGGTGCCTGGTTACTGAGATCTAAGTTCTGCTGGGGTCTATCACCAAGGAAATGAGGTCATTTTTTCAAGATTTCGTTACTTGTGCCTTTACTAAAAAAGAAAAACAAAACAAAACCCCAAGGTCATTCTGGATTACCTCTGCTATCTCTCCCCTCCCTGCCATCTCTCTAATGCCACATAATTAGGCACTAAACCCCATAGTCTTTGGGAAGGCAGCTCATAGACCCAACTGTGAGGAGACAGAGCTGGGTTCTGAATCTCCTCTTCCGGACTGTTCCTGGGACCCTAACAAGTCTTTGTGCCTTTCAGGAGCCCCTAGTTTCCCAGCTTGCTCCATAGATATTACATTAGCATCTACTTCCTAGGGACATAGTCAGGTGAAGACGAGATGATAGCCATAAACCCATGCACAAACTTAGAGATGGAAGAATTATAAGGAACAGCTAGGCGTGGCATGGAATACCACTCAAAATAAGCCTGGACTCTAGCAGTGTCATCTTGGGAAAATAACTTTCTTTTTTGTCCTCATTTCCTGACCTGCACCATGAAGCAGGTTAACTAAAAGGAAATTCAGATATTGTCATCCTCTGGCATAAAACCTTCCAATAAATCTTGTATCTAGAATCATACCCAAATGCTTCATCTCAGCCTATGAGGTGGGCAGGCTCCACAATCATGCCTAGTGACCTCACCTCTGGGTCTCTACTTCCCCATGTAGCCACACATGGCTGATACCTGACTTCTGCCCAATAGAGTACAGCCAAACTGATGGGATGTCATATCCACGATTCAGTTAAGTTTGTCATTTCCCTCTCACTCCTTGTCTTCCTTTCCTCCAGTCCCCCTCTCTATCACATTTCTCTCTCCCTCCTCCCAAGCCACTGACAGTTACTGGTATTTCTACTCTTTCTATAGCTTTTGCCCTTTCCAGAATACAAATAGTTGAAATCACATAGTGTGTAGTCTCTTCAACTGTCTTCTTTCATTTAACAATATGATTTGAAGGGACTCCATGTTGTTTTGTGGCTAGATAGCACTATTTTTTTTAAAGATTTATTTATGCATACAAGAGCTGGTGTGGAGGCCAGAGGTGTGGGGGGTGAGAGGATTCACCAGAGACAGAGTGGGGAACAGAACAGGCAGATTGACTGAAATACACTGCTGAGGGGAGCAGCGGGTGAGTCAGGAGAGGTCTGCTGAGCCTTGTGTGTAGCTCCCTGGCTGGGGGTTGAACTCGTGCTGCAGTGGTTGCGGATAGCTTCATAGGTTTCGTCTTAACCCGTTGCACCACCAGGGAGGCCCTAAATAGCACTTTTTATTGCTGAATAATAGTCTATTGTATGGAAGTACCATCTATCTAAAGACATCTTGATTGTTACTAGTCTGGGGCAATTATGAATAATGGTGTTAAATATTTGTTTGTAGGTTTCGGTATGGGAATACATTTTCAATTCAGTTGGATAAACATCTAGGGGTGTGATTACTGGACCACATGGTACAACTATCTTTAACTTTGCAAAAAGTTGCTGGTCTGCTTTCCAAGGTGGCTGTACCATTTTTACCTTCCAACCAACAATGTTGTTCCACATCGTTGTCAGCTTATGATAATGTCCATTTTTTCCATTTAGCCCTTTTAGTAGGTGTGTGGTGGTATCTCATTTTTGTTTTAATTTTCAACTCTCTAAAGAAATGTTGAATATCATTTTATATGCTATTTGTCAACTGCTTTTGTTCTTTGATGTGGTATCTGTTCAGATCTACTGCCTATTTTTTAATTACTCGAGTTAGTGTTTCTTGAGAATGTGAGTTTGTTTTATTTGTAAGACTTTATTGAGCTATGTTGCCTTCTAGGAATTTTTTGTATATTTTTGGATATGCCTATTTGCCATCTTTATATCTTCTTTACTAAGATAACTGTTCATATCATTTGCCCATTTTTCACTTGAATAATAAATTGTTTTCTTTTTGCTGTATTTGAAGAATTCTTTGTATATCTTGGATATCAGTACTTTATCAGATAAGAGTTTTGCGAATATTGGGCCTCCCTGGTGGCACAGCGGTTGAGCGCTGGGTTGCGAAGCTGCCCGCAGCCTCTGCTGCGCCGGTTCGATCCCCGGCTGCTCCCCGGCCACTGGAGGAGGGCCCCACGTGGCGCGCAGACCTCTCCTGCCGCCCGCTGCTCCCCTCAGCAGTGTACTTCGGTCCTTCTGCCTGCTCTGCTCCCCGCTCTGGCTCTGGTGAATTCTCTCACCCTCCCGCGCTTCTGACTGTACCCAGTGCTTGTGTAAAGAAATAAATAAATCTTAAAAAAAAAAAAAAGTTTTGCGAATATTGCTCCCAATCTGGAACTTGTCTTTTCACTTTCTTTTTTTAAATATTTATTTATTTTTTTATTATTTAAATTTTATTTTTATATTCCCCTTACAATTACAACCCCCTTATTTTGACCCCAAGCCCTCCTTTCCCTGCCCCCCACCCCTCATAGAGTGTCTCTGGTTCATAGTTGTTTGTTGATTTTGATATTTTCTTTCTTATAGTTATTCTTTTTCCTGGTCCCTTATTTAAGTTTTCTAGATTCCTGCTATGAGTGAGACCATCCGGTATTTTTCTTTTTCTTTCTGGCTTATTTCGCTGAGCATGATCCCTTCCAGAGCCATCCATGTTGCTGCAAATTGCATGTGTTTACCTTTTTTGAATGCTGAGTAATATTCCAGGGTGTGTATGTACCACATCTTCTTGATCCAGTCATCTATTTTTGGGCATTCGGGCTGTTTCCAAAGCTTAGCTATTGTAAATAGTGCTGCTATAAACATAGGGGTGCAGGTGTTCTTTGGAATTGATGTTTCTGTGTCCTTTGGGTAAATACCTAGGAGTGGAATTGCTGGATCATACGGAAGCTCTATGTGTAGTAGGTCAAGAAATCTCCACACAGCTCTGCATAGTGATTGTACCAGTTTGCACTCCCACCAGCAGTGCAGGAGAGTTCCTTTTTCTCCACAACCTTGCCAACATTTGTTGTTGCTAGTTTTTTTTAATATGTGCGGTTCTCACTGGTATAAGATGGTATCTCATTGTAGTTTTGATTTGCATTTCCCTGATTACAAGTGATGTTGAACATTTTTTCATATGCCTGTTGGCCATTTGCCTTTCCTCTTCAGAGAAGTTTCTTTTTAGCTCTTCTGCCCATTTTTTGACTGGATTATTTTCTTTGCGTTTGTTGAGTCTCATCAGCTCTTTGTAGATTTTTGTGATCAGTCCTTTATCATTACTGTTGTGTGCAAAATGTTCTCTTTTGCATAGCAGACGTTTTTAATTTCAATGAAGCTCAACTTACCAATTTTTTTTTTCTTTCATGGATTATGCTGTTGGTGTTTTATCTCAAAAGTACCCACAGATCCAAGGTCACCTAGATTTTCTCCTATATTATCTTTTAGGAGTTTTACAGTTTTGCTTTTTATATCTAGGCCTGTGAATGGTTTTGAGTTAATTTTTGTGAAAGGATTGAGACTCCTTTTTTTTTTTTTTTTTTTTTTTTTTGGCATGTGGCTGTCCATTTGTTTTACCAGCATCATTTGTTGCAAAGATTATAATTTCTCCATTGAATTGTCATTGTTCCTCTGTTAAAGATTAGTTGATTATATGTTTTATAGGTCTATTCTGGGTTCTCTATTTAGTTCTGTGGGCCTATCTATTCTTTCACCAAAACCTCATGATCTTGATATTGTAGCTTTGTAATAAATCTTGATGTCTGGTAGTTTCATCCTCTGACTTTGTTCTTTCAATATTGGGTTAGCTATTCTGAGTTTCTTGCTTTTCTATACAAACTTTAGAATCATTTTGCTAATATTCGCAAAATAACTTTCTGGGATTTTGGTTGACATTATATTGTATCTACAGATCAAGTTGAAAAGAACTGACTTCTTGACAACATTGAATTTTCTGACCCACGATCATGCAATATAGCTGCATTTATTTAGTTCTTCCTTTTCTTTCATCAAAATTGTAGTTTTCCTTATAAATATCTTCTACATATTTGTTAGATCTCTTTTTATTTTTAAATTTCAGGTGGAATAAAAAGATCCTCTGAATGGCTGCTAGATATTCTGTGAGATCAATACCTTTTCTTGACCTATGTAATCCAATATACATTCCTTGGGCTCCTGTCCATTCCTGACTGTGAGAAGGGAGGGGAAGGTGAGTGAGAAGCAGCCCTAGCCACCACCTTTGAGGGACCTTCATTGTGGAAGAAAAAACCACATTCAAATAGGTCTTCCCATCACCATCTGTCCTGAGCCCAAGGAGGTCATATGTGACAAGGGCGGTGGTGCCTGGAGAAGGAAGTGACAATACAGGCCAGGGTATGAATGCTTGCCAGAGGAGTTGATATTTGAACAGAGGCTGGCAGGGTGTGTAGGAGGTCAACAGATAGAAAGACAAAATCATTCCAGGCAGAAGAAAAAGTCATAAGCTAAAGAGTCAAGGCAGGAGATTGCATGGCTATAGAAGCGAGGGCTTTCTTACTTACTAGTTTCATTTTGCCACTTAAAGGAATGTGAGGCAAGAACCAGACCAACGGGCTCCTAGTTTAACAAAAGACCAAGCCCTAAATGATTTAGCCAAAGTCCAACAATTAGGGGCAAAGAGTCTCCTAATAGGCCACCTTTAACCTCGAGCTGTACTTTTTTTTTTCTTTCTTTTTTTTTTTTTGAGCTACCTCCCTCTTTTGGTCCAGAGTAGCCATAGTCCTGCATTTCCCTCAGGGACTGAGGCTCTCCAGCATTTACTGGATTGGTCTAAGAAGACTTTTTTAAAGGGAAAAGTTTCTAAAATATAAGCAGGTAATTTCTCTCCATCCCCTGATTGAGGTGAGACTGATATAGAAATATTTAGTAATTCTCTAAGGAAAGGAGATTGAGTGAGACTCTAAAGGAGTACAAATAGGCATGTCACATCTATGAACTAAGTGAAACATGTCGTATCAATGACTAAGTGCCACTGGGACAGGTCCAGGAGGCTTACTTTCCTTTCAAACTAGAACTTGCTAGGAAAGCAGGCAGTGGCTTGTAAAAAACACCAATGACCTAACAGCCCTAGAATATCCCTTTTCACTCCTGTTACTTCCATATGTTATCAAACTGTACTTTTGATACTGTATTCATCTTTGATTTAGGAGTCAGCTAACCGGTACTCAATGCCTCCTATGTGGTTTCCCCCTTCCTTACCCCTAGCCTCTAGTGCCATGTCATTTTAATACCAGCTGATTTATTGGCTGTTACAGAATCTGCAGTTGATTGCCTTGCTTAAAATACAGTCATCCAACCTCCCTGCCCAGCCCCACACATGGGCACCTAAACCAGCTGATAACTCAGTATCTGCATACTTGGATTTGCCCTTATTCCTGGACCTTGTCTGAGGCTAACACACATGGCAAGAGAGGGCAAAGGAGGTCTCTTGAAGAGCCAAGACACTCCCCTGTGGGCTCTATGACCTCTCTGCACAATATTGCTCTAAGCTTTCATTATCCCTCATTTTCCCATGTTCTGTGGCTAGTAGCCATCAGTCCCTTCTGAGGATTAGTCCATTTCAGCTGACTCACCTTGGTAGACTTTATGAACACAGTACGCCATTTTGCTTGATTAGCACATCCTTAGCTGCACCAGGGCTTGGATTTCAGCAGGGATCCTGCTAGCTCTGCTTTGTTTTGTTTCTTCTTACTCAGTCAAAACACATGCAATTGTCAGGAAATTTCTCTGCATTTGTTTGTGAGGCCATAGCTGATGGTAGGGAGTGATCATGATGTTAATGATTAATCCAAAGTAGGTTTGTTCAAAGATTCTTTTTGTCATGGATCAATTAATATTGTTCCTGATTTTGTATAAACAAAAAGTACTTGTGAGACTGGGGTTCATCCATATCCATAACTTTGAGTATGTTGCTTGACTTCCAACAACACAATGACGTACTTCTCAGCAATAATAGACTTCTGATACATATGCCAACATAGTGACTGTCAATAAACATAACTTCCTAACCTGTCCTTGTTGTGTCAGCTACCCAGGACTTCTGAGAACCTCTTGATATGTCTTCATCAAAAACATACCTGCAAAATGGACACTTCACCCAAGAACATATTTGTTTTATATATTTTTCTATCATTTTTCATTTTTGCACAATGTATGCATTTTCATCTTGGTTATAGTTCCCACACAATTCCCACCCCCCTTATTTTGACTGTAATCCTTCCTACCCCTCCCCCCGTAGTCTGTCTCTGATTTATAGTTGCTTGTTGATTTTGATTTTTACTTTATTATAATTAGTCGTTTTCCTGGTCCCTTATTTAGGTTTTCTAAATTCCTGCTATGAGTGAGACTATTCGGTATTTTTCTTTTTCTTTCTGGCTTATTTCGCTGAGTATGATCCCTTCCAGCTCCATCCACGTTGCTGCAAATTGCACGAGTTTATCTTTTTTGATTGCTGAATAATATTCCATTGTATATATGTACCACATCTTCTTGATCCAGTCTGGTGAGAGTGCAAACTGGTCCAACCACTATGGAAAGCTGTGTGGAGATTCCTCAACCTGCTAAAGATGGAACTTCCATCTAGCAATTCCACTCCTAGGTATTTACCCAAAGGACACAGAATCATTAATTCAAAAGGGCACCTGCACCCCTATGTTTATAGCAGCACTATTTACAATAGCTAGGCTATGGAAACAACCCAAATGCCCAAGAACATATTTAAAGGGAAAATAAACACATAAAAAGATGTTTAGTATCATTAGTCATGGGGAAGTGTAAATTAAGACCTCAATGCGATATCTCTATACATCTGTTGAATTGACTAAAATTTAAAAGACTGATAATTCCAAGTACTGGAGAGGATTTTGAATGACTGGAATTCTCACCTTGCTGGGAGGAATCCAAAATGATGCAGCTACCCTAGAAAACAATTTGACAGTTTCTTATAAAGTTAGATGTACACTTATTCCAACACCAGAAATTCTTTATGCAAGTAAAACACGACCACACAAACGTGTGCATGTGATTATTTACAGTAGCTTTATTCATAATAATCCCAAACCAAAAACAACACAGGTATGCATCCAGTGTGACCAGATCCAATATAATCGCTCCATGCACACAATGGCATACTTCTCAGCAATGATAGACTTCTGATACATATACCAACATGGTGATGGTCAAAGCATGATGCTAGGTGACAGAAGCCAGACATAAAGATAACATACTATATTATTCCATTTATATGACATTCTAGGAAAGGCAAAACTATAATGACAGAAATCAGAGGTATGGCCACCAGGATCTGGTGGTGGAGCAGAAATTAACTGTAAAGAGACACAGGGGAACTCTTTGGAGTGATGAACTAGTACTATGTCCTGATTGGACGCATGATTAGGCACTTCTCAAAATCCATCAAACTGTACATTTAAAATGTTATATGTAAACTATTCATCAATGAAGCTGGTTTTTAAAAAACAATTTGGAGAGCATCAATTTTATCTACAGAGCACTCTAAACATGGAACCCCTTTTCAAGAAGAAAGGATCTCAGACTTGGATCTCAACTCATACCAGCTCATGATTTATTTTGCATATTGGCCTCTGAAGTTTCCCCTTATTTCCTACTCTTTCCACTAAGAGCTACTTTTTACATCTTTCCTATCTTAAATGTGAGCCAGAGGATGTTATGAGTAATGCAGAGTCCAATTTGATCTGGCTTTATTTAGGTCTATTAAATCCACTGCAGTGCTTGAAGCAGATTGGAGGGGAGAGAAGGGAGAAAGAAATTGGAAATAAAATGTTGGAGATGGGGAGAAAGTGCTAGGGAGAGACATTGGGCAGATTAGTTGGAGACTAGATGTGGAGTATAATAAAGAACAGTATTCACAGATGATTTTAAGCCATTCCCCACTGCCTTTGGGGAAAAGTTCAGATACCTGAACATGGGTTACTGGTACACATGAACAACATGAATCCAAAATACTGATGCTCAGTGAAAGAAGCCAAACATCTGCTCCTCTCCCCTCAAAAGACGGCACATACTTCATGACTCTATTTATATAAAACTCTACAAAAAGCAAATTAACCTATAGCAACAAAAAGCAGATCTGTGGCTGAGGGAGCAAGGGACAGGGAGGCAAAAGAAATAAGGATTACGAAGGGACCTGAGGAAAGTTTGGGGGGTGATGTTTATGTTCATTCTACTTATGGCAGTGACAGTTTCAGCGGTATCCATGTCAAAATTCATCAAACTGTACACTTTACACACACACAGTTTCTAACACGTCCATTATACCTCAAAACAACAACAACAAAATATACTGGCTAAATAAACAGCAAGGCCTGGTAAACATACAGAATGAAAACAAACAAGTATTCAACGTTGGTTTAAGGAACTTGTGTTCCTTTGCACTACTACTTTGTAGTAGATGCTCAATGAATGCTGCTAGATTCAGGTGCAGAATGAAGTAAGTGAATAAATGTTAGGTGTTCAATAATCACATAATGAAAAAAAGAATTTTACAAATAATTATGTCAGGCTCATTACGGCCAGAACTTAGGCTCTAGGAAGAGATGACAGAACCAAAGATCCCTGTGCTCACGCGCTTTGATTTGAGAACAGCCGCCAGTGAAGAGAGCAGCACAGGAGAATGCCAGACAGGTGCAGAGGCGAGAGAAGGCTGGGGAGAGGGGCGGCAGGAAAGGACTCTGACATTTTTTTTTTAAAGATTTATTCATTATTTATACAAGCACTGGGTACAGTCAGAAGCGCTGGAGGGTGAGAGAATTCACCAGAGCCAGAGGGGGGAGCAGAGCAGGCAGAAGGACCGAAGTACACTGCTGAGGGGAGCAGCGGGCGGCAGGAGAGGTCTGCGCGCCATGTGGGACCCTCCTCCGGTGGCCGGGGAGCAGCCGGGGACCGAACCGGCGCAGCAGAGGCTGCGGGCAGCTTCGCAACCCAGCGCTCAACCGCTGCGCCACCAGGGAGGCCCAGGACTCTGACATTTTTGAGGGTGGCCATCATCCTTCAAGGGGTGACGCTTGAGAAAAGACCTCAAGGAAATGAAAGGACCAGGAAAGGGGTCGTGCTAGGGAAATAAAAATCTAACTGTCCTAGACCTGAAGAAAAGACCGAGCCGGAGATGAACGAAACTTGCTAAGAAGATGAAGTCAACAGCAGCGCCCAAGTGCTGAACTCCCGACCTCCCCACACACCCATACTTGCGTTGTCCACGAGGAGGCGCTCCAGCGCCCGCCCCGCTGGCGTCCTCCGCCGTCGATCCGTGCGTGGGCACGCGCAGAAACCGCTAGGCGGCGTCGGTTTCCCTTCCCACGCGCGGACGCCGGCGTGGGACGACGCGGCTTGGGGGCCCGCGCGTGCGCAGAGCCGAGGCCGGACTTCCCTCGGGGCGGGGCGGAGCGGGGCGGGGCGGGGCGGGGCGGAGCGGGGCGGGGCGGGGGCTTGAGGTGATTCCCCTGCCGCGGCGGCGGCACTGGCCGTGCCGGGAAACCGAAAGTGGGCGGTGGCCGTGGCTGTGGCCCTGGCGGAGACGGCGGCTGGAGCTGGGCCCAGTGGCGTGGGGACTGGCCGGGCGCCCCCGGAACGAGGTGAGCGCTCGTCCTGCGGCTCCGGGCGCGACAGGTGCCGGGCGGCGTCGGCCACGATTTCGGGCGGGCGCGACCCACCTGGGCCCCCCGAGGGCTGCGGGCGGGACCCGAGCGGCCCCGGGGCCTCCTCTCCGCGCCGCCCGGGACGTCCGGGGCCGGACCCCGGGAAACCCGGCTGGGCCCCGGGGGAGTTAGAGTTCCAGAGCCTGGTGTTTTAAATCTCTGAGGGACCCCGCCCCCGGCCGCTCGGGAACGGGCTGGGCGTTCACCTGGGAGTCGGGCCGGCCCCCCGGCCGCCGGGGAGGCTGTGCATTGGGGTACAGGCAGCCGCGGGGCTGCGGATCGGGGCCCGAGATGCTGACCAGGAAGTGGTTCCCGGTACCGGCTCGCTGGGCCAGGGCCGCCCGCCCGGGGCTGGAAATGTCTGAGCTCCCGACTGTTGAAGGTCTGTGGTGGGCACCGGGAGCGGAAAGGCTCCGGGCTGTCTGTTATGAAGAGTAGCAAGTGCAGGCTGCTCAGGTCGTGCATTTGTGTTTCACAGATACGCTCCGTTCCTTTAAAAGAATGATCATCGGGCAGGTGCAAAGCGCAAGCTACGAGTGCAACGTGAATCTGTGAATAAGTTGTCTCGGAACTTGCCCAAGGTCCCTCAGTTTTTCTCAGCCTCAACTTAATGGGAGGGAGCTTGGAGCTCGCATAACTTTTCTGCTCCGAGTCTCTTGAGGGGTGTAATACATTGACATTAGTGACCAAGGGCACCATTTAAATAGTTGCAAAGAGCAGGAAAGGTAAATACCGATAATGTTGGGAAAAATCCTGGCCCAAAAGGATTCTGATGTCTGCCCCACAAAACAAAACAGTAACTATGTCATTCTCTGCCCCGCCCATCTCCGCCCCCCTTTATACACACCCCGATCGCCCTGGTAGTGAAAAATTGTCTGAAAGTATTCTTGCCTAGTGATGTGCAGCAACTTAATCACAGAATTGAAATTTAGACCCTGATCTCTGACTCTTCCTGGACCACCTTGATGTAAGTGTTTGCATACTGCAAATAGTGTAGACTTTGCAGACCTGGTTTGGAAGCTGGACTTCTTTTGAACCTGGTTTCAAAAAAAAAATTTTGTTGGCCCAATGGGAAAAGGAACAACAACGATTTCAAAGGCATAAAGTTGGGAGTAGAGGGCAGAGAGAAAGAAAAGCCAATTCATATAAATATGAAATTAGATTTCATTCTAAATACCAAGAAATTTAAGGAAAGATGCCAGCAACTCTGGGGTAGACTCAGTAACTAGCCCTTCAAATGACATGAAACAGGGATCTGCCACATTCTGGTTTATAGGTGTGGTACCCAAATGGAAAGGTGTTGCCAACTGTTGAAAAAAAAAAAAATCAATGGTTGCAACTGACATTTCCTTTTATCCTTTCATTCTGACCCTTTTCTCTTTGCTACATAATCACGAGTACCTCAAAGTACTAAATAATGTGTAAGAAGTAGTAAGAAGTAGACAACCACTAGGGTAGCAAGACTGAAACAATTTAAATAGCCCAAAGTAATTCTCATGCTCACAATTGTATTTTACAAATTCACACCTTTTCTCTTTAACACACCTACAAATGGTCCCAAGACAGTCTTATTCTGAAGAAACTGGCTTTTGTGTACTTCAGAAACATGCTTTTACCAGTGTCTGATCCTCTCTGGCTCAGTTATTTGTGTGTAATCTGGTCCCTATCTCTGGTCACTAATGGTGCCAAAGAACATTAGCCAAATTGTTGTGCTTCTCATACATGGTTTTTCCTCTCAAAATTTCTGTTTTCAACTGAAACTTCTTACTCTGCAAGACTTTAACTACTGTAAATCCTTTGGCTCATAGTAATACCTGAAGAAATGTTAACTCGTCCTTCTGTCAAGCTTCCCATATTCTACATGATTGGATTTCAGTTTCTTGAAGGCAAGAACTCATCTCTAAGTTATTGATATAATATATATCTCCACATGGTGGGGATTTTGCAGTTCCACTCAACTGACATTCATTGAGCATCTGTTATATGCAAAAAAACAGCTGAGTGCAGGGAATTGCTCCTGGGGTTAGCTGAATTAGAATCCATGGCTCCTTGCCCCACTTCAGGGCCTGTTGGTGCCACACAGTATTTTTGCTAGTTAAATGCAGTGACACTGTGAAGTGGCAGTTGGAGGTGCGTTCCCAGTCCCTGTAGATTAGAAATGAAATGTAATCCCTGCTAATGTTCTTGAATGGGACTGAGTGAATTGTGTTTTGTATCAAGAGATTTTAAACTCCTGGAGGACCTCTCTTTAAGTTATCTGTGCAGTAGAATCTAGTTGGAGATTTATGTGAATGTATGATCCACATAAATCTACTGTGGATCATACATTCACGTAACTCTACTCTGCTTGATCAATTGCTGTTTTCACAAACTGAGATGTAGAGTGAGTGCTTTCCATCAGGGCATTTTCAGAGTCAGCAGGTAAACATAGGAAGGACAAAAATTTCTTGGTGTTTGTAATGAAATCTAATTTAATATTTATGTGAATTGGCTTTTCTTTCTCTCTGCCCTCTACTCCCACCTTTATGCTTTTGAAATCATTGTTCTTTTTCCCATTTGGCCCCAATTTTTTTTTTTTAATTTTGTCTTTCAACCTATTTAAAAATAATTTGTTATCTTTAACTGAAGATATATGTGTATGTGTATCTATACATATATTTCTATACATATATTCATATACGTATCCCACTCAGGGCTTCTAATCAGCTCAAAATAATCATTGTGGCCTCAGAGAAAACTTCAAATTTCAGTCATACAATTTGTCAGGAGGCAGCAACCAGTGGTTTCCATTAGATTTTTGGACCATCTTAACCCTAAAGGACTGTGAGGAAAGTTGAGAATTATGGGTCTTGTAAACCCTCATTATCTTCCATATGAAAAAAAGAGAGTTGAAGCAATTTACTCAAAAGGTCACAGCTAATAAGCAGCAGAACTAGGATTAAGACCAAGATCCATAAGTAGGCCACTTTATTGTCTCTAGCATGCAGATTTGTGGGAAGCTCTTACTCATATAATCATAATGTGCAGTTAGCAATGTATGCATAGTGTAAAGCTTGAATTATAATTATAAAACTCTCTAAACATACCTTAAGGAAGTATATTGCTGGGTGGGGATATTAATTACTATCTTTCCTTTTAAAATGTGTTGGCAAAGAAGTAATTCAGGTGATAACAAATAGCCTGTAATTGGGGGGGGGGGAAGATAACATGTTAAACTTTGCAAGATGAAAACTCTTTATGCAAGGGTCTTAGACAAAAACCTTCCCTCTTCTAGGCTCATTTTATTGATTTGTAAAATGAGGGATTTAGATAGATGATGTCTAAAATCTTTCCACACAGTCTGGACATTAAGGGCCCAACTTGTTGCTAAAATAATGTCTTCAAGAAGAAGGGTAGGTAGATACCAGAAGAATATGCCCCAAGGAGATACTAAAAATTGAGCCACTGACTAAAGATAAGAAAGATTACTTGGTGACTTCAGTTTATTTGGCAATTCTTCAAATTTATTCCAGGGTTTAGTGCCACTCTACAATTAAAACTTATGACATGAAAAATGCAGTGAAGAAGATGAGCCAAATAGTACAGTTGGCAATAGGTGGGAAAACAAAAATTTTGGGAGAAACCATATATGAGAAGCACAACAATTTGGCTAATGTTCTTTGGCACTGCTAGTGACAGAAACACCAGAGATAGAGACCAGATTACACACAAATAACTGAGCCAGAGAGGATCAGACACTGGTAAAAGCATGTGTCTAAAGTACACCAAAGCCAGATTCTTCATAATAAGACTGTCTTTACTATCTGAAGCCAACTCTGACCATTTGGAGCCACGAGCTGAAAGTAAGTACTGTTTTGGGGATCAGAAAACCTGGGTTCTTGTTGTGGTTATGGTCATGAAAATTTGTGAGACCTGGAATAATTGCTCTGGGTTTCAGTTTCCTCATTTTTCGAAGTGAAGAGTTTAGAAGAGAGTGTGTGAAGGTGCCCAGCAACATTCCGGCTTCTCTTAGCTCCTCATTCTGAGGTCAGGCCCATGGTCAATGCTACTTTCCTAAGCCAGACAGTGTTCTGAGGGACATTGATCTATGGTTTTCTTGTTTGTTTTTTAAATTATGTTTGTTGAGGTAACAGTTTAAAACATTGTATATGTTTTAGGGGTATAGGTTCACCCCTCTACAAACATATGATACTATACCACACCCATAACCAGAGCCCCAGTAATTCTTCTGTTTTTTGTAATGTTATTGTCTGGTTTTGATATCAGCATTAAGAGATCATTAAATGTGTTCAGAAGTGTTCCTTTCCCTTCTGTTTTCTGGAAGAATATGTATGGATGTGCTATTAATCCTTCCTTAAATTTTGGTAGATTTTGTCATAAAACCACTTAAGCTTGAGTTGTCCTTGTGGGAAGGTTGTTAACTACAACTTCAGTTTCTCTAATAGAAAAAAGACTATTAAGGTTACCTATTTCTTCTTGAGTGAGTTTTGGAATTTGCATCTTTCAACGAATTCATCCATTTCATCTTACCAAATTTTAATTGGCATAAGTTGTTCATGATATTCTTTTTCAATGTCTACCTATAGGTTCTGTGGTGCTGGCTCCTTCTTCAGTCCACCCCTCCATCTCCCATTTCCTCACTACCTTTCTTGATGAATCAGCCTGAGAGTCTATTACTTTTATTGCTGTTCAAAAACCTAGATTTGGTTTCATGACCTTTTTTCTCTACTTTTCCCCCCTATTTCTTTACCAGTCTATTTTATCATTTCAATATTGATTTTATTCTCATTTATTATTTCCTTCTACTGTTGACATAATTTGTTCTCCTTTTTTTTATTGACTTGGGGCCATTCTTCTTTTCCACCTTAAGCATATAATGCTGTAAATTTCCTTCCAAATATTGCTTTAATAGGACCCAAATTTGCATACTGTGTCTTTGTTTTTATATTGTGTTTTCATTTATTTAAAAATATTTTATGATTTCTGAGGGTCCTTCTTCGTTGGTCCTTGATTATTTCTAACTATATCATTAAATTTGAAAAAACCTTGGGAACTATGCACATATCTTTCTGTTACTGATATCTAATTAATTTTTCTAGCCATAAAAGTTTCGGTATAATTTCCATTACTGTAGTCCCCTCATCTGTGAGGGATACATTCCAGTACCCCCAGTGTATGCATGGAACCATGGATAGTACCAAACACTATATATACTTTGTTTTTCCTATACATTTATACATACATACCTATGATAAAGTTTAATTTATAAATTAGGCATAATAAGAAATTAACAATGACTAATAATAAAATAGAACAGCTATAGCAATCGACTCTTAAAAAAAATTATGTGAATATAGGGTCTCTCTTGCTCTCTTTATACTCTCACCAGTCTCTCTCAAAATATTGTATATATTATTTTTAGAATGTGAGAAGCTGTGGGTAAATGAAACCGTGGAAAGCAAATCTACAGATAAGGGGAACTATTGTACTGTATTCTAAGTTGGTTGAGGATTGTTTTAAATCTCTGAATAGATTCCATTTTGGTGAATGTCCCAGTGCTCTTGTAAAGAATGTATATTCTGCTGTTGTTGGGGTGGAGTGTTCTATAAATATCAGTTGGATTAGTTTGGTTAGTAGTCTTGTCCAGTTCTTAGTGATTTTTGTTTACTGGTCCTACCAATTTCTGAGAAAGGAGTTTTGAAGTCTCTGAACATAATTGAATCTATTTACTCTTTGATCTCTGTTTTTTTCCTTCAGTGTTTTGTTATATATTCCTAATGAATTAACTCCTTAATTATATAATGTCCCCATTTATTTCTGGTAATACTCCTTGTTCTGATATTAATATACTCACGTATTTGCATAACATACCTTTTCTGTCTTCTTTTAACCTATGTTCTTATATTCAAAATAAACTTCTTATACATAGTATATAGGTAAGTTTTGTTTTTATGTCCATTCTGCCAATCATTAAGTTTTATTGAAGACTTTTATTTCCATCATTTATTTGTAATGTAATTGTTGGGATGGTTGGCTTTAAATCTACCATTTTACTAGATGCTATTTGTCCTATTTGTTATTTGTTGTTGTTATTGTTGTTGCTGTTTTTTTCTTTTTCTTGCCTAATATTTTTTTACTTTGACTCTCTTTTTGGTGAATTTAATCTGTTTTATCCATACTACTGGCTTATTAGTTATTCTTCTTTTAAGAGATTTTAGTAGTTGCCATAGATTTACAATATACATCCTTAGTACACTCCCCCTTCAAATAATATTATACTATATGTATAGAATAAGAAGCTTCTTAGAGTATACTTCCAGTTTCTCTCATTTTTTGTGTTGTACGTTTTACTTTTACATATATTATGTGTCCACATAAAGGAACTTTTTTGGTGATGGAAATGTCTATATTTTGATGTAGTGATTATTATATAGATATAGAAAACTATATAGATTATAAAATTTAATGATACTCATAGAGTGAGGAAATTTTGTTATATGCAAATTTTACTTAAATGAATATTTTATATGTGTGTGTGTATATATGTGTGTGTATGTATGTTTATATAGAGAATAAGAATATAACCTAGTTATAGGACCTCCCTAGGTTAATGCTATTTAATTAATTTAGTATTTAATTAATAGTATTTATTAAATGTTGGTGCTGGGGGCAACAGTTTGATATGAATTAATATTTAGTAGGGAAAGTACATAATGAAGACTTAGGTTATTTGCCACTTAAACCTTGCTATCATTTAAATATCATATTTGTAATTTAAGGCACTCACATATGAACTTGTATTTTATTTCTTTTTTAAATGGGCAAATGAGGATAGTGATAGAATTGTGTCCTATTCCTTCTTTCTGTCTCTACACCAGAGAAAGGACAAGACTGTCCAGAATTCTGTGCTATCCAATATGGTCCACTAGCCATATTTATTTTAAATTAAATTTAAAATTCAATTCCTCAGTCACACTGGCCACATTTCAAGGGCTCTGTAGTCATATGTGGCTAGTGGCTACCATACACTGCAGATACAGAACATTTTCATTATCACAGAAGGTTTTATTGGATAGCACTGTTGAAGGAAAAATTAACAAGTTGTCTGTGGCTTGCCTTTCTCCTTTCTTTAATGAAAGGCTAAGTCCATTTTTCCTGGCTGCTTGATTCCCTAAATGTCTCTCCATTCTACTTATCATTAGTCCCCCCAAAAAATATGAGGGGTTAATTTTGAAAAATACCCATTACAGATCAATGAAAATCCTTAGCCAACGTTCTGAGGTTTTTTTCTAGGTACCAAAATTCATTGCTCACTTTTCATTTCTTTCTCTCTCTTGACCTTTCTACTGCATATGGAACTTGAACTATGTTATTCTTCCTGGTTCTTTCCTCCTTTAGTTTGACACTGAGATTCTTCTATTTCTATCTCTCTGGTCTCTTTTGCTTACCCTTTTATAGCTTCTTCCTCTGCTCATCTCTCAAATAACAGTCTTCCATAAAGTTCCATCCTTAATCTTATTTTTGACTCCCTGCACATCAAATGTCATGTGATATATATCAAATCACACACACATCATATATGTATGTGTACACACACACACATGCTGAAGATCAGCAAATCTATAACAAGGACAGACCTCTAATACAGGTTCCTAGTGAATACATCTACATAACTACCCTACAAGCTTCCTGACCTCCAAATGAAATCTCTTCCACTCTTGAAAGCCTGCTTTTATTCCACCTAGTGTGAGTCATTACTGTCCAGAATGCTTCTAAGCTAAAAATGTGGAACCATGCCTCATCATCCAAACTAGTTAATCAATTCCTGTTTATTTCATCTCTCGATTACCTCTCATATGGGTTTTTATCATTCCCAAGGCCTTGTTTAGAGGTCCTCCACATTTCCAAGTATTCTTACAACATTAATCTTTCTCCTTCCAATTATACTTCCCTATTTCTGAGTAGTGATTTTTCTAAAATGCAGAGCTCATGCCCACATTTAAAATCTCTTCAAGTCCCCGTGTTACTTTTGGCAAAAATGCAAATATATTGACATAATATTATAGTCTTTTCTGGATCTACCTCTTCCTTTTTCTCCCATTTTAGTGCTCAGCTTGGGGTCTTTTTTCAATCATAACTAGCAAAACTTAACTGCTTGGAATTCTCAGAACCAAGCATATATTTATCTCCCAATTCTGTGCCTTTTGAAGTTTCTGTTCTATATTTGGGGCTGACACCTCTTTCCATCCTCATCTTCCCCTCATCACCACACCCTTTCCCTCCTTGCCTGGATGTTTCCATTTTGTCCTTCAGACTCCTCCAGGTCCCCTCTCATCTGGGAAGCATTCCCTAATATCTTTTATCCCTTGATTAGTCTTTTGCCTTTCTGACTTCCCTCATGTCTTCTTAGCATTTTGTGCCTTTCCCCCCATGATAGCAATTATTTCCTATAAATATTCAGTAACAATTTATGGAATAATCTAAGAAATGTAAACTCTGAAAATTTATTTAAATGCATAGTCTGATGAATTACATTGTAGTAACCTTCTGCTGTGTCCTATAGGTGAAGATGCTGGAAGCAGATCTGGTTTCAAAGATGCTACGAGCTGTTCTGCAGTCTCATAAGAATGGAATAGCACTACCCCGGCTCCAAGGAGAGTACAAATCCTTGACTGGAGACTGGATCCCCTTCAAGCAGTTAGGGTACCCTTCACTGGAAGCCTATCTGAGAAGTGTGCCAGCAGTTGTCAGGATAGAAACTAGTAGATCTGGAGAGGTAAGAAGGTAATGGTGCACGGGAGAAAAATCAACCCAATTCTCCATTGCCTTTATGGCACTTCCACTCTCTTAATTAGGATAAAAGTCAAATTAAAATCTACTAACCAAACTATTTTGAAATTGTGATAGAAAAGCATCCAAAGCATAGCCTAGATTCTGATGTCTTTTCCTTTGCCCCTCAAATTCTTTCCATATAAAAATAAGATTTTAACCACATTAAATAAAAAACTTTAAGGTTAAAGTTTACCCATTCTCAATTTCTAAGCAAACTAGCTATGCTAGAGACTTGTGCTGCCTCATCACACCCACCCATAAGCTGCTACAACTATTTTTTCCCGGATCACTAATGATCTCCTGATTAAAGTGTCTAACAGGCACTTTTAAATTCTCAATGCTTGACCTAACTCTTATCTGTTCCTACTATCTGGTTAATGGTTTAATTCCCATTTGATCAGTCAGCATTTTTGATTGTTAGAGGACCCTTCTTATTCTCTTTATCTTTAGTCCTTCTCCCTCAAGCCTCTTTTCTCCTTCATACCAATATGTTCATATTATTTTACAATTCCAAATCCTTTAGTTTCTCTGGAAGGAAATTTTATGTATAACATGGGCAATTTGGTGGTAGCAAGTATCTTTTTAATTGCCTATAGCCTGTGACTCAGATTTTCACTTCTTGGTACCTGCCCAATGTACAGGATCAAAGATATGAACACACCACCATCCAAAAGACAAAAGACATGCACTCCCTGAAACAGTACATTTTTCTGTATGTAAATTCTCCATGTAAATATATAGATCTCTGGAGTATTTCTCACTAAAACCTATAAATGGTTGTACATCTCTGGGGAGGGATGGTTGGAAAAGATAGTGGGTAGAGGAGGAAAAAGGGGACCAGGATTGGGAGTATGGTCAAGGGGGAGGTTCATCTAATCTGTAATAATTTTTATAAGGAGAATGTATACATTCATGATAATAAAACTTGCTTCAGTGTCCATGGTTATTCTAGACAGATTTAAGCCCTCATTTCTGTCTCCTTGGCATTTTGTAACATATCCAATAAAGCATTCGACACTTTTTATTTAGTCTCTGCCTTTCTTTTTCTTTCATAAGTATCTTGAGGATGAGAGATTGTTTTTTCACCCCAATAGTTGCTACTTAATAAATTCATGTTGAATCTCTGATCACATGTCTGAATTAGGGTAATAACGCTTCATGTAGTTGCTATGTTACTCTTTCCCTCTTTTGGACATCTTTAATATTTATTTCTAGGGGCAGCAGCCCCTATTTGAGCATATTTAGATATGTAACTTTTTCTTCTTTTGAGTTATATTCTTGTAACACAGCCTCAAGATTAGAAATACCAAGTCAAATATTAGGAATCTGTGTTGGTTTGTGGTATTTGTGATCTCAAATCACAGAACTGTTTTGTACCGTTTGTGATCTCAGCTTAGAGTCAGACTTAAATACTAGGCCCGCAGAGGTCATCTGATCCCAGTACTTCTTATACTTTTTCAAATATCCTATATATCACACCATTTTTTTTTTAAAGAGAAAAAGTTGACCTGCTGTGTTTTAAGCAGAGATGCAGAGGGTTCAGGGCCTCTGCTTGCTCTGCCTTACCCTCAGATCCTTGCCACTGAGAGGCCTTTCATGGAATCCTATGGCTCCATTGAATAGTTTGAAAATCCAAGATCTAAGGACACACCTGTTTACAAATGAGAATACAGACATTAGGGAAATAAACTGATTTATCAAGTCATCCAGCCAATCCATGCAGTGACAAGGCTAGGATTTAGTGTTCTTTGAGAGGTAATACATCATAGCAAGTATGAGGACATGCTTCAGGTTCAGAGAGATGGCCTAGTCGTGTGACTTGGGAAAGTTACTAAACTTTCCTGAGCCTCTGTTTTCCCGTGTATAAAATGTAAATAAAATATATCTCACAAATTATCTGAGACAATACACACATGCTACAGTTTTCTTTTGGTGCATTTGTTAATCCCGTAGCTCCTAGAGCATTGTAGATATGCTTTACAAATATCTGTTAAAGAAATAAATGAAATTTTCATTTGAGGAAAGAGTTATTTAATGAACTAAATTATGCTTGATTTCTCTTATTCAAAATATACCTTTTACATGATCAAGGAGAGAGAGAGACATGAATATTTCTATACAGCTTGATTGCTTGATTTGGGATGTATAAACTCACCAAGACCCGCATATAAAAATCAGCTTCTAGCCACCAATAAATCTGAGAAATATTTCTCTTCTCACCTTGCCTTTCATGAATAGATTACCTGCTATGCTGTGGCCTGCACAGAAACTGCAAGAATTGCACAACTTGTGGCTCGTCAGAGGAGTTCTAAAAGGAAAACCGGGAGGCAAGTTAATTGTCAGATGAGAGTAAAGAAAACCATGCCATTTTTTCTAGAAGGTAAAGTCTTTTCAGTTAAGCCTTTCTGTGACTCTCTCGTCACATGGAATTATGGAAATAATACTTGCATTCATGATAAGCACCTATGTTAACATTCATCTGTCAAAAGAAAACTCCTGAAGCTGCTAGTATTTTGACTTGAAATTAAGTGCACAGGAAGACTTTAAGTGAAGTAATTACACAGTGAGAAAAAACTAAGAGTAGATTTTAATTAAACTTATGACAAAGTGTGGTTTTATTCTTTTAGGTTATTTGGAAGGCCTCATCCAAGGTGTTGGATGAACCAAGAACCTATGGTTTAATGTCTTAAAAAAAAAGTCTTTTATTATAAATCCCCTTCTCAGAAAACATGAATTATATATTATATACAAATGAGTTATAGGCACCTCAGCCTGTGTTTAGTAAATACTTATCTCAAGGAGTATATAGTATATCATCAGTGCTAAAATTAAATTCTGAAGAAATAGTTCAATAATAATATAAAAGAGTTGGTGCCTAAATACCCCAATGGCCCTTTTAAACAAGGGTGCAGTCATTGTGAGATTGGCAAAAGAGGGCTTCATGGTGAAGAGGAGACCTGGGCCCAGGCCCCAAGTGATAGGAAGAATTCAGATTAACTGGAGAAAGGTAGAAGGGATGGCATATGGCTGCACATGCTGCATTTGTAAGAACAGGAGGGGGTTACCTTTGAAGTGTCAGTTGGTGAATAGAGGAAAGTAACTGGCTAGTCTAGCAGGTAAAGCCACATTTTGAAGAACCTCATGTGCTAAAAGTACTAATCTACTGTACTGCAACTGACCTAGCCTCCAGTGGGGCAACCTCTCTGAGTTCTTACAAATTGTCCTGAGAACAGAGACCCACAGAAAACATCTGATCAGGGCATGGCACACTGAAACTAGCATTTCAGGAAGCTAACTGATTCTATTATCTATGCCTAATTCCACAGGAAAACCAAAAGCAACCCTCAGACAACCAGGATTTTCTTCGGATTTTTCTCTCAGCAAAAAACCTAACCCAACACTGTTAAGAGACAAAGGAAACTCTCTTGGAGTTAAGTATGATGCTGAAATGCCACCATACATATTACATACAACTGTTGGGAGTGAAATATTCAAAGATGTTCCAGTGCAGAGGCATATGGCCATGCCTACCAGCAACAGGTATTTGGAATTTATTTCACTAAAAGGAGAAGTTTGGTGAACTGAGGATAATCAATATTAAAAATGTATATTCAGAGTCATAAGGAAATACTTTTGGTTTTATCTAGTGTCAGTTCACATGTTGTAGAGAAATGCATCATTACTAGAAAATCTCTTTTACTGGCTATGTGAATGTCATTCTCTGAATAGCTCCATTATATATTTTCTCTTCACTGTTGATTATCTCTCCTTGTAAAATTCATTTTAGTAGCTCTTCTAAGTTCTGAAACAACTAATTCAGCTACAACTTTTCTGAAAACCCTTCTTATAATCAATTTTGTAAGTTTTTTATAAACACAATCTTTTTTTTCTTTTTTTTCCCCCAAAGATTTATTTATTTATGCGTATGAGAGCTGGGGCACAGGCCAGAGATGCTGGGAGTGAGAGGATTCACCAGAGACAGAGTGGGGAACAGAACAGGCAAACTAACTGAAAAACATTGCTGAGGGGAGCAGCAGGCGAGACATGAGAGGTCTGCTTCGCCATGTGGGTTGCTCCCTGGCGGGCCAGGGATCAAACTCATGCTGTTGAACTTGTGCTAAAATATGTACTGTTGGCCCTTGGCAGAATATTTGCCAACTCCTGATATAGATGAATCCACATCATATTCTTCCATTCTATCTGCTGTTACAATAAAGACTCTGGAGTACATCGTGTCATCCCATAGATCAGTGTTCAAAGCTGCCATTTTGTGTGAAATACAATTTTCCTCATACTAGAATATTTAGAAAGAATTTATTTTTTAAAGTTGGGGAAAGAGTACTAATATCTTACATGTTGATATTTTTATATAACCCTAAAATATGATTATTAAAGGTATGTTTTTAATGTTGTTTATGGTTAGTTATTATACATTTGATAAGATCCACAAAATGCCTAATTAAAACCTAAACTTTGGGGCCTCCCCTGGTGGCGCAGCAGTTGAGCGCTGTGCTGCGAAGCTGCCTGCAGCCTCTGCAGCACTGGTTCAATCCCCGGCTGCCGGCGAGGGCCCCACATGGCACGCAGACCTCTCCTGCCGTACCCGCTGCTCCCCTCAGCAGTGTATTTCATCAGTCTGCCTGTTCTGTTCCCCGCTCTGGCTCTGGTGAATTCTCTCACCCTCCCGCACTTCTGACTGTACCCAGTGCTTGTACAAATAAATAAATAAATCTTAATAAATAAACTTTGACCTGATGCACTAGTTGGGTCCAGTGTGTGACTAAAGTACCATTGTTTTCCAACTCTGGTTGTGTGCCTAAACTTTGACTTGAATTTGTGAAACAGCAAAATCAGTCAGTCTGAATTGTGGGCTCATGGGAGTATTCTGTACACCGCATTCTTTTCCCACTCTCCTGATGGCACCAGGTAGACCAGATAAGTGCCCTCCATCCCTGTAGACTTCACCAGCAGGACTTAAGTAGCAGCCCTGCAGAGATGGGACCTGTAATAATCAGAAGAGTTTTAAAAAGTGACCTTAAACATATTGCTAAAACTTACAGAGTAATTACTGTCAACATTGACCAGTTTGAAAAATGGGACAAGCAAAAGGTGGTACAGGAGAGAATTTGTGATGATAAACTACTCTTGATGAAAAACATTGAGGCTCACACATCTGTATTATTTATCTTATGTGGGGCAAATGATTTCATGTTTGAAGAGAGGAACACTGTTTCCATGATGCTCTTTATATAGTGAAGTGTATTTTGGTTCTGAACAGGGGCAGGTGAGGGGTCTGCAGGCGCAGCCCTTTCCATGTACCTAGAAAGCCACGTGATCAGCCCAGGGTCTCAGGAACAGCATGCTATTGCAGATTTTGCAAGATCTTGTCTTGTTATTCCTAATATATAGGCAATTAAGGCTGCTCAGACTCCACAGATCTGGTTGCAGAGCTGAGAGCTTTTCATAATGAGGATCAAGTTAAACCAGAACAAAAAATCTAAAATGGATTGGTCTTGATTTGGTCAGTGGTAGACTTTAAGACAATAAGCAAAGCAGGAGTATTTGAACCAACCATAGTTAAAGTTGACGGTTTGATTTTGTAATAGATGCTGCAGTTACCGTTCTTCAAATTGATGATCTTATTAAATTACACCCAGAAAGAAAACTTGACAAGCATAGCAGTTACAAAAATGTTCTTCATTAAGGAGTTGTTAATGACTGATGTGATCTCTTTTTTAACTTATAACAATGTCAGGTGCAAGTGTTTGGTATCTCAAATATTACACTTTAATACACAACAAGCTAGGGGGAAAGGCATTTCTCCAAAGTAGGCTAGAGTAAATGAATGTAAATTTATTGTTGATTTCTGAGTCCCTAGTTAAAACATGTGGTAAATAGTTGTAAAAAACATTTTCTAAAATGTTTACTGCTTTGTTTTAATTATAGAAATATGTGTACAGTATGAGAAAGTAAAAGGAAGAAAAAATTGTCCCTAATTCATATATGATGTAAACATTTGACAATACATATTTTTTAAACACAAATTGTATTATATATTGCTATTTTATAACCTGTTTTAAAAGGAAGTATATTGTTAGTATTTTCCATATCATTAAGTATACTTCTACATTATCACTTTAAAGTCAGGGTAATTAATATCCAATCACCTATAGTTGAATATAAATGATTTTCACTAAAGTAAACATTCTACAATGAACATATTTGTAGAACAATCCTTGCATATATTCACAGCTAGTTCCTTAGAATAAAATGGTAGAAATGGAAGGTCTAAGGGTTAGAGGTTGTATGCATTAGTGCTAATTACTAATTTGTAATCTAAACAGATTATATCAATTTATATTCTTCCAGAATATAAATAGGAAGTGATCATTTATATGTGTCCCTGCAAAATGGAGTCATTGAATCATTCAGTCCTCCTATTCATTCTTACCACACTCATTCTCATTCACATGTATCAATCACTGACACAGGCACTGGCACACAGGTAATTAAGACACTTGGAGTCTAGTAAAGGAAACTCTGTGTGTTTTATTTCTTAGTCCACACATTTGGAAAAATCTTCCAACATAGATCTGATATAATTCATATAAAAATTAGGTTGTTGAAACTAAAGACATTCTTATCACACAGGAGAATTTCGAGGGTTTTAGGAACTCTGTGCCAGTAACCAAGGATAACGAGTAATTTTTTTCATTATACCACATTCTCCTAGAACCTCCAAAAAAGAACACAACCCCACCAACACACCTTGAGGTTAATCCAATGAGACCCATCTTGAACTTCTGATATACAGACCAATTTGTGTGATTTTAAGCCACTGAATTTGTGGTAACTTGTTAGAGCAGCTATGGAAGACTAATATGCTATTTTATAAATATTTGCAACATGATCATGCTCATTTAGTGAGGCAGAATTTTAGATGTTAAAAATATGGAAACAGCAAAAAAAAAAAAAAATTAGGTTGTTGAGGGCCTGAGGTAGAGAATCTATGTTTCTTCTTTTCTAAGTAGTTATTGAGCAATGCCTCTCTGGTATGAAATGCCCATAATATACCAAGATATGATTTAAATTGAATGTGTCTAAATTCTTCTTACATGTCCAACTATTTTAAATGTTGTGACTTTATGACACATTTCAATATCTGGTGATACAAGGCCTTCATTTTTAGTTATTTTCCCAAATATTCTTTATTTTCAGCAGTTGATTCTTTATTCTGTATTGTCCCTTAAAGCTAATTAACTGGAAATCTGATTTCCAAGTTCTTTTAAAGTTCTAATGGAAATTTAGCTATTTTCTTTCTGGGCAAATATGAAATATGAAAGCTAATGCAAGGTGTCCTTTCATTTTTTGCTCATTTTGAAGTATTTTAATGATTTGTTTTGCAGTTCAGTCCCACAGAGACTTTAAGCATACAGTGTTTAAAACTTGGAATAGACTTTACTATCTGAATTTTTATTTACTTTTTTTTATACCTTAGGTTTAGTCCAAAGGCATCTCTTCCACCATCCTTTCAGATGCATCCTTCAAGAACCTGTGCTAAGGAAATGAGTGGTATGTTTTCTAAACATTACCTTCATCATGCATTTTGACTTCTGTAGCCATAGATTCCCCCAAGAAGAGTATCTGGTATTGGCTTTTGACATTTGCACTCACCTCCTAACAGAATAAATCTCTCCTCCCCTCTTTCCTAATTCATTTATTATGAACTGATATTGAGAGAAAATAGGATATCATCATTATTCCTCATATCTGACCTACGCTGTTTTATTTCCATGTGTCATCTACAGGGAAACTTTCTGTCCCATGTCACCCACTGTCTCACTCAGATTATAAGATAAATTATATAAATATGGGACTTGAACTCATATGAAAGTTTCAAATACGCCACCATTTTAAAGCAGGAACCCTGAAATGTGTGCTGTGAGCACTAAGTCTAAATATGAATATAATTGATTCCTCAGGTTAAAAAGCCCAAAGGACTGGTAAGAAAAAAGTAGGAAAC
This sequence comes from Talpa occidentalis, assembly GCF_014898055.3. Taxonomy (NCBI): domain Eukaryota; kingdom Metazoa; phylum Chordata; class Mammalia; order Eulipotyphla; family Talpidae; genus Talpa; species Talpa occidentalis. The sequence continues at coordinate 53,117,821 of NW_023605083.1, forward strand.
ATAATAAAATAAAAAAATCTGAGTACTAGAAATGTACTCACTTGCTGTTTTGTTTCCTCCAACCCATATGTAAATCTTCTTCTAGACCCATCCAAGGGACAGAGTGTTTTCAGAATTATTGCTTATGTTACATGAAATTTAAATGTGTTTTTAAATGATTTGTTGCTTTAGGTGTGATTCTTACTAAGTTAAGATCTTTTTTTTACCCAAAGCACATCTCCAGTGTTTTTTATGGAAATTAATTTAACAATATGATCTTTGGTTGTATTAATTACTTTTAGATGTGCTTTTTCTGAAATATAAATAGTAAAGTTGTATACCCTTGCAGAGGTAAACACTTTTAAATTAGAATAAGCTTTTTTCTGCATAACCAAGAAGATTGTTTCAGGAGGATTATGATTCACTTGGCAGAGCTGATAGTCACACATGTATGCGCAGTCTCTCCTGCCTGCCCGGCAGCCTAACTTCCTTGACTTGTTTAACAAAAGTTACGGAAGCTTAGGTGACTCCAGTCTCCTCACAGAGCAGGTGCATTTATTTTGAAAGACTAGAACTTTTGTCAGCTGCTGACACCTTCTCTTTAAGGGAGGGTCTAGCTAGTTTTGAGAAAGGACCATGGCAAGGATCCTTTTAGAAGAACTTAAATAAATTAGCTATGCCTTTCTTGAGGAGTACATATGGACATTTCTGTGATTTTCTGTTTGCTGAGCCAGACTAAGTCTCAACAAGGCCAGGTTTCATGCCCTGTGGTGGGTAAAGCAGAATCGGTATTCACCTCTCCCAAAGAGAAAGCTCCCACTTTGGCTTCCTGGCATCCTTCTAGCCAGCTTCTCCACACCAGCCTGGGTATCTCTACCAACCAACTCAAAAAAATAAATAAATAATGGCAGAAGAGCTAAAAAGAAACTTCTCTGAAGAGGAAATGCAAATGGCCAACAGACATATGAAAAAATGTTCAACATCACTTGTAATCAGGGAAATGCAAATCAAAACTACCATGAGATACCATCTCACACCAGTGAGAATGGCACATATTAAAAAAACTAGCAACAACAAATGTTGGCGAGGATGTGGAGAAAAAGGAACTCTTGTGCACTGTTGGTGGGAGTGCAAACTGGTCCAACCACTATGGAGAGCTGTGTGGAGATTTCTGGACCTACTGAACATAGAGCTTCCATATGATCCAGCAATTCCACTCCTAGGTATTTACCCAAAGGACACAGAAACATCAATTCCAAAGAGCACCTGCACTCCTATGTTTATAGCAGCACTGTTTACAATAGCTAAGCTTTGGAAACAACCCAAATGCCCAAAAATAGATGACTGGATCAAGAAGATGTGGTACATATATACCATGGAATATTACTCAGCATTCAAAAAAGATAAACACATGCAATTTGCAGCAACATGGATGGCACTGGAAGGGATCATGCTCAGCGAAATAAGCCAAAAAGAAAAAGAAAAATACCGGATGGTCTCACTCATAGCAGGAATCTAGAAAACTTAAATAAGGGACCAGGAAAATGAATATAAGAAAGTGAAAATCAAAATCAACAAAAAAACTATGAACCAGAGACACTTTTTGGGGGTGGGGGGCGGGAGGGAAGGATTGGGGTCAGAATGGGGCGTTTGCAATTGTATGGGGGAATATAAAAATAAATTTAATATTTAAAAAAAAATAAATAAATAAATAAATAAATAAATAAAAAATAAAAATGGTTGTATCCCAGGAGAAATACTGTGTGATTAAAATATGAACATATTCTGCTTATAGATGGTAATTTTTAATATGCCCTGATCTGTATTTCAGTGACTTTTAAAAGAGGTTTGGAATGAATTTCATAATTCTTAATATACCAGAACTGCCAGCTATAGTGGACGCATCAAATTTCTTTATTGCCTTAAGATGTTAACTTGGGCATTTCAAGCTTTAAATAAAAAAAATGAAGAGAGCTACCCGGAGTATTCACTTAGAAAGACACATGATTTATATTAGGAAAATAAAAACAAAATATTACTAGTTATCTTCGGGTACCAAACTTTTTATTTGTGGTGATAAATTGAGGCTAGGATGATTTTTGCAGGTGGATCATTTTTTTTTTATTTCAGTGTATTGCTGTATTACTGGTTCTCATTAATAAAGGAGAATACTTATCATATCTTTGAAACCTGGATGATTTTTTTATTGTCTATAAAATGTTCTTCAGTCTTTCTATTAATTGTTATCCTAAGCTTTGTGAAGTATAACTTTAAATTCAGAATTGCATAAATGCCATTATTGTTTAAAATTTAAACCTTATTAGTTGCTGTTAGAGTTGGTTAAATAATAAATTTCGTTCTTTGCAAATCAAGACCATCCTGATGTTTAAATTAAAGTATGAAGTATGCTTGCAAAACAAAGGAGGCAGGTTATCTCTGTAGGTGACTGTTGACCCTGTTTATTATTTCAAGTGAAACTTAAAATACAGTGGAAATACTGCATTTTGCCAAACCCAGCTCCCTGGAAGTCCCTTCACCCCACAAACTAGAAGTATAGCAAAGCCTAAAGTCACAATTATGTTGACAGTATTGCTTCCCTTTGTTCAAATATGGTATTTTTTTTTTTTGGTGTATAGAAACTTTAAATTCCTTAAATTACCCTAAAATTAGGTAATGAGGATAATCTAAAATGTTAAGCATTTTGGTTAATTCTACTATTTTTTTAATTTAAAGACAATTTAAATCAGTCTGTTGAAAAACTGAATGCCACGCCTCCTGCCTCTTATGCTTACAAAATGGATGAGGTTCAAAACCGCATAAAGGAAATACTACAGAAGCATAACAATGGCATTTGGATATCTAAGCTTCCACATTTTTACAAAGATTTATATAAAGAAGAACTTAATCAAGGAATTTTACAGCAATTTGAGCATTGGCCTCATATTTGCACGGTACGTCTCTCTCATTCTTCCCTCCTGATGTTTCCTTCTTGCATGACTCTCGGATTTTGAGTTCTTAGTCATGTCACCTTTTATCAAGGGAGCAGAAAGCACTTTACATATTGCCGCCTTGGTCTTTACCTTGAAGATGAACACAAATCAGTTATAGGTGAAGCACATCAAGGTTGAGGATAGTGTATGTGTGTTGTATTTGCTGTTCTTGCTTCAAATTATTTTTTTTAAGATTTATTTATTTTTATACAAGAGCTGGGGTACAGGCCAGAGGCATAGGAGGGTGAGAGGATTCACCAAAGACAAAGCAGGGAGCAGAACAGACAGATTGACTGAAATACACTGCTGAGGGGAGCAGTGGGTGCGACGGGAGTGGTCTGCATGCCATGGGGGATTCTCGCCGCTAGCCGGGATCTAACTGGCACTGCAGCGGCTCCAGACAGCCTCAACCTGCTGCGCCACCGGGGAGGCCCCAAATTATTTTTAAGAAGCATATAATATATGATAACCTGTATGCCATTTTGTACTGAACTGCTGCCATTAGATCATATAGCTTTCAGCTTACTGGTAGTAAAATTTTTTATTAGCCTCAAATTTTACATACTTATACAAAAATGATATAAAAATATATAAAATAAAAATTAATTAATTTAAAAAATTTGCTTGGTTAAACTATACCTACCACTCCTTGGTAAATTCTCACTTTGTGTGAGAACCCATGGAAAGGAGTTGCTGGAACCCATTCCCTATGGATTCCATGGCATGATAGGTATGGAACGAAATACCTCTGGACTATAAAGAAAAATCTCTGGAATATGCCCCATATACTTGCACTTTCTTAACTGAAGCACCTAAAAATTGATAACCATTTCTGAATGTCTTGGGCATACATAGCATCACGAACTTCAGTACACTGTCACAGAGAACATGGCCCCATAAGTGGCAGGGAACATTGGTTTGGATGAGTTTTGCTGGTCCCAATGTATCAATAGCATACATATGCCATACCCTGTACAGGCTTCAGATTCAAAATTATCCGTTTGTTTTCATTGTGGCACAATGGTAACATCAAGGACCATTTCTTCCTCTCTTTCTCCATTGTCTAACTTTTCCTGCACTTCTTAGATCTAGCCCAAAAGGACACAGCTCTTAAGACTACAAAACTGATCTCTGAAGGAGGTAGACAACCAGTGTTTCTGTGAGCTGGCTAACCATAATAAGTAAATTAAGGTTGTTTCCTTTGTCATTGAGTACTTGGGGTCTTTATTCACCTGTGAAGTTTAGTTTTTAATTGGTTTGTTTTTGAGTTCAAAGCCATTGCTAAAGTTTGGAATGCTGGAAAGCAGGTCCTCCAGGTACATGGATTTTACTATATGAGGTTTCTAATGGGTGTTGACCATTTAAAATGAAATTTTGAACTTAAAGCTTCAACACAAAGAACCAGTGTAAACAAAACTGTGGCTGGATGAGATCCATACAACTGCTTTGGAAGGCTTTTTGATTTAATTTGACAATACCAATTCTGTTATAGAATCTCAAAGAAAATTCTAATTCCATAAGAAACAATAAGTTTCTCTTAGCAGCCCTTGCTGCAGATTTAGAAGGTAAGCCTTCATATTCTCAAAGAAGTTTGGCTTCAAGAATTTTAAGTTTACAGCACAGGTAAAATTAGAAAGGAAGAAATAACGACCTCTCAGAATTAAGAAGAAGAAAGTTTCTAGGCAAGTAAGATCAATACTTTTACTTGTATAACCAAACAGGGTTTCTGAAGAAACTCTTGATTTAAATCCTTGGGTTGATCATCTACTAAACCTATTCTACCTCCTGCAAACTTATAGAAACTCAGAGGGGTGTCAGCAGGAGCTTATTCAAGTTGTGACTCCAAATGTGTCTTTTTCTAAGTAATGATAAGCTGAAGGATATTGCAGGAAGAAGAGAGGTCTTCTGTTTTGATTAAATATTCCCTGTTTAAACTGGCTTTCTTCCCAGTGGTTTATTTCACAGCTTGATTCTGCCTTGTATTCAGTCAGTTATGAATTTGACAATGAGTTAAGTAGTTTGCAGAACAAAACCATTCACGATTTCCTGGGGTTGTTGGAGGCCAGATAGCTCACAAAGAATATTAATACTATTTTATTTTCCTCTTTATTTCTGAAATGTGGCTTATGATTTTATTTGCAGGTGGAGGTATTTTAAGTCTTCGTAATTGAGGAAAGCACCACACTCATATTTAGAATGCATTCATGTCTTTTCAGGGTGTTTATAGCCATGGAAATATCTATCATGTACTTTATTTAAAAATTTCAGGTAGAAAAACCTTGTGCTGGTGGTCAAGATTTACTTCTTTATCCAGCTAAGAGAAAGCAGCCTTTGAGAAGTGAACAGGACGCTGGAAAAGTGCCTCCATCCCAACTACCTCCTCCAAAACAAACACCACCATTGAAAGGGTGCCCAGCAACTATGCCAGCAGACTTCAAAGAGAAAGTTGCGGATCTGCTGGTGAAGTACTCAAGTGGTCTTTGGGCCAGTGCCCTCCCCAAAGCATTTGAGGACACATACAAAGTGAAAATTCCCGAGAATGCCTTAAAAAATCTTGCCTTCCTTTCTGATGTATGCACCATAGACTACATTTCTGGAAATCCCCAGAAGGCCATTCTCTATGCTAAACTTCCATTGCCCGCTGACAAAATCCTGAAGGATGCAGGGCATGCACATGGTGATTATGATATCAAGACTATGATTGAACAAGAATATCTTCAAATAGAAGAAAACATGACCAAAAGTGATAATGCCCCTTTGGAGAATGTAACAGTCCCTCCGTTAGTCATTCCAACTGAGGCATCCCCATCTGTGTTGGTGGTTGAACTGAGCAACACAAATGAAGTGGTTGTCAGGTAAGTTTTAATTTCTAATTCTTTAAGAGGCCAGGGTACTGTTGTTAACTTGGTTATTCTTCACATGATGCTGGGGGTTGAGAAAGAATAAAATATTCTTAGCTCTGTAGAACTATAATGAAGTATAATATGTTCATAATATTTAGATATTCAAAATATACAACTATTTCTGTGAGATAAGATTACTAGCAGTTTTAAAAACTGATGATGTATGGTCTGAATGTGAAAAAAAAAAGTAAAAAACAAATAGTAACTATGTCTGTCAAAAGTAATACCTCGTCAATAGAAAAGGCAAATCAGCCCATCCAGCAGGGAAGACTACTTAATCGGGGGCAAAGTAGTATCATTGCCTAGGAGGAAGAGTTGTTGACTAAAATGGCTAATAATGGCTGGAAATACAAAAGCCGTTCCAGCTCTAGAGACTTAAGATGGGCTTTTGGAGAAAATATAGAATACACTGACAATATTGAAAGACTGTAATTTGTAATTTCTGACAGGATAAAAAGAATGGGAATTGATATACCTGGATCTTTGGAGGCCACAGCCCAGGATATGGCTGTGACTGGGTAGAACAGAAAATGACGGACACAGAATAGAATCCAGGCTTCTTCAACCAAAATGTCCCTATGGTTTGGGCCAAGTTGACCTTCAATTAAAAAAAAAAAAAAAGCCCTTCAATGAGGAACTAGGTCCAAACTGTAGTAGTAACTATAAAACTGTAGCAACTGTATAAAGTTTTTATTCTAAGATGTGGTATGGCCTGATAATATAAATAGGTTGCTGAGGGTCAGGGCTCCCACTATCATACCAACTATAACATCATCCTCGAGCCTCACCCAAGCCATGTAGCTGTTGTTCTATGCTGGTTGCTGCAGAGCAGAAGCTGCTTGAAGACCACATGCTGCATCTCATCACATTCCTCCTCCTGGGTAGGATCCTGTGCTGGGCAGACTGCCAGATTATGGGCTACAGCCCAGACATCTGCCAATTAAGTGCTAGGCTATAGCAGCACTTCAGGAAGGTCCCCTGAGAATCTAGATCCCAGGAAGTGGGCACCTGGACAGAGCTGGGGGGCTTCATAGCTAAGAGTATAGCTGCATCCCAAGCACAGTACCTTACCATTTGTAAAGCTCATTACATGATAGAGTATGACAGAGCTTTTGCAGTTGTTCCTGGAATAAATAATATGCACATAATACTTGGCTTAAAGTAGCTGTTGCCCCAAAAGAGATGTTCTTTGTATTTTGCATAGGACATTTAAAAGCTTTTTTCCTCCAATAAGAAATTGGTTGCTTAGGTGTCTTCTGCTCTGCTGTTAGTTACCAAGAATAGATGAAAACACTCCATAATTAAGGTAAAGGAAGGATATCGAAGAGCACGTCACTAACTTCTACCATTTAGTATTGTAAATCTATGCCTCCTTTTCAGGTTCTTTTACCAATAGTTATTGGTGCCATTGTTACAGACTAAATCTCCAGCACTGGATTGGAACATCCATAATTTCTGATGTTCTTACCAAAGGCTAGCAGAAATCTGGATCAGTCCCAGAACTTTGGTAGGGGTTATTAGCTCCTGAAAGCTTTATAGGACCACTTGGACTATGGCTAAAAGCTTGACTACAAAGAACAATGTTTTGGTCATCAGTTCCCCCTTTCCCTGGTGAGGTGCTTCTGGTGTTGGTAAAGCATAGCCCTCAAGCTAGATTATTTCCTTCTAATGTTAAGACAGTTCCTCTTACAGGAGCTAAACTTGATTTGCCAGATTTATATCCTAGAAGGAGGCCTTTGATGGAATTATCTTTGAGGACTACAGGCAAGAAAATAATAGCCTACTTGTGGCAGAAAATAGTATATTTTGATAACATGACCTGGGAAGATGTGATTGCAGTTATCAATAACAGGAAGTTACAAAAAAAAGAATAGGAATAAATCCTGAATAAAATACTTCTCAGAAGCATACAGTTTAAGATGTATTTAGCTAGAATGTGTCATCTCTTATAAGAATGCCAGAACTCAACATTTTGTGGTAGTTTGTTCAGCTGTGTTCCATAATTTGGGGGAGATGTGTTGTCACATGCTTGTATTTAGTGTGTTTAAGCGTATTTGCTTTCCTCTGGTAAAATTTTATTGGTTTTCAGAGCATGGACCTTGTTTCGACACATCTTAGGCCAAAACTAGCATCTAGATTCTCTTCTAAGTAATACTGAAAGACCTCCAGCAGCCTTAGTTAAGATTTTAAGTCAGCCCTTGCTTATCTGGTCTTCACTGATGTCTCCATTCTCCGCCACATCTTACTATTGCTCTCCTTCGAGACTTTTCTCAGCCTCATCTTCCTTCAAAGACTTCCTGACCACTAGCTGTTACATCCTAGTTCTCTGGATTGTTATTGAGCATTTCCTCTGGTATGTGGCATGTTGTACCTGAGTCTGGTTTTACGCAAGGACTGCCATATTACATTTTCCTTTATTAAGATGAAAATGGTTAATAAATACATGTCCTCCTCCCTGCTGAGGTAAGCAAACTCTGAGTATTGAACTAAAAATGGCAGTAGAAGAAAATAGAGTATCATTACTGAATTCCTATGGTTCTCCTGGGTTGCTTCATTTTTGTTCTTTTCCTTTAAGGTATGTGGGCAAAGACTATTCTGCCGCTCAGGAATTAATGGAAGATGAGATGAAGGAGTATTACAGTAAGAACCCTAAAGTCATGCCCATCCAAACTGTGCACATTGGGCAGTTGCTGGCCGTAAATGCTGAGGAGGATGCTTGGCTTCGGGCACAGATTATCTCAACAGAAGAGAACAAAATAAAGGCAAGCACTGTTTGTTTATGATAATGTTGTAAAGACATATTATTTTTCAAACGTGAATGTTGCTTCTAATATTGTAGCCTTTCCAACTGTATATAGTTTTATCCAAACATTGAAAAGATAGTATCTTAAAAGATTATCCCTGTTAGCTTTCTAGTCAGTGATGTATTATCTCAAAGTTTTAGTAAAAAACAACAAAAACCCACATTTCCATAGTATCCATAACCTGTAATATAATCAGGAAAAGCTCTTTATACCCATTCCTGGAGATTATATAGTAAATGCTGATCAGAGCTCTATGAGCTTCTTATCAAATCAGTGCTTTGGAGTAAAGGAAGCAATCAAATCAGAGAAGATAACATTCTTCCTCTTGCCTCTTGTGCAGCAAGCTGAGTAGAACCCTCGGTAGGACTTCGGCCCTGCTCCAACAGCTGTCCTAGTGTGTCCTCTTGGTCTTCTTGGGAAGGTCAGAGGGCTCTTTCACCAGTGTCTTCCATCAGCAGTCTCTAAGACTTCCACACTTGGCCATATTCCTCTATGACTTTTTCTTTCCCTCTATCCAGGGACCAAGACTAGAACTTTCTCACCTTCAAAGGCAGAGTTTTCTCTAAATTTTGCAAGCAGGGAAATACACTTCTATTTCTGAAGCCTTTTTTCCATAATATAAAACCTATTCCTTGTGCCATGGTCAGCCCCTGTCCGTAATCCCTTTTGTGTCACTGAATGCAAATAACCAGTCCCTGAACCCTGAAACCTCTGACCCCACGCAGAAGTTCAGAAGGTGTCAGCAGAAGTGCAGAAAGGTATGCTAGCTGTTTCTTACCCAGGTTGTTCAATAGAAGAAGCCTTGGCCCTCTCCAGATATAAGTTCACTCCAAACACCCTGCCAACCTTTGCCATTCACAGAAATTTGGGGAATTCCTTAACCAAATCTACAGAGATGTAACTTTTAAGCAATGTGACTGGACTTGAAAAACTTGAAAATTGGGAAACAGTTTGGCAGTTTCTTTTAAAGTTGAACACTTACTGTCAGACCTCTAATGTGTGTGTGTATATGTAAAAATGAAAACATAAGTCTGCAAAAAGACTTGCACACACATTTTAGCAGGTTTATTATGAATAGTCCCAAACTGGAAACAACCCAAATGTTCACTAACAGGTGAATGTGTAAATTATAGTTTATCCAGATAGTGGAATACTAGTCAACAATAAAAGGAACACACTACTAAAAATAGTCACATGGATAAAACTCTCTGGCTCTGCAATTGAAAAAGACCAAAAACAAAAGAATTACACTATAAGATTTCATATAAATGCTGTATAAAATTCATCTGTGGGAATAGAACTCAGACAGATCGAGATGGAGGGGGCTTAATTGCAGAACAGTAGGTTCCAGAACTTTTTAGAACAATGGACTTCGTCTATAGCTGGGGTGGTGATTATATGGATATGTACATTTATTAAAACCCATCAAGCTATACTTTAAATAGCCAACTTTATTCCCAGTAAGTAATACTTGGATAAGTGTGGAAAAAGCTAAGGAGCAGGTTTACAAGTAGACCAGTGAAGCACAGTATGATCAGCAGCCTGGGCACAAATCCCAACTTTGCCTGTCAGTGGTTCAGTGCCCTTGGCCACATTGCTGGGCATACAGAGGGAAGGCATGGATTCAGTGATTTGGAGTCTCAGATCTTGGTGCCTTTGGTGCCTAAGGTTTCTCTTTAGCTGTTATTTATCTGTTCTGGGGACATCACATGTGTGAACATACTCTTGTCTTCACTAGACCCTCCAGAAAGAAAACCACAGGACATCAGCATTTAACACAGCGTGGGAATGGCCAATTAAGTAAAACCAGGAGAGTGAGGTCCTGGAAGCTAGAACAAGAAAGTGTACCATAAAGGAGGAGGCAAGAAGTAGTGCCATTGCTGCTGAGAGCTGTGGGCTGGTTTTAGGGATAAAAATGTAGCTCAGTATATGGCACAGTAATAAGGTCTTAAGACAGTTGTAGTAGTTCTGGCCTAATCTTGTTCCCTACAATCCCAATGAAACAGACACAGATTTTTATTTTTTTTTTAAATCCCAGTTATTTATAAAATCTCCTCTTGAACTGTACTATGCCTGACAGCAAATACCAGTTCCCTCCTTTCTTTCTTCTTGTCATACTCCTTGGTGAGAATGAGAAACAGTAGCACTCAGTCACCTTCTGAGGCTGGTGTGTTTGGCTAGACCCAGACCAGCATCCTGATTATTACTCATGTGGTGCTGTGCGGTGCCTTTCCACTTGATGGCACCAGAGTGCCAGGAATGGACTGTAACTCTGGGCCAGGACTATGAGCCTGCTTGTGCTGGTCACAGCACAGCACACAAGGCAGTAGGGGAGAAACTATTTGGCCCTCCCAAATCTAAGAGCCAGGCAAGGGTGCATTTAGACACAAACTAGGCAATACATGGGCATGTGTTTTATAAACAGCATCTGCCAAATAAATATACAGTCTTGTGATTCTGAAAAGGAAAGAAGATCCACACATCACGGAAACACTTTGAAGATTTTGGAGCAGTTATTCTTCAGTCTGTTGATGTAAGAAAGACTGAGTTTCTCAGGACTTATGATTTCACGTATCTTCCTGTCGAATTCAAGTTGTAGGTGGAGATAGCTATTAAAAGAACAAAAGTTGCCTGAATCCTGAGGCCTAAAAGAAAGAACAGGTGTTAATCTGGGGTAGGAGAGATGCACCTGCACACTTACTGGGCTGGCTGCCTTGCCTGCCTGATGTGGGGTCTTGCAAGAGATTTAGGCCTAAGGGAGCCCTGAGTGAAGAGACAGACTCTGGGAGGCAATCATTCCAGCGTGGGATTGGAAAGGCCCCACACACTCAACAGCAACAAACTCGGGGTCAGGGAAAGGGTTAGTGGTTTTTCAGTTTCCTTGTCTTTCCTCTTCTTTTCTGGGGAGAATTTTTGTTTTGTGTGTTTAGTACCATAATGTAGGTAGTAAAAAGCTGGCCTGTGGACTTTATTTTCTTGCAGAAAGTAAAAGACCTGCCATTGTGTTGCTGCATATCCCTTAGCCTTGCCTTTGCTTATGTTTATGTTGTTTTATTTTTTTTTTTGTAATAACCATCACCTGCTTTAATTACAGAAGGTTTTCAGCACTTTCCCTCAGATTCTAAGTTACTATTCTAAAGTATAGCTTAGTCTTTTAAGATTTTTCTGAAAAAAAAAAAAAAAAAAGGATTTATTTATACAGTCCTTTTCAAGTAGAGGTTTTGTTAATACTCAAAAATAATAATATCAGAAATATACTTACTGATCTGTGCTAATGGTGAGGAAGATTTATGCAGCTTTCTGCAAACAGAACTCCAGCAGATTTGGTGACTTTTGCTGAGCTGGATGCATGCCTAACCTGGCTTTTTATTCCTGGGGTGAAAAACAACAGAAGTATTTATTTTTGCAGTGTAGAATTCTGTATTAGCGTGCTGTAATATCATTGATGTCATCACCGAAAGCAGCTCGGTGCCTAGAAGCCCAGTAGCTGAAAGCAGGCCTCACAGATGCCACTCTGGGGATTTAGAACCTAATAAATAACTCCAAAGTGATGCCCACTCTAAAAACAAATAATGCTGCCTCTGGATGCAAATCCTTAGTGGAAGTGTGTGACTCAAGCAAGATTCGGGTGATGCAGGCACTCTGGTATTAATGAAAGGGCAGGGACAGTCAGGGCTGACAGACCAGACAGGTGTGCTGCTGAGATGCTGGCAACAAAGCACCAGCGTGTAGCTGTCTTACCTGGTTCTTCCCATGGCAGAAGGGTACAGTAGAGGAGTGGGGCCTGCAAATCAGGGGCGCTGCTTTTCCTGGTCCCAGTGCCAGCCTTTCTTCTCTGGGCTAAGTCAGAGGCACTCCCCTGGCACTTTCCAGCAATGTGGTGCCACTTAACATGCTGACTATGGAATAAAATAGAGCCAGTTAAATGCATCAAGCCATTTTTTTTTTTTTAAGAAGTGGATGATGACGAGTTTTATTTGAACCTAAACATTGTTTTTGTTATCATTAGGTATGCTACGTTGACTATGGTTTTAGTGAAAATGTTGAAAAGAGCAAAGCATACAAATTGAACCCGAAGTTCTGTTCACTCTCATTCCAAGCTACAAAGTGTAAGCTAGCAGGTAAGAGGAACTTTTAAAAATATCTCTCTTCATTTTGGTGCATTATTGCCTTGTACTTTTGGATAGCTAAATCCTAGAATGGAATAAGTATCTGAAGGTGTTATAATGTTACTTCTTGAAATATATGAATAAATTTGTGTTTAATGTAGTCTTTATAAGATGTGATTATTGTAAAAATGCTATAGTTTTGATAATATCTTATTTTATATTCCATATATAACATGCATAATATTTTTATTCTATTGTAAAAATGTCTATGCGCCATCTTAAAGAAGAATAGTTCGACTTGACCTAGAAACAACTGCTAGAGGCTCTGTATTGTGGGATTTTATCAGTCTGAATCATGCTGTTCAATGTGTTGTGAGGTGACTGTCAACTTCTTTGCCACTGAGAATGGACCCTGTGGGTTCAGTTTATAAGTAATATGCCTTAGTACACCCAGGGACAAGTTCAGCTATAGTTGGTGTACAGTTTGTGGTTTGTGGTCAATGCTCTCTACTGTCCTTTCCTACTCATAGAGGGTACATGTGTATGAGAGCGATATTGTAGGGAGAACCTGAAAGTATGGCAGAACCAGCAGTCATGTCAATGATAAGGAGAAGCATCCTTAATGAAATATGCATCATACTTGAAAGCCTGAGCTAAATTCAGGAAATATCATGGTTGTCATGAAAAGTAGCCTTTCCCAGCAAGGGTGAGTTCTTAAGTCAGGAGAGCTGGATTCACCTCTACCTGTGAAATAAATCTCAATTAACTTTAAAAGTCTGTTACAAACATGTAGAAGTTAGTTTTGAAAAGGACATTTCCAGAGCATTAAGACAAGATTTAGGATGCTGAAATGAAAGGTTTGCTAAAATTTGTAAAGTTATTTGTCTGTAGAACAGAACAAGAACAAGGACAAGAGAAAAATAGCTCAGAGGGAGTCTGTGAGCTTTAGCTTTGGATTTCAGGGGGCTAGATGGAGAAGTAGTACTACTGGGAGGAATGATGAGCTGGTTTAATTAATTTAATAGATTAACTTAAAGCTGTCATATTTATGACACATAGAATTAGAATGTTCAAAGAATTTAAAGAACAATTAGACTTCATTAAAATTCCTCTAATACCCATGTTATGTTAAACACTATTTAATCTGCCTTTGATAAATCAGAAAGTTCTATTATCTAAATTTTCAGTAAATATATGTTCATTTTAAAAGAAAAAATGTGTATAGTTAATTAGAAAATGAAAAAGTCAAGGGTATATTTTTAGGAAGAACATTACCAACATACAGTACTGGCAGAAACAGCATCCTTCTGTTTTAAATGTGTTTGTATATGAACAAAAAGTGAACACTATTTCTCCTAAGGTAGAAATTCTGATTGATCATCAGCTTTTCTTGTTATCTTAAAATTGTCTCCTTTAGTCTGAGCACCATCTTGTTCTGACCTCCAGCTAGTCTTTTACCTCAAGCTTGTCTCTGAGCTCCTTCTTGTCTCCTCATTCCATCTTGTATTTGACCATCATCATGTCTTTGACTTCCATGTTATTGTTGCGCAGCATCCTGTCTCAGAACTCCATCTTTTCTTTTACCTCCATTGTGACTTTGACCTCTATCTTGTCTTTGACCTTCATCATGACTGACCTCTCTGTCTCTGACCTCTATCATATCTCTGACCTCCAGCTTGTCTGAGACCTCAATCTTTTCTCTCACCACATAAAGAAAGAGAGGGGGGGAAAAAGATCGTCTGCTTTAGGTAATCATTGTAAAGGGTATTCTCATTATAATTTATATTTTAAAATCAAAAGTGGGTAATATTAAAAAGAATTGTAAAATAAAGCTTCCCTATAAAATTTAAGAGTTTTGTAGAAGATACACAATTGTAATAAGTGGCTAAAATGCACATAATCAATATATCCATCTTAAAATGATTTTACTAATGAAGTAGAAATTGAAACATTCACTATTTTTTCAGGGTTGGAAGTTCTAAGTGATGATCCTGATTTAGTGAAGGTGGTTGAGTCTTTAACTTGTGGGAAGATCTTTGCAGTGGAAATACTCGAAAAAGCTGATATTCCACTTGTTGTTCTGTATGATACCTCAGGAGAAGATGATATAAATATCAATGCCACCTGCTTAAAGGCCATATGTGACAAGTCACTAAAGGTTCACCTTCAGGTACCACTGTGACCACTGTTCTCATCCATTACACCTTTCATAGGAAAGAAAGTTACCAGAAGAAAACGTTATAAATTCTGAGCAAATAATAAAGGCAGATTACATATGTATTGAGAGGAAAAGTAGGGGGAGCTAATGGCAGGAAATACCAAAGTATAAATGGTAATTATTAAGAATTGGATTTTTGCTTTATTTTTCAGTCCCTACAATGAATTTATGTCATTTGCAAAGGTAAAAGGAGGGAATAAAATAAAATAAGGGTAAATTAGATCCATAAAGTTGTGGTTTTATAAGATTTATTTATTTATGCATACAAGAGCTGGGGCACAGGCCAGAGATGCGAGGGGGTGAGAGGATAACCAGAGACAGAGTGGGGAACAGAACAGGCAGACTGACTGAAATACACTGCTGAGGGGAGCAGCGGGCAAGGCAGGAGAGGTCTAGTTCGCCAATGTAGGTTGTTCCCTGGCCGGCCGGGGATTGAACTCATGCTGCAGAGGCTGCGGATTGCTTCATAGTGTGGTACTTAACCCCTTGCACCACCAGGGAGGCCCCTAGAGCCATAAAGTTTTTCAATCAATTATTACTAGCATTTTTAAAATGTTAAGAACATAAATGCCTGCGAAGAAGGAAACCTTTAAATAACTTACAGAACAGCCATTCTAAAGAACAAGATTAAATGCTAAAAGCGATCATTTTGGAAACTTTACAGTAACATTGGGGAAATGTTTATTTTAATCATAGAACAACAATTAATTGTCTTTATAACTCTTTTACTTAAAATTACTAAATTAAATCTTTACTACGATTACAATTTTTGAAAATTATTGAAGTTAATGTGGTCTGTAGGCATGGATTAGAAAGTTAGCTGATAATGGGGTTGATTTTGTAAGAGCTTTTTATTTTCATTTCTGTTAATATTGAAAAAAATGTTTTAAATTTTCTAAATTAATGTAGAGAAAATAAACCAAAGTTAAAGAAATCTTTATCCTTCCAAAAAGTGGAATGTGGTAATAAGTTATTGTATAAAAAATGTCTATCCGTGCCTGACAGAAAGGATATCAGACATTCCTTTTAGAAAGAGAGGGATTCAGATAAGTTTTTCACCTTTAAATAATGATTTCCTTTTATTCTATATATCCTCCAACTTGCTCAGAAGGTTGGAGAGTTTTCATGAGATATTTAGATAGTTACCACTTATGTAGGTAAGTACTACAATCTGTTCTCACATTCTTAATGTATCTTTTGTTTGTTCCAGGTTGATGCCATGTACACAAATGTCAGAGTGACTAATATTTGTTCTGATGGCACACTCTACTGCCAGGTGCCTGGTAAGGGTCTGAACAAGCTCAATGACCTTCTGCATAAGATAGAGGACTACTTACATTGTAAGGTATGGCAAAGCATTATCCACCTATAACATCAGTCCTGAAAAGGTCACTAAACTGTACAACTGTGAATAACCTTTGAATAGTTTGAGGTAGAATCTCTAGAATAGAGGTAAGAGCCGAACACTTCAGAACTTGGAAAAATCCAGATGGTTTCACTAATATATGGAATATAGAGAAACAAAACAAAGCGTCAGACAAAACCAAACCAGAAACAAACCCTTGAAATCTGACTGTAAAATTGAGGCTACAAGAGGGGCAGGGGGAGGTAGAGAGCCAAATGGAAAGGGGAGGTGGTAGACTAGGTGGAGGACTGTGGTGTCTCGGTAGTGAGTGTGATGTGGTAACACACATCTAAAGAAGTTTGAACTTGGACTTCTGAATCATGTATAGTGGTATGTACCAACATTTCCTCAGTAAAATAATACAATTTTGAAAGGTTTGACCATGTGAAAATCAAACACCTATTTGTTTCTGCATTGTAAAATGAGGGTAATAATGTGCATATCCATAGGCTTGTCAAGACTAAACACAGTGCCTAACACATACTGTGTGCTCAACAACTGGTAGATTTTCTGTTTAGTGTGCCAGTCATGATTCTATAGTGCAGCCGCCTGTGACTCTTGTTTGCTGGAGTCAGTTAGGCTCCTCTGTCTTGGACAAAGATGAAACCATGAAATTCAGGAGGAAAATCAAATTCTTAATTCTGTACTTATTTTCTGAGGCATCAATCCAAACTAAGCTCCCATAAGTTTCTGAGAACCAACCACCTCAGGAAATATGGTTCTGTAGTTTAAGTATATTAATAAGCTCCGTGTCTTTTAATTTGAGTATTCTTTTCTGAATCGGGGTTTTGTAGGGGTTTTGTTTTACAATCCTAAGGTGATTTCCTTAAATCCATTATTAGGACATTATAGTTGTAATCCAGAATATGCTGTGGTTAAACCTTTGTGCCACTCCAACTGTGACCCCCTCTCACTAAGCACCTTGTGACCCTTGTATACAGCTTTATATTTTAACCCTTTGGATGTTTGTGTGCTTTACTTTCATTAAGGGCAGGAACCTTGCCTTATAATTTTCCATCCCTTACAGCACCTACACTAATGTCTTACATAAAATAAGTATTCCAAAATATTTGCTGGATTGGATTAAATCTGTATTCAGACTACAGCCTAGACTTGAGGCGATTGATCTATAGCTCTACTTCTTTCTGTGTTAATGACATCTTAGATGTATTTCAAGGTCATTATTTAAGTTTGACTTGCTAATCTATCTTGGAGAAACCTGGGACACCCAGAGATGCTGACTGTGGTGGCGCCTTTGTATGCATGTGTTTATAACATACGGTGGTGAAAGCACTCTTGATAGTCCCTGCTGCTCTGGCAACCTGAGCGGATGCATTGCCTTTGGAGAAAGCACAAACATTCATCTGAAAGTGACTATGATAGGTTCCTAGCTTCAAGCTATAGGAGAATGAAGAAACCCATAGCTTTCACTGGCACCAATACCCATATTTGTCTTCACATTTCTTTTGTTTTAGAATTAAAATCGTATCTTTGAATCTAAATGTCCGTAAAGAAGCTTTATGGACAGTTAGCTCAACCACTTCACTTTCATCCAGGCTGCTCTCCTTTTCGTCAGATTCATTATCCTCCTTGTGTTGGACTGATGGCTCCAGAATGTAGACGAATCATTGAAGCATACTGACCTCCACACTAACCTCATTAGACATTTCAGCAGTGTCAGTTTATGAGCCATGTGCCAGTAGCTGCATGAGAAACAAGGCAGAAGTTCTCTACTCCCACATGCAGTGCACATGTGCGCATGCACACACACACAACACACACACACACAGGTGCTGCACATGCTGCAGTGCCCTCCTCATGGAAGGTCTGTTTACATGTGGGTAAAACAGTGGGCCTGTATTATGATGTTTTTTTTTTTTCTGATGATAGAGCAGTGTGCTCTTTGCTATGAGTAAAAAGAATCTTGTGTTTCTTTGTTACAGCACATGACCTCCGAGTACTTCATTTCAGTGCCCTTCTGTGGGAAAATCTGCCTCTTCCAGTGCAAAGGAAAATGGTTACGAGTAGAGGTAAAAGGAGTTGCTTGACTTTTTTTTTTTTTTAACTTGTCATGATAGTTCATACAAACAGGTTTTTTTTGAAGTGGAACAAGTGCCCCTGTACTCATCACCAGTTTGAGAAACAAACCATGATGGTGTGGTTGGTTCTCCATGTCTGTCCCCTGTTCTGTTCCTCCCACCTCTCGGGGGCTGCTAACTGAACTGGGTGTTCCTGAGTGTTCCTCATTCCTCTTCATTTCTTTATATTTTTACCTAACACACTTCTATTTATCTTAATATAGCAATAATGTAAATATAGAAATAAATATATTTAACATTTTATCAAGATGTAGTGAGCAAAGCATAAGTAAATGTTTTAAAATTTTATGTAAATGGTAAAATATTGACTCTTGTAAAACATACATTTTCATTCATTTTATTTATTTATTTATTTATTTTTAAAGATTTATTTATTTATACAAGCACTGGGTACAGTCAGAAGCACAGGAGGGAGAGAGAATTCACCAGAGCCAGAGCAGGGAATAGAACAGACAGACTGACGAAATACACTGCTGAGGGGACCAGCGGGCGTGGAGGAGAGGTCTGCATGCCATGTGGAACCCTCGCCGGTGGCTGGGGATTGAACCGGCACTGCGGAGGCTGCAGGCAGCTTTGCAGCCCAGTGCTCAACTGCTGTGCCACCAGGGGAGGCCCCATTCATTATATTTATAAAATTAATCTGTGTTGATAGGTGCAACTTACTTGTTTTCAGTGCTGTATGGTATATCAGTATGAACTATGCCAATTTTATCACTGTTCTCCTATGGTGGATATTTACATTGTTTCTTTTTTTTTTTTTTTTTTTTTTTTTTTTTTTAAAACAGCAGTACCATAAGCCTTCCTGTGAGCATCTCCTGGGGTACATATGAAAGAATTAAATTTCTAATATAGAGAATGTCCTCAGTTTTACAATATATTGTCTATTCTCCAAAGCCACCTTTCCAGAAATCCTTTGAGAGTTCTGGCTTCCCAGGGGACTTTCAGACCCTCCCTCCTGCCTAGGTCTCCCGCTGTGTCTCTGTACAAGATGGCTTAAGCTTCAGAGCTCACAAACTCCTGTATTTCCTAGTAATTGTCCTATCTTCTTGCAAGCTCAGTTATGAATTTGAGAGGTTTATTTATTTTATCTTGCAGGTTTTTTATTTTTGTGTCTACTGTTTCTTTTTTTCTCTTCCCTTTTGATATTTCATTTGTCCTATTGTTAAAATTATGAATCTGGGGGGAGGTTCCCTGTTTCTTAAACAGGTTCTTAACCTAGGTACAGAGACCCATCTATGTTTCAAGAGGCTTCCTGAACCCCCCTGGAATTATATACAAATTGTGTGTGCTAGTATGTGTTGGTGTGTGTATCTGTTATGCATATTGGGAAGCAAGTATCTGTAATTGTCATAAGATCATCATAGAGCTGTTTCATAAAAGTTATCTATTTTTCCCCCCACCCTCATAAGAGTTATCTTTGACTCCTTATTCTGACTCTCTGAAACATTGCCTTTACCTGTCTCCCATCTTTTGCCTTGCTTGCCTCTCACTTTATACTCCAACAGAATCAATATGCTTGTAGATCCCACATGTAAGAAATACACATGCACTATTGCCTATCCTATCCCCACTGTTTAAAATATCCAAATATTCAGCAGCAGTCTTTCTGCCCACCTGTGACTATGCAGGTGCTTCCTTTCACCAACTCTCTCCCTCCTCAGGGCAGCAGTTTCCTGCCTGCCGGTGACCCGCACTATGCCGGGACTTCTCTTCACTGACCTCCCTCAGCTGAGGCTGCTCTCAAGGCTGCCCTCCTATAATTATGCAGGCCTCTTTTAGCAAACCTGTCCCTTTTGGGGCAGCTCTTTCTGCCCGTTTCTATGCAAGTATACTTTGCTTTTCTATCCCTCTCCTAATAAACCTGCTCTTTAAAGAAAAAAAAAATCCAAATATTCAAACTAGATTGCTGCCAGCCCGGTTTACCCCCATCCATCTTTTTATGGTCTCTAAAAAAACCGTATTTGTGAAATTTATGAAATTTGTGAAATTCATGAAATTCAAATTTGTAAGATATGAAATGTAAATATCCCCATAAGTATTATTTCTTGAAGTAATAAAAATTTATGTAATTAAATTATGTAGCCAAAGTGACAAAATAAATTATATCTTTGATAGACTTAGTAAAAAATAATATTGTAGGAGACCAATGACATGAAATGTTTTTAGGTGATATTAAGTGAAAGCAATTATGATGGAGTATATATAAATGTTACAATTTTTATAAATTAAATTAATTTTTTTACAAATGTTGGCTGAAAGACTTTGAAGGATAATAATCATCTGTGGCAGATTACAGGTGATATTTATATCCACTTAAGTATCTGAATTTTTTTGATGGAGTGAAGACATTTTACTAAAATTAGAAGAAAAAAGTAAATTCTAAAGAAAAGCACACATTCTCAGCATTTCTCCTCCAGATGGGCCCATATTTGGCTAATGTTTAATGATGACAGATATCACAGTGGTTTATTAAGGAAATAAGGGCAACTAAATGGACATCTAGAATCTTATACTGTGATGTTGCCTTTACAGAAGGTAATCATTTTATCACGGATAGGTAATTATTGATTTAATTCAATGTGTAGTTTTCCCATTTTTGAGTTATTTAAACTTATTTTACCTCTCTAGAGCTCTATTGAGTTTTGATTTTTCAGTTGGGTTAAATGATGTAAATTATCATTGGGTTTTCTGAGAAAGCCATAAAACACCAATGTATCTTATTATTTAAAGATAGTATTTACTTGCTACAAGAAAAATTCTGTCATTGAATTTTGCATTTCCTTATGCTAACACAATTGGTTTTTTCCTCACAGTTGATTATTTTTAAAAATATACTGCATCTTATAAACAGCAATATGTAATAATGTATCAAATTATCTTCTAATCAATAGTGTCCTATAATTGAAAACATGGTAAACTTTGCTATATCTATGAATTTTACTGGTTTAGTTTTATTAGTTTAGTGATTATTGCTAATTAAACAAATTGACAACTCAGTGTTGAAATAAATTCTTCTCTAAAAGAATCTCTATTTTGTAAATACTACTTTTTAAAATGAGAGAAAATGTAATTAATAGTGATAGTCTTTGTTACTTTTTTATATGCCATTGAGAGTTAGACCAAATGTAATTTCTCCGAAGTGTTTTGGTCATTTCAATATACTAATAAATTTGCCAACAACATCTGTCTCATTGCAGATCACAAACATTCACAGCAGCCGGACTCTTGATGTTCAATTCCTGGACTCTGGTGCTGTGTCATCTGTAAAAGTGTCTGAGCTCAGGGAAATTCCCCCTCGATTTCTACAAGAAATGATTGTGATTCCACCTCAGGTACTATATGTTACAAGCCTGGAGATTTGGATTTATTTGTAGTCATGTTGTGAGATGCCCGTTCAGTTTTCATCTTGTTAATGATTGAGGGGCCTCCCTGGTGGCCTAGGGGTTAAGTCTCAGCACTATCACCACACCAGGTTATGAAACCCACAGGGTGCAGCAGACCTCTCCTCTCTCTCTCTCTCTCTCTCTCTCTCTCTCTCTCTCTCTCTCTCTCTCTCTCTCTCTCTCTCTCTCTCTCTCTCTCTCTCTCTCTCTCTCTTCAGTCAGTCCTCCTGTTCTGCTCCCCACTCTGCCTCCAGTGAATAATCTCACCTTCTGCACCATTGGCCTATACCCCAGTTCTTCTATGCAAAAATTTAAAACAATAAAAAGATAATGATTGGTTCAAATGTGGTGTTCACTAGTTTTCAGAAGTAAAATTTGGCCACCTTAGACAGGAAGACCAACATACAAATGTACTAAATATTGTTAATAAATGTCTATTTATTTAAACGTCTATTTTACAGGCATGGAGTCACTAAATTATATTGTCCAGTTAGAGGTTCTACTTTAATCATTAGATGCCATTTTCAAAACACTGTGTGTAAATATTTTCTTTCAGGATTCTTAGTTTAATTACATAGGTATTCTCTCAAGAAAATCTATTCGTACTTAATCATTTTTTTGTTTTCTCCATAGTTATTAATAAAAACATTAACTTCAGCCTATGCTGCTTCTATTGGTAAAAATTCATATAAGAATTTTTAGTAATTTTGAGTTAATTGAAATTTTTGAGAGCCATTTCCATAACTTTAGGAGTAGTGGATTTTGTACAGAAATCAATTGCTTTTTTAAAATTAGTTTTTTTTTTATTGAGGTAACATTGGTTTCCAATGCTGTGTGTGACTCAGAGCCATAGGCTCACACCTCCTCAAATGTGTGTTACCAGACCACACCCAGCACCAAGGCACCATCAATTAATTGCTTTTTTCAAATTTAATACATTTAAAAAAAGTTCCTATGCCATCAAAACTCAGTGAATAAAAAGCAATTGACCTAATTAATGTGGCTTTTATAATTTATCCTTATCATTTATCTCCAGTCACCACTGCCTTTTCTTTTTTTTTTTAAAGATTTATTTATTTATGCACACAAGAGCTGGGGTACAGGACAGAGGTGTGAGGGCTGAGAGGATTCACCAGAGACAGAGTGGGGAACAGAACAGGCAGACTAACCTAAATACACTGCTGAGGGGAGCAGCAGGCAAGACAGGAGAGGTCTGCTTCCCCATGTGGGTTGCTCCCTGGTGCGCCTGGGATCAAACTCATGCTGCAGAGGCTTCAAATTGCTTCATAGCGCGGTGCTTAACCCCTTGTGCCACCAGGGAGGCCCATCACTGCCTTTTCTAAAATGACTATTACAGGGAAGCTGTTGAACTCATTTTCTTTTTTTTTTTTAAAGAATTATTTTATTTATTTATGCATACAAGAACTGGGGTATAGGCCAGAGGTGTGGGAAGTGAGAGGATTCACCAGAGACAGAGTGGGGAGCAGAACAGGTCAATCTAATGAAATACACTCTGGAGGGGAGCAACGGGCAAGACAGGAGAGGTGAGCTGTGCCATGTGGGTTAGCTCCCTGGCCTGCAGAAATCGAATTCATACTGCAATGGCTGATAGCTTGATAGTGCTGAGCCTCCAACCCCAGCACTACCAGGGAGGCCTGTTGAACTCATTTTCAAGCCAGCTTTCAAAATCATTTTTTCTCTTATAATTCTCAGTCATAATATTGAAAATTGTTACACCTTTAAGTGCTGTTTGCACTTAATAACCCCAGTTGTTAATAAGAACCCCAGTTGTCTCTTGTTAGAACATATCTCCAGGGCCAACCTTACCTAGAAAAATTTCCCTGAGTTGGAGAGGAACAAGGGATCCTCCCCACGCTCTGACTGCAGGTCGTACAATAGTATCTTCTTTGTGCTACCTTGTTAAAAATAATTTGTTTCTGTTAATGTCCTCTACACTCATTATTTGATAAATGCTATGTTGGGGGAAATCTTAAAAGCCAGCTAAGTCAAGCCTCTGGCCCAACATCTCCTAGTCTAAGTCAGAGGAGTAAACCAATGGTCTGTCAGCCAAAGCAGACCCATAAAAATTAGAGTTTTGCCTCTTGGGTCTCAGTATGTTTTAAAAATGTGAGTCAGTTGCAATTACTTTCACCTGGAAATTCCTACTTCTATTGATATTTCTCTTGACAAACTAGAAAATTTGACTACCTAAAGCACTCTTTTACAAGAAAGTGCTCTGTGAGGCTTGGTAAGTGGTAACCTCCTCTCTGCGGGGCCCATGTTCTCTAGTGTGCAGGCCCCTTCTGACCCACCTCACTCCCTCATTGCTCTCCCTCGCCCCCAGGGTATCAATGAAGGGCATTAATGCTTTCTGGCTTCTCCCCTCCAGAGGCACTTAACCCAGGGAGCATAGCGAGGGACTCACTATGCCTTGAGGGCAAAGTATATGACAGGGAGAATGGGGGTCAGAGAGGAAAGAAGGAAGTTCTGGAAGTAGGATGTTCGGGAACATTGGCAGTAGCTTTCACTCCCTTCACTGAATTGCCTCCATCAATTCAAAAGTTTCCATGAGGCTAAATGGAGGTCACCCTGAAGTGACCTTTTATTCCCTGCTATAGCCACTCTGCCAAAAGCTTGAACAGTGATGATGAGAGATAAAAAGCAATGGGGAATATATGAACTTAGTATTTCTTACCCTCCTTAATTCCCAATTCAACCTCCTTTAAAAGATGAGCACATATGCCTGGCACTGAAAGTCGGTTTCAGATTTCACCCAAATGACACTTCATTTTTTTTTTTTTCAGTTTCACTTAGAGGAAAGACCTATATTTTCTCAACTTTGTGATTTTACACAAGTCAAGTCTCTCTTAATCCATTTTACCATTTGTAAAATGGGTTCACGTATCATGCAGAAGTGTTGTTGGGTGAGAAGTACATGAGGACCCCGGTATAAGTCTTTCCACCTACAGGATAAAAGGCTATAGTGCTCTATAAATAGAGCCAGGAATCCAGCAGATACCCCCCCACCCTAAGAACTGTGGTTATCATTATTAGCGATTGCTCCTACTTGCTTTCTATCTTGGCTTTCTCTGACTTGTAGGCAATTAATACTGACATTACCATAAGTACCTCTTTTAAGATGGTGTGTTCACTTTTCCATTGTGTTTTCTTTTCAGGCTATAAAGTGCTGTTTAGCAGATCTTCCTCAGCCTGTTGGCATGTGGACACCAGATGCTGTGCTTTGGTTGAGAGATTCTGTTTTGAATTGCTCAGACTGCAGCATTAAGGTTAGTTATCTTAATAGTCTTGATTCATTAGAAAACCTGACTGGGATCAAGAATTTTATCTTACTATAAATTGATACTTTCACATCTGACACATTTTTATAGTCAAGGTATTGGTCACCTGTGTAGTGGTAAGATGATTGCATGGCTTAATTTTTATTTAAGAATGTATCTCATATCTCCATTATCATTTTTAAACCCTTATGTAATTTTTCCATTTTTAATAAAGTAGCAGAGATAGTTCTCTGCTCTCGTTTTGCTCCATAAGGAACTATATTCCCATTAGAGGAACCATGTATCTCTTGATCTCTTGATTTAAAGATCATTTCAGTAAGTCCTCTGTTTCTTTTTTTTCCCTAAAATAGAATAGATTATAAACAAGTTATTTGCTATATATTTTCCCTAAAGTTTATTTAAACAGTTTTATTTTGCTAGCACATTACTTTTTCTTCACTTTTGCATCTTCATATCAACATTGCTCATATTTCCAAGAATAGAAATGTAAGAAGGTATTTCTCCATTTTAACTGATGTTGGTAGTGGTATCTTACATAAGCATTCAACAAAGAAATGTCCGTAGGAAACATCTTCATAAAGATCTCTAAAATATTCTCGCGTACACTTATTTTCTTATTTTTGAATTTCTCTAGTGTTTGTAATTTATAATTACACACTTAATTATGTACTATTTTATACTCTTCATTTGCCACATGATAATAAATATTGTTTTCTCAGCTACTTTTTTATTAAACTTTAAAGCCAGGGTATTGGGTACTCAATAAAAATATTTTTTAATGGTTGATCTTTGAAATGTTACTTCTGTATCAAACATATCAAAGTGAATGAGCAATTAGTACTTCATTCGCACTCCAGAGGATTGATCTTATGGGAGAGAAAAACATTGAAGTGAATTGTTATAGAAGTGTTGCCTTGCTGATATCTCCCTCTCTTCATGCCTATTCCTCCCTTTCATTTCTAGCCCAATTTGACAAAAGATAGATGTGGTTAGAAATATTTCATTTTTGTCATGTCTAAGATAATCTACAAAAACTAAACGAGAAGAATTCACAGTCAGCTAACCCTTGGAGACACACAGCTATCAGTGTGTGGGTCTTCCACACAAACACTTGCTCCTGGCAGGAAGAGCAGAGGTAGCTAGGTAGTCAGAGGTATCCTGGGCAAAAGGTGTAGAACTGTGATTTTGGTCTATTTCATAGAGATCCTTTCTATTTTTCTCTCCGGATCCCTCTCTTCTTATGTAACTGTTGGGGGATGTGGTAGGGGGCCAGTAGGCACTAGGGAATCAGTGTGGGGGGAGACAGCTGTTAGGACTGAACAAGGAATTTAGACCAGAGGTCCCCAAGACTATGGTAAATACCAAAACTTTTTCTTTCCCTTCTCAGACTAAGGGTGGACCAGCTAAGCAGAATGTGTATACATTTTGCCATTATTGTGATTATCTTTTTGTTGTTGAAGCTGAATGATAAGCACTTGGGAATTGATCATGCTGTTCTTTTTACTTTGAATATTTTAAAATGTCATTAATTAAACAATGTTTAATCATGGTATATAGAGCTATTTCCTCTCAGTGATACTGACCTCTAGCAAGTTATAATACATTCAGACTCAGAGTCTAGTAATTTTTTTATTTCCATAAGCTTGCTACTGATTTCTAGACTACATTGACTTAAGAATCTATTCATCTCTATAACTGTGATAAATAATTTATTTTACCTTAAAATGAATTTATCAACTTGGGTTTTATTTTAAGTTAAGGTAATATCTGTTTCAGGTGTTCAGTTTCTCTCCTTATCACGTGTGTGTGCCTGCGTGTCTCTGGTGTTTTGGTGTTGTTTTTTACAAAATATTATTTTAATATTCAAATTTAATGTAACAGCCTCTCAGAATTAACTGTGAAGTTGTATTTCTTTAATTGCTTTTTGTGTTTTCCAAAGGTTACAAAAGTGGATGAAACCAGAGGAATCACACATGTTTATTTATTTACACCTAAGAACTTTCCTGATCCTCATCGAAGTATTAATCGTCAGATTACAAATGCAGACTTGTGGAAGCACCAGAAAGATGTGTTTTTGAGTGCCGTACCTAATGAAGCTAGCTCCCCCAACAGCAAAAATGGCAATACCCCCATTTTGGGCAACACTGGAGAGAATACCAGAAAAAGCCTCACAGATGTCATCAAAAAGTCCTTGGTGGACCACACCAGCTCTTTCTCCATGGAGGAACTGCCACCTCCTGTTCACTTGTCAAAGCCAGGGGAACACATGGATGTGTACGTGCCTGTGGCCTGTCACCCGGGGTACTTTGTCATCCAGCCGTGGCAAGAGATACATAAGTTGGAAGTTTTGATGGAAGAAATGATTCTATATTATAGTGTGTCTGAAGAGCGCCACATAGCAGTGGAAAAGGACCAAGTATATGCTGCAAAAGTGGAAAATAAGTAGGTTCTTGGACAAAGAATTTTTTTTCTGTTCCTCAAAAAATATGTAGGTGATACCAAGAGTCCTAATCCCTGCAGGGGACTTTGAACAGGACGTATAGGGATTTTGAATGTGAAACAAGACTAATGAATTATGTGGTTTTCTAATATTTAAAGTAATGTCATTTATCTAAAAATCTAGTCAACCATGTTCATGTTAAAACCTTATTATAGCTAAAACGAAGGTTTAAATGTTTTCCTACTTTTATATTTTATATATTTCGGACACCACCCACCATGGTCAAACAGTTCTGCCCAAGGACTCTTAGGTTTATCCAGTTAATTTGTCCCCAGATAATCAAGGGATGTCTTATATATGAGAATATGCTATTGGATTTTTCAAATTTTATGAGCTGAATTAATGTAAAGACTTTAGAGCTGCTGTCTTGCTTTTAACACAGGCCTATTTATTAAATTTGTTCCCAACAGTGGTAAGACAAGACTTAGGAATTCAAGGCGCTTTTTTTTTTTTTTTTTTGTGGGACCCTCACCTGCACTGGCTGGGAATGAACTGGAGCTGCAGAGGCTGCAGGCAGCCTCGCATGAGTGCCACCAGGGGAGGCCCTCAAGGCACATTTTTTATTAAGGTGGTTTGCAAATCTATCTGAGTATAATAATCTGGAAAATTTATTAGAAATGCATTTCCTAATTCCAGACATCCTGAACCAGAATCTCTGGGGTTAGTAACCCCAGAAACTGTTTTTAATAAACTCCAGGTATAATGTAAAGATAACACTAGGGGTGGATACTGATTTATTTTTATTCCATACTAATTAACAACCTATGCCAAACTGCATTTCCATATGAAAATTTCAGTTTGATTGAAAGTTCTTATTTACACATCTTCATTTCAATGATAATGATGAAGATGGTGACTACCATTAGCCAAACAACAATTATATGCTAAGTACTACTTTAGGCCCTTTATTATATATTGTTTCTGCAAGTGATTTAAGATTAAATATTACACATGAGATAATTGAGGCTAAGAGGGGTTAAATAACAAGCTCAGGACCAGCTCAGATCCCTTCAGCCCCTTTATATATATTGTACTTAACTACCATTTTGTATCCTTGTTGCTTCTGCAACTCCTAGACTATTCCTTGCTGTACTTTGGGCTTAGCTGAAGCTTTCTTCAGTTCCCCCCAAGAAGCTCCTGATCTCAAATGTTTAAAGTTGACCTCTTCATAGTTCTCTTACCATGGAGGGCTCTACAGCAGCAGTGTGGGTTTCCCATACCTCTTGTCCACTAAGTGTATGTTGGCTGGAGAATTGGTCCTGTCTGACCAACTTCAGCCAGCTGTGTTGCAGCAAAGAGCCTGCTATTCCCGTGGGCTTGGGGCTCATGTGGCTGATAAACCTGTTTCAGAGGATGGCTGGTCTGCTTCACTCCCCAAGGCATTCGGGAACAGTGTTTGCCCCAGAGACAATTTCCTTGAAGATGTCAAGAACAATTTATTTTTCCAAATATAATAATACTCTTTATGTATTTGAAACTATAGGACTTTAAAAGCTCCCCTCCTTCCTCAATTAATTTGAAGTCTAGGCTCTTCTAACTTTAATGATGATGCTGTAGATCCAGAGATGGGGAAGTATATTTGTGTCTTTTTTCCTATCACCTTGAACTCCAGATCTGAAAACATGCTCTTCTTCTTCCCCCATAGTCTCTTGCCCATTCCAGGTTCTGTGTTTTAGACGGTAGGTTAGAGTTTGTGTTGTATTTTATTTTGTTCTTTAATGCCCTTACTAGGCATAATTAAAATTGTCAACTTTGTGTTCAAAATATTTTGTAATCTCTTCCCAGCTTACCTTCCCAGTCTGTCTTTCTCTTCCATTCCTCCACAAACAAGCCCTTAGCGATATCGTAGTGTTTGTTCCACTCCAAACCACTGTGCCCTGTAGAGTCTCAGACATTTCTTTGGCCTGGCCTGGTCCTGCTTGTCTCCCTCTTTCCATCTTCCACACATGTGCCTTGTTCGAAACATGTGGACATCCTGTCGCCCCTTCACATTGAAGGGATCCCCCAGGATTGTCCTGATCATCCTCCATGTCATTTGTTTCATTTTGCTTAACAATCGTGGGTAGTCTATGCATTGATTTTGACTAACTCCAGGAGGCCTGTAGAAATGTGTTCAGTTAACCAATTCCTTCAAATGAGCCAGTGACAAAACAGAATAGTAACCTTTGGAAAAAGGAAATGCAATCTCTTTTTAAAATCCTATGACAGCATAGTTTTTATTTGGACACACATTCACATTACTTTTTCTTATTATTATAAAATGTAATTCTTAAAGCAATTACTGACTTTGTGAACTTTTTCTTCCTCTTAATGCCTATCTAGGTGGCACAGGGTGCTTTTGAAAGGAATCCTGACCAATGGACTGGTCTCCGTGTATGAGCTGGACTATGGCAAGCACGAATTAGTCAACATAAGAAAAGTACAGCCCCTGGTGGACATGTTTCGAAAACTGCCGTTCCAGGCAGTCACAGCTCAGCTTGCAGGTAATCTCTGTGGAAGCTGAATTCACGTCACAACATAGTTTATTTTGTGCTGAGTACTCAGCTATGGCCTATTGAATTAGTTTTTTTTCTTTTTCTTTTTCACACAACTTCCCAAACATGATGGAAATAATTTGTAATGCTCTCTCACAATCATGACATCCCATTGATATCTGCTGCGTCTACTTTTCCATATTCCTTTCTGTCTCTGGTTTCATACATGAGTATATTTCAAATGCTATAATTTTAGCACAGGTACAGTATCACATTCTGCTTTCTTCATTTAGCATTTTCCCTCCTAAGTATTTTTTGATTGCCTTTTGATGGTACTGATAATTATTTTAAATAGCCGTAAAATGTTTTGTTTGATCAATATGTCCCTATTTTTGAACATTTGTGTGTAGTAGTAAGGAAAAAACTTGCAGCTATGTATACTAGCCAAAATAAGACAGTGGAAACCATCAGAAGGATAACATGCACAATTAATATTTCCTAATTGGTACATAAATTATGGGAAAAATGTACATAGTTGAATGTACACAATTATGACATATTTCTGGGTCACAAAATATGTCCGTTTTCATGGCCAAGGGAGTTTCTAGTTGCATCACAGGTAACAGCATGCAGGCACGCCGTTTCACCAGCCTCTTGACTATCATTAAAACGGAAGATCTAATTTAATAGGTGTACTGGGTACTGGATGATAATGCTATTGAATGAGGTTTCTGTCTTGGCTCTGTGGTTTCTGTCTTGCAGTACAAATGTTGGTAGCTCCCTTGTGTCCTCTCCAAGCTACTTAGGTAGCTTGAGCAATGTAACGAAGTGCCACTCAGCGGCCTGTCGGCATTAACACAGGTTGTGGAGGCCAGAAGGGCTTGAGGGTGTAGCGACCTCTTGTCATCTGGGACTGTGTCCCACTATGCTGGGGAGTTGTCATGTGGAGCCAGCCTGATTCATCATCCCATTCACCCCATACAGTTAGCAAACAATGGCGGAAGTTCTTTGATCCCAGACATGAAAGAAACTTACCTAGATTCTTAAATATTGACCAGCTTTTATAGGAGATATATACATTGTCTTATTTTAACTATTTGGCAGTTGGAGGGCTTACAGTTCAGGGCTTACTGTGTGCAAGAGACTTTACCAGGCATTTCATTTCATTGAATTCTTCTCACAGTAGGCGGTTTAGGTACTGTTGCTGTCACTGACACACTTCGGAAAACAGTGGATTAGAGGTGTGAAGTCCCTGTAGTGCATGCTTTTCTTCACTGCTGTTCTTCCCCCTCAGAGTGGCAAGCATGTGTGCAGTCAGGAGGCCTGGATTCAAGTCAGTTAAACCTCTCAACCCTCCTCCTTAATTATCTGTAAGGTGAACTCTAAATCCGTGTCCTGCTTCCATCACCAAACAAATGTGTAGATCAGATGAGAGAGTGAATAGGAAGTCACATGGCTATCTCCATGATCAGTTTAAATCTACATTATGCCTTATATATGAGAAATGGGCTGTGGTTGTTATTACCTTATTTTATAACACAGCATTAAATCTCAGTGGAAACTTGAGTCTGTAGGTAAAGGTTTACAGAAGTAATCCCATTCCAAGAAGAAAAACTATAAGCTCGACTGCTTTGAGATAGTTCAGCAACTGTTTTTCAGCAAGGCAAGTCTAATCTGGTATGATGACAATACTTTGGGACTGACTAAATAGTTTTCCATTATAATGTTTGACCTTGCACTGCTCCCTGTTTTTCTCCTAGGAGTGAAATGCAACCAGTGGTCTGAGGAGACTTCGATGGTGTTTCGAAATCATGTGGAGAAGAAACCTCTGGTGGCACTCGTGCAGACAGTTATTGAAAGTGCTAACCCATGGGACCGGAAAGTAGTGGTCTACTTAGTGGACACATCATTGCCAGACACAGATATCTGGATTCATGATTTTATGTCAGAGTATCTGGTAGAGCTTTCAAAAGTTAATTAATCACTGCTTCTGAGACCTTGACAACTAATTCAGATTTTTTTTTTAGCAATAACAAAATGTAGTAGGTTTAAAAAAAAAATCTTACCTCTGGTACATAGCTCTGACTCCTAGGGGGATTAAAAAGAATATGCTTATGTTTGATGAAAGATATTTAACAAGTTTTGTTTTAACAGAGTTGACTTTTCAAAGAAAATTACACTTGAATTATTACTATAATATTAGAATAAAATGTTTATCAGTATGAAAACCATATCTTATTATTTCCAAGCTTTATGATCTTTAGATGAAGAGTTTTCCTTTATATCCATGCCGTCTTCCTTGCGGTGCTGGGCCCTTCTCCAGTTAGATTGAGAATTTCATGGCTTAACTCTACCTGAGAGTGATACATCCCAAAGCAAGTGGTACCAAACTATGTGGTGACCACCGCAGTTTTTAGCACATCAGCATTGCTAGTGCTGCTAACTGGAGGAGCATCCCAAGCAAAGCAACTCACCCCACAGATGAAGAGTCCAGACCAAAGGCCCAGGCCTTCCACAATCTTGCTACCCAACCCCATTCTCCACCACTCCCTGTTCCAGCCACACTGGACTTTTATTTGGTCCCTGAACCCCGTGGATGTTTATCCAGAACTGCTGATATTCTAAAGCAAGCCTTGCTCATCCCTCCAAGTCATGCTTATTCTGTTCCCTCAGCCTGTAGTCCATTCTCCCTGCCACCATTTTGCTTGTCAGTATCCTCTCTGACCTCCCAAGCTGACCATGAAGCCTTCCCTGATGCCCCTTGCTTGCACTCCATTGTATTTTGCATACTCCTCTCTCTCAGCACCCAGGTCTTACTGAGCATGTAACTAGTCTAGAAATCAACCACCCCCATTAGCTTGTGAGCCCCTTGAGAGAGGAATCTCAATCATGTCTCTATCCAGTGATAAGCTAGTAAGTGTTAGATAACTGACTTGGGGTAGGGAGAGAGGAGGAGCAGAGAATGAGCCTTGATTTGTAGTGTGTGAAGAATCCCATGTTGCAAATACTCCCACCACTGCCGAGTTCCAAATAACTACATGACTGAACGTGGAGTTGGGAAGAGATCCATGCAGGTGGCTCTTGTGAGCCTGCACAACAGACAGCAGCTCTGCCATCTGTGTCCTGCAAGAGACAGAAGCATTTGCACAGATCAGCCACCCATTGTGTGCTCGCCAATGGTGGGAGGATGAATAGACAGAAGGAAGGGTTGGAGGCCCTAACAGTGGTCCAAAGATGAGGCGAGGAGACCTGTACTAAGAGTGGGGCAATGGGAATAAAGAAAAAAATATCAGAAGCTTTTTGAAGTTTTTAATTAGAATTATTACAACTGACAGTTTAGATACAGAATACAAGGAAATGGAGGAATCAAAGAGTGATTTCAGGGTAGAAGGCCAGGCTGGAGAAAAAAGTCATTTGCTTGGATTTTTTTTTTTTTTTTTTTAAAATCAAGAAATGTGGCTTGAGAAAATCTAGGATCCTGACAACACAAAGTATAAAGATCAGATGTTTTAGGTTTTCACATAAAACACTAAAACATTTCACATAACACATTGAAATCTTTCTAGCTCTTAAATTTTATAGCAAATATTTACAACTGCAGTGATTCAAAATTCAGGGATGCTCATGCCAGTGATTTACATAATCATTCATAATGAAACAAAATATCCTGACACACAAATGTTTAAGTGAAATAGAGTAAATGTTTTTTAACAATTGTTCCTTTCCTTAACAAAAGAATAACAAAAATCCTCCAATGGCCTACCAATGAGGTAATTTCTGTTTCACTGACTGTAGGAGCGCTCCCATTACTCTTTAAAGTACAACAATTAATTGTGCTGTTGATGTGACTGAAACACTAATCTGGTGTTAGGACAATCTGACAGATAAATGAAACTTGATTCCGCCCTCATGCCATTTTTAACAATCACTTTCAGGTGGTGTGGAACCTCAACACTAAAGGCCAAAGTAGGAAGGTAACCTAGGAAAATACCTTTATAATCCAGGAATAGGAAAGATTTCTTAAAGTGGACACACAAAGAGCTAACAACAAAGGACTGATAATCCTAGACTACACTAAAACTGATACCTGTTCATCCAGAGACATTACGAAGGTGAAGAGGCAAAGTAGAGAGAGGAAGAAAATAGTTGTATGTGTGTGTAATGGAAAATATATAGATTGACTATATCACATAAACAGACTATCTAGAAGCAAAATGGGCTATAAATTTAAACACTTCACAAAAGAGGAAGTCCAACTGGTCAAAAAACACAAAAAGGCACTAGTCCATTAGGATGCAGGGAAATGCAAATTCAGAGTATCAGGACTTACCATTACTCAGGTGCCAGAGGTCTCGCTTTTATTAAGGGCAGGTATTGAAGGTGCCCATGTGCAGGAGGACATACAGCAACTGTTGGTAACGACTAAAACCTGGAAACCACCTAAGTGTCCTTTAATAGTCAAATGGTTTTTTTTTTTTAACTCCACTTTATTCATACAATGGAAAACTCCACAGCAATAAAAGTGCATAAATTACAGAGGTGAGCACACCATAGAGGAGAGGCAAGCAACACAGTCCTCTTTAGGAGGGAGCTGTGACACCCAGGGCACAGATTGACCTTTAGGCTGCAGGCAATGTTGTTTCTTGTCAGAGATGGTTGCAACAGGTGTTAGTGCTATAAAAACTCTTGAAGATGCACATGTGTGTTGTATGTACTTCTCTTAAATATTTGATTCCACAGCAAACGTTTAAATTTTCTTAATCTGAAATACTATACCTTTGCTTTATTTAAAAATATATTTGGCATGTACGCCATTGGAAAAAAAATTCTTCCATGGGTTTTGTAATGTAGGAATACATTTTTGAGAAAAACAGATTTTTTAAAAAAGAAATTTATGCACTAGATTAAAATGAGTTAATTTTCTTATGGTCTGCTACACGAGAAATTTCCCCATGATAATCAAAAAAGACAACTCTGTCGATAAAACAAATCCTTTTTATGAGTCTTTCTAAAATCAAAACATGTAAAGTTTCTATTTGGGTTTAACATGGAGGAAAATATTTACCCCTATTAAGAAAGTGGGACTGTGGCCATTCCATGCCCAGTATAGCTACCATACATTCGACTTCGTGGGAACTACAATTAATGTTCACAAAATGATCGTAACTGAAGCTTGGGTTCACAAAACTCATAGCAGACTTCGCTGGGCAACTGGTAAGACCTGCCCGATAGTTACTTCCACCAAAGGAGGTAAAGGTGCAGCAGCCCCTTAGCTGGTTTTGCTTTATCCAAGCATCTTCCCTTTCTCACATTCCAGGTCCCGCAGGAATGAAACCCTCTCCCGGATAACTACCTTCACTTACACTCCTCCTGGCACAAGTAGGGAAACAAGACTCAGCCTGGGCGCGACCCGCACTCCCTGGGCCGCGCAACCAGGCTTCAGGGTGGCGCGCCCCCCACCTGGCTCTCCCCGCAGCGGGTGTCGCTCCGGGGCTTAAGACCGCGCTCTGCGCCCCGGCGCCCCCGGGTGGAGGGAGAGGTAAGGAGGGCGAGGCCTGCGGGCGGGGCGGGGCGCGGTGACAGCGGGAGCCGGGCCCGCCCCTGGCTCCCACCCCCGAGCCCACTGCGTCGGCCTGCCGGCGGCTGCCCGGGAGCGTCTCCAGCCCCGCGCCGCGCGCGCTCGCCCGCCCCCCGCCGCCCGCGCTCGACCCGCCGCCGCCTGCGCCCGCGCCAGCCCCCGCAACTCCGCCGCCCGGTAAGCCCCCATCCGGCTCGGGGTCCCCCTAGAGCTCGCGGGGCTCCAAGCCTGCGCCGGGGCTTCAGCCATATCTGGGCAAAATATTCAGCTGTCGCCGCCGCCGCCAAGAGGGACTGAGCGTGGCTCCCTCTATAAATAGCCGCCGCCTCGGGTTGCCTCGGGGGCTGGGGAGCCCAGGTCTCGGGGTCCGGGGCTCTGAGCTCCAGTGCGCGCCGCGCAGCGCGTGTGGCTCGGACTTGGGCGCGCTCCCCTCTGCGCCCCCCGCACGGCGTCTGTAAACGCAAGTAGGACCTGGGGGTTCTGGCAGAGCAGGACAGAGGCCGGGGGTCCCCGCGAGCGGGCGCCCCCACCTCCACCGGACGCCGGCGAGGCGGGGCTCTGAACCCGCGGGAGCGACGCTGGGTGCAGGTGCCCGCCCGAGCCCGGCACGGTGGCGAAGCCTCCCTCCGGCTGCAGTCTGTCTGGGGGTGGGAGCGGGGGCATAAGTGCCCGGGTGGATGTGGAATCCGGGTTGGGGCTGCGCTTGTTTGATGGCACGAAAAGTTTTCCGAACTGCGGGAGATGACAACGTTTAAAGCGCCGCGATCCACGCTTTTCGCGCCAAGGTGGAGCTGGAAAGAGCCCGGAGGCAGATGTCCCCTCTCGTTCCCCAACTTGCAGGCTGGCTTGGCCAGCCCCTTCTTTCCCTGGGCCTCGGTTTCCCCCTTCGTAGGGACTGAGTTTGCGTCCCGCGTCGGAGCTGGGAGCCTGTGTCCGGGGAGCGGCTGCGCGCTCTCCCCCCACCTGTTCACGCGCCGCACACGGCCGGAGGGGGTGCGGGAACCTGAGACTTGCGAGGCCCCTCAGATTCGGGTCGCAGACTGGACCCTACTCGGATGGGACAACTGGGGGAGCTCGCTCGGGCGCTTCTGGGCATCTCCCTTGGGAAGCTAGTGCAGTCACCGCTGCAAACCATCCTGTGCCTGGAACAGCTTTAGACCCAAGGAAGGGGGCAGGGCCAGGGGCTCCAGTCCCTGGGCATGTTCCTGGGCATGTTCCCCCATCTACATGGGGGTGTCTATGATGCGCCCTCACCCCATCTGCCCCCTTCCCTGCCCCGTTCCTACTGTTACCGATGCTATCGTCAGCCTTGACACTCCACCACTCCAACTCTTGGAGTTGAACTGAACCAAGCATGTCTGTGTCTGAATCAGGGAACCAGATCCTAACCCAGGTTCTGGGGCCCCAGCTGCAGCATTCTGAAGACCCCCATCTTTCTCCCAGCAGTGACAGCCATTTTGTTCTCCGTGAAGGGCTGCAGAGCCCCCTGCTCAAGGTCACAAGCTCCTGGACAAGTGGGAGGTCTCCAGCCTTTGTCACCTCTTTTCTGACCCTTCCTGATGTTTAGGCAGTTTTGGGGGTCTGTGAGGATCCCTGTCAAGGTCCCCACCTTGATGGGCTGCCCTTATCCTGAAGCTTTATTTTTGTTTCCATTTTGCTTTCTGTTATATATTTTCTCTGCAGCCATTTCAAAATGTCCCAGAATTAAGGACCCATGGAGAAGAAGGGTAAGGTTTCCTCCGCTGGAGTCAGACAACAAACAGGCAGAGAGCGAAAGCAGGAAAAGCTGCCGCTTCTGAGTGTTCATTTTCTTAAATGAGCCATCTCACAAACTCCCATTTTAAAAGGTCTTGGCCCCTGAGTCGCTCGCAGCCTGACTGGAAAGGCGGGTCTCCTCTAAAAATAGCCTCCACCCCACCTTATCACAGTCTCACACCTTCTCCCTCCAGCATACAGCTGCTCGGGGCCCTCAGCAAAAACTTGAAAACAGGGGCTACGTAGTAGCTTTGAGGAACAGAACATGGACTGGCCTGGAGGTTAGGCCCCCTGGCTCCAGCCCAGCTCTGCCACCCACTGAGAGTGACCTTGAGCAGCAAGGAGCTGGGCAAGGTGGGCTCTGGAAGACCTGCATCAAGGGGTTCTGAGTTTCCCGGGGGAGTGTCCCCTGTCTAGCATGAGAACAATGAAATGCCAGGTATACAATACAGAGGGCTCATGCTGTGAGGAGTCCAGAAAGAGGGCCAGAAAGTGACTTCCCAAGAGCCAAGGGAGGTCAGTGGTCAGTTACCGGAGAAGGGAGGAACACGCTGGGAAGGGGCACCAGGACTGGCAGGGAGTCCTGGTGACTTTGACCTGGGCATTGCAGAGACTAAAAAATAGAGCCTGCCACTGCTTTACCGGGCCAGTGACCCAGCCTGTCTGTCTGTCTGCTTTCGCCTCAGTTGCCTCCTCTGTACAGTGGGGATAATAGTAGGATCCATTTCAGAGGGGTTGCTGTGGGGGATTAAGTGAGGTGATGCCAGTGCCTGGTGCCTTGCAGTGTTATTATTAGTGCTAGTGGGGGAAGAGCTAGGAACGAATGGGAGCTGAGAGAGTGTAGGAGCGCTCACAACTCTGAGCACTTGGATGGGAAAGCGAGGGAGCAGGCCCTGGAGGCAGGCACAAACAAGTGCTTCTGGGGTGAGAAGTATGAAAGAAGCTGAGAGCCACTGCCAGCAGCTCTAGAGTCAACTTCCTCTAGGATCAAGCTGAGTGAAGACAGGGAAAAATGAAGCTGGTCCTGGCTCAGGCCCCTGTGCCCCCTTGCAGACCTCAGCCTCTGCAAAGGAGGAGGTGATGGGCCATGAAGAGCAGTTTGACTGCCAGGGCCCTCGTGACCTTGGCTTGCTTATTTCTGAAATGACATCATCTATTGATGACTCCTGCTGAGCACAGTGATAATGGCCTTTTCCCGTCAATGTTGTCATGTTTTGGTCTTACTAATGGACCAGTGAAGTTGCCAACATAGCTAAAGAGGCCAATTGACTTTCCATTATAAAACAAGATCACCAATTAGATCAATTATTTGGCGCCATTATCAGTTTAAAGAAACAGCCCGTCTCTATAGGAGACCATGAATCAACTAGCATAATTCTGAAACCATTTCCTCCATTTGGTTTTGTGTTGCAAAATCCTTCTTTGGTTAATCCTGATGGATCTGACTCTCTTTGCTCTTTAATGATAAGGAAAGACTGAGCTCATGGGAGTCACCCTAGGACACACCAGAAGGGTTTTCTTCAGTGTTAGAAGGTGCCTGGTGCTTGTCTGATCTGGAAAACTAAACAAACTCAAGCATCTCTTGTTTCGCCTTTTCTTACAAACAACTTCTTTTCTCTGGGAGAAAAACAGATTTGTGGAAGGACATGACTGTGCCTGAGGAGGAAAAGATCCCGGGGAGAGACCAAGTCCAGCCCACATATCCCCGTCTCAGTTCCTCAAGGGCCCAACCTGAGCCATCCCTCACTCGGGGGCTCACAGAGCAGCGACCCCAGGGTCACCCCGGAGATAATTCTGGTGGGTGTTCACTCTCGGTGCCCAGGGGGACCCATGGGAAACAGAAAGTCCCATTGGCCTCAGTCAGCCTCCTTCATCTCATGAGCAATCATCTTACCTGTCTGTCCCTGAAAAATTGGTGCCACTCTCAATCCTATTCTCTTTCACCCTCCTGTAACCCCATTCACTCCCATGGGGGGTCCATGGTTCCAAGCACGCCCTATAAGTTTTGCGATTTCCAAATTTGTGCGTAGCCTGGACCTCTCTCCTCAGCCCTAGGCGTCTGTGACTCCTGCCTATTGGACAAAGCCAAAGAGGCACCTTATGCCCCCAGGGCCCAGGCTTAGGCTCATCACCCAGTCTTCTTCTGATATCCTTGGTTAGCAGTAATACCACCTGCCCAGGAACCAAGCAAGAAAGCTCCTTTCCCTTCACGCCTCATTCATTAGCTCAAGTTCTGTCTTGTTTACCTTCCTCAGTACCCCGTCTATTAATTTCTATTCCCACAATCACTACTCCAAACGATTACTTCATCACCTCTTAAAAGACTTCCTGTCTTTGTGAAACGGATCTATAATTGCTACTCCTCTCCTTTCAAGGGCCCCCCATTTCCTACCCGATTCCTTAGCTTTGGACAACAGGACCATCTAAGATCTGGCCCCAAGATCTCCTGGCCCTCCCCAAAATTCTCCTTACCTTCTGGGCACGATGCAAGCAGACTTGTCTTCATGCTCCCTTACCTTTGCCCCTGCTATTCCTTCTGCCTGCAGTGCTGCTCCCTCCCTTCCCAACATGGTACACTTAATAGTCTTCCTTTAAAGCAGTATTCCTCATTGCCTTCCCTGTGCCCCCACAACCCCCTCGGAGAACCAGACATAGGTGCTCTAAATGCAATCATCCGCTTACATATCCTTATTTCTGACAGGACTGATAGCTCCTTGAAGACAGATTTTACAGCTCGGTTATTTCAGCTTCCCCAATATCTAGCTCAGATTTCTGTATTTGGCATAGCGTGAGGTCTTTATGTTTTGATAAATGATTGTCCATTGAATGAATGGATAAATGCACACAACGAAAGCTCTGTTACCAGCCCATCTGCTCCATGAGGGCAGATACCACATCTATTCTCCTCACCAACCCAGAAACCCTTGCCAGCCCCACCACAGTA
Organism: Talpa occidentalis; assembly: GCF_014898055.3. Taxonomy (NCBI): domain Eukaryota; kingdom Metazoa; phylum Chordata; class Mammalia; order Eulipotyphla; family Talpidae; genus Talpa; species Talpa occidentalis. The sequence goes on from NW_023605083.1 coordinate 53,158,261, forward strand.
AGTAGACTGAATCTATGGCTCTCATTTGAAACTCAGGGTAATTCTGTAAGGGAGGAAGGGTATATATTATTACCCCCTTTTTGTAGAAAGGACAGTGAATTGTATGAGATCATCCAATTGGGGTGTATATTCTAGATAGGCCAAGTTTGGTAAGCTTGAGAATGAGAGTCCTAGTGTTCTATACTCACCTTTCTCTAATGTTGATTTACTTGGAATTTTGTTTAAAATGAAGCTTTGGGGCCCAGTAGGCCCAGGAAGAGGGCTGAAATTCTGATTTCTAATAAACTTCTTGTTTCCATTAAGTTCTAATAAACTTCTTTAATAGCATAGTAATTCCTAATACACTCTAATACACACCTAAGGGTGTGATACTCATCCTACATCCACAGATCACCACACTGAGCACCAGGGTGAGTGCCAAAGTTTTCCTTGGGGCATTGCATTAAAATACTACTTTAGTCAGATCTACAAAGGAATTCATTTGGAACCTGACTCAACATCAAAGGTTCTTTCTGATATTTTTTAATGGGGCAAGTGCAGGTGAGCATGGAGCATGATAGAGCATGTGGCAGGGCTGGCAGAACACCAGGGAGCACAGGTGTAGTGCCAGGAAGGCACAGACCAAGTTCTCTATGATCCAGGCTGACAGGTAAAGGAGAGTCCTCGGTAGCTTTTCAGGCTTTTATTGAGCTTTTTACATCATATGTAATGTGGCACCCAGGTACACTGCAGGCAGGGGGGCCGGGAGGCTGGCAGCCTCCCAGCTCCCAACAAGTCTTCACTCTTTCTGGGCTCTCTGGCGTTCTCTCATGGTTTCTGCTTCTCTGCTCCTCCTGCTGCTGCTCTTCTCATTCTGCTACTCTACTGGCACCCCCCTGATACCACCATTATAAGCTCAGTCTCTCAGCCCAGGTGTGCCCACCTATGCGCACCCACACCCTATTCCAGGTGCCCGCCATCAGGCAAGCATGTAGGACCGCAGGGGTCTATCATTAATACTAATGGCAGGAGGGCAGAAAAGCCTGATAATTTTCACTTACCCTACAACAGGGTAGGGAACCAGCTTTTGGTGGGTCCCATGGGGAAGGCTGAGGAACTAGAGTCACAGAGGGCCTAGAGCTGGGACACGTGGTTGCAGGCAGGGCAGCTGGTGGGGCACATGATTGGGGGAGAGGGAGGTGGTGAAGCACGTGGTGAAAGCATGCAGGCAGAGAGGACAGAGTCCCAGATATGCTGGAAGGTTCTGGCTTCCCAACTATTTCCACCTGCGTCCACCTTAGCCTCCTACTCCTTTGCATTCTGGAGAAATTTAAGCCCACATAGGACTGTAAAGTCAAAGCGCCCCGTTCCTGGCCCACTTAGAATCACCCCTGAACACGGGAGCTCCAGACTAATCTGTCCATTACCTTTCCCGGGCACAGTGCTTGCAAGGTTGGTATCTCCAGCCGGTGCTGCAGTGAGAGCCCCATCCCCGCCTCAGCATCACGCAGAAGACCAGGGAGAGGGCAGCCTGGACCATGCGCCTCCTACTTGCTGACTCAGGAAAATTTAAAATGTCAGGCTGGATGCATATGTTTATTTATGGTTTTTATACTGCATTCCACTTACACCATTAAAACTGCACAGACAAGGTAACTGGTAAGAAGAGGAATTTTTTAAAAGGCTGAAAACTTGAAAATTAGGATCTTGAAACACTTTGAGGATCTGGTGGGAGTTATAGACCCATGCTCCAGAAAAATGAATATTTCCATGTCATTTCAGTAGGTGTGTCCATGCTCAGGAAGACCATTCAAAAACCCAGGTTAAAAATGCTCAACACAGAGTAAGAAGCAAAAATTATGTCAGCATCTGGCTGAAGACAACTGTATTTGAATACTCAAGACCTCTCTGACTTGAATCATATCTGCCAAGGGGAGACAAGATGAATTAGAGGATGCTTCTTGTCTGATTACCAAAAGAATATTGGCCCTTCCAGAGGAGAAATGTTTCTTAGCCCTGTCAGCGTGTGTGGTCACTTGGTCCCTGAATGGCGGGCAGTGGAGCCTAGTAGTTAGGAACATGGACCCTGGGACCACCTCCCTGCAGCACGCGTCAGGCCTGCCACTTACTGGCTGAGTAAACGCAGGTGACTTTTAATCCCCCAGCCACAGTTTCCCCATCTGTAGGGGTTTCCTCATCTGTTGTGGGGACTATATTAGTTATTCCACATGACATGCTTAAGACTATGCTCTCCTGGGTAATAGTGTGCCCCACCCCAGGAGCTGTGTCCACTGTAGCCGCAAATGAGACCCTATTTGCAAAAAGGGTCTTTGCAGCTGTAGTTTGTTAAGATGATTAGGGCGGGTCCTGCATCCTTCTCATGAAGAGGCGTGGGCATAGCCGGGAGGGAGAGCAGTCGATGATGGCGTCACGGCGTGAGTGATGGGGTTACAAACCCAGGGAGGCCACCAGGTTTGTAACCTGGGTTACAAACCCAGGTGCCGGCAACCACCAGAAACTAGGAGGTAGGCTTGGGTAGTTTCTCCCTCAACACTGGCGAAAAGAAGTCAACTCCGCCAACACTTTGGTCTTCCCACTTCTGGCTTCTGAGCTGCAAGAGTAAGTTTACATCGCTTTAAAGCATCTAGTTTGCGGTGATTTGCTGTGATGGCCCTAGGAAATTAATACAGTGTAATTTCTGCATTTCAGTTTCTTCGTCGGTAAAATGGGAATAAAATGTACTTCACAGAATTCTTAAGATTGCTTGAAGTGAGCCCTTGCAGGGCCTGGACCCTGCCGGGGTGGAGTTAGCGGTGGCAGCGCGGGGTGGGGAGGGCGGAGAGCCACAGGTCAGGCAATGATAATGTAGCCTGTCCTGGGTCTGCGTTATAGTTTCCCTACCCAGTGCCCTACTGCTGGACTTCCATATGGTTCCCGGTATTTTTGCTAATGTAAATAACAACCAGAGAACTTGCACATGTTTTTGTGCTATTGGGTGAGTAAACGGGTAAATTCCTAGAAGTGAATGGCTGAGTCAAAGGGTGTGTGTATTTGGCTTAACACTCCTTGAAAGAGGGTTTACCGCGGAGGGCTTTGTCCTGTGTGGCCCTGCTGGTTTCCTGCAAGGCTCTGAGTGTTAGGAATCCTACACTTTCTCGTCTTTGTCAGTCTCATAGGTGAGAATGGGCGTTTCAAACTTGATTTATTTTTCCATAATTGTGACTGAGTTTCTTATCTGTTCATAGGCTTATTAGTCATTTATATTTTCATGTGAATTGTTCTTTCTACATTATTTTTACTGGGCTATATTTTTTCTTTTGTGGGAACTTTTTTAAGCAAATTAGTCCTTTGCTCAATGTGCAGCAAATATATTTTTCTATAGGTTTTCAGAAAATGCAAAAACATGCTACATAAAACTGTATCTGACGTTAACAACTGATAAGAGGCAAAGGACAAAATTTGTGTTTGTAAAATGGAGAGGGAGGAGCGGCATGAGTTCCACAGCCTTTTCTACAAACCAACTTTTATCCTACTAATGCTTTGGACTATGACTGTCAAAGTCAATATAATCCTAGACATCACACATTCATTCATTAACAAACCTTCTTCAGCACCTGAGCCCCTGGGTTATGCCTTTCTGTTGGCCCCCAGAGAGAATGCCGCTTGCCCGCAAGCAGCTCTCAGTCTTGGAGTGTGGGGTGCATTAGGATGATGCCTCTGAGGACAAAGCTCTGGCGGCTCTCCCCAGTGGTGCTGAGATGTGTGGTTTGTCAGAGCCCTTTCCAGCTGGTGTGGAGGAAGATGCCAGGGAAGAGGCGGAGGTTGGTGGAGCTCATGGAGGTCAATCAGGGGTCTGAACTAGGGAAGTTGCTGAAAGGTGGGGAGAGGGAGCCACATGGTGGCATTCAGGATGCTTTGCTGGGCAGGTGGGCAGGCCAGTTGGGACAAGGAGAGGTCTCCATCTTTTCCCGGAGCCCTACTGCTTACAGTGATTTATGCGGTGACTCAGGCACTATGATGACCTCAAGAGATGCAGAATGAAAACATGCTGGTGGACGCACGCACACACACCCGGCCTAATTTAAACCACTTGAGAAGTGACTGGCATGCGGGCCTTTGAGGCCTGGTATGCCCTGAGATGGGGCTTGTAGCAAGTGCAGAGAGTGATGGAGTCACACACTGTTTTTCAGAAGGTGCTTTCCCATATGACTAAGAGAATGAGATCAGCCAGGGAAAAAATAAATGCAAACAGGCCAGGAAACAAGTTTGTTTTTTGTTTTTTTTTTTAAATATCTGGCTTCTCTCCTCTCCACTTAGTGACTCCAAACATGTCTTTCATAATAAAATCAGACCTTCAGTTTCATCTTTTCAGCTCCCAACAACTACCATCAAGACATCACACTCCTTGGAGGACCTCTCCTAACATTTTGGTCCCCACCTCCATGCCTATCCTCACAGGTGCTCACCACTTCCTGAATCAACCCAGTGGTTCCTTGTGTATTTTTTATTGTTAGAAAGTTCCTTTTGCTAATCAGACATCCATGTCTTGGTAACCTCAGTAAATGATGTCTTCTGCCTGTTGGGGAGCCACAGACCACTTCTGTTCCTTCTTCCCCAAGTCTGTTCATTAGAGATTTGAGAAGTGTGGTCATGGTCAACCTGGTCCTTCAGTTGTTCTTCATGTGACACTCTTTGCCCTTCTCTGGAGCATCCCTCAAAAGAAGGCCCAGTTCCCAGAAGAGGTTACCCACATGGCTAATGTGCTTAGCATCATTAGTCATCAGGAAAATGCACAATGAGATGCAACAACACATCCACCATGGTGGTTAAAAGTGAAAAGTACTGACTATACAGTTGGATAGTATCTACTGAAACTGCATGTATGCCTACACTATGATCCAGCAGTTCTATACCAGGGCACACACCCAAGAGAAATAAGTGATAACTTCTACGAAAATACATTCATAGCATTATTTATAATTAACAAATACTGGGCAAAATTTATTTTTTTATTTAAATTTTATTTTTATATTTCCCATACAATTGCAACCCCCTTATTTTGACCCCAAGGCCTCCTTTCCCCGCCCCCCAACCCCCATAGAGTGTCTCTTGTTCATAGTTATTTGTTGATTTTGATATTTTCTTTCTTATAGTTATTCTTTTTCCTGGTCCCTTATTTAAGTTTTCTAGATTCCTGCTATGAGTGAGACCATGCAGTATTTTTCTTTTTCTTTCTGGCTTATTTCTCTGAGCATGATCCCTTCCAGCGCCATCCATGTTGCTGCAAATTGCATGTGTTTATCTTTTTTGATTGCTGAGTAATATTCCATGGTGTATATGTACCACATCTTCTTGATCCAGTCGTCTATTTTTGGGCATTTGGGTTGTTTCCAAAACTTAGCTATTGTAAACAGTGCTGCTATAAGCATAGGGGTGCAGGTGCTCTTGGGAATTGATGTTTCTGTGTCCTTTGGGTAAATACCTAGGAGTGGAATTGCTGCATCAGATGGAAGCTCTGTGTGTAGTAGGTCCAGAAATCTCCACACAGCTCTCCATAGTGGTCGGACCAGTTTGCACTCCCACCAGCAGTGCAGGAGAGTTCCTTTTTCTCCACAACCTCGCCAACATTTGTTGCTGCTAGTTTTTTTAATATGTGCCATTCTCACTGGTGTGAGATGGTATCTCATGGTAGTTTTGATTTGCATTTCCCTGATTACAAGTGATGTTGAACATTTTTTCGTATGCCTGTTGGCCATTTGCATTTCCTCTTCAGAGAAATTTTTAGCTCTTCTGCCCATTTTTTGACTGGATGATTTTCTTTGTTTTTGTTGAGTCTCATCAGCTCTTTGTAGATTTTTGTGATCAGTCCTTTATCATTGGTGTTGTGTGCAAAAATGTTCTCCCAGTCGTTGGGGTTTCTCTTTGTTTTTGTTATGGTGTCTTTTGCTGTGCAGAAGCCCTTTAATTTGATGTAGTCCCAGCTGTTGATCTTTGCCTTCACTATCACTGCTTTGGGTGATGTGTCTATAAAGATGTCTTTGAGGTGCATGCAATGTAGTGTTTCGCCTATATTTCCTTCTATGTATTTTATGGTTTCAGGTCTTATGTCTAGTTCTTTAATCCATTTTGAGTTGGTTTTTGTGCATGGTGTGAGGTAGTGGTCAAGCTTCATTCTTTTACATGTAGCGACCCAGTTTTCCCAGCACCATTTATTGAACAAACTTTCTTTGCTCCAATGCATATTCTTTGCTCCTTTGTCAAAGATTAGTTGACCATAAATCTGTGGGTTTATTTCTGGATTTTCTATTCGATTCCATTGGTCTATGTGTCTGTTCTTGTTCCAATACCATGCAGTTTTGATGATTATGGCTTTGTAGTAAAGTTTGAAGTCTGGGAGTGTGATGCCTCCATTCCCTTCTTTTTTTTTTCAGGAGAGCTTTGGCTATTTGGGTTTTTTTTGTGGTTCCATATGAATTTCATCAATAATTGTTCTATTTCTTTGAAGAATGACATTGAAATTTTGATTGGAATAGCATTGAATCTGTATATTGCTTTTGGTAGGATGGCTATTTTCATAATGTTCATTCTTCCAATCCATGAGCAGGGGATGTCTTTCCATTTCTTTGTGTCTTCTTCTATTTCTTTTAACAGTGCTTTATAGATTTCTTTGTATAGGTCCTTTACCTCTTTTGTTAGATTTATTCCCAAATATTTGATTTTTTTTGTTTCTATAGTAAAAAGGGATTTTTTAAAATTTCTTCTTCTTCAGATTTATTGTTGGTGTATAGGAAGGCTACTGATTTTTGTGTGTTGATTTTGTATCCTGCCACTTTATTGAACTGATTGATGAGTTGAATTAGTTTTTCTGTGGAGTTTTTGGGGTTCTCTATGTATATTATCATATCATCTGCAAATAGTGATAGTTTGACTTCTTCTTTTCCTATTTGGATTCCTTGTATGTCTTTCTCTTGTCTTATTGCTCTGGCTAGGACTTCCAGTATTATATTGAAAAGCAGTGGTAAGTTGGACAACCTTGTCTTGTCCCATATCTTAATGGGAATGCTTTCAGCTTTTCGCCATTGAGAATGATACTGGCTGTTGGCTTGTCATATATGGCCTTTATGATGTTGAGGTATGTTCCTTGTATCCCAAGAATTTCAAGGGCTTTTATCATGAATGGGTGTTACACTTTGTCAAAAGCTTTCTCGGCATCTATTGATATTATCATATGTTTTTTCTATTTCTTTTTGTTGGTGTGTTGGATAACATTGATTGATTTTTGGATGTTGAACCATCCTTGTGTTCCTGGAATGAATCCTACTTGGTCGTGGTGAATTATCTTATGGATGCATTGTTGGATTCTGATAGCTAAAATTTTATTGAGGATTTTTGCATCAGTGTTCATTAGGGAGATTGGCCTGTAGTTTTCTTTTTTTGTGTTGTCCTTGTTTGATTTTGGTATAAGTGTAATGTTGGCTTCATAGAATGTGTTTGGTATTATCCCTTCCTTCTCAATTTTTTGGAAGAGTTTGTAAGGATAGGCACTAATTTGTCTCTGAACATTTGGTAGAATTCATTTGTAAATCCATCAGATCCTGGGCTTTTGTTTTTGGGAAGGTTTTTGATTACCATTTCAATTTCGCTGCTTGTAATTGGTCTGTTTAGGTGTTCTATTTCTTCTTTATCTAGCTTTGAGTGATTGTAGAGTTGTAGGAATTTGTCCATCTCCTCTAGATTGTTGAACTTGTTTCCATATAACTGTTCATAGTAGTTTCTGATTATTTTGATTTCTGCTGTGTCCATTGTGATTTCTCCTCTTTCATTTATGATCCTGTTTATTTGTGCTTTCTCCCTTTTTTCTTTTGTGAGCCTGGCTAGGGGTTTGTCTATTTTATTTATATTTTCGAAGAACCAGCTCTTGGTTTCATTGATCTTTTGGATTGTTTTTTTAGTTTCGATTTCATTTATTTCTGCTTTAGTTTTTATTATTTCTTTTCTCCTACTGGTTTTGGCGTTTTTTTGTTGTTCTTTTTCTAGATCTTTGAGCTTCGAGATTAGGTTGTTTCTTTGAGTTCTTTCTTGTTTTTTTTTTTTTTTTTTTTTAAGATTTATTTATTTATCTACACAAGCACTGGGTACAGTCAGAAGCGCAGGAGGGTGAGAGAATTCACCAGAGCCAGAGCAGGTTGCAGAGCAGGCAGAAGGACCGAAGTACACTGCTGAGGGGAGCAGCGGGCGGCAGGAGAGGTCTGTGCGCCATGCGGGACCCTCCTCCGGTGGCCTGGGAGCAGCCGGGGATCGAACTGGTGCCGCAGAGGCTGCGGGCAGCTTCGCAACCCAGTGCTCAACCGCTGCACCACCGGGGAGGCCCTCTTTCTTGTTTCTTGATGTGAGCCTCTATTGCTATATATTTTCCTCTTATTACTGCTTTTGCTGCATCTCATACATTTAGGAAATTGGTGTCCTCCTTGTCATTCAATTCAAAGAATTTTTTAATTTCTTCTTTGATCTCCTCATTAGTCTAGTGGTCTTCCAGTAGTGTGGTTTTCAATCTCCATGAGGTAGGAGAATTCCTTGCCTTCTTTTTATGGTTTATTTCTAGTTTGATGCCTTCATGGTCAGAAAAGATGCTTGGTATGATTTCAATCTTGGTGAATCTGTTGATGTTTGTCTTGGGTCCCAGTATGTGATCGATCCTGGAGAATGATCTGTGTGCGCTTGAGAAAAATGTGTACTCAGATTTTTTGGGGTTTAGTGTTCTATAGATGTCTGTTAAGCCCAAGCGCTCTAGATCCTTATTTAGATCTTTAGTGTCTTTACTTATTTTTTGTCTTGTTGACCTATCCATTGTTGATAGTGGTGTGTTGAAGTCTCCCACTACATATGTGTTTTCTCTGATGTCTGTTTTCAAAGATGATAATAGTTGTCTGATATATTTTGGTGCGCCTTCATTTGGTGAATATATGTTAATGAGTGTTATTTCTTCTTGAAGTATTGTCCCCTTGATCATAATGTAGTGCCCCTTGGGGTCTCTTTTTACCCTTTTGAGTTTGAAATCTGTTTTATCTGATATAAGTATAGCTGTTCCTGCTTTCTTTTTTGGTCCATTTGCTTGTAGGATTGTTTTCCATCCTTTGACTTTGAGTCTATTTTTATCTTTTGTAGCTAAATGTGTTTCCTGGAGACAGCAAAAGGTTGGGTTTTGTTTCTTGATCCAGCCTGCGACTCTGTGTCTTTTTATTGAAGAGTTTAGTCCATTTACATTTAGAGTTATTATTGATATGTTAGCATCTCTATTTGCCATTGTGTTTGTCTTTCCTTTGATTTTATTTATTTATTCTTTCAATAACTTTTTTTTTTTTTTTGGCCTTCTTTCGTTGCTATTTGTCCCTCTGAGGTTTTGGCTTTAGGACTCCTTGTAGTATTTTTTAGAGTGGGAGTTTAGTCGTAATGAAATTCCAGAGTTTCTGTTTGTCTGGGAAGGTCCTTATTCTTTCTTCATAGAGGAAGGAGAGCTTTGCGGGATAGAGTATTCTTGGTTGGCATCTGTTTTCTTGGAGTCTGTTGACTATGTCCCTCCACTCTCTCCTTGCCTGTAGTATTTCTTCGGAGAAGTCTGATGTCAGTCTGATTAGTTTTCCTTTGAATATTATCTGTTTCTTCCCTCTTGTCAGCTTCATTATTTTTCCCTTGTCTTGGATTCTTGGGAGCTTTACTATTATGTGTCTTGCTGTATTTTTCCTTTCATCATGGAAGTTTGGTGTCCTTCTTGCTTCTTGTGTATCAATTTTCAGCTCCCTCTTCACGTTTGGGAAGTTCTCTTCAATTATTTCCTTGAATATTTTCTCTGTTCCTAGGTCTCTCTCCTCTCCTTCTGGGATTCCTATAACTCTTATATTTCCTTTCCTCATGGACTCAGATAGTTCCCAAAGTCTTTCTTCAGTCTTTTTCCTTTGTACTTCTCTTTCCTTTTCTGTTTTGGTTCTTTTTATTTCTGTGTCTTCAAGAGTACTTATTCGTTCTTCCATTTCATCTATTCTGCTTTCATTGCTTTTCCCAGAATTCTTTAGCGTCTCCATTAATTCTTTGATCTCCTGCATTTCTTTTACTTCCCTCTTTAGGGACTCAATTTTATTCTTCTGAGCATTGTTTTCCTTAATGACTTCTATCAGTTTTTCCATCACGGCAATTTTTAATTCTTTTTCTGGAAGGCTCAGAAGTTCCTCCAAGTCAAAGTAGTTGCAAGCTGGTGGGTAGGGTTTTTTTTGTGGTGTGTCTTTTTTCTGAGGTGTTGCTACTTTGCTTGTAGTTTTTCTTTTCCCTGCTGCCTGTCTTCTAATTTGCTTTATGCATTGGGACACTGTGCCGCTGGTACTGGCCGGCATCTTTTTGGTGTGTTCTTTCGGGAGTTTCAGAAACTGGCAATCCAAATGAGTCAAAAACTGTTATGCTGGAAGTCTAGTGAGGCAGTGGTACTTTGAGTATGTTAATGGTCACTGTCACAGAATCTCTCCTCCTTCTGTGTTTAGTTACAAATGTGCGTCTTGAAGTCCCACAGACTTCCCTGCAGGTGGGACAGCTGGATTGCACTCTGGGTTCCAAATCTCTGGATCCTCCTCTGGGCTCCGACTTCCTGCCAGGTGGGACCGGGCTTGTGGGGGCCTTCAGCTCACCTCTGACTGTGCAGGGAACCTTCTCCCTCTGGCTTCACAGGGAGCCTTCTGCCAGATTCAAGCAGTCTTTATTGAAGAAAGTTCCCTGTTCTAAAATGGCACTTTGGAGACAGGCACACTCTTCTGCGTGCCCGGTCTGCCCTGGCCATGGGTGCCCGCTCCCCCTCTGGGTTCGGACTGCTGGCCTGAAGGGGCCTGGCATGGGCAAACTTCCAAGCTCACCTCTGGCTCCTCTGGGAGCCTTTTGCCAGTTTCAAGCAGTCTTTATTGAATGGGCAAAATTTAAATGGCTATTAACAGTAAATAAATTATAGCATAATTCTGCTAATGGAATGCTATACACTAACGAAAAAGCACACACTGCTGCTAACACATAACTAGGGTGAATCACATATCAACAGATAAAATGTTGAGTGAAAGAAGCCAGCCACAAGAACATATACACTATATGTTTACATGTATATAATGTTCAAAGGCAGTCCATACTGATCTGTGGTTTTAAAAATCAGAATAGTGGTTAATTGTGGGGGGGGGGTGATAAATTGCAAAAGGCATAAGAAAACCTTCTGGTGAGATGGAGATGTTCTTTATTGCCATCTGAGTAGTAGTTACATAAGTATTTTCATGTGGGAAAGTTCAGTGAGTAGTCTTACAACTGTGTACTTACTGCAAAAAGTTTACCTTCCCCCATTGAAAGAGTGGGAACCCAGTGTTGAGCTCCAGGTTGAAGCCAGATATGACCATCACTGTCCTTGCTTTGGCCACTGTACTTTCATTAATACGGCTGAGATAGAATCATAACTTTTAGGCCGATATCTCATACTGTTCACTTCTGGTAGGTAGACTGTTATACCAGAACCCCCAAATCTTTCTCATAGCTTCTCAGACATGCCCACCCATCCAGTCCTTGTGGGATTGGCTTTTTGGGCTAGGCAATCATGGGTTTGAGGAAAGAATTAAACCAGCTGTCTGAACCCCATCATCCTTTATGGCATTCCTTTTCACATCACCCCTTGGGAGTTACTTGTTGTGCCCTCACTTTACAGTGGAATCCTTGACTCTCACAGGCATTAAGTGACATGCTAAGGCTGCCCAACCAGTTAGAACCAGGGCAGGGGTTTTAACCCAGGGATTTGTGATCCTTAATCAGTCACGCTGTGCCCTGAATGGGACACGAAGCTACTGGCATAAAAGTAGTGGCTGTTTATAAACTGCAAAGGTCTCTGCACATTGGAGTGATTACATTGGCATAAATATTGCATCATGTTTTAGGATGAGGATGTTCAGTTCCCCCCAAATTTCCAATACTCACTTGTCTACCCCTTCCATACTCCATCTACCCTCAACTGAGGACCAGTTGACTATCTTCTCTCAGAGGTGACAGGCCTGGATAGAATTTGGTTGTCCTCCCAGTTCAAGGCTGTATCCCACGTCAGTCCCACCTGTGCTTGGAGCCAGGGAGCATGTGCACTGAGAGCACTGCCCTCCCCCAGGGGTGAGAGACTTGGGAGCACAGACACCCCCCCTCCGGGGCTGCACCCAGAGGCCATGGGAGGAGCAGTGACTGGGGGAGTTGAATGGAGGACTAGGTAAGACATCACAGGCATGGAGGTGGGAAGGGAGTTCCAGGTGGAGAGCACAGCCCAGAGGATGGAGATTTCAGGGGTGAGGAGTCTAGACAACTGGAAAGGGGAGGCCTATGGTGGGATTAAAAGCTGGGAAGGTCCAGACACAACCAGATCTCTGATGGCCTCAGGCCCCAGGCTGGGGATTTGCTCATAATAGGAGCCATTGAAGCAGGCTTTTGGCTCAGGGGCAGGATCAGAATTGATTTTCACAAAATTCATTTGAACACTGAGCTGAGTGTAGTCAGGAAGAACTGGGGTAGGGAGGCTGTTGTACAAGACAGCTCTTAAAAGCAAGCACCATGGGAAGGGAGAGGAAGGACAGACATTAAGGTTGTACCAGAGAGTGGCTTCTAGTCACAAAAGGGCAAGTGGCTCGACTTATAGGAGGTACTTGGAGGAATCAAATTCATAGGGCTAGAAAGAGAATGGTGGTTGCCATGGCTGCGGGAGAAAGGGAGAAGGGTTAGTCCTTAATGTGGACATTGTCAGCTAGGGAAGAGCAAGTTCTGGAGAGGATGGTGGCAGAGTGTGAATGTAATTAAAACTACAGCACTGTATATTTAAGATGGCTAAAGTGGTAAGTTTTATATATATTTTTATATACCATGATTTTTAAAAAACTAAAACATTTTAAGAGCAAGAGAGAGGGTTGAGAGGCATGGAGCTGGAGCCGTGGAAAGAGGAGAGTCTGGGCTAGCCCCCAGGTGTCTGACCTGGGTCATGAATATGGTCAAGGTAAGGAGATGAGATGATGTGGTGAAGAGACCTGAGCTTGGGGTTGAACTTGTGGAGCCTGAAGGGCTGCAGGAGAAGCTGGAGCGAGCTCACCTGAGAGTTGTCAGCTTACCTCTGGTAACAGGCCCCACATGGGAGAAATGAGAACCCCTCAGGGAGTGCCTGAGACATGAGAACAGGGCAGAGCCCTGGGGAACAGGCTGGCCAGGAAGATGCATCATCAAGGAGACTTCGAAGGAGGGGACAGAAAGGCAGGAGGGAAACAAAAAGTCAACTCTCCTTTGTTTGGCTTCAAGGAGCTGGACTCATTCAAATACCGGAGTCTGGTGAGGGGAGCATGGGGGAGTGGTGGGCCTGGTAAGGGTGTTGGGAAGACATAGTAACCCAGGCCTGAGGGAGCAGGGACTGGTGCTTCTGTGGACCCATGATCTCTTTCTCAACCCCATGAGCTCCCCCTCACATGAGGACTTTCTGCCTTCTCGCCTCAGTGATCTCATGTTCATCACAGTCTCTCAGCTTCTCAGACATCTGCTTCATCCTCTCCTTATGTTCTATGTACAATGCTGTTATGGGTAGAATTGAGTTTCCCTCAAAAATGTACCTGTGAGTGTGACCCTACTTGGAAATAGGGGCTTTGCTGATGAACAAGTTAAGATGAGGTCATGGGGATGGGCCCCAATCCAATAGGACTGATGTCTTTATAAAAAAGGGGACATTTGGACGCAGACACACAGAATAGAGAGGATGCCAGCAATATGTCAAGAAATAACGGAGACCACCAGAGCTCGGAGGGAGGGAAAGACTCTCCACAGAGACTTCAGAAGTAATCAACCTGTCGACACGTAGATTTTCGATTTTTAGCCTCCAGAACTGAAAGAAAATACAGTTCTGTTGTTTAGGCCATTCAGTTTGTGGTACTTTGTTAGGCACCCTTTGCCCTCCTCCTTATCCCCCCAGGAAATGAATACACTTGCCAGGAAATAAAGGAGCTCATTGTGCAACTCATCCTCCTAGTTGTTGCTATCCCAGACACCTCGTAGGTCCCGCCGTTGGCTGCCCTTGAGCCAAGCTCCCAGCAGCTGAGGAGGATTATCACAGGACACTGATTGTGGCCACTCCTAGAGGTGCTCCTTGAAGGAGGGTAGCGGGGGAAGGGTCTATGAGGAGTGACAGCGAGCCCTGCACACCCTCTGTGTCCCTGCAACCAAGAAAGGGGAGAGGAGCAAGCTTTCGTGGTGAGGTGTCATGGCATAAAATGTCTTCCAAATGGAGGAGATGGGGTATGACGAATCCACTTTGTAAATCAATCTTCCTTTATTCATCATCAAGATATTCCCTGTTGCTGAAATAAGAAGATGGTATAACTGGAAACTATTCAGTGACTCTTGACGCGATTCTTCCCGAATTCGGGGAAGTGCCATCCATAAATCTAGATGCCACTCAGCAACCCCTTGCTGAGTGTTCCCGTGGGACTGAGGCTGGAAAAGACATGAGCAGAGAAGTCACTGGACCCACTTTCCATGAAAAATCTAGAAGGGGTATTCCTGGAGCTTCCCCATCCCAGAGCTTTCGGTTCTAAAGCCTACTGATGGACAGCCTCAGGCTTTGACCCACTACTTTTTCCTGTCTAACCCATCTAGTTTTACTGTCCAGCACAGCTAGTACACTCTATGTTTTCACATTCCTGGTGGCTTCTGCCACTCAGGACCAGATGTGCTGATAATGTAATTACATGCCAGATTTGGAAGACTTCTAAGTTTTTAAATGTGCTTTAAATTTATGGAGCTGCTCCTTTATTTTTCTCACCAACTCTCACACAGGACCCGATCTGTAGAGCAGGTAACAGAAGTACTGTTCTGCTGGGACCCCAGCAGCTTCATCATCCCCTTCCTACCCATCCCTCCAGCCCTCATAGACCTGGTCTGATTTTTCTCTTTTAAAGATGAAAACAGAGGATCTGAGAAGAGAAGGGACTTACCCAAGATTCCAAGGTCATGCGATCAAAGCCAGTTGTGCTCATTCCCTTGACTCGGATGACCAGAGAAAGGCACTGGTGATATGAAGACAAGTAAGACATAGGTCCCCGCCTGGGGGGAACTGCAGTCCGATGAGAGTGTAGGGGTGAGATGGAGCCCCCACAGCAGCAATATCTGCCTGGTGATACGCATCAACATTGTTGAGCCCATGTTGACCTTGCACCAGCTCAAGGCTTTGCTTGTTGCCACTGCGTCCTCACAGCACCCTAATGGGCGAGTACTGCCACCCTCCCATTATAGAGATGGTTTATATTACCAAGGAATCCTTTCTTCCAGGGAAATCTTACACAAAACTCCAAGTATACAAGTCAGGTAAAATCAGGGTGAGCCCCTCGCTTTGCCTAGTTTACCTCTGAGGCCCCTTTTCAGAGCCTGAAATCTCCCCTGTCACAGGCTAAAAGCCACCCATGCCATCCAATTCCTGCATGTCTCCAAGAGATAGGGATAGGTTACAAGCAGCGGCTCCCAGTCTGTTTATGCTCATTGCACAGAGTAGCAACCAGAGGCTGCCCAGGACATAACAATCACAACTAGTTCTCCCACCAAGTCTCCTGAATCTTTCATTATGAAACAGAGGCCTTTTATTGGCAGTAGAAGAATACCATCCCTTCCAAGCCATATCTTAAGGTCGAGCTGGCAGCGGCACTGTTAACCCATGACTTTCACCTCCCACCCTGTTTGTTCCTCACCTCCAGTTCCTCCATATCACGGGCCACAGGAGGAGAATCTTGCTTTAGAGAATGCATCCCCTAGGAGCCAAGTGGATGAGTGTGGCTTGAAGCTGACAGCTTCATAGTTTACCTTAGGCGTTCTCAGTGCCTCTCAGCTCATTTAACGTAACGTAACGTTGTAATATTCACAGGGCACTTGACACTAGAAAGGGCCTTGTAAGTACTCTGAAACAGGAGTTCTTAATTCACTGACACCTTGGAGTGTGTAAATAGTGGCTTGACTTTCCTGTGTGCCCTGAGGGAGCTGTCTTGAGGAAATTTAATGATCGCCCCACTTGGGGTGGCATTTCCAGAGGTGGGCTGCCACCCCAGCCCCACACCCCTCCTTCTGCTGCCTACTTTGTTCTTCCTGCTCTTCCTCCAACTCCTTTTCCCCAGCTGGCTTTGGTATGGCTTTCTCTCTTCCCTCTCCCCTTGTCCTGGCTCATCCTCCCTATGATCCTTCCACAACTTTTTCTAGGTATAATAATTTTTTTTAGATTTATTCATTTATGCATACAAGAATTGGGGTACAGGCCAGAGGTGCGGGGGAGGGGGTAAAAGGATTCACCAGAGACAGAGTAGGGAGCAGAACAGGCAGATGTACTGAAATACACTGCTGAGGGGAGCAACAGGCGAGTCAGGAGAGGTCTGCTGCACTGTGTGGGTCAGCTCCCTGGCTGGGGATCGAACTCATGCTCCAGTGGCTGTGGATAGCTTCATAGGTTGTGTCTAAACCCCTTGTGCCACCAGGGAGGCTCCAGGTATAATTTCTTTTGGACGCATTTTTCTGGGAAATGAGTCAGCTAGCAAAGACGGCAAGATTGCTAAGTGTCCGGGTCCCAAACCTGACCCAGCTGGCCCTGTCCTTGTGTGGTTGTCAGTGACTCCCTCAGGGCGCCCAGAGGTGAGTCTGTAGCAACGTCACCCACTGTTTCATGAGATTCCAATTTCAGAGCAGTTTCTCAAAGACAAGACTTTATGGTCAAAAGCATCAGGAAATCCTGCTTGTAACCTGTGTAACACAGAACCTGTTTGAACACCACCTAACAGACTCTAGTCTGGAGGTGGCCCCGGATGTCCCTGAGTTGGTTCTGGAAGCTTGCAAGTCTTTCCTGAGCATCCCTGCTGGCTCCAATCAGGGAAAGCCAAATTAGGTTTGTTCTCTGAGGGCACTCAGTAAGGTTATTTTTTATTTTTTTTCATCTATACCAGAGCATTGTCAGCTGCTTGTGCTTTCTTTGGAACTAAATAGAAATGAATCAAGAGGGGGCCCATTTATGGTCTGGATATTGCATTCTTGGGGTCTGGTCAAAGGAAGACGTCAGGCCATGCTGAGCCATTCTTAGAGAAAAGGATGCCACCAGGGCTTTCTGTATTTGGGAAGTAAGTCCTTCCTTATCAAGCCAGCTGTCACATACTGGATTCCTCCTACTAATATGCCCACACATATGCATATACCCTAATAACGTGTGCTCTCTGCTTTCTGAGACATAGTGAACTGTGGTTTTAGTTTATTTTTACTTTGTTTTTAATTAACAATGAATCCCAGTTTGTTGTTTTTTGACTGATTAGTTGGTTGCCTTTCCCAAGTTTTTGTTTCTCTCTACTCTGGAAACTTCCATCAGGTCATTTCACAGATGAGCCAGGCCTTTGGTTTGTATGAGGGTTTAAAAACACAAAATGCTGGACCTCCCCGGTAGTGCAGCAGTTGAGCGCTGGGCTGTGAAGCTGCCCGCAGCCTCTGCAGCGCTGGTTAGATCCCCTGCTGCCGGACAAGGGTCCCACATGGCGCGCAGACCTCTCCTGCCCCCCGCTACTCCCCTCAGCAGTGTACTCTGTCGGTCTGCCTGTTCTGTTCCCCGCTCTGGCTCTGGTGAATTCTCTCACCCTCCTGTGCTTCTGACTGTACCCAGTGCTTGTATAAATAAATAAATTTAAAAAAAAAAAAGAATTCCTTGTCTCAAGGAATTTAAAAAAAAAAAAAAACACAAAATTCTCCACAGGTTTGTATGGACTGTATTCATTTGCTAGGGCACACACCGAGTGGCTTAAACAACAGAAATGTGTTGTCTCCGAGCTCTGTAGCCCACAAGTCCAAGATCAAGGTATCAGAAGAGTTGGTTCCATCTAAGGACTGTAAGGATCTCTGGGGCCCCTCCTCTAGCTTGTGGTGGCTGTGTGGGAATTTTGGGACTTCCTTGTCTCTGCCTTCATTCTCACATGGTGCATGTGTCTGTCCAAATTTCCCCTTTTCATGAGGATACAGTCATGTTGGATTAGGGGCCCACCTTACTCCTGTAAACTGAGCTAATTTTATCAGCTATGATTCTATTTCCAAATGTCTCACATTGTTACTTGGAATGCAGTAACTGAGATACTGGGGTTAGGAATTTGGTGGACACATTCGGGGCACACAATTCAACCCATGATATACCAATCCCATACCAAGCGCTCCCTTCCTTCAACGGTACCTAAGAAGTTCTTCTGCAACACTTTCTAGGAGAAGAGCTCAGAATCTCTTTAAGGCTGTGTGACTAGACCAACAAACGCTGGTGGAGAATGAATTGAGGTCATTTCAGTAAAAACATCCTACTGTGTGCAGCCCTGTGTTTTTCTCTGGGGAGAGAGGAGAGAAGCAGACCAGACCCTTCTCTGGGAAAGCTGTAGGAGACGGACATGTGAGCTTTGTGGGGAGTGTGGACCCAGGACTGTGGGCATGAGGAGTTTTTGCTTGCTGAGGGCACACGAAGACTTCACAGAAGAGATGTGTGAGTTGGGCTTGTCATGTGATCAGACGGTTTCAGCCAAGCTGAAGGACAGAGAGCTTAAGGCACTTGGGCTTAAGTGGTGATGGCGTCATCACATTCTCTGAGCTCAATGTCCTCATCTGTAAAATGGGATTAACAACACACATATAATTCAGAGGTTAAGTTAGAAAGTCCCTGTGACATGCTTAACACACTGCTTGGCGTGTGGTAGTAAAAGTTAGCTTTTACTCTCGGCTATTTTTGTGGGATGGAATTGAGATGTAGGCGAACTGCCTGCATGCAGCAAGTGCTCAGTTATCCACTAATGCCACCCTCACTTTTTAAGATCAACTTTAGCAGAGTTTCCAGCACTTGTGCTCTCCATCAGGGTGTGGGGGGACCTGTGAAGATAGTACAGAAAAGTATCTGAACTATTTGCAAAATAAAATAGCTTGGGGCCATTCATTGGCCATTTATAGCCACCTATTTGCTCATAGTTGATGACCATTCCAGTGACAGTTTATTAAATCACATGTCCCCAGGACTTTTACCTTGCACAATTTGTAAGCGAATTCTTCCAACTTAGTGCAATAGTCCATTCCAGTAATTATCGTCCTAATGTTTCATAAACACGCCTAGGCTACTATGTGAATGACAATATCTGTTTGCTCTGAAAGACCAAATCCAAGAAGGGGCTTTATGACATTTTTCTCTTTCTGGTAGGTCATAAATCAGCACAGAAGCTCAGAAAGCAAAGACAAATTCTTCAACAATGTCATACCGACGAGAACTAGAGAAATACCGTGACCTGGATGAAGATGAAATCCTTGGAGCCCTCACAGAAGAAGAGCTCAGGACGCTGGAAAATGAACTGGATGAGCTGGACCCTGATGTGAGTAGGCACCCCCCCTCCAAAGGGGCCCCGTAGTCACAGGTTCAGGGGCAGCAACCATACAACCTGGCGAGGGGCGAGCGCAGACTTCCTGAAGCCACCACTTCCTTTTTCCTTCTGTGGCGATGACATGGGGACAGCACTGCCTTTGCAGCAGGAGTGTGTTGCGTGTGCATGCATGCATGCATATGTGTGTTGTGGCAGGTATAGCCCTTGTTTCTCTTTAGAGAGCCAGGGTTCTCTAAAGCAAAAGAATTAATAGGCAGTATATACATACAGAAAGTGACTTTAAAAAAAAATATTTATATATGCATACAAGAGCTGGAGTGCAGGCCAGAGGTATGGGGCAGGGTGGGGGGGGCAGTGAGAGGATTCATCAGAGACAGAGTGGGGAGCAGAACAGGCAAATCTACTGAAATACACTGCTGAGGGGAGCAGCAGGTGAGTTAGGAGAGGTCTGCTGTGCCATGTGGGTCACCTCCCTGGCCAGGGATCGAACTTGTGCTGCAGTGGCTGCGGATAGCTTGATAGCACTGTCTTTAACCCCTGCGCTACCAGGAAGGCCCCGAAAGTGACTTTTTGGTAAGGAATTGATATACCTGCTTCTGGAGGCTGACAAGTCCCAAGAGCTGCAGTCGTAAGCAAGCTGGAGGTCCAGAAATGCTGGTAGTGTAGCTCCAGCCTGGCTGAAAGAGCTGAGAACCAGCTGATGGGTTTAAGACCCAGGAAGAGCCAATATTTCAGTTCAAGTCTGAAGGCAGGAAAGAAAACACAAATTCTCAGCTCAAGGTAGTCATGTAAGTGGAGATTTCCTCCAGCCCATCAGTCTTTTTGTTCAATTCAAACCTTCATGATTAAATAGGACTCAGCCACATTAGGGAGGGCAATCTGCTTTACCAAATCTACAAATTCAAATGTTAATCTAATCCAGAAATGCTGTCACAGTCACATTCAGAATAATGTTTAACCAAGTATTAGACGCTCTATGGTCCTGTCAAATTGACATATAATATTAACCACCACAACTCCTTGTCACTTGGCATCCACACCCTTCTCCTTAAACTACACTTATCTTCATATGGCAAAGTCATAATTCTGTTTTCTCTTTACTCTCCCATAACTTAAGTACTATGATAAAAGATTAACAATACTTACATACTGTGTTATAAAATCAATACATCCTGTATAATAAAAAAGAATAAGAGATTGACAGAATAAAAGAGAAAAAAACAAAGGTATTTGCTTAGAACATACACACAAGCATATTTGTTTGATATTTTTAAACAGGGAGAAATACTCAGGGCAGGTATAGCCCTTGTTTCTCTGATTGGCGACATGGTCTGAATGGGTACAGAACATCCTCGAATATTATCGTTTCCTTCAACATCACTTCATTACAATGTTGATGAGAAAGGAAAAATCTCATCAGGCACTGAAGAAAAATGTTATTCAAGGACCTGCTTTTGTTCATTATGCAGTTGTATTGGTTAAAGTCAGTTTCCCAGAACTTATCAACCATGTTAAGTGAGGAGTTACTATATATATAACTTCTTTCTTCACTACCCATCCTGTATTCCCTCTGCCTTTGCAACCAGTTCAGGTTATGGTTCCTTGACTGGTGGGACAACTCACCCTTCATTCCTGAAGGGCCTGGGCCATCCGTAGTCCCACCCGATTGGGTCATTGTGGTTGTCCATTGGCCTTCATCACAGGACATGGCTATGCTAAGGAATCTCCTTTATTGCAGACCTATATTTTCTTCCCTCTTTGTGAACTGAAGTCTAACTTCCCCTTGGTAATCAAGATCAATCCCCCTGGCCAGTACAGAAACTCCTTCTCTGCCTATTGACTCAGAGGCAATAGGAGTTGAAAGTGGGAAGGTGTCAGTCGTAACTTCCAGTCTGGTGAAATCATTGCTGTGTCTCCTGGCAGAAGCATTCTCCATTTGCAGCTAAGACCTCTAGCCAGCAGAGCATAAGGTCACAGAAACAGGGAGCAGCAATTTTGGCAGTGGGTCAGCAGGGGTAGTAATGATTCCTGGACCTGGGAATGCGGCCATGTGAGAAGTGGTGCACCATATCAGACACTGATTCAAAGCATACTCAGCTTTCTGAAAATCCCTGCCCCAGCCCTGCAAGGACCTGCTACCCTGCAGGCACTGTAACTGAGTCTGCAAAAGCCTATTTCACCACTCTATCAAGCAAGCTGCTTCAGGATGGTGGGGAATATGTGTCATGGAATGAATTAACTGAGAGAAAATAAGGACTAGAATTCCTTTTACTTGTTTGACATTTTTATATGTCATAGTTGACACATTTAAGAAGTGTGTTTGATGCTCAGAATTTGTGCAGCCTGAATCACAAGAGCCAGGGGGCTCCCTGGTCATATCTCCACTGAGCTGTGGGCAGGGTGCAGGAGGGATTCCTCCTCTGTGGTCCACTAGATAAGGACCTTCATCTATATCCCGATCCCAGGTACCCACGCCAGTGCCAAGTACAGAGAAGGCAGGTAATAAATGTTACTGAATTAAGTGAATTTTCCATGGGGAAAATGTTTTAATTAGAAAATGTTTTAATTAGAAAAGGAATTTTTTATGCCCTCCCTTAAAACCTCTCAGCATTCCTCTCTAGTTTAACAGTGATCATAAAGAAAAGCACACTGCCGCGCCATTTCACTAACCCTCGAGTAACAACAGCTAATGTCAAGGGAGTGCAGCTTAGCAGGAAAAGTGCAAGACTAGAAGTTAGATGTCCAGTTCTAGCCTGGCCCCGTCTCTTCCTCTGCATGTGACCTGGGGCCAGTTGCCATCTTTCCCCAGACCTCAGTGTCCATGAAATGATGGAGTTGGTTGGTCCCTTTCCGGGCTAAACTCCCATAAGTTTGTAACCTGGTCTTATTTCCAGATATGATTAAATGGCTTGTTTCTAGAAAATCCAGAGTCTTTATCGAGGGCTCCTAGGTCCTATATCCCAGATAATGAGAAATTGCTCTAGCAGTGTGCCCTCCTCTCTCTGTTCACACCTTCCCTCCAGCCGGGAGGGGACAGTTCCCCTACGGCTGCTCAAGTTGACTTGAAAGCAGCGTTGCAAGGAGAGTCTTGGGCCTAATCCTGTTTCCTCTGTACCGTGTCTTCCCCTTAGCCTGGATTTCTGTAAAAACAAGAATGTAGGTAAGAAACCATCAAGCTTCCAGCTTTTTTTTGCTGTGAAGTGTGTCTGTTCTAATTCTATCCTAGATTGCATAGATTTATGAGAACAAGCAGCTTTAAAAAATGAAGACAAAAGTGTGCTATGGCTAATTCTAATCTACTCAATAAACACACTCAGTTGCCCACCTGACACCCCTGTGCTGGTCACCAACAGGGGACGCTGGCAGGGATTCTCCCTTCAGGAGCTCAGCTCAGTCAGTGGGAAGCTGCATAATATACTAGGTCCTCAACAAGAGCAGCAGGGAATTTGGGAGGTGACTAAGTCTTACCAGTGGGAGGCTTCACAGAGCAGGTGATCTTGTAGCTGTGCCCTGGATTTCTAAGTCAAGAAGTAAAGAAAATTGTGGCAGGAATCTAAGTGTGGTCTCTCTGGAGGGTTCCATGATCCCAACAGGGGGTTGCATAGACAGCTGAAGAGCTTAGACTTTTTCAGTAGGCCTAGGGAACCGTTGAGGGGCAGTGCCTGAGGAGGGGAGGGCGTTGGTTTTGAGAGTTAACCCTAGGGATCAGTGGATTGGAGAAGGTGCCAGGGAGATGGGTGAAATGTGGAAGAGGCTCACCCTTCAAGGGACCCACCCTCATCTGCCTGGCTGGTGATGGGAGTGTTCTTTTCTGAAGATTAAGAAGGCCCCTGCCTCTCTCCATGACCCTTCTGCCATATTGCAGAATTATTGCTGTTCCCAGAGAGCAGTGTGGAGACAGGGGCACAAGGCTTGTTGCCTCAGGCCCTCTGGACTGTTGAGCCACTGGATGGAGATGAGGTTAGATTGGTCTGTGGCTGTGAATTGTGCAGGTGATGATGACAAGGGTCAGAGCCAAGCAGCAGACGTGGGAGTGGAGTAGGGCAGATGGAAGAGCATGAGCCCATGGGGGGGTAGAGAGGGGCTGGGAGGAGCTCAGTTTTACTTCTAAACTGGCAGACAGCTCCCAGCATGCCCCATTCCAAGTCCTGGTGCCTCTGTACCTCTCACATAGCCAGTCCCCAGCCCTCCTCCCCAGAGATTAACAGGAAGTCTGTTTATGCCCCCTGGAGGTTTGGAACCTGGGACTCAGAGAGCTGTGGGGAGACTCAGATTTCAAACAGGCTCCAAGGGCATTGCTTCCTACCCTGTCAGGAACAAGGTAAATGTGTGTTGGGACTTGGAATAGGATTGAGCAATCTGAGATTTGTGCTTCTTATACCGTTGTGGCTTCAAAATGGACATCTTCCAAGACCCCTTTCTCTTTAAGTTCAAAGAAAAGAAAAGAGCAATTGGAGAAACTGGAAGAGATAAGGGGACCGCTGGGCTTTTGTCCTACCCACAATTGGCCCCTTCACTGGCCTGTCTCTGTTACCTGATTTCCAAGTCAGTATGTGCCTTTTGAAAAGATCTAGTGGGCCGCCCTTCTTTCTGAGAGCACAAACATTCCAGCTTGAGTTTCCCCCGCCCTTGGCCCATGTTCTGAAATCACAGCACAGGGAGAGGCCAAAGGTATGCAGACCAAGGCGCCAGGTGGGGCAGGGGCACGGAGACCAGCAGGTGTCCCACCCCCCAGCTTACAGAGCAGGAGCTGAGCCCGGAGGAAAGGAACTTGCTCTTGGTCACGTGTCCAAGTAGAACTGGACCAGGACCAGGTCCCTGATGCCCAGACCACTGCTCTCTGATGGGCCCCGTCCCCCTCCTGTTCCAGTGTTTGGTTGGACAAGTGCATATTGCACCTTACATGTAGACACTGTGCTAAACACTTTGAAAATATTAATTCGTTCAACCATCATCATAATCCTATGATCCAGGCACTGATGTCACCCCCACTGTACAGGCAGGAAAACTGAGAGGTGAGGTAATGTTTCCAAGTTCCCATGATTAGACAGGGGCTGAGCCGTGAGGTGTTGTAAGGGATTACCTCTAGCCATGCCACTGTCAGGTTTGTTGGCAGCCTTCAAGAAGATGTAGCAGGCACCCCAGATGTTCCCAGATTTTTGTAGCTGGAGAGGGGACTGTAACAGAACCTTTCTTCTTTCTTCCTGGAAACCCCCTGAGATGCAGAAGCCAGTGTTCATCCTGGCCCTACTCCCAACTTAGTCATGTGCTTTTCCCTTTTGGAGCTGTTTCCCTACCTGTAAAGTGGACGAAGTTGGCCTTGGTGCCCCCTGAAAGTCCCTCCACTTGTGGCCAGCGATGATTTTATGAACAATTCCTGGCAGGCTTTTTACCTGAACGCAGCTAGCCCTTCAGGGAGTATGTTTTCTGTGATGCGGTTGTTAAGCCCCAGTGTCAGGTGACGGCGTAGAGTATGTGTAGTTGGAAAGCAGCTTTGTTTGCAGCGGGGGATTCCATAATTGTGCACATTTGGAAAAAAAAGAAAAACAAGTCCCCAGAACTTTCTCTCTCTTACTCCTTGGACTGGAAAAACTCGAGCTTTATCATGAGATTGTTGCACTTGGACTCCCGCGGGAGAGGAATGCTCCCTGTGCTAAAAGTATCCGCTGCTGACTGATTCCCCAAGAGGATCTGCCCTTTCTCCTCTCTCTGGAGTTAAGTGGATGCTGCTCTGAAGCTGAGCCAGCTCCTCCGTTCAGATTGCCTGGTACTGGGCAGTGGGGGGAAACAGGCGCAGCACAGATGTGAGAATGACAGGGTCTAACTGTGACCCGTGCAGGGAGTCGTGGACAAGTTCTCCTAGGATCAGCAGATGTTTAAGATTTACTGTGTGTGTCACAGGCAATGCCTATGAATGATCCATTTAGTTCTCTGAGAGGCTCACTTATTAGCCCCATTTTAAAGATAGGGAAACTGAGGCTTAGAAAGATGAAGTAACATGCCTGAGATGAAACCCAAGTGGTATTGGGGTCCCAACCAGATAGTCATGATCCCCCTGGTTGCCTGTGCTGTTAACCACCCCATGTGTGCAGGTCTGGGACAACCTAGAAAGGAACTGGGTGGGGGAGGTTTAGGATAGAGGATCATCAGCCAATTTTTTCCAATTTGATTTCCTCTGAAATGGTTCTGTTATTTTCATCATAATCTTTTTTTCACTAATCTTAAAGAAACCACAAACACATAGCCTTTACTTATAAATATTGCTTGATAATGAGATTTGGGGGGGGGGCAAGAATATTTTTAAAAGTATCTCAGTTAAAGGATCAGAATATTTGCAGGAGACGTGATTGAGATAATCCCAGCCTTGTAAAGGACTTAGGTCCCAAGAGTTGACCTTGAAGTCAGTCTCTGGGAATCTGCAATGTGTTGTAGTCCCAGGAACAACAGAAAAGAGCAGGCCCAATGGCAACATCAGCAACAGTATAATAATGGCAACAACAGTAATGATTACTCATTCTTACATGCCAGGCACGGTGCTGTTTATGGGCATCACTCATAAAATCTCCATGAGGATCCTGGAGATTGGGGTTAGTAGCATCCTAAGATAAGGAAATAGACGCCCAGAATCACACAGCTCACTAGCCATGACCTAGCAGACCTGCTTCCCTCGTCCACAGTGTGCCAAGAGTTCTAAGATCAAGGGCTGTGACTTCAGGGTGAAACAATGGAGGTGAACCCCTAGAACTGTAGAATCTCAGAGCTAGAAAGATACACAGAGACAGCCTAGCCCTTGCTCTCTCCTCCTTGCATAAACACGCACAGTGCAGAGAAAGAAACCCTAACTTAGAGTCCTTCCTGGACACCTGTTATTCACACGGTGCCTTCTGGATGTCATCAAATCCTCATACCAACCCTATGTGGTATCGTTGTTACCACTTTAGTGCTGTCAAAACAACAAAAACAAAAACTCTGAAGCCCGGAGAGGGGAAAGGACTTGTTCAAGGGCACACAGCCGGTCAGCCACAGAACCAGGGCAAGAACATGGGCTTCCTCTCACAGTGCATGGCTTCCCACCAGACCCCACAAATTGTAAAATCCTCCCTACTCATCCCTCAGGTCGTGTCTTGGAAGCGGGAAGACACTCTTGGCCATGCGGGAGGCAGCCAAGTTTGGTCCACAGGACCGTGGCTTTCTCCTGTAACGCAAACCAGCAGAATCACAAGCCCCGGACAGAAGTAAACAGTTGAAATGGAAAGAAATAAATCTCTGCTCTAAAAATAGACGCACATCCTTAGAAACACTGCCGGCCGGCTGTGCGCAGAGCCAAGGATGGGCCTGGTGGGTGAGGGTGAGCGAGGCCAGGTGTCAGCCTGTCTTCTGGCCCCATGACCTCCTCCCCCACACCCTTCTCCACCCCGCTGCTGCCCCCAAGTGGGCTCCAGCCTCCCCAGAATCATCCTTCCCCCTCCAGCCTCTTCCTCCCTGCCTCCGCTTGTGGAGTCACCTCTTGAACCTGGAGCCCTTTGCTCCTTTTTGGAATCCTCCTATTTTTCAAGGTCCCACTTCCCACCCGCCCCTTAGGGAGCCGTCCCTTCCCCTCCCCTTCCAACTACACCTCCCCAGTTAGGACCCTGAGCAGTTTACTTTTTGATTTTCACAATTACAATGGAAACATGTTAGGGATACAGGAAAATACAGAATATTCCTGTTCCCATCATCCAGTTTAACAAATGTAAAAATTTTGCCCCATATGATTCAGATTAGTCTTTAAAAAAAAAAAAATCACTATGAAGTTTAACCCCTGCCTCCCCCCAGTTTCTCTCCCCTACTGAACGCTTTCAATGGAGAGCCAGCCAAGGAGGCTCCCACAAGGTCAGGCAGGGAACCGCGACAAAGGAAAGAAGGCCAGTTTTCTTACTGCACATGGCCTTCATGGTCCATCTTTTCCTTTTTCACTTTTATTTTTTTTAAAGATTTATTTATGCATGCATACAAGAGCTAGGGTACAGGTCAGAGGTGCAGGGGGTGAGAGGATTCACCAGAGACAGAGTGGGGAGCAGAGCAGGCAGACTGACTGAAATACACTGCTGAGGGGAGCAGCCAGCGAGTCTGGAGAGGTCTGCCTCGCCATGTGGGTTTCTCTCTGGCCGGCGGAGGATCGAACTCATGTTGCAGAGACTGCAGATTGCTTCATAGTGTAGTAACCACTTGCGCCACCAGGGAGGCCCCCCCTTTTCACTTTTGAAAGAAATGTACAAACAGGAAAGTTCTCAGAGATATTTCTGGGGGTTCAGTGCCAACACAAGGGAAGCAATTACAAAAACAAGCAAATGGGACTCTATCAAACTAAAAGGCTTCTGCACACTGAAGGAAACCATCTCCAAAATGAAAAGGTGACCCACTGAATGGGACAAGGTATTTGCAAGTCATACATCCCACAAGGGGTTAACACCGAAGTATGTAGAGAACGCATTTAATCATCAACAAAACAACCTGATTTTAAAATGGGCAGAGGATCTGAATAGACACTTTTCAAAGAAGGCATGCAGATGGCCAAAAGATGTTCATCATCTCTTATTGTTAGAGAAATGCAAATCAAAACAAATATGAGTTATGGCCTCACACCTGTGAGAATGACTGTTATCCTCCCTGGTGGTACAGGGGTTAAAGACAGCGCTATTAAGCTATCTCCAGCCAGTGCAGCACGAGGTCCATCCCCAGCTGGCTAGGGAAATTACCCACATGGTGTAGCAGATCTCTCCTGTCGAGCCCACTGCTCCCCTCAGCAGTGTATTTCAGTCAGTCTGCCTGTTCTGCTCCCCACTCTGTCTCTGGTGAATCCTCTCACCCCCTGCACCTCGGGCTCATACCCCAGTTCTTGTATGCATAATTAAATAAATCTTAAAAAAAAAACAAGATAGGCAAGAACAAGTGCTGGAGGGCATGTGCCGCTAGCCCTTAGTGGGAATGTAAATTGGTGCAGCCATTATGAAATACAGTATGGAGATGGCTCGAAAAATTAAAAGCAGAAAATCCACATGATCCAATTACCCCACTTCTGGGCATTTATCCAATGAGTAAAAAAACACTAATTTAAAGAGAAATATGCCCCCCTGTTTATCACAGCACTTTTTATAGTAGCCAAGGGTTGGAAACAACCTCAATCCCCAGTGACAGATGATAAGGTAAAGAAGATATAGTATATCTACACAATAGAATGCTATTCTGCTGTAAACAACACATAAATGGAGCTAGAGGGTATTATGCTTTGTAAAGTTAGTCATACAGAAATACGAACACTGTGTGTTCTTATGTGGAAGATAAAGAAACAAAACTAATGAACAAACAAAACAAACCTTTAGACCATAAAAACAAAAAAGTGATTATCACTAGGAGAAAGGGGGTAGATAAATCAGGTAAAAGAGGTCAGTTGGATGGGAGAAAATAGAAACTAGACCTTTGGAGATGAACATTCTGTATTATATATAGATGTTGATTTATAATGCTGTCTATCTGAAACATGTTATAAACCAATATACCTTGAATAAAATAAGTAAACAAATGAAGTTTTCATTTGCCACTTAGCATTCCAGGAAGAAAAGCAACAATAGAGCCAGTAGATAATAAATGTAATTATATCTTGGCTTCTGTGGCAAAGACAATTGGGACTGGTGGGGACTGAGACAAGCAGGAGAAATTTATGTTTGATTAAGTATTGAGCCTAAATATATATTTCCCAAAAGAATCTAGACTTTTTGAAATTTGGAGCCCCATCATAATATCATAGATGTAGGGCAGCCACTAGGTACTGTGTGTGGTAATTGTATGCTGCACAAATAATGCCCTTAGGTAATAAAGTGAATAGTGCAGTGCACAACCAGGTGCATCTGCCTTGAACAGTGTCCCCATAATGCAGTATCAGTGCAGTTGACTGGAATACGAGCAATTATGCCTTATGATGATAAACTGATAGGCAATGAGTTGCTTCTACATGGAATTTAGCCTTTTATTCTGGCATTTTAAGCAAAAAGAGCTTTAGAACTTTATTTTAGAGAGAAAATCCATAGTCAATATCCTGTCTGTGGCCTCACTATACTGGGAAATGTTAATTAGAGTGCAATTTGGATGCAAGTAATAGAGATTCAAAATAGCATTACTTAATCAGTGGTTTATTATTCGCTGAAGCAAATGTCCTGCCATGGGCTAATTAAGGCTGATATGAAGCCCAGTGCCCAGCCTTTCCAGAGTCCTATGTCCCAGTTCATCTTTGTGCCATCCCTGGTGTACAAGGTGATGGTCATAATAGCCTCATTCCAGGCATCAAAATAGAACAAAGGGGGGTGGGGAGAAAAGGAAGAAAGTCATTATTCAAGTGTTTTTTAAAGGAAGGTTGCCAGAAATTGCCACTGGATACCTCTCATCTCATTGACCAGAACTTAGTTACATGACTCAACCTAACTGCAGGGGAGTCTGGGAAATGTAGTCTTTAATCCGAGAGGACATGTACTCAGCTAAGTAGAGAGCTTTTATTACTGATGAAGGGGAGACATGAATCAAAGACCATCTGGGGCCTGTCACTGTGTGTTTGCCAATTTGATGGCCTGGTGTTCTCTGCTGAAAGCTCTAAGGAGGAGTAAGAAAAGTTGGCAGGGATTTAACTAAATACATAGTCCCCCAAAGAAAACATTACAGATGTCTCACTCTCTAACTTGGCATTTCTCAAAACCTCCTTCAGTGAACCCTTGTCCCATCCTGGACACCCCTATCCTGGCATCTTTCACTTCCCCCAGACCTGCTTGAGGCAGCAGGTATGATGTTGACCTGAAGGCTATCCAAGTAAAACCATCCTTTTCCCAGCTGGAACATCAATGCTGGTCTTAACCATTCAGACCACATTTGCCTAGCTCCCAGTGCTTGGTGGTGGGGGTTCAGAGAATACTAACATATATCATCAATAGATATGGCATAAATGCAAGATAAGACAGAGTGGGATGATCATTATATAAGAACTGGCAAGATGCCTAGGAGAGTTTGAAAAAATAATCAGCATCAATGTGGGGAGCACGGCCAAGGCTGAATAGGGTGCCGAAGGAAGGGCTTTGGGAGAAGGAGCATTAGAGGAAGAGGGGTGGATGGCACGCAGAGGTGTGGCAGTGTGAGTGTAGGCACGTCTGTGGGGTGTGCAGTAGCCTGGAGTGACCGCAACGTGGAATGTTTGAAGACAGAGAGAGCAAGAGGCTGGAGCAGATAGGACCCCAAACATGAAAAGTCCATGCCTGGCTGAGGAATTTGGTCATGACTGTGGGTTAGTGGAGGGGCTGAGCGTCATATGTTGGGGATTGACTCCTGTTAGTGAGATCTGTCGGCAGATGAGGGGGGGAGGGAGTAGGTAGAGAGGTGTTGATGGTCCCAGCGAAAGGCATGGTGGCTTGAACGAGGGTGATGCCCCTAGAAAAGCAGTTCAGAGTTCCGCAGCCTCAGATTCACCCAAGCCCTTCCCCCTAAAGCCAAGGCCCTGACTCTGCCATGCCTTTGTGGTGCTACACTTTCTATTCCCCTGAAACATACATGTCTTCTTTTCACCAACCTATCTGCCTGGCTCCCTGGCACTCAGCTCATGCATTGCCTCCTCCAAGAAGCCCAGGGCAGAGCAAGCCATTCAGACTCAGGCATGTGTCTCCCCTCTAGCTGTGAGCTTGAATGGGGTGGGACCACACATTCACAGTCTCAGGAGGCCTGGTGCACAGCAGGGAACATGGAACATTTTCCTGTACATGAAGCAGAAAAAGAGGATTAAGAGAAAGCTGGGAAAAGATTTGGCCCCACCTCATGCCATGGATGCCAGAATGAGACACAGTGTGCTGTTATGGCCAATAAGTGCCACACAAACACTAACTGGGCTGGGGCCACAAGGGTGCTTCAGATGTCAGGCTAATGCCCTGTAAAGTTGTCCGGTGGAAGTGGCAGCTGTTGGGTTTCACCAGTCCGATAGCAAGAGTGACTGGACAAGGACCTGGTCCTTTCTAGAGAAAAGGCCCCCAGATTGGGCTGGGGGTAATATTTGGAAAGAAAGGGGGGAGGTCTTAGAAGTTTGGACCTCACCTGTCCCCTCTGGACTGGACATAGTGGGTGGTGCCCTCAGCCCCTGCTATACTCTCAGGTTAAGTCCCCGAATATGACTAGAAAGCTCTGTTGAAGCTTCACCAAATGATTTCTAGTGGGATCTGGAAGCTGCTGGTCACTAATGCAGCACCAGTTTGCTCTATATCAGGGTGAGGCCCTAAGAGACAAGAGGGCCTCATTTTACCCAAGGGGAAATAGACTTGGCAGTTAACAGGAAAACAAAAGTCCTCAAGGCTGGCTTAAAAAAAATTCTGTTTTTTGTCACCGATCTTATAAGAGGTAATTGGGTGACTCACTAGCCCATAAAATGTTTGGCCTGGATGATGTGGTAGAAGCTGGGGTGAAGGGCTGGGTGTGTAGGGCATGAAATAAGAGGGGAGGGAAATCCATGGGCATTCTGCCAGGTTGGGTCTCCTGGGCTCCACTCTCACTCCAGGACAGTAACTTCATGCCCCTTGGCCTCAGTTTCTCTACCTGTAAACTGAAACTAGTTTGATGAAGATACGGGAACTCTGGAGAGGAAGCCTTGTACTCATTTGGTGCCACATCTGAGTTTCAGGATCTATTCCTAGAGGAAGGCAGTCAGGTACTATGGAAAGTTTTCTGTAGCTCGGAAGCCAAGAGTTCTGAGCTCCCAGTCCAGCATGTAACCTCAGGCAAGGCCCTACCTTGCCCTGACGCTCAGCTGCTCCCACTGGTCAGGCTCTTCTAAGGAATTGAGTGAGGTTCACTCACCCAGCTGGAACCCAGGACTCCTGGATCTTAAGAAGGGCACATTTTACGTTCCCGCCTTCTTAGATGCAGCTGTCTTAGGTGATCAAATTGCCACCTATAGTTAAGCTCAGGCTTCCTGGCATCCTTTCTAGTCATATTGGGGGACTTAACCTTGGACAAGTGACTGCAGTTTTTTGCCTCAATTTCCCCAGTTGAAATTGAAAAAATGGACTGAGAGCTTCTCTGAGGGCTTTGCAGCTCTGACCTACCAGGAGTCTGTGATACTTATACCCATATACATGTGTGTTGCCTGTGTGTGCACATGTTGTTTGTGTGCATGTTTGAACAAGTCCACAGTGGTTCAAGCTCACGTCAGCCCTAACTATAGCAATGATAGTGTGTAGCTACTGGAGAGTCAGCCTTACTGGCACCTGTTTGCAGAGCATAACAGCACAGTTAAGAATTTGTCAAAGTTTCCACTGTGCTTTGGACAACTGGACTCCAGAATATGGGTGCGAAAGCTAGACTAATATGTTAACCTGTCAAGCTGCATATCTGAGCTTTAATTTTATAACATTTCAAAAGAAGACACCTTTTAAAAAAACAAGAATAGGAAACTAGACCAAGAGGTTGCCTAATTTTTCCACTATGATTATTTCCAAGGATGGATTGAAATGTTAATATGTTTTCAAATCTTTTAAAACCTCTAAATTAAAAACCTATCCATATACATCTTTCTTCCTCCAATCCAGAGTCTAATAGGAAAAAGACACAGTAAATGTTTGTGAAATAAATGAATATTCATTTATCTTGACTTTCTCTATGTGGAATTTTAATTTGATAGGAACCCTACATCAGATATGGCAAAATGGTAGCTCATGGACTGAGTCTGCTCTGTCGATGTGTTTTATTTTGCATTAACACTGTTTCAGAAATATTTGGATTGTGTGTCAATATTTTAAAATCAAGAGATTTCATCAGAGATGAGCAGACCAAATAACACCACCCTCATTACCACCCAGCAATAATTCACTGGAGCTAGATATTGTGGAGTCATTGAAAGCTCCAATGTGCCACAGTCCCCACTCCTCCCAAGTGTCTAACAGCTATTAGTTTAGGATAAAATCAGAGAACATCTAGAAATTCCTCCTCCTCAAGACCACCACTAACTTTGCTGTTGGGAAATGATAAGGAGATTATCCCCAGGCAGCAGTTAGTCACTGCCCTCCTCAAATGAGTCAATGTCCAGTTGTGAGGACATACAGACATGCTCAGAGCCTGATACCAAAGCTATCTCCCAATGCAAACCTCAGTCATAATCAACCTACTTTGGTAAAGGTGTACATGTGATGTGACCATGTAAATGCAGATTCCCCGAAGGCAGAATTGACAATTGTCCTGGAAGACGCTGCCCTTTGAATTAGCACTAAAGAAAGCACTTGCCCAACAACCTTCCCTGCGCACATTTTAAGGATTTAGGAGACAGTGTTTTAAGTACCTTAAAGGGTAGATGGTCCCAATTACTTGCAGGCATCATGGAAGTATATGGCCTTCGTTTATGACAGTGTAGAGGCTAGTAGTAGACTGTTATTTGCTGTTCAGTAAAGTAAAAGGATCTTGATTAACCTTAAAAGCTAGAACAGTACATTGTTTTTCCACACAGGCTGTAATTGAGACTTTTCTCTCATTTTACTCCACTTCCCCCTTTCACCTCCTGTGTCCTTTGTCACATCAAATCAGAGAGCTCTTTGTGGGGTCACGGTCCTACCTCTTAGCACACTGCCTGGACACCTAATACTCCCTCTGTGGATGTTTGTTTGTGGAATGAATAAGAAATAAAGGAACGAAAGATACACATCCACACATGCACATTCACCAAATTCTCTCCTGATCAGAGCTGACAACAAAGTGCACGTGGGAACTGTTTTCCTCGCCTATTGAAGAGTCAGTTTTAGGTTCTGATAGTCATGATACAAGGCAATGCTTTCTTTCCCGTGTTTAACTACTCCACCACTAATTTACATAATAAGGTCCGCCACATTTTAACACAGGACATCATGTTGAATCTGGCCAGCTCTGGCCTGGCCAATCTTAGCATCCTCGTTGGTCCCTGGCACAGGTCGAGCCTCCTCAGTTTAGTCATTGCCTTAACCGTTTTAATGATTTGTCCCTAGATAATGTATGCTATTTCTTAACAGCTTTTTTTGAGATGTAATTCACCCATAAAGCTCACCCATTTAAAGTGTACAATGGGATGTTCAGAGTGACACCCCCATCAGAATGACACCCCCGTCGCCACCACACCCATTCAAAAATTCCATCAATTTTGGAATACTTTCCTCACCTCAAAAAAGGTACCGGTACCCATTAGCTGCCAGCCCTCCTTTCCCTCCATTCTCCCTGGCTCTAGCAACCTCTAAGCTACTTTCCACCTCTATAGATTTATTTTCTGGACATTTTATATTAGTGGAATCAGACACTTTGTAATCTTTCGTGACTTCCACTTGGCATGATGTTTGCAAGGTTTCGTGTGTTTTGCAGCACGTGTCAGTACTTCATTTCTTTTTATTGCCAAATAACATCCCATTGTATGGATAAACCACATTTTATTTATCCTTCCACCCTTTGCTGAACATTTAGGTTGTTTCTGCATTGTGGCTGTTGTGAATAATGCTACTATGAATGCTTATGGACAAGTTTTTGTGTGGACACATGCTTTCGTTTCTCTTAGGTATATATCTAGGAGTGGAATTGATGCTTCTTGTAACTCAGTGTGTTTTCTGCCAGACTGTTTTCCAAAAGGCTGCACCATTTTACTTTCCTACCAGCAGTGTATGAGTGTCCCAATTTCTTCACATCCTCACCCACACTGTCCTTATCTGTCTTTTTTATTATAACTCTCCTTGTGGGTGTGAAGTAGCATCTCATTCTGGTTTGATTTGCATTTCCCTGATCACCAATGTGCATTTTTCAGGTGCTCATTTGCCACTTTTATGTCTTCTTTTGAGAAATTCCTATTCATATCCCTTGCCTATTTTTTCATTGAGTTATTGAGTTGTAAGAAATCATTATATGTTCTGGATACGAAACCCTTGTTGGGTATATGATTTGCAAAAATCTCACACCAGTTTGTGAGTTGTCTTTTTCACTCTCTTGATAGTGTCCTTTAAAGCAAAATGTTTTTAATTTTCATGAAGTTCAATTATTTTTGCTTTTGTTGCATAATGTTTTAGCATCGTATCTACGACACCATTGCTTAATCCAGAGTCACAAAGATTTATGCTTGTGTTTTCTTCTAAAAGTTTTATAGTTTTAGCTCTTACATTTAGGTCTTTGATCCATTTTGAGCTCATTTTGATATAATATATGAGTTCATATGCTGTTTTTTAATTAATTTTTTATTTTATATAATACATCATTTTTCATTTTTGCACAATGTATGCATTTTCATTTTGGTTATATTTCCCATACAATCCCCACCCCCTTTTTCTGACCCCAATCCCTCCATTCCTCCCCCCGCCCCCCACTGTAGTGTGTCTCTGGTCTATAGTTGCTTGTTGATTGTGATTTTTACTTTAGTGCAATTAGTCTTTTTAAAACAAATAAAATGGTAATCAAGAGTTTTTAAAAATATGCAACTATCTTTTGTTTTAATTGAAAATCATGTGATTATTAAATGTACAATTTCATGAAAAGAAAATAAATTTTAACTTCTACCAAGGCAGATATGATCTATATTTACTTTAAAAATCTGATAAGCAGGCCTCCCTAGTGGCCTAGGGGTTAGTCTCAGCACTATTACCTATCACCATGATGGCCTGAGGCCTGAGTCAGGTCTGAGTTCGATCCCTAGCCAGAGAGCTAACTAAGCCACAAGGTGCAGCAAACCTATCTCACTCACTGCTCCCCTCAGCAGTGTATTCCAGTCAGTCTGCCTATGCAGCTCCCCACTCTGTCTCTGGTGAATCCTCTCAGTCCCTACACCTCTGGCCTATGCCCCATTTCTTCTATGCAAAAATAAAAATCTTTTTTAAAAATCTGATAAGCTAAGGATTGTTTAAAAAGTCCTTTGACATTTTTGTTTTTTAAAAGTCAGTTGCTTTCAATCAAGATTTAAGTGAATGAAGCCATATTTTAACATGCTATTGGTATATAATTGTTATTTTTGAGATGCAGTGAAAACATCTTTATTCTCCTAATTATAAATATGTGGGCTTAAGTTAAACATGATACTTCTCAACCATGGGTAATTTTGCCTACCTGGCAATGTTTGGGGAGATGTTTCATTGTCCCCACTCTGCAGGAGTGCTCCTGGTACCCACTAGGGGGAGGACAGAAATGCTCCTAACAGTCTATGGTGCATAAACTTCCTGCCCCCTCCCAACTCCCCACTACCCAGCCCCAGGTATCTCTTGTGCTGAGGGGAAAACCCTGCTTTAACTAAACCAATGGGCTCTATCAGATTTTTCCAAAAGTGATGTGAGTTTGCAAACTCTTTTCTACTCAGTTACACCCTTGTGAATGTCTGCCCTTCCAGTACCGAGCCACCTTGTGTGCTTCACCACCATCCCAAACCTTTATGAGAACCAGGCATCCCATGCAAGGATCTGTGGGCCAACACTTGCTTTCTGTGCTTAACTCACTTATAGTTATGTTTGCATTTTGAATTTCAAGGTATATTTGGATAATACACCCCCTACACAACTTACATATTTGGGTAACCAGTCAACTGTTAAAATATGTCTTATATGATTTTAAAACTACAGTAGTGATAAGTAGTAATTTGTGAGTGTTTGGCACCATGTTAAGCACTCTCCTTGCATTATCTAATTTAATTTTTTCAACAATTCTGAGTAACTCCATTACTCACATTAGACAGTTGTAGAAATTGAACCATAATAAAAATAGGTGACCTGCCCAAGATTATATAGCTGGAATCATCATCACCCCAAATCAGGGCTTTGTACAAAGGTCAGACACCTGGTGAACAGAATGATTTCCCTTCCAAGCTTCCTCCCTCCACCTAGCAGGCACACCACTATCTTCAATGTTCCATGGTGTCTTTACTCTCCCAAAGGGGTCACTTGGGAAGGGATTTGGAGGTGTACATATGTGACTGAAGATGTACATTTGGTGCTGCCAATATCAACGGTGGGATGGTTCCCCAACTTAGCCAATTTGGGGATGTGGCAAGAAGCTAGGGGAGATTATGCTCACATCTGCCTTCCTGGTATCTTCCACTGGCTCTCGGGAAGGAAGGTGTCAGGAAGAGAGCCCTCCACCCCAAACTCTGAGGAAGTCCCCTGGATTTTGTTCTAGATCTGCCCCTGAAATTACCTGGCCAAATCTTTTCTTGCTCTGGGCCTCAGTTTCCTCTTGAAGGGAAGGTGTGTGTTCTAGACAATCTCTAAGCATTTTTGTAATTATAAACCTCTTTGAATCTCTAGGGCATGGGAGTTGGGGGTGCTGAGTTAAAGTGAAGCCCAATTCCATTCCACCCTAGTTAGGAATCTGTTAGTAGTAAGTCCACACCTAGTAGCCTGCCCAAACATAATGATTGGTTGATGTTATCTTTCTTGAGAGACCCATCTCCAGGGGCGACGTTCAAAATATTTAATAGCACACAGCGAGATCACAGACTGTCAGGAAGGTAGCAAACAGCCTTGGGGCTTCCGGGACTGCCCGCCCTGAGCATGCTGCCCAGCCCTTCTCCTGCTTGTTTCTTGTGTCTGCCTCTTCCTGCCTGATTCTTCACCCAGGACCCTAACTCAGCCCTTTGGACTTCTCTCCCTAAGCACTTTGTATACAATGGATGTAAATATCTTCAGGCATCCAGACTCAGTATTATTCATGACTCAACATAGTCGTGGAGTGACACTCTCTGTTCAGCACCTATCAGCTGACCCCTCACTCCCTCACCTCAAAAAATCCTTAGCAACTGGAAAAGGCAGGACCCTTAAGAGACCTGCCTCCTGGCCTAGCTCTGTGCCTTGTCATTCAAATAAGCTAACTCTGATTCATGGCTCTGAACTCTCCCTGGTTTGTTGAGGAATTTCTAGAGAAATGCAAGTCTTCAGCAGCTAACTACTGTCTCTTTCTCTCTTTCTCTCTCTGTTTCATCTGTCCCCACAACCTCCGCTGTAGAATGCACTGCTGCCCGCAGGCCTGAGGCAGAAGGATCAGACCACCAAGGCGCCCACAGGCCCCTTTAAAAGGGAGGAGCTCTTGGATCACTTGGAAAAGCAAGCAAAGGAGTTTAAGGACCGAGAAGATCTGGTCCCCTACACAGGCGAAAAGCGAGGTACTGAACAATGTTGCTCTTACAAATATGTCATGCCCTGTGCATTTGCTGAGTGCCAACTGTTTGCCAGGCCCTTTGTGGCTAGATGTGACTGGACCTCATCCCTGCCTCACCAAGAAACACAAAGCCAACTCTGAAGGTGTTGATGTGTGATGTAGGTTTTGCAGAGTTTTTGGGTTAACTCCAGAAAGAGTTCTATCCATCCAGACAGGCAGAACTTTCTCTTAAATCCCCAATTAAGGGTGTCCTCATTACCATTCATACAAATGTAGATACTTTGAATGTGAAAGAGGAAGCTAATAATCCTGACATAAGGACATGAGACCTAAATAAGACTTTCCTGAGCAACCCAGCAACAAAAAAAATGGCCTCCCTCATTCTGTCCATGTTCTTTCCCAAAAGTTCTCTTTCTGGCAGCTGCAGCATCTCTGTCTTCATCTATCCTCACCCCCTACTCCCTCACTCTCCAGCCCCTCAGAACTTCCCTGTGTATACTCTAGACCTTCCTGCTGTCTTCTTGTACTACGCCTCTCCTGCTGGCTCCACTGCTGCCCCTTAGGCCTTCTGCTGATTCTCAAACATTCCAACCTCTTGTCCACCTCAGGGCCTTTGCATGTATCCCTCTGCCTGGAATGCTGGTCCTGCTCACAGCTCTGTACTTCTTCAGGGCTGGTTCTTTCTCCCTTATAAGTGACATATAGTTAGAAACACAGCCCGGAACTAGATGTCCTTTGGTGACAATCCTGACATCG
Source organism: Talpa occidentalis (assembly GCF_014898055.3). Classification (NCBI taxonomy): domain Eukaryota; kingdom Metazoa; phylum Chordata; class Mammalia; order Eulipotyphla; family Talpidae; genus Talpa; species Talpa occidentalis. The sequence goes on from NW_023605083.1 coordinate 53,197,563, forward strand.
CCACTTAGTAATTGTGTGAATTAGAACAAATTTTTAAAGCTGCTGTGCCTCAGCTTCCTCATCTTTAAAACGGGGATAAAAATATTGCCAGCCTCACGAGGGTGTTAGGAAGATTGTGTTAAGATATATATAAAACATTAAGCCCAGCATCTGTTGCGTAGTGAGTGCTATGGAAGTATTAGCTATTATTATCTTTGAGGCCTCAATTGTGCTATCTCCTGTTTTAGGGAAGCCTTTCCTGTCTGCTCTGTTTAAGACAGGCAGTCCTTTCAGCTCCCCCTCGATCCTTCTTTGTCTCAGGGGCCTGTGTGTGTCCTTCATAGCATCTCACACTTGCCATTATTTCCTTATTTATCATTTGTCTGTCTCCCTCCCCAGTAAGCTCCATGAGAGCAACTTGGGCTGGTTTTGCTCACCCAGTACCCTCAGCACCGGGTCCGGTATACAGCAGGCCTCACTAGAGAGTTGTTGAATGAATGAATGAATGAATGAATGAATGAATGATTTTGAATTAAATAAAGGTATAATGAATTGTGTGGGCTACTTCTTAGAATATAAGCCCCACGAGTACAAGGACCACACTTCTTAGTCATTGCTCAATCCCAGTACCTAATCAACCCTGGTGCATAATAGGCACCCAATAAATGTTTGTTGAATCAAAAAAGCATGAATTCTAATTAATTAATTGTGGGGGCAATTGTTTATTTCAGTCTTTTGCCATCTCCCCAGCCCTAAGAATGTAAGTATGATGAGCCAAGGGTCCATGTCTGGAGCTTTTATCTCTGTATTCCTGTCATGTCAGCCCAGAGCCCGTCCCGGAGTAGCTGCTTGATAAGTAATAAAGTGAAAAAGCAAGCAGGAGTAGACATCGTGGGGGAGGAATCTGAGCCATTCCAAACTCTAGAATTAGAGCTCAATCCACATGGTGTCCCAACTTAGAAGGTCAGGGAAGCCCACGGGAATCTGGACTACAAAATGTGGGGAGGATTGTGTGGTCTGAGGCTACCTGAGGTGGGGGCAGCTGCCAGGGAAAAAGGGCCTGTACCACGAGGGCTGGGTGTGCCCAGGAGAGAGCAAGACCTCAAGACAATTTTCAAGCAAAGGACTTATGTCATGAGGGGGGCTTCTGTGCAGCAGATAATAGAATCTCTGGATTTCAGGGGACCTTAAAACTCCATCATCCCACCTGCACATTTGAAAATGGGGAAATAGGCTGTTGCAACAGAGTCAGCGGCAGACCTGGGTGGGCAGCCAGTGACATGAATCATGGCTGGTGTCCACTTCCTCATGTACCGCTACCGGGGAGATGCTGGAGGGTGGGTGAGGGAGTGGGGAGGAACCCAAGGGGCACACAAATCCATCCTGCCACCCTCCACACACCCACACACAGAATGCTGGCCTCCCAGCCTCTCAGGTCTTACTGCCTTCATGGAGGAGGGTAGATAGAATTTACCCTATTTCCATGTAACAACAAGTCTGAAAGTTTCATAATATCACCATCATCATCATCATCGTCATCAGTCGTCACCACCAGCAACAAGTACTTCCCTGACCTTATAGGTTGAATTAGTGGGGTGTCAGCAGGGCGCATGGAGGAGACGCTGCAACTCCAGCCAGCAGACTCAGGGTCATTCAGTCCAGCCCTCTCCAAGCACCTGTCCCCACTGGGCCTAGACCTGCCCCGGGCTTGCCAAAACAGCACTCTCATCTTGGTAAGCCCCGACAGGACATAGTAAGAGCCACAAACTGATGCAAAGCTCTAAGGATTTTTGACTCTCATTCACTGTTATGCTAGCGGAGGGATCAGAATAAATTTCCTAGTAGGATATTTTCATTAGAATTACATTTGGCTGCATGTGTGGGGTAGGGATGGGAGGAAAAGAAAGAGACTTCATCAACATGGAAGTTTAATTTTGTTTTACTTTAGAAGAGTTGCAGGCTAAGACATTCCAGGACTGGTAAGGCATCTCACATGATTTAGGAACCAAGAGATTTTCCAGTTTTTTATTCTGCCATCCCTGCAATATGTGCTTGTCTTCATGGTCCATCTAGCTGCTGTAGCTCCAGTCATCACATTTACATTCCAGCTAGTAAGATGAAGGGAGAGAAGAAGTCCAAGTCCCTCTTTGTAGTATCATAGAGTCACTGCCCTGACTGAAGTTACCATCTGCAGGGATATAATAAACTATAAATGTTAGTGTTTACTGATCGGTCATCTGAGTCATTGTATTAGTCATTTTCACAACAGTTGATTTCCTTTTTAGGCATCTTGTTTTCTTTGTATGTATTGTTCTTTTCCAGATCCACCTCCAGTGGGAGTAATGATACATTTTCCCCCAAATGTGTGTCCTACTTATATGGGTAAAGCTTTTTACTGTAAACAAGTTAAGCAACAAAGCAGAGTGATCCTTTCTGCTGAGAGATAAGCATTGATCCCCTATCAGTCCACATCCTTCTGGACATATTTGTGTACTTCCCATTCACTCCTCGCCTCTGTCTTTATAATGCTGGTCCCAGTCACCATCATCTCTTGCCTGGCCTATTACGGGAGCCTCCTAGCCATCTTCCGGCTTCTGTCCTCACCCTCTTTCTGGCTATTTTTCAATCAACAGCCAAAGTGGAGGAATGTTAATTGAGGTAAAATTCACATAATATAAAATTTACCCTATTAAAGTGAGCACAGCAGTAGCATTTAGTACATTCACATTGCTGTATAGCCACTACCTCTACATCCAAACCATTTTCATCACTGCAGAATAAAGTGCTGTACCCATAGTTATCCCCTTAGTACCAGCCCTCATCCTCTGGCAACCACTAGGCTAAACCTACAGATTTACTTATTTTGGATATTTCCTATGACTTAAATCACATGTGATTTGGTGTCTGGTTTCTTTTACCTAGCATGTCGTTTCTAAGACTATTCTTTCCCTTTTTCTGACTGAATAATATTCCACAATGTGTTTATTGACTCATCTACTGATGAACATTTTGGCTATTTCTGCCTTTTAGCTATTGTGACTAGTACTGCTATGAAGATTCCTTCACAAAAATTTTTTGTGCCCTTGTTTTTAATTATTTTGTATATTTACCTAGGAGTGAAATTCCTAGATCGTGTGGTAATTCTATTTTTAATTTTTTTGAAAAATTGCCAAACTATTTTCCACAGCAACTGTACATTCCCACAAGGGTTCCCTTTTCTCCATATCCTTATCAACACTTGTTATTTTCCATTTTAGTTTTTGGGTTTTGACTTACCTCTCCCTAATGACCAAGGATGTCAAGCATATTTTTACATGCTTCTTGGCCATTGATATACATCTTTAAAGAAATGTCTATTCAACTTCTTTGCCCACTTTTAAATAGAGTTGTCTGCTGTTTTTGTTGCTGAATTGTAAAAATTCTTTATATAGCCTGGATACTGGACTTTATCAGATTTGCTATTTGTGAGGATTTTCTCTCATTCATTATTTGTCTTTTCACTTTCTTTATATGCCCTTTGATGTGCAAAAGCTTTACATTTTGATGAAGTCCAGTTGATCTATTTTTCCCTTTGTTGCTTGTGCTTTTGTTGTCATATCTAAGAATAAATTGCCAATTCTAAAATACTGAAGATTTGTACCCATGTTGTCTTCTAATCATGTGTAACATAACTCATTGATCTATTTTCAGTTCTTTTTTGTATGGTGTGAAGCAGGGGTCCAAGTTCATTCTTTTGCATGTGGATATCCAGTTGTCCCAGCACCACTTTTTGAAGAAATTATTCTTTGTCCTATAGACTTAGCACCCTTGTAAAAACTCAGTTTGCCATCAATGTATGAATTGATTTTTGGACCCTCAATCCTACTGTATTATTTAAATATCTATCCTTATGCCAGTGCCACACTCTTTAACTTAACAGTAAGTTTGAAATCAAGATGTATAAATCCTCCAACTCTGTTCTTTACTAAGGATATTTTGGCTAGTTGAGGTCCCTTGCAATTCCACTTAAATTTGAGGATTGGCTTTTCCATTTCTGACAGAAGTATTTCCATCTAATCTTAAATTTCCCTACCATGAGGTTGGGATTTTTTTCCCCATTTGTTTTTGTGTCTTCTTTAATTTCTCTTAGCAGTGTTTTATAGTGTCAGAGCACAAGCATTGCACCTTCTTGGTTAAATTTATCCCTAAGTTTTTTATTCCTTTGGAATCTATGTAGATGAAATTATTTTCCTAATTTCCTCTTCAGATTATTCATTGTTGGCATACAGAAGCAACACTTTTTTTTATACATTGACCTTGTACCCTCTAATGTTGCCTAACTCATGAATTAGTTTTAAGAGCTTTTCTTGTGGAGTCTTTAGAGTTTGCTACATATAATATGTCAGCTGTGAGTAGAGGTGATTTTACTTCCTTTCTGGTCCCAGATGCCTGTTGTTTTTTATTTCTTGTCTATGAACTCTGCTTGGGACTTTCAGCGCAGTTTCGAGTGGCAGCAGTGAACTTGGCATCCTTGTCTTGTTGATCTTAGGGGCTCATTTCCTCACTTCAGTCAGATTCCAGCTCAGAGGCCATTATTCCAGTGAGACCTTCCAGATGCCCCTCCCCAAAATAGCAGTGCCCACTTCACCCACAGCCCAGCCTGAAATGTCCTAGTCTTTCGCTCCACTTTATTTTCCCTGTAATGTTTAACAACATCTGGTCTCTATATGTTTGTTTATTATCTGTTGCCTTTCACAAAATTGTAAATTGTTCACTGCTGTCCCTTAGCCCCCACAAAGGCGCCTGGCAGATAGGAGGCCCTCAAAAATATTTGTTGTTCTTCATCTATAGAATGCTATTGTTCATGCTATTTCACAAATTTGGTTTTTCATGCAACATTTCATCTTGGGCATTTCCTTCTTAGTAAATTGAGAGCGCCATCATCCTTTGTGATAAATGTGGGGACACCATTGTCTGGGCCCCCCATTTCTTCAGCAACCCCTACTGTGGAATCTGCAGTGGTCATCTTGCGCCTGCCTCTTTGCTCCCTCACTTAGTCATGAGTCTGACACTTCAAAAATATAATGTCCCATGAGGAGAGGATACATTTTTGTGCCCTGTTCCTCTTTTAATAATCTGAGTGCATTTTATTTGTTTTGTTTAGAAATGTTTCTGAATTTTTCTCTCATTTCAGAACCCTTGGTTCCCAGACCCTAGAGTCTACTGTATTTTTCTTTTTTGACTTGCAGGTTATTTAAATCAAGGATGGGTGTTTTCAACAGCAAGCAGTCTGCTTTTACCAAGTTATAAAGTTATTCTTTCCAAAGATTAAGGGAGCATTGTTGGAGATCTCTGATTCCTGTGTTTTGGGGACGTTTGGCACTTGGTGCCCAGTGAGGGGAACCTCAAGGCAGTCTCAGCACTGAGGGGCCGGTGGTGCCCCAGAACCAAGGATAGAGGCTGCCCCCATCACAGTGGCACACCTTGCAACAGACTATGTATTTGCAGGAAAGGTCTGGGTCCCCAAGCAAAAGCCAATGGATCCTGTGCTGGAAAGTGTGACGCTGGAGCCGGAGCTGGAGGAGGCCTTGGCAAACGCCTCGGATGCAGAACTCTGTGATATTGCAGGTAAGAGGCATTCTAGGGGCTTCTCAGCTCCTCCAGAGGGTTGGAGCCCCATCTGCAGGGAGCCTCAGGTGGTGTATTTCAACATGAGCACACACTATTTCCAACAAGAACTAAAGGAGACTAGGAGTGTTCAAAGAAAAAATCCATTATCAAAATCCAAAAGAAAGAAATAGAGATAAAACACCCAAACCCATCACACCATGGAGCCATCTGTTGATATGAAACCCCAAACCAGGGGGATGTGGAAGCTGCCCAGGGAGGGCTGGTGGGGACTCTTCAGCAGTCATTGCATCAAATCCTACCCAAGCCACCTGAAAAGAGAGAAAAGCAGGGGACAGACACAGGGCTGCGGGCACCTGGGTTTGGGAGGCCCACAAAGCGCTGGAGCAAAGCCATCGGATTTTACAACTTTGCACAATGCAGAGAGCTAAGTTTTTAGGTGATCCTCGATGCTCTTCTTTGTATAACATCCTCAACTTCACGTGTGTTCCTGTAAGATCTTCACAAACAACCCTAAAGCCCAGAAGGTGGCTTGAAACTCAGAGCCCTTGGCCACCTGCTGCCTGTCTCATTACGGGCTAGATCCTGTGTTCCATCCCCATGTAGGGTCAGGCCACAGCAGACATCCTGTGTACCCCTCTTTGTGCTGTGCTCCCTGGCCCAGTGGATGGGTGGTCTTTGTATTCAGCAGACTTGGGGGCTCTACCTGTTGTCTAGATGACAGGAAGTAGATGGGATGGAGAGAGACTGAGGACAATTGGGAAAGGCATGGGGGAGACAGAGACAGCCTGTGACTAGCTGTGAAAGTGAGGGGAGGAGTCCAGAAAGGTTCCAGATTCCCAGCCCCAGACACTACGTGGACATTGGCATTGCGCCCTTATGAAGGTGGGTCTGCTCTGACTGTTGTAACAAAGCCCCATCAACTGGGTGGCTCAAACAACAGCAATTTATTTTCTCACGGCCCTGGAGGCTGGAAGGCCAGGTGTCAGCAGGCTTGATGTCTTTTGAGTCCTCTCTCCTTGCCTTGCAGATGACAACATCTGGCTGTGTCGCTCTGTGCAGGTGCCTCTCCCCCTCATTCCCTTGTGTTTCTTTTTGTATCTTACTCTCCTATTTTTATTAAGACACCAGTCAGATTTGATCAGTGGCTATACTAACAAGTTATTGCAACTTGATCACCTCTTTAAAGACTTTATCTCCAAAAAAAGCTATAAAATCTAAGTTCTGGAGGTTAGGGCTGCAACAAAGAAATTTTGAAGGGACACAGTCAGTCTGTAACAATGGGAGAGGAACAGGTTTAAGGGAAACACCAAATTCGGTTTGGATGCCTGCCCAGGGCATCCAACTGGGCCACCCAGTTAGGGACAGTTGTGCACAGAAGTCTTGCACTTACAGGGGATCCTTGCTGGAGAGGGAGATGTGGCTGCATTTGCCCCAGGCAGAGGACACGGCAGGATTAGGGGCTTGTGGCTCTCGAAGGCAATGCCCTGTCCGGCATAGAAGTCTTTGGTTGATGAGAAGTGGAAGTGGGGTAATGCCCAGGGGACTAGCCGGTTACAAATGGGCTAGGAGCCAAAGGCCAAATCAAGATAGATAGATAGAACCTAATGCAAGAGCTGGGGGGATAGAATGAGGGCTCAGGGATGGCTGAGAGACTGAAGTTTGTGAGGCCAGAGGCCAGAAGAGGCCTCTAATGGCAGGGGCTGGGCCAGCTGCAGTTGTTTCCAGCCTCATTACATCACAGGCTCTTTCTGAATGTTGTGCATCGATCCTGATGGCATTTCAGGGGAGGGAAGGGTGGTTCTCATCTTTAATGCGTCTCTTGATGGAGTAAGAAGATCGCACTATGCACTACAGGTGACCCTGGGTGGTGGAGACCAAAGCCAGGTTCTGGGGACCTGAGGAGAAAATGGGAACAATCTATGCATAGATCCTGAAACCGGACAGCCCTTTCCTCAGGAGGCAGGAAATTTGGAAAGGACCAAGGACAGTACTTGAAGGATGTTAGGACTAAGAAAGGTTTTCAGTTTTGCTATGAAGTATAGCAGCAGTGAGTGCTTCACCCAGATGGAAACAGGACACGTAATGTAGGGGACTTAATTGGTTTGCTTGTGTGCTTTCAAAAGCCCACAAGTTATACGAGAGTCCACATTATGTTACTGTATTTCCACCAACCCATTTCCCGGATAGGAGGTCCCCGGCTAACCTGTGCAGCAGGGAGGGGGGAGGGCGCCCGTTGTCTGGTGCTTGTCCAGTGTCTCCACACTGACTCAGCCAGAGCTGTTTTTATCCTCTGATCACCCTCCACGACGTCACTCCCCTCATTAGGCTACTCGGAGAGATGATCAAATGACTCTGCTGTCAGAACCCCCAGTTCCTGCCAAAATAGAACTGCAATATTGTGCTGAGTTTCTGTGTTGATTTCTTGAAACTACTTCTCTTTATTTTTGTTGGCGAGGCTAATTGTTTGTATCTGTTCATGACACCATGCCCTCCCAATGTCCAGAAAGGAGACTAGAGCTGTAAGTCTACGCCATTGTTAGCTGGCTAGCTTTAGAGGCCGTCATTGTGGATCAGCCATTTCAAAGGCAGCAGTATTGCTGGGGAGGGAGAGAATGAACATTTGTTGACGATCAACTATGTCCCAAGTGCTGTGGGAGTTGCTTTCAACAGCTTGCTGCAAGTATTGACCACAGCTCTCCTATGAAGTAAGTTTCATTGGCCCCATTTTACAGGAGGAAAAAGTAGGCCTGATGAGGCTGAATGCCTTGCCCATGGGATTTGAACCCAGGAAGCTTTGTTCTAGGACCCACTTGCAGCATCACCATCCAGTGCAGCCTGGAGGAGGCCTTCAGTGAGCGGGAGGAGGACCACAGAGGGCCTGGTCTCCCTGAGTCTCCTGGGCCACAGTAGCAAAGACTCTGAGGGTGCACAAGGCATTGATACCTGGGTGGGCAGTGCTGGGAGAGGTGGATGAAAGCAGTGCATTGGGCAGAGAGCCAGTGGCATTTGGAGGAGGATGAGGGATTGGAAGGACCAGGTCCAAGGTGGGGTGGGCTCTGGATCTGAGACCCAGCTCCACCAAGAGACCAGCTGTTCCTAGTGCAAGATCAGGGAACGAGTGCCAAGATGCCAGGGTGACGCCACACTTTCTGGCCCGAGGCCCCAAGAGACGGTGCTGGTGCCTGCAGGAGAGCTGCTCTGCACAAGTGGGCTGCAGAGACACTGTGAGGAAGGGAGGCGGGTGTGCAAGCCCACCCAGGCGGAGTAGGGGTGGGGAAGTCTTGCAGCCCTTCTCCAGGATGACTGGGGTGATGAGTATGGATGACTCATCAGAGAAAGGAAGGAAGGAGAGGTGGGCTCAGAATGTGTGGTCTACTCCTGCAACTCGACTCCCAGGCAGAGCATTTCCACCACTCGGCCTTGGTTTATTCACATGTTCATCAGGCATTGCCCAGGGCCTCCGTACTGGGTGCCAGGCTCTGGATGAGGCTGGTGGAAGAATCCTGAGAACACAGCCTGGCTCCTGCCCTCACAAAGCCAATGCTAAACAAAGACATAGGCCAATGTGAAAGGGTTAAGGAGAGTGAGAGGCAAAGAAGAAAAAAGGACAGGGTGTGTGTGTGCAGGGACTTGGGTAGGTGGTGGGGCTGGGACTTGAGGGTAGGGATTGAAGCTGTGCCTAAGGGAACAAGGGTTGAACTGGGGGAGTGTGGGAGTCTTGCCCCAGGCAAGGACAAGCAGGAACAGGACTCTGAGCTGGGAAGAGGCAGGCCCCTCTAAGCTGCCTGCTACGCAGGTGCATGTGCCACAGGCTTGGTGCCTGGCCATGACAGGAACGTGCGGGAGGACACCCTGCATGGTACAGGTAAGGCGAGGCCTCGGATCTCCCACCTGTGCATTTGATTTCTTGTGTGTGCACATTCATGCACTCGTTCATGGAGTCCACGTGCATGATGGAACGCCTGCTGTATACTAAGAGGATGCAGATCTGGTCCCTGGCTTTGAGGGCCCAGCATGCAAAGCATGCAATGAGAGCGGCAGACCAGAAACATCAATCTCAACATAAAAAGTGTCCCCACAGGGTGATAAGCAAAACACGCAGACCCTGGTGGCGCTAACTTCTTGGCATGTGGCCTTGGTTGTAGCTAGGAAGTCACTGGGAGTAGTGGCAAGCCCTTGGATTTATAGTGCCTCCCTCCCTAGGCAGGATGGCAATCTGGGCTCACCTTTAGGGGCCCTTCACATGGGGCAGGGAACCAAGAAGGAATTGGAATTTGGGAGTCACCCTCAGAAGAGCTGACTCCCAGGGCACCCTAAGGGCAATTGGCACCCCCTAAATCTTGTGACTATCATTAACGCAGGCCCTCCCCCCCCAGATTCTGTTTACTTTCACAACCGTGCTCACCTGCTCTCCTGCCCTGTGACAGTCGGGGTGAGGCGCTGTTCAGCTGCCTCCTAGTCCTGGGCCGGAGCAGCATCTCGGCCTGTCCTCCGACCCAGGAAGCTGCCCCGCCCGCCCACAGCCAGCCCCAGGGAGGGCGCCGCTGTCTCTGCGTCCTAAGTGGGATTGTGAGCTGAGTGAACCCTGCCAAGGCAGAGAGGAAAGAGAACTCGATGTTCTTTTTCAGAGTTCAAAAATAGGACTTTTTTGAGTTTTGAGGAAGATACAGACTTTTTTTCTTAAAAAGAAAAAATCATGTTCCCCAGCACTAAATTCAGCCTTGCCAATATCTACAAAGAATGAAGCAGGAAATGTTGGTGTGTTTTCTTCCATCACTCACTCCTGCTAACATGGCATGTGTAAAACTAGGTGAGGGGAAAGTCAGGATTTGGTGCCTAGGGCGGGATGAACAGAATGGTGGCTCCAGAGCCGCCAGACTTTCTGCTACATCAGCGGACTTTTATTTTTTTATTATTATTATTTTTATTTTATATCTTTTTTACATCATTTTTCATTTTTGCACAATGTGTGCATTTTAATCTTGGCTATAATCCCCATACAATTCCCACCCCTCTTTGTTTTGACCCTAATCCCTCCTCCCCCCACCCCCGTAGTGTGTCTCTGGTTTATAGTTGCTTATTGATTTTGATTTTTACTTTATTATAATTAGTCTTTTTCCTGGTCCCTTATTTAGGTTTTCTAAATTCCTGCTATGAGTGAGACCATCCGGTATTTTTCTTTTTCTTTCTGGCTTATTTCACTGAGCATGATCCCTTCCAGCGCCATCCATGTTGCTGCAAATGGCATGAGCTTATCTTTTTTGATTACTGAGTAATATTCCATCGTGCATCAGCGAACTTTTAGCTTGGCCCCTCCCCCTTCCTTCCTCCCTTTCTGTTTTCCCAATTTCCCTCCTTCCTCTCCCCCCTTCCTCCCTCTCCTTTCCTCTCTCCTTCCTTCCTACTTAAAATCCTAATACCTTTGAACTAAAAAATGGTTTCATTTCTTATTACATCTACTATTGAAATATGTATATATCTCAGGTGGTATATATCCGTTATCTGTCCTTAAACTTCCAAAGTCAAGGGGAAGTTTAGGAACTTTAGAACTGCCATCTTTGGAGGAGTGGGTGGGAATACTAACTTAGAAGCCAGGAGAGTCTTCCCTGAGGGTCATTGACAAACCATTTCTCTTTTGAGTCTCCTGAAAAAGTGAGAGGTCGTCAGCACCTGCTCTTAGATACTTTTCGTAAAAACCAAGCAGGATGAAAAAATGAGAAATCGTTGTGTGACTGTGAAGTCCGATGTGAGGAAAAGAGATCCATGTTCAAACCTATTTCCCTTTACAGGTGAGAAAACTGAGACCCAAAAAGGGGAAGTGACCTAGAAAGAATAACTCAGAAATCTAGTGCCAAGGCCCAGACTGGGGTCCAGATCCCCTTCCTCTGTCCCCTGGCACCTACTTGTAGGCTTCCTACTTCTGGACCATCATGGGGAGCTGTCATCTGAGCATAAAATGCATTTTCCATTTTCTGTCTCTCTATGTGCTCTCATACCATGCAGCCATATGAGGTGACATCTTTCCTATGATTCTCGGCAACCTTTCTGAACTGTGTTTCCAAACCTGGGATCCCAACAGCAGCCCAGAACCACGGCTCCTCTGTGGGGGCTGGAAAAGCCAGCCCCGGAAGGTGACGTGGGGTGACCTGATGCGCCTGCTGCTGACTCAGGCCTTGGCTCCTGCTGCCCACATAGGCACAGCTGAAAGTAGAGCCCAGAGAGCTTGAAAAAAATGCAGTTGCCTCTCTCCTTATCAGTTCTCCTTAGTGATGAGCAAGCAAGTCTAAATTTAGCAGAGAAGACTCTCAGAATGTAAGAAACAGAAGGGCTTTGAGTTTGTCTCGTCCTGTGGTTCTCAGGTCCACTGAGCATCAAAATCCTCCAGGAGATTAAAAATATATCTCCAGAGATCCGGATCAGTTGGTCCAGCGTAGAGCCCTGATACTGCCGTAAAGCTCCTGGGTGCTTCATCTGTACAGCTATGATCAAGAACCACTGGTTTTATCGCTCCTCTTTTTGGACAAGAACTGAAGCCCTGGGCCTCCCCTGTGGCGCAGCGGTTGAGCACTGGGTTGCAAAGCTGCCCGCAGCCTCTGCAGTGCCGGTTCGATCCCCGGCCACTGGGTGAGGGTCCCACATGGTGCGCAGACCTCTCCTGCTGCCCGCTGCTCCCCTCAGCAGTGTACTTCGTCAGTCTGCCTGTTCTGTTCCCCGCTCTGGCTCTGGTGAATTCTCTCACCCTCCTGCACTTCTGACTGTACCCTGTGCTTGTATAAATAAATAAATAAATCTTAAAAAAAAAAAAAAGAAAAAAGAAAAAAAAGAACTGAAGCCCGGAGAGGGGAAAGGACTTGCCCAAGGTCACACAGCATCAAGGGCAGAGTCAGGACTAGAACTTGGGTCTCTGACTCTTCACTCAGGTTTCTCATGTGTCTCTAACTAGAACACATACTCAATGAAATGGCTGGGGGGTGGAAATCAGTAAATATCACCATATTCTGCAAGAGTTAGAAGAAAGAGAAATACGCAGCACTCCATCTGCCCACCTGTGCCTATGCAGGTGATTCTTTTCACCAACTCGCTCCCTCTGCAGGGCAGCAGCCTCCTGCCTGCCCATGACCTGTACATGCTGGGACTTCTCTTCACTGACCTCCCTCAGTGGAGGCCGCTCTCCTCAAGGCCGCCCGCCTGCAACCATGCAGGCTTCTCTCAGGAAACTTGTTCCTTCTGGGCAGTTCTTCCCGCCCACTTGTATCTATACAAGTGTCCTTTATTCTCCTGTCCTTTTCCCTAATAAACCTGTTCTTTAACTATATAAAAAAAAAAAAAGAAGAAAGAGAAACAATATTTTTCCCTGACCTCTGGAAGCCCACAGCCCAGTAGGGGAAGCATACATGTCACAGATATCTCTAACCTCCCTGTCCCCGCAGCTATCCTGGGCATGCACACGCTCATGAGCAACCAGCAGTACTACCAGGCGCTGGGCAGCAGCTCCATCGTGAACAAGGAGGGCCTCAACAGTGAGTACATGTCTGGACTTCCGGCTCCGCATGCCTCCCTGCCCCCAGCAGCACCCCTCCACATCAGGGCGTCCTCACACCTCTCCTTCCTCTGCCCACGGTGCTGCCTGGCTCAGTGCACAGGCCTTGCGTGGTCACGCAGCCAAATCCACCCACCTGCCCCTTTCACTCTCCCGAGGCTGGTGTCTTGTTTTCAAAGACCTTCTCTGTCACAGTAGTATCTAAATATCCTCTTCTATTGTCTTCTGGAAGTTTTTGAGGTCTACTTCTTATATTTAATTTCTTTATTTCTTTGGGAGAGGAACATCCAACATTTAGTCTCTACATCCAGCTAACACCAGCAGGTAAAACTCCAGGACCTTCGCCGTAGGTCATGCATTCACAAGGCGTTATTAGCTAACGGTGAGAAAGCGTCGGGTGTGTTCTCCATAACAGTATCCGCTTCACAGGGTGTTCGACTACTTAGTTCACCTGGAGTTTGTTTGTGTGCAGTGTGAGATGAGGTCAAGCTTTCATTTTTTAAAAGCTGTCTATCGTCTCAACACCATTCTCTGCACAGTTCCTCCTTCACTGCTGGAGTCATGAGTTTCCATGAATCCATACGGGTGTATTCCAGGTGCTTCTGTCCCCTGGGTCCCCATGTCTTCCATGTGCCATACTGCATTGTCTTCATTGCTTCACTGCACTGTTCCAAGCTGGTGGATCGGCCCCAAAGAGAAATGAGGGTGCCCAAAGAACAAATATCCCTCCTTCTGGAGAGCTCACACTTCTCTTTCCCATCCAGGCTTCATTTTATCCTCACAAAAACCCACTGAACACAGGTTAAATGACTGTTCACACTGCACAGATGTGGACACCAAAGTTCAGAGAATGTAGTCATTCTCCCAGCCCTTTCAGGATGGCCTCAAAGTCAGGTCCCCACTGGAGCCAAGCCCCTGCCCCCAGCCTTGCAGGGCTTCTCCCAATGCTTCGCCTCTCCTGTAGCGCCTGTTTGTGTAGGCTTCAGTGGCCAAACCCCAGCCCCCTCTTCCTCCCAGTGTCCTTGTATTCAGCAAAGTGTTTGCCCGCCACCTCACTTCTGTGAGCCACTCCCTCTTGTTGGTCACTCCAGGTGTCATCAAACCCACACAGTACAAGCCTGTGCCTGATGAAGAACCAAATTCAACAGACGTAGAGGAAACGCTGGAGCGGATAAAGAGCAACGACCCGAAACTTGAAGAGGTTAACCTCAACAACATCCGGGTAAAGTCCCTCTTATTTCAGGTTCCCCGTGAGGCACCTGAAAGCCATACCCGTGTCACCCAGAGGCAAACATCCCAGGCCTGGCTGTGCAAAGAGAACAAGGTCCTGTTTGGGCTCTTGATGCTTCTGGATCAGAAACAGGGACAAACCTTGGAGAGGGCTGGACAGTGTAAACGCACGCATCCCATGTCCTGTTCCTTGCAGAGAACTGACACCACTCCCAGATGCTCACGAGGGCCAGTCTGGGCTTCCAGGCTGGAAACCCAACATGTCATTCAAACCATGAGTGTTTCCCCAGAGAGAAACTCGTGAGATGAACACGCATGGCTGCATGGGACCCCAAAGCTGCAAAAGTCCAGTGTCCACAGGCTCATGGGGTCATCCAAGCCCCAGAGCGGCTTGTCCCTGCACACAGCTTCTGTGTCGTGCGCATGTTCAGCAGCATTCAGCAGTGGCCCTAACAACAGGCCCAATGTGCAAAGACGTATTGTAAGTCGTCCAGATCTTTCTGGACAGTTCCCTATGACCAAGGGCACAGGAGCCCTGGACAGGCAGCAGGAGGAATGCAGAAGTAGGCCCAGCTGCCTGTCCACCTGCTCAGCCCCGGAGGCCAGCAGATTAGTTCTGGGAGGGTGTGAGGGTAAGACAAGAAGCTGGGCCCTCACTCTCCAGCTCCTCTTTCCTTTCCTCTTATCTTTCTTTTCAGTGACTGCCAGCCCCAAAGCACAATCAGATTGGAAACCTGTGCCTACAGTGTTCTCCCCCACCTGCCCTCCCCATGCTCTGCTCCCATGGGGAGCTAACGTGACACTCTGAAATGAGAGAGCTGTAAAAACACAGCCAGGTTCTGTCTTGGGTGCCTCCAGTGTCTACCTTGTGCCCAGTGGGAAACACTGGCACAGTTCTGAGCTGTGTGCCTTGCGGAGCATGCTGGCTTGGGCAACGTAGTTGTGGGACCTGGCTGCTACTCTGGGCCTTCACCGTGGGGCCTCAGGCAAGGGCTGGGCCCTCTGCACATGAGGCAAGTAGACTAGGCCAGTGGTCTGTACCTGAGGAGATCGAAAAGTATATGCTGAGGCTCAGGCCCACCCCTAGCCCCCAGAGATTCTGATTTTATTGGTCTGGCACAGACCAAGCATGAGCATTTTGTAAAAGTTCCCAGGGCCTCCAATGTGCAGAGACCCTCTGTGACAGGAGTTTATTAGAGATCATCTAGTGCAACCTCCCCAACCTCAGTTTCCCAGAAACTGGTCCAGAGAGAGGGACACTTCCCAGCACCTCAGAGCAAGTCAGAACATTGCCAATATCCCAAGTGGAGGCCCAGACCCTGTCCTCTCCCACACCAAGCTCTAGGCACAAGTCTCTTCATCCTTGCCTTGGTTTTTTTCCTCCTCCTGTCTCACAAGCAGCTGTGGGTATTATGTGGTATTTTCTCAATTTGTTTACCAGAAAGATCTCCCCAAATCTCAGCCCCTTGGGGTAAATGAGGGAAATACTTTCCTCATTCAATTTTTTTTTTTTTTTTGTCAGAGGCTTGCCTGGAAACAGGATGCAAGCCCTAGAGGCATCTGTCTGCCCAGCCTGCACCTGGCAGGGGCTGCTGGTCACTGTCTGCCTTTTTCTCTGCAGAATATCCCCATTCCCACCCTCAAGGCATATGCAGAAGCCCTGAAAGACAACACACATGTTAAGAAGTTCAGCATCGTGGGGACACGGAGCAATGACCCCGTGGCATATGTATGTACCTTCCTGCTACATTGAGGGTATGGGTTCATGCTGTGGCCTTAGAACTGGCCACAGAACTGATGAAGAACCAATGTGATGTGGCGAAAGGTGCTGGGCTCGGAGCCAGGACAGGACATGGACAGCTCAGCTATTACCCAGCCTCATCTGTATCTTACCCTAGTTAACCTCCAAACCTGTGGTGCAGAGAGCATAGCAAGTGAGAGATATAGCTGACTTTAAATGCTAGCCTTTTCAGATGATCTGTTTCTTCTCATGTGAGCTTTAGCAAATTGCATCTTTCAAATAATTGGTCCATTTCATCTAGGTCATCAAATTTATGGGCACAAAGCTGTTCATATTGCTCTATTACCCTATTAACTTCCACGGGTTCTGTAGTAATGTCCCCTTTTTCATTTTCAATATTAACAATTTGTGGCCTAGCTTTTGTTGCTTTTAGAAAGGTTTATCAATTTTATTGATCTTTTCAAAAAACCAGCTTTTGACTCATGGAGTTTCTCTTGGTTTCCTGTTATCAGTGTACTTTTTTTTTTTAATGTCTACTCCACCTCTATTTCTTTTCTTCTGTTTGCTTTGGTTTAATTCAGTTGTGTTCTAGTTTCCTAAGATGGAAACTTAAGCTATTGATTTTTAGGTTTTTTGCTAATGTATGCATTCAGTATTATGAATTTACCCCTAACAACTCCTTTCACTGCATCACACACATTTTGAGAAGTTTTATTTTCATTTTCATTTAGTTTAAAATGCTTTTTAACTTCTCTCAAGATTTCTTCCTTGACTTATGTGTTATGTAGAACTATGCTGTTTAATCTCCGTGTACTGGGCTTTTCCAATTATTTTTCTGTTTGTGATTTCTAGTTTAATTCCATTGTGATCTAGGAGTAGACAGGGTATGATTTCCATCCTTTTAAATTTGTTAAAGTGTATTTATGGCCCAGAATATGGTCTCTTTTGGTGAATGTTCCATGTAAACTTGAGAAGAATGTATGCATATTTTGTGTTCTTGGGTGAACTCTATAGCTGTCAATATATCTAGTTGATTGATGGCATTGTTTAATTATGTTTTTAATGAATTTTGTCCTACTTGATCTGTCTGTTTCTGTTAGTGGATTCATCCATTTCTCCTTGAAGTTGTATTAGTTTTTACCTTACATAGTCTGACACTCTAGTGTTAGGCACATACACACTAAAGATATTTTCCAATTCTTGGGGAATTGACCCCTTTATCCTTACATAATTTTCTTCTTTATTCTTGATAACTTTCCTTGATCTAAGGTCTATTTAGCAGCAATTTATTTTTTCTGATTTTTAAAATAGAATAATTTTATTCAATGTTTTTTAAATGATAGAACTAGCTCCTAGTCTCTCATTGCTGCCAGTGGGAAACTTCTGGATAGGTGACCTCTGACCTTACAAGGTCTCCAGTTGATACTGAGTTTACCTATGGCGCCACAGCAGCAAAGCTGCTTGCCCTATCCACTACTATGTCTTGGGTCAGAAATAAACATATCCATGCTGGCATTCACCTCTGCCCCATGGACATTTATGGGGCACTGACTCTGTGCCAGGCCAAGCTGATCTCAGCCACTCACACCAGTGTAACCATTGTTGAATACTGCAGTGCTTCTGGATTGATTGGTAAATAAGGCTTCCCGAGTTCTGTGAGTGTCCCCATTGCCTGCCCCAGCTCTTCTCCTGGGCCTCTGCCACTCCTCCACTGTGATCCAGCAAACAAGGAGTTGACACCTGGCATGACAAGGCCTCCAGGACCTACTCAGCCACCCATTGTCCACTCAGATTGGCCAGTGCACTTTCCTACTGCCTGTTCAATATCTTGATTATCAAGCTCAGGCCAGACTTTCTTGAGGAAATATGTAGAGAACATAGGCTGAATAGACTGAATCCCTCTGCTTAGAAGGATCCCACCTACACAGGGTTACAGGGAATGCTGACATGCCGTCTGGGGAGTAGGGGGAGTACACTGAAGTGGAAGGAGCTGAAGAGGTCTTGGTGGTTTCAACAAGGAATGCTTCCCAGAGCTAGGCCTTGCATAGGGTTTCAGCATGCAGGGATGGTATGTAAGATATTCCTGGCTCAGTTGTCATTTCATACAACCAATGCCCAAAGATCATACAGCCTATCTGCTGCTGGTGTCTCCTTTTCTCCATGACACTTCATTTCCACCAACTGCTAATTACCTTATTTCTTTCAGAGACTCTGATTGTCATCTACACCCCCCTGGCTGAATTCCTCTGAAATGTGCAGGGGCACCTAGCTCCTCTCCTCTCATTTGCCCTGGTCACTTGCCCAGCGGGTGGCTTCCCACTTTCCCAGGCTTCCCTTTCTGCTCTCTGCTGCTCCAGAGAAGAGAATGACGATTCCCAGGAATTCCAATGGGGAAATAGACAAGTCACTCAGTGAACAGTGACTGAGCACCTACTAAGTACTGGATACCATGTAGACACTGTGGGCATCATAAGATGAATAAGGGCCTTTTCAGTGTACCGAGAGAATGTGGTCTGATGGCTGAGACAGCACCAGTATAAAAACAACCCCAACAGAGGAATGCAAATCCCATGAGGGAGGTTTTGGATGCATCCTGTGAGGCTCAAGAGGGCAGGGCACAGCTAGCTGGAGATGTCAGCAAAGGCCCTTAAAGAAAGGGACATTGAGAATGACTTTGAAGGACAGGCAGTGTTTGGATGTGTGAGGCAGAAAGGAAAAAGTATTTCAGGTGGCAGAGACAGTATGAGCAAAGACAGTTTGAGCAAAGGACACTGTGGGAAGGCTCTGGTGTGCACAGACAACTGAGAGTCACCCATTTACGGGAAACAGCAAGAATGAGGCCGACCACATCACAGAGGCTTTGGACCCAGGCTAGGGAGCTCAGAATTTTCCTGTCATGGAGTCATGGTAGGTTATGGGGTTGGAGAAATGAGAGTTTTTCTCAGTGAAGGAAGCTGCAGAGATGGTCTTGTCGGGTCCAGATGGTCTTGTCGAGTCCAGATCGAGCAGCACAAGTGTACAAGGGGCTCTCGCCATGGCTCCCTCGGTATTTGAGGTTCTACCCAAGAGTGCTCCAGCCTTGCTCAGGTGACTCATGGTACCCTCACTCTCACTTACCTCCTGTTCCAAGGCCCTTGCCGAGATGCTCAAGGTAAACAAGGCGTTGAAGACGTTGAATGTGGAATCCAATTTCATTTCTGGAGCAGGGATCCTGCGCCTGGTAGAGGCCCTTCCACACAACACTTCTCTAGTGGAACTGAAAATTGATAACCAGGTAAGGTGGGCAGGGTGCCTCTTCATGAAAGGACATACCGTTCTGCTCTTTCCTGCATGCCACTTTGAGCAGAAGATGCTGGTTATAAAATCTATGGAGCCCAACTTTAAGGAAACCCAATTGTCCAGTCAACATCTGTTTCCTCATCATTCCCACTGAATGTTCTTCCAGTGTCTTCCTGTGTCTCCCTAATGACAGGAATCTTACTCCTTAACAAGATTACCCCTCCTGTTCTTAGTGAGAACATCCTTCCTTATATCCTGTAGAAATCAGCTACTTACAGGTATAAGCTCTGTTTCTTGGGCTTCATTCTGTTTTTTGCTGCATGTTAAAACATGTTAAGTCCACAAAACTTATAAATCATAAGCTAAATAACCCCCATTTTCTTTAATCACCCCCCAACCCACTCCCCACTTAACATTGAGATTATTCTCTGGGTAAATTCTAGTTTTTCTTTATCCTTATGGGATTATCATTTCTCTATAAATTCAATGGTTCAGTCATTTATCTTCAGAGCAACTCTTCCCACTCTGACCTTCTATGATGATGCTAATAGCAGTATCCTGTTTGGAAAATAACATATGTCACATGTGTTGAGAGTCTACCATGGGCAGACTCTGTGCTGTGCATCTTTTACATATCATTTCTGATCTTCTCAATAGTCCTTCAGAATGTAGGAATTATCAGTTTGCAGAAGAGAAGCAACTCAGAGAGGCTAAAGACAAGTAACTTTTTCAAGGCTACCAAGTTCACACTTAAGGAAACAAGATTTGAACCCAAGTCTTTCTGGCTCCCTAATTACATCATGTTGTTTCCACTGTTAACATGCTTGCTTCATTAAATACAGAGAATCTAGGTTGTAAAATTCATGTTACATGATTTCTTTTTTTTTTTGCTGAATGGTTGTATAAATATATGCATAGACAGAAGATTGGAAGGAAATATAACAAAACTGTAAATAGCTGTTATCCCCAAATGATATTATCTGTAGTTTATATATTTTTTATTATAAAATATGATAAACATACAGAAAAGTGCATAGCTTAATGAATCATAACAGTTATGTAATTCCTGAAGCCTTTCCTAGTATTCCAGAGCCAGCTTGAACCTGCATGCCAGAGCTGATGGTACACATCAGCACAGCACAGTGATGGCATATTGGTGCCTTGAAGTCACCCCTAGTGAAAGTATTTACACTATGGAAATTGGCAAACACTACAAATTCAACTGTTTTTTTTTTTTTTTAAGTGCCAGCATGCCACTGCCTTCTCCCATCAACCTGCCATAGCACCTCTTAGCTTCCTTCAAGAGAATCATGTGTACCCTCCCTGCATTCTCTCAGCACCTCAGCCTCCCTAGGAACTTCTGAGAGGCTGGTGCTGTATCTGAATCATCTCTATACTCCAGTTTCTGGCTTAGGACTTAGTCCTGCAGTGGTGCTTGGTAAGCAGAGCTCCTCTGGATGGTTGTACATGTTGTTCACGGCACAATGAGGTAGCAGGGGGCAATCTCCAACCCACATTCTACTCTCCATCTCTTGATATGGGCCTTTGTTCACCCCCAAAGGGCCCTTTTTTCTAATATGTGTAAAGAGGCCACATAATCCAGCAGTGGCTCTGTTAGTGAATTTGCTGCTCCGGACTCTTTGCACCTCTTCCATGAGATGTGCTGCTGGATCACCCGTCCCAGTCCCACACTCCGGCCCTTTTTGTCACTGCTGACCCTGCTTTATTGGAGCCAGGAGGGGCAGAGCAGGTGGAGCAAAGGCATGCAGTGGCAGAACAGCAGCCCTGGGCCAATGCCCGGGAATGGCTACTCATGTGACTTTAAGTTCTGCGTGGAGGGAGTAGTGGCCTACCTAACTTCAGCTGAAACCTGACTCCGAGGGCAGAGTGTTGGCCAAATATGATCTAGAATACTGGCTTCGGGTCTTTGTGGTGGCAGCTGGTAACAGGCTGCCCACCTCCCTCCTCAGTGCTGTGCCAACCAGCACCCTCATTGAACACCTGCTGTGAGAATGCTCATTTTCCTGAGCCTCAGGTTCCTCACTTGTAAAATGGGGCTGGTAAGACTCTCTACTTCTAACTTGATGACAGATGTAAACTACAAAGTTGCTACCTTTTGTATTTACTGCTACAATGGTGGTCTAGTTATTCACACATTATTCTAATAGTTAATTTACTGGACAGATACCATATGTCTATTATCTCATTTAATGCTCGCAAAGATTCTGTAAGAGGGTATCACAACCAACCCCCACATTGTAGATGAGAAAACGGAGGCCCAGACAGGCTGTGTAGTCTACCCAAGGTCACACAGAAAGTAACAGAGACAAGGTTTAGACTAGGGCTGTGTGACTGCAGAGTCCATGAACTGTGTGTGAACGGGCTTTTGAACCCTGCCCTAGTTTTGTGTGGACCTCGCTTGGCTTTTCTCATCTGTCCCTTTCCCTTGGTACAAGACTAGAGGACTAGTTACCACCTGCCCCCCCCACCCCATCCTGGAAACCTCTTTTTTGGTTCATCCCAATGTTTGGTGAGTGTAGGTTGCACCACAGGGCTGGACCAGGCTCTGCATGTGAAGGAGACCCCAGCTCTGCCCCTCAAGAATTCCACATCGGATGGGAATTCAGACAAGTAAAATGACTATGGAACCAGCTGCTCCAGCAAGCCATAGACAGTGGGCCTTGCCATTGGAAGGAGTAATCTCAGTCAGGAGCATGCATCTGGGAGGGCTTTTTGGAAGATGTGAAGTTTGAGATAAACCTTTAGGGTAGACTCTTTCTCAGGGGTTGATGTGAGGCCATGGCATCTCAGGTGCTGAGAAAGAAAAGGGAAAGCTGTGGAATTATACTGAACTTGGAGGCAAACCAGAAAGGGAGTTGGGGTTCCAGAGGGTTCTGAATGGGTAGGCTGAGGGGAAGTAGGCTCTGGGCTGTCATTGACACCAGAGTTGTGCTCTGAGAAGATGCTTCCCAGCTGGAGGGGAGAGGACTGAGGGTGGGAGCAGGCCTCAGGGCCCAGAACCAGCATGGGGCTGTGATAGCTCAGATGAGGTGGACCTGTGGAAAGTTCCCTTATATGCCTGGAGTCAGGAGATTGGATTGGGGCCTGCTGGAGAAGGGGAGGAGAGGCTGAGACTGGCCTCAGAGAGGGGACTCTGCCTGCCAGGCCTGGGACAAAGCTCTATGAGCCTCCCACTATGTGTTCCAAGAGGGCTGGGCACAGTCTGCCGCCTTTCCTCGGGTGTCCCCAGCCCTGGGCTCTGGAGGGTCTGACTGCGAGGAGGTGGTGAATGGCATTTGATTTATTCCTCATTTTTGGTTAGTCACTGACGTCATCAGAGGTCGAGGCCGGTGCTTTCTCTTCAGCCCTTGTGCCTGTAACCTGTGTCAGTGAGTCTCTGTCTTCCTTTCTCCTTATATGGCCAAAAAACAAGACTTGAGGAGTTCTAATTAGATGACACAGAGTCTCACAGGCTGGTTCGGGGCACAAATTCAGGAACCAGGCCACTGAAGCTGCATGGTTACTCAGCCAGCCTCTCATTATCTCCAAGTAATGTTCTAAAGTTTCCCTGAGATGGAAGAGAGGGTGGGAAGGGTCCCTGACCTAGGGTTAGGAGCACTGAGAAAATGTCCAGGCTTGTCCACCCTCTACAGGTGAGAAGCTGAAGTTCTGCGAAGGGATAGACCATGCCTGAGGTCCTGGACCAAGTTAGTGTCAGAGCAGTGTTAGAACTGAGGTGTCCAGACAGGCTGCATTTATGGATGGACCCAAGAGACCCTCTCAGACCCCAGGGAACAGGCACTGGAGTATTTGTAGGCCTCAACCCTATAAGGTGATCCTATTTAGGTGATCATCCTATTAGGTGATCCTGTGCCCTTCATGGTTCCATCCCATGCAGTGATTCTCTGCCCTCCCCTCATTCCCAGCAGAGCTGCCTCCAGAGGGCCCTCCCCAAGATGCTGATTGCTCAGAGTAGTCTCCCTGCCCCTCAGAACAAAGTCTGAAAACATGTCCCCTCTCTCCAAATAAGGATATGTGTAAGGTGTAGAGGCTATTGGCCAGATTTCCCACTTTTCATTCCAATATTTGATGGTGAGGATGTAATTTATATTTTAAGAGAAGCTAAATGAGGTAGATATGCATTCTTATCTTTCCAGATCAGATTATATTCCTAGTGGAATTAGTTTAACAATAAAACAAAAGCTATGCCAGAATAGGAAGGCTGGTGTGAAGGTTGTCACACATGGCAACTGTCCCTTAATTTTAGATTACACATCATGGCAGCTGGCTAACTTTATTTTTTTTAAGAGTTTATTAGATTATCACAGTGAAGATTGGAACCCAGAAGGCAGTTTTTTTTTTTTTTAATTTATTATTTATTTATACAAGCACTGCGTACAGTCAGAAGCGCGGGAGGGTGAGAGAATTCACCGGAGCCGGAGAGGAGAGCAGAACAGGCAGACCAATGAAATACACTGCTGAGGGGAGCAGCGGGCAGCAGGAGAGGTCTGCGCGCCATGTGGGACTCTTACCCAGTGGCCAGGGATCCAACCGGTACTGCAGAGGCTGCGGGCAGCTTCGCAGCCCAGAGCTCAACTGCTGCGCCACCAGGGAGACCCTGGCTAACTTTATTTTAAGTGAGACTGAGTATGACTTTGGGGTTTTGGATCTAAAGAGAACAGACTCTTGAAAACCAAGAGAAGACTTTCTAACCAGTCTGTTGCATTCCTACACATTTAGCTTCTTAGCAGCAGTTCTTATCCTACACATACTTTTTGTGTCTGTAGTCTTATTGAGTGTGGAACTAATTTGGCCTGGAGATATTCAGCCCCCATAAGAGGACAGGCATGTGTCACTGTCTTTCTCAAAATGCCCATTAATTTCTTTTACTGGCTTCACTTCTCAGGGGAAAATGAGATAAAGTCAATAGAAATGAGAGAACAGAAAGTGACATAGAGAAACTCCCTCTCCTACACCGATCAAAATGACCCAGAATAAGGATTTGTAACAAAAGCCATGTCATATCATGAGTCCAGTTCCCACTGGAGGCTGCACTCTGTTCTGAAAAGCCAGGAACTTTCTAGACATGTCACAGACTGTCTTTAAATCTCTTACTCTTGAAGTCAACAAGGGATGAATTTCCAGCAAAGCCCCAGCTCTAACATGTTCTTTCCAGCTAACTGGGAGGGTGGGGTCACTGAGTGTACCTTAGTCTGAGTTTTCCCATCTGTGAAATGGGAAGGTACTCATGCTCTCCTGAAGGGGTTGTGCGGGAATTCATTGTGTTGGTTCCCTAATCAGTACCTGGGTTAATTCTCTGGGATGAATGGTGTAAAGTGAGACTCATTTTACTCAATATGCTTTAGTATTTCAATTTTTAATGATGAGATTACATTTTCACAAATAATTTATTTGATTTCTAAGCAAATCTGAAAGGGGGCTAGAGTTCTTTCCCTACCTCCCTCCACTGGCTCTGCAGCTGCCAGTCCTGGCATGACCGGCTCTTTGCTCTCTCTCCAGAGGGATCCTAATGGCCTTCACCCACTGTCCAGGTCACCCCCCCGACCTTTTTAATGCCATCCAAGCAAGTTATTCTTAGGTGCATAGGGTGCCACCCCTAGAAGCCTTAAAGGTCATAGCGCCTGAGATTTCCCCATTGGTGATGACATCTAGGAGACCCAGTGGAGACGTGACCTCCTCACTCACCTGCGGGGACAGCCCAACACCTTACCAGAGAGTTCCTTCTGTGCACAGACACTGCTGCTGGCAAGCGCTCACTCCTGCCTTGCTCAGCCCTGCCCCTCTGCCCATAGCTCCTCTCTCTGGCTCTGCTTCTGTCTTCTGAGCTCTCCCAGAGGAGTCAGATGCAAACCTGGTTCTTCAGACTGTGACTTGGGGGAAATTTTATAATACCTCTGCTCTTCAAGATGAAAGGTATAATAATAGTACATATTCCATAGGTTTGTAGTGAGAAAACGAGTCAGGATATGAAACATGTTATGACACTGCCTGCTGCACAGTCATCATTAAGTAGAAAGTATTTGAAAAATAATTCAGTGACCAGAGTTTTAGTCCTAATGCTATCTCCATAGTCTCTTCTCATCCAAGAAATGATAGATGCCTTCAACACTCAGAGTCCCTGGAAGAAGCAAATCTAAAGCTGCTTTCAAGTCTTGAGGTTCATTTTAAGATGTATGTGCACTTTCTGTTTTACTCCTTAAAGTAAAAAGTCATGGTTTTAGTCCAGGAAGATTTGGCTGTGATTTTCTTATGGAATCCTGTACCTTCTGGCAAACATCCAGACACATCTGCATGTATCCCAGGGATTTGGGAAACTCATTTGAGAATACGATACTCTAAAGTCCTTCCACTCCCAGGTCAAGGTCAGGCTTTGGTCGTGTCATTAATTAAGTGCAGGGAGCATGGTCCAGTTCCCATTCATTTATTCACCTCTAAGACGAGACAGTTCCTGTCTGTCCTGCACATCCCAGGGAGATAGGGAGGTTGCATGGGGGCTATTTGCATCAGGACACCTGAGGCTGGACTGAGTGGCATGAAGTGGCATGAAGTGCTGCATTGCAAAGCAGCACCCACAGCCCCTGCACTCAGGTGAGCCCAGTGTTTTCTGAGACTGGCCCATCCTGAGCACTAGCTGAGAGTTCCCACAGGTGACCTCTAGCAGAGGCCAGACTTCTTGATAAATGGGGTGGGTAAAGGAGCTGCTAGTTCCTTCCTGGGCCTCAGATGGTCTCTGTATTGTTGCTGGGCCAAGCTGGCCAGGCCCAGGGCTGAGCTGAGTCCTCTGAGGACAGGCCTGAGTTCTTCCCAGCACTTTCAGGAGCCTTGCCAGATGCACTAGTGGAATTTCACAAATGTCCTGGTGCCTGCCCTAGTCGGCTTCCCCAGCCTTGTCTGAACCCAGATGAGTCCTAGTGAACTCAGAATACCTGAGAGAAGTTCTCCATTAAGAGATTCAAATGTGGCTCCATGCTTGCCCATTTGGATGCTTGGCTGATGTGTCTTTTCAACCACGACATGTTGGTGTATATCGGGCATGTTCTTATTCTCTCCCCCCACCCACACAATTCAATTTACCTTGACCTAGTGATCCAGAGTACCATCCAAGGGCTCACAGCCTGGAGTAGCACCATCCAGCAGGACTTTCTGTTATAAAAATGTTCTATGTCTGCCCTGATCAGTATGGTAGCCACTGGCTGATGGTTAGTGTACAATTGAAATGCAGTTAGTACAACTGAGGAACTGGAGTTTTTATTTTATTTATTAATAATTGTTTAAAGTTAAAGACAGGGCCTACCTGGTGGTGCAAGGGGTTAAGCACCGCACTGTGAAGCAATCCGAAGCCTCTGCAGCACAAGTTCGATTTCCAACCGGCCAGGGAGCAACCCACATGGCGCAGCAGACCTCTCCTGTCTCGCCCGCTGCTCCCCTCAGCAGTGTATTTCAGTCAATCTGCCTGTTCTGTTCCCCACTCTGTCTCTTGTGAATCCTCTCACCTCCCCCTCTCTGCATCTCTGGCCTGTACCCCAGCTCTTGTATGCATAAATAAATATTTAAAAATAAATAAAGTTAAAGACATACATGCAGCACAAATGCTGACAGCACAGGTTCAGTTGTAGACACAGATGTGAAGGAAGGTGACCTAAATGAGGCAGGCAGACCTGGCTAGGAGCAGAGGGGGAGTTACAATGTAACTTGAAGATCATTTACAGAAGTAGGGATCAGGGGTGTCTTGATGGAAGAGGTGTAAATTAAATTGTGATGGGTATTATAGTACTAGGGATACATCAACAGGTGGATACGGGAGGGTCAGGGCCTGATGACCAGAGAGCGCATGGGCTTTTGGAGGAAACCTCTGCGCGCACCAGGCACTGTGAGCCAGATGCCTCTAGGTAAACAGGCTGAGTGAGGACTGAGAGAAGAAAGGAAGATAAGGACAAATTCATGTAGGACTTTGAGTGTCAGGCTGAGTAGGAGTTGGGGTTTTATACTGTTGGGTTGTTAAGGAAATGAACTAAGATACTACAAGTTGGGCTCAAGGCATCAGGAACGTAATATGCTCTCAATAAAGCACATTATTGGCAGTGGAAGTGGGTAGCTGTGTGTGTGTGTGGGGGTTGTTTTGTTTTGTTTTGCTTTTTATGTCTTGTTTATTTCATTGGATTTTTTATTTTGAGGAAATGTAGATTCCTATACAGTTGTAAGACACAATGCAGAGATCCCTGTGCTCTTTACAAAGTTTCCCTCAATGGGAATATCTTGCAAGATGATAGACAATGTCACAACCAGGATAGTGATAGGGATGCAGTCCAGATAAAGATGGTTTCCATCACAAGGATACCTCCTATCCCCTTGTTATAGCTAAACTCACTCCCCTTATGGCCTTGCTCCCTCCTTAAACCCTGGCAACCACTCATGTATTCTGCATTTTAATATTTTTTTCAAGAATCTGAAATAAAATCATATGATAATGTAACTTTTGGGACTGGTTTTTATCACCCAGTATAATTCTCTGGAGAGTCACCTAGGCGGTTATATCACTAGTTTGTTCTTTTTCATTGCTGGGTAGTATTCCATGGTCCTACTCACCTGTTGAAGGACATCGGGTTGATCTACTACAGAGAGTTGCTATAAACATTCATGTGCAAATTTTTGTTTTTGTTTGTCTGGGATAATGCAGGTCCCGTGGGGGGCTACTTTTTTAAACAAACCTAGGTTTTGTGCCATTCTACATACTCACCAGTAATATAGGAGCTTCTCTGCATCCTCCCCAACATGATATTGTCACTACTTTTTATTTAGCAGTTCTGATAAGTATACAGCAAGATCTCATTGTTGTGACTTGTATTTTCTTAATAACTAATGATGTTGAACATCTTGTTCTATATTTGCATTTGACATTTGACATTTTATATCCTTTTCAGTGAATTGTCTCTTTTCCCTCTCTAACCCTTAATGATTTCTCCATTTGTAAATTGAAGAGATTGGTCTAAACTACTATTAATCAAACCTGGCTGCATATTAGAATTACCTGGGGGATTTAAAAACACAGGCACCTGAGTCTCATTCTGATTCTGATTTAATTAGCACAGGGTATAGACTGGGCAGCAGCACTTTACAATCTCCTTGGGACAAGATGGTTTGAAAGCCCTCCCTGCTCAGATATTCTAGGAAGGCTGTCCTGGAGCAGTGGAATGAATTGTCTTGGTGTCCAGCAGAACAAAGTTTGAATCCAGGCTGATTGTCTCCTGGCTGTGTGACCCTTTACCTTCTCCAGACTTCCATTCTCTACCCTTGAAGGGGCGTGTTAAAACCCACACCCACCTCTCAGGTCTTTTGAGTGAGATGGTTTGGGTCCTGCTCAAATGGAACCATCACTGATTATTGTTCTTTTCTTGACCAAAGAGCCAGCCCCTGGGCAACAAAGTGGAAATGGAGATCGTGAACATGTTGGAAAAAAATACAACACTTCTCAAGTTCGGCTACCACTTTACCCAGCAGGGGCCCAGGATGCGGGCCTCCAATGCCATGATGAACAACAACGACCTTGGTGAGTAGAAGTAGGCACTCTGCTCTCTTGTCTGCACTTCTTTCCGCCTGCCCCAGCTGTGATAGGGGAAATCCTAAGCTGCCTTCACAGAAGCCCTCTGTGTTGAGCCCTCCTCCCTTTGTCACTGATGGAATTTTCCTGCATTCTGTGTTTGTGCCTGCCCTCCTCCCCTCAACTGTGAGGCCCTGTGCCCTGCAGGAGCTGAGCCTGAGCCCTCTGGCGGCGCTAGCCTGCTCAGCACCAGGCACAGCCTCTGCCTGTCTAGCTGAATGAAGGCAGTGTGGGCAACAGCACGAAGCCCACCTGAGCTGTTTCCTCTGCAGAATACCCTTCTCTGAACACAGAGTCTTCTCTCCATCCCATAGTCTGGCTGTTGTCCCAGATCCCAAAGCCACCAACCAGTGTTTCTACTAAAATCCCAGGCCTCAGAGGCTGCCCTTTGCATTTAAGTGAAGTTGAAAATGTCAGGTTGCATTAATTTGATCTCAGCTAAAGGCCTTGTTTTATTTTTCTTTAAAAAGAGAAAGAAAATGTCCCATTCTCACTGGCTTATGTCAAGTCAATTGAATGAAAAGTGAGATGAATCATGAATTTACTTCCAGGTGCCAGTTGTTCTCAAGCTCTGTGTGTGGTTATTTATTATGTGTAGTTCTGCTGGCAGCTAAAAGAACTTGAAGAGTCTTCAAAAACTGGAGTGTGGCTGAGAAGGCTATAGGAAAATAAGTGGGGGAGAAAAGGAGTAGGTCTGATATTGTTGATGAAATTGGTCATTGTGTTTAGCTGTGAGTGTCCTAGAAACAGGAAGGTGGAGGACAAGCCAAGTATTACAGAAGAGAGGGAAGTGTGATGAGTTAAGAAAAAAAAAAGAAATATGTTTTCTAAAGGACAGAGTCTTCAGTGAAATTTTCATCAAATTCAAACCTGCTCTGCACAGCACTTTTGTTTGTTTCTAACACTCAATAAAATGCAAACAGTTTAATATTCAAGCACATCTCAGAGTTTAGGTATGTCACGTCCTGGTGGCAAATCTAAGGCTAGGTAATACTTGGAAGATTGGAGAGGAGTGTGTAGTGGTGACAAGGCAGGTCCCACAAGGACTTACATGCCTAGATAATCACAGCGCTACACACACACACACACACACACACACACACACACACACACACATGCATACACGCACACCCCACCCCCAGACTGAGTTATTCATTTCAACAAACACTTGTTAAGGATGTCACAGCCCAAGAGACTATTTACCACGGACCAGCACAGCAGTAGACGATGAGGCCACCTCAGGGTTGAGAGAAGCGTGCAGGGTGGTCAGGGCATCGGTGAAAGAAATGACAAACAGACACACTTCAAGAGTGAAAATCTGAGTGTAATTTTCTTTGAGTTTGTGACCAGTATATCACAGGAACAATGAATATCAATGAAATCAGCTTGCTCATGGGCTCAGTCTATCACCATCAGGGAGGTGATCTACATAACAAGCAATAACTTTTATAGAAGAAAGAAGGAAGTTTAGAAAGACAAATAAGGGATTAAAGTTTGTAGTTCTAGAAAGAACGGATAAGATTTTTTGCATTCTTGTAGTGGTTCCTGGTGGTCGTTATCTTTTGATAAGCTTCTGTCTTTTCAGGGAACTTCCCTGTGCTTCCTCTGCTTCAGGGTGTTATGCTGTTCTCCCCCTGCGCCTAGTTGCCCAGCCGGACCTAGGGACCGTGGCGAAAGCCATTCCTAAAGGTCACTGCGGGGGGGGGGGGGGGGGGGGGGTGTGTGCAGCAGGTATGTAGGGTTTTGCTGTTCTCCCCCTGCGCGCTGGTTGCCCAGCTGGACCTAGGGACGGTTAACCCTAAAGGTCACTGCAGGGGGAGGTGCAGCAACTATTCACTGCTCACTCCAGATGCCACTTTTTTCTAGAGTTGCAGTTCTCGAAAAGTCCATAATACAAACAAACAAAATGTACCCAGTGCCTTGGTTTATCTGAAGTGCTCTTATTTTAAATAAAAGAACAAACACAAATAACTAAGAATCATAATTAGTATGGTGTGACAGAGGTGAGAGCTGTACTGTCTTGCTGAAGGGCAGCAATCTGAGCTCTGTTGGCCCAGCTGTGATATGGCTTCAGAACCAGTACTTAAAAGTCTTTCTGATATGCCAAAGCCTCACATCTTTTTCTCCCATTTGACATCATCCTTCATATGTGCCCTTCGTTACCTGTCTCAAGTCTAGTGCACTTTTGGTTCTTCAGTGGGCTTTGGGGGGGTCTCCATTTTTGGGCTCTTGGACAGCAGCAGCGTCCGGTCAGCTCTGAGAGTGACTTTGGGGTTTCCAGGTCGTCGGATCGGGTAGGACGCATTAAAGACTTTATTTCCTATTTTCTCCCTGAGTTGTACATTTTCCTTATTTCCTTTTCTCTTGTAAATAAACCTTTTATTAACCCTTTTGCATGTGTCTGTAGTAGAGTATTCACAAGTCCCTTTAAAGCGCGCGGGTGAGGACCCACAGCCAGGAACCCGTTTAATATCGGGGTTGCTCTATAACAGCAAGAGGATCTTCAGGTCTTTTTTCTGGGGACAGAGGTTCCAGATAGCTGAGGGCCAGGGTTACTTCAGGGAGGACACCAGAGTCAGCTGGAAACTGGATGAAATGGCCCTTGAGAACTCACCCAGTCCTGAGAATCTATGATTCCAAATCCAGGTCCAACTCCTGTCCCCAGTGACTTCCTGCTTTGCAGCGGGACCTCGAAGTGCCAGAATTGATAGGGATTTCCAGCTCAGCCCACCAGTTCCCTTTGGAGGAAACTGAAGCTATTTCAGGGAGGGGCTGCCCTTGCAGGTAGTGGCTCAGTCAAGTCCCACCACTTCTTAGTTGCGGCAAGCACTTTGTAGCATCGTGTTCGTGTGCCCAGGACTGCTCAGTGACATCCAGAGTGGCAGAAAGGTTACTTTCTTGCCTCAAGGACCTTTACAACCTTTTAGGGGAGAAAAGATTCAAAAACATGCCTGAAAATTCAAGAATGCCTACATGACTGTAACTAAGCAAAGCGAGCATATGATTAATGAGGACAGAGGCCAGTAAGCAAAGCATCCTGATTGGGAGTAGCCTTGAAGTGAAGAGCTGGGTTGATGGGGGAGGTCAAGAGGCATTCCTGGCAGGGAAACTAGTACAGGCAAAGGTAGTGGGATCCTGTCTGCAGGACAGGAGAGACAGAAATATCTGAAAAGGTTGGAGGAACTGTTATAGAGAGATCGACCTAAAAGGAAAAATAGGTGTTTGCAGAGAAGGAAGGCATTTCAAGTAGAGGGAGCAGCATGAGCAAAGGCAGGATGGTCAGCACGCATATGTGGTGGTCACAAGAAATAGGGCTGGGTAGATGCTGGGAAGGCTGGGAACCAAAGGCCTTCAATGTCAAGCTCAAAAGTTCGGTGAAGAAGGCAGGTGGAAAACTGGGCTACCCAAGAGAACCGTGCACAGCTGCACCCTTGGGCTTTCCCACAGGAGGGATTAGAGCACAACTGTCCCAGTGATCCATGCAGCATTCAGAGAGTACTGGGTGTAAGATTTCTAGCTCTAAAAGTAAATTTGTGCCCATCTGCTAATTTTGTAAAAGAAATACTCTAATAGTGTATCAGCTTTCTCTTGCAAAAGAGAAACTGTGATTTTCCCTAGAGTGCAGTATTTTCCCCCTGCCCTCAGTGCTACCATGAAGCAGAGAGGTTTCCATGTTTTCCAGCTGAGTATTTTACTGTGAAGCCAACCCCCTGCCCCTGCCGGGCCCCTCTGGTGTTAGCAGTGTCCCTGCTGCAGCCCGTGGAGGCTCACAGAGGGGAGGGCAGCAGGCCTCTCCAGTTTCCTTCTCTCTCTGACCTGCCCCTTTGCTGGCTCCTGACCCATGACTGGGGTTTCTGTGCACTTGGGGCTTTGCGCTCGGGTGGCGTGCTGAGCATCCTGGTCCTTACCCGCTTGTGCACTGGGCACCTATCAGTGTTCAGAGGGAGACAGAGGGCCCCAGGGGTCGAGGGTGTCAGGAAGCACCAAGGCTCCCCATTTACTTTCCCCGAAACGATACCTCAGATGCCCCAGCCTGCACACTATTTATAGCTGAGCGCTGAGCTAAGCAGGCTTCCAGGTCCTGTCAACCTGCCGCGAGAGCTATAATGAAGCCTGAATTGCAGCTTCCAAGTGTACATGTTGGGGTGGGGTGGGGAGGAGGGACACCTGTAAAGCAAAATCTTTCCTACTGGAGAAATCACTCTTTTACTGTATTTCAAGGAAGACCTTTCTAGTAGCACCCCAGATACATGTACACCAAATTGGTTTCATCATCCTTCCCCAAAACCATGTCAGGAAAGGACACTATTTTCCTCTCAGCCACTCAAGCCAGAAATCTGGGCCTCTGTCTATATGCTGCCACCCCTGCCAGCCACCTCTCGCCATCCCCACCACCCCGCCTCAGTCAAACCCATACCCTTCCCACAACTCCTTCCCAGCAGGCTCATCCCAGAGCTTGTTCTACCGTCCTGCTTAGAATGCCTCCCAGAACTCCTCCCAGTTGTCCCTGCTCCCAACTTCTGCTCCTTGCCATGGCTCCTAAGTCCCTTAGTAGTGGTAGCTGGCACTTGCATAGTGCTTACTGGGGGCAGCCTACCAGCTCATGCAAAGCTCCCCCAAACTGGCTAGGTGCCAGTAGGTAATTAGCCTCTGTCAGTGGGACAAAGATTGGAACTGGCACCCTCCACCTCCTCTCTTTGTGAGGAGCTGCCGGACTCCTCTTGTGACATCCCAACAAACCATCTCTTGCCTTGTGTTTGTACTAACCAGCCCAGTGAACTTGAGTGCCTCCTAGTGACCCCAGGCAAAAGCATCCCTTTCAAGGGCTATGACGCCTGTGTTCCCTCTGCTTTCCCACCATCTACCCCTTTACTGTTTCAAGATGCAGCAGACACATCACCTTCCCACTCAGGGAAGATCTGACCACGTCATCCACTGCACCTCTCATGCTAGCTAGAGATCTACCAAGCACCTGCAATGTTTAATCAAACTTAGTGTTGGTATATCTTGATCCTCTGCTAAGCCATTATCTTTCTAAGTTTTGTGGTTGGTACACAGTAGCACTCAGTAAATGCAGGTGAAGATACAAATGAATATGGAATGTTCCCCCAAAGATCTGATAAAGGTGTTGGAGCTTGGTGGGAAGTGGGAGAGGGAGCCGAGCAGCAGATGAGGTTGCTCCAGATGACTTGCGATCCCTCTGGCTTCGACAATAAGCCAGAGGAGTCACTGGCAATAAGGAGTCCCTGACTGTTTCAATGAGAAGCAAAGGGGAGGGGCTTGCTTTAATGAAAGTGAAAAGCAGATCAAACAGAAGAGTTTATTGGGAGACCTGGGTTCTACTCCATCATTTATTCACTGTCGCTTGCGGCAAGCTATTTCACTCTCTTGACCTCAATTTCCCCCATTAACATGGGGGAAAATAATACCTGAGTAAGTAGGTGCCTTTCCCCTATCCTCATAAAGGCCCTGTAAAAGCCATGCCAGAGGAACTCTGTTCAGATGCAGCCCCAGTGCCCCATGAGGTCATGCAGGCAAGAAACCTGGGATCCATCCCTTTCTCCACTCTGAGCCATGGCTGGTGACTCACGTTCCAGTCCAGGCTTTGCCTGTTCCTCCCAGGGGCCTTGGCTCTGTTTACTTCTCTAGGGAAAAGATGCTGATCTTCCTTGTGAGCATCAGATGAGATACGGTTATGGAAGCCCAACATAGATGAGGCCGGGTTGTCCTGAGGGAGGCACTGGACTGAGCTCAAGATGAGACACGGGTCTTGATGTCAGCTTAAGGACGTTGACCAAGTAACATGCCTTCTCTGCCATATTTCCTTCATCTATAACATGGGAGTGGTAACTACTGACATTTCAGAATCCTTGGAGGTGCTCCTATGACATATTCAGTATAAAGGGGGTGTAATGAGGAGCGCCCTGCTGGGCAGACTGGCACAGCTAATGTGGAGATGCTTAGAAGTCTGGTTCATGTGAAATCTCTGGTTACTTCTGCTCTTTAGGTTTTGTTTCCCCACATTTACCTCTAAGTTGCCAGGCATTCTGATAATCTCCAGGAACCAGGCTGGATACACTATTTTTTCTCCAAGAGATTGCCCACCAATAAGCATTCAGTGTACTTTTGACCAGGGTTGGAGGGGTGGGTAGGGAAACATTCACAGGCTACACTCTCAACCCCAGACTGGTGAACGGGTGGGCCCCTCCTGGTCAGCTCCCAGCCCTAGCCCATCTTCCTGGGTAGCTCTACATTGTTGTGTCATGCACAAGCTAATTCGGTTCTTCTTGCAGCTCGTATGCATCCATCTGGTGGCTGCACGCCTACTGGCTCAGCTCGAAACTGGAAGACATCTAAGTATAGACACACTTTTCCCCTCTGGCAATAGCTTCCTGTCTTCGCCGCACCAGCAGCCCTCTCGACTGCCACCTACCGGCTGTGCAGACTTCCTTGACCTTTCTCTTATGGCTGATTTAGCTTGCTGCTTAGTTTTCTTGGAATTCACTTCAAAACTCTGCCTTGTCCCTTGTTACAACAAAGGGACCCCCTTTTCCTTCCCATCCCTAAATCCCCAGTCATCCTATATGCTAATGACTCCAGCCTGAAAATTCCTGGCTAGTGCTTCCCTCTTTCTGGCATTTAACTACTTTGTTATGTGACATGTTTGAGCTTCTATTATTTTGCCCTGGGAAAATGTCAAGATTAACCATAGGGGGGACACAGGTACTGCAGGGTCAGCTTCAGGGTGGAAACTGTTGATTACATTGGCAGGGCACAGGCAGGGAGCTCCAAGGGAGAGCTGGGGAAATGTTTCCAGCAGATTGAGATCCTAGACTCATTAAGAAGATCCACTGAACTTAACCCACATCTGAACCAGAGTAAGACCTC
Organism: Talpa occidentalis; assembly: GCF_014898055.3. Taxonomy (NCBI): domain Eukaryota; kingdom Metazoa; phylum Chordata; class Mammalia; order Eulipotyphla; family Talpidae; genus Talpa; species Talpa occidentalis. The sequence goes on from NW_023605083.1 coordinate 53,233,449, forward strand.
TTCAACTGCAGGCCTCAGTACACAAGAGGGAAACAGTGGAGTTGGAGAAAGTGGGTTTTATGCCTGTATGCTCAGCAATTTAGAATTTATCAATGAACCCATACCACCAGACCCTCACCAGTGAATGTTGACAAATTATCCTTCAGAATGTTGTCTATTGACAATACACTTCAGAATTTGCTAACCAAGGAGTTAGCGAGAAGCCTCACAGTGCGGTCTCAGAGCCACAGTGCTGGTTCCTGGTGCACAGGGCCTCACGTCTTCTCTCCATTCCTTTTCAGTGAGGAAGAGGAGACTTGCAGACTTGACTGGGCCCATCATTCCCAGGTGCCGGAGTGGCGTCTAGTGTGTGGCAGTGACGACCACGCCTTTGAACTGGACATGTTCTACTGAGTATCTGTGCTCTGCAGTGGAAACCAGAAGGCAAAATGCCGGCACAAAGCCGTTTTGTGGTTCAGTTCTTTATGCACTAGGTTTTAGTTTAACTAGTGGTTGTAGTTGAAAATTTTATAAACTATGATTAATGTGAAGTTTTTCTTTAGTCACAGAAGTTCAGTCTGATTATTATTTAAAAACTAAGAAGTTCCCAAACCGGCAGATTTTACTGGAGGATCTTACAGTAGCAGTGACTTAATCCCACAGCTGTTCCAGTGGCCTTGCTGTGTGGTTTCAGGTGCATTTAAAATGTGCAACACATAAGCAGCACACTCTTTAGAAACATTATAAAACACTTCGTTACAAATTTGATCTTAGCTACTTAGCAAACAGATAATCATTCTTTATAAAACCGCCTTTAAATTTAACGAACCTCACAAGATTAAAGTTGCCAAATTGATTAATGAATCAAGTACACAATTTGTCCCTCAAGAAAGACAAAGTCGCAAAGCTCTGCCAGAAATCAAAAAACACAAGAGTCCTTTTGTGGGATATAAGGAAATGAAAGTCCTTATATATGTGGGATATAGAAAAAGTCAGTGATGAAAGTGGTGAAATTTCAAGTTTCAGACACCATCCTTTACCAATTCTGGGAAACAACCATTTCCCTGAATGTTCTTTATAAACATCTGGGACTTAGAACTTTATATTGGACTCAGAATCTTTTTCCATATCAAATGCCAACTGTACAATGGGAAAACCTATGCTCAAATACTTGAAAACCCCTTTCTGTATTGAAGGGTGGGCCAATGGCTTGTGAGGTAATACACTAGAGGAATAAATTTCTACTCCATTATGGCTATGCTTACAAACTCCAGCTACCTGACACCTCACTTATTTTTAGAAAAGTCACTGCTGATCTCATGCCTTGAACTGATGGCCAATGATGAAGAAAATTCAGACATTAAAGTACTAGGAAATCCTGGCCAAACCATCCCAAGATGATGATTCTGAAAATGTAATTTTGGTATTTCTGCCGGATCCCTTTTTTGACATTATGTGCATCTCTTGGGATTCATTAATAATGGTAAGCCACTATGCCCTTGTGCCTTTAATATACCACAGTGCCAGTCAAGCTAGTATTTTTGTTGCTTGGGGAGTTATTTTCATGAGTGATTCAGCAAATCTTCTGAAAAAGGACAGGCCAGAGAGCTGTTGAGCACGGACTAAGCTGCAGAGCACTGAGCAAAGGCTCATGATGCAAAGTGAAGTCTTGCACACTGAACAGTAATGACGTGGAAGGTACAGGGTAAGCAGAGGTGGAGCCAGCGCGTCACCACCGTGGGAAAGCATCTGCTGAGGCTGCAGATGGGCCTGAAAGTGGACCAGGCTGCAGGGACGGACATCTCCACTTGGCTTCTCCTTGAAACACAACTGCAGCTGTATTCTGCATCACTGGAAATGGCAATCGAATATTAAATCTGTTGGTCTATGGATGGCTGTGTATGTTTCTTGGGACCTGTGTAACATGGACATGTGCTTGGTGTGACACCACCATGGCAGTGCCGAGTAATCTCATTCAGAGTATGTCTTGTGTTCCAAGGCGCTTATCTACAACAACTACTGCTGACACATTGGTGTCATCAAGCTATTTGAATCTCTCAAGGAGAATACTTCAAAGCTAAGAGTGTGGGTATTGGTTATTACAGGAACATCTCTCACGAAAACCAAGTCACTAAAAAATTAGGTTGACCACATCTTAAGACCACGTACTGCATCAGATGGGCTATTGGTGTAGACCAGGGGTGACATTTTTTCTGTAAAAGAAGTAACTATCTTAGTCTTTGCAGGCCATAAGGCTCTGTTGCAATTACTCAGTCCTGCCATAGAGCATATGTAAATGTGTGTGGCTACTGCAATAAAACTTTATTTATGAAAGCAGGAGGCAGGCCAGATGCTATAGTTGGCAGATCCTGGTCTTGTACCTGCAAGCTGGCAGAGAAGAGTTGAGGGCAGGGGTAGATGGCAGATGACATAAGTGGCATGGTTCAGAGGAGACCACTTCCAGGCCCACAGTTTTCACACTTTATTCACACAGCTATCCACCAGGACAGACAGGTTTGCTGGCAAGAAAATGTCTACCACCAGTCCCGCTGCATGGCACAGACAAGTGCGACCCGGCATCAGGCTCTCTCCCTCACTGGCTTCAAGATCCCGCACAGCTCACGTTTTCTGTGCTCTGGCATCTTGAGTCAGAATGACTCAGGTAAGTGGTCAACATTCACCCCACTCTCTCCTCCTGTGAAGACAGGGAGTCAACCTTGTGAAGAGTCTGCCACACTGGCCTTAGCTAGCACTAAAGCGTCCCATTCCTCAGTTGCTGCAGAAATGATATTCTCTTGTGCACAGACACCCCAAACCTAGTTTTGTGAGAGTGTGGGCAAATGCTGATGGTGCTTCTCATGTAAGCAAGGTCCACCCTCTGAACTCACAGGGTGTCGTGTCTGCTGCGAAAGTTCACTGGGAATGCGTGGTCGTCGGGCTGTACACTCACATTCCTCTTTAAAGCCTGAGGTTGGCCTGTGCCCTTTATCTTGACATGTGACACAACAGGCCGTGAATCCTTGTTCTTGGCAGGCAGCGCAGCTCAAGACGAGCTGGCGGCACTGGGGAGTAGAGCAGAGTTTATACTGGTCCCATGGGGCTCTACAGTATGAACATTCTGGGGAAGAAAGAGAGCCCTCATTATAAATACATACACGCACATGTGCACTCATACAAATGGGCACACATGGGCAGTCCCTAAATATAACCATTAGTTCTTCAGAACCTAATAGATCCTGTAGGGCCTGGGGAAGATTTCTAAACACTAAGACTGTTGTCTTCTAACAAAAAGTGCTCCCCCTATGCAACTTTTTGGGACAAGGTAACATAGGTAACAATGTTGTTCTTTCATTATTCCCAAGCTAGCCAACCACCTCTTGTTCAATGGTCTTTCACTTCTAGGTCATTCACTTTTTCAGTGGGAGACAACATATCTGGATACAGATGATCCTACATCCACATTCACCTTCCCCAGGTCTGGATTTCTCTTGCTGCCTAGCTAGGATACACCTGACTGCTTCCAAAACTCAGAGTGTCTACTGTCTTAGCCTGCTTTTCCCCTGCTGACTTCCTAGAGTCATTGGAGATAACACCCAAGTCTCCTGACCTAGTTCAGCTAAGCTACCTTTAGTACTTCTCCCTCCCTGTCACACTCACTGCAGGAACCCATCATTTTACTTCCTCAGTAAAATTTCTCAAATCCACTCTTTCTGCTTATTTGTAATTTATACTCCATCTAGCTCAAAAAAAGACTTGAAGTAGCCTTTAATAAGAAATGCATACACAAGACCTTTAAAGGTTAAGGGAACTGAAAAAAAGGGGGAGAAGATAGATTCAAATCTTACAAGTGGTAATTCAATCTCAGTCCTTGATTGAGTATTCCAGTGGCAACAACCACTGGAGTTGTCTCCCTGTGATCTTTCTGGTTCCAACTGTACCATCCAGGACAATGGCCATTTTTCAGTAAGATTACTTCCATCCTGTTTTACTGACTGCCCTCATCTGGTACAAAATGTCACTGTGGACTCAACATTCTATTACACCACAGGCTCCCTGTGGTCACCCTGCGTCTGGCCTTGGCCCTAGGTTCGGCACCCAGCTTGAATGCACACCTGCCACTCAAATGTGTACCTCACATGTCCACAGACCATCCAAACTTATTTTTTTGTGCATCAATTTACTTGGTAGTCTGGTGAACACTACTGAGCCTTCTTAGAAAAATGTTTTTTAAATGTGTGAAAGATGAACGATAACAATTATATGGAAATATAAAATATCAAAATGTTTTAAAAATCTGGAACATAGTCAAATAGTTATTAAATAACAAGACTTAGCAGTGGCCCTAATAACTACTTCCTTGAGGCAATGATGAACTAAATGCTAATTGTAGATACATCTAATAGTCTGATTTGTTGCTTACATTAATTATTAAAGGAAGAGCTGCATTCTATGGGGTTATGAAAATAAAGGTAGGATTATTTTCTCATCCCAATTCCCAGAACCCCTGATAGTTCGTAGATAGTCTACTCCTACAGGCAGATACCCCATTTTGAATGACTTGCCCAGTAGTAAACAGTGAAGCCAAGAGCCCAGTAGAATCTCCCAACTGCTGGTGCAATGTCTGTCTGCCCCACTGCTGTCCCTCTACTCTGTTGGAAAATGCTGGTTCTCTGTGCTCCTTTTCCCTGGTTTTTCTTCAAGTAATAAGTATTGACCTGGCTTCCAGAATGGGTTATACAGAGACTGTGCCTGATTTGCGAATTTAGATTGTGGGCCTGTGCTGGCTTACCCGACAGTACATCACTGTTGAAGGACAAGGCATAACGATCATCAAAAACAAACAACTTCCCTTTGTAAAAACCATCAGGAAACTCTTCCAGGTACTTGTGGATGCCACCCTTGAGCTGGAACACTTCCTTGCACACTCCCTGTGTGTAGAAAAACAGGAAATGTGAGGCGACAATCAGAGGCCAGTAAGAAACTTCATGGAGGAGTGTGGTGTGGTGAGGAATGTAGAAGAGGGGCTCCAGCTCCCTCTGTGGGACACTGAGGAACTGCTGACCAAGGGGTCAAGGAACCAACTGGCCAGCTCTTACCTACTAAGGGCATGGGTGCTGACAGGAGTCAGGGCCTTCACTCTCTAGCTCCTAGGAAGCCCAACTATTTTTGCTGCCCACTAAATATAGGAAGACACCTGCTGTTGGGACATGTAATGTTACTGAATTTACTCTTCTCAGGATCAACAAAAGGATTAGGGAAAGGGAGATGTTAATAATCTTTCCCCTTTGTACTTGATGAGTTTCTAAGACAATTAAGTGCTTCTCACATTTTGAGATTTAAAAACATATGATCTTGTACTTATAAATTCTATGATGGAACCATCCAAGGGGAAAGAAATTCCTGACTGGCTGAGGTGGGAGAGGCAGTGAAGGGGGTGGGGATTCCACACATGCTGTTAGTACAGGCTGTTAGTACAGCCTCTCTCTCTTTTTTTTTTTTAAATTAGATTTATTTATGCATACAAGAGCTGGGGTACAGGCCAGAGATGCGGGGTGGGGAGGGTGGTGAGAGGATTCACCAGAGACAGAGCAGGGAACAGAACAGGCAGACTGACTGAAATACACTGCTGAGGGGAGCAGCGGGCGAGGCAGGAGAGGTCTGCTTCGCCATGTGGGTTTCTCCCTGGCCGGCCGGGGATCAAACTCATGCTGCAGAGGTTGCAACTAGCTTCATAGTGCCATGCTTAACCCCTTGCGCCACCAGGGAGGTCCTAGTACAGCCTCTTAACCTCCATGCCTGCCTCCATGCCCCTAGCAGAGGTGACTTACCTTGGCTTTGAGGTAGGCTGAACCCCGCTCACAACGGATGCCCCCAGTGCAATACATCAGTACCCTCTTCTCTCTGAAAAGTTCTAGATTTTTGTCAACGTAGTTAGGAAAGTAACTGAATTTCCTGATGTCTGGGGCTAAGCAGCCCTGGAATCGTCCCTACAATATAGGAGCAGGAGGAAAACTATCAGAAAAATATACTGGATAGGAACAAGGGTTCTTTCTATGTCAAAAAAACCCCACCTTGGCAAGTATGACTTTCCATACTCTGAATTTTTAAATTTAAGATCTGGCACTAAGAAACAAGTTTGGCAGATTATGGGTCACCTTCCCAGAATCCTCAGGGGAATTGGACAGGGTGCCCAAAGCAAATTTATAAGATCCTTAACGCATGTCAAAATAGGTGCATGGGCGCCCAAAAGTACAGTATGTGCCAAGATGTTTTTAATTTGTACTTTCTTAGACTTTCTCTGAGCTCAAAGCCCTGGGTTTTCTCTGAAACTGCAAGCATTGGGAGGATATCCACGTGATTTGGCCACAGGTAGAAACAATGCCCCCCCCAGGAAACATGCCAGGCTGTGGAAAGGGGAGAACTACTACCTCAGTGAACCTAATTCTGGTTCTTACTATTTTGCTTTCATAGAAGTTTCTGCAATCCAGTAGAATAGTATCACTGTGTTCTTGATTTAGCTGAGACAAAAACTTTTCTACTTCTTTATGAAATTCACCTGGGGATAAATGAATTCCTAAAAACACATAAAAAAAAAATTGGTACAACAAAAGAAAAACAAAACCTAATTTCTTTTTTCTAATATTTGAAAGTTTTCATAATAAGAAATTAAAACAGAAACCCTCACCAAACAAGATGATTTTTAACCATCTATGTTAACCATAGAGAAGACAGAGAAGAGAACATTCTAGATTATTTTCATACTAATTGCTTTGGTGTTGAAAGCCACTTGCTTCTAGTAGCAAAAACCTGTATTTTTATTCAATGAGCCATTTACAAGTAATAATTACACCGCTATCTATTTGCAAGTAATAATTCCCAAACTGCTATCTTTGGAAAGAAATTCCCTGCCAAGAGTTGTTAAAACAGGTCCTGCTATGGGAAGACTCTTTATCTTCAATAGCACCAAAGAACCAATTTAAGCAGTGAATGGACCCAAGTGTTAGCCACCTCACAGCTATTGCAGAATGAGAATTCATCATAACTCTTGCTAATCAGAAGTCTAACCTTCATGTCTGTCTCTATACTAAGCTCTGTCCTATGAGGAAAAGCAAAATTTTTATTCTAAAGCAAGCATACCAGGCTTCTTATAGGAGATCTGATTGGGACTGATTCCCATGGGCACAATTTCTTCAAATACACCAACGCGCAATTCTGGAAAACAGCAAGCTCCTCCTTTGCTGGTCTAGCCAATAAGAAACAAAACAATTAGTCTTTCTCTCCCATCTGCAGGTATAAGACAAGTGTCAAATGTACGAATTATATCTCTTTTGTAAAATGCTGAAGTCTTGAGACATGTCAAATTAGGAAAAGTGTGCTTTGATATGAAAAGGGATTATTCAGAATATTGCAGATAATTCAATATTAATAAATACTTTAAGTGTGTGCCTATCGTGTACAGAAATGTTAACTTGGAAAGGTATTTCTGTAGCTATAAGCACTAACTATAAAACTGACACCACTGAGCAATTTCAAGAGGGGAGATCCTATCCCAGCTTTCATTCTGCAGCCACGATCTTTCTTTTCCTCTCATTACCAGCAATGACACTGGCAAGACCTTTCCCACCACCTTTACCACCTATGAGAAAGCACTCAAAGCAATTCAGATGGGAGAGTAACAGCTTTATTCACTCATGCGGTATCAAGTGCTGACTTCTCATTCTGCACTTACTACAAACATAGTGATCCCCCAAAATGGCTCTCTCAAAGGAGCAATGACATTGAAGTTGTGGAGGTTAGGCCATATAAGCTGTAATACCCTTATTCTATTAAAAAGGAGACTGAGGTCCAGAGAGTGCGCTAACTTGCCCATGATCACATGGTGACTGAAACAAGCACGTTCCTGTTGCACAGCCTTGTAACCTTATGGGGACTTGTAACCCAACTGGCACTACTTATTTCTCTACTGAGCTCTTCTTCAAAGCCCAGAGGCCTAAGAGGTACAGAAGCAGAAGCAGAAAGCTCTAAGTCCATTTTATTTTCAATTCGCTTACCTTAAAATCATCCTTGCACAGATAATCCTTAAACAATGGGCAGGAGAGCATGACTTCCACATAGAGTCTGGTGGCCAATTTGCTTCCACCAACTGTCCCGTTGATTCCCTCTGTAGCAATTCGAACCTGGGACACAAGATGATGAGATAAAGGGAATGCAACTTGTGCTGAGTTTAAATCTTCCCAAGGCAGAATGGACTCATGTGTATCAGTGAGTTTAACAGGAAAAGCAGAGACACTGTTTGGGACACCAACGTGTCACCATACAAACATACTTGTAATTTCTTAAAATGGTATGGCCTACAGTTGAGACCTAGTGTGCTGGAGAATGGAATGAATGAGCCCTCTGGAAGGAGGTTCATTTGCTGTAGAATTCCAGTTGTCCAATCGCCAAAGAAATGAATTTTGAACTTCAAGTCAGCAGATCTAGGGTCAAGTTTCAGCTTTGCCACTTATTGCCATATGGCACTGAGAAAATTAATGTACTTCTTTGAACCTCAATTTCTTCGGGGGATAAAAAAGAATCAATAGTAATTCTTTTGCTCACAGAGCACACTCTGAATAGCATGCAGAAGTACACCATTAAAACCACCCACTGGAATGCAAGTTCCAGGTGGGATGTGTGTCTGTTTTGTTCACTGTTGCATAACTGCTGCCTAGAACAGTGCCTAGCACATAGTAGGTATTCAGTACATATTTGCAGAACAAATGAATGTGTATTCATATCTGTTCAAACCTTGTATTCTTTTTTGAAGGCTTCACTGGTTAGGGGCCATCAGAGTCTCAGTTAAGACCCCTGCCTTAAGAGGCAATGCTCCGGGGCTATGCAAATTAAGTTGTTTTAGTACTACAGAATTCTCTGGATGAGTTTAAATACGCCTTATCTTTAAAAGGAACTAAGCACTCTAGAGAAAAGTGCTAAGGAGAAAGTGCAACACTGCTTGGTACTGTGGTACTTTCTGCAAAGAGAGGTAATTTAAACAAGGTCCTGTATCAATGACATCTACCAGTGCACTAGAATTTGAAAAATCTAAAAGGCTGCCCTTTTTCAGGACCCAGAGACGACAATTCATTTTTTGTCTCATTTGATTCAATTTTTTAGAGCATGGATCTAAACAAGATTCATTTCACCAACCAATGCCAACTCATAGTCACTATCCAGAATTCCATGATGAGGAATTACATGTGGATTACATCTGGATATCTTAAGAATGCTGCATCTAGTGAAGCCTGTTCTGGGCTTGGGAGAGGAAGGTAGGATGAATATGCTAGCTCTGCTGTACTGGTAGCCACTACATCTTACATTTTTTTAAAGAAAATAGAACCAAACCAGGATAAAGGTCAGGAAATCTACTATAAAGCTATTTCTAAGCATGGCAAATAAATGAGAGGTACCTGCTTCATGTACCTGTCTTTTGGGTAAGCTTGTAGGTTCTTTATGTTAGTTTAGTCTCAAAACCCAGATAAAAGATGAGCACATCGACTCCCTATACAACAGAGGTAGTGCAATCTCTAAAATCATGTACTAGACTTTCAATCTCTAGACTTCTTCAAGAGAAACCTTTAGACTAATTCTTTGGTGAGGAAAGCCTTATTTCTCAGAGCTAAGAACTAAGAGTTGACATTTATTGGGCACTTGCTGGGAGATCTTACTGCCTCCATATTTTGTAATTTTTCATTTCCAGAGCCTCCACTGCATTCCCTCAAATTTGAGACAACAAAGAATATATAGTAATAGGGATCAGAAATTTCTTTCCATAATTCCAGAATTTTCAAACTCTCCCCTTTCCCTACCTAAATGCCAATATTCCGCCAAATCTCCCGCCAGCAGTGAATAATCTCAGTAAATTGGACATGTATGACTGAAACCTAAGAATTCAGAGCTAAGACCCATGCAGGCGCTTGCCCTCTTGTGAACAGGCACCCTCACTCCTAGCTTACCTCTAGGGCTGAGGCAAGAATAAAATCTGTCCCAAAAACAGGGAAAGAGACTGATTTCATATTTTGTACATTAAAGTTTACTGTGAGAATATCCATCTTTCAAGGTGTTCCCTAAATAGAGATGATAAATGTATTCATTCCAAAAATGTCCAATTTTTTCACTATGTAACAGGAATTGTGCTAGGAATTAGGGATATAGCAGTTTAAAAAAAGAGTTCTTGTCATCTGGGAGCTTACAGACTAAGAAAAGAGGGGTGTCATAGATATTAAGATAAAAGTTACTGGCAAGTGCTATGAAAAATAACTACAAGAGTCTATGGGAATGTATTAAGAAAATTAAGTTTAGGTTGAAGGTCTGGAAAGATAACTCTTAGGAAACATCATTAAAACTGAGAACTGAAGATAGAATGAAAATTAAACAGGAAAAACTGAGTGGGCATGGGGAATTTCTCAAAAAGAAGTCGCATGTAAAAACACCCAAAGATACCAAAAAAACTCTTGTGGGCTCCAAGAAATTCAAAGACCATGTTGCTGGGTGTGACTGGTAAAGAATGATACCACATAAGCAGAAAATGTAGAAAGGGGCCAGTCATACAGGAATCTAAGAGCATGTTAAGAATTTGGGTTTTACTTTAAATGCACTGGGGAATGGTGTTACTTTGCCTGTGAGGTGCAGGTGCTGACACAGAGCTGTCTGCCAGGCACAGATCCAATGGGGATCCTCCAAGTCACAGTAGCAGTAATAAAGTAGTACCTCTCCTTCATCACTGCCCTGATCACTGTAAGAAGAAAACCACAGGAAAAGCACATTTCAGAAACAGGGAGAAAGAAACCACAATTCATAAAGTATATCCAGGCAGTCAGTATCAGAGGGAAGGCTGAGATGGAGAACTCTTGCCTGCCATGGATCCTACTATTGTCATCCTAGTTTCAGTCTGAATCCACACTTAACTTTCTACTTTACAGTGAGTTTGCTCTGATTTCATTTAATTATCATATCCATGAGATAGGTATTAATAACCTCATTTCACTGGAGAACTAGAAATTTGAGTTCATTCTGGTTTATTCCCTAAGACAAGAGAGCAACTCTTTTTTTTTTAATAATAAATTTTATTTTTATATTCCCCATATAAAATTGCAAACCCCCCATTCTGACCCCAATCCCTCCCCTCCCGCTACCCACCCCCCCAAAAAGTGTCTCTGGTTCATAGTTTTTTGTTGATTTTGATTTTCACTTTCTTATAGTTATTCATTTTCCTGGTCCCTTATTTAAGTTTTCTAGATTCCTGCTAAGAGTGAGACCATCCAGTATTTTTCTTTTTCTTTCTGGCTTATTTCGCTGAGCATGATCCCTTCCAGCGCCATCCATGTTGCTGCAAATTGCATGTGTTTTTCTTTTTTGAATGCTGAGTAATATTCCATGGTATATATGTACCACATCTTCTTGATCCAGTCATCTATTTTTGGGCATTTGGGCTGTTTCCAAAGCTTAGCTATTGTAAACAGTGCTGCTATAAACATAGGGGTGCAGGTGTTCTTTGGAATTGATGTTTCTGTGTCCTTTGGGTAAATACCTAGGAGTGGAACTGCTGGATCATATGGAAGCTCTATGTTTAGTAGGTCCAGAAATCTCCACACAGAGAGCAACTCTTTTTAATCTCTCATTGTACAAAAAGGTTTCACTTCTATTTCTTTAGGATCCTCTTACCCATGAAACAGTTTATTATTATTCCCACTTAACATTAATACACTGAGGCCAATTCTTCCCAGGAGAGAAAACTACAAAGTGAGTCAGGACTTGAACACCAATCTCTGATATTAAAACCCATACTCTTACTACTACACTATGTTGTCTTACATTAGCTAAGGTTTTTATATCATCGCTGAGCCTTGATTTTCTCATTTGTAAAATTGGAGAAATAAGATAAACTATATTTCCCAAAATGTGCTCTAAGCTGTTTTATGAAATTACATGTTTGAGAAATCCTGCACATAATATCTCCCTCTTTTGAGAATCATGGTGAAAGTCCCTTATCTATTAAAGGCTCTGAGAAGTCCTGCAATAAAGGACCTTTTAACCTGAGGCATCCCAAATGTTGTCTTTCCTGCCTCCTTTCAATACCCTTTAGCATCCTCCAGAAGTAGTGCTGCACAGAACATATTTTAGAGAATATTCTTGTAGATAATAACTGATATCCCAGTCAGCTCTAGAATCTGACTCTCTCATCAATTCCCTTATATTTTAGGATCTAGTCTCTCCAAAATCTTCTTGTCTATTTTGGAGCCTATTTATCTTCCTTTCTCTAAACTTCTCTAACAAGTTATTTGTACCATGCGATTTAATTGATAATTATAGAGCCTGTGTTATATCATCTTCTAATTGTTTCTTATATACTTTTGTTTCTCTAACTAGAAAGCCAATTCCTTGAAGTGCAGGGTCACAGAAATGAAAAGACTACATTTGTATAGTAATTTATAGTTCACAAGTACTCTTACCATCATTATATAATTCTGATATCCCAATAACTTTAGTGGATGGGTAGTTGTATCTCAGAGTGGCTGGAAAAAATTTCGAAATTAAACCAAAAATATAGAAGAAAATTCTTACCATTTCAGGTCATCAGGGGTAAAGCAGCTTATATCAGGGAGCCAGGCAGACACTTCATGGTAACCAGTAAGGTGATCTTTTAGAGGGTCTCTTTCCTCTGCAGACTTAAGATTGTTGGAGGTGTTCAGTGTCACAGCCAGCTGCTTTAAAATAGAAGCAGTCTGGTGGCAAATCTCATCAGCATGCTGTGTTGCCACATGTCTGTGGATGCCCGTCTGGTCTGTGAATAGTTGCTGACAGCATTCCCACCGTTTCTCTTTACATTCAAAAGGAGGTGCTGGAATTTCTTTGGTCTTGACAAAAAGGGCAAATGCCTGCAATTACATTTCAAATATGTTCCTGTTAAATAGTCTTAAGTTTAAGGCCAGTATCAAGGTCTTCCTATCTACTACCCCTCTACTCTCATCTCATAATGGGCACAGAAAGGTGGTTTTTTTAAAATTATTTTTCAATAATTTCAAATATATAGAAAAGTTGCCAGAATTATACAGAGGATCCTTTTCCCCAGAGGTTTCATTCATGTTTTATTAATTGTCCCAAATGGCATTTATAGATCTACCAAAAGATCCCATTACATTTAGTTATGTCTCATGAATCTTCTTCAATCTAAGATACTTTCTCATTTTTTTCCCATAAAATGATCACTGTGACTTTTCTTAAATTTCAAATGAGTTATTTTGTAGGCTGTCCCTCCGTTTGATTTTCCTTCATGTTTCCTTATGATTAGATTCATGTTATTAACAAGACTATCATCTCACAACGGGTGTTGTGTTCATCTATCTGTATTCAAGTACTCCATAAATGTTCCAGAGCCACACCTTGCCTATGATTCTTCTTTGGCACTGAATAGCGATCACTGATTATGGTCCTGACTAGACCTTACCTTAAGCATGGCTGTAGTCTAGTGTCTACCTGGAGAAAACCTTGATAAGCTACTTCTAGATGTATCTGAATAAACTATACATACATAATCCTGAAACATCACCAGCAATTTTACCTTTTTCTTTGCAAATGTGTATTTCTTCTTTGAAATGACATCTAACTCTGCTTTGAGGCTGCTAATAGGCTTGATAAGAGTTTTGTCTTTTAAATCCAGATCTGCAAATCTTAAAATACAGGCCTCCAGGTCATCTCCTTGGTCTGGTGAAGTAGAAGAAGGCATCTGGTTTGGTGCAGTAATGGGCAGATCCCTTACAATTTGTCTCCTGAGAAGTAATCAAGAGAGAAACAACAGTGAAAGTTCTTGACTACTACTTGAAATAAACTCGAAGCTAATCAACTATGCAGATGAGCAAGAGTCCAGTAACCTAGGCTATCCATTCATTCACTCATCCTCTCAGCAAGCTAATTATTTAGTACCTACTGTATTCCAGGCCCTGTCTAGACACTAGGGATATAGCTGAGAATGAAACAGAAAAAGCCTCTGTTTTCTTAGAGTTTACATTTCAGTGGGGAGAGACTGAAGGTAAACACATGACTAAAACAAAAATCAAATGGTAGAAGTACTATGAAGACAAATAAACTGGGGAAGACAAGTAAACAGAGATAGAGTGATGGAGGGGCTCTTTAACCCATGGAGGGTAGATAAAGTCTTTCTGAGGTAGTAGCATTTGAGCAGAAAACTGAAGTAGGAGGTAAGATATACAAACATTTAGGATAAATGATACCAGAAAAGCACCAGTACAAACAAAATCAACTTAGCTGTGTTCTAGTTTTTTCAGTTATAAACACCTTGTTCGTTCAGCCCCCTTATTTTAAAACTGTGCAAGTTTCCTTCCTTACAAGGAATAACTACCAAGACAGCCCCATTTTAATGAGCCAGATGATATAGAAAAAATTGCTACTGTGGCCAAATCTTGTCAAAATGGAAACATTAAAACAATATACTCTTTCTTTTATAAAGCAAATGTCACAAGTGACAAAGAAGTAACAAGCAACACTGGGAAAAGTAAGGTTTGGATTATAATGCAGCAGGGTACAAGTATGTGAATTTGGGCAAGATATTTAATTTCTCTGGTTTTAATTCCCTAGTTTGTAAAACAGGGTTGGCAGTATCTATCTTTCAGGGCAATAATGAAAATTGGTAAGGAATATGTAAGGTGTTTAGCACATACTAGGAATTAATAAATGGTAACATTAATTTTCCAACTTATGTTGTATTTTAAATTTAACATTAAAAATAGCTGCAGCAGAGAGCATTTCCCCCAAATTGCCAAAGCAGTATTTCTGGTCTCTTTCTTCTCTTCTGGCAGACTTATAACTGCCTCAACCAATAAATGGCAGAAGCAATGCAACATGACTTCCAAGACTAGTCCTAAAAAGGCTCTCTCATTTTGGGATGCTCACTCAGAGGAGTAAACCAAACCAACCCATACAGAGAGACCACATACAGAGAACCACATGCACAAGAACTGAGGCCTCCAGCTGACAGGCATCATCAACCACCTGGCCCTTCAGATGGTTCCAAGTCCCCAGCCTTTGAGCCAGTGTCGCTCCCCTCATGTCAAAGAGCAGAAATAATTTGTCTCCACTGTGCCCTATCCAAATTCCTGACCCACAGTTAAAAAACTGATCTCATCTTCTACGCCTCTCCTTTTGTTCACTACCTCTGTTTGCACTATGTTTGCCCATTCTGGAAGGAGTCATGAGCATTAAGAAAGCAAGAGTTTTCCTTTGTTCCCCTTGGATCCTCAACATGTGAACTACTGACTGACACATAAGAGGTACTAAATGTTATAAACACAATTTTCTTGAATGCAGTGAAAACAGTGATTGGGTAGCCAGGGAAGGTTTCCCTAAGGACATGATGTTTGAGCTGAAACCGAAATGACAAGGAGCCAACCATGCAGATTCAGAAACAGAGACCTTAAGGCAAAGGAAAGTATAAATATAATGAGAATAATACAAAGGGGAAGAAGCCTGATTTACTGGAGGAACAGGAAGAATTGCTGGAGTACAGCAATGAGAGGGTAAACCCTGAGACCAGGCGTGGAGTTTGCAATGGAAAGTCATTGGCGAACTATAAACAAAGGAGTGCGTGCAGTCTGATTCTGGATTTGTTTTTAAAAACACAGCTAGCGGATATACAGGTACATTATGTAGGAAATGAAGGAAAATGATTCCTACCTACATTTTTGGACTTAGCGGTCAGATGGATGGTGCCACTTCCTGAAAAGGGCCTGACTAAAGGAGGAATAGGTTATGCCAGGAGACCGAAACAAGAGTCCCATTTGAGACGTGTGAAATTTCCGAAGTCATGGACCGGGGAGTCAGAAAGCAGGTGTGGTGCGCTTCAGAGACGTCAGAGCAGGGTACCCCCGAATCACTGAAAACATTCCTAAAACAATTACCAGCTACTTCCTAAACAACTCAGAGGGGAGAGAGAGGAAAGATGACAGCCAGAGGGTAAATCGGAAGCAGCAGATTCACGCTATGGCGGGTCTTTCAGCCCCCGGGCGGCCGGGGCGGCTACGCTCTCACCCGGGCATCACTCCCGCACCTGGCGCGGCCCGAAGCCTTTGCCCAGCTTTCCCGAGGAGGCAAAGACCCGGGAGCTGGAAGACGACGAGCACGTACCCACCAGCCTGCTCCTCTCACAGATCCTCACTGAACCGTCTCTGACTAGCAATTGTCACTGCTCGGGAACGTCCGGCCCCCGCCGCGGGTTGACGTAGAAAGGAAGGCGCGGGACGTCACCTCGCCCCGGAAGTCGTCGCGGCCGTTAGCGAAAGGGCCGCCGGGAAAACCATTGAGATTCGCCCCCCCCCCCCCCCCCCCCGCAGAGGGAGTCGGCACCTGAGGCGGAGGCTAGAGCGTCCGTCCTGGCCCACCCGCCTCCCGGCGTGGCTGGCGGCGAGAGGGCGCAGGCCGGCTGAAGAGGCGGCGCCTCCCGCGCGGCCCCGGAAGGACTTAGCGCCAAAGGCGGGAGAAGAAGCCGCGGAGAGGCGGAGGAAGCCAAGGGGGCGTTTGCGTGCGAGCCTCACCCCGGCGGCCTGGTGAGCCTACTGGTCCGAGCCCGCCGAGCACGCCCGGCAGCTTCGCCGCCGCGCGCTTCCGGGAGCCTCCGCGAGCGTGTGCGCCGGTCGCCCCGCGCGCCTCGCCGCTGTCCGCGCCCGCCGGAGGCCCGACGGTTCCTGCCGCGCTTCCTGCTCAGCGTCTCCACGGGGCAGCGCCCCGGCCTGCGGCATGTCTCGGCGGCGGCACAGCGACGAGAACGACGGTGAGTGCCTTCGCCCGTTCGTCGAGCCCACGCCTGGGTGGGGGCGGTGGTTTGGCTTCTTTCATCTTCGGGTCTCGAGAGCGGGGAGGGGGAGCCTTTCTCTCCCGGGAGCGTTCGGGGAGCCACTGAAAGAGGGTGCACAATGGGAATGTGGGCGGGCAATGCTGGAAAGCCACTGCTTTCTCCTGCCCCAATTATTTATTTAGTCGTTTGCCAGGAGGAGGCCTGGCGGATTCCCTGGATAGGTCCCTCCGCTCTGAGCACTGTTTGGTGGTTAGCTCCGCTGGGCAAGGAGGTACACCTGTGTCGGTGCGGCCGCCTCTTAGGGCCTGATGGGAACCCACTACTCCTAGTGTCTCCTCCTGACTCCAGACTGCGCTTGAAAAGAGCGCTCGAAAGACTGTTGAAGAAAAGGGACACAACCTTGACAGAGATCTGATGAATGGCAACCTGAACTCTGGTCCTGTACTGGTCATCCGTGGATTTGCCGCCTTTCAAGCTGCAGGGGGAAAAATTCTCTTTCTTGTCCATACCCAAGAAGTCACCAGTAAACATGCTTATTGGTGTTAGCCCTTTGCACTCCGAACCATTTTACGATATTTTGATTTAATTTCTTGTGCCATTTCAAGATAAAACTTCAGGGAAACATGCATGTCTCAAAAAGTTGCGTTGAAATAACCTCAATTCCCCGTAATGACTAATAAATTGCAGTGTCCCCTGAGAGGGGACATCCGAGTGATATGCTAGAATTCCGATGTCCCCTGAGAGGGGACAGCGGAGTGCAAAGGGTTAGATTTTGAACTGGCTGTAAGCGTGTTTCCTTGTAGAAGAAAGAGGACTGGAAAGCTAACTGGAGAGCACTTAGTGATTTAGACTAGAGGTTCCCGTGCCCATTTGGATGGTTGTACTTAGGAAATCCAGAGGAATTGCCTCATAAAAACCAAGAATACTTTGCTAGTTAGAAAAAGATCCTTACATTACAAAAATCAATTACAAGCACACGTCCACCAAAAAAACAAACAAAATGGGCCTCCCGGGTGGCGCAGCGGTTGAGCACTGGGTTGCGAAGCTGCCCGCAGCCTTTGTGGCGCCGGTTCGATCCCCAGCTGCTCCCCGGCCACCGGAGGAGGGTCCCACATGGCGCGCAGACCTCTCCTGCCGGCTGCTCCCCTCAGCAGTGTACTTCGGTCCTTCTGCCTGCTCTGCTCCCCGCTCTGGCTCTGGTGAATTCTCTCACCCTCCCTCGCTTCTGACTGTACCCAGTGCTTGTATAAACAAAAAACAAGCAAACAAACAAACAAATAAATAAAAAACAAAAACAAAAACAAAAAAAACCTGAAGGAACCTAAGAATGATTCTTTTGTTAATATTTTGTTAATATTTTATTTGCAAGTGGTTAAGAGACCAGATTTGGGAATCAGAATTTTATTTCAAGGCTGGTACCTGGTGTATGTGTTGATGGTGTAGTGATGAGCAGGACCCTCTTTCAGAGCTGGACCCTACCACTTTGTGTTCTTGAGTTGCTTATATCACCTTTTCAAACCTTACTAGGTAATAATAGAAGTAATGATAACATCTGGGTTTTGTAAGGGTTACATGGGTAATACATGTAAGGAATGACTCAATATCTTACCACTTTTTTGAAGAGGTCAACCATGTAAGAACAAATACAGAACAAATACAGAACCCTTAATAAATAAAGAAAAAAGAGGAGTTAATCAAACATTGTTTACTCTGGTGAGTAGTAGTGGAAGGGCAGTTATTATTTCCTCTTTGATAAGTGCTGTGGAGAAAAATAAAACTTAAGAGGATAGGGATTGCTGTGAGTTGATGTTTTGTATTGATTGAATAAGGGAAGGCCTCGTTGAGATGGCATGAGTGATCAAAGACCTGCTGGTAAGGGAGCAAACTAGAAGACTTTGTGGGAGGAAAGCAGTGGTCCAAGCAGAGGGAACCAGAAGTGCAAAAGCCTTAAGGTTAGAGATTCTTGTCATGGTCATAGAACAGCAAGGAGGCTGGTGTTGTCAGAGTTGTAGGAGGTATGATCAAAGGGTAGCAGATGTCATCTCATATAGGACAATTTTAAAATTCCATCTCTGTTGAGACTCGAGTATCCAGGATCCCAAAAGACAGGAGACTAAACCAAGGAAGTTCATCTATAGACAAAGAAAGGGAAGTTCTAAATAGGAAGTAACATGTATATGTGTGTGTGTATACATATATTTGTGTGTGTGTGTGTATTTTGTGGGTTCTGTTCCCGTGCTAAATCGAATTTATAATCTCTAAGAATATTTCTGAAACTTTTCAGCGATTGCAGGATATGCCTATCGTAGGTGTTCAACGTATTGGTTTTGTTTTTTTCTTTTAAGAAAGTGTCTTGATCATCTCTAATCTTAGTCAAAGATCCACTTTAACCCCATTTAGAAAACTACTTAGGTTAGGCCCTTTTAAACTGTCCCCAGTTTTTGTCTTAACTATAGAAAAAAAAAAAACTGAAGTGAATGGATTTGTTATTCTAAAGATGAGTGCCATTTGTTTCAGAAGTAATGGTTATTTCTGCTATAAGCCTGTAGAAGCAACACCCTTTACTTTTTTATCTTGTTTTTGTTCTTTACATTCTCTTTACAGGGTTTTGTTTTCTGTTTATAGTATATCTAATTCTAATAAGGACATAAGATGTAGTACATTGTATCATATAAAACTACTGTTGCCTTATAGGGGAAGAATTACTTAGTGTATTAAGATCTTTTCCTATGGATCGTCTCCTTTATACTAGCCGAGGGAACATGAAGTGGCAATGTGTAACTTTCATTTACATTGTAAACCAGTGGTGTCTATATGTATATCTTTAATTTACATTGTAAAACTTACACATAGCTACATTTTAGTTTTGTTTTTTTTTTTTAACTTTGGGAGCTACTAAGTTTTCTTGAGAGTATGTGAGAAAATTTAGTGAATTTCCAAAATTTTATTCCTAACTAAGGTGTTTTAATCTGCTTCTCCATGTTCCCATCCAGGTTCTCTTCAGAGTTCAGTATTCTGTTACGGTGCATGAATTCAGGCCGTTTCTGTAGTTTCCTCACTTCAGTCTCCTTCCTTTCTCTTGCTATCAGGCAAGAGTGGGGGATCTCTTACCTCTTAATACTTGTCTGCTCACATTCTCCAGATAAAATTTATCCTTCAACATTGTCAAAATGCGGAGAAGAGAGAAAAGATAAGTTGTGGTTGAGAGAGGTGATGGTTGCCTGTGTTTTCTAGTTTTTCTTCAGAAACCCTACCTTCTCTCTCCTCAGCATTGTTTCCCCCTTTTCAAGCTTGAGAGCCTAGAATGGCAGTTTTAAAGAATGGGATATGATTCTAAAGTTACTTGGCAAAAAGCTAACTGGAGAGTTAATTTAGGGAGAATGTGGAAGCCAGACATTGGATATAAGGGACATTGGCAAAGTAGAATGGCCAAAAAGGAGGGAATAGTGATTACGATTTTAAACAGCAACAGGAAATATTGCTCTTTTAGCTAGTTTTTCAGCATCTGCATTCTCCCAGCCTTATTGAAATCTGGTTCTGAAGAACACCACTAGTATATTCTGCTTTTAGAACAGTTTCGCAGCATTAGCAGTATTGACATTTGGAGCTGAATTCTTTGTTGGGAGTTGCCCTGCACTGTGAAGTATGTTTACCAGAATCCCTGACCAGTAGCTCTTCCTGAGTTACGACAACTGAAAATGTCTCCAGGGGGTGCCACATGGTGCCTTGGGGGACAAATCTTAACAAGTTGAGAGCCACTAATCTAGGAGAAGGCTTTTTCTAATGTCCCAATAGAGAGCTTATGTCAACATTGCATTAAATATATAATGACTTAGATTTGATGTACGCTTCTAAATCAAGGTCACTGATTCCACTCTGCCACATATGCAGATATCTACCCTGGCAAATATCTCCAGGAATACACCTCAGCTGTTTGTCAGGCAAAATACATGCTATGTTTTGTTGTGTTTTTTTTTTTTTAAGATTATTTATTCATACAAGAACTGGGGTACAGGCCAGATGTGTGGGAGGGTGTGAGGATTCACCAGATATAAAGCAGATAACAGAACAAGCAGACTGATGAAATACACTGCTATACACTGCTGAGGGGAGCAGTGGGCACGACGGGAGAGGTGTGCCGCACCATGTGGGACCCTCGCCAGCTGGCCGGGATGGAACCGGCACTGCAGAGGCTGTGGACAGCTTCACAGCGCGGCGCTCAACCACCTGCACCACCAGGGGAGGCCCACATGTTATGTTTTTTATAGCATTTTTTTTTTTTTACAGCATTATTCCTTCAAAACTGCACTCAACGGTTACTTAAGCTAGTTATACTGATAATTAAGGGGTGGACTGTCAAAGTACAGAGTGCTTTACTCTCTAGCCTTTCATAATACATGTCCTATTTGGGTAGTAATTTATTTTATCCTTAAGTTTACCCAGTAACTTGAAAATCATTTTAGGGTTTTTTTCCCCTGTGTTTTTTAAAGATTTATTTATGCATACAAGAACTGGGGTGTAAGCCAGAGGTGCAGGGGGATGAAAGGATTCACCAGAGAGAGTGGGGAGCAGAACAGGCAGATCCACTGAAATACATTGCTGAGGGGAACAGCGGGCAAGGCAGGAGAGGTCTGCTGCGCCTTGTGGGTTTCTCCCTGGCCAGCTGGGGATCCAGCTTGCGCTGCAGTGGCTGGTGATAGCTTAATAGGGCTGTCCTTAACCCCTGCACCACCAGGGAGGCTTGAAAATCATTTTAGTTTTTTGGAGAGAGTTTAAACACCCCAAGCTTACAATCGCCAAATGCTATGTTTTGTGAGAACCACTGTGTATTCCAAACCAGATGTTCTGGAGGCAACTAAGTAATTATGAATTCTGTAAAATTAGTTCAATCCCTTTGGCTCTACAGGTCTGGAGATAAAAGTTTTATATGTAATCCTGGGTAACCCTGTATTCTATTGCAGGTTTTCATTATTAATAAAGATGCCCAGCATAGTTACAGACTCTTGCTTCCATGTTCACATGGTCTTCTAATAATCTAACTAAGGGAATTCAAAAATTGAATTTTATTTATTTATTTTTTAAAAAGTTTTATTTATTTATTTATACAAGCACTGGGTACAGTCAGAAGCGTGGGAGGGTGAAAGAATTCACCAGAGCCAGAGCAGGGAACAGAACATGCAGACCGACGAAGTACACTGCTGAGGGGAGCAGCGTGCGGCAGGAGAGGTCTGCGCGCCATGTGGGACCCTCACCCGGCGGCCGGGGATCGAACCAGCGCTGCAGAGGCTGTGGGCAGCCTCGCAGACCGGTGCTCAACCGCTGCGCCACCGGGGAGGCCCCAAAATTGAGTTTTATTGGGAGAAGAGCCAACATTGTAGCAACAGCATCATGTTCCATACTTAACACTATTATTTTAATTTTTTCAACCCTTGTGTTATTATATAAGAAGGGTATAAGGTAGGTGTGTTAGGTTTTAAACAAAATAGTAAGATAATAAACAGCAAAATCTGAAGATAGACAGTGCAATGTTCTAAGGTAAATTTTTAGTACAGCTTCAGTGAATGCCTTAATAACCAAAGGACAGACAGTGATTGGTAATGATTTCTAAATGTTAGATCCTTTTTTAAAGTGTTCTTTGAATTACATATTAGGACATAATAGGAACATAATAGGATCATTAATAAGCTAGTCAAGAGCCAGTTAAAGCAGGTGATCATAAAATATGCATCTTTTTCCTACCATTATTTGATGCAGTGCTTTGGACTTTGAGTATATATCTCTTGGTTATGATTCCTGTTGTTTGGGATAAACTGTATGTAGTGCTGCATGATCTACAGAATCAAAACAGTTAACTGTACAGTTAACACAAGAGCTCAGGCACTTGTAAAGCTAATAAGGAATCCTAATGTTGTATGCTCCCTTTCCATATTTTGAAGCTCTCTTCATAACTAATACAAAACTAATTTTGAATCGATTCTTTCCAAAGCATTCAACTTAGTCCTGTACTCATATTCTGTCTGTTTACATAATAATTTAAGTTCCATTATTAGAATAAATGAATGCTACTGGCACTAGCAGGTATAAGAACAAGCAACTGAGGATCTGTGAACAGCCAAGTTTAAAGAATGGAAGTAATGTATAACATGAATGTACAAATAGTATCCTGCTGACTGCCTGCACCTAGCACCACCCCTGCTTAGTCCACAGAAATGAACAGGACTGCTGCATTGCATATTTCCATGGGGGCACTGGTACACAAAGTTAGCATAACTAATGCGTCTTGGAGTTATTAGCAGTAGCCCTGGGAATAGATACTGTTGGTTAATCTAGCTTAGTCTGGGAAGTAGAAGGTCACCTAAGAGCTTTCACTGTGTAAAAATTAGGGCCTGTGTTCGTATGCTGTTAGTGGGAATCTAGACTTGTTCAGGCCTTATGGAAAATAATATGGCGGGTTTCTCAAAATACTAAAATTGATACACCATATAATCCATCAATTCTGTTCATGTGTATTTATTCAAAGAATATAAAAATACTAATTTGAAGGGACATTCATTCCTTTGTTCTTTACAGCACTATTTAGAATAGCCAAGTTACGGAAACAACTTAAATGCTCACTGAGAGATAAGTGGATAAAGAAGATGTATTTATACACAGTGGAATACTAAGCACTATAAGAGACAGAATGTTGCCATTTGTGACAACATGGATGGAACAGGAAGGGATTATGCTAAGCAAAAATGTTGGAAAGAAAAAGACAAATACTGCATGATTTCATTCATGTGGCATACAAAGAAATGAAACAAAGGAGACAAAACTAAACCAAGACAATACCCTAGAAATATGACTGCAGAATTGAGGCTACTAGAGGGGTAAAGGGAGGGTGAGGATCAAAAGAGGGAGAGGGCCCAGTGGTCTATGGTGCAGAATTATTTGTGCTTTGGTGATGGGTATAATATGATAACGAACATCTGAAGACATCTAAATCATTATACAGTGTTGTAAACCAATGTTACCTCAAAAAAATAATAAAGTTATTAGCATATATATTTAATAGGTGATGACTTTATTTGGCAGTTAGCTTAATATGCGTTTCCTTGATTAGTTTAGGCACCCTTTAAATTATTGCAAACTATTTTTTTGATCTTCTTAGGTTATCTGCCTACAAAGAACATTTGAATGACACAAATTTAAAATATTAAAAAAATAGATGGTTAAGAAATTGGTGCCTCTGTGACTTAGTACATAGGTATTAGTCTGTCTGAAAAGTTTTAAAACCTGAAATAATTTATCTCTTTGGTGTTGCTTTCCAATGAGAATGATCTTGATGTTGTTAGAAAACAGTGAAAATTCTTTTCCAATTTCTAAGACCCTAAAATAGCAAGATACATCATTTGCATGCTTCTTGAAATTTTTTTGTGACTTTTGACGTGTTCAAATTATGTAAAAACCAATTTAAAATAAAATACCTGTGTTGGTAAGCTGCTCATAGTTATTTGGAATTTAGAGTAAAAAGCATTTTTTCTCAGGAAAAAATATATTTTAGAATACATATTTCTCCTTATAGAAACAATCTACTTCATAAGATGTGAAATGAGAACCAATTAACATTCTCTGATTTTATGAGGGGTTTTTGAGAGAAATTTTGTAGGGGGAATGAATGCAGGAGAACTTCCTGGCTGACCTGAGGAAACACATGCTCCCCAAAGCAGAGTGTGGGGCAGAGTTATGGACAACCTGGTGACTATGTTTTGGGGATATTCCTAAAGTCATTCAGGAGGTCTTTGTCCAGATCTTAACATAGTTGGGACTTTTTTGGGTCCCTTAGGTTTGGTAGACTATGGTAACTGAACCTTTGGAATCTTTGGACTACATTACATTAGTGTAATAGTTGAGATCCTGAGAGAGTGGGATTGAGAGATAAGGTGGGATCAGGTGATGAGGTGTGGCACAAAAAAACAAAATGGGGCTTGGGTTAGGGATAGGATCCTGTCTCTGTGTGTGCTTTGGTGTTGAAGGGTAGAGGTACATGGTAGAGGTAAAAGATGGCTCTGACAGTGTGGGATTCAATGTCAAAGTGGTCTATAATTGAAAGCATCCAATGGTTGCATGACAAAATAAAAAAAGGAAAGTGGGTGGTATATTCCAGCCAGAGATGGAGGCCAGAGTGATCTAGATTTAGTGAATCTCAAAGGTGACATTGAGAAGCATCTTCCTGGCTCTAAGAACAACATGTCTGCTTCCATGGTTGCTCTAACACACTCCTTGGAGAAGGAATCTTGATGTAATTGGTCTAGAAAACTGTACACCAAAGTAGGGCCTGCGGTAGAAAAGTGTGTGTGTGTAATTTTACCTTTTGTCCCTCTTCATCCATTTCTTCTACCTCCAGACCTTGCCTCTGGCAACCACCAATCTGTTCTCAGCATCCATAACTTGATGTTTTTTGTTTTTTAAGAGTCCACATAAAAGATCATACTGCATTCGTTTTTTTCCTGAGTTTTAAGGTTTTAAGTCTTAATGTTTTGATTCTTTGATCCATTTGTGTTAATTTTTGAGTTTGGTTTAAGATAATGGTCCAGTTTCATTCTTTTGCATGGGGCTATCCAATTTTCCTAGCACCATTTGTTGAAAAGACTGTCCTTTCCCCATCATATATTCTTGGCTCCTTTGTTGTAAATTAATTGACCCTGTAGTGGATTTATGTCTATCCTTTCTATTCTGTCCCTTTGGTCTATGTCTTTTTTTTTTTTTGCCATTGTCATATTGTTTTAATTACTGTAGCTTGGCAAAACTTAGGATAGTGGGTTCATTGTGTAATGTTAATTTTTTTACATTGTTAAAACAGGAGGACAACCTCACAAAAGGAGAAAGACCTCTGATGCCAATGAAACTGAAGATCATTTGGAATCTTTAATATGCAAAGTAGGGGAAAAGGTGAGCACCACAATTGGCACTGGCTGTGAAGGGATTAACATTGTAGGTGACTGCTTTAAGTTCTGTAGCTAGAAATGCCATAATCTGAGTTTTAGGCAAAGCTTGTATTGCCATGCATCTATGTCCAAAAGGAAAACCAGATTAAACCCCTGGATTTCAGATAATTGAGCGTTAAATATTTGTATTAACTTTCATAGACTGGTGAGTCCTAGACAAGACCTTAAGGAATAGTCCATTCCGTTTGTAAGTGAGGAAAGAAACAAATCCTGTATACTTAAGGTACTTTACGCAGAGTCATGTAGTGAGTGAGTGAGTAAGTGAGTGAGAGAGATGGGATGGAGCTTGTATTGTCCTCCATTTCTAATACTTAGTCTGCTGTCTCAGAATGCTTATTTTAAAAATTTCATTTGCTTGCTTCATTAATTTTTTATAACCACATCGAAAAGTTTAGCTTGCTAATTGCTGAGTATTTGATGGATATTTCATATGCTACCCTCTACAGAGTGCCTGCTCTTTGGAGAGCAACCTGGAAGGCTTGGCTGGTGTTTTGGAAGCTGATCTTCCTAACTACAAGAGCAAGATCTTAAGGCTTCTTTGTACAGTGTATGTATGCAAAAGATATATGAATCCAGGTGA
This sequence comes from Talpa occidentalis, assembly GCF_014898055.3. Classification (NCBI taxonomy): domain Eukaryota; kingdom Metazoa; phylum Chordata; class Mammalia; order Eulipotyphla; family Talpidae; genus Talpa; species Talpa occidentalis. The sequence goes on from NW_023605083.1 coordinate 53,259,838, forward strand.
TAATGTATTATCTACTCTTACCTGCTTTGGAAAATGTTCAAAAGATGTGTTTGTGTTCCATATAGCATCAGCTTTCATTCTGTTGGGAAATTTGCACAAGTGAATGACCTTTGGTGAACTCCTTTTCTTAGAGATGAATAGAACAAAAAATTGACTATTATGTTTTATTTCTTTTTTATATTAATTTTTTTCTTACATCATAGTAGTGTTTTACTTATATGTAATGGAATTATTTAACTATTTCTTAGTGATCCATTCAACTACTATTTAGTGAGAATGTAGACACTTTAACAATCAGATTTTTTTAAAGCATGTACACTTAAATATGAGTTTGACTTTTTTTTTTTTTTTTTTTTTAAGACGAGTAGTGCCAAACAAATTTGAGAACTGGTTGCTTGTAATAGCCCTTTTTAGATGACAAAAAATGCTTTTGACGCTTTCATAGGCATACTTTTTGAGTTAGGTTATCTAGAACAACTATTAGTATTTCATTTTTCTGAGGGAATTAAAAGGGAAAAGTCTCACACTGAAGTAATGAAACAATCTCTCCCAGTGTTGGAATTAACAATCTAGATTTTTCTCCCTTAGATAGACATCGGCCACTCTGAATTGTTTGCCTTGCAAAGAAATAGCTATGACTTCTGAATAAAGGGATATTTGTAGTTTACATGAAATTATAATCTATGAGGTACTTTTATAAAGATAACTAATTGTCATTTCAATTTTTTAAATTTCTAATGATTACAGCTCATTTTTGCAATTTAAAAATATATACACAAAGCAGTGAATTTCATTTTAACCTCAGAAAGTGCAAATAGTTTATGTGACAGTCATTAAAAGGAATCAAATTAATATTCAGGAACACATCCTTAGATAAGAAAAATCATTTTGCTATAGTTGTCTATCCATAACGTGTTCTGTTTAAAAATATTTCTTAGAATTGAATATCATTTATGCTTAAACTCTGATAGAAGCTGTGGCTTTTGGGTGGGAGTAGGGGCCTCACAGAGCCCTGACACTCTGCTGGGACCTTTGGGAAACACAAAAAGAGAGTCTGAATTGTCATGAGCTACTATTTGCTTTTTTTCTTAAGACAAAGACTGCCCAAATTAGCAAGTAATATTTGCTTTTTCCTAAAGTGTATTGCTGTAATCCTCTTCGCTGTTTATCAAGTTTATTAATATACTGGTATAAGCAAACTAGAATGTAAAGAAACCTCGCTGTGCCATGCTAAGAATTCAACAGTTTAACTGATAGGGATTTAGTTGAAACTGGTTTTGATTCTGAATTTTTTCTAAACAACTAGAATAGTGTTTCTCAAAGTGGAACTGTGCTCCCATGACATTTGGTTAGCTGAGTTTAGTAATGCTGAAGGCTGCATCCCCGCCTTTTAATGATTCTGCATTAAAGAAACTTGTTTCACCCAGCATTTCCCAGATATTTTACCATGAAAACATTTTCTGTAGAATTGATGTTCAATTCCACCAAACACACACTGGCTTTATTTCGCACAAACTGTATTTATTTCAATTTGTTAGCTTCACAATTAGTTGTTTTTGTTTGTTTGTTTGTTTGTTTGTTTTTTTTTGCTTTTACTCTTGAGTTAACCAGGATTGAATTGAAAGATTGTCTGCAACTATTCTTGATGACATTTGTGCCTTTTCTGAAGTAGTTTTAAAAACATACTGCTTAAAAATAGTAATCCTGTTTCAAAGTTAAATAGTTAATAAAAGGTTTATATGGTTTAAAATTCAGCTACTTAATGCTATTGTTTTGGGTTTTGTGTGTGTGTGTCTCTGTGTTTTTTTGTTTTTGCTGTATTGGGTTCTCAAATCAGTGCACGTCTATTACCTGAGAAGTTGACAATTTATACAACATTAGTTGGACTCCTCAATGCTAGAAATTACAACTTCGGTGGAGAATTTGTAGAAGCCATGATTCGTCAACTTAAAGAATCATTGAAAGCAAACAATTATAATGAAGCTGTATATTTGGTAAGTTTTTATTTGCTTTGTGTATTATGACTTAATATTGGGATAGAAGGAAGAGGTGAGCTACAACCAAATAATTTATCCTTTAATTGAAATACACTTCCTTACCACAGAGATTCATTTCCAGATTTCACTGTCAATCCTAGTTGATCTCACTGCAGAATGGAATTCATATTACTTGGCTTCTGCAGCACTACTCTTTGGGGAACCTCCTGCTGCCACCTGCCTTCTATTCTTCAGTCTCCTTTATTTGGTCATCCTCCTTTGCCTCTTAAATTTTTGTGTTTCCCACGATTCTATCCTCATTTCACTTTTCTTTAACCACTCTTTTTTTTTTTCTTTAAGAACAAATTTTATTTTATTTTAAATTTATTTTTATATTCCCCATGCAATTGCAACCCCCTTATTGTGACCCCAAGCCCTCCTTTCCCCGCCCCCCACCCCCCATAGAGTGTCTCTGGTTCATAGTTGTTTGTTGATTTTGATATTTTCTTTCATATAGTTATTCATTTTCCTGGTCCCTTATTTAAGTTTTCTAGATTCCTGCTATGAGTGAGACCATCTGGTATTTTTCTTTTTCTTTCTGGCTTATTTCGCTGAGCATGATCCCTTCCAGCGCCATCCATGTTGCTGCAAATTGCATGTGTTGATCTTTTTTGAATGCTGAGTAATATTCCATGGTATATATGTACCACATCTTCTTGATCCAGTCATCTATTTTTGGACATTTGGGTTGTTTCCAAAGCTTAGCTATTGTAAACAGTGCTGTTATAATCATAGGGGTGCAGGTGCTCTTTGGAATTAATGTTTCTGTGTCCTTTGGGTAAATACCTAGGAGTGGAATTGCTGGATCATATGGAAGCTCTATGTTTAGTAGGTCAAGAAATCTCCACACAGCTCTCCATAGTGGTTGGACCAGTTTGTACTCCCACCAACAGTGCAGGAGAGTTTCTTTTTCTCCACAACCTCGCCAGCATTTGTTGTTGCTAGTTTTTTTAATATGTGCCATTCTCACTGTTGTAAGATGGTATCTCATTGTAGTTTTGATTTGCATTTCCCTGATTACAAATGATGTTGAACATTTTTTCATATGCCTGTTGGCCATTTGCATTTCCTCTTCAGGGAAGTTTCTTTTTAGCTCTTCTGCCCATTTTTTGACTGGATGATTTTCTTTGTTTTTGTTGAGTCTCATCAGCTCTTTGTAGATTTTTGTGATCAGTCCTTTATCATTAGTGTTGTGTGCAAAAATGTTCTCCCAGTTGGTGGGGTTTCTCTCTGTTTTTGTTATTGTCTCTTTTGCTGTGCAGAAGCTCTTTAATTTGATGTAGTCCCAGCTGTTGATCTTTGCCTTCACTATCACTGCTTTGGGTGATGTGTCTGTAAAGATGTCTTTGATGTGCATGTCATGTAGTGTTTCGCCTATATTTCCTTCTATGTATTTTATGGTTTCGGTCTTATGTCTAGTTGTTTAATCCATTTTGAGTTGGTTTTTGTGCATGGTGTTAGGTAGTAGTCAAACTTCATTCTTTTGCATGTAGTGACCCAGTTTTCCCAGCACCATTTATTGAACAAACTTTCTTTGCTCCAGTGCATATTCTTTGCTCCTTTGTCAAAGATTAGTTGACCATAAATCTGTGGGTTTATTTCTGGATTTTCTATTCGATTCCATTGGTCTGTGTGTCTTTTCTTGTTCCAATACCATGCAGTTTTAATGATTATGGCTTTGTAGTATAGTTTGAAGTCTGGGCGTGTGATGCCTCCATTCCCTTCTTTTTTTTTTTCAGGAGAGCTTTTGGCCTGCAGTTTTCTTTTTTTGTGTTGTCCTTGTTCGGTATTGGTATTAGTGTAATGTTGGCTTCATAGAACGTGCTTGGTATTGTCCCTTCCTTCTCAATTTTTTGGAAGAGTTTGTGAAGGATAGGCACTAATTCGTCTCTGAATGTTTGGTAGAATTCATTTGTAAATCCATCAGGTCCTGGGCTTTTGTTTTTGGGGAGGTTTTTGATTACCATTTCAATTTCACTGCTTGTAATTGGTCTGTTTAGGTGTTCTATTTCTTCTTTATCTAGCTTTGGGTGATTGTAGAGTTGTAGGAATTTGTCCATCTCCTCTAGATTGTTGAACTTGATTCCATATAACTGTTCATAGTAGTTTCTGATTATTTTGATTTCTGCTGTGTCCGTTGTGATTTCTCCTCTTTCATTTATGATACTGTTTATTTGTGCTTTCTCCCTTTTTTCGTTTGTGAGCCTGGCTAGGGGTTTGTCTATTTTATTTATTTTTTCGAAGAACCAGCTCTCAGTTTCACTGATCTTTTGGATTATTTTTTTAGTTTCGATTTCATTTATTTCTGTTTTGGTTTTTATTATTTCTTTTCTCCTACTGGTTTTGGGGTTTTTTGTTGTTCTTTTTCTAGATCTTTGAGCTTCGAGATTAGGTTGTTTCTTTGAGTTCTTTCTTGTTCTTGATGTGAGCGTCTATTGCTATATATTTTCCTCTTATTACTGCTTTTGCTGCATCCCATACATTTAGGAAATTGGTGTCCTCCTTGTCATCAATTCAAAGAATTTTTTCATTTCTTCTTTGATCTCCTCTTACTGTATTTTTCCTTTCATCGGGGAAGTTTGGTGTTCTTCTTGCTTCTTGTATATCTATTTTCAGCTCCTTCTTCACGTTTGGGAAGTTCTCTTCAATTATTTCCTTGAATATTTTCTCTGTTCCTAGGTCTCTCTCCTCTCCTTCTGGGATTCCTATAACTCTTATATTTTCTTTCCTCATGGACTTAGATAGTTCCCAAAGTCTTTCTTCAGTCTTTTTCATTCGTACTTCTCTTTCCTTTTCTGTTTTGGTTCTTTTTATTTCTGTGTCTTCCAGAGTGCTTATTCATTCTTCCATTTCCTCTATTCTGTTATCACTGCTTTTCCCAGCATTCTTTAGCTCTTCTGTTAATCCTTTGATCTCCTGCATTTCCTTCATTTCCCTTCATTTTAGGGACTCAATTTCGTTCTTCTGAGCATTGTTTTCCTTAATGACTTCCATCGGTTTTTTCATCACAGCAATTTTAAATTCTTTTTCTGGAAGGTTCAGAAGTTCTTCCAAGTCAAAGTAGTTGCAAGCTGGTGGGTGGGTTTTTTTTTGTTTGTTTTTTTTTTTGTGGTGTGTCTTTTTTCTGAGGTGTTGCTACTTTGCTTGTAGTTTTTCTTTTCCCTGCTGCCTGTCTTCTAATTTGCCTTATGCATTGGGACACTGTCCCTCTGTTACTGGCGGGCATCTTTTAGTGTGTTCTTTCGGGAGTTTCAGAAACTGGCAATCCAAATGAGTCAAAAACTGTTATGCTGGAAGTCTAGTGAGGCAGTGGTACTTTGAGTATGTTAATGGTCACTGTCACAGAATCTCTCCTTCTGTGTTTCGTTACAAAGGTTAGTCTTGAAACCCCATAGACTTCCCTGGACGTGGGTCAGTTGGATTGCACTCTGGGTTCCAAATCTCTGGATCCTCCTCTGTGCTCCGACTTCCTGCCAGGTGGGACCGGGCTTGTGGGGGCCTTCAGCTCACCTCTGACTGTGCAGGGAACCTTCTCCCTCTGTCTCCACGGGGAGCCTTCTGCCAGATTCAAGCAGTCTTTATTGAAGAAAGGTCCCTGTTCTAAAATGGCGCTTTGGAGACAGGCACACTCTTCCGCGGGCCTGGTCTGCCCCAATCGTGGGTGCCCGCTCCCCCTCTGGGTTCAGACTGCTGGCCTGAAGGGGCCTGGCATGGGCGAACTTCCCAGCTCACCTCTTGCTCCTTCGGGAGCCTTCTGTTGGTTTCAGGCAGTCTTTATTGAAGAAGAGTCCCTATTCTAAAATGGTGATTCAGGGACAGGCACACTCTTCCGCGCACCCTGTCTGCCCTGGCCATGGGTGCCCGCTTCCCCTCTGGGCTCGGACTGCTGGTCAGAAGGGGCCTGGCTTGGGCCAACTTCCTAGCTCACCTCTGACTCCTCTGGGAGCCTTCTGCCAGTTTCAAGCAGTCTTTACTGAAGAAAGGTCCCTATTCTATGGGGTGTTGGTGATTTTTTTCTGGTCGCTAGGTGGCATCAGAGATCTCTCCTAGTGTCCTTGGGGAGCTGTTTTTTTTTACCTCATGGGACAGGGAACAGTGGGAGTGGTGGGGAAAGTCTCAAAGGCTTTGGGGTGCTGTGTCTGCCTTGTGCCCCACCATCGTGGGGATCCCATGCCCCGAATTTCATGCCCTGGGTCTCAGTTTTAAAGCCCTCAGGTCCAGGACGTGAGCTGTAGCCCAGTTCAGTGTCCGCAGAAATGGCGCCTTTTGCTCCCCGCTCCTGTGTCCTGGCGACTGGTTTCTGATTACTCAGTGAGGGACATTTACCTCAGTGAGGGGCCCCGCGCGTCTCCCTGCAAGCCTAGGTCGCAGGCGAGGGGACCTGGGCAGCCGCAATCCGTGTATCATTTTCAAGTGCGCTACTTTTCCACACAAGCTTACCGGCTGGCCTGGGGCTGTTTGTAGGTCTCCGGGAGTCTTTGTTTTTCTTTAATGGCACCTGGAGCCGTTCGCTCACCTCCCCGGCGAATCCTGCAGGGTTCTCCACAGCTCCAGTTCATGGGGTATGGTGGCTGAAATAGTTACTTTCCACTCACAGCCCCGCTTGATGCGTAGTTTGTTCTTGTTGGTTGTTTTAGTTTGTTTTTCCTCCTTTCTGTTGGTCGGGAAGTTCTTAACCACTCTTTCCTAAAACATTCTCGTTTGTTCTTCCAGCTTTACAAGCTACCTTTATTTTGATGACCCCCATTTCTGCCCTTCATAATCTACATTTGTATCTCCTACATTTGTATCACCTTTTTACTGAGCTCAGGCCTATGTTTGAAACACTACCCAGGTAACCTTAAGGTGTCTTGCCTAGAAATCCCTTACATTACTTTACCTCCTTTCCTCTGTCTTTTCCCCAATCCCACACAGTAGCTACTTTCTACTGGATAACCCATCCAGAAACTTGAGCATTCTTTTTTATCTCCCCTATTACCCCCTCATATTTTAAGCAGTCTTAGATCTTAAAAGTTCTGTTTCTTGAGTCCATCCCTTTTCCTTTGTCTTCAGAGCCTCTGGCATTGTTCGTGCCTTCATCTTTATGTCTTAACAGCCTCTTAATTGACCTTTCAGCATCCAGATTCTCTCTCTTTCACTTTATTTTCTAATAGCACCCGAGTGTTCTTTCTATAAACCTATGAACTCTGCCATGTTGGTTATGGCAGAAACCTCAGTTCCTTCCCATTGTCAGAGTAGATGTTCTTAAAAGCATAGGGCAACAGATGATTCACTGGGTTGCTGGAAGTAAATGTCAGAATACTTATTTATTAACCGGAAAGGGAATTAATACTTCGGTTGATGGATCTCCCTCGTGGTACAAGAGGTTAAGCACACACTGTGAAGCTAGCAGCAGCCTCTGCAGCACAAGTTCAATCCCCAACCAGGAAACTACCCACATGGCGCAGCAGACTTTTCCTGTCTCGCGTGCTGCTCCCCTCAGCAGTGTATTTCAGTCAGTCTGCCTGTTCTGCTCCCTACTCTGTCTCTGGTGAATCCTCTCACCCCCCACATCTCTGGCCTGTATCCCAGTTCTTATGTGCATAAATAAATAAATCTTTTAAAAAAAATAGTTCAGTTGATAGTGGTCTGCTGTATGTAATAAATATAGATGTGCTGGAGATGTGTGATCAGATTCTTTTTTTTACTGAATATATAATCAAAACAGTTTGGATATTTATCAGGCTGCAAGATTCAATTCAGACTCCTTAGCCTGATCCTGTATGTTAGCCTCAATCTGTTTCTCTATCCTCACCTCCCATATATCCTCTAGCTATATAAAAATTACTTGCAGATGTAGACATACCTTGTTTTGAGCCCTGTGCCTAGAATATACTCCTTACCCTCTACTAACGAATTATTTTACTTGTCCTTTATGACCTAGCCCAACTATTGGCTCTTTTATGTTTTCCCCTAGCCTTGTCCTGTTCCTAGAGTTTATTTATCTTTTAACTGTACTTGTCTCATTAGACTCTGAGTTCCCATCTGATAGAGACTTTCTCCAATAAATGTATGTTTAGAAATTTGTTTCTGTAGTCCATTGTTTTTCACAGTCAAACAAAAAAAAAAAATTAAAGGCTTACATATCTAGAATATTACAGGTTAGGTTCTTAATGTAGTGTAGAATAGAAACCTGTAAGTCCACAGATTCTTATTCCGTGTACCATCTCCATCTCTATGACTACTACTCAACTCTGCTGTGGAGCATAAAAAGCAGCCATAGACAGTATATAAGTGAGTGAGCATGGCTGTGTTCCTGTAAAAGTTTGTTTATGGACTGAAATTTGATTTCAGGTTATTTGTATGTATCAGAAAATACTGCTTTGATTTTTTTTTCTTTTACCCCCAGCCTTTAAAAATCTAAAAATCATTCTTAGTTCATAGAGTATGCAAAATAGGTCATGGGCTACATTTTACTCTTGGGCTTTTGTTTTTCAGACTTGGGGTTTCTACCATTAGATTACTTGTTTTGTAATTATTACAAAGGACATTTAGATTTAATAGAAATTGTTTTCCACAACAGGTCCGTTTTTTATCTGATCTTGTGAACTGTCATGTCATTGCTGCCCCATCAATGGTTGCTATGTTTGAAAATTTTGTAAATGTAACTCAGGAAGAAGATGTGCCTCAGGTAAGAAAACCACTTATACTGAACCTTGTCGCTCTAGTACCAGGAGTTTTTTACTGGTAACCATTTAGTAATAAACCCCAAAAGATAATAGCCTATTATCACATTCTAAATTCTTAATGTGTAAAATAAGTCAGCTGGAATATTGGTGGGTTCAACTGACATTTTTATGTTAATTCAAATGATCTGTCTAGTAAGTTTAAAACTGATCAGTAGAAATGCTCTGAATGATGCGGTTTTACCTAAGCCCTTCTACAGTAGGCTATCAAGAATAAATACAATAAACTTACCTTCTTAAAAATTCTTAGGTGCGACGGGATTGGTACGTGTATGCGTTTCTATCATCTTTGCCCTGGGTTGGAAAGGAGTTGTATGAAAAAAAAGATGCAGAAATGGACCGCATCTTTGCCAACACTGAAAGCTATCTTAAGTAAGGTCATAGCTCATGTTACTCTTCATTATTTAGGTGAATGTTATCTTACTGATACAATAAATGTGTTATGTTTTGTCCATTAGTAATACTATTTGAGTTTTATTTCTTAAAATTCAGCTGTAAAGTTCTCTAAGGCTTTCTGTAGGTACTTACACCTCTGCTATTGTAACTTATTGAGACTTCAGAGTAATTATACTTTACTTTGCCAATGCAAATGAGTTGGTAACATAGCTTCTTTTAAGTTGCTTTTGCCTGTTTGCAAAAGCATAAAACATCTAACATAATGGTTCTCAAATATCAGTATGCATAAGAATCAGTTGTGGTGCTTAAATATTCTCAAACCCCAAAACCTCCAGGCCTACAAATTGTGGTATTTGAGAAGGAGGCTTGGGCACATAGTCCACAAGTGGAGAACTATTATCCGGCACATACAGTATATCTATTTCATATAAGTTAGTCTTGAACCAAGTCCTTTAGACAGTGTTCCTTAATCGTCCACCCACCCTACATTTCATTTATGCCCATTCCTACATTTCAGCTATACTTTTCACTTAAAATAGTCCCATTTCCTCCTATTACCCACTTTTCCAAGACAATGTGAAAAGCTTGACTTGCCTTATTACATGTAATATTAATAACATTCCTTGTTCCTAAACTTTAGTCTCTCAGCAGTGTGGTGATAGTTTTGTGACTCCATAAGTTTTTTCAGATTAATTTTATGTTCCCGTTTCTGTCTATTAATAGGAACTTCTATGGATATTGTTAATATCTTCTTAGTTACAAATAAAGCTAAAAGCAATCTAAACCAAAAAATCTGCTTTTTCTTTATGTTAAGCTACCTTTAAGGGTTGTTTTTATAGTTATTGTAGGTGTTTATACTTAAATGTAGATGTTTGGAAAAGAATGAAAATAAGAGTATGAGCATTATAGCATGTAAGTATATGGCCTCTCTTTCCCCTCCCCTTTTTTTCCACAAATGGTATTCCAGAATACACGGTGTTCTTAAGTTGCTTTTGCCCCTTACTATATCTTTTTTTTTTTTTTTTTTTAACATAAAAGTAAATAGTTCTTATGGTGCCGCCACAGTGGCCTAGGGGTTAAGTCTCAGTGCTATCACCGCTATGGCCTGAGTTTGATTCCTGGCTAGGGAGCTAACCCACATATGGTGCAGCAGACCTCTCCTGTCTCACCACTGCTCCCCTTGGCAGTGTATTTCAGTAGATCTGCCTGTTCTGCTCCTGCACCTCTGACCTACACCCACTTCTTTTCAAAATTTTTTTTTTTTTAAAGTATATAACTGTACCTTGTTCTTTTTAATAGCTGCATTGTATTTCACTCTTCTAATGTACCACATTTTCTTAGATCCCTTGTAGGCAGACATTTTGGTTATTTCCAGTCTTTTGCTGTCATGTTTCAGTGAATTTCTTTTGTGTACATGTGCAAATATAATTGTGGTGAGTGTGAACTCTTAGAAGTGGCATTGCTGGGTTGAAGTATCTTAATTTTAATAGATTTATTCAAATTGCCTTCCATGTCTCTTCTAAAGAGATATGAATTAGCTCCTTTGCCAGCAATATTTGAAGCAGCATATTTTCCCACATTTTGGCAACATAGAACATTATCAAAAATTTTGAGAGCTCCCAATCTGATAAGTAAAAATGTCATTTCACTGCCTTAATTTTATTTTGTTAATTATGAAAGCAAATGAACTTCTTTTCATGTTTTTAAAATCCTAAGTGTAAATTTCATTTTTATCTTTAGAAGACGACAGAAGACTCACATGCCCATGTTACAAGTATGGACTGCTGAGAAACCACATCCCCAAGAAGAGGTAAATTGATTTCAGCTTTTTGTGATACAAGCACAGTCCACTCTTGTGACATACTGAAATCATTCCATCTATAGAATTTAACTAGGTTTTCACATTTTATGTAAAGATCCAGCTCCTCATAACTATAGGCAATATATATAGTAAATTTTTAAATAAATGTTAGTATGTAATTGAAACACTCCCTATTCTGTGGGATTCCATATATCATAGAGTTTACACATTTTTATTTAAATACCCAATTTGGAAAATGTTAAGGTAAGAGCCTCAGAAAGACAGGTTTTATAAAGCAGGTAATTGAAATGTTAGCACAGTTCCTCTGTACTATATTTAATTCAGGTTAGCTTGCTTTTGTAGCTTGTCTTTTAGAAGATAATGATTTTTGGTTTTGTCCAGTCAAAATGTTAATTCTAACCTCCAAATATGTATTAATTGTTAAAAATTAAACTGTCTTTAGTATTTAGATTGCCTGTGGGCCCAGATTCAGAAATTGAAAAAGGATCGCTGGCAGGAGCGGCACATCTTAAGACCTTATCTTGCCTTTGACAGCATCCTGTGTGAAGCACTACAGCACAATCTGCCTCCTTTCACACCACCTCCCCACACTGAAGATTCAGTGTACCCAATGCCTAGGGTCATCTTCAGAATGTTTGATTATACAGATGATCCTGAGGTATGTAACCAAAAAAAGGGCCTGTGTTGCTTTGTATTTGTGGTTTAATCGTGTTTGAATTTTGCCAGTGACACATTCTAATTTTGAATTGCTTATTACTTAAGATCAATGGCCACTGCCATTGGCAGTGGCATATTGAAAGCGCTCATTGGTTTGGTGAATGATACTTGCCTTGTTATGCAAGAATTATTATTTAGCTTGTATGAGTAGATTTTTAAGGTGCAGCAAAGTCTGCAATTTAAGAGTGTAAGCTAGAGAACCAGATTTTGTTGGATTTTAATCCTGGTTTATTCAGATCTTATCTATGTGATCTTGGTTGAGTCATTTATTCTCTCTGTACCTTAGTTTCCTGGTGAAATAGGTAATAGATGTACCTCATAAAGTTGTTATGGGGGTTAAATTATTAACAAAAATATATGGGACAGTATTCAACATGTGATGAGGGTGTACTAACTTTGGCTATTAATAAGGCTATTTTTGAAGACAAATAGCCAGTTTTAGATTGTTCTCTCTCTAACCTTCATGACTTGTCTTATTACTCATATTATGTAATTATTTCTTAAAATATACTCTTGAAGAAAATCAAAGATTAATATAACTATCATTTCTGAAAATATGTATTGTGTATTATATGAAGACAAGTTGTGGCAGTCATTACACTCTATGAATTAAAAAATAATTTTTATATTAACATTTGCTATAAAAATTTACAGTTTAACTATGCTTTGTTTGACATATTTTTATTTATTTTATGCCTTTGCATTTGAAGAGCTGTCTTAACTCTTAAATTTAATAGCCAAGCAGCAAGCACAGTGATTATTGGATTGTTCTGAATGGAAACTCCTATTACTAAAGTACTGTCTGTTATCTGTCACATAGTACATCACAGTCAGCATAGAGGAGAGTTTCTGAACCTCAGCAAAACTGACATTTCAGACTGGATAATTTGTCATTGTGAGGGGCTGTCTTGTGAATTGTAGGATGCTTAACAGCCTCCCTGACCTTTTCTCTCTACCACCTGGACACTAAATATCAACTCTGATAACCAAAAGTCTCCAGAGATTGCTAGATGTCCCCTTAGGGGCAAAAGTGGCCCCAGTTGAGAACCAATAACATAGGAATCAATATTATCACTTAAGGTCAAATATAAGGGTGTTTTTCTTATCTTCTCTTTTCTGTCCTGCTATAAATTGCATATGACTAGTGAAAATTCAGTGTTAGTATATATGTAATCTATCTCAGTGTAAAAAATTGTCAGATACTTGGTTATATATACAAAACTATCAATTTGTTATATATTTTATTCCATATAGAGTAAAATATTTTCAATCAACATTATATAATGGCATAATTAGGTATATCTAACTAAAAGTTTACTCTTTTTTAAAATTTTTATTTTTTTTTTTTAAGATTTATTTATTTGGGCCTCCCCGGTGGTGCAGCGGTTGAGCGCTGGGTTGCGAAGCTGCCCGCAGCCTCTGCAGCACCGGTTCGATCCCCGGCTGCTCCCCGGCCACCAGAGGAGAGTCCCACATGGCGCGCAGACCTCTCCTGCCGCCCGCTGCTCCCCTCAGCAGTGTACTTCGGTCCTTCTGCCTGCTCTGCTCCCTGCTCTGGCTCTGGTGAATTCTCTCACCCTCCCGCGCTTCTGACTGTACCCAGTGCTTGTATAAATAAATAAATCTTAAAAAAAAAAAAAAAAGAATTTAAGATTTATTTATTTATACAAGCACTGGGGTACAGGCCAGAGGCATGGGAGGGTGAGAGAATTCACCAGAGACAGAGCAGGGAGCAGAACAGGCAGAATGACTGATACACTGCTGAGGGGAGCAGTGGGCAGGACAGGAGAGGTCTACCTCGCCATGTGGGAATCTCCCTGGCCGGCGAGGAATCAAACCAGTGCTGCAGAGGCTTCAGACAGCTTCGCAGTGCTGCGCTCAATCCACTGCACCACTGGGAAGGCCCTAAAAGTTTGATTTACTTTTAAGACGGCTAAAATCTTTGTGATTGGGTATTTATCTGGACCTTAATTTTTTTTTCTCCTTTACTATTTATATTTAATTGATATCCATCATCCTTTGTCAGAAGCACATAAATATGCAAAATATCTATGCCCTTCAAAAGGATTTGGTTTTTTTGAACCTGCCTTTGAAAAGATGTTTATTTTAAAAACAAATTATAGAGAAGATTAAAGTAAAAGTTACCATTAAAAGTCTACAATAATTAATAAAAACAAACTCTCTAAACATGTTGGCTATTCATATACTCTTTTTTTTTTTTTTAAAGATTTATTTATGCATACAAGAACCTGAGTACAGGTCAGAGGTGGCGGGGGTTGGCAGGGGTAGGGGGGGTGGGGGCGGGGGCGGACGGTGAGAGGATTCATCAGAGACAGAGTGCGGAACAGAGTGGGCAGACCGACCTAGATACACTGCTGAGGGGAGCAGCAGGCAAGTCAGGAGAGGTCTGCTGTGCCATGTGGGTATCTCCCTGGCCAGGGATTGAACTTGTGCTGCAGTGGTTACAGATTGCCTCATAGGTTGCATCTTAACCTTGTGCCACCAGGGAGGCCTATTCATATACTCTGAAAAATTAATATCATGTAGATAATGTTTTTTGACCTTTTTTTTCAAGTGTAGATACCACTCAAAGCAGATTTTTCCTTGTCTTTATAGTGTTTGAAATAAAATTTTTCCCTCCATGTTTTATTGTTGAAGGAATCCACTTTCATAGTTTAAAAAAATAAATTAGGCCTCCCCTGATGGCACAGGCGGTTGAGCACCGTGCTTTGAAGCTGTCCACAGCCTCTGCAGCGCTGGTTCAATCCCAGCCAGCAGCAAGGATCCCACATGGCACTGCAGACCTCTCCTGTCGCACCCACTACTCCCCTCAGCAGTGTATTTCTGCCTGTTCTGCTCCCCACTCTGTCTGGTGAATCCTCTCACCCTCCCATGAATCTGGCCTGTACCCTGGTTCTTGTATAAATAAATAAATAAATCTTTAACAAATAAATAAATAAATTGACTATATAGGGTTAATAATATAAAAAATTCATTCAGTTTTATGTAAGAATTGATGTAGGCACTATATGTGAGGTGTAGGGAGATAATATGGTATATCAGTTGTAGCAAAAGTAACACTGCAGCTGATATAATTCTGTTGTAGATATCTTTGAACCTAACAGTAAAATTTGCTAAAATACAGAGCTTTCATTCTTCTGGTTTTATTCCTACCACCCAGTATATTGTCTGCAACATGATAGGCTTTCAGATACCTACTGAATGAGTAAAAGAAAATACTTTTCTTAGGTGTGTAATATGTACATTGGACTTTATTTAAGAAAATTATTATTATTTGCATAGAAGAACTGGGGTGCAGGCCAGAGGTGCGGTGGGTAAGAGGATTCGCCAGAGACAGAGTGGGGAGCAGAGTAGGAGGATCTACTGAAATACACTGCTAAGGAGAGTGGCGGGCAAGGCAGGAGAGGTCTGCTGTGCCATATGTGGGTTAGCTCCCTGGCCGGGAATGGAACTCAGACTGTAGAGGTGACAGCACTGAGACTTTACCCCTAGGCCATCAGGGAGGCCCACTGTACATTTGACTTTCTTTCTAGGGTCCTGTAATGCCAGGGAGTCATTCAGTGGAGAGATTTGTAATAGAAGAGAATCTTCACTGCATAATTAAGTCCCACTGGAAAGAAAGGAAGACTTGGTAAGATTCTTTTCATGGTGGGGAGAAAAGGCAGCAGTTTTGTTAATTTCTGGTAAGAACAAAATATGTTAAAGAATGTTAAGAAAAATCTTTTGGACTTCCTAATGTTCTGTGTTGCTAAGCCCAATCTAAAAACACTTGCTTTGCTTTCTCAAGGCCTTTTGCCTTCAGATAGTACTTTTTTGGTTGCTAGTTTATATCAATGTGCATGTAATGCCATTTTTTAAAATTGATATTTGCTATATGCGATGAAGAAGTTAACTTAAATGGCAAGCTACTTTGGGTTTGAATGTTATGGGCATAAATGCATACTAGTGGTTTTGCTTGTTTTCTAGCATTTAGATGTCCAAACTTAGGGAAAGTTTATTTTTTAATATTTTCTGAAACCTTTGAATGTTTTGGTTTGGATTTTAAAATAGAAAGAAATATAATATATTGGGAGTGGTCTGCCCTGTTAAAATTTACTCAGTGGATCTGAATATATTTCCTTGGTATTGCAAATATATTTTCTGAAGAGTTTTTCTGGTTTCAGATAAAATAATTTGTGCTGAAATTTAGAATATTTTTGAACAGATTTCCTTATATTTAAATAGTGCTTTTGAAATGGCTTGTTTTTTCATCTATCTTTGTATACTAATTAAACTCAAATTATACTTTTTTACAGTGCTGCACAGCTAGTGAGCTATCCAGGGAAGAACAAGATCCCCTTGAACTACCACATAGTTGAGGTATGCATTTCATATGAAGTTTCTTCCCAAGTTTCAGAATCTTTCTGTTGACTGTAAAGTATAATCTACTCTTGGCTTATTTTTTTTTTTTTTCTTACTACTTGTCAGGTACTGAAAATTAACAGAGGAGCGAGGAATTGCTGTCAGTATTGGTGCTCTGTTAGCCATGTTAGTAAGGAGAAAAGAGGAGGTTGAGACCAGTAGCCAAGTGGAATTTTGAGTTGCCTATAAATTATTTATGTAGTATATCTTCATTCATGGATAGTTATCATTGATAATGTAAGTTACTTCTAGCTCTGTCAATACATTGTCCACTTAACAGCTGTATAAGTGGCTTAAATACACTAAAATATGTGTTCCTTTAGGCAGATAACCTATCTTTAACTGTGTTTATCTGACCTCTTACCATGAGCATACATGTGACTAGTTTATTCCCCATATTCCAAGGAAAGGATAAATGTGAATCCTTATTATCCTTAGAAATCAAAAAGAGACAACCAGTTTGGAAGTAGGAAGAATAGTAAATGTTTATGATTAAGTTATATAGAAGGATGATATTAGTAATTATAGTTGAACACCTTAGAAATTTGTGTCCTGAAAAACAGTGCTTTCATAGGATACATGTGTGAAGCTTATGGACTTTTATACTTCTGTTTTATGGTGAAATATTTGTGATGAAAATGAGCATAGCTATAATGTATTAAGATTCACTTTTTACTAATACTGCCCTTTATGTGCTTTCTTAAAAGTACTTAGCCTGTCTTTATAAAACTTGTAAGGATGATCAGGCATAATTGACACATTGATATGTCGATTGAAATGTAGACTATTAGACATGTTTTTAAATCTGTAAAATGTTTAAAAATTCATCAGAATGAAGTGCAGGTGTGTGTGGGATAGGAGTGAGAGCAAGGAATGTAGACCTACTTAGAATTCTAAGTAGGTTGTCCACAAATTATACAGTGTGGAAACAAATTTCTGACCTGTAGACATGCAGAGTTGTCTTGGACTACCAAAAAGATTATGGGGTACTGGTTTCAGGTAGCTATGTACAATGACTTGGCTATCTTCTGTTCACATCCTCAGAGTTTAATAGGGTTTTTAACTACTTACAGGAATGAAACTGATGGATCTGTGACTTCCTTAGTAAACTGAACCTATTTGAATGAACTCTGATACTTTGAAAGTTGGAATTTAATTGCAGTTTTCTGGGAGTATAGAGCAAATAAACGTTTTTTGCATTTTCTTACTTGAGTGAGTTATAGAGACAAAATTTTCATTGCATATTAAATTACAGACCTTTTTATTTTCAAGAGCATAATTTTGAGGATTAAAAAGCAATTTTCTTACTGATTATGAATTCTGTAAAGTTAGAGTTTATGTTTAGAATGTTGAGGTCTTTCTAACAGAAGTGTATAGGTAGTTGTCAAATTAAGTTTTGACTTGTGATTCTTTTGTAGGTGATCTTTGCAGAACTATTTCAACTTCCAGCACCCCCTCACATTGATGTGATGTATACCACACTTCTCATTGAACTGTGCAAACTTCAGCCTGGCTCTCTGCCCCAAGTTGTATCCTTTTCCTTTGTTTCTAAACTTACTTTCTTTGACCTAGTTTTTAAAAATCATTAAATATCTCTGCTTGTAAGTTTAAATCCACTTCATGAAAATAGTTTGGCATTTCTTTCAAAGTTAAACCTATATATACCATACAATAAGGTCATTCCACTCTTAGGTACAGGCTTTGCTTTACTTCATTTTTTTACAAATTGAAGATTTGTGATAGCCTTTTGTCGAGCAAGTCTTCTGGTGCCATTTTTGCTAATAATGTGCTTTATTTCCTGTCTCTGTGTTGCATTTAACTAAGATGTGTACTTACATTTTTAGACATAATGCTGTCACATACTAAATGGACAACGGTATAGTATAAAAACTTTTATACACAGTGGGAAACCAGAAACTATGTGTGACTCACTTTATTGCCATGTTTGCTTTACTGTGGTAGCCTGGAACAGGACCTGTATTATCTCCAAGGTCTGCTTGTATTTACCCAAAAGGAATGAAAGCACATGTACCTGCAAAGACTTGGGCTTTAATGTTCATAGAAATATTATTTGTAATAACCCAAAAGCTGCAAACAATCCAAATATCTGCCAATACATGTGGATAAACAAATTTTATTAGATCTGTAGAATGAAAAACTAGTCGGTAATAAAAAGGACCAAGTTTTTGATGGCAAACAGCCTTGTGAATGAACTGCAAAATAATTATACTGAGTGGAAGATGCCTAACAGATAAGAATTCATACCTTATGACTCCATTTATACAAAATTTTAGAAAATGCAAAGTAATCTAGTAACAGCAAACCAGTATTTGCTTGGGGACATAGGTAAGGAGAGGTAGAATGGAGAGATTACCAAGAAGCGTGGGGAAATTTTGGAGGTGATGAGGACATTCATTATCTTGTTTATACAAGTCAAATTTATTTTACATCTTTGATCTTTTTTACAGAGTTTTGTGGTGTCAATTGTAGGAAAAGATGCTCAACATTAATAATTATATAGACTTGTAGGAAATTTTTTTCTATCACAATTTCTTTTGAAGTAGAGAGTAGTTTTCCTTATCCTCATTCACAGCTTGCACAAGCAACTGAAATGTTATACATGCGTTTGGACACAATGAATACTACATGTGTAGACAGGTATAGTAATTGCTTTACTTCTGTACTGATTGTTAGCAGCTTTTATTCCCTGTGTTTTATAAAAGAATTTGATCAGTAAAACATCTACCTTTTTAAAAATTTCCAAGTTGATTTTCTTTCTTGATAATTCATATAATAATACAACTCATACGTATTGTAATGTAACATTACACTTTCTACTATAACTTTCAATATGAAATGATGCCTGCGCTGAGGTTTAATTGTTTACTTGGGTAAACAACTGTGCTTTGGTACAGTTGTATTTTTTCCCTCTGTAATTGGGTATGTGAGCTGTTAAAATATATTGTACGCTAAGTGCTATGTAGAAACAATCTAATGCAGTAGATTTGTAATGTATAAAAACGTTATTTTTGTTTATAAATAGTCTGCTCTAAAATAGCTTCTACATAACTACACCTTCAAGACTCAATACCAAAGACCATATTGGATTTTTATAGCTTTTTTACTGCATGTCTTTTGTCTCCTTTTGGGTGAGGTCTGTGTGGTCAACTTTATTCTCTGGTATTCTGTCTTCTATCAGTTCCCCAGATCAGATCAGGATAGGTATTGAACACATCTCCAAATCTATCCATGATCTTTCAATTCCACATCTGAAAAGTATCAGTAAGGACTTTCCTATTTCATTGACCTATTAATTTGAGTTGACTCTCTGATTTAAATCATGGATACACGCTGTAAGAGAGTGACTTCTGATTTTTTCCCCCAGTCTAAATTAGCAGTTGTATTGAGCCCCTCCAATTAGGCCATTCATTTGGCAAATATTTATTAGACTCATAATTTCCACAGCATTATGTAGTATACCAAAGTGACCACTTTCTAGAGAGATCAGATGTAATTTTAGGGTAGAAGGTTACTTTGATGATAAATTTTGTTTGCGATGAAAAGGGTATGGCTTGATGAGGAGAAACTAGTACTGCGATTTGTGAAATGTTTTATGTGTGGTTTAATTTTTCTTTTTGTTTATTGTCACTTGTAAAAATAATACACTTCTTAGAATTATGTGAGAATTAAATTATGTAAACATATGTAAGGTGCCTGGCACAAAACAGCCACTCCTGTTTTATATATTACATATATTATATGTCATATGTTTTATATATTATAGCTGTTATTCACTTGAACAGAATAGTGCTGTAGAAAGGCATGAGTTAGGTAGGGCATTATTGTTCGTTCAAGTAGAGGATGAGTTACAGGATTTGCAGAGAAAAGGGTAAGAAAACTGTAGGTGGGATGTGTTTTTCAGTTTTGGAAAAGGGCTTTATCTGTCTGAAGGGTGATGTAAGTTCCTGTTATAAATTTTGGCCAATCACCATTTTTTGTTCATACCCTCCCCCTCCTCTGTATAGGTTTATTAACTGGTTTTCTCATCATCTAAGTAACTTCCAGTTCCGTTGGAGCTGGGAAGATTGGTAAGTGTGTTTTTATGTTTTATCCCTTCTTTCCTTACAGTCTACCATAATTTTGAAAAAAGGTAAAACATCTATTGATAGTTAAGACTGTAACACAAAAACAATATTCATAGTCTAAAATATTAGATATTTGTATGTAAATGAAATAATTCAGATAGAAGCAAACTGTTGTGGTTAGGTATAAGTTAGGTGTAAGTGCAGATTATGTGTAATTTATAAAACTGCATTTCCACGTTAGGTCAGATTGTCTTACTCAAGATCCTGAAAGTCCCAAGCCAAAGTTTGTAAGAGAAGTTCTAGAAAAATGTATGAGGTAAGTTCTTTGTGTTTTCTCCTTAGCTTTGGTCTCCTAATTTGGGGGTAGAAGGAGAAGGATTTTTTTTTTCTCTGTCTGCATTTGTATTGTGTGTCCAGAATATCACTTTTTAAATCCAGGTACCTGTCTGTCTTCCCTTTCAGTTTTTAATGACGATCTAAACTGAAAAAAATCGGCGACATGCCAACTGGATTATATGTGAATTAATCTAGTAAGATTTTTATCAAAAATACTTTGAAATAATTTCAAATTTAATTTCAAAAGTTGCCAGAATTAGTACAAAGAACTCTGTGTTCTGTTCATCTAGAGTCCCTAGTTGTTAAGATTTTATCACACTTGTTCTAATGCGCACTCCTCATTCCCTCCCTCCCCCTCTCTCTCTAGACACACACACCCCTACACACACTACATTAGTCTTTTCTAGACCCTTTGAAAACAAGTTACAGATATAACATCCCATCATCCTTTCACAAGCCATTGTATATACAAACAACAAAGACACTCCCCTACATGACCAGCATAGGGTCATCCAAATCAGGACATTGGTTCTGATACAATAATATAGAATCACACAATCTGCAGATGCTGCTGAAACTTTGCAACCATCCCAACTAGGTCTTTTTCTTTTCTTGCCCAGAATCCTTTCCAGGAAAATATATAGCGTTTACTTGTCATTCTTTTCAGATTCCTCAATCATGAACAGTTCTTTTTCTTTATCGTCATGTCTTTGTCCTACCTTACTTTCTTGGGTTGCTTGATGTATCCTCATGACCAGACTGACGTCTCGCATTGTAGGTACTCTTCTGACTGCATCCCATTGGGAGGCTTAAGAATCCCACACTGGAGATGTTAACTTGACCACCTTGGTCATGTCAGTGTCTGTAGACTTCTTCACCTTAAATTTGCTATTTTTCCCTTTGTAATTGATTAACACTCAAAGGGAGACACTCATATTCTGTGATTCTTATTTAACCTCCACTGACAACTACTATTACCTGACACAACTATGATGAATGCCAAGTGATGACTCTCTTTTTCTATTAATTATTCCACCTACATTTATTAGTTGACATTCTACTGTAAGAAGGAGCTTGCTTTTCTTCCCCATTTATTAATTCCTGTGTTTATCACTTGGAACTAAGGAATTGTGTTGCATTCAGTGGGTTATAATTCATTACTGTTGTTTATTTTGATGCCCCAATTTTCCCTGATTATCCATTGGGAGCTCCTTGAAAAAAGGGCAATTGTTGTGACTCCTGTGTCCTTTAAAAAAATATTAATGTCCCCCTCCATGCATTGAGCATTTTTTTCTTCCTGACACAAGATAGTCCAGGTTTACCCTGTGCTTCCTTGCCCCTCTCCTGGAATCACTTATCTATTCAAGGAGCCCATATTTCCATAGTGGAGTTTGGCATCTAGAAGCCAAGATCTGGACAATTGATGTTCCCTTTTACTATTGGTGTGTCATTGGTTCCGGGCCCTCTAGATGACAAAGGTGGTGAATGTATTTATACACATGCATACATCTTCAGCTATTTCTGCCTGTGTGGCTGTATGCATTCCTCCAATTTCAGCCTCTAATATCTCATTTTCTTTCCAGCCATCTTATTTTCCATAATTTTTAAGTAACTTCTTAGACAGTAAGAAACTTGGTGTACATTAGCATCTGTGTTTATTTGCTACAAAATAACCAGTCTCATAACCACACAGACTCTCTCCTCAACCCCACTGTCACCACCCCACATCCTTGACCACCTGTTTGGTCAACCCACTACTCCACACCTAAGTACAAAGCAATGAATTTTGAGTTTTGGCATGCTGGCTTAGACAAGTTTAAAGGATTTGTTTTCCACTTTTACTATTTGGTTGTCAGCTGAGTGAGTCCAGGGTGTTAGAAATAGTGATTTTCTGGGTAAGTTATAATTACCAAAGAATGAAACTGATGAACAATGTTTTCTGAGGCTCTTACTTGTATTGTAGGTTGTCTTACCATCAGCGTATATTAGATATTGTTCCTCCTACATTCTCAGCTCTATGTCCTGCAAACCCAACCTGCATTTACAAGTTTGGAGATGAAAGTAGCAGTAAGTAATAAAAATGTCTTTTTTAAAGTGCCAGTGAAAGCATTCTCTGAAGTCAGTTACTTAAGGTGGCAAAAGTGTACTCTTTTGGTTTATGCATGTCATTCTGCCTTTACATTTAATGGATGTAAGATACTAATCTTTAGTGGTCACTGGTAGTTAGGTGTAGAGATTTTTCAGATGGTACTGAAAACAGCTCCTCTGTGAGTCTTCAATTTCTGTTTTATAGCAGTTCATTGCATCTTGAAATTTGCTCATCTCCCTTGCCTTCTCATAGCAATCCTTGGCTCTCCACCTATGCCTTTGACTATACTCATTTGGTCCCAACACAAGAACACTTCCTATGCTATTATGTCACTTAATCCACAAAACAACTCTGAGAAATACATTGTTTGTTTATACCAACTTTATAATGAGAAAATGACTAAAAAAAGGAAAAGCCATGGCAAGATCTCATCTGAGTGGTAGAGCCCAGATTCATATCCAGGTATACTAACCCAGCAGCCATACTGCTAACCACTGTGCCTTCCTGAGAAAGCTTAATGAGGCACTTACAAGTGCCAAGTTTGCATTTTGTCTTAGAGTGACTCACAAAATCATAAGACACTATCTTTGATATCAGAGAACTTGAGCTTTGTTGGACATTGAGCATTTTTTTTAACCCATAGGAACAACTCACCCTAATATTTAAGGCACTTAACAGTTGTTCCTGACTGGGTCTTATAAAATAATTGGGAAACAACACCCCAAGAAACTAATAATTAAGCTTATGCTTAGTTTTATATTTTGAGTATGTTTCATTTCTTCCCAGTGGACCTTCACTTCTTCTGTGCTCTTAGCTCTTGACTTTGCCTTTGTTGGGGCTGTCTTGGGATAGCCCTTTCTGTTTCCAGTTCCTGTTCTCTCTGGGGCCTAGCCCAAACTCCCCTTGTAAATATTTTTTAATTAGCAAGCCAGTTTTGTATTGCTGTCTGGCTACCTATGTGAATATCTTGGTTCCCCACCTGGATGTAGACTCCTCAGTGGCAGGGGATTCTTTTTTTCTTCTCCACCTTTTTAGGGACAAGTACACAGCACATGTGGCCTATATTTGTTACCTTTGCCTACCTTAAAGTAGGTTTTCTTTTTTTTTCCTTTTTTTTTTTTTTTAAAGATTTATTTATTTATGCATACAAGAGCTGGGGTACAGGCCAGAGGTGCTGGGTGGGGTGTGTGTGGGAGGATTCACCAGAGACAGAGTGGGGAACAGAACAGGCAGATCAACTGAAGTACATTGCTGTGGGGAGCAGCGGGCAAGTCAGAAGAGGTCTGCTGCACCATGTGGGTTGCTCCCTGGCTGGCCAGGGATTGAACTCGTGCTGCAGAGTCTGCGGACAGCTTCATAGGTTGCGTCTTAACCCCTTGCGCCACCAGGGAGGCCCAAAAGTATTTAATGTATTTAATGTAGTTATTTCACAATTGCTCTGGTGATGGCTTACACAATATACCAGCACAAAGTTTATACATAGGGACTTGACAGGTATCACCCAACAGAAAACATGTGGAGTCAAAGCACATGAATATCTGGCTTATGTAGTTCAATTGTATAGACTCAGCAAAAGAGAAAAGCAAAAATATCCTAAATTTGACAGACTACCCCTTCTTCAAGGTCAGACTTAATTTCCACTATCTCACGGGAAAGAAGGTAGGGGGGCATTGGCAAAAATGAAAGAGAAATAACATTGATTCACAGCTTCTTGGCTTACAAGAGCCTTCGAGATTTAAGGACTGTAAAGTATAGTTGAACTATATCCATATTTCCCCTCATACCTGAGGAAAAACAAAACCCCTTGTAATCTGAATTTCACTTAGCTTTGTATTCCTAAGTGTCAGAGTATCAAAATGAGAATTATTTCTTACACTTTCTTTTAAGTGAAAAACCATTGACCTACTAAATGACACGTTCATATGTATCTTCAGACACATCAATATTGATGTTGGGATAAAGAGTATTCTATTTTGAAAGAAAAGGAGTTGTTTGACTATTTGCATGAAGAGACTCAAAACCTGACCTTCCTCTCTGCTGTTCTGTACTTAGATTCCCTTCCTGGACATTCTGTTGCCCTTTGTTTAGCTGTTGCCTTTAAAAGTAAAGCAACCAATGATGAAATCTTCAGCATTCTGAAAGATGTACCAAACCCTAACCAGGATGACGATGATGGTAAGTGAATTAAATAATTTGAGTGGAACTATGGGTAGGTTAAAGTATAACTCTGGCACATGAGTTTTTCTTAAATCTCAGTGGATGCTCATAAAGCAATATATTCATTGGGTCTCTTCAGCCTGTCGGTTGTTACCTCTATATTTCCCCCTTATGTAAAAAAGATCCTAACACCCTGTGAAATAGCTACATTAAATACAAAAGAAGATATACTGGAATGCAGATCCCACATTCCGTGCTTGTACTTAGAGAGGTTCTTGAACAGAAAGACATGTTATATTATGAAGTTGAATGTTTTCTCCAAATTAAGCTTTTAATAATAATGTTTAACACTTAGTAAGTATGTATCTTGTAATTTCAAGCAAAACTCCTAGTATTTTTTTCTGGCAAGAGTGGGAGAATTGACAAAATAATTTAATAAGTGTACCTGAATCAATAAATGGATAAAGACAAGGTGATGAAGAGGAACTTGCTTTACATACATTAAAACATTATTTTTTTTTAAAAATACAATAAATAAAACAATATGGTACTGGCCCAAAGAGAGATCAGTAAAACAGGAAAACACTACTGGGTAACCATTTGGGGGGAATTTTTGTTGTTGTTAGACCTGTATATTAGGCTATTTATTACTAAGATTTTGTTTGGATTTTTTATGTTTAGTTTTTTTTATTTTGAGTGTTTAAAACCAGTAGTGTTTTATTGTCAATTAGTATTGAAAGACATTGTATGAAGTCTGACTTAGTATTTAGATGTCAGCATGTTATCTGTTTAGCATTCCAGGTGAGGGGCCAAGGAATTCCTATACTTAACGTTTCCCTGTCTTACTGTGGAATCGTTTTTCAGATGAAGGATTCAGTTTTAATCCATTGAAAATAGAGGTCTTTGTGCAGACTCTGCTACATTTGGCAGCCAAATCACTCAGCCACTCCTTCAGCGCTCTCGCAAAGTAAGTACAAGAACACTTAGCCTTACTTGGAGGTCTGAACTTTGCTTTGTGAATATAAATAGCATAGTAACTTTTACCTAAAATTGTTGGAATGTGCAGACCCTAGTAACAGTGTTATCATATAATATGATAGACTGTTTTGGTTTGTGGTTTCCCATGGCTCCTGTCAGTGTGTACAGTTTGTGTACATAAAATGTACTTTTTGCACATAGATCTTTAGAGAACCTGGTGAAAAAACTGTCCATAGGTCAGTCACATATGTATAGTCAAGAAGTTCCCACCCTAAGCATCTTCCTAGAGGAAGGTAAGCAGAAATGAGAGCCAACTATAGTTGGCAACTAGAAATGCAGGTTTATAACTCATCAGACAGTTCAGAAAAAAAAGGTATAGATATTCCCCCAGCCAAACAGTGAAACTGGTCTCCTTAGCCCTTTGCAACTTCCAAGTCTATTATTTGCAGGTTTCCTACAGGACTTACAGTTAGAATACTTAACCTGTATTTGCAGAAGACTCCTCAGTCTTTACCTATTAGGTACAACTGAACTGTAGTCCTGAGTTAACAATACTGTAAGGTAAATCTCTTAAGATTTTTGTGACCAAGTCCATGCAATCTAAATTCCTAATCAGATCTCTTATATCTTTAATGGTTTTAATGTTTGGTTATTTTGCATTTATATATATCACACTGTAAATTGTGTAACATTGAAAATATTATGAAAACATTAAAATGCTTAATGAAAGTTTATGTTTCTTTCACACCATCTTCCCAAAAGGTTTCATGAAGTCTTCAAAACTCTAGCTGAAAGTGATGAGGGAAAGCTACATGTTTTAAGAGTTATGTTTGAGGTCTGGAGGAACCATCCACAGGTAAGAAGATATAAAAATAAGGCAAATATACCATTGTTTTGCTTTATAAAACATGAAATTTGATTCTACCTAAAGAATAATTTTAAAATCTGTGCAAGTAACGATGTTTGATCCATTCTTTAAAGGAATAAGAGTTCCTGTTGCTTGGAAGATTCTACCAGTTGGGTAGGAAATAGATATCAAATATATTCAGTTTCTACAAATAAGCTCTAGATTTCACAAACCTCAACATGTTGTTTTCATACCGTATGTTATAAAGAGGCATTGAAATAAATTTTAACATATTTAAGACTTTTTAACAAAACATGCTTATATTTTTAAATTTTAGTATTTTTAGTATACAATGGAAATTGTATATTTCTGTATATAATTGAAAAATTTTTTTAAGTTACTATTTTGAGTTTTTCTTTTCATTCAGTCAACCTTTATTGGTGTTACAATATTTTTACAGTAACTAGCAAAACCAGAGGGCACAATAAATCGTAAGACATAATGGTTAATTGGTTCCCTAACTAATGAAAATGAATTTCACAGCCCTATTTTATTTTTATAGCAAAGGGAATATTGTGACCTATATATATATATAAGTGTGCTTTACCTTGTTAATTAACTTCTTGTCATTGCAGATGATTGCTGTACTAGTGGATAAGATGATTCGTACACAGATTGTTGATTGCGCTGCAGTAGCAAATTGGATCTTCTCTTCAGAATTATCTCGTGACTTTATTAGGTACTATTCTCTAAGAATTGGTTTAAATTTGGCCTTTCATACATAAACACCAAATTCTGGTCGACCAAGTTGATAGAACATTGATGGTCCGATCTTGTAGAATTGATCTTGGCAAAGATTCCCCGGCATTGGAAACACACAGCCAGTCAGCTTGCAGTGTTCCTTAGGGACATGTACTTAAACATTGAATCAGGACTCAACCAGTCAAGTAGAAATGCTGTTAAAGGGTTCAGACTACTGGTAGAAAAGCTCAGGCTGTGTGTAAGGGTCCCACTTAGACAAAAGTGGTATGTCGGGGAGAGTTCCAACTCCAGTGGAACTTAGAAAATCACTGTGGACTAAGTACACACTTTGAAGGGGTTGGGAAAGCTTGGTGGGCATCTGGATATCTCCTTAGGTACGGAGGGAAGTCTCATTTCAATCATAAAAAATCCTGGTTTTAATTCAAAAGATCTAGACCTAGCCCTCCTAAAGGAAAGAGACTCTCATTGAGTTTAATTCTTATTCATGAAGTTGAAGTCACAGGCTTTATAACTAATCAGGACAGGGATAGCAGGAGTTGACGAAAAACAAGAAACAAAGGAAAATTACTTGCAGAGACAGAAAAACCCGTCATAGCCTTTATACTCTGCATTATATCTGTTGTTGGCAGAGGATGTTGGACTGAAATAAACTGAATTCTTAGGCCAAAAGGTGTATCCTACAGTTATAGCAGCCAAGTTGGTATTCACAAATAAAGGCAACAAAAAAGACTCAGATTTGCAAACTCTTGGAAAACTGGCCACCTACTTAGGTATATTGGCCATTATCCTTAGTGATAGCATTTGTAACTCATTTAATCCTCACAACACCTCCCTAGAGGGGCTCCATTATTGTCCATACTTGAGTTTTTGCTTTGGTTTGGTGGGTTTTTTTTGTGTGGTTTTTTTTTTGTGTGTGTGGGACCCTCGCCAGTGGCCAGGGATCGAACTGACGCTGCAGAGGCTGCGGGCAGCCTAGCAACCCAGCGCTCAACCACTGCGCCACCAGGGGAGGCCCAAACTTAAGTATTTCGAACTCTGCAAAACTTGTTCACTCCTTCCAGAGTTTAAGTATTCTGTTCTTATATCCTTCCTGCCAACATTCTAGACTTTTCAGTATTATAAACAGATTGTTTTATTACCTTCCCCTTAAACTGTCATTATCCTCCCCATATCCTGTGGCTAGGAGACCTAGTTTATAGACAGGAAAGTCGTTAAGAAGCTACTTCAAAAATATAAAGTGTTTATGTAACATTTTAAAGCACCTACAAAGGTGATTCTGGTACTTGAACAATTTGCTGATAAGGAAGTTTACATCTAAATATACATCTTCTTAAAGCCCAGAAGTTGATAGCTATTATAGCTAATTAGTTTCTTAAGGTTTGAGTATATGCTAATTAAACAGTATAATGCATGTGAAATGAGCCTCAAATTAGGTTACAAGAAATTCCAATGCTAGTGTTAAAAATTAGGGGCGGAGGAGAGAAGGGGAGGGGAGTCTTTTTCCCCCCTCCCCCACTAATTTTAGTGTTTTTTCTGGTTTGCCATTTCATTTCAATGGTTATATACACATACCTTCTATGTGAGTCTAGAAGGGGATGAATAAAGTGTTACCGAAGGAAAAAATGACTAATTATGCCCAAAGAGTAGAAGGCCATATCAAACCTTAAGAATAAATGGATTGTAAAAGTTGTGAGTTCTTATTTTCTATAAGCACAGTATAACGTATATATACCATATTACTTTAAGATTGTTTGTTTGGGAAATCTTGCATTCCACCATTCGTAAGATGAACAAACACGTTCTGAAGATCCAGAAAGAACTAGAAGAAGCTAAAGAAAAACTTGCAAGGCAACACAAACGGGTAAGTCTTGGGTTAATTTGTAAGTGATCAGAGAAGGCTTACCACCAATTTTTGAGACTATTCAAAATTCATTACTTTGGTGGTATCTTTTTCTGAGGTCAAACTACAGAGCAGTTGACAGCACTTTATACATCTCCACTTCTACATAGTTTGCATGGTGAACCTGCTTATTAGGAAGCCTCACACCTTCGTTTACATCTTTGGATCAGCTGCATGTTCACCCTCCCCCGCAGAGGAGAAAGGGCACTTGTATTTCTATGTAAGGGTTCCTCGTGCAAGAGGGGAAGGAGGGAAAATAATTGCTGATGTTTACCATGCTGCACTACCGGGGGTGGGGTGGGGTGGGGTGTGGGGGGGTGGCGTGGCCAGTGAGATTTCCCATTTATAGCCATGGAGGGGGTAGGGTCTGCAGGGTGGGTAAGCGGTGAGCTGATTGTGTTCTGTGATTTAGAATAACCCTAGTATACATCATGACTATATTTACCAAAATAGAAAAACAAGTTTAAAGACTTCCATGACCTATATAGCAAGTTGAGTCAGACTCCATACAGACATACATTTATGCAAACACACTCCAAAAATAATGCAAGGTAAATAGTGTCATCACCATTGTTTATGTGTTTAAACTGAGAAGATAAACATTGGCTTGCTCCAGATTACATGGCCATTGACAGAGCTAGGATCTGATTCAGGTCTGTCAAGCTCTAGGCTTTTTCTCCTGCTATACTGGTCTGCAGATAGGGTATCCAATGTGGTGACTGGTAGCCACATATATACCTTTAAGTCATTTAAAATTCAGTTCCTTAGTTACTCTAAGTGATCAAATAGTCTAGTGGCTAGAGATTTTTGTAATGGGCAACAAAGATTTAATGTGACATTTCCCCCTTCTCAAAGAGCTATTGGACAGGCTCTGTAGAGCCTTGCCTTACTGTGGAATTAGGAAAAGATGGACATGTATGTAGTTGCCTTAAGGCAGTGCCCATAGTGGTTCTGAGAGGTAAAAACAGTTCTTTGAAAACAGTGGATTGATAATTTGCTTAAAATAGAAGAGACTATCATGGTGGGGGGGGGGCATCAAATAAGCTTTGAGGTTTGGTAAGCCCTCCCTTCTGGCTTAAAAGAACTTTACTATGTAACACACCTGGAGTCAGGTTCTGGCTCTGCCCCTTGTTGCCTGGGAAAGTCCTCCAACTGCTCAGCCTAGCCTATCCCTATCTCTTATTTATTAAATAGTGTGTCTTGTCTTGTTTTTCTTCTGCCCTAAAAAAAAAAAAAAATATCAAGGAGATTGAAGTGAATGTTGTAAGTTCTTCAGGTGAGCTAGAAGGGAATTGTAACGCTTAACGTAGGTGTACTGAGCCCAGCGTCTTGAACAAGTTCACTTTGAATTGTTACATGTCAGCTGTCACCATTCCTAAAGTACTACATGTGGTCCTTCAGCTGCATAAGGGTATGCCCAGCTCTTCCCTGTGGCCCTTAGGGATGAAAGATTGCTACTAGTCAAATAGTAATGACGACTTAAAAAGCTGTTTTTTCCATTGGTCATCTACTTTGTTGACATTTATGAGAATCTGCCATCAGCCCTATTTGCAACCTCAGGATCAGTACTCACAGCACTTGCCAGCTCATCCATAGGCTTGCACAGAGCAGAAAAAAGTTTGATTTGTCCGGTGAGTATGTTTCCAGCTGAGGCAGGCAATATTCTGCCTTCATGTTTCAGCTCTCATGCTGTAAAAAAACACTCCTTTTTGTGATATACTTATTCCCATGTTTTTCATATCCTCTACCTTTTATTTTCATATTTTTGCTGGACATTTTGCTGGGAATTTTACTGTTTAAGATAGCCCTAAAGAATAGAACTGAAGTGCTGACTTGTGTTCCCAAGCACAAGAAGGCTATGAACGTGCCTGATGGAGAAAGTAACATTTGTAGATAAACTTCATTTAGGCATGAATTACCGTGCCGTCAGCCAAGCATGCATGTTCATGAATGGACATCATCATACAAGTGTCCCCGATATCCAAAAGTAGAGCTGTATAAAATTATTTGTAAGACATATTCACTAAGATATTTTAAATAGAAACACGAGGTTACATACTGCTCACTGACAAAAAATGTTGTGTCAAGGCTCCCAAGGACCTAGCTAGCCCTGGGCGCCTCCCCAAGGGCAGCAGTTCAGCACTCACCCACTCAGTTCCCGCAATTTCATAAAGCATAGCTGTGAGGAATGACAGGAATCCAGTATACATTGTTCATGAAGCTCAAAACTGGTTTCATTTTGAATGAAGGAAAAATGTGACATTCGTTTCCTCCCTGAATGGCTATTTGTAATAAGGGTGACATTTCTGCTTTATTGCAACCACCACCATCAGAGCAAGTGCCATGAAAATTCCATGGCCTAGGTTAAGTACCCATGGAACTTGTGGCGAATGCACATGCACCTGGCGGTGGAGCACTTCCACTGTAGCGTACACATGTTCACTCCCCTTACTTGGTGAGGTGTAATACTCTGGAATTCTAATCTTTTTATAGCGAAGTGATGATGATGACAGAAGCAGTGACAGGAAGGATGGGGCTCTTGAGGAACAAATAGAAAGGCTACAAGAAAGAGTGGAATCTGCTCAGAGTGAACAAAAGAACCTCTTCCTTGTCATATTTCAGGTATCTTGATATCCTAACTTGGAGGACATTGCTATGTAAAAGAAAATTTGCTACTTGAGAGTAACCATACTGTATACACATCCCAAATTCTGTGTTACTGTCATTCTATCCTGGGCATATTGTCATTTTTCCTTACTGTTCAGAAAGAATTCCTTGTATGGGGTGGGGGGGAGGGAGTAAGGAAAGTGGGGGAGGGGAGGAAGGGGGAGGGGAAGGAGCAAAGAGACAGTGGGGTAACAGACAAGACAGGTTTACTGAAAGACACCACTGAGGGGAGCAGAGGCCAGAAAGGAAGGGCCTGCTGCGCCATATGTGGGTCAGTTCCCTGGCTGGGGAATCGAACTCAGACCATGACTGTCAGTAGCACTGAGCCTTAACCCCTAGGCTATCAGGGAAGCCCGCGGGAGGGAGGCTCTTTAACCTACTTGAAGTTTCCAGCTGGAATAAGCCTTTTAACAAAGCAACCTCAGTTCTTCGTTTTTGCTTTTTTTTTTAACTCGATGTCATGGAACATTAACTTGTTGCATCTTTAAATCCATTTTTTTGTGCATGAAGTCATTTTCATGAATTGCCAGAAACGATGTACAATTCACATTTATCACTGGTCTACTTGTCCTAGGCTTACCAGTGTTAGGCCTCAAAAGGGTCAGGACAAATAGTATCTTAGAGGTCTCAGTCAATATGTGATTTTCTTCTAACACCTCTGTACCTCTTTTCCCCCGCAGCGTTTCATCATGATCTTGACCGAGCACTTAGTACGATGTGAAACTGACGGGACCACTGTGTTAACACCATGGTATAAGAACTGTATAGAGAGGCTCCAACAGATCTTCTTACAGGTTTGTGGGAAACTTTGATCTTATTAGAAAATAAACCCCATTGTTTTCAAATGGATCAAATTTGTCAGGTTATATAGTACCTATAAGCCCTTTAGTTCATATCTATTTGTTCCTATTTGCTCATCAGTATAGTCTTAAATTGGCTCTATATTCGGAGTCTCAACTGCCAATCTCTTTACTAGAGCGCCAAGGTATAAAAGGTAGAGGGAAAAAAAACGATACAGTAATTGGATTTATAAAGGTCCTTAAAATCTTGAGTTTTGTGAAGTCTTTATAGGAGTGGAACTAATTCTATCTTCAGACACTAAAACAGAACAAATGAGAGTCCTGAGTGTAATCACTTTTTTAGTAGTCATGAAAGTATTGCCATGGGTCTCCCTGGTGGCGCAGCGGTTGAGCACTGGGTTGTGAAGCTACCTGCGGCCTCTGCAGCACCGGTTCAATCCCCGGCTGCTCACGGAGGAGGGTCCCACATGGCTCGCAGACCCCTCCTGCCGCCCACTGCTCCCCTCAGCAGTGTACTTCGGTCCTTCTGCCTGCTCTGGTGAATTCTCTCACCCTCCTGCGCTTCTGACTGTACCCAGTGCTTGTATAAATAAATCAAAGTATTGCCAGACTCCAAATAGAATTCCCTACATTTTTTAGTTATTGCCAATTAAGAATTTTAACAGCCGTCAAGAGATAGGTACCTGATTATTTCAAATGCTATATAGGTGCAAGTAGGAAAGGTGAACTCATTTCTTGACAGTTCATCCCACTTAAGCTCAACAAATGACTATTAGTAAGATAGATGAACTTTTGTAAAAGAAACAAAAATGAGGTTTATGTTTATTTTGTGAAAGAACTTAACTTGATAGCTCACTGGTTAATTGTCTTATTTTCTCTTGCAAAAAATTCTTAAGGCTGTAACCAAAAAAAAGGAAATAATTCCAGAATACTTTAAGTTACCACTCCTATCTGAGCTACTACAGGAGACCCAGATCTGATCTGACATAGTACAACAGCAAGTACTACCACAGCTGCCTTGCATCATCAATTTTATTTACATAAAGCTGTTCAGAACTGAAGTTACCAAACATCTCGTGTTTCTCGTTGCCCGCTAATGCTGAGGCTTTTCAGGCGGCGGTCCATCCTAGCAGTAGAACCACTCCAGAACCCTCTCCATCTCCCTTTACCATCATCTACAGTGTGGGTGAACTACCAGGGGAAATGCTCTGCAAGACTGTGTTCTTTTTTCCTGATCTAAGCTCCTCCTTTTCTGTGTCCACAGCATCACCAAATAATCCAGCAGTACATGGTGACCTTGGAGAACCTGCTCTTCACTGCTGAATTAGACCCTCATATCTTGGCTGTGTTCCAGCAGTTCTGTGCCCTACAGGCCTAAGGGTTATTTCCCCCCCTTGTGTTAAGAATAATTTCTTATTTT
Source organism: Talpa occidentalis (assembly GCF_014898055.3). Taxonomy (NCBI): domain Eukaryota; kingdom Metazoa; phylum Chordata; class Mammalia; order Eulipotyphla; family Talpidae; genus Talpa; species Talpa occidentalis. The sequence continues at coordinate 53,293,997 of NW_023605083.1, forward strand.
TTTGATGGTTTGAATGCTTGCTTTCTTGTAGTATCCTTTTTCTTATTAAAGGAAACAAAGGGAAGGAGGACAGTAAAGAATGTGGCATTGATTACCGTAATTGCCCCCAAAAACGCAAATATTCCCTAATGACAATAATGTGACGATGAACCTAGGCTGTTTATATATGTGACAGATACAACTTTTTTGCAAGTTTTCCTTAAGGCACAAAGGTAACTGATTTGAGATGTAAGACACGAGCGGGCAAGCTTACATAGTAGTCTGTAGAACTGATGGGTTTATTACCAAGTAGCGTACCTTTTCACAATTCATGGATAACCCAACATGGCTGAAATAAAACTAAAATATGTTTTTTAAACTTTGGTATTTCATGATTTATCATCTCAATCTGTTTTAAAATGAGTGATTTCTTACTGAGGGTGTACTTAGCTCCATTTGAAATTTCCTCTTCAACATATTTTTCACTGTAGTGTTTTAAGATAGTAGTTACTAAAAAGTACTGAGAGTGGTAGTTCCCCAGTTTGTTTGAACAGAAGTCACTTGGGTACCTATAAAGTTTGGGTTTTAATCAAACCACAATCTCTGGGGGACAGACATCAGTAGTTCTTAAGGTTCCCCAGGTGATGGCTGATGGCAATGTGCAGACAAATTTGGGAACTATTACCTTAAAGTATCTGGTCATTTCCTCTTGTCTCTGAAACGTTCTTCAAAGGTCATATATAGTGAGTGACATGTGAAAGTAGAACTAGAAGTAGTTAGATTGGGTAAAACTAAACATGGAATTAGATGTAGATTAAAGTTTGTTTCTGTGGAACCTGGTCCAAGTACCTACTAATTCCTGAGCCATTTTCCTAGTGATCTTGCAGTTTAAAATAATATGAGTGCACTGTGAAGGAGCAAACAGGAATAAGGGATTATATCTGACTTCCCAAATTTCTATCATTTAGACTTTTTTCATTAAACCTTAGAAAAACCTTATAAATAATCCCACAACAGAAAGTATTTCTGTGCATTTGTACTACAGGATTTTTATGCTGATTATAAATTTACAATGCATTAAGCACTTTCCATATCATTACATGGTCTGTTTGCTTTAACCATGTGTCTAGTGGGTACAGGACATAGTCTTCCCAGTAGATGGGAATTCCTAGGATTTTTAAATAGCATCCCATTTAAGAAATAATTTATTCACAGATTAAGGTTTTATGGCAAGACACTAGCAGGAACGGGACTAAAGCCCAGGTTTGTAGCTAAATATTGTTTGTTTCTACAGTGCTTCTTCCCTAACTATGTAATAGTTAGAAATGTCTCCTGTAAGACCAAAGGATAACCATTTAAGGCTTAGTAACATTACCTGAATGTGAATTCAGATAATCCTTTCATAACATATTGCAAAGTCTGGCTAAACTTGCTTGATCCAAATTCTAGAGGAATTTCTACATTTCCATTTCCTGTCTCTTGAAACCTCTCTTAATGAATGGGTGCTTCGAACAACTATTGACTGATGTGGCCCTGGTCTGTACCAGTCTGGCTAGGTATATGGAAAACTGAGCTGGAGACTGAATCTTGAAGAAATAAAGGTGCTATAGCAAACATTCGACAGTTACTTTCTCCACTATGGAAGCCCTCATAGACTGCCAACCACCCCCCACACCCCCCCCCCAAAAAAAAATGGCATGTCACTGCACAGCATATCTTGCAATTAAATCACTAATACACTATTAAATTTAACATGTTTCTGTCAAAAATGAATATGTACTTTGTTTTCCTTGATTCTGAATCTCCCATCTAGGAATTATTAAGGAAGTTTTGTTTGCTTTTCCTATGAAGTATTTAGTAGTGACTTGTATAATTTACTAATTTATAATCTTACCTGAAAGATGAGGAAAGAACTTGCCAGCCCGGGCAGATTTGGCTAGCAGTGGTATCTGGACACCAGGAAGGTAAAGAGTGAACAGAAGCAAACCTCAACTAGACAGATCTATTTGATTTTCACAATCTCTCGGATTTTCAGTATGTGCTCATAAACAAGTAGTTGTTTTGTGCCAGGTGGTACAGATTCATCTTATTTAATCCTCACAATAGTCTTATGAAATGATTATGCCCAACAGACAAGATAAAGACAAGCCTGGTAAATAACTTACCCAAGGTCCACAGTAAGTGGAATTAGTAGTGATGCTGTCTCAGCAGCGTGAACCCCTAGTTACTCTGTTGTCATCAAGACAGATGCTTTTTTGGTCCCAGGAAGGTCTTGCTGCCCATAGAGAATCAGTTTTTACTGAGCTGTAATATTTAGCATATAAATATATCAATATATGATAAATATGTTAAACATTTCTACACTGAATACTTCGTTTCAAACCTATTTGGGTTTGATGTGTTTGGACCTTGCCTTCAAACAGCTGGTCGAGAAAAGTGAAAATGTGTAAACTACCTGTTTCTTCTATTTGTAGCAGTAGGATAAAAATTCATGTCCAAGAACAACTTGAATTTGCTTTTATCAGAAACATACAGCCCTGTAGATGGGCAATCGACATCTGTGCCAAATTCTCTTACTAACTAACTACCTTAAAATCCTTTTGATGTCTGGGGGATGTGAGGTTGTTGTCTGTCCCTTCCTTTAAGTGCTACATAAGGACAGCAGTTTGTCTTCCCTCCCACGACTAAATGAGAAAACCACCAAGGTACATGCTAAGTGCCCGGGAAATGATAGCAATGGTCAGGACAATGTACCAGTACCTTCTTTCGTCAGCACAGTATAGCTGTTTCTACTTTCGTCCAGACTTGAATAATGCTATCTAATGTTAGGGCCTACCATAGTAGAGGATACCAAAAACAGGATCAGACTCCCTCCCATATTGTTTCTTAGTCCAGACTTTTCCCAGCAGTAGCCCCCTATTCCCTCCTGACTTGGGAAGCAATAATACATAAAATCTGACCCTGCTCCTGGGGTGCAGAGACATCTACCTATCCCTATGTGAGAGATAAGAACCCAGTTAAGCATTTACTGCAAACTCTCCTACTGCAGTCAAAGGTTTGCTTTGATCTCTTATCTCTGTTTTCACTCTAACCTACTACTTTGGAACCTATTCTACCACTCTGCTCCCCTTCCTGTTGTAAAAAAATAAAATAAAATCCAACATTTTGCCAACACCCCAGGTTGTGGACCTTAACTGAAACCGTAACATACTTGTTACTGATGCATTTACATGTTTCCATCCATCTACAAAGACTTACAACTGGTGAGTTTTGAGCATGACCAATCTAAATTTCCTTTATTTAAATATAAAAAACTATAAAATAGATCACTTAACTGTGATCACATTTTCTCATACGTCAATTCATGGCCACATACAGTACAAGTCTTCCGGTACATGTCATCTTCTACATTTTCTTCTGGTCCATACTCATGTTCATGAGCAACTGTTTCCCTTTTCCACACACTGCTTCTTACTGCTCGCCGTAACTCTAAGAAAAATAAGTCAATTTTTTAGTGGTGCTCTTCAGCTGAATCCCAAAACCCATCAGCTGTGTATGTATTTAATTACGGCTTACCTTCATTCTGTAAAAAAACAAAATTGATTATACAAACTTGGCAAGCTTGCTTTCTTTCCTCACAGGCATGGCCTGTGAAACCACTGTTGAAACAGGTGAAACAAGATTCAGACCCCATGGGGTATGTGGGTTACAGGGGTAGCAAAGAAACCAAATTCAGATGAGTAAAAGAACAGGTTAGTTCAAGCAACTGACTATGGGAAACAGGATCCCACAGCAGCAAAAGGGAGTCAGCTGAGATGAGCTACAGTGAGTAAGGACGGGAACATTTTAACATCTATGTGTGAGTCAGGCAAGACAAGCTTTGCTTGTAAGAAAACCACTATGTGAAACCAAGTCCAGTGTTCAGAACTTTTTTCACTACATTATTGTACAAAGAAAAGAATTATGTTGGATGCTTTTAAAAGCAACCAAGTCAATCACAGTTAAAAAGTTCCTATTTTATCTGAAGAAACCAAATTCTTAGTGTTAGCTAGAAACGAATAGGCCATTGTGCCCAGTTTAATGAATAGAAAGCAATACTAATTGTTTTACACTTCTCTGTTCTGACCAACAATCCATCAAGCCCAGCACTGTCTTTGATAGTGGTACTACCCAAGGGAGAGTACAATTAAATTCTACAATCTCAATTACAATAGCAATATATATTGTTAGAACTAATAAAATCAGTAAGGTTGCAGGGCACAAAATCAACATACCAAATATGCTGCATCTATACACCAACAACAAAAGAAGAAAACAATTTACAATTGCAAAAAGAATAAAATACCTAAGAATAAATTTAACCAAGAAAGGAAAGACATACACTTGAAAATTCTTAAGATTACAAATGAAATTGAAGACACAAAGGTATGGAAAGACATTCCTTGCTTATGGATTAAATATTGTTAAAATGTCCATATTCCCCAAAGCAACTGACAGGCTTAGTGCAACCCCTATTAAATTCCAGTGGCATTTTTCACAGAAACAGGAAAAACAATCCTAAAGTTTATATGGCACCACTAAAGACCCTGAAGAGCCAAAGCACTCTTAATTAAGAACAAAGCTGAAGATGTCATCATTCTCCCTGATTTCATACTATTTTACAAAGCTATAGTAATCAAAACAGTATGGTACTGACATGAAAACAAATAAATCACTGGAACAGAGCAGAGTACCCAGAAACAAACCTATATATGTGTGGTCAATCTACAAGGGTGGAAAGAATATATAACAGGAAAAGGACAGTCTCTTCAATAAATGGTGCTGGAAAAACTAGACGATCTATGGACAAAAATTAACTCAGACTGGATTAAAGACTTGAATTTAAGACATAAAACGAAAAGAAAACAGGCAGTACACACCTTGATGTTTTATGATCTTACTAAACGCAAGAGAAGCAAAGCAAAAGTAAATGTGACTATAACAAACTAGAAAGCACCGTGATGGAATCAAATGAAAAGGCCCTAGTAAATGGTAGGAGATCCTTACAAATCATATATCTGACAAGGGATTAGTATCCAAAGTACATAAAGAATGCATTCACTCAGCAACAAAAAGACAATACTTTAAAAACATGCAGTTTTCTAAGGAAGACATGACTTACTTAGTGCTTACTATCACTAATGACCAGGGAAATGCAAATCAGACTAACAATGAGGTATCACCTTGCACCTGTCAGAAGGGCTAGCATCAAAAACAAGAACAAAGAAAGTGTTGGTGAAACTATGGGGAAAAAAGGGAGCCCCCATGCACTGTTGGTGGGAATGTAAATTGGTATAACCACTACAGAGAACAATAGGAAGGTTACTCAAAAAAATTAAAAATAAAATTACATACGATCTAGCAACTCCACCTATGGATACTTATCCAAAGAAAGCAAAAACAATAAAGCAAAAAGATAGGTGCCCCCTACGTCCATTGCCCCCTACGTCCATTGCCCCCTACGTCAGAGGCACGGGAAGGTAAGAGAATTCACAAGAGAAAGTGGGGAGCAGAACAGGCAGAGGGACCGAAGACACTGTTCACCACAGCCAAGATATGAAAACCTAAATTCAATAAATGGATACAGATGGGAGGATACATACAGTCGCGTCCCTTTATGGCGGAGATTGTTTATCATTGTTCAAACAGAATAATTACACAAATCTAGATGGTATGGTCTACACACCTAACCTGTAACACATAGCCTGTTGGGACCACCAGCATGTATACAGTCTGTCTTTGACTAATACATTTAAGAGACATATGGCCATGCAGAAAATGGATGGACCTTGTAGGGATTATGCTAAATTAGCAGGAAGAAAAATATATTTTTATAAATTTATATTTTTATTATAATTTATACAATTTTTAATTTATACTTTTCACTTACATATGGATCTTAAAAACTAAAGAAAAACAATCCCAGACAGTTGGCTTTTTTTTTTTTAAGCAAGTGCCTGACTTAAGCTTTTATGCCAAGAAATGCACGTCAAAGGCGGCTAACTCAAACACACTGCCAGCCAGCCATATGACGAGTTAAAAAGCCAGGCTGCTTCTGTTGTATAGATCCTGGTTGAGTTAGACAACTGACCACTGGGGTCATGGCTTCCTTTTTCTTTCTCTTCTCATACTTTTAGTTCCTGTTCATCTATTTTAAATTTTTTTTTTAAGATTTATTTTTATTTATACAAGACCTGGGGTACAGGTCAGAGGCGCAGGAGGGTGAGAGAATTCACCAGAGAGAGCGGGGAGCAGAACAGGCAGACAGACCGAAGACACTGCTGAGGGGAGCAGCGGGCGAGGCAGGAGAGGTCTGCCACGCCATGTGGGTATCTCCCTGGCTGGCTGGGAATTGAACCCACACTGCACAGGCTGTGAACAGCTTCACAGCGCAGTGCTCAAACTGCTGAGACACCAGGGAGGCCCTGTTTTAAATTTAATAATAAAGAGTGAACCTGCAAAACCCTATACCCCCACTCTCAACCCCAATAAATGAAAAGCAGTTTTCTTGATGGTTACTGCTGAAGGGCATCTTGCAGTCATAAGAACCGCAAGGCATAATCCAGGCACCACACTAGTTATCAGTATGCTGAGACCAGCCAAAGCACTCAGATACTGAGAAAAAAAATGGTGGTTATGGGGGTGGAAGAAGGGGTGTAGGAATCAAAAGATACAAAGTTCCACTTAGAAAGTCAGTCACAGGGATGTAGAATATAGCATGGGGCCCATAAGCAACAATACAGTATTGCAAATTTGAAAAACTGCTCAAAATAATGGGGAATAGACTTACCATTTTGCATTGTATAGAAATGTCACAAGGACACCTGAAACTAGTATGTTTATCAAATATACTTCAAAAATCAACACTAAGTAATTACATACTTTCTTTGTTTTAGATCTATGATAAGTAGTAGCAAATTATTACTTGAATCTATGTATTTTCAGCCTTTATTATATCATGCAGATACACACACACACACACACAGAGTATTATGTATCAGGCCCCGTTCTAAGCACTTTATATATGAAAGCACTTAATCCTTAAGCATTTGAGTAAAGTACATCAGCCCAGTTTTACAGATAAGAAAACTAGGGTACAGAGAAGTTAACAAGTTCCCCAAGGTCAGAGCTGAAGGCAGAGGCACAGGCTAGCTCAGGCCCATACACTTAATCACCAAGTTGTACTGTCTCTTCACACCTACACACTTCATCTGAGATTATTTTCAAGTTTCAATGTGTACACTTCTAGTCATTTCCAAACTAGAAGGAAAATCCTGTTCATCCAAACACTAATCTTTATTCCTACATTCCCTCATATTCAAAAGAGACAATATGCTGATTTTACAATGCCTGCAAGAACTCTTAGAAGGTTTAGCAAAATATATAGATGTGTGTAAGAGACAAAAAGGCAAATGTGGTAAAATGCAAACATCTGGTGAAATCAAAAATGTTTAAATAAAGATTCATAAGTTTTTCACATTAATTCATTTAAGCAACTTAAACCTTTGGAAAGTAGAGGTCAACTACCTACAGCCGAGAGTGAGAAGAGGGAGTTAAAAGGTCAGAGACTTCAACAGTGAGAAAGGGCTGACAGACCTTGGCAGAGCTAAGGATACTTGGGGGGACATGGGGAGTGAAGACAGGAGGGAACTTGTCAGGCAGCAATGAAGGCCTGAGGCTGAGAACAAAGCAGTGTCTCACCATGTTATAACCCCCTATTCCCACTAGCTTAGAATTTCATAACACAGAAAGTGTGGACTACCTCCCCTAGAAACTTTTAAGATTGTTGACCGTGAACATGGTGAGACCAGTCTTGCTACTGATATCTTCAAGGACTGCTTACACTTTTTACCCAAAATATTTTCCCCTAAAGCCTCATTTCAATAAAATATTTCTTTCAGTACCTTCCTGGTGGCCTAGGAGTTAAGTCTCAGCTCTGTCACCTTGACAGCCTGAGTTCGATCCCCAGCCAGGGAGCTAACCCACCTATGGCACAGGGACCTCTCCTGTCTCATCTGCTGCTCCCCTCAGCAGTGTATTTCAGTTGATCTGCCTGTTCTGTTCCCCACTCTGTCTCTGGTGAGTCCTCTAAGCCCCTGCACCTCTGGCCTACACCCCAGTTCTTGTATGCATAAATATATAAATAAATCTTTTTTTAAAAATCCTTTCATAACACTCTAAAGCTTTTATTTGGCTTAATATATTAATTTTTTAAAAAGGCAACCTGTAGTCAAGACATCCACTGCTGCTTATGAAGTAAACCTTATAAAAGAACTAGCTGAGGGTGGCCAGATACTTCTAATTACTTGGTGGGAGAGGCAGAAAATTTTGACGTAGGATGCCCCTTGTTAACTAGTGAAAGAAATCACAAGGAAAGTCAGAATAATATGAAATTTTGTTCTTATTTTGTCTTCCATAAACTGAAGCAGAGTAAAGGGAAATGCATTCTTCAAGCTCTACTGCTAGAAACCCCCAAACAATCAAATATAACCACAGGCCGATGTAAAACTTAAAAGGGTCCCTCCAATGGAATTTTCTTGCCTACCTACTATTCTAGGGGGGATGTGCATATTTTCCTTTTTTATTTTTTTAAGAAGGATACCTCTACAGTTAATAAGTGAGAGAAACTTTAGTATCCCTTTAAAGAAAAGCCTTCTCTGCACCTTATTTGTGGAAAGGAGGCATGCAAACCCCAAACATTGTGTGTTTGCACCAAGCGAAAGTTCCCATCAATACCACACTGCATTTTTTGAAACCAAGTTAAACTGAGCAGCAGTGATGCCATCATTCCTACTTCTACCCATGTGGATCTGTAAGACCTGTAACAATTGGAATTTGTTGACAAGAAATTTCTAGTCTTTCACTGTCAGCTTGTCTTACATTTACATATACCTTATACTATTATGCTTTAATTTTTTTCTATAGTAAGATCAAAATACTTTCCCAAACTACTAACTTACAAGATCACATTCTAAAAGCAGGTAAATGCAATCTCTTACCTTTCCATAAAGAAGTAAACTTTGCGTCAGTTTCTTTGCGGATCAAAATGAGAACACCAAGAGGAACCAGGTTCCAATTTCTTTTCAACTACAAAACTTTTAGACTTGCTTTTATTTCTCTCTGTTCTGAGCCTTCTGAGCAAACTGCACAGTAAACTTCTTGTTTCTAATCTCTACAGTGTCTACTCCACTCTCAGCCCTTTGTGGTCTAGTCAGGACGGGAACATATGCCACCAATTTCTGAAGTAAATCATAAGAAGAATCCAGAATTAAAGAAAGCGAAGTATTGACTTCTGAACATTAAACACCAGAAGACAGGGGGTAATGCTTATACAAATGAGAGTACTCAGATTTTCATATGCAAAAGAAAAACATTCTTAGATTTGTAGGGTCTTGGAAAATATAGCAATGATGTCAACACTTGGAAAAAATTTCCTCAAAAGACATCCTTCATTCAAGTAGAAATGAAATGAGATTTAAAAAAAAAAGCTGTCTTAAGCGGCTCAAGGAAAAATTCATACAAATTTAAACTCTTCAAAGATAAACAATATTCACTTTATCTGGTTATTAATAATGGCAATAATATTTTAAATTATATTGGCAAAAAGAGCCAATTATATTTGAATTTATATTTATTTTAAACTATACCCATGAAAATTGTATTGTTTTATCCATACTAATATTTAATCCATGTGGTATCTTAAGAGAATGTTTATAGAAAAAAAATACAATGATATGAGACCAATGCCATAATCTTTAATTTCTTGGCAAATTATAGGAATTTAATCACCTTCAGATGATATCTTAACCAAACTACAGAAATGGTATCTAAGAAAAAATCATAAATAATCCTCTTAAAAATATTTCACCACTTTGGAAATGTAGCTAATTCCTTTATCTATGTATTATTATTTGCACCAAAATACCATCAGGAAAGTGGTTTAAAGGAGGTAACAGAGGAGGAAGAGTTGAGGTGATTCAGGTAGCTGGGATGAACAAAAACTTTAGAATAATGTAGTCTTAGTTTACAAATATGCCCTTTTACCTTTCCCAACCTTTAAGATGCCTTCTGTTCTATCCTTCAAGGCTCTCTGTGTTGGAAGGAAGGAAGGACTAGGGCAGAAAGTTAAAAAGATTAAAGGAACAAATTCAGAAGTCTTGAAGACTATGGTTCAGCAGTGGCTAATCTGGAAGAGTCATCAATGCAATGGCACTATGCTATAGGAGGTCTCTCTCCAGAGCCATAAAGTGTGCTTATCCTAATTCAGAGAATAACTTAACTCTAATTTATATAAAGGTATTTATGGGGTTGTCTTGATAAACTTCTAATAAACTTCATAAATGTCCAACACTGCTGCCATTTTATTTAAAAAATAAGGGTCATGCATGAAAAAGAACTGAAAAACAAACATTACTACCAAGGACTATCTCTGGATAGAAGTTCTTTGTAGAGTTCTAATTTTTCTGAACTGCCCATGAATTACTACTATAATATAAAGGTGGGGGGGGATACTCCCCTCACAAGAAGAAATAAGATGGGCTTCTGTTCAATTTGTTTTTAAACATCAGAAGTATCTCATTCACCCTCCAAAACCTCTTCTAAAAACTTAAGAAAAATGATTGGACCTCCCTGGTGGCACAAGGGGTTAAGACGCAACCTATAAAGCTATCCGCAGCCACTGCAGCATGAGTTCGATCTCTGGCCAGGGTGCTACCCACATGGTGCAGCAGACCGCTCCTGGCTTGCCCGCTGCTCCCCTCAGCAGTGTATTTCAGTCATTCTGCCTGTTCTGTTCCCCACTCTGTCCCTGGTGAATCCTCTCACCCCGCCCCCCACACCTCTGGCCTGTACCCCAGTTCTTGTATGCATAAATACATCTTTAAAAAAAATGATTTATTGTGGCTGGGACAGTCATTTTAAATGAATCAATAAGGTATGTATATTTGGTACTGGTATTATATACACAAGATGCGTGCCACCTACCTACACTGCACACCACACTGGGACTCTACCATTACTGTATGAAGAACATTTAATACTCTTTCTAAGATGCTTTCCAAGTATTCTGTGATACAGCAAAAAGCTTTTTGTGCTCCTGTAATATTCTATGTTCAACACTATTATGGCTCTTATTACACACTATTTTGATTTTCTGACAAACTGTGACTATCATTTATGTTAGCACAGTGCCCGGAATCCAGCTGACACTTAAATACTTGATGCACTGCTAGATGGACAGACTTATGCATATCTGCATACATGGATGGGTGCACAGATGCATGAACAAATGAATGCAGAGACAGATGGGTAGTCATGAACAGAAGAATGATTGTACCAGATGCAGACTCTCAATGCTGAAAGGCCTGGTTCCAGTTCCAACTCTGCCAATAACTATTTATGTAACAAGTCACACTACCTTTCTAGGTCTTTAAGTCACGTAACAGTGATCAGACTAGCTGATATTAGAAGGTTCCTTCTAGCTGCTAAATTAGGTGACTTAGGCATGATTTTTTTCATATTTAACAATTAAGAGAGATTTGCTGATGGTATCTGTGTTTTTTATGTTTCTTATAACTCTGTTGGTAATATTTAAGATTTCACTCTTATGTGGTAATCAAAATAAATAAAACAAAAATAAACTTTTGACTGAAAGAGCAAATTAGTGGTTACCAGAAGGACAGGGGAAGAGTGAAGGGTAAACTGGGTAAAAGGTGTTAATGGTGTAGTCAAGGACAAAATTAGAATGTTCAGTGAATTTAATGTAGTAAATACAGATGCTGGTTTATAATGATATGCATTTGAAACCTGCATGTTGTTACTGCAATTAAAAAAAAAATGAATTAATGCCAAATCCTTGATCAGGGAAACATCCCCAATCCTACTCTTGTTCCTTCTGTAAAACGTGATTCAACTTAAAGAGTTTACATGTGTTTTGGAATTGCAGCATTGAGAGATTTGGACTAAGAGCCTTAAATACCAATCTACTGATGACAAATATTTAACCCTTTTTCCTTTAATCTATGAAAATCCACATCTTTTCGTGAATATCTTTAAACAGTAAGAACCTTGCTAAAGTCTTTCTGCAAAGCAGTAAAGCACAGTCCTGCATGATATCAATGTAGCCACTTACCTTTAACTTTTTTATCAAACTTCTTCTGTTTCATTTTTTCTCGGTTTTCCTGTCGGACTTCCTTCGCTTCTTCTAATGCTTCTTGACTACCCCAAACTTCAAGAGACCTCTTCACAATCTACAACAAAGAATCCACAGTTGAATTAGCTGTTATTCAAATTTGTAAAAAAAATACAGGTAACTAGGTCCTCCCCGGTGGTGCAGCGGTTGAGCGCTGGGTTGCGAAGCTGCCCGCAGCCTCTGCAGCGCCGGTTCGATCCCCGGCTGCTCCCCGGCCACTGGAGAAGGGTCCCGCATGGTGCGCAGACCTCTCCTGCCGCCCGCTGCTCCCCTCAGCAGTGTACTTAGGTCCTTCTGCCTGCTCTGCTCCCCACTCTGGCTCTGGTGAATTCTCTCACCCTCCCGCGCTTCTGACTGTGCCCAGTGCTTGTATAAATAAATAAATAAATAAATCTTTAAAAAAAAGAGAGAAAAAAAAAATACAGGTAACTATTAAATCCATAAGCATGGAAGAATGATACAACTTGAGTGCAGTATTACTTGAAATTTTAAAAAAATCATATTGATTAGGAACAACTCTAATGCCACCTCGTTCTGATCCTATGAAACCCTCAGTAAATATGACTGAATTACACAGTAGAAAAGTCTTCCATCTGTAATGTTTTCACATGAATCAACAGAAGTACATGTAGTCAATGGGTTTGATGAGCTTTGGCAGACTCATCAGAAAACAAGTTCATAACCAATTAGCCACATCAGATCTAAATATGGGGTCATTTCCAAAAATCCCCCACCACAGGAAATTAATCATACTACTCATCTCCCGTAATATCCCATGTTCAAACTCATATTTGTTCCAAAATGACATACCAAAAAGCAAAATAAGAAAACATGCTATAAGTATCATTATATGTAACTCTCTGTAAGAAAAACTTAACTATAACTTGCTCTAGTCACTGTTAAAAACTCCACCTGACCTAGGGTTTAAGATGTTTATAACTTATTAGAAACCTGTAATTTTAGGTAGAGTTTCATATCGCCCCATTGTGAATGATGAGGATTCTTCTTCACAATATATTTAAGAGTTGGTTCTCTTTTTTCTAAATCACAGTCTTTCAGAAGGTACTCTTGTTTTGCTTCTGTTTTGGTTATAAGCTTGTGTTTATCATCAGCATCCCTGAAAACAGATTAAATGCATTATATAGTTATTTTAAATTAACTTTCAAATAGCCTAGCAACTCTAGGGGCATGCAGGGAAAGGGAACATATTAAATAATTTTTCCCACAGCTCTGATGGTCAAATTAGCAACATAAAAACTCTAACAGAAAAATACTTTATGGGGCTCAATGGTACATGGGAACAGAGAACAGACAGGAGGGTTAAATATTAATCCCAGAGGATCCCAAAGTGTGAAAGATAGCAACACAGTGCTTAGCTGAGGTAAAACAGTAGGAGTAGGAGAACCATGTGCATTATTATGGGGTTTTTTATTATGGGGATTATAAAAAGGATAAAAGTTAGAAAAAGAATGAAAATAATGTGCTCTTTCCTCATTTTTTCCCTTCCCTGCCTATTTGGGAGAGTGGAAAATGAAAGAGGTGTTCCAAAAGGAGGAGAGTGACTGGAGAGGTTTTATTCCTCTTGTCTTACTGCAAGCCTTTCTCCTTTAACCAAGGTGTCAACACACACTGGGATTAGAACCTGCTGCTGAGAGATGGTAAAAAAATCCCCAACCCAGCAGAAAGGAGGAGGACATTTCTGTGGCAGAACCAGAGGCATCCTTCCTATGAATGTGGCCAAAAATACTGATAAACATTGGCTTCCTAAATATTTTTGGCATTTTTGGCAAACTGGAAACCATGGAAATTTTAGGAAACTTCCAAAACAAAACCAAAAAAAATTACTAAAAAGATCTACCAATTGTTTTGCCCTAAATCTACACACTTTAGCAAATAAGAAATAAGTACCTGCAGTTATCACAAGTTGGCCAATCAAAGTGGTTCATAAGGTAAGAATCCATAAATTCTTTACCACATTCTTCACATATTGTATAATCAAATTCCATAACAGGTCCTAAAGAAATGGAGAGTAACTCTTTAAATTTCTTTTTTTTTTTTTTGATGACTAAAACATTTGCCTCTTTTACCAGCTTATCAGCAGGTATTTTATACCTGAAACAAATACATTTAAGTAAAAGACAAAACCATAATTTAGTAATCTCACATTTATCAAAAAAATGTTAAGAGGAAAAAAAAATGATCAATTCATCAGGTAGTTTTGAACTCAATCCATTACATTAGTATTCAAGTATATATAAAAGAATATACACAAGTTTATATATGTGTGTGTATGTATATCTGTGTGTGTGGAAATGAAAGCTTTATACTGCTGCAATAACAAATTACCACAAATTTAGTAGCTAAAATAGCACAAATGTATTATCCTACAGATCTGTAGTTTATAAGTCTGACATGGGGGTCAGTGGGCTAATGTCAGGGCTGCTTCCTTTCTGAAGATTTTAGGAAACAAACTGCCTTTCCAGTTTCTAGAGGCTGCCTGTATTCCTTGACTCAGGATCCCTTCATTCTTCAGAGCCAGCAATGACAGTTTCTTACATCAATCTGGCTTCTTTCATTATCACTCTCCCTCTGCCTCTTCTCCCTCTTCCATTTTTAAGGATTCCTGTGATTACACTTGGCATACCTGGATGGATAATCCAAAATAATTTCCTTCACTTATGGTATTTACACTTAATCATCTCTACAAACTGCCTTTTGTTATGTAAAGTAACACAGTCACAGGTTTCAGAGTGATTAAGATGTGGACATCTTTGGAAACCATTATTCGATCATCTACTGGTGAGAATACAAACGAGATTGGTCCCACGGTAGAAAGGAAGGAAGGGGGCTGCTCACAAGCAGTAATAAGTGAGGCAACAGGAGAGAGAATACAGAATTCAAGTGGAAAACTTTCTCTTGCTCTCCATTCCACCCCCTACCAACAGAGCAAATAGTTTTATTCATCTAAACCACTAGAATGTAAAGTCCATGAGGACTGAAATTTTTAAGTTTTATTTGCAAGCAGTAGGCCTAGGGTCAATACATGAATAGCAGTACTGTATAACTCAGTCAAGTGCAAGGTACCACAGAAAGATGTCAGTATCTGTCATATAACCTGATAAATCAAATAGGTTTTATAAGCCCATGACAGAATCATAAATCTACAGAAAAATGGTTACAATGAGTCTTCATATCCAGAAAATCATAGCAACTTTCAAGGTCACTGAATTCAATGCTTTCCCTCCTAATACAGGGCTTCTTCTCTACAATCTCCTGGGCAGGTAATCATTCCTCTCTAATCCCTTCCAATGCTGTGCTAATAAGAGGTAGCAATTCACATGTTTAGGGAGTTTTTCACTTCATAGAGTCGCTGTGAGGCTTACATGATATATGTGCCAACATTCCATAAGTAAGAGCAAAAATACAAATATATGCTCACATGCCTTCTTTATACTGGGCTGAAAACTCCCCCACTATAATTGTCAACCACTGCCAAAAGGTGTGCCCTTGAAAGCAAGCTACAGTAAATGTAGTCTCTCTTCCAAAGAGGAGTACTTCTTACACCTGCAGGGCAGCTGGAAGTGTTCTCCAGGCAAAACCTAACAAGTTTTGACACATTGTATTTCATTACTTCCAGGCCTTTTTTTTTTTTTTTTTTAGATAATAACAACACACATCAGGATTGATTAATGAGGCAACAGATGCTGGGATTTGGAGTGTATGTGGGGAAAAGACAACAGTTGGAAGTGGGAGTGAAGACCAGGTTGGGTGTGATATTAGATCCTTCTTGTCAGACAGGGCAAAAACTGGGATGAGACGCAGGAAGGACATAGGAAATGGTCACTGTTAGTCACAGACCAGGGAGACTAGAGGATGCCCCCAACATTTGGGGACTCAGTGGTGGTGAAGCCAGGGCAGGTATAATTGCTGAAAGGTATAGTTGTTGTTACCGAGGCATCTATCCCAGGCTGGGGTTAAAACTGGCGACTTTAAGCAGACTCTTAGATGAAACAGAACCTCCAACTGGGAACAATAAGAAGCTTAATCATTGGAACTAAAATGTATTAGCAGGTGACCACAGCCTTTTGCACACTACACTTGTCAAGATCCCTCTTACAATATAGTGCCCAACTTGAAAACAAGTATTTTAATACTTCAAGTCTCAATTCCTGAACTAAATAATAGTTTACACACATCTGAACAGGACCAGTACTTACTTTGATGATTTACCTTGATAAATACTGCTGCTGCTTCAGATCAAGACTGAATAAGTATTTTAAGCTGTATATTACACTACTGGCTATCAAACTTATGATCAAAAAAACTGTTTTTCGAGGACTATAAAAATATACTCACCCTAAGGACATATATATAAGAGATTTACCGAAAGTTTAACCTTAGATAATAAAGAGTTGTGATCTTTTTATGCGCATTCCAATTATCCTATACTCTGTAAACCATTATTTTCTCCAAACATAAACAAACAGCATTTCATATTTTATCTCTTGGGTTCTGGTCCCTCGTTTAAGTCCATCAAGGTAACTTGGATTATTTAGCCTATCAAATTTGGAGTACACTGGCCACATCTGCCTATTATAAAACAACAGAGAACATCAACCCTAAGTACACAAACCACAAGTTAATGTAGTAACCATTGCCAAATTTCTTTAATTTTAATCTACTAGCCAAAAGTCATCATTCATACAAGCTAAATTGCTCACTGGCTAAAGGAAGTGAGGGCACTATTCAACTTCAGTTTGCAAAGAATTAATGAGTTTTACTCAAAATGATCAATCTAAATGCCTATTTTCTGAAAAACACACTTTACCTGGTTCATGAACAACTTTTTTAATTTTATGTTCTTCTTCTTCCTCTTCTAGAATGAAGCCTCCTCGTGTGTCAATTATCTTTGGGGCTGCTTTTACATTAGTCACACCTACAAAAAAGTAAAAGTGGTCAATGACTGAACTAAGTTTATATATTCCCTCATGCATATACAGATAAGTTAATATATAGAAAACAAGGTTGTTCATTACCACCATTTCTATTCAACATCATAGCAAAGATTCCAACTACAGCAAAATGGCAAGAAAACAGATTTTAAGAACAGAAAGAAGTCAAATAGTCCTTATTCACAGATGATGCCTGTTATGTAAAAGTTCCACAAGAATCTAACAATTAGAATGAAGAAATAAACACCTAGAGAGTGAAAACACTCTCTTAGTGAAAACACTAAGAGAAATCAAAGGATTAAATAAATGGAGAAATATACTTCATACAGATTGGAAATCTCAATATTGTAAAGATACCAATTCTCCCCAAATTTATCTAAAGATTTTGATGTGATTCCACTCAAAATCCCAGCAGTTGTTTGAAGGCATTAACAAACTGATTCTAAAACTTACATGTAATACAAACAACCCAGAATAGCAAAGAACAAAACTGGAGAATTTGCACCACCAGATATAAAATGTTACCATTAAACTTCATTAATGAAGACAGTCTGCTAACGATACAAAGACACCAGTAGAATAGGAGAGAGATTCCTGAAACAAACCAATACATATTTGGTCATTTTATTTACAGAAAAGGCTCCAAAGGAATTCAGTATGAAAAAGACAATCTTTTCAATCAGTTGTGCTGGAATTATGACAAAGGTGTCACTAACCAAACTGAGGAAAAGATAGTCTTTTCAATAAATGAACTTTGACATACTTCATGCAATATAATTAAAAATATTTTAAATGGATCATGGTCTTGAATGTGAAAGGTAAAACAGAGCATCTAGAAGAAAACACGGATTAATTTAATGAACTTGAAGTAGCAAAAAATTTCTTAAACAGGACACCATGCATACTAATAAGAGAAAATTACTGTATTAGACTTGTTTAAACTTAAGAAATTCTATACATCAAGAGACACAATTAAAAGAGTGAAAAGATATGTTTTGGAGACAGATATTTGCAATATGTGTATCTGAAGGACTCATGCAAAGTCAATAAAAGACAAAGAACCCAACTTGAAAAGTAGGCAAAAGACTTGAATGAGGATTTCACAAGGAGTAGATCCCAAATGGTTGATAAGTACATGAAAAAGTTCTCATCATTAGTCACTGGCGAAATACAAATTAAAACCATAATAAATTATCACTGTACTCCAAAATATCCAAAATGAAAAAGACCAACACCACCAAACAACCAAAACTCTCATACATTTGCTGGTGAATTACAAACTGACATAATCATACTTTGACAATATAGATCTCCATTGTCTTAAAAAGGAGTTACATTCCAATAAATCCATCATAAACTGAAAATGTATTTATTATACCTAACTTACCAAACATATCTTGGCTTAGCCTACCTTAAACATGCTCAGAACACCTACATTAGCCCATGTTGGGCAAAATCATCTAACACAGCCTATTTCATAATCAAGTACTGAATAGCTCATGTAATTTGTTGAATACTGTACTGAAAGGAAAGTCTATAGAGTAAACCCTAATCCTAATCCTTAATACCTTCATGATCACATGGCTGAACTAGGAACTGTTGCTTTATGCAGCTGCTACTGCCACTAGCTAGCATCACAAGAGTATTGTGTTATATATATCAACAGCACAGGAAAAGACCAAAATTTAAGGTATGGTTTCTATTGAATTCATTGCTTTCACACTATTGTAAAGCAAAAAAAATCGTAAGTGGAACCATCACAAGGTTGATCCAGCAAATCCATCCCTAGGAATATACACAATAGAAATCAGTGCATACCCACCAAAAGATATAGACAGGAATATTCAGGTTCTATTCATACTAGCCAAAAAAATGGAATTAAACATCCATCAATAGGAAAATGGAAAAACTTCATAATACTATATAACATATAAATGCACAAATCACCATCACATGCAATAACACTGATGATTCAGGTATGTTGTGCAAAAGAAGCCAGGCACTGCATGATTCTATTTATATGAAGTTCAAAAAGAGACAATATCTTTCAAAGAGTCAGAACAGTAGTTACTGCTGTGGGTAAGCTGACTGGGAAGGGACATTAGAGAAAATTCTAAGGTTCTGAAAGTGACTATATATTGGTCACTGTGGTGTTTATATTATCTAAATGTAAGTGGTATTTTACATATTAATGTATAAATTATGTCTGTTCATCTCCCTAATCTCTCCATTCAACTGATGCTTTTATATCTATAATTCTGACAAGTAGCTAAGCACTCCCTTAAAAATTACTGGATTTAAATGAATGAATGAAACAAAACAAATTATTTTAATTTCATGAATACTGTAGCAAGTGACTGAAATGACTGCAATGAGAATTAAGAAGAGGGAAAGCTGTATCAAGGTCTTAACATGAGCAGAATCCCAAGCAATGCTAAATCAAGTGGCAAAATGAAGCCCAGTTTCTCTCTGCTGCTATGCCTTACTAACTTTCCCAGGCTTTTAGCATCACTCTGATCACCACATTCTAGGGAAATTCTTCTGTCTTTTTCATCACATTTTTCAAGGCACACAGAGAAATGAAAACTGTACAGTATACTACAAAGATAAAAATCTCAGCACCTACTAAATTACTCCTGAAGCACAGTGGGTGTTGTATACAATGCAACATTTCTTGGATATTTTTTAGAAAGCTTACAGTATATTCATCCTCCTTTGCCTACCATGACCAGAAGTTTACTTCAATTCCAGTTAAATACTAGTTTTTACTCTACACACATAGTCCAGTCATTCAGTATAAATCTAGACTCCTTTGTAAAATATGAATTAATCATCAATGCAAATGAACTTTATGTCCTAACTCGGAATGTCTCAGTTGAAAAAGGAATAAAAGGAACCACTAGAAAGCAGAACGGATGAGACCAGAACCAAAGTTGCTAGAAATTACTGATTTGTTAGTATAAATATCAAGACATGTACCAGCAACAGACTCTTCTCACTCTCCTTACTTCTGACTGATGAAAAAGAGGACAAGATATCAGCTCTAAACTGTGCACAACTGTTCACACAGTATGGGGTATAGCTTTTGGAATACATAGACTTCATTTTAAATAGCAGTCACAAAGAACTGCATGTCCACCAAACTATTGTATTTTAGGTACCCAAGTGGGGAATTTCATGATTTGGACAGACAGAATGGCAGTCAAGGGGGAGAATTAAATCCAAACAAGAATGGTTTTTCTTCCTAGATTCCTAGTACAACAGAGGCAGCTGGAAGTCAAGGCGAGTCCGAAACCAGTGTCAGATGACCCGAGTTCTAGTCCTGATTAGCCTTGCTGGAATAAACCTGAGCAAACCCCCTTCCTTTTCTGCTCTTCAACTATCACCCGGGCAAAACACGGACATCAATTTTGCAAGTTAGCTGTGTGAAGCAAAATGGCTAATATGAAAGACATGAAGCGCTGCAGGTGCTACTTCATTAGCCCCATGAGGACAGCAACTAATAACGCCTGTTTGCGCCCCTCGTCGCGCAGCAGCGAGCACTACGCCGGTATGGCTGATGCCCTCGATGCCCACTGTTAAATGGACGAACGAGGGAGCAGGTGCAGGACTGTTGAAATGGATTACCGGTCTAAAAGCGAAAGGACCATGTCCTGGGGCCGGCGGAAACGCCACAGAAAGAGAAATGAGAGGCAGGGCTGAGGCGCTGGCGGGCGAGGGCGACTGCTTCCCCCAGAGGAGGCTGGAGAGCGAAGACGGGAGGCCCAGGTGCGGCGAGGAAAGCGCCGGGCTCGGCGTCAGGAAGCCGGGATCCCACCGCGGGGTCGCCCTGCGGGCTCGCACAGCCGCTTCCGCACGGCAGGTGAGCGGACTCCCTCCGGGAGCTGAGGTCTGCGCGCAGACGGAGGGCGAGGCCGTCGCACCCGGGACCGCGACCCGGCCCCGCGGGGAAGGGAAGGGCAGACGCCACCGCGCTCACACCTCCGGTAGCCGCAGCCGCCGTCGCCGGGTAAGGCCGAGCGGCCAGTCGGGCCTGGCGCAACATCAGCGCCCGCTGCCGCTTCCGCTCGATGCTCGCCCGCACCGAGGCAGGCAGCTCTGCTAGCGGTTCTGAAGCCGCGGGTTCCGGAGAGGACTCCCCGGTAGCCGCCATCTCCACCCTCCGGGGACCACAGCTTCGGTTCTGCGCACGCGCGTTGGCGCACCGAAGCCGGTCCACTCGCCCGACGTAATCCTACACCGCCACGCCGCCGGCCCCGCCCACCGAGACGTCGCCGAGAGGGAGCGCGCGTGCGCAGTGGCGGAGGCTGGGGCGAGGGGCGGGGTCTGCGCGGCGTCGGGGCGGGGGACCGGGAGCAAGTGCTGATTTGTAGCCGGAGAGAAGGATCCGGGCAGAGATCTTTTTTCAGGACCTTGGTCATCTTTAGGAGCGTCGTTTGGTGGTTCAGACTGGGCTTTGGAGTTAGACCTGGGTTAAGTCCTGCTATTTTCCAACCTTTGACACCATCTGCGTGACCTAGAACAAGCTATTTTACCTTTTCTTTGGTAGTAAAATGAGAGTAATTACGGAACCACGTGGTGGGCTTGGGAAGACTGATTGTAAGGACTCTCAGCACCGTGCCTGGCAGTAGAAAGCTTCCCATAACTGACGGCAGCTAGGAGTAATAGTACTGCCAATCAAGAAAGACCCATAGATGATTGAACTGACTTTATTTTGGACATACTACGGGACAGAACCTCAGATTTGAAATGAGAAGACCTGGGTTCAAACTCACACTTGCAGTGTGACTTTAGGCAAGTGCAGTACCTGTACCAAGGCTGATATGCATGAAGTTGGCTATCTTTTCCATGAAACACTCCTTTAGTGTGGATGAGCTGCAATCAAGTAGATGGGTTTGGATTTGGAGCAAATATTCTGACTTCCCAAAAGTATAGCAAATTGAGCAAAAGAACCTTTACATTAGTTTCCAAAACATTATGCTTTTTTCCATTACAAATAAAAGCAGAAAACACTAAGCTCTAATTACTACATGTGCTGTTTAGGGCTAGTATTTAGAAAAGCCAACTTGGTACACTGAGGTTCCCCACTAATACTCTGTGGTTAAAATGTGAAAAGCTCAACCTAGGACTTCTACTCTTCACACACAGAGAGAGGGGGGACATATATTTAAGCTGGAGAAGCTTATGTAAAGCAAATAAATGAGGTTTTCTGGTTGAACTGGAAATGGAGACTTCAAACATGCTCATTCCTTTTTCCCTCAGATCTGTTTTTCCCCTATCCAGGTGATAAAATCTCGAATTCCATAGGATACCAAAAGAACAAGCAACAAAAGAAAAAAGTTAGATAAATCGGGTTTCATTAAAATTAAAATATTTTGTGCATCAAAGGACACTATCAAGAAAATGAGAAGACAACTCAGTATGGGAGAAAATGTTTTAAAATCTGAGAAAGGGGCCTCCCCGTTGGCGCAGCGGTTGAGCGCTGGGTTGCGAAGCTGCCTGCAGCCTCTGCGGCACCGGTTCGATCCCCAGCTGCTCCCCGGCCTCCGGAGGAGGGTCCCACATGGCGCGCAGACCTCTCCTGCCGCCCGCTGCTCCCCTCAGCAGTGTGCTTCGGTCCTTCTGCCTGCTCTGCTCCCCGCTCTGGCTCTGGTGAATTCTCTCACCCTCCCGCGCTTCTAACTGTACCCGGTGCTTGCATAAATAAATAAATAAATCTTTAAAAAAAATAAAATCTGAGAAAGGTCTAAAATCTAGAATATATAAAGATCTCTTGTAACTTAACAGAGACAATCTAGTTTTAAAACAAGCAGGTGTCTTATAGACATTTTTCTACAGAGGATACACAAATGGTCAAAACCATGTGCGAAGATATTCATCATTAGTTATTAGGAAAATGCTAATTAAAAGTACAGTGAAATATCACTTCATACCCACTAGGATGAGAAAAACTTTTTTAAAGTGTTAACAAGTATATGGAGAAAACTGGTGAAAATACATCGCTGGTGAAAATGCAAAACAGTGCACCCCACCGTGGAAAACAGTATAACTATTCTGCAAAAAGTTAAATACAGAATTAACCGTATGAGTCAGCAATACTCCAAAGCACTGAAAACAGGTGTTCAAATAAACTCGCACACAAATGTTCATAGCAACACTAGTCACAATAACCAAAAGATTGAAATGACGTAGAAGTCTATCAAAAGATGAGTGAATAAACAAAATATGAACTATCCATAACAAAGGAGTATAATTTAGTCATTAAAAGGAAGTACTGATACATGCTACAACATGTATGAACCTTGAAAACATAATGGATTATTCTTACACAAAACATTCAGAATAAGCAGTCCCACCCTGATAGAAAGCAGATTAGTGGTTGTCAGGGGCAAAGATGGCGGAGGGGAATGGAGAGAGAGGACGGAGAGAAGGGAGGGAGAGGGATAGGGACGGGGGACTACATAATAAGTATATAGTTTCCTTTTGGGATCATGAAAATGTTCTGGAATAGAGAGTGGTGGTGGTTGTACAATGTCATCAATGTACCACATGTTACTAATGGTAAATTTTATTTTACAATAAACTTGTTAAAGCCCAAATTCTGATTAGACCCACACAGGTAATGGAAAATAATGAACCTAGCCAGGTGGGCAATAGAGGCAAAGGAGTGTGGAGGCCCCTATTAAACAGGGTGGTTACTACCAGCTCCAGGGAGTAGTTCCTGAGACAGAATTTGGTCTGCTGTTGCCAGATTGCCTAGTGTTTCAAGAAAAGGACCTGTTTCTCAAACTTGAATGCACACACAAGTCACCTGGGGATCTTGATAAAATGCAGATTCTGATTCAGTAAGTGCAGGGTGAGATCTCATCATGTGGATTTCTAAAAAGATCCTGGTGGGACTGCAGCTCCAGAGAGAGAAGAAAATTTACTGACTGGCACATGGCAGGATGCCATTTGTCCTACCAGCATATTGTGTCAGCTGAGCAGAAACCAGGGTACAAGCAGAAGGCAAAAAAAAAAAAAAGAGCAGCCTACCTGAGTTAGCCTTTTTCAGGTCAACCTGGCGGCTCTCCTCGGCCCCTAGTTCCCAGCAGTCCCCAATCCGGGAGTCAAGGGATGCCATCCAGAAAGCTCCACCTTTTACCTCCATTCACCTGGGAAAGCCACCCACTGGCTCCAGGCTCTTGCTCCTCCCTCTTCCTCTAATAATGTCCTTATTCAGGGGTGGAGTCTGGACATAAGGATTTTTTAAAGCAATTATCCTGTCCTCTTGGTAATTTTTTTTTTAAGATTTATTTATTTATACTAGCACTGGGAACAGTCAGAAGTGCGGGAGGGTGAGAGAATTCACCACAGCCAGAGCGGGGAGCAGAACAGGCAGACTGATGAAATACACTGCTTAGGGGAGCAGCGGGCATAGCAGGAGAGGTCTGTCGGGCCATGTGGGGCCCTCGCCAGCATCCGAGGATCAAACCGGCACTACGGAGGCTGCGGGCAGCTTCGCAGCCCAGCGCTCAACTGCTGCACCACCAGGGGAGGCGCCCCCCACCCCAACACACACACATACACACACACACACACACACACACCACACACACCCCCACCCCACCCCGCCCCCCCCCCCGCCTTGGTAATTCTAAAGGCCAGTGTAGGGTAAGTGAAGTGAATCAGGCTTCCTTACAGCCTCCCGCCACCAGCCTCTACTACCTCCACCTGCAGCCGGCTGCTGTGCCCTCCTCCTAATTGAGTGGATGCCCGAGGCCAAGAGGCATGGAGCAGTGCCTGAGCACCTATGATTATGGAGCATGGGCCCTGACAGCACAGGCATACGCATGTGTGAAGTGGGAGCAACTGTGCTGAGATAAAACTAGGAGGGATAAGAGAGTGCCTGAGCTCTGGCATTTGGGGCCACTCTGAGAGGAGTGGTCTAAGAGGGAAACTAACAGGGAGAGCGCCAAAGAGAATGCCAGAGATTGCTGTCTCCCTGCAGGCCGGTCAGTCCCCATTCAGCATCAAACGCCTGTAAAAATCTATCGAGGGCTCCAAAATTCTCTTTCCCTCTGCAAGCGCTGACAATCAACCTACCCACCTGGGATGGTTGCAAAACAGCCAGCACCCTAGGTAACCCCTATAGACTCTACACAGCTCTAAGTGTCCCTGAGACAATGCAGTATTTCTGCAGTCAGGGTAACAGTTCTCCCCTGAGGCAACCTTTTGAGAATAATGGGCCCCTCGGACCTCCTCCCCCAACAAAGCATCAGACGCTGCATCAGATGCTGCACAGGCCCTGGGACTTTCGCTTGACAACCTGTTGGACCTCTTTTACTGGTAACTCCCTCTCCTTTGGCTCCTGACCTTTGTTAACAAATTTCTAGTGATCGGGTCTGAATCTGAAGCTGACGCCTCCACCACACTAAAGAAAAAAAGGAAAAGTGCATGCCCCAGTCTGCACCTCCACGGGGGACAGAGGCTGCCGCCCTCGTGCCCAGAGTACAGCAGGGTGAGTCACCTGGTGGGGCACAAAAAGAAAAGAGGCGAGGAGAATAGAGGGTGCATGTGTTCTGGCCTCTCCCCATTCTTGGTCTCAGGAAAAACCTGTGACTACATCTATTTTCCTGCTTTGTGCCTCTCCCGTCTCCCAGACCAAAAGTGATCCTGGCTGAAAGAGGGGTAATTAACGAAGCACAGAAAGAATTGAAAGCCCCAACTGAAGCCTGAAAAAGAACAGGCAGTTAAGAATGGGAGCCAGGAAGGGGAGTGAGAAACTTGGCAGTGTTTTCTAACAGGGCCTCCCCTCTGAGTGCATTAGTGGGGTTATTCATGCCTGAGATGACAGGATGTGAACATATTTGTCTTTATTATCTAGTAAATAGTACATGTGTGTGGTTTTCTTTTTTATTTTTATTTTCCCCAATTCCCTGGGGCTCTCCCCTCTTAATGTGGTCACTTTGAACATCGTTGGCACAGATCCACAACAGAAGAACATCTGTGGGAGGGAGCACACTGAAGGGGGAAATTGTATGGGACAGGGATGCAGCACTTGTCCCCATCCTGTTGGTTTCAGCTGTATTGATTTAGTAATCTAGGAAACAGGCCTTTTTTGCCATGGTAGATCAGGCAAATCCTCCTTCTGGAGAAACTTAGATTTCAACCTCCCTAACCAAAAGGAACTGTGGCAAACAAACCAAAAAAAAAAAACCCTTTTGGAAACTTGAACACTGAAAAGTGTGTGCAAAAGGATTTAGGAACATCTTAAAGACTCATAAGAATTTTCTTTTTTTTTTTTTTTTTTTTTTTTTTTTTTTTTTAAATTTTCTAGAGGCATGTCTTATTTATTTATTTATTATTTGTTTGTTTGTTTGGTTTATACATGCACTGGGTACAGTCAGAAGCGCGGGAGGGTGAGAGAATTCACCAGAGCCAGAGCGGGGAGCAGAGCAGGCAGAAGGACCGAAGGACACTGCTGAGGGGAGCAGCGGGCGGCAGGAGAGGTCTGCGCACCATGTGGGACCCTCCTCTGGTGGCCGGGGAGCAGCCGGGGATTGAACCGGCTGCAGAGGCTGCAGGCAGCTTCGCAACCCAGCGCTCAACCGCTGCGCCACCGGGGAGGCCCAAGACTCATAAGAATTTTCTTTCGAAAAGCAATAGGAATGGGAAGGTCCAAATGATTCAACAAAGAGTAGGAAAAGCAATTATCAGCTCTAGAACCCAAATCTTCCATCCCTGACAAATCAGCAAGGTCAGATCTCCCCTACTCTGTATTTCCCAGATCCTGAATATGACTCAGAGGACCTTGCTTCTTATTGCCTCTTCCAGGAAGCCTGACTCCCTCCTCTGACTGCCCATGAACTACATGTGTGCTGTTGTTGTGACACCACACCAGAGTTGATACCCATCTGCTGTCCTGACTAGATTACAAGGACCTTGAGAGTTAGGAACACCTGATTGATCTTAATAATGCCAGGGTCCAGTACAGAGTCTGGAACAAAGTAACCATTAAGCAAATATTTTTGGAATTAAACTGAATGGGTAATACTGAATAAGCCTAGTTGGATACCTCACCAGCACTAAAAAGCCAAAGTCCAACATTAACCTACAACAAGTTCAACTCTGTTTATATACCTGTGGTAACCCAGAATACTTTAGAACAGCCCATTCCATTGTTATTTAGCTTTGACCATTCTTTATTATAGTGATAATAATCATAACACATGGTACCTATTCTATACTAGGTAGCTTTTGAAGCATTTAAAATGTATTAACTTTCATAGCTAATCAATGAATATATTAACTAATTCCAGTTTATAGATGAGACAACGAGGGCACAGAGATGTTAAGTAACTTGTTCAATAAATGGCAGGCTGGGTACAACCAGGCACAGCCCAGTGCCAGTGTCAATATTCCAACCATTTAACTGAAAGTTTCCAAATTAGAACAAATATTCCTCTTCCTCCCCTGTGGGTTAGTGCAGAACTGGGATCAGAAACCATGCCCTTGCACATATACAACAGAATATTATTCTGCCATTAAAAAGGATGAAATACTGCCATTTGCAATAGCATACATGGAACTTGATGACATTCTATTAAGTGAAATGAGTCGTACAGAGAAAGAGAAATACCTTACAATTTTACTTATATGTAGACTCTAAACAAAACAAAGCAAAATAAATAAAACAATCTCAAAGATACAGGAGACAGATTGCTGGTTGCCAGAAGCACAGAGTAAGAGTTAGATGAAATGGATTAAGAGGTAAGATGTACAAACTTCCACTTATAAAATAAATAAGTTGAGTGCCAGCAAGCGCGAAGCAGGTTCACTATTGATTTGGGCAGAAAGATAGAGAGTTCTGGAGCCCTCAGTGGATTTTTCAGGCTTTCATGCTCTCTCAGGGAACCAGGTACATAAGCACACCAGGCAGGAAGGCTGGCATGCAAGGAGGCAGGCACGGGCCAGGCAGAGGGTGCTGGGAGGCAAGCAAGCAATGGAGCCTCCCAGACCCCAATGAATCTTTATGCTCTTTGGGCTCTCTCTGGTATTCCCCGCCTCCCCGCGCCATCTTGTGCCATGATCTTGCCTCTTCTTTTAGCATAGCCTCTAGGCTCAGGTGTGCACACCTACGCATGCCCACACCCATGCTCCAGGTGTCCACAATCAGGCACATGTGTCCCGCACCCACGATCCCAAGTGCCTTCTGCATTAACACAATTAAGGCCACGGGTGATAGCCACAGAAGTTAGTGGTGTAAGAAGCCTGATTAATTAATTTACCCTCTGTAAGTCATGGGGATATAATATACAGCATGGGGACTTGGTGATAACACTATATTGCATATTTGAGACTTGTAAAAAGAGAGTAGATCTGAAAAGTTCTCATCACAAGAAAAAAACCTACCTATTGGTGAGGTACGGTGATGGATATTACCTACAATCACTGTAATCATTTCTCAATTTATACAAATAATGAATCACTATGTTGTATACCTAAAATTAATAAAAGGGTATAATTATACCTTAATAAAAACATTTTTTAAAGAAACCAGCTTCTTGCAACACTCCATGTGGCTAGCGAAGTGGCTTGAAACAGAAAGGGTTGTTTGTGCCTAAAGCCTCGCCCCTGAGTTATTGTTTTCAATTTTGGATTGAGTCAAGGGACCATGCATTTGGTCCAGGGTTCACCCATCATGTGGATGAATTCCAGTCCATGTATTGGGGTTTCAGGCTTGTGGTTTCCTGTGTTCTCATCACCCCCAATTGGGGTTTTCATTCCAATTATAACAAATGTGGTTGTACTTACAAACCACAAACCACTTATATTTTACTGGCAAGTGCTTCCTCTAATTGTTATAGTTCTGTTAAATAGGTAAACTATCACCAAATGCACTTGTTTTTATAATGTTTATAATGCTTGGAAATTGACTGCAGATCCAAGAAGGCACCAAAGATTCTACAGGCTAGCAACTTCAAGTTGTAGTGAGATCCAAGCTGGTAATGAAAATAAAGTTGGGTACTTGCTTCTTAAATTGTAGAGGCAGGAATGGACACGGTGCAGGTTTTCTGATCCAGCAGACTGGGTAAAGGAGAAGTCAGAGTCCTCAGTGGTTTCTGCAGATCTTTTATTGGGATTTACCTGGTACACAGCTGGCAGACCTCCCAGTCCCCAGCAAATCCTCACTCTATCTGGGCTCTCCTGTGATCTCTGCTTCTGCTTCTTTGCTTCTCTCTCGGCTTCTGCTACTGCTGGTGTCCCCATGACGCCACTCTTAAAAGCCCAGTCTTAGCCCAGGTGAATCCCATCTACCTATGCCCACACCCTATTCCAGGTGCCCGCCAACAGGCATGCATTCAGGACCACAAGGATCCATCATCTATCCTGATGGCGGGAGGGCAGAAAAGCCTGACATTTTTTCCTTACCCTACATAAATGTATAGAAATTCCTTCAGTTCCACATTGTGCCTATTTTTCTTAAAACAAATAACTTATTTTTTTCTTTTATCTGACAAAGCCCTGATAAGAATTTTGGTTTTGTTTTTACAATAAGGAAACAACAGCCCTTGTGCAATGAGAAATGGCGTCACCACTCATCCTTGGTGCTGGGCCACCACCGGTCGCTGAGGGGCAGCCGTGGCGGGAGCAGCAGGCCCACCGAGGCCAAGCCTTCCACTGTATTAAAGGAGAAGCTGAAAATCCTGAGGTTTTATGTGAACTCTTCCAATTTCTGGATGTTAATACTGATGTTTAAAAAGCATCAAGCAGGCTTAAAATCCCTCTACAAGATCTCTGTCCTGGTCTTAACTCTCCATATCCTGGGGGTTGGACTCACTCACACAGGCACAGCCATTTCACTTATATACCACTCTGATTATCAGTAATGGAGTCGTCAAAAAAGAAAAAAATGAAATCGATCTCTTTGGCATATCAGCCCAACAACCTGTGACCTGCACATGTGTCTGCCATTAGTCCTAATCCTAGTCTCCAGCTCATTTCTTTCATGGATGCATTCGCTTACTCATTTACACACACCCAGGGCTAGTTGTACAGCAGCTGTTGAACCCTGTGGATCATAGGGTTAGTTCCCCATAAGTAGAAAATGTATTTTCTTTATCTTCGCATCCCTTGTAACCTCCTTCCCACATAGAGGTGGGAACAGAGGGCAGTCCAGAGATCCCAGGGGCCCCTGGTTGAAATACTGCAGTCCCCCAGTTGCTCTCCTGGATGAAGTCTGACCCAGGAAGTTCCCTCCTGGACCTTGTGTGTGATCCTCCTTCTGGCATGAGGTTTACTGGGCCTGTGGCCTCATGCAAGTCACTGGTATCCCAATCTAGGGCCCCCTGTGTGTTATACAGAAGCATTAACACCCACGCCACGCATATCATGGGGCATTTAAAGGTCGTTTTCAAGGGGGGAGTGCTCTGTAGCCTTCAGGATTGTGACAAATGGTATTCAAGTGGAAGAGTGCAACTTGTGCCGGGCTTGAATCTAGGTTCAGCCACTGTGGGAAGATATTTAATCTTTATGATCCTCAATTTCCCCATCTGTATAACAGAGATTAAACTGCCTATTCTACAGATCTGTATGTTCTTCATATTCGAAATTAGAAAAAGTGGCGCGTGTTGAAATGCCTGGAGAGTCGGCGCCCCTAAAAGGGATCGCTGGTGCTCTAACGGATGACCAGTAGAGGGCGCCAAACTATTCCAGTCAAGAAACTGGCCTGGGGTCCTGACCACAGGGCACAGGCACTTCGTACAAAAGCTGCAAAAGACCCACCGAGTGTGTTGAGCGCACACACCCGCGAGCACACCCACACACAGCAGTCTGGAGTAATGGAAAGGCACCTTTTTTGTTGAAGTTAGAAATTACACTTTATACTATGAGGGTCATTTATTAACAAAGGCTGCTTGGAGTAGAGGAAAGATCACCCCCGAGAGAAAGGCTCTCAGGGAATGGGTTCTTGTCCTCGGCCTGTGTGATCTTGGACAAGTCCCTGTGTGTGCCTGGATCCCCTCTTGTGGCCCGCGAGGGTCGGAACAGGTGATCTTTAAGGAACCTTCCAGCTGTCTGTGACTAAGACTCTGGGACAAACACATTTCGGGAGACATGCAGGTGGTAGGGGTGGGAATGGGGGAAACTAAACGACCTCTGGATGCCCTCGCTAGGGCTGGGATTCGATGATTTATACACAGTCAAGGGAAGCCACGTACGGGCTAATCCTGGCCTTACAAAGGAGTGCGGTTAGAGTCGTTGGGTGGTGACGATGTTTTTCTGCAAGCGCACACGATGCTTATCATCTTTTGTGCAGGTTGATGCCGAAGCCAAGGAGACCACCCAGCCTGACAAAGAAAGGAATTTTTGTCTGCAGTTGACAGCCCTCAGCTTGACGGCTTTCCATTTGCCCCGGAGGCTGTCACTCGCAGAACAATGGCAGCGAGCCGGGTGGCTCTCACCTGAGACTGGCGCTGCCGCCGTGTTGGGGGCGTGGGGGGGAGAAGGCCCGGACTGGGGGGGGGACGGAGCGGCTGACTCCCCCCCCCCCCCCCCCCAGAAAGGGAAGGCTGTAAGATCACCGCGAACCGCAGCAGATGCGCTTGGAGAGGCCGTGAAGGATTCTTTTCCTCGCTGATGTCTCTCCCGACGGAAAAGCAGCAAGCGTTGAAGAGGTTACTCTTCATTAAGAGAAAAGTGCAAATTACTGATACACACAGAACATACATACATCAGTCTCAAAAGGGTTATGTTGAGCGAAAGAAGTCAGACACAAGAGTCCATATTGTATAATCCCATTTCTGTGAACTGCTAGAGCAGACAAAACCAAGCTATGCTGCTAGACATGCTGTCAGTGACTGCCGCGCAAGAAGGGGGGAGATGCTGGCCGAAAATGGACAAGAAGGAATTTTCTAGGGAATGGAAACATTCTACGTCTTGATGATGATCACATGGATCTAAGTTCCTTTTAAAACACGTTGAACTGCACGCTTAAATTCTGTGCATTCTGCTGTATGTAAGTCACACTTCAATGACATTGGTTAAAACGGAATTACAAAAATGTTACGACTTATTCTCAATAGAAATATATATGCTAAAAGACGAAGAAAGGACACAGATATGTTTTTAAAATGAAATAAATCATCCATTATCCCATTACCCAGAGGTAGACATAGTTATAATTTTGATTTTGATAGGCCTTTATTTTCACAAAAATGAGCTCATACAGATTTGTAAGCTCCATTATTATTTATTTCTGCCTTGGAATGGCAATATAGGTGCATAGTTAAAACTTCAAAAGGTACAAAATGGCATACAGTAAAAAAATCTCTTTCAGACTTCTCCAGCAATCACTCCCATCTTTTACTTGTTTATTTTCTTAGAGATGTGCTGATTTAACCTACATATATGCTTGATGATTCTGAAGGGAAAAAAAAGTGGTAGCACGCTATGCACAGTCTGCACCTATGTCAACCTGTATTTTAATATGACAACATGATATCTTTCCGTGTCATTAAAATTTTTTACAATGTCAATTTAAGCAGACTTGATTAAAATAGAATGCTAAAAACAATCATGCAAAAATTATGTGCAAAGTTCAAAGTATTTTCACAAGCTGAATCTACTTTTATATCTTGTATCAACAAAATTATTCATCCCAAAAAACCTTTTGAACTGTCTCCTAGTTACTGTCTCCTCCCTCACTAAGAAATCACTATCTTGACTCCTACATTTTTTGTATTATTTAATATTTTATTTAGTTATGTGAACTTATTTTACTTTTCTTTATCAAGGTAACATTAGTTTACAACACTGTATATGATTTAGGGGAACAGGTTCATACATCCTCAGATATATGTTACCATACCACCCACCCCCACTATCCAAGCACCCACAGTCCTTTACCTTAGTCCACTGGGACCTTCCTCCTTTGCTCCCACCCCTATCCAGCCTTCCCCTCTAGTAACCTCAATTCTGCTGTCATATTTCTAGGGTTTGTTTTGGTTTAGGTTTGTCTGTTCTTTTGTTGTTTTTTCCTCTATATTTTACACATGAGTGAAATCACCCTGTACTTGTCTTTCTCCTTTTATTTTTTTTAATTAGTGAAGTACCATTGTTTTACATCTTTGTTAAATTTTCACAATATAGGATTTCTCCCCTTATGTGTGTCTTTCTCTTTTTGACATTTTGTTTAGCATAATCCCCTCTGGTTCCATCCATGTTGTCACAATGGCAAGAGTTCATCTTTTTAACAGTTGAGTAATATTCCCTTGTGTATTTATACCACATCTTAATCCACTGCTCTGCCAATGGGCATTTAGGTTCTTTCCTTAACTTGGCAACTGTAAAAACAGTGCTGAAACAAATATAGGAGTGCATATATCAAATTAGTGATTTTGTATTCTTCAGGTAGAGACCTAGAGTGGAATTGTTAAATCATACAGTGGATCTCTGACTTCTAATGAGTTTTCCTGTGTTTTTAATTTTATCAATGGAGTTGTACAGTATTTATTCTTACTTCTATATTCCTTCATTCAACAGTGTAGGAATGAGATCATTCACGCTGTTGCATATATCAACAGTTCATTCACACTGCCATACAGTATTGATAGACGCTACTGTGTATAAATGTATCACAGTTTATCCATTCTGGTTGTTGTAGACTTATGGGTTGTTTCCAGCTTTGGGCTAGTATCTCATGTTTCACTACGCATTTCTTAGGCTGTTTTTTGGTGAAAATACAGATTCATTTCTGATGCACATATGCTTAGGAGTGAAAGTGCCTGGTCATAATGTATACATACGGAAAATAGCAGTCTACAAAATGATTGTACCAGTTTGCCCTCTGAGAGTTCCAACTGCCCTACATCCTTATCTACAACATCAGTTTTAATAGCTGGATAGCATTTCATCATATGGACTCGCCACACTATTTTCCCTGTTTCCTATAGTTTGGGGATTCTTAATTTTTACTGCCATAGACTTTAACAGCTCTCTGTTAAAGCACCCTTCTCAGATTATGACGTACTTAAACATGAGACACTAAATAGTAACATCTCACAGCACAACAGTCAATCACCACAGTAATTTCCAAACGAGCTAATATTAAGATGTTTATTGGCTTTTAGTGCTGCCTCTCCTATGAAATACATATTCTTCTTGGCTTTTGCCAATTTTTAATGCTCAGTCCATTTATTTTTAATTTTTTATTTGAGTGTCATTAGCTTTGTATTTTATGTTTTTAAATAACATTTATTTATGTTTTTAAAGTTTCTTAGGAAATAATACACATAAAACTCATCTTTTAGATTATTCAAAACAAAATTAATCAGAAAGAGAAAGACAAATACTGGTTGATTTCACTCATATGTGGACTATAAAGAAATGAAGTTAAAAAAAAAAGACAAAACCAAAACCAAGCAAGCCTTGAAATCTGACAATAGAACTGAAGCTGCCAGAGGGGAGTAGTGGGGGGAGAAGGAGGGGCCCAATAGACTAGGATGGAGGATTATTGGTAGTTTGGCGGTAGGAGTAATAAGCTAACATACATTTGAAGAGATATGAACACATACTCCTAAAACACAAAAAAGATATGCAAGTAAATATGACACTATGGAAAAAACCCTCTCCTTTTAAAGTATACATTTTAGTAGTTTTTAGTATTTTCCAGTTGTGAAACCATCACTGTCTAATTTCAGAACATTTTCATCACCCCCAAAAAACCCTCAAACCCATTTAGCAGCCATTCCCCATTTTGCCCCAAGCCTCCATCTCCTGGTACCACTAATATATTTTTGTTTCTATCCTGAATAGAATAATAGGAGTTGTCTATTCTGAATATTTCTTTTTTTAAAAAAAATGTTCACCATAGCATTCAGTTTATTATTTTTTTAAAGATTTATTTATTTTATTTATACAAGCACAGAGTACAGTCAGAAGCGCAGGAGGGTGAGAGAATTCACCAGAGCCAGAGTGGGGAACAGAACAGGCAGACTGATGAAACACACTGCTGAGGGGAGCAGTGGGAGCGGCAGGAGAGGTCTGCGCGCCATGTGGGATCCTTGCTGGTGGCCGGGGATCGAACCGGTGCTGCAGAGGCTATGGGCAGCTTCGCAGCCCAGTGCTCAACCACTGCGCCACCAGGGAGGCCCTATTCTGAATATTTCTTATAAATACATGAATACACACATAAAATGTGCCTACAATATGTGGTCTTCTCTCAGCATCTTTTTCAGGGTTTGTTCACCTGTAGCAGGTTTGAGTACTTCGTTATTTTTGTGGCTGCATACTATTTCACTGTGTGGATACACCAAGTTAGTTTTTCCCCCCATACATTTATAAGTTGATAGATATATAATGTTGTTTCCACTTTCTGGCTAGCATGAATAATGCTGCTAAGAACATTCATGTATGAGTTTTCTATTTCTCTATCTGGGTTATACAGTAACATTTGTTTACATTTTGAGGAACTGCCAAACTATTTTCCACAGTGGCTGTGCCATTTTTAAATTCCACCAGCAATGTATGAGGTATTTATGCTTTTTTAATACATACAAATTTTAAATATTACAGAGTAAAATAAAAGGATTTCACCATTATAAAATTGTGGAAATACTCTTTTTCTCTATTTTTTTCTTTTAGTACCTCTATATTTTCTTTTTGCAATTAAAAAAAATTCAACCATTTGAAATCTGCATTATGCAATGCCAGGACTTCTAACTCTGCCTGCCACTTAGGTAACCATCTTAATCAACTTCTGTCTACCTTATGATTAATGGAAATTTTTCCCAGATCCTGGCCTCAGTAGTCAGTCTTCAGAGGTGTGGTAAATTGTTATACAAATCTTTTCTTGTTTCTTTGGAAGTTTTTATGGCTGTTTCAGATATTTTTAACCAAATGCCTTTCTTCTTTTTGGTATATAATTTTCCAAGGAAATGCTTAGTTGAATGCATTTTTCAGAGGTATAAACATTTTACCAGAAATGAAATAAAAGGCTATGTATGGATGGTATTCCAGACACACTTAACGTGTGTCTTTTTCTGCTTTTGTTGTCTTTAGAGTGAAATAAAAGCACTATGTTTGGTAAGGAGACAAAGATTGGCTAGGTAAACAATATAGCAACTAGGGGAGGCTGAGAGACGTCTGGGAGTCTTTGGGGAGCATGCCTTAGTTTTCCAGCCTGTTCCCTCTCTTTTCTCTTTCCCTATCATCTCTGAAACAGAAAATAGACTATTTCAGCTTATAATAGTGTCACCAAGCTTCACATTTCCACCTTTTCTTAGCATTTTTAT
Organism: Talpa occidentalis; assembly: GCF_014898055.3. Classification (NCBI taxonomy): domain Eukaryota; kingdom Metazoa; phylum Chordata; class Mammalia; order Eulipotyphla; family Talpidae; genus Talpa; species Talpa occidentalis. The sequence goes on from NW_023605083.1 coordinate 53,330,431, forward strand.
TGTTTTCTTCTAACAATAATCCTAGGAGGTTAGACAGGACCCAGGGCTCATTAGCTCCATTTTACAGATGAAGAAAGAAAACCCCCAAGAGAGTAAATGCTGAAACCATAAGACTGGAACCTACTAGAACTGCATCTGAAGATGTAGAACTCCTGACTGAAAGCCTTGAAAACCCCTATTTGTCAAGGAAAGAGGGTCAAAGGTCCAGGGTGTGTACTCATACAGCCCTCAAAAGGAATGTGGAGTTTTGTGGTTTGGGTTTTTCTTCCTCTTTCTAAGCACGCTCCAAATGCCAGCAAAGGGTGTGCATATGTGTGCTGGCGGCAGGAGGGGGTGAGTTGCAGGGTTGCATGCCATTCATAAGCCATTTTATTATGTAGGTCAACGCATGGAACACTGTTATGCAGCTCACAGGTTCCTCCTGGTCTTCTGGTGTCTCATTAAAGAGCCACGTTTACACCTAGGAAGGGAATACCTAGGAATTACATACAAGCCAACTGTGGGAACTAGGCATTGGTTTCCTGTGACGTGACTCACGAAATGATTTGTTGTGATTGGGCCGTGTGCTTCAAATTCATCAAACTCTCCCTTTGTGACAGCAGAGATAAAAAAATTCTGTTTCCTGTGCTCAAAAATAACAATTGAAAAGATAAAGTCTTTGTATCCCTAGGACAGGATATATGTCAAAATTTTCAGAATTTTATTATATCATTAATTTTAATTGAAGTTATAGATACAATTTTCATGAAAATATAAAAGTGAATTTTCCCTTTGGGGCACAGGACTATTTCTGAATGGAATTTTTTTAAAGGAATAATTAACAAGCCCTTTTAAATTTTTTAAAAATATAAGAAAGAAAAAGTCCATTATCCACGCTCTCAAATATAAGCACTATGAACACTTTCAGCAAGTCTTTTCTTGTATGTGTACACAGTTTTTACATAGTTGAAATCCCTTTTGGTAATTCTGTCTCTTACTTTACCCATTTACTATTATACCAAGAGCATCAGCATTTGTTTTGTAGTTGACAGAGTTTAAAATGAAGAAAACATCATTAAGATGAGACCTCACCTTCCCAGAGATGTTGGCAATTTCAGTTCTTTGGGATGGAGAAGCGTAATTAAGATATTTCTCACAGAATGCGGAGAAACACTAGGCTGTCTTAGATGATGATTCTGGGTGCCCATGAGGGAGCATCTGGGCCTCAATGGTGTCCCCTCCAAGGCTAAGTCCACCTGGGTTGCCCTGAAAGCTCCTCCGCCCCAGGTGCTGAAATCATCCCTTCCCTCAGTGGGACTTTGGTCAGAGGCCCTCGGTTGTGCAGGATGGGTAACTTTTCCCTTTATGTAGCTAAGAAAGTAAAGATAAATGGCCTTCCCTCAACACCCCGTTTTGCTTTTGTGTTTCTCCCGATATGAACAAGTGCACCTGAGCAAAAATTTGAACTCTCGGTCAAGTACATAATCTAACATGGTCCTGGTGATGAACACATCACGAGAGGTACTTGTGACACGGGGGCTTCAGTGATCCCGCCAAGCCCCCTCTCGGCTGGCCAGTGATAGCTCCAGACATAGAGCCCTGGTCTCTGGAGCCCAAATCTGGCCCTTCCGCCTCTCTGTGCAGACCTGGCCTCCTGCTCCAGACAGGCATAAAATGCCACGCAGAAATAGCAAACAAAAGCACGGTTGTCCTTGGCTGTGTGGAATGGGAAGATATTTCAATCCGACAGAATGAGTGGGCTTATTACCAAATCCTTCTAATTCCTCAGTCAACTGTCTAAGCCCTCGTGCTGGGTCCCCGTGGCTGGGTTTTCCTCTGCGGCTGACAGTTGCGGCACATTCAGAATTAAAGCCACGTAGGGCTGGGAGCTGGCTTTGGTTTTCATAAAGGAACAGGTGTTCTGTTCTACCTTCTGTATCACCCTTTTTACACTTTGCCAGATGACAACAACGAAGACTGGTTTAGCTTTCTGAGTTTTTACACAACTACGAGGATTTGCTGCACTGGCCAGCCTTTATTTTCTTGCCTGTGTTTTCCCTGGGAAAGTAGAACTCTCAAAACAGCTCCAAAACAGTCCGCGCTTCAATATGAGTAAGGAAAGGTTAAAAAAATTACAGTGTAATTAAAATAGCACTGTAGCCAGGCCATGCGCTGCTGATGATAAGAGAATAGTGAGAAACACCAAGTGGTTTGTATTTGTTTCTTTAAAACAGACAAACTTGACCATGAGACAATGCCCTTTGCTGTTTGATATCACTACATATGATCACAGGTTTCCAAGCGGCTAGTGAAGTCCCAAATGGGAGCTTTCAATTTTTTCTTCTAATCCTACAAGCATTCCTGAAAGATTAGACTGGAAGACATATAATTCCCCAGCCTGGATCTCCATGTCCTCATATAGACATGACAGATTTGGAACACACAACCACTGAGGGTTCATCAAGTATTGGGGCCATTATTCTCCCACAAATTCAGCCTAACACACAGCTGTCAGCAGGACCCTGGCAGGTCTCACTCCTGGTTCTGACAGCACAGGTGCCACACATGTCCTGTCCCCACGGAGCCACTGCTCACCAGGGGGACAGGCCAATGGAGAGACTTGAAGCCAAGTGAAGCTGGGTGTGCAGCTACTACAGAATTTGCAGTGGACCAAGGAATAATGGAAGGAGAGGTTCTGTCCAGATGAAAAGATGAGGAAAGAAACTACAGAGGGGGTGGCATCTAATTGTGCCTTGAAGGGGGAGAAGGGTACATGGATTCACCCAGGAGCCTCAAGAAGGAGCACAGCTCTGCCAACATGTTGACTTGACTTCAGATTTGACTTCAGAGTTCTAGTCTCCATAACTGAGAGTCACTAAGTCTGAGGTAATTTGCTACAGCAGCCACAGGAAACCAAATGTACTAGGTTATCTTTTGCTAATTTGTTAATTCATTTTTCATGTATTCCAGGGTTATTTCTGACTTTTTGTCTGTGGTATTCATTATTCATGTTAATTCATGTATTCATACATATACATACATGTAGTACATGCATATGGTTCAGAATTTAAAAGATGTAAAGGATGTGTGTGTATATATATGTATTTATGTTAAAAATAGAAACTTCTTCCTTTCCATGTCTATCAACCAACCAGTTCTCCTCCCCAGAGATATCCACTATTATTGGTTTCAGATGACCATTTAATCGTTGTGTGTGCTTGAGTGTGTGTGTGCGTGCACATTCACGTCTACAGAATTTTGCAAATTATCATAAAACAATCTGGAAGGTAGTATGTGGTCGTGGGGTAGTGAAAAGAGACCATGTCCTTGTACACACACAGACCTGGGTTCAAATCCTACAAGTTTCAACACATGCACAAAGATTCAAGGCAAGTTCCTCAACCCCAGAAGGCCTTAGTTCTCCCCTCTGTAAAAGTGATGGCTTGTGCAAACCTCATAGCAAGGCCAGGGAAGTGGCTGCACAGGGAACACCTATCTTGTGAATTACTATCACTGCTGCTCACTTTCCCTACTGGGGGTGCTTCTCAGCCCAGCATTTCTCCTCTAGAATCAACCAGCACATCTTCTGCTGACATGCCTGAGAGAGAACTGCATTCTTGTCATTCCAGGGTTATTTCTGACTTTTTGTCTGTGGTCTCTTCTTTAAGTGTTGATGGAAAACCAAGGTTACATAATACCAGTAAGCCAATTTTTTTAAATCCCTAAAGAGAAAGTAACGAGCATTAAGAGGAAGCAGATGTGCCTGAGCTACAAAGTCAGGATTCTCGGCCTTCACCGTTACTGTTGCTGCACCTGAAAAGTCTTTGTCCCAAGTAAAAAATTCTGTGGCAACAATGCAATGGGCTCTTCAATGTAATAAGAAAAACACAAGAGTTAAATAATTCAAATCCACTTATTTACACAGCAACTTTGGCTGGACTCTTCTGCCTGGTGAACCTTAGTTTTGTTTTGGTTTGGTTTGGTTTTTCTCTGTAAAATGGGGATAACACACTTCTCCCTACCTATCTCGGGATTGTTGTGAGGTAGAGAGGAAGACTCAGGAGCCAACTTAGACTTAACCAATTCCATCCCTGACTTTACAGATGAGGAAATTGGGATCCAGGAAAGGCAAATCACCTGCCCAAAGTTTACTCAGTGCATTCAGCTGAGCTAGGGCTAGAACTCAGTCTGAATTCAGGAGAGAACCCTTTCCTTTTAGCAGCCCGATGAGATATATGTAATAGGTCATAATATATTACGTAATGTTATTTGAATTTACCTCAATCCATCTGATTGCTTCTTTCTCTAAAGTTTTGTCCAGGGCTCCCCTGGTGGCACAGCGGTTCAGCGCTGGGCTGTGAAGCTGCCTGCAGCCTCTGCAGCACCGGTTTGATCCCTGGCCACTGGCGAGGGTCCCACATGGCACGCAGACCTCTCCTGCTGTGCCCACTGCTCCCCTCAGCAGTGTATTTCGTCAGTCTGCCTGGTCTGTTCCCCGCTCTACCTCTGGTGAATTCTCTCACCCTCCCGCACTTCTGACTGTACCCAGTACTTGTATAAATAAATAAATAAATCTTTAAAAAAATAATAAAATAAAGTTGTGTCCAAAATGGATGCAGCCCCCCAGTCTCTGCTTTTCTACCTTTGAAGGGTAAGTATGGGATATTTGATTTGTCTCTGAAACTGCTCCTAATCCCTTCCTTACCACTAGCTGCTCCTGACAGCAGTGACTTCACCCACCCCTCTCTGCCCCTTAATCAGGAATGCAGGGAATTAGCCTAGTGCATAAGGCCACTTGACCTTCTGCCAGGTGACATGGTGATGGGGACAGGGAGTGGGAAACCTTTTAGTGCAAATGATTCTAACCTGGATTGAGTAAACATTCTTTCAACCCACACATAATTCGCAAATATTTGTCTCCCTGACATGAGCTCTATTCTTTCCACATTGTATGAAACTGGAAAACAACTTGGGAGGTTCCTAATAAATGTTTGCCACATTTACCCCAAAAGTGAAATGTCTTCTTTTGTTGCTCCTATAAATAAAAACAACAGAATCTACCACCTGGAGGAATAACGTTGTTTTAAATAGTGGCATACGAATTCGCAGGAATGGACAGAAAGGAAATGTGGTCATTTCACAACAGCTAAAGACACCCAACATTCAATTTCCCTTCTCTCACATCTAGAGACACCAATAAATAAACACCCAGTTGAGTTTAAAGGAATCAAACAGTTTCCACTTAAAACAAATTAGGTAGTCTAGAATGAAACGATAAGCTATAGGGAGAGCTCCTAGGAACTCAAAGGTGCTCTCAAAGGTGCAGGTATTGATGGAAGCTTAGACTCAAAAAATTGAGGACGGAAGGTCTCACAAGGACAAACACCAAATATGAGGATAGGGAAGATTAACGAATCTTAAACTAAACCCACTGTGGATGCTTCCAGGGATCTGAAGTGGGGTCAGAAAAAATAATCAGCCAGAGGTGGGGGCAGAGAGAATTATCCATCATAGAAGACCAGCCCAACCTGACCCCACAGCAATAAATTCCACAATAATTTTATCAAAGAGCATTATAAAAGAGCGCCCCTTGCCCTGGCAAAACACAGCTTTCTGCCAGTCTGTGTCTATGCAAGCATCTCTTTCTTTCCTTTTATAGCCTTTCCTTAATAAATTTGCTATGTGCTAATGAATAGGAATATCTGCAGAATTCTTTCTCAGAGGGGTCCAACAACCCCACACACGCCAAACCCCATTATCTGAATCCAATCAGTGTTACAGTCATCAAGCAACAGAGCCTCCCACCAGAGACAACAATCCAAAGCAGACTTCAATTCAAATCAGCATCTAGCCCCTTCCACACAATATTTAACAAAAACAACGTGAAGTGCTTAAAGCAGAAGTTGCTGGCTGCCTTTCAGTTTCTGACAGCAGTTGACACTTCAATAGATATGAATATTTACTTACAACTGTTATGTCTTCTTCATGAACTGACCTACATTATATAATGGACTTTTTTCCCTCTTGTTATGGTTTATGACTTGAAGCCAATTTTGTCTGATATACAATAAATATCGCTCTCTGTTTCTCTCGGTTTCCATTGGCATGGAATATTTTTTCTCATTCCTTCACTTTCAGTCTGTGTATGTCTTTTAAGCGGAAATGTGTCCCATGTTGGCAAAATATAGTTGGACTGATTTTTTTGTTAAAGATTTATTTATTTATTTATACAAGCACTGGATACAGTCGGAAGCGTGGGAGGGTGAGAGAATTCACCAGAGGCAGAGCGGGGAACAGAGCAGGCAGACTGACGAAATACACTGCTGAGGGGAGCAGCGGGCGGCAGGAAAGGTCTGTCGCGCCATGTGGGACCCTCACCAGTGGCTGGGGATCGAACCGGCGCTGCAGAGGCTGCAGGCAGCTTCGCAGCCCAACGCTCAACCGCTGCGTCACCAGGGGAAGCCCTGGACTGATTTTTAATCCATATAGTGACCACATTTTTTGGGTGGGCAATTTAATCCATTTGCATTTAGAGTAACTATTAACAGGTAAAGATATACTATGGTTATGTTATTAATTGGTGATTTTTCCATAGTGATTTTGTTTTATTCTTTTCTTTTTTGTATAGCTACTATAGGTTTTTGATATGTGGTTACCATGAGGCTTATACAAACCATTTTATAACACTTTAAGCTGAAAACAACTGCTTTTAATCACATACACAAACTTTACCCTTTTATTCCCCTCTCCCTACATCTTACGTTTTTGATGTGACAATTTACATCTTTGTAGATTGTGTATCCATTAACAAATTAGTGTAACTATAGTTACTTTTTTTTTTTTAATAGAGGCATGTTTTATTTATTTATTTGTTTGTTTGTTTGTTTGTTTATACAAGCACTGGGTACAGTCAGAAGCGTGGGAGGGTGAGAGAATCCACCAGAGCCAGAGCGGGGAGCAGAGCAGGCAGAAGGACTGAAGTACACTTTGAGGGGAGCAGCGGGCGGCAAGAGAGGTCTGCGCGCCATGTGGGACCCTCCTCTGGTGGCCGGGGAGCAGCCGGGGATCGAACCGGCGCCGCCGAGGCTGTGGGCAGCTTCACAACCCAGCGCTCAACCGCTGCGCCACCGGGGAGGCCCTAACTATAGTTACTTTTAATGCTTTCATCTTTTGCCTTTTATATTAAAGGTATACTAAAGTTAAATGGCTATATAGCACCATTACAGTAGAACAGTCTTGTGATTTTGATTATAAACTTATCCTTATCTGTATGCTTTCAATTTCATATATTTGATGTTCCTAAACAGTATCCTTTCATTTCAATTTGAAGAACTCCTTTCAGCATGATTTTCTAGTTCAAATCCAGTTTTACCATGATGTATGCAAAAGTCTTTCAGTATTTTTAGCATTCTCTTCATATTTATTGGCTGTCATTTTACCTTAAGCAAGAACCCTTTCCTCTTCCCTACCTATTTACCCATTTATTATTGATCTATTTATTATCAGTATGGCTTTGCAGACTCCAATTTCTTCAATGCTTTTTTTCCCCCTTATTTTTCTTAATTATTTGGAGACTCAGATTATCCCAGGTTTGGCTGGTAAGAGCCTCTTTAAATTTATTTCTATGTCCTTTTGGCATCTTCCATCTTTTTTAATAAGTACTGCCTTACTTTCCAGCACAATGAAATGTTCCAAGTTCATGTTATAAAAGCATGGAGATTAGAAAAAAAATGAAATGGCACTTACAGATTAAAAAAAATGGTTGTGCATTGAGAATTATAGATACTAATTAAGAATAATTATAAGAATATAACACACAAAGAAATAACTATGCATAGAGTAAAAAGGACTAGAAGATAATACAGAAGATTAGGAGAAACTTAAGATTATGAGACTTATTTTCATATTGTGCTTTTCTGTATATTTCAACTTTTTTGTAATAAGAATATATTATCTTTTATCACGGCAAAACTTATATAAAAGGATTTTTTAAAAGAATAATGGCGGGAATTAGCATGTATTACAAAAGGATGAATAAATGTTAATAAACATTAATAAAACACATCTTTATCATCATCAATCACACTGTCAAAACAAAGCTATATGCCACAGACCAGTCCTGAACCAGGTCTTAGGAAACATGGGTTCCTAGACCTGGTTCTGCCATGTACGTACCCCTGGGTAACATTAGGCAAACCACTTTATCAATTTTCACCTCAACTTCTTCATCTGAAAGGGGGATAATAATGTCTTCCTATAGCAGCAATGTAATAAGACTCTAATAAGTGAAAACTCCTTCAAAACACCACAAAAGCAAATGGTTTTCTTCAGCACCTTTTAAAGAAATGTTTGCTTAATGACTTTAGGCATGAAAGTAAAATATTTAGCAGTTTCTATTTTAATGAGTGGTAGAGCAGCCATCTGGGAGTCTGTGTGAGGCCACCCGGGCTCTACCTTACAGCCAAAGCAGCAGCATCTCCATGCCTGTTTGGGTCAAGTTCCTCAGGACTAACCCTGGGAGGAGGATTCCTGTGGAAGTGACTAATTAGACAAAGCTCCCAGGCAAACTGATAAGGAAATGGGGAAGTAGAATCAACAAGGAAGAGCCCAGCCATGGTGGCGCCATATCAGCAAATCACTGCAAAGGAGAACTTCGGCTGACCCTGCAAGGGACCTCTGGGAAGTGACACCTCAGTTATCCTGGTCAGCGGCAAGAGAGCTGAAAACCCAAATGGCTACTAAAAAAGGAAATGGGAGTGAGCAATATTCCAGGCACTTCCAGCTGTTCTATGTGCAGGTAAAACAGACTGTAGTGGTCCTCAGATTTGTCCTCTGACTCAGAGAGGCAGATATGACCGTAAGTAAAGTGGGAAAGGGATCTGAGCGGATAGGTGGGTAGAACACTGACATCTCAGTCCAAAGAAGGCTGGACATTCAAAACAGAGATACATTGAGAACCAGTGTCACACACAGGACAGGCTTTAAGGAGGTACTAATTAGGTTCATGGAGATTGGACCCAGAGAGGTTGAGTCACTTGCCCAGGGTGCCATTGGGGGCTGTCTGGATTCCAGGCTTGGTCAGTCTGCATAAAGTCCACAAAGTCTGTCCAGTGCACATGACTATGGAGGGCCACCTAGAGGGAACCCTTCATGTATTCAAGAATCTCACAGGCCCCCAACCTCCACCTTCAGAAATCCCAGAGTACCCATGGGTATCCTAGGGATGGCATTAGGGGCCCCTTCATCATAGTCATCCCACTTGAATTTGTCCAACGCATGACATAGGGATGACTGAATCAAACCTTCAAAGAGAGACACCTATGTCTCAGATACAGGGTGGCCTGTCTCCTGGCTGCACAGCCAGCATTAGTGATTTGGGGAGAGTCAGTTAAATAAACAGGTGCAATCCCAAACAAAAGATTTTGTGAACTCATCTGCTTGTTTCTCCTTTATTGGAGTTAAAGGCAATTTCCCCACATCCTGCATTCTGAACATGAGCAAACATGTGCAGGAACCAGACACACAGGAGCTCAAGTCACGCAGACCAACTCGAGCGAGGGAGAAATGGTCCAGAGCCCCAGTTCATGCACGGCTGGCCTGCCACACATTACCTGAGTGATCCTGGGGAGGATATGTAATCTCCTCAAGTCTGAGCATCCTCATTCACAATGTAAGGAAGCCGTACCTGTATCCCATAATATTAGTGTGGGGATCAATGCTATCAAAAGGGCTTCATAAAACATCAAGGTCAATGACCATGGAAAGGTGCTATTATCTGCATTTGTTCTATAGCATGCTTTTTGTAAGATGAAATGTGGACACTCTTTTTGGAACCATTGATCAAACATCCTCGGACACCATCTAAGAATTAGTATATAAACTTAAAAGGCCACTGGCCTCATAAATGAGGCCAATATACTCTAACAAATGCCCAGTTTATTTTCTTCTTGGCAATTCTAACAACCTTTGTTGTTATGACTAGTTTCTCAGACTACAAGGCAATAAAGACTCAAGCAGTTGGTCCACTGACCCTACCAGGAAAAAATGTCCACAAGAGTACAAATGACAGTTGTATTCACTCAAAATCACAGTCTGGGTCTGGGAGCCTCTGCATTCCGGGAGCTGCTCCTGGTGTTGTAATGGCTTAAGACTAAGAATCAAGTGCAGTGGCAACGAGTGGAAAGACTGACAGAAAAATGTTTGATAGCTAAGGAATTAAAGCAAAAGCCATTAAACAATAATAAAGGCCATGATGCTTAAATTAGCATGTACTTTCTGATATGAAAACATTCAATGCTGATGGTGATGAGATAAAAACAGTTCTAGAAAACCAAAAGCTATATATATAGGTCTCAAAGGACAGGAAAAGTGAATTTTAATCAAATAAAACATGACATATATTCTGCATCCACTAATAATGTAAAATTTGACAACTACACCAGAACAAAGAAAAGTGCTTATGATATTACATGAGAAACTGCAAGACACTACACATACAGATTGAATACAACTGCCCACAGTGCATGACTGAGAAGGGACTGAAGGAATACCAATGTCTCCTCCTTTTTTTCTATACTCTCTTCCTTAGTGCTTTACAGATGGGGACACTAAAGCCAAATGTCTTTCCTGCTTTTGAGAACCTTCCCCTACACTACACAAGTGGCCTGCAAGGTTACCTGATGGGGCAGAGTGGAAGAGCTGGTGACCACATCCCGGGAGGTTCAGGCCACAGGACACATCTGGACTAGGGTGGAGAGGGTTAGTCCAACACATGCTTCCTGAGCAACGGAGACTACTCAGTGACAGGTCCTGTGGGGCAAAGGCAGATCAGACCCCTCATCCGCCTTCATGGAGCACAGGAGAGACGGCTGCTGCCTGATGGGGTCAGGAAAGGCATTGAGGAGCAAGTGGCACTTGAACCTTGAAGCAGGGCACGGACATGTGGCATGGTAGAGCCAACTAGTACCAGCTTACAAAAGCTGACTGTGCAATATTCAGGAAAAGCCATTACTGAGAATAAATTTTTTAAAAAATTAATCATAAAATTTAATTTTAAAATAAATTATATAAACTTATCCTCTGATAAATAATATTTGAAACAAAGGTCATACTCAAGACTCATTATTCTTCTCAATGGTCTGGCGGCTGTCTCTGCGCACTATCTCTGGGTGGCAGGAACACTGCTAGAGGGCAGCATGTGTGTCTCTTCCTGACTCTGTTCCATGTGGTCATGCTGGGAGTAGTTACTGGAACTGGCGATGACGGGCATATCTACACCACAGAATGGGCAAAATACTGCAAATCAGGATTCTGCTCAGTGGTTTGTCGACTGTCTAGAGTTCAGACTCTGGACATAAGTGATGGAGAAAATGTGAATAATGCAAATTAAATTTAAAAGTTTGCTACACCTTTAGTTTTTTAAATTGTGAATAGCACCCAAAACAGGACAGGGGAGGAGTCTTCTAGTTTAAAAGTTCTAATAGTTTAAAACTATTATCTAATTCAGAAAAAAAAATTTACCTATGTTGCTGATAAGTGAATTTCCATTATCTGTTTTATTTCTTTTCTTTTTTTGATTGATTTATTTATACAAGCACTGGGTACAATTAGAAGTGCAGGAGGGTGAGAGAATTCACCAGAGCCAGAGCAGGAGCAGAGCAGGCAAACTGATGAAGTACACTGAGGGGAGCAGCAGGTGTGGCAGGAGAGATCTGCGCGCCATGTGGGACCCTCACCGGCGGCCGGGGATTGAACTGGCGCTGCAGAGGCTGTGGGCAGCTTCGCAGCCCAGCGCTCAACCACGGCGCCACTGGGGAGGCTCTCTTTACTTCATTTTACTAATTGGTGTAAATGAAAGTATCAGTCAACATTCATGAAAAAATTCACTCCATAACATCAAGCTTCCTTGCTGAATCGTATAGTAATCAAGCATTTATTCATAGTTTAATTTTGTATCACTATTGTTGGTGATGGTAAAAACCAATAGTAGGTTTTAAGAGGAGAACAGCCCTGAAATTAAAGGTGCATGGAATTTACAATTAATAATATTGCATATTATTAATTGTAAATGGTGTGCTACACGTTCTTTATTTCAGGAAAATTCATGGTAAACTTGTGTGTTTGTATGTATGTATATATATACATACACATATACACATATATATACACATACACATATATATACACATACACATATGTAGACATACATAGCCTTTTTTTAGAAGAGCTTTTGTTAAACATTTATCTACCCACCACAGGTAAGAATTCTGGCCGGAAGAGAGGGCAGGAATAGGTAGAGAAGGGTGTGGCAGAGACTGTAAAATGGGTGTGATAGCAGAGGGACGCTGCTGGCAGCTGCTGTCTCTTGGGAACAGCAGTCCTCTGTGCTGGATTCCTCTGGCCCTGTGCCCTGGCCCCAATGGCTTTCAGGAACAAGCAGGAGGTCCTGGGTGGAGCAGCTCCCGACCTCCCAGTGAGTCAATCTTACTAGAGGCTGTGCTGAGTCGACCACCCCAGGAGGAAATGCCTGAGGCCACTGGAAAGAGGGGACCATGTACCTTCAAAGCATCTTCGATTTGGAGACAGTCAGCACTGGGCAGGCCCAGAGAGTTCCTCACAGAGAGCCAGACCTCCCAAGGTCAAAGAGACAAATTCTGGTGGGAAAAGTTGGAGAAGGGCACGAGGTCCTGGCAGGCAGGTGTCTCCAGGGGAAACTGCACTTCCAATCCGGGACCTGAGCTTCCATCCTTCCAGGACACGCCGCTGCACCTGACTGCAATGTTTTCTGCTTATACTGCCATGATTTTGAATCCTAGTAAGATGAAAAACTCGAAGAAGCTCTCTGCACTTCATTGTGATTGTCCTTATTTTCCTTTTTTTTCTTTTTAACATTTATTTATTTATAAAAGAACCGGTGTACAGGCCAGATGCATGGGCGGGTGAGAGGGTTCCCCAGAGACAGAGCGGGGAACAGAACAGGCAGACTGACAAAATACACTGCTGAGGCGGGCAGTGGGCGAGGCAGAAGAGGTCTGCTGCTCCATGTGGGACCCTCGCTGGCAGGCCTGGATCGAACCTGCGCTGCAGAGACTGCAGACAGCTTCACACTTCACAGTGCTGCGCTCAACCACCTGTGCCACCAGGGGAGGCCCCTTATTTTTCTTTTACCATGGTTCACTACCAAGTAATGGTTACTTACCTTTAAACTATATCCTTTAAATCTCTTTTATGTCCATAGTCAGGTTTATTCTGAAATCCTGCACTTACTTTTGTTTTTGATGTTGCTTATGTGGGTTTTGTCCCTTAATTATTACTAAGATCAGTCTATGTTAGTTTTTTAAAAAACTGACTTTTTGTTTTGTTGACCAGATATTTTGCTTGGTTTATTTCTATTTCAATAATTTCTCATTTTAACTTTATCAGTGTCTCCCTTCTGCTTTCTTGGGGTTTATTTTATTTTTTTGTATTCCACTTAGATTCAGAGTTTAGTGATCCATTTCCTATTTTTAATTTTTCCCTTCTAATAGTGAAAACAGTTACAACTATATGTCACCCTCTGTGTACTGCTGAATATTGAATCTCACAGATTTTACTTTTTAAAAGATTTATTTTATTTATTTATGCATACAAATACTGGGGTATAAACCAGAGGTGCAGGTGGGTAAGAGGATTCACCAGAGACAAAGCGGGGAGCAAAACAGGTGGATCTACTGAAATACACTGCTGAGGGGAGTAGCAGGTCAAATAGGAGAGGTCTGTTGTGCCATGTGGGTTGATCCCTGGTGGGGATCCAACTCATGCCATAGTGGCTGGTGATAGCTTGATATCACTGAGACTTTAACCCGTGTGCCACCAGGGGGGCCCAAATCTCTTAGATTTTAACTCTATTCATTCAACCACTTATTAAGTACCTACTGTGAACCAGAAACAAATAACTGATATTCTCATTATTCAGTTTTAAACAGTATAATATTCCATTTGGATTTTTTAACCCAAAAATTCTTTTTTTTAATTTAAATTTTATTTTTATATTCCCCATACAATTACAACCCCCTATTTTTACCCCAAGCCCTCCTTTCCCCGCCCCCCACTCCCCAAAGAGTGTCTCTTGTTCATAGTTATTTGTTGATTTTGATATTTTCTTTCTTATAGTTACTCATTTTCCTGGTCCCTTATTTAAGTTTTCTAGATTCCTGCTATGAGTGAGACCATCCGGTATTTTTCTTTTTCTTTCTGGCTTATTTCGCTGAGCATGATCCCTTCCAGCGCCATCCATGTTGCTGCAAATTGCATGTGTTTATCTTTTTTTGAATGCTGAGTAATATTCCATGGTGTATATGTACCACATCTTCTTGATCCAGTCATCTATTTTTGGGCATTTGGGTTGTTTCCAAAGCTTAGCTATTGTAAACAGTGCTGCTATAAACATAGGGGTGCAGGTGCTCTTTGGAATTGATGTTTCTGTGTCCTTTGGGTAAATACCTAGGAGTGGAATTGCTGGATCATATGGAAGCTCTATGTTTAGTAGGTCAAGAAATCTCCACACAGCTCTCCATAGTGGTAGGACCACTTTGCACTCCCACCAACAGTGCAGGAGAGTTCCTTTTTCTCCACAACCTCGCCAGCATTTGTTGTTGCTAGTTTTTTTAATATGTGCCATTCTCACTGGTGTGAGATGGTATCTCATGGTAGTTTTGATTTGCATTTCCCTGATTACAAGTGATGTTGAACATTTTTTCATATGCCTGTTGGCCATTTGCATTTTCTCTTCAGAGAAATTTCTTTTTAGCTCTTCTGCCCATTTTTTGACTGGATTATTTTCTTTGTTTTTGTTGAGTCTCATCAGCTCTTTGTAGATTTTTGTGATCAGTCCTTTATCATTAGTGTTGTGTGCAAAAATGTTCTCCCAGTCGGTGGGGTTTCTCTTTGTTTTTGTTATTGTTTCTTTTGCTGTGCAGAAGCTCTTTAATTTGATGTAGTCCCAGCTGTTGATCTTTGCCTTCACTATCACTGCTTTGGGTGATGTGTCTATAAAGATGTCTTTGAGGTGTATGTCTTATAGTGTTTCTCCTATATTTCCTTCTATGTATTTTATGGTTTCAGGTCTTATGTCTAGTTCTTTAATCCATTTTGAGTTGGTTTTTGTGCATGGTGTTAGGTAGTAGTCAAGCTTCATTCTTTTGCATGTAAGCGACCCAGTTTTCCCAGCACCATTTATTGAACAAACTTTCTTTGCTCCGATGCATAGTCTTTGCTCCTTTGTCAAAGATTAGTTGACCATAAATCTGTGGGTCTATTTCTGGATTTTCTATTCGATTCCATTGGTCTGTGTGTCTGTTCTTGTTTCAATACCATGCAGTTTTGATGATTATGGCTTTGTAGTAAAGTTTGAAGTCTGGGAGTGTGATGCCTCCCCATTCCCTTCTTTTTTTTCAGGAGAGCTTTGGCTATTCGGTTTTTTTTGTGGTTCCATATGAATTTCATCAATAATTGTTCTATTTCTTTGAAGAATGACATTGAAATTTTTATTGGAATAGCATTGAATCTATATATTGCTTTTGGAAGGATGGCCATTTTAATAATGTTTATTCTTCCAATCCATGAGCAGGGGGTGTCTTTCCATTTCTTTGTGTCTTCTTCTATTTCTTTTAACAGTGTTTTATAGTTTTCTTTGCATAGGTCCTTTACCTCTTTTGTTAGATTTATTCCAAAGTATTTGATTTTTTTTTGTTTCGATAGTAAAAGGGATGTTTTTTTTTAATTTCTTCTTCTTCAGATTTATTGTTGGTATATAGGAAGGCTACTGATTTTTGCGTATTGATTTTGTATCCTGCCACTTTACTGAACTGATTGATTAGTTGAATTAGTTTTTCTGTGGAGTTTTTGTAACCCAAAAATTCTTTACAAATGTATTTTGGTTTCCAGGAGTACGGAAATATCTTTCAATAACTTAATTCTAATTGCTTTGCATTCTGGTCAGTGAATATGGTTTGCTTAATTGTGCTATTTGTGAGTTCATTTAGATTTTCACTACTTGGAATTTTTTTCTTAGCATTTTTTTTAAATTGAAGTATAATTCACACTTAACAAAGTGCATATATATTAAGTGTGTGGCTAGATGAATTTTCACAAATATATATACATATGTGGAACAATATAAAGAATGTTACTAGACCACAGAAGGCTTCTTGCCCCCACCTGGTCAATACCACCCAGAGGCACCATCATGATTAGTTTTTCTATCTGTAAGTTCTTATAAATGGAATCATACAATATAATGTGTGTCTAGCTCCTCTTAATTTACACTATGTCTATAAGATTCATAGCTTTGAGAGTAGCGATGGTTTATTTCCTTAATAATCCTTAATAATCCACTGTACAAATATCTTACAATTAACTTATCCATTCTATTGAAAGACATTCAGGTTGTCACCAGTGTTAGGCTATTACAAGCAATGCTGTTATGAACATTCTTGCAATGTCTTCTAATATGCCCATACGCATTTCTGTTAGGCATATATCTGGAAGTACCAATTAGCTTTAATTTGGGAATTCTAAATATATTTTTTCCTGTACCACTTTAAATCATATTTGGATCAAGGTAAGATATAATAACTATCTCATCATGTGCCATTATGTCAAATGAATCAGGGGCTTTCATTCCAAGTAGTATTGCCCTCCCCCTCACAACTCTCCTTGCCCCAAGTACTCAAAGACCCCTTGAATCCAGATCTCTCAGCAGTAACTCTCAAACTCTGCCTCAAAATCATCTGGAGCATTTGTTAAAAATGCACAATCCTATATGGAGAAAAAGGAACTCTCCTGCACTGTTGGTGGGAGTGCAAAGTGGTCCTACCACTATGGAAAGCTGTGTGGAGATTTCTTGACCTACTAAACATAGAGCTTCCATATGATCCAGCAATTCCACTCCTAGGTATTTACCCAAAGGACACAATAACATCAATTCCAAAGAGCACCTGCACCCCTATGTTTATAGCAGCACTATTTACAATAGCTAAGCTTTGGAAACAGCCCAAATGCCCAAAAATAGATGACTGGATCAAGAAGATGTGGTACATATACACCATGGAATATTACTCAGCATTCAAAAAAGATAAACACATGCAATTTGCAGCAACATGGATGGCGCTGGAAGGGATCATGCTCAGCAAAATAAGCCAGAAAGAAAAAGAAAAATACCGGATGGTCTCACTCATAGCAGGAATCTAGAAAACTTAAATAAGGGACCAGAAAAATGAATAACTATAAGAAAGTGAAAATCAAAATCAACAAAAAACTTTTAACCAGAGATACTCTATGGGGGGTGGGGGGTGGGGAGGGGAGGGATTGGGGTAAAAATAAGGGGGTTGCAATAGTATGGGGAATATAAAAATAAAATTTATTTATTAAAGAAAAAAAATGCACAATCCTGGGCCTCCCTGGTGACACAAGGGATTAAGACACAACCTGTGAAGCTGTCCACAGCCTCTGCAGCATGAGTTCGATCCCCGGTGAGCCAGGAAGCTACACACATGGCACAGCAGACCTCTCCTGACTCACCTGCTGCTCCCCTCTGCAGTGTACTTTGGTCAATCTGCCTGTTCTGTTCCCCACTCTGTCTCTGGTGAATCCTCCCACCCCCCACAGCTCTGGCCTGTACCTCAGTTCTTGTATGCATAAATAAATCTTTTTTTAAAAAAATTGCACAATCCTGACCCTACCCCAAATGTATTGCCTTAATCCCTCCAGGAGCAGGGCCCAGGAATCTGAACTTTAGCAAGTATTTGCAGTTGATTCTGTCCCTCAACCAGTGTGGGAACTTGCCTGGGTTCCACGTTTCCATGAACGATAGACCAGGGAGATTTGTCAGCATCCCAGGCAGCCCAAGTCCCTGCCCACCTGCTTTTGAGGAGAGCAGTTAAAGCTGGGTTCTTCCCGACCCACTCCTCATTGTCTCTTCTCATTAAGAGCCCAAGTGGCAATTGTAAATGACTCACTAGAATCACCAGTAAGTTTGGATGGATTGATCCCTTTCCTCACTGCATCCAATGGAAAACTGAGGTCTAGGGATGTTAGAGAGCCCCTGAGGAGACAGGGTCAGGGAAGGGTCCTGTTCTCTCTACTTCTACAATAAGAAAAATGTCCTTACCCCACCCCCTGAGCAAAATCCCGAGTCTTGGGCCTCCCTGGTGGCGCAAGCGGTTGAGCGCAGCGTTGTGAAGCTGTCCGCAGCCTCTGCAGTGCAGGTTCAATTCTGGCCTGCTGCGGAGATACCCACATGGCACAGCAGACCTCTCCTGTCTCACCCGCTGCTCCCCTCAGCAGTGTATTTCATCAGTTCACCTGTTCTGTCCCCCACTCTGTCTCTAGTGAATCCTCTCACCCTCCCGCGCATCTGGCCTGTACCCCAGTTCTTGTATAAATAAATAATCTTAAAAAAAAAAATCCCAGAGTCCAAGTCTCCTGAGAGTATGGATAATCTCAAAGTGGCCTGGGTTTTATAGAATGAATGTGGCCTTTGGATCAGACACACCTGAGGTCTCCTTGAAGCCAGTAAATGGAGGTTTCTGAACCTTCATCCCAATCTAGAAAATGAGATGAGAGTGCCGCTGGTGTTAGGATTAGAGCTAATGTATGTGAAGTGCCTGGTGGTTAGTGTGTGTCAAATAAATGATATGGTTATTATTAGGAAAATCTTGGTCAGTAGGGAGTCTAGTCACATAACCTGGACTATTACATAGGCTGGTTAGCAGAAGCAGATGGAGGGAAGCATGTTGACCTTTCCAGAGCTTTACCTACTGGCTTTAGATCCTTCCTTCCTCTTGCAACCTGGACACTTGAACTCCAAGTTTACTAGGACGCACATTTCCTGAGGAGCAAATGGCTCCTGTGAGGGGCACTGGGGTTCCCCGCCCTTAAGGAACACCCAGTCTGACACACAGATGGGCACAAATATGGAGTGCCACAGGACAGAGGGCAAAAAGTCTGCGTGAGGCAGTGGAGTTTGGGATGAGCCCCAGGGAAGAGGCAGACATGGACAGGATGAATGCCAGCCTAGCAGGTGAACTAGCAGGGGGCCAGGAACTCTGGGAAACATTCCCAGTGGACCTAAAACCTGCCTCTTCATGGTTTGAAGTTTATCTTTAGGGAATGCTGGATTGATACAATGTCAATAAAGCGGCCAGCAGATAGACAAGTATTTTGGAAGAACTTGTAGGTAAAAAGCAAATCAAATATGTTAAGCAAACTGAGATTAATAAAGTCTTTTGTATGCTTACAAAATATTTTTCTGAGCTAGTATTTCACAAAGAAGGACACCCTTCTGTCCTCCCCACCACCCCAACTCCTGGCAGAGTATATATAAACTTGTGTTAATAAATGACTTCCACGTGTATATTTTTCTTAAAAATCACATCCATGTGGAAGTTCAGATGCAAGAGCAAGAACTCACCTTGGACAACACTTTGCTCTTTATCTAGCCAAGCCTTAGGCTTGGTGCCTGGGTCCTGGGAGTCAGGAGGCCTATATTCTCGCCGGTCTCTGTCTGACTCGTTATTTCCCGTCCTCCCCTGGGCTCCAGGATCCCAGTCTGGTAAATGAAAAGCATTGGGATAATCACCACCCAAGGTTCCCTCACATTCTCAGTTCTCAGATCCTGCTGTCTCTTTATGGATTTTTGTAACCGCCTTGGGATGTAGACATTATCACGCCCATTTTACAGAAAAAGTCAAGGCACAGAGGAGGGAAAGGTCAGCAAAAAGGGAAAGGCTGAGCCAGACTAGCGCCTTTCCTGAGTATCCCACCTAGAAAACCATGCATGTACAGCTGTGTGTACACACATGCGTGTCTGTGAGGGTCCATGATTCCACATGTGCCCCAATGCTGCCTGTGGTTGTTCCCTGGTTGCTACATGTACAGACATGCTGGTTGGGCCAGGTCTGTTCCAGGCAGTTCCACCCTGTGGGAGTGGGGAGAAGACGAGGAAGGGGAAGGAGGGAGAGAGCTACACCTACATTTTTGTGCTGCCCACTGATCTCAGCTGCTGCCACACAGGCTCCTGGCTGCTGTGTACTTAGCTAAATCTGAGTGACTCCATACATGGGCAGCGGGCCGGAACGTTAGCCTCCAAACATCACAACCAACAAGCTCCTCTCGCTAGCTGGGATCCAGTCCTGTGGGAGTATCTGTGGCCTTTATGCACATGCACACAGAAACACACGCACCCAGGCACGCGCACGTGCAGAGCAAGTGTTTCCCCCTCTCTGGCTCCAGTTTTCTCATCAGTAACATGGAAGCAACTATCTTGGCCTTACACAGGCCCCTTTGAGCTCACAGACATTCAAGTTCACGTTGGAAATGAAAGTACTGGAAAGACCCTGCTAAGAAAATGCTCATCCAATACCCCCCTACCAATGGCAGAGAACAGGGCTTTTAAACTCTTTTAAAATAACAAAATAAGCCAAGTGGGCTTCCTTTAAACAAGCTTAGGTAAATGTACCCTAGTTTTATCTTAATAGAAAGTTAGTGATTTCAACCTCTGAGGTATACTGACTACCCACAGAAGTCTGCTGTGCCCTCCCCTTGCCAAATGTGGAATGATGTGATTACAGACCATATTCTGATTCACAGTTTCCAAGAAAGATGATACTGTGAGGTGGTTTAAAGAATGAAATCTGGAACTAGAGTGTCTGGGTTCAAATCCAGTTCTGCCACTTGCTGTTTGTGCATGTTGATGCAGACTTCTTATTTAATTTCTTTGTGCCTTAATTTCCCCATCTGTCAAGCAGGATGGTTAAAGTGCCTACACCAAGGGGTAGTTAGGAGTGTTTACACATACACATACAAAGCGGCCCAATAAGAGTGGTTATTACTATTTTTTTCTTGGAAGAGCAGGGGGTGATGATGGACACATTCAAGATCCTTTTGGTGATTCATTGTCAGTACAAGGCTGGCCCTGAGCCCTCCTAGCCCCCTTCCAATCTACAATGGCTTTGGGGGAATGCTCTGGTGTTGAAGAGAAGGGCAGCTACTCTACCCTAGTTCCCTGCCCACAGCCTGTCACAGCTCCCACGGCAGGTTTTAATGAAGGAAACTCAACCTCTCACTGGTTAAAAGCTCTCTGCACCACCCTCTGCCAGTGCCAGCACTGACATCACTGTCATCTGTGCCTGCCTACAGGGGTCTTATGGCAGAGGGCTTAGAACACTGAGGACTATAAAGACCCAGAAATTTATCATAAAGGGGGCTAGATTAAGTGAAGACTTGGGCTCCAAATTCTGCTCTATCCCTTACAAGCTGGGTGACCTAGGCAAGTCACTTCACCTCTGAGCCTTTGGAGGTAACAACACTGGTTGTGGTTCCTAAAGCTAGATTTTGATAGGATCAGAAAGGTCTCACAAAGGATATCAATGAAAAGCATTTGCTTAGCTTGGGGATGGTGTGAGAAGAAGTCAAACATGGACTTGACTCTAACCTACTAAGCTGCTAAGAGCCCTCCATCAGCAACTCAAACCCAGCACAAGAAATCATGATGCAAAAGGTTAAATCATGGATGCTTCTAGTCTGTTCTGATAGCGGCCACCCAGAGGATGAGAATTGGAGAGTCTTCATGGCACATGCTGTCAGTGAGCACCATGGCAAAAAGATTAAGCATAGGCCTTTTGGTGCAAGGAGACCTGAGTTTGAATCTGTGCTTGGCCACCTACCAACAGCCTAGTGCACTCAATCCTCTGACTGTCAGCTTCCTCAATAGCATGGCCCCTGTGACTTTATAAAGGACTATGTTAGCTGATGCAGTGAAGCTCATAGTAAGCTCAATAAATGGAAGATGATCTCATTTAGGATTCTCTAGGCTTGGGGTGATAGAAATAAAACACTAGCCTAAGTAAAGAAAGGATTTTTTTGTTTTAAATGACCAGGAAGGGCAGGCGTGGAGCTGGCTGCAGAGAAGTCTGGAGCCAGGGACTCAGACACTAAGAAACTTTCTTCTCAACTTCTCATTTCTGAACTGTTGACTTCATTCCATTCTGCTGTAGACAGGCTTTTCCATGAGGGAGAACATGGCTCCCCTTAGTTCGAGGTTCACATCTCGATGAACTATCAAGAGAAGATTCTTTTCGAGGAGCCCCCCGCCAAAAAAAAAAAAAATCCCAAGGACTCTTGCCTGGCCGCATGATCATCCTTGGACAAATCACAATAGCTCAGAAAATGGAGTCCTCAGGTTCAGCCACGAGAATAGGGCTTCAAGGGAAATTTGCTGTAAGGAACAGAGGAAAGGGATGCTGTGCACCTTTCTCCTCAGAGTCTAGCATGTGGGAGAGTAGAAGAACATTTCTCAGTGCTAAGCTGAGGAATGGCATGAAATCACTTCTTACAAGTGCTACAACCTCTTTGCTTGCCTTTGGTGCCATGTTTATACTAAAAGGTACTCTTTGTAGAAACAGCTCAACTTAATACAGCTTAATACTGCCCAAATCCACTATCTTTAGATGCTATTTGCAGAGCTTAGGCGGTGCTCATGGCAGAGGAACCTCAGGCAGGTGGCAGTCTCCCTGGAGGATTCTTTCTGCCTTGGCCCATCATCTTCAGCCTCAGGAGACCTGGCTTCCATGCCCTCTGTTGACCCCTGGCTGCATATCTCAAGGATATTGGGGACACTGCACATAAAGCAAAAAATGATAGCACTGAGGCCTCCCTGGAGGCCTAAGGGGTTAAGACGCAACCTGTGAAGGTGTCCACAGCCACTGCAGCACGAGTTCGATCCCCGGCCAGGGAGAAACCCACATGGCACAACAGACCTCTCCTGACTCGCCTGCAGCTCCCCTCAGCAGTGTACTTCAGTCAGTCTGCCTGTTCTGTTCCCCACTCTGTCTCTGGTGAATCCTTTCACCTCCACACCTCTGGCCTATACCCCAGTTCTTGTATGCATAAATAAATAAATCTTTGAAAAAAATGATAGCACTGAAAGAGACATCACAACCACCTGGCCCATTTCACAGGTGGGGGACCCTCAAAAATGACAAGGGGCCTGCCTACCAAGGGCTCCTTCGGAAACTGTCTTCTTCATCAAGTTCCCTCAGCCCTTGAGCATGGTAGGGCTGCAAATAGTGAGTGAATGAATGACTGAACTGAGATTGGGATCCAGGCTTCTTGGTTCCCAGGCCTGTACTATACATGCTGTAACATTCTACTTCTCCTTGAACCTAAAAACACTTATTTCTCTATCTAAAGTCCTTCCTCATTCTGAGGGGGTGGGATCTTGGCCAAGATGGACAGGAAAGGTATATAGGTACTGAGAGACCATCCCAGTGCGCCCCCTCCTAGCTGATATGAATGACAACTGGTGCACAGTATCGGGGGCGGGCAGATGTGGAGGAGCAGACTGGAGAGGGGTGATATGTATACTCATCATCATCCTACACTTTATGATTGGGTCCTGTGTGCAACAGGCAGGGCAGGGCTTCCATTCCCATCTGCTGGATGAGAAAACTGAAGCACCAAGAGGCAAGTAACTTACCTAACCTCCCTGCCCTCCCCACCCCACCCCCCAGCAATTTGTGGAGGATCTTCACCCCTTCCCAGGTGTAGGTGTTTCAGTTTCTGCCTCATCAACCTCAGCAGTGTATTTCAGTAAATCTGCCTGTTCTGCTCCCCACTCTGTCTCTGGTGAATCCTCTCACCACTCTCCTACTCCCATACCTCTGGCTTATACCCCAGTTCTTCTAATATATATATATATATATATATATATACATATTTAAAAAGTGAAGTGGATCATTTGGCAAAATAATGACCAAAGAAGTGTAAATGCAAGCCAGGTCTAGAATACTTGGAAAGGCCACCTGGGGGAACTGAGGAGCCTTTGACTCTGTTATTCTATGTCCTCTACTTATTCTTTGACCTCAGGCCTGTTTCTGACCTGCGCGCCTCGGTTTCTTATTTATAATATGAGAGTGAGAAATGGAATCCTTGAGGGTGCTTCCAGATCTCTACCACAGCTCCCGCATTTTAACCTTAACACATTCAACTCTAGCTTCGGTCAGCAGAAGGACGGAGGAGAAGGACGGAGGGTTCCAAGAGGTGCTGGCAAGCAGTCCCACTGCTGGTCTCGCTTCTTGCCCTTGAAAGGTAGGCGAAACTGTGCCCTGCTGGGCCGGGCCCCACCTACCTCCAGCCTGGAGAGGAGACACAAGGCTACTGTCCTCCCTTCCTCCTTTGCACCCCTCCTCCCCCTCTGCCGGGAAAGTCAGCCACTGGGGGATTAAGAGCGGGGCCCTGTGCCCATTCAAGCCATTCAGCAAGACAGGAAGCCAAGCTCATTCCTGCCCGCCCAACTCTGCTGGGCAGGTCTGCAGGATTACTCCCTTTGTGCTGGGGACTCGCACAAAGGGAGGCCCAGCCCATGGGGAAGGCTGCATCCCGCCAGAATCCTGGGCCCTGTGGCTGGGTGGCAGAGCTAACCCGCCTGTCTGCCTAGCCAGAGGCTGCGCCCTCGTGGGGACAGAGTCCGTGGTAGCCAGCACTGGCCAGCACAGAGGTGACTCACAGCCCGCAAGGGCACAATGGGTGCCTCCTGAGACACCAGGTGAGTTGCAGCCTGCCTGCCAATGTGCGGGGCCAGAGTGCAGAGATCTGCATAAAAGGCAGGCATGCAGGCTAGACGCAGTTAGGCGGGTGAGGACAAGTTCATCCCCTGAGCCAGAGGCTCCTGAAGGCCTCTGGGGAACAGCATGTTCGTTTTCTCTCACTCTTTACAGCCACCACATAATCCTTAACCTGGACAAGCCCAGTCTGACACTGAAGGCTACTCTAAGTCAGAAATGTCCTTGTCAGTTCCCAAGCACCGAGGGGACAAACATGAATGAATCTGACTGGACGGCAGATTCCATGGTAGGTCGGGCCCCCCTGGCCACTTCTCAAGATGGGCATTCACCCTCTGGGGTGTGGTTCAAGTGGTACAGAGTCCCCTGAACCTCAGTCAGTCCTCATTTCGGCCATGTCTTTGAACCCCTGTACTGTTACTAACTTAATGTTTTCCTTTCTTATCAACACACATTGAAATACTTCTTTAGCCCTTTGTCAGCAATAATAACTGAAACCATGGATTTTGTGTGCTAATAGTTCCTAATACAATAAAAATAATTTCCCAACCATTAAAAAAATGGCTTGTCCCAAGACTACTCAAAATCAGCCTGGAAATCAAAAGTGGTAAGTATAGTACAGAAAATGAGATCAGATCATTTCTAATCATCCTAATTTCCTTCAACTCTTGGAAGCTGGATTCATAAGAGGATCCTCAATGATACTGATTCCAAAATTCTCTACAGTCACCTAAGCCAGACCCTCAAGAGTGGCTCCAGGATCATCCTCCTTACTCATGCCCCTGATGTGGTCGTTAGGCAGCCCCACCTGCCCTCACTCCCCTCCTTGCTATCCCAGTCATCACTGTCTCAATTCAGACACTCAGCCACTCTCACCCACATCCCTGCAGGAGCATCTCCTTGGTGGTCTCCCACTAGCCTCCAACCTACTTCCCACCCGTCAACCAGAGCACTTTTTTGCCAAGCATATCTGAAGTACCCAGAACATGGTAAAGACTGCATGAAGGATAACTCCTACTGTTTTAAAGCTTTCCATGGTTCCCCACAGGCATCAGTATAAATTGAAATTCCTTAACCGGGAATGGAATGCTCTTTCTGCTCTAGCCCCAACCTACTCCTTTAGATATATTTTCTGTCATTTCCTAACTCTGTTCCTATGCTTCAGTGAAACCAAAACACTGAGTTGTCCAAATATGCCAGGCTGTTTCATGCCTGTGTGTCTTTGCTGATTCTTTCTCTTCTGTGGGGAATGTTTACCCTCCCTGATCACCACCTATTCCTCAGATGTCTAGCCAATTTACGATCATATTCAATTGCATCATCCTCTCTGTATCAGTTAGTTTTCACTGTATAACATACTACCCCAAAACACAGTGGCTTAAGACTATATCTGTGGGTTTGTTGGATGGTTCTTCTGGTCTGGCTGGCTCAGCTAGGGCTAGTTGGTCTGGGTTGGCCTCATTCATATATATGGGGCCTCAGCTGGAATGTCTGGGACAGCTAGGGTGGCTGGAGTGTCT
Organism: Talpa occidentalis; assembly: GCF_014898055.3. Taxonomy (NCBI): domain Eukaryota; kingdom Metazoa; phylum Chordata; class Mammalia; order Eulipotyphla; family Talpidae; genus Talpa; species Talpa occidentalis. The sequence continues at coordinate 53,356,529 of NW_023605083.1, forward strand.
CCTGACATGATCTTATCCTCCAGGAGGCTGGCTTGGACTTGTTTACATGGTGGACTCAGGTTCCCAGACGCAAGAAGAGAGGGCAAGTCCCAATGTGCAAGTGCTTATGAAACCTCTGCTTGCATCACATTTGTAAATGTCCACCGGTCAAAGCAATCATGTGACGAAGCCCTATTCCAGGGGTAGAAACTGGAAGAGCAGCAAAGGCACACTGAAAGGGAGAGCAATTAGGATGGGAGATAATTGTAACTCTATGGTTAAAAAAACAAAACCTTGTTTTGTCTTCCTGGTGCACATTTCCCCCTTACTCTGGTAATATCACCCTTCTTTTCTTGAAAAATTAATCCATCCTCACTTGAAACAAAATCCTAACCTGTATCCCTCACCCCTCTGAGGTGAGTAAGCTGGGTAAATCATAGTAACTCATTTCCTGAGTCATGGGGATTGGCCTAAAGGTCAGGCGTATGACCCAACATGAACCAATCAGAGTTCTTCCCTAGCATTTCAGAATTGGAGCTGTGTGACAAATTACCTCACAGCGTAGTGACTTAAAATAATATTAATATTTATTATTAATAATAAAATAATCTTATAGCTTGTGAGGGCCAGAAATCCAAGAATATCTTAGCTACATGGTATGGCTCAGAGATTGCAATTAAGGTATTGGTCAGAGATGCCATCATCTGAAGACTTGACTCAGGCTGCATAATTCTCTTCTAAATTCACTGCTAGCCAGAGACCTCAGTTCCTGGTTACATGATCCTTATGCCAGGAAAATAAACATCCCCAGAATCAGTGACTACAGAACAAGAGCAAGCTGCCACATCTTTCATGACCTAGCCTGTGAAGCTACACATGCATGGTGACTTCTGTTTTATTCTATTCATTAGAAATGAGTACTAGGTCTAGTCAATACTCAAGAGGAAGAAAATTAAGGCCCACATCTTGAAGGGAGGAATAATAAAGAATTTGTGGATTAGGGCGCAAGTGGTTAAGACACAACCTATGAAGCTATCGACAACCACTGCAGCATGAGTTCAATCCCTGGCCAGGGAGCAACCCACATGACGCAGCAGACCTTTCCTGACTCACCCACTGCTCCCCTCAGCAGTGTATTTCAGTCAATCTGCCTGTTATGTTCCCCACTCTGTCTCTAGTGAATCCTCTCACCCTCCACACCTCTGGCCTGTACCCCAGTACTTGTATGAATAAATAAACCTTTAAAAAAAAAAGAATTTGTGGATTATTCCTAAAACCATCATCTCAAATAATAACTGATACTTATTGAGTACTTTCTATGTTTTTTTTTTTTAAAGATTTATTTATTTATTTATACAAGCACTGGGTACAGTCAGAAGCATGGGAGGGTGAGAGAATTCACCAGAGTCAGCAGAAAGCAGAGCAGGCAGAGTGACGAAGTACACTGCTGAGGGGAGCAGCGGGCGGCAGGAGAGGTCTGCGCGCCATGTGGGACCCTCACCCGGTGGCCGGGGAGCAGCTGGGGATCGAAATGGCGCTGCAGAGGCTGCAGGCAGCTTCGCAACCCAGCGCTCAACCGCTGCGCCACCGGGGAGGCCCTTTCTATGTTTTTTAAGAATATTTTACTTAAACCTTATCACAACCCTATAAAAGTAGATACTATCCTTGATCTGTCAGTCAAGACAACTGAGGTGCTGACAGATTGAGTTGCCAAGGTCTCACATCAAATGACAGAGTTAGAATGGAAACCAGGAGTCAGAAGAACTTTTGCTTCTAACCACTAAGTCATATAATGAATGAAAGATGGTAGATGATTCTGAATCTAAGGATTTTAGATGGAGTGGTGGCCTCAAAGATATGTCCATGTCCTAATTTCTGGAATCATTATTACCTTAAATGGCAAAATATGTAATGACATTAAAGATCTTGAGAGGAGGCTTTTATCCTGAATTAATCAAGCAGCCCTACATGCACTCACAGGTGTCCTCATAAGAGAGTGCCATGGAAAGTTTTGACACAGATAGAAGAGGAGAAAACAGAGAGGAAAGGCTGATGTGAAGACAGAGGCAACGATCAGAATGAGGCAGCCACAAGCAAAGGAATGCTGGTGGCAACATTTGGAAAAGGCAGATTTGGAAAAGGCAAGGAACAAATTCTTCCTGAGGAAGTACAGTCTGGCCAGTACCTTGATTTGGGACTTCTCACCTTCAGAAGTATGAGACAATATGTTTCTATAGTTTTAAGCTACCAAGATTATGGTATTATGTCATAACAGCCACAGAAAATTAATATAGATGGTAAAGTGTATTCCACCTCCCATTTATCAGTGTTGCTGTTAATGACTGGAATTGTTAAAAGGGTGGTCCCCAAGAAAGGGGGAGGTTCCAGGTTTCCTGCCCCACCCAAAAGAAGGGTGGAGCTGAGAGAGAGAAGAAGCTGCAGAGGTGACTGAGGAAGGAAGGAAGCAGGATGAAGCCAGAAGGAGACCTGGAGGAGGCACATGGAGCTGAGAGACATGTGAAGAAACTACACTTGCCTTTTGGTCATGGACTGGGTGACAGAGATGTGGGTGAGACTCGTGGGGAGGTGACAATGGTGGTTTTGTCTTGATTTTGATTTTGCTCTTTTCCTTCCAGACTTGTCTGGTTGTTTCTGATCCTTTTCTGTGGGTCCCCACTGGAAGATGCCTTAGACTTGTGGCAGGCTTTGGGGCCCTGCTCTGGGCCAATACTGCTTGGGTGGACTTTTACCCACGGGTAAAAGGAGACGGGTAACTTTGGGTGCTTGATTTAAAAACTATATTCTTTGCCTTTCCTGTATTATTTCCTAATTGTATTAAAGTTCCTTCCCATTAAAGTCTCATATGCTTTGTGTTGATGTGGTGGATGGCAGAACCTATTTAGAGCAGGCAGGTTTGCGGGGTCTGGAGTGCCCTTCTCCCTGACCTGTAACAGAATGAGTGTTTTAGGCTTATTAGGTGGCTCTTGTCTTTGGATAAGCCTGACATCAATATGCTCTGAAATAGCAGCAAGGGCCTCCCTGGTGGTGCAAGGGATTAAGCACCACACTAGGAAGCAATCCACAGCCTTTGCAGCACGAGTTCAATCCCCGGGAGACCAGGGAGAAACCCACATGGCAAGGCAGACCTCTCCTGTCTCGCCCACTGCTCCCCTCAGCAATGTATTTCAGTCAGTCTGCCTGTTCTGTTCCCTGCTCTGTTTCTGGTGAATCCTCTCACCACCCCCATCCCGCATCTCTGGCCTGTACCCCAGCTCTTGTATGCATAAATAAGTAAATCTTTAAAAAAATGAAATAGCAGCAAAATCAGGTAAAAAGGAGAGAAAGCAAATTGTATAATAACCAACTTTGTTGTTATTCAGCATCTTACTCTGAGCTTCCTGGTAGCTGATGATAAAAGAAAATCAGGATGGATTGTATCATTTTCACTTGCTGATAAAAAGGAACCACAATTTGTTCTTTAAGAAATACACATCTTTCCCTCATATTTTAAGAATGACTGAGCAAGAATGTCTTCAAACAATGAACACTGAACAAGGCAAGAGATTAAAAAAGCCAACAATGACTTAGAGAAGACTGAGGAATTGTCTTCATGTGGAGGTGTCTTATGTAATTTCTGGATTAAAACCCAACAGAAAAATATAGTTCAACACCTTGACCACATAGACTGGCACCCAGGAATGAACATTGACATAGATACAAGGAGCCAGAATTACAAACTGCTCTCATAGTCATCATCCTGATGTACTCAAGTAGTTCCTGAAAACCAGGCAGGCCATACTGTAATCAGAATTTTACAGATGCAGAAACTGAGGTCCAAGGAAGTGAAGCTATTGTCATATAGCTGCTGAGTGGCAGGACTGAGTTTCAGTGAGGGTCTAGGAACAGGCCTTCAGGCATTGTGGCTCTACTTAGAAAGCCTCCTATTGTTCTACAGGGTTTCATGCGCTTCTATCTTATCTCTTCAAGCATACTGAGCCTGTGCAGGAAGGGTCCTCCTCTCAAACCTTTTGGGAAACCCTGTGTACTAGCCCTGGGTACTATTAATAGCTATTGAGACCATGCCCTACCCCTATTCCTCACCAGCTAGCTGATAACAATAGCCTAAAGGAGCTGAACTGAGAATGGGGTCCTAAGGCTCAGACTCAGCAGGGAGCTGAGATTCCCAGTGAGGGTAAAGCCTGGCCCAGCCTGGGCGTGGCCAGGGAGCTGTCCGCCTTGCAGTGCTGACTGGCCACCCTCCCCCGACCACTACCACTACAAAGTATTTTGTCTTCCCTTCTGGACCAGCAGAAGGGATTAGAGATATTTCCTCATCTGAGGCTCCGAAGGAAGAAAACACAGGATTGGCTGTTCTGCTCTACTCCCTCTCTCCCTTTCTTTCCAGCCCATTCCCTTTGGTGCCTCTTTCTCCCTAATTCATCTCTTTCTCTTCTTTCACCTTCTTCCAATATCCTCACCATTCCTTTGGCCAGAGTCACTCTTTTTTCTCCTCCCCCTTGCTCTACAGTTCTTCCCTCCTCCCTCTTTCCTCTTCACTCACTAGCTATGCAAACACAAGTTTCTTAACCTCTCTGAATGAAAGTCTGGCCCTCACAGGTGGTTACAAAGCTAGGTGGTGGGTACAGAGATATCTGATCCAACTGATTTCCCTCACCCATATCCCCTTCTCCCAGATGGGAAGTAAGATGGGTGGGGATACCACATAAATTCTCTTCTCCCCAAGCAGAGTCCCAGCATGCTGTTTGCTCAACAACTACTGGAGAAAGTCTTAGGGCATAATTCTTCTCCTCCATCTGGAGACAGACCGTGACTGGCCCAGGAAGCCCAGTTGCATCCAGCAGGGCCAGGGAGTGGAAGATAATCAATGAAGATCTCAATGTCAGGGAAAAAAATAACTATAATAAAGTCAGAATCAAAATCAACAGGCAACCATAGACCAGAGACATTCTACAGGGGAGGAGGAGGGCGAAGGATCAGGACAGGGGTAGGAAGAGCACAAGGGACTATGGTGATGGTGCACGGGTGAATTAGTGGTAGGAATTTCACGGGAAATCGTACATTCTACAAAAATGAAGGATAATGTAATAAATATATACATATTTTAAAAAAGATCTCAATGGGGGGAAGAAATCATGATTTTCCTCTTGCCTACAGTGTACCAGGCATGGAGTTAGCATTTTACATGCATTATCACATACAGAGAGGGGGAGTGATTTGCCTTGGGTCATGCAACTGTTAAGTGGTAAAAACCGGTCAGTCTGACTCTAAATGCCATGCTCTTTGATTTAATTTTTTACTATGGGAAAGTTCTAACAAATAGAAGAGTAGAGAGAACAGTATAATGAACCCCCAGCATCTATTACCCAGCTTTCTTGATCAATTCTTGACAAAACTTGTTTCATCCCTACCCACACCTATATCACCCTTTCCTTGTTTTGAAGCATATCTCAATATCATATAGTGTTGTTCACAAACATTTCAAAATGTGTCTTTAAGAGATAACATTGATTTTTAAAAATATAACCAAAATACAATCACCATGCCCTAATACTCTACAATAAAATTATCTTAAGATTATTAAAATAGGGCCTCCCTGGTGGCACAAGGAGTTAAGTCTCAGCACTATGAAGCTATCTGCAGCCACTGCAGCACGAGTTCAATCCCCGGCCAGGGAGCTACCCACCTGGCACAGCAGACCTCTTCTGTCTCGCCCGGTACTCCCCTCAGCAATTTCAGTACTCCCCTCAGTATTTCAGTCAATCTGCCTGTTCTATTTCCGAATCTGTCTCTGGTGAACCCTCTCACCTCACCATATACCTCTGGCCTACACCCCAGTTCTTATATGCACAAATAAATAAATCTAAAAAAAAAATATCAAAATAACAAGGCAGAATTCACACTTCCAATCATGTTTTTCTGCTCTCTCCCACAGTCTCTTTTAATACAAATGATGCCTTTTTAGCCAAGAAGCTCTTCCACATACACTATCTAATTTAATGCTCATATCAGTCTTTGGAGACACATAGCTCAGGACTTTCCTCATTCTGGGTATACGAAAATCTAGGCTCATAAATGGTGACTGGACCTCCTCACACAGTGGGTGAGGAGCAGAACCAGGCCCTGGCCCAAGCCCTCTATGTCCAGTCCTTGCTTCTCTCTACCCAGAGCCTCATGATGGAAGATTCTTGCTGTCAAACTCAGAGGCTCTGGGAGGAGCAGGCTGAGAGACTCTCCCCGCAAAGGCAGCAAGCAGGCTAGATAGTGTGCGTTCCCAACTGGGGAGGTAAAGCCAAGCTCCTTTTTCTGGGTAACAAGAAGACTAATTCCTTGGCTCAGGCTTATTTGTGTGCAGTAGTTCACCAAAGCCCAGGCGGCAGCTGGGGTTTACCATCCTGCCTCCCAGTGGCAAGCCTTAAGCCCCCTGCACTATGACAGATTGGATGCTGAAGCCCAAAGGGTAGGCACAATAGCCAGATCACTCAACTGACTTTATCCTAATTCTGCTTTTTGCCTAAGTGGAGGAGGAGGGCAAAGGTTTCTCTGTTTTTCTTCTGGGAACCTCCTTGCCTAGAGAATGCCAAGGATTCCATTCTAAATCCCCTCAGCTCTTATGGTTAATTCTTCCATTAGTCTGCAGGCTACAGAGCAAACCCCTCAGTCTGGCATTCAAGACCTGTAGTCTGCCCACACCACTGTTGTGATCTACCATAGAAACCAAAGGGACCATGACATAATTTCAGGGGAGACAAAAAGAACTTTATACTAGCTAATTCCTGAAATTCTCCAGTTAGAGTTTTACTTCTTCAGTTTTAGACTATGTCCTCTGTGTACAGGCAAGCACTGTTCCTATCAGCAGTGTTCATTCAGTTTCCTTCTATCCTTTAGATCTCAAGACCTAATACTAACACCTGCTATTTGTTCATCCATTTGGACCACGGTGCTTCATTTTCCCATGATTTTGTTCATGCTGCTGCTTCTGATGGAACCTCATTTCTTCATTTTTTATCCACTAACTACTGAGGCCTCAGCTCCTCCAGGGACTCTTTCTGAAAGCCTCTGTGCACTCACAACCATGTTCCCATTGATATTTAAGGTGAATTGTTATTTTATGGATTTAACTTGACCCAGCACTTATCTCTAACTAGCAGTGTGATCCTTGTGGGGCAGAGATCATCAGCCCTTTCTGGGTTCCCCAGGCCTGAACAAGGACCAGGCACATAAAAGGATCTGAACTAGTGTGCTCACTGGAACACCTTATCTCACAGAATCCAGTAAATTAGGCTGCTTAGAAATGATGAGGCCTCTCATTTTATAGCAATAGAGCTGACACAGAAAGAGGCAAGGTAACATTCCCAAGGCCCCAGTTCCGAGTGGGGGGTCAGTGCTCTTACCTATATCTCCTGCCTCCCGGCCCACTGTGCTGCCCTTGCTGCCCTCCTGGGTTCTAGGTGCCTAGAGCTGAGGACTGGTGACCATTGGAGCAGGAGGTCTGCTCTGAGTACTCTGGAGCTAGCAGCAGCAGGTAAACACTTCCAGCACAAGCCCTCATCACCACAGGGCTAAGTTTCAACTCCTCACCCTGGTCTCACAGGCCTCCTACGTCTGTCCTCAAGCCCACCTCTCCAGCCTTATCCCCCACAACTTCCTCTCAGGTGCCCCTGCTTCCCCCACACCCACCAACTCACCCTCTTTTGGCTACCTGAGTTTTCAGATCCCTGCACTCAGTGCCCAAATTCTGACCCCATCACATCCTGAGACTCCATGACCAGTACCGCTGGACGAAGAGGTGAGGTAAATGTTGACAGAAGGTCTTTTATGTCAGAGCGGCCAAGCACTGCAATGCTTAGAACAAGCAGATCAATCAACATTTCCCACACTGTGCTCACTGAAAGCCAGCATCCTGAACAATGCTTGTAATTTCTCCACAGAAGAGTAATATAATAATAGTAGTGCTTATCTTTCAGACACTGCTTGCACGCAATGCTGCATTTCATCCTCACCACAACCTTAAAAATCAACTCTATTTTTTTCTCTGAACTACAAATGAGGAAACTACAGCTCAGAGAGGTTAGTGAACTTCCCCAGAGTAACACAGCCAGAAAGCACTAGAAACAGGATTCAAAACGTGACTTGCTACTTTGTGAGTCTACTTTTATCTGCCTCCTGCATTGTCCTTGAGGAAAATCAAGATGCAGTCATCATATTAAACACCCTGAGAAGTCTTGTTTAAACTTAAACATTTCCCACACTCACCTGAAGCTGAAACACTCCTCTCCTCACTACCATTTTTTGCTTTACTGAATTCTATTCACATCCTACTCAATTTAATATTTCACTGAACACAGTCTACAAAAAGCTGCACTAGAAAATAGCAGTTCTCATTGCCCTAGCGACCTGACAGCATGCGGTGGAGTTGAAGGAACCCTGGAGATCTGCGCGCAGAGCCTCTTCATTGTAACATGGGGTTCTGTATACTTGCCCCAGAGAGGGGTAAGTGCTCACTCGCCCAGTTGCATGGTTAATGAGGTTAGGGAGCAGATCTCTGACTCCCTCCTCAGGGCTAAGATGGGCCTTTACTCAAAGCAGGCTGGCAGGGCTGGCAGGGCTGGCAAGCTGGGAAAAAGGAAATAGGTGAAATTCACACATCTTCCTGTAGAGGCTGCACAGGCTTCAGGAGATGGAACTAGCTGGAAGCAGCACCATTTTACTGAAAAAGATCATGAGATCCCGAGTTCACAAAGCAGGACAGTTCCACAGATCACATCAAGTTTAACTCTAAGAGAAAGGCCCAGAGAAGAAAAGGGAATTGTTCCGAGGCCACATAGTAAATTCAAAACACAGCTGTAACTAGAATTCAAGTCCCCTGCCTCCTGCTTCAAGCCTCTGTCTGGCCTTGCCTGTGTGCCCGTCTCCTCAGCCCTACCAGATGCTCCAAGACAGCAAGGACTGTCCAATCCGTTCCTGACTTCTGGTTCCTGACATTTAAAGCTAAATATTCACTAAGTGAACAAATAAACAAAACACTTGATGTTTACCAAAAACTCTAATTCCTCACCCTGATCATTTATAAGACTGGGATTAACTTTTGGCTGAAAAGGACTGTACTCTTAAAGAATAAACATGTGTTGCCAAAAAATAAGAGTAACGCTTGCATCACACTATATGTTATATACACACACACTCAAATACCACTCAAAGCATTTAACCTATATTTACTTATTTAAATTCTGCAATGTACTCTTTAAATCTCATAAAGTACTGCTATCATTATGTCCATTTTGTAGATGAGAAAAATTGTGGCAGTGAGAGCTTTAAAGTAACGTCCATGAAGAAGTCACACAGCAAATAAATTACAGAATTACAATTTTAACCCAGGCACCCTAACACCAAAAACTATGTTCTTAACCACCATACTATACTGCCTCTCAAAGGAACTGTCATTGTCAAACATGCACTATGCACTAGGCCCTTTGTTAAAGCATCACTTACATTACCTGTATGCTCAGAGCAAAGTCCTCTGATAAATATTATGCCTGGAGAAGATGAGAACAGCAAGTAGGAAAATGGAGACCAGTAGGTATAACAGGACTTGTCTAAATTCTCAGAGCTGGGAAGTGACAGAGTTGGAATTTGAAGCCATCAATTGTAGTGATATGTATAGTCATTTCTCATAGTTTATGGCTAAAATGTCACATGTTCCAGCTAGCACCTGGTATGAGGGACATGACTATAATGACAGAGAGAGCCTTCACTGCCCCTGCCTTCACAAAGCTTACATTCTGATAAGACAAATCATCATTAAACAATTCATTAGCCAATTAGCCAATTAAAGAGCTGGTAAATGCTTCAAAGGACAGGTGGAGAGAGCTACACTATGATTAGGTTGCTCATAGTAGAAAAGTTCCAGTTAATCTAATGAATGCTTTGAAAGCTATCATTAAAACAAACTCTTGCATAGTTCCACACAGCAGTTATAAAAAGAGAGCTGGAAGAAATAGGTTCTAGTTTATCTGAGGGAAATAGAAAGGAATCACTGATCAATACCTATTCTTGGAAAACAAGATGACTTAAGAGCAAATTAGAAAGAAGACATTCAATAGACACTCAGTGAGCGTGTTTTCTGAGCACTACCATAGGGTGGAACTCTTTGGGAATTTCCACAAGGATGCCATTAAGTAGGAGTTACTATCCCCATCGGAAGAAGAGAAATTAAAGACACAGAGAAGTTGACCAATTCTTTGGAGGTCAGTCTGACAGCTTCTGAGTAGGACCAGGATTCAACCCCAAGTTGATGTGACAGCAATGTTCAAATCTTTCCCCCAATCAAATTGTATTTTCTAATCTTAAAAGCTGATCAGCCAAGAGTTGAAAGTTTGGACTCTGACATCATTGGTATGCAAAACCTGTCAATACCATCTCCCCTCCATGAGGCCCTGAAGAAGAAACACTGCTTTTCCGGGAAACAAGAGGACCAAAATGAGAAGATCACGTATGATTCAAACCACACTTCTTGGAGAATTGTTAATTACTGGAATGATTGCATTCCTTTCCACTGAGATAGATAGGCTTCTTGAACAAAAAGCTTTAATATTTTGTTTATGCAAATGGAGAAAACATTCTCCATCTCTCAAATAAGATGCCCACATAGGGGCTTTTATCTGCTTTCCTGTGACTTAAGCAAGTATTTCCTTCTCTAAGACAATTCTACATTTTGGTGCAGCCAAACCTTGCCTAGAGTTCCTGGTCCCACATTCAGGAGCAAAATCATTTCCAACAAATCCAGTTTTTCTTAGTTTAAAAGGGATCATGAGATTAGTTTAAAAGGGACTTCACTTTTTGTCTGAGGAGAAAAGGTCTCATCTTTTCTGGACTCACCCTCTAGTCTGAGGAGTACCTTCACCTGATCACCCACATGGCTTGACTCCTCAAATGTCCTTTCTCGTCAATGGTGAATACTTCAGGGCATTTTCAAGATCAAGAATGAACACAACTTTGGAACAGAGAAGTGAAGCGTCTTGGCCAACATGACAACAAGCTGCCCTCGGAAGCCTCCTGCTCCCAGGATTCCCAGTCTGCCACCCCACTGGGGTCTGAGAATCTGAATGTCCACTGGGCTGCTCCTCCCAAAGCAGACATTCTGCCTTCTTGAGCGTGAGCAGGGAAGAGGGCACCTGGACAGGCGTGTACGAACAGCCCTCCCGCGTAAGGAGCTTGCCTTTCAGGTTTCCTAAGAGCCGATGTGCCCGTGGATTCTATAATGAGGAGGGATTTATTTGTTGAAGGATCTTTTCAGCTTTATTGCTTAACTCAAAGGTGAGAAGGGGGTGGGGGCAAGATGAGAATTATTCTCCTTTGCTTTCCTTTGCCTTCCCAAACAGTCGAAATTTAAGCTTTGTCTGCAGCTGCCCTGAAACAGCAGCCAAGATAGAATTAAGAATGTAGACCCAGGAATTTTAGTCCTGAATTGGCTTCCTCACCTGCTTTGTGACCAAGGGAAACCCTTCCCTGTTGCTGGGCCAGTTACATATACATAAACTAAGTCAGAATGCAATTCACGATCTCTCTGAGAAACACGTTTGCCAATTAGAGCAGTGATAAGCAATTCTTTTTGTCTTGAACCAAATATAACTTCTAGCATTTAAAAGAAGGCCTGGATTCAACCCCCAGCTCTGCTACTCACTGACTGTCAATGTAAGGCACAAACTTAACCTCTTTCTTATCTCAGTTTACTCACTTATCAAATCAGAATCATAACCTCTGTCCTACCTGGTTCATAGCCCTGTTGGGAGGGGAAGCATTAGAGGAGATAAACTGTAGAGAGCAACCCAGAAAAATCACCCAGCACTCCTCAAATGTCTGATGTTATAACATCAGCATCCCTGAGCTCCAGGCTTGGCCCTGCAGGTGGAAACTCCTGCCCTCTGGGTCTTGTCCTGCTCTAAGGCACAGATGAGGGTCACAAGTATCCACTCCTTTCTGCATCCGACTCAGTGAGTCTGACCTAAGCCAAGCTGGACAGGAGCCTGGTCTCTGGCTAAATAAACTTGGCCACTCAGAGCGTCTAGGCCCTTGGGGGCTCTCACTGCTTGCTGGGGCGTTTCAGGCCCAACCAGCCTGCCCCTAGCCAAAGCTTACCACAGTCTGTGCCCTCAGCTGCGTCTTCTGCCCCAAGCAGCAGGCCTTCCTGGGGAAGGGGGGGGGGAAGGTGTGTATCTCCCTTTCTTGGGAAGACCCCCAGCATCCTGAGATGGGAAGTTTGTACTCACATTGTTTGACCAACTGGCAGGGCCCCTTACTTTCCCTAGTCTTCAGCATCCCTGTCTGTGCAATGAGAGAGTTGGATTAGGTCAGAAGATGCCAACTGGTAGCTGGATTCAGCAGGCATGTGCTGCATTTGGCCCACAGGAAATTTCAGTATGTTCTTTAAAAATTAATAGCCCTAGGCCTCCCTGGTGGCGCAAGGGGTTAAGACACAACCTATGAAGCTGTCCGCAGCCACTGCAGCATGAGTTCAATCCCCAGCTAGGGAGAAACCCACATGGCGCAGCAGACCTCTCCTGACTCTCCCGCTGCTCCCCTCAGCAATGTATTTTAGTCGTTCCACCTGTTCTGGTCCCCGCTCTGTCTCTGGTGAATCCTCCTACCTCCCACACCTCTGGCCTGCACCCCAGTTCTTGCAAAAATAAATAAATCTTAAAAAAAATTAATAGCTCTTTTAAAATGTCATTATTTTTAAATTGTATTCTTTTTTATTGAGGTAATGTTGGTATAGGGCATCAATATGACTCTGAGGTATAGATTCACAATCGTCAGATGTATGTTACCACATCACACCCACCCCAAGACACCCCCAGTCCATGGGGCTCTCTCCATGCTTTGTTCGCACCCTCCCCCTCCTCCTCCATAGCCTCAGTTCTACTGTCAGATTTCTAGAGCTTGTTTTGGTTTGGTTTGGTCTGTTCATTTTGTTCTCTATATTCCACATATGAGTGAAATCATCTGGTATTTGTCCTTCTTCTTATGATTTATTTCATTTATCATTACCCCTCCAGTTCTATCCATGTTATCACAAATAGCAAGATTTCATCTATTTTTATAACTAAGTAGTATTCCATTGTATGTCTATATGTACATACACCACATCTTCTTAATCCACTCATCTGTTGTTGAATAGCCCAGGTTTTTTATAGTAGCTTTAGGTTTCCAGAAAATGGAGAGGGAAGTGCTGTTTCCATACACCTCCTCTCCTACCTCTACTCCTTGCGTTAATATGGTACCTTTGTAACAAGTGACAACTGACATTACACATTATAATTAAAGCCTATATTTGCATTAGGGGTCACTCTTTGTGTTTTACAGTTCTATGGGTTGTAACAGATGTACTATGTCACATATTACAGTAGCATAAAAACAGCTTTCCTGCCCTAAAAATCCCCTGGGTTTCACCTGTACCCTTCCATCCCCCCTAAACCCTGGCTATCACTGATCTTTCATTGTCTCTACAGTTTCGTATTTTCTAGAATGTCCCTATATGGGTATTATGTAGCCATTTCGGACTGGCTTCTTTCACTTAGCAATATACATTTAAGTTCCCCCACATCTTTTTGTAGATTGATAGCTCATTCTTTTTATCCATTCACCAGCATGATTTTAAGGCAGAATAATCTGCCAGTATTTGAAAATTAAGACATTATATTGAAATCCAGATTTTCAGTTTCTTTTTAAAAACTAGAAGATTTGGTCACAGTGGGCCTGTTTTTCCAGATGGCAACACAGCTGAAATCAAAAAGCAGCAGGCCTCTCTGGACCAGATGAGGAGGACCTGCTCTCTACATTCCCCTCCTGTCCTCCCTTGTGAACTAACAGGCACTGCTAAGCACACAGACCCAGCTTTGCACACTATTAGCAGAGTTACTTCAGGCAAATGTGTGATGTGTGACATGCTTTCCATTTTTGTCACTTCCTATCGTCAGATCTATCTCCACCCTTTTCTGCCCTGTCCTGTGTCCAGGGACACTGACCCTGCAGGCTGCAGCTCTCTGGCTCCCTTGCTGTCTGGTTTACAGACAGGAAGCACTGGCATGTGATTGGAGGGTGAGAGGAGAGAGGCACCACCATATGCTCCCACCAAAATCCCCCCTCCTTGGGCTCCTGCTGTCAAAGAGTAGCTGCAGCAATCCAAGACCAGGGTGCCTGCTGAGCAACCCTCCCCTACTGTCCCAAATCTCATTGGGCACTGGTGACTCCACACCCTCCCTTCGCCCCTTCCACTGTGGCTAGCCTCTGGTTCTCTCAACCTCTCTTGTTTATTCTCTCAATCCTTTTACTCCCCTGTGCACAACCCTTTCATTAGTCTCTTTATTTGAACCATTTGCATTGATTCTATTTCCTATTGAGACTAAAACAGTAAGTTGCTTATTTTATCTGTGCTTCAACTTCTTCATCTGAAGATGCCCTCTTCACAATGAGGTGAGAAAATGTATGCCTAGTACAGTGGTGCCTAGTACAGTGCTTGGTATATATAAGTGCTCAATGAGTGTTTATTAATATTCTTATCATTCTCACTATCATTAAGCTTTATCACCCTGGGGCTACATGATCTCCATAGGCTCATAAAGCATGGACAGAATATGAATGGGTGACTCACTACACAAAAGTTGCTGTGAATAAATCTCCAAAGAGCATCTTAATCTTTTGATCCCAAAGTAGAGTTGAAGCTTGGATGATGTTAATGCTCATTATCTCTCTCCGTTTATAAGCAAAAGGACTGTGTCCTTTAGGGAGTGTGATAGCAAATATTTCCTCAGATGATGACAGTCATGTGGAACTTTGACCCCACTTACAGGTAATGGATAACATTCAGGGAGAGCTTCCTGATAATTCAAGTTTTTATATGTGGGACTATGCAATGACTACACACCACGGTCTCTACAGGTAAGACCAGTGAGGTTCACAAACGACATTCAAGAGATGATGTGATTTGTCCAAGGTCACACGGTCAACAGATTTTCAAACTGGAATGAAACCCTGGTTCCAGACCTATGCACTGCCCACTACATACCCTACCCATTTGCGGGAGAGATCGCATTCACACTGACCCTCAGAGTTTTCATCATCACAAAAAATCTTCCCATTTCTTAAAAGAAACCTGGCTCAACCTTACAGATCCCCTGATTATGTTAGCAAGGAGAAATGTCAAGTGGTATCATTAGGGTGGGGTCCAAGCCTGCCCTCTACCACCTCATTTCCTTACTGGGAATGTCTGCATGCCAACCAGGCTCACGGAGTCTGCACCCAGGCTGATCTCTGACAGGTCTCTTTGCGAGAGGGGAGAGACCCAGCCAGCTTGAAAAGCCCAGGGATGAGTAATTTAAAAAAATGAAGCTCAGACAAAAACTCCAGTCCCTTCCCTCAGATTGTACATAAGTATTTGTGGAATAAGAGAAAGGAGGGATGGAGTCAGTCAATCCATCCCATCAGAGATGGAGATGGGACCACCAGGTGTGAACCCACCTCCTTCTCTCCCTGTGCCTCAGTTTCCCCACCTGTAGACAGGGCTTCTGCCCCTTACCTTTTGGGAAATGTCCTGAGCACTGAAGAGAAGACATGTACACAGTCCCCTCAACACTGCAGGCCCCCATGCTGGCTCCCTCTGCCCCTCTGCCTTGTTTTGCATCCAACCTGGATGTCCCTCATTGCTCTCAGCCCTCTGGAAACTTATTCTAGACAATAAGAGCTATGACATCTAAGAATTATTATACTTGGGGCTTTCCGAAAGCAAAAGATTCAAAAGTTGAAAGTTCTGACTTTGCCATACATCTCTGTGTCATAGCATTCAGTGTGGTGCTGCGAATGTGCTAGCCACATCAGAAGTATTCACCGGTTTAATGGTTTTAAACGCAGATGACTGAGGCTGAGAGTGCCATCACGCCCCTCATATTCTTAGTAGGCCCCTCAAGACTAGGAGGTGGTTGTGAACGTGTACATTATCTACCACCACCACCCCACCTTTATGGGTGGCAAAACCTGTGTGTGAGGTGAGGTGACTTGTCAAAGAGCACCTAGACTGGAATCTAATGGTCTCTGTACTCTCACGGACTACCCATTCATTGGTAATGAGAAAGGAAGGGAGCACCCTTGAGCTTGTCCCCCAGAATCTGTCCAGCATATTTCTCACACTCTCAGAAACTCAGTGCCAATGAGGGGGAGCACCTGACCCAGAGAATGCCATAGTGGAAACCAAGTTGGAACAAAATTCAGTTTCCTCTGGGCTCTTCTCATTTTTTCTATGTGCCTTCAATTCAAAAGGAAATAGGTAGGGAGTACCTGGGACTAACAAAATGAAGTAATACTCCAGGTCCTCAGACCCCTAATAAGTCAAATTCCCCCAGAGAGTGACTGGAAGTTTCCAGATCCAATTTTCCATCTGCCTGAAAGGCCTAAGATTTGGTTTGGCTGCCCAGCTGCTGCCCAGGAGGCTTAGAGATGGCATTCAAGTGCCAGAATCCATGGGTGGGGCCCAACGTAGGGACCCCAGAGTGCCTGGCTACACAGTGCTCTCTCTAGCACTAGTCCTGACCCAGTTGTCATAGGTGAGAGGAGAGCCAAGCAGGTTCTGGGAGAGGAGTCAGGGCTCCAGGAGACACTTGACTTGTCTCTCAAAGAAGCCAGGTGCATGCTCCAGTGATACCCAAAGCAGCTTTCTCCCACAGCAGCCTGCCTCTCTGGAATTGCCTTGGGCCCCAGCACAAGGTGGTGCTGGGAAGTAGTCAGGGGGTCCTGCTCTGAACTGTGCAGCCAGAAGGAGCTGGGCAGGCAAAAAGAGTCATGGACAAATTTATTTGTATTTACTAACTCAACAAATATTTGCCAACCACCTGTTCTCTACCAGACTCTGTATTAGGAACTGGGGATTCTGTAGCGAATTGGATATAATGTTTGCCTCCTACAGTCAAGTAAGATTTTGCGCCCAAGTAGCTAAAATATAAAACAGAGTGGCAGTGTCCTCAAAGAGGGACTCTAAGACATGCTGCCTGGTCCAATCTCAGTCTAAGCCTACAATGCCGGGTGACCTTGAGCAAGTCACTTAACCTCTCCAATCTCAGTTTCCTTCCTCAATGAGCTATTCTAAAAATTTTAAACCAGACAACTGGCTTAGAAGTACTTTGCATATAGGAGTTAAACAGGAAGAGATGTTTACTAGTATTTCATAATTTCATCATTAATGAATAAACCATTTATTCAGCACCTTCCAAGTATCAAGTATTTGCCCAGCATCATGTACAAATATTACAACAAACCTGGTAAAGCTGTATTGTTATCAATGTTTTAGAGACAGAAATAAAGGACCCAGAGAGAGGTGTTGACTTACCCATGGTCACACAGACTGTAAGTGACAGAGTGGTGAATGGAGCCTAAATCTTTCACATTCCATAGCCTATGTTCTCTCTGAATTGCCTTCATGGTTCCTTCTTCCTCTTAAGTCTTTCGTTCAGTGATGATTTATTGAACCATTCCCGTGTGCCAGGACTGTGTGAGGCTCCAAAGGCACAGAGGTGAGCAAAACAGACCTGGAGTCTTCCCTCATGGCCTGGCAGTCTAGTGGGGAGGAAGACAATGAAGATTATAAACCTAACTGTTACCACAGGGGAAAGTCATAACCCACAGCAAAAACTTATCTGGGACTCAAGCAAAGCCTTGCAAGAGAAAATTATTTTTTTTAAACAACTTACTACTCTTTTTTTTTAATAAAGATTTATCTTTATTTATTTATACAAGCACTGGGTACAGTTAGAAGCGCAGCAGGGCGAGAGAATTCACCAGAGCCAGAGCGGGGAGCAGAGCAGGCAGAAGGACCGAAGTACACTGCTGAGGGGAGCAGTGGGCGGCAGGAGAGGTCTGCGCGCCATGTGGGACCCTCCTTCGGTGGCCAGGGAGCAGCCGGGGATTGAACTGGCGCTGCAGAGGCCGCGGGCAGCTTCGCAACCCAGCGCTCAACCACTGCGCCACCGGGGAGGCCCGAGAAAATTATTTCTGAGATAAAATCTGAAGGCGACTGAGAGTTGCCCAGCCAAGATGTGAGAGGGGAGGAACTGTATGGAATTTAGATGGTCATGGATCCATGGGCGATCAAGGAACAAAGCAGAACACACAGTTCAAGCAACAGTAAGAAACTAGGAGCACAAGCAGCAGAAGAGGATTGGATGAAAATGGAGGCAGGGCCTTAAAAAAAAAAAATCAAGTAGTTTGGACCTGATCTTGAGGGCCCTTGAAAGTTAAGTTCATAGGGTATCATAGTCCCCATTTGATGTGTTGTAGCTTCCTCATCTGCCCTCTGCCTGGTCAAATCAGCTGTGCGTAGGGACAAGGCCAGAATGACCAGAGAAGCTGAGGTCAGCAGAGCAGCAGAAAGGACAGGGAAAGGTGGGTTCAGGGCAGCACCAGGGACAGCTCTCAGTAACTCTTGCTACTCAAAGGCAGTCAGAGGTCATTCATTCATTCATTCTAAAAATACTTGAGGTGAAGATAGCTTCACAGTGCTATCTTAACCCCCTGTGCCATCAGAGGGGCCTACAAGGCATATTTAAAAAGTTTTTTCCAATAGCCCCAATCTTGGAATGACCTAGGAGTATCAATTGTAGAATAGATACATTGTATTATAGTACTATAGTAGAATATTATAGAATAACAATGAAGAATTCAAAAAAAAATTAATGATGAATTTTCTTTAGAAATTAAAGAATATTATATTATTCTACTTATGTAAAGTTCAAAAGCACACTAACTAATCTATAGTTTTAGAAGTAAGGATTATGTTTATCTTGAAGGTGGACAGTAATTACTAAGAATGACTTGGAGGGCAGAGAGGGGGTATGTTCAAAGAACATTATTGACTCCTGTACTGACAAGCAAGCTGATGTTCTTGTTGATTATTTCTTCCCTCCAAGCCCATTGATATCTACTCTTTTATCAAATGGTGACCCTAATGCCCTCTCCTCTTTTTCAGTGTGAAGTACTCCAATCTGATGTTTAAGCCAGGTATTTAGAAGAGAGTATTCCCAGATATTTAGAACTTTATACTAAGCAAAATAAAAATAAATAAATAAATAAAAATACTTGAGGTGATCATTCTGGATACTGGGGAATACATCAGAAAAATAAACAGACAAAATACCCTGCCTCCTTGAGCTTACTTTCTAATAGAGGGAGACAGAAATATACAACAAACAGGACAATTATGCATTCTATTAGGTAACATGTATACAGAAAGAATAAGGCCAAAAAGGGGGATCAGGAGTGCAAGTGAAAAGGGGGAGTGATTATAAATTTAAATAGGCTGCACAGAGAAGGCTGCATGACAAAAGTAACATTTGGGCTAATTGATGAAGGAGGTGGAGGAAAAGTCAAGGACCTCAATAGGGAAACGTGTCTTAGGCAGAAGAAACTGCTGGTGCAAAGTCCCTGAAACAGAAAAAAATCAGGCATGTTCAAAGGCCTGTGGGGATTCTGGGGTGAGAGAACAGATGTGGATGATTTCAGAGCGATGGCAGGGAAGGAGTCAGAGGGTAGAGGGACTTGGTTTTTACTCAGGGGTGAGATGAGGAGCCACTGGGGAATTTTGAGCAACAAAGTAACATTATTGACATCTTTTCACAGGACCCCTCTGGCTACAGGGCAGATATGAGATTGTGAGGGTTACAATGGAGAGGGCAGTTCAGATGAGGTTAAAGTAGGAAAGCTGTGTTCAATACAGAAAGTATTAACAATCACAGCAAAGGAGACAGGACATGACTATGACTGGGAGGCCAGGTGAGTGCAAAATAGAGAGGAATCGTGAGAACCCACACCACTGGCTCCCAGACAAGAAGCTCAACTCTATGGGCATCTCTGGAAACTGGGACACCCAAAGGGAAGATGAGTGCAGGGGAGTCCAGGCCTTAGGGGAAGATTCTTGCTCCATCCTGCCTTCTAAAATCTGCATTTCCTAGCCCTTGTTCCTAGACTCCTTATTACTTCATGAATCTCCTGTATTAAGTCTTCCTCCAGTCTAGCCTCCATGCTTCCCCCTGAATGCTCTTCCGAAATACATTGTGAACACTGCCACACAGTTTCACAAACACCTTGAGTGGCTTACAAACACCTTTCAAGGCTGTGTGGGACAGGTGACATTGGGGTATAAATGGGCTTTCAACACTAGGTAGACTCTAGACATGTAGAGATAAAATTGGGATAGGGAAAGAAATAAAGGGTGTTTCAGGCAAGGGAAATAGAATTTCAGGGGGAAGGATAATTTGGGATATCTTAATTGAAAAATACACTATGTACTAGGGAGTAGCTGGAGCTAAGTCTGAGAAGATCATTTGGAACCAGTTCAATAAAAAGAGCCTTGAATGCCAGGGGGTGAGGGAGCAGCCCCCTCCTCATGTACCTAGAAAGGTTCCAAGGTGGTCCTCTTAGTGGAGAGGGTTAGACAGAATCTAGCAACACAAAAGAAAATGGCTTCTTGTATCAGATTTTAAAAAGCAACTTTAGCAGTCTTTTGGAGGGAAAGAAAAAAAAAAAACCTGCCAGGCTCTGTTTGATGGTATAGACAAGGGAGTTTTGGAGACAGACAGGTTTGTGGATCAAAATATAATGCTCACCACTTAAATAGCTTTATTTCTCAACAGCTACACTAAGTCCCTAAGCCTCCTAGCACAAGGGAGGAGGTAACAGGCACCATAGCTCCTCATGGAGGGAAGATACCCCAGTCTGCAGGCACCTTAAGCTCCAACTTAGACCCCAGAGGGGAAGTGGAGACCCATCACCAGGGGGTGGCTTTGGAAGGAATCAAGAAGGCAGAGGAGTTGCTGGGTGGAGGTGTATCTTCTTAGATTCTGGGCCCACACACTAATCTCGCCCTAATTCTGATATTGAGGCCTGAAAAGGAAAGATTTGGAGACCTATTGGGGGCTGAGGAAAAGATCTCAAGGGGTCTCAATTGCCCACCAAGCTCAACTTCTTGATGGGCTTCTATTTACCCTGCTCTGGACTTGTTATACACAGCTACCACTGCTGGCTCTCACCATGTGGGAGCTTTCAAAAAGGTTACTCTCCTACCCCCAGCCTATCCTTAGTACCCCACAAGGAGATATAGGCCCATAGACCTCTACTGAAGATCAGGGAGAACAAAGGACTTGCAGCTGTGAACTGGACTCCAAATAGAACTTTTCCAAGTATCCAAAGCAAAGAAATCAGCAACCCTCCCAGGACTCCCTGGGGAAGTCCCCTTAGGTGTCTAGTTTCTAGACTAAGCTCAACCCTGATCAAAAGGTTGGACTAATCCAAAGTTGGGGCAAGCCACAGTACATAGTAAGCCTCTAACAGTATCCCTCCCAAGGCTGAGTCTGTTAGAACCTCACAGTGTGCCAGCAGAATGACATCCAAGGGCAGTCCTTTTCAGTTTGCTTCCACCGTGAACTTAAAATGGTAATGATTGGAAACACACACACACACAATGTTCCAAAGTTAAATAAACAATTTTCAAAGTCAGCATAAGTTCTAGACTAGTAGGGGAATGGCAAAAAAATCTTTCTAAATCCACATAATCTGCACCGATTCTCTGGCCCACATGGAGATTCAGCAAAGCAATATCAGGACCCCTTTTTTGCTCAAATCAGGTGGAACTGAGCTTGTTACTTGAAATGTTACCTCATCTCTCTGTATTGGTTTTTAGCTGCAAATAACAGAAATGTATTAACTCAGAAAACAGAAGATCTAGAGTGACCTTTGGGGTGGATTTAAAGGTTCAATGGTGTCTTCAGGGTTCTTCCAGGCTCCCTTTTCCACCCAAAAATGTAATGTTCAGTTACTGCTGACATCACTTCTCTATGAAATTATCCATATGACACTAACTGAGGAAGTAGAGCGAATGGTTTTTACTACATGTCTTTCTAGGGTATAAGGCAAGCAAAGGCCCTAAGGTCCCTGGCAGGGATCTCTTGTGTTTCGTTGACCAAAATTGGAACTCTGGCTTACCTTAGCCAATAAGTAAGGGTATAGACAATGGCAAAGGACATGGAATTTTCTATAGGCGAATCAACTCTGGCTCAGCTCTAAAGCTAAGGGGTGACTCAGAGTCCCCCAGAGGCAGATGGCTGTGGTTGTGTGCACATGAATGGGTTACCACAATCACATTAGAGTTTTGTTGGGACGGAACAAAAGGAGGATCATTAGCAGGTTGTCAACAACATGCACTGTACTGTACCCAGTGGCTGTTCTGCTCGAAGCTTCCCTTAAACTTGGGCAGAGAGTTTTCTCTCACTAGTCTCTCCGAGAAGTTGGTGGCCAGTAAAGACATCGCATACCATGTTTAGAACCATCCTTCAGGTTTCAAACTCTGCTCTTCCAGAAAGCTCTTCTGTTTGATGTTGGGGGGTAGACTGGAGTGAGGTGTGGCTGGAGGCAGGAATGTCAGTTGGGAAGTCCATCAGGTTGTCAGTTCAGGGCCCGTGAAACGAGGAGGCAGCCCGGCCCTGTAATGTCAAGGCATGAGTCATGAGCAAGTTTTCGATGGGAGGGCTGAAGATGAAGATGAGAAGGATACGCTCTAGAAGGAGACTCTTGGGGACCTGCCAAAGGAGGACGTCAGGGCCTTGAGCCCTTTCATGAAGGCAGGGGAACAAGATTCCATAAGGAAGAGGTGGAGGGAGGAGACCCTGCAAGCCATGCCCCTCACTTGTCCTGAATGTGCAAGGCAGACTGCACAGACAGGGCCCCATCAGGAATGTTCCAGATAGCCTCTACCCATCAGTCAGCTCAGCGGATCTTCCTTGAATAACTTGAACAGGGGTCCTGGGATCTGCTTCCTGCTGCTGGCCCTGCTCCAGTCTCACCCCCACCTTCACTCGCCAAACCTCTTTCTTCCTTCAAGAAGTGCCTGTGCTGTTCCCTTATCAAAAGTCTTTGTCCTGCCCAGAACACCCCCACTTTGTCCTCCATATGGAGCATTTGGAGCCTCAGGTGAGTGAGTACCCCCCACTTCACTCACTTTAGGTGAGGCTAAATGCCTCACCTTTGAATATAATTCCTATCCCCATATCAGTCTGTCCATCTCTCAAATGAACTGTGAGTTGGGTGCCCTGTCCTATTGGCACATGACATGCTGGTTTCCCTGTCCCATTAGCACATTGCCCTTTATCCCATATAGCCCACAGAAGGTAAGTTCACATCATTATTAATAAACACTGCTGAGGGGGTGGGGAGAAGCAAATATTGTTTTAAAAAATTTAAAAAATAAACAAATAAACACTGCCATGCATTAAGTATTCACCACATGCCAGGCAGCTTGATAAGAACTGTTTATATTTTATCTTCAATATCCTACAAGGTGATCATGATTGTTGTGATTTCACAGATGAAAAGACTTCCTATACACATCTGCCATCCCAGATGAGAGGACAGCTGCAAGAATCTGGAACAATGTGACCAGGGACAATTCAGGTTTGGGCCTGGATCAGGTCCCAGGGAGGGTAAAGAAGTTCAGAGGTATACAGAATTGAGTTATGTATCCAGGTTTTAGGGGCAAAAGACTTAGGTTTAAATTGCAGCCAGTTACCTGCTGTGTGACCTTGGGCAAATCACTTCACCTCTCTGAGTCTCCATTTCTTCCTATGTAAAATGGAGCTAGTTGTGTGGGGTACAGAGCCTGAGGGAGGCTGCAATAAGGAAACAGTGAATAAGCTTAGTATCGCGTTGGCAAGTTCTCAGCGACAGAAGCTAATACCAATTCTATCATGGAGAGCCCATACCCAGGGCTGAGGCAGGTGTTTTTCAAAAGGCCTTGCCCATGCAAAATGAGACTGGTCAGGCCCAATGGCTCCCTGCACCCCCAAGAGGCTCCCAGCAATGCCTGACACCTGAAATGAGTTCAGATATGCTGACAGAGAAAGGGGGAGAGTAGCTGTGAGGGGTGCTGGCTGCTTCCTGGCGAGCCAGGCATTACCCTTACTTCTCCACAGCAAAGAAATAAAGGGAGAGGGGAATGAGAGAAGAAAGGAAAGAGATGAAAAGTGAGGTCATCTCATTGCTAAAGCAAACATGGCTTTGGGCAAGGTATTTTCCTCACTGAGCTTCCTCATCCAACTCTGTCAAGTGGGTAATAGCACCTCCTTTCACTGACAGGGTGAAGAAGTGAGATCCTGTAGATGGAAGCCCCCAGCCAGGGTGTAGTCCCCAGAAACATTTGGTGAGTCGTTGGGCAACTTTGGGGTGAGCTGTGGCCTTCACAGCAGTCAATAAAAACAATAGAATAGCTATTGTTTCCCCAGTACCTGCTCCAGTTACTCCTCACAGCTACCTTTGAGGAAGGTATCATTATCATCATTTGCAGGTAAAGAAACTGATAATTAAGCAGTAAGCAGGGATGACATGGCCAAGGTCATGCAGTTAGCAAGCCAAGATGACAGATTTGGCGGAAGTCAAGTTTTGTTCCCTGATTCAAAGCTATGGAGTCCCCGTGAGTCAGGCCCTAGGTCTTGGAGCCTTGCCTTGTGTCTCCCATCCCAACACAGGGGTCCCTGAGACACACCTGGACCACAAGTGTGCACAGAGGAGGAGCCCTAGACAGAAGTCCAGAACTCTGCATCCACGGCCCCTCCTTGCTGGACTCGTCCTACATGACTTCCTCTCCTTGGTCTCAGTCTCTCCATCTGTTTAGTGGGGGTGCTGGAAGTCAGCACTCTCGGGGTTTTCCAACTCTAACACTCTGAGACTGTGCAGACAGTAGCAGGAACTCAGAGGAGGAAAATTGTCTTAAATGGGAATAGTGCGCAATGTTCCTCCATCCCTTAATAACCACTAATTAGCTAATCCCTGTAGCAGCAGGGTGAGTTATCGGCTATTATTATTCTACTTTACAAGCAGGAGGCTGAATGAGAGAGGGATTGGCCTCAGGCTCAGGGCAGGGATGGAATCAGTGAAAACTCTGCAGAGGTTATAAATTGCTTCAGAATTGGGGGAGGGGGCAGTAGCCAAGTTGGGGGGGAAGTGAGGGAGGCCTCTTGGGGGAGAAAGCACATAGGAATGTACTTCTGAGCCTCCTGGAGCTGAAGTTCCGTAGAGGGGATCTTAGCCAGCTTTCTTCTTGCATGGATAGGCAGACGGAGGCCCAGAGAGGAGAGACTGGCCCAAGGTCACACAGCCAGAATCACAGACCACGAGTACACAGTGGCATGGGTTCTCAGGTATACTGCTGGGGGGCAATGAAGAGCAAGAATAAGGGGGAAGTGTGGAGTCCCTAAGAGCAGGGCTCCCCCTGTGGCCCTCTCTAAATTCTTAGAGAAAGCAGCTAGCAATAAGCCCCCAGGGATTAGGTGTGTACTAATGGCCTGTGACAAAGGCAGCAGGATAAGCTCCCTGCTCTGCAGACTAAACAAGGTACAAGAGGCCAAGTCAAACAAAGGCTGGGATTTTGTGTTGGCCTGGCTGGTGGGCAAGAAGCACCTCAGCCTCTTGGGAGGCCAGATGCTGTGCCAACCACCCAGAATCTCCTCTGGTGGCCTTTCTTCCTTTGGTCACTGAGGGCTAGACAGAAGCATGACCACCCCTGTTTGGAGCACAGAATAAACTTTCCTCAAATTGCCCCCAAGATCACAAAACTAAGGGTCAGTGAGGACAAAGAAGATACTGATACTTTTGTCAAGTCACACAGTAAGTCACGTGGGAGCGGAGACCCAAGGCTTCTGACACCCCTCTTCACCACAGTCTCTCAAATTCTTCTTAACTTAGTGTTAAGTGGCATAGGAACTTTGAAATAGGGGGAAACACCATACTCTAATTTCTATCCAGAGTACTGTCATAGCTGGTATCTCACTGGAGTCCATAAGCGTAACATTTGGTGGCAGACAGCTTCTGCCTCTTTCAAGCCCCAAGATCTTGGCAAACTGCTTTACCACTCTGAGCCTCAGTTTGCCATGTATAAATGGGAGAGATAATGGCACCCTTCTTAGAGGGTTGTTGGAATGGTTAAATAAGTTAGAGTGTTGCGTTCTGTGCTTGGCAGTTAAGTGAGAACTCAATATTGCCCCTGCTTTTAGCATCTCTGGCACCAATCTGCTGAATGATCCCAGGAAAGGCCCTCAACCTCACTATGCCTCAAATTGTTTGTCAAATGAGAAGTCACAAAGATTTCTTCTAATTTCAAGGCTCTGTGATCTTTATTACCAGCTTCTCCCAACCCAGATGAGACAATGGAGCCCAGAACCAGGAACAGGGGCTGGGAGCCTCTGTCACTTGTGTTTCCTATCCTAGGCCAGGCTACCTACACCATCCCAGGGCTCCACACACCTGTTCCAGAATGTTCTCAAGTGTGAGTCCTCACCGCAGGCAGTCTGTCCATCCACAGAGCTACTGCTGAGTCACTCCTGATGCTGTTCCAAAGCTTTGCATATGACAGCAAATGATGAGATCTTGGGCCTTGAACGGTTGGGGAGATCTTAGAGATTAGGACTGCAGAGGAGGGTCAAGAATATTTGGGGGCCTCCTGGGAGAACACCATGCCCTTCTTCCCTGGCAGTGCTGCCTAAGGGAAACAAACCCTCCCTGTCTTGTTTCAAGTAAAAACAGCTGGAGACACAGGCATCCTCCTTTGTCTCGGGAATTTAGGAGTAGATCTCAATGGACTCCTCAGCCATGTGACAAAGGGGAACTTTCCACAGTCTTAATCATAAAAGGCTGTCCTGGTTGACTCTCAGCACAGTTTAGATTGTAGGACTCACTTCAGAAATGAGAATGACTTGACTTTGTGCCTGGGGCCATTTCTCACTCCTTCGCTCTGGTTCCCAACAGGAGCAAGAAGAGATCTGCCCCATGGGGATTAAGGAGATACTGTTCTCTGTGAGCTAGGGAGGTGGCAACAGGACTCGTGAGGAGATTACCTACCTGCCCCTGATTACCTGTCTGTGTGTCAAGTTTAAGCCCCTGGAGGGTTTGTGTAACACTGTTTAGGAATCTTAAAAAATAGAGACCCTATTTGCAGGATTATAGGGCGTGGAGACATTCTCGCCTTTCACACTTAGGCTTCGGATGGCTGCCAACCCCACTCAGTCCTGCCAGTTGCTGAACCCTGCTTTGCACAGAAGCGATTTATTCCAGTCTATTAAAAATGAGTCACATCCCAGAAGCCCCTTATCTTTAGAGTACATTCTACCATTAGCCAGTTTGGACTCAAAGTAATGTTCCCGGACATAAGAGTATTTGGAAAATGCTGTGTTGTGTTAAAGGCTCTGCTTCTTGAGGTGCTTACTGTGTGACCTGAGGCAGGCATTATCCACTTTGGGCTTCCATTTCTTAAACTATTACCAAAACATAATAACCTCCAGCCACATGTGTTGTTCATGGTTAGGTGAAGGAGTTTTTTGAAATGTATATTGTGGCACACATTCAAAGGCTTATCACTGTCTTCTGAAAAAGAAAAAAAGCTTAGGACAATGGTTTCCAAACATTTGTCCACAGTGGAAATATTGGCCTAAGTTAATCAATCAGGTTATAATTATTGGGAAAGACTGACTTTTACTATGAATTTATGTCTAGCCTAAATATTTATTTTGTGGCTGTTACAATGAAATGAACAAAAATCTTAGATTTTGATAGTTTATTAGTTTCTTTGTCCTGACTTGGAAAACAAAATAATTCAGACACTCCATACACATCCTTCCCTCCACCCCCTTGCATTTTACTTGAAATATTGGCCAACCCAAAAGACTGAGAATCACTGGCCTAAAGGGATAAAGTTAGCCTACTAAACTAATTTAGTTTAGTTCAGTAGGCTAACTTTAGTAGGCTAACTGCTATTGGCAGTGAAATGACTAAACAGTAACATCTCAGCTACAATAATGGAGTGATTGTACTCCATCCGCTCAGATGCCAGGAAAAATGTGCCTCCTAAAAGTGAATTTTTAGGGGATATTCAGGTTCTAAGAGGCAACACGGTCAGTGTTTAACAGCATGAACTCCCAATTTTTGCCACCTAGGTTCAAAGCCTGGTTCTGCTGTTCCCCAATTATTAATCTTTCTGGACCTTAATTTCCTTATCTGTATGATGGAGATAATAATAATAGCTATCTACATGTACACATTGAGACGAGACTGGATTTAAGATTGAATAAGTGAGATAGCAGATTTTTTAAAACTAAACAAATGAATACAGAGCTGTTTATTAACACCACATAAAACCCACAAAATGTAAAAAATGGAAAGAATTAATTTCTACTGATTTGGCTGTGAAAAGCCACAATGTAAACACTGACTGCAGATCTAATTAACATTATTTTATGACTATATTAGGAGGATGAAGTAATGGAAGAATGTATATAAATTATGGAGGTGGCTATAAAAGAAGCTAAATCTTCATCTTCCATAGAGGTACGTCCTAAATCTGAAAAATTAAATTGTAGTAAACTAATCATGTTACATAGAATTGTGGAGGAAGAATACCAAAAGAACTGGTCAAAGGAGTTGAAAAAAAAAATTCCTTGCAGGACAGGAAATGGGAAAAGAGGAAGCAAAAGAATTGCTATTTTTTATATCAATCTTATAGAGCTATTTGAGTCTTTAAACTATATTTATGCATATCTCTGATAAGAATAAACTATTTTTAAATGGTGTATTAATGGGTATTCCATAGCTACAACATTTGGGATTAGAGAAAAGTATATTTAAAAGCTAATCAAAGTAATTATTAACTCCAAGGAAAACAATAAGAAGTATAAGAAAAGAAACATGGTATTTTACTTGACTTGGCATTAAACAATATTTCATAATCATACTAATAAAAACCACAAATGTGGATTGAACCAAATTTGTGACTCACTGGTATAGTGAGACAATTAAGGGAGGGAAGGTTGGAGAAGATTAGTTAAGAGGGCTAATACTCTTCTATAGAAACAGGAAGTCAATAAATATAGCTAAAATTAATTAAGCAAAAAATAACTGCACAAACATATCAATCAGAAATGCAGCCACAATATGAGAAACAACTAAAAGAGTAGAGAGTGATTGTCTTGAGAGGACAAACTTGGGGAATGAGGAAGAGAGTTATTTTTCATTAGAAATAATATTTTGGTATTACTTGACTTTTGTAGTTATGTGCACATACTTTTGGATCAAAATGAACATTAATTTTCAAAGGAAATTAAAAGCAGGTTGCAGCTACAAGGAGGCTAATCTGAGTTCTAGATAAGGAATAAATTTCTAACATCTAAATCTATCCCAGAATTGGGACTAACTGCCCCTACAAATTGAGTTCCCTGTCATCAGAATTATTTAAGCAGAAATTATATGTCCATCTGTCAGAAAGAAAGGTAGAGAGTTCCAGCTTTGGTTGGGAAGTTTGATTAAATGAACTCTCTGATTCCTTTCAACTTTAAGATCCCTTCCAATTATACTTTCATGGAAACTAAAATGTTACTGTCCTTTATCTCCTAAGTAATTAAAATATCTGTGTATTTTGCTTTGTTTTCAGTGTGGCCTCAGATCCTGGCCTGGAGATAGGAAAACTTAGATATGACATACAGTATCTGCCCATCAGAATCAATGAAGATTGGTACTGGAAAGTTCCTTGGTATTTGTCTGAACCATTTTACAGAGAAGGAAACGGGGGTCCAGAGAGATGCAGACACTTACACAAAGTCACACAGTATTAGTGGTAGAGTCAAGCACACATCTAGACCTCTTAGTTCTTATGCTAGCACTCTTTTCTCCACAATGCCTCCTGTGAAGAACACTTCCTCAAAAATAGTTCTAACAAAAATGAAGCTGATTCTTCATAGTGTTTTACTGAAGTTATGTAGACATCATTGTGCCGTGAATCTTATATTATTGTAGCAAGGTTTGGCTTCCTGGATATGTGCTTCAGAAGAGTATGTGAGATTTCTGGAGACACCCAGTCAAAGCTCACTGAACCCAAACTTCCAGGTCATTCACCAGAAGTATCTAAAACAACAGAAATAAAACAAATTGGAATTTTTTTGTCTCACCATCTTGTGAGATGCGTGAGAATTCTTAGGTAGGGAGCTACCACCTGTGTCATGGGTAAAATCTTAAATCATTTTGTGGAGTTTGTTATTGTTCCAACAGCTGTAAGAGAGCCAACATCTGCATGTACAAACATCTCTTTGTAGTATCACTTCCTGGATCCTTTTTGCCTGATTTGGTAGTCCTATCTTTGCCACCTTAAAAATGCCTCATACCTCACTGAATCTTAATGTTCCCTATGGTTTTATTTTTTCCTAGATATTAGATGATACCAGTGGTTCTCAACCAGGGGCAATTTTGCCCAGTCCCCAAGGAACATTTCACAACATCTAGAGAGTTTCTAATTGTCACAACTGGGGTGGGGTGCCATTGGCATCAAGTGAAGTAGAGACTATGGTTGCTGCTAAACAATCCACAATGCACCAAGCAGCCCCTCCCAACACAAAATTATCTAGTCTAGCTGCTGTTGAGAAATCCTAGGGTAGACCCTTTAACTACAAGTGACAGAAACCCAATTCTAACTTGTCTAAGCAAAATAAAAAGGAAGCCAGGGTGATTGTGGAAAGGATATTACTACTGTTTTCATTTAAGCAAAAGCTAAAAAGGAAGTACCTCAGGATGGATATATCTTGGTAACTAGAACAAATAAGCCAGTCCCCATCAGGACTACCCTTCCCTTCACTCTATCTTCCTTCTCTACTCACTTTTTCCATGTGACATACCTTAGTCACCCTTGCTGAGCTCATATTCTTATAACTTCACAACCAGAAAGGAAAAGGCTCTTTTTTCCAAGATCACTATCACAAATCCCAGGGAATGATTCTGGTTGGTCGTATGGGTCACATGCTCTCCACTTGAACAAAAGGCTAAGGCCAGAGAGAGTGACATAATATAAAATGATTGGCCTAGTTGGGCTACTGACCTACCCCTGTGGCCATCCCTATGAATTTTGCTTCTAAAGTATGAAAAGGGCTCTAGACAGACAAAATGCAACAGTTAATAACAGAGTGGGTATTGGAATAAGTCAAACATCTGGATGCTATTTTTGCTTCTGCTTCTAAGTTGCTGTATGATCTCAGTCAAATCCTTTCTGTTTCTCATATATACAATGAAACGAGGGATCAGATTTCAAGCCCAACTCCAACATCTGGAAATTTTGGGTTGGTTAGTAAATATTATTCATTACCCCAACATTGCTAACAATTGAAAATACTTGCTAAATCTACCAATCTTTTAGACTGCTGATTACAAGATATAATACAGTCTGGAAATAATTTCATATTTAGTTTAGCTATCTGACCTTTCCCAATATTTTAATGATTATGAAAACAGTATCAACTAAAATGCTTTAGCATCTACTCATGCATTCAAAATGGTCCATGTACTTCTTTGCATTTCCCAATTCCTTCAAAATATTCAACGCTAGTGGGGAAAATTTATAGACCCACAAAAACCATTTACATAGTCCTTTTTCTTAAAAAAACGGCTTTGATGATATCTTTGTGGATGGTCTCCAACAACAATAGAAACAAAAGAAAATGTAAACAGTTGCAGCTACATCCAACTAAAAAGTTTTTGCACAGTGAAAGAAACTATCACTAAAACAAAGAGACACCCTATGGGAGAAAATGTTTGCACACCAAACATCTGACAAGGGGTTGATATCCAAGATCTACAAAGAACTCATAAAAGTCAACAAAAATAAAACTAATAACCCAATCAAAATTGGGCAGAAGAGACAAATAGGCACTTTCCAAAGACATGCAAATGAACACCAGGCACACAAAAAGATGCTTATGATCACTTATCATTAGGAAAATGTAAATCAAAACCATAATGAAATACCACTTCACACCTGTGAGAATGGTCCATGTCAAGACCAGAAACAAGAAGAACTGGTGAGGACATGGAAAAAAAGAAACATTTGTACACGGTGGGACTGTAGACTGATCCAGACCCTGTACTGGAAAACAGTACAGCGGTTTCTTAAAATATCAAAAATAGATCTACCATATTATCCAGCAATTCCTCTCAGAGATTGCAAAAACACTAATTCATTCAACAATATGCACTCTTCTGTTCACTGCAGCAAAGTTATAGAAACAACCTAAATGCCCAAAGACAGATGAGTAGATTAAGAAGATGTTGTATAGAAACACAATGGAATACTACTCAGCTATGAAAAAAGATAAACTCTTGCCACTTATGACATGGACAGAACTAGAGGAGACTATGCTAAGTGAAATAAGTCAGAAGAAGGAAGACAAATACCACATGATTTCACTTATATGTGGAAATACAGAGAAACAAAACAAAACATCAGGTAAAACTAAACCAAACCAAATCCTAGAAATCTGACTGTATAACTGAGGCTACCACAATGGACTGTGGCTGCCTTGGTGGTGGGTGTAGTGCAATAACATGCACCTGAAGGGTATGATCCTATAGCTTTAAGTCATTATACAGTGTTGTAAGCCAATGTTACCACAATAAAAATACTTTTTAAATTCCTTATTGGTGATTAGGAAAGAAATAAAATTAAGCCTTATTGTAAAAAATATATAATCAAAAGAAATAGATGATATTGGCAAATCCCATAATATGGAAGATAAGGCAAAGATGTCAATAACCCCAACCATTCATCCAACAAATAATTCCTGAGTGCCTACTATGTGTGAGGCACTATTCAATAACCTGACCATGTAACTTATATTCTAGTAGATTCAGCTACGTTCTAGTGATTAAAAAGGGGTTTCTTGAACCCTAGCCCATCTTCTAGATGAAGCTCATACCTCTCATCCCCTTGCCAACTTCTCCAGCTCCAAGAGAACTCCCACTACACCCTGAATTTCACCAAACCAAACTTACCAACACCCCCTCCCAACTTGCTCTTCTTCCTCTACTCCTCTTCTCAGTGACTAGCACCCCTTCCTCCAGATGTTCAGGCCAGAACCTGGACATTATCTCAGTGAACCCCTTTCCCACACCTCCACATCCAAAGGCTCATCATGACTAGTTCCCTGCATACCCTCACCTCTGGCTGAACTGACTACTCTCCTTGGCCTATATGAATTTTGCTCCATAACCCACTGCCTGGGTAGCAATTTGTTCAGGGTTCACTTTAATCTTGACCTCCTTTGGGGAACCTGCCTTGATTCCTCCCCCTACCCCCCAACCTTGGACTGAGAATCCTTATCTGGGTAGTTTAGGTTTCCCGTGCTTCCTAGTTTATATGCTAATTGTTCATTTCTCCTATTATACTATGAGCTCTAAGAAGTTCTTATTTATAATTGCATCCCCAGCTCCTAGTCTCCTGCCTGAGATGTGGTAACTAGCCACTAACGACTTCTTAAATAAAGAAAAAACAAATTCCTTTGGAATCCAAAAGCCTGGATTATACTAAGATCCATCATTAACTAGTTGAGTCACTATGCACTTCACTTTTCTGAGTCTCAATCTTCTCATCTATGAAATGGTTGTAATAATTCGTGTCCATTCTATCAAGAATTCATGGTTGAGTGTAAAGATCAATGAAATAATAAATGTGAATGCTATTTATAACCTCTAAGTTGTCTTGCACTTGTAAGGGGTTATTTCTAAATTTCAGGGTTTGTTTTTTGCTTTTTTTGTTTTTACATTTTCTCTAGGTTAATTCAGACACAAGTAGATATTGCTTCTACTTGTGAATTTCTTATAAGTGCAGAATCCCAGAAGAAAAATGCTACTGCTACTCATCTCTGAAAAGATTCAGAAATTAAATGTTTTTGTTAAAACTGGTTAAAAGAAATTTTTTGATACAAACTGTACATGGAGCATTATTGGGAACCACCTAGTTCATTTAAGCAACCAATACCAAATGGACACCAATTAAACAAATTAACCCTTTATAATAATGGAAAAGAGGAAAGAACTAACAAATTAGAATGAACAAATTAGAATGGAAGAAAAGTAAATGCAAGCTTAAATCCAGTTTTCTACTAGTAAATTAGCAAAACAATATTAGTAACTCAATGTTGTTGAGGTAGTAAAAAAGTAAATATGTGCATGTACTCCTGTTAAAAAAAATTACTTATATCTTTGGAGAGACAATTGATAACACACTTCAAGAGTCAAAAATAATTCTATTGTTGACAATAGATCTTAAGGGAAGAATTAAACAAAAACATGGTGGGCAAAACATTTATTATTAATATCTAAAAAGTGCAAACACCCACAAGTAGAAAGGTGATTTGGTAAAGCCCTTGCACCCACTGGATGAACCATTCACAGTCATTAAAAATAATCATTATAGTTGCATGGCCATTTTATTTAGCAACTTTATTTGGTGAGAATGGCATTCTTAGTCCTGGCCACAAAACCCTTGAGTCCTGTTGAGCAGCTTCTTTATGATTAGGGAGGGAAGAGTCAAGTTCTCAGAACAGATCCTTGCTCAAATCTTCAAGCAAGTGAAAGCCAAGTTCAAAACATTCACAGTGAAGGTGGAGCTCAATTAAGCCAGAGCCTACCAGGCACCAGTGGATTGGCAGAGGTGGCAATGGGCACACAACACTGTAGGAGCTTGGTAACTTACTGTTAACTCTGCTCATGAGGCTATCCTCACTCTGCGGCCTTGAAGGAGACTGTGCACACCTGGAGCATCGCTGTCTCCTTCAGCAGCTCCCAGAGAAAATTAACAGGATGACAGACCCCCTGGGGAGGAATTAAGTGCATTCAAAGAAGGTTAAGAGGGTCTTTGGCTTTGTGCTCCATGTAACTCTAAGAGGGTCCCAACGAAGCATGCCCCCCTTCCTCCATGTGCTTGTGTAGTACCTTCTGCGTAAACCTAATGGTTCTGGGACTCACCTACAACCACAGAATATGGCAGAAGTGACAGTGTGTGCCTTCTGAAACTAGGTCAGAAAAAGCTTTCCAGCTTCTACCCAGGTCTCCTGAAATACTGAGAGCTCTGGGCCACTACACAAGAAGTTCTACAACTGCTATGCCAGCATAGCAGAAGTCATGTGGAGACACTCTGTAGTGTGCTCCATTACAGTTCAGCCTTCCAGCCATTCTCACCATGAGGGAACTATCCTGGATCCTCTGGACTAGCACATCCACAACTTGAATACCCTCAAGTGACCCAGTCAATGACACATCAGTAGAAATCAGTGGATTCAATCAGATGATCTTGCTTAAATTCCGGACCCACAAAATTATGAGGCATAACACTGTTGGTGGGAGTGCAAACTGGTCCAACCACTATGGAGAGCTGTGTGGAGATTTCTGGACCTACTAAACATAGAGCTTCCATATGATCCAGCAATTCCACTTCTAGGTATTTACCCAAAGGACACAGAAACATCAATTCCAAAGAACACCTGCACCCCTATGTTTATAGCAGCACTGTTTACAATAGCTAAGCTTTGGAAACAACCCAAATGCCCAAAAATAGATGACTGGATCAAGAAGATGTGGTACATATACACCATGGAATATTACTCAGCATTCAAAAAAGATAAACACATGCAATTTGCAGCAACATGGATGGCGCTGGAAGGGATCATGCTCAGCGAAATAAGCCAAAAAGAAAAAGAAAAATACCGGATGGTCTCACTCATAGCAGGAATCTAGAAAACCTAAATAAGGGACCAGGAAAATGAATAACTATAAGAAAGTGAAAATCAAAATCAACAAAAAACTATAAACCAGAGACACTTTTGGGGGGGCGGGGGCCGGGGGGAGGGGAGGGATTGGGGTCAGAATGGGGGGGCTGCAATTGTATGGGGAATATAAAAATAAAATTTATTATTTAAAAAAAATAATAATATAATAAAAATTCATTACCAGGCATTAAAAAAAAAATTATGAGGCATAAAATGGTTGTTGTCTTAAGCAACTTTATTTGGGCTAATTAATATGCAGCAGTATGCAGCCAGCACTTTACCTCTGAAGGATGGTTAAGAATAAACTCATAATTCCAGAAAAAGGTAAAAAAAAGTTAAAGAATCTAGCATTTATCCTGCCTTTCCTTTATGGAACTGTACTTCAGAGTAATCAAATGACTGATGAAAGCAAGATCTTCTTTATAGAAGTACAGCAACAAATGAAAGGGTATCAGAATTATAATACTGCCACTTTAAGATTACTGATGAAATAATACCATGAGGTAATAGCCATCAGTGACTGCTAAAATCATCAGGCAACAGACCAGGGAGGAACATCATAACGAATGGATCAGGCTGAAAACACTTCAACCCATGATCCATATCTTCTTAATAAGTCAAGACAACAGAAAAACAGACACTGTATACCTCCTGATATGAGACAACAAAAATTATCCAGCACCAACTCTCAAAGCGTCTTGCCCCCAAATCAAACCTGCACCTGACAGCACTCAGACTTCACTCCCAGGCACCAGAGAAATGTGAATTGATCCCCTGGGGATATAAGCAGCCATATCCAAAACATGGGGATCTGTATGGGACAAATAATCAAGTTTTTACAAAATATAACTTTTTTTAATATAGGAGGAAGGGATCTATTAAAAGGAATGACGTGGGCCTCCCCAGTGGCGCAGTGGTTGAGCGCTGGGCTGTGAAGCTGCCTGCAGACTCTGCAGTGCAGGTTCCATCCCCGGCCGCCAGGTGAGGGTCCCACTTGGCGCGCAGACCTCTCCTGCCATGCCCGCTGCTCCCCTCAGCAGTGTACTTCGGTCCTTCTGCCTGCTCTGCTCCCCGCTCTGGCTCTGGTGAATTCTCTCACCCTCCCGCGCTTCTGACTGTACCCAGTGCTTGTATAAATAAATAAATCTTTAAAAAAAATAAAAATAAAAGGGATGACAGGTATCAATCAAATTCAATGTGTACACCAACTCTGGATACATATACATATATATACACACACACATATATATGTGTGTATATATATATGAACACCAGGCATTTGATGAGATTAAGAAATCACTTTAAAATTTTAGGTATGATTGTACGTTATAGGTAATTTTTTAGAGCCTTTATCTTTTAGCTGTAAAAGATAGTATGTATCCCAGATGCATCTGGTATTTACTTCAAAACAATCCAGTGGTAAGGGCCATAGGAGTGGATAATGTATCAATGAAGCAAGATTGGTCATATGCTGTTATTACTCAAACTA
Organism: Talpa occidentalis; assembly: GCF_014898055.3. NCBI lineage: Eukaryota > Metazoa > Chordata > Mammalia > Eulipotyphla > Talpidae > Talpa > Talpa occidentalis. The sequence continues at coordinate 53,393,672 of NW_023605083.1, forward strand.
GGTGATGGGGAGGTGGAAATTTAATATACTAAAGTCTCCACTTTTTGTATATAATTTTAATTTCCATTTTAAGGGGGAAAACTTAGAAACAAATAGCTCTAGCCAGAAAAAGTGAGAAGGTGCTTCCAGTGATGCATTTCTGAGTGATTTGAGTGCAACAGAGACAGTCTTTACTGCTCCCCTCTTGACAAATCCCCCTGCACTTAGAAGACTAGAAACCTAAAGAGGTATCCAAAGTCACATTTTAAAGATGAATAATGGAGAGGAGTTTGGAGAGGGAACGAAATTATTAAGGAGGATTATACTGTCACTACTCGACACAATGGGGATTGCTGCTTTTAACTGCTTTAAACAAGTCTTACTTCATACCAGAGCTTCAACTCAAGAAGGCGTCGCCATGGGAAGTGGATCCTGCCCAAGAGATCAAATCTTTCTTCCTGGCTGGGTCTTTGAGTGCAAGCGCTCTTCCCTGCACAGAAAGAGAATGGAGGTGGTTCTGAGAGTGCACTTGAAATTCTTTTTTCCTCTTTATGGTATCTTGCAATCAGGTGTCTTAGAAGGCCTGGCTAGAAAGGCACCTCTGGATAATGTGGTTGTCCAGAGGCTGTTTCTGCCCTTCTTTGTGTGTGTTTCCTCCAGATACAACAAGATGTTTGATAGCATTGGGCTATCAAATCCAGTGGGCTCTGGACATGGCTGTTTTGTAACTCACCAGCTGTGCTACCTTGTCAGATTATACAACCTCTCTGTGCCTTTTCCCTATTTCTAAAGTAAGGGTAAGGCTTTTGCCAGGCTGTACCCCTGAAAGCAAGATGGGTCACCAGCAGTTCTATTGGAGTCAGCCTCAAAAATTCTGCCAGAGTTCTCCCTCTTGCTACATCTGTTCAAACTGCCAGTCTGATCTAGAAATAGGGCCTCAATATACCACCAGTGTTTCCTTCAGTACACAAAGGATATATATATATCAAATTGGATGAAGTGATCTTTCTTGAATGGAATATCCAAGACATCTATCTGCTGAAAGAAACAATACTAGATTTTCTACACAGAAATATTTTTTTAAAAAAAGAATAACTTCAAGCTTATGTTGGTGTTTAAGTATAAAACAGATAAGGCATCTAAAGTGCTCAGCATGGGTCCTAGCATAGTCAGCTCTCAATAAATGATCATTACTATTATTTTGCCATGGAAAATATTATTACTATTATTTTGTCATCCATATCCATTTTGAATATGGATTGGATCTAATGATCATTAAAAGTCCTCCTAATCTGGGCCTCCCCGGTGGCGCAGCAGTTGAGCGCTGGGTTGCGAAGCTGCCCGCAGCCTCTGCAGCGCTGGTTCGATCCTCGGCTGCTCCCCGGCCACCGGAGGAGGGTCCCACATGGCGCGCAGACCTCTCCTGCCGCCAGCTGCTCCCCTCAGCAGTGTACTTTGGTCCTTCTGCCTGCTCTGCTCCCCGCTCTGGCTCTGGTGAATTCTCTCACCCTCCCGCGCTTCTGACTGTACCCAGTGCATGTATAAACAAACAAACAAACAAATAAATAAATAAAAAACATGCCTCTATAAAAAAAAAATTAAAAAAAAAAGTCCTCCTAATCTAACATTTGAGGAATCATTCTTTTATACAAGCATCTCATGTACATTTCATGTACATTTCCTATACCTCATGTTGGTGCTAAGACAGAGACATACCTGACATGGGAGTTGAGAGTTAAAGTTAACATATACTCTTGCAAATTACTCCACCATCAACTGACATCCCAAACATCAGCTCCCCCATTCAGAGCTGCTGTGAGAGGTGCTGCCTGGAGTGGGATGAGGGAGCTACATGGTCTGGGTCATGATGATGGTGACTGAGGGACTTTCAGGACATGACATCTTGTCTCCTCCCAGGACCTGCAACATGAAAGTCTTAAACTCTCCTCCACTCAGAACAAAGATGTGTTTCTTCCATTGCCTCTACTCCCTCAGCGCCAGAGCTAGATGAGAAAATGGACAGCAGTCTTGGCAAGGATTTAGAGCAATTGGAACCCTTGCAGCCTGCAGGGGGTAATATAAAATAAACTGATTGCTGCCACTATAGCAATCAGTTTGGTGGTTCCTCAAAAAATTAAACATAAAATTACCATATGATCCATCATTCCACTCTTAGGTGTAGACCCAAAATAAAAAAAAGCAGGTATTCAAACGAAAACTTATATATAGTACCTATAATCATCAATAATATACCATACACTTAAAAATTTGTTAAAAGGGTAGATCTCATGTTACGTGTTCTTACCACAACACAAAAAATATGTAAACATATACATGTCAATAATCTAAGCTTAAACTTCCATATTTGACCTTTTTGTTCTGGTGAAATGACTCACCGTGGGGCTATGATATTAGAGTTTACCAGCCATAGGAGGAGGTGCTATTAACAATTGTTAGCTCTTCTTTCTTCATGTGATATATTTTGAAAATCTAAGTAACAGATTTCACATTTATTCCCAACATACTGCAATTTGTTTTATTCAAGATCTTTGGGGAATAAGATCTTTCAGGACTCCAATTCCATCAGATTCTACAAGCTATCAGATTTCAGGTCCACATATTTGATACCTTGCCATTTATTTATTTAGCCAAGTTGCTCAAGAAAATGTTAACCCACAATAGGTCAAGGGTGGTTCTGATATAAGGGAATAACACCTAAACATGACTGTTCATACAGCAGCGCTATTCACAATACCAAAAGGCAGAAACAATGCAAATGCCTATGAATGGATAAACAAAATGTGGGGTATACGTACAACAGAATATTATTCAGACACAAAAAGGAATGAGGTGTTGATATTTGTCACAACATAATGAACGTCCAAAACATGCTAAGTGAAAAGCCAGTCATAAAAGACCACATGCTGTATGATTACAATTATTCCATATTTCATCTTGAACTATCTAGAATAGGCAAATTTAGAGAAACAGAAGACAAATTTGTGGTTACCTAGAGTAGCAGGAAGGGGAAATGGGAAGTGACGTCTTAATAGGTACGGGATTCCCTTCTGGGGTAATGAAAACATTCTGCAACTACAGTGGTGATGGTTCACAAAATTGTGAATGTATTAAATGCCACTGAATTACACACTTTAAATGGAGAATATTGTGTTCTGTGAATTTTATCACAATTTAAAAACCACAGTGAGATATACTGCACAACTAGAAAAATGACTAAAATTTAAAAAACGAAAACACTGACCATACCACGTGTTGGCAAGAATATGGAGAAACTAGAACTCTCTTATATCACTAGTGGACACATACGTTACACCACTTTAAAAAAGTTTGGCAGTTTCTTAAAAAGTTCAACACATACCACCTGCCAAAGTCTGGCCATTCCTTTCCTAGGTATCCCAAGAGAAATGAAGGCACGTGTCCACACGCAGACTTGTACACAAATGTTCCATCACTTTACTGTCATATTTAAAAATTGGAAACAGCCTAAGTCCATAACAGAGGAAAATTGTGATATAACCATGTAATAAAATACTTCTCAGCAATATAAAAAGAATGAGCGATTGACACATGCCACAATCTTAATTAAAGGATCTCAAAAGAATTATCCTGAGTGAATTTACAATAGCTAAGCTTTGGAAACAGCCCAAATGCCCAAAAATAGATGACTGGATCAAGAAGATGTGGTACATATATACCATGGAATAGTACTCAGCATTCAAAAAAGATAAACACATGCAATTTGCAGCAACATGGATGGCGCTGGAAGGGATCATGCTCAGCGAAATAAGCCAAAAAGAAAAAGAAAAATACCGGATGGTCTCACTCATAGCAGGAATCTAGAAAACTTAAATAAGGGACCAGGAAAATGAATAACTATAAGAAAGTGAAAATCAAAATCAACAAAAAACTATGAACCAGAGACACTTTTTGGGGGGTGGGGGCGGGAGGGGAGGGATTGGGGTCAGAATGGGGGGGTTGCAATTGTATGGGGAATATAAAAATAAAATTTATTATTAAAAAAAGAATTATCCTGAGTGAAAAACTAGACAAAAATGACTATTATTATATGACTGCATTTATATAAAATTTTAGGAAATGCAAATTAAGGTTTAGAGACAAAAGCATACCAGTGATTGCCTGGTGACTAGAATGGGAGAAGAGCAGGAGGCAGCAGTTTCAAAAGGACACAAGAAAATTTTTGTGGGTAGCTGATATATTCACTGTTAAGTGTGTGGTAATGGTTCATAGGCATATACATGTGCCACAACTAATCAAAATGTATGTTTTAAATATGTGGACTCTATTGCACATCAGCTATATCTCAATGAAGCTCTTAAATATATTTTTAAAGTATAGGTGATGAGATATTTAATGAATAAAATGTAAATCAAGTTTACACCTTCCACTAGATTATGCAGTTATAAATGTCTGTCTTCAAAAAAATTAAATCTTGTTGTAAAAAGGTGAAAATCAACGAAGCTTACTCAGTGTGTAGTACTGATTGATCTGTGCTCAGAATAGGCTAGATTAAGTTACATTATCAAGCAGCCCAAATCTGAGCGGCTTAATACCACCACAGTTTATTCTTCATTCACTCTACACATCCATAACAGTTTATAGAGGGTTATGTTAATGGTCATCTCCCTGAGACTCAGCTCCAATATCCAGGAATATGGCCTTCATGATCCATAGAACCTGAGGAGACAGAACTAAAGAGCAAGCACCTGCAGCTCAATGCTCCAGTTCACAAAGACAAACACCACTAATCACATGTGTTGGCTCCAAAGTCACATGACCGTGCTTTACCCTCAAGGGGACAGGGGCGTGTATGCCTCCATGTGCCCAGAAGTAAAGGGGAATTAGGACAATGGGGAACTTTAATAGTCTACCACAATTACTAAAAAATCATTTCCACACCAACATATGGCGAAAGAATCAAAACAGAATATACTCGGGCCTCCCCAGTGGCGCAGCGGTTGAGCACCGGGTTTGCGAAGCTGCCCGCAGCCTCTGCAGCGCTGGTTCGATCCCAGGCTGCTCCCAGGCCACCGGAGGAGGGTCCCACCTGGCGCAGACCTCTCCTGCCGCCCGCTGCTCCCCTCAGCAGTGTACTTCGGTCCTTCTGCCTGCTCTGCTCCCCGCTCTGGCTCTGGTGAATTCTCTCACCCTCCCGTGCTTCTGACTGTACCCAGTGCTTGTATAAATAAAATAAATAAATCTTAAAAAAAAAAAGAAGAAAGAAAAAAATAGAAAAAAAAAATAGAAAAAAAAAAAGACACATGAGAAAATACCAGCACATAAAAAAAAAAAAAAAAAGGTGGGAGAACTACAACTCCATCCATACTTACAAATCCCCTATCCTCTTACTATGTTCACTACATGGAGAGACAAACTTCTACATACTTCAGGGAGAGCAAGGTAACAATTCTATTGGGCTTTTAAAAGTCACTTAGCTGCCTAGAAATCAGCTAACACTTGCTATGCAAACCATCAAATACTCCCACCACTCACTCATTTACTGGTTATGTGTCCCCCATACCCAGTGTTGGAGAAAACTATGGGGTGGTGTGTGACATTTGCTCCAAAGTCTAAACAAGGTGCTAGGAGATCACAGAGAGGGAGAAAGAATTTTTTTTTTAAGAGATGTTTTGAACTCTGACCTAGTCACCATTTCTGCTTTTGTGATACCAATCTGGGTCCCCACCTTGCCAATTCTGCCATTAACCAGCTCTGCAGACAGAGGCAAATCCCTTCACCTTCTAAGGCTCAGTTTCCCCAACTGTAAAAGGGGAATAATAAGTCTTACCTCCCAGGATTGTTGTGAGAACTAGAATGAGGTCATGTCTATAGGAATGCTTTGTAAATTGTAAAGTTTTGTGTCAGTCCATGTTATCACCACCATCACCATCATCATGGCTGACTTGCACCGTCTAGAAGGGGAACCGCAGGGTTGGGGAATAGCCCAGCAGAGAGGGGCTCCAGGCCTGACCTTGAGACTCTGCTGGAGTCAGGGCCTCTTTCTAATTAACTCTTCCTGGCAGAAGTTCCTTGCTGGACATGTTTGCCTACCAGCAAAAAGCCAGGTGAGCTTCCAGGGGCCGCCCACTGGCCCTGACACACGGGGGTGGAATGATGATTCACCAGCCTGGTAACAGCCTCGCTGACAGGTCTCTTGGCCCAACCCCTGGCAGAGGCTGTAGAGGACTGGCAAAGGTGCAGTGGGGGCATTTGGCTTTTAAGAGAAAGATGGAAAGGAGGAGGGAAAGAAAAAGACAAGAAAAAGGAAAATAAAGGCACAAAAAGACAAAAGACAAACAGAATATGGTCACTAGGGGCTAGGGGACCAGAAAATGGGTAGTCGTTATTCAGTGGGTGCAGTTTCAGTTTTGCAAGACGAAAAATTCTGGAAACTGGCTGCACAACAATGCATACTACTTAATGCCACTAACCTATTCACCTAAAAATGGTTAAGAGTGTTTTTTACCACGCTTAAAGATAGAATTTTAGGGCTTCCCTGGTTGCGCAAGGGGTTGGGACGCGGCCTGTGGAGCTGTTGGCAACCACTGCTACGCGAGTTCGATCCCCAGCCAGCCAGGGAGCTACCCACTTGGCGCAGCAGACCTCTCCTGACTCGCCTGCTGCTCCCCTCAGCAGTGTATTCAGTCAGTCTGCCTGTTCTGTTCCCCGCTCTGTCTCTGATGAATCCTCTCATCCCCCACACCTCTGGTCTGTACCCCAGTTCTTGTATGCATGAATGGGTGGATCTCTAAAAAATAAAATAAATTAACTTAAAAAATTTGAATTTTAAAAATGAACAAATGAAAGCGAGAGTGAGAGAAGTGGGGGAGGACGGAACCCCAGAAGAGTGAAGAGGTGGAAGGAAAGATGAGGACGGAAGGGAAGCAAAGACGAGGAAAAGGGAAAGAGCCAGCGAGGGAAGAAGCAGGGTGGAGGAAGAAGGAAGGAAGGAGGGAGAACTGGAAGGAAGATGGGGGGACTGGGAGGAATGGAGGGGAAAGACAAGAGATGAGCTTTAGAAAAGGGAAGAAGGGACAAGGAAAAGAATACCTTTTCGCAAACCGCGAGGCAGCGGAGAAGCGGCCCCGCCCGCTTTCCCCCCAAGTCTGCAGGGGGGCGGCGGGCTTGGGGCGGCGGTTGGGGGCGGGCTTGGGGGCGGCGGGCTTGGGGGCGGCGGGCTTGGGGGCGGCGGGCTTGGGGGCGGCGGGCTTGGGGGCGGCGGGCTTGGGGGCGGCGCTGTGTGCGTGACGTCACCGCCCCGCGCCGCCTGCCCGCCCGCCGCTTCCCGCGTCCCGCCGTTGTGCAAGCGCGCGCAGGGCTAGTGGCTGGCTCCACGGGCGAGCCCCGCGCTCCCTGGGTGGCTGTGAGTCCCTTGGCCTTTGGCCCGCTGCCCGGCCAGCCCCGGAGGGGGTGCGGCGGGAGGGTGATAATTGCCCAGAGACGCAGCACTTATCTGGGCGGGTTGTGCAAGGCGCGCGGGAGGGAGGGCCCCGGGCGGCCGCTCTCACGCCTAAGCGGCCAGGCATGCGCGCGGGGGCGACGAGCAGGCGGGGGTCCCAGGGGGCGCCTCCGGGTGTTCCCGCTGGAGACGCCGCCCCGCACCTCTGGAAAGAGCCTCCCCTGGACCGCTGGGGATGGGGAGGACCCGGGTTCCCAGCCCTGCCTGACACCTGCCAGGAAGCGTTGTCGGTCAAGTCTTCTGGGCCCCAGGCTCTTATGTGCAAAGCACTAAGTAAAATCATTACCTCGCGCGGTGGTTCTGAGGATTTGAAAATGCCACTGGGGAGGCCGTGAGGCCCAGGGCAGTGCCAAGTACACCAGGTACATGGTGAGTGGTGGCCTTCACTGCTCTCATCATCCACTCCAAGACTGTACTCTGAAATTCTAGTGCTAGACTCTCCTTCCTGGCCCACACATTGCCCCTCAAGACCTTTCCGCCACCGACCTGCGGGATGAGCTTGGGAAATGTGCCTACCCTCCTTCCCTTCGGTTTGCACTTAATGAAACTGGGTGATGAAGGTCCCCACCTTAATAATCTGTTGGAAGGGTTAAATAGTATCAGCCTTAAAAAGTTTGAAAGCCATAACCTTTCAGACTTTGTGAGACATGGTTCTTTCAAAATTGTTCCCTTGACTTCCATGCCAACAGGCACTCCAGGCTTTCTTCTAGCTCCCTGGCTTCTCCTTCCCAGTCTATGCAGATTCTTCCTCCCTCACACATCCCTTAGGAGCTGGTGCACCTTGGGATTTTCTCTTAGGCATCCCCCTCTTCCTTGGTAAGGGGTAACTTGGTGATTGTATCTTTTCCAAACCTTCAGGCCCTACCAACCATGTGGGGCCATTTGCAATCCAAAAGGACTGTATCAGAATCTTTTAATATGTCTATATCCTTCAATCCAGCAATTCCTTTTGGGAAATTTAAGAAAACTGAGATGTAGTCCACTATTTAAGGACACATTCGTCAGAGTAAAAAATGGTAACAACCAAAGGTGCCGGAAAGGGTTAAATAAATATACCCATTCAACAAATACTCTTTTGCCATTTAAAATATAGAAGAGGGTCTCCCTGGTCGTGCAGGGGTTAAAGACAGCGCTATCAAGCTATGTTCAGCCACCAGCAGTGCCATCCCCTGCTGGCCAGGAAGCAACCCACATGGCCCAGCAGACCTCTCCTGCCTCACCTGCTGCTCCCCTCAGCAGTGTATTTCAGTAGATCTGCCTGTTCTGCTCCCCAATCTCTCTAGTGAATCCTCTCACACACATCCCCCACCTCTGGCTTACATCCCAATTCTTGTGTGCATGAATAAATAAATCTTATTTTAAAAATATAGAAGAATATTAATATAAGGGAAAATAATTTACAATATGTTAGATGGGGAAAGTAGGCTGTAAAATATTATGTATTGTATGCATCTAATTTTTTAATTAAAAATTTTTTATTAAGGGCCTCCCCAGATGCGCAGCGGTTGAGCGCTGGGTTGCGAGGCTGCCTGCAGCCTCTGCAGCGCCAGTTCAATCCCTGGCTGCCAGGCGAGGTTCCCACATGGCGCGCAGACCTTTCCTGCAGCCAGCTGCTCCCCTCAGCAGTGTACTTCGGTCCTTCTGCCTGTTCTGCTCCCTGCTCTGGCTCTGGTTCTCTCACCCTCCCACACTTCTGACTGTACCCAATGCTTGTATAAATAAAAAAAAATTAAAAATTTTTAATTAAAAAGTATCTTCAAAGATATATGCCAAAGTGTTAATAGAGGTCTTCTCTGGATGATGAAATTATGGGAGATTTAAATTTTGTTCATTTTGCTTATTTGTGTTTTCTCCCATAATACTGTATTTGCTTTCTTTAAAAAAATAAAATGTTGACTGGTTGGTTATTTTTATCCACAAGCCTGAGCCAAAATGGCTGAGATAGTTGTGCCTCTTGGAGCTCCTTGCTAGCTTGAGACCTAAACATCAGGACAAAATGCTTCTCACCTGTGTCACAGTCAAATTCCTGGCAGTGCCAGTGAAGGAGGAAAAAAACAGTTGGTTTTGGGGTAGAAATTGATACTCGAGGAATTTTCATTCATGAAAGAACTTGGCTTGAGAATTTCTAGACTGGTAGTATTCATCCAAGCCTTACAGATCTTCAAGTTCCACCCCCTCATCTTGGAAACAGGGAACTGGAAACCCAAAGATGATTGGTGACTTGCCAAGCCTGCCAGATTGCACAGGAAGGTCATGACAGAGATGGAATTTGGACATGTTTCCTCACTCCCTGGCCCCTGTTCATTCCAACAGATGTTCCCACCCCATCTCCAGAACTGACCCCCAAGACTTCCTACACACACACACACACACACTCCTATGTATATGAACACAGAGGCAACCTGTTGGCTTTCTATCCAAAGTCCATACACCCAGAAAGCAGACCACCTGTGAATTCACTTTTTTTTTTTTTTTTACTATATGAGTGTTACCTCTCAGGTGAAACCCTGAGAGGCTGACCTGCCTAAATTTCCCACCAAGCTCTGTTCTAAAACAGAATATCCTAAGCTCTGTTTTCTGCAAAGAACTTCCTCTGTGCCAAGCACTTTCCCATAAGATACTTTTATTTTTATATTTTTACTTTATGCTCTCAATAGCCCTATAATACAGGTATAACTGTTCATTACCCTATAAGGAAACTGAGATTCAAGGAGATTAAATAACCTTTCTCAAGGTCATATCTATAAGTGCTATAACCAGATTTCAAGCTCCCACTCTCAATAGACCCCACACTGTACTAGGCTGGACCCTGGTTCTGCACTGCCATGCCAGAGCACAAAGAGACTTTGTCAAGACTCAGGAAATCAGAGCTGAAGAAACCTTGGAGGTTCTGATTTCACATTTTGTTCTATTTTTCAGACAAACCACATTGTACAGAATAGTTGATACCCCTGTGGACAATTTTAATCCCAGCTCTACCATTTAATAATTGTGTGACTTTTGGCAAGTTACTCAACCTTTCTGTGCCTCAAATTCCTCATCTGTTGACTGTGAACAATAATACTATTTAATCCAAAGAATTGCACAAGGATTAAATGAGTTACATTTAAGTATATAAAACAGTGCTTCTCACATGATAAGCTCTTCATCAAAGCTTATCATCATTATTACTATTACTAATACTCAGCATTTATGATACACCATGCTATGGAAGGAGGGTACAGAAACCATCTGTAATTACAACTTAATATGACAAATGACTAATATAGATATGTGTAGACACTAAGAGTGAACATGACTTGTCCAAGGGAGCAGCAATTTAGGACTTGAGCCCAAGTATCCTAAGCCTCTTTATATCACTGATTAGAAATTTGCCCATCAACTAAACATACACGTGACCTAAAGTCTGTCCACATGGCACCGAAAAGAGACCCCTAAGGCCATGGTTGCCTCAGCTGAAAATATCACTAAGCTGTAGGGACAGTCATAAACACTTTCCCAATGAGTCAAAGGTAATAGTGAGAGGACAACCAACTTTCCCCTTGGTTCTTACATCCTCAACCTTCAAGCATGAAGCAGTGACACAAACTGGAGACAGCTCTTCTAACTCTTTTCATCCTCAAAAATGTGGTTTCAGAGGGCACCACCACTCACTGGCTCTTCCTTTGCCATAGCTACTGATGCCCTTAAGGACATTTTTAGCTCACTCAATTCAATCACTTTCACAATTTTATATTATTTTTATGTGTTCAACTCTGTAGGCAAAGGTGAATCAGCCCCAATCTCTGACCTCAGGGAGCTTGAATTCCAGTAGAATAAATAAACCATGACATATTGTAACTTTGCAAGTGCTTGGGCCTCAAGCCAGGGACAGAACAAAGACAAGCAGATTCTGGATTAGAAGAGTCTCACAGATAGTGTGGCAGGCTGAATAATGGTCCCCAAAGATATCCACATCCTAATCCACATGACTTGAGATTATTGCTTCATATGGCAAAGGGTCTTGGTGGGTGTGATTAAATAAAGGATCTTGAGATGAGGATAAGTTCCTGGATTATTAGGCTGGGCCCTAAATGTAGTGACAGGATCCTCACAAAAGGGAGACAAAGGAAGATTTGACACAGAGAAGTGGTGAGGAAAGCAAGAAGTTAGAATTATTACAGGAAGGAACCATGAGCCAAGGAATATAGGTTGTCCCCAAAAAAACAGGAAAAGAAAAATGGATTTTCCCCTAGCGCCTCCTGGATGGAACCAGCCCTGCCAACACCTTGAATTTGACTCAGTGAAACTGAATTTAACTCTGAACTATAAGAGACCAAGTCTGTTTTGTTATAAGCTATCAGGTTTGGTAATTTGCTTCAATGCCCGTAGGAACTAGGCTTCTGTACATATGTTAGGCACTTTAATCGAGTTTTATACATGAACTCTGGAGTCAGACTGCTTAGCTTCAATTCCTGGCTCCACCATTTCCCATCTGTGTGGTTTTGGTACACAACCTCTGGGCTTCAGTTCCCTCATTTATAGAAGAAAATATTTAGCCCCTCCTCCCCCCGACATGTGCATAGTAATGGCATGAGGAATAATGCAGAGATATTACTAATGCTCACCATTATCTCCTTTCCTTCCATGGGAGTCTATACTTCCTGCCACCTTGCAATTTGGTGGCATCATGTAACTAGTTCTGGGCAATGAAATGTGGGTAGTGAAAAGTCTCTGTGGGACCTAGGCCGCACAACTAATGATTCACACATGCCACAAGCTCTCTCGGACTCAGTGACATCATTAACCTTTCAAAGTCCCTTCCATCACTCACCTACCAGGACTCTGAGCATCATGTGACAAACTGGACTGTAAATAAGAGAGAAGAGATTTCAAATGTGCCATGGGGACTATATGAAACACGTGGGGTCTGTGTGATATGGATTACCCAGAGCACAAATACAGACCACTAGAGGTGGTTCTGGCATGAACTTAGTTATTATAATAGCTAGTTAATTAATGATGCTGGGCTTTCATCTGGTTTCTCTTTAGAAAAAAATTATTTCTTACAAAAAGTGAGTTCATTTAAATAAAAGTGTTGATTAAATAATCTTGTAAGTGGTTAGAGGGTACAGCATAAAACATCAAAGAGGAGCCAAAAGATCAGAATTCAGGCAACTTTTCTGGAGCCATGAAAAGCACTTGGGCTTTGGAATCAGGCCAGGGGTTGAATCTAGTTCGTATACTCACTGACAGTGTGACCTTAATCAAGTTACTCAAGCTTTCTGAAAATATTTCCTTATTGTTTTTTCAATGGGATCATTATCCCTACTCCATAGGGTGGGTACAAAGATTATGACTTACTTTCACCATTGCTGACCTTGTATTCTTGGTACCTGTGGGTCTTGACCCAATTTGTAAATTGGGAACCAATCCAACCCATATGTCTTGAAGGCCTAGCCAGGCGTTGGAGAGATGAAGCCTAGTCAGACCTCCTTCCTGCCTTCCAAAATCTATCAGCCTGCCTTACTAGGGTAACTGTCACAGCCTCATAGATCCACAGTCCATAGGCAAAGTGCCATGGGAGACACATGTGGTGGTAAGGAGGCAGTGAGATGGCGCCAAGCACAGCCACGGTGCCAGAGAGGGGTCTTGAGTAAGATGGCAACAGGCATAGGTGGGTAGGGAAAGCATGCAAGTATGCCTCACTGCTCTGAGCCTCGGTTTCCTCGTTTGTAAAATACAAATATTATACCACCTACCTTTTGCCATGCGACAGTGAGGATTAAGTGGGATAAAACATGGGAAACACCTACCACAGTGCTGGGTTCATACTGGGTACTGGATAAATGGAGGCAATTACTTTACTATTATGCTGGTAATAAAGGCCTGGTGGGTGGCCCCCTTCCATAATGGAATTATCTTCTAACCTGTGACTCATCTTAGGGGCTGACCAAGGGGCGGGGATGTCCTGGGCTCCTGGGCAGGTTAGAACCATGAAGTTCCCTAGAGAAAGAGATGGGTGCTCAGGAGAGCTCAATTCGTCTCACGCCTCCATTTTGCAAATACAGACCCTTGGTCCCCAGGAGAGGAAACCTGATTACCCCCTCCCTCCAGTCTCAGAGCTGGGCCTCAAGTTCAGATTTCTACCATTCAAGAAGAGAAAGACATGCCTCTGAGTCAGCCCCAGGCCCTCCCAGCTTCATCTTCAAGAACCTGCTTTAGCAGAGCCCGGAGACACCCAAAAGAGCAGGAACATGGGGTGCTAGAAACCTGGGTTTAAATCTGTCCAGTTTCTGTCTATTCTCCCTCCAGACCTCAGTGTTCTAAGATTGGGTACAGTGGGCTAATAGTCCCACCCATGGCTGCCTATCAAAGAACACTAGGATAGTATAGCTAACCAGAGCAAACGCTGGCAGGATCCTGGTTGTCCCTGACTAGACCAGACGCGAGCCCTTTGCTTTGAGGAGGGTACAGAATGTTCAGTATGTGTTTCCCCTCCCCCCACCTCCCAAATGCCTAGCTCCTGTGTCTCATACATGCTGGCTCCACTTCAAGGTCAAGTGTGTGTCCTGCAAACTCCTCTTTCTGAGAAAGGTCCACATTCCAGATATCTATATATAGATATATATATATATATCTATATATATATACACACACACATATATACGCCATAAAATTCACCTATTTTAAGGGTACGATTGAATAACATCTATTAATAGATTTACAAAGCTATGAAACCACTACCAGAGTGCAGTTTTGGAACATTTCCATCAGAGACTAAGATTCTTCATGCCCATCCTCCCCATTCTCACCCCCAAACCCCAGACAACCTCTACTCTGCCTTCTGTTTCTATAGAATTGATTTTTCTGAGCATTTCATTTAACTGGAATGCTATAATATGAGGTCTTCTGTGACTAGCTTCTTTCACTGACCATAAATTTTTGGAGGTTCATCTATGTTGCAGCAAGTGCCAGCACTTCATTCCTTACCTCATTTCATTTGATATCCTTGGCATCCTGCCAGAGCCCCAGTAGTAGGTGCTCAGCAAGGGGCTGGCCAATCTTACATGGAAATCAGAGGCCCTTGCAAAAAAGGCAGCTAATCAACAAAGTCCAATCAACCCTCAAATTGCTGTGTGCCAGGTACTGATCCCCGTGCCCACTGCTAATGATGTAAAAATAGCAATTTGTTTTTAACCCCATAATTGGACAGCAGTTGAACTCTCATGCCCTCCTCTTCAGAGGCCTTCTGCAGTGTCCCGTCCACTCATTTCAAATTTACCCTTATTCCCCCTTACCTTGGCTCTGAAAGCTTTGATGACTCATAGCTCTGTAATAAACTCTTCTTCTTCAACACTGAATTGCCTGAACTGGTTAGAGAAGAACTCTCCAAATACAATTAGAGCTCCTTGAAAGAAAAAACAGCTCCGTGGAAGGTGATATTCACGCTGAATTGGCAAGGGTCACTCACCCCTGTCTCAGAAAGATAAGAAACTTTTTCTCCTTTGCCTTGGCACCAGATTAATTGATGCTCTAAGAAGAAGGTCGGCTACCATATAAACAACATAGAATTATTTCTCTAGGAAACAAGCATTCAGCATTTTCTGCACAGGCTCCTGGAGTCCCAGCCTCTGGTCTAACTGAATTCAAACATCTCCGGATTTTCTATTACTGTACACTCTGTGCTATACCCATGATGGGGAAGAGGACAAAGATGTCCTCTTTTTTCTTGCTTTTTTCTAATGTGGTAAAATATATATGTCTAACACAAAATTTGCCATTTTATCCATGTTTCAGTGTACAATTCACCAACATCAATTACACTTATGATGCTGTATAACCATCACCACTATCTAGTCCCAAAATATTTGCATCACCCCAAACAGCAACTGTGTACACACTAAGCATTAATACATCCCATTCCCTCCTCAACTTCCATGCCACCACTCTCCCTTTTGCCTCAGTTTTGCAGTCAGATGATAAGGATTTATTATTGGTCTGTTTGTCTATTTTCCATATATAAG
This sequence comes from Talpa occidentalis, assembly GCF_014898055.3. Classification (NCBI taxonomy): domain Eukaryota; kingdom Metazoa; phylum Chordata; class Mammalia; order Eulipotyphla; family Talpidae; genus Talpa; species Talpa occidentalis. Next base: position 53,409,155 of record NW_023605083.1, read on the forward strand.
TGACACTACTGACAATTTATCTTTCTTCTTCTGACTTTTATATGATTCTATTTATATGAAATCTTTAACAGCAGAGTGCATATTTCTGGTTGTCTAAGGTTGGGGGATGTGGGGCGTGGAGGAAGAGGATGATTTTCAGGAGTAATGGGGAGAAACTATCAGTAGGTATGAAATATGAGGTGAGTGATTAAAAATGTTCTAGAAATGACTGCAAGAATGGTTGCACAACATGGATGGCGTTGGAAGGGATCATGCTCAGCGAAATAAGCCAAAAAGAAAAAGAAAAATACCGGATGGTCTCACTCATAGCAGGAATCTAGAAAACTTAAATAAGGGACCAGGAAAATGAATATAAGAAAGTGAAAATCAAAATCAACAAAAAACTATGAACCAGAGACACTTTTTGGGGGGTGGGGGGCGGGAGGGGAGGGATTGGGGTCAGAATGGGGCGTTTGCAATTGTATGGGGGAATATAAAAATAAAATTTATTATTTAAATAAAAAAAAAGAATGGTTGCACAACTTTGTGAATATACTGAAAACCATTGAATTATACACCTTAAATTGGTGAAGTGGGCCTCCCCTGGTGGCGCAGTGGTTGAGCGCTGGGCTGTGAAGCTGCCTGCAGCCTCTGCAGTGCCAGTTCGATCCATGGTTGCCGGCGAGGGTCCCACATGGCACAACAGACCTCTCCTGCCGCCCCGCTGCTCCCCTCAGCAGTGTATTTCATCAGTCTGTCTGCTCTGTTCCCTGCTCTGGCTCTGGTGAATTCTCTCACCCTCCCGTGCTTCTGACTGTACCCAGTGCTTGTATAAATAAATAAATAAATCTTTAAAAAAAAAAATGGTGAAATGTATGGAATGTGAATTATATTTCAAGAAAGCAACAATATACACTTAAATGCATGCATGCATACCAACACACATAGGTAGGTATCTCTACACTTAGTTCACAGAAGGTCTGCAATACACCAATTACCCTCCTACCAGTTCCACCTTCCTGTGAATACTGTGGCAGGGGTCCACTGCAGGGGCTCTGCCTAGAGAAAAAGGCAGATTAGTTGGACACAGTTGTACCGCCACATTGAAATAGATTCACAGTACCAGTTATACTGAGAAAGTTGCGAGACTACTAAAGATACAGAGATAATTCGCTCATGCACCCAACCTCAAGGTGCTTTTTCCATAATGAACAAGGCTGGTCTTCACCTTCTTGCTCCTCCAGAATTAGCTTATTTATTCCCTCTTTGCTCCACCCTCCAGCCTGTATCCCCTAACAACCCTGTCCTTCACGGATGGAAGGGTAGGACTGAAAGTTCCAATCTTTTAATCATGTCTTGGTCTTTAAAAACCCATCCCCTCAGAGAATTGAGTTCAATCATCAATGGCCAGGTGATTTCATCAACCATATATAATGTGGACATACCACATCTTCTTGAGCTAATCATCCACTGAAGGAGATTCAGACTGCTTCCATATCCTAGCTATTATAAATAATGCTGCTATAAATTGTTTGGAACATGTGAGGGTTTTCATTGATGGCTTCATATTCATTGGTATATGACCAAGAGTGGGATCACCAGGTTGTACAGAACCCCTGACTTGAAGTCAAGTCAGGCAGAAGGGTGGGTAATCTGGGAAGCTAGTACTTGCAACTGATAGCTGAAGTGAGGACATTCTTGTGGGAATGAGTCCTTAGCCTGTGGAGAATAATGCTAACTCCAAATAGCGTCAATTGAATTGAATTGATAATTGAATGACACCTGTTTGGTGTTAGAGAACTGGAGAAGTGAAGTTAGAAGAGACAACACGTATGTGGTGTTGTGGGGGGAAAAGCGCCTGTCCCCGTGTCGCGGGTGAAGACCCTGAGACTTGGAGAGAGAAAGAAAACTGTCCACAGCCACACCCCTGGCAAGGGCTAAGCGAGGGATGTGCAAGGCTGGGCTGAAGTCCCACATTTGCCATTAACTTATGTGATTAGGGATCCCTACTCTTTTCCCTCAGTGAACAGCTTCAAAAAGCCTTTGAGAGGATGGATGTGGAATCATGTGGTAAATTAGGGAGACAAGTATTGGAATGTGAAGGATCTCATGTGGGTTCAAATCCCTGTTCCACTGCTCATTTCCTAGGCAACCATGAATTAGTTAACCTCTCTGAACTTGTTTCCTCACCTACAAAAGGTGCATAATCCCACTGACCAGGGAGGATTTAACTACATATCAGATGGCAGGCACTTAGCACACACTCTACTCAGGCAGCTCTAGTAAGTAATAGCGGGATGTGGAATCCAGGCACTCACTAAATATACTGTATTTTTAACCAAAATACAAGAAGACATAGGGTCAAAGTCAGAATATCAGGGAATGTGATTTACATGGAAATAAGAAAATACTGAATAAACAAAACCGGCCAAGCCAGGTGTGAAAACTAAGATCCTGAGGCTCCAATATTTTTAGAAGTCATTTTGTCTGTCATTCTTGTTTAATTTCCCTAGTGCTCTGTGGGGATGGGTTTTTAAATCATTTGGCTGCTGATCTTCAAACAAATCCTCATTGAAGCAATCAACAAATCTCCTCCATTCGTTTTTGTTCATTTAAGTATCTCCCTAGCGGACATTTACCTGACACCTGCAGTAAATGCTAGTGATTCAGTGGCCACTGAGACCCATTCCTGGAAGCAAATCACTCACCAATTACAGGAAGGGAATAGCTTCCCTGAAGAGGTGGTACATGAGCCGTCACCCAGTAAAGGGTGGGGGAGAGAAGTGAGAACAGATCAGGACAGGAAGAGAAAAGCCAAAGAGAGGCTTGAATAAAAGGTGGGGCGGGGAGGGGCTGTATCTTGCAGGAGGAGCTCAGAGATAGGAAGAACCTCGATGTAACTCTGTAGAAGATTAAGCATCTGCTTGAGCTAGAAAAAGTGGGAGGAAATGAAGCAGGAATGATTCATCACGGCCACCCAGAAGGTTTTTTATTTGTTTGTTTGCCTTGTCTTGTTTTAGACCTAGGGTCTCAAAGGGACTAGATTCTGAACCCAGCTCTAGATTAACCTTTTGTTTGATCTTGGCAAGTCACTACCTCTCTCTAAGCCTTATTTTCATCAGCTTTAAGTGAGGCTGAGAGGAAAGGAGATGAATCCAAGATTGCAAACCTTGAACCCAAGGTCCTGGCTCAACATGCTTTCCAGTACATCAAACAGGTCTGTTCATATCTGATGCCGGCGAAAAGTCTTTATCAAGTTGAGGATCATTCAAAGGACCTTGGATAAATTGCATAAATAAAATAAATAGTATGAGCATGAGCAGGGCTGTGGTTAAGGTTAGTGTCTATGGCAGGATGGCATAGAGTCTAAGAGTTTACAAATTCAAAATAAGGATCAGTGTGTTTGAAGAAGATTGGTAGGTGAGGCTAACTGAACAGAATTAAACACAGACAACATTCAAAAAATCTCCAAAAAATACAATAGCTTGAGTTCAAAACCCAGCCAGGGAGACAACCCACATGGCGCAGCAGACCTCTGCTGTCTCGCCCGCTGCTCCCCTCAGCAGTGAATTTCAGTAGATCTGCCTGTTCTGCTCCCCATTCTGTCTCTGGTGAATCCTCTCACTCCCTGCACCTCTGGCCTACACCCCAGTTTTCTATGCAAAAAAAAAAAAAAGAAGGCTACCTCCCCGTATCCTTTAAGATTATAAGAGATGGGCAAGCAGGGAGCATGAAGCAGTCGTCAACACTCTGGTCTCAGACAGTTCAGCTGTGAGCTGGTTGCTCTCCAACTCTGTCTTAAAAACATACCTGTAATTTGGCAATATCTACTACAGATTGAAATATGTACGCCTTGGAACCTAATAATTCCACTCTGAGACTCTATTCTAGAAAAACAGTGAAAGATGCAAAGACTCGTGTACAAAGCTATTCAACAAATGCATGCATCATTATATTGTTTATACTAACAAGAATTAGAAACAACTTAAATGTCTATTTTAGGACAGGTTTCCTTCCCTCTGAGGAAGGCTGTAAGTGTACATAGTTTATTTGATTTGATTTTCCCCATATTTTAAAATAATATTTATTTTATAATCCATCCCTGTTTTATTTTTATGCTTTTATTATCTTACTTAATTTTTTTTCATTGAGGTAATACTGGTTTACAACACTGTATATGATTTAGAGTATAGGATTACACCCTTCAGGTACGTACTTTAATTTAAAAGTGATCCCAGGAATCACCAGTAAGGGAGGAAGGATTTGAGTCAGGAAGAGAAAGTGACTGTATAAAGGGTGAGTTATTGAGCAAATTTCTTCCACAAGCAACTGGGGCTCAATCTCACTGGAGAACTCTGGGCAACAGTGTAGACCTTATCTCAGAGCTATCCCACCCAGTGGGTGGCAAGTGAGGAGGCTGTGCATTTACCCAGCAATTCCTCATCAGCCATTGTTTGATGTGGGAATATTAACTTTCTGGAATTTTCATTCGCTGCATGTGCAGGCTAAGAGGAGAGTCATAAGTGTTCATAGCAAGCAGCCTCCAGTATGCAGAGCTAAGAACCAAGGTGATACAGGCAGGACACTAACAATGTCTAGCAATAGGGGAATGATGGATTATCAGAGCCATAAAAAAAATGCTTTCTAATGCTGCAGAAAACTGAATCTGATTTCTCAGAATGCACCACAAAGGAAAAAAGAGACAAAACTAACAAACAGAAAATGATAGAGGAAAAATAAGCATGTCAACATTTTATTGGTGTTCCTTAAGAAACTAGAATCAAGGGCCTCTCTGGTGGCCTACGAATTAAGTCTCAGCACTACCACCATGAAGGCCCACAGCTAAAGTCTGAGTTTGATCCCGGCTAGGGAGCTAACCCACATGGTGCAGCAGACCTCTCCTGTCTCGCCCGCTGCTCCCCTCAGTAGGTATTATAGTAGATCTGCCTGTTCCACTCCCCACTCTGTCTCTAGTGAATCCTCTCACCCCCCACATCTCTAGCCTACAAATAAAACTTGAGTGTACAAATAAAATCATACCTATATGGACAACAAGTTTACAACAAATAAACCAAAGAGCATAAAGTCTCTCCAATAAAGGATGTAGGGCAAACAGGAAAGTCACATACAAAAGATGAAATAAATACTATTTAACACCATATATAAAAAGTAATTCAAAACAGACTAAAGACTTGAATGGGAGACCTAAAATCATAAAATATATAGAAAAAACATAAGCAATAAGCTCAATGAAATCAGACATTGGACATCTTTGGGGACTCAACTTCCAACAGTAAGGAAAACAAAAGCAAAAAAAAAAAAAAGTGACTATATCTGCACAGCGAAAGAAACCTGCATCCAAATAAAAAGGCACCCTACTGAATGGGAGAAGATGTATGTCCAACATGGTGGTAATATCTAAAATATATAAAGAGCTCTTAAAACTCAACAACAACAAAACAACCTGATTAAAAAATGCATAAAGGATTTAAATAGACACTTCTTCAAAGAAGACAAATGACCAATAGGCATATAAGAAGATGTTCAGCATCTCTTATTATTAGGGAAATGCAAATCAAACTAATAATAAAATATTAACTCACACCTATAAGAATGGCTATTATCCAGAAGAAAAGAAACAAGTGTTGGCGAAGATGTGGAGAGAAGGGAGTTCTTGAACACTGTTGATGGAAATATAAACTGGTGCAACAATTGTGGAATGCAGAATGGAGATTCCTCAAAAATGTAAAAGTAGAAATTATGTATGATTCGGTTAGCCCATTTCTTGGTATTTACTCCCCAAATAAAAAAAAAAAAAAACACTAATTTGAAGGGATAGATGCACCCCCCCCCATTTATTACAGCATTATTTAAAATAGCCAAGAGCTGGAAACAATCTAAGTGCCCATCAATGGATGATTGGATAAAGAAGCTGTTGTGTATATACACAATGGAATACTACCCAGCTGTTAAAAAGGGGAAATTCTGCCATTTGCAACAACATGAGTGAGTCTAGAGAGGATTATGCTTAGTGAAATAAGTCAAAAAGAGAGAAACACTGTATGATTTCATTTATGTAGTATATAGAGAAAACAAACAAATGAACTAGATAAAACAAAAATAAACCTATAAACTATAAGAATCAAAAAGAAAGGAGAAAAGAGGATTGGTAAACTGGGTAAAGGGGTCCATTGCATGGTGAAGGATAGAATTGGAGTCTTAGTGGTGAACTTAATGTAGGTAATACAGCTATTGATTTTGAATGATGCACACCTGAAATTTATATACTGTTATTTCAATTAAAAAAGAAACAGGGAACATAAATGTATTAAATATACATAAAATTTCCTTTATTCACTTATAGATTCAATACAATTTTAACCAAAATCCCAATAAGGGGTGTAGGGTAAGGAAAAATGTCAGGCTTTTCTGCCCTCCCACCATCAGGATAGATGATGGATCCTTGTCCTGAATGCATGCCTGATGGCGGGCACCTGGAGCAGGGTGTGGGCATAGGTAGATGGGATTCACCTGGGCTGAGACTGTGCTTTTTAAGGGCAGCGTCATGGGGACGCCAGCCGCAGCAGAAGCCGAAAGAGAAGCCAAGAAAGCAGCAGCAGAAGCCGAGAGAAGCAGAGAAGGCCAGAGAGCACAGAGAGAGTGAGGATTTGCTGGGGGCTGGGAGGACTGCCAGCCTCCTGGCCCCTCAGCACCCCTGCCTGCCATGTACCTGGTAATCCCAATAAAAGACCTGCAAAAAACCACTGAGGACTCTGACTCCTCCTTTACCCGGTCTGCTGTATCCTAGAAAACCTGCTCAGTGTCCATTCCTGCCTCTACAGGGGGCTGATAAAATCAATGTTTGTGTGTGTGTGAATATAGTCAGCCTTTAAAATCTGTTGTTGAAAAATATTTAAGTACATAAAAAGTTTTATATATATTGTTCAGATAGCTTATATAGCACTATGTGTAACAAATGGTCATTTATCTACAAAATAGAGCAACTAAGGAACAGAACTAGGATAAGAAGTTTTTGCAAAGGTGAAGCATATATGAGGTTAATTTAGGTGACTGGCTCTTAACCTCACTATGCATTAGAATCACCTGGGAAAACACTGAAAGAGTGCAGCTGCCCAGGTCCCATACCAAGAGTTTCCCTTCCAAGTGACCTGAGATGCACCCCAATATCAGTAAATTTTTAGAACTTCTCTAAATGATTGTAATATGCAGAGCTGAGAACCAGTGCTCTATCTAGATTTACAGATAGATGGATGGAGAGTACGAAGATGAAGATAGATGACAGGTAGGAAGGTAGATAGGTAGGTAGGTAGGTAGGCAGGCAGGCAGGCAGGCAGGCAGGCAGGCAGACAGAAAAATGATTGGCAAGTATGCAGACAATAGATCCAAAGGTATCAAGCAAGGGAAGGGGGAGTGGAAGGAGAGAAGAAAGGAGAGAATTTGAAATGACATGGCCACTCAGGAATGAGTTATAACTCAGTCTCTGGTTGAACAAAGAGAATAAAAAGTGAACGTAGAAAAATAAAAATAAATGAATGTGTCCCACCAGTGAATGAAATTTGAGTTGTCTATTATTGATTATTTCTCACTCAGCATCCACAACCCCTACTCCCTTCACAAGGATATCTGTGGTATCTTAAAAGTTAACGAATGAGGACTGACTACTAAATGGAAAGTGGTTTCCTTTCAGGGTGATGGAGATGTTCTGAAACTAGATTGCAATAATGTTTGTACCACATTGTGAACAAATTAAATATCACTAGTGGTATATTTTGTTATATTTATGTTACCACAACAACAACAAAAAAAAAATGTGTTAAAGAGTGATTAGAGACTCAGATGAGAACCAATTAAAAGGAGCAGAGGATGTTACTGGGCAATTGGGCTGAGTTAATTATTGCCTCCAGTACTAAATTTGTTCCATGTCTCCTACCAGTTAAAGCAAAAGAAGAAATCTGGCAGGTTCTCCATATATATTCAGGGCTTTGTATTTCAGGAGCTCCCTCTTGTTTTGCTTTGCCCACTTCCTGTATCACCTGCCCAGCATATGCAGGAGTTAAATCAGGGGTCCTTTGGAAGGTCTGACTCAAGAAAGGAGGATTTGCTGTGGCTGGGAGAGGCAAGTCCGAGCTCAGCTCCTTCCTCACTGGAGTGTGAGGCATCTGCTCAGCCTGTCATCAAATTGCTCCAGAAGAATAGCAGCCCCTGCTCTTGCGTGGCCTGGGCCTCGGCCGGTGGGTCTGAATGGCTGTTTGTTCACCCTGAGTCAACCAGAATCAACCCTGACAGTGATGGCCCAATCTGTATTATGTAAGGACACCAGGCTTACCTGCCGATGGACAGACAAAGCAGATGATTTGACAGGCAAAACAGAGCCAGCCTCTTCACTCCCAGGCAGCTAAGGGGCTATTCAAAGCTGGAACCTGGGAGATTTTCATGAGGTGCTGACATATGAAGCTGGAATGCAGCAGAGGAGCAGGGCAGAACTGACACCCCGTGCACTCAGGCATGGCAGGGAGCTCTGGGCCCCACCTAAGAGAGAGAAGAAAGGAGAGTATGCTTTGGGGGCCAGGGCCCCAGTCCTCAGACCTCAGCCTTCAGCCAACTTCACCTTTGCCACCAAGCTTGTTATTATTCAACTAAGGAAAACCTTCCAGGCCTTTCTGGTAGAAGCCCAGGACTCAGGTCCAGGGGGCCAAAAGTATTTGGCTGCTAGTGTTACTGACCAAGCCATCCTCATTAGGATCCAGTAGGAGTGGCAAAGGAACACCATCGAGTATCAACTGCATGCAGACACTAGCTCGGGGCTCCATCCCCAAACCCTGGTTTCACCTTCACAGGAGGCCACCCCACACCTCTGGCCTACAACGCAGTTCTTGTGAGCATAAATAAATCAATCTTAAAAAATAAATAAATAAAAACCCCCAAAAGAGGTTGCCAGGGTCCTACAGGGAAAACACTATCTGCTCCCTCTCTGGATTCTGAAAAAGCGTTACTTGCCCAGGGTCATGAGCAACTTGAGAGCAGAATCGCAACTGACTTGTCTACTTCCAAAATGGTTAGCACAGTGCCCAGTATTTAAGCTAGTGAATGAATGAAGCAGGAATGAATGGTTTACCCCAAGACACTTCACATATCATGAAGAAGAGAGACGGCCATCAGAAGACCTGGGCTGCCTGTGCCGCTAACTTGCTTGGGGGTTTTGGGCCACTCACTGGCTCTCCCTGGACCTCAATGACCCCATTATAAAGTCAGAGGGCTGAATTAGGTACTCTGCAAAGCCTAAGTCAGCTATGGTTTTGTAGGGTTAACAAAAAATCACATTTTGGCAGCCTACCAACTCTCCCCATACAAAGCTGAAACTATATTATGATTATATTTGAGCATAGTCAAGAAACATTCTCAGTAAATGGCAGATCTGCCACCCCGATTCAGTCAGAATCAGACAAGCAACATTCTCAACAGCCAGATCCTTCAGTCTCTGGAACAGTGACTTGCTCATGTGTGCACAGTGCTTTACAGTTTGCAAAGCACTTCCCCTCCCATCACACAGCCCTGTGAGGGGAACAGACAGACAAATGTCACCACCCCACTTATAGACCACACACCTGAGGCCACAGGGGCATGTAAGGGGAAAGCAGCAGAGCTGAGCTGTGATCCCAGGACCCATCTCCTGCCCGCCAGTTCAGCCTTCTTTCCTTTTACACAGCTGTCTTGTACATAGGCAGCGAGGAGGAAATGAGCTCATTCGACCAAAACCAGATTTGGAGGGTGACAAGTTTACCACCTGGGTGGAAAACCACCTGGCAGGATAGAGCATTTTAAAGTCAAATGTGGGAAAGAGTGTGCAGCGTACTGATACCAGGTAGGCCTGTGGCCACAGAGTCAGCTTGCAGAGCAGCAAGAGACACAAATGCCACCGAGGCCCTAGATAGACAGCCACCGCAGCGCCACCCCTGGCTGTCCTAGTTGTCGCTGACCTTCCTCTGGAACTTCCTGGGATGCCCCAAGGTTATGCAACTAAAGGATCAAAGTCTAAGAGGGTAGAAGTAGGGGTGCTGTCCTAGCAGGCTTCCATTCTGATTGGGCCCCCTCTTCCAGACCATGCCTGCTGATTGATGAATACCTGCCAAATTGGTCTTTTTTTTTTTTTTCTTAACAGCTCTACTGGGACATAATAAACATACAAAAAACTACACATATTTTATACATACATTGTGGGGAGCCTGGACATATGCATATTCTGAGATCATTATTAACGGAATTGAAGTTACCTCTATCTCCATCAATTCCACAAGTTTCATGTGTTTCTCCTATGGACTGGAACACACTTTACCATCTTCTCTTCCATGGGGTAAGAGCTACGACTAACCTAGCCAGCGACATCTCCCCCCTCAACTCTATAGCTGGAGAGGACAGTGGCCTATCCACATCTATTCCTACTTGGAGATAAAACTTAAAGTAACATCCACGGCTTATGGTGTCTGGGGGTCTGGACCAGGTGTGCTGACAACAGGACAGCTCCAGCCGGCTCCCGGAGACTCTTCCACTATGGAACGCACTCATGGGGGTGGCCAGGAGCAAAGACCTATGTTGTCCCTTTATGGGATCTAGGCCGCTCTCACAGATGCCACTCAAGCCTGGCAGACTTGGGGGTGGGAGAAGCAGGTCTCAGTCCAAGGAGAAGCCAGCTTATGACAACTAGAGACGGGAGAGATGAAAGGATCGCCACTGCTCCTGTCCACTAGAGAGCAACGCAACAAATGTTCAGTTTCCCAGAGTCACCAAGAAAATTCAAACTCCTCCAACCAGCAGAACTGTACCCTGATAAATAGTTTAAGAACCACTACTTTGTTCTGAACAATAATTCTTTCTAAGAATTTAAGATGGCATCTTAAAAAATAAAAATGATGAGATAAATTGTAAAAAAAAGTAATTCTAGTCCCTTAATTTGATTTTCCTTATGTCTTCACTGCTAACCTTTGCTCTTTTATTTCTTCTCCTTTCCAATTTTCTCATATCTAGCAGTACTCCAAAGCAGCTTTAATTAATTCTGCTAGCCACACCCATCTAAGCTACTTACAGATTCTTGACCCATAGAAATTGTGAGATAATAAATGTTTGTTGATTTAAGCCACTAATTTGGGGTAATTTGTTATATAACAATAGATAACAAATATATTATTAGTCAAGAGGTAAGCAGTGATTAAACCTAAAAGGAGACACCACTGTATGCTCACCACAAAAGGTGAAATTAAAAAGACAGAACAGATAAAGTGTTGGTAAGGAAGTGAAACAAATGGAATTCTCCTATTCTACTGTTAGTGGGGAAAAAAAGGAATGCAGCGCTCGTGTGAAAACAGTTTGGCAAATTCTTAAAAATTTAAACACATCCTGACCAACTGACCCAAACACTGCTGTCCTAAGAGAAATGAAAGCACGTGCCCACATAGATCGGTACATAAATATTCATAGCAGTTTTGTTCATAAAAGCCAAAATGGAAACAACCCAATGTCCATCAACAAGTGAATGGATAAACAAATTGCAGTGTACCCATAAAAAGGACTGCTGCTTAGCGAAAGGAAAAAAAGGAACTGAAGATATTACACTATGGTGGAATATCAAAATAGAGTGAAAAAACAGTAAGACAAAAGCAAATACACTGTATTATTCCATTTATATTAAATTCTATAAAATGCCTGCTAGTGATAAAAGTGACACTTATGTAGTGATGTAAGTATATTAGTAATTATTTGTGGACAGTGGGGGATTCGTCTTCAATTGACCAATTCATCGATCAATCCAAAAGGAAACTTTCAGGGGTGATAAATAGGTTAATGATAGTGATTGTGGTGAGTTGCACACAAGATGTTCTTGGAGACAATTTGGTAGCACTCTATCTATCTATCTATCTATTTATTTATTTATTTTATTTATTTAAATTTTATTTTTATATTCCCCATACAATTACAACCCCCTTATTTTGACCCCAAGCCCTCCTTTCCCCGCCCCCCCCCCATATAGTGTCTCTGGTTCATAGTTGTTTGTTGATTTTGATATTTTCTTTCTTATAGTTATTCTTTTTCCTGGTCCCTTATTTAAGTTTTCTAGATTCCTGCTATGAGTGAGACCATCCGGTATTTTTCTTTTTCTTTTTGGCTTATTTCGCTGAGCATGATCCCTTCCAGCGCCATCCATGTTGCTGCAAATTGCATGTGTTTATCTTTTTTGAATGCTGAGTAATATTCCATGGCATATATGTACCACATCTTCTTGATCCAGTCATCTATTTTTGGGCATTTGGGCTGTTTCCAAAGCTTAGCTATTGTAAATAGTGGTAGCACTCTATTTAGAATCATAAAGTGTTTGTGGTGCATTAATGTTACTTAGGAATTTGTCTTAGGAATATCAAAAGAAACAAAACGCTCTTTATGCAAACACATTCATAATACTATTACTTGTATCAGAGATACTGGAAATTACCTAATTGCCCAGTTACCATGAAAGGGGTAAGTCAACACTACGCAATTTCCTCCATAGTTACTGATGAAAAATGGAAAGTAAGGAGCAACATGTAGCTATGTGCAAAAAATAATGCAATCGCACTATGTACCAGACTACAGAATTGTACATACGCTATGGTTACGCCTCTGTAAATGTACATATATATGCATAAAAACACAAAGGAGAGAAAAGAGAACATAGAAAAACCCAGCAGATGAATGATAGGTAACTGGCATGTGGGTGACTTTTTTCTTCCTGTTTCGCCTCCTATAATGTTATGATGTTTTCATAGCATGTCTTCTTGTTGGTTTTGGCTCAGCCTGGCAATTATGCAGAGCCTTGTATCTGTCAGCTACCAGCACCAGCACCTCAGCATGGCCGGCCACAAGCCCAATCAGCTTCCCTTCCATGTCTTTTTCTAAGTCATCGAGAAAATGCAGAACAGCTAGGTTTTGGTGTGAAGGACAGGCTCTTGTCTTCTCATGGTGGAAACCTCCCACCACTGTTAGTCTGTTTGGATTATTTCAATACCATAAATGACCAAGTCTAGAAATTCAGTTCCCAAGGGAGGTATACTAGGGCACAGTCGGCAAAGAGAAGGGGGCAGAGGGCAGGCGAAGGGGATGGAGCTGTACTTGGATAGTCTTATTCACTCACTGGGTAAAACTGATGTCAACCCTCTCTGGCTAGCAAATGCCTTAACAATCAGAGGCAACTCCACAAATCAGGTAATAGGAAAATAGTAGGTGATCTATAAGAATCAAAACTTTGGGAAAAGAAATAATAGAAACCCACAGAGTCTACCTAGAAGGCATATCCAGTCACCAGGTCTTCCATGGTGCTCTGCCCATTCTCCTGTGTGTATCCTCCAATGACTGGCCTGAGACTTACCCCCAGCGCCCCTGATATGTTAGCTTTTAATGTATGCAAAAAGCTTAAAATAGTGTCTTGAGGTCACAGAGCTATAAAGAGACACAGAACTGGCCAGGATGAGGTGACTGTAAGTAACAGCAGGACTACTTTGTGCCTTGCGCCAGGAGTGTGCTGGTGACCTCAGCGCCCGGTTGCACAAAGTCCTACTCCTGGCATCAGTGAGAAGACAAGAACAGAGGCAGCCACATAATCAAATCGTGACACCATATAATGTGGGGCAAGAGCCAAAATGCAAATATTCTGAGGCTGACCCAAAGAGGGAGAGTTTGACCTATTTTGGCAGATCAACGCAGGCTTCCTAGAGGAGGAGACATTTGAGCTAAAGTGAGAAGAGGAGCCAGTTTATCTAAGCTGAGGGGGTGAGTAGCAGAAAAAGAGAAGACTTGGAAGAGGAGTCCTTTGAAGTTTCCTGGAGGGTGACACCCAGTGAGAGAGGAGGGGTGGGAAGGGGCTGCGTGGTGTAGGGAGGGCACTGAACTGCCAGACCAAGGAAGATGCCCTTATCTTGCCAAGGTGAGAAAGAAGCCGTTGTGGGCCTTTAAGAAGTTAGTAGTGGCAGCAGGAACACCCTGCTAGTAGGACTGTTTGGAGCCTTAGACCTACAGAGAAGGCCGGCATGTGTAACTCTGTGTTCCCACGCCCCTGCCAGGCGCTGGCAGAGACCTGGGAGCTAAGGGTCCCAAAAGGACAGAAAGGTCAAGAATCATAACCCACCCCCACCCCCGTCCCGATTGGCTCCCATGTCCTTCATAGTGGCTTTCTTCTGTCCTAGCCTTGCCACTGTCTGCACCATCCTCCAGGAAGGAAGAGGCTGGTATGAGAAGCTGGGCAGGTTCATGTCAGGAGTGACTGAGGAGAAATGTCCTGAAAGAAATTACGTGAACACACCTATTAGTACAGAGACAAAGAGACACACGGTAATACTCAGAGGCTTCGAGACAGAACCACACCCAGGCTTCGAGACAGAAACCAAAATAGTTCGAAGAGGCCAGAGGAGAGATGGACTGCCTCTGCTTCCCTCTCCACCAGCCTCTCCGCCCAGCTGGTCGACCAGCCAGTTGGACTAATATCTGGGGACCTGCCTGTGCAGTGGCTGCAGAGAATAACTATTCTACCCCCACCCCCAGGCCCTCACACTGAGCTGTGGGGTGAGCGGCCCTGATGGCCACAGTGCATGGCCAGGGGAGACATGAAGGATCTAAATCAGAGGCCCAGGCTCCAAGCTGTCCATGGGAGGAGGGACAACTCACTGTCTCTTCCTGTGTTTCAGGTGGTTTAACTATATAGAATCCAGTCTAGTATATTTCCCTTTTGAAAAGGGAAGGGAAGTAATCATCTGCCCTTCGGAGACTGTCTTGCAAAACATAAATTTTATCACTCAAAAAGGACATCCACAATATTCCCTGCAAATCCCAGGCCAGTGGCATCCCAAGGCCATGCAGAGAGCTCCGACCAGCCCAAGAAACAGAGACTGCCCAGGAAGCCAGAAAACTGCCCCAACTCCTATGGCCCCAGAATCTAATTAAGCTACATGTGCCAGCCTGCCGAGCTGGAGAGCTTGGGGACCCTGCTGTCACAGTCACCTTAGCCTCTGCCAAGGCTTTCCCAGGAGTGCACTGCCAACCTCCCTCTCACACTGTACGAGGTTGATACCTTTCACTCCTCTGCCCTTGGTGCAGAAACACCGGCTGAGCCCCTGGAGACAGAGTGGGATCGGAGAGAACTAACCTGTGAGGTGCAGGGGGGTGGGGCGGCAAAGTAGAGGCCCAGGCTCAGGCTCGCTGAGTCCCTACTGCACCCTGGGTCAGGTCCTCATCCTCACCTTTTTTGTAGCCTCAGAGTAGCTCCTGAATGTCCAAGCCAGCTCCTGTGCTCCCTGCTCCAAAACTGACAGGAAGAAGGATAAATTCCTCTAGGTGAGCTGAATGCTGGTGGCTAGGTCCAAGGGAAGCAAGGTGGCTAGAAGCAGAAGGCGCCCCTCTTCCAGCCCTAGTTCCTCTGTCGTAGTTGTTGTCTCACTGTCATCGTCATGTCAGTCATCATGGTGGTGCCCCTGGTGTGAGGATAATTCCTGCTCTCAGCATTTAAGCGAACCAACGACTAGAATGCACTGGAAGACGGGCTGCCCAACCAAACTCCAAGCCAGGGCCCCAGAGCCCTGGTAGAAGCAAAAGAGGCTGTACTCACAGGGACCTAAAATACAGGAAACCTTCCTCCACTTTGCCTGCACCCCCAAAGGCACAGGGACATTTTGCTTTAATCAAGGGCCATTTCCTAGAGAAAGATATCTTATGCTGCCCACTATGGGAACGACTTGAATTTTCCCTGGTAGTTTATCTTACTTCCATGGCTCACCCTGAAAACAATTTAAAACAGGAAGAAAATGATCACTGGTGGCACCCCACTCTGTCCTCTCAACTCCCAAGAAAGGGAGGGCAGGTTTACCCCTGTCACAGACAGGGAAACTGAGGCCTAAGAAGGGCAGCAGATTAGGCCAGTAACGAGCTAGTGGGAAGCCAAGCTCTGGTTCCGCAGCTCTGCTCTGGTGGATCGCTGGCTGCAGGCAGGGCTGAGGACGGCAGTCTGTCTCCAGCGCTCTCCGAGGCCAAGGCATACAATGCACTCGCCCTGACTGACTGTCCCAGAGTGCGAAACAGACAGTCACTGTGTTCCTGCTGCACGGAGATTCTCGGATCTGATTTGCAAGCAGGGGCTTGGAGTCGCAGTTGTCACTCAGGAAGGACCGTGCCTCAGACCAAGTCGGTAAGCACAAGCTCTGAGATCCCGGAAAGGACAGAGGAAAGAGGCCATGGGGCCAGGAGGAAGGATCCCCAAAGACCTGGGTTCCCCTCAGCATGGATCCTTCTCTCTGCAAGACTTTAAGCAAGACCCTTTCCAAACTGGGTCTATAGTTTGACTTTTCCAAAATTCTCCTAAGAGGAGCTGGTTACCCCTGCATTAGCATGAAGGGGCATCTGCGTCTGGGGACGTGTGGGAATTTTCCATGACGTCTAGGATCCCTTCCTTTATATTTACAAACCTCTGAGGGCATTTCAAAGTAGCCTCCAGCATCTTTATAGATCGTCACTCCCCCCACCAACCCCCCCATCCTCACCAAAAAAACTTCAGGGTACCCAGGATACACACAGAGCTTAAGGCCTACACGAAGCAGACAGAATCACCCTGCTCCCCCTATCACCCAACTCACTTCTGCTGGATGAGGAAAATGACTTCCAAGGGGCTGGAACCCATTAGGGTTGCTTTCAATGGTTCTCAAAAGGACCTGTCACCCCCCACCCCCCCCCCCCCCCCCCCCATGAAAGTTAAGGATCACTGCCGCCAGACAAATGAGGGAATGCCCTGGCACGGAGGGGATATTTACATATAGTTTTGATCCAAACGGGTAACCTGTCCCAGTTCATTCAGCAAGTCATTTAATTCAAACTTTACATTGTGGAATGACAAAATCTTTAAAATACATGATTTTAAATGGTATTATAAGATTAAAACATTTATAGAATAGAGTCTTAAGGATTCTCTGTTCATGAAAATCTTAGGCTGTGATCTTAGGAATTCAAATCGCAGGATGTCCTTACTCTGGTGCACAGTTGCAGCAAAGTTGGAGAAAGAGGAATCTAGAAGAATGAGTCCACAGGCAGACAACACTGGTGATCAATAAGGCTTCTAACTACAGTCATTGGGGGTTAAGAGAAATGTAAAAGCAGCACAGGGCTGATGCATAAAGCACAGTCACAAGCAATATACGAATTATGATAGATTCTTTGAGTTACAGAATAGTAGATCTCGCATTTACAACTTTCAATTAATAAAGAGCTGTAATTTTATAGGACCCAAATCTTCCCATCAAACATTCCCAGACAGTATTCAAATTAAGTCATATTTTGAGTCGCAAAAATACCTAAAAACTAGAGACGCTGCAGGTCCCAGTAGTAGCATTTTTCAGGCACAAAATTTCAGCATCTTAAAATGTGAGGCAATTGCTTTTAGTCTTTGACAGAAGCTGCAAGTCACAGGAATGTAGTCACAGTAAAAGAATTCAGACTTCAGGTGATTGGAATCTTAGAATTGCAGAATCATTTTCTTTCATAGAATCGTATTAGAATAATGGTTCAACATTTAAAATCTGTACATTTGAATCTCAAAATCTTGGAAATAGAACCACAGAGTCCCGTGTTACAAGGTTGCTATGATGTGCTCTGGTTAAAATTTTTTTTAAAAAAAACCACTTTTTTTTTTCCTTTGGGAAAACGTAACAGGACGATCCCTGGATTTTTGCATTTCGATACTTTGCAAGAATGCAGGTGAGACTTGAGTTTAAGTGAATGAAAAGTCACTGTCCAGCAGATAAGAATCCCTCGATTGAGGAACGCCGCCACGCAAATTGTGTGACCGCTTTTCCACTCCCGGATCGCGAGAGTGAAGATCTGGACTCTTGAGTCTTTCTTCCCAAGGCAATCACCCAACGCTGGGCGGCTGAGCCTGCTCCCGACTTACTACCGCAAAGACCGCGACTAAAACCCCCAAAGTCGGGCCGCCCTCGCCCTGCCGGGTGGCTGCATCCACCCCACTCTGCACCCACAGCCCGGAGGAAAGCTGAGTACAGGCTGGCACCCCACAAGACCCGAAACCCTAAAGGTGGAACAGATGACCTCTGAGATGCGCGCATGCCCTTCCGCCCCCAATTCACAAGGAGAAAACCGAGGCCTGCCAGGGGCGAAGGACAGGCCCGAGGTCTTTCGCCCGCGGTTAGATCACGGAGCGAGCCCAGGCCCGGGAGGCTGCGGGCCGCGGGGCGTCTCGGGGGAGGCCAGTTGCGCCTTCGTGGGTCTGCAGGAAACAAATTCAGAAACAAGACACCCGGGAAGCATACGGATCCTCTCCTCTTCCCCGGACACTCGCCCACCCAGAGCGCCTGCCCTCCTCCCCCGCAGGCCTCAAGTCCTGTCGCGGGAAGGCGCGGTCCGGGCGGGTGTCCGGAGCCTCGCGGGCCTGGGAGAGCTGCAGGCGGCTGCTGCGAGGGACAGCGCCTGGCCGCCCTCCGCTTTACGCCGTGTGCCACGCTCCATCCCAGAGGGTCCCGAGCCACAGACAGACGACTGGAGGTGGGGGAACAGCCCTTCCCCTAACTATCGGCCCCAGAAAGGCTCTTGAAATCCAAACCCTCCGTGCAGTCCACGCACTGAGCCCCAAAGAGGGAAGGCGGCCGCCAGGGCACGCGGCGGGGACGCGCAGTCCTAGCAGAGCGCAGGTGCCAGACTCCGCTAAGCTGCGAAGTCACGGTGTGGCCCAGCGGGGCACCCCCCTATCGGGACTGGGAGTCTTCATCTGCGAGACGCGGGGCTGGATGGAGAATGGGCAGGGCAGCCTTGGCTGGGTTTTTCAAATCATCCTTAAAGACCTTGGAAGCCAGTCACCCCAAACATCTTCTCCCTTCTCGGTCCTCCACCAGCCACAAGAACCAAGCGCCTCCTCGGTCAATTCTCGCCCACTGAGGAACCCAGCCCCCCCCCCAAAAAAAAAAGGTTAAGCGAGCCCCTTCTTTCACCGGCCAGTCCCAGCCCACCGCGGAGGCCAGAAAAATCCTGGAGCGCTGGGTTAGGGCGCTGAGATCTCCCGACCTCAGTCTCCCCGCCGGCCGGCGGAGAAGGCCAGCCCGGGGGATCTCTAAGCGCCCTCCCCGCACTGACGTAGTGGGGCTCCGGACGCGCCTACCTGGGAAGGTGCGCCTGGGACCTGGGGGCGGGCAGTCGGGGGGCGGGCACGGGCGCCGCCCCAAGTTTCCCCGCGTCTTTAAGGAGAAGTCGGTGGAGGGAGGAGCCGGCCTGGAGTACACAGGGAAGCGCCTCGCCAGCGGTCTCGCGGCTGGAGGCCAGCCCTGCGGAGACAACAGTCGCCCGCCGCCCCGCCGGGCCCGCGCCCGAAGCTTGCCGCCAGCACCCCTTCTTCTCGCCCTCCGCGCGGCAGGGGCGCGGCCTAAGCGGCCCCCACCGGAGTGTCCCGCGCCCGCACCAACTGCCCTCGCTTGGGGCCTTCGGACTCGCAGCCTCCCGTGCGCTCGGGGCCTCGACGGCTACTCTCGGATCAGCGGGGAAGCCGGGCCCGCAGCCGTCGCCCCGCCCTGGGCCCAGTTCCGAACTCCTCGACAGCCTGGCACCCGCGCGCAGAGCAGTCTTCGTCCCGAGCCCGGGACCTACTCCTGGTGGCGGCGCCGCCGCGGGCGCCTGACCTCGCGCTCCGGAGCACGAGCGGCGCCGCGGGGGGGGCGGGCCACGCGCGCCTCCGCCTCTCAGCCAGCTCGGAAGGTGCGGGCGCCGGGCCTCCCGCGCGCCCCCCGCGCGCCCCTGCCCGGGCAGCCGTGCCCTCGGCGCCCGCCCGCGAGCAAGCGGCGAGCTCTCGGCGGGAGGTGCCCGCGTCCCCGCCCGCGCCCGCGCCCCCCGGGTCCTGCGACTCCCCGGCCCGCCCGCGCCCCTCGACAGCAGCGGGCGGCGGGGACGCCCGGGGCGCGCGGGACGGCCGCGCCATGACGGCCGAGAGCGGGCCGCCGCCGCCCCCACAGCCCGAGGCGCTGGCGTCCGTGAAGGAGGAGCGCGGCGAGGCCGGGGCCGGGGTCCCCGCGGAGGCCGCGGGCCGCAGCGCGGGGGGCGGCGGCGCAAGCGCCCCCTGCAGCGCGGGAAGCCGCCCTACAGCTACATCGCGCTCATCGCCATGGCCATCGCGCACGCGCCGGAGCGCCGCCTCACGCTGGGCGGCATCTACAAGTTCATCACCGAGCGCTTCCCCTTCTACCGCGACAACCCCAAGAAGTGGCAGAACAGCATCCGCCACAACCTCACGCTCAACGACTGCTTCCTCAAGATCCCGCGCGAGGCCGGCCGCCCGGGCAAGGGCAACTACTGGGCGCTCGACCCCAACGCGGAGGACATGTTCGAGAGCGGCAGCTTCCTGCGCCGCCGCAAGCGCTTCAAGCGCTCGGACCTCTCCACCTACCCGGCTTACATGCACGACGCGGCCGCCGCCGCCGCTGCGGCTGCAGCGGCCGCCGCGGCCGCCATTTTCCCGGGCGCCGTGCCCGCCGCGCGCCCGCCCTACCCGGGCGCCGTCTATGCCGGCTATGCCCCGCCGGCGCTCGCCGCGCCGCCGCCGGTCTACTACCCCGCCGCGTCGCCGGGCCCCTGCCGCGTCTTCGGCCTGGTGCCCGAGCGGCCGCTTAGCCCGGAGCTGGGCCCCGCGCCGTCGGGGCCCGCCGGCTCTTGCGCCTTTGCCTCGGCCGGCGCCACGGCCGCCACCAGCGGCTACCAGAACGCCGGCTGCGCGGGGGCGCGGCCCGCCAATCCCTCCGCGTACGCGGCCGCCTACGCCGGCCCCGACGGCGCGTACCCGCAAGGGGCCGGCAGCGCGCTCTTCGCCGCCGCGGGCCGCTTGGCCGGACCCGCTTCGCCCCCCGCGGGCGGCGGCGGGGGCGGCGTGGAGAGCGCGGTGGACTTCTATGGGCGCACGTCGCCCGGCCAGTTCGGAGCTCTGGGTCCCTGCTACAATCCGGGAGGGCAGCTCGGAGGGAGCGGTGGAGCCGTCTATCACGCGCGCCATGCGGCCGCTTATCCTGGCGGGGTGGATCGGTTCGTGTCCGCCATGTGAGCCGAACACACGGTAGAAATGTCACAGATACCTCTGCTGTCCACAAGCACTAAGTATCCTGAGGACGGGACTGGAGAGAGGACCGAATTGAGAGCCACGTGGAAGGGATCCAGTAGGCCGGCCGGAGAGGCTCTGCGTCCTGGCGCACCTCGCACACATCCCCTTCTTGTTGTAAATAGGAGGAGATGGGGAGAGGCAGCCTGCGCCAGCGGACTGGGAACCAACGACCCACCACAACGAGGAGCGACTCCAAAAGGACATGCCTTTCTGACATTCTGCCGGGATGGGCTTTTGATAATAAATGGGGAAGCGCGTAGTGTCTACGCTAGAGTCTAGGATCCGAATTGTGGGGAATCACGTAACTTCACTGGTCCCTCTGTTGCGCGAAATTCTGACCTTTTTTATGCGGTTCGGCCTCTTGTGCCTTTGAGTACGTTCCTGCAATAAAAGGCTCCAATAGCGCCTTCCTTCTTAAGGTGAGGAGGACACGTTTGCAAAAGAAGTAAACGAAGTAGTTTTTTTTTTTTTTTTTTTTTTTAAATGGGAGAAACCGCTCTGCTTCACTTGACCTTGGCTGGTTTTTCCTGCCTCTGAGAACAGCAGGTCTGGCTCTGAGTCTGGACTGTGCGTCTCAGCTACCCAGCGTGACCCAGTCTCATCATTCACACACCCCAGTCCTCGTCTGTTACACAGAAGGACTGCAGAATTCGACATCCCACCCCCAATGTGATCCTTAAGAGCCCCATCATGGTGGGGGCTGCCTTTCATATTTGGCAGCATCTGTAACCCACCCAAGGCCTGAATAGCCACCCACAACCTACTCCTGTTCTGGGGGATTGTAAAGGAGTTCACCTCAAGCATTAACCAAAGTAAAGTCTCTGGATTACCTCCAGGCAGCGCTTATAGCATAATTTCTTGAATCTTTTAAGCATGAGGTGCTGACCATTCAGCAGCTATTACTGCTGGGTCCTTAACGCAGTTTTCCAAGCAAGCAGGTAGAAATATATCTTACCCATTGTCCATTGTTTCTTTCCATTAAGCAGCCGGGGCCCAATGGGCAAACTAAAAGTTCAAAGAGGTGACAGGATACAGGGGAACCCTTTGGCCGCAGCTTTCAGTAGGACTGATCCTTCCACCCCTGGCATCCACCGCCATACTTCAGCAGTCTCCCTATGCAAAATGGCAAGAGAAAAGTTCATTGGAGCCATGAGTAAAAGTAAGCTTTAGAAAGAAATTGGATTTTTAACTTTGTTTTGTTTCTGTGTGTCTGTTTTAAGCAGCAAACTGAGCAAGATCAGGGAAAAATCCAACCATTTCCCACCTTTCTCATGAGAAATCTTGTAAGTTTTGGCTCTGAATAAAAATTTCCAGCCTTAAATATTTCAGAGGCTCGGTGCACAGCTTTCAGATAACCCTGAGTGTTCAAATAAAAACCTTTGAGCAAGTGACTTCTGACGAGAGAAACTCAGCCTCTTTCTGGGTAGTGAACTTGGTAGGGAAGGGTAGGGGTGTGAAAAAGATTATATGAAAACCATTGGTGATTTTTATGTTTCATTTTGGAGACTGTGCTATCCTGTTAACAAAGACACATGAATGTGATTCAGTCCAGACGGGTGTTTGTCTAAACCAGTGCCATCCAACAGAAATAGAATGCAAGCCACATGTGTAAAATTTATATTTTTCTAGTAGCCTCATTAGTAAAATAAAAAGAAATGCGTGAGATTAATAGTATATTGTATTTAACCCAGTATATCCAAGAAATTTCAACACTCTGTATAAAAATTGTTGAAATAATCATTGTTTCCACACTAATCTTCAAAATCTGGAGTGTATTTTACACCTGCAGCTCGTCTAAATTTGGATTAGCCACATGCCACGTGTTCAGTAGCAATGGGTGGCTGATGGCTACTGTAGTGGACAACACAGGTCTAGATGCTGGTCCTTCCTGACTGTGGAGATGGTAAATGACCACCTGGAGACAGGACGTAGCGGGAGCATTGACTGTTGCCAAAGGGTCTAGCCCGGTGTGTCTCGGGCAGTGCAGTTCAAACCAGGCTGAATTCATTCCAGCAACGTTGTCCTACTTTTCCAGGCACTCTGAGACCTTGGGAAAGGCAAGGTTTTGGCTTCCCTTATCTCTACCTGGACTCTTGAAGGCATGGAAGACAAAGGTTGTCCTTGGGCAAGGAGACAGGTTGGCTGTCCCAAGCAGAAGTCAAGATATCTTGCCCAGTAGAGAGTACCCTGAAATTCAGAGTCCCCCATCCAGGGGTTTTGAGTTTTATCCTTATCTAGTAAGAGCCCAGCCACAACATTTGGGCCGGAGAAGGGTGATCTAAGTAAGTAACTCATTAGTGCCTGCCCGAGTTGGAGTTGACCCTGTATGTTTTTTATTTTTATTTTTTTAAAGATTTATTTATTTATTTATACAAGCACTGGGTACAGTCAGAAGCGCGGGAGGGTGAGAGAATCCACCAGAGCCAGAGCGGGGAGCAGAGCAGGCAGAAGGACCGAAGTACACTGCTGAGGGGAGCAGCGGGCCGCAGGAGAGGT
This sequence comes from Talpa occidentalis, assembly GCF_014898055.3. NCBI lineage: Eukaryota > Metazoa > Chordata > Mammalia > Eulipotyphla > Talpidae > Talpa > Talpa occidentalis. Next base: position 53,432,799 of record NW_023605083.1, read on the forward strand.
CTGCGCGCCATGTGGGACCCTTCTCCGGTGGCCGGGGAGCAGCCGGGGATCGAACCGGCGCTGCAGAGGCTGCGGGCAGCTTGGCAACCCAGCGCTCCACCGCTACGCCACCGGGGAGGCCCCCTGTATGTTTTTTAAATACCAAATCGAGTGCTCTGACAGTACCATTAAACTTAAGCCGGTCGCTTCTCTAATGTCCTCGTTTGTGAAATGGGAGCGTGTGACCCCTACACCTCAAGGGCCCTCTCAAAGTTAACGGGGACACGCGTGTTGAGAGTGTTTTGCTGATTGTAAAGCATTCGCAGAGGAGGGAAGAAAGGTTTAACATTATTTAAGGTTTAGATTTTTTTTTAAAGCGGTGCCTTGTCTGAAAACTCGGAGTTTCGCTGTAAAGCCGGGGGAGACAAAAAGAGCGGGTGGCAAAGTGCAGGCGTCCCAGCCACCCACCTTCCTCTGCGGCGTGGGCGATAGTTGAGGTCGTGCCAAAAACGACAAAAGCTCGGGGAGGGGAGCAGGGGAGGGTCTTTCTGGGGAGGACCCTGGGCGAGTACAGTGGGAGTCGGGAGAGATGCAACCCGCGACGGCTGGGATCAAGAAGTTGGAGACTGAGCTTCAGCTCTTGCCGACCTCCCGCCGACCGACCGGCGACCCCCAGAACTCGCGAGCCCCTCAGGTGCAGCGCGCACCGGAACGCACACCGCGCGGCGGGGAGCGCCTCCAAGCCGCGCGCCTCGCCGCTCCGGCGCAGCGGGGGCCTCGCACCGACCCTCAAGTCTGACGACTCCAGACTATCGAGAACACTTCACTACAGTGTCTTGGAACATTCCAACTCCAAGAATCCCCAACCGTAGAACAGGACCGCCCAGTTCAGGGGGGCTTAAAGATGGGAGGTGCGTTTTTCTCTTTGTTGGTTTTTTCTTTCCTTTTTCTATTATGAAAACAGAAAAATCGTTTACCCCTCTCTGGACCGTGCACCCCCAGCGTCGTGTGCAGGCGCCCTCGGGCTGTAGGTAATTAGATGCGTTCTTCCCTAATTGCCCAAGGCTCGTTAGAATTCGCCCCAGAGCTGTAACATTTATTTTCTTTCAAATTAACTTTGCTTGCAATTAAGCTTAGGAAACCAGCAACAAAAGCAGACTTGGCCCGAGGTCGTTTACTACGAAAACGGATTAGGGAACCATCTCGCCCCCCATTTAAGGGGGGAGCGAAGTGCGGCGAGCGCTCTGGGGGAAGAGCCCGGGCCACAGCGCGAGGAGGCGCAGAAAGCCACTCGCTGCAGCTGCCCGCGGTTCCCTCCCCGAGATCCGAGCGCCGGGAAAAGTAGGACAACCTCGCTGAAATGAATTCCGCATGCTTTGAACTGAACTACACGCCCAAGACACGAAGCTGAGTACGTAGTTACGGTTCACCCGGCATTGGTAAACATCATCTCATTTACCAAGAACTTTGTGAGATTTTTCTTTTATTAAAATTAATTTTTATTACAAACTTGGTACATGTTTATTGTAAAACAAGATACAAGGCAGACTAGCCAAAGGAACCCATAGTTCGCCCAGAGAAAGTCCAGTGAACACCCCAGTAAGTACCTTCCCACGTTTCTGTTGTGTTTTCCTAGCGTTGTCACTGAATTGTTGTCCTATCTTCAGCACCCGGGCTGGAGAAGGGTAGTCTGTCTCGCCACCTGCAAAAGTGAGTGGTTACCCTCTCACCCTCACATTCGCTGGCTCCTTTTTTGCTTTTCTTTTTCCTCCTTTTTTTTTCCTTTCTCTCTTTTTTCTTTTCTTTTTCTTTCTTCCTTCCGTCCTTCCTTTCTTTCTTTTCTTTTCTTTTTTTGTGGTCATTTGAGTACAGGATGCACTTCTCCAAAGAAGGGAGGCCCTCCCCACCATTTTATAGAGACCCAAGGCCTTGCAGGTGTGTGGGCCATCTAGAAATGCAGAATCTCAGGCCCTACCTCAAACTAGGGACCAGAACCTGCATTTAAACAAGATGCACAGGTGATCCATATGCCCTGGGCAAAGATGCACAACTTGGAGAAATGAGCAAATGCTTTATGTTGTTAAGATCAGAGACCCCAAAATAACTTCCAGAAACCTCCTGTTTCTGACCACGGATCCCAGCCAGCACTACAGTGCTACCTTGTGGCCAGCTCTAGCTGTAGTGGGGAGAGAGGGTTGGGCTAGAGAGAGGGCAGGGCTTGGAGAGGAAACCCTTTACCTCCTCCCTCTGACGTACTTTCTGAATGGTGGAACCCTAGCCCCTGTAATGCATGTCACCTCCTGTTTCCAGTCATACTGGGTGACTGGGACAGTGACATTCAGTGAGACTGTATGTGAAAGCATCTTGAAAAGTAGGGTGCAAATTAGAGCCAGGGTTGGCATTCAGACATTTAACTCCAGATAAGACACTTGGGGGACCCTGGACTTTGGTCTCTATCTAAGCAGGAGCCCAAGTATGAAACAGACTTGGCCTCTGATCCCTCAGCTCTAGCCTCACATCTGGAATAGTTAGGGCTTCAAGGAAAAAAAAAAAAAAAAAAAAGGTTTTCTTCACAGGACACTATAGGAGCAGGAATGCCTATTTCTGAGTCCATCTGGGTATTTTGAATGCCCCGTGCACAGGCAAGATCCTGAGCTCCTAATAAATCCTTCCCTCCCCCAAACATGAATTACTTTCTGGGGGACTTGGTTTCTGAGCTCATTATATTCCTGAGAAGTGCTAACTCCCCACTGGCGGGGGGGGGGGGGGGGGGGGGGGGGGGGGGGGGGATAGTGGGGGGGGTGCAGGGTGGGGAGTCTAGGAGGAAAGTGTTTCTCTGATGAAAAGCAATACAGACAGGAGGCAGGTACCATGAAGAACAGGGCAGGAGCCTAGACTGGGGAAGCACTGTTCCCAGGATCACACAGCAACACCGTGGGAACCAGGACTTCATCTCCAAACCCACATGTGTTCTCGGTAGTAGAAATAAATAGGGACATTGTGGAAGTTTATGAGCTGCTACCTCAAGAAGGGTCTTGTGAATTTCCCAAGGTCTTATAGGTATAAGTGTCCAAATCAGACTAGAAACTATACCTCTCCTAAGGGAAAATGTATTCAATTGTCATCTTAATAAAAAGGCAATTTGGAAATGGAAGTAATCAGGGGTAGTGGAGGTGAGAGGTAGGGATCAGGTAGTGCAGCTTCGGGGACCTCCCTGTTATAACCTCCATTGCAGGGAGCAATGAACTTAGTTCATGACTGGTTAAATAGCTTAGAAGTACTTAAAGGGAAAACAAAAACTGTGCTAGAGCTTCTCAGACCAAACTGAACAGTGAACAAAAAAGAAAACTGAGGTAGACAGGTGGGGATGGAGGCCCACAGTGCACTGGTGCTAGTTCTCCCTCTGCAGGCTCCCTCTCCAGTGTCTTCTTTCCCCAGCTGAGGCCAAAGCTCTTGGCGGGACTTCTAGAGTGCTCCTCACTGCTTGGCTTAGGAGAGGATGACATTTTCCTGTGGAGCTCCCAGCCCATCCCATCCCCCTGCTTGCCCCAGGACCCCTCTTCTGAGAACTGAGGCTCAGATTTCTAACTCAGCCCCAAAGAGCTAACCAGGCACAGAAGCAGTCAGAAGTAGTCAGAGAGGCACAGGGATCAATTGTCAGCCCCTCCCGGGGTGAGGAAGGGACTGGGAAGCTGGAATCTGGGTGGATTTCAGCCCTGGTGTAGAGCACAAGCTTATCTCACTATCTGAGCGCCTGGAATGGCTGCTCGCTGGGCGTGGGCAGAACAGAGCCCCAGTCATGGCTTTCAGGCATGGAAGCTTCAGCAGCCAAGAGATAAAGTGGGAGAACCACAGCCTCACCGAGCCTAACTCTGCCCTGCTCTCCGCGCCCTGCAGCCAGCCAGGGCTTCTCCACGTGTACTCCCGCCTCCCATGCCACCCCGCACCTGCCAGCCTCAGTTCTTGAAGCAGAGCTCTAGTTCCCTGGGAGCAGGCTGCCTGCTGTCTCTGCAGAAAACCAAACTCCTGGCACCAGGGACCTTCTATGGTTCTTATGCCAAGCCCCCTCCCAGCATCATCTCCCATAGCTGCCCTTCCTACACCCCTGGGTTTCAGCGGGCACACTACTAGTTGTTCCCCCAGATACCCCAACATGTTCCTTATCACCATGAATTTGCTCTGACCTCTCCAGGAGCCACCTAACTGCATCTGCACCTCCAAGACAAGCAGCCCACCAACCCAGCGAGAGCCCAGGTCCTTCCAGCACCCACTCCCCGCACAGCCCCAGTGTGTGAGACCCAGCTCAAACACCAACCTGTCAGGTCCTGCTCTCACAGAGGCCCAGCTCAGGAACATGGCGTGCCCGCGTGCAGCCCTGTGGAGGGTTTCTTACACGATGAGAAAATGGGCACGTTGATGAGCATTTTAAAAATTTCCCCCTTCTGTGTAACACTTTCCTTTACCCCACATTTTCATCAAAGTCTCACACAGTGATGTATTTACCTTAGGTGAAATGAGGTGTGCCCATATTTTCCCTGCAATGATGCTCATAAAGATAAGTGTCCAATCGCAGGGTTTGGGGACAGGGGTCTTGCTGGTAGAGTTGGGGGTGAACAGGTGGAGCATGACAAAGACAACTGTACAGTGGGCATCTCTAGACAGAAAGAAACAACCCACCCTCTTTCTGGCATATTCAGTAAGTTGTACCAGACACTGCTGGTCTCCCCTTCACCATCTCCCCTTTGCTCCCAGCCCTCATTTTGTCCAGGTAGCAGCTGGTCATGTTTTAGAGGAAGTCTTCACCCTGGGGTGCCCAGGGGTTCCATCTGGACTTCTCTAAGATAAACGTGGTGTTAATCCCATCTCCCTTGCCAGAGGCTGATTTAGAAAGGGTCACGGATACTTTCCAGGCGACGAGAATGTCCAGGAAAGTCTGCTGGGACTTGAGGGATGCATACTTTGTTTGGACAGAGATGGGAGAAGAGAAACAGCCTTTTCTCCCCCTGAATGTTGTTTGGGTGTGGCCCCTGGAAGTATGGCCATCATGCTGGACCCAGAAGAGCTCCAAAGAATAAACCAAGCTGGTAAAGATGGCAGTGTAGACCAATGGGAAGAGCCTGAAGCCTGGCAAATTCACTGAGCTGCAGCCAGAAATGATCCCGGGACCGTTCCTCATACCTATGGGCACCGATTGTCAGAACAAACGTTCTTCAAATTTAAGCCTCTTTGCCTTGGACTTTCTGTTACTTGCAACCGAATGCATCCTAAATGATGCAGAAGGTAACCCTGAAGGGGCAGGGGAAAACCAGATTTTTGGTTTATTCCATTTGAGGCTTCCTTTGCCATCCACTTTATAAGTAAATATGTGGCTAAAATGTCACCTAGCCCCACCCCTCTTAGACTCCAGGCCAAGTCCATTGCTCTTGCCAGCTTCCAGCAGAACAGCTGACTGACCATAAGCCCAACATTAGGGAAGAGTTCCCTCACTCTGGGTACCAAGCACTTGCATATACGTTATCCTCTGAATCCTCACAACTGGCCAGAAAAGCAGCAGTTTCCAGCTGCAACTTCTTAGATGAGGAAGCTAAAGCCCCAGAAGACAAGCTCAAGCTCACATGACTTGCCTGGGAGGGACTGATCCTCAACCCAGTGTAGCAAAGTGCATTGCAAAATGAATGAGAAGTCTGAGACTCTTCCTCCCGAGATAAGGCGGGGAGACTTGCATGTTGGTTTTCACTGGTACTCTGGGGAAATCCTTTCTGTGGGCCTCTGAGGAGGGTGGATGGTTCCCATGCCCTTGACTTATCTTCATAGGGCTTGCTTGTGAGGCTTAAAGATAATGTCTGTGAAGTATGTGGATTTGGTTGCTTCAGATCCTACAAAGTAGGATAGTTGGTGCAAAAGCTGGAAGGGACTGGCTGGTGCTTAAAAGGAGCCTACCACTATGGGACCGTGCCTCCTGTCACCCCCTCTGCCCGCCCCCCCAGCTCCAGCAGTGTGGATCCCACCAAGGCAAAAGCGGCAGGAGCAGGCCCGTAGTTTACAGAACACCTGGGAGAGGCCGTGGGTAGCTGGGTAATTTCCAAATTAGTTGTAGGAGAAACCTAACAAAACAATCTGCAGGCTAAGCATCCCGGGAGCTCTGCCGTGAGACTGACAACCTGGAATCCGGCAAGTACAATGCTGCCGACCACAGACAGGAGGGCCCTTCCTCCTGGGGGAAGGAGGGCTGACTTCCTTCCAACAGGGGCCAGCCTGGGCCTGCAGCCGGGTGATAGAAGAGCAACCCCAGAACTGAAAGAATCTTTCCACCCAAATCCCAAACCATACTGAACATAGACAGCTTTCCCGAAACACTACTGCAAGGATGGTCGGTGTAGTGAGTTAGGGGCCCTGGCAAACACCTCACTCCTCAGCAAGGGACTTTCAGGCCTCATTTCAAGCTCAGAAAACCTGGGTTGCTCCCTTTGTGCCCTGTAGACCAGCCTGGAGCATTTTGTTTGGCACTTTCTTGTTTTCCGAGAGACTGTCGGGCTTCATCAACAAAGCACTGGCTCAAGTTCTGGCTCCCATAACTGAGTAAATCTCAGCCTCAACTTTCCCAGATATAAAATGGGCACAACACCACCTTCCCTTTTTAATATTGATCATGATGGCTAACATTCAGCGAGGTATGTGGCAGGAACCATAGTGCTTTTCAATCTCCACAAACTCCCCTGGGAGGTAGTAATCATGAGCTAGGAAATGGTGTGAGCAGACTTTAAAGCCCAGATGTCTGACTCTAGAAGGGCTCAGACATAGCACTTTGCACCCTGAAGCTCCCAGTTCTCAGAGAGGCACTGGGTTAGCAACTGAAAGACCTTGCAGTGGGACCAACTTTGTGCGTGATCCAGGGTGAGTCCTTTGCCTTTGGTCCCTTCTGCACCAATGGTGGATGTGTGTGGCTGGAGACAATCAGATGACTTTCTGTGTCCCATTAGCACAATAGTTGATGAGGCTCAGTCTCCCTGCCCTGAACATGAACACATATTCATGGAATAGCAAAACAGATGTGAAAAGTAAGTCCTTCTATACTGTTATCTCATGAAGTCCTCACAACAAACCCAAAGTGAGTGGGAAGGGGGAGGTTTTACTCTACTTATCTTTATAGTATGGAAAACTGATGTCCAGCGAGGGATCTCCAGCAAATGGGATGGAACTCATGCTGGACTTGTGACACTAGGCACTTGTGACACCTGGTGCTCTTGCTGTTAACCGTATAAATTTTTGCAAATAATGCGAAAACAGCATAGTACTAACCTGGTTATAAATGCTGTGCCTGGTATTGTGCCTTGCCTGCAGTGGGTGCTCACAGCATGCAGACCTAGAGAAGTGGTTTGGTAGGAAGAATAATGAGAGTCACCCTCTTCTTGGTTACTAATCAAGGGTCTTGGGGGCTCAGGACTAGAATCTATCTAGATCTGGGCTCAATCTCATAAGGTACTTAGACCCAGGCCCTTGCTCTCTGTCCACCATCTATGGTGTTCTCCTTCCAGATGGGACACTGACGGCTGTCCCAGGCCTCACATGCCTCATCCTCCAGCCACCCCTCCTATCTGTTTATATAATCGCAAAGTGCAGTGGCAGTTTCTGACATTGTTCCAATGACCCTCCTCCTGGTATTCAGTGCCTGTGTAATCCTCTCCCATTGATACAGACGTGCTGGCTTGCTCCTAATAAATAGAATATGCCACAAGTAAAAGCGTGTACCTACTATCTTTGGGGTGTAAGAGACCGTGACTTCTATCTTGCTAGCACTCTCTCTTGCTTGGTCTACTGAACAGGCTGCCATGTTACAAGATGCTGTATGGTAATGGAAAGAAATCAAGGGGCTTAAAAGGAACTGATACCTTAATCCAACAGCCCATAAACAACTAATCCTGCCAGCAACCAGGTGAGTAAGAAAGGAAGCTGATGCTTTCCAGTGGCACCTAGAGGTGATTGCAGGCTTATGAGAGACCCTGAAGTAGAGGACCAGAGAAACTGAGATACTATTGTTTTAAGTCACTATGTTTGGGGTAATGACTTATGCAGCAGTGGATAACTGAAGCACTCTCACACTATAGCCTCTGGCCAGGCTGCTCCATCTCAGCCAGGCACACACACACACACACACACACATGCAGGCACACAAGCATTTCACTCTTGAGTGGAAAATTTGTGCTCTTCTTCCAGATTAGCAGAGACACGATAAGGGGGTCTCTGAAGCCTAGGGAACCCCCTAGCTGTGTGTATTCCTGATGCTCAGAGGGACTAAAGATTGGGGCGCTCCTGTAAGATAACAAAGTGATGGAAGACCAGGGAGCTGACCCCCAAAGAGCCTTGGTCTATGTTCAGGACTCCTGGTTACCCAGTCATTTGACAGTGAGTATTCCACTATTTCTTTAGAGGATTCAAGCGTCTCAATATCCAAATCCACCTTTAGTCTTTTTAAAAAATGATTATGAACAGTGTCAATAAATACACATTCAACCCACTTTCTTGTGACACTAAGTCTGACATTAAGATTGGATTTAACTGCTTCCAAGAGGAAATGAGTAACACACATTAAACGAGAGGTTTACCTTTGGAGACCTCAGCCAACCTCAGTCTGGGACAAGGTTTTCTCAAAATTACACCCATGACTTCTGCTCCAATCTGTGTTTGGACTCTTTAAGAGAGGCAGCTTTTTCTAACATTCCCTTCTGCATAGAGAGTAAAGACTTCAAGGGGAATCCAGATCATTTGATGCCATAGCAAGCTTTTTTTTCGGACTAGGCCATAGAAAAATGAGGATCTGCCATATTTTTAAGTAGTGAATTCAAAAAACAAACAGTACATGAGCCAGGTAGGTAAGCCAGGATGGGTAGCAGCATGTGTGAGGAAAGCTTAGCTAATAGTGCTGTGCTCACTATGAGTCAGGAGTGTCATGAAGCTGCCATAATAATGAATTTTATTTGACTGCCCAGAGTGTGGACATGATGGCCCTGCCTGACTTTACTTTGTTCAGAGCATCTGGATTGCAATCCCTGAGTTTCACGCTTCATTAGGGATATTGATTAGCTGGAATGTATCAGGAGAAGATTATCATGATGGCAAAGGAACTACAAACTGTCCCAGGAGGAGCAGTTGGAAACTGTAGCTTATGTAGCTGAGCAAAGTCAGGCTGGAACATTTTCCCCTATCTTCAAATCCGTGAGGAGTTTCCAGGACAGAGAAGTTAGGAGGGAGATAGATTAATTGGATCAATGCTATGTAGCATCAGATTTCACCCATATAAAGGAAGACATTTCAAAGAGTCAGAGGTAACTAAGGGTGAAACTGACTGCCTCAAGCAGTTGTTGCAAGAGAATTCATTCTTTGAGTGGGGTGGGGTCAAAATACCTTTTGAAGAGTCTTTTAGCCCTAAGTCTCCTAAATATCAGGTACTCCTTAAAGATTCATCCACATACATATTCCATGGTTTCACACCCACCTTCTAATAGGCATTCTGGTGGCACCCCCAAGAGGGCAAGGTACACTATCCCACGACACTATCAACTAGGCGTCTGTGGTTACAAGCAACAAAGTAAAATTCCAGATGACTGAGCAGAAACAGGAACATATGGGAAGCTGCAGGAGAGTTCACAGAGCTGAAAGGAAAGCTGAGGAATCAGGTTGGAAAAAGGCAGTATTCAAGATAGTAGCTAAGAGCTAGTGGATGAGCTCTTCTGAGTGCCACCAAAGGTGAATCAAGTTGTCAGTCACTGAAAAAGATTGTCTGAATAGTTTCTTTAGTATCACGTGCCTGCTCTAGGCTAGCAGAGAACAGGGCACAAAGGTCCACAGACAGTCCACAGACAGTCCAGTCCACATCCACTGACTTCTGTAAAACAGAATCTGAAAGATGTTATCAGAAGAAAGGGAAGCTGTGCAGACATAATAAAGGAATCTGTGTCTTGCTCTTGCCAGGATAAATCAGCAGGACTAGTTGGAAGAATCTAATATTTTTCCACCAGTTATAAGTCAGTCATAGCTCAATAAATTTGGAATTAATTAAGCTGAATTTAAATTAAATATTTTCCATTTAAGTGAGAGTAATGATTTCTCTGACCTTATAAAAGGCTCACAAACTTGTCAAGGTCAAGGCTCTGGGTACACTGATACTTTAAGATGTGGCTATAGACATCCTGGTGGCTGATGGAACTTCTGCTTCCATAAACAAGTACCAAATGCCAACGGAAATAACAAAAATATCTGGATAAAATCTTTTTAAATGCAGGCTGAGTCAGTAAGAAAGTTTTTTTAAAAAATCCACAGAAAGTGAAATGAAAGCAAGATTTCTAGAAGTGAGCAAGCCCTAAAGACAGCTCTTACCCTGAGCATTATCTACCAAATCCTACAGTGTTGTGTAGGATTTCATGAGGTTGAGGAGACAAGAGAAAAATCTAGGGTCTGTTCTAGGTGGAGAAAGTACAAAAAATTGGGTATGTATATGTGTATATATATATATATATATTACTCTCAACATTAAATACACTTTCTTTTTACCTCATATATCCCACAGTTGAAGGTGAAGAAGTTGGTAATCTGAAAATGCCAAAGAATACAGATAAAAAGGCCCTCCAAAAGTCTTCTCTACTCAATCAAACAAGCAGGAAAGGTGGCAAGACAAAAATCTTTATATCTGTTGTACTCCAGTCAAACAACATAGGAAAAGATGACCCCACCCACACCCACATTTACAAAGGCCAAGTGGAGAGCCTGGACCCCGGTACAGGTTGCTGTGACAGGCTGAATAATGGCCCCCAGAGACATGCAGGTGCTAATACCTGGAACCATGAGTGTTACCTTATGATGAAAGTTAAGAATCTTGAGATGGGGAGATTACCCTGAATTGTCGAGGTAGTCTCCACATGTAATCAGCAGTGGCCTTATAGGAAGGAAGAAGAGGAAAATTAAATACAGAATTAGAATGATGTAGCCACAAGCCAAAGAATATTAGCAACCTCTATAAGTTGGAGGAGACAAAGAACACATTGTCCCCTGGAGCCTCCCAAAGGAATTAGTCTTGCCAATACCTTAATTTTAGCCCAGTTAAGCTGACTGAAGACTTCTGACCTCCAGAATTGTGAAAGAATAAATATGTAGTGCTTTAGGTCACAAGGTTTGTGCTAATTTGGTTTTGCAGCTGTGGGAAAATGATAGAGCTATCTATAAGAAAATAGATATTAAAATATAGGCAAATTGAAAAAAGATAAAAATATATACCATGCAAACATTAAGCAAAATAAAATAGTAGGGTTATATTAATGCTAGATAAAATAGACTTTAGAGCAAAGGAAAAGACTAGAAATAGAGAGGGACAGGGGCCTCCTGGTGGCGCAGTGGGTTGAGTGCTGCGCTGTGAAGGTGTTCACAGCCTCTGCAGTACTGGTTCGATCCCCGCTGGCCTTGGAGCAACCCACATGGCAAGCAGACCTCTCCTGCCTCGCCCACTGCTCCCCTCAGCAGTGTATTTCGTCAGACTGCCTGTTCTGTTCCCCGCTCTGTCTCTGGTGAATCCTCTCACCCTCCCACGCATCTGGCCTGTACCCCGGTTCTTGTATAAATAAAATAAATCTTTAAAAAAAAAAAAGAAAAGAAACAGAGAAGGACATTAGATAATGACAAAAGGGTAAATCCACCAAGAATACATAGCAATGTTTTAATGCAACAATTGTGCATAAGTGTGTATATATATATATATATATATTTGTATATATTTATATACAAATTTATATTTGTATATTTATATATTTGTATATTGTATATTTATATACAATTTGTATATTTATATATTTGTGTATTTATATATATATGTATATATATATATATATTTGGTGTATATATATATATACACCAAATAATAAAGTAAAAATATCCCAAGGCCCCTACAAAAAACAAAGCAAAATCCTATAATTAATAAACCCAACAAGGTTACAGGATATGAAATTAACATAAAAACAGTAAATTTCTATGTGCCAACAGTCAATGTGTAAACATTAAAAAAATATATATAATATTATAATTCCTCAAACCAAAAGACTTAGAATAAATCTAACAGAAGATGTATAGGACTTGTATGCTATAAACTACAAAATGCTGATGAAAGAAATCAAGATAGTCTAACTAAATGGAGAAATGTACGATGTTATGATTAGAAAACTCAATATATAGAGATACAAATTCTTCCCAATTGATATACATGTTTAATGAAATTCCTATAAAAAATCTCAGAAAATGCTTTGGTGATATAGACAGTATTCGAAAATGTATGTAAAGACAATGAACCTAGAATATTTAAAATAACTTTGTAAAAAGAATAAAGTCTATCTTAGTGCAGATTGCTGTAACAAAATGCCATAAATGGGGTAACTTATAAACAACAAATATTTATGTCTCATAGTTCTGAAAGCTAGAAATTGAGATCAGGGTGCACGCATGATCTGGTGACAGCCTTTTTGTGGGTTGCAGACTGCCAACTTTTGGTTGAATCCTTACATGGTAGAAAGAGGAAAGAGCTCTCTGTGGGCCTTTCATAGAGGCACTAACCTCACTCATGGGAACTCTGTCCTTGTGATCTAATTACCTCGTGATCTAATTACCTACCTGATGCCCTCACATCACGGGTTGGGATTTCAAGAATTTTGAGAGGACACAAACATTCAGTCTATTGCAGAGTGCGGAAAATCATTTACCCAGTTTCAAGACTTCTTAAATGCTACAGTATTCAAGACATTATAGTACTGATAAAGAGACAGACATATAGATCAATGAAAAAGAATCAACTTTTTTACAAAGATGCAAAAACATTTCTATAATCGGAAGATAGCTTTTCAACAAATGATTGAAAAGGACATCTATAGGCAAAAAAAAAACTGAGTTTCAACCTAAGTGTCGTACTTCATAGAAAAATTAAAATGGATCATGGACTTAAATGTAAAATGAAAAACTATAAAATTTCTAAAAAATGGGGAAATATTTGGGATATAAGGCTAGGTTTAAAGTTTAGCTTTGACACCAAAAGCACAATTCACAAAAGAAAAAATTACTAGATAGAATTTTATTAATATTAAGAATATTTGAAGCCAACAATAATTCAATTAAATAGGTAAATAAATATAAAAACACTTGTCTGTGAAAGACTGTTAAAAGTAAGAAAAGATAAACTAAACACCGAGAGAAAATACTTTGAAACCACTTATTTGACAAATAACTTCTGTCTAGAATATACAGACAACTCTCAAAAAAACCCTTCAACCAACAAGAAAATAAGCAAAAGAGAGATTTCATTGAAGAGGATATACAGATGGCAAGTAAGTACATGGAAGCGTGTTTAACATCATTAGCCAGGAGGGAAATGCAAATTAAAACCACAATGAGATAGCACTGCATACCTATCACAATGACTAAAATTAAAAAAAACCAGTGACAACACCAAATGCTGGCAAGGAGTCAGAGAAACTGGATCATTCATATATTACTGGTGGGAACTGAAATGATACAGTCACTCTAGAAAACAACTTGGCAGTTTTTTATTAAGCTCAACACGAAACAACCACAAAACTCAGGAAAACTGGAAATACCCCCAGATGTTTTTCAATGAGGGAATAGTAAACAATCTATGTTACCCTGGAATACCACTCAGCAATAAAAAGGAATGAATTATTAATATACACAACGACCTGGATGAACTTCCAGAGAATTATGCTGGATGAAAATAAACCTATCCAAATAGACTACATGCTATATGATTCCACTTACATACCATCTTAAAGTGAAAAAGTATAATAATGGACAAGTTTTTTTTTAAAAACAACTTACTTTTTTTTTTTTAAAGATTGATTTATGCATATAAGAGCTGGGGAACAGGCCAGAGGTGCGGGGGGTGAGAGGATTCACCAGAGATAGTGTGGGGAACAGAACAGGCAGTTGACCAAAGTATACTGAAGGGAGAAGCGGGCGAGTCAGGGGAGGTCTGCTGAGCCACGTGGGTAGCTCCCTGGCAGGCCGGGTATCGAACTTGTGCTGCAGCGGCTGCGGACAGCTTCACAGGTTGCATCTTAACCCCTTGCGCCACCAGGGAAGCCCAAAGGAGAACAGTTTTATGGTTGCCAAGAGTTAAACAGACGGTATAGGTGAGGGGGTCAAATGGTTGTGGATATAAAAGGGCATCAGGAGAGATCCTTGGGATGAATTTTATCCTGTATCTTGACTATATAAATGTTGCCATCCTGGTCTTATAGTATTATCATTTTACTTTTTAACATTTCAATGTTACTATTAGGGGAAACTGGGTACAAAGAAGAAATTTCATATAAAATATATTTCATGGCAAACAAACACCCCCAAATTTATTCATGCATTCTGATGTTAAGGGACACTTACGGGTTTTTTTTCCTTTCAGTTACTACTATTACAAACAAATTGCTGTGAACATTCTGTGTATATTCTTCTGGTGTGTTAACATGTGTTAACATGTGTTAACATGTGTTAATCTCTTTCTATTAATCTTGTTAGAAATTTGTCTATTTCATCTATTGTTGGGTACCATATTTCACAACTGAGCTTAGGCTTATTAATTGCGCTGTTCAAATAGTCCCTGTTCTCACTGATAATTTGTTTGCTTGATCTATTATTGTTGAGAAAGATGTGTTCACTCTGATGGTATATGTGTTAAAATCTCTTAGTCCTATTAACATTTGCTCTATACTTTAAAACTATGTTGTTAAGTGCATACAAGCTTAAAATTACTATCTTATTATGATGAAGTGATCCATCTTTTTTGTAGGGAGAAAGTGAGTCATTGTAAAGGAAAATATCAAGCTAATACTAGTATTGGCCTGTGAATGAACGAGTGGCGGTCAACACTGATACATATAAGACTCTATCTGGCACAGAGTTGGTGTGTAATAAGGTGAATGTTCTATATAGACAAACACTGATATGCCAGACCAAATTTAGATAATGGAGCTTCAAAGTGAATGAGGCACTGTTCTATCCTGAAGTTGCTCATAGCCTAGGGCAGTGGGTCTCCACCTGGAGTGGTTTTAACCCTTAGTGGACATTTAATAATGTTTTGAGAAATTTTTAATTATCACAATAGGGTGGCGGAAGAACAGCATCTTGCTATTGGCATCTATTGGGTAGAACCCAGAGAAACTGTGAAATGTCCTAGAATGCACAGTCTAGTCCCCTATAACAAAGAATTATCTAACACCAAATCTTAATGGTGCTAAGGTTGAAAAACTTTGGTCTTACAGATTCCTAAGAACTGAAGGATAAAGGAATGAATCCACTAAGGGGCCCCAAACTTATAGAGAGAAACACCTAAGATAGTACCACTGGGAGGTAACAAAGAACCATGTCTGCTAGAAGGATTTCACGAGGGCTTTGGGGGTGGTTAGACCAGAGTGGACTACAGATGGATTGTCCCATGGGACACAGGTGAGAGAAAGGTGCCCAGGGAGCATGAGCAAGCAAGAGATAGATTAGATGTTGGAGGATGGTTTGGATTCAGAAGCTTTAAATCTTTTAAACTCCCTGTATAATGATTTTGTTGGTATAGGTAATCTTTTTGTCCTGAACCCAGTGACAATTTTTTTTTCCACAAATTCTCCTCTAGATGAACTAGTAAAACCGGGTTACTCAAACCCAAGGAGCACAACAGTCATAGCCTTCTGAGGGGGTGCCAATTACAAAGACAGTTGTGTGTACTCCCAAGGCTTCTCTGACTGCCCAACTGCTTCCCAGTGATGACTCAACACTGAGGAACCAGATGAACCCACCTTGGTGGACAGCTAGCTGCCCCTGCCTTGGGTCATGTACAATACTGTCAGTTCCCATCTCACATATAGGCTTCCATCCCCAGAATGTCCCCTCCACAGCATCCTATCACCCAGGCGAGCTAGCCGCACCTCTGATGTAGCCAGGAAGAGTCAGATTAGGGAAACTCTTGTCCATAATGGGTTCTCGAATCAGCGTGCCCACCCCAACTTTCCTACCCTTTGCCATTAGACAAATGGTAAAATCAAGAGAGGAGAAAGGATCGCCTCAGGATTGCTTATGTCAGGGGCAGTACAGGACTCTGAACTGCCTGCACTAGGCAGGCAGCTGTGGGGCCCATCCACCCACCCTTCCATGGAAGCAGTCCAGGGAATTAGTACTGATGCCAATGCCAACGCCCCACTCTGGGGTTCCTGACACCTCTTCTTGGATCTAGGTCCTTTCAAAAGGAGCATTTCAAATAGGAGCCATCAACACTTAAAGAGGGTGGGTCTTAATCCATAAAGGATCATTAGCTTCACCCAAGTGATGGGACATCCATCAGCACCTCCCATTCTTCCACCAATTATCTATCTGTTAATTATCTGGGATTAAGAATTGACACGGAGCGACATGGTCATTAACCACATATTTGCACGGCTTATTCATGTTAGTGGGGCTGCTCCGTCTCACCAAGTCTAATTGGACACGCCCACCATGCTGCACAACACATTGACATCTACTTGGTTGTCAGCAGCCAATAAAGGACTACAGGATGTGTTTACTTCCAAAGGGCTTTGGCTCTTGGAAAAGCTTTTTTGCAGGCACGCTGGGTGTCTTGGCTTTCTGGCAATGTGGACTGAGGCTTAACTCATAGCATGCATTCAATCATTTGTCAAACATTCATTAGCTCGAGCACTGTACCAGGCACGGCACTGGCCCCAGGAGGTTTTACAAAGATGAATGAGACACTGTTCCTACCACCTAGAAGTTTACCTCTAGCCAAGGAAACACATGCAAGCAGGGAGAGCTAAGAACAGAGAGAGGGAACAGCAGCATGCCGTGGAAATGCAACAGTGAAGGAGATCTGATTAGTCTGAGAAATTAGGAGAGGCCTCCTGGAGGAGGTGGCATTTTCAGCATAGCACTAGAGAGAAAGAGAAGATTCCAGACTGAAGGAATGGCAAAAGCAAGGGTACATCATGCAAGGGGATTGGGGAGTGACTTATGTGAATGGCACATAAGTCACAGGTGGGAAGGAGGTGGCCTTGTAGACGGGGTTGTAGAATGGAGAACACTGAATTTTTTTTTTTTCCTGGAGTCAGGAAGATTTCCCTCTGGGTTCAAGGAAGCTGGAAGGAATTCTGCTTTGGTGTGCATGGTTTAAACTTTTCATTGAAGTATAACACATATAGAAAAGTGCAAACATTTTCATAAACAGACATCTATATAAATAGCACCCAGACAAACAAACAAGTCATCACCAAAAACCCAGAAGTCCCCTTTGGCCTCCTTTCAGGAACCACAAAATCACAAAAGAAACCACTGTTCTCACTTTAACCAACAATTTCCTATTCTATTGCATTTGGGTTCTTCCATCCAATATTAACGTTTTCATGACACACACTGCTAAACATAAAGGAAGCTTATTCTTTCTCATTGCTAATATCCAGTTGTACAAATGTATCACAGTTATTAATGAGCATTATGTGGTGTCGAGCTTGGGGCTATAAACCTTGCGTGTGTGTTTTGCTGCCTACACACATGTATATATCTACTGGGGACATATCTAGGGGTGGGATTGCTGCGCTGAGAGGTTGCATACATCTACTTGAATAGACACCGTTAGTTTTCCAAAACTGTTTTGTCCATTTACACACCCACCAGAAATGCACAGGCATTGTAGCTGCTTTATATCCTTGGTGACAACTGGTTTGGTTGGTCTTTTTATGTTTTCTGCTTGTTTGTTTGGGGGGAATGGCATGGTCCCACCTAGAATGAAAGCTGTCACTCTGGTAGCATGGAGTATGGCTTTTAGAAAAGAGGGAGGTGGCACAAAGGGACCAATCATGAGGGCAGGCACTTGGAACCCAAGAGCATGAAATCAGTGGCAGGTGAGCTGGTAAAAAGAGGCACTATGGGGTGGTATACACAGGATGTGGACACAAAATAGGAGTGGACTTAGAGGGAGGTAGAGAAAGGTTTCTGTGTGAGGCGGTTCACTGGTGAAGGGTGTCAGGTTTAAAGGCAGGAGAAAACATCTTGGTCCAGGACATGTTTGCAACATAGGACGACAGGCTGGAGTGGCCAGTCAGCGGTTGGTGACATGGGTCTGGTGCTAAGGATGAGGTCAAGGTTAGAGACACCAAATTAGCAATTATCATCACAGAGATAGGGGTTGAATCTAAAGGCATGGTTGACATTTCCCAGGAGATGCATATGAAATAAGAGAGTAGAGGGTTGGAGATCAGCTGCCTACCTTTAGGGGATGAGAGGAGGAAGAAGAAGGAGAGACAACATCGCTTCCTTCTGAAATGCTGGCAGGGGCTGTGACGCATGAGTCAGGCCCTTCGAGCCCCATCAGCAGCCAGGGGTCTGGCTCACCAGCCACAGTTTTCTCCTGAATGAACTTGCATCACTAACCTCAGAAGCTGTTGTGAAATATGCATCAAATTGCATACCTCTGGTAGCGTCCTAGGGACAATGGGCACCAAAGATTCACAGCCTCTCAGGGCTGGGAGTGCTCTTCCCCACCCCCACAACATCTCTGCCAATCAGTTACCCAACACCCCAGGCAGGGGACTTGGAGCTTCCCATGGCCGCCCTTTCCAGCCTTGAGAAAGTGCAGATATGAGAAAGCTTTCTCTTATAAATGCAGTCTTTTCGTGTTGGAAGCCAAAGGAAAAGACAAAGCCATACTCCAGTGCAATGACTCTGGATGGAGTGAGGTGCAGGGACTCTGCATTCTGGAAAATCTGTCTCTTTTTTTTTTTTAATTTTTTTAAAGATTTATTATTTATGCATACAAGAGCTGGGGGTACAGGCCAGAGATGCAGGGGGTGAGAGGATCCACCAGAGACAGAGTAGGGAGCAGACCAGGCAGACTGACTGAAATACACTGCTGAGGGGAGCAGCGGGCAAGACAAGAGAGGTCTGCCCTGCCATGTGGCCAGCCAGGGATCGAATTTGTGCTGCAGAGGCTGTGGATTGCTTCATAGTGCGGTGCTTAACCCCTTGCGCCACCAGGGAGGCCCAAATCTGTCTCTACTAAAGTGCCTTCCGGCATCTTCCTGCTGGGGTAGAGTATGGGCGTTTGACTCCCCACAGGAAGCTGCAGTGATTTCACTACCATTTGCACACTGGATGGGAATGCGATCATCCGCTGCAGGCATTCCTCTGGCTTCATCAAGCAGTGAGTACTGCCCTGGAACTCTGCCAGTCTCTCAGGACTGAAGCAGTGCATGCTGCAGCACAGACCCACCAGGCTGGACATGTGGGAAGAATGAGGGGCTGCTAGCTGGGCTCCAGCCCACTGCAAGCAAGGTGGGCAGCATGCCCTTCTGTTCAATTTTCTTTTAAATACTTACTCAACCCTGTGTGGATCTCTGAAGAAGGAAGACAGATATAGTTAAGAAATGGCTCCCACCTTTGAGATTGATGGAAGAGACTAGCATGCCAGAGAGAAGCATGCCTGAAACATTTTTTTTTTTAGCTTTATTTTAACAAATTTCCAAAACATCCACTTAAGCAGATCTGCATGAATTAAATATAGAGATTTGGTTTCTGGAAAGTACCATCAGTGGAAAATTTCCTTTGCACAAAGGGCCTTATGAGTCACTGATAACTGCATAGAAGTAAAACTCCATGACCTCCCTGGTGGTACAAGGGGTTAAGCACAGCACTGAAGCAAGCAGCAGCCTCTGCAGCACAAGTTCGAGCAACCCACATGGCACAGCAACCTCTCATGTCTCTTCTGCTGCTCCCCTCAGCAGTGTATTTCAGTCAGTCTGCCTGTTCTGTTCCCCACCCTGTCTCTGGTGAATCTTCTCACCCCCCCAAACCAGTTCTTGTATGCATAACTAAATAAATCTTTAAAAAATAAAAAAGTAAAACTCCAAAGCCTTTGTCCTGGGATGCATGTTTTCCAACTAAAACGACATACATCACTTTCTCCTGACTACAAGGCATTTGTTCCATGAGGAACTCTCAGATTGAACAAGCTGCTAACCACAGAAATGGACAACTTCTACCCAAGGTGAGAGCACAAGATTAACTTCCTGACTCCACAGTATCCTTTTCCCTTCCCTTTGTCTTAGCATTCATCTTGGCCTGTTTTCTCAGTGATTTCCATTATCTTCATCCAATTACTTCTGACACCTCCTGGCTAAAAGGCTTGGCCAATCCACAGGCATGGAATCCCACTGAGCACGGCCTGGCCAGGGGAATCACTTAACCATGAGTAAGGTAAGGGGGTGAGCTCAGGGTCATGGGGTGCACTGCTTGATCCGACACATGGCACCTGGAGGCAGCCAACTGCAGGGGATGCAACACGCCCTTCTGTAGGCACAGCTGCGGTCCAGGTCTGAGGCTACACCCTTCCAGGATGGAGTGCTATTCTTTGGGATTCAGTGAATTTATTAACTGAAAGACCACCACATGGTGATGTGCCCCCAGGAGGAAGGACAGTTGGGAAGCAAGGGATGGGAGGAAGCAACAGTGGTCCCATTGACAGGGACATCAGTCCCAATGACCTGCTCACACCCCCAAGCCCCGCGGGTCACTTTCTCAGTCTCAGTCTGGGAATCTACCTTAGAATTTATTAGTTGGATTTCTTGACTGGAAATTACTTCTTTATTAGAAATTTTTTTTAAAATAAAAGTTTTTTTTTAAAGATTTATTTATTTTTATACAAGAATTGGGATACAGGCCAGAGGTGAGGGAGGGTGAGAGGATTCACCCTCTGTCTGCGGGGAGCAGAACAAGCAGGCAGACCGAAATATACTGCTAAGGGGAGCAACGGGAGAGATGGGAGAGGTCTGCCGTGCCACGTGGGTATTTTCCTGGCCGGCCGGGAATCAAACCCACGCTGCAGAGGCTGCGGACAGCTTCACAGTGCTACACTCAACCCGCTGTTCCACCGGGGAGGCCCTGCTTTATTAGGAAATTTGATGGTGGTGGTGGTGATGGTCTCACTGGCTTTCTCTCTATATGTTAAAACTCCATCAATTTGTCCATTTAAACTAATTTTATCCTCAATAAAACTATAAAAAGCAACTTGAATAGTTACATGAGTACACTATCTTTTCATTTGTATTGAGTTATAGCTGGTATGTAAAATTTAATTCACTTTAGGTGTACGGCATAATAATCGGATATGTTCATGTTGCCAAATGTTGACCACAGTTAACATCCATCACCACATGTAGTTACAATATTTTCTTGTGATGAAAAGTATGTTTACATTTCTTTAACAAAATATATTTCACATCTTTAAAAGCTGGAATATCTTAAAGAGGCCTCTCCTACTCCCAAATCAGGGTGAGTTGGGATATGCAGGCTGGGGTAGAGCCTTGGAATAGGGAATGCTCTGTATTATGGGGGAAGGATCCTAAGGCAGGGATGGGGAGGGGCCTGGAGAGAGGAGAGTAGGGCCAGCAGGGTGGGCCCTTAGGGCAAGGCAACACAATAGGGACTTGGGAGAAAAGGAATTAATCAGAGAGAATATCTACTTTGTTTGCCCTAGTATCTGTAGTATCTGCTACAGGTCTCCCCCCCCCCCCCCCCCCCCCCCCGCTCTATCTTTAGGAAAAAACTATTATTACTCACTAATTCTTTTTTGTGAATATGGATTCTTCTGGGAATACTGAAGGGGACTCAGAGGAGTTGCAGATCTGTGTTGACCCCAGGCAAAAACAGACCGACTATGCATGAAAGCTGGAGTTGAAGACTCCAGTGTGAATTTGTGGAAATGGGCACATATTTCTGGCAGAACTTCAGACTTTCTGTCTATCAGACTGTGGTGGGACTCAAGGGGAGATCGCCAAGAGGAAAAAAAAAGACCCTGTTAATATCTGGGCTCAGGTGGCAGAAATAGGAAATAGCAAGAGGTGTGCCTCTGACATGAGGACAAGACAGACAGTGGAGAATAGGCAGGGATGGAGGAAGGGGGAGGGATTAGAAGGATTAGAGGCTTGAGGGGATCTGCCAGGCTACCTGAGAGGCTGTGAGTTTACATTGTAACTCTGTCCCCCTCCACCACCACCACCCATCACATGCTTAAAAAACTGCAGATGAGAACTGGCCCCCCGTAGGCACTGCATTCTAACCCTCCCACCCCTACCCAGTCCCTCTTCCCATTTTCAAAATCAGTTATCCCAGAGACGACTGAGATGGGACCTCTCAGGAAAGAAGAGAGCATCACCTTTGTGGGTAGGGGGTCAGCGGTGGGGTTGGGGGGGGGTGTTAAAGCAGAGCCCAGAGCTTCTCCCCAGCCCTATGGACCTTCTATCTGAGTGTATGTAGTAAGGGGATTCCAAGGAAAATCCCTATCGTGTAATTCAGGGGCCATGAACTGGGTTCAGGAAAGTCAAAAAAGAACAAACTTCAACACTTGTTCACCAGCCGTCCTCCCATCTAGGTATCTTGGCCAAGCCCTTCCTCTCTGTTAGGGCTGAACTGAAAAGCAATGTGGCACTTCTGGAAGCTTCCAATCCAATACTGGAGTCTTCACGCAAATCCTACCTTCTGGAGCAAATCCTACCAGAGATCCCGTGCCCTTCCTTAGGAGAAGTCTAATAACTGGAGGGCCCCACACAGAAAACCCTTTTTAAAGTCTAAAATGAAAAATATAGAAATTTTTCTGCATACTTTACATGAACAAAAGGAAAGTGACAGAGTTCCATAAAAACAGTGTGGAAAGATTATCCAGATAGGATAATCTAGATAGGATAATCCAGATAGGATATCCAGAAAATCTTTCTCGGCCCCTCATCCTGTTCTCTTTCAGCATCAATGCAAAGGGAAGAGGAAGAGCCAAATGGGAGCATCTGTAGGCAAGAATCTGCCTATTCAGTCCAGTGTTTTCAAGAGACCCAGGTTCACAGTCTCTGAGGATGTCAGTTGCTAGAGCTCATCCTTTTCAGAAACCCAAGTTCTCAGCAGGGAGACTCACAGGAGTCAGAACCTGCAACACTTTTCTGGTTTCCTCCCAGACCTGAGAAATGATGGAGCTGGTCAGAGAGTCTTGCCCACTAGGTGGCGGTGTGAGATGCAGTGGACCTAATCTGGAGGCGGACCAGTTGAGTCCTAATTTTGGAGAGATTGTTTAACTTTCCAGAGGCTCAGGTTCCTCCTTGAGATACACTTGTTCTGCAACACTCACTGTGTGGTTCCGAGGGTCACATGGGATCAAGCCTTAAGCAGAGCACTTAAGCCTCTGAGCATAGTCACTGACCATGTGACCTTGTGCTTTAAGGCTTGGAGCTCTCAAGAGTCTAGTCTCCCAGGAGCCTCCCCAAAGGACCATTTACTCAGCCTCTTATCAGATTCCTTTGTTCCTATATTTACCATGTGTGACCAAGTCTCCTGGTTTCCCAGTTTGGAGAGCTTTTTTAGCTTGTATGATATAAGACCTAACTTGGCAGAAAGGCACTCACGTGACATGAGACCTACTCACTCTTTGGAAAAGCTGGTGTTGATGGATTTCTTTTTCTTTCATGTGTCACTCTTCCTAGCATGGCCTATGTGATTGCAGGGCCTCAGTGCAGCTGAGGTTGACATAGGAGCAGAAACCTATGAGCAAGGGAATACAAAATAAGGAATAAAAGAAGTATCATGAGATCTTCCATTTGTATTTATGGATTTACCATTTGTAGATTCTCCTAGGCTAGAAACCTTAGTGTTCACGAATATTGGTTCTACAGTTTGATAGACTCAGGATTTATATATTTCCCCTTCCTAGCTACACGGTCCTGCTCAAGATTATGGGAGCTGAATGTAGATGCTACCTTTTGCCCTAAATCAGTGGTTTAAAATAGCAAACAGTTTTTATCTTTTAACTCCATGTGTTGGCTGCAAAGCTTTTGTGATCTAAACTAACTTAGAGAGCTGGATGATGCACAGTGGTCTTGCCTTTGTCTGGAGATGTGTTCAATCAGCAGGCTGACCCAGGATTGTTGGTGTGGTATGCAGAGATTCCTGGGAGGAAGGATCGGCAAGCTGTGCAGATAAGCCCCTCCCACTTCAGGACCTAGTGGACAGTTGTGCATTCACACATCAATGCAGTTTATGTCTTTTGTTTTACCCTTGTCTTGTCATTTGGAAACACTCCTTACTCATATTATCCCGTGAAAGTACCCGTGAAAGTGACCTTTTGTCTTGGCATAGACAGAGTATGAGGCAAAGAATTCAGGAAGAAAAAAAAAAAGAAAGCAAGTGTTCAGGAGGACTCTTTCCATTTAAAAAAAAAAAAAAAAAAGAATTTAGGAAGAAACATCCCCAACTTAGATTCCTAAGATAACCCACCTAACCCCATTTGGACTTAGTCCTGCCTTAGTGCTGTCATTTCTCTTGAAACTCAACTCTGCCCCAACCAGAGTTATGAGCCCCCAAATCTGTTGACAGCCCTCCTCCACCCCACATGGGCTCTGCTCTGCCATCTGCCTGCATGCCAGCGTGCCCATACCCCAGGCCTGCCCCACCTCCACCTTAGCACAACCCCCTGACCTAGTGGGAACAGCCCATTCCCAGCTCCAAGCCTCTGCTTTCTTGCTGACTGAGCTCAGTGTTCCATTCTGACAGTGGGCCAGGGCCAGCCCTGCAGACCCATGGAGAGCCATCCCTACCAGTCACATGCTCTGTGAGCTCAGTAAATGCAAGAGATGGAGAACCAGTGGGTGGAGCTGACAAGTGAGTGAATCCTGCAAGCACAGACCCATCCTTGAGTCCAGATAGGACGAACTGCACAGGTTTGGCGAGTAATGGACTGAAGTGCTCTCGGCAGCTCAGCCCTCTGCCAGCCTGAGCATGGGCGCCAGTATTCTGCCCGGGGGCACAATGCCTAACCCAGAACCCTTTCTCTGGAAGAAGAGAAAATGTCAGGGCACCGTCAGGGACAAGCTGCCAAGGCTAAGCTGTTTACCTGCCCCAACTTACCGCTCAGCTCCACAGTCAATGTGTGTGTGACCTACATGGTTTTGGCTTTGGGATCCATATAGGACATGCCAGGAAAAAGCTGATTCTATATTTATCATTTTTTATGGGGGAAAGGGAGGAAAGGAGGAGGCTATATAGTTATGTACTTGCTAAGTCAGGGCATTTTACTCCCCTTATGTTGCACATATTAAAAAAATATATGTATATCTCCACAATAGACTGAAGAGAATAAAGTGAAAAGTCCCCTTCCCCATGGAGTTCCCAGAGATTACAGCCTAGAGGAAATTTTTGTGCTTAATCTTCTAGAAATTTTCTACATATGTGTAAGCATTACACATAAGGATATTCCAACACATGCTTGTTTATGTACAACCTCCCCATGGTTATACATAAACCAAGCAAAGATTTAAAAATTTAACCATTGGCACTCATCTGTCTAATCTCTTCCTATCTGTGATTGACAAGCATCGGCATTTCTTGTGGAAACCAAGTGGGCCGAAAGCCAAAATAACCTGAATAGCTTAACTCCTGGAATTTATCACCCAACTTGTTAAAATCATCAGCTATCAAGGGCTCCCCCTACAGGCAGCAAAAAGCATATGCTAATATTTAAGGTGGGTGTCATGCCTGCTACTAAGAATTGTGTCCCTTTTTTTTTTTTTTTAATCATTTGCAAGATGAAAATGAATATGACTTGTTTTGAATTATTTCTTTTTCTGAGAGTGGAAGCTCATGACTGGTGATCCAAATTTCCTTAAAATAGGATACTGGAAACAGATGCCTAGAAACAAAAGCTCACAGGGGACAAGGACTGGGGTGAGGAGAGGCTTGAGATTATAAGAGAAACATCTCTTCAGTGGAGAGAGAGAACTGAGGAGTGTGGGGAGCTAGCAAGGTATCTGACAGGTTAACATGGAGGGCGGGCTCAGCCTCAAGCCATGCACCCCCTACTGAGGGGAGCTTTCCCAGATCTCATCTCAGAGAGAGCACTGTAATACAATAGTTCCCACTGTCCATACAGCCACATAGGCAGGGGTGAAGGCCAGGCCTCACCCCTGAGGGGTTTAAGCAGAGATTAGAGGGCCAAATACTGGAAATAGTGAAGACTGGTCAGCTGGCAGAGAACCAAGCTGGGTTATATTTAGGATGTTAGTTCTAAAATCTTGAGACTGTGTAATAAAACTCCAAACAGCTAACCAGTCCCCTTGCTCAAAGGCTGATTGATATCATCCTCAGAATTATTTTTTCCATATTAAATAGCAACACTTTCTGCTTCAGGTCCTGATTCACTTTCAAAATAATTTTTTTTTTAAAGACATCAAAATCCAACTAAAGGGTAGAATGTACAATTATCAACTCCCAGGTTTAATATTATCCTCTAGTTATGTAAGATGTTACCAGAGAAAGCAGCTAGGTGAAGAAGGGTAGACGGTGACTCTGCTCTATTTTTGTAATTTCCTGTGAATCTGTAATTATCTCAAAATAAGAAGCTTTTTACAAGTCAAATAAAAGCTAGTTCCCCAGGAGGTTCTAAGTAACCTCAAAGACAGCCCTGTTTGTTTCAAGAGCGCAGTGCCATCAGCCACAGACGGCTGTGTGCAAGTCTCCACAGGCAGCAGGGTTCATTTCAAAACCATGATCAATCAGCTACTAAGATTTACACTTCTGATTAGGAAAGTCTATGTCTTGTTGACAGGTGTCTAATTCGGTTACGTTGATCATAAATCTTCAGTTATCTGGTATTTCATCATTAAACCACCTATAGGCAATACATTCTTACAACTGCTTCCTACGTGGTACTACATGGGAGCTGTATACGGACTTAATTACTTGTATTTACTCTCACTGTAAGACAATTTAATTTGCTTGTCTTACTTCCTCCACTGTGACTTGCAGCAATAACTGCATCTTGTTCATCTGATTTTTTTATCACCAAACCCTAACCCGTAGTAGGTGCTTAGCAAATAGTCATAGAGCAAATAAGAAATAAACCAGGGTGGCACAAGGGGTTAAGTCGCAACACTATGAAGCTATCTATCTGCAGTCACTACAGCACAAGTTCGATCCCCTGCCACGGAGAAACCCACATGGCATAGCAGACCTCTCCTGACTTGCCCGCTGCTCCCCTTAGTGTATTTCAGTCAGTCTGCCTGTTCTGTTTCCCACTCTGTCTCTGGTGAATCCGCTCACCCCCAACACCAGTAATTAAATTATTTTCTTGGGAAGTTATTTTCTTGGGCTGAGGGGGAGTGATTTTCTATTCTGATAGACATCCAAAGACATCTGAATCTCTATTTTGGAATCAGGAGCAAATACATTGTGTGTGTGACAAAGTCTCTTTGTCAGAGGTTTAATCTCTAAAAATCCTTACAACGAATTGTTTTTCATTTGTTAATTTTCTAAAAGATAGTAACTCAGTTTGATGTAGGCTTTCCAGGTAGGAAAGCCAACGTGAATTGCTGACCAGATCCCCTTAGCTTAAACTCCTCTGCTAGAATGATTTTATCAAGTACCAAGCACAACCTGCTTCTTTCAGAAACCAATGACACAGCATCACCGTTGGATTCCTCAAAATAAACAGGTGAGAAGGTATGGCATACAGCAATTTCTCTAAATTTCGTATCTCTCAGTTAAGTTTATTAAAATGTTTTCCAAATAAATATGTTCAACAATCCAAATTCATCCCAGCAGTGAGATCACAAAATGTTGCTTCTTTCTGCAAAGAAGGCACATCATAAACTCATATAGAAAATCCAACAGTCACACCCAAAGTCAACCAGACTGTCATAAAGATGAGATGGCGGCGTCTTACGATCCCAGAGACACCAAGGACTCCGCAGGGTAAGTCATATGAACAGGCTCAGAAGCAGGCTTGATCCTTAGCACCTCTGCAAAGCCATCACCAAACCAGCAAGTGACATGGGCCGTATCTACAGTGAAATAGAAAAGGCGGTCCTGGCAAAGCTTCCGGCGATACACAGACCGAGGGTCGGCTGACAGCACAGCCTCAATGGCGCACTTGGCTTCCTCTGCTGACTGAAAATATTTAAATGTAGCCTGACCCACACCTGCAATGAGAAGAACATAACTTAATGCTCAAAACCATGCAGTTCTAATTGCATTAGTGTGAAGTTCAGTATGGATTTGGTTGGTTCCCTGACATGAACAGCGCTTGGAAATCTATGCAGTCAACATAGAGAATGTCACCTTCAAGTGGTAGTTACTGTCATTACAGTAAATGTTTGCACAACTCCCCCCCACCCCCAAAGTTTTATTTGCTGAACAAAAAGATCATGGCAATGTTCTTCCTTAGTCTCCTAACTACAAGAGCTGACCTGTAATTCTGACAAATCTAAGTGTCACTTTTCTATGCTTAATATAGACTTTAATTCAATTTCTTGTCATTTTCTTCTCAGAATGAAGGTCTGATCAGGGAAATACATGACGGTCCAGCATGCTCAGGAGCCACAGAAAGTGCAAACCCATACTAGCTATGCAGGGAACAGTGCCTCAGAGAGTCAGGGTCAGTGAGAAGTGAAGCCACCTTCCCTCAGGAAAAGGACCCTGAGTGTCCTGGGACAACCGTGAAACAGACACGCCAAGGAAGTTCAATACCTTCACTGGGTAAAAAGATGTTTTGTCTGTCTAGTGGCAAAAATTCCACATTTATATCATTGTGAGTGTACTTTAATTTTTAAAAATACTGTCTGTACAAAACTTTAAAAACTGTGACTTGGTTTTTAATAGCTACAAACATCCTAAAGGCCTGGAAGGCCAAGCCCTTCCAGGAAGGCATGTGCTTTAAACAATGTGGTTTCTGCTAAAAGTATCATCAGGGGTAGCAGTAGGTGTTCTCCTGAGAACAGATCCCACCTTTAACGTCAAAGTCGTTCTGGGCTAAGTCCAATAAACAAACTGGAAAGGCAAACCATGTAGTACAACTATTGGTCAAAAACCCAGGACCAATTAAGCAGCATCAGATTCCTTTATTACGTGGCTCATAAGATGACTATCAGGCCACTGAAAACAGAGGCGTTCCCAAATCATCACTCTTCAGCCTGTCTGGCTGACTCCAGGAAGTCTTCCCCTGTTTCCTCCCTACTCCCTAAATCGGAATCCTCTCCTTTGTGTGGCCACAGCACTTTGCCCAATCCTCTATTCCTGCACCAGTTCCTGACATAGCAGTCTCTTTCATCTTTTCTAGAATCTAAACTTTCTGAAATCCTTACTTATTTCTGTGCTGGCTCTAAATTCTATTGTCTGTTGTAAATCTTTCCTGGTTTTGTAGTTATATTTCATAATTTCTACTTTTAGCCATTTTTTAATCAAGAAGGCACATTGATTACAATATGTAAAATCTCACTCAGTACTGTCATTTGAAAATCATACAACTTTCAAAGTAGGAAGCATTCAACAATAATCCAAGACAAAGGAAAAATGCAGACATAAGAGTTCTTGCAACACCACTCTTCTGTTTCACCACAAAATCCTTTTACAACTGACCTTTCTCCTGCCATCAACTGTATATAGTGATGGAATAATCTTCATAAGCAAAACTGTTCAATAAAGAGGCCAATTTAAAAATCAAATGCTTTGTTTGAAATCAAGACTTAGGACTAAGAATGAGACAACCCTTGAGTGGCAGGTGAAAAGTGACATTATCTTGGCAATTGGCTACTTCTTACTGGGCCACTATACCACCTCTTTTTTTTTTTTTTAAAGATTTATTTATTTATTTATACAAGCACTGGGTACAGTCAGAAGCGCGGGAGGGTGAGAGAATTCACCAGAGCCAGAGCGGGGAGCAGAGCAGGCAGAAGGACCGAAGTACACTGCTGAGGGGAGCAGCGGGCGGCAGGAGAGGTCTGCGCGCCATGTGGGACCCTCCTCCGGTGGCCGGGGAGCAGCCGGGGATCGAACTGGCGCTGCAGAGGCTGCGGCAGCTTCGCAACCCAGCGCTCAACCGCTGCGCCACCGGGGAGGCCCTATACCACCTCTTAACAGCCCCTTTCCTCATGCCACACTGCTGTGTGGGATCTAAGAGGGCAGGGCAAACCAGGGAACAGCTTGTGTTAGGAATCATGTTCCAACAGCTCTATGTAAGAGCCCCACGGCCTCTCTTTGACTGGCTGTGAAGTACGTCTCTAGGGCTGGGACTTACGTGGACAATTCCTGTGCTGAGACTCCTTCCCTCTTACTCTGGGTTTTGAGAACCTGGGCCAGAGAGTGAGCTATCAGCCACCTGAGATTGTGGTAAGATGAGATTCTAGTCAGACAGTAAGGCAGCTGAAAAAGCCTAACCTATGAAAATATAGGACAAGTACCCTTTAGCTTCTGCATGCCGTCTGGAAACTTCCCAGACCACTGTAACAGGCAGGCACAAGGTGCTAAATCAGGACCTCTAATGAGGCAGCAGGCATTCCTCAGCAAACTTTCCTGGGTGCCCAGGACTCTCAATGCCACTCAAACAGGTGCTGAATTAAAGTCGACAAATGATAGTGTTGCCCAAACATTACATTAGAAGCCTATATTTCTTTACAACCAGACACATTGCAAATACTCTAGATAACTGCCCTCGGGAAAGACACACTGTGATAAATATCCTAGCCAAAGCTCATCTTTCATTCAGAAATGAAAAGAACCCGGTTCACCTTCTGAACTGAGGTGCCCCAGGTCCCTTGCTGCGTGAGGAGTGAACCGGACTTCCAAGGGGGCCACAGGGGCCTCCCGAACCCATGGAGGCACTGCACTGCTCCGAGCTGCCTCAGACATGCTGGGGTGATGGGGAGGCCCTGAGGCCTGCACCTCCACACGCTTTCCTTGCATGGCCGTGGCTTCTCTCTCTCTCCTGTTTCTCTTGCTTGCACCTTCCTCTGAGGTGCTCTTCTCCAGGCGACATGGTCTGACACACTCTCCTGCCACAAGGAGACTCGGATCTCTTCTTGACTCTATACCCAAATTTGCTCCCACCTCCCTGTGCTTAGGCGGGTTTCGCAGGTTTGCGGTCTTGTCGTTGTCCGGGCTGTTTTCTCTTGAAGTTCTGGCTTCACCTGGACATTTCAAATTCTCCTCTGGGTGACTGTGTGGCTGTGCTTCATCCCAAGCTGACAGCTGCTGCTGGTCAGAGCTATCAGTCTTGCCATCAGGCTGGAACACAGTGTGTGGTTTATGTTGGTGATACTGCAAATCAAAGTTCCCTAGGGGCTCCACCAAATTTTGTGGCGAGTCATAATCAGCTATATAGGGCTTTATGTCTAGTACAGGTGTGCCATGAATCATGTCGATTCCCGAAAGGTAAACAGTGCCACCTATGATGGGAAAAACATCCTCTTAGCAATAGTTAACAATGAAGAACAATGCAAACAATTCGAGACCCAACACCACCAGCTTATGCTTCACCAGCTTACTCACAATTCTCTCAGGCACCAGGCTCTCTTACCCTTGATACAATATACATATCTTCCTGCCTGGAAATCATTCTCTTCCTTAGCTGTCAAACTCAAACTTGCTCTTCAAAGCTCTCACATTAACACCTCGTCTACAAAGGCTTTCTGGCTCTTCCAGACAAAAGTCATCTTTCCTATGGGTGTCAGAGAAGAACCTGTGTACTAACCTTTGCCAGGGCCCTTTCTTTTTTTTTTTATAGAGGCATGTTTTTATTTATTTATTTATTTATTTGTTTGTTTGTTTATACATGCACTGGGTACAGTCAGAAGCGCGGGAGGGTGAGAGAATTCACCAGAGCCAGAGCGGGGAGCAGAGCAGGCAGAAGGACCGAAGTACACTGCTGAGGGGAGCAGCGGGCGGCAGGAGAGGTCTGCGCGCCATGTGGGACCCTCCTCCCATGGCCGGGGAGCAGCTGGGGATCGAACCAGTGCCGCAGAGGCCGTGGGCAGCTTCACAACCCAGCGCTCAACCGCTGCGCCATCGGGGAGGCCCTGCCAGGGCCCTTTCTACATGGTCTGTCAATGACCTGCCTAGAGTCTGGAGAAAGTGAGCAGATCCTCGGGCACTGGGAGGAGCCGACTCATTTTTGCAGCACTGGGGCTTGCAGCTCTGTTCCAGATACATCAGAGTGTCAACATTTCTCTATGCACTAAAGAGGGTTTCTACTGTATTAAACAGTCTCTCAGGTGACCCTTTGATGGCACCTCTCCGTTGTTCAACCCACTGCACAATCCCCTCCTCTCAAGTTGTGAGTTGAGAGCACTCCAATGACTGTGATGTTACATAAGACTCCTGTACTTCCTGGCAGACTCACTGGAGACTCTTTCCCTGTGGGCTTGATGAAGTAAGCAGCCACGCTGGAAAGTTCATGTGGCAAGGCACTATGGACGGCCTTCAGGCGCTGCGGGTGACTTCAGGGAGCTGAGGGGAACCACCAGCTCACAACCAGCAAGAAGCTGGGGCCCTCAGTGCCACAAATATAAAGAAGTGAATTTTGCCAACATCCAAAATGAACTTGGGAGCGAATTCTTCCACAGTCAACCCTCCACATAAGAACTCATCCCAGCTGATACCTTAATTGCAAGTCTGGCGAGAGACCCTCAGTAGTGGACCCAGATCAGTTGTGCCCAAACTCCTGAAGAAATAATAGTGTTTCAAACACATAATCATTGGGTGTTGCTTAAACTGATAATATGCAGCAAGAGAAATCAAATATTCCATTAAGTATCAAATAACTAAGCAGAATATAAGTCACCAGTATGAAACATCATGGACAGGACTCCTGTTGTCTTCCTCACACAGCTGCCATCCAGTTCCTGCTACTGTTACAGCATCCCATAACTTTATACTTGAGAAAATGGCCAAATAAGAATCAAACACTACATGTGATCACATTTACCAATAATTCTTTCTCCATTTAAGAAAATGTGACAAAGGACTCTGATTTCTAAAACACACTTCCTGTGAATGAGCTTGGAATTTTAGAAAGATGATTTTTTTACTCATAAGTGGTAAATTACACCTAACGATGTAAGAAAGAAAGGCACTAGA
Source organism: Talpa occidentalis (assembly GCF_014898055.3). Taxonomy (NCBI): domain Eukaryota; kingdom Metazoa; phylum Chordata; class Mammalia; order Eulipotyphla; family Talpidae; genus Talpa; species Talpa occidentalis. The sequence continues at coordinate 53,465,733 of NW_023605083.1, forward strand.
GCATAGGTACTAGAGTTTGGAGTCAGACAACTACCTGGCTGGATACTACTACACAACTTATCTAACATCAAAGAATCCCTGTTCCCTCAGCCATAAAACTCATACTGTGAGATAACCTACATGAACACTCTTGGTAAACTATGGAGCATCAAAAAGACATTGTAGTTAATCTTAAAAAAAAAAAAAAAAAAAAAGACATTGTAGTTGCTGTGACCCTCAGTATCTACAGTGCTACTGCATGCCTTTCACCTTTCTGATTTGACCTCCTCTATGAGAATATTAAATTCTCCTGTAGGGCCTCCCCGGTGGCACAGTGAGTTGAGCGCAGCACTGTGAAGCTGTCTGCAGCCTCTGGAGCATGGGTTTGATTCCTGGCAGGCCTGGGAGATACCTACACGGCCCAGCAAACTGCTCCTGTCTCGCCTGCTGCTCCCCTCAGCAGTGTTTTCGGTCATCTGCCTGTTCTGCTCCCCATTCTGTCTCTGGTGAATTCTCTCACCCTCCCGCGCCTCTGGCCTATACCCCAGTTCTTGTATAAATTAATCTTAAAAAATTAATAAATTCTCCTGTAGAGCAGGGATGTTTAACCGATTTGTAGCCACTCTGCCCCAGCACCTAGGACAATGCTTAGCACAAAATCAGTGCTCAAAAAATATGTATGGGTTGCACAAATGAGCATAAAATGTTCCAGTACTATTACCCAAGTTGGTGAGCCACCAGAAATTCACGAAACTCAAGTAGGTTGTTCTTTTCCTGGAAAACCTACCCTAAGTCCAGTTGAATATAATCCAGCAGGGGATTTTGGGAAAAAACAAACAAAATTTTGGGAAAAAACAAACAAAATCACTGCTCTCATCAATTTAGTACCCAATAGCCAAAAAAATACTCTTAAGAGTTTTTATCTCAGTATCATCCCAAAAATTCCTGTGAAATCCCAGAGGGCATGTCATTCTCCATTGCACACTATACAAATAAGCAAGCAGAAGCCTGGAATGGTCTGCTCACTCCAAGTGTCACACTGTTTCACCTTCTGCCTTGATAACAAATGTTTATTAGGTCAAAGAGACTCACGAATGGGCTGCTTTCCAAAAACATATAGTTCAATCACTAGTTTATTTTTGAACATATAGTTAACACTAGTATTCTACACAGGTACTTGCACAGCCTGACAGATGTTCAGTACTAGGGTGCTATTCATCTCAGACCCTCTGCTACACATTACAGCCAATGGCTGCTCTGCAACCACAATGCATGTTCTTTTTCTCAAGGTTGCAAGGAAAAAATAAGAAAACCCATTCTATGTGCTTACACATATGCATGTACAACAGGTTGCTGTGTGTTAAGTTTTGGTTTGTGCATGCATGTGTTGTTACATCTTGAGTGTCCAACTATTTTTGAATCATTTTGTATAGACTGCACTCCAAGTTGGAGAATATCTGGTTATAATTTAACAATTATGAAATCTTAAAGAGTTATTTTTAAATAATTTAGAAGCTTTTGATATATGCGTAAACAAACTCTAAGCATCCTATGAGTTTATTTCAACGCGTTTTTATGTGAACACTCTAAATCACTTCATTGGCTTCAATGTGTGGTGGTTCTGAGGGACTGATGCCATTGGTACCCGCCCAAATGACAGTCAGTGGTAAACACTATGCTAATTTTATGACTTCTTTTGGGTAAGGCAAAAAAAAGGTAAAAGTAGAAATGAAACATGTTACCTTCCACCCTTTCCAGTTTGGCCAGGGTCAGTCCTATTGCATTGGGACGATGAGGGCTCCTTGTGGAAAAAACTCCAGTCTTAGCGCCATTCAGCCTAGGAGGCTGCACTTTTGCCTTACAGTTCAAATGACCATTTTTGTGAAAAACAAACAAAATCCTGTTGAAAATAAACCAGACCACTGAGTAAGAAAAAAGCACAAATTATTGTATAATGATTTCAGAGGGAAAAGCATCTTAAATTCCCATAATTTTAATAGAAAAAAATGCTTTTTGTGGTGTTAAAATGTAATGGTGGGAGTCTTCTCTCTGTGACATGATGACTGGGACATGTCAGGAACCTAATAGATGTTTCTCAGATGCCTGAATGAACAATATTTACTAAGTGCCTGCTACGTGCCAGGCAACTGATGCTAAGCATTTTTACAGCCACTTAATTTAATCTCCTTAAGAGCCCTATGAAGTATAATTTATCCTCCTTTTATGGATGAGGGAACTGAAACTCAGAAATGTTAAATAATTTGACTAGGCCTTTTTAAACAAGAGACAAAAGCAAGGAGCCATGAAGAAAAACAGTGACAGATCTGAATTCATTAAATCATTAAATTTAAATGTCATCCCAGGAGAAAATGTTTGCTAAACATATAAAAAGACAACAGGTAAACAGCTGTGGTACAGAAACAGTTCCTATACATCATAAGGCAAAGGACAACAACATAGAAAACTAGCAAAGAACATGAAAAGGCAATTCACAAAAGAATTCGAAATAGCTAACAATCACATGAAAAGATGTTGAACTTCACTGATAACAAAGAAATAAAACTGAAAAATAGTGGTTTTCCCTGTCAGGTAAGAAATGTAAAAAATTCAATAGCATATAGTGAGAGTATAGGTGCAGGAAAAAGGTATTTTTATACACCTTTGAAATATAAACTGGTTAAGCTTTTTAGAGGTAAATTTGGCACTCCTCCAAAAATATAAATATATACCCTCTGACCAATTACATCCACTTCTGATATCCTCATAAAAATACACAAGGGCCCAAGAATAGGAGTCTAAGAAGGTTTATTATGTTACGCTATTGTAAGTGAGGTGATTCTCCACTAACAAGGGATTAGTCAAATCATGGTGCATGTGTATTCTGCAATAGCAGCCAGTGAAGCAAAAAAGATAACTCTTTATGTACCGTCATGAGATATATATATATATATATATATATATACTGTTACGTGGGAAAAAAATCAATTTTTTTAAACAAACGCCTATTCTACATGTGTATATCTACATTTCTATGTGTACTGAAAAAGAAAAAAAAAGGTCTAGCTGGATATACACCTAGTGAAGAGTGATAAGGCCTCCCCTGGTGGCGCAGCAATTGAGTGCTGGGTTGCAAGGCTGCCCACAGCTTCTGCAGCACCAGTTGATCCCGGCCACTAGGAGAGGGTCCCACAAAAAAAAAAAAAAAAAGTGATGCAGAGGGGAATGAGAGGAGAAAAGAGGAGAAATAAGGAAAATATCTGTCTCTACTTCTGAGTACGTATTTGGTATCAGCAATGTTTTTATTTTATATAACCCAACCACTATCATACAAACTAGGTCAGAACATCAATCTTCTTCCTATTCTACTTATGTGCCCAAATTAACACAAAAATACATTATTTCAGAATAAACACTGATTTTAAGGTTTTTCAACAGTAAAATTAGGCCAATTCAGACTGCTGGTAATGGAGTCAGGAGAACGGATAGAGAGAGGATTCCAAGGGACAGTAACACCAGTAAACACAGGAACTAAGAGTTAACATTGATGTAAGTTCTACAGATTTCTACGGTCTCTTTTGTCTTTTAGTAAGAACAGACTTAATTTTTCATGGGTCTAGAGCAGGGTGCAAACTTTTTCTGTAAAGGGTCAAACTGTAAACATTTTAGGGTTTACAGGCCAACCAATTTGCTGTAATTATTCACCTCTGTCCTGGTAGCACAAGGCAGAAACAGACAATGCATAAATAAAGGGGTATGGCTGTGTTCCCATAAACCTGCTTATAAAAACAGGTGGTGGAGGGACTTGGTCCATGGCCACAGCTAGCTGATACCTGGTCTAAAGGGGATAATAATGACCCTTAGGCAAAACTGAGAAAGTCTATCTACAGATTTCAACTCAACAGAAGGCATACATCACAATTAAACACAACTGCAAATGGAATCTGTCTCTCAGTGGTTTTCCAAAGCTGCCCTGATGTCGTCCAATCACCTGCAGACAATCCCTTGCAGGAACGCAGTACAGTAATCACATGCAACAAAGAAAGAGTGGTCTAAATGGCAGACCCTAAGATCACTTTTAACTGAAGTACTTTACTCAGGGGCAAGTTCTAGCCCAAAATACCACTACTAACTATAAAACAACTTACCAAACATGAGAAAACTCTTCTAAGCCCATCAAGGAATGTTCAGGATTATTAAAGATGCTCTTTCTAATTTTCAAGCAAGCCCGCGAATGGCTACAAATGGATGCCTGCCTTGGAGTACCATTCTTGGCCGAGAAACATGATTCCAAGTAGCCAATTGGCTCAGTTAAAAGATTCCCTATAGAAGAAAACCAGATAAGAAATCATTAGTCAAAAGGTCAAAGTTGTAAGATAATACTTCTTTAATGCATTGATTCCATTTAAAAACTAGGTTTTACGTAATATAAAATATGATTTCTTACAATGTTCATCAATACATATAAATATTCTCATCATTACATGTACATGGCTGGAATGACTGCAGGTCTAAGAAAAGAGGTATTTTCAGAAAACCTACTATCACCATAATGCAAAGTGTATGCTACCATAACCATGTTATGTGACTTAGGTTAGGGTTAGGGTTCAGGGGTTATTTCATATAGAGAAAAATAATGAAGGTGTGAACTTAAACACAAACTCTTGCGATGTGCCTTTACCAGGGCTCAGTTTAAAACTATTTCCTCCCAAACTTTACTCCTCCCTCTTCACTTCCTAGCACAGGATGCCTATCCTGGCATTAATTCCTTCCTAACCGGCTTAACACCAGCAGTACACATTCTGCCTCTCCCACAGGAGGACAGAATTTCCTAAAAGAAAGTATGTTACAACTGCACTTGGTACTTCTAGCCACCAGACAACTGCAGCCACTATCACCAACAGAACACGAGAAACGACGTCATCCCGCTCGATTCAGACACGTCACGTGGTTGCCAAGCACGTAATCGTGCTTTCGTAATAAGCAAGAGAATGACGCACATTAGCTCAAGGTTTAACATTTCCCGTCCCCCTCTGCATTACAGTCGGGGGTCTGCACCAAGGCCACTTCTCAGAGTGCAACCGCCAGCCTTTCAGAAGTTACCTGTCTCCAGAGACGGCTTGACACACCCACACGGCGTCGTGGCGGCCCGAGGCCCCAGCTCCTCCAGGCCGCGCATGGTTACTAGTCAGAGGCGCCCAAGCAATTTGTAGAGCCTTCCCCTTCCGGTCTCCCGACCTGGCGCATGCGCAGAAGTGGCGTCCCGGGGGAGGCGGGTGCGCGGCGCTTGGCGCAGGCGCGGAGGGCGAGGCGGGCGGCGCCGGCTCCCGGGGCCGCCGGGAGCTTCAGGTTGGCGCCTGCGTTTCACCTGAGGCTGGTGCGGCTGCTCACCAGTCAGCGACTGCAAGCACCTGCGCTTTCCAAGGGGACACGTTGATGAACATTATTACGCACAAAGAGGTTGCTGTCTTACTTAGTAATATAACAATATTAATATAAATATCAAGAATAAGCCAAGTACATGTCCAACGCATGACACTAATTTTTGAAGACAAAGGGTGTGTATAGGCGATCACCACATAGCAAAATGTTCAGACTTTAGGAAATGCTAAAAAAATTCTCCTTGGCGCTGGAAGGGATCATGCTCAGCGAAATAAGCCAAAAAGAAAAAGAAAAATACCGGATGGTCTCACTCATAGCAGGAATCTAGAAAACTTAAATAAGGCACCAGGAAAATGAATAAATATAAGAAAGTGAAAATCAAAATCAACAAAATACTATGAACCAGAGACACTTTTTGGGGGATGGGGGGCGGGAGGGGAGGGATTGGGGTCAGAATGGGGGGGTGCAATTGTATGGGGAATATAAAAATAAAATTTATTATTTTAAAAAAAATTCTCCTTGGGTGAACGATTATACGTCTCTGTAGGTTCCAATTTTTCCATAATAAAAAAGGTGTTTTGTCAGGTAAGACCCCAAAGCCTGGTGGATAGGGAGCCCCACACCGATAAGAAATGCGGACTTTCTTGTGCTTCCATTCTTCACAGGAACTGAAGTGAATGAAATGGAGAGACAACAGACTATATACCTGGGAGTGGGGGAGGAGGGGATTGTGGCCATTGATTCTGAGCAGCTCTGAAAAGTTGAGGACCAACAAACACCACTCATTCATCCCATACGATGACCAGTCATCCCCGTGCGGGAAACCTCTCCTCACAGTAACGTCTCTTACCTGTATTAGATTTCTCTGTATACAGAATTTTGTTGCTGGGATTTTTTATTCTGTGGGGGCGGGGGGCGGTGGTGGAATGGGAGAGAGATTGCCTGCAATATAAAAGGTTCAATAGCATAAAAGTCTACAGATTAAAAAGCTTAAAAATCAAAATCAACAGGCTGCTATAAACCAGAGACATTCTGCAGGGGGAGAGAAGGGAGTAGAATCAAAACGGGTGGGAAGAGCACAAGGGACTATGGTGATGAAACACGGGGGAATTGGTGGTGGGAATTTCACGGGGACTATAACTGAGAGGAGAAAGCATACAATGTACAAAAATGAAGAATGATGTAAAAATATATAAAATAATTTTTTTAAAAAAGCTTAACAATCATGAGAAACTTTCTAAACCTGTACATTTGCCAGGGACTAACAGATCACCAGAGGAAAATAACTTACAGGAGGAGCCAAAGACTTAAAAAGTGTTTTTTTTTCAAAAACACTTTAACATTGATCACATTCATATATGTGTCCGAATTTTCCACATTAAAATTAGGAAGAGAATGTCATTACTCTGTTTCCAGTAGGAACAATTCTGTGCAGCTGAAAAAACAAATTTGAGAAACTGGGGCCGGTCATAGCTGCATTTGCCACTAGATGGTGGTGTTGCTGAAAGTAAGTCTTTTTTTTTTTTTTTTTTTTTTAAAGATTTATTTATTTATGCACACAAGCGCTGGGGTACAGGCCAGACATGCGGGGGATGAGAGGATTCACCAGAGACAGAGTGGGGAACAGAACAGGCAGATTAACTGAAATACACTGCCGAGGGGAGCAGCGGCGAGACAGGAGAGGTCAGCTGCACCATGTGGGTTGCTCCCTGGCAGGCGGGGGATCCGCTAGTGCTGCAGAGGCTGCGGATTGCCTCACAGTGCGGTGCTCAACGCTTGCACCACCAGGGAGGCCCTTTAAAAGACCTGATACACTTTTTTTTTTTAAGATTTATTTATTTGTACAAGAACTGGGGTACAGGTCAGAGGTGTGCGAGGGTGAGAGGATTCACCAGAGACAGAGCTGGGAACGGAACACACTGCTGAGGGGAGCAGCGGGCGAGGCAGGAGAGGTCTGCCGCGCCATGTGAGTTTCTCCCTGGTCGGCCGGGAACCGAACCCTCTGTGCAGAGGCTGCGGACAGCTTCACAGCGCGGCGCTCAACTCGCTACGCCACGGGGAGAACCGCTGAAAGTAATAGTCTTAATTTGTGAACTGACTAGTATAGAAAATGAGAGGTATTTATGCTCCTAGCCTTAGATATTAATGATAATCACACAAAAATACATTATTACATGTAAAAAGAACTGAAATGCAAATCATATTTGGAGACGCTGATGAAATAAATCGCTACCTCTTTTAAAGGTAAAATTTCCTCTTAATGGATAACGAACTTAAATATGTATCACTTTCATTATGTGATTATTTGTAGTTATAAGACAACCCTCTCTACTACACGTAATCATCAGACTACACTTTGAGAAACACTTCTCTGTATAATGATTCTTAATTTTTCCTTTAGTTGAAGAATCCCCTTGAAAATCAATTAAAGCTCTGACACTTCTCATACATTATTTTGTATTTAATATCATAGGGTTCATGGATTTAAAAAAAAAAGACTAACCATTGTGCCTAACACAGAGGAGGGCAGCACATAGGAAGGCTATGTGGATTCCTGCAAAATGTTAATTCTGTACCTCAGGGTATGAAGTCAAGAAGTCAGCTTAGATGCACACTAATATTTGAATGAGAATAGTGAGAAAGCAGAGTTTGTGTGTGTATAGGTGGTTAGGTGAGTGGGTAGGCAAAAAGTGTTCTAACGTTAAAGATTCCTCTTTCTCTGACGTACTACTGTCCTCATTCCATCTACTTCCCTCCCTCTTTCACCTTTGTGCCATGTAAATTGTACCTGCAAATCTCTTTAAGATTCATTTTAATGCTAAACTTAGAACTTGGGATTCTGTTTACTCTTTTTTTCTCTAACCTTGACCCACTCTGGGCAAGTGAAATTGAGACAAGATTTTCAGAGATTGAGAACCATCATGAAAAGAACCAAGAAGTTACACGTGACTTTGGGTTAGTACACAGCCTTGCTAAAGTTATTCCCTTATCTGTAGAATGGGAGTGATAGTCACTGCCCAGTCTATTTCAAAGACTCTTGTGTGAATAAAACAAAAGTGCATGTGAAACCATAATTTACAAAGTGCCATCCAGGTGTAAGGGACTATCATGGCTATGCCGCCCTCAGAATGTCACTTGAGTAATATGATGGAATGTGAGTGATCATTATACAATGACTATATACTCAGGGGAAAAAAATTAGTATTTGTGGGGGAGGGTGTGACAGATAGGAGGGAAACAGCATGTAACCTCCCACTATACCAGTGGTTTCTCAACCTGAGCTGCATGTAGGAGTCATCTGGATAACTTTAAAATGAAATATCCTAAATGCAATGTTGTGTCCTGGATTGGATCCTGAAGCAGAAATAGAACATTAATGGAAAAACAAATGAGATTCTGATACCTATAGTTTAGTTAATGGTAATATAGCAATCTTACTTTGTTAGTTCTGACAATAGACCATATAAGATGTTAGCATTATGGTAAATTGGATGAAAAGTATATAGGAACTTCTATACTTTTTTATCTAATTTATCAAAGTAACTGGTTTATATCATTATGTAGGTTTCGGATTTATAGCATTATTAATCAACATCTGTGTACATAGCATTATGCTCATCACTAAAGTCTAATTTCTATCCTTCACCATACAATTAGTCCCACCCCATCCCTTCTAGTAGCTGCTGATCTTATAGTCTAAGAGTTTTTATTTTATGAGTTTTTTTTTTCTTCCACTGATGAGTGAAATCACTGGAGTTGGTTTTTCTTATTTCATTTACCATAAAACTCTCTACTTTCATCCATGTTGTTGCAAATGCAGAACTCTGTACTATCTTTATAGTTTTTCTATAAACTTAAAATTATTCTTCCAAAAATATTAAAACAAAAATGTTTAAGAACTAAATATTCCTATGCCTGGACATTGCCCTAGACAGGTGAGCCAGAATCCCCACGGAGGTGTCTGGACAGCTGTAATTGAAATCCTTCCTGTGGTTCTGATACGACGGGAAGGGTGAGAAGTACCATTCTACACCATGAATGCTTGAGACGGGAAGGTCCTGTCTAGTTCTTCACCGAAGCATCATTTCCCTCCAATGCCTACATGGACAGCTTGTGCCATCGTGCCCCTGCTGAACCCAACTTTTATTTGTAAAAGTCTCCTTTACTTTGAGTCCTCTCTAATAACAGAAGAAAAACTGGAAAAACCCTTCCCAAATATACCAGAGATGTTTTCCAACATCTTCCCATCCAGGACAAGCTCCTACTACTGTTGGAGTCTCTTGCATTCCTGACCACAAATATCCTAACATTCTAACACCACCACTCCATTGTTTAAAAGTCTTACTTTGCTCCCTATTACCTAACACGTGATACTTGTTAGGTAGACAAAATTCTGTACACTCTGATAACGCAAGATTTTTAGCCTATGGGCCTGCTGTTCTGCATGGACCCAGTATTCACTAGAGTTTGCATGCAGTCCTCTTGGACATGTCTTAAATTCAACCTTTTCCATGTCACATTCAATGCTGCTGCTCTCCTCACCTTTGCAGAGCCTCTCCATTTTTCAAGGCTCTGCTCATGTGTGATCTTTTCAGGTCACTCCAGCAAAAAACGAGTGTTCCCGCTTTTGTATCTACAATTTCAGTGGCATTGTACTTAATCTGTTCTTGAATTATTTGTTTTGTTTTATCCTCCATGAGAATAAAGTAAGACCCTGGTGGGCAAGGACTATAAATTATATATCTTCTAAACCTCCTCCCAGAGACTTTACCATGATACATCCACACAGTTAAGATATAATAATGATTTAATGTACATTTTTCAAATACAATCTTTTAAAAGTAAAAATAGAAAATCAAAATTCAAAAACACAATTAAACTATCTTCATGATACTAAAATATCTTTGAAGGTGTCCCAAAGATAACAATTAACTAAAAAAATTAACTAATATTAACTAAAAAAAACTAAAAAAATTAACTAAAAAAATTAATATTAACTAAAAAAACCCTAAAACCTGAATAAAATACTGAAGTTATTGTTACATTACTAATTGAACAAAGCTGACAATAAAACAATAAACTCCCCCAAATTTTCAGTCTTCAGATTAATTTTTCTCTTAAAAATTCATCAAAGATATTATTTTGAGGGTAAATATAAATTATTCAGTCTCCCACGTCTATTTTTGTTTCTTCCCACCACTAGACTCACCCCATAAACATACACGCACACACACAAACACACACACACACACACACACACACAAACACACACACTAGCAGGATATTGTCCATGTGATAAAGCCTGAAAAAAAGGGCCTCCCCTGGTGGCGCAGCGGTTGAGTGCTGGGTTGCGAAGCTGCCCGTGGCCTCTGCGGCGCCGGTTTGATCCCGGGCTGCTCCCCGGCCACCGGAGGAGGGTCCCACATGGCGCGCAGACCTCTCCTGCCGCCCGCTGCTCCCCTCAGCAGTGTACCTTGGTCCTGCTCCCTGCTCTGGCTCTGGTGAATTCTCTCACCCTCCAGTGCTTCTGACTGTACCCAGTGCATGTATAAACAAAACAAACAAACAAATAAATAAAAAGCATGCCTCTATTAAAAAAAAAAAAACCCTGAAAAAAATATTACTTCTCTTTGAGATGTTGTCTATAAGTAGAAAAAGAGTAAGTTAAAATATTAGTGAATCCTGTAGGGATTTCTACAATATTTTGAAAACAGCACACATAGCATATATTAAGATGTGTATTTTGTTGGACAAGTATGATGGTTGAGGACTGTTAAAACAAAACATAACTAAAGACATCATTTTCTGGATGAATCTCTTGAGGAACATTTGAAATTGCTGGTATGTCTGGTTCTTCTGCTTTGGGTTTTTCTTTTATCTCTAAAAGACAAAATATAAAAAGTAGGTTCAAAAAAGGGTATTGGGAAATATTGGGGGGGGGGCAGGAACCCTACCTAATACCTTGTACAAAAACAAATTACAGATGAATTAAAGATTCAAACAGTAAATATCATAAATACTGTAAAAACAATAGGAAGTTCTTGTAATGATAGAATTATAAGGCCTTTTGAAGCAGGTCACAGACCAGAACCCATAAAGAAAAAGATTGACACATTTAACTTAGGTTTAAATATCTGAAAATTAAAATTCTATATGAGAAAAAAACACTATAAAAGTTAAACCATAAACAACTGGTTTGGGCAAAAATTTATAATTGACATGTAGGTAAAGATTTAGTAACTACAGAGAGATTTTTAGATGAATCCAAAAAGATAAATATCAGAAATTTTAAATGGGACTATATACTCATCAGGAAATTCTCAAAAGGAAAAATTCATAATAATCATGAAAAGAAAAGTTAACCTGGTAGCATTACCCATCAAAAAGAGTGGGAATCAAAACAATTAGTTTGACTCTTTTTTTTTTTTAGTTAGCGATTCAATTCTAATAGCAGCCATAGAGGAACAACAAAAACAATTCTTTTTTTAAACCTAGCAGGTAAGCAAAGATTTTTTTTTTTTAAGATTTATTTATTTTATACGAGAACCGGGGTACAGGCCAGATGTGTGGGAGGGTGAGAGAATTCACCAGAGACAGAGCGGGGAACAGAACAGACTGACGAAACACACTGCTGAGGGGAGCAACGGGCGAGACAGGAAAGGTCTGTCCAGCCAGGTGGGACCCTCGCCGGTGGCCGGGGATAGAATCGGTGCTGCAGAGGTTGCCGGCAGCTTCACAGCCCAGTGCTCAACCGCTGCACCACCAGGGGAGGCCCGTAAGCAAAGATTTTTAAGATGTGATTATGTGTAGTGTTGACAAGGGCATGGGGTGGAAAGGCGCTTTATATAAACTCTTGGTTTGTGTGAACTGCTACATTTTTGGAGACTAGCCTAGCCCAATGACTTTAAATGCTGGTACCCTATGGCCCAGCATTTCAATTTCTAGGGATTTAGCCAAAGGAAACAATCAGACAAACTTAAGCTTCCAGTGCCTCGGTTTCCTTATCGGTGGAATGGGAATATTACTGGAGCTTTTAACAATGACTAAAACAAGTCACACAAAATATTTAATATGGGGTCTAGCATAGAGGAAGTGCCAAATAAATGTTAAATAAATGTTACTTCCAATAATGTTCATTGAACATTATTGTAATAATGGCAAAATTTAGCAGCAATCTAAGCGTTCATTATTATAGGGATTGGTTGAATAAATCAGTGTTTATAAAACTCAATACTGCACAATTGTTGCAAAAGAGGTTTGTTAAGATAGCCAGGATATATATATATATATATTGTGTGTGGGGAAATCAGGTATGAAATGGAATGTAGTATAATATCTCATCTGTTAAAACAACTTTCATGTTAGATATCAGAGATAGGAGAGGGTATTAGAGGGGACATTTACTCTGTATCTACTTACATATTCCTTTAATTTATCATAATGAACATTTATCATTTATTATTATGAAGATTTTATAATTAGCAAAAAAAAGATTTTATAATTAGCAAAAAAAATGGTACTTTTGTTTGGTAAGCCACAATGACAAATTAAGCATTAATTCATTAGCTATATTAACCTTGCTAGAATTAGCATGAAACCCCTAGGATGGGCTCTGTGCTGACCACCACTGCTTCTTCAACCACAACTGTCACTGAAGTCGTGCTGCTTATGTCTGTTTTTTACTGTAATTTTTTAAAGGTGTTTCCTCAAAATATATTTGGAATCTAACTAACCCCATGTTGTTGTGGTACTTATCTTTTAAGAGAAAGAGGAAATAAACAACCAAAAGGATTTCTTTGGAAAACCGGTTCCCTGGGGATAACTATGGTCTGGTGAACTCAGCCTGTTTCTTATACTAATTGCCCAAAAAGAATCCAGGTTCTGTTATATCCTTAAGATTTCTTGAACTACTAAACATAGAGCTTCCATATGATCCAGCAATTCCACTGCTAGGTATTTACCCAAATGACACAGAAACAGTAATTACAAAGGGCACCTGCACCCCTATATTTATAGCAGCACTATTTACAATAGCTAAGCTATGGAAGCAACCCAAATGCCCAAAAATAGATGACTGGATCAAGAAGATATGGTACATATACACAATGGAATATTACTCAGCAATCAAAAAAGATAAATACATGCAGTTTGCAGCAACATGGATGGAGCTAGAAGGGATCATGCTCAGGGAAATAAGTCAGAAAGAAAAAGAAAAATACTGGATGGTCTCACTCATAGCAGGAATTTAGAAAACCTAAATAAGAGACCAGGAAAAAGACTAATCAATTACAAAGTGAAAATCAAAATCAACAAGCAACTATAAACCAGAGACACACTAGGGGGGAGAGGTGGGAGGGGCAGGGATAGGAAGGACTAGAGTCAAAATAAGGGGAGAGGTGCAATTGTATGGGGAATATAACCAAAATGAAAATGCATACATTGTGCAAAGATGAAAAAAGATATAAGAAATATATAAAATAAAATATTTATAAATAAAAAAAGACAAGTTGAACTAATGAAAGGTCACAATGTTTTCAAAATTCTGTGTTAGGGAGAAAGCTTTTCAGGAGCAAACTTTGAAATAGAAAGGGTTTTGGATAAACCTAGAAGTCCTACATGAATGAGACCCTACTTTTGTTGTATACCCTGGGACTGTGTGCCATGAATATACTTGCCTTTCATTTGCCAGGAATTAAAAATATTTTGGAGGGGGGACTTCATTCATGAAGTTTTCTGGTTGTCCTTTAAAATATTTTGCACATAATTCATCCTACATTGTGTTCATTTCCCTTCAGTAGCTAAAGCTTGCCAAAATGGATAGTTAAGTACTATTTCCTACTGTACACACATATTTCCCATTATTTTCTTTTAATTCTTGGGAAATGTGCTAAGGCAAATACTGGTTGGTTGAAAAAAAAATGTTAATGAAACTAGTCAGTGACATTAATGACACCCCTTGAGATATAGGGATAACCTAAGATTGCTAAAGGAGGCTATAAATCATCATGCTATGAGTGATATACCTATGTTTGTGCTCTAACTGTAAATGGGGAGCACCATTACATGCTGATGTCACTGATTTTCCCCCCTAAACAGCACCTACCACAAGGAAAAGCATAAACATCCTCACCGTCTTCCTGGTGTGCTTTAGGGTCCTGACCTTGGGACCCACTTGTTTCTCGGTGTGGTTCTGGAAAGCATTCTTCAGGCACATTGTTGTTTTTATATGTTTTAGTAGAAAGGTCTTCAGGTCCATGTGTTTCTTGGTATATTTCAGGTGCACAGTCATCAGGCCCAGGTGTTTTTTGGTATATTTCAGGTGGATATGCTTCAGGAGCAGATGTTTCTTGTATTGTTTTATGAGGGGGGGATTTATATGTTTTATGAGAAAAGTATTCAGGTTCAACTGTTTCTTGGTATGTTTTTGTTGAAAGGTCTTTGGGCACAGCTATTTCTTGTTGTGCGTTTGGAAAGATTTCAGTCTCAACTATTCCTTGACCTGGTTCAGAATTATATTCCTCAAGTTCAACTCCTTTTTGGTGTGTTTCAAGACTATAGCCTTTAGACACATCTGTTTGGGGGTATGCTTCAAGAGAGCATCCTTCCAGATCAGCTGTGTCTTCAGATGTTTTAGGAGGAAGGGCTTTGGGCACAGCTGTTTCTTGGCATCTTTTAGGAGAGAGATCTTCAGGGGTGGCCATATTATGGCTCATTTTGGAAGGATGGTCTTGAAGTATGGCTATTTCTTGGCACTGTTTAGGAGAGAGATCTTCAAGGGTAGCCACATCATGGCTCATTTTGGAAGGATGGTCTTGAAGTATGGTTATTTCTTGGCACCTTTTAGGAGAGAGATCTTCAGGAGTAGCTACATCATGACTCATTTTGGAAGGATGGTCGTGAAGTATGGCTATTTCTTGGCACCTTTTAGGAGAGAGATCTTCAGGGGTAGCCATATCGTGGCTCATTTTGGAAGGATGGTCATGAAGTATGGCTATTTCTTGGCACCTTTTAGGAGAGAGATCTTCAGGGGTAGCCATATCATGGCTCACTTTGGAAGGGTGGTCATGAAGTATGGCTATTTCTTGGCACCTTTTAGGAGAGAGATCTTCAGGGGTAGCCATATCATGGATCATTTTGGAAGGATGGTCATGAAGTATGGCTATTTCTTGGCACCTTTTAGGAGAGAGATTTTCAGGGGTAGCCATATTGTGGCTCATTTTGGAAGGATGGTCTTCAGGTATGACTGTTTCTTGACACACTTTAGGAGAGAGATCTTCAGCTTCAGTCATATTTTGGCATATTTCAGAAGGATAGTTCTGTACCACTGTTTTTTGGTACTCAGAAGCATTTTCCCGCTGTGTAATGCTCTGTTGACCTATTTCAGAAAAATGTTTCTCTGGTACACCATTTTGGGGGGAGGCTCCAGGAGGTAGAGTTTCAGGAGTACCCCAAGATGTCTCAGTTTCTTTCTCTACTGTAGGTGCCAGTGCATTCTCAGTCACTTCCTTTTCTACTTGTAACTGAGACTCCACCTTTGGTTCTGTATTTTGTTGTCTCTTTCTGCCTCTTTCATTTATTTTTCCTATTCTCTGTCGCTTGCTTTTTTTCTGTTCTCTGTGGAGAAATCAAAATTAGTGTCAGAAGTGGGGCTACAGGTTTCAAATAAATGTTTGGTAATAACCCAGGTTCCCCATGCCTTGATGCATGACTTTGAGCAAATCATTTAATCTCTCTGGGCCTTAATCTCCTTATTTGTAAAACAAAGAAGCAGTGCTAGATGTTTTCAATTGTCAGGAGAGCAAATGTCCCTCAGGGACTTTTTGTCTCCAACACCATGCTCACCAGGAACCTTCTTGGTGAATGTAGTGTATGCGTGCCTGTGTGTATTTAATAGATTGGCATCCCGGATTGGCATCCTGGTTTGTATGAGAGTCTTTGGGCTTAGTCCATGTGAATTAATCTACTTACCACCAGAGCATCCACTATGCTCTAGATAAATTGACACAATTGAGTTTCTAGATTTGCAATCCAGGCACAGCTCCTCATCTGTGCAGCCATGATACAGGCAGCTTGCTTATCTCACACAGTGTCTTGTGTCTTGTGAAAAGAATGTTAAGTAGCTGCAATACCTATCAGATGAGATGTACTGTGAGCTGGGTCAAAAGCTGCAAAAACAGTTCTTGGGGTTAAGAAGCCTGTGGAAAACATGAGTGGCCGTGTCCTACCTATTCTAAATTAATAGATTAAAGGTCTAGAAGATGAAAGGACACACAGGGAAATTGAAGCCAGTGACAAATTGTTAGTTACTGCAAATATAACCAAATACAGATGGCAAATACAGATGGGCTCAGGGGGAAGAACAAGGTCCTATAAATAAGCATTTCATCATTTTTCTAAACCTATTGATACTCTGTTCTATGATACCTGCTCTGTAAAGTCTTCTCTAACAGCCCACAGGGCTGAAATGCTCTCCTTGTTTTGCACTCCTGTAGGACTTATTGTGAAGATTGTGCTGAAGGCAAGGAAGAAAGGTTGCCTCATACTGCAGTTATTTCTGAAGAAACCTAATTTCTTTTAGTAAACGAGACATTCTTTAGAGATAAAACCAGTATTTTGTATACCTCTGAAGTACTTGTAGTTCCTTGCACAGTTCAAAAACTGTATACACTACTCCTCTTGCGTTATGTTAGAAAATTTCTCCAGTTTAAATTTTTTTTTAAATATTGCCTTGAGCAAAGATAAACAGTGGGGACTACATCAAATTAAAGAGCTTCTGTATAGCAAAAGAGACAGTAACAAAAACAAAGAGACACCCCACCGACTGGGAGAAAATGTTTGCACACAACACTAATGATAAAGGACTGATCACAAAAATCTACAAAGAGCTGATGAGACTCAACAAAAACAAAGTAAATAATCCAGTCAAAAAATGGGCAGAAGAGCTAAAAAGGAACTTCTCCAAAGAGGAAATGCCAACAGGCATATGAAAAAATGTTCAGCATAGCTTGTAATCAGGGAAATGCAAATCAAAACTACAATGAGATACCATCTTACACCAGTGAGAATGGCACATATTAAAAAAACTAGCTACAACAAATGTTGGCGAGGATGTGGAGAAAAAGGAACTCTCCTGCACTGCTGGTAGGAGTGCAAACTGGTCCAACCACTATGGAGAGCTGTGTGGAGATTTCTTGACCTACTAAACATAGAGCTTCCATATGATCCAGCAATTCCACTCCTAGGTATTTACCCAAAGGACACAGAAACATCAATTCCAAAGGGCACCGGCACCCCTATGTTTATAGCAGCACTGTTTACAATAGCTAAGCTTTGGAAACAGCCCAAATGCCCAAAAATAGATGACTGGATCAAGAAGATATGTTACATATACACAGTGGAATATTACTCAGCATTCAAAAAAGATAAGCACATGCAATTTGCAGCAACATGGATGGCGCTGGAAGGGATCATGCTCAGCGAAATAAGCCAGAAAGAAAAAGAAAAATACCAGATGGTCTCATAGCATGAATTTAGAAAACCTAAATAAGGAACCAGGAAAAAGACTAATTATAATAAAGTAAAAATCAAAATCAACAAGCAACTATAAACCAGAGACACACTATGCGGGGGGAGGGAAGGATGAGGGAGTAGGGTCAAAATAAGGGGGGTGGGAATTGTATGGGGAATATAACCAAGATGAAAATACATACATTGTGCAAAAATGAAAAATGATGTAAAAAATATATAAAATAAAAATAAGATTGCCTTGAGATACTACCTCACACCTGTGAGAATGGCCTAGATAAAAACAAAACAAGGGCCTCCCCGGTGGCGCAGCGGTTGAGTGCTGGTTTGCAAAGCTGCCCGCAGCCTCTGCAGCACCAGTTCGATGCCCGGCTGCTCCCGGGCCAACAGAGGAGGGTCCCACATGGCGCGCAGACCTCTCCTGCCGCCCGCTGCTCCCCTCAGCATTGTATTTCGGTCCTTCTGCCTGCTGTGCTCCCTGCTCTGGCTCTGGTGAATTCTCTCACCCTCCAGCGCTTCTGACTGTACCCAGTGCTTGTATAAATAAATAAATAAATCTTTAAAAATAAATAAATAAATAAATAAATAAATAGAAACAAACAAAAAAATCACAACAAATGCTGGTGAGGATGCAGAGAAAAAGGAAACCTCTTACACTGTTGGTGGGAATGTAGATTGGTCCAGCCCCTATGAAAGAATTGTGGAGATTCCTCAAAAGACTAAAAATAGATTTACTATAGGACACAGCAATTTCACTCTTACGTATCTATCCAAAGAGCACACAAACACTAATTCAATAGGAAACCTGCACACCTCTATTTATAACAGCACTATTCCCAATATCCAAGATATGGAAACAACCTAAATGTCCCAGAATAGATGAGTGGATCAAGAAGATGTGGTACATATACACAATGGAATACAACTCAGTGATCAAGAGAAATAAACTCATGCCATTTACAGCAACATGGATCAAGCTGGAAAGGATTACTAGTATTATTATTATTATTATTATATTTTAAAAAGCACAGGTTAAAAAAATAAAAAGGACAGGTTAATTATGAAAAGGAGAAAGAAAAAGTGAGATACCTGCATAGCCACAGGCAGGCAAGAGAGCTGTCTGGAAGGGATTATTCTAAGCAAAGTAAGCCAGAAGGGGAAAAATAAATACCGAGGGTTTCACCTAAAAGCGGAATCTAAAGAAACCAAACAGAGGATCAGACAAAGACAAACTGTAAGTCTGACCCTTAAAAGCAGATTGTGGATCTGAGACACTCAGGATGAGAGAGGCAGGAGAGGGGGGCAGGCGGGGGGGGGGGTGGAGAGTAGAGAACAGGTGGGGAGGAGAGTGCGGTGGAGGGTGGGGGAGGACTGCGGGCCCTTTGGTGGTGGGAAAATTATGGTGATAGCACGTGAGGGGAGAAATTCCATATTGTGAAAAAATAAACAAGGATGTTTAAAAAGAAATAAAAAGGAGGAAAAATGTTCATTAGATCATCATCTGCATTCTCCCAATGATTAGATTAAAAATAAAAAGCTTGGTCTCCCAGTCCTGCAAACTACCAAAATAAGTTTGAAGTTAATATATTTTTTTAAAGATTTATTTATTTATTTATTTATACAAGCACTAGGTACAGTCAGAAGCGCAGGAGGGTGAGAGAATTCACCAGAGCCAGAGCGGAGAACAGAACAGGCAGACTGACGAAGAAATACACTGCTGAGGGGAGCAGCGGGCGTGGCAGGAGAGGTCTGTCGCGCCATGTGGGACTCTCGCCGGCTGCTGGGGATCGAACCGGCACTGCAGAGGCTGCGGGCAGCTTTGCAGCCCAGCACGCAACCACTTCGCCACAAGGGGAGGACCAGTTTGAAGTTAATATTAAAAGGGTTCATCTCCTGCACTGCTGTTGGGAATGCAAACTGGTCCAACCACTATGGAAAGTTGTGTGGAGATTCCTCAACCTGCTAAAGATGGAGCCTCCATATGATCCAGCAATTCCACTCCTAGGTATTTACCCAAAGGACACAGAATCATTAATTCAAAAAGGCACTTGTACTCCTATGTTTATAGCAGCACTATTTGCAATAGCTAAGCTATGGAAACAGCCCAAATGCCCAAAAATAGATGACTGGATCAAGAAGATGTGGTACATATACACAGTGGAATATTACTCAGCTATCAAAAAAGATAAAGTCATGCAATATGCAGCAACATGGATGGAGCTGGAAGGGATCATGCTCAGAGAAATAAGCCAGAAAGATAAAGAAAAATACCAGATGGTCTCACTCATAGCAGGAATTTAGTAAACCTAAATAAGGGGCCAGGAAAAAGACTAACTATAATGAAGAAAAAATCAAAATCAACAAGCAACTATAAACCAGAGACACACCATATGGTAGGGGGGATGGGGAGAGGAAGGATTAGGGTCAAAGTAAGGGGGGGGGCGCAATTGTATGGGAATATAACCAAAATGAAAATGCAGTCAGTGTGCAAAAATGAAAAATGATGTAAGAATTATATAAAATAAAATATTTTAAAAAATATTGAAAGGATTCATATGTTATAGGGTGGTCCAAAATAAATATTCAAAATAATCTAAAAGATAGTCATCTAAAAATGGCATCATAGCATTTATTTATTTATTTATTTATTTATTTATTTTAGATTTATTTAGATTTATTTATTTATTTATTTATTTATGCAAGCACTGGGTACAGCCAGAAGCGCGGGAGGGTGAGAGAATTCACCAGAGCCAGAGCGGGGAGCAGAACAGGCAGAGGGACTGAAGTACACTGCTGAGGGGAGCAGCGGGCGGCAGGAGGGGTCTGCGCGCCACGTGGGACCCTCCTCTGGTGGCCGGGGAGCAGCTGGGGATCGAACTGGCGCTGCAGAGGCTGCGGGCAGCTTCGCAACCCAGCGCTCAACCACTGCGCCACCAGGGAGGCCCCCATCATAGCATTTTGAAATATAATTCCAAGTAACCAAGGTAATAAGATAAATGATAAAGCCCTATTGTTTAATTTTTAAAAGATGGTATAGGTGGATTCTTCAGGAAACACTTGTTTTGTTCTAGACATTAAATCCTAAATAATTTGTTATGTAGTTATCCAAATATAACTAGCATCGTACTCTTGCATTAACATAGGAAACACTATGGTGCTTCCTATGTGCCACAGTCTTAATTAATTTCCATTTTCTTATATAATCTTCACGTCAACTTATGAGGTAGATGCTATTATCTCCATTTTGTAGATGACAAAACCGCATTGTGTCAAATCAGAGAGGTTGAGTAACTTGCCCAAGATCTGGGCCAGGAAGGAAGGGAGCCAATCTTCTAATCTAGTCATCCCAGCTTTAACCAGTACACCCTGCTGATCCTCTCCGGAACTACTAAGGTCGCACTGTGTGGTAGGTTGTAGGAATGGTTCTTGGCAGTATGGAGATGTGTCACCAGAGGAACCCATAACAGCGGCCAAGGGGCGCACCAAGGTGTCAGCTACTTCGGTGACTTCCTTAGGCCTGGCACCCCAGGCCCCGTAAGCTCAGAAACCCAATTCTATCAGCACTTTGTGACCAGCTCCATTTGTTGGGAGCAGAGCTCATCAAACAGCTCAGAAAGACTGATATGCAAACCAAAAGAACAATTTTACACAAACAGAGAAATGCAAAGTCTCGCAGCAGAAATGCTTGAGCTAGCAGACAAATGCACTCTCTTTCGGTAGCAAGTTGAGAAACCAAGTTATTATGGTTGTTTGGTGAGTATGGAGTTAGGGGATCTAATTGAATATTAATTCAACAGAGTCACCTGCCAAAGGACCCAAGCACAGAAGGTCCTGCTATAACCTAACATTCATTCCTGAGAAGCCTCACCTTCTGCAATATCATGCACTAAAAAGCAACAGAGTTGGGGCAGGGGATAGAGGGGATAGTCAAGTTTTCTGATACTAACATTTGCAATCGTTGTTAATGGAGAAAACATTTGGACAGTTCATGGGCAAATTAGTGACTGGAGGCTGCCCTCCAGGGTAGCAAAAGCAGTAAAAGCAGTGGAAAAGCAGGCTTGCAGCCACTGAAATCATACAAATAAGGGTGGCTCTCTGAGCCAACTGGCTGCCAGTAAGTTTGGGCACAGGAGAAAATGCTGCAGCAACCTGTTACATGTGGAGAACTGTGCAAAGCTGGGGGTGTCCTCCTGTGGGAAACAAGCCTTGGATGCAGGCTGAAAAGGCTCCTGTCTGCAGCCAAACCGAAGGCTGTTACCTTCCCTGCTAAAGGTTTTAATTCTATCCCCACTATTCTGGTTCCTTTTGAATGCAAAAAGTCCTGAACCAACACAACTTCCACATTATACTGACATCATTCTATTCACCAATCGGCTGTAAGCAAATTGGTATTGAAGCCAAACAGACACTACTCAGTCGGGAGTAGCTGCTCTTTCTTAAGATGAGTGCTTAGATCAGGGTTTTCAAGGGGGAAGGGTAATTTTGCCCCCTCCCCCCTTCCCCCAGGAGATATTTGACAATATCTGCAGACATTTTTGGTATTAGCCCTGGGGGTGGAGAAGGAGGAAGGCATTTCTGGAGGCCAGAGATGCTGCTAAACATCTATAGAGCACAGGGCAGCCTCCCCCACACACTGTCCAAAGTGTCAACAGGGCCTAGTTAGAGAAAGCCCAGCATAGATGGATACTGCGCTTTTGGCTTCTCATGTTCCTTCTTTCTGTCTCTAGGCCAGCAGTTCCTCTGTGTTCATAATCCCTATGGATGCAGTTAGATGTTGCCTAATCTACAATAATCATGTTCTTGTATTTCCTCCCTGAGATGACACACAGGTGACTTTGACTGGAGATAGAGGAACTCCCAAACGCTGCCATCACTCATTCACAGATAAAGTTTTTGGTTTACTCCATGGAGAGTTAGTCAGTCGTACTCATTCAATAAAGATTTTACCATTAGAAAGCTTGGAGAAGAGGGCCTCCCCGGTGGCGCAGGGGGTTGAGAGCAACGCTGTGAAGCTGTCCGCAGCCTTCATGGTGCCGGTTAGATTCCCGGCCCCACATGGCAAGGCAGACCTCTTCTGTCTCACCCGCTGCTCCCCTCAGCAGTGCTCTCGGTCTGTCTGCCTATTCTGCTCCCTGCTCTGTCTCTGGTGAATTCTCTCACCCTCCCGCAACTCTGGCCTGTATCCCAGCTCTTGTATAAATAAAAATAAATCTTTAACAAAAAACAAAAGCTTGGAGAAGAGGCTCAGAGATTTTCCCATTGTGTCTCCCACTCCCTTCTGCAATATAATTCAATTACCTGTTGCTTTATCCAAGAGAAAATGGAGAGAAAATTCTTTTCCCACCACTTTACTAGCTGTGAGACTTTAGAAAAGAGATTTAACCAGTAAGAGCCTTCATTTCCTTTTTTTTTTTTTTTGCAAAATAGTGATAACAGCTTCTGTTTACAGGATTGTTGGAAAGACAAAGTAGAATGAGTAAAAGCAGTCAGGTTGATGTGACATGTAGCACATGCTCAGTAACTGTCAGGCCCCTTTCCTGTGCAGTGATACCATACCCAAATTGCCATTGCGATGTTTGCTTTTCTTGAGCTTCAGCTTTTCTTTTCCTGAGTTGCTCTCTGTTTCGCAAACTCCAAGGTCCAATAAATTCTGAAAGATAAAAATTAAAGTTTCAGGAAATAATGATGAATTGTGGCATTTAATAGCAAGACAGTCCTCTGGCAAAGAGGTAAAATCCCCATGCTGGGGTCTGTTTTTCTCCCAGCTGTTTGAAGACTAGCACTATAGTTCATCCTTATACTGCCAAACAATGCCTGGGAGCAAGTATTCAGTAGACATTTTTATTTATTTTTATTTATTTATTTATTTATTTTACTTTCTCCAGAATTATTTATTTATTTGTTTGTTTGTTTGTTTATTTATTTATTTATTTGTTTGTTTGTTTATTTATACAAGCACTGGGTACAGGCAGAAGTGTGGGAGAGTGAGAGGATTCACCAGAAACAGAGCGGGGAACAGAACAGGCAGAGTGACGAAATACACTGCTGAGGGGAGTGGCGGGCGGCAGGAGAGGTCTGTGCACCATATGGGACCCTCGCCCAGTGGCTGGGGATTGAACTGGCGCTGCAGAGGCTGTGGACAGCCTTGCAACCCAGCACTCAACCACTGTGCCACTGGGGAGGCCCTCAGTAGACATTTTTAAATGAAAGGGTCAGCATTTGTATATAAGTGTGATATCAGCCTATTAATTTCTTCAAAATATTTTTATACATTGTGCAAACAATAAAAGAAAAATCAGCTATATTCTGCCATCCTTGACATTACAGCCCGTTTTCATTTTACTCCTCACAATCATCTCATCCTTATATCACACAAATTTATAATGATAGCATACCACAAATTTGTTATTTATTAACCTATCAGAAATATTTTGAATCACATATTTGTATCATATAATTATAACTCTAAGAATTCTAAGAATGAACTGGTACTTAAACAAGATATTTTCATTTACCTAGTCATTCTTTATCTAGTGACTATTTAGGTTGTTTCCAGTCTTTTTTTCTTTTTTTTTTTTTTTGCCTTTTGAGGTCAAAATATAATAAACATATTCATACATACAGCATTTTTTTTCTTTTCAGATTTTTTCCTGAGGGTGGTGTTTCTCCAAGTTCTTTAAAATATTAAAGGTATTACTGAAGAAATTTCTCTTGCCATCCAAGTTTGAGAAAAATTACTGGGTGCTTAAGATAGAACTTTTTAGAGCCTATAGCAGGATTGTAAATTTGTACTAGAACCCCCAAAAGTTAAAGCATGCCCCTTGGCCCATAGCACCTTTAGTTCTTAGGACAGAGGTTCTCAATGGTGAATTTGGATGAGGGTAAACTATACCTTTATTTTTACCAATCTCTTCTTATAATTGCCATTCATTCTACTATGGTTATAAGTGATAAACCATGGTAGTTTAAGCATCTTGTGACTTTGTCACCAAAATAAATTACAGATTTTTTTCATATCACACTACAGCTGTTATAGATGCCTTAAAATATCATGTATTTGAGGTGATATGGTATATATCAAACATGATATACTTGATTTGATACAACGACCCAGCCATAGATCTTGTTATTTAATACACCTATTAATAAGCACATAGTTTCTTGTTATTTCCTTTGTAGTTCTATGTATTTGATCTTATGTATTTAAACTGTTTATTCTAAGAAAGGATCTGTAAGTTTATCAGAATGCAAAAGCGATCCATGGCACTAAAAAAGTTTTAAAGCACCCACTTAAGGCTAAAGGTTTTATAAAACATTTTAGAGATGAGGCTTTAAGGATAAAGTCAAAGACTAATATTAATGTGTCAAAAAAAAATAAGCACTATTACTATTCTTGTTACCTATTGTCAAATCGCTCTACAAAAGTTATACCAGTGTACACGTCCACAGAGGCAGATGGTGGTTTGTTTACCACAACTATCCAGTATTGGGTATTTTCAGTATCTTTCATTCCTATTATTTATTTATTATTTCCTTGTGTTTCTTAGCACAAGAAAGTTCCTCGGGAAGTTACACAGTCCCAGTTTATCCCAGCTAAGTTTATAGGGACATACTAAATTATGCCCCTCCTTTTTTGACCAAACCCCCCAAATGAGGAAAATAACCATAACCTCAGTTCTCCCAGTAGCCACTATCCCTTGTGGTCCCTTTCATTACCTGGAACACAGTTCTTCTCTTGATGAGAATCAGGTGTCTGATGGAACGTCAGACAAGACTGGTCCTTTCCCAACTCCATCTTGCTGCAGTACCTTCCTGCTATTTGGTCTGACTTCCACAAGCAGCCTTTTTGAAAATATCCAAAGCAACTAAGTTAAAAACACACATACACACACTTGACAAGTTCACTTGGACTTGACTTCCCGCCTAAATATTTTATCTACATGGTCCATAGCTGCTGGCTACTTCTACTTACTTTATCATACTGCACAGGTGTGCGTAGGGGAATGGCTAAATCCTCACCCTCCAGCATAAGTTGCTAGTTATAAAGGGCACCCATAGCCACGGCCTGGCATAGCATAAGCCCCAGGAGACTAGTCATTTGTTTTGCCTGCCTAGAAGCACCCAAGTCTGCTGTGTTTTTACTTATGTGGGTGGCAGATTGCAGAAAGAATAGCCCTAGAATCTAACCAGCTCCGTGTCCTAGAACAAGTCACTTCCCCTTCCTGTGACTCTCTTCACATTTGCAAAGTGAGTATAAAATTCCTGACTTGCACCCTCTATGCAGTGCTTGTGAAAGTGAAAATAACAAATGTGAATATCATGAAGATGTGAAATTAATCTCATATTATCTTCCTACATGTGGCACTATTTTCACCTTTTTTTTTTTTTTGCAAAAAATGGAAAATCTTGCTGTATACACTGTTAGATAATAAACCTAAAGAAGAAAATTAGGAAATCAAAACAAATTTGAACTCTTTTCTGCTCATTTGACCATTTACAAGTAACTCAAAATAACCAGTGACCCCACTGTTGCTCATCTAGGAAAGGCCAAAGTGCATTTGTTCATGAAAATATCATAAATTTATGTCACAGACAGAAACCAAAGGAATCATCCTGCCTCCAAGAGATCACCGCACCTGTGAAGGCAAGAAGGCACACAGGACTATAGTCGTCCAACTAGGGAGGGAACCCTCACACCATCTCACTCAGGCAGCCAGTCTGGGGATCCAGGGAAACAATGTGCTCTGGAGGCACAGGCAGAATCCAGAGTTTGAACCCCAGTGTTGCCACGTTCTCTAATTTAGTGACCTTAGATGTGTTATATGGCCTTGGAGCCAGCTTACCTATCTGTCATATGGAACAACATTGATACCTTTCATATGGTTATTGGAAATATTACATCAAATTTTCTACATAAGGCATTTCATCTATGCCTGGCATATTGAGTTTGATTGATGTCAGTTGCCTTCACGAATAATAAAAAATAGAGTGACTAGAGCCTCCCTGGTGGTGCAGGGGTTAAAGTCTCAGAGCTATCAAGCTATTGCCAGCCACTGTGGCATGGGTTCCATCCCCAGCCATGGAGCTAGCCCACTTGGCACAGCAGACCTCTCCTGTCTCGCCCGCTGCTCCCCTGAGCAGTTTTTCAGTCAATCTGCCTGCCCTGCTCCCCACTCTGTCTCTGGTGAATCCTCTCACTCCCTGCACCTCTGGCCTATACCCCAGTTCTTATATGCATAAATAAATAAAAATAAATCTTTAAAAAAAAAATAGTGACTAGGGCTTCCCCTGGTGGCTCAGTGGTTGAGTGCTGGGCTGCGAAGCTGCCCACAGCCTCTGCAGCGCCGGTTCCATCCCTGGCCACCAGGGGAGGGTCCCACATGGTGCGCAGACCTCTCCTGCCTCCCGCTGCTCCCCTCAGCAGTGTACTTTGGCCCTTCTGCCTGTTCTGCTCCCTGCTGTGTCTCTGGTGAATTCTCTCATCCTACCGTGCTTCTGACTGTACCCAGTGCTTGTATAAATAAATAAATAAAATCTTAAAAAAAAAAGTGACTAGATTTTAATAAAACAAAGTCATAGTTTAAATCCATAGTAGGAAAAAACCTCATAGAAAATCTGAAGGGAATCCTTTATAAAGAGAAAATCTTTATAATGTGAATAGGTGCCCCTAATTCCATACGCTTTAGAACTGGAAAGTTCCCTCAAACAATCTAGTCTCTCCGTATAGTTTATATATTCAGAAAAACTGAGAACCAAGCAGGGGAACGATCTGCCGGTCCTCATTTTTTTTTTTTTTTTAAGATTTATTTATACAAGTACAAGTCAGAAGCGCAGGAGGGTGAGAGAATTCACCAGAGACAGAGCAGGGAGCAGAACAGACAGACTGACGAAATACACTGCTGAGGGGAGCAGCGGGCGGCAGGAGAGGCCTGCGTGCCATGCGGACCTTCCCCCGGTGGCTGGAGAGCAGCCGGGGATCGAACTGATGCCGCGGAGGCTTCGGGCAGCTTTGCAACCCAGCGCTCAACCGCTGCGCCACCGGAGAGGCCCAAGAATCTATGTTCTTACTGAACACATTAAGCACGCTAAGAACCAAGATGGCTCCCTGAAATGAAATGTAAAAGAAAATCATCAGAAGTAATAAGAAGCCAAAGGGAAAGGTACTTGGGCTCAACTGAAGAGCCAGCCTGCTCCATCCAGAGCAGCACACTTTGTGAAAACCCATGGAAAGGAGCTTGAGCTGCTGGAACCCACTCCCTATGGATTCATGGCATAATAGATGTGAAAGAACTAAAATACCTCTAGACTAAAAAAAAAAAAAAATCAAATGCAAATCCAAATAACTCAAAAATATAAAATACTAGCATTTGATCATTTAAACTAGAATTTTAAATATCTGTCCCTTTATTTGAAATGTTTTCAATGTTACTGATTAGGCCATTTCTTTTGATAGTGCAATAAGATAACCTTATAGAATACATCTGAGGCACCTTACAGAAAATGCAGAGTAAGGGCAAATGGCATTACCCTTACTCAGAGCCTATGGCACCAGTTCAATGATTCACAAGCCTTACTGGACACTCTGTGAGACATACTGAGCAAGGCTTGTCAGACTAAAAAGATGCTTAGATGTAGTCCCTGAGTTGCGTGCTCTCTAAAACACAGCTGAGCACACTCAGCATTTAGGGAAACAATATTGAGATTCTTTATAGCCCAATGCAACCTACTGAAGTTGGCTTCCCCTCTACTTCATGTTCCCTGTATCTAGGGGCAGAATTTGGAGCAACTATAGGAGGGTGGGGTGTCAAGTTAACAGTTAATTAGGGGCCAATATTGGGTGGAGGGGGCCAGTGGAGGGTACTTTGGAGCAAACTAGATTGGAAGTCAGGCAAGGTGTCTCTGGTGTGATAAGCAGCCCGCAGCAGGAACTTGCCTGGGACAGAAATAGCCACACAGTTAAGTCCACAAGTTCTTTGTCTCTTTTCTCTGTAGAAACCTCTAGAGTCTTTACCAGAACGTAAGATGCTAGGTATTAAAGGTTGGATGTTTTTAATGAATGCTGCCTTGTTCTAGAGTTACTTGCATATATACATGAAACCTCCCTCCAGGAGACAAATTCTCTGAGAATCATTACCATTCCTGATTCCCCTCTCTAACTCTACTGAGAGGCTTGACCCACAGTGGTCCCCACAAATGCCCTCACCCCGGATGCAGGGCCAGCTTCATGGGCTTGGTGAAGCCTGTGACAGTCAGATGGGCTGATGTGCTATGAGTTAATAATAGTAATCTCGTTCGTCACCAGCCCCAGAACTCTCTCTCTCATCCTCATTGGCACTGGCCTGTGTGCTGGAGCTGTATAGCAGGTAAAAGACAAATGTCCCTGCCCTAGGAGCCTCATTACATATATTATTTATTTTCTTATTGTTCATCTGCCCCTGTCTCACCCGCTGCTCCCCTCAGCAGTGTATTTCATTAGATCCACCTGCTCTGCTCCCCTGGTTAATCCTCTCATCCTTTGCACCTCTGGCCTGTACCCCAGTTTTTCTATGTAAAAATAAAATATTTAAAATAGTGTGGTCAGGGGAGGCTTGACTTGATAGAGTGATGGGCCAGCAGAACTGAAGGAGGTGAGGGGCCAGCCATGCTGGTGTGTGGGAGGGCCTCCAAGCAGAGGGGTGCCAGCAGAGGACCTGAAGAGGGAGGACAGGAGGTGGATTTAGGGAGGGAGCTTGTTGCCCCTTGTTGGGATTTCTACTCTGATTGAGATAGTCTTGGGATGGTTTTGACAGAGAAGTAGCATATATTTTATTTTTTTTTTAATAGAGGCATGTTTTTTATTTATTTATTTGTTTGTTTGTTTTTGTTTTGTTTATACATGCACTGGGTACAGTCAGAAGCGCGGGAGGGTGAGAGAATTCACCAGAGCCAGAGCGGGGAGCAGAGCAGGCAGAAGGACTGAAGTACACTGCTGAGGGGAGCAGCAGGCGGCAGGAGAGGTCTGCGCGCCATGTGGGACCCTCCTCCGGTGGCCGGGGAGCAGCTGGGGATCGAACCGGCGCCGCAGAGACCTCGGGCAACTACCCAACCCAGCGCTCAACCGCTGCGCCACCGGGGAGGCCCGGTAGCATATATTTTAAAAGGATTTTTCCAACATATATTTTAAAAGGATTATTCTGGCTACTGTGTAGATAAAAGACCATTGGAGAAAGGGAGGAAGTGGAAGCAGGGAGACCAGGTTGAAGGATGTGCAATAATCCAGGTGGGAGGTGATCAAAGCTTGGCTGAGTCTGTAGTGATGAAGAGGGTCTCAGGTTTGGAGTAGCTTACAGATCGGATGTGGAGTGAGAGAGTCAAACAGTATGACTATGGTTTTGTTCTGAACAATGGAAGGCTGGAGTTACCATGACAGATGAGGGAGACTGGGAGGGGCAGGTATGTAGGAGACAACAGGAGTTTAGTTTAGACTAAGGGGAGAGTAAAGGAGACAGGAAACCAGAAAAGTGTAGTGTCCTGGAAGCCAAGTGGAAAAAAGTCAGGGGTAGGAAAGCCAAGTGGAAAAAAGGGTGGAGGGAGTGATCAAATGTGTCAAATTTGGCTAAGAGGTAGAGAAGCGCGCTAACAATATATTTGCTAACAATTCAATTCAATGAACTACAGACTGTGAAGCCCAGAGAGGTTAAGTGACTTTGTCAAGATCTCATTATCCACAGGAACAGCTAGCTATGTGATTTGTGGGACCTAGTGCAAAGTGAAAATGTGGAGCTTCTCCAAATGTTTTTAAGAATTTCAAGTGGCTATAGCAGAAAATTAAACCCAGACAGGGTTTTCCTTTGACCAGTGTTTCACTAGATCCTTGTAAGACAACTATTATTATCCTCATTTTTCAGATCAATACCTGGTGCTCAGAGTATTGATTTAACCAGGGTCACAGAGCTAGACTGGTAGTTCGGGCCTGAAAGCTGGGCCTTTGGCCTCCAAGGCTGAACTTCCTACCAGACCCAACTTGATATTGAGGGAGAGAGGTGGTTTCCTACCCCTGACTAGAAGCAGATTTAAGTATTAAGCCCTTGGTGCATCTCAGACCCTGACTGAACTGGGCAGATGTGGGAGGGAAAGAAATATATTGCTAAGAACTTCTGCCCTAGGGTCCCTCATGACTGAGATGAAAGGGGAGCACTGGATACTATTTATACAAAAATACAAGCTGATAAAAATGCCCCAAAACTACTGTAGTTGCAGGCTATTTTATTTCTAGGTCCCCAGATCAAGGGAGAAGAGTCCTGTTCCACTTTGGTTTGCCATACCATTCTAGAGTGGTCCCCTGGATGGTGTTTGAAAACGTACTAAAAAGAGCAAAGGGTATAAGCCTCTACCATTTCCTGGCTGGATAATTTGGGGGGATATCACTCAATTCTTTCTTATCCTTAGTCTCTTCCCCTGTAAAACAGAGAAAAAATAATACCTGACAGGGATCCTGTGAAGATAAAAGATATCACGAAAACACTTCTTACAAAAGACAAGCACCGTGCAACAAACATGGACAGCAGTGTTAACTGACTTAGAGCATTGTCACCAGGCGCCTGGGCATTTTCCTAGAGTGTATTTGGGTGGAAAAGTCAAGGAAGGAAGATATTATATTGTACACTTAGTTTTCTCAGCGTTCCTTCCTTGCTAAATTAAGTTTTCTGAGAGTGGGTCAAGCTTTGTTTTAAGTGGAGGAGAAGGGTTTCTGGTTTCCCTCTCTCACAGTCTGTTGCTACGTGATAAATGAGTTCTGGCTGCTGTGTGCATAAAGATAGCATGTCCTATAACTTTAGAATGGCTGTCACCAGCCTTTCAATCTAGTTTGTTCCAAAGTCCCTCCCATGTTCTCCTCTACCAATATTGCAATCTCTTGCTGCACAAACATCCATGTCTTGGTGCACAGTCATATACCTGGAGAAGAACAATTCTGCTCTCACCACCTCCTCTCTCTCTGCCTTTTCATTTCTGAACTGCCTGACCTAATAATGTGTTCTCAGTCTATCTCTTCCCTTTTCCCTCTCCCTCCACACCACATCTTCATTCCTTTCATTTGTAATATCGTTTTTTCCTCTACATGCTATTGTCTGATAAGTTATTGATAAGTTTCTAATGGTCAAGTCCAGTTCTTTTTCTTTGACCCTACTGTAGCTCATGATTCCTCTGAGCACTTGTACCCAACTTGATGCTCACTCCACTTTTGGCTTCTGAGGCAGAATGCTCTTCCGCTCACTCCCCCTCCTCCTTCATAGGCTTCTCTTTCGCCCCTTTAGATATGGAGGCATTTCCCAAAGATGACTTTATACTCTCACCCTTCTCAGAGAGTTCACCCAACTCTATACCTTTGCTCCTACCTCTATCTTCTAAATAAACATCTCCTGAAAATATGCCTGAGTTCTAAGACATTTCCAAATATCTCTTGGGTATTATTCATTATATGAATTTCCCACAACACATCAAACTTATTAGCACAACAAAAAGCACAATGTATCTTCCCCCTAAAACCAAACTCCCTTGTGTTTTAATTTTGCTAGAATAACAGCACCATGCTCCTTCAGAATTGTCTTGGACTCTGTTGCCTCACTTTGCTTCTCATATCCAGTTGAACATATTGACAGTTCTACCAGTTCAATCTTCCCAATGTTCCACATGCTCATTCCTTCTTTTCCTTTCCCATATCACCATTCCAGAGGGAGATCTCAACTTCTCATTGAAAGTATTGGAAAACCTTCCAAAGTTATCTGCATTTATTTCCCCTCACGCTCCACAGATCATCCTGCAAAAATAACAGCCAGAATATGCCCCCTAGAGCCAACTCCAAACTGGTTACTACCTTAGAATCCCAAATGGTCTCAGGTATTCGATAGAATAAAGAATACATTTCTCAGCTTGGCATTGAAAATCAACTTCCCAATCTCCTCTCCCATTACTTTCCTGAAAAGTCCCAATAGTGTCACTTGTCCTCCAGATTTTGCCTGGTCTCTTAATACCCACAGTACCTTTATTCACACCAGCTGGCTATTCAGTGCTCATCCCTGGTGTTTGCCCATCCAGATAGTGAGTGATTCCATCATAAAGCCTTTGATGATGATGATAATGATGATGGTGGTGATGATGACATGTTTGCCACTCTACAAAGTCATCAGAGGTAACTGATACCTTACATAACATTATCTCAATTAGTTCTTCTAATACTATCCCTATTTCACTGACTTGGAGATTATATTTTAAAGAGGTTAGGTTAGAGCTCAAGGTCATATAAGCTCATAGTGTCAGAGTTAGTGCTCAAAACCAAGGCTGACTGACTCTTCAGTTCACAGATTTAACCATTCTGTAGCTTAGAAGCAATCTCTCCTTTGTGAGCTATAATTATACTTGAATTGAGCCTCTGATGGAAAATATCACACAATTTTTTAATTTTCCTGTTCACATATACATATTCATTCAGCAGCTATTGAGCATTTACTTCTTGCCAGCCCCTTTACTAAGAATTGGGGACAGAAGATTCAAATGAGCCCTTTCCTTCCAGAAACTTACTATCTAATTGAGAATCATAGTCAAACAGTAAGTCTGGATTTAGCAAATCAGAGAGATCATTTTAATATCAATATTCTCAAATGTTCTGGGAGTAGAGGTAGAGTGCTTAATTCTGCTGCCATGGAAGTGGGCAGATCAGGCTATTGTGTGTCCCATGCCTATAATCATTATTCATAACCACCTTGGTCAAAAAGTAGAGTTCAGAAAATGAAGAGGCTCCATACATGTATCAGACTTTTTCTCTTTGTGATAGTTTTCTCCCTTTTATTTATTTCACAGAAATATTAATAGCCAGTATTGCTTATACTATGCTAGGCAGTGATCTAAGCACATTGTATATCATAACTCATTGGGTCTTTAGAGCATCCTTTAAGGTAGATACTAATGGTATCCCTATTTTATAGATAAGGAAACTTAAACACAGGCAAGGCACCTGTGCCCAAAGTCGCACACCTAGCAAGTGGAAAAGCAATCGAAAAGGCTGTATGCTTAATCACATTGCTCTGCTACAACTTAATTTTACTTGTTTCATATTTAATAAAATAGGATAGCAGCATATTTCCTTTTCTGATCCTCTCTGTCCTCTATTTCTTGTTCCCTCATGCTTTCCCTCTTTCTGCAGTTTGTTGACAATGTACTCTGTGCCCAAGATTATGCAGGGTGCTGGAGATACAAAGCAAACATGAAAAACAACATGCACGAAAATGAGGGGACTAGAAGAGGGTCATCTCACCATGATGGTGTGAGACAGTCAAAGAAGTTTTCTACAATAGATAACCTTGAGCTTAGTTTTGAAGGGCAGATAGGAATTGATTACCATGATACAGCAAGGCTAAGAGGAACAAACATCAGCTCTGGGGTCATTCAAGTCAAGTTCAGTGTGACCTACATAACTTACTTAAAATCTTCCAGCATCAGTGCCTTATCTACAGAATATGTAGCACTATAAATAAATAAATAAATAAATAAAATCTTAAAAAAAAAAGCAAAAAAATGACTTAAAAAAAAAAAAATGGGCCTCCCCTGGTGGTGCAGCAGTTGAGTGCTGGGTTGTGAAGCTGCCCACAGCCTCTGTAGCGCCGGTTCTATCCCCAGCCACCATGCGAGGGTCCCACATGGCATGCAAACCTCTCCTGCCTCCCGCTGCTCCCCTCAGCAGTGTACTTCATCAGTCTGCCTGCTCTGCTCTCCCCTCTGGTTCTGGTGAATTCTCTCACCCTCCCGCGCTCCTGACTGAACCCAATGTTTGTATAAAAAAAAAAAAATTAAAAAAAAGTAAAAGCAAAAAAAAAAAAATTACTTTAAAAAAAAAATAATATGTAGCACCAATCCTTCCGGACTATTAGGAGAATCAAGAATGATGACTTCTGGAAGCATCGGGCACACGGCAGCCTGTTATGATTATACATAATCTCAATAATAATAAGGGAAATAGAACCACCAAATAATAAAGCTAAGCAAGGCATTAGCATTATTTTATAAAATGGAAATGGATAAGGAAATGGGAGAGGCCATTGTTACATGGGCTCAGGGGTTGTGGGACTAGAATCCAGATCCTCTGAGAGTTCTACTGTTTCTCACCATATGTCCAGTCTTTCAAACTCTTTAGTCCACAGTGACTTTAGCTCATCCTCTGGCTTAATGAAGTATTTCCCAAACTTTCCAATTTCATCTTTGTGATTTTTGCCATACTCTTGCATGTATTAACATCTTCTGTATTATTATTCATTTAATCATTTTCTTCAGATAAACGTATTTTTACCAAAAACATTTAAGATGGAAATTTGTATCACTATTGTAAGTAGAAACCAAATGATCTCACCTGTGAAATGACATGTTTTTGGTAAGACAGATTTCATTGCTTCTAAGACGCATTAAAATAAATATTGAACTATTAAATAAAAGGTGTTTCATCTAAAATCGTCCACACTGCCCCAAATGGAATGCATCCCACATCTCAGGAAATGCTGGTCTATGTAATTAATGAGTGCCTTCTTTTCATTTCACAGAACATATAAATTATGTTCAAATAAATCCTAAAACCAGGGCCTCCCCGGTGGCGCAGCGGTTGAGCGCTGGGTTGCGAAGCTGCCCGCGGCCTCTGCGGCCCCAGTTCGATCCCCGGCTGCTCCCCGGCCACCGGAGGAGGGTCCCACATGGCGCGCAGACCTCTCCTGCTGCCCGCTGCTCCCCTCAGCAGTGTACTTCAGTCCTTCTGCCTGCTCTGCTCCCCGCTCTGGCTCTGGTGAATTCTCTCTCCCTCCCGCGCTTCTGACTGTACCCAGTGCTTGTATAAACAAAACAAAGAAAGAAAGAAAGAAAGAAAACATGCCTCTATTAAAAAAAAAAAAATGTTAAAAAAAAAAATAAATCCTAAAACCAAACTACCCTGTGCAATGGCTGGTTTACAACTCAGACAAGATAGAGCAAAGTATCCAATTCATTCTTTGGCCTGCCACGGAACCGGTGATACACATGGCGGCTATTCTCTAGCTGAAACTCTTGTCTCTGCTATTTCAGTTATTTCTCTTTTTTTAAATCTTTTTAAAAATTTATTTATTTATACAAGAACCGGGGTACAGGCCAGAGGCGCAGGAGGGTGAGAAGATTCACCAGAGACAGAGTAGGGAACAGAAGAGGCCATCTGACGAAATACACTGCTGAGGGGAGCAGTAGGCTAGACAGGAAAGGTCTGCTGCGCCATGTGGGACCCTCCCAGGCCTGCCAGGATAGAACCCGCGCTGCAGAGGCTGCAGACAGCTTCACAGCCCTGGGATCAACCGCCTGCGCCACCAGGGGAGGCCCTATTTCAGTTATTTATTAACCCCTTGGTGTTGTAGCTACTTTGGCATAGACTATTCACCAGAACCTAACATATTGCTTTAGTCCATTTGTTTGGAAGCTTTAACTCCCTGCTTCACCAATTTCTATCCCCTGGACTTGGGGAGTTTATAGTTAAGATAGCCTAGATCAGTCCCTGCCCAAGAGGGACTGGTGCTGGAGAATCCAGCCTTCTAAATGGTTCAGCCTCTGGGCCTGGCAGGGGACCTGGCACAAGGTACACTCAGTAAATAGTCTTTACCTGAACCAGTGCAGGTAGTGGTGCTTCTGGCCAGAACTGCTGCCTCTTGGTGGACATCAGTGGCAATTGCACCATTTTCACTTAGCTTTGGCTCCAACACTCTCTAGGAGTCAGCCTGCCCTCTTCCTAATCCACACTCTGTTCCCCCTCCCTCCAAGTCTTCTGGGTGAGTTAGCACTGGGGAAGTTTGCATACCAAACACTTAGCTAATTGATATTCTGTCACAATCTGCTCAACAAATGTTAGGCATTTCTGTGTGTGTGTGTGTGTGTGTGTGTGTGTGTTAATGACACTTTGGTTATATTTTTAGCCAGGTTGGGGAGGGAAGAGAAAAGAGTATACTTTAGCAAGCAGAAAATTCATTGCCAGGTCTTTGTTGCCTGGCTTCTCCTGAATGGCTGTGAGCACATTTAACCTATGGGGCTCAGGAATCAAATCGACTTTCTGTGTATATCCTGAGCTAGTTCACTGTGAGGAAGAAGACATCCTTTGTGCACCTTTCTGTTCCGTATTGTCACCCTTTATTACACGCCCTTATCTCACTTTAAGGAAGCTAGCCTTGCTCAGCCATGATAGACAGAGTGGGAGTTACACAGTCTTCTGGGAAGAAAGAGGCGGTAGGCCTGGCCTGGCCCTTTGTCATGAGTCCTCTCCACCCAGCAGAAGAAGCACATCTTAGTCCTACATGCATATGTCAGAGTGTTCTTGGTAAACAAGAGAGAAATTAAAGTAAATCCAGACAGAATAGCTATCATCAATGATTGCCACTACATTCAGAATTACCCATAACTCTTATACCTGAGGGGCCTTGGGCTTCTCAGTGAAAACAAACATAGGAGGCTACAGGTTGTTATTAATATGTAGCCATTATCATTAAAATTGGACATTGAATTTCACACATCAAGAAACACTAACAAGGGGCCTCCCCGGTGGTGCAGCAGTTGAGTGCTGGGCTGCAAAGCTGCCCATAGCCTCTGGTGAATTCTCTCACCCTCCCGCGCTTCTGACTGTACCCCATGCTTGTATAAATAAATAAATAAATCTTAAAAAAACAAAACAAAACACATAAATAATCCAGTTTAAAAAAAAAAAAAACAACAAAACACTAACAGGAACTATTATCACCCTAAATAGTGTGTGGTACAGTGGATAGGGCCTGGACTCTTGAATCAAAAGATAGGTAGAGGGGCCTCCCTGGTGGCACAAGGGGTTAAGCACTCCACTATGAAGCAATCCTCAGACTCTGCAGCAGGAGTTCGATCCCCGGCCTGCCAGGGAGCAACCCACATGGCACAGTGGACCTCTCCTTTCTCACCCACTGCTCCCCTCAGCAGTGTATTTCAGTCAGTCTGCCTGTTCTGCTCCACACTCTGTCTCTGGTAAATCCTCTCACCTCCTGCATCTCTGGCCTGTGCACCAGCTCTTGTATGCATAAATAAATAAATCTTAAAAAAAAAAAAAAAGATAGGCAGAGTATCTACTTCCACACAGCTATTGGCACCTGTCTTCAGCCAGTTCAGATGGATGTATGATACTTTATTCTCACTCAGAAGGCTGGGAGTATCTTGTCAGAAACAACTGAAGTCACTTGATCTAGCCAACCAAAACAGGCTTTCCCTTCTAGAAAATTTTAAACCTCTCCTGACCTACAGAAAATTTCATTGCATATCCCACCATCAAAGATGGCACCCAAATGGATTTAGGTATCCCTCGAAGGAACTAAATAGCATGAATCTGCACTAATTCAGTCAAATTAATTCTCCTTTAATGGGAACTAAATTAAGATCTCAAGAATACAGGATGACAGTTCTGCTTTCTAGTCTCCTATAGAAATTATGACTCTAGCTATAAATCCTCATTATCTCTGACAGAGGAAGTGAACGATTGATCAAGTGATAGAGTTGCCATATTGTAGGGAGTAGAAGGAGTGGAAAGAACAGGTTGATAACAGGGTGAGAGAATAACTAAGGAATGGGCTTGAGGCTTCTTTGGTAAGTCACACAGGGATGTGGGTCTGGGCAGGAGAGTTATTTATTTTGGAAATTACTTGCAAGATGATCATTATATTAAATGGATTTACATAATCCTGGGACACAGTAAACACTAAATTTCATAGCCAGAAGAAATCTTTAATGTCATGCAATGAAATTTCCCAAGAGATGCTGGAAAACCTTTTACAAACTCAATTTAGTAGAAAAAGTTTCTGACTTCAAAGATTTTGTTAAAAACCAAAGAGACTTAAAAATAATTACCATACGTTATAGTTCTGATTCTCACTTCATGACCCTGGGAAAACTGCTTCATTTTTCTGGACGTTTGCTCAAACTGGACCTTGGATAAGTCAC
The DNA here is from genome assembly GCF_014898055.3 of Talpa occidentalis. Taxonomy (NCBI): domain Eukaryota; kingdom Metazoa; phylum Chordata; class Mammalia; order Eulipotyphla; family Talpidae; genus Talpa; species Talpa occidentalis. The sequence continues at coordinate 53,504,601 of NW_023605083.1, forward strand.
TTCACCTCTCTGGATATCAGTTTCCTTCTCTATAAATAACAACCCAGCTCTCTTTCCTGCCCTTCAGGGTGCATAAGGGGCTAAAGACAGAGAAACATGAAAACTGTGGTAACCAAAAGGTGTATACTTTTAGAACATAAAGTGTCCCTCCTCATGCCCCTGTACCCCATGCTATGTAAGACAGCAGTGGTTCCTTTCCATTCTTCCAAGGGGTCGCCCCCATGCCCATCATTCTCCCCCATAGAGTTATACACAGATGTGTCCCTACAAGCGCAGTCTCCAAGAGGTCCTGTTTCTTCACGAAAAACAAGGAATGCACTTGTGCCCGTGGCAACGTCTGCCAGGGGAACAGCCAGCTACAGTGAGGCTTTCAGCGGGAGCAGCTGTGGGCCTCTTGCTTCTCCCCATATCCCCAACTAGCAGGGCCACTTGTCAGGGGCCCCTATCAGTGTGGGTGAACCCTAAGGGGCACTGGCAGCAGCAATGACACAGAGGAGCTTCATAGTCTCAGTTCTCATCTCAGTGGAACCTCATAATGGCCCAGATTGTTGTTCATTTTAACGGGCATTTAATAAGGGTTTGTTATGAGTCAGGTTCTGTGTTTGCGACTGGGGGTAAGACATGAGTCAGAAGTGCTGCCTGCCCTTGAGTCCTCACAGTTGAGTGGGAAGAGCAGGCTCATGAGTGTCCTACACAGGATATGCTATGACCAAAGTCTGCACATCGTTTGGGCACAGCTGATGGATCATTTAAATCTGAGGACTCAGGATAGACTTCTCAGAAATGAGGTTTACATTCAACCTTAACAGAACATGTAGAAATTCCCCCCAGGGAGAATAACATTTGAGGGAGAAAAGCCACTTGATCAGGTACAAGGGCACAGAGCTGAGAGGGCACTATGTTTTGGAGCCCAGTAATGGGGAGGCTGGAGTGTGTGCCACATGTCAGGGAGTGGAACGTCCTGAAACCAAAGAGGTAGCTGGGGGCTCCAGAAGGCAGGTCTTTATGATGTCATGGGGAGCCACTAAAGGGCTTTAGAGAGCAGAATGTCACAGTCAGATAAGGTTCTTAGAGCATTTCAGTGGCAGTGTGGGGGGCTGGGATGGGAAAGGAGAGAGAAGATACATTAACTGAGGGAACCAAAGAAAAGAACATATTCTAGAGACATTTTGAAGTTAGAATTGATAGATTTTTTTATGAGAACTTCTATGAGCTTCTGGCACAGGAAATTAAAAGAGAAAGAAGTTAGACTGAAAATTTAGTGAGAGCCTATAGGTAAGATGACAAGATTATCTTGCATCAAGCAATCAGAACTTGACTTCAAATTCTTGACTCCCTGTCCAAGATGTAATGTTTGTGAAATGGAGATCAAAAGCGTTATATTACACATCATTTTAACAACTACAGAGGTGGCTTCGCCAGATCTGGCAGGTCCACTGTTCCCTTCCTACCCACTTCCTGCCCCACATGTCATGACCCCAGAGCTAACTGCTTAGTCAAGAAGGATGCCTTCCCTACATAGAAGGGAAGGAAAACCACACTTTGGTTAGGGATGGACAAAGAGTTATATTAGGACCTCCACATTAAGTTCTGTCTAGATCCATTGATCATTATTAAGAACTGCACAGCTCAGAATTCTTCCTATGGCATACAATCAAAGACCATATGTAGGGAAAAATTCCTCAATGAACTGGAACATGAGTCTTAAAGCAAAGGAAAAATAAATATGCTAAAATGATAGCCTACCTGGGCTGCCCTTTTCTGGAAGTGTACCTAGAATGATATAGAGCAAAATTGAACAATAGAACTTTCTACAATGTAGAAATGTTTTTCTATACTTTCCAATATGGTAACCACTAGTCATATGTGACTAATGAACACTTTAAATGTGACTGAGAAACTGAAATTTTTATTAAATAGTACTTAAAGCTATGGGCTGCCATATTGGACAAGGTAACTCTAGAGTCCACTTAGCAGGCCCTGATTGTTTTATTTGCTCATTCCTTGTTTCATTCTCCTTGTTTCCCTGGCCTGTCTGTCTTCTGCTGTCTTTCCAGTTTGATGTACCAGTTGGCTACTTTCCAGCTTCCAACTTTGGTTCTGGTTCCTGGTTATCGGATTCCTCTCTCTCAGCCAAATGGACTTCCATTTGACTCAGCCTCAATGCCTCCCCAAACCTTGGCTTGTGTGTGAGCCTAAATAAAGTAGATTCAGTGAATCCTGTCCTGCCATGTTGACCCCTTCACTAGGCCTTTTCACCCTTTCCTTTCTTTTCAAGGGCTTTTTAATCAGCCAGTAATATGTTGGAATAGTCTTGATATTTTCACTTCATAACAACTTGAGTTAGAGGTTGGAATAGTTCAGATGGAGGTATATGTGTGTATGTAGGGGGCTAGGAATGAAAGGTTATAACTGGTTGAATGAATATTTTGATTTGAGGTTTCTGGTAGTAAATGAAGAGCTTGTCCTGAGGTCTTTACTGTCAGGTGTGTTTAACTTTGATTTCTATGGAGAGTAATATTAACAGATTGATTACACTTGTGGGTGGAAAATACAGATTCAGGACACAAAAAGGCTCTTGACAGGCCAAAGCATTAGGCCAAATTTAACATGATGAAATACAGCGATAACAAATCTCATATCCTATATTTGGGTCGAAATGGCTAATTACCTAAGTACAAATGTGTGGTTTAGGAGTCCTGGTGGTTTCATCTGATTATGAATCACTTTGGATGACAAGAAAGGTAACACATTCTTGGAGAGCACGGATTGAATCATATCCAATGAGAGTGACAGGCCTGCTCATCTCTATTTGGGTCAGACCCACATGGATCATTGTTTCAGGTTGTAAGAAGACTGTTTAAAAAAAAACAAAACAAGGTGTGTGTTTGGGGGGAGAGGCACTGACAACTTGAGTGACTGCCATGGCAAAGGGTCTGGTATCCTGTCATATGAGGACTTGGGACAATTAGAAATGTAGTCCATGGGGCCAGGGTCACTGTCCTCAATCTCTGAAGGGCAATCACAGAACAGAGAGCAGACGTGCTCTATGGGGTTTCAGAGGACAGAGCAAAACAAACCAGCGTCAATTTGAGCAGATTTCAGCTCGGTGTGAGGAAAATGTTTCCAACTGTCAAAACTGTAAATTCTTGGTGGTTTAACTTGCAGAGACAGTGTTTAGTAGAGACCCTGGAGGAATGATGTCAAACACGCCCCAAAGCCAGTCTGCTCCAATATTGATTGTCTCCACAGTGATGGATAGTTAATTTGAAATGTGTAGCAGGGCCTATACTTGCTGACCCCATTTAGCTTACAGGGTCTATATTAAGTGTCAGCCTCTTCTCATTCTGGCTTAACATTCTAATTAAATAACTTTGGCTCCTCGCATGTGGGAAACAGGTTTCAAGCACAGAACCTCTAGCACCAGGCAGAATGGTAACAATTTTAGCTCCTGAGCAAAATGGGTCTCACAAAAGCATCAGTACAGTGTGCACATTAACATTTGAATATGTTGTATAATAAGTGTGCTAATTACGCTGAGAAGAATACTTGAAGACTAGAATAAGCTGTGACTGTTAGAAGAGAAAGGAGTTAGCAGTTTCTGGCATGGCTGCTACTTTATATTCAGAAGGGCATGGCTCTCATCACAGGTAAAATGTAATCACCATGATCATACATTGCAATGCTGGTGGTAGAAAGTGGAAATAAGTTTGTGCTACAGAAAAAAAAATTTTTTACCACATTCAGATTTAACACTAATAAAAAATTCTCCAGATTTGGTGGTTTGGTTCCTTTGAGCAGTTTTCAATGAGAGCCCATTGCTATAGTCCTAACCTCTACTTCATAGAAAACAGCATACGGTTTTCACGGAACATGAGAATCTGAGATGGGGAAGCATCAGGTTGGTCACAGGGACATGATGAGCAACTTTTGCTAGTATAGATGCTGCCGTCGGGAGCTGGTGTCCCAGCCCCGGGTGACCTAGACCAGCTTATAAAGTCTGGTCTGCAGACCTCTTGGGGATCCTGATCCCCTTTTAGGGGATCTTAAGTAAGGTCTTAACTATTTTCACCATGTTATTTGACTTCTTCATAGCACTGAAAAACTACATATTGTATGAAATATGCCAAATAGGCAAATTCTGTAGAGACAGGAAGCAGACAACTAATTGCCAGGGTCTAGGGAAGGCAGAAGGGGGAGGGGATGTTTAATGGGTATGGGGTTTCTTTTTGAGGTGATGAAGATGTTTTGGAACTACGTAGTGGTGATGATTGCACAATATTGCAAATGTTCTCAATGCCACTGAATCATATACTTTGTAATGGTTAAAATGGTGAGTTTTACGTTATGTGAATTTTACCTACCCCCCCCAACACACACAAAGTAAAGCTCATATATTGTACTGCACAAGAGGTTCTTCCTATCCAGAAGTAAAGCCCCTTTAGGGTTTTCTCATCCTGAAAGTACTAAAACTGGAAACCACCTGACATCTAAACCAGCTTCAGCTATTGCCAAAGACGGCAGCTCCATGTCAGCACACTGTATCAACAAAGTGTGCCCATTTCTAAGTAATTAAAATACAACCAGGAAACCACATTAACAATGAGGGTCACACTGAAAGTCCAGGGTAACTGAAGCTTCGGGGTTGAGTCAGCAGATCACCAATGTCATCAAAGCTCATTTGGAGGCAAGATGGCTGCCAACAGGTCTGGAGCACCTCACCTGCATGCAGACACAAATAGCACTTCTTAGGAACCCCAGCAAACCTCTGCTATCTAGGCTGGGTCAAGTGCTCACCCTGGATTCTATGGGCCTCTGCCTAGATCCCCTCTAGATGCCTATACCCATCCCTTAGCTGCTGGGAATATTTTTGTTCTCAGCCTCAGGAAACCACTTCTCCCAAGGCTTTACATCCCCTCTGAGGATGCAGCCTGAGGCTAGTAACTGATGGGGGAATACAAATGCCTGTCCCTCTTACTTGAATTTAGAAGGCAGCTATGCTTGCCCACTAGTGCATCGTACTTTAATTTGGGACAATTTCGAAGGGCCATCCCCATTCTTGAACTCTGGGTGGCATCTCCAGGCCTTGATAGTAACTGCCTTGCAACTACTTTGCTTGTGAGCTTCTCACCACACCCACCCTGTCTTCCTCTTTGGCCATAGGTTCCCACTGGTGTATGTCCTGAGAATGGTCCTCAATCACCCATACGCAACTCTGCACCTTGGATTTAGTTTCTCGATCTAAAGCAGTACTTGTTTCCAAATAAAAGCTATGAGAGGACTATGCTGATGACTTGGGACTAATTTGCATGACTTTTCCAGGGACCAGGGGTGGGAGCAGCCTTTCCCAAAGCACACATAGGTTGAGGCTGGGAGAAGAAGGACTGGAACAAAACAAATTGTTAACAAGGATAAGAAAAAGGAAGAATCAAATGGTGAGGCAACAACACAGATCTTTCGCTCTTTCAAGAGAAGTCAGAAACAGTTTATGTCAAAAAAAAAAAAAAAAAAAAACCTCGCGCCTCCCCGGTGGCGCGCAGCGGTTGAGCGCTGGGTTGCGAAGCTGCCTGCAGCCTCTGCAGCGCCGGTTCGACCCAGGCGAGGGTCCCACATGGCGCGCAGACCTCTCCTGTCGCCCGCTGCTCCCCTCAGCAGTGTGCTTCATCAGTCTGCCTGTTCTGCTCTCCCCTCTGGCTCTGGTGAATTCTCTCACCCTCCCGCGCTTCTGACTGTACCCAGTGCTTGTATAAATAAATAAATTAAAATAAATAAATAAAATTAAAAAAATAAAATAAAAATAATTTGTTTGTTTAAAAAAAAAATCTCATGATGTTGTAATGTTGGAAACTAACTGAGATATTTCTAAACGCTATGAAGAGTCTACAAAACATGGTCCCAGATTGGCCATGTCAGCAAGTCTGGTTTGTAACTAACTGCCAGAGAGAGCACAGGGAGTTAGTAGGCCCGAAGAGTGAAGCTAGACTAGTAGTTACATGAAGTCAAGCCCAACCTAAGGAATAGTGTCCTCATGATTTGAACAATATTCAAATAGAATGGAGGATCCTAGGAAGCACCTGAGTTTATGATTTTGAGTCTCATTAGAATTCAAAATCTAGGGGGCTTCCCTGGTGGCCCAAGGGGTTAAGACGCAACCTATGAAGTAATCTGCAGCCACTGCAGCATGAGTTTGATCCCCAGCCAGCCAGGGAACTACCCACATGGCGCAACAGATCTCTCCTGTCTCCCCGCTGCTCCCCTCAGCAGTGTATTTCAGTCAGTCTGCCTGTTCTGCTCCCCGCTCTGTCTCTGGTGAATCCTCTCACCACAACTCCCCACACCTCTGGCCTGTACCCCAGCTCTTGTATGCATAAATAAATATATCATTAAAAAAATTTGAAATCTATTGCCTTTGCCATCCTATTTGTTGACATTCATATAAAGTGCTACATATTCATAAAATATAATCCATACACCCTAAGCCTGATGTCAATAGCAAGCAGCACTGGTACTGCATCAGAGGTACTAATGAAACACAACTCAGTTTCTTTCCTTTTCCTGAATACACAGTCCACTTATGTCATCACTTTCAGATTTACTTTGGTGTCAAAGGAAATAACAGGTGAAAATACAGTCATGTTTATATCTCATCCTAAATATAAAAATGCCACTAGCAAGTCCTTTACAAATACTATATCCTCTGCTGCTTATACATTCACATTATATCCTAGCATGTCAGAGCTGGAAGTGTCTCAAAGTCCATGCAGTCCTGCGCCTTCATTCTAGGGGAGATGAAAAGGGAGAGGAACCCAAGTTACACAGTAAAGCCACGACCAGGACCCAGATCTCTTTACTCTTGGAACAGAGTTCTTGCCACTGTAACCCAAGCAGCCTACTACTTGTCATTAAATAGAAATAATCCTCTACTGTCCAGCTCCGGGCTTCTGGGCTGGTGGACTTCAAGATTCTTACAGACAGGCAGTAGCCAGTCTCTGGTGTCCTACCTTTCAGTAGCCTAGATGCCTAATTATATAGTTCATTTTTCTCTGTTCAGGTTTTTTTTTTTCTTTTTTTCTGGAAAATCAGTTCACATGGCTCAAAAAATTAAGTATAAAAAGTTATGATGTTTCAATCCTCCAGAACCATGATAAAAAAAAAATAAATAAATAAAAAAAAGTTATGATGTAAGATGTTTTGTTCCCACCACTTCCCCCACTCCTCTTACCCGCTCCTGCAGGTGATTTCTTATATTAGTTTCTTGTCATTACAAAAAATTTGAAGTCAAATCTGATTCTCAAAATGCTCTGATAGGGTGGGGTATTTATTCACCCTCATTTTATCTATGAGGAAACTGAGACTGAGGGAGCCTCAGTGAGTAAAAGAAAGAAAAACTAACCTAATTCAACTGTTCTTTCCACGATGTCACTATGCCTTTAAAAAGCCCTGAGGTGTGTGGGTAAGAGCTTAGCTACTAAGAGCCGGGCCTCCCTGGTGGCACAGGGCTTAAAGTCTCAGCACTATCAGGCTATGCCCAGCCACTGCTGCACAATCCTTGATCCCCCGCCAGGGAGCTAATCCACAAGGCGCAGCAGACCTCTCCTGTCTCATCCCCTGCTTCCCTCAGCAGAGCATTTAAGTAGATCTGCCTGTTCTGAATCCTCTCACCCCCTGTACCTCTGACCTATACCCCAGTTCTTGTATGTGTAAATAAATATTTTTTTAAGTCAAAAAAAAAAAAAAAGAGCTTAGCAGCTATTAAGAATTGATGGAAGATACTAAGAATTGATGGAAGATACAAGTGGGCCTTGTATCTTCACAGGCTGAGCCAGTTACGGCGGGCTCCTCAAACTCCCTCAAGGACAGAGTCTGCAGAGGGACCGACTGACACCAGCTATGAAGAGAAGAGGGACTCAACAGGCTGCTGGCCACCCTGGAACAGGACTTGATTCATCCTGTTCCTTCATCCTGTACATCTAGTCTGTCACAAAGCACTGTCACAACATCCTGTGAAATATGTATCCCACCTATTCCTTTCTCTTCTCTCAGCAAAAACTTGATCCAGACTTCAGTTACAACACAAGTAGGGTATTGTCACAGGTTTTTCATTGGTGCAGAAATAACTAATCTAAATGAGCATGTCTTACATCCACTTCCCATTTATAGCATCTGTGTAAGTTATGCTGGCCCTTTAAAAAGTCTAGTTTTTATTCTTTAACTTCACATAGTGGAAATAACTGTTAGTGTGTTAATCAAAAGAGCCACACAAAGACTTGCTCCAGCTCAGAAGCAAAGTTGGTCTCCAGAAAGAGGGAACTTGTTCAGAAAATGAATGAGAAAATAAAGTGTGGCATATTCACATTTTGGAATATCACTCATCAATAAAGTTTTTGCACCCAACAACCCAAATAAATACCTAAAATGCCATGTTGAGTGAAAGAAGTCAGGTACAAGAGAGAACATGTAGTATGATTTCATTCAGATGAAGTTCAAGAACAGGTAAAATCATCTCTTGGGAATATAACTGAGAGAAAGGGCTGACTCTGAGGGGGCACTGCAAAGGATACAGGGAATGTGATTATCACTGATTTCAATACTGATTGAGGTGTTGGCCATATAGGTAAGACCATTGTCAAAACTCACCAACTGTATGTGTTTTACCGTATATGATTATTTAACAGTGTAAGGTGTGTGTGTGTGTGTGTAGAAACTTAGATGCTCAGACTATTGTAAAAAAACCTAGATGTGTGGTGAAAAACCATGGTTTCCTAGTAGCCACCTGCCCTCTCTCAACTTCTCACTACGAAAACCTCTGAAGAAATAGGAAATTAGGACTCTCCCAAAGTGACACAAAATCTGGAAGAAATCTAATGCCAGAATCTTGGCAACATCTCTACTCTTTTAAATTGCATGTTGTAGCTGGGTTAAGAAAAACTGACCCAATTTTGAGCTAGTGTCATACCCACTTTAACTCGGTGAGCAAAATGTCTGAGGAAAGAGAGGAAGCCTGTACACCTCCCCCCCCCACCCCCACACTTGTCCTCTGCTGTTCTGGAGACATCCAGTCCTTTGGAAATAGATCTCTGAGGCAGGCAGAACACCTTTCCCCAACACCCACAGTCACAGTCTGAACCCTCCTCTGCCGGCTTACTTGCTTTTTAAAATACAGTTGATCTATTTCAGCATATTACATAGACATAAACACCAAATAGGACTACTACAGAGCTTACTATCAAGAAATAGCAGACCAACAAGTTCTCAATGGAAATGCCAGCTTACTTCCTGATCACTGTGGAGATGCTCGCTAGTCTCTAAGGCCACTGGTGCAGAATTGCCAGTCTCCTTTTTAGTGCCTCTCCAGTAAATATGATAGGATATGCAAGGACAATCGGATTCTCAGGAAAGGCTCTAACACAAGAGTTAGGAATTTGAGTTAGTAAAAAGGAACTTGGAGAAAATGGAGAGATTCAAAGGTCAGAATAACATGAAAAAATATCTCCTCAAAGATAAAAGAGATGTTGCATCAATATGTGCAATTAAATTAAAATTAAAACAATTAAAATTAAAAATACTAAAACAAAACTAACTAAGTTAACTCTCTTAGCTATTTTCTCTTAAATCAGTCAATTTCCCAAAAAGAGAATTCTCCACTCTCCTGTCTTTGGAGATAAGCTGTTAGTTTTCTGGAACTAATTGGGGGAGGGGAGGTTGGAGGAATATCTCATCCCTTGGAATGTGGAATTCCACTTAATTTGCTCCATTTATCTCTTCTCTCTTGAACTCTGGCTAGATATTAGACCTTTTGGATGGACCCTTTAATTTTATATTTATTTTTCCTTTAGTATATAATCTTTTTATTCTACTTGGGAATATTCTAGTTGGGAATATTTCCTCAACTTTATCTTTAAATCATTTTAGATTTAAAAGGGTGTGGAGATAAGCATATGAATTCAATTCTTCCTGACTAACAGAAATCCTTCTGATATCATTCCACACTGACAGTATATTCCTTTCTTATCTTTTTGAAGGAGAGGTAAGAAATGGGGAGTGAGAGGTGTAGGGGTAGCATAAACTGGTGGCAGAGTGCAGTCTGGTCTCTGCTTCTGCAGTCTTAATATTCTTCATACATATACAGAGCACCCATTAATAAATAATTTAAAATACCAAAGGGCATTAACAGGCACAAAAAAATACAAATAACATAGACACTTGAAAAACTATCTCTATTAGTTACATAAATAAAAATGAAAATAAGAATGGAATATCATTGTCAACTTACCTAATTGATAAAAAAATTCATTCTATTAAGATGCAGTTCAACTATTATAAAGTTCACCCTTCTAAAGTGTACAATTCAGTAGATTTTGGTATATTCATAGAATTGTGCCACTGTCACTACTATCAAATTCCACGCCATTTGTTAGTCCCCCTAAAGCGCCCCTTACTGGTTAGATGTCACTCCTTATGACTTCCAGTCCTTGCAACCATTAAGATAATTTCTCTCTTATGGGTTTGCCTGTTTTAGATATTCCGTATAATTGAAATTATATGGAAGAAGTCTTTTGTGTCTGACTTCTTTCATTTACTGTAATACTTCCCAGTTTCATCCATGATGTAGCAGATACTTCATTCCTTTTTTTAGTCAAATAATATTCCATTGGATGCATGCATTAAATTTCCTATTGCTATTGTGACAAATTGTCACGAGTTTTGTAGCTTAATACAACGCAAATTTATTATCCTATATTTCTGCAGCTTAGAAATCTGAAACAGGTATCACTGGGCTAAAACCAGAGGGTTCACAGAGCTCCATTTGTTTTTGTAGGCTCTAAGGGGGAACCCCTTTCCTTTTTCCAGTTTCCAGAGACCATCTGCTTTTCTTGGCTTATTGCTCCCTTTCTCCTTCTTCAATGACAGCATTAGTGGGTCAAACACTTGTCCTGGCAAGACTGATGCCTCTTGTAATCAAACCTTTCTCTTCTGCCCTGCTCCACAACTTTGAAGGGCTTTTGTAATAACTTTAGCCCATGCGGCCAATTTCTTCATCTCAAGATCCTTAATAACATCTGCACTGTCCCTTTTGCCATAGTGCCACAGTGGCAGGTAGCATACACATTTCAGGATGTGAATTTCTTTGGGGAGCTATTCTGCCTGCCGCATGAATATGCCACATTTTGTTTAAGCATTCATTAGTTGATAGGCATTTGGGTTATTTCTACTTTAAGACTATTATGAGTAATGTTGCTACAAATATTTCTGTGTAAGTTTTTGTGTGGATTTTTATTTTCATTCTTTTCAGTATATACCTAGAAGTGCTGGGACACATGGTAGCTCTATGTTTAATTTTTTTTTAAGTATACAATTGAACCATTTTTAGTATACTCACAAAGTTGTTAGTAAAAAGGAAATCATCATTGCTATCTAATTCAAGAAAACTTTCATCATTCCAAAAAGAAACCCCACACCTATTAGCAGCCCTTTCCAATTTTCCCCTTCTGGCAACCTCTGGCAACCACTAATTTGCTTTGACTCACTGGATTTGTATATCCTAGACATTTCGCATATACAAAATCACATACTATGTGACCTTCATGTCCAGCTTTTTCCACTTAGTATAATATTCTTATGGTTCATCTTTGTTGTAGCATGCATCAATACCTCATTCCTTCTTAGGGCTAAACTTACTCCACTGTATGAATACATTTTATTTTGTTTATCTATTCTTCAATTGATGAACATTTGAGTTGTTTCTACTTTGACTATTATGAATAATATGCTATAAATGTTTATGCACAAGCTTTCTGTGGACATATATTTTCATTCTATTGGGTATTTATCCAGGAGTGACATTGTTGGCTCATGTGGTAATTCTGTTTAACTTTTTGAGTACCTGTTAAGATATTTTTCCAAAAACAACCCAAATGCCCAAAAAATAGATGACTGGATCAAGAAGATGTGGTACATATACACCATGGAATATTACTCAGCATTCAAAAAAGATAAACACATACAATTTGCAGCAACATGGATGGAGCTGGGATCATGCTCAGCGAAATAAGCCAGAAAGAAAAAGAAAAATACCAGATGGTCTCACTCATAGCAGGAATCTGGAAAACTTAAATAAGGGACCAGGAAAAAGAATAACTATAAGAAAGAAAATATCAAAATCAACAAACAACTATGAACCAGAGACACTATATGGGGGGCGGGGGGCAGGGAAAGGAAGGCTTGGGGTCAAAATAAGGGGGTTGTAATTGTATGGGGAATATAAAAATAAAATTTAAATAAAATTTAAAAAAAAAGATATTTTTCCAAAGAGGCTCTGTGATTTTACATTCCAACTAGCCACGTATTCCAATTTTTCCACATTCTCATCAACATTTATGACCTATTATTTTTTAATAGCCAGCCTAATGGGTGTGAACTGATATCTCACTATTGTTTTTCATTTCTCTAATGACTGATGTTGGTGAGCATTTTTTCATGTGCTTATTGGCCATTTGCATATCTTCCTTGGAAAAAAGTCAATTCAAATTCTTTGTCCATTTTTCATTGGGCTGTCTTTTTTTATTGTTGAGTATTAACAGTTCTTTATATATTCTGGATACAATTCCCTTGCTATTTTCTCCGATCGCATACATTGACTTTTCACTTCCTAATGGTATCATTTGAAGCATAAAAGTTTTTAATTTTGATTAAGCCCAATTTCTCTCTCCCTTTGGCAGTTTGTACTTTGTGTCATATTTTAAAATGATCTGTCTAACCAAGGTCATGATTTACTCATAGGTTTTTTTCTGTGTCTTATGGTTTTAGTTCTTATATTTAAGCCTGTGATACAATTTTAGTTAATTTTTTTATATAGCATGAGGTAGAGATTCAATTTCTTTTTTTTTTTGAGATTTATTTATACATACAAGAACTGGGGTACAGGCCAAAGGTGTGGGAGGTGAGAGAACTCACCAGAGACAGAGTGGGGAGCAGAACAGGTGGATCTACTGAAATATGCTGCTGAGGGAAGCAGCAGGTAAGACAGGAGAGGTGTGCTGCACCATGTGGGCTAGCTCCCTGGCCAGGATTGAACTCATGCTGCAGTGGCTGGCAACATCTTTATAGTGCTAAGATTTTAACCCCTGCGCCACCAGGAGACCCCTCAGCTTATTCTCTTGTATGTGGATACATAACAGTTTCACCATTTAAGACTATTCATATTGAATTATCTTGGCACCTTTAGGACTCAAGTATGATTACCCCATGCCAGTTCATTACTTGAAAATAAACTGAAAAGAATTTAAAAAGACAATATCTAGTTTAGGCAAGGGTAAGAAGAAGTTTGATACTGTGCTAACAGGAGTATAAATGAAGTATAGGCTCTGAAAGGCAATTTGTCATGCATATCTAAGTATGAAATGTATACGCTGTACTCTAATCAAGAACTGTACTTTTAGGAATTTTTTTAAGGAGATGCTTCTACAAAGATGATTTGTATAGTGATGCACAACTAACTAGAAGAAACCTAAATGTCTACCGATAGAAGGCAAAGTGAATAAATTATACTATATCCATAAAATGAATGATACTGCCTTTAAAAATGATGAATTAGGGGCCTCCCCTGGTGGCGCAGCGGTTGAGCGCTGGGCTACGAAGCTGCAGGTAGCCCCCAAAGCCCCCTTAGCCCCTGCAGCTCCCGCAGCCCCCACAGCGCCAGTTTGATCCCTGGCCGCTGGCGAGGGTCCCACATGGCACGCAGACCTCTCCTGCCGTGCCCACTGCTCCCCTCAGCAGTGTGCTTCTGTCCTTCTGCCTGTTTTGCTCCCCGCTCTGGCTCTGGTGAATTCTCTTACCCTCCCGCGCTTCTGACTGTACCCAGTACTTGTATAAATAAATAAATAAATAAATCTTTTTTTTTTTTTTAAATGATGAATTAGGGGCCTCCCCGGTGGCGAAGTGGGTTGAGCGCAGTGCTGTGAAGCTGCCCACAACCTCTGAAGTGCGGGTTCAAATCTGGGCCGGCCAGGGAGAAATCCACATGGTATGGCAGACCTCTCCTGCCTCCCCCGCTGCTCCCCTCAGCAGTGTGTTCAGTCCGTCTGTCTGTTCTGCTCCCCACTCTGTCTCTGGTGAATTCTCTTACCCTCCCACACCTCTGACCTGTACCCCAGTTTTTGTATAAATAAATAAAATCATTTAAAAAATGAATTAGAGGGCCTCCCTGGTGGCTCAGTGGGTTGAGCGCAGTGCTGTGGAGCTGTCCGCAGTGTGGGTTCGATTCCCGGCCGGCCAGCGAGATTCCCACATGGCGTGGCAGATCTCTCCTGTCTCGCCTGCTGCTCCCCTCAGCAGAGTATTTTGGTCGGCTGCCGGTTCTGCTCCTCGCTTTGTCTCTGGTAAACCCTCTCACCCTACTGTGGCTCTGGCCTGTACCCCAGTTCTTGCATAAAAATAAATAAACCTTTAAAAAAATGAGTTAGAACTATTTATTGACTTGGAGCAATCTCTATAACCTACTGCTAAGTAGAAAATAAAAACACATACAAAGCACCACATTTAGTGGGATTCCATACACATATATGCATTGACAGTTAATAGAGATAGCTCAGAAAATAGCCACAAAAATGTTAACAGTGATTGCCTCTAGATGGGATTTTGGCTGGTTTTTATCTTCTTTATGCTTTTTTGCATTACATGAATTTGCTACATGAATATGTATTGTCTTTATAGTCAGAAAAAGAAAAGCTGTTTTCATTTTGAAGAAGAATGTCCTCAAGGAAGGTATATTGCAGAAGACTGTTCAATGGGATGGAAATAAGTTCATAATATACTATTAACTGAAAAAAAAAACCCAACTGGTTATAGCATCATCCATTTTTGAAAAAAAAATTTAAATGCAATATAGAAAGTATTTCCTAGGTACAATGACCCTTTTTTCACTACCAACTATTTCTGAAATAAGGATATCTCTTATAATCAATATGAATATTTAAAGTAGTGGGTTCCTCCTCCTTACCTCCCTGAAAAGCTGTTACAGAGATGATGCTTCTGGCAATCTGAGACTTGAGAAAGTGCCATATGTGTGGAGGAATAGAATGTGAGCAGTGCTTAGCCCTGAACTGAGCTTTTTCTTTTCTTCTTTTTGTTAAGTATAGTTCCTAAGTTTTCTATAGTACGTACATACATGAAACAAGGAAATCAGACAACCTGACTGTCCTGCTTTTCAAGGAAGAAGTAGAGTATGAGAGTATTTGGAACTTTCAGCCTTTACCAAAGAGACTAGCAAATCCACCTTGGGTAGCGTCAAAGTCTAGAGGGAGGGGGGACTACCTTGCACGTCTACAGAGGGCTTGCTGGCTGGGCAGAAGCTGGCAAAGCAAACTCAAAGGCAGATGGTAGAGGTCAGTCAGCAGGAGCTGGTCTCCTAGATGAGTCTAAGTTCTGTGTGGATAAGGTAAATCCTGGGAGATAGGAGAGAGTCCAGATGGTGGGAATTATGGGGCCACCGAGATATTTTCCAATCTATCCCAGGAGTCTGTTTCTAGTTCCTCAAGAGAGACCAAGGACTGCACAAAACAGACAACAAATGCATTCCTTTTGAGAGTCAAAAACATATTGGTTTGAGGGTGAGTCCTCCTCCCCTCCGCCAAAGGGCAGGATAATTATTGGAGATGAAGGACATGGAGTAGAGGTGGCGAACTGATAGCCACGCAGAGGCTACGCAGAACCATGCAGATAGCCATGAGGAGGCCAGGAAGCTCCAGCCTCTGCTTAGGACAGGGAGGGATTTGGGCTGTAGCACCTGAGGCCAGGCCTGCGCCAAATAGGAGCTTCACCCTATGATTCTACATTTAATCTTTGTATCAGTCCTGAGATGAGCAGTGGAGACACAGAGAAGCTGCATGGTTTGTCTAAACGCACATAGCGCGTAAGTGACAGAACAGGGTCTCCACCTCACTAGAAGGACCAGAGGCCTCTAAAATGAGGAAAACATTGAGCAAAGTTAACAACTCATTTGTCATAATGGTACATAAAAAAAATCAAGTTTCAAAAAAAAAAAAAACTTCAATCTAATCCAAACATTAAAAAAACACATATAACACAGGGAAAAAAGCTAAGGACAAATCCCTGAATGATGGATATGGGAGGAATTTTTGTATTTTATTTTCCATGTTTTGCTATTTCACCAATGCACATATAAATCTTCTTAAAGAAGAAACAAAGCTTTTTTTTTTTAAAAAAAGGCAGTTGTGAGGACTAGTACTTCAAAGTGAGACCTTAATAACAGAGAAATCCCAGCTCTTACTAGGAAGCTATGTGAGTTCCACTTGGCTTCATTGAGCCTGTTTCCTAAACAATAAAAGGGGGATTATAGTCTTGTCCCAGTGAGCTGTCGCCAGGATTAACTGAGGTGCAGTGTACATGAAAGTCCCAAGCACAGTACTTGGCATAAAGATGATGCTGAATAAATATTAATCCTGACTCTTGATAGTCAGTCCTTCCTTGCTGCCCCACGGAGGTCTGGCATTGACAGCTGTTTCCAAGAGCAGGGAGGAATCTAGTTCTCTTGGCAGGAGCCCCTTACTGGACCTGCAGCTGCCTACATACCTAACACACCCCTCTTCTGTTTTTACCATCTACAGACTAATGGGACCTCATTCCTTAATCCATTTTCATCTACTTGCCTCTCCCTCTCCCTTTAATTCAATAAGCACAGGTGCATAAGTAGCGTTTTTGAGTAACATGACATAAGCATAACGTCAAGTTGCAGAGTCCTCTGTCTTAGAGATGGCCAAGGTTCCTTCCTACTCTCCATTCATAGCTCTAGAAATATTTGTGTGCACCCATAATCTAGTTGAGATTTCGGGTCCTTCAACAACTCCCATATATGGCCTACATGCTACAGCACCATGCTGTAGAAACATAGAGAGATTCACATATGAAGGAGAGAGGAAGGGAAAACGGGAAGTATTTCATATTTAAAATGTAATGAATTTCTCAAGCAATGTTATATGCACAGCTTCTATACTGTCTTTACTCAACAGAAAAGGTGTCCATTCTGCTGAACTCACTTCAAAGCCAGTTAAACCAAAGTCTGGTGGGGCTATTTTCTCTCAGCTTCAGATTTATTAAAGTCTAGTCACAATTCCACAAAGTTTGTGGAAGGCTTGGATCATCTGATAATGTGAGGAATAACCTGCGCTGAGGCAGTAGAATGGGGAGCAGTAGCTCCAAAGAACTACAAACTAGCTCAGATTGTTTTCAGACATTTTGAAGCCTAATATATACATTTTTGATAAACAGGCGTTTTTAAGACTCAAAGGGGTGCCAAAACTGAACATTATTTGATATTCTTATTATGTATTGGCTAAACATTAACATCAACTGAAGTAAACTGAAATTTGCCCATAATTCAGACTCCCTCACAAAGTGTTTTTATTTTTCCTTATTCTTTTCCAGTCTTAGTTCAAACCCATACATGAATGGACACCATAACTGCCGAGTAGATGCAGTTATATGTTCTACTTCTTTTTCTCACACTCAGATGCATACACAGAATGATGCTAAGTACAGCAATATTCAAAACAGGGCACTGTGACAACAGCTCCTTCAGGCCCGTGGACTGACAGTCCAGTGGAAGATGTTGGCAGGCCAGTGAGACACACCCTGTTCTGCCTGTGTTATTTATGCCTCTGGCAGTGAAGCCCCTGACAAAGAAGCATGTCACTGGAACACATGCTCTTTGTTCACAGAGGTGCATGCCAGCACCCGCTGTGTAAGAGGGGACAGTACAGGGTCTGTAGTCACTCCTCCCTCAGCTTCTTGCTTTCTTATTTGCTGCACATCTTGGTTGTTTATTAATTACTTTTAGATTCATCATATAAAACATATTTAAACTGTGAGCTATATATCATGGGGAAAGAGTCCATCATATCCTTGAGTTGGTCACAGAGAGGACAGGGTGTCAGTTCTCCCTTAAGGATCAATACCTTACCCACAGCTACCAGGTGACCACTCCAACACAGAGCTACCATATTCCAGTCTCCTTCAACATTTCCCCATTACCTGCAAGATGGCGCCTACATGCTGACTGGCACATAAGGCCTTCTACGATTGTTCCCAATCTGCAGTTCCAAAGCAGACCCCCCATGCTCTGGCTTCATTTCAGTCAAACCGATGGTGTGGCAGAAAAAAAAAAAATGGCACGCTTGGAAGTCATCTGGATTTAAATCCTAGCTCCACTTCTTGTTAGTCAGGTAGTTTAAGGTTCCTGAGCTGGAAAATGATTAAAATACAACTACTTCACAAAGTTGTCTAAGGATTAAATGAAATAGAACATATCAAGCCCTAAAAGTGGGTGCTCAATCATTGCTTGTTAGCTTTTGGAACCGATTTGTTAGTTTTTTCTAAAAGCCTTTATCTCATGGTCCTGTAGCTCTCATAACCTTGTAATTAGGCCTTACATGACCTCCTGAAGAGCACTCTCCATTTCCCTCATCACAGAGATGTCTACCAAGACCAACACTTTGAATACAACTCAGGAAACAACATACTACAATAGAAAGTTTTTGTCTTTTCCCATGAGCCTTCTGAAACTTTTCTGGCTTTGAATTCTTAACTCATTAGCTATTTTAAAAATTGATGTAAGTGGTTTGTTTATCACTAAATGAACTAAGATAAAAAGGGAAGGGGTGGTCTTAACGTCAAGAAAACCTTAGGTGAATACATAGACGCTTTTCTCTTTTTATAATATGCTCTTAATCTTTGGAGGCTCTGGACTATCCCAGAATTGCGATGGCTTATGCTTGGACACTAGGCGTATGTTCTTATTTTAAGCTGAATGCAATGGTATCTTACCCCAGGGAGGAAGGTCTGCAAAGCAAACTCACAGCTGACCTGGTTCCCTAACCCGGGCCCTCTCCGGGTTCTCTGAGACCCCCGGAGCCCGATCATCACAAAGGCTACCTGCCAAGTTTCAAGGAAACCAAAGATCATCGAACATTTACAACTCACAGGGGTGCCTTGAGGAATAAATAAGATAAAAGTGCGGGGAAACTCTCAAACTCCGAGACTCCATTAGAAATGCTAATTGCTGCCTTCACAACCTATATTTAAAAGTTAGAAAACCCAAGGACATACTCCCGAGCTCGGGGACGTTAGGCTCCTCCGAGGCTCAGGCTAGGGGGCCCGGGCGCCTCCGGCCCCCGCCGACTCCGCACGGTACGATGCGGGACACTCGGGTCCACAGCGATTCCGCCCCCGACGGGGCTCCTCACAGCACTTCCATCACCACCCGTCCCAGAAAAAGCGGGGTTCGGACTCTGGGCCCCCAATTGGGTGGGGGAGCAGGAGGCGAACCCAATCGCGCCTGCTCCGCGCCCTCTTCGCCTCTCGCGCCTTCGCTGGCTTGGGGTTCGGTTGGGTTCAGCCTCCGCGGACGGCCTGGGCTTGACGGATCCCCGAAACTCGGCAGTAAAGCCTCCCCCCGAGTCCTCCGGGCAAGCGCTCAAGGGCGGGCTGGAGAGCCGCCCGCGGGCGCGGCGAGGTGCGGTCGGGCGGGGGCGGCGGGGGTCTCGGCCGGGCGCGGGCGGGGAAGCCCCCGAGGAAGGGCTTACATCAGACACTCCACGTGCACTCGCGGGGAGGCAGGAAGTGGCTCCGGCCCCGGCTGCGCCCTACCCCAGCCTCCGCCCCTCCCGCCGCGCGTCTCCCCGCCCCGTCCTTGGTGCAGCCGCGGCGGCCGAGCCGAGCGGCTCCGCGCGGGGCCGAGTCGAGCCGAGCCCAGCAGCCGCCCGCGCCGCGTCGCCGGTTTAAGCGCAGTGCGGGGCCGCGGCCGGGGGCGGCGGTAGTGAGACCAACGCCGCGCTCCAGCCCCCTTTTTCCCTCCATGGTTTCTCTCCGCTCCCGCGAGTAACTTGGCTCCGGGGGCTCCGCTCGCCTGCCCGCCTGCCGCCCGCCGCCCGCCGCCCGGGATCGCGCCGCCGGCCGCTGCAGCGAGCAGACCCCTCCTGACGGCCCTCGCTGCGCAGGCCGGGCCGCCTCTCCCCCCTCCGCCCCTGCCGCGGAAAGTTAAGTTTGAAGAGGGGGGAAGAGGGAATCATGGAAATGAAGAAGAGGATCCACCTAGAGCTGAGGAACCGGACCCCGGCCGCTGTAAGCAGAGCCCCTGCGGGCGCCCTCTCCCTTCCATGACTTGCATGTAATGGTGGCCACCTGCGGGGCCCAGGCCGCGGGTTCGCCGGCCCGGCGCGGGGTAGGGCGCAGCTCGCGGGCTCGGACGGGGAAGGCGGGCGGACAGGCGGGCGGGCGGGCGGGCGCGGAGGGGGGAGTGAGCGCGCGGGGATTAACTCTTTGGCGCCCGCGGGCCCCCGCGGCCGGCCGGGAAGGCGGTGGGGTGAGGGGGAGCAAACTTTGAGCTCCTCGCCTGCCGGGGGCCTTCCCCAGAGGAGCGCGTGTGCGTTTGGCCGGCGGCGAAGGAGGGAGGAGGGGGTTGTGTAACGCTGGGAGCCATGTTTGCAGCCTCCCGGGATGCGCGGCCGGGCGGAGGCCGGGCCTGCGGAGGAGCCGCGCGGCCAGCCCGGGCTGGGCCCGCCGCAGGCCGGGCCGGTCTCCGCGCGCCCCGGGCCGGCGGGGAAAGGGGCGCGGGCGGGGGTCTTTCTGGCAAGGTTTCGCGGTTGGCGCCGGCCGTGCCGAGGACCGAGGCCATGGTACGAGGAGGGGGCTTTTCTCCTTCGAGGGGGGGGGGAGAAGCCCCCATCACGCGCCGGGGGGCTTAGGCGGGCGCGGCCTGGCGCGCGCGGGGCGGGGGAGGGGCGAGCCGGGGCGGCGGAGGTGGCGCAACCGCCGCCCCTCCCGGGGCCAAGTTTGAAAAAAGGACGCGGTTCCCGCCATTTTTCAAGCCTAAAAATAAAACTTTTACCCCCGTTTCTCTGGCTCCCCTTTCGCGCTCGGGGCCTCCCCCCCTCCCGACCTCCCAGGGCGGACCCCGGTCGACCCCCCGCGGCCGTGTACCGGCAGGCTGCGCCCTAGCCCCGCGTCGCCGCGGCGGAGCCGGGGGGCCCCTGCCCGGGAGGCTGGCCCCTCGGTGTGGGCGGGCGGCGGCTCCTCGCGCCAGTCGGGGCGCGCCACAGGCCGACAGCGCCATGTTGGCGGGCGCCCGTCTCCCTCCGCCGCGCGAGCCGCCGTGCGGGCCCGACCAGCTTTGCGGGCCCGGGCCGCTTGCCCGGCCGCGGAGAGGTTTGCGGGCCGCAGTTGTCTGAGCTGGGCCCGGGCACGGCTCGCGCGGAAGGGAGCCGCGCGCGGCGGCTGCCGCCGACTCATCTCTTCCCGGGCGCGCTGCCGTCTCCCTCTCCCTTTCTTAAAAGGGCAACGCCTGGCGGCGCCTGCGCCCGAACCTGGCGCGGGGGTTCGGGCGGGCCTAGGCCGGGCTCGCGGGCCTGGCGGCCTCTGCCCCTGCACGTGCTCGAGCGCGGGGCACTACCGCGGCGGCTGCGCGGCGGGCGGGCGGGGCGGCCTTTAAGAATCGCTTCTTTCTTCTCCGCCCCACCCCTCCCCGCGAGCTAGTCGGGCTGTCCGCGGTGGGCGCCGGGCCCTGCTCTCCCCCCGCGCGGCACCGAGCCCGGGCCGGACCCGCTCCCCGGGTGAGTGGCGTTCTCCGCCGGAGGAAACCCGCCCACCCGGGCGACCGGCGCGTTTGGTGCCGTCAGGTAGTCGCGGGTAACAAGTTGCCAACTTGTGGAAATTCGTCGACCAGGGTGTCCTGGTCTGCGAGGGTTTGTGCCCCCGAAGTCACTACAAATGAGGTGCGTGGCTGGCCCCACCGCGTGGCCGCCCCACGTGTCCCTGGAGGACCTGAAGGGATGGCATCTCCCCTCGGTCCCCGGGGTTTAAGATTGCGGTTTGACCACGATGCGATGGTCCCTTCCAACCATCAGTCAGACATTTTGTGTCGACCACGTGCTGGGATCTTGACTGGTTAAGCCTCTTCACACAGTTAAAAACTTGAGTTGTGTTCTCGCCTTGAGAATTAATCTTTTCAGACGCATGCGTTATTATTGCATAGTGGCAGATAAGTCGTCTGTGGAATAATTAATTTAGCCACAACTTCCAAAGGAAAATACACATGGATCTAGCAAGCGCTTTTAAAATTCTTTGCATGTATTCAAACCAAAGTATTAATAAAATGTTGGGTAAGAGCAGTGTTGCTCCCTCTGGGAGCTAAAGCCAAGCTGGTGTTCTCACTGTGTGGAACTTTTTCATATATTAAGTTAATGATTTTTAGAAATACCTACAGAAGTGCAAATGTTCATATTTCAAGTAATCAGTTTGGGCTTAATTATCTTGCTGAAGACAGATCAGAATCTTGTGGTTTTTTAAAATTAAAAGGTCAGTTGGTTAGTTACACCGTCCATACTTAAAAGTGCTCAAAATCCTGAAGTGACTAGTGGGTTCCTTGTTGAACAACACTTGCTTACAGAATCCACTGCCAAAAGTATACCAGAGCTTGGAAAAGCAGTGTGAACAACAGTCAGCTGTCCCCTCTCCCCAGAAACCTTAAACTAACCTGATGGTGGTGCCTGATCCTGTATAGTTGAAGCTACCAGGCCTCGGTTAGGAGTGTCATCGTGGCAGTCCCCCACGATTGTGGGGTTAGAGAAAGCCTCCCCTAAGCACTTCAACAGGGAAACAGGCTAGTGGGAATTAGATTCCTTGGAGAGTAAAGATTTAACCAAAAATTGAAGGCTTTTATAGAAAAGCTATACATTTTGAAGGAAATTTAAAAGTGGGGTTTAAAAGTTTTGCACAGAAGCATCATTTTTTAGGCAAAATGAGAACTTCCCTGGTGACTCCTTTAAAACCAAACCCAGTCATGACTTACGTTTGTTGTGAGGTGAACTGCTGAGGTTCCCCCTCTGGGGTCCTTGTAGCCTTGTCATTTGGGAAAACAGGAAGACTGTACCTACATTTTAATAGAAGAAAAGTTAGGTACAGATAAGCCAAAAAAAAATAGGTATAGAAAATCAGAAGTTAAAAAAGGAATACATAAACCCGTTACCCTTTACACAATCTTTGTGTATTTTTCCATAATGTCTAATTTTTTCCAAGCTTGGATTGTGTGTACTATCTTGTTGTGTGTGTATGCATATATGATAGATAATATCTTTATGTTACTGTTATTGTTAATGCATAGATCATAAATTAACCATCCCCATGAATAGTTAAAAGGGTTTTTTTTAATTATTATTTTGTTTTTTTTGGAGATGGTTTAAATGATTATCTAGTCATGTGAATCTGTCTTGTCATTTGCTTTTCAGATTGGTTTACCTATCCATCCATAAGGATATGGGTGTTTCCCTCCATGCCACTAATTCTGCCATTTAGACATCTGAGAACCACTGACTTAAATGTGCTGTTAATCATTTTGAAAGCATTCTTTTATGATATTCATAGGGTAGAAGGTTTGAACGTTGGTTAACTCACAATGGAAACTGGCAAGGATAAGAGGAGTTAACTTTTTTCACACTTTCGGACTGTTATACTTACTACAATAATATATTGTTTCTTTTCTTTCTAAAGAATTATTTTTATTTATTTATGCATACAAGAACTGGAGTGTAGGCCCCAAGTGCAGGAGGTGAGAGGACCCACCAGAGACAGAGTGGGGAACAGAACAGATGTATCTACTGAAATACACTGCTGAGGGGAGCAGCAGGCTAGACAGGAGAGGTCTGCTGTGTCATGTGGGTTAGCTCCCTGGCCAGAATAGCCTCATGCCTCAGTGGCAGGGGGTAGATTGAGAGCCCTGAGACTTAACCCTTGCTCCACAAGTCCCTGAGACTTAACCCTAGCTTCTTTTCTCATTAAAAGAATTGATAATTCAAAATGATCTTTAATTCTTCCATGCCCTTTCTCCCTTTATTATTGCAGAAACAGCTTCTAATTGGGGGAGGTCACCTAACCAATTAGGTAAAACCTGTTTTTCCTTTAGAGTAGCCAGGGGAGTGAGAAGTGTGAGCAGGTTGGAAAGAATGGCAGAAAAATCTCTCCTGTTTCCTCTGTGTCCTCTACCTCCACCACCACCCCACCCCTTGCCCCCAACTTGGCTACAGTATAGTTCAAACATTCCAGTGAAAAAGTAGTAGAAAACATTACTAATTTGCTGAGAGCTATAGGAGACAAAAACAGGAGTTAAATAGGAAATAGTATGGGATTTTGTTTTTAGTTTTTAAATGTTTGCCTTAAATTTGTGTTTCAGCAAAAGCTAGTTTAATTGAAGAGTCATAAATGGATTGTCCCCCAAAGTTAGACCATCTATCTATATCTTTGAACAGAAGGTCAGTTAATTCTCCCTTGAACCAAATAGCTCCCTAAGTTGTACACACAGTTACACATGTGCCTGTGCAACCTCCCTTCCTTATCTAGTAACCCTAGGAGAATTTGGAACAAAAGAAAGAAACTAGAGCCATTTCTTATTCGTTAAAGCGTCCATGTATTCTGGATCTAGACTGGGAGGCTGTGGGGTTATATGCTCTTCCTCTCCCCGCCTGGTGCACCCTTGTCCACTGTTATCTCCTCTGCAAGGCAGTCTGGATCCCTTCATACTCAGGAAGGCCTGGGGACTCAGTTATCACAAATGCTGATGACGCAGTGCCTGAGGACAGACACCTTTTCACCAAGGTTCAGTTGAGAACTTGAGTCAGAGGAGAAGGCTAAAATTTTCGGCAGGCTTTACAGACCTGTCATCTCTGGGGAGATGCGTGGGCCCTTCCCATGGTCTCTCCACTAATTCCCACTCTGCTCTGTGCTCATTCCCCAGTGACTCTGGAGTTCTGTTCTAGGGGTAGCATGTTTTCTTCACTACATTTGCAGCCTTCCTGGAAAAAATCAAGGGGCAAGTCTTTGCTTAGCCAAACAACCCTCTGCCCTGCTCACCCCAGTATATTCTTTTGCCTCCTACTCATGGAGAAAATTGAAGGTTTGTGTGTGCATTCCTTGAACTTCTTGCTCTCCCACTTTCAAACTCACCTACACCTATTTCTAGTCTTCAACTCACCCCACCTCCAACAAGAGTAGAGTCTCATTTTTGATCCACAGTTTTGTTTTGCTTTTTTTAATTTAATAGTAGTTAAACAGTTTCTTAGTGTTTATTGCCTATGTGTTTTTGTTTTTAAGAGGCATGTATTTATTTATTTGTTTGTTTGTTTATTTGTACATGCACTGGGTACAGTCAGAAGCGCGGGAGGGTGAAAATTCACCAGAGCCAGAGCGGGGAGCAGAGCAGGCAGAGGGACCGAGGTACACTGCTGAGGGGAGCAGTAGGCGGCAGGAGAGGTCTGCGCGCCATGTGGGACCCTCCTCCAGTGGCCAGGGAGCAGCTGGGGATCGAACCGGCGCCGCAGAGGCTGCAGGCAGCTTCGCAACCCAGCGCTCAACCGCTGTGCCACCGGGGAGGCCCCTGCCTATGTGTTTTTTATGACTTGTCTCTTCTCTGTTTTTCCTTAGGGTAAAAACAGTTTCTTCAAGAAAATAAGTGCAAATATGTAGAATTTCTATATATCAGGAAAGGTCATAAAATTAAAGTCAAATTGGAAGAGAATTTTACAGTAAATGTTAATAAGGGTTAGTTAACCATTTCAAGTAAAGAACTCATAACTCAGTAACAGACTGAAATATTTGTATTCTCTCACCTAGCAGTAGACTGTTGAGAAAACTCTTAGTTATAGGAGAGATAAATTTTACATAAAAAAGATTATGGCATTAATGTTAGAAATAGTCAAAAGGGTAGGATTGTACGGTAAGTTATTCTGCACCTATACTTTATTAAAACACTTAGTGTTTCTAAATAGTTTTATCTTGCCTGTATTTAAAGTATACAAAGACTAAAAAATATATACTAAAATATTAAGTGATAAACATTAATGTACTTTGCATTAATGTGATTCTGCTTATAATCAGAAAAATGGGTTCTCTTTATAAAAGTCATGTTTTCTCTGATTTTCATTATTGCTCAATTCCCTAAATTCTTATACAGACTCCTGTCCAGTACTTACACAAACCTGTGCCCATATTTTCTCATTCAACAGTTGTGGAGGCTCTTTCTTATGCTGAGCTCTTTCTTATACTGAAACTTGATGAAACTTAAAGACTAGCACTGACTTATTTATTATTTACCTTTTTAAAATATGTTAGTATTCTCATTAAAATGCTAAATAAGAAAAAATCTCCTGGCCCGTTTACTTTTCTTCTTGTAGGTATTATTCTTGAGAAATGTTTATGTACATAATAAAGTGAATGCTATGTCGCATTAATAACATTCTCTACATTTGTTATCTCATAGTATATCCTGGAATTGAGTCCCTTGTTGATGAAGCATGAGTGTTACATTCTAATTTTTTTTTAAATAACTTCTTGTGCATTGTTTCATAAACCTTTATGGTTTTTTGAATCTAATACTTTACTTTTGGGTACCACTCCTGATTCTTCTCAGGTCTCCTTTGCAGTATTCCTCAGGGGTCTATCTTTGGTCCTCTTCCTGGTAATTCTATCCTGCCACTGCTCTGCCCTGACTTCTTGCAAATACAGAACTTAGAACCCAGACCTCCCTTGAACTCCACACATGTCCAGCTACCTGTGGACATTCCACGGGAATCTTAAACTTGGTTTTCATTACACACACACACACACCCCCCAAATAAAAACTGTACTTTCTGTCTAACTAAATGGTTCCCATTTCTCTAAACCAGAACCCCAGTTACTTTCCATCATCCATACCCAATAACCAAATCCGCAAATTCAAACCACATTAGCACCTTTTTATCTCCCACTTTTCCTTTTCTTGATTGTATTCTGCTGTTTGGTTCATCAGACATGCTCTAATTCACGTATAAATGCTGTATGGTTTTTGATGGCACTAGTTAGAGTGGAATTTTACCAGTTGGGAAAAATGTAGAATGGGTGATTTTTACCCAGTAAGCTGGGAGGCAGAATGAGAACATTTTAATAGTATGAAGTATGCTACCTAGGTGACTGGGTGATTAAAATTGACCTTTATTTTATGGTTTGTTGGGTTTGCATTTTTCCCTCACACAAAAGCAATAATATGCTTTTTTTTTTTTTTCTAAACAACAAAAAACTTAGGTTACAGATTGGAATAAAAGGTCCCTGTCATTCCCTTAAAATTTATTTTCCCAGCATTTAATGTGTCCCAATCATTACTCTCTACAACTCCATGAGGTGGCTATTATCTTCACTTTACAGATGAGAAAACTGAGGCACAGAGTTTTTAAGTTACTTGACGAGGTCATACAAGATGTAATTTGCAGAAATCGGGATTTAACCCCAGCCATGTGTGTCTCCTGAGCCTAGCTCTCTTCAGTTGACCTCTTAAGTTTTCCCTGGTGTTGATTTTCATCAGAAGAGGGTGAAAGGGTAGAGATATCTGGAGAAAAATTGAAGGAAAAGTGAGAATTAAAAGGTAGTAATAAGCCTGCGTGATCCCTAAACCAGGACTTCTGCAGAGGAAATAGGGTAGTGAAAAGTGATGAAGTGAGTGAGAAGAAGTTGTGGTATTGTGGGTATCACTGATTCTCTAAATCTGTTTCCTTCTTTGAATGGGGGGGAGGGGTATGGTGATACAATTAAGGAGTAGGTTCTCCATGAATGATAACAATTACTAGAGTAGTAGTTTTGAGTTTTATATGGGAGGATGAAGACACTACTAGTACCTTGACTCACTTTAGAACTGTCAACATCTCCTTTCTATATACATGCTTGATTAAAGCTATTAAACTGGTTATTCACTGCAAGAATGTCTTTGACAGTTAAAACTGTAGTTTGCGTCACTGTAAATTGATTTAAATCTATTTAAAAGTCATGTTTCAGAGTCAGCCACAGAGCAAGAATGGCAGTAAAGGGCACTGTTATGGTAGTCACACAGTTTAACAGTGTACACAGCTGACTTAAATAATCAATATTCAAAATATTCAGGTGGATACCCTTGCATGGATTTGAATTCTGAATTTTGGGACTGCCAAAAGAGATTGTGTGGCCTGAAAAGGGAACCTAATTTTATGTCTTAATTCTTTTCCCTAGAAATATCTGTTCTCACACATATGTAACCCAGGTTGATCTGTTTTGAATTAAGGCCTCTTGCATAATGGTTCCTTCCTAGTGTTATGATAATCTTAGTAGATATTAATAAAAACAGAAATGGAAATGTGTAGTGTTGAAACTTGTAGTAATCTCAGTAATCTTGATAGGAAAAATCAAACTTTCCTCTTGCTTGTGTCAGTTTGTGGAGACTTAAGGTAGATTAAGCTTTTTTTTTTTTAAAGATTTGTTTTTATACAAGAGCTGGGGTACAGGCCAGAGGCATGGGAGGGTGGGCAGATTCACCAGAGACAGAGAACAGAACAGGCAGACGGACCGAAATACACTGCTGAGGAGAGCAGTGGGAGCGACAGGAGAGGTCTGCCATGCCATGTGGGAATCTCCCTGGCCTGCGGGGAATTGAACCCACGCTGCGGACAGCTTCACAGTGCTGTGCTCAAACTGTTGCGCCACTGGTGGTGGTGGTGGTGGTGGGGCGGCTAGATTAAGCTTTAAAAGAGGGGGTATCTTCACTCTGCATTTGTAGTTAGTCATCCCTTGGAGAACAGACCTGGGAAAAGCACTTAAGAGGGGTGTAGTTTCTCCACTTACATCTTAAGAACTGTAATTTATATCTCTGGAAAACAGATCATTTAAATCTTTATATCATGGTATAACATTCTACCCTTGGTATCTATTAGTATATTGTTACTAAAGGCTTGATCATTTTTTTATTTATTTATAACTGATCTAGGTCTAAGTAGAGACCGCCCTCTATATGTGGGTGTTTTTTGCTAGGTATTTTATGATGGGAGTTTCTGCTTTGTTCTACATTTTCAGTATGTTTTTGAAACCTTGTATTTATTTATTTATTTATTTTCTTCCATAGGTTCGAGAACTTGTCCTGGACAATTGCAAAGCAAATGACGGGAAAATTGAGGGCTTGACAGATGAATTTGTGAACTTAGAGTTCCTCAGTTTAATAAATGTAGGCTTGATTTCAGTTTCAAATCTCCCCAAACTACCTAAATTAAAAAAGGTAAGTGCTTTATCTTTAACAGCAAAGGAGAGAGATTATTCTGGGAAGGAAAGGATATATACTTTGTCCTATAAGAGGCATTTAGTGTAGCAGAAAGCACATGGCCTTTGGAGCTGGACCTATTTGGGATTGAATTCCAGCTCTATCATTTCCCTGATGGGTGATCTTCTGTAGGTTACTTAATCTCTCTAAGGTTCCATTTCCTCACCTGTAAACTGGTGCTATCACCTGACCTTGTAGAATTGCCTTGCTGTTTGGAAATAATGCATATTGGATGCTTGGTAGACAGTTGTGAAGTATGGTTATTTTGTGACTAATGTGTTGTTGATTGTTACAAGGTTAACTACATTTTCTTAGTATGTGCTGGTTTAGGAGCCACAGGTGCTTCCCACACTCTTCATGTTTTATGCTTGTTAGTTAAGGGTGAATTTAAGTAAAGATGGTTCAGATTTGTAATCCATATGTAATTCTCAGATAGGAAATTTTAAATGTATTGTGACAGCCATAACAAAATTGTTATAACTGATAACCCATTGTTAGTGCCTTAATGGTTTATTATGACCAGTCACTGTCCAGCTCCTGCCTCCCACTTACAAAAAACAAGAAAAATGTTTTCTTAAGTCTACATTTAACTGCTACAGAACCCCAGAATATCAAAACTGGAAGAAACGTCAACCTTGAAGTCTACCCATGTTTTATAGGCATGTCAGTAGACCCAGAAAGATACAGTAATTTACCTTAAGCCATCCCTAAAAGTTGTTAGTGCTAGAGCCAAAACTAGAACCCATATTCCTATTTTCCTTACATAGGAAAAGGTATCTGATCAAAACATTGTAGACCTCACCACTACTTCAGTGTTCACTTTACTAGGGAATTTAAGTTGAATTTTTATCTAAACAAAGGTTCACATCGAAATCAGTTTTCATTGTCTTATTTAGGTGTAAACGTACTCAGAACTCCTTATGAGCTTCAGATAGCCTTGTTTCCTATCAGAAGGAATCCTGTTAAATTTGCATTTGTATGTTGGCAAGGTTGTGGAGAAAAAGGAACTCTCCTGCACTGCTGTTGGGAGTGCAAACTGGTCCAACCACTGTGGAGAGCTGTGTGGAGATTTCTTGAACTACTAAACATAGAGCTTCCATATGATCCAGCAATCCCACTCCTAGGTATTTACCCAAATGACACAGAAACAGTAATTCCAAAGGGCACCTGCACCCCTATGTTTACAGCAGCACTATTTACAATAGCTAAGCTTTGGAAACAACCCAAATGCCCAAAAATAGATGACTGGATCAAGAAGATGTGGTACATATATACCATGTAATATTACTCAGCATTCAAAAAGATAAACACATGCAATTTGCAGCAACATGGATGGAGCTGGAAGGGATCATGCTCAGCGAAATAAAGCCAGAAAGAAAAAGAAAAATACTGGATGGTCTCACTCATAGCAGGAATTTAGAAAACCTAAATAAGAGACCAGGAAAAAGACTAATCAATACAAAGTGAAAATCAAAATCAACACGCAACTATAAACCAGAGACAAACTGGGGGGTGGGGGAGAGGGGGCGGGGAAAGGAAGAACTAGAGTCAAAATGGGGGGGGGGGATTGCAGTTGTATGGGGAATATAACCAAAATGAAAATGCATACATTGTGCAAAGATGAAAAAAGATGTAAGAATTATATAAAATAAAATATTTAAATTAAAAAAACAAATAAAAAAGAAAGCAATCGTCAAAACTGCCTGCGTATAAAGAAGCCCAAGGCTACCTGTGAAAAATAAAATTAGTTTAATGAAGAAACCTCATTTTGATGAAATTCACCTTCCCTACTCAGGCAGACAAACTACAAATATTTACTTAATTTTCTGATATTATTGAAAGGAGTCTTCATAAGAATAGCAAAAAGTCTTACTTCCCCCAAGGCTAGCAAAACCATAAATAAAAGTAATTTTAAAAATGAAAAAAAAAAAAATTTGCATTTGTAAACTTTCCCCCCTTTTTCTGAGAATCTTCTTGAGAGATTCAGGTATAATCCTCCACATTGGCCGCTGTGATAGCCCTCCTAGTCACATGATGACTTTTTGGCATCTATCTCCTAAAACTTGTTACTAACAGATCCTGTGGTATGTGTCTTGTGTTCTGTTTTCCTAGTATCCTGTAACATTTTCCTGAATTTCTGTGGTCTGTGTACCATCAGAGTTACTCTTACTGAGTGTGTTGGTGACCATCTATATAAAGGCTTTATCATATCTTTCTGAAACTTCATTAACTTACCTGTCAGTGAAGAAAGAATGAAGACATTCATAAATCAAACTTAAAGGCAGATTATACATTCTCACAGCAGATAAGGAATTTTCTTCCTATCCAAGAGTACAGATTGTTAAGAAATAGGTTCCAAAAAAGATTTTGGTGTATAAATGTCACATATATCCTAAATTTATGTATTGATTTTATTTGAAATGAAACATACCACTAAATTCTTTGGTGGATTGACTTTTTATTTCTACTCCCTAAGATACTCATGATGTGTGATATTCTAACCAAGAAAAGTTGTCTTTTGAGTATTAAAATCTCAGAATTAATACTTGAATCTTTGTTGATTATAGGCTTATATTTTTAAAATAGACCGACTAGATTTTTTTTTTGGTGATTATTCCCATTGAAAGAAAAATTTTTGGAATGTTGCACTTTTCTTTTGGCATATTTTAAACACTCAGCAGGAGACTTGAGTTTTTTAAAAGAAATTCAAATGTATATTTCTCGAAGTTCTTCTATTCTGCATCGTGTAGTTCATTTCTTTGCATACCAAAGTCTAATTTATATGAAGATTTTACACTGTTCTAGATACATGACATTGAGGAGGGCCTGGATTCTTCAGAAGCTCAGTCTGTAATCAAAGGTCTTTAAATCATAGATCCATCACTGTAATACCTATGTATTCTTGGACAAGTTACATAGTCTCTTTGTAGTTCATTTTCTTCATCTGTGAATAATGTTAAAGATTCTGTCTACTCCATGGGGTTATTGTAAGATCAAATGAGTTTATATATTTCTAGTGCTTCCATAAGTACTTGACACTTAAGTACTATGCAAGTGTTACACACACTAGTTACTACTGATGTTGGCATTTAAAAAAAGAGAACCAAAACCAGCTGTGTTGCCTAAGTTGTCTCATCTGCACAGTGAAGAGTTTGAATTAGATGCTTGCTTTCAACCATCTGCTTTTTCTGGACTCCAGTTTCTTTTAGTCTAAGATTCTGATATTCTTCAGCAAAGCTCATTTCTTCATTGATACATACTTGCTGTGCTGCTTGACCTGAAGCTAAGAAATTAGAGTAGGCTCTTAAAAGGCTAATGCCAGGTTTATGCAAGTGGCCTCCGGAGAGCTGGTTTCATCAAAACCAAAACTGTTGCCCCATTCCTTTTCCTGAGGTCATGGAACCTAAAGGGCTTTTATTTATTTACTTATTTATTTTTTTAAGGTTTATTTATGCATACAAGAACTGGGGTACAGGCCAGAGGTGTGGGGGGTGAGAGGATTCACCAGAGACAGAATGGGGAGCAGAACAGGCGGATCTATTGAAATACATTGTTGAGGAGAGCAGTAGGCGAGTCATGAGAGAGGAGAGGTCTGCTGTGCTATGTGGGTCACCTCCCTGGTTAGAGATCAAACTCGTGCTGCAGTGGCTGCAGATAATTTTGAGTGCTGTGTCTTAACCCCTTGTGCTACCAAGGAGGCCCCTTTAAGGGCTTTTTTATTTTTTGTGGCCTTACCACTCCTGAACCCTTTAGTGCAACATTTCCTAGAGGCTTCCAGATCCAGAGCCCCAAATGTGTCAGCACTGTACAGAACCAGATTAGGTTTCAAGTGAGCATTGTGAACCATGCTTGGTACACAGAATAAGCTGCTTAGAATGCATGGACCACTTACCCTTCTGGCAGGTATAGAGTATTGCAATGTCTCAAAGAATTCTAATTTGCTTTGACCTACTTTTTAAGTTACAAAATGTTTTCACTGATGTTAGCCAGTTCTCTAGCAAACCGTTATAATTAGCAGCTGGTTAAGAAAACAACTCGTCCTATTCTGTCTCTCCTCTTCCTCCCAATGTTGGTTGGATCTATAAACTACACATATGGGTTTAATTAAACAAAAGAACATATATGCCTTAATAGAAAGAGATCATTGATCTTGATAGGTATTTGAGAACTGTATTTGCTGTTTATAGCACCTTAATGTTTGCTTCTCTCTATATTTGTGTGTGTGCTGTGCACATTTTCTCTTGCAGCTTGAGCTCAGTGACAATAGAATCTTTGGCGTTCTGGACATGTTAGCAGAAAAACTTCCAAATCTCAAACATCTTAACTTAAGTGGAAATAAACTGAAAGATATCAGCACCTTGGAACCTTTGGTAAGTAATTGAAAACTTTGAATCCAGGAAGTTATTGGTCATTTTCATTTTCATATTTCTTTATAATAAGGGAACTGATTGAAAATAATTGCTAGAGAAAGTGGTGACTTTTTTTTATTAACAATACTGTTTGTAGAAGGAATCCAGTTTTAAAGATCAGGGCCTCTAGTTATATGTGTTCCTGTGGCTTTGCTCTCCCTATCTGTTATTAGGGTTGCTTCATTTTTTAATTTTAAATATTGACTATAACCTTAAACATTTAAAATTTTTCCCCCAGACTGGCTAGGTTATTCTATACTTTCATACTTTAATAGAATAAGATAGCTATATATTGGGTGATGAACTGCAGATGAACCAGTCCAAGGACAATTCCAGTAAGTTTTTTGTCTTGCAATTGATGGTCTTGTGCTCTAACTAGATCACTTTCCTAAAGTTTTCCTTGGGACCTCAAAATCCTCAGTTTCACTTGGCTGAGTTAAGCTATGGAAAGTTGTTTTAAGTGCCATTTGGGTTATAAACTTCGGCTGTGTGACCTTGGGCAAATTGTTTCTTCTCTCTGGGCCTCAGTTTCCTCACTTATAAAGCAGGGAGGATAATAACCCCTGCCTTAACCTCACTTAGGAGTTGAGAATAAT
Organism: Talpa occidentalis; assembly: GCF_014898055.3. Taxonomy (NCBI): domain Eukaryota; kingdom Metazoa; phylum Chordata; class Mammalia; order Eulipotyphla; family Talpidae; genus Talpa; species Talpa occidentalis. Next base: position 53,538,758 of record NW_023605083.1, read on the forward strand.
GTACTTAATTTGCTTTGTAAGTTGGGAAGCTGTACTAATGGGGTCCAGTCCATGTGGAAGTTAATAGTGGCCAGAGAGAGCTTCTGGAGGCAGAGGTAATGTAGGCTTTGGGGCAGACCCACAAGCTGTTCTGTTTGACTACCAGCTAGAAATGTCAAGATAGGTAAATGACGGATTTTCCCAAATATGACATTCATAAATGTGGCATAGGGGTAGAATTCCATTTCAGTAAGGCTAGTTGAACTTAAACATGTATCATACTACTCAGAGAAACCTAAGGCTTTTTTCCATTTTAATTGGTATACATACAGCCAGCATTTTTGTTTTAATTTGCAAACATTAATTGGGATTTAAGCAGCAAATGGTGCGGTCTTGGATCTAGAGGAATAGAGCCCTAAGGTTCTGTCTCAACTTTTCTGATGTTATAAGATAGTAACATAATTGGATTTCATATCACTTCTACAGAATGCTCTGTTGATATTTCAGGTGAAGATAAGAATTAAATTGTGTCTTGTAATGCAAAGTATTTTTTTGGTCAGAATTATAGGGTCTTTTCCCTTCTAAAAATTGAGGCTCTGCTCCAGTGTAGATTTAATAGCTTTTACCAGGTCCCTTTATTTTCACATTTCACTAAGATGGACCATGTTCATTTCTAATAAATAAAGGGACCCCTTTTCTCTCCTTTGCTTCATGAATTTTGTCCCTTTTTTCCACTATAGGTATACCAGGTACTCTGGCTTCCTCATTTTTACTAGTTCTGTTCTCCAAACAAATCCCCATTTCATTTTAAAGCAAACATATACTGAGTTTTGCTGTATTCAAGGACATTAATATTTGCCCAATTGTATCCTCATAAAAGCCAGAGAAGAAGGATGACTGTCTTCCTTTTAGAGCTGAGGAAACCATATTTAGGGAACTTAATTCTTAGCTGCTACAGGATAAATGGCATAGTATGAATTCAAATCCAGCATTATTTCCATGGTCTTAAGACCTGTTCTTTTTACCTACAAATTTATTCCACTTCATATTGACCTAAGTTAGTAATTCCAACTGGTGCACTATAATAAAAGTTGATATTTCCCAGTCAGATTGCTGTACTAAGCCGTCATTGTTTTTGTGTTAATGACCAGCCTAATTCAGGGTTACTGTGAGCAAGGGAACACTTTTTTCTACAACAGTGCCTGGCAGTACCTTGCCATTCTAGATTACTAGCTTTCTTGCCCCTTTCTCATGACAACCTGAGTCCTCTCAGAAGCATTTGTCAGGGTCCTAACCACAGTGGCAGAACAGAGGTAAACATTGTGTAGGATCTGTTGGTGGGGTGCTTTTGACCTGGCTAGTGATATATGAGGGTCCTTTGGTAACAGTGACAGTCTCAGGTTCCCTACGATGGTGAAGAAATAACCATCCATGTATTTATCATTTTGGGGTGGGGGGTCTGCTATGTGCCATACATGCAGTGGGTGCTTTTTGTATGTTATCTTACTAGTAAACCTCAAGAAACATCTCCAAAGTGAGTAGAAAATAACATGGCCCTCATTTTACACACGAGGAAGCTGAGGCTTGGGAGAGGCTGAATCCCTTGTCCAGAGTCACACACAGCCAGTGACAGAGCCATAGAACTGCACACCCAGGGATATCTGGAAAAGCCTGAGCTCCCGCCTTTTTCCTGTACTTGCTGATTTCTGGGGGTGCTAGGTGGATTCCTGGAGTTAGAACTTGTAATAAGACATGAAACTGTAGAAAGAAGGTAAAGGGGGGCAATGTTGACTTCTGAAAGTTTTCTTCAGTGGGAAAAAACACCATCCTCATCCTCATTAACCACATACATTTTGAACACCGTCTACTTTGAGCCCAGTTCTTACAGTCAATGCAATGATTGTGAATGCCTCTGCTTGCTACAGGGACATTAATCGAGAGACAAAGAAGGCATCAATTCAAACTTCCTTGGACACCTTTTTTAAGAGACCTGGGCCATCCAAACCATCCCCCAAAGCCCTTCTAAATTCTAAGAAGGCAAGCAAAATTATTGTTAATAAAATGTTTAATGTTTATTATGGCTAGCCTATTCGTTTTAGGCCAAATTTCTGGTATGGTAGTTGTGATTATTATTATTTTTTAATTTTTTTATTTTTTCTGAAACAATACTTACGCATTACATTGGGATCCTGAATGATCTGTGTGTAGTCTATCTTAGGTCTTAAAGCAAACTTTTACTACTTTAAATGATTAGGTCTAAGAGTACTGCATGTAGTTGAGATTTTGTTACTTGCTTTCACTCCATTTTCTAGCATACTGTTTGGCATGTCTGAATTAATAACGGATCCTTTCTCAGGAAGTAGACAAAAACCTCAGACTCAGTTTCAGAAATGGGAGAGCTTTGGAGACCCTGTGTACTGGGAGAGTCAATAGGACTAGAGGAAGGACTTGGCACTGTAAATCATTACAATTGGATGCATTTTTGGTTATCCATTCCTAAGGAATAATTTTGAGAAGTAAATGACATTCCTTTGAGTGAAGAATTTTTAGACTGATCCTTTTTGGGAAAGCTGCCTAAATTTACTTGGTAGTTGTATCGTAGCTGGTATGATGATCCCTTTTTTTTTGTGAAGAGTTCCCAGTACCTTTAGTTAGTTGCCTGGGGTGGTATTTCCATATTTTCTCCTCTTTGGCAAGAAGTCATACCTGTGCATCTGGCAGTCCAGGCCTGTCCAATAGGGAACCTAACCTGCAAGCTCCCTAACATAAAAGGAGCTCTCCTATGATTACAAGGGGGGAGGAGGGGAGAGCTTTTTGAGACCTCAGGGGATTAACTTACTCTAGGCATATATAATGCTCCACAAACTCTTGGATCATTGTACATTTGTGTTTTTTGAGGAGTACATTTCCTCTGCTCTGTGTTCCCTGCCTGGCTTTTATCCCAAGGACACTCAGTGAGAACAAAACAAGTACTGGAGTCTCTTCTTTGGTCAGGAAGATGAAGATTCTGTAAGTTGAGGTGTCAGCAATCCTTTCCTTTAAAGAGCCAGATACTGAATCTTTAAGGCTTTGTGGGCCATACAGTCTCTGTCACAACTACTCAGCTTTGCTATTGTAGCACGAAAGAAGCCATACATAATACATAAACAAATGAGTGTGGCTGTGTTCCAATAAAACGTACTTCACAAAAACAGGCGGCGGTCTGGAATGGACCATTGTTTGCCAAGCCCTGCTGTCAAGCAAAGATTTTCAGATCATTTCCTAGCTTCCAGAATTACATAGATATTTCAAGGAATAAAGACAAGGTTTTGTTTCATCTGTATTTCTCCTCAGTTACTTGTGAATGTTGAAATAGCTTTCCCAATAAAGCATCAACACTTTCAAATAACATTTCTTTTTTGCACCTTAAGCAAAGAGCCTTTTAATTTTTTTTAATACTACTTTCTTAAAGAATACCAAGCCTTTTCTCTTCATTCAGAATCATTAAAGTTTATATAGTCATATGTCCTCTGGGCTTATTCTATTCTAAAGGACACCAGACTACATAGTACTTCAGATTTATGTTTGCTTTTTATAGACTTGCCCCCTCTTCTCTCTATGAAATCACTTCCTGTTGCTATCCTTGTGTTTGCCTGTGATAGTATCTCTACCTTTCCAATCTCTTAATTAACATTTACTCAAAACTTAATAGATCTGGGATTGAAATACTAGTATGGTACACTGATATAACAGGTGAAGGTCTAAGTAATGGCATATGGATATTTTCCTATTCCTCTTTGGCTATTCAGAAAATTTTCTTGAGGCAAATTTTTAGATCTTAACTCTTTTTAGTAGATGAAACTGGAATTCTAAATAAATGAGGTATTACAACAAAGTTTCAAGGTATGGTAAATAAGATGAATTTGATAACACACAAAGGTCTGGTTAAGTATCAGTCTTTTCCCCAAAAAGTTAAAAAAAAAAATAAAAGTATAATGTTCCTCTATTTTTGAAATTTTGACTGTGCGTCCTCCTTCCTTTTTCCCCCAGCCTGTATTGACGCCTGTCTTCCCAGAAAAAGAACATCATCACACGTCATACGATTATTGTCTATTCTCTAGTGTTTAACATCTGTGTCCCCAAACACCTTGAGACTGGATTGATTGAACCCCTCTCACCCCATAGCAATGAAGACTATGCTTGATACCATGCAAATTAATAATGGCCATTTGATTACTCAAATGTTAAGAGTTAGTTTGAGCCATATTTATTAATCTGCTTGATTTGCTTCATATGTGAAAAGATTCAGTTGTAATATTTCGACTTCACATTTCTTAAGACAACTAATTATTACCAGAAAAGGAGAAGAACGTTCTCTCAGAGGGTAGATACAGAAGGAAAGGACTAGTTAAAATCTAGTGGCCTAATACAAAGATTGGAAAGGACTTGAAATGTTTTCCTGTGTGCAAGGATTAATGAATAACAGTTAATTGAAATACAGAGCTTAGACTTTTACCTCTTTAGGAGATGGGTTTTGTTGCGTTGTTCTTTGGTTTAGGAGGTATGTTTTTTGACCCTTCAGAAAAAGTTGGAATGTCTGAAAAGCCTGGATCTGTTTAACTGTGAGGTCACTAACCTGAATGACTACCGAGAGAGTGTTTTCAAGCTTCTGCCTCAGCTGACCTATCTGGATGGCTATGACCAAGAGGATAGAGAAGCCTCCGACTCAGATGCTGAGGTGGATGGTGTAGATGAAGAGGAGGAGGATGAAGGTAAGTGGGTGTAACAGCCAGTGAACTTAATTTCTGCCTTGCAGAGGTTCTAATACATGTACTTATGTTCTTGCCTTTGAACATGTTCCATTAAATTTGGAGCCTAGGACCCCTCATTTTAATAAGCTATTGAAACCTTCAAATGATGGAAAATAAAAATGGTTCCTACGCTGACTAATCTTGAATTTGGAGCCTAGGTATCATAACTGCTCCAACCCATTCAAGTACTTTAGGGTTTCTGTTTAAAGGACCATCATCTTGTATCTTCCTCCCTTTCTAACTCTTTTTTTTTTTTTTTTTTTTTTTTAAGGTCATGAGCTGAATTTCTTTCTTTTTTTTTTTAATGATTTATTTATTTATTTATACATGCACTGGGTACAGTCAGAAGCGTGGGAGGGTAAGAGAATTCACCAGAGCTAGAGCGGGGAGCAGAGCAGGCAGAAGGACCGAACGAAGTACACTGCTGAGGGGAGCAGCAGGCGGCAGGAGAGGTCTGCGCGCCATGTGGGACCCTCCTCCGGTGGCCTGGAGCAGTCGGGGATCCAACCGGCGCTGCAGAGGCTGCGGGCAGCTTCGCAACCCAGCGCTCAACCACTGCGCCACCAGGGAGGCCCCCTTTCTAACTCTTCCCCATTTTTGGTTACTGCCTCCTTATCCTTAACCGACAACTATGTCAACACTTGCAGAAAGCATTTACTGATACCTGCAAGCTAGGTTAGGTCCTCATGCATACCTACCTTTTGTAATACTTGCCACTGTTCTTAGCTCTTCCAACTATGCTACCATTGCCTTCTTGAGTACGTCTTTTGTCTTTTCACAGGGCGTAGCACTTGGTAGGTACTTGGTACCTGTGACATCAATTAGATCACTTTTCTGTCTTTAATATGTGACTAAAATTTAAGAAGGTAATAATTTTAAAGCACTATAATTTGGCTTCCTTTTTTTTTCTTTATATTAGAGAAAATAGCCTCTAACCATAAAGTAGAATTAGGATATGTAGCTTTTTCATATTTGATCAAGGTTTTTTTACATCCTTATCTTTAGAGATTTTTGTATTTTTCTGTCCCAACCACCCATCCTGATAAGCTTGCGCTTCTCCCTTGTACCATGACTTGTTTACTCTCAATGACTCTGAGAATAAAAGGTTTCCGGCCTTCAAGAAACTAGAGGAAGCATAGTTTTCACATCAGTCAGCCTGAAGAAAACTCATTCTCCTAGGATTTGTGCTTATTACTATTCTTTTGATACTTCCTTTCATTAAAGGTACATATGCATAAGAAATGGTCAAGAAAAGTGGAGGTGGAAAAACATCCTACAGTTTCGTTATAATTAATAAGTGTAGTACTCTAAAAGCATTTTTACAGTTTTGTTTTTTGGCAGATTTGAGATAAGAAAGAGTTGGGATGTTAGCTGGTAAAGTGGATCCAGAATACAATGTCTCTCACCTTCCAAACTCTTTACTGTAGGTTCTCACTAGAGACCATTTGTTGAATGGCCACGTGTACAGAAACCTGTAAAGGGAATCCTTTAGAGGGTGGTGGCATTTCCTGAGAGCCAAGATTGTCAGGCAACAAATATTTGAGCATTTGTCTATGTGCCAGGCACTGTGGGAAATGGTTGTAGAGAGAAAAAACTTGATTATCGTTCCTGCCCTGCTAGAGCTTACTGTCTCCTAAGAGAAAGGTTAAATAATCACAAGTGAGCAAAGTGTATGGTAGTGGGGAAGTGCCAGGTGCTCATGAAAGAGCACAAGCTGGTTAGGAGGGCCTGTGTAGCCCAGCACTTGTCCTGTGCAGACCAACCCAGAGCTCTCCAACTTCTTAGAAGGTATGCCCACAGGACATCAAGGGTATTGAATGGATTCTGTTTTTGGCATCATATTCAGAAGGAGAAGATGAAGAGGATGAGGAAGATGAGGATGGTGAGGAGGAAGAGTTTGATGATGAAGAGGATGAGGACGAGGATGAAGATGTAGAAGGGGACGAGGACGAGGACGAGGATGAAGTCAGTGGGGAGGTGAGTGTGCATGTTTGTGGCCCTGCTTCCTGTCTGTAAGTAAGATATGTGCATTTGAAAACAAAGAACTGTCTAAAGAAGTCCATATGCTTGTGAATAGACCATTGTCGGTATGGTTAATTTTGCTTTATCCCCTTTTAATAAATGCCAAGTGAAATGCTTGCTGAATGCTAATTAGACATAGTACCTGACTTCACAGGGTAAATTTTCACCATTTAACTTTGGGGGAAGCAGTGAATTTACCATACATTCGTTCAGTAGGGTAAGAAAACTGGGAAAGTTGTGAATTAATGGTATGTCTGTCCCCTTCTTATACTGAAATGGGGGAAGGGTATGTTTACCATTTCTGAACTTGTACATTGAGCTTAATGAGTAAATACATGCTTGCTGTCTTGAAGAATTGGGGATCAATAAAAAAGAATGTGACCCTGCCCTGAAAGAGCAGGCAGTCTAGTTTTGGGGACACCCAGTAATTCACTCTTTTTGAGGAGCTGAATGCTATAGAAGGTCAGGAGAAAGGAGTGACTTAACTCTGACCTTCAAGGAGGTTTACAAAAAGAAAATTAGATGTTACTAAGAATTACATTCTTTTGTTGTACAGAAGTAAGACTAGCATTTGTATAATCTCGTAGGTGTTTAATGAAACAAAACCCCTGATTGTTTTTATAAGAATGAGAATATAGGAACCTTTGTCTAAACCTGTGTTGAAATTCCAGATCTGAGGCATGTAGCAGGGGAGAAGGAGTGGGAGGGGTCAAAATGGGAGAGAAGAGCACAAGGACTATGGTGATGGTCACTTCATGGTTGCCGCAGTGGTGGGAGAATTATGGGGCTACACCAGGGGAGAAATTTAAATCTTTAAAAAGTGATGTGGGGCCTCCCCGGTTCTGCAGCGGGTTGAACGCAGCGCTGTGAAGCTGTCCAGTCTTTGCAGCGCCAGATTCCCGGCCTGCTGGGGAGAAACCCACATGGTGTGGCAGACCTCTTCTGCCTTGCCCGCTGCTTCCCCCAGCAGTCTTTTTGGTCCTCTCTCTGTTCTGTATCCCGCTCTGTCTCTGGTGAATCCTCTCACCCTCCCGCACATCTGGTCTGTACCCTAGTTCTTGTATAAATAAAAATCTTTTTTAAAAAATGCATAAAAAAATAAAATCGAAAGTGATGTGAATCATTTAAAGTAATAAAATAATGTAGATAATACCAAGTTTTTAAAAAAAAACTTGAAATTTGTTTTTAAAATCATTTCTTAAATATCTGTAAGTTGTCTATTACTCAGACATCTGTCAGATAAAATGCAATTTTTCAGAAAAATGTAAGCTTAGAAAAATTAATATATCTAAGTACATCAGAGTAGCTTAAAATTAATATAGTGTTCTTTATGATGATTATGATATCTATTGGCAAGTTATATATTTTGTTTACCATTCTTTAGGAAGAAGATTTTGGACAGGATGGAGAAGTTGATGAAGATGAAGATGACGAGGATGACGATGAAGATGAAGGTGGGTCCACATGCACTTTGGTTAAAAACTGGGGGAATGAGGGTATTTCATGTATAAGATAATAAAATGCACTTGACCCTGATGGCCTACACAGGTGTCTTCATAGCCCTGTGATTGCATCCTTGTGGTGCAACCCACCATCTCTATAGATATTAGTAACCAGCAGCCTGGGGATAGGAGTCTTGGTCCTCCGTCCCCATAGTTCAAATTTGTTTTTAAACCCCATCATTTGGATTACTGCCAGGCATGAGATTTCTTTGTTTGGGAGTCTTATTAACAAAAATCTTAATTATAATTTTTGTACTATATATAAATAGCACCTTTTCAATTTTGTCAGTGTTAATTCCCCATCACAACCAAAAGTAGTGAGGCCTTCACTTATTTAATGCTCATTATATAAATTCTCACACGTGTCAGTTTCAGCAAACCAGGTTTCCCATGATTTTAAATTTGCACTGAATACAATTGGGACCTTGTCCCTGCCTTTTAAGCTGCTTTTTGGAACATAATTTACCACAGATCTAGTTAATATTATTGATAGCTGTGAAGTTTTACTAGTTGAAAGAATAGCAATGCATAGGTGTCTGTTTTACATACCTGAGGGTTCTAAGAAATCCCTTTTTAGTTAATACTTCTATAATTAGAATCTTGTTATGTTCTAGGCTAAGAATTTTGTATATTTCATATAATCCTCAGAATAACCCTATGAAATCAGTACTACTGGCCTCATTTTTCTAATGACAAAACAAGGTTAGGAGGTTAAATGGCCTGCTGATGGTCATAGGCTAGCTAACTCCAAAGTCCTTGCTATGCATTTAAATAATTGCTAATGTAAATTGTTGGGACCAACAAGTATAAGAAAAATAAACATTTGGAAGGCAGCAACTTAAAATTGAGAAAATGGGGTTATTTTACTCTTGGTTCTGTGGTCACTATGCTTTTTAAAAAATTCATACCTTTTGACTGTTGGTTGGATAAAGCTTACATCTTTATCTTCCAACCATCAAAAAAGTCAGTGTTACCTCCATTAGCAATAATTTAGGCAAAATGTGTCTTTCTGCTTTTCTCAAAGTAAATTTTTGTTATTGTGCAGAGGAGGAAGAGAGCGGAAAAGGAGAAAAAAGGAAGCGGGAAACAGATGATGAAGGAGAAGATGATTAAAACCCAAATAAACTTAAAAAAAAGAGCGAACTGTTCAGTATTGGTTGGACTGCGCATAAGGATTTGGTAGCTGTTTAAAAAAAAAAAAAAGGTAGCTGTGACACAAACCCCAGGACACCCACCCACCCAAAGAGCCAAAGAATAGTTCCTGTGACATTCCGCCTTCCATTTAGTCCCTCTTGGAAATCCACCACCAAGCTTGGGGACTTCACCCAACAAAATTGTAAGCGTTGTTAGGTTTTCGTGTAAGACTTGCTGTAGCGGGGATAGCTGTGATTGGTGAATCAACCATCTGTGACTACCAGTTATGCCGAAGTTGTAACAGCATTTTTACTTTCTGTACAACGAAGAAGCTTTGTAAATAAAATCTTAACATTTTGGGTCTGTTTTTTCATGCTTTCCTTTTTTAATGAAATTTTTTACATTAGGACATTTTATGTGACAACTGACAAAAAAAAAGTATTTTTAAGAATTCAAGTGAAATAAACACATTACTCTTTGGTAAAGCCTAGTTGTATGCTTACATTTTTAAATTAGACTTTAATTGTAAGCTCATGTTAAAACATGCTGGTGAACTGGTTGTTGAGAGGAAAAGTAGACATGTAGTACCTTTGAGCATGTAAATGTAATTCTCATTCTTGATGACTGGGAATAAATGAGGTAGACTTTTAAAAGAAGAATATTTGAGGTCTATTCCCTATAAGCCAATAAAAATGTTAGATTCAAGTAATAGACTTAATAAGGAAAAGAGGATAACATAAAGGAAAAGACCTTAATCTGAATCCCAGGACCTCTGAATTCTAATTCTGGCTCTGCTGTTAGTTTCCTATGTGACCTTGTGTTGACCTCTGGATTATTTCTCAGTCTAAAATTGAGGAGGTGTGACCAAATGAAGTCCCTTGCAACACCGATGGCCTGTGACCCTCACCGATAGGAAAAGCTAAAGAAAAAAAAAGAGACACTGCACCAAGACTGAAACATACAGGGCTTGACGGGCAGGTGAACAGAGTATGGTTTGTTATCAAGATGGAGTGCTAAACAAGAAGGACATGTGAAAGGCTGTGCTGAGGAATTGGGTAGGCCTTGCCTGAGGTCAGTTCAGCTTTTCCAGAAGACATTTACTCTTACAGATCTTGAAAAGATTGAGGGGAAGGCTAAAATATATTGCAGTCTATATTCAGTGGCTCAGTAATTGACTTGTCAGTATTTTTTGTTGTGGAAGAGTTGAAGATTGTTTCAGGAAATCTTGGCTATTGATACTTTCTAGTAGCTATAGCTACAGGAATTAGTGGGGGGAGGAGGGAGTTGGGCTTGATCAAGGTAAAAGATTGGCATCTAATTTGAGTATACAACTAGAAAAGTCATAATGTCAGTGGAGCTACCATATCATGTACTCTAAACATGAATTCTCAAGGAAGTAGTTTATTTTTCAGAGGAAATTAAAATTTGATGTGTGGTTTAACATACTTTTTCTACGTAAATACTTACCTGCTATTTGGCACATGTGATACATTATAAAGTGATTTCTTATGTAGCCTAGGCCGTCCTTAGGTTTTGTGTATTGTTAAACTTCAAGCAATAACTTTGGATGATTTTTCCTGCCTTTTTCAAGCTTACAGAACTTTCTAGTGTCTACCAAGCACCTGGGATATGCCGGGTTCCCTGCTGGGCCATGGGGGGAGAGTGGGTGGGATAGCAATAAGCCAGCCTTGTGCTGCTCCCAGTTAACAGTAGCAGGGAAGGGAAGACCCATATGGAAGTGATAATTTACTAGCACCTTGAACAGGAGGACCAGTAAATGTTACAGTAATTCAGAGGCTGGAAAGATGGTATCCAACTAGAAGGGCTGGGGACCTTTCCTAGAAAGGAAAGAATTTGCAAATAGTAGGGTTTAGACAGAATGAAGAAAAGTAGGAGGAGCTTGATGAAGGGGGGGGGATTGCTTAGTACATGTAGATGCAGACAGACAGGTAAAATGGCAGTAACATGAAACCCTGTCCTAGAAGGCCCTAAGCTCCAGCCTTGTGCCGTCATTCTGAACTACTACATGACCGGTGAGGATGTCTAAGAAACTATAATGTCAGGTTTTTATTTCTATCATAGTTTTCTTTTAAAGTTAGGTTTTCCAGAAGCCTGTGACTATCTGACTACTGGGAAGAGCTTAAGACTCTGCTCCCCTTGTCTAAAGACTCAAATCTTGAGAAATAAGCTTTTTGGTGATAAGACTATATTTCTATAGTCCCATCTGAAGGAGACCTTCATTGAGAGGGTTCGCTTCCAGTTTTTGTAGCGAACATCTGGTGTTTGAGTTAGAATGTGTGAGCTGGGCAGGAGCTATGATAGGTGGGATGGAGTAGTACTGCTTGCCCCTGTGGAAGCAGGTCACACACACCACCTTCAATCCAGTCACTGCTCTTCTATATGCCATGATGGCATTTGAAGTCCTTTAAAATGAAAGGTTGGAACACTGCTCCATGTAGAGATGGGAAAAGGAGCTGGCCTATTAAGGCACAGGGCCCTGCTTTCAGCTTTGTGCTTATACCTTTAGTTCATTCATGCTATAGGAATTCAGGCCCTGAAGAGGGACTGACACTTCTGATGGAAATGCTGCCCATCTTGTGTAAGATGCAAGCCCCCACACCATCACCACCGATAGGACCCCTAACCAGGGTACAGGTGATGATAGTTATGGCAGAGTTCCCATGTCTGGCATTCCTATTTGGGCTACGCCATCAGAGAAAGGTGAGACAGAACCACAAAGGTGGTTCTGCCCTTAGGCAATGACCTCCTTGCCCCAGCCCTGTCAAGTTGTGCTGATACCAATTTTAATGAGGCTGATGATACCACTGTGTTGACAATTTGGAAAGGGAGTCAAGTTACTAGTGACTTAGACTTCAGCACAGGCCAGCCAAACACTGGCTCTGTAGGAAAACCACCAAGATAGCAGCAAGTGTAGAAGTTCTTCCCAGAGCCAATTAGGTCAGCGTCATAATCCCTGACCAGGTATTTTATAACACGTCCCAGAGGTGTTGGGCATATAGAGAAAACATTCCCTTAGTTGCTGGGTCTGATGAAAGGAACTTAATGCCAGGCCAGGAGGGGTTTAGGATGCATGTATTCATTACAGCAGCGCCCCACCCTCAACCTTCAAGCCCTGGGAAAGGAGTGGAGGGATGAGGAAAACCTCAAAGAGAACCCAGAAACCAGTATTAGTCCCAGCCCTAGGCACTGTAGTAGATCAGATACTAGCCAGTATACTGTGACTGTGGGTACAGCACAGATACTAGATACTGGCTAGTATCTGATCTTGAGTCACTTCCCCTCAGGACCCTCCATTTCCCCAACTAAAGATACTGGGCCCAAGCTCACTGAGCTTGCAGCTCTGTTCTAGCTACATAAATCTGAATGGAGCATACTCAAGTTCTGACCAGCAACAGGGATGCCATGAGTTAGTTACTCATGCTTTTGCTACCAGGGACCTGGGACACCTCCTGAGGCATGAATGAGGGTTGGTTGGATGGGTGGACAATATCAGATGTGTATTCTAGACTGATGGAGTAGAAAGGGACAGACCAGAAGCAGGCGGCCAGTGAGGAGGCTGTTACAGTTAATTGGGCAATACTGGATGACGACTGAGCCCCAGGACTGGCAGTGAGTGAAATGTGTTCTATTGCTAGAACTGCAATAAGAATAACTGTGAGTGGGTCTTACTAGTCAGACCAGTCAGTGTCCTGGGAAGTGTCCTTGTAAGACTTGCGTTAGCATGAGCAGTATACTCATGTGCCACTGAGGGGCAGTGTCACTTCGAGTTGGAGGAAATGAGAACAGGCCATTTGTTGATTCTATCCACAACCTTTCTGCAAAATAATAACAGTGTAATCTCCATTTTATAAATGTGGGACCTTGGGGATTTAGGGGTAAAGTGCTGTACCCACAGTCACATAGCCAGTAAATGGCTGACTTGATGGTTTCTAACACAGCTCTGCTTGAATTCTGCTCTGCTAAATGCTGCTCCTCAGGGTTAACAACAGCCTGTTGGTCTCAGAGATTCCACAGAGAACAGAGTTCTCATGCTCAGTGGGATGCAGACAGACAGGGGACACCTCTAAATCTGACAACTTCCACTCAATCATAATAATTTAATTGTGGGAGGCAGCCCTACCTCAGTGCACTTGCAAAAGGCCCTAGTTTCTTAGAAATCAGTTTTCCCCTTTATAAACCGAAAGCTCCTGCCCATTTTCTGGGGGTAAAACTGCCGGACACCTGTGAAGGGTAACTCCTTGAAAAGAGCTGGGAAGCGACTGCACTTGGCAGCTGCAGCTTCATCAGGGACTAGGGGAGAATAGGGCATCTGAGCAGAGTGGGTGGCCCCACACTGGAGGACTCTGGGAGTGGGTGACAGGACCCTGGGGATACCTTAGAATTCTATAGGACCTCACCTAATCTCTGGGAATGGGAATTCCTATCAGGCTCTTGACTGTCTATTCCAGTGACTGGGTTGGTGCCCTGCCTTGTCCCTGACCTACTCTCGGTTCCCTTTCTGCTGGGACATATTGTTCCCCTGCTTCTAGAGCCACCCAGTGCCCCCTGCCACAACATATGCAAATCCTACCCACAACCACACTGCCAAGCTTAGGTAGGCCTGAACCTCTCCAGTCTGACTGAGCCTAAATCCTACTTGTGGCAAAAGAAAGGATGGTGCTTTGGGCCTCCCCTGGTGGTGCAGTGGTTGAGCGCTGGGCTGCTAAGCTGCCCACAGCCTCTGCAGTGCCGGTTCGTTCCCTGGCCGCCGGCGAGGGTCCCACCAAAAAAAAAAAAAAAAGAAGAAAGAAAGGATGGTGCTTTGACAGGTGAAAGATAGAAAAAGAAGAAATGAGGTGGAAGGAATTCAAGTTCCCACATCATGTACAACTCAAGACCGCCCAGGTATCCTACCCTGGACCCCGTCCTCCCTACCCAACTCCGGGGACCTGCACACAGCCTGCCATATCGTGTAACCTAGATCATTCAATGACTTCCAGTGACTTCCAGTGCTGAGCCCCCCATGCTCCTGAACAAAGAAAACATGCTTTTCCAACTACCTTTCCAACCTTACTAGGCCTGGCCATCTGTACATTTCTGTGTTTCACTTTGACTGTGCTCACACTGCCTCCTCTGTCTAATCACTTCCTCCATCTGCCCAAGCAAAACCTACCCCTTCTTCAAGAGCCAGGCAAACACATTAGCCTCCCCCACAGCACAGCAGGTTTGGTGACTTCTTGTCATGGCACTGGTCCTGAATGCTCCTCCCGTCTTGTCTCCTGTTAGACTGTGTCTGGCCACATATCTGATTCTCCTTGCTGGGCCTGCACACTGGCACAGCTTTCAGGGTACATTTTCTCAATGACCAAGTGTGTTTATTTCCTGGAGTGGTCTAACAAAATGTCACAGACTTGGTGGCTTAAAAAAAAAATTTATCCCTCATTTCTGGAGGCTAGAAGTCCAAGATCATGGTCTTGGTAGGGTTGGTTCATCATCCTGAGGGTTGAGAGGAAAGGAAGTTTTACATGTCTTTCTCCTTTTCTTCTAGACAGCCATCTCTCCGTGTCCCTCAAGGGGTCATCCTTGTATGTATGCACATCTCTGGGTGCAAATGTCCCCCTTTTACAGCTACATCTCATTTAATTGTACTTAGCTTTACTGTGCATCAGTACAAGATCCATTGTCAGTAAAAACATTATAAGACTCAGATGAGGCTAACGTTTTTTAAGCAATAAAATGTTTTTAAATTAGGTGTGTACATTTTTTTAGACATGATGCTATTGCACTGAATAGACTACAGTGTAGTGTAAACATAACATGTCCACCAGGAAACCAAAAGCTTCGTGTGACTTTACTGTGATACTTGCTTTAATGGAGTGGTTTGGAAGTGAACTTGCAATATCTTGAAGGTGTACCTATATAAGAACACTAATCATCTTGGATTAGATCCCTTCCTAATAACCACATCTTAACTAATTACATCTCCAATGTCCCCATTTCCAAATAAGGTCACATTCAAGGGTTTTGGGTGTTAGGACTTGCATTTTGGAGGGACAAACTTCAATTCATAATACCAAATGAGTGAATAGGCAGAGAATGGCAGTTGGATGCTTAAATGCCCTCAGCTGGCTATCTGCACATACAAACAATGTGATTCAAAGGAAGACCTGGGAGCTCATGTGTGGAGAGCAGAGTCAAAAGCTGATTTGCCACTAATCAATTTTGTAACCCCTGCATAAGTCATTTATCCCAAACTATTTACTCTTTCAGCTATGGTAATTCACATGATAGTCATATGCTGCATAACATTTCTGTCGATGACAGACTGCACTGTGATGTAATCCCTATATATAGCCTGGATGTGTGGTCTGTGTAGTTCCACTCTTGGATGTCCACACAGCCATAAAATCACCTAATGATGCATTTCTCAAAATGTATTCTGGCCATTAGGAAATGCATGCCTAAGTATCTCCCTTCAAACTTTAACAGAAAGATAATTTTAAGAAACAGACAGCTATAATGGCAGCAGGTGACAGAAATCAATTTTACAAAGGAGTATGGGGTCCCCCAAATCAGAACCCACCAATCTGGAGCTACCAAAATGGTATCTCCATACACCCATGGACACTTCCAAAATGCAGTGAATTCAGACTCCCTAGGATCGGAGAAACCAGATTTCATCTAGTCAAATCCCTCTGGGAACCCTTTGTCAACATGCCTACCTGACTTCTGTTGTATACCTCAGTGATGAGCTCACTCTTTAGGAGGCAATGTATTCCATCTTAGAGCTAAGGAAAGTTCTTTATCTCTAGAATAGTAAGGCAACTTTTAACTTTACTTTTTATTACCAAATTTGAAAACCAACTTTTAAAAAAGCTTGTTTATCCAATTTCCTATGATACTCTTGGGTCTAATTTTGCTCTATGGGAACGTAAAGGGGAGGAAAATCTAATTCAACTTTTCCAAGGGAGTCTTGCCCTGCAAATATTTGACAATACCCATCATAGCTCATCTAGTTCCCAACCACTTTTCTCCACAGTTTATTTCAGTTGAATATTCTGGAATATTTCAACTATAAGATGCTCATGCAGGGCCTCCTTGGTGGCGCAAGGGGTTAGGACGCAACCTATGTAGCTGTCCACAGCCACTGCAGCATGAGTTCGATCCCCGGCCAGGGAGCTACCCACATGGCACAGCAGACCTCTCCTGTTTCGCCCACTGCTCCCCTCAGTGTTTTTCAGTAAATCTGCCTGTTCCCCACTCTGTCTCTGGTGAATCCTCTCACCCCCCACACCTCTGGCCTGTACCCCAGCTCTTGTATGCATAAATGAATAAATCTTTAAAAAAAAAGATGCTCATGCACAAGATTCCAATGCCAGGTTCATCCATATTGTAGTGCGTGCCAGTACTTCATTCTTTTTTTATTGTGAAGTGATAATCCAACAGATAAAGTTAATTTGTATAGTGGGACCCACAAAATGGAGGCCAACCTAGTGGCCTGGCCCACATCACAAATATGAACCGAGGTCAGCCTGCACTCATAAGAAACACCTCTCAAGGAAGCCTAACATATACAACAATAATATTCCATCTCAGTTTCAGTCAGCTTACCTTACCCCAGGAAAGAAGCAACCAGGGACACTTGGACCAGGCTGTTGATGAATGTCTGGGAGTCACTCATGAAGACACAAATCTTAAAGCCTGTGAATAGAAGAGATTCCCAAGTCAATTATCCCAAACGATTTATTCTTTCAGCTCTGAAAGACGAGTGAAACTTGTTAATGCTTTGGGGAGTCTTGGAAATTTAGGGTGAGAAGAGATGGTGGAAACACATCAGTTACACTGTCCTAACTGGAGTATAGAGGGGAGCAGAACCCACCAGAGGGGCGAGCGAGATGGTGCATGGCAGACTGTGAGGAAGAGACCTGAGGGCAGGGAAAGTCCTGAAGGCTGCAGGCAGTGGATAACAGTCAGAGAGCAGAACTAGAGTAAGAGACCCCTTCCCCAGTGTCTCCACACTTCTGGGCTTTTAGGGGACTGCCACACCTCTTCTAAGGCGGCCCTCACTACTGCCCTCTGGTGGTGACTATTCCCATTTGGCAGGAAGGTGAGTAGTTCAGCAGAAAGGGACAGCTGGGAGCGGAATCCAGCCACACTGATTCCAAGGCTTGTGCTCTCTTCAGGATTTTATACTCTGTCCGTGTCCTGTGGGGACTGAGCACAGGCAGAGAAGGAACTTGGTCCCCTATTTGTCTCCAATTTGTTTTCTTCATTGTCTTAACTATAATTCATGGTTTTATATGTGTATGGATTTAGTTTTACTTTTACTATAAATTAGTTTACAGGAAAAGGAACACACCCTTTGTTCCCCATTCTATTCCTAGAGCCTGGCATGAGGAGACCCTCAGGAACAATTTGTTGGACATGCGAGTAAGGTAGCATTTTGGAAACGGAAGGTCAAAATCTTTCCCTGGAGACAGAAGTTGACTTTTATCTGCCCCACAAGCCCAGGGTGTGATGGTGTGGTAGGCTTATTTACTCAGGGACCTATAAAAAAATGATGTTACATTACAAAGATGAGGACCGAGATTGAAGAAGCAGGAAGTAGGTGTGTGTGAAGCCTGTAAATGGAAAAACTGAGAACCTTAGGAGAATCAGACACTTTGGCCACAACCCTAGGGCAGGTCCTTGGCAGCTGGGGTTGGAGATTTTGGGTGGGTCAATACTTCATTTCTTCCTTAGAGGAATTTTCCAGAAAGCTGACTTTATTAGCAACTCTGGGAATAGTCATGCTTACCTAAGAGATTGAATGTGGCCTGAGAAGTAAACATATGAAGTTATGAAGTAGTTGTGCCTCAGATTTCTCTGTCATTTTTAATTTTTTGCACTTGTTCACTCTGAAAATGTTTACTGGCACCCAAGTGGTGTTACGAGGTCCTCTGCTTGGAGCTCAGAATAGAGTAGGAAACATTCTAAGACTTATTCTCAAGAGCTCCCAGCCCTGGGCCTCCCTGGTGGCACAAGGGATTGTCTCAGCACTATGAAGCTATTAGCAGCCACTGTAGCATGAGTTCGATCCCCAGCCAGGGAGCTACCCACATGGTACAGCAGACCTCTCCTGTCTGTCTTGCTGCTCCCCTCAGCAGTGTATTTCAGTCAATCCACCTGTTCTGCTCCCCACTCTGTCTCTGGTGAATCTACTCACTCCCCATCCCCACTTCTAACCTGCACCCCAGCTCTTGTATGCATTTAAAAAAATAAAAAGAGCTCCCAGCCCTATAGGACACAGTTCTCCTATAAGATCCTAAGCAATGTAAGGACAGAGGGTAGCCTTCTTGTTCCCACTGTTTCCCTAAGGTTGAGTACATGATCCAGGTAGTTTCTGATCTAAAGGAGTTCACATTCCAGCGAAAACAGACAAGAGGAGAGAGGGTTACCACAAAGGGTAATACATGAACAAAGAAGAGGGTCTTATAAGAGTCCAAAGAAGATTGTTGGGCAGATTCAAGATGGTTCTCAGAGGAAGAGGCTTCTATACTGAAGAGGGTGACCTGCTGAGGGTGGCCAGGCCTGGCTCAGTATGGCAGGGGTGGAGAAGTAGGGAGCCTGCAGCCTCAGGAAAACACCTATGCCAAGGCCTGGAGGTGAAAGAACATGGTCCTTGCGGGGAGCTCAAAACAGTTTGTGTATGGAGTTGGAGCACAGAGTGGCAAAAAATTAAGGAGGCATTCTAGCTTGGAGGAGATTTTGCAGGAGTCAAAGTCAGGAGGGGCTTAGCATAGTCAGGCCGGACACTGGGGGGCATCACTGGAAACTGGGTCCCCACATTCTACCTTCATGCCCATGACCCAGCACTCTGGGTACCCTAGTTTCTTCAAAATGAAATTCTTCCTCTCCTGGTAGTGACAGGTTTAAATTTGTCTTTTGAATAACTTTACTACCTGCTTTCATCCATTTTGATTTATTCTCCCAGCAGAAAAAGCAACAGTGAGAACTGGAAAATGGTTTTAAAAATAAAAACAAAAGAGCCCTTTTCTCCTTATTACAGTAAACTACTACTTTACTGGAAGTTCTTATTTAATTACAAATAACATCAGCCTGACTTTATAGGATGATTGTATTTTTAAATGGGATCTCTCATTTTTCCCCTTTCATTTCTACTCATAAACAAGTAGTTCAAAGCCATCATATTTTCTTTACCCCACAGTGACAGTGTTGGATATCATTTTCTCTGTGATCAGGGTCTGTCGCTCAGTCTCACTCAGGTGTGAAAGGCCATTTAAAAGTGGAGAAATGTGATGCAGGCGCCATCCAGTCTGCACACCCCCATACCATGGATGAATAACCCTGTTGCAACCTCCTTCTTTCCTTTGTTGCTTCCTCTTGGACTCTAAAAGTGCATGCCTTCAGGTTCCCCTCAATTGGGACCCTCTAGTCCAGGGTGCACTTTCCATCTGCTTTTAACAACTGAACTTTTCCAAGCAAAGGTCTGAAGATCTACTTTTGCCCTTTCTGTTTCCTTACCCACCTTGGCTGCTTGCCTCTCCGAGTCTGCTGATGCTGAGTCCAGTGGTTTCCTCTTGCTTCTCATTCTCTTGAATTGCTGTGGGCCTCTGACTATGTGGGTTTCCCTCAGGACACACTCTGGTCTCTGTCACCTGCTTAAGATCCCTTTCTCTACCTCCTCTCCCCCCTTTTCTGCCTTATTTTTAATTTTTTTTTTTTAAATTTTAAGTTTATTTCCTTGTCTAAGGTTACAAAAATAAGTAAATCAATAAAATTTGCACAAACTCACTTAAATCACCTAACTTGATGAATAGTAGATGAATAGGCTAACCTACTATAAGCCATTTCCTCAGAATGACTCCTAGCTCACCCTCTAGTCCAGATCTCTCCTTTGAACCTCAGACATGCCTTTCCTCTTGCCTTGTGGGATTTCACCTCCATAGTTATACTAAGTGTTCAAAATCTATCCTTCTCACTTTGCACCCAGAGGGGCCACCTCCACTCCTTTCTGTTGTTATTTTGTTCATGAGTTCTGGTAAGTCAAGCTGGGAATCGGTATTATTTTTTTCTTAAAACTGTCTCTTATTTCTCAACTTTGTCTGAAACTTAACATAGCATATTGCAAGAGCCCTAGGTTGGAGGCTGTACAGATCCTAATTCTAGCTCTGCTTCAGCATTTTGGAAGGCTTTGGAAAAATAAATGAAATTATTTGAACCTACTGTCTCTCACATAGTAGGAATGGCTACTTTGGTAGCTACTTTGGTCTTCCCACGCCCTTTGATGCCAGGTTTAGATTACCACCTGCTGCTAGCCTCCTTCCGAGAATGTTTGTTCAAGGTTGCAGGCAGAGAAGGGGAGGCCGGCAGAGCCCTCATTTTCCCGACGCGAGAGGCGCGACCAGCCCACCAGAAGGCTAAGGGACTTCCGGGTCCCGCCCCTCACCCTTCGCGCGGGAGGCTCCGCCCTCTTCCTCGATTGGCTAGCGGGAGCGAGGCGGGGCTTAGGGATTGGCTGCGTGGGCTGACGTGGCGGGGCCGGCGTGAGGCTCCCGCTAGGCTGGCGGCCGAACCTACCCGAGGTGGCAGCGGTCGCACTAAGGCGGGTGGTGAGGGGACGGAGCGCGAGCCACCGCGATGCCCCTGGAGCTGGAGCTGTGTCCCGGGCGCTGGGTCGGCGGGCGGCACCCGTGCTTCATTATTGCCGAGATCGGCCAGAACCACCAGGGCGATCTGGATGTGGCCAAGCGCATGATCCGCACGGCCAAGGTGAGGGGAGAGAGCGCGGGAGAAGAGGGGCACCGGGCGGGTGGGGGCGGGGCCTGGGCGTAACGGGGACCGCCTGGGGGCGGGGCCTGTCGGGCTCATGGGTGGGCGGGGCCTGGGCGGGGCGGGGCCATCCTGGGGGCGGGGCCTGTCGGGCTCATGGGTGGGCGTGGCCGGCGATCCGGGCCGCGGAGAGCCGGGACCACCTGCTCGCTGCCTGGGGTCCTGCTCGCTCCCACCGTTCTTTAGGACTCTCCACTTTATCCCTTTGCCGCTCTCCTGACTTGCCGGCTTGACTTAAGTTCCCTCCTAACCCCACCTCTCGCGCCCTCTCCTGGTGGTAGAGTGATCTTCCTAAAGCAGATTTGATCAGACCTTAGTTAACTTTCTGCCCTCGAGGGGACTGGAAAATTTATTGTGGCCTTCAAGACCTTAATGGCCTGACCCCTTTCTGCCTGTAAGTTTTCATCTTGACATCTTCCAGCAACACTGAATTACTTGCAGGAATTGCTGGAAGTTCCTGGAGTTCCTTTTATCTCTCTTGCCCACCCTTTCTTGCGTTTTGAATTTGAAATGGCTGCAATGCCAGGACTCTCGGTTCGAATCCTAACTCTGTCACTTATCAGTTGCGTGAATATGGGCTAGTTACTTCTCTTCTGTGAAGCTCAGTTTCCTCCTTCGAAAAGCCAGCTTGATACTAATACTTCTTTGAAATTGTGAGGCTTAAATGAGCCAACTCGTTTAAAAGCTCTGACCACAGTATTTTAGCGCATAGGACTCAAGAGATGTTAGCTATTAGTTATGTTTATGAATATTCATGCTCCCTCTTTCGCTAAATTTCTGCTCGTGTTCGGGTATGCTTGGATGCTTTCTCTAACCCTGAACTCCTTTAGTTGTTTCCATCTAATCATATCGTCGTCTGCTTAAGCTTATGTTTTTCTAGAGCTCTCTGAAGGGCAGACTCTCATGTTCTGCTTTGCAATCCCAGACTCCCATAAAGTCTGCTCTTTGATTCGTTGGTTTTGCAAACAGCTCACGCTTTTTCCTTTCCCTCAGTCGGTGCTGCTCCCCAGTGTCGTTATTCAGGTTTAGATTTTCTCTTAGTTTTCAGGACTAATTCTGCTTTTATGAAAGTCCACTGAATCATAAAAATAAAGAGTAACAATTGCTGACATTTTTGAGTGCTTACTCTCTCAGACCCTGGGCTGAGGGCTAGTGTACTTTCATTTCATTCCTTCGGCAGCACAATGGGGTAGGTGCTATTGGTTTCATTTGAAAGGCTCAGAGAAGTAAGTGGCTTGCCCAAACACAAGGGTGCAAACCTACTAACACCTAGGATTTCAGAACTTTGTTTCTATTTTTTTTTTTTTAAGATTTATTTATTTAGCGCCTCCCTGGTGGCGCAGGCGGTTGAGGGCCGCACTGTGAGGCTGTCCGCAGCCTCTGTAGCATGGGTTTGATCCCGGCCGGCGGACAAGAGTCCCACAAGGCGAAGCAGACCTCTCCTGTCTCGGTTCAACCTGGGTACAGGCCAGATGCGAGGGAGGGGAAGAGGATTCACCAGAGACAGAGCCGGGAACAGAACAGGCAGACTGACTGAAATACACTGCTGAGGGGAGCAGCAGGCGCGACAAGAGAGGTCTGCCGCGCCATATGGGTAGCTCCCTGGCCGGCCAGGATCGGACCCTCGCTACAAAAGCTATGGACAGCTCAACCGCCTGCACCACCAGGAAGGCCCTGCTTCTGTTTCTTGTTACTGTAACCTTGTTTTGTAGAAGGAAATTCCTGCTTTTCATTTAGGGAATAACTTGAATTCAGGTCTGAATGCTGAAGTTGTAAAAACTACCTTGAAGCCATGAAGACAAAGTTATTTCCCACCCAGCCCACCCTTTTCCTTTGAAATTATAGGCTAGTTCTTCTGAGGGAGGAGAATGAAGAGTTTGAGGCTGTGTTATAGTGGAAAGAGCAGTAGCCTGTGGTCAAGATCTCATTTACTTACTGAATATTCTTGGGCAGGTGTCTTTTTCTCAGCTTCAACTAAGCTTTCTTTACAATAGGTATATATTTTTGCTTTGAAATTTAAAGCAGGGTTGAGCGCTGGGCTGCAAAGCTGCCCGTAGCCTCTGCTGCGCCCGTTCGATCCTGGCCACTGGTGAGGGTCCCACACGGTGCGCAGACCTCTCCTGCCGTGCCCGCTGCTCCCCTCAGCAGTGTATTTCATCAGTCTGTCTGTTCTGTTCCCCGCTCTGGCTCTGGGGAATTCTCTTACCCTCCCATGCTTCTGACTGTACCCGTGCTTGTATAAATAAATAAATCTTTAAAAAAAAATTAAAGCAGTGAAAGTTTTTAAAATCCTTATTTTGGGATTTCTTTTTTCTTTTTTGCCCAGTGGAATCACATTTACAAGTTTAGTTATCCAGAGTGTTATATACAAGCTGCCTCACTCACACTACGCATCTGTTTGCAATATTAAAAGTTGTGTTTGTTCTGTTATTTTTTACTTTATCATAACTGCAAATATGCTTGTAGAATATACTTTTCACTTTCAAATTTTGATACAAATGAAGCATTATACCTCGGCTCATCCTGGAGTTCTGCCACTTGTTTTTTTGTCAGCAGAGAAGCAATAAAACCTTGAACAAAGAAACCATCAGTGTTATAGTGCGACACGGACAGTGATCGTTTTTATTTTCCTGAACGTAGAGTTCATCATAGCATTAAACAGATAAAGAAACCACTCTTTTAGGAAAACAGTTGAGAGAAGAGGAGCCTGCTCTTCTCCCCATACAACTGTAGTAGAGCTTTATCTGATCTCATGTCATTGCTCATTTCTGCTACTTCACTTTTATCATATTCCTCTAAAGGGAAGGTTTGCCTATGTGAAAATTAATATACAGAAATGTGATTGGGAGACAAGAGTTCCCTCGCACGCACCTTGTATATCCAGTAGGAAGTGATGTTGCTTCTCCCCTCATCAGAAAGAAGAAGGGGGTCCCTTTTACCCAGCATCAGCCCTACCAAGAGATGGATAAGAGGGTATTGCTTTCTATTCTAGGGACATGCCTGTGTGTCTCGCCACAAGATTGCACTTTCCAAATTGCCTTTTTGTTGTTTTCAAATAAACCCGTTCTGTTGGTGAATCAGCTGATTGCTTCTTGTTTGAGGTTGACCCCCAAACGGAGATGTGTTTTTGAACTTCTTGGGGGGGTTAAGTCTACTGCTTGAGAAAGGTGAGAAGCAAAGGGAGCTGGACTGAAGACTTCCTCCGTAGCTTGCTGGAGGGCTGGGTGTAGCAGGGTCCAGGTCCCAGCTCTGGGCAGAGACACAGCTTTTTGATCTGCAGCTTTTGAGAAAGCGGCCTGGCTGGCTCTACCAGAGACTGGCTGTGTGACTTTGGTCAGGTCACTGGGGTCTCAGGATCTTCATATAGACAATGTGAACTCTGTGGCCCAGGGTTGTTTTCAGTTCTGGTATTTTCTGAACTTCTTTGCAGCATCAACTCCTGCCCATGCCTTCTTATAACTTTTCCAGGAGTGGGAGCTGTACTCTTAGTGCAGGCATTTCTGGAGCCAAGGTTTTCAACAGCATGGATCCTCTGTGGCTACAAAAATATCAGTGAGCTAAACTTTAGAGGGTTAGCCTTAGTCTCTCTACTGAGTAGTTTTTAAAAACAATTGTTAGAGATTGGAGGCTGACACTGGCAATAGTCAGACAATTCAGCTTTTATTTCCATTCAGTTAAACTGGGGCCCTCTAAGTTTTATTAGTTTGCTTTTTGTCCAAGGACCTCTTGTTTATATGTCATACAGAAAAACACAAGCTCAAAAGGAGTAACGTAGTCTGGGGAACCTCAGAACCTTTACAGGGGCTGGAGCTAGTCTAGAGGCTATTTGTATAATCCAGACAGGAAGTAACTTGACTAAGAGTTCAGGCTAAAGTTAGGCCAAAATCTGATTTTCTCTCCTAAATATTGGCATAGTGTTCATTTTATTATCCTTTCTGGACTTAGATAACTTAAAATCATAGTTAACTGATGAATTATTTTTAAAACAAATAAAAAAAAAAAGCCGCTTTTTATTTTTGCATTTAAAGGGGAAGTAGGAATGGGGAAACCCCATCCCCAATCTTGTCTTTCTTTGAGACTTTCTTGCTTCTCCTATTCCTCTTCTTTGGGTGTTCTTCTTCTTCTTTTTTTTTTAAGATTTATTTATTTATGCATACAACAGCTGGGGTACAGGCAGACTGACTGAAACACAGTGCTGAAGGGAGCAGCGGGCGAGACAGGAGAGGTCTGCCTCGCCATGTGGGTTGCTCCCTGGCTGGCCGAGGATTGAACTCGTGCTGCAGAGGCTGCGAATTGCTTCATAGTACAGTGCTTAACTCCTTACGCCACCAGAGAGGCCCTCTTTGGGTGTTCTTAATGTCATGTTTAAATGTCAGTTGTCATGTTTAAAGATCATGATGTCATAGCAGTTGCCCCAACATTTCTCTCTGAGAATCTCTGACAGGCCTGATGTGTGTTCCAGGAGTGTGGGGCTGATTGTGCCAAGTTCCAGAAGAGTGAGCTGGAGTACAAGTTCAATCGGAAAGCCTTGGAGAGGCCATATACCTCGAAGCATTCTTGGGGGAAGACCTACGGGGAGCACAAACGCCACCTGGAATTCAGTCATGCCCAGTACAAGGAGCTGCAGAAATATGCCCAGGAGATTGGCATCTACTTCACTGCCTCTGGCATGGATGAGGTGAGCCCTCTGCCAATGCCATTTGCCTTGTTAGCAGACCCAGGGGCAGCAGGGGGCCTGGTGGCTTTTCACTTAGAGCCAGCTCCAGCTCTTGCTCACTTTGTACTCTTGTGCTTTCTAGATCTAGAGTCTCCCACAGCATTAACCAGGTAAATGCCCAATTGAAGGAGAGGCCAGGGGGAAAGGAGGTTCAGTGAGAGTTTGTGGAAAGAGAACCATAGTTTTTACAAAATAGTTGACTATGAGCATAGGGGCAGCCACGCTGGAATTCCAGAGCCCCTCAGACTTGTGGAAAAATCCTGCTGGACCAGGATTCCAGAAACTTCAGTTCTGACAAGAATCCGCCCCTTGTTGAATGGCCTGGCTGGCTGCTTGGGTGGGGTGGCATTGGTGTCACCTGGAGGGAGTGGCACACAGGATGGCCATGCTGAAAGAGTCCAGCTGGTGGCAGGTCTCAGGTTCCATCTGCTCTGTGCTCTGCCTCCTTTAGATTCCTACACCTGCCCTTTTTTTGAATATAAAAAAAGTAATTATAAAAATAATATCTCAGTTTAGAAAATAGGAAAGGGGAAAGTAGACCCAGTATCCAGGGTGCCTCCCTGGTGGTGCAGGGGGTTAAGTCTCAGCACTATGAAGCTATCTGCAGCTATGGCAGCATGAGTTCAATCCCTGGCCACATGGCACAACAGACCTCTCCTGTCTTGCCTGCTGCTCCCCTCAGCAGTGTATTTCAGTCAGTCTGTCTGTTCTGTTCCCCACTCTGTCTCTGGTGAATCCTCTCACCCCCCTGCACCTCTGGCCTATACCCCAGCTCTTGTATGCATAAACAAATAAAGTTAAATTTAAAAAAATAAAATAACAAATCAGGATACAACAAGAATCCTTAACATTTCTTGGATGTTTTTTGACAAACTGAGCTCTATGCTAGGTATTGGTGTGTATCAATTCATTTACTTCTCTTCATCACCCTTTGGAATGGGATGATCCCCATTTCACAAGAGAGGAAACTAAAGCACGGAGAGAGTATCCATAGTTAGTGCTCAGCAGGGGCTGATTCCAGCCCAGATGGAATCACCTGGCCTCCTGATCATACTCTTGCATCTCTCTGGGTCTGTTTCCTCAAAGTTCCTGCCCTCATAAAGGGCTCCTCTCTGAAGCAGGCAAGACCATATGGAAAGCACACTTCACAGGGCAGGCCCACGTCTGTGTGTTCACTACCATGAACCCAGGTCCTGGCCCATGGTCAGCCTATAGGGTGTGCTTAGCAAATACCTTGATGGCAGTTGAGACCCAGGAAATGACATTTGTTTTCATTATGCACTTACTGTTCACATATTGTTGGTTTAGAACTTTTCTGGGTTCTTTGGCAACCTGCCCGTAGGACTCAGCCAGTCAGGGGAAGCCGTATCTTCATCCTTAGAGGACAGGTTTGGGTTCAGGAAACTATTAATTTTTCCTATGTCAAATGTGTCAAATCAAATATGATTCCAACTGTCTTAGTAATGAGTTGGTAGCCAGACAGACTGGCTTTTGCAGGGCCCATGAAAACAGACTGTGCGGAGAATTTCCAAAGAAGAATACAAAAGTATTCTGGATTCCTAGTATTGTCTTTGGAAGAAGGTTACAGCCTTTCCCACATTACCAGTCACTGCAAAGTGCCCCCATCTGGAGCACGAAGTGCTGGCCTGGTGGTTAAAATTAGTCAGTCTCAGCATTTGGTTGTACCCTCGCCTGCCACCATATGGTTGCTTTCCTGGAACACAGTTTTCTGAAAACCTCACTTTACCTAGTACTGAGTCCAAAGTAAGGAGCTACAGGAGACATGACATTTGGGACTGTCACTGCAATCACAACTAGAAATGTTAATAAACCAGAGTGTGGCAGCAGTTCTCAAAGTGTAGTCCAGGAACCCCTGGAGGATTCATGAAACCTTTTAGGGGTTCCTTGGCATTTTCAGAGGCCTTTTGATGTGCAACATTCCTCTGCCAGTGGCTGTTGATGGGTGTGTGAATGAGCTTTTGTTTTAAATAATGGTGTGCTTTTTTAAAAAACAGCTTTCATGACTACCATACAGTTCACCCAACTCAAGTATATTACTCAGTTGTTTTTGGTATATTCACAGAGTTGTGCAGCCATCGCCACATTCATTTTTAGAACATCCCCTTACCCCCAGAAGAAAAACTGTTCCCCTTAGCTGTCATTCCTCAATCTCCCCAATTCTCCCAGGCAACCTACTCTTCTGATGTCTGTCCCTGGGACTGTGCCTGTCCTGGGTGTCTGTAGTGATAGAATTAGGCAGTCTGTGCATCTTCATGTCTCGCTGCTGCCACAAAGCAGTGTTTTAATGGATCATTCATGTTGTAGTTTGTATAAGCACTACTTCATTCTTTTTATTTCTGAATAATATTTATGGTTATATTACATTTTATTTATCCATTTATCAGTTAATGGGCATTTAAATGGTTTCTCCTTTTTTGGTTAGTATGAATAATGCTTCTGTGAATATTAATGTACATATATGTATGCATGTATGTACAGGTTCTTTTCCTCTTGGGTAAGTATGGCAGCTCTGTATTGACTTTTTTTAGGAACTGCCAGACTGTTTTCCAAGTAGCTGCATTGGGGGTATAACTCAGAGGTAGAGCATTTGACTTCAAAGTGGCTGCACATTTTACATTTCCACCAGCAGTGCATGAGGGATCCAGCATCCTCTCCAACCTTTGTCTTTATCTGGCTTTCTGATGCAAGACATCCTAGCAAGTGTGACGTGGTTTCATTGTGGCTTTGATTTGCATTTCCCCGATGGCTAATGTTTTTGAGCAGCTTTTCATTTACTATTGGCCATTTGTAGTTCTTCTCTGGAGGAATGTCTATTCGGATCCTTTGCCAGTTTTTGTCTTTATATATTCTAGATATGAGTCCCCAATCAGATACACATTTTGCAAAAATGTTCCCATTTCCCATGTCTTAGCTGTTTTGATGGTGTCCTTTGAGGGAAGCACAGACATCTTTAATTTTGATGACTAATTCGTCTGTTTTTTTCTTCTGCTCTTTTCTATTCTTGTGATTTAAAAATTGCTCAGTTTTATTATTTTCTTCTTCTAAATTTCTCAGTTTTTAACTACACTGTGATTTTATTACACACCTATCAGTATGGTTAAGATGAAAAGTAATCACAGTATCAAATTGTTGCAAGAATGCAGAGAAAAATGGGTCACTCATACATTGATACTGGGAACCGAGAATGGTACAGTCAATCTAGAAAACTATGGTTGTTTCTTTTTTAAAAAACAGCTTTAATGAGCTACAGTTCACATGTGGTACTGCTTTCCCACTTAAAGTATACTGATAACTTCTAATAAAAGTAGGCATGTAAAAAAAAATGGTAGCTCTTTGTGGTAATGATATTAACTAAATTTACTGTAGTAATCATTTCACAGTGTATAATAAATCATTATGTTGCATGCCTAAAACTAATAGTGCTATATGTCAATTATATCTCAGTTTAAAAAATACAAATAAACATTTATTGCATACATAAAAATAATAAACTAGACACATGCTCATCTGTGGCCCATATCATTCGGTAATTTATCCCATAAGAAACAAAACTGACACAGAAACCTGCATGTGAGTGTCCATAACAGCTTTATTTGTGGTAGCCCACAAACTAGAACAGCTCAAGGGTTCTTTAGTGGGTGAATGGTTCAGTGAACTGCAGTATATCCACACCATGAACTACTATTCAGCAATAAAAAGGAATGAACTACTGATATAGGTCACCTCTTGCATGGATGCCAAATTAATGTGCTGAGTGAGAAAGCCAGTCTCAGAAGGTTGCATGTGCTACGGTTTCTGTATATGGAAACTTTTTGAAATGACACAATTGTAGTGGAGAATAGATCAGTGGTTATCACAGCTTAGGGAGGGAAGGTAAGTGGGTGGAGGTGGCTCTATAGGGTTATGGGTGGACCTGGTAGTAGTGGCACAGCTCTGTATTGTCAATGGTGGTTTTGTGAGTCTGTGGGTGTGATAAAGCTGCATAGTATGACACACATCTCACAAGTACAGGTACCCTCTCCAGGAGATCAGTGGACTCTGTCAGTGTCAGTCTCTTGGTTGTGAATTGCACTATAGTTTTGCAAGATGGTAGGGGGCTGGGTGAAGGGTACATAGGTGCTCACTGTACTTTTTCTTATAGCTGCATATAAACCTGTAATTATCTCAAAAGGCTTAAAATTTTAAAAAATTCCGTTTTAATTTTAACTCAGCAAATATAACTAGAGAGAACTTATGTAAACAAAAGCTCTGTAGAATCTTCTGTAATTTTGAAAAGCACTTGCTTTACAGCGTGGAACTCGATGCTGGTGGTGCACACCTGTTGGCGTGGCTCTGTCTAGAGCGTGTGGTCCAGTGGTTCATTGTGAGAGTCCAAGGTCAGACTCTGAGGTTGAATATGGTTAAGCCTATTTAACCCTTGGTTAAATATTCCTGGTTATTTAACCTCTTTGTGCTTTTGTTTTCAAAGGGGGCTGGTACCTGAACCCATCTTGTAAGGCTGATGTGAGGATTAAATGTGATCATTTACGTAAAACAAGTGCACAATGAGCACTCAGTGACCATGAGCTCCGGTTCAGTTAAAGCCTCCTGGGCTGAGGGTTGGGCGGGTTTAGCTTCTTGCCCCAACTGCTTTAAGTTCATCTCTGAGCTTTCCTGTCCTGGGCCTCCACTTCCTTCTGTGTGTGTGAACAAGCTGCTGTCCAAGGTTCTTTCAGCTCTACCATCCTGAGTCAGGGTGGACTAGAAGGACATCACTCGAGTGACTTACTCACTGGCGTAAGAATTTTCCCACTCAGTCTGTGCTTCCGGGCACCTGAACTCCCAGAGGTGGATGCTGAAGGAGAGAGGATGCTTCCTTGGGAAGTTACTTCTTCAGGTTTCACTCCGAGGTGGCTCTGAGGTGAGAACCAGGAGCATCGGGAGATGGAGAGGTGCCTGGGTGTTAGCAGTCCTGCTCCGTTTCGGTGCCCCAGGAAGCACTTGTTTGGCATGTGGAGTGTGTGCTCTGTGGTCATGCTCTGAGTTCAGCTCCTGGCGTTGACATCAACTGTGTGGGCTTGTGCTCCTCATGTAACCTCCTTGAGCCTCAGGGACCCCACTTGTAAAACAGGATAATACAGATGCCCACCCCAGAGGGGAGGATTCAGTGAGATAAGCCTGCGGGGAGCAAGATCAGCACCTACCGCGCTGTGGCTTTTCTGTTACTTAGAACCCCTGGGAGTTTTTCTGCTTTGTGCTCTCTGGGCAGGGAGGCTCCTCTGTCCTGGGAATGCCGTTTGTTCCCAGCCGGTCTCCTGCAGTGAGGGGAAAATGCATTCTTGAGCTTTTACCAGAGTTAATCTATGTTGTCCAGATCCTTTTTTTGAACCAGCTGTTGCAGGTGGGTTGCTCCCTAGTTCCTGCTTACCTGGCAAGTGTCTGCATATTTACCCACCCTAACTTCCTTAATGGACAGTAGACATTTATTGTGTCTATTGTCTCTACTCTGTGTTGGCCTAGGGTGTTGCTTGTGTGCTGAGCAAAGGTTAAGGTGTGGCAGAATTGCATTAAGGCCAAGAAAACTACTAGAGCACACTGTCAAAGCCACACACAGGCCTGTGGAACTGGGCTGAGATGAACAGAGACCATTTGGTCTAAATGAAGAGTTCCATTGACAGAGCAAATGGACATTATATAGGTGAAAAGACATGTCTGTACAGGGAGCTGCTGAAGGATGTGCTGCCCTCACACACAAATGACCCATCCCAACAGGGTCCCCTGTCCCTCCCAGCATCTCCTGCCTCCCAGGCAGGCCCTCCATCCTCTCCCATAACTTGGCCATCCCTGCCCACAGGGTGCCCCTTCCCCAAGTCACAGGTGCACTCTGACAGGCTGCTGGGCTGAGGATAGGCACTCTCAGCCGAGTCAGCGCTAGCAGGACACCTTAGCTTCCCCTAGTTCTGCCCACCCTGCTGCCCATCACCTTTCATCTAGGGGTACAGTGCAGCCAGGTACCTCATACATTCCCCCTCCCCCATAGCACAAAGGCTTTTTTTTTTTGGCTTTGTGCTTCCTTCTCCCATACCCTGGGCAGCTCTCCAGCACCCTCTCTTGTTCCCAGCTCATCACTGTGAGCTTCTTTTTTCCTTTTCTGAAGAATCTAGAAATGGAGGGAAGTAGGAGAGGCTTCAGAAAAATCTGAGCTCCTCTCTTTTCTGTTACCCCTTAGATCAGTGGTTTCCAATTTCTTCACATCTCACATGACATGTAAAGGGGCTTCTGTGGATAGATGTGTTGATCCTCATTAGTTAAGTCAATAAAATGTCCCTCCCCAAAAAGCAAGGGTTCTGAGTTGAATAAGTTTAGGAAACACCAGGGTAAAAAAGCTAGATAAGTGTATTTATTAGGACACTACAAGAGGGAGCTTTGGCAATGTGGCATTTCACCCAAACCAGTTGGTTGGTGGGTCCTTTTCCTGCTTATTAGGCCTACTTGTTTGTCCAGGGAGGGTCATACTTGGCTGGCTGGGTTCCTTTCAGACAGACTCCAAAAGAGGGGTGGGAGGGAGTAAGTCGTGTGAGGTGCCTGGCTGCATTGTACTCCTACACGAAAGGTGATAGGCAGCAGGGTGGGCAGGACCAGCAGAAGCTAAGAAGTTCATGAAGTGAAGGGGCCAGCCTGACTCAGCCTGAGTGGACTAGGGCAGTGGGGTGATACCGCCTGGGGATGGAAGGCTAGGATCTCTACTGCAAGTGACAGCCTTTGCAGATTCATCCAACTGGTGGGTCTCTAAATGGCCACAAGGTGGCGCTGGTCCTCCAGGAGCCCAGAAATGCCTGCCCCCCACCCACCCCCCACCCCATCCCAGCAGGGATTTACCCTTTTCTCCAGACTTGGAAATTGTAGAACTGCAGGCCCTTTGCACAACCTCCATAGGTCGGCTTTGGCATTTGGCCTCTCCTTCACCATATTCACTCTGTACCTCTCCTGACCAGGCTTTATATGCCTATGGGCATTTTTTTCATCACGAACCTCTTCACAAGTTGAACATTATATTATATAGATGAAAGTTCAGCACAGGGTTTCCCCCTAAAAATAGCAAACTCTTCATTTGCCAATGAGAAGAGTGGGAAAATAACACTGTTCCATAAACGTTAGACATGAGTGCTTTTCAGTTCCATCTTAAGGCTGTTTGATGTGTTAGAGGTATATAAACAGAAGAATGGGACAGATATGGACAAAGAGAGAGAGAGAGAGAGAGAGAGTAGGCAGCAGTGGGAGGAAGGAGCAACAAGAATTGAAGTAAAGGCAGATCAGCACACTTGAGTGGACAGTGTCTCTTGGACCAAGAGCATTGTGACCTGCCTTTTAACTGCTGACTGGCTGGCTAATCACTCTGCGTGGTTCTTAGCAGCTGTAAGTCATCCATTACTAGGGGGTTTCTATGCAAGGAAAGTTCTCTGAGTACTGCCACAAAGTCTGGAGTAACTCATCACCTGTTGGGACACTGGGGTGACAAGGATGCTCAGGCGGAAGTGGGTAATTTAAAGAGCCAGGAGCAGGAAGGCCTTCTCAGACTGTCCTCTGGATTTTCTGGCTAGGTTTTCTGGCAAGAGCTAGTAACCTAGCTCTTGGTTACTCCAAGTATGAGTCAGGGAAGAATTTATTAAATATGTAGTCTCTCAGGCCTCACCCTAGACCAACAGATTTAGATTCTGTGGTTCATTTGAGCAAGATCCTGGAAGATTCATGTGCCCGTGTTGAAGTGTGCAAAGCGCAATTTTGTTCTTATAATCTTACAAAATTCTGAAACTCAAGTACCATTTTAAGCTAGAACTGAGATATTTGGAATCATTCCATGACTTTGATTCTATCCACTTCTGAATTTTCCAATCCCATTAAAAAATTAGTAATGAGGGCCTCCCTGGTGGCACAGGGGGTTAAGATGCAGCACTATGGAGCTCTCCACAGCCACTGCAGCATGAGTTCGATCCCTGGCCAGGGAGCTGACCCACATGGCTCAGCAGACCTCTCCTGTCTCACCTGCTGCTCCCCTCAGCAGTGTATTTCAGTTAGTCTGCCTGTTCTGTTCCCCACTCTGTCTCAGGTACATCCTCTCACCCCCATACCTCTGGCCTGTACCCAGTTCTTGTATAAATAAAATCATTTAAAAATTAGTAATGAAAGGTAGTTTTGGGGAATTCTTGTAATTTGACAGTAAACTGAGGTTTTACTCTGAAAAATGTAGTCCGGTGATTCCTTCAGCCAGTGTTTGCTGCCCTTTGCCAGTTTCCTGAGCTGAACCCCAGATAAAGATAGTGGGGGGCTCTGGATAGGTAACCTCCAGCAGTGATACTGTGTCCACAAAAGTGACAATTTTTTGTTGTTTTTTTTTTTTTTTTTTTTTTCTGGGGCAGCACAGTTTGAAGTCTAAAAGGGCTTGGTTTGATGAGTCCTGCCAGCTGTGGGTCACTGCATTGGGCTGGACCATAAAATGCTCCATTTTTTCCACTTTTGGCAAGATTTGAAATGGCCTTTTTCCCTAGCTGTTTGGTTCTGAGTAAAAGATAAGGCCTTGGAGGAACGTTCACTTTCTCACTGCCTGGTTTTCTGGGTCAAGATTAGGTTTTGACCCTTTTGCATTTGTTCACAAGCCCCAGGGCCTGGGGAAGGAAGGTCTAGCCAGGGCATCCGGTTCTTTTCCAGGTTCTCATCATCCTTACAGATCAGTGTTCACTGTGTGTTGGACAAATAGATGGTGGATAGGAATGGAAGAATGTTTGGATTTGAATGAAATAACCAATAACAGATATTTGTCTGCCTCCAAGTTGTTGAGAGAATCTCTTTTGCTGGATAAGAGGAGGGGTTTTTCTGGTCCTATGTGGCTTCCTGCCTGCCTTGAAGGCAGTGTTGTTGAGGGCAATATTTTTGAACAGTGGTGAAAAAGTGTTCCTTCTTTGATTTTTATAGATGGCAGTTGAGTTTCTGCATGAACTGAATGTTCCATTTTTCAAAGTTGGATCTGGGGACACTAACAATTTTCCTTACCTGGAAAAGACAGCCAAAAAAGGTGAGTGTTTAATTTTTGTTATGAGAAAGTCTAAATTGTCTTTTACTCCTTTAGTAACAACTCAAGGAGTCTCATGAAGAAGGACTTTAGAAACCATTTTAATCAGCAAATACTTCCACGTTTCCATGTGATGACTTAGAGTACGGATAAGACAACTTTATAAGTTTTTCTTTAGTTAAAAGTGATTTAATTTGTAAAAAATCATGTGACAGTATTATATTAAACTTCCTTGAGGATGTGCTCTGAGAATTATCATGTAGGTATAATATCTAATGTCTGCACATGATGGTTTTGTAGGGTGGCTTTATAATATGAGCGATTACATTTGATCCTCATAACAGCTGTGGGATGGAAGCAGGTGATATGATTCTGAAGCTTTATACTTTCTACTAGGAAGTGACAGCGCTGGGTTTCACATTCACTCACACTCTTGAATCTGGCGCGCTACCACACTGTGCAACCTCTTAATCATTTGATTAAGGTCCCATCTTTCTCTGGGGACTATGAAATCCCTCTGCTTCCTCAACTCAGTTCATTCTCTAAATGATAACATTGGAGGGTGAGGGGAGTCTCCATTTCCCATGGTCGAGGGCAAAAACTGGCCGAGCTTCTCATCTTTTCCCCCACATTGGCTGCCACAGTGTTTAAAAGGTGCTTATGGAGGCTCAGTTGAATGATAAGACCAACTGTTGGCATGTACTTGTGGGAGAGTCGGAAGCCCTGAAGAGAGAGAGATGATGGTGTTGTGTTGGGTCATGCAGGCCGTCCAATGGTGATCTCCAGTGGGATGCAGTCGATGGACACCATGAAGCAAGTCTATAAGATCGTGAAGCCCCTCAACCCCAACTTCTGCTTCCTTCAGTGCACCAGTGCCTACCCACTCCAGCCTGAGGATGTCAACCTGCGTGTCATCTCGGTGAGCAGGAGGGAGGGCCACTGTCTCAACAGGCCATTGCTGTGGGGGAAGTGTAGCCTTTTTTTGGAACTAAAATTCAAACCAGCCTTGGCATGCTTTGTGCTGTGAACATCCTTTGACTGTGTTGATGTTATAGAATCAAATTAGCACAACTGTATAGTTAAGAAAACATATATCCCGAAGAGGATGATTTAATTAAAAAGTCTTAAAATCACTCTTAATTTCTCCCATAATAAAATTGAGGGAGCGCTCACATTTGTCTTTCTACATTTTCTTTGCTCACGTGTATTGTCCATTAGAGGTCCCTCTTCTGTGACTTGCTGGCTCATATTGTGTCTTAGGGTGCTGTTGCCACTCCCCTTTTCTTTTGTTATGAAATATGCGTAAGATTTACATTTTTAACTATTTTCAGGTGTACAGTTCAGTGACATTAAGTACTCTCATCTCTGCCTGTGCAACCATCCTCACTATCCCCACTATCTCCAGAATTTCTTCATCTTCGCAAAATGAAATTCTGTCCCCATTAAACATTAACTCCTCATTCTCCCCACCCCAAACCCTGGCAACACTCACCATTCTACTTCTGTCTCTGAATTGGACTGCTGTGGGTACCTCATATAAGTGGACTCACACAATAACTGTTCTCTTGTAACTGACTTATTTCTCCTAGGATAATGTCTTCAAGGTCCATCCATGTTGTTGCATGTCAGAATTTCTTCCTTTACTAGAGCTGAGCAATATTCCATTGTATGCATGTGCTGCGTTCTGTTTATCCATTCATCTGTTGATGGATATTTGGGATCTTTCCATTTGGCTGTTGTGAATAGTGCTGGTGTGAACATGAGTACGAATACTGTTTGTTTTTCTTCATATTGAGTCGTAGGAGACCTTGAAACTTCTGGCTTTTCCTGCGGTCCCTTACTTACCAGCTCTCTTATTTTCTACCTGCTGCATTTCTGAGCAACCCTGAGGTCTAACTAGTTCCAGAGATAGTCTTGAGGGAACTAGACTAGCTCTCCCAGGATTTTGTCTACTCCAACTCATTCATTTTACAGTAGTAAAGTCTGGCCCCAAAGGGAAAAGGACTTACTTGCCTGGGATCTCACAGCCTCTTGGTGGGAGAGCTGAGACTAGAATCCTTTCTGTCTTACTGTCTTAGCCACATCTGTCAGTTCTTCCTGGTAGCACCTCAACTTAATTAGAATTATACTTGTATATGTAATTATCATAGAAAAACATAGTAATGTTAGTGGAATTCTAAATATAGATATATGTATTCTAACTATATAAACATATAATCCTGGTATTGCAATTAAACAGTTTTCCTTTTAGTGCTGTATTTGACATTGCTTTTCTTCCCGTGATAATATAATCTCTTGTACATGTTCATACACAGTCTTCACATTTAACTGTAAGAAAATTAACTTTAACTGACACGTCTATTTTTTCACCTAAACTTTTATGTACTTCCCAGTTCTAACAGTCTTGTCTGTATTTCTAGCTCATCTCTAATCATATTACTTTAAAAATTTTAAAATATATAACGTGGAGAGTGAGCATCCTCTGTAATTCCTTCCCACTGAAGTTACCAGGGGTAGTAGTTCAATGTATGTGACTCCAGATATCTCTCTCCATGGATCATAGTTCCCCTTTCCCTCTCGTCTCTGCCTGAGTTGTGGTCCTGTCTGCCCTCTTTGATACCTGATCAGGGAAATGACAATTCAGTTGCCAGCCCACCTCCTCTCAGGTGGCCCCACCCTGTTACAGCAGGTTGCGTTCCCAGACTGCAGCCTGCCTTCCCTGTCCATCACACACCCTTTGGCTTTTGCTTTTCAAACCTTTGCTCCTCGCCTGTCCTAATCTTTCAATACACCCCTTTCTGGGTCTTTCTACTATATTTAAGCTTTCTGCTCACCCTTATGAACAAAATTCACTCCACTTAGAATGTCTTTTGTTGCATCCTGTAAATTATAGAAAAGTGATTAATTATGCAGCATTTCCACCAAAGGATTGTTTTGAGATTGGGCTGTATATATTATTGATGATGATATTTATGCATATAACCCACTTGCTTTCAGCAGCTCAGGGTAATTAAATGTGACAGATGCCTTTTAGTGAGTTTAGGCATTCGGGTATAGTTGGGTTCTTATTCCTGTTGGTTTGTGCAGTGTGAAACCGTCTTAAAGTGCATTCTTGATAACAACAGCCATTATTTTCTGAGCATGTATAGTGCGCTGAGTGTTTTTCATACATTTCCAGCAGCCCTTGGCAGGTACTATTACCATCTCCAAGAGAGAGAGGCTGGGAGAGCCTCAGATCCTTGTCCATAGTTACATAGGTAGTACGCAGTTAAATTGGGACTCCAGTCCAGATCCTTCTGACTCTGGAATGTAGGCGTAAACACCATGGTATTTAACCTTTTTTCCTTTTCTATTTTAAAGGAATATCAAAAGCTCTTTCCTGACATCCCCATAGGGTACTCTGGGCATGAGACAGGCATAGTGATCTCTGTGGCCGCAGTGGCTCTGGGGGCCAAGGTGTTGGAGCGCCACATAACTCTGGACAAGACCTGGAAGGGGAGTGACCACTCAGCCTCGCTGGAGCCTGGAGAGCTGGCTGAGCTGGTGCGGTCTGTGCGCCTTGTGGAACAGGCCATGGGCTCCCCCACCAAGCAGCTGCTGCCTTGTGAGACGGCCTGCAATGAGAAGGTGGGTTCTGCCTGATCCTGCTGGTTCTACTCTCTGGGGAAGGGCCAGAATGGGCTCACCTGAAGCAGAGTCAGTCCCAACCCTGCCAGACCCCAGTCCAAGGGGAGGGTGGAGGCATGTCACAGCAGTCTGCTAAGTTTTTGGGGGTTTGTATTAGCAGCAGGAGAAATGTTAGCAGTTTCTCTGAGCATCATGAACCTGTTATAGTTCCCTCTAAGTCTCTGCCCCTGTGGCCTTGGTGCTATAGATTCCAGGAGATGTAGGGTGGGTGGTGTCATACAGGGCCTACCGAAACACTAGCATAGGTCAACTCTGGGTCCCCTGGAGTAGATACAGCTATGCGAAAATTCAGACCGAGGGGTTCCCTGAGTCGGAGGTGGGGGTGGGGCAGGGCCTGTGATAGGTGGAGCCATCCTTCAGCCCAGAAGGTACTGGTGGAGTGGGGCTGTGTGTTGTCACCTGCTGTCAGTGGGGGTGTTGCTGATATCCTCAGGGGCAGTTTGAGCTGTGCCTCGTTGACCTTCAGACAGGGGGCATGGCTAGGCCAAGGAGCACTGCCTGGCATACTGACCATCTGGGCTTCTTGAAGTGGTGGCCTAGACCTGGATTGTCCTCTGAGTCATTGAGCCAGGCATCCTGGGGCTGCCAGGGTTGCAGATACCTACCACTAGTCTGCTGAGTGCCATCTGGGTCAAGGCAAAGATCAAATGCCAGGCATGCATAGGATTGCTGACATCTTTTATGTAGTGGGCTCTATGCATTACCCTCCAATGAAAGAAACAAATACAGGAAACTATAATAGCAACAAGAAACAGAAAAAGAAAAAAGAAACATCTGCCTTTTAGAAAAAAAGAGGAGTGAATTATACCAGAAAACAGAATGAGAGTTAGAGCAGGAAAGCACCTAATTTGGTTGTGAGCCTCCTTGCTCCCTGAGCAAACAGTGAATAACAAATGCAACAATCTGGTAATCATCTGTTGATAACCATTGTGACTTGGCTCTAAATTGTAAACAGAATGGATTTTTTGGCTCTTCTATGGAGAATACAGAGTGATATAGTAGATAACTTCACAGCCTTATGGAGAAGACAGAACTGCTGGCCATGAGCTTTAGGTATCCTCATTCCCCTCGCCTGTGCGCCCTGTCTGCGGTCACACTCACTCTCCAGCAAGCCCTATTTTACCAAGGAAGGTGATAGCAGGAAGGTTTGTGCTCCTCAAGGGCACTGCGCTAGCAGTTAGGTATCCCAGGTTCACATTCTAGCTCCTTGTAACCTTGACCAAATCACTGCTCCCCGCAGGCCTCTAACCATGTTTAAAATGAGTTATCTCATTGAATTGAGGTTGATGATGACAAAAGTAGTCACAATCTTCATTTATCAAGAGCATCTCCAGGGGCATTACATATATTATCACTGTCTTTAAGTCTTCCCATGAGATAAAGGCACTATTATTTCCCATTTTATGGAGAAGCTCAGCCACAGCTTGTGTCCAGAGGCTAGGCTTTGAACCTGGCTCTGTGGCCACCTAATCTGCCCCCTTTCCTTTACATTTTATTGTAAAGGCCCCTCATTTCACTCTCTGACTTCACCCAATACTGCCAAGTCCCTGACATGGGTGAGATCCTGTTCTAGGTACTGAGTCAGAGACAGCCCCCACTCTCCAGGCACCTTGTGAAGACTGGCCAGGAGCCTGGGGTAGGAAGCAGCATGTGCTAGGTGCTTCTGTGAGATTGACACTGAGTCTTAATTTTATTCACAGCTGGGCAAGTCTGTGGTGGCCAAAGTGAAAATTCCAGAAGGTACCATTCTAACGCTGGACATGCTCACTGTGAAGGTGGGTGAGCCCAAAGGTTACCCTCCTGAAGACATCTTTAGTCTGGTGGGCAAAAAGGCCCTGGTCACTGTCAAACAAGATGAAACCATCATGGAAGAATCAGTAGAAAATCATGGTAAAAAAATAAAATCTTAAAATAAAATGTCATTTTCTGAATTCTGAACTGCCTTGCTGGTACTGCCGGGTGTATCTGGGTGAGGTGGGGCAGGAGTGGTGGTGTCCAGAGACCTGGCCTTCATCCACTCCCTTTCCCTAGAGAGTAGGCAGTTTGGGGCCAGGCCCTGTATCAAGCCTGTTGGAGGGATACAAAGAATGACCACCAGTCTCCGCTCTGGTTGGCTGACCCAGAAGGAAAGCGGGGCCCAGAAGCTAATCATCACTTTCCATTTGCTGTGTGAGTCCTCTCCTTTAACCTTTGTTCTTAGTGACCGCAGGGCCAACCCATGTGACCCAAAATCCCACTTCCTTCGAGACCTCCAGCTGTCTGTTCTCTTCCATGGCCCTCATCCCAGCCTACCTTTGAGTTGCATATCCAGAGAACTGGACAACTGTTGGCACTGGTGAAAGGGTCTGGCAGACAGAGAAATGCGGAAAGCACACATCCTCTGTGAGCAGAGAGAGAGAAATGGCACTCACTCCTTTCAACAATACCGACGGCCTAGCAGGTGCCAGACCTGCTGGAGGTACAAACAGTGCACAACTCAAATTCCTTCCTCGTGGAACTTCCATTTAGGTGGGGACAGGAGCTTAGTAAACCATGAGCATTAGGAAATAAACCAGTCTGTAGAAGGTGGTGTGTGCAATGAGGCAGGGGAATCAAGCCACCTAAGAGAGATGGGAAGTGTGGAGCTTGGTCTATTTGCAGCTTGTGATGGCTTTTTAATACAGCGGTAATGCTGACGTCAGCTGTTGTATAATCCATAATGATATTACAAATCCAGTGTACGAAACTCTCACTATTATACTTCCTTGAACAGCAGCATGAACTTTTCACAGAGATTCCAAGTGATACTCCCCTTTGTTCTTTTGAGCCAGTGTGGAGATTAATCATTCTTTTCAAATGTATTTTCAAATCCTTAGTCTCTGTTCATACTTATTTGACCTTGTTTACTATAAACCCTCATTTCAAAAACGTATATTTGAGTCTCTCTTCAAATACATGAATTAGCCTTTTGAACGTTCTTTATTTGTGAGTACAGAGTCTCACTCTCCTGCAGATTCCAAAACAGTTTCTCATGTCTGTACGTATAGGTGGGGCAGGGTAGACTGTGCTTATGTGTAAAAGAGAACCTGTAAAATTGACGTGTCAGGAACTGCAGTGTGATCCTTTCACTTACTCGCTGTGTTTACTCCCTTTTCTCCCTGTATAACAGATCTTGAGTAAACAATCAAAATGTCTTGATTCCATGGCCTTTTTTCCTGCAGCAGCAGAGGTGACATTTTAAGCAAATACTGAAGACTTCTGACAGGAGAGACTTGGTGGGGAGGGGCGCGTTTCAGGGCCGAAACAGGATGTGGATCTAGAGGGATGATCGAGCTGAGAACATGCTGCGGGTCCTTTCCCACAGGATGCCAGGCACTTGCCCCAGGCCTGGCAGCCTGCAGTGGTAGAAGGCAGAAGGCCCTGCTGCCCTATAAACCTCAGCTGGATTTCCCCTCAGGGGGCAGCAATCACTGAGGCTCAGCTTTGGAAGAGCCTGCAGTCCCAGGACTTCACCTTTTATCTAGAGGACTGTTGTGAGTTGGGGACACTTGCTGAGGGTGACTGTCAGAGCACACTTCCCACTAGGGCACATAGCGGAAATGACACCATGTGTACGATGGATGTGGGTCAAGCTCAGGCCGTGCCAGGCTGCTGTGAGGGCTGAGCATGGACATCTGGGCACATAACTAGCCCATTGGGGTTGGGAAGCTCAGGTCTAGAAGACATCGCTGTGCCTCTGCCAGATGGGAAGTGCAGTGTGGGACCCACAGTGAGGCAGCAGAGTGTCCTTGTCAGAGTTCACAGCCTACTGGGTATAGGCACCTTCACCAACAGTACCCCATATGTGTGAATCGCTGAAATGTTTACCCAGAGGTGTGGGAGGCAGGCACAGGAGTCATGGGAGCCAAGAAGGAAGAGCTTAAGAGTCTGTTGAATTAGAACTTAATTCTGTAGGCACTGGGGAGCCATGGAAGGCTTCTGAGCAGGACCTAGGGGACTCAAACCTGTGGCTGTGCTCATGCTCACCCCTCCTCATCAGCAGCCCCATCCCAGCCTGGGTGCTGTGTACCTGAGTGAGGCACCATGAACTTCCAAGAACATGATTGGCAAGGACAGTACTCATGCTTTATTAGAAAAACACGTATAAGGAGGCACAGTAGACTTTTAAAGGCAGGTTCACATTCTTTGGCTAGTTCAAGCCTCATAGTGCTGGAATTATGCCCCCACCCCCCAACAGATGATGCTCCAAGAAGTGAAAGATGAGTAGCCTGAACTCATGATTGTGGGCCAAAATTGCAGTTTTCTGGCTAGTTCAGGCCTTGGCACCATGTAGGCATTTGATAAAAGTTAATTTTTTATCCTTTATAGATTAGCTCAGTCTCTGGCACGTGGAAAACAAATTCCTATCTGGTGGAAGACCTCATCTC
Source organism: Talpa occidentalis (assembly GCF_014898055.3). Classification (NCBI taxonomy): domain Eukaryota; kingdom Metazoa; phylum Chordata; class Mammalia; order Eulipotyphla; family Talpidae; genus Talpa; species Talpa occidentalis. Next base: position 53,581,894 of record NW_023605083.1, read on the forward strand.
AGAGCCCTAGGAAGGTAGGGCAGGTACTACAAAGGTAGACCGAAGCCCCAGAGTGACCAGGCAAAAACAAAGCATGACAGGCCCATCTAGAGGGGACAAGGGTCAGAGTGAGCAGGCGCTGGCCAGTCAGGCTGCATTCACCTCAACAGTACTGCCTGGCGGACATGTATGCGGACCCCAGCTCCATTGTTAGCTGTGTGACCTTGGGCAAGTTACTCATTCTGAGTCTCAATTTTGCCACATGTAGAGCTGGAATAACCTTCTGCCTCTCAGGGATGATGTGAGGATCCAATGAGTTAACAGTTGTAAAGCATTAGGATAGCATCTGCCCAAAGAGCAAGTGCTCGTACTACTTGGGCTCTGCAGCTGTGGGAGCAACTGTTGGTTTTCAGGAATAGAGAGAGACGTGGGGTCAAGCGTACCCATCTTCCTCCGTCAGGACTGTCGTCTGCAGTCAGAATTCAGCTCTGGGGCATCCCCAGGAGAATTAATTTTCCTTTTCTCAGGATTCTTGGAGCACAGTGCTTAGGCATTTATTCAGCTAGAGTTTTAAATTACTTGGTTAGAACCAAAGGCACTTTTGAGTATTCTACTTGTGTTACATTGCTCCATATGAAAGGACCATTTTTAGGTCAAAAACTATTGGAAATTGGCAGTTTTATATATAGTTCAAGTTAATGAATGCACCTTGAGTCAGTTTAAGCCACGAGGGGGATTTTTCTCACCCTACCGTTGCACCTATGAGGATGCTTTAACACAGCATGACTTCAAAACTGCCTAGAGAATTTGACAAGTTGGGATTTTGAATCTTCAGAACTGAGGCAAAGATCCTGGAAAGAAGCCTCTCCCTCCTTGCTAGGGGAGCAGGCTGCCAGTAAGCTCTTACTGGTTTGGACTTCTCCATTTCTGTCACTTCTTTTTAGAAAACAAGGCTCTCTGGGTTTTTTTTGGCAACATCTAGATCTAAGGGGTTTGAGGAGCAAGAGGATGTCGGGGCTGCCCAAACCCCACCATGGCTCCTCTCCTTTTGGTTCCAAGACAGTTGGAAAAACTGTCATTGCTTAGCAACGGCCACCTGCTGATTTCTTCCCAACATCCCCTGAGAAATAAACAGGACAATCTTGCAGCTTGAAAGCTGGACCTGAAGGGCTAATCAGACTTCCCAGGAGGCTGGGCATGGTGCAGCCCCTCAGTCACCTGGTGACTTAAAGCAACTCTTTTTCAGGGCCTTTGTCTTCCAGACGTATAATAAGGTCAGGCTGGGTGATCTGAGGCCCTTTTGTGAGGCTCAGCTGTCTGTGAGTCAAGAAGAGACCACTGCTGGTCACTCACTCACTGCCTGGGATAAAAGGGATATTAGGAAATTTTCAGGGTGGGGGAGGGTACTATAGTATCTAATAGATGCCTTAGAAAGCTTCTAGTCTAGTTGGAAAGACAGGTCTCAGATTTGTGACTCTGGCAGAGAGGAAGATTCTTGAGGCTTGGGAAGACTGAGACAGGCAAAGAGAAGAAAGGACTTTCCTGTAATAAATGTTTGGGGGGAGGGGCATGGCCAGGGGATAGTGTAAAGGAAAGGTGTAGAGATGGACCTATGTGAGACACAATTCTGGTCAGACTGTCTCTGAAAAGAGCAATAGGAGCAAAATGAGGATAGAAGTTGGGGGCAGACTAGAAAAGACTTGAATGCTAGGGTAAGGTGCTTGTTTTTTTGACCCTGTTATCCTTGGGAACCTCTTGAGAGTTGAGAGATTAAGTTTTAGGCAGATCCCTCTGGTTCTGGGGTAAAGGATGAGAAGGCGTGAGGGGTCAGGTCAAGAGGCTTAAGAGGCTCTGAAGGTGACAAGGACAAGCTGAAGTGGAAGGCAGGAGGCTCCTCCAAGAGCTAGGAAGAAGGGTCTGGACCAGTTGCTTCTCTTCAGCCACATATTTACCATGTGCCTATCATGTGCCAGGAGCTACTGTGCTGTGTAAGGGAGAAGGTCCAAGGCTGAAGATGTGAATTCTAATATGGTCAGGTGCGCTTGGACTGTGGGTTTTCAGGAATCCTACCAAAGGCAGTGCAGTTAAGTGCTCTGGTGGTGGTCCCGGGGGGGAGGTCCAATGAACAAGCAGCAGCAAAGAAGCTGTTTGAAACCAGCCTAGGAGAGGTACCATCCAAAACACACAGCATGGCGGTGCCGCAGAGGGGCTGATGGGAGAAGGGCACACAGAGTAGACAGTGGGCCAGCCATGGCTGGGTCTGGTGAGATCAGAGCAGCGAAGGGCCCAGGACCTCACTCCAGTCCCTCCGGCCCCTAGGGCAGCCGGGTGATGCTGATGGCCCCTTCCCACAGCCGCAGGGCTGGATACAGTGGTTCCTGGAAGGAGGCACGGAAGGTGTGCATGTGGCTCATGCCGCCCATCACGTCGTAGAAGGAGAGGATGCCAGCCTCGTAATCCAGAAAGACACCAAGCCGATCCAGGTCCTGGCGGGGCCGCAACCGGTTGCGCTGGCAGTCGTGAAAGGCCCAGTACTCGAGGTCATAGCGCTTGAGGCACCAGGACTGGCGGTTGCAGCCCAGGCGGGCAGCGGCCGTGTCCCCGCGGCGTCGCAAGGAGCCGTAAGCCGCACCCACCCACCAGCCGATGCCCGCCTCCTGCAGGTCCACTTCCCAGTAGTGGCGGCCGGCGGCGAAGCTGTCCCTACCCAGCACCTGCCACAGCTTGTCGAAGCGCAGTGTGGCCGTGGGCCCCAGGCAGCCCAGCAGGCCGGAGTACACGGACAGGCGGTCGGGCGAGAGGCGCAGGCGCGCGTGCATCGTGTCCGGGTCCAGCGTGGGCGTGCGCGCGTCTGTGGAGGGCGGGACACGAGGCCTGGTGGGTGGGGGTGCGCGGCTCCCGCCCCCGAAATACCCACCCGCCTCGCGCCAACAGCCAGGCCCTATACATGTTCATAGTAGAAAGAGGGAAAACACCCAAGTCGACCCTTTAACCCCGATGGCCTCTGGGGAGGTGATCTGGGGTGCAGGGGAAGGAAAAGAAATTTTACTGTACACCCTTTGCACAGTGTGAATTTTCTATCATAGAATTTGTTGCCAATTTGTAAAGTTTTTATTAAAAATGGATCGTATCACAGTAAAACCTGGGTGTATATCTTTCCATATGTTGCCAGATGCTTTATAGGTTTTTTTTCCTACATTGGTATCATACAGTACATGCATTTGGGTAATGGGCTTTTAAAATTAAATTTTTTAAAAAATTTTATTTATGTATGCATACAATTTATAGAATTGGGGTGTAGGCCAGAGGTTGGGGGAGGCGGGGGTGAGAGGATACACCAGAGGCAGAGTGGAGAGCAGAACAGGCAGATCGACTGAAATACACTGCTGAGGGGAGCAGCAGGCAAGACAGGAGAGGCCGGCTCTGCCATGTGGGTATCTCCCTGGCCAGGGATGGAACTCATGCTGCAGTGGCTGCCAATGGCTTCATAGTGCTGAGACTTAACCCCTTGCACCACCAGGGAGGCCCAGCTTTTTAAATTTTATCTATGTATTTATGAACATTTTACCACCCCCAAATAACTTTTATAAGATGGCAGTCCTAAGATTTTGATGTATGGATGTGTTATAATTTAATCGATGCTCCATCCCCCTTTTTCCTAATATTTATGATTACATCTGTATGTACCTGATTATTTTTCAGGAGATACTTCTAAAAGAGGATTTGCTGGGTCAATGGGGGTGATTGTTTTTAAGCCTTTGGCAAATGTCACCAAATTGTCCTTTGGTAATTATTGCTAAGTTGTCCTCCAGAGAGGTGGTAGTGATTTGAACTCCCAATAAGCATTCTCTTTTACCATACAGGTGTAGACATGAAGTTTTAAAAAAGAGCTAGATCTTAGGGTTTGTATGTGAATGTTCAGCTTTAGTAAATACTTCCAAAGAGTTTGCTAAAATTTTCAGTAGAAGTTTTGTACTTCTTTTGTAAGATTTATTCCTAGTTTTTAACAATGTTATGGAAAATATTTGTAAATTTTTATTTTCTAATTGTTCTTTGCTAATATAACAGAAAATAGTGTAAGTGCTCTGCCTACGCAGAGGGGAGGGAAGGAGAGGGGAAGGGCCAATGACCACAGCAGCAAAGGAACTGCCTTGATTGCTCTGAGGGCCTGTTTGAAAGTCCCCTAGGAGAAGAACTGTGTGTACTGACTTTATAAACCAGCACCTGTTCAAATTTCACTTAGTAACTGGGTTACTTTGGATTTCCTGAAAATAATCATGTCATCCATGACTAATGATCTCTCCCCCCATTTTGCAATCCTTATAACTTTCATTTCTTTTTCTTGCTTCAAGGCACTGTCCAGGACATTTAGAACATTGTTAATGTTCTAAACAGAACATATTTATGGTTATAGTGGGCACCCTTGTGGCTGACTCCTCAGTAAATACCCACCATCCACATACCTGTGCATCAAAAGACATGCACAAGAGTGTTCCTAACAACGTTACTCACAATAGTCAAAACCTGAAATCATCCAAAATGCCCTGCAGATAAAATGTGTTATACATATTCATGCCATGGAATATTTTACAGCATTGAGAATGAAGAAACTCCTGCTCCACAACAATAAGGATAAATCTCACAAATATTGAGTGATAGAAGCAAGACACAAAAGAGGACAGCCTGAATGATCAAGTTACATAAAAGTCACAAAACAAGTAAAACTAATCTGTACTTTTAGAAGTCAGGAGAGTGGTTACCCTTGGAGGCTGGTGGATAGGACACGGCATGAGGAGAACTTCCAGGGAGCTGGAAATTTCCATTTCTTGGTCTGAAGAATGTGTTTACTTTTAAATCATTAGCCTATACCCCCTTTGATTTGTGCTCTCCTCTTTATGTACTTTCTATTTCAATTAAAGTCTTTTTTTTTTTTTTTCAAAAATGCATGACCGGTAATACTACTTTGAGAAATTACTCCTAAAATACAATACACCAGTGTGGTAGGTGTACTCATTCATTCACTAATTCAATAAATATGTACAGGAATGGATGTTTATCACATCACTGTTTATAGAAATGAAAATATAAAACAGCCTAAATGTCCAACATTATGAGAGTAGTTAAATATGGTAATTTTATTCAATGTAATATTATGCATCCTTTAAAAATAACCACAGTATTTAAATTTATTGAAATATAATATTGTTCAACTAAGTTATTAAAAATTTATAAAAGGATAGCTATAGTATGATCCCATTTTAAAAATCTGCACATATATGTAGTTTAAAATGTCTAAAAATAGAAGCCCAAATATTAGAAGCATTTATCTTTTTTCTTTTTGCTCTATTCTAATTTCTAACTTTCTATAAAAAGCATGCTATATAATTTTTTAAGGGAGAAAAGATAATCACGATATATCAGTAAGTGAAATGCATTACCAAACAGTATGTATAGTATGACACCATGGTTGCAAAACAGAAATACTAAATATAACATTTATGTATAGATATAGTCATGTAGTTATACCAAAGAAAACTAAAAGGGCAAGTAATAACAGTCATTATGGGAGAGTAATGTATAAGTGATTTTCTTTTTCAAATCTTTGTTTCCATTTGTCTTTTAATGTTTCTACAATGAACATGTATTGTTATTGTATTTAAGAAAAACCAACAAAGGTTTTAAAAATCCAAGTTAGGTCTCTTAGGAAAAGAAGGTGGGGCCCATTTCTACAAGCCCACACCCACAGCCCACCTTCTTCACCCTCTCCCCACTTACACTTTAAGAAGAGCTGGCGCTCTGGAGGAGGGCTTGTTTTCAACAAGGAACCTGGCTTGACGCTGGAGGAGCCCAGGAGCCGGCAGTTCAGGTCTGCAACAAATGTGAGAAATGAGTGCTTTGTGCTTATGCAAACAGCACAAATGATAAAACTACTGTAACTATTACAAATGGGAGATTCCCAAAGTCTCGACCCAAGAATCCCTTGCACATTAAGTAGGAAATGCAAATTCACTCTGAGCAAAGCTCAGCTCTAAGAAGAAACGCACTTTTCAGGACAGGAGGCACATCCAGCATGGCAGGGCAAGGGCAGGGAGCCCTGGAGCAGGGGCAGCAGCTCCCTGAGGAGCCTGAGAATCAATTCTGTACTCAACTGTAAAGGATGGTGGCAACCTCAAGGCAGTAATGAAATTATGGCATAAAGATGGAAAAGAATTCAAGCTGATCCTCAGAAAAATCTCGTTCAAGTCTCATTCTCTTGAGAGGCGGTTCAAGGGGAACCCACGCCATGGTCCCTGGTTTTCACAGCTCAGTCAGGTAATGAGGAGAGACCTAGGTTCCCCTGAACCACCACCCAAGCCAGAGAGTGCTCCCAGTTACAGAGAAGTAAAAGGGACTCGGGCTTGAAGGAGTCAGAAGAAGCTTCTTGGAGGAAGAAGCCCCTCAGCTGGCCCTTAGAGGATGATGAAGACTTAGGTACCTGGGAAAAATGAAAGGATGAAATTTTTCCTGACAAGAAGCTACAGTGGGAGTAAAGACAAAGACAGATATAGAGTGGCCAGTGGGGGAGCCATGGAGGGTGTCTGAGTGAGGGTATACATGAACAGAATTTCCAGAGCTCTCTTTGGTGGGGAATGATGGGGCAGGGTGAGTGTGAAGGCAGAGGCCCTGCTGGGAGGCTCAGTTCTGAATGGGAGCAGTGGGCATGGAAAAAAGGGGCCGGCTGAGGAAATGCCGTTTGAACTTTGCTTCTGCCAACTACCAACTGGTTGATCTAGGGCAAGTCGGTGAAGCTCTCTGAGCCTCAGTTTACTCATCTATAAAATGGAGGGGGATGAAGAGGCCGACCATACAGGGTAGTGGTGAGGAGTTGCTGGATGAATCTATAATAAACAAGGCCTGACACAGAGCAAGTGTCAACTGTTATCAAGGACGCAAGAGTCACCGCCAGTCCTTTGGGAATGGACCACTGAGAATGTAAATATGAACTGCCTTTTGGGTCCATCTTGGAAGAGAGATGGGGGACACATGAATGCCCACCCACTGGATACTGATAAGCCCAAAGCTTCCTGGAGCAATCATTGGCTAAGGTTCTTGTTTGTTAGTTTGTTTTCATATTTGACTAGTCTTTTTTTTTTAATTGAATTATATAGGCAGCTATGATCTGATGTGATTTTTTTTTAAATAATTAAAACTCAAGACTTTTTCAGTTGGACTGTGTAGCCAAACTTCCAGTAAAAGTTATGAACAAAGAAAACACTGTTCACAGATTTTGAAAATATCTGCTTTAACAAACCAGCTCAGGTAACTCCACTACTCAGCCCCGCTGCACACTTCAGTGTCCCAAACATACTTTAGACTTTGCTTGTCTCAGAGTGAAATGTCTTTCCCTGTTCTCTCCCATTTTCCCAAGCATAGTGATTAAGGTCCAGCTAGAGTGCCAGCTCTTCCAGGAAGGCTTCCTGGTTTTCCATCAAAATCACTCTCTGTTTCTCCTCCCATGGCCCTGGCCATTGTGGTTACACACTCACCCTCTGCCTGCTCTGCAGATGGCTGGGGCCCACACTCCCCTCTTTCTGCATCCCAGAGGGTGCCCAGTGCATACTGATATCATTTCTGCTTCATTTTCTCTCTCCCTCTCCTTTTTTCCTGATCCGAGGAGATGGCAATGCTCTGCCAGGCCCCATGTGCCTAGGTAACTTCCAACTGCTTTCATCTCATCTCCCCTCTCCCTGTGCTCCTGTGACTCTGTCCTCCTCTCTGTGCCTAAACCTCACCAAGCTCTTCTACAAGTAGGGCCCTTGGCACTTGCTGTTTCCTCCACCAGGATCCCTTCCCCTGGGCCTTTGCCTCCTCAGCTGCCTGGGCTGGAATTCACCACTTTCCCAGGGATGGCTTCCTTGCCCACCTGGTGGAAAGAAACCCCCCCCCCCGCCCCCCATATGAACACCATTCCCCTCATCACAGAACTCGAGAATCATAGATCCAGCTGCTAATTTGACATCACCACATAGGAGGTCAAACTTCTCAAACCTAACAGATCCAAATACTTCATTCTTCCCAATTTTTTTTTTTTAAAGACACTTCTTGTCACCATTAAAAATCTGAATTTTAAACAGATTCTTGGACTGGTGGCTCATGTCCATTAGTACCCATCTCACATCCAGGGGCTCTTCTAGAACTAACCCCCTAGTCCAGGATGCTCCAAGTCTTCCCAAGTCAAAATTGGACTTCATGTAGCAGGTAGCCTTCCGTGTGTCTATTTTTAATGTGCTGCCTGGAATAAGCTGATTGATCTTTTGAGTCCTTTTGAGTCATTTTTCTGCCCCGCTCAGGTCAGGATTTCTGTGATATCTAGCAGATTTATTGGTACCAAGTATAAGAAGTCTTCCAAATCTACTGTTACCTTTTAAAGCAAAACCAGTATAGAGCTGGTGAAGCAAATCGCCACTGGCAGTCATGGGGCATGTGTTGCCCAGGGTAAAATCTACACCCTGGAGGTTGGGCGCTTTTGCCAAGAATATCCTCAATAATTGGCTTGAATTTTCTAAATGCAGCTACATTTTCTGCAGGTCAGGGAGCTCACTTCAAAAGCCCTCCCAGGCCCCCAAGTGCCATCAGATGAAGTTTTCTGTTTCCTCAAGCAGTGTTTTTCCAATATCCCTCACCATGCTCTCACATCACACTGAACTCTTAGAAAACGCATCGACCACTTTCCTCTTGACTCCTTTTTTGCTGCCTTTCCTCAGGTATTTACTCTTACAAACCACTTTGATACTACTCAGAGTCAGAAGGGCCATTCCTTCCAATTCCAAATGCACTTTCCATCTCAGAAAAATAAGAGCTTCCTTCTCCTAGTTGCTAAAAGCTTTGGCATTTCCTTGCTATCTCTCTTCCTTCTGCCACCTGAATCCATTCCTATGAACCCCTTTTTGCTGGTCCTTCAAGAAGCCAAACTGACTCCTAACTTATACCTCAGGACCTTTGCACTTGTTTTTTTCCACCTTAGCAGATATTTCCCTAGATGTAACAGCAGCAGCAGTAATACTAGCTGGTGCTTACATCGTGCTTACCATGCCTGAGGGCCACTCTAAGCACTTCACATGCAAGGACTCACCGAATTCTTCCAACAGTGCTATAACAGGGACCTATGTGGTCATCTCCATTTTATGGATGTGGGAATAGAGGCACAGTACAGTCAGGTGCCCTGCCCAGGATGGTTGGGTTAGGTAATGGTGGACCTGGGGCAGGAACCTGGCTCGAGTCCATGTGTGCGCCCACTACCATCTCAGGTCCTTCCGACTCGCAGAGCTTAAAGAAGGCTTCCTTCAGGTCAGCTCACACAGCCCCCTTCTCAGAAAGCCCTTCCTCACTTCCTCATGTGAAATAGCTCCTCCTCCTGGCCAGCCTCTATTTTCCCTATGTTGCTTTATTTTTCTCCAGGACACTTTTTTTTTTTTTTTTTGGCGGATTTACTGAAATATACTTCCATGACCTTAAAGAAGCAGAGAGGAGTCCCAGGGAAAGGAGTGAGCCTTCAAGGTGGGGTGACCAGGGCTTCCTAGGTGAGAACAGCTGTGCTACACTCACAAAGGCAGGACTTGGCCAGGCAGAGGAAGAGGAGGGGAGAGTTGCCCATTCCCGCTGGGAGCCCAGAGCAGGCAAAGATGAGGCACAGAATCTGGGAATTACCCAGGGATAGAAATAGAGCTGTGTGGCTGTGAGTGGCAGGTCATGGTCTCAGGAGGGGTGAAGGCAGAAGGTTGGGGCCCAAGCCAGGCGCCCTGGACAGCCCACACAAGGGCCTCTGGGTGGGAGAGACATGGTTAGGGAGGCGATCCTTGCACTTGTCTCTGGGCTAAAGTACAGTAGGGGAGTTAAAGACACGAAGACAATCCATACGGCGACTTACTTTCCTTAAGGCGAACTTCCAGGGGCGTCTGTAACACGCTTTGCATGGTTTCCGCTAGGCCCTTAAAGAAGCTCTTGATAGGCTCAAAGGAGACAGGCTTGGGGTAGCACAGCTCGCCCAGGCGCATCTGCTGCTGCAGCTCCCGCTCAGTGGCTGTGTACTTCTGCGAGGGCACATGGGGGGGGGGGGGCAGGGCAGATTTGGGAGCTGCAAGCTGTGTCCCAGCCCCCACCACTGCACACAAGGACAAACCCAGGATAGGCAGCACTGGGCCTGCCCTCCTGCCCCCTAATAATCCTGTTGCATCTTTCAAACCTGCTTTCTTCTCTCCATCCCTGCTGCCCCTTCACTGGTTCTGGCCACCATGCCCTCTCCCTGGACACTGTGGTCTTCTCCCACTTCCCTTCCAGCCCCCAGTCCATCCTCCACCCTGTCACCAAAGTGATCTTTTTAAAGCTTTAATCTGGCCATGCCATTACCTTGGCTCCTATCTCTTTACAGGACAAAGTTTAAACTCCATGGCCAGGCATATAAGATCTTTGCCAACTAATCTTGACTTCCTGATCCAGTCACTTCTCTCAACATCCCCTCCCTTGTACCCCTATCACACTTCCAGCCAGCTTAAACCCTGATGGTTTTCCAACCTGCCAAACTCTCATATGCATGTGGTCCTTTCAGTCTGGGATATCACCAGCCATCCTCCCATAACCAGTTCTACTGTCACTTCCTCCTAGGAGTCTTCCCTGACTACCTTTTCCTAGCTCACCCGAGCTGTGCTGTGAATAATTGTTTCTAAGCAAGTCTCCCTACTATGAGCTCCTAATGTTCAGTAGGGACTGGTGCAGAACTGGTTGCTCAGTATGTGTCTAGTGCATAAATAAATGAGCAAACAGAAGGAAAGAAAGAAGGATGAAGAAAACAAGCAGAATAAAGAGAATAAAGGAATTAGATGTCAAAGCTCTGAAACTATACTTATGCTGGAAGAACAATATTCTTCTCCATTGAAATATCCCTCTGTATTAGAAATCCATTAAAAAAACACTATTATTATGAGCAAATAAACAAATGTACTCCTCTGGGCATCTCGCCACTTCTAAAGTACAATACTCATCATGCCTGGGAGAGCACTTCACCTAGAATTTGGCTGAAATAGCTAACAATGAGACAAGGCACAAGAGTGGAAATACCTGCCAGACATGGGCTTGACTGGTTTTGTACTGGCTGATGTATTTGTCTTACTTTCAGGCAAAGATCATGCAAATTTGTGGTAGACTCAGACACAGCCACCCTTATTTAGTGGTACTCTGCCTTGTTCCACAAGCCTTTAAAGCATCTTACAAAGGTTATCCAAAACTGCAAAAGTTCTCTTTACTGTGAGAAAATGATCAAAGAGAAAAAGCAGAGTCAGAATGTGAGCTGGAAGTCAGAACGGGATGTGGCACAAAATGTATGCTACGAAGTGAGTCAGTTATTTGAAAACTGTTTGGCCCGGAGCTCCCAGAGGCCATAGCAAAAAAGGAAACAGGAAGAGTCACACAAGAGGAAAAGTTAATCAAGTGCACAGCTGTCTGCCCAGGTGTACTGACACAAGACAGTTTCTCCATGGTTCCTTGTAGACAGGAACAACATGCTTTCACTAAGTGACTATCACAGGGGCTATTTCTCAGACTCTCCTTCAGCTTAAGGCAATAGCCGCTAACAGACCTCAGTGACCAAGGAATACCGTCTTTCTCCCCCTGAGCTAACTGTGACTCAGCTCCTGGAGTTTGCTCACTAGCTCAAAGGCACCTGCCCTTCCAGGAAGGGTATCTCAAGAGTGTACAGGCAGAGGGATGGCAATGATGCCTTGTGACTTTAGAGTCAGACAGACCTGGGTTCTGATTTCAGCTCTCCCACCTACCAGGCAGTGTGACTTTAGATAAGTCATTTCAACCTCCCTGAATGCCAATTTCTCACTCATAATGGAGTGCCAAAACCCAGAGTTCTAGTAAATATTAGTGCTATAAGATACATGAAGTGCTGGGGATACAGACGCTCTCAAGGGTCTCCCTGGTGGCACAAGGGGTTAAGACGCAACCTATGAAGCTGTCCGCAGCCTCTGCAGCACAAGTTCGATCCCCGGCCAACCAGGGAGCAACCCTCATGGCTCAGCAGACCTCTCCTGTCTCACCTGCTGCTCCCCTCAGCTGTGTATTTCAGTCAGTCTGCCTGTTCTGTTTCCCTCACTGTCTCTGGTGAATCCTCTCACCCCCTGCGTCTCTGGCCTGTACCCCAGCTCTTGTATGCATAAATAAATCTTTAAAAAAATGGTAACTGTTATTTAATTTCTCCAAGATGTATATTATTTTCTTAACAATGTATATTTTATGGCCATTTGTGTGGGAGAAAGGCAGTCTACCAGCTAACAAGGTAATTCTCTGTGAATTTACTCAGTGTGAAAATCGTGTTCAATGCCACAGTAACTACAATGAAGTGGGGATGGCAGGTGTCACCTGTGAGGGCAGAAACCCAGGATTACCTGCAGCAGCTGTACTGGATCTGGCTCCTGGCTGATACACCAGACCCTGTTGGAGAGGTCATTAATGATGTCAATTTGCTTCTCACAAGAGTAGATTCGGTCCCTATACTCCTGGACGGCAAGCTCAGTGTTTTTATCAATGAATTTCTTGGCCAGCACTTCTTCCTCATCAAGTAGTAGTCTGAGTTCGGTAAATTTCGAGGTCAGCCAGGCTTTACTTGACTCTGCATGAGCCTAAAAAGAAAACCAGTTGCAGATGATATGATTACCAGCCAGAAAATCCAGAATAATCAACATCAAAAAATTATTATAATATCTAAAAAGGAAGTTTCAGCAAGGTGATCAGTCAGGTAAAAGATCAATTTAAAAACTCAAGCTTTTTCTATGTACCAGCTATAACCAATTGTAAAATATGTGGACAAATAGAGACCCTTTTTTAAGTAGTGGGGAAAAATAACAAAATGTCAAAAAATAAACCTAGTGAAAACTGTAAAAACCTAGATAAATAACAGTATAAATTACATTGAAAGACATAAAAATAATCTGAATGCATGGAAGAAATAACTCTCTCTGGTTGGGAAGTTGCATTACTATAAAGATGTTATTTGTCTCCAAACTGGTCTATAAATTCAATGCAATCTCAATCAAAGGGAAGTTTATTTAAATAAATATATATTTAATATACAGATCAAACAAATATTAAATTATCATGGGGAAACTAAGTACAATAAAAGCTAAAAATTGCTTTAAAAAGATCAATGAAAGAGCCTCCCCTGGTGGCGCAGCAGTTGAGCGCTGGGCTGTGAAGCTGCCCGCAGCCTCTGCAGCGCTGGTTTGATCCCCAGCCGCTGGCAAGGGTCCTACATGGCGCGACAGACCTCTCCTGCCATGCCCGCTGCTTTCCTCAGCAGTGTATTTCGTCAGTCTGTCTGTTCTGCTCCCTGCTCTTGCTCTGGTGAATTCTCTCACCCTCCCGCGCTTCTGACTGTACCTGGTGCTTGTATAAATAAATAATAAATCTTCCCAAAAAAAATAAATTGACGTTTTAAAAAAAAAGATCAATGAAAGACAGACAAATGAATATACTGATATAAGCTATCAAAACTAACTCTAAATCTACAGGATTTAAAACTATGTGGCTTAGGCAGAGACAAAAAGACCAAAAATGCAGAGTTCCAAACAGAAAAAGAACCAAGAAAAATATATATCATATACAAATGCACACACCGACACACAAATATAGTGGTTGCCATTACAAATTATTGGAAGGAGAGAGCAAATTAATCAATAAGTGATATTGGTGCAATATGCAATTAGCCACAATTGGAAAAATTTGTTAGATCCTTATCTTATATATATAAAAAATAAATTTAGACACAACCCTCTTGTGAAGTAATCTTACCAAAAATGTGAATCTGATTAAGCCTTTTGATCTAATTTAAAGATCCAGCTTAGAGAATACACAATATTAAGGACAGATGACCATATGTTAACCATCAATATAGCAACCAATTGGGCCTCCCCTGGTGGTGCAGCGGTTGAGCGCTGGGTTGCGAGGCCAGTTCGATCCCCGGCTACCGGCGAGGGTCCCACACACACACACACACAAAAAAAATATATATATATGTATCAACCAATTGAATTTTGAGGCCTTTCCTTCCTAGTCGAAACAAATTACATATGACATTTGTAAGATCATTGCAAATGTTATCACTGATTAGAGATTTGATGATAAAAGTAAAATATTAATTTGAATAGGTGATGATGACACTATGGTCATGTTTTTTTTAAAAAATGTCCTATCTTTTAGAGATAATATGCTGAAAGTTTTACAGATGAAATGTTATATCTGGGATTTGCTTCAAAATCCATAAGTTTAAGGTTTTCCAGAGTAAAATGTAAACCACAAATACCACCTAGAATAAAGCACTAAACATTAAAATAATAATCAATTAGAATGAAATACAGAATCATTATATTTATTAAAATTGGGAAGGGGGTGCCTCCCTGGTGGTGCAAGGGGTTAAGCCCAGCACTATGAAGCTGTCCGCAGCCTCTGCAGCACGAGTTCGATTCCCTGCTGACCAGGGAGATACCCACATGGTACAGCAGACTTCTGTCTCACCTGTTGTTCCCCTGAGCAGTGTATTTCAGCCTGTTCTGTTCCCCACTCTGTCTCAGGTGAATCCTCTCTCCCCCTGCACCTCTGGCCTGTACCCTAGTTCTTGTGTGCATAAATAAATTACAAAATAAATAAAATTGGGGAGGGAAGAGCTCTGTAGACGGACCCCAAAACACAGAGAGGGAAGAGGGGGCCTGGCAGATTTGAACACATTAAAAATGAAACCACAAACACTTACATACACACCCCCTCTGATGCAGGAATCCATCCTAGGAAATGTTTTCACACAGGCAAGAACACATATGCACGAAGATTTGCATAGCAAGAGGCTCTCATTGTTGCTGATAGGAGAGGCTGGGCAACATTTTCCATACAGGAAGTGGACATATGTTTATTTTATAAGTGATGCTACTTTCAGACAATGAAATAACACAGAGGGATTAAAAAGAATGCTGTTCTGTTGCAGGCTGCAACATGAGCCTTGAGGATAGGCTGCTAAGTGAAATAAGCCAGACCAAAAAAAGGACAAATGTTGCATGATTCTCTTATGTGAAAATACCTGGAACAAGCAAATTCATAGGCAGAAAGTAGATTCAGGATTACCAGAGGCTGGGAGGTGGGGCAGGGAAATAATTGCTTAGTGGTTACAGAGTTTATTTTGTTTGGAGTAATGAAAAAGTTTTTAAAAACAGTGGTGATGGGTGTACAACATTGTGAACATAATACAGCTGAATTGTATACTTAAAAAATAGCTAAAATGGTAAATTTTGTATTATGTATATTTTAACACCCCCACCCCCACCCCAAACAACGCAGTGGACTTATAGATCCTGGCATGGAAAGTGCTCCAAGACACCAAGTGAAAAAGAGCAAAGTTGCAGAATACTACACAAAAGATGATCCCATTTAGGTAGAAGGAGCACAAAAACTACGTATGGAAATATGTGCCCACATAGTTGCAAGTGCATTTAAAATGTAAGTTGTGGTCATGCTTGGGAAGAGGCATGGGATTGGGGGATAGAGAAGGGGTACTGCTCACTTTGTATTGTCTAAAATTCTATACTGTATTCTAATATGCTATTGTTTATATATATATTTAATGAACATGTGTTCATGTACTACTTATACAATTAAAACATACTGCAGAAATTCTTTTTTTTTTTTTTGAAAGCAGCCTTTTTCTCAGACCAAATATGTGTCAGTGCGGCAGGCCTGGGGGTGTTAGGCTCCCCTGTGATGCCTGGACAGGAAGATGTTGTTTGGCAGCATCAAGGGGCTGCTTGGGGCTAGCCTCTGTCACTGAGGGCCATATAGATTAAACTGCCTTTGGGCTCGCCTGGAAATTAGTCTGCACTGGCAACATGGTTTCTATGGGCCCCTGAGCCTGGACATGATATATCTTTATTGAATGACCAAGTGAAGGAAAGGAAATATGCCTGTAGGGTAAGTAAAAAGTATCAGGCTTTTCCGCCCTCTTGCCATTAGCTTAAATGCATGCCTGATGGTGGATACCTGGAGCAGGGTATGGGCATGCACAGTTGGGTATACCTGGGCTAAGACGGCTTAGAAGGGTGGCATCATGGGGATGCCAGCAGGACGAGAGCAAAAGGAACAGAAAAACAAAGGCTATGAGAGAACGTCGGAAAGCCCAGGAGTGAAGATGTGCTGGGGGCTGGGAGACCTGCCAGCCTCCTGGTCCCCTGGCACCCCTGCCTGCTGTGTACCTGGTAAACTCAATAAAAGCCTGAAAAAGCCACCAAGGGCTCCAGGACTCCTCCTTCATCCCGTCTGCTCGGGTCATAGAGATCCTGCTCTGTGTCTTCCTGCCGCTACAATGCCACAAATCTTTAAACACCTTTTGATAAGGGGCAATAAGGTGCATCAAAAGTGGCCAAGGACACTGCCCAAATAGTTTTGCAGCCACTATCTGAGTTCTTAAACACGTGCACAATTGCCAAGACCACTCAGACTCAGGGAGCAAAGATAGTGGGATACATTTAACAAACAAGGAAAAACAGAGTCACTGAGACCACAAATGGCCATTTACCTCAGCCAAAGCAATGCTTTGGAGTCCTAAAACAAAAAGCGTCTAAGATGGCATCTTTCTGCCACTGAAGCAAGGAACCCCCATTCCGAAGAAAAGGCCACGCTGCCAAGATGGCATCTTCCTGCCACTGAGGCCCTGGAGCAGTGGCAGCCAGGTAATAGGCTGGGACCCAACTCATGAACACACCAGAAGACACAACAGAAGACACTCACCAGAGCTGCTGAGATGCCCCAGCACAGCACCAGACAAGCGACATTGGAAACAGTAGCTGCAGCAGCCAAACCACCCGACAAACAGACACACTCATGTGGCTCAGTGAGGTGCCTGGCTCCGGGTCTCAGCTTCCTTTCCAGACTGTAACAGCAGCAAAGCTGGGAACAGTTCCAGTCACTCTGCTACCTACAAAGCCTACGAACTTTACTCCTCTGAGGCTGGCTGCTGGACGCCTCTCCATGTCCTTCAGAGGCCCGCAACAGCCTCTGGAAGAGCAACACGGTAAGGGCAGAAACAGCTGACCCTGGAATTGCCAAAAATACAGAAATGCCAAAAATATGGAATCACTGAAATTCTGAAAAAGCTGAAATCCCGAAAATGCTGAGTAATGCCCGAAGAGGCTGAATTCCCAGAGCTGCTTCTGTAGTTCCCTGTGTTTCTTCTCAGAGTCTCCACCCCACTCATTCTTTGTCTTTATTTCACCTGGGGCTGTTCATCCTCATCTGCACCACCTGTGACAGCCTTTGGTTTCAGCCCCCAGTTACACTTTTGGAGGCAACATATCTAAACAGAGGACCTTTCTATAGAAACCAAGAGAGCAAATGTTACCCACTCACGCTCCTCTGCCTGAAGCTCGCAAAGAGGTTACGGTCCTCCTGGGTGGACTTGGATGAATCCAGTAGTGGCTCCAGGTTCACCTATACCTTGCTTGTGACCAATGATAAATTACTTACTCTTCCTGAGAGGCACATTCTAGAAGAACATAACCACTCTGTCGCAGGGTCATCTTATCCCCATTTGAGTGAAAAGATGGGGTCCCTCACAGGCTGCATCCACCTTACACCTGTGTGGATTGACCCCCAGAGAAGCCATGGTGGGAGACAAAGAGTTTAACCAAGACTCAGGGGAAGTCATTTCGTGGGTTGGGAATTCATAACCCTTGAATGCTCTCGGGAAAGGAAAGATAGCCTGATCATTGGTTTCTGAATAGCAGACTTTGAACCACATGAAGTTCACCGGCCTTTGTGTTTACAGTGTGGTTGTAAGGATTACTTTTCAGGGGAGTGATCTTTTCCCTGGCACTCCTCTGTGAAAGCAAACAAGAGTGTGGTGGTTGTCCTGTCCTCCCCATCACAAACTACTCCTGCCACAGTTTGGCAGAAGGTATGAACATTGTAGGGGGCAAGAGACAAGAGGTAAGGAGGGAAGCTAAAGTCAGAATTTGGCCTTTACATTTTAAAGAGTCCCAGTATCAAACATATTCAACCCAAAACAGCTGCAACTTCTTTATGCAAAACTGCCATTGTCACAACTGTTTAGAGTACATCAAGGACTATACTAAATGCTTTCTCTGGAGCTGATTGTGTATTACTCACAAGAATGCGATAATTTGGGTTCTATTAACACGGCTCCCATTTCACAGAGTTTGTCAATAAAGCAAAAACAAGGGAAAGTAATTTACCTGAGGTCTTACTGCTCATCCCTTGGAACTGGAGCACTGAGGCAACCTGAATTCTGGGCTCCTCCTCTTCATTTCACATTCTGCTCTCTTCAGTTTTTACACATTTTCTCCACAGTGTTTTTCTTTTTTCCTGTCTGGTCTTCCTGCATACCATCTTACTGACCTACCTTCTTCTTCTCTCTCTCTCTCCTTCCAATCCATCTTGGAGTTTGAGAGTCTGTATACAAAGTCCCTCTCTTCCCCACTAAATTAGGAACCCATTAATTGAGAATAGGTTCAGAAGTCAGACGGAGATGAACACATAGCTTTGTTCTTAATTAAAATTGAGATTGGAGGATACGCCTTAGACCTGGGGGTGAATAGGCTGACAATAATCCCCTGAATTGCATTGACCCTTAAAATGGCACATTAAATGATAAGAGAGCAGTCTTTCCTGTTAAGTTCTCCAGAAGGCCGAGAGCAGTTAGTGTGCCTTCTGTAGGCAGACAGATCTAAAAAAACAGAAAGAAAGTCTCCATAGGGCAATTAAGTGTTCTCCAACCATTTTGTTGTAACCTCAGTTCTAACCATGTGTAAAGCAACCAACCCATTCCGAGTAGGTTTATGAAGGGTTCTAGCAGCCACATGCTCTTCGCCGCTATTTGTAGTCGCTGTACTCCTCCATACACTCCACTTCTCCACCCTCGACACCGCACTACCACCACACCGCACTCTGCTGCACCACCCTTATAAATCAGTCTCTTAGCTCAGGAGTACCCACCTACGCATGCCCACACCCTACTCCAGGTGCCCACCATCAGGCATGCACTCAGGACCGCAGGGTTCCTTCATCCATCGTAATGGCTGGAGGGCAGAAAAGCCTGATATTTTTCCTTACCCTACAGTCCACCCCCTCAGGGTTTTCTGCTATATAGTCTTCATATATACAATTTTCTTAGCAAACAATGTAGCCATGGCCCACAAAAGCAAATACATCACAATATAACAAAATAAACAGAACACAAGTAAGTCCAGGCAGGGCCCCAACCTAGTGGCAAAAGACAATTATTGGTACCAGCAGATGAGCCACCAAATCTGCTGCTGAAGGCACTGCTCATACGAGGGAGGGGAATCACTCAGACATCTCTGTTACATGCCAGGAGCCGTCAGGCTTCCTGACCTTCTCTGGCTGTAGTTTCGGCTACAAGCCACACACCGCATCCACCCCCAGGATGCACTCACTCCTGGATTGGGAGTTCTCTACTCTTTGGGGGTAATCACCCAACCCTCAGGGTTTCTGTCTGCTGTCGCTCCAACACTCGGCTTTCATAGCCACCGATGTGACTTGCAGACCCCTGCACTCAGACCAACCCACTGCACAAGCACATGGGTCGGGGACCTTAGATGCAAACTCTACATACAGCTTGGGATCCACCCCAAGCCACGTTCCCCACCTGTCCCCCAAGGACAGGTTCCTCAGCAACTCACCTTCACTCGACAATGAGCAGGGCATCACCCACAGGTGATTTTACGAGACTCACAGGTCTTCAGCATACTTAGGCTGCTTAACAGCCGTTCAGGGCTTCTCAAACTTAGCATCAGTACCAGCTTTTGCCTTCTCAGTTGGCTTTTCTCCTCCAACTAGCTGCTGGGCATACACATGCTGCTTTTGGCCATCAAGGCCCACTGGCCACCCCCAGATTCTCAAAAAAACATAACCTGCCAAGGTCCTCCGCCTTCTGGCGGGATTGTCAGTCCATGTCCATCAGTCCAAGTCTGTTGGCCTCTCCCTGCATCAGCACTGGTGAGCTCTGAATCACGGTCCTCTCTTCGCCAATGATTCTTGCTGCCTCAGGGGTCATTGGCTGGTCCTCTCAAGTGTCTCCTTCATGTGAGGTCTCATCCTACAGCTCCCACACCTTGTCCCTCTCCTGTGCCACCATGACGCCTCCAGCATTGTTGTAGCCAAACAGTCTGTTACTCCTTAGTCCCTCCAGGTCTTTGGAGGGCTCCATACCCGTCTGCATGGATCATCCTGCCAACTACGCCAATTGTAGGGGCAGGACAGGACACAGTGTGGGTTTTCTAGGATCCCATGCAGACCGGGTAAAGGAGGAGTCAGACTCCTCAGTGGTTTCTGCAGGTCTTTTTTTTTTTTTTAAGATTTATTTATTTATTTTTTATACAAGCATTGGGTACAGTCAGAAGTGCAGGAGGGTGAGAGCATTCACCAGAGCCAGAGCGGGGAGCAGAGCAGGCAGAAGGACCGAAGTACACTTCTGAGGGGAGCAGCGGGCTGCAGGAGAGGTCTGCGCGCCATGCGGGACCCTCCTCCAGTGGCCGGGGAGCAGCCGGGGATCGAACCGGCGCTGCAGAGGCTGCGGGCAGCTTCGCAACCCAGCGCTCAACCGCTGCGCCACCTGGGAGGCCCGGTTTCTGCAGGTCGTTTATTGGGATTTACCCGGTACACAGCAAGCAAGGGTTCTGGGGGGGCGGGAGGCTGGCAGGCCTCCCAGCCCCCAGCAAGTCTTCACTCTATCTGGGCTCTCCGGTGTTCTCTGCTTCTCTCTCAGCTACTGCTGCTTCTTTCTTGGCTTCTCTTAAGGCTTCTCTTTTGGCTTCTCCTTGGCTTCTACTGGTGTCCCTGTGATGCTGCCCTTAAAAGCACAGTCTTAGCCCAGGTGAATCCCATCTACCTATGCCCACACCCTATTCCAGATGTCTGCCATCAGGTATGCATTCAGGACCGCAAGGATCCATCATCTATCCTGATGGCAGGAGGGCAGAAAAGCCTGACATTTTTCCTTACCCTACAAACATCCTCACAAATGTCTGGCCAGATGAGTGAGTCACTTTTAGGACTGAGTCCCCAAAGCATTAAGGTGCTGAAAATGTTCATTGCAGTCTTATTTGACTTCAATGAAAAACTGGAAATGCTGGGAATGTTCTTTAGGAAAAGGGTTTTCACAAATCATGGTGGATGCGGACAGGGGATACACAGCGCTACCGCTGACGCTCAGAAGGTGTTTTACCATCATCTGTGTGTTATGATCTTTTTCATTTTTTTTAAATATCCAAAAAAGAAGATTTATTATAAAAAGGGAGAGAAGGAAAAAAGGACACTTGCATAGACACAAGCAGGCACAAAGAGATGCCCCTAGGTTTGCTAAAGAAGAGGCCTGTGTAGCCACAGGTGGGCAGCCCTGGGAGAGCTGCCTCTGCTGCTTTGCAAAGGGAGGTCAGTGAAGTGCAGTGAAGTACCTGCACAGTCACAGGTGGGCAGGAGAGCTACTGCAGGGGAGAAGGAAGGCGAAGAGGAACACCTGCATAGGCACAGGCGGGCCGAAGGGCTGCTGCTATGTGTCACGATCTTAAACAACAAAACCCCATGTATAGAATGACATATAGTTTGGTCTATAAAGGAAAAGTGTCTGACATGCAAAATCCCCTTTCTTACTTCACACAGAAATGCTGATAACATCAGCACATTTCAAAATTACATGACCACACCCAGCACCCTTCCTCCCAAAAAACCACAACATTAAAAGAAAAAAGAAATCTTCAGATGTAAAAGTCAAGAGGTCCCCTGCCTGAATTGTGTGGGTCACCCCAGGGTTCACAGAACAGCCCTGGGAGGGCACCCCACTGGCACCTGGGCTGTGGGAGATGGAACTAGCCAAGTTTATTGCATCACTAAAGATGCAATAATCCTTTCACAGTCCAAAAAAAAAAAAATCAGCCCCATTTCAAACTCACAAGAGACTCCCTTTAGATAAACACTTCTGAAAGGTGGAGCCTGAAGTAAGTACATGTATGTGCATGTGTGTGTGTATACACACATATATATACATATACAGTATATATATTATATATATATGTTTATATATCTCCTATGTACTACAACAGGTCAGTGAAACCTAAAGAGCTATTGGCATGTTCCTTAAGCTGTGTTTTGCTTTGTTAAAGGCAATTTGCTGGCACCAGTCATGGAGTGACTAGTCCTTCCGAGAGAACGCTGGCAGAAATGGCAAGAGTAGAGCTCTAGGTCAAAGCAGATTCTGGACCAAGCTAATGAAACAAGGGTCTCAGGACCCTCACATGGCATGGTTCCTTCATGGGTTTGCACCCAATTTTGTGTTCTTTTTCCTTAAAAAGGGTCCCCTGAATTTAGAAGCCCCAGCCCCCCACCCAACTGATTTGCCCCTTTGAGGCTGGTTTTTATTTTTCCTTGGTCCCATAATAGGAAGAACCTTGTGTCTGAAGGGAAATGCGGGCATCTCAAATAGAATAAGGAAGAAATAGTCACTTGCCTTGAGTTTTTCTCTAGCCTCTTCTATTTGGGCTATGTTGCCATCTTGCTGCTCCTTCTTGGTTGCCAACTGCCTTAATGATTCTTGGGTGAGACTCTGTACAAGAAGGAGTTAGGCAGAAAGTCTTAATACTCAAATACTTTTGAGAGAACAAGGCATCCCATGGGTGATCTCATCCTGTAATTTGTTTTACCCAAGGTACTTGGGACTCAGAAGGAGAGGATCCTTGCTCAATGTCACAGAACAAGTTGGAGGATGGGCTGGAACCAGGCTGTCTGATTCTCAGAGGCTCACATCAGGTATTCCCCTCTTCCAGTTTTTTCTAGGATGACCTGTTTTTCCAGCCCCCAATCAAGATCTTAAGGCAAATGTGTGGGGTCAGGGGAAGAGCATTCGCTATCTGTACAGCAAATATTAACTGAGCACTTATTATTTCCTGGGCCCTATACTGGGAGCTGTCCTCATGGAATGTATACTTCAGTGGGTCTGTGGACCCTCTGGCCTGGAAGACCTGTATGTATGAGAGTTGTGTGGGATTCATGGCCCCTCTCCCTTCCACCTGAAATGTTTCCTTCATTTCTCTGCTTCTTGCAACTGTCATTTCCCAAAGGCTAACTCTGACCCTCCTTCCTCTCAGGTATGACCTTACCTCTGCCTTAACCTCTTTAGGGATATCTTAACGTTATCTCTATCTTAACTTTCTTTACTTGCTGAGCCAGGTTTGGCTGCCTGGTGGGCTGGGAGCTTCCTTTGGGCAGGTCTGCTTCATTCCTAGCTCCCACATAGTGCCCTGATTTAACAGAGCCAAATGAATGCCTAGGGCTGCTAAATTCAAGTGGAGAGCTGGAGTCATTGGCAAGTTGTTATGAGCATAAGCTCCAGAGTCAGAGAAGAGCACCTACATCTGAGTTCCATATCTTCTTCCATGTGACCTGGGCCAATGACCTCACCTTTGAAACCTCATGTCCTCAGTAAAACATGAGGATACCCTCACAGACTTGCTGTGGGGACTAAATGAGAGCTATAGAAAGTGCTTGGTATAGTGTCTAACAGGGAGTAAGGGCTCGATATGTGCAGCTTACTGTTATTTTAATGCCCACCAAGCATTTGCTAACAGGTGGGGGTTGAGGGTGCAAGTGTAAGTCATAGCCTCAACTTCCAGGAGCACATTCTATCCCCCTGTGACTTCTAAGCCTTCTGTCCTGCCCACCATCCAAGGATACCCAGCCTCCTGGTGTCAGTGCCCTCGAGTTACAGGGTGCATCTCCTCATCCTTCAAGGCCAGTTCCAGTGGCACCTCCTCCATGTGCTGGATTTCCTGTCTTTGCATCACACTTTCTTCTTTCTGGTACCCAGGAACCACTACCGTGGGCTCCCTGGTTATACTATTTATCACACTGTATTGTTGCTGTCTGTTCTCCCCCCACCAGCCAAGGAATTCCTCTCCAGGTCAGGGAAGGACTGAGCTATTCCTTGACTCATGGCACAGGGTATGTGCTGAATGGATGTTAGATGAATAGATGGATGAAAGACAAACAGAGTTGAGTGGGTAGGTGTGTGGATGAAAAATCCATGGGCAGGTAGGTGGACCAATGGACAACTGGATGAGAGGCACACCTGCATCTCTGCGGAGCAGCCTTATTAACTCTGAAAAACAGTCTTTTAAGGAGCTATTATTATTATAGCCATATTATAGTTAAGGAAAAATCCTAGAAGGCAGAGCCAGGGCTTGAACCCAAGACTCTACCAGCTAAACTGGCCCCCAGGCACTCATTTTCACTTCTGAGTTCTACGGTTGCCTCTAAGTGATGGTGTTACGTCATGCCATGAAGGGAAATGATCCTTGTAGGGCTGAGTTAATCACAGAAGACTTGTTAGACGTGGAAATGGAAGAATTGATGTTTGTCAGAGACAGGAAAGCCTGTGTAGACTAGATAGGCCAAGAGATTTGACCAGAGCTGCAGAACAAGTCAGTCACAAGGCTGAAACAAGAGTTCAGCACCCTGGCCACCATTAGGATCAAGTGTAGACTGGGATTAAGCATGAATAAGGGCTCTAAATGGGCCAGTGAGGGGCAGTTCAGCTGGTGGAGTCCTGGATTCAAGGTTCCCCTCTTGCTTCCAGATTCCTCTTTTTCTCTGGATAAAATGGCCGTCCTAGCGCCCCCCAGTCTAAGGGTCTGAGCGAGAGGAACAGGCCCACCAGAGTCTGTGGAGTTGGTCCTGAGGTTGCTCCCATGGCCAGCAGGCCCAAGAGCCCCTCTTTGAACTCCAGAAAGAAAACCAGAGATGTCTGTGTGGCTTGGTAGGGCCACGTAGCTTTTATCTAACAGGCAGGGATTTTCACCTATTAAAAGGCAGATTATATTCCAACCCAAGAGCAGTGGGGTGGTCTTTCCCTTTGCAGATGACGTTAGGGTTATCAGGGTACCAGCCAGGGCTCATGAGTTCTCACTCCCAAACTCACCTCTCCCGAAGAAGCTTAACGAATCGCCTCGCTTCCCCTTTGCCCTCCTTGGGCCTGGATCCTGAACAACAAGTCAACAGCCTCAGACTCTCTCGGCGGCCTTTGGGTTTCCAGGCCCAAACCAGGAACTGGGGCCGCCCCCGGGCACTCCCACCCGCCCGTTGCACCGGGCTCCCGGACCCGCGTGCCTGCCACCCGAGCCCCCACCTGCACGCGCGCGGCCTCCTCCTTCGCCAGGCCCACAGGGTGGCCGCGATGCGCGCCCAGCACTGGGCACAGCGTGCACACGCAGCGGCGGCAGCGGCGACAGTAGAGTTCGGCCAAGCGGTCGCCGTGCTCTCTGCAGCGCCAGCCGCTCGCGCCGGTGAGCTCCTCGGGGTCGGACCGCGCAGGTGTCTCGCTTGGCCCCGGAGCGCCCGCCATGCATCCCCCCACAGCAGCCAGTTGGCGCAGCGCCGGAAGGAGCTCCGAGGGGAATCGAAACCCGGGCGGTGGGGCGGAGCCCAGCGTTGCAAATGGCCCAGCTCGCAGAGGCGAGGTGACAGGGCACGGCCTGGGGGCGGGGGTGAAAGCGCAGCTTCTGCAGCCTTGGGGCTCGCAGGGTGCTCTCCCGCCCTGGACAGCTTTAGCTCATTCGAGGTCTAGTGGGCTTGTGGCTGACCTGGAGGTGACCGGCGTAGAAGTGGGGTCTCACTCCCATTGCGCTAACTGGAAGGTGGTGGGCTTTTCCCCTGCAGCCCTGTGGGTGGGGCCAGGGCTGGCCGTGGGCTTGCGGATGGTGTCATGCAGGACCTCCGTTTTCCACTTTCCTTTCATTCTCTCCTGCTGTTGTGTACTGACTTAGGATTTCAAATCCATGTTTGCAAAGCTTTTTCCGGATGGTGTGAACTTATTTTGAATAACTTGTTTTGAAGTTAGGCATTAGCACTTATCCTTATACGCATGTGCGGATGATGTCAGCAAAATTGTGCTTGTCATCAGGAACAGGCAGAGGACTCTCACATCACGGAATCCATAGTAAGTCGGGGGTGTCCATCATGTAGTGGATTGTGAGGAATGGCTAAGATTGTTCCCTGGCTAGGGCAACTCTCCTCTGATGGAAGTAGCTCTCCAGCGAACTTGGGACATCACCCATTACCTCGCAAAATTCATCTTTGCCCTCTGTGCTAAGAACTGGGCAGTAACCAGTGAAGATTATCTAGTTTTATCTCTCAACACCTGTGACTTCACTCTGACGCTATTTACTTTCCACTGACAGCTGGACCTCAGTCTCTGTTGGCTGAATTGATTCTCCTGATAACCAACTTGCAGAAAGGTAGACCTCTGCTAAATTTGGACTTAATTTCTTTCACCTCCCCTTTGCCTGGGACAATAGTGTAATTAACCATTATTGGTTTAGATTGTTATTTCTTTATAGGCTGTTGAGACATTATCCTGTACGCTCTTGGTTTGTGTTATTATTACACATTAGAATGCCCACAATGAACGTGTGTTACATTATCAGGAAGGACAGCTTCAGCCTCTGAACATAATTTTGCCCCACAAGCAAAACTCTTGCCCTTTCCCTAGGAGAGCTAACCATTTTACAATTGTAAGAAACACTCTGGAAACTCCAATTGCTCCCAGACTAAGCTCCCTATTTTCACCAAATGCAAATTGGTACAGCTACTATGGAAAACAGCATGGAGGTTTCTCCAAAAATTAAAAATTTCCATAGCCACCCAACAATCCCTTTTATGAGTATACATCAGAATAGCAAATCAGTTTTTGAAGAGATACCTATCAGCACTCTCATGTTCCTTGCATTATTCATGAGAGCCAAGATATGGAAGCAAGTTGTGCCCTTTGATAAAGAATATATATATATTCTACAGTCATTCAGCTATAAAAAAGGAAATCTTGACATTTGTGACATGGATGATCCCGGAAGACATTAAATTGCTTAGTGAAAGCTTTGGAAACAACCCAAATGCCCCAAAATAGATGACTGGATCAAGAAGATGTGGTACATATACACCCTGGAATATTACTCAGCATTCAAAAAAGATAAACACATGCAATTTGCAGCAACATGGATGGCGCTGGAAGGGATCATGCTCAGCGAAATAAGCCAGAAAGAAAAAGAAAAATACCGGATGGTCTCACTCATAGCAGGAATCTAGAAAACTTAAATAAGGGACCCGGAAAATGAATAACTATAAGAAAGTGAAAATCAAAATCAACAAAAAACTATGAACCAGACACACTCTATGGGGGGTAGGGGGCGGGAGGGGAGGGATTGGGGTCAAAATAAGGGGGTTGTAATTGTATGGGGAATATAAAAATAAAATTTATTATTAAAAAAATAAAATAAATTGCTTAGTGAAATTCAAACAGAAAAAGACAAATACTATACGGTATCACTTACATGTGGAAACTTAAAAAAAAGAAAGTCAAATTCATAGAAACGGTGTGAAAGGGGGCTGCCAGGGGGTGAGCAGTGGAGGGAAAGGGTAACTTTCAATTATAAGATGCATAAGTTTTGGAGATCTAACACACAGCATGGTGAGTATAGTTGAAATTTGAGCAAATCTTGAAATTTGTTGAGTAAATCTCAAGTGTTCTCAACACCACACACACAATGGCAATGTGAGATGATGGATGTCATTGTGGTAAGGACCTCACAGTATACATATATTCAAATCATTGTATTTTACTCTTTAAAAATCACATGCAACCTCTATGTATTTATGACAACCAGACTGCAACAAAGCTAGAAAGCAACTCTTAGCTTCCACCTACAAAGTCTTTGTCTCTTACACCCTTGATTCCTGCCCTGTCTATGCTTCCCCCTCTGCTTGTTTTCAGACCAAGAACAGATTTCTACTTGACTTTTTTCCTCAACTGTCTATTTTTCTGCTCACTCCCATTTAGCTTTCAGGTTTGTTTACATATCACCTCTTCCAGGAAGCTCTCTCTGCTTCTCTTCCCAGGCCAGCCTGCAGTTCCTCTACCTGATATTTCCCTTTCCCAGAACTCTGGGGACCCGAACCTGCCTTACCTGTTTCTGGTGTCTGACCCAAACAGTAGGTATGAAACTGGCATTTGTAGAAGAAATCAAGAAAAGCAAACCACCATGTATTAAAATGTCAGATAGACAGATGTTTATTATTTTGTTACATTCTTTCCATTGCACAATTCCACATCTATTTGTTTTCACTTTGTTTTTTAATAAAGGTAAAAGGAATTTCAGCAACATTAAAACAATCATTCAAACTGTTTCAGGCACGGTTTCATATGAAAAGCATAGATTGATTTTTGACTTCTGGTTTCCCTCTATGATACAATCTCAAGTTTTGTTCCAGGAAGGACAATTATTGTAGAGCTAAGGTGGATACACTCCAAAGCTCATCTCTCAGTGCTGTCTTCATTCTCAGAAAGTTCCTGAGTCAACAGTCGGGGGCTCCCGGGCTATGGAGTAAGGAGATGAGGGCTTGCTCTACTTCATTAGTCAAGAACATTAACAAAAATGTAATTTTAAAAAATGACTTAAAAAAATATCTGATAAAAATTATCTCTCCCTCTCCCTTGTGAAATAATCTAAATAATTTATTCTAGATGTAAAAAAAAAAAAAGTTTGTTCAAATATGCCTTCGTATTGTTTTTAAGCATGGAGTCTGGGTCCCTTAGGGTGGGCTGGATGGTTCTTTGAAGAGGTGGCACTGAGGCACGCCCTGACCTCCGCTTCACAGCCACTGTCGTTGGTTGCGGTGTGTCTTCATTCTCTGAGGCTGGGTCTTCCTTTTGGAACATGGGGAGGACAATGCCTGCCTCATCTCTGCTGGAGAAGGGGACATCTGGAGGTGGAGGTGGGAGTGCTCTGTAAACTGTGAAGTGCAGGTGACAGATGAGGTGGGAGACGTAACCAGCCAGTGGAGCTCTGCTTCCCTGACAGTGTCTGGGATTTGACCTTTGGCAAACTCGGCAAGCCCCAGAGACTGAGGAAATGGAGCCCAAGATAAGGTGGGTGTCTGATGTGTGCAGGTAGACAAGGGAACTCAGTCATGGCTTGGGGTGCTGGGGCAATCAAGGGCCCGGAACCTCCATAGTGCTGCAGGCAGAGGTCCAGAGACTTGGGAGAGGTTTGGGGACAATGCTTTTTGACTTTTTTAGGGGCTGTTGACTAGGACTTAAAAGATGGAGTTGGAGTCTCTGCTCGTCAGGCTCTCACTGTCCTCCTCTCTACTGCAGATATGTACATCTCCGTCCCCACTGCATTGCTGAATCACTGGGGAGCTTAGAAAAACACACAGCTCCAATTGGTCTGGGGTTGGGCCTGGGCATCTGTATTTCCTAAACACTTCCATGGGGATTCTCATGCACTGTTGGGTTAAAACCTATCAGGCCAGGTCAGGTACTATAGCCCCTCCCTCCATCTGAGTTCCAGGATCCCACCCTGTGCAGTGAGCAAAAATTATTTGCAGGTCTGGGGCAAGAGTGGTAGAGGTGGGAGCACACTAAATTTCCAAGCATTCCCTCTATGCAGCTGGTCCATTGTACTGACCACTGAGAGAGAACCCTGGAGAAGGGTCCAGAACACAGATTCACAAAGAGGGGGTCACAGAAAAACTCAGGTTGGAAGAGAATCTGGGTCATCTGGCCCTACTTCCTTACCAATCCTCTCCAGAAGAGCCCTCCGGCTGGATGGCCACAGGGCTCTGTTGGCACACTCCAGAGCTGAGGCACCCTTCTACAATTAAAAGTTAATTGTAGAGCTTCTGTGCCCTGAAGGCTTTGGAGGGGGTAGTCGGAGCTTGGGGGGCAATGCTCTGACCACATCCCCATATAAGGGACTATGTCTCCCTTCATTTGGCTGATTCTGGTTGAAGAGAGGATGGTTTGGGCTTCCTGTCTGTGTTCTAGAAGTGAGCTGAAGTCAAGCCTGATGAGCTCCTGCAGCAAATAGCCCATTCATCAATAGCCCACATCACCAGTAGCCTACATGTAGTTTTCTCAGGTCAAGGCTAAGTTTCTTGTTTTAAATGCTAGATCCTGTAGAGGGCAGCACATCCCAGGGCCCCTTATTCAGATGGAGAAATTGAGACCTGAGGAGGGTCAATGACCAGAGGTCATTGAGCAGTCAGAGACACAGCTGAGGCCACAACCAATGAGTTCCTTGCCCCAGGGGCTGAGAACAGCAGACAGACAGACCATTGGGACCAGATCTCAGTCCAGTCCTGCCATGAACTCTTGGGGATCTTGATTACTTACTTGCCCCTCTCTGGGTCTTAGTTTCTCCACCTGGAAAATGAGGGAGTTTGGCCAGATCACTGCTTTTTAAGCTTCTGATTTTCTTTTTAATTAGTAGAATTATGTATTCCATAGAAGCCAATATACAAAATTTTAAAAAGGGGAGTGTCTGATTGGAAGGGGTGTGTGTTGGGGTAGGGGCGGGGACAGCCTTTCTGTTTAGTCTTCACCCTAGTCTGGACCACAGTCTGAAATCAGAGGCAATTCACCTCCTAGCTCCTTCCAGCTCTATTTTTCTATATATATTGTTCTTTCCCTTTGGGAGGTTACAGCTCACAATGGACCCCTAAACACAGAATTAAATAGAAGGCAAGATAGCATCTAAAAGGAACTGTTGTTGCAAGAAGGCAACAAGAAAAACGGCACCATGTCCCACTGGAATCTTTCAGCGACTGAGAGCTTTGTTTTCTGGTAAAAAATATAGAAATAGTGGTTGTTCACGGGAGACCTGTGATTCGGTCCCAGACCTCCCCATGGAGCCAAGTAGTGTCCCTGAGGGTGGGGAGGGCAGAGACCTATGCTCAGAACCTCCCTGAGCTCATCCGCAAGTTTTTGATCTCTAGTTCCAACTGTTTGGCCTGGACTTCACGCTGAGTCACCAGCTCCCGCAGCCTTCGGATCTCCTCCTGTTGCCGATAGAACATCTGTAGCAGCTGGCAAAGAACAGAAGGGATGGTCACCTGGGTGTCCTGGGAAAGCAGCAGAGGATAAAATATCGTTCTTTTTGGACTTAGAAAAGTGGGGGGTGATTAATGTGGCTGGAGCCTGAGGGGGCAGCTATTGCATTGACAAAATCCTTGTTTTCTCCCCCCAAAAAATGAGACTCAAAAAATTTGTTTCAAGTAGCTTTTTCGCCCTTTTAGATCCCTGTGGGAGGGAGGAAAAGTACTTGGCCTGAAGTCTGAAGACTGGTGTTTTCACCACTAAGTACCTTCAGGCAAGTTACTTACCCTCTCTGAGCTTCAATTTCCTCCTCTGAAAACTGGGTGTCAGAAAAGCTGATTCAGAATTATCGTAATTGTAGTCACTGTACAGAATGGCAGTAGAATATTGGGTGCCTCCCTAAGGATTTTTGTTACTGTACCAGTCATGTTTGTACCCCCACTTTATGGAAGCTGAGGCTAAGAGAGACTCAGCCCAGGTCTGAGGTCCTGCAGACAGTCCCCAGCAGGGTCAGACTGCAATGATTGCGAGGAGCCAGCCCTTGAGTTTTCAGCCACTATGTACTGGCTCCCAGGGCTGTAGAGACAATTCAGTCAGATGACAGACCAAAGTACCCACACAGTAGGCACTTAACAAATACCCACTCTGAAAGCACAGGTATTCCAATTGTTAGGGCGAAAAGGATGCCCTAAAGCTAATTCCATACAGGCTTTGTGGACTCCACCCCCACCCCAGGCCAAAGCCAAAGACACTGGGAACTCCAAATCCCATCACCACCAAAGGGAAGGTGGCTGGGACCTGAGGGTGGGGTTAAGCAGCCAGGTTGCTATAAACCCAGACACGTGGGCTTTGGAGGGGTTCCCCATTTTGACTCTCTGCCAGCTCGCAGTGTCCGGCCAGCTCGGAGAGTGCTTTTTGGGTTTCCAGGTCGGCGGATCGGGTAGGACGCATTAAAGACTTTATTTCCCTATTTTCTCCCTGAGTTGTACATTTTCCTTATTTCCTTTTCCCTTGTAAATAAACCTTTTATTATCCTTTTGTGTGTGCCTGTAGTGGAGTATTCATAAGTCCCTTGTAAGCGCGCGGGTGAGGACCCACAGCCAGGCAACCCGTTCAATATCGGGGCTGCTCTATAACACTAGGTTGTCACAACTGGATGGAGTTTTTAATACCCACTGGGTTAAGCCCGCTGCATTTAATAGGGGGCTTCCCACCATCTATATGTAAGCCCACGTCAGCACAAAGACGGTGCTCATTACCTGTTTGTTGAGTGAGCCAATAAAGTGAGCTATGGGGCTAGGCCAGGACACACAGCTGGTTATTCTCACGCCTCATTTTCTCTGCCCCCACCCCAGCTGCCCCCTGCAGGCCCACCCCAGCCTCCTCCACACCTCATTCTCTGTCTTTGGTGGGGGGCATTCGAAGATATCAAAGCCGTTTGTGAGCCAGGTTTTCTTCTCCTCCAGTCTGTGCTCTGGCATCCATCTTGATGTCCTCTCTGGCAGGGAGAAGGAGGGCCTACGGCCATCTTCGGGAACCATCTTTTCCTTCTGGTCCGGGAGCCAGGACGACGTGGGGGTTGGGGGGTTAGAAACGGGTTTCTCTGGAGGCAGAGGCTGGGAACTCAGCATCTCGGAGCCGGGCCTAAGGGATACCAGGACAGGCCCTGGGAGGGAAGCAAAGGGCCACATGAGGGCTGAGTGCTCATGAGAGATGGGCCTGGGAGGCCACAGACACAAGTTGGGGAGAGACAGGAGCAAACCCTGTGGATAGAGCAGTCAGGGTGCAAAAGCCTGTGTGTGAGATTCAGTGATGCTTGGTCTGTAGGAACAGCACCTCAAGCCCTGAAGGTACCCTTAGACACTCAGATACCGCCAGCTCCACAAGCAAAGCCATGTTCTTGACTTAGTCAGGACAGTCCCACCCAGAATGTGTCGGCCACCTACCAGTCATGAATTCTCCTGGCCCCCAGGGCAGAAGCAAGGCAGGCAGGATCATGGAGATGGGTGAGGCAACTGAGGCCCACAGAGGAGCTAGAATGCCTAAGACTGGGTGAAACTTGGCACCATGCCCCTGGGCAGAGGCTCCCACCCACCAGGAGGCCCCCTCAGACACTGGTGTGAGTGCATGTGTGTGTGTGCGTGCGCATGTGTGCATGTGTATGTGTGTGTGTGTGCATGAGTGTGTGCGTGCACAGGAAACGGAGCAGAGAACAGCGTGAGAGATCCTGATCACAGAGGCAGCTATTGGAACGGGGGTAGGAACTCGGAGGGGTCCCTGCTCTGGGATGGCCCATATATTGACAGGGCTGGGAGGGCTGCAGACTGGGTAGAGAATCTGGGTGGCGGCTGCTGCTTGGATGGTCTCCCTGATCAAAGGTTGGGGTGTAGGGGATGGGCAAGGGGTTTCCAGTCACTGCACAGTCCTAGAGTTTAAAATTTTCATGGGGCAAAAATCCCTTGATTTGGATAGTGTCTTTGGATAGAGCCACAAGGCTTTCCTTCCTGCCCCATGTGGCCATCACAGTCTCTGGGGACTTGCTGTCCAAGACCTCTTCTCTGGGGTTTTGGGAGAAGGAAACTACAGGCCAAAGCCTACTCAGCTACTTGGGGTCATTGGGGCGCCCCCATCCCACCCCCCATCTCCCCAGGCCTTTTCTCTGCCTTCCTCACCTTTATTCATGCCACCGAGCCACTCCTTGGCGGTCATGGAGGGCTGGGCCCCTGCCGTGGGTGGGTAGATGTCCTCTTGGTAGGATTCCGACTGCAGGAGTAGACAGGACAGTGAGAGTGGAGGTGGCAGGGGGCTGCCCTCGTGGGAAAGACCCCTTAGAGAGCTGGCTCCAGGCTCTCCCAAGCCCTGTGAGTTGAGGAAACTTGGTCCCAGAGAGCAAAGGGATTGGCCCAAGGTCACGCAGCAGCTCAAGGGCAGAGGTAGGGAGACTCAGGACTCCTGCTCCTGGTGGCTCCACGCAGACCGTGAGAATGGCTACTAGCTGCTCAGTTGCTGCTTCAGGGGCAGGGATTCCAGGCTCTAAGGTCTGTCTTCTCCAGGAGGGTTCCCCACCTCCTTCCCAGATAACCCCCACCAACCCTTACCCTCCGGGGCACAATCATGGATACAGGTTCGATGAGGTTTTTGGTTGTAATCAGTTTGTAGAAGCGGAAGATCTCGCAGGATGACACGTCGAGACCTCTCTTTGGCATAACACCTGCGGGCAGATGGCCAAGGAAGGTCAAGAGGTTCCATCTGGGCTAGGGCCGCAGGGACCCAGAGAGAGTGGCAACACCTGGCTGCACCCGTGCAGGAGGACAGAGTGTGCCCTCTCCTCCCCGTCCCACCATTCTCCTCTCTACAAACAGCTCATAAGCAAACACCTCTGCTGGGTTGGGGCCTGTGCTGGGAAAACGGGGGTTGCATCATCAGGCCCTGGTCTTAACTTCAAGGATATCAATGATTTTCACTAGACTTTCACAGGAAGTGTGCTCTGTCCAAGGGCCCCAACTCCATCCTCAAAGCTCAGGACCCAGAAGCTCTTAAAAATGTAACTCCAGTTTTCTTTTGAGTAGCATTAGCAAGGTATTTCTTTGATGAGCATTAGTGAGGCTTTCTTTAGCCTTTTGCTTTTCTTCTAGCTATGTCTTTAAGTGGAACTCTTGTGGACACCACATAGTGTGCTACAGATAGCTCTCTGTGAAAGGGGGAGGAATAGAGAGTGGACACCATTTTCCCCACTCCCACTTATATGTAGCTGCCTTAGACTACAAGTCCCAGCAGGCCATGAACTAGATTTCCTGAGTGGGAGAAAGCTGGGAAAGAGTGGTTATATAAATGGAGGCAGAATGAAGAAAGTGGGGAGGAGACATGTGGAGAAGATGCTTAGAAAGGAGACATGGGTGAGACAAGGGGAGGCTGTTGCTGGTCCTTGGCAGAGACAACGGCAGCCACTCTCTTGACCTCATGTTGGATTATGTGGTATAGTTTGAATTTTGTGTCTTTCCTTTGGTCCCAGCCCTCTGGGACCTGCCTAGTACCTTTCTTGTGGTTCCTTGCCAGAAGGTACCTTCTACTTGTGGCATGGTTTTTGGTCCTCATTGACCCTGGGTCAGGCCAAGCTTGTTTCGCTTGACATTTACCCATTAGGAGATGGGTAATTTGAGTAATTTTATTGGGAAACTATTATTTGAAATTCTCTCTTTGCACACCAATTCTTTTTTTTTTTTTTTTAAGATTTATTTTTATTTATTTATTTATACAAGCACTGGGTGCAGTCAGAAGCGCGGGAGGGTGAGAGAATTCACCAGAGCCAGAGCGGGGAGCAGAGCAGGCAGAAGGACCGAAGGACACTGCTGAGGGGAGCAGCGGGCGGGGGCGGCAGGAGGGGTCTGCGCGCCATGTGGGACCCTCCTCTGGTGGCCGGGGAGCAGCCGGGGATCGAACCGGCGCTGCAGAGGCTGCGGGCAGCTTCACAACCCAGCGCTCAACCGCTGCGCCACCGGGGAGGCCCCATGCACACCAATTCTATTTAAAGTTCCTTACATTAAGTGTGCTTCCTTTGCTTTTGTGTGCATATGGCCAGACTAATTTTAGAGTGCACCCCTAAACAGTATGGGGTCTCTGGATATCCCTCGGTTGTGCACTAACAGTTGGGTGATTTATTTATTTTTAAATCTCAAAACACACTTAAAATGTCAATGCGGACTGCTCCCTCGGGCTTCTCATTGGTTAGTCTTTTCCACCACTTTGCTATAATTAAAAATGCTTAACCTCACCTAGAACACCATCATTTTCTACTTAGGTTGTGCTCTGCTTCCTCTTTCAGCTCCTCAAATGTCACCTTCTCTGGGAAGCCTTCCCTGATTTCTTCCTATGTGTGCCCCTGAAAACTTTCTGCATAGCTCTGCTAGAGGGCCCGTGGAGTCAGTGTTGATGTCACCATCACCCCTTCGGGGCAGGGCCAGCATCTGACTCATCCCTATATCCTCAGCCCCCAATGGTCAAGTGCCCACACTCACCAATTCCTTTCTGAGGGTTGTTGGAGCGGTATTCAGTCAGGTAGCTAAGGTAAGGCTTGTCCGTGCTCACCTCATAGTAGCGGATATTCCCATCTCCCTGAGGAGAAGAGGGTTTGATCAGAGCTGGTTCCAGATGACCCCAACCTGGCCTCCACTGAATGCAACAGAAACCTGAGTTCACAATAAGTGAAGAGTTGGCAAAGCCACCTCACACAAGAGAACACCAGGACTGTCATTAACATAGCTAGGGGGTCCTCATTTTAACACTCCATCTCCCCTACCATGACTCCAAACTCACCCTTGTGCCTCTAAGGTAGGAATTCTGGGAGCACAGGCCCCTCTATTCCCTCCCAGAGCTACCACAAAGACCAGAAGTGATGAGGCCTCAGACTACCTGGTGGGTCTACCCCTGGGGGCACTTCTGGCTGTCACTGTCACAATGACTGGGTGGGGCAGGGTGGGGATGGGGAGTGTGGCTGCTGGTATCTGTGGGTGAGGCCAGGATGCCAAATATGGGTTCGTCTTCCTCAGTGAAGACCTGTTCTGCTCCAAATTTGAAGGTGTCCCTTTTGAGAATCACTGACTGGTCCCTTCCTTATCTGCACCCAGAGCTGGGGAGGGCCTCGCTCAGGGTGTCCCAATGAAGCCCTGTATTCCTGGAGAGTCAGGAAGGTGGGTGGGAGAGGGGCATGGGATTGACACAGGGGAGAGTGTCCAGCGACTTTTGCTTGTTATGCTCTTGTCCTGCACCCCAAGGGGCTCAGGCTGCTCTCTGGACATCAGTGGAACTAAGCTCAGGTTAGTTCTGCCTCCTACCTCCACCCTGACCCCCAACAGGTGGCCACCTCTTTCCCATGCTAGGCTGACCTTCCCCACCACGTAGAGCACGTTGGTGTCCACATCATAGAAGGGAAACAGCACGCCTGAGGAGCCATCCAGGTCCTCCTCCTTGATAGCCTCAGAGAGGTTTTCCTGCAAGGGAAGGGAAACCAGGAAGGCCTGTGAGTCATTCACAAGGCCCTCAGTGTGCCATGGCTCTCTGTGTGTGTGTGTGTGTGTATGTGTATGTGTGTATGTATGTGTATGTGTGTGAGTGTGTGAGCACGTGCGCACGCGCACACACAGAGACAGAAAAAGACTGAAAGAGAAAGTACTATTTATTTTGCCAGCATTGCTTTTAACGAATCCCTTCTCACATACCTGACCTCACCCTGAACCTCCCCAGCCTGTTTTATTATTTATTGTAATAGATAAAGAGGTAGATTAAGAGAAAGGAAGTGATTTGTCCATCTTTGAAACTCCTGCCAACTGCACCTTCAAATCAATATTGCTTGGCCTGCCTCCACCCTGACCCCCACCTCCAGCTGCCCTGAACAAGCAGCTCTCCTGCCCTCACATCTCAGTATTTCATTTCAGGCCTTCACTGCAGCTGTTCCCTCTGTCCAGAAAGCCCTCTTCTCCCTTCTGCCGAGGCCTGGCCCCAGACTTGGCCAGCTTCCTGCCTCCCCAGGGCCATTGCCGGGTCCTGCCCCTCCC
Source organism: Talpa occidentalis (assembly GCF_014898055.3). Lineage (NCBI taxonomy): Eukaryota > Metazoa > Chordata > Mammalia > Eulipotyphla > Talpidae > Talpa > Talpa occidentalis. The sequence goes on from NW_023605083.1 coordinate 53,619,400, forward strand.
TCTCTCTTCTTGAATGACAGGATGTACAAGGTCTGGGCTCAGCCCCCAGGCAGTTGGTGTCCCTGTTAGGATCCTAGACACCAGCCAGGCTATGCTAAGTAAGTGCTGAGAAGTTGAGTGAATGAGTGAGTGAATGAAGCCAGCACTCAGCTGAGGTGTGATGGTGAAGGGTGTGGGAGACTCACCTGGTCCCACAGGGCTATCTGCCGGTGGTTCCATCGGGATGTGCCAGTGGACAACAGCTTCTTCAGGTTCCCCAGAAACAGCACCTTGTTGGGCTTGTGCCCCTGATTGCCGGTTTCCTGAAGGGACATGTGTGGTCAGGGCCTTTGTTATGCCGCTGCTCCATCAGACATGCCTCCTTTTCTCCCAGCTCTGCCTGGACTATCCAGAGGTGCCATCTCCAGCTTTCCTGGGTTTCTCCCATACACATGGAGCCTCTCACTCTAATTTTGTTGCAAGTGCTTTTTCTGAGCTAGGACAGAGGCTAGCTTCTGCCCAGTTTTGAGTTCTTGATGAGAGATTACTGAGCACTCACTGTATGCAAGGCATGAGGCCTGGTGGGCAAAGGCAATTGGGTTATCTCATCGAATCTTCCAAGGGGAAGGACTAATGGGTCCACGGCTGCAGATGAGGGACCAGACGCTCAAGAGCAGAAAGTGCTTGCCTAAAGGCATACAGTGGATAAAGGGTGGTGCCCCGAGGCCTCCCAAACATTAGTCATGCCTCCTGACCTAGCTGACAAGCTCTGGAGTTGGACCACATTCAAATTTAGGCTTGCAGTGTGGGCAAATCGCTTAACATCTCTGGTCTGTTTTATCTGAAAAATAGGGGTGGCTGATCATTTTACAATGTACACAAACATCAATCATTAAGTTGTACATCCAACACTAATATAATGCTGTATGTCATTTATACCGCAATTAAAAAGGAATGGATGACATCTTTTCTTCCACTGACGCATAACATGCGTAAAGCCTTGGCCAGAATGCTGACAGCAGAAGCCTCCCAACCTCACTCTGCTTCTTGCTCCTCTGACTCCAAGCTAGACCCTGAACTAGCACTGACCTGGAGGACGGTCCCTGATCGGGGATCGAGAATCCGAATCTTTCGATCTTTACAGGCGGTGGCCATCAGGCTGCCGTCGGTATTGAAGGACATGGACAGGATCACATTTTGGTGACAGGAAATTGTCTTGACCGGGCTTGTGATTACAGACTCCCTTGTATCCAGATTCCAGACCATCACCTGCAAGGCAGAGAGCCAGCCCTGAGCACAGCGGCCATGTTTCCCCCAGTCCCCTTAGTCACATGCTGGTCAGGCTGCAGCAAAACAGTGTATACCCAGGAGAGAATTTGCAGATGGCTGTCTGGCCTAGAGGTCTCGGGTGGGAGGGTGAATCTGCCAGCTGAAGCCTCCATGCTGGGGGGTGTGGGGGCGGCGGCGGGGAGGGTTGGTAATCAGGAGTCCTGCTGTCTGGCAGTAAAAAGAAAATACCATCTGTCTTGGAGCAACAAAACATCCATGCTGGAAAGACCCAGGGGACTTGCTAATCCGGGGGTTTCACAGATATTAGCAGTAGTTTCCTTCTGACACAGACACAGGCTGCCATGTTTAGTTGCATAGGCTGTGCACTGCACAGATCCTGAGCAATCCGTTTCCATAGCCTATGATGTGAATAGCGCCCCCTGGAGTTGTAGACACAATAGGGAGACTTGCACAACAGGCAGACACATAAACAGATGAGAGTACTTCTAATCAGAAAAGGGTGGGAGGTCCTCATAACTGCTGCCCTCTACCCTTCTATCCATCACAAAGGCCCTGAAGTGCCTCTGTAAAGTCCTGTAATGGTGAAGAGAATTTAAAAGTCTCACAATGGTCACACTCACCCCATTTATGTACAGATTAAAGGACTTTCCCAGGTCACATGGCAAGTCAGAGACTGAGTTGGGATAGAATCTAGGTCTTTTGGACCGTGAATTTTCCCAGTTCGCAGGGCCCATGGCCCCTACTTTGCTAGTCACTGGAGCAGGGTCTAGCCTGTCCCCTCCAGGCAGATTAAGGGGTTGAAAGTCTAACCCAAAATTCATGCTCAACCACTAAATCAGCAGCTCTCTGGCATCTTTGCCATCCTAATTACCTTATCTGGAAACAGACGCTCTTTACAGGCGTGATTAGCTACAGTGAGGACATCTGGATTTGGGTGGGCCTAAGCCCAAGAAACAGGGTCCTTCTAAGAAAAGGAGAGGACACATAGACGCACAGAAGAAAGACATGTGAGGGCAGAGGCAGATAGTAGATCACAGTGATGCAGCTGCAAGTTGAGGATGCCTGGGCCACCAGCAGCTAGAAAGGGCACAGAAGGATTCTTTTCTAGCATCTTTGAAGGAAGCATGGCCCCCCTGACACCTTCACTGTGGATTTCTGGTCTTTAGGACTGTGGGAGTGTAAGTTCCTGCTGTCCTGAGTCACCGTCTGGCCATCTGTTCGGGCAGCCCCAGAAAGCCAATCCACAGACCCACCTTGTAGTCGTAGCCGGCGCTGAAAAGGATGTTGGCGGCTGTGGGGTGCCACTCCACCAGGCCCACTCTGCGCATGTGGCACACCAGCTCCTTCTTGTAGGTTGTGAGGTTCTTCGCCAGAAACTGCCTGGGGATGTCCCATATCTTAATCTGTTAGAGGAGACATGGCGTGGGGGAGTGTTAGCCAGGGTCACTTCGGCACCCCCTCCCACCCTAAGCCACAGAACCGGCAGTGGCCAGCAGAAGTGCCAGGGAAGCTCTTTCTATATCCACCAGTTATTCAATAGAAAAACATCTGGGGATCTCAAAGGTACAGGGCCTTTGTCAAGGTTTTCTATTCCAATTTCTTCTCTGTGGCATCTGGGAAGGGGCAGTGGCGTTGACTCTGGAGATGAGCTCGGGGCCTCTAAATCTGCTCTCCGGCATCTTTGCCATCCTAATTACCTGAGGCTGGAGGCATACGGGGATTAAAGGGGAGACAGAGATCTGACTTCCAGGTTGAATGTCAGAGTAAATCTGCCTTTCAGTATAGAGTATCCTGCAAAGATGGTGGTCTACCCCCTCTCTGCCCCAAGGCCCAAGGCAGAGACAAGAACGGTTTGTACTGCTTCGGGGGGCACTAGAAAGCCAACACAATCTCTGGAGAAGGACCAACCAGGGATGGGCTCTTGTTTTTAGAGGGTCCCCTCAGATGGCCTGGAAGGAGAAAAACTGAAGTTCAAAAGGCCAGGCTGAGTGGGATCATAGGCCTGTACTCCACAGTGAGAGGCTAAGGGACTTCCTTCCAGAGCAGTGTTGTCCAAGGTAGAAGGGGCTTCCATAACGGAAAGTAAGTCCCCCATCATGGGCGTCTACAGATGCGGGGATGCAGAGTATGATGGAACCTGGAGGGTGCTGACTTGTCTTGTCTTACAGGGCTCCTAGGCCCTTACCTGAGTATTTATCCCCTTTCCCTCTGAGACATATAGGGCTTTCAGGTACATCTTGCTTTCAATTCGGCAAATACTTAATTTTTGGTCATCTTGGATTTAAAATCATGAGAATAGTGCCAGCTCTGGACGGGAGAGTCTGGTGAGGGTTGTGCCTGCCCAGAACGGACACCACCACTGAATCTCCTCAGAGCAGAGTCATGCCTGCCCCTCAGGTCCTGAGGCCAGGGAGGAGACAGGTGAGCACTTCACACAGGAGGGCCTAGGGTTAGGCACTGCCACCCCAACTAGTTGTGTCCATTTCCCTTGCCTGGGGAATCTGACAGTGGCAGGTGACTGAGGCTAGTTTGGAACTTAATAAAGACCTTGAAGAGAGTCTTCAAAGCAGGCCTGAAAGGAGAGGTATTCCAGGAGTGGGCACAGTGTCAGATATTTGATACCTTGTCAGAAGCTCTATGCTCAATGGAGACAAGGTCAATTCTCACAGGGTCTTACTGAACCTTTCATGAAGCCACCAAGGCAGACAATGTCCTTCATGCTTCTTAGCATGCCCTATTTGGATACACACACGTCTTCTTAAACACTTTTCTACCTGCTTCTCCTGATGAAGTGGCCTGTTTCCTTTGGGACAATGAAGAGTTCTGTAGTATAGTCTATTTCCCTTTTTGCCTTGGCTGCCAGGCAGCTCTGAGTAAAAGCTGTGACCCTCCATAGCCAGCATTTCTAATATTATTTCCTGACTTCTTCCATCTGTAACTACTGCTCTTTAGGAAACTGGCATAGCTCAGGGGAAGGAATTTGAAGCCTCACCTGGAAGCCTGGGTCTGCCTCCATAAACTGCTATACCTCTGAGATACTTGGTTTCTCCATCAGAAAAATATCACAACTTGTAGGGTTGTGAGGAAGACTGAGGGGCTCAGTGGTCTCATAAATAAATGTCAACTATGACTTTTATTCTTATTTTAATGACTAATCATATCTGTCTTTTCTTTTTTAAGATTTATTTATTTATTTATACAAGCACTGGGTACAGTCAGAAGCATGGGAGAGTGAGAGAATTCACCAGAGCCAGAGGGGAGAGCAGAACATGCAGACTGACGAAGTACACTGCTGAGGGGAGCAGCGGGTGGCAGGAGAGGTCTGCGCGCCATGTGGGACCCTTGCCCGGCAGCCGGGGATCGAACCGGCGCTGCAGAGGCTGCGGGCAGCTTCGCAGCCCAGCGCTCAACCACTGCGCCACCGGGGAGGCCCATTATATCTGTCTTTTGTTTTAGTCACATGCACCATGTGTTAGAATTGGGCACAGAATAAATTATAATAAAAGCACTGAACAATGTGGGGGCAGGTACCAGGTACAAATGCCTGGTACAGAACAGACATCAAAAGTTGGTGAAATAAAACTTTGGGAGGCAGTTAGTGTCCAGATCATATAAGGCACCCACACCTATCACCTTAAAGCTTATCTCCTCACTAAAATGGCACAATAAAAATGCCCTTCACAGCATTTTAGAGTTTTCCCCAAAAGGTGGACTTCCCCACTGGAATAGGAATCTCACTGGATCTTTATTAGTTGTTTGGGAGCAATTAATGTCCAATGTTTAGGTGGGAATTGAGGCCCACAGAGAAGAAAGGGGTTGTCCCATATCCCACAGATCCTAGAACTTTTCTTCAATCTAACTGACCCCCTTTGGGGCACACAGTGACCTCAGCTCAGAAAGGATGAGGGAGTCGGAGCACCAGAGTCAAGGACAAGCACTGATTTATCTTCTCCAGTCCTGATTCCATCCCCCCGGGAAAGGGAGCTGCCTGCTGCCTGGACACTCACCGTGCCATCTTCAGAACAGGAAGCGATCTCAAAATCGTCAAAAGGGTTCCACTTGATGTCTAAGATGTTTCCTCTGTGCCCGCAGACCTTTGGGTAGTGGGGGTCCAACTTTCCAGTCTGCAAAACAGAGTCCAGGAGGGCTGGGTTGGCAGTGGGCTAATTCCTCTTTAGCTTCTGGACAATCACTCTGTTAGCCAGGAATCACTGAGTAGACAGGAGGGTGTAAGGGACAGGTCCCTGCCACCACTTATTCTGCGTGAACCCCAGGGGAGTCACGTCACTTCTCTGAGTCTCAGTACCCCTTTGAAGGCAGTGATAGACGTTCGTGTTCAGTGACAGGGTTCATGTTCAGATCACAGGTGATGAGGTGTGGCAGGGCACACAGCAGGTGTTCAATAAAAGGACATTTCCCTTCAGACACTGCTGTTGAGAAGGTTGAAATGGTGCATCCACTTTGGAAAACAGCCTGGCAATTCCTCAAAAGGTTAAACATAGTTACCATGTGACCCAGCAAATCCACGTCTAACTAGATGCCCAAGATAAAGGGAAACAGAGATCTATCAACAACTTGTACACCCATGTTCACAGCAGCATTATTCATATGATCACAGAAGCCAAAAAAGCAGAAACAACCTAAATGCCCATCAGCAATGTGAATGGATACACAAAATGTAGTGTATTCATACAATGGAATATTACTTAGCCAAAAAAAGGAATAAGGTGCTGACGCAGGCTATGACATGGATGAACCTGTATGAAGACATGCTAAATGAAAGAAGTCAGACAGAAAAAGCCATACAAATTTACAATTCCACTTAGATGATGTGCCAGATGTGGTTTCATTGCTTTGAGCAAATCAACACATCCCCTGGTACCTGGTGCAGGGAACCCTGACTAATGCATAAGAAAAACCCAGAATAAGAAAATCCAGAGAGACTAGAAGCAGATTAGTGAGTGCCTAGGGCTGGAGAGAAGCAGCATGGGGAGTGAAAGCTAATGGGTATGGGGTTTCTTCTTGGGGTGATGAAATTATTTTGAAATTAGATTGTGGTGACATTAGATAGTTGCATAATGGTGTAAATACACTAAAACTCATTCAACTGCGTACTTGAATGGTGTTCAGTAGTGAATTTCATAGTATGTAAATTCTGTTTCAATTAAAAAAAAAGGGCATTTCTTCCCCTACCCACTTTCCTGTTGAGAATTCCTGCAGAGGTGCTGGGAGGACTTGTGGGCGCCACAGCCTATGCCAGGCAGCCCTGAAGCAGAGATGGCTGCACTGACACACTTAGACTTCCTGGGACCCAGAACCACCCCACCAGATCAGTCACAGGAACTGCTGCCAGGGACACACACACTCCAGCTCTTGCCTGCCAACACAGACTCTGTCTATATCCACCATCTGGCCTCAGGTTCTGGGGCCCATGAGCAGAATGCTCCCCTGACCATTTTTGTATCTAAGTGAAAGAGACAGCTTGGAAGAAAATTGGCCAAAGTCCATTCAGGGAACTGGACACCCCATCCTAGACTGGACACCTCATCCTAGACTGCATCCCATCCTGAAAATTCTCTAAGGACACGTTAGAACATGGGGGGTAGCTTTAAATGTCGACGTACTGTCAAACTTACAGAAGTCGATAATGTGCTCCGGTTATGGAAGAGGATATTCTTATTTTTAGGAAATACCCAAGTATTTCAGGGTAAAGGGTGAAGATGTAATGTACCCTCAAATGGCTCAGAAAAATATATATACACTCACATGCATTGAGAGACAGAAAGAAAAGAGGGAGAAGAACATGGATGTGTATCATTTGCTGGTGATGTGTAGGAGATGGACAAAAGCCCCAATACTTTCAGATGGTTCTGCCTCCTCATGGCTGAAAAAAATTGGACCCTGTCCTGGCAAGATGGGTCACTGGCTGCCCCCTGCAACAGGGGCAGCACTAGAGCCAAGGCCCTGGAGGGAACGCACCCAGCTATGACCCTGGCTCAGGTCTCCACACCAGCCACAGACCTCTCACCCAGCCCTTGGGTCACTCAGCACCTACAGTTGGGTGAGCTTTCAAAAATTAAAATCGGATGGTGGCATGCACCACTCATGTTTTGTAAGCCTTTTCCCACATCTGTAAAATGTGAATAATCTCTTTCTTCCAGGATTTTAAGGAAGGGAAAATGAGATCTTGTCAAACCATGATGTCCTGTAGTGAGTGCTCAAATAAGATATTCATCATCTCTTATTACTAAGAAGGCAAATCAAATCACAATAAGACATTACCTCATGCCTATGAAAATTCTACGTATATGTGTGCATGTGCATGCACACGTTTTTGGGTGTAGATCAAAACTGAGGGGGAAAAAAGAAAACAAGAAGGAAATGCACCAAAATGTTAGTCATGGTTACCTCTAGATGGGATAAATGGGTCATTTTTATTATCTTTCTCTTTTTTGTTTTTAATTTCCCACACTTCTTATAAAAATTGTGCAAATTTTACAATAAAATATTCAGTAACAAAATTCCCAGCTTTCTGAAAAGATGAGTCCTTCTGGAATTAGCCAAAAATCTGTTATAAACTGCAGAAACTGAAGGACCGGACCAGGGATGGACAAGTACATATAGCACTTTCTTATCCTGCACCAGTGGCAGGCATCACTAATATATCCCAGAACTCTCTCTCTGACCCCAGATTGGAGGAGGGACTTACCCAGGGTCACTGGGAATGTGAGGGGCACAGCTGAGCTGGAACACAGGCCCCTGACTCCCAAATGTGAGAACTGGAAGCACCAGTTCTCTCTGAATCACAATCCTGTCTTTCCTCCTACACACAGCTTCTACCCTCTTTTAGATCATTTCCTGGTCAAAGGGCCTGAGCAGTGCAGTGTCTTTTACTATGGGCCACACTATTGCTCTCAGAACCTTTGACTTTACACTCTGGCCCAGGGCCATGCCCCAATTTCTGCCCTGGGGTTTCTCGGAAATGTTAACTGGCTAGTTGGCCTTGGCTGACAGGAAGAAAACTGCCCAACAGCCCTATCAGACCCATGCCTTCTGCCTCCCAGGTTGGAGGATGCACAACTCAGGAAGGTGCTTCAGAGGCTCAGACAGGCATCTGTGCTTGCGCCAGTGCCCCTCCCCGGCCTCTAAGAGCAGAGGCCCCAGCCCCAGCCAGCTGCTCTTCCTTCTCTGTGAATAAGGCATAGCTGGTCCTCCCCAGAGGCCGACAGGCTTGCTCTTTGCCTAAAAGCGTTAGTGCTGAGGACCGACATTAGCCAGTCTGATTAGCTATTGACCGAGTTGTTAAGAGCCCTGTCATGGCAGGAACATTTATAATCAGGAGGCAATTCTGCCTTTCTGTCCATTAGGCCAACAGTCAGCCAAGGGCTGGCCTCTGATTTATGGGGTACGCATGCTCTAAATCAGGGAAATAACTGCTCTCCTCCGAGAGCTCAGGGAAGACTAGCTTGGGAGGAGGAGTTGGCTGCGGGGCCTGGAGAGACAGCGGCTCTAAGTCTCTGAGGAACTGCCTTGGGGCACATGGAATGGACAGGAATTAGGATCCTAGAGGGCAGTGGCAGGTGGGTGGGGGCACTTCTGGGGCAGACCTCAGCTGTTGGGATGGAGAGGCTATGAGGCCATTGTCATGACCTCTAGTGCTCATAAGGGCGTGCCATTCCCATAAGTGGCACAGTTGTGGTCGCGTGACCCTCCCAACGGTCCAGGGTGGACATGGAAGCAGGGGTGGTAGGGCCAGGCAGAGGGAGTTTGCACAGAGTCTACAGAGGTTGGGAGGCAGGCTGTCTCCGGCTCCTGAGTGTAAATCCCTGCTATAGCCCTTGCTACCGTTCACCCTGGGGCAGTGATCTCACCTCTCTCTGCCTCGCTTTCCTTATCTACAAAATGGCAGCAGCAGTAGGACCTCACAGGGTAGATATGAGGATTAAATGAGTTACTACACGTAAAGCGTTAAAGACAAGGGCTGGTACATAGTACGGTGTAAGCACCTCGCAGCTGATCACAATTATCCAGTTTATCCAGTTTTAATGTGCTCCACGCCCTGGGATGTCCTTGTTTTGAGGCCAAAGTGCTCTGCAGGGGACTCCCTTCTCTTCCTACACAAATGACAGGCAATGGGTCCCAGGGTGACCTCAGTGAATAAATCAATGCCTTGATGGTATTCCAGCTGATGAGCTCAGACACATCTTACATCTATAAGGAACAAGTTTGAAAATGTTTTTCTTTAGAATCATACTTTAGGGAGTCATTTATGTGCCTAGCCTTGTTCTGGCTGTTCTGTTCTCCAACCTCATGCACCCCCCAACCACTATAGGAAGGCTACATGTATCCCCTTAACAACGCAGAAGCTGGGGATGAGATGGGTGGACATCTGTGTGTATGGGCGACAGAGCCAGTCCATGGCAGAGCCAGAACTGGGGTTTCTCTTACTGCCTGGTCAGCCTCTTGCTGTCCTCTCACCAGAGTTATCATAAGCATCACACACAGCCTTCTGCTGAAGATCTGCTCTGTGCCAGGTGCCAGGTAGTGTGCACAGGGCAAGTTACTCAGGGTCCCTGACCTTCAGGGGTCATCTGTGTCCGTGGGAGTGGCAGGATGAAGTGAACTCAGGGCTCAGAGACAGAGCCTTGGGGGATTAATCAGAGAAGGCTTCTGGGAGGAGGAGGTCTTTGAATTACTCCTTACAGCAGAGACTTTGACGAGGTCAGAGCGGAGGGGAGGCATTTCAAGACAAAAAGCCAGGGCGTGGGTGGGTTTTAAGTGGGGAGGATCTTGAAACAGCCAGCAGGGAAATGAGACTGCAGGATGAGATGGGAGGAGGCCAGGCAAGAGAAGCGAGGCTTTGGGCGGGGAAACTCACTGGTGCAGCGTCCATGGCTAGAGACTGACATGTGGACAGATGTGTTACATGCTGACTAGAGGGGATGGGATGTGGGGCAGGGGTGGGAATGCTGCCCTGAGGAGTCTGGGAGTTGAGCAGAGGGATAGACGCTAGAATGTTCCCTAATCCTGGAAACACACATGCTGCTAAAATGCAAATCACATTCCCACAAGGATGAGGGCTGTGAGTCAGTCATCAGCCCGCCCCTTCCCACTACATAGCTGAGTGTGAGGGTGTGTCACAGACGCGCACGCCCAGTGCTGGAAGTGGCAAGCCACAGATGTTATTTGGTAATCTCGCTTGCTCACCTCTGGAGATGGGGAGCTCACTTCCTCCTAAGGTGGTTTATTCTGCTTTCAGGCCTTGCTGACAATAAGAAAGTATTTTCTACCTTGAGTGGAGCATGGCCTCTCTGTGGTCCCTCCCCCATCCCTCACCCTCTGCTTCTCATCCAAGCTCTGTCCTTTGGGACCCCAGACATGCCTTCCCCATCCCAGACCGGATCCCTGGATTTTTGAAGGCAAAGTATCCATTTCTTTTTTTTTTTTTTTTTAAGATTTATTTATTTATTTATACAAGCACTGGGTACAGTCAGAAGCGCGGGAGGGTGAGAGAATTCACCAGAGCCAGAGCGGGGAGCAGAGCAGGCAGAAGGACCGAAGTACACTGCTGAGGGGAGCAGCGGGCGGCAGGAGAGGTCTGCGCGCCATGTGGGACCCTCCTCTGGTGGTCGGGGAGCAGCCGGGGATCGAACCAGCGCAGCAGAGGCTGCGGGCAGCTTCACAACCCAGCGCTCAACCGCTGCGCCACTGGGGAGGCCCAGTATCCATTTCTTAAGTATGTTCTAAGAACAGAAAAGACTTTCACACACACACACACACACACACACACACACACACACACACACACACACACACACACACCCCAGACTAGCCCACTACCTGTGTTTCTAGAAAAGGAATCCAAGTGCAGAGGGAACAGGTATGGAATTTCTGATGTTGAAAATGTCCCATGTTCAATGGGATAGGCGAAAGGATTTTGATTAGGAGGCAGGACTTTATCTGCAGGCAACGGAGAGTGCTGGAGGAGTTAGATGGGAGTGGTAAGGTCAGATGCAGGCCTGAGAAGGGTCTAACTGAGCACAGCAGCCAAGTGCCTCCCCCCTCAGGCACTTGGAGGCCAGGTGTTCATTCAGCCCTCCAGTCTGGTCCATTTCCAACAATATCCCAAGGCCCACCCCCAAGGCTCTGATTTCCTTCCTCTCTACCCTCCACACCTCATAGCAAAGTCCACCCTCCTCACACCCAAAGGGTGGTTCAGCGGCAGGCCAGGTGACAGAGTGGGGACCCCAATTTGGCATGTCCCCAAGCTCAGGGCGGGGCTGTCCCCAGACCTCCCTGTTGTTGCCTTTGTTTCCTAACCACAGCCCTGGGTTGCCAAGGCTGCAGGTACCTCCCTGCCTCCCACAGGCTCGCCCAGGGTCAGGGTGCAGAAGCAAGAGCCCTGACTGCAGGGTCACTCCCTCTGGGATACCTGACACTTCCGGTGCACAATGGTAAAGCCAACTCCAACGCTCCTGTGCATGCTCCATAATGATTAGCTAGCTTGCCCCTTCCTCCCTGCCACACACAGGGCTGACACCTTTGTGTCTGGGTAGGGCATGACCCCTGGTAACTGACAGGGAGCCCAGGTAAAGCAGAGGCAGACTTAGGAGCTGCAGGTGGGATATGGAGAACAAGTCTGCACCCAGGCCTGAGCTCTAGCTTTGGGGCCTCATCCTCAGGCTCAGGCTCCTGGAAGGCATCTCCCTGAGCCTCAGCCTCCTCATCTGCACAAAGGGGCAATCCCTGCCTCCCCCCTCAGGCACCTGGAGGCCAGGTGTTCATTCAGCCCTTCAGTCTGGTTCATTTCCAACAATGTCCCAGGGCCCAACCTGTTCCCTCCGCACTCGGATTCCCTTTCTAGAAACACAGGCTGTGGGCTAGTGAAGGAAGCAACCTGAGCACTGTGTTATGCTGCTTACAAAATGGAAAAGGGCCCACAGGCCTGTCTGCCCAGGGGGAGTGCTGTGTGGGGAGACCACCTGTGGGTTCTTCCCGCTGCTCCCTCACCTGGGAGGTGGCCACTTTTTCGAAAACATCAACTGAATACAATGTGTGGTACTTTCTGGACACTGAGGCAAATAAACCAAGCACCAAGAGGCATTTATGAGGCAATCAGGGACATTTTCATATGAATTGGAATCCAGGTGACACAAGATTTATTGTCAAAGCTGTGATCCTGGCAATGTGGTGATGTCTGAAAATATCCCTATACTGTAGTGGGGGGTAGGGAGGAGTAAAGGGGAGAGCAAAGATGACAAAATGCTGGCATATGCTTTGAAATAATTCAGAAGGAAGAAAAGGGATAAAAGAAGCAAGAATAGAAAATTCTTGAAAGTTCTAGAATCCGTGCAGAAGAGTTAATTATAGTGCTTTAAATCTATTTTTCTGTCTTAAATGTTTTCATCATTATAAAAAGAACTAGATTGGAGGCAAGCTACTGAAAATACAGTTTGCAAATCAGCAGCACAGACATCCCCTCGGCATGGGGAGGCCAGAATTTAGCAACTAAAAATACAAGGTGCCCAGTGAAATTTGAATTTCAGGTAAACTGCAAATACATTTTTTAAAAAGAATATTTCATGCAATATTTTCCTCATACTAAAAAAAGAAGTGTGAAAAGGGCTTGGCAGTTCCTTATGAAACTAATCATGTAACTATTTTACAACCAGCCTTTGAGCTCCTGGGCATTTATCCTAGAGAAATGGAACTTACTGACAAAATCCTACCAACCAATGTTTACAGCAGGTTTAATGGTGGCAACCCCAAACTGGACACGATCCAGATGGCCTTCAACAGGTGAATGGTTAAACAGACTGTGCATCCAGGCCATGGGTACAACTTGGCAATAAAAGAGAATGAACTATTGATACAGCCAACAACTTGGATGGCTCCCCAGAGAATTATGCTGAGTGAAACAAATCAAGGCCAAAAGATAGCATACTGTAGGGTTCCACTTATACGACATTCTGAAAACAGCAAAGTACAGAAATAGAGAGCAGATCAGTCGTGGTCAGGGATTAAGCAGGGGGTGGGGTGGAGTGGGGTGGCCAGGGTTATAAATGGGCAACATGAGTGATCTTGGTGATGAAAACCATGGCCTGGATCTCTATCCTGCTGTGATATTGTACTGTAGTCTTATAAGATGTCACCACTGGGGGGAATTACAATTGCATGTGCATCTCCAAAGACCTCAAAGCAAGATGGCTTAAATTGAAAGAAAAAAAATAAGCAAATTAAGATCTCTGAGGTTTATCTGAAATTCAAATTTAACTGGGTGTCCTGTATTTTATCTTGAGATTCTGGAGCTTGTTGGAATGCAGACTCTCCGGCATCACTTTGGCCCCATGGAATCAGAATCTGCCTTAGGACACTCAGGTGTGAGCTCTGATTAGTGGCTTTTAGCTCCTGTTGTGACTGGATTTCTAGGAGTCTGGTACAGTAGCAATTAATATGTGTCCTCCAACTATTATGATATTTCAAAAAGCCTCAAGGCTTTTATCTGGGATCAGGATGCACAGGCCCTTTGAGTTTCAATCCTCTTGTGGCTTCCCACTAGACTCAGAATAGTGGCACACTATTACACCTGTGGGTTTCTCCAACACACTGAAGCCATTTTGACCTCAGGACCTTTGCACTTGCTCTTCATCCTGTCTAATTGCTCTGCCTCTAGAGCTTTATGTAGTCTCACAGAAAGACCTTTTCTGATCATCCTAACCAAACGAGGTCCCTTCTCCCCACTCATATCATATCACACATTTATCTTCCTCAGATCAGTCACTTCCTGATTTTGTGCCAATAATAAACTGTGGTAGGGATGAAAGAGTTCAAGAAGCAAAAATCAGGAAAACAAATACATTATTTCATTAGGAATGCAGTTGGTTTAGTAGACACGATCTTTTCAAAGAATCCAGAACTTAGGAGGAACAAGTAGTCAAATGGGCCCTCTTCAGGGGTCTTTCCAAGTCTGATCTTTAGGTCATTCTGTACATTCCATTTTATAGTCATCTCTTCCTAGCTTCAACATATATTTGCATCTTTCTCTGGAACACAGCTGACAGTCTCATCTTGACATTCTGACCAGACCACATCCCTTGTGGTCTGGCCCTTATCCACTTCCCCAGGGCATTTCCCTCCATTCCCTTCACAGAAGTTTTGTTTGTTCAGGCCAGATTGCGCTCTCCATTACTCTCGAACATTCTATGTACAGTCCCCCCTCCAAACCTTTGCTGGTGCCATCCCCTTTGCCAATTATGCCTTCCTTATTTATCTGGATGAACAATCATTTGATAATTTGTTCAATCAATGAACATTTATGAGCACCTCCTGTGTGCCCATGTGTGCTGCTTCAGTAGACAAAACACGGGATCCTTTTAAGCCACTTATTCCAAATTCATTAGGAATTACCACCACAAGAATTTGTTTTGTAGTCTTACTAGGCCCTAGGCCTTTTATCTTACTGTTGCTTTTAAAGGAACATTTCTAACATTCCTTCTTTATGAATGATGTTAGTGCCATATTAACAGAGACCAAATAGCACCGATATCACCAATGATGAGACACAATGACAACACGTCATCCGTGTAATGAATCACAGATGCAACATCCCACATGTGTCACTTGCCAAAATGCACAAGGTGAATGTAATCACGAAGAGGCAATTCCACAAATCCAAATTAGAAATATTCTACAAAACTGGCCCTTACTACTTAAGCAATGTTATTATGAAATAAAATAGATTGAGATGGCAACTACATATAACACATGAGTTGTATTCTGGACCAGAAATGACACTTTTCTACATACATGGAGAGAAAGGTAGAAAAAGGGACAACAGCAAATGTGGCAGAATGTTAACAACTGGTGGGTCCAGGAGAAGGAAAGTCAGTTCAACTATATTTGCTACTTCTCTGTAGGGTTCTTATTTTTCCAAAGGAAAGTTTTTAATTCTGTTTCCTACATGTATGTAGGAATCATTTTCCTAATTTGTTAGGAATTTTGATCATGAATGGGTATAGAGCTTTATTTAGTGCTTTTTCTTCATTTAGAGAGATGACCATCTGGTTTTTCCCCTTTATTTAGTGTAGGAGAACTGGGGTGTAGACAGAGGTGGGGGGGCGGTGAGATGATTCACCAGAGACAGGGTGGGGAGCAGAACAGGTAGATGTACTGAAATACACTGCTGAGGGGAGCAGCAGGTGAGACAGGAGAGGTCTGCTGCGCCATGTGGGTAGCTCCCTGGCCGAGGACAGAACTCAGGCTCTAGTGGTGGTAGAGCCGAGACTTAACCCCTAGGCCACCAAGGAGACCCTCCCCTTTTATTTGTTAATATAATGTTTACATTTATAGATTTTAATATTAAATCACCCTTAGTTTCTGGAACAAAGCAATGGGGTCAGAATGTATTGCTTTATTTTTTAAAATTCACAGAGAGGGCCTCCCCGGTGGCGCAGCGGTTGAGCGCTGGGTTGCGAAGCTGCCCGCAGCCTCTGCAGCACCAGTTCGATCCCCGGCTGCTCCCCGGCCACCGGAGGAGGGTCCCACCTGGCGTGCAGACCTCTCCTGCTGCCTGCTGCTCCCCTCAGCAGTGTACTTCGGTCCTTCTGCCTGCTCTGCTTCCCCCTCTGGCTCTGGTGAATTCTCTCACCCTCCCGCGCTTCTGACTGTACCCAGTGCTTGTATAAATGAATAAAAATAAATCTTTAAAATAAAAAAAAAATAAAATAAAATTCACAGAGAGCTTCAGTTTGCTGGTAATTTTACTTTCATTTTTCCTATGTGAGACTGGCCTCCCACTTTCCTTTCTTGTTCTGTCCTTTTCTGGTTTTGAAATCCAGGTTACACTGACTTCCCAGAACAAGGAGGGGAGTAGTCTCCATTTTCCTATCCTCTCTAGATGTTTGTAAAAGATTGGAATAATCAGAAATGGTTTATGAAAAACCACATGGAACTAAATAACATATAAAAAAGCCCATAGAATGCAAATGTTCAGCTTAATGAACTGATGGAAAATAAATCCTCAAATAACAGCCACACTCCTAGGTCCAGACATGAAATGTTCCCAGCAGAAAGGGACCCCTCCCTGCCCCCAGCCAAGGGAGGCTTTCTAACTACAGCTCCTTCTCCCCACTCCCCACCATGGGTAATTGTTATTGATAGGCCCTTCTTTGCTTTTCTTTAAAAATGTTCTACTTAATACAGTCCTTAAAGTAGAGATTAATTTAATCTGCTTTTAATTTTAAGTGACTAGAAGAAGACAGTTTATAATTTGTTTCATTTCTTTTCCTCAACATTGTTTATTTTTTATTTTTTAATTTTTTATACAAGAACCGGGGTACAGGCCAGATGGGCGGGGGGTGAGAAGATTCCCCAGAGACAGAATGGGGAACAGAACAGGCAGATTGAATGAAATACACTGCTGAGGGGAGAAGCGGGCGAGACAGGAGAGGTCTGCCGCACAATGCGTGACCCTCACCCGCCGGCCGGGATTGAACCAGTGCTGCAGAGGCGCGGGCAGCTTCACAGCTCTGTACTCAACTGCCTGCGCCACCAGGGAGGCCCTGAAATTTGTTTTTAAGATTCATCCATGTTATAAACAAACAGGACTATATCAAACTAAAAAGCTTCTTTCTGTGCAGGACAGAAACTATCGTTAAAGGGAAAAGGCAACTTACTGAATGGGAGAAGACTTTGCAAATCACATATTATGCAAAGGGTCAATATCCAAAATATATAAAGAACTCACAAAACTCAATAATAGAAAAAAGAAACACAGGCCAATTAAAAATGGGCAGAGGATCTGAATAGATACTTCTCCAAAAATATACAGCCGGCTAGCAGGAAAGATGTTCAGCATCTCTTACTACTAGGGAAAGGCAAATCAAAACAACAATGAGATACTACCTCACGCCTGTGAGAATAAATATCATTAAAAGGATAAGAAATCATAAATGTTGGAGAGGATGTGGAGAGAAGAGCATCCTTTTATACTGCTGGTGGGAATGTAAGTTGGTGCAGATTTATGGGAAGCCATAAAGTGATCCCTCAAAAAATTAATCAGGTCTCCCTGGTGGCCTAGGGGTTAAGTGTCAGCACTGTCAACACCACTGCCTGAGTTCAATCCCAGGCCAGGGAGCTGACCCACATGGCGCAGCAGACCTCTCCTGTCTCGATGCTGCGCCCCTCAGCAGTGTATTTCAGTAGAGTTGCCTGCTCTGCTCCCCATTCTGTCTCTGGTGAATCCTCTCACACACACCTCCTCCCTGTCCACCCCCGCACCTCTGGCCTATGCCCCAGTTCTTATATACATAAATAAATAAATCTTTAAAAAAATTAATCTACCATGTGACCCAGCTATCCCATTCTGATATTTATAGGAAAACACTAATGCAAAGAGCTATATGCACGCCCATGTCATTGCAGGAGGCAGGACATTTGCAAACTTTTAGTAACCTTATAGGTTTTCTGTGCTATGAGATGCTTGTTTAGTTTTCTTTTTTCTTGGTCCGTTTTATGCATTCAGGAAAAGAACACTTTATAGTGCTGATTGTGCAAATATTTCTTCTCATTCTGTGACTTGCCTTTCCTTCTCTTTATTTTAAGAGAGATTTTTATTGTTCAACTTTAAAAAGTCATAGGACTCTTCCATTTTTATTTGAATCAGTATTGACAAATCATGTTCTATATATTTTAATAATTTGTCCAGATTGTCAACATTTTCATATATATATCTGTATATATAGTCATAGAATTGCTCATATAATAGCTGTTACATGGCTGCTTTTGCATCACTCCAGGGTTTGTATGTCAGTGTTTTCTATGAACCAACTTCTACTTTTTTTGACCCTGTTTACTAGAATTTTGTATTCTCTTCCACTGATTTCTGCTCTTCATTATCTCCTCCCTCAAACTTTCTTTTTCTTTTTTAAAGATTTATTTATACAAGAACTGGGGTACAGGTCAGAGGTGCGGGAGGGTGAGAAAATTTACCAGAGACAGAGTGGGGAGCAGAACAAGCAAATGAACCAAGGACACTGCTGAGGGGAGCAGCGGGCAAGGCAAGAGAGGTCTGCCGCGCCAAGTGGGACTCTCCCTGGCTGGCCGGGAATCGAACCCACGCTGCAGAGGCTGCAGACAGTGCTGTGCTCAACCCGCTGCGCCACTGGGGAGGCCCCCTCCCTCAAACTTTCTTTGGGTTTATTCTATTGCTCTTCTGCTAACCTCTTAGGTTGGATGCTTAGTCATTACTTTCCAGCCTTTTTTCTAACAGAAGCAGTAATTCTATATATTTTCCTTGAAGGACCCCTTTTCCTTGCATCCCATACATTTTGAAATATATTTCATTATCACAGAGTTCCAAGTACTTTTAAATCTTCAGCTTGATATCTTCTTTGACCTATGAATGTGCTTCTAAACTTTCAAATAAATGGGAATTTAAATGTATCTTTGTTACTGATTTCTAATTCAATTGGCACAGGAAATCTATGAAAATCCAATTTGTATTTCTGATTTTAACATCTAAAGTTCTTTGGGGGAGCTAAATCTGTTCTCTAGTTTCAGCTGACTTGTGCTCCTGGCAGCCTAAGTGCTTGGTCATCTCCAATGATGAATTTCACTGATCTTAATCTGTGGAAATCCTTTGCACATTGGAAGTTCTTTCCTCTGGAAAGACTTCTACTACCAACCAGGGGACCCAGTAGCCCCTCTGGAGATTCTGCCTTAAGGCAGCGACTAAATTTCTTGAAAAGATCTGCTATTAGGTTCATCTATATAAAACTGCCACTTGGGGTCAAAAACTTTTGAAACATCAGCAACTGCATATGGTCCACCTATACTGTCAACATTGCCTGCAGGGGAACCTGTTTTTCCCGTTTGCTTACTGCTTACCTCTCTCCTAGTTAGATTTTGGCACAATACTTGTTTCCCTTTGGGGGGGGGGTGGAGGGTGGCAGGAGTGCCTTTTGCAGATTTCCCAATATAAGCCCTACGATGCACTAAAAAAATTCAAGAGTGAATTATTTTCAGTGGGGAGGAGGGAAGGTCCTAGCAGTAACTAGGCAACTGCTGAAGCTGAAGTCCTAGAAGAGGTGTATTTTTTCTCAATGAGGAAGCCAAGGCTCAGAGGTGAAATGACCTACTCAAGGTCATAGGACTGGTAACAGACAGGGTGGGGACTTACTTAGCTCACATATGGAACCAGGAACCTGAGCTATTTCTGCTTTTCCTCTGTCCTGCACTGCCTCTAGACAGCTGTGTGGGCTTGGGGCTTACCAGGAGTCCTTACCTGGTGCAGGGGGATGACAAGGAAGGCCCCCCCTCCAGCGCACTCAGTCACAATTGCAATGAAGTGGGGGTTCACAGCACAGAAGTGATTGTCGTGGACGCTGCTGGTGATGGGCACTGAGTCGTAGCAGTTTTCCTTGGTGGCTGCTTTGCCAAAGACGTGGCGGAACTTGGAGCTCCGGTACTGGGGGTTCCATGACATCTAGGGGAGACAAACAGGACACAAGGGCCATGAGGCTCATTGCACTGATAGTGACACTTTATGATTGACAACCAAGCAAACAGGCTACATTGCGGCTATCTCTATGGACTTCTGGGATGGTGGACAATTACCACTGACCTAGTTACTTCTCATCCCTTCAAGAGTGGACACAAAAAGGCAGAAAAACCAGAGAGAATACACCACATTCCCTCCCTATCCTTCATGCACCCCCCCCCCCCCGCCCTGCCCTGCTCAGCTCTGGTAACACTGAGTCCTTTGGAGTCAGCCTGCACGTCATCCAATTCCAGCTTGGCCTCTTGCCAGCCAGAGGGCAAATACTTAACTTCCAAAGCCTCAGTTTTCTTGTCTGTAAAATGGGGATGAAAAAGAATTTTCTCATAAACTTGTCATGAGAATTAAATCAACTGATACACGAAGATCCCTTGATCAGCAATAAAATTTACTACCACTATTATCATCCAGGTGTCTTGTACTTTTCTTGATCTTCATTCAGCCTTACATTTGATCACTCAGTATTTACTGAGAACCACCTTGGGTGTGACCACACCCTGTGTTAGGCATTGGGGTTTAGAAGAGACTAAGTCTGAGCCAACCTTACAGGAATGAAGGGAACTATGAGTGAGGCCACTATGAGAGTCTGGGCCACTGGGACCCAGTGTACTTTAGGTAATACTGGAGGTTTGTACATGGCAGTCAGGGAGGGTTTCCTGGAGGAAGTGACACATGAACTGTGATTTGAAGGATGAGTAGGAGTTGGCCTTATAGGCAGAACAGAGTGAGCTGGCAGGGGAGGTGTTCCAGGCTGATTGAACAGACTGAGCAAAAACTCTGGAATAGAAGCAAACATGGAATGTTTGGTGAATTCCATGTGGTCCAGTAAGATTAGCAAGGAGATGTTAAAAAGAAAAAATACACATGCACACATGAATTGGGTAATGTGAGTGAGAGAGAATACATGCTGGAGGGGGGAGCAGGGCAAGCTTATGGATGGCCTGTAAGAGGATCTAGGCCTTATCAGTGACCAAACACATGAGATCTTATGGTCTCTCAGCCCCACCACTGCAAGGGTCAATGCCCTCCAGTCTCACCAACCTGCCCCCCTCTCCCTCTATTTATGCTTCCTATGTAGGCTAGAGGGATCCATTGGTACACCAAGCCTGGCTGTACTCCTGACCCTAGACCCCACTCATTGCTCTATGTACCCCTGTTACTGCTGCCCAACAGGATTGAATACAAACTCAGGCCAGCATTCAAGCCTTCTGGTTGGGCCCCACCCCATTTCAAGATTTTTTTTGCCCTTCTTTTAAAGGGTAGTCTCCAGATAAAGAACAGCTGCCCCTCTACCTGCTCTTCTGCTCTTGCCTTTCCCTCTATTTGGTTTGTCCTACCCCAACCCTACACGATATTTACAAGTCCAAATTCTCCATTTCCCCAGCTCCCAGGCTCCCTCCTCCAGAGCCTTCCTTTATATTCCAGGGGTGCAAATCTTCACTCCCCATACTGTCTCTCCTCCAGCGTGCTCACCCCTGACACTGCCCATGCTGATTGCAGACAGGGCAGTTTGGTGCCAGATGTCATCTCCTCTACCTGTTTCCTCAAAGAAAGGCTGAGGTCTCTGCTCCAGGAGTGCCCAGCACAGAGCTCTGCCCACCGCACACATTTCATTGGGAAAGGCATGTTTGGCTGGGCACCCATGTGGTCAGGACAAAGAAGGTGCCTGCCCAGCCAGGGTGCTCCAGGCTCTTCTCTGAGCTCAGTTCAAAGGCAGAAGATGAGGCTGCTGAACTCAGGAGGTCACGGTGATCAGAAGCCTGACCTTTACACAGCTCCCGGTAGCTCATCCACTTCACTGGAGAGGATCTGTTCTGTGAAGCTCAGACATTTCAACTCTCCTTTTTGGGAGCTTTGTCCAAAACCCTGGCTGCTTTTGCAGAGCTAGAGGAAACCTCACAGAAAGCAAGGACTGACCGACTAATTAATGCCCATCTATTCCCAGAATGGATGTAAGAAGCCTTACAAAAATAGAACACAAGAGAGAAGGAACTGGAAAGGCCACAGTGAGGAAATGGGAACAGAAGGAAAATGCAGGAACAAAAAAAAAAGATCACTTGAAATTCAGTGAGGGTTAAGCTGCTGGGGTTGCCACATAGAGGATTTGGGCCTGAGCTTCCTAGTGACCAATTCAACAAAGGAAACAGAATCAAATAGGCATGTAGTTAGTGTCTGTAAGACAAAAACCATGCCTTGCTAGAAGGCAGCACAGCTTTTCTCTGTGCTAGGTGTTGAGAGAAATGTGTAGAACTGGGGTATAGACCAGAGGTTTGGGGGTGAGAGGGTTCACCAGAGACAGAGTGGGGAGCAGAACATGCAGATCTACTGAAATACACTGCTATGAAAAAAGATGTAAGAATTATATAAAATAAAATATTTAAATTTAAAAAAAAAGAAATACACTGCTAAGGGGAGCAGTGGGCAAGACAGGAAAGGTCTGCTGCACCATGTGGGTTGGCTCCCTGGCCAGGGATTGAACTCAGACCTCATTGGTGCTAGTGCTAAGAGTTAACCTCTAGGCCACCAGGGAGGCCCTGGGGGGATCCTCTTAGAAAGGAACATCAGGACAATGATGCCCTTGGGACTGGGTAATTAGAGGGAGCTTCCTCTGGATTGGACTGTACAGGTAAAAAGTGGGAGATGAGTCAGCAGGCTCAGCTCCAGGCCCCCTAATCCCGCCTCATTTTGAGCAGCAGCAGGATGGGGTTATCTGTCTGTGGTTGATGGTGATGCTCATTAGGCCCTCCACCGCCCCCTTCACCCCCCCAGCCTCCTGGGGATCAGGAAGCCACAGCATTGGTTCTACCGTGGGCAGAAGTGGCACGTGCCACTTCCAGGCTGCAAGCATACAAGACCTGCCTGTGACACTTCAGGACACCCTTGGTCGAAGGGATGAAAGGCCATGTGTTCCACTGTCCCAGGCCCCTAGGTACTGTGTAGAACAGTACCCCACAACTGCCCCTTGCTGCACAACTGCCCCTTGCTGCACAACTCATGCTGGACACAGAACATGACAGAGAAATACACTTGTGGGCCATTTGCCACAGAGCATGGCCCACCCATCCTGCTGAACACACCGTCCCGTGCAGACCCGCCTGGCAAATGCTCCTATGCTTGGTGTGAGCTGAGCACAAAAAACCTGCAGGGGAGAGGGGCAAGGAGGCAGGACCCAGATCATCTTAGGAGCCATGCAGAAGAACCTGGACTCTGAAGGCAGCAAGGAGCGGCTGCAGGGGTGGAAGAGAAGAGATTTCACTTTGAGGTGGATTCCGCTGATTACAGGAACACAGGTGAGCGGTGACGATCACCTGAGCTGAAGTAGGACAAAGGGCACAAAGGGGAGGGGAAAAACCAAGGACCAACAGCCTTGGCACCTGAGTACCCTGGGTGGCTGAAGGAAGGGTTAAAGATGGCTGCTGAAATCTACAGGCCTTGACGGTCGTCAGCAGTCCTGGGCTCTCTGGTCACTCCCAGGCTCTCCTTCCACACCTGTCTCTGTGCCTGTGTGGGCAGCCTGGACTTGGCCCCACACTTGATGGGCAGCTCTAGGCCTAAGAGGGCTAAGGGGACACCTGACTGGACTACGACTCTCTCGGAGCTCACAGTCAGCTTCGTGCCCATAAAACTCAGGGTTTTGGGTAGTTGTTAGATGCCAGGTACCTTTCTAAGTGCTTTTCCTGTGTGATCATAGCAGCAGGCACCCCTCCATCCCCATTATGTAGGCAAGCACCCCCCTGATCCCCATTATGGAGGAAGGTGTTGAGGCAGAGAAGCAAAGTAACACACCCGAGACCAGAGATCGTGGTTGAGCTGGGACCCCCAAGCTCCAGGTTTGGGCAGGTCATAACTATGAGAACAAAAGCTCTTTCATATCCATTACATCCTGGATCTCAACTCAGTGCCCCAGAAGGGCAGTATCAAGACCACTATTTGTCCCACTTCACAGGAAAGGAAAATGAGGCCTAGGAAACTAGGTGGACACCTCTGGAAAGGGAGCGATTAGCCTCCATTGATAAGCCCAGCCCACCCCAAAGCAGCATGAACTTCAATGACCTCTGCCCCACCCCCATCTTCTCCCCATCCCCCCTCACTGTTCGTGCACCAGCACCCATCTCCAGTGCCAAGTTTCTTCCAGACCTGTTGCCATGGAAGGAACGTAGAGAAGTGGCAAATGGGGTGGCACCGAGCCAGGCAGGCTATCTTTCCCATTGCCTGAGGTACAGGAGTGTACATGCATAAGCGCGGGTGAAGCTTCTAGGGCTGTGTGTACATAAGCACCTCGCTCATGAGGGCGTTCATTTGTGCCTGTGTGGGGCTGCGCACACACATGTGCATCTTTTTGAGTGTTCAAATGCATCTGCCCACGTACATACACCTTGAGCACATGTATCAAGGCATGTATGAGTTTAAGGACTCGGCAATTCATAGAGCAAGAGTTTTATTTTCCCCACAAGCAGGCACTTGCCTGGAAATGGGGACCACTGCAGGCACTCTGCACTGCGAGGCCCTCGCCCACGGGCTGGGCCAGAACAGTTGATCTGGGCCAGGTTTATCCCATGCCACCCGTCCTATCCTGCCCGGTCCCATTTGCGGGGCCCACATCAAAGCCACAGCAGGCCTTCTCGGGCGTGGCACTCCGGGCCAGGCTGCTAAAGCACAAAGCAGGGGGTGGCACAGATTCTGCTGCTGCTTTTTCCATGCACGCTAAGTGGGCCTGACGTAGGATTAGGTTCTGTGGGCTGAAAGATCCCTCCTTTAAAAAGGCTTTAATCTTCCCTGAGTTTAATATCCCATTGAGTTTCTTAATAGCTGACAATGGAATGGCTCACTCTCTACCCCATCCTTCACAGCTCTCCCAGACTCTGTTATCCCTATTTGGTGCAGGGGATCTTGACCAAGATCACAGGAGGAGGGCCAGTGGAGGTAGGAAGGAGAAGCCAAGCTCAATTTCTGATGGAGGCCTCTCTTCCTGCCACATGCTCCTCTGTCAGACAGACATAGAGCCTTTCCTGCCTGCCCCCAAAGGCTGGTCTTCCCACCAGCCCAGAATCATTGCAGGACAAGTGTTAGCTGCAGGGTGGCTGAAGCCAAACCTAAACTGGGTGTGGTGCAAACCCACATACTAGATTATTCATTAATTGCTTTGTTCCTGGCCTCAGGGGAAGAAAGAAAAGAACTGATTGGGTGTAGGCAGTCGGAGGGGTAGAGGTAGAGTCTGGTGCCGCTGACTACCCATCCCCGTGGAAGTCTGTGGTTCCATAATATTTGGTGTTTTACTTTTTTTCTTACAATCTGACCTTACGGTCAGCGAGCTGTCCCTGTACATCCCCTCAAGAGGGTGGGAACCAGCATACTATGTCAGCCAGTTAATAGAGGGATATATAGAACCACAAAGCTCCTAGCTTTTGAGACTGAAAAAGAGGTTACTGTGAGAGTAAAGAACACTCGATTTGAAGGTGATCTACAAAGACCAAGAATTAACACAATAAATGCAGAATTACAGGTAGGTCCCTCACCTTGACCCCAATCCTTGACTGTTATCCCTCCTAAAGTTTAGCCAGATGCTGGCTTTGGTCCCTAACTTGACTGGAAATCTTTCTAATTCATCCTGAATCCTGGAGGGAGTGGGGTATCTGGCTCCGGAAGCCAAGGACCATTTGAGGTCAGAGCTCCCTGTTGTCATTGTGGGTTTCTGCTTCACCAGATTTCCCATGAACTTCCCTCCCTCTGGCAAAAAGAGGAAACTGTGGGCCTCCCTGGTGGTGCAAGGGGTTAAGACGCAACCTTTGCAGCTATCCTCAGCCTCTACAGCACGAGTTTGATCCCCAGCCCGGCCAGGGAGCAACCCACATGGCGCAGCAGACCTCTCCTGACTCACCTGCTTCTTCCCTCAGCAGTGTACTTCAGTCAGTCTGCCTGTTCTGTTCCCCACTTTGTCTCTGGTGAGTTCTCTCACCGGCCCCCTGCCTCCCCCACCCTCCCCCTTTACCGCAGCTCTTGTATGCATAAATGAATAAATCTTAAAAAAAAAAAAAAAAGAGGAAACTGACTCAGCTACTTCTCCCCGGTGAGAATCTTACCTGCCACTTGTTTCCCTTTACCAGAGGCCTGGCCCTGGTTTAGCGTCAATTCTGGCACAGGTGTCTTTATTTTTCCCTCGCACAATCTAACCACAGGGGCTGAAGAGACACGGTGGGACCCAACCTGGAGAATGGGCTTTGTTTCCTTCCCTCCTTCAAAGCAAGAAGAGGCCTGCTGCTCTCCACAGAAGCGGGGCGGCCAACTGCCCCTGCTTGCCTGGGATGGAGGAAGTGGGGATGATATTTCAGGGATGTAGGAATTCACAGCTAACATGGGGAGAGCCCCAGACAAGCCAGGACAACTTGGTCACCTCACCATCGAACCGCGGAGGGCTCCAGAGACCTGTGTGATTGCCACCCACGACTCTGTTGCCCATCACCAGGGACTGTGACTCTCACAGCTAGTCTGCAGAAGAGAGGCTCTAGGACCCATTTGTTAAAGAACCCAACACCTGAATCAGAGAACAGAATACTTCAGAGCAGACAGAGTCCTAGAAGGTTTGTTTAGAGAGGCGAATAGATTTTAATTCAATCACCAACTTCAACCAGGGTTTGCTTAGTACGGATTCTGTGCCAGGGTTGTGTTGGGGGCAGGGGTGGAGGGGCTGGAGGGGAACAAGTCAGATGCTGCTTTCCACATGTGTATAGCCCTCAGGGAAATAGCCAAGGGCAGGGAAAGTTCAACTGCTATAATCTTGATGGACTGCTAAAGCACAGGGCAGTGGGTGGCAATTTTGACTGTTCATTAGCACTATTTAAATCAGATCACTGGGTGTGGGATGCAGGCACCATCTCTGTCCAACCCGGCAGCCTCTGGTCACACATGGTTTCCAAATTAAAGGTAAGTGAATTAATATGAAGTGGAATATAAAATCCAGCTCTTTTGGTGCAGAGGAACCTTTCACGTGCTCAATATCCACCTGTGGCTACCAAGTCTACCTGATTAAACAGTGTCCCTACAGGACACGTCCATTGGACCTGTGTGACTTTGGGCAAGTTACTTAATGCATCTATTCAACAACAATAAAATCAGGCACGTAACAAACAACAGCTAACATGTACACTGCTAACTGTGTGTGAAGTATGTTCCATGTACCAACTCAGCCCTCACAAGCAACCCCATAAATACTACTATCACCCCATCTTTTACACATGAGAAAGCTGGGGCACAGAAAGGGTAAGCAACTTGCTGCAAATCACACAGATAGGAGGTGGCCAAGCTGTTAAGTCCGGGATCCACATGGTCTTGCAGGGCTGCCTTGGTGGTAAATGAGAGAAACCACACAGAAAAAGGATGAGAGCTGAGCACACACTTAATGCTCAACAAATGTTTGTGTAGAGACGGCACGGGTGCCAAGGTTGACAGGGCTGAGATTTGATTTTGTACCTAAAAGTACATGCTGAGGCGCCAGCATTTTGGGGATTGGAGTAAACAACCCAAACTAAAAAGTGCAAAGCAATCTGGAGGGTGCCGAGCAGCTCTGGACAGTCCTCCCCACTGGTGCTCACCGTGCTGATGGAGGAGGGAACAGACACGACTGTGGAAAGCCAAGCACAAGCCCCGCGGGTCAAGAAGAACCCAAAGCGTGCATTTGTGCATCCTCCAGGTGGAACGTTCCTCCAGGTGGAACGCCCAGGTGGAGGCCGGCTCAGCCCTGTGAGAGTGTACTGGGAGGTAGAGAGGTGACGGGGGAAGCCCTCTGGTTTTCTCCCTCAGCATAGCCCAGAATGGGGGAGGGGGGAACTGAGGGCAGTGCCCAGGCTCCAGCGCCCCGGCCTTATTGGCACTGACATAGAGGCACTGTGGAGCTAGCAAGTAAAAATAGCTCTGCCTCCAGGTTCCCTCTGCCCCCATCTCCCTGATCCTTCTGGTTCAGCACAGATGCCTCCCGGCAGGCCCACAGGAAATACAGATTGAGTCAGAGAGAGCCAAGAAAATGCCTTTCCTCTGATGAGATTAGGTCTGAGGGAGCTCCCCTTCTGAACATCTGACACTGCCCAGGGCCATTCCTGGATGTCCTGGCCCCCATCCCCACCCCAGGAGGGGCAGGTCACCTCCTGATATGGCCCAACTTCCCCTCCATCTACTCCTTCCTTAGCCTGAGCAGCCCTTTCTCTCAGTGACTCGGTTTCTTGCCCACCCCAGACCAGGCCTCTTATCCTAACTCCAGCCCCCCTCCATCTCCTTTTATTTTTTTTAAAGATTTATTTTATGCATACAAGAACTGGGGTACAGGCCAGAGTTGGGGGGGTGAGAGGATTCACCAGAGACAGAGTGGGGAACAGAATAGTCGGATTGACTGAAATACACTGCTGAGGGGAGCAGCAGGCGAGACAGGAGAGGTCTGCTGTGCCATGTGGGTAGCTCCCTGGCTGGCCAGGGATTGAGCTCGTGCTGCAGAGGCTGTGGTCAGCTTCATAGGTTGCATCTTAACCCCTTGCGCCACCAGGGAGGTCGCCATCTCATTTTAGACTCTGTCCAGTTCCCCTATCCTCAGGTTACAGCCCGCTGCTGGCCTGAAGCTTTGTGCCGCCCCCTGCCCACCTTCTCCTCATCTCCACAGACCCACCATCTGAAACAAACCGCTTTATTTGCTTTCCCTTCAAAGCATTGTGTTTTTCCTGACACCCCATCTTTGCTCACACTCCTCTCTAACTCAAACAAAATCAGCCTCGTTGAGTCCACAGTTGGCACCTAGCTGGGTTCCTAGGAAGCCCCCTCTTTTGACTCCACCTTTTTGGGTTCAGCCCAAATAGACCCACCTCCAGTGAGCCTCCCAGCTCACAGAGGCCAGAGCAGTGTCTTATCCTACAAGGTTCCCCACCCTGACACTCAGAGAGGAAAGCTCAGGGCCGGGAAAGAGGAGTCAGGCGGTTGAAATCTTGGACCCCCACTTGTCTCTGAGTCTCAGCGTCCTCACGTGCAAAAGTGTACGCTAGGGCCTACCCTGGTGGCACAGGTGGTTGAGCGCAGCACTGTGAGGCTGTCCACAGCCTCTGCAGCACGGTTCGATTCCTGGCTGGCCAGGGAGATACCCACATGGTGCAGCAGACTTCCCCTGTCTTCCCCGCTGCTCCCCTCAGCAGTGCATTTCGGTCAGTTTGCCTGTTCTGTTCCCCACTCTGTCTCTGGTGAATCTTCTTGCCCCCCGTGCCTCTAGTCTGTACCCCAGCTCTTGTATAGATAGATAAATCTTAAAAAAAAAAACAAAACCAAAAGTGTACCCTAATATCACCTCACAGTGTCTCACGAGGATTAAATGAGATAATCCACATGTCTGGTTCCAAGGAGGAGCTTAGCTGAGGGATGTTCCCTTTGCTCCCTCCTGCACTGCTCCCTGTTTCTTCCTTCTTTCCGCACTCCACCCACCCATCTGTTCATCGCTGTCAACCCCAAATGTTTTATCCACCCACAGGCCAGATCCCACACACAGGTACCCAGAGGGAGGCCGACCTGGCTCCCGGGTTGAGCTTTCACTCACACCTCCAAGCCCTCCTGAACTCCCACTGTGGGCACTAGGAGTTGGGGAAGGTCTGGGCAGGTCACTTTCAAAGATGATGTGCTGGTCACGTTAGAGAGTCACAATCTAACACCGATTTGCTCCATGACCTTGGGGCAAATCTTGTCCCCCTTCAAGCATTTTTTTTCACCCATAAAATGGTAATGCCCTGCCCTGCCCTGCCTACCTGTTAGGACGATCTGCAGAGGGCTATGCAGCCCGCACGTGCCAGACCCTGGGCACTGTGTCTGTCTGGCAGCTGCCCCGGGCCTCAGAGGGCTGGTCCTTTCCTGCCTGGACCCTCTGGAGATACAGAACAGAGCTGCTTCCTGTTTATTCCCCCAGATCAGTCCCTGACTTAAACTTCGGGCTCATTTATTATCCCAGAATCTTCTTATCAGGGAGTTTCAAGAGACAAGGGTCACTGGGACTTTCTAATGACAACTCCTAGAGGCTGAAATTCTGGAGGTCTACTTCCTGTTCACTACACTCTTCACTATATTCTGGCAGAGCTTCCAGTTCAATCTTTGGACAGAGAGGGCCACCCAGGGCCATACCAGTGGCTGGAACCTGGGATGGCATCAACCAGGCATATGTGTTCTCTTGTCAGCTGACCCCTCCCCTGCCCTGCTGCAGGCACCTGGGGTCCATAGTGAGTTCCACCAGCATCTTGAGGGCCCTCCATGAGCCTGGCCTGTGTGGGGCATGGTGGGACATGGCCAAGTACTCTGCCCCCAAGAGCCCAGACTGATGGGAAAGGCCTGGATGAACAAGGCTGAGCAGGCTGCAGCAGGGAGCTGAAAGTGAGGGGTGTGGGGGCGGGAGGTAGATGCCAGGTGCCAGGTGCACGTGTTTGAGTTAAGCTTTAAAGGCTGTGCGGAGGATAGCCTGGCACAGAGTGAAGGGAATGTGTTCCAGGTGGAAGGCACAGTGCTAAGCCCCAAGGGGCACAGAGGCTCGTGGAGGAGCACGAGGTGGGGAGGGGAGGAGAGGCATATCCAGGGAGTCAGAGGGGTTGGTCTGCCTGGGTTCTAGGCAAAGGCAGCAGAGAATTGAAAAGGAGGCTGGGGGTGGGTACAGAAAGCCGCTAATGAGTTGACACTTGAGACTACCCAGAAGCGTCCCAGTTTGTAACCAGGGGTGTGGCATGGTCAGAACTGAAGTGGATTTAGCTCTGCAAAGAGGTAGTTAGAACATTTGGCCCTGGGGAAAGTATTTTCTGTCCCTAACTTTGGGCTTGTGTCTAGGGAAGAAATAACCAGCGGGTTGTTTCCTGCCCAGCTCCTTTTGGAGGGGCTGAGGAGCACGGGAAAGAGAAGGAGGATTCTCAGAGTGGCTGATTAGGGTTGGCTTCACAGGCCCTGGAAAAGAACATAGAGCTAGTGGATCTGCTGACCAGGGTCAGCACCTGATCTCCCTCTACAGATCTCAGCCTTTTGAAAAAGCAACTAAGCCAGGCAGTTGGACCTTAGGGCTCATTTCCTGGAGCATATCTCAGTAGTGGGGGGTTTTTAAAATCAGAAAATAGTTTCCTTTTATCATTCAACCCATCTCCCTGCAGGAAGAGTCTCCAGATATGACTGAGGATCTGTCTGCCCCAGCACACACCTGGACAGTCCAGCGCTGGGCCTCCTAGCTCAGCTGCACAAGCTGGAGGGTGATGGGAAATTCCTTCCTGCTTTTCCCTTGTGCTTGTTAACATGGAGATAAATGCCGCTGCTCAACCCTAATCAATTCTCCAGGTAGCGCCTGCATTAACTGCCAGCAGAGGATAGTAAGGTCACTTTCTCCCCATTTCAGGCCTACCTGAGTTTTGCCCAAATCGTCTGGTTGGCTGGGCATGCAGACCAGGGAGGCAGGAGGCCCAAGTGACAGTGCCCTGGCTGAAGAGGGACTTCTAGCAAGGACAGGGGACAGTATTGCATTTATATATGTTTGCCTGGTGCTTTGCAACAACAGGTCTTACACTTGAGAGTCTCCTGGAAGGCTGTTCACATCTAGATTGCTGAGCCCCACCCAAAAGTTTCATATTCAGCAAGTGTGGGGTGGGGCCTGAGAACCGGCATTTCAAGCAAGTTCCCAAGTGACCATGACGCAGAAGGCCGGAGGAGCACTCTTTGAGGGCCACCACTCAACAGCTTGGCTCTGATTTACAAAATCCCTCCTGTTCACCCTCTAATCTACCCCTCACAACCACCTTGGGGTGAGAATCATCCCCATTTCTCAACACAGCAAGCTGAGCACAGCTCAGCGGTGGAGGCACTTTTCTGAGGGTACATGAATAAGCAGCAGGGACCTGTCCTTCAAAGACTCCATGAGCACAAAACCACTTCCCGTCTAGGCAACTGGGGGCAGTGACCCTTGACTTGCCATCTCTGAAAAATTCTTCTCAATATGTAAGCGTGGGGCCACGCCAGCACCCAGAACCCAGTGCTCCCTCCACAGCCTTGCCTCGCCAGGTGGTCAAGACTCAGAGACCTGGATGCAAACCAGTCACCTTCAGTAAGTCTCAGTACCTTCCCCACCTCGGGGTTGCCATGAGGTGGGGTGAAGATTGAACAGAGTGTCCAGCTGGGGTGCAGGAAGTCCTCAAGCCACGGAGCAGCAGTGCCCCAGGCGAGAGCCAGTGAGAGCTTTGTGGGAAAGCAAGCCTCTCCATGCCTCAGTCTCCTCATCTGTAAACTGGGCTCAACAACACAAACTAGCTCACAGTGGCGCTGTAAGGATTTAATGAATGTGTTGATTTTAGATGTCTTCGAGCATGATTTAACATCTTAGGTCAAGTGTGCCAGCGAGCGCTGGTCATTAGCACAAGTAAGCAAAACCATGGGAATAGAGTAGGTTCCGTGAAGTCGAACTTTAAATCGCAAGGGGGTGCAGGCTGTACAACAGTGTGAATGTACTTCATGCCACCGGCCACAGACTTAAACGGTTAAGTGGCAAACTAGCAAGCCTAGGATCAGTGCCCAGCTCTCCTTCGGAGGCCTCCATTTCTGGTTCCCTCAAAGGTGGTTTCCCCATGGAGTTCAGCTCCTCTTAATCCTTCCTGACTCCAGAATAAGTGTGGGTCCTGGCATGACTTGTGGGGGGCAGGAGGGCTGGTTGGTCTCCCCAACTGCTCACTCTCTCCCCCTGGGCAAGCCAGGGCCTTCCCTTCCTAGGCTGTGGCTGGAGGAGCCCTGTGGGGTGAGGATTCTCACTGAGCCCCATGTCTTCAGCATGCGGCTGGCTGGGCTCAAACACTGGCCCTACCACACACCAGCGGGGCAGGCTGTTCAGCCTCACTAGGCCTCAGGATTTTTTATCTGTAAAATGGGATGGTGAAAATGCGTTCATACCTGACATGCACTTAGACACTGCCTGGCACATGGTAAATGCAAGGTAAGTTCAAGATAATAATGGCAACATTTATTGATCACTCAATTGTGAGTTATTTACTGCATTTTTCAATTATTTACCTGTGTTAATGGCTGGAAATGAATATTTAGCAAGAGTAAGGACTTTGAACAGGGCTTACCGATTAAACTAGAAGCACAATATGTCCATGTCCCTTTTTGTCTCCTCAAAGTGGCAATGCCTAAAATTCTAAAGATCTGGGGGCCACGAGATCATCTGAGCTGGGAGGCACCAAATCCCCCTTAACTGGATGAAAACAGAGCCCTTGTGCCCCTCCCCCGCCCCATGCCCATTTAGAAGAATCAAAGCTCTAATTCGAATCTAATCTAATTCTTAGCCAGATTCGCTAGCTCCCTCTCTCAAATGATCTTATTACATCTGGGGGAAAGAAATAGATACAATATCCCAGGGCTGCCCAGGGTTGGGGACCCGGTGGGCACCCAACCCACCTGTCTGCTCTGCTTCCACACCACTCCATCTGGAAAGTCTGAGGGTCTCTACTGTGTCATCCCAAAGATGGCAGTGCACCCCTTCCTGGGGCAGAACAGCTCAAGTGTTAGTCTTCCTCTTTCTACTGAGAGGAAATCTACAATTGTCCCCTCCCCCCACCCCCAGACCCCCACACTGTGTCTCTGTCTCTTGAGCCCACAAGCTACATCTGTTGCCTCTGCCCTCTCAAAGAGCTGAGCCCCTGACCTGGTCCTAGGATGGCTCTGCTCCATCCTGCATGACAGTTTCCCATCTCTATCCCATTTTGGTTGCTTCCTCCTATCATGTGCCAAACTATGCTCATTTCCCACCCAAATCGGAGCCCAGACTATATCCAAGTGGGGGCTGAGACCACCCAGCAGAGTAGTACCCCAGATTTCACATCTCAGAAAAGTAACTGCCCAGACCCCCAGATTGGTGGAGTGTAGACAGGGAAACTGAGTCAGCACGCCCCAGGCCACATACACAAGGCAGAACCAGGGAACAGGATCCAGATATCTGGCTGCCCAGCCCAGGAGTCCTCTAAGACATGGAACAAAGTTTCCTTTGAACCTGTGCCTGGGAATGGTACCTAATATTCTGTTCCTTATCTGTGTTACTGCTCTCGGAAGTACAAATTCCAAGGATGGCTGGGGAAGAAAGGTCTTCTAATGGTGAGGTCGGGGGTCACCCTTGCTGGGCCCTCCTGGGGCTCAAACCTTTGAAAGGTGTGAGCTATGTTTCTCCAGAGTGTGGTTTACGGGGGTATAGCTCAGGGGTAGAGCATTTGACTGCAGAGTGTGGTTTAGACTGGGAAAGTTGGGGCTCCTAGTTGGCAGACCCCAAGTCTTTGCTGCTAGAAAGACCAGCAGGGCATCAACAGTCCCCATGATAGGAAGGGTAAATTGAGGTACACCAATTCAACCCATATTTTCTGGTTCCCCAGCTGGATACAGACCCCTGTGCTGGGTTCTGTGGGCTAACTGGTAACCCTGATCTCTTACCTGAGAGTGAGTAGAAAAATGGAGAAATGACACCCTACTTGAGGTTAGATCACAAATGTGTGGGGTGTCAGAAGTGGCAACAGCATGGAAAAGACCAGAAGGTTAGACAATGGGGCCCAAAATTTTTGATTATTCACTCCCTCCAAAGGGAAAAATACTGAGTTGCTCTCGTCCCCACAATTTTGTATTATATATAAGTAACTATTTTTTTTTAAGATTTATTTATTTTTTTATTTATTTATACAAGCACTGGGTACAGTCAGAAGCGCGGGAGGGTGAGAGAATTCACCAGAGCCAGAGCGGGGAGCAGAGCAGGCAGAAGGACCGAAGTACACTGCTGAGGGGAGCAGCAGGCGGCGGGAGAGGTCTGCGCGCCATGTGGGACCCTCCTCCGGTGGCCGGGGAGCAGCCGGGGATCGAACTGGTGCTAAAGAGGCTGCAGGCAGCTTTGCAATCCAGCGCTCAAACGCTGCGCCACCGGGGAGGCCCTATATATAAGTAACTATTATCAGCAGCTACAAGGCACAACACATGATTCGAGATTTGTCATTAACCAAAATGACTGTAAATCTATATTTCAAATTGTTGCTGAAATTAAAACAAGTAAACCCTGGTTGACTCCTTGTGAGATTTGACTACCTTGTATTTTTTCTTTTTTTTTTTGGTGGCTGATGAAAGGACCACGTGTTACTTCTCCCATGTTCTTGTCTGGATGTATTAAGCACTATTTGAACGACTACCAACCCGAAGTGTTCTGGTGGGAATCTTTAAAAACCATTTGTCTACTTTGTGAGGGCTAGTTTAGTTAGAAATGGTTCCTATAATCTGTAAATCCTATCTGGATTAACCTGGATTATTCAGTCAGTTGGTTGGGACAATATGCCCAAAACAGACCCAAGAATAAGAGTATGTTTGTCACCCCTTTCTTAGCACGATCCCCATTCTCCCCAAAGGTTTCTTGACCACATGAGACATGAAATATCTGACAAGCTGAGTGGAATGGGGATCAGTGTGTCTACACCTGGCAACTGAAAGGAAAATAGAATCAATTTCTCATTAGGGGATATTTTTCTTGCACCCCAGTGAGTGCCTTACCTATCTCACTTTCAAGGCCACCGGGACCAAATATGCAGAGACTCTGAGACAGTCACTCAACACAAGGTCAGGAAATCGGTGGTCACCAGATGAGGGGCAGTTGGGAAAGGGGTCTAAAGAGTACTAACTTCCAGTTATAAATTAGTTCTGCATATATATTTCAAATATATTTTAATAATATATTTGAAAGTTGCTAAGAGAGTAGATCTTAAAAGTTTTCAAGTAGATCTTCAAAGATCTCATCACAAGAAAAAATGTGTAACAGTGTGTGGGGTTGGATGGTAACTAGACTTATTTGGTGGTCCTTTGGCAAAAACAGTTTACCCTGAAATAACTTGGGGCCCCAACCCCCTATACAATTGAAAATCTGAGTATAAGTTTTCACTTCCTCAAAGCTTTACTAATACCCTGCTCTAAATAGGTGGTCTCACTGATAACGTATATTGTTTATCAACACATATTTTGTATGTGTAAATGTTAAATATTGTATTTTTATGAAAAGTAAGCTAGAGAAGAGAAAATGTTATTAAGAGAGTCATAAGGAAGAGAAAACATACTAAAAGCTGAAAGGTATCAACCAAAAAATATCTATCAACAATCAACAAATTATTTTTTATTGAAAAAAAATCCACGTAGAAGTGAACCCTCAAAGTTCAAATCTTTGTTGTTTAAGGGTCCATTAAATATACAAATGTCAAATCATTATGTTGCACAATGAAACTGACATGTTATATGTCAGTTATATCTCATCAAACACAAACCAACCAACCCACCCATGTTGAGCCCCAAGGACAAAGGCCTGGATCAGAGACCCCTTCTCCAAGACAGCGATGCCACCACTGAGATTGATGCCAGCTTTTCTGAAAGGTCTGCTTCTTGTTCCCCGTAACCTGGAGCATCGGACCTGCCCCCTTCTCCTTCTACCAGTTCTAAGGTCCATCTCACCCTTATCAGTACCCTAAAATTTTCACCCTGCCTTCTTTTTCCCCCACATCATCTGACAAAAACCCTGATGAGGATGAACCAGAACATCAAAACACTTCTGGGGTGGAAAAGGACAAAAACCAGACCGGGGCGGGAGGTACCAATGGAATGCAGCCCTGTCCCACCACACCTCCTCTCCCTTGGCAAGTCGGGCCTCTGGAAGGGCAAGCGCACATAGCCTCCTCTTTGTACCCACAGCCAATCCATCACGAATCCCGCCCTCCTGCCCCACCTTCTAAACATCTCTGTATGTGTCCACTTAGCTCCACTCCCATTGCTGCCATCTGTTCCCAGCTGGCCACTTAGTCTCAGCCGCCAACCATTTTGCAAATCTGAGCTCATCATTCCATGGTCATCGTTCTAGGGCCCATCCCTGCAACTTCACCTTGTCCAGGGTCAGAGCAGCACACGCTCTGTGTTTTCAATTCCACAAAAGCCCTTTTATTTCTTCAAGGGTCTGCTTGCTCCAACCTCAGGGCCTTTGCACAGGCTGTTTCTCTTATCCAGCCTGTTCCCCACTCCATCCTCACTTGGTTACTCATTATCCATCTTTCAGATCTCAGCTCAAAAGTCCTTCCTTTAAAACAGCCTTTTGTAGTGACCCCAACTTGGGACTGGGCACATTTCTCTATTGTGCACACTCTCACACCCCCACTTTGCCTTCAGAAACTTGCTCCTGTTCTAGTGGGTCAAGATTACTGACTACCTTGTCTTTGGTCTGTGAGCCCAAAAGGGTAGGGCTTGTGTTTGTTTTGCTCTGCTTTGTTTATTTATTTATTTTTTTTGTTTTGGTTTGTTTGTTTTGTTTTGTTTTGCTCTGCTTTGTAACCTGAGCTGTGCTTCACATGCAGAAAGCAACAAATATATTAACAAAAGGCCCACCAAAAAATTAAATTGAAAAGCAACTTATGCAGAAATGAACAAGCTATTCTGGGTGAGGCTCTCGGCTGATCTGAAGGGCAGTTCTCTGAAGTCTCTCTCCAGGGTGAGCTCTGCTAATCTATCCCTGGTAATGGTCATAACAAGGATGAGGCTAACCAGCAGTCAACAGCTCTCAGAGTTCCTTCCTGCCCATTACCACCCCAGCAAGCCCCCCTCCCGCCAAATCAGGTTTCTCCCATTGCTAATAGCACAGGGGCATTTCCGAACTGCCATATGTTTACTCTGCAACATGAACATTCTCTTCTCTCAAGACTCAGGGCTCAGCAGCCGTTTCTTTGTGGTCAGATGAGGGAAAAAGTGGGATCTAGTTAGAGCAGAGCTCAAACCCCAACTGTACCCTGGTTGGCTGTGTGACCTTATAAGCGTCACTTGACCTCTCTGGGCTCCCATTTTCACATTAAAAGAGGACAAGAATATCTAGCCCCAAGTCTCTATAAGAATGAAATGAGTGAGGGCCTCCATGGTGGTGCAAGGGTTAAGACACAACCTATGAAGCTGTCCGCAGCCACTGCAGCGCGAGTTTGATTCCCTGCCTTGCCAGGGAACAACCCACATGGCGCAGCAGACCTCTCCTGTCTCGCCCGCTGCTCCCCTCAGCAGTGTATTTCAGTCAGTCTGCCTGTTCTGTTCCCCACTCTGTCTCTGGTGAATCCTCTCACCCCCCACACCTCTGGCCTTTACCCCAGCTCTTGTATGCATAAATAAATTTTTGACCAAAAAAAAAAAAATGAAATGAGTGAATGTACGTAAGAGTCCTGTGTGGGACCTGCCACATGTCATATAATTGATTCGAAGACACACAGTTTTTAACATTTTACTGTTTTTGAAACTAAGATGTAACTTACAGTTTAATTGTCCACTATTTTTTCTTCCTTAATAGATTATAAAATAATGGCATAACTCATAACAGAGGGTGTTCTGTGTTCAATGAAATGCAGTCAACAGGCAAGCCAGTCTGTGACTCCTTGGCCCAAAGACCAAGAGCAGACATCATTGACAGGAAAGGACCTGCCGGGGTCTGATATGCTGGGGTGGAAATCTGAAGGTACTGGCCCTCTGGCTCCCCAGGCCGTTGGTCCTGTACCTCTGTCCTGATGTCCCAGCCCCGCTCTGGGAGGGCTCTAGACTCCAGTCACAATGTGACTGTGGCCCCTGGCTTGGTTGGGTCACAATGCTGACCTAACACTTCAGTCTGTCCCAAGAAGAGAGTCCTGGGATCATCCCAGAAACCTCTCCTCCAGTGAGACTCCTTCATCACCAG
Organism: Talpa occidentalis; assembly: GCF_014898055.3. Classification (NCBI taxonomy): domain Eukaryota; kingdom Metazoa; phylum Chordata; class Mammalia; order Eulipotyphla; family Talpidae; genus Talpa; species Talpa occidentalis. Next base: position 53,657,955 of record NW_023605083.1, read on the forward strand.
AATGTCACCCAGGCCTCACAAAAGCCCCCCAGTGTGGGTGCTTTCCGAACACCCCCCAGCCCCGGCCTGGCTGGATTATTACACTATCCACATTATTAGTATATGGTGACATTTATTACGGAGAGCAAATTTTTAATAGAAATATCTATTGCATATACAAAGTTCGAAAACATAGAAAAAATAAAACAAAATTGTGCCATCTAGTGATGACCAGCCTGAGGTGTCAGAATGTTTTTCTGTATTTACATAGGTGCAGATATATTCTTTTCTCATATTCAAACCCAAACTGGCTCCTTTGACACGCACTGCTCTCTTCCTCACTGTCCCAGACCCTGCAGATCCCTCTCTACAAAGCTGGTTTCTTCTCAATGACCTCGTGGTGAGGCCCCTGGTCCTCCATCCCCTGCCAGGTCCCTAAGACTGCATCAGTCAGGTCCCTGAGGCCTGACCAGAGCGCCCAGGATGGGACCCAGATATAGTGCTCTCGGCCCAACTGGTTTCTGAAGACACCTTGTTCTTCCGTCCCTGGGCCATGATTGGTCCTAGCTGCCTTCAGGGTCCCCTCTGAGCACAGCCCCACCCTGGCTCAGAAACATCCTAACACTTTTAAATCCAGGGCTGTGAGGTGAAGGTGGCTGTCTGTCCCTACTGGATTTGATACTAGGCCTTCCAAAACAGATCAGAGGTTCTCCCACACCCAGACGCTGGCCAGGTATTTCTCTAACCCCCAGGGGCTCCAAACATCACAATAAATGACAATGAATAGGTGCCTGGCATTTTACAATTCATAAAGTGCTTCCACATTCTTTATCCGATTTTGAGTCTCACAACAACCCTATACATTAGGCAAAGCAGGTATTTATTATCTCTATTTTACAGACCAAGAGACTGAGACTTGAGAGGTTGGGCGACTGACCCGATGTCCTCCCTTATTTCCCTCTCCTTGGGAGTCTGATTGACTCCAAATGCCACAAACAACCTGGCTCCGGCACCACCTCCTCCAGGGAGGCTTCCCTTGGCCCACCCTGGGCTGGGTTAGATGCCTTCTATGAGGGTCCATGGCTCTTGGGCTTCCCTATCAGAATTGGAGCCCCCAACTAGGCCATGCGCCATGATGGTGCTGATGGGTCTGGCTTCTCTCCATCCCTACTCCCCAAGCATAGAAAACCTCTGCTGGGGTGAAGAGCATTGATGACTGAGGCAGGGAATATTCTCCCCGCTTTGCAGAAGAGGTCAAGGGACAGGACTTGCCTACAGAGCTCCTCAGTGGCCAGGTCAGATCTTGCTCTTCAGAGGAGTGGCTTCTTTCCGTCCACTGTGTCCCTTGTCTGCAATCTTGGACTTCCAGGCACGGCCCGAGGCTCATTTCTGTCTCCTCTTGCACTGGCTGGGCCCTACCTGGTCCGCCAGGTATACAGAGGAGGGTGACGGAGGGGGCTCTGGCTCAACCCTCCAGCCTGGGCCAGCACCCTGGAGCAGTCGTGGGAACAGACACAGTAGGTGGCTGTCCACTGAATACCTCCCTGTGCCACGCCCTGTGCCAGCACTTTCCAGCCTCACTCACTTCATCCTGCAGCTGGCACCATTATGATGCCATTTTGCAGGTGGGGAAGGAAAGACCCTGACTCAAGGCTCACCCAGTGTTTAAGTTGGGCTGGAAGCCACGGCTGCATCCCTGGCAGTAGGTAGCCACAGGAGTTTGCTGGCACCAGAGACAGAAATAAATGCACAGTTAGAGTCCAAGAGATAACTCTCAGGAGGCCAGCAGGCTTGGCAAAGCCCCAAATTCTCCCACCCCTTCACCTGGCCACCTCCCACCCAGGGCCAGATGAAGGGATGAGACTCTTGGGGCCAGAGAACACAGGTTTGCCCTGGCAGTCCCAGCACTCCCTGTGGGCAGGGTCATGCCATTTGCCAGCCCCATGCAAGCTCCGGGCTCAAGGCCAGGGTGGAAGCAGCTGTCACATCAACCCTGCACAAGTTCTCAACTCGCTCATTTCTTCTTATTTGAATGCCATCTTATGTATCTGTCCCAACTAATTGAGAGATACTGAGCAAAGGCCTGCCTTTCACCCGGCCTTTCCTTCCCTACCTGATGTCACAGGTGCAATAAGTAGAGCTGAGGTTCAGAGGTAGGGGGTGATCTCAACAGACCCCATCAACTCTGATATTCCAGGGTTTGCCCACAAGCAGCAAGCACAGTGATTAAGACAGACACTGGACACTGGGATCCAGGTAACATGGGTTCAAATGCATGACTGTGAGCAAGCCACCTAACCTCTCTGGGCCTCAGTACTCTCATCTGTAAAATGGGGATAATAACAGAAAAAAGACTGAAAACAAATACATCAAAATTTTTATATTAGCTGGGATGAAAAAAGAAGATATGGGTAATTTATTTTGTTTTCTCATTCTCCATTATCAAGTACTTATAATAGAAAAAACACACTTTATTTATAATCAACTTTATTGAGATATTATTTACATATATGTATTATATATAATGACATAGTATATATTACATAATATATATAATTATATGTAATACACCCACTGTAAAAAGTGGAGATAATAAGTAATAGTATCTATCCTATAGATTGCTTTGAGGATTGAATGGATTAACATATTTAAATCTTATAGAGTATGTGCAGCATAAGAACTACTAGTAAGTGTTTGTCGGGCCTTCCCCGGTGGCGCAGTGGTTGAGCACTGGGTTGCGAGGCTGCCCGCAGCCACTGCAGCGCCAGTTCGATCCCCGGCCACCGGCGAGGGTCCCACAAAAAAAAAAAAAAAAAGAACTACTAGTAAGTGTTTGTTAAATAAAAAAGCCCTAGGCCATCCTGGCTTCCTTCTCTTCCTTGTTTACCCGAGCTGGCACCCCTACCCCGCCGCCAGCACTAAGCTCTGCCAATTTGGTTCACTGCCCTGTCCAACCTCACCACCCGAGGCCTGGACTATTTTATAGCCTTGTGTCTGTATCCTGGAGCAGTGGCACTAGCAGATGGGGCTATGCCCCTGCCTTGTTTTAAAGTCCTCCCGGACTCCCCACTGCCCTTCAACTAAAAGCCCTTGCTGCTATGTTGAGATGGTTTCAGCAAGTCATTTAACCTTTCTGTACTTTTGTGTGTTTTCTTTTTCAGTCAAAAAGGTGAGTACCTCCCTCACAAACTTGTCAGATTGCATGTTGTCCAGGTTGGGGTACGCAGTCTGACCTGTGGCCTCCCACCTCACCCCCTCTTCCCAGTCACTCTGCTCTAGCCTGCTCTTCCTTGAAATGCTGGCCCTGGTCCTATCTCAGGGACTTTGCACTGGCTGTTTCCTGTACCTGGATGGCTCTTCCCCCAGAAGTCAGTGCAGCTCACTCCCTCACCTTCTTCAAGCTTTGCCCCAAAGTCATCTTCTCAATGACCCTCACTAACCACCGTATTTAAAGCTGCAACCTCGCCACCCTTATTCCCTCTCACACATCTGAAACAGTTTCCAACATTATACTTACTTCAACTCATTTATCATCACCTATATTTTGCTCATTGTTTAGTCTTTTTTTCATGAGACTGTAAGCTCTGCTAGGGCAGATTTTTTTGGTCTGTTTTGCTTACCGTCAAGACCCCACTGCCACCCCTAGCACCTAGGAAATACCTAGCACAACGCAGGTGGTTAATAAATGATTGAATCACTAAAGGATGAATATAAAGCACCTGGGACAGAATCAGGCCAGTAGGTAAGAACTCAGCAGATCTTGGCCACTATTATTACTGATTATTCAAATTGAGTCTCCTATGTCCTTTCTCCTTGACATCTCCAAGCTTACAATCACACTTTCTAGACCTTTTCTATACAGCACTATGCCAAACTCTCAATTATGATAAAGAGCACACTGCTTCTTAATTATATATTTTTCTATTTAGGTTGAATTGCCACTTTTTTAATAAATTAAAAATGGTAGGCATTGGGCCTCCCCGGTGGCGCAGCAGTTGAACGCTGGGTTGTGAAGATGCCCGCAGCCTCTGCAGCACCAGTTCGATCCTGAGCCGCCAGGCGAGGGTCCCACATGGCGCGCAGACCTCTCCTGCTGCGCCCGCTGCTCCCCTCAGTAGTGTACTTCAACAGTCTGCCTGCTCTGCTCTCTGCTCTGACTCTGGTGAATTCTCTCACTGTCCCGCACTTCTGACTGTACCTAGTGCTTGTATAAATAAATAAATCTTAAAAAAAAAAAAGGTAGGTATTGGCCATTGCACATGGTTTAATCTAACGTTTCCCATGGCAGCCTGCAGGCTCTCAGGGCCTAGTTCACAGTAGGTGCCCAATACATGTTTGTCTATAGAAGTGAAGTCACCTACTTCTGGCCCTTCAGACTAGGTGTGACTGAAAAGTACCTCCAATCTTTTGTAAAGGAGGCAAGGCATAGCCTATAGGACTTACAGTAATAAAATAGAGAACCCCGCTGAATTTCTTCCTGTTCCTGAAAAATCTCTGTGCGCTGAGAATTTGTAAAGAAGACAAAAACAAAAACATGCTACGCTCTATAAAATCATCCAGGTCCTGGCCATTTGGGAACTGAAAAAGCCTAGCTGGGGACAAAGGCTAGCTTGGGCCTCCAAGGGGATTAATGGTGGGGGAGGGAGGCAGAACTTTCTTTGGTGATTGCCACATCTAGTAAAGGCTTCCATTATGGAGATGTGCAAAGTCAAGAAAATGGGTTGTCAGAGCTGAAAGAAAATCAGCAATTATTGAATCTAACCAGAAAGCAAGATCCAGAAAGAGAAAGAGATTAACCCATGGTCACAGAATGGAGCAGAGGAAGATTCCATCTGGAATCTGTTTGCTGACTTCGGTCCTGCAGCCTTTTCTCTGGACCACACACTTCCTGATGCTGGTCAGACTCCCTCGAGGTAAACTTAAGTTGTGCTTTTCAAAGGTAATGTTTACTAAGCCTTGGATAAAATATCAGGAGCTTCCTGACTATAAGACAACTTTTGATAGTTAACAGTACTATACTTGTCTTTCTCTAATTACTTCCTTAGGGTAAAGTTCTGAAACTAGAAGCTAGGGGGCAAAGAGCAGTTATGATCATTTTCAGGGACTTTTGTTACAGGTTGCAGATTGTTGCGCACAATTAAATGCCACTGGAGAATCCATACAGACTTGCCAGCATAGAGTTTTATCCTCTGATATTTATTTTTGCTAATTTTACTGGAATAAATACAGACTGCTTTCATTAACTTATAGCATGTGCTTTTAAACAAACTAAACTCTGGTCTTAGAATTAGGATCCTTGGGCTTGGTTACTGGTTTGCTGTAAGAGTTCCACCTCTTCTGTAGATAGAGGATCTGTAAAATGAGGGGGTTGGATGACATTTCTTAAGATCCCTTTTAGTTTGGACATTCCATCATTCCATGGTGCAATTTTTAATTATTAGCATAGGATGGCTTTTTGATAACCAGAATCTGCCATGCCCCTAAGTCAGGCCAAATTGGTTTGCCTACCTGAGCAAGCAAACGGGTCTCAGATTATACATAGGTACGTATGACAGGAGACTCAGGTAGCACTTAAGCCTGTGCGTTGGAGCTATGCTCGACTAATAGCACATATACTTAGTCTGTTTTTACGAGGGTTTAATAACACTCATTTGTGGTCTAACTTCAAGTTCTGCGCAGCTCCACTGTGGCTAGGAGGCAAGGTCAAGGTCACTCCATTTCAGCCCTAGAAACCCAGATTTACAGTCAAAGGCAGACCACCCTCAACAAGCAGTCATCCAGTTTCTGCTTGGAAACCTCTGATGACACAGAGTTCGCCACCTGCCCAGGAGGTCTCTCCCTTCTTTTGGCTGCAAGCAAGCTCTTGGATCAGGGTCAGGTCAGGAGAGGAACAAAAGAGACCAGAAGAGAGTAGTTTTCAGAAACTACTCTCTCAATCAGGGCAAGCAATAGGAGGAGACAGGGAAAGGACCTATGGGCAGGAAGGGCCTGGAGAAGTGGTTCCTGGGTTCCTACCTCTCCCTCCACACAGCTAAGGCAGGTGTTACTAACCCAAACATCCATAGAAAGTACAGGGAAGGGGGCCTCCCTGGTGGTGCAAGGGGTTGGGTCTCAGCATTGTGGGGCTGTGGGCAGCCCTGCAGCACGGGTTCGATCCCTGGCTGCGGAGCTAGATCTTTCCTGTCTCGCTGGCTGCTCCCCTTAGCAGTGTATTTCAGTAGATCTTCCTGCTCTGCTCCCCACTGTCTCTGGTGAATCCTCTCACCCTCCACACCTCTGGCCTGTACCCCAGTTCTTGTATGCATAAATAAATAAAAATAAATCTTAAAAAAAGAAAGTACAGGGAAGCGCAGGTAGGTTCTGAACAAGCCCCACGAGGACTATTGTCCATGTTGAGGCACACACTTCAGCCCCCTCATCTTGGACTCTGGTAGAAGAAACGGTGCTGGGCTTGGGTCATTTAGTCCAGAGGTGAGTAGATTTAAGGGAACAGGTGATCACCCAGGTTGGGGGCAAAGGGGGGGGGGCTCAGCTATTGTATGTGTGCCCAGAGCAGGTACAGCAGATTCCGCCTCTGTTGGAGTGAGTGAGTCCCATCAGTGGGCTGTGCAATGGGGCAGCAAGCCTGCCCAGAAGGGAGTCTTACAGAGGGGCTGTGCCAGAGTGCCAGAGGTCTTTACCCAGAGAGCCTGGAATTGCAGCCTCACAGACAACTGAGGGGTTGTCCCAGCGCAACCCCACACAAACACAGCTCTTTTGGCACTGTCACCACTCTGGGGTCCAACAAGGAAGAGAAGGAGCCCTAGGACCTGGCTGGAGGGGAAGGGGACGGGGACATCCTACACCACTCCCTAAATCCAGGTGCATACATGGGTCTAGTGCAGGCAAGTCTGCAGCAGCGGGCCCTATCACCTCCAACCCAGGGCTCCCCAAGTCCCAGACCGGCTGGCGGGCAGACTCTGACGGCCCCACCCTGCATGCCCAGGCTGGCTCCACGGGGACCTGGGGGCGTCCCCACCTGCCGTTTCAGCACAGGGAGGCTGAGGCCAGCAGGTCACCCAGCCAGGTGGATTAGACGCCTGACAAGGGTCCCACTGGGCACCAGGCCACAAGAGGGGGCCTGTCAGGATCGATTCACCGCGCCCAGGGCGGGCGGCCCTCACCAGGCCGGTGGGGTGGGCGGTGCAGTCAGTGCCCATCCGGGCCCCCCGTCGTCGGAAGCCTGAACCTTGGGGCGGTCCCCCCCAACAGACTGAGCCCGCTATCCCGACGGAAAACTGAGGCCTGGAGAGGAGCAGTGCTTTGTGCAAGGTCACGCGAAGGGGCTGGAAGAGAGGTCCCCCGCGCCCCGCCGGGTCCCCCGCGGCACGCCAAGCCCCAGCATCCCTCCCGGGGCGCTGCAGCCCGGAGGCGCGGCGCGCACACCTCGCGCAGACCGGGGAGGCACGGCCGGCGGCGCGGGGCCGCCCTACCTTGAGGAGGCCGCGCAGGTGGCAGTGGCGGTGGCGGCGGCGTCCGGCTCCGGCTCAGCTTTCCTCGCCGCCCGCGGAGTCCCCGCGCCCAGCACCGCCGCCTGCTCCCTCCCCGCAGCCTGGCGGGTGGGGCCGGCGGGCGGGGCGGGGCTCTGCGCAAGCCCCGCCCCCGCGCCCCGCGGGTCCCCGCCGGCCGCCCCTTCCCACCCCGCGGCCGCGCTCCTGCCCCCCGGGGCGGGCCTCCCGGCGCGCACGCAGCCTGGGCGCGCACCCCGGAGCGCACACGCCGCGGTGGCTGGCGAGGGCCGCGCGGCGACCATGCTGAAGGCGGGGACGGTCAGCCCCTCCTGGCTTCGCGCCGCGCCGCTCCCCCTCCGCGTGGCTCGGGGCGAGGGCTCGACCTGCCGGACCCTCCGTGTCTCTCTTGGCGAGCTGGAAGCGGGAGCCGTGGCTGTCGCAGAGGAGCTGTTGGAGAAATAGACGGTGGTGAAGTGCGCGCGCAGAGCCCGCCACTGGAGACGCGCTCGGTAAACCTGGGCTGGTGGAGTAATTGCTAAGGGAAGGCTTCCCAGTCCGCCGGGAGCAGCAGAGCTGGGAGCGCCGCCTGAGCACCCCAGGAGTCCCCTCCTTGTCGCGGAAGCCAGAAGGGGGCGCTGCTGCAAGTGTCTCCTGCTTTGGGGTCCGGAGCATGCTAGGCCAGGGCGCCCAGGGTTTTAGTAACACCACCATTTGGCACTGAGCCAGACACTGTTCTAGGCTCCTTAAATGCATTACCTCACTTTACTGTCACACAAACCTAGGTTACACTGTTACCCACCTGTTTCATACATGAGACAGCACAGAGAGCGGTTAAGTGACTTGCTTAAGATCTGCAGCAGTAATTCCATCCCAGGCAGTGTGGCTCCCCAGTCTGAGCCCATAGACACTGCTCCTCACCTCTTTTGAGAAGAGCATCTGTGCAGTGAGCTACCTTGAGTGCCTGGAACAGTGCCTCCCACTCAGTATATGTTGAATAACAGAGCATACTATGTCCTTCACATCTATTTCATTTCACCCTAATAATCCTAGTAGCCATTATTAAAAATCCCATTTTACAGAAAAGAAACTGAGGCTTCGAGTGGCTAAGTACTCTAAGTACTTAGGGGCTCTTGATTATCTTCCTAGAACAGCCAGGGCCAGAGCCTGCCCATGGTGGTCACTGTTCAGAGGACCTGGCTCCAGCCCAGAGCTGGGTGAGCTCACTGCCCAGCCCCTCAGGATGGCTCGCAGAGCCTGCGGCCCTGACCTCATTGTCCTCGGGGTGGACTGCTCTGTCAGCCTGCTGAGTGCATGTGTGGGTATCACTATGGAAGAGTTGGATATCTAATGTCTCAAAAAAAAAAAAAAAAAAAAGGAAAAACCAGATGGTGGTGGGAGTTCCTTGTAATTATGGTTCACTGTTGCCCGTGGTTCACCTGGACATGGGCAGCATAACCTTTCTAAGGCGAAGGCATCCCAGTGCCTTAATTTACCCGGGGCTTGGGTCAATGTCTCCCGTGTGCCCCTTGTACTCATGCCTCTGTGCCTTTGCTCATACTGTCCTCTCCACCAGGAATTCTTTTCCTACATCATCAGCTCCCCCTGTCTAAATGGACTCATCCATCCTCCTGGGCCAGCACCAACACCCCTCCCCAGGGAGCCTTTCCAGACGTCCTGTGGGTGTGCCCTCCTGGCTTCAGATCTGCATCTTGCCACCCTGTGCCACCCTGGTAGGTGGCTGAGGCTGTGTTTGGGGAAAAGCAGTTGGACAGAGACCTCCTTGGCGACTGTGGGGATATGGACCGACAGGCCAGTGGAGGCACTGCCCATCCGGGCAGTTGGGACCCTTCCCAGGATGCTATGTGTCTCCTCCCTCTCTTGCCCCTCCCCCCCCTTTCGAGGCAGGCCACCCCTGACATCCTTGACCTTGTGCACATGGGGAAAGAGTGGGATGACCTGCCTGGGGATCCTTAGCTACAAAACCACAGAATATGTCTGGTCCCAGAGGGCCCATCTACAGCTTCTTCTATGGGTTGTATTGCTGATGGGGGTGGGCCAGGAAACGACCAGGTTAATTATGGCCGTATCCTGGCCCACCCCCTTTCGTTAGTCCTGGTGTGTCCACATGGCCAGCTTTGTTTAACAAATGCCTGGTATGGGACCAGAAGGTGTGAGAGGGTGGCAGGTCCTCCACCCTGTCCAACAGGGCACTTTCCCTGTGATATGGCCCTGGGCACATGGGAGCTTGAGCTGACAATGAAGGGACAGCAGTGAGTGGGAGGGGAGGTTCTGAGTAGGGGGGAGAGTAGCCCCTACACAGGGCTTCTGTAGAAGTGTGTGTGCACCTCCCTCTCTAGGGTGGGTGGGGTCCCTTTATTCTGGGAGATATTGCTGTGGAGAGGTTCCCTGGGTAACTCCTTCCCCCTCCTCTGTGGAATGGAGTGTGGACCAGCTTGCTGGGGGCTGAGGGTCTGAGAGAGGGATGCTTTGAGCAGGAGGTCCCATCCCCTGCGGCTATGAGAGATCAGATCTTCCAGCCCTGCAAGGCAGCAGCCCCTGGGGATGGGGTGACAGCTGTGGTGCAGGGCCAGAAACCTGATACCAGGGGTAGGCCCCAAAGGCCCTTTAGGGAGAGCAGGGGGAGGGTAGGTGGGCTCCCCAGGAGTAGCAGCAGAGACTGCAGGCCCTCTAGGGTGTGACCCCCCATCCCCACCCCCACACACTAGTTCTAGCTACTGCCTCTCATTTTCCAGGAATTATCTCATTAGCCAGGAGACCACTCAGGAGACCATAGACCAGGCCTGCCCTTTCCCCTGGGCCCTTGGGGGAGATGTTCTAGGCGCTAGGGAAGGCGAGGTGTGCTGGGAGGAGCCCTCCTGGTTTGGTAGGGCCTTTAGGTTTGAGCTGATTTAAACTCTCAGCGGCTGTGTGACTTTGGACAAGTTTGTTAAACTCTCTGTAAACTTGGCTTGGGGTGAGTGGGTGCTGTAGGTCAGGTATTTTCCATTTCTGGCTCTGGCTCCCCACTTCAGGAATAGAAGGGCCCCCAATAAGCATTCCTTGCTGGCCTACGGTCCCTGGCCCGCTCAGAGTATAATACCCACTCCCACAACAGGCTTGGAGCCTGGGGACCAGCACCAAAATTTTTCAAAAGCTACTCAGCAACTCTGTGGTGCAAGCAGGTAGGAACCACAAATTTCACAGCGCTGGGGAGGGGGTAAGTGGTGGCAGAAGTTTGAGGAGCGGGGACAAGCAAAAGGGTGAGAAGGGGAGAGGGAGGGAATTGGGCAGGAGGAGGGAATGGGCGAGGGAAGGAAGGAGGGTAGAGTAGAGTAAGGGTAGAGTAAGGGGGAAGGAAGAAGGGAGAGGAGGGAGAGGAGGTGCATTTACCTGGCAGCCCCCATCCATGCCCATGGTCTGATCTGAGATTTTTTATTTCTTGCTGAGGAGGGAATTTGAACTTCCAGGCTGGAACCTGAAGGACCAGTTGCACAGTCTCTCCTGGAGTCTTGGGCCTTTTTTAGGCCTCAGGGCCCTGCTGGTAATGTATTCTTTGCTAAAAAAAAAAAAGTCACTCACTGCTGTGGCTGCGCCTCCTTCTGTGCCATTAGCATCTCCCGAAACCCTGCTGGGAGCTCTCAGAGGCCACACCACTTGTCTCCCTGTCAGCCCTTAGGGTTACAGCAAGTAGCCCGTTGGGGTGCAGCCAGGACACCAGGCCTGAGTAGGGGGGAGAGTAGGCCCTGCACAGGCCACCTCTCCCCCAGGCCACCCTCATAACAATCCCTTTCATGGATACTGAGCAAGTGAAAAAAGGTTAGCAAGCCAGAGAAAGGCTGTCAGCCCTGGTGTGGGGCCTTCAGGGAACCCAGAATCCTTGGTCCAGCTAGTAGCTCATGTGAATGTGGGAGGGAGGCAACCCCGAATGCCCCTCCCTGGGGCCACACGGGGAGCAGTGCTGGGGGCTAGGGCCCACCAACATCTCAAGTTAGCACCTGTGAGTGACAGAGTATGTGTTCCTGGTCCTGAGTCCTGGCCAGAAGCCTCAGATCAGAGTTGGGGGTTTCCATGCAAGATCCCCCCACTCCCAGTCCTTTATACCAAAGAGCCTGCCTCTGGGTTATTATACCTGCTCAGTCACAGGTTTTGCTGACACTATGAGCTGTGTTGCTTTGACCTCCTACTTTGAGGTGGAATAGGGGAAGCCTGTTGCTGAGGAAGGTCTTGGAAGGGCCCAGAACTGAAGCTGAGTTCTTGCAGACTTAGCAACAGGCTGCAGGTGGGTTCCTGTCACTGCCCTTTCCCCGCCCTCCCAAAGACCCACTTGCCAGAGAAGAGATGGCTCTCTTGCCCCAGCCTGTGACGTGGTGGGAGGTGAGAGATCACAGTGCTTGACCCAGGGCTCTATGCAAACCCCACACTAAGATCCGCTTGGTGGTGGGGTGGGGTTTCCCCCGGGAACCTCCCAAAAAGGGCTGTGAGAAGCGGACAGCAAGGAGCGGGGACAATGAACAAGGCCTGGGATGGGCGCTGGGCCTGAACTCAGACCCAAGCAGCACTGGAGGCACTGATGCCCACAGACAGGCCCTGAGTGCAGAGCCTAGGACCTGCAGAGACACACACAGAAACCGCAGAGATGTCCGAGGCTGGACGCTGCCAGAGGAGCAATCACTGAGAATCACTTACATTCCCAAGCCTGCGACGTACTTCCAAATATTTTAATATTTACAGTTTATACAGATAAAACTTAGAAAATGTTCAAGTTGCCCTAAAAACAGCACTCTTGTCTGTGTGCTAAAGTGCTCTGTGGAGGAAGTGAAGGGGGCACCCCTAGTTATGTGTTCTGGAGGAGATAACCCAACTGGCTTCACAGCAGACAGTACTCCAATGGGGAGACTGAGGCCCAGAGAGGAAAAGGTACTGGCCAGGGTCACACGGGCACCTGTCTGCTAAGGGTGAGAAGAGGTTGTGGGGAAAGCAGGGGACCGAGTCAGACCTCCCCCTCATCCTCGCTGGTGTAGCCCTCAAGCACAGCTTGGTCCCGGGATGCCTGAGTCTCCAAGTACTCTGCCTTGAACTGCTCCAGCTCCCGCAGCTCAGCCTCCAGCCGCTCCCGGTGGGTCGTCCGCAGCTGCTGCAGCTGTTTCATAGGAAAAGGGTTCATGTCGTTGAAGGCGATGTTCATCAGCTTCCTAGGGGAAAGAGCACAATCAGTACCCCCTTTTAGCTTGCGCTCATTACACCGATGTGGCTGAGGAGCCTGCTCTCAGGGAACTCACTTTCCAGGTGAACAAGATAATTTCTACCCCAGGTGATATGAGGCAGGCAGAACCTCAGAGCTATGGGAGCTCTAATTCAGTAAGGAAAGGTTGATCAGGGAAGGCTTCCTGGAGGAGGCCACACATAAGCTGAGTTTTGAACAGTGAGAAGTTGGACAAAGATGGTGGTGGTGGAGAAGGCAGCAAGGAGGCATTCTAAACAGAATAAACTGCCAGCCCAAAAGCCCAGAGGTGTCTTAGGAATTCAAATTATTGTTTGGCAAGATTATAGGGCATAGGTACTGGGTGCAAGAAAAGGTAGGCAAGAAATGAAACTGCATAGAGGCCTTGAATGCGGTGGTAGGGAGACACACAGATTGCTGAGGTGCGGGAGGAGGTACATTCCTCAAGATTTTTAAACTATACTGGAGGCTCAGTATCACTGATCTCCACTTGGCAATGAGTCTCTGTGAGTCCCAGGGTATATAGATTTGGTGGTCAAGGGAGCCGAGTCCAGGATGGGGGTGGATGCTCACCTGCTGTTGCAAATGGTCTTGGTGAATAAGCGCATGTACTGGTAGATCTCCAGGCTGTCCTGCAGCCTCAATATCTCCTCCTCATTGTACTTGAAAATGGCCAAGGCATAGCGGAACAACACCTGGGGGCAAAGTGGGGGTTCAGCGGGAGCCTGGGTCAGGGCAGGTAATGCCCGAAGGGGGAACCCACACAGCCAGGATGCAGGAGTCCCTGGACAGGCGGCAGAGGTTGAAGGCTTGGAGGAAATGTGTGGAGGGAGGCCAAGAGGGTGACTGGAAACTCCCAGGGGAGCACAGCCTGAATCCTGGCTCTGCTCTGACTTGTCCCAGGACCCTGGGTGAGGTGCTGCCCCTATTGCACCTAATGGGGATAAGACTGTCTTTATATGAGGTGTCAGCAATCAGAGGTGATGACAGATCTGAGGTGCTTTGTAAACTGTGAGGTGCAGCAGATCATCAACTATCATGTGGAAACTAGGGTGGAGGTGGAGAAGGAGCCCTTCCCACAGCCTCCTAGCAAGGTCAGGAGCAGAGGTGGGACCTGACCCAAGTGCCAACCTCCTGAGTTCAAACAGGAACAAGAGGAGGAGCCCAAGTGACTGGGGGGCCTCCTAACCCATGCTTATGCTTCCCCTCCAGGGAAAGGACATCCCTCCAACTTTAGGATGCATCTTCAGAGGCAGAGGCAAAGCCCTTTAGTTCACAAAGCCCTGTTCTTGGATGTCCTCGACAGTCCTGATAGGTGACCATGGTCTCCCCATTCTCTAGGGACAGAATGGAGACCCAGGGCCCTGCTGTTCAGCCCCAAATGCCCTACCTTGGTGCCCTCATATAGGAAGGCATCCCAGACCCGGAGGAGGATGTTGCTGATAAGACTATCTGCAAAGACCACGAGGAACCAGTTGAAGGTGATGAAGGAGAGGTCCACACGGTGCTGGGCCAGGTGGGCCATCAGCCTGGGTAGCTTCTCCGAGAGTAGATCCTGGAGCACCCGCTGGTCCACCTGCAAGTCGGTCAGAGGGCCCATCAGATGCCACTTCAATGTCAGGGCTGGCTCCCTCCTTGCCAAACCCTTCCTGCCCAGCCGGCCCACACAGTCCTACAGCAGCCCAAGTAGGTCCCACCCTGCCTGGGGGCATAGGGCACCTAGAGTTGCCAGAGCCCTGCCTGGCTGGGAGACAGGTTCAGTGGCCCAGCACTTGCTGATTCCAGAGTGGGCAAGCAGTCCCTGGTGCTAGAACATCAGGCTTCAACTCAGAGCCTGTGGGCTGTTCAGTTCTTGCCAGTGGAGGCCAGTGGAGTTTTGACCCCTTGGCCCACTGAACCTCAAGCCAAGCAGGAACTTAGGCTTGCATCGGCCAGGTTCAGGTATGACTGTTGTACAGAGGGAGGAGTGGGTGCCCGAGAGGTCCTTGGCTTCTGATATTAGTGGGCATGTATAACAATTCGAGAATGCTGACCTGCATGGAGACTAAGTCCTCTCCCTGCCCTACTCACCTGGGACGCTGTCAGCATCTTGCTGTAGTAATCAGCAGGCATGATGGTCTCCACAATGGCCACCAGGCACCAGAAGGCACTTTCCTCCTCATCCAGGACCAGGAGAGCGATGGCCGCCAGCCTGGAGTGGAAGAGGAAGAGGCTTGGAGTGACTCACAAGAGTTGTGGTCAGGCAGCCCGTGGTGGAGTGGCTCCTGGTCCTGGAGGGGTGGGGGGACTCCTGCCCAGCCTGACTCCCTAACCAGGCTGGTATTCTGGCACTTGGGGTGAAATGAACATGCTTCCAGGGAGGATTACATAGGGAGATTTGTAGAGCAATGAGGATCATCTTAGAGTAGGGGCTCTGTAGTCCCACTGCCTGCGAGTGAATCCTTTCCTGTAGCTTCTTAGCTGTGTGACCTTGGGCAAGTTAGTTTACCTCTCTGAGCCTCTGCTGCCTCAGAATAATCACAGAACTGTTGCAAGAATGAGCCAAGCTAACATATCAAATGCCCTGCACAGTGCCTGACACATAGTTATCCTCATCTTTGTATCTATCCCCAGCCTTTGAGACCTGAGCAAGTGCACTAACCTCTCTGAGTGTTAACATTCAACATCAACCAAGTAGGATCAGCTACCTCCTGGGGCGGGGGTGGGGGCAGTTTGAGAGAGAGGACTGTCATATAGAGCTTTGCCCACTGTTTGGTGTACACCAGTTGCTCTATATATGGAATTCTTTTTCTACCTGACATCTCCTCTTCCCCAAAGTTGTCATGAGGCTCTAGTGAGACCATGGATGAAAAAGAATCCCCCACCCCCAACACACACAGTGTTGAGCAGGGATGTCTGCCTGGGGATATAATTTTCTTTAGTTCTCTCATCTTTCCTGGACAGGCTCATCCGGGGCCTGTTGGTAATGTATCTCCCACAATGTGTTGGTGCTAGCATTCCCCCCATATTCAAACATACTTTGGGGAATGCTGTATGTGCTGTCCCCTTTCAGAGGCTTTGATACAGATGATCTTAACAAAGCCTCTGAGGAATCCTGTAGTGAAAAAACCCTGTGTGCCTTTGTAACCCGGGGCTGTCCCAGGGGATGTGGGAGGCTTTAGCACAGTGCACCCACTGAACCCCTCAGGAAATGCTGTGTTACAGCACAGTGAAGCCTCAGACTCTCAATGAGCATTTAAAGTACATTTCATTGTCCCAAAATTTAGGCTTCTCTGGGCTCTTATTAGATTGAATTCATCACCTCTGTCTTCTTCTGAGATTCACACTGTTTTAAAGAAACAGTGTTGATTCTCAAAAGAAAAAAAGACTCCCCTTCTCTCTCCCCAGTAGATTTGGAAGGTATTTCTTTCCACTCTGGGCAAAATATTTGTACAAATCTTCCTGACCCAGAGTTGAGTGGATGGAGAGGAGAATAGTCATAGATTTGGGAAACAGAAAGTTCTCTTCTATCAGTGCTGGGTTGGAGGGGGCAGATTTTAGAGGTTATTTAGTTCAGGAGTAGCAAATGTATGATACATTGGCTACTTCTCTGTCTATGTCCAGAGCAGACATAACTAATCGATTATGACTATTATGACTATTCCCTTCATCTATGTCCGGGGAAGACATAACTAATCGATCATAGTACTCTTTCTCCTTGTGTCTGGAGCTGTTTCAGAAACTCTCACAAGGTTCTTGGCAACTCCTTTCTAGACCAGTAGAAAGATGGTAGAGATGGGAAGACTGAGACCCAGAAAACTTGCTCAATGTCACTTGATGAAAGAGTGGAACTAGGAATAAGGATGTGCTGGACTCCCAAATCTAGCCTCCCATTCCATTGGAGACTAAGCATGTGATCAGGCCAGAAGCTGGCTTCTAACATCAGCTTAAGATTTCTACACACTAAAAGGTCAGTGATGAGAGTTTGCTGCTGACAACTTCTCAGGGCTGCGGCTAGACGGCACTCAGGGCCCAAGTAGGTCTGCAAATGAGGGAGTGTGGTGAAAGGGGAAAGAAAAAAGTACTTTAAAAGCACTCCAATTTTACTTTAAAGGGAAATGACTTTCAATTATTTTCTGTTCTAATAAGCACTATGATGTCTGTTACCCTCCAGTTTGTTGCCTAGAAGCAGGGTCTGTCCTCTTCAGACACCACAATGCAGTTCTAGAGCCTGCCCCTAGATGGCTGCACTCAGACAAGTGAAAGGGGCTTGCAGGGTTTAAGGGCCTTGAAAGAGTGCATGTACATTGCTCTCCATATTTGAACAGGCTCTTTCTAGTACAAACACTTCCTATTTAAAAATATGAACATTTTCTAAATGCCAATAATCGGTAAAAACAGCATCCAGAAAAAGAGGTAAAGAAATGCCTCTGGGTGTCTTCCTCCTTTCTGGTCTCAGTAGTTTCCCCATGGGCCTCTGTGGCCTCTGCTGTCTCTTTCCACGCGGGGAGCTTTTTTCCTTCTAAGAGGCTTATCTCAGGATCCTGCCTGCTAGAGGATTTAGCCCTGCCCTTTCGGCATAGGTCAGACCTCCAAACCCAGACATGGCTACCACATTCCTTAATCTGATCAGGAAAATGCACTGTCTGCCACGGCTCCTGTTATGAGTGAGGGCACATGGTAGGAGGCCCAACATGGTAGGAGGCCCACTCTGGCAGCAGTGCTTGGCCTGCCATCATGCACGGCGAGGCACTGGGCAGGTTCCTTAGCCTCTCACACCCCATCTTGTCTCACATGGGTAAGGGAGGGCATGATGCCTTCTTCACAGGGTTTTCATGAAGATTAGATGATGTCAGGTATGTAAAGCACCTGGCATGCGGGAGAGTGAGAGACCAGGGAACACACAGCCCCACAGAGGTCTGCAGAGCAGCACCTAATGCTATACAATCTCAGGGTGCAGCATTCCAAAGGAATGTGGGGATAATGGTGCCTCCTGGAGGTGTGTGGTGCCCCAGCCTCCAATGACCATCTGGCCCCCAGCCCTGTGTCCTTTTCCTGGCTTTTGTGAGCTTGTAACATTTACATATTCCTTCCATGGGCTCATCTGAGTAGGTTTCAATTAAGCAAATGATCCCTGACCCAGACAGGGGCTGTGTGCAACACAACCCCAGGACTCTCCAGGAGGCTTTCTTCTCTATGCAAGTAGCAATTCTCCTCCCCACACAAATGCCAGGCAAGTGCATGGGATGGGGAACCCTGGGCTCTGACCTACCTCTGTCTTGAACATGTCCTTTCACCAGCTTCTCCCCATCTGAACAGTGGGGATCACCCCTGAGAAGGTAATCTTCCTGGGCACCCCTCTCAGGTACTTAAGTGGGTACTGTCCACATCCACTCTGCCCTCAGGCTACAGTGGCTCACCTGTTCAGGCCTTGGCAGTAGCCAATGGTGGGATTCTGCCAGGAGAAGGCCAGTAGCACTCGGCGGAGCTTGTCAGGGAACGTGGAGGAGGGACAGGTGAAGTGCTTGTTGTTGGGGAAGGTTCGGTTCAGGTCCAGCTCGATCTGGCGGGCAGCGGGGTGCTTGTGGGCCTGGCCCCGACTCAAGAGCTCCTTGTATCGACCAGGAGAATGCAGGTGGTAGACTCGGAGGTGGACCAGCCACCTCCAGACACGTGGCCTGTGCTCTCGGGGCACCCCGGCCCGCAGCAGCTGCTTGACCTCTGTTGAGCGTGTCAGCTCACTCAGGGCAGCCCAGCGCTCCCGCAGCGGCCGCTCCACAGCCTCATGGGCCAGCAGGTGGTGGGAGTGCACCTCCAGGGCCTGGATCTTGGCCAGCAGCTTCAGGTCTTCCACCTCGTAGTTGGGCACCGTCCGGAAGCCATACTCGTCATACTCGCTGCTGGCAGAAGTCCATGTTAGCAATGCCTCCCAGGAGCCCTTCCCCTATAAGCAGCAGCGGGGAGGGGTACACCCATGGGCAAGTTTGCTGCATCCACTGCAAGTTAGAAAAGCAGCCCTGAGCAGGCCACTTCAGTTTTCCCAATCTCAGTTTGCTCATCTGTGCAATGGGCATAGGAACTCTGCGCAGGGAGAGCCTCTGCTGCAGACTGCTGGGGGCCTCAGTGGTACCTGCTACATGGTGAATACTGGAGAGAGACTGACTCATTCTATGCAAATACAGGTGGCCTCTTATTACTCATACAGCCTTAGGTCCTTCCTCTACTGCCAATATGGAACCCGATTTCCACAGCCAGGAAGCCCAAGGATGGATGGGGAATGGACAGCATTAATGACAAGCAGAGATGTGAGAGCTGGGAACCCATTCCAGAGGGACTTTCAGTTTTTCGACATGTATCTGTTCTTACCATGTGCCCTGTGTGTGCTACTTCATTTAACCCTAATGAATCTGAAGAGAAGGAGGTCTTAGCCTGCATCTCTTAGAGGCTGAATACGAGGTTCAAAAGGTAAAGTGACTAGTCCAAGGTGCACAGAACGAGAGCTAAGTCTGGTTCTACAGCCTGAGCTCCTGACACTGGACCACCCGGCCTCAAGAGGCCTTTGACCCTTGTCACAGACCCTCCTGTGACTGTCCATGTCCACTGTGCTTAGTGAGGGCTTGGCTCAGAGGAGGCTGCTGGCTTGTGCCCGCTACACTCCTCTCTGGTTAACACCTGTGGAGGGTGTCCTGGGGAAGTAGAAAAAACAGAGCTCTGGAGGAGTTTTGTGCTAGCCGCACTAATGTGCTATGTGGCTTAGGCAGGGGCTGCCTCCCAAGGTGGGGGTCATCTGAACCACATGCCATTCATCTGAAGCCAAGGGGAGGGAGGGATGTGCAGACTTGGCACATGTCTGCAGTAACCAGCAGCAGGCCAGTTGGGGACCCCAGGTCCTGCAGACCCACCCGCCCCAGCCCCCACTGTCCTCACCTAATGGGGCTCAGCCCCACACTGTCTGCCGAGGCATCGCTGGCTTCCCATTGCAGCGCCTCCTGGATCAGATGCCTCAGCAGCTCCGAGCACTCACTTGCCTCGTCCCCCATGGCCTCCTGCAGCCTCCGTAGTCCCTCCAGGTACTTGCTTTCCACCTGGCAGTTCTTGGCTTGGAGGTAGGCACACTGTGGGAGGGAGAGGTGGCATGTCAGCCCCGGTTGTGCTTGGGCACACCTGAAACTGGAACCAGGTGAGACAGCACTGCCCCTCTCCCATCTCAACCTTTCCAGACCTTCACGTAAGGAAAGGAGATGGGCGTAAAACCCAAGGGTTTGCAGTACGGCAGAAAGGATTCCAGGGAAGGGAGGACTGGGCCCACACTAGACCTGGGTTCAGGGGAAAGTGGGAAGGGGTGGGCCAGGGCAGCACAGAATTTTTGTGACCTGCAGTTCCATCATGCTGCAGCCACTGCTGCGTAGGTGACCTGTGGCTAGTTACTTAAGCTCTCTGCCATAGCTTCTTCATCTGAACAATGAGGAGGACACAGAGTTGGTCTCAGGATTCTGGTGAGGGTCAGATGGGCTGATGTGTGTAAAGCCATTCCCAGGGCATCTGGCTCATAGCAAGCTCTCTGCTGGTGCTATTAAGGCCAGGAAGGTCATGCATCTCTGAACACTGACCTTGTGCCCTCTGCTGCCACCATGTGGGTTCTTGTTGTTCCTCCAATACACTACCTCCCCCACAGCACAGCTTTAGTGCACACTCCCAGTCTGCTTACTCCCGCCCCTTGCCTAGAACTTTTGTGTTTCTACTTATACAAGCTGGGCCGTGCTGGGCAAATCTGGTAACTTCTCTGGAGCTTGTTTTCCTTCTGTGTAAGATGGGGACAGGAAATATCTGCCTTGTAGCATTGCCATAACCTGAGGGCTCCTCATCCTGGGGTGGCAGAGTGGGAGCCTCCTGGCCAAGACGGTCATTCCACAGCACCCCTGTCCAGGTCACTACCAACAAATGTTTGCTGAACAGCAACTCCAAGGAATTCTGCGAGCCTATTTTCCTATCTGTTCCACCAGGGTCCCACCTACACTGCCCTTTACCAGCAAGGCTGCTTCCTGAGTCTGTCACCAATACCCTATGAGCTATATATAAGTTGCTCCCGAACACTTGCACAGCTGCTTCCCATGGGGAAGTGTGTGGGTGATGGGTAGCTGCCATTGTGCTAAGAACTAAAATTAACTCCATTTTACCTTCCAAATTTCCTCTGGAAGTAGCAATAGACTCTAGAGTTCCTAAACAGTCATATCAGAGAGATTCTACCAGTGCATTTGTTGTCTAGGAGGGGAAATATACTCCTGGTCTACCATCTTCCCAGAATCCTCTTGCACCCTCCTTGAGGATAGGAGCTGAACTTAATGGTCTAACACCCCTACCCCATTATTGCCCAGTGAATGCTGCTGAACAGATGCCTGACTGAGTCAGACCAAAGGAATCTGGAGAAGAATCTCATGCAGGTCTTACTCATGAAGGGTCAATCCAGAGGAACCTCAGGAACCTCCTCAGCTAATGTGGAGAGAGATGGGGGGACTGAGAAGGGGAGCCAAGAATGGTGATGGCCAGAAAAGGGCTCCTGCGTCTCACCTTCATCAGGAGGGCTTTCTCCTTCTCAGCCACCTTTCTCCAGATCTTTGTGACTTGGTGAATCTCTGAGTTGAGAAAGCGGTTCTGGATCCGGTATGCTTCCATGTCATCCTGGAAAAGAGAGCAAAGCATTTCATGAGAGGCACCCTAAACATGGCCTTAGTCCTCACCTGCAAATGAGCTTCTAACACTTCCTTTCTTTAGAAATTTCCAATAATGGTAACAAAAAAGAAAGTCTGAATGAATGCTATTACCAATAACACCCTCCTCTAATTTTGATCACAGCTTGATGTGGTAGAGAGAGCTCTAGGCCTGGAAATCAAGTAGTAGCTCTAACTTCCAGGTTGGGAGGCCTCACTAAACCTCTCTGACCCTCTGTTTCCTCATCTATAAAAGAGGCAAATGCCAACTGCCCCACTGGGCTACTGGGAGACTAAGGGCAGCAACATGTTCTGTAATGCTAAATACAAGGACTAAAATACAGCAAACATTTAACTAATGTTGTTTTCAAAATGAACATATTTTGTCATATATTTGCCATGACACTGAGCAGTTTTGGAGCAGAAATATTTTTTACTTAGTGCCACTTTGTAAATATTTCTTCAGGATGTTATGTAAGCTTCCCAACAATCATTTTTAATGTCTAATGGCAATTCTATGGGGTGAATTTACTGTAACTCAAGTTGTTGTCATCTATGCATTTGATTATGAATAATGCTGTGATGTACATCTCTGAGCTTAGAATTTTTCCACTGAAGCTGTTCAGTGGGGGGAGTGAGATGTTCCTGGAGCATGTAAGGAGAGGCTGGCCCAGAGCTAGGAGTTCCAGCAAGAGCCTGAGCTTCAGAAGGAGCAGCCACAGCCGTGACTCTGTCTTCATTCTGCAGGATGGACCCTGCAGAAGCCACCCAGACACACACATGCACACATAGCTGTATCTAGCAATTCCAGGGCATTCATTGGCTGAAACTAAACCCCTTTTCCTCCCACTCAAGAAAATGTACTGGCCTTAGGTGAGTGTGAAAGATGCTATTACAGGGGTGATTTGGGAAGGGCCCTGATATCTGGAAGTGAAGAACATCACACCTAGACTGTCTGGGACTGCTGGCTGCCTTCCCCTTGGAGCCCCATTTTCTTGCCCTTGTGTGTAGGGGACAGGGAGACTGACATAAACCTCATGTCTGCAGTATAAGGACCAACCTCCTGGGAGCTCAGGATTTCTCAGGCCTTGGGAAATCCCCACTCCCATGACAGCCTTACATTTTAATCTCTGGAGATTTTTAGAAAACTCTTGAACACAGGCTGTGTGGGGTCCCTGCACCATCACTCTTGCCTCCCCTCTCCACGCAAACTCTCTCTCTTATGTCCTTCTCCCAGCAGCCCCAGAGGGACACAGATGAGGTCTCAGAGGACCCAGTGTAGAATGTGCAATGCAAGTGTCCCCTCCCTGTCCAAGTTCTTACATCTGAGAGCTGCTCTTCTGATTCCCAAGCTCCCCCTCTGCTTGCTGAGAGAAGACCTCCCACTGCTGCTCTTATAGTCTTCCCAAATGCCTGGGAAAATGCAACAAGTCTCCAGGTAAGGCAGGAAAAGATCTATGGTTACAAAGTTCCTACTGTGTTCCAGGCCCATGTCCCCTCACATACAATATTTGGTGCAGATTAACCTTTACCACAAAGCTGTTGCGTAATGCACTGTCATTCCCATTTACAGATAAGGAAACAAGACAGAGAAGGTGAGCTCTCCTCAGTCACGCAGCTGGTAGGAAAGACAGCCAGATCCCAGCCCAGCTCAGCTGTGTTCACTCACAGTAGGAATCGAAAACTATTGGTGAGTGAAAGCACAGTCAAGTTCGCCCTACACTGCACTTGGTTCTGCCTCCTGGTTGTTGCCCCTCCTTCTTCATTCCAGGAGATGCTCACTGGTGTCAAGGCTTTGGACATGTTGCATGGTACCCCACTTGCACCCACCCCAGACAGAGAGGGCAGGTGTGGGTGCCCCTGGAGCAGCAGTGGCCGTGGGTATCTGGGTAGCACCCTCCCCTTCAATTAGTTGCCCTACCTTGAGTGTTGTTCTTGGCTCAGAACTGTAGGGAGGAAAAAGAGAGACTCAGAGAAGAGAAAAGTCACAGACAGTCAAGGCCAAGTGAAGGAGGAAAATGCCACTGGAGAGAGGGGGCAGGAAGAAGAGCTGTCCACCCGCCTGCCTGCCTTCTCCAGGATCAGGACCCAGTTGCTGTCTTGGGGAAATGCCATGTGGACTGAGGAAGGAATGCCATGTGGTCCTGGGGAAGGCCATGGATTGGTTGTGGGGAGGCAGGGTCTAGTGCAAGCCTGCCATGTGTGCTGTGTGGCTCTTGGCCACCAGCCCACTCCCCCTCTAGGGCCCGCTACCCCAGCCCAAAAAACTAGACCCGACTCCAGCTCTGTCACTCAAGGGGCCAAGGATTCTATTCTCCAACTGACAGTTTCGACAGCAAGGGGGCATTTCCTTCCCGTTGGGTGTCCCAATGATCGGGCAAGCAGGAAATGTGAACATGTTCTGTGACAAAACCTAAAGACAATGGATTTTTGTTGGGTCATCTATTCCCCCCCCCCACCCCCCAGATCAGACATCAAAAGGTTTTTTTTTTTTAACAAATAAGGAGCTCTGGTACATGAATTCCTTTAGCACAGAACACTGGGTCTCTGAGGATTGGCAGCAAATGTATACTTGTTTGAATCACACCCACAGTCTCCTCTTATCTGGGCTCACTGACAAATTAATGTCCTGAGAATGTACATTCAGTGGGCACACTCAGCTCCTAGGGGAGCCCATGCTTCCAGTTAACTGTTCGGGTCACCTGAGTCTACAGCTCTGACCCCCAGGATGTCTATGGGTTTGCCAGGACCCAGCAGGAGGGGCCAGAGAGAAAAGGGAGGCACTTGGCAGGGCGGCAGCAATGGATGGAAGCAATTCTCACTGCTGTGTGAAGGTGGAGAGCTTTCTAGCAACCTAGTGGCATCTGCATTTGAAAGGTTTTGTTTTCACTTTGACTAAATAAAGGAGCAGATTCAGAGGATGGTTCTGTGGTTTTTCTTGCTGAAGAAAGGGGAGGGACTCTGAGTTTCAGGTTCTCTTCTTCTAGCCTTCTAAATACTCTGTGAATAGGAACCGTAAAGTGTTTCCCTGAGAGAGGAGATGACCTGCCCGAGGCAGAGCCAAGATCTAAACCCAGGCTAGCCTGACCTCACAGCCTGGGCAGTGGCCATGCGCCACACTGCCCACAGGTCTCTCAAAAGCTTCTGGATTTCTCTTTATTCCTCCTCCCCTTCACTTTCCCTAACAGCAGTCTTTGGACACAGCAGCAGAGAGTTCTACTGTTAAACGTATGTACGTGTGTGCGGCAATGAGTGGAAGGTTGGGGGCAGGACTGGCCCTGGTTACACGGCTGCCATTAGGGCCAGTGAGCCCGGCTGGGGTCTCTACATGGTCTGACAGCTGCTATCACCAGCCTCCAAGAGGAAGCTGCAGCTCATAGCAGGCATCACTCCTAAAATAAATTTCCTGCCCTCTTTGCTCAAGGGTTCTCTATGAAGAGGCTCCCAGACAGAGCTGCTGCCTGAGCAAGGTGAGGTCAGGGTGGTGGTGAAGAAGCTGAAGACAGCAGAGCAGACAGGCTAGTCAGAGATCTGAGCTTCCAGTTCCCCTGCTTCCTCAATGCACAGCCCTGGGCAAGTTACTGCACCTTTCTCAGCCTCAGCATCTTCATTTGTAAAGTGGGGAGTACACCAGCATGTAAGCGTTGCAGCGACTTCTGTTATCCTGAGTCACAGCCAGCCATGGGTCACCTGTCCAGTTTGTGGAACCGCCAAGGAGAGCTGCCCTGGCACCCCGGGGCTCCCAAGGGCATCAGCATGGCACTGAAGGAGGCTGAGCAGGCCGGCCCCAGACTTAGCTAGTCCAGCACTTTGAGTTCTGACTCTGTCTTCAGCTTGTTCATCTCTAATTTGATAATCAAGAAAACTCTTCACTTTTCAGCATAAGATTGCATTGAAAAGCCAGAGTGCCCTGGGTTTTCTGGTTAAGAAAGTGAAAACTTGTGGAGCCATAATTCCATGAGCATCTATTGCAAATAAGAATATTCCAGAATTAATGGTATTCCCGTTCCATCTAGAAATCTCTTAGGGTCGACAGCAGGGCCCTCCACGGGGGCCCGGGAGCTAGAGAGAGGGGCCCTACCTTCAGATTCTCTATCTTCTCCTGTTGGCTCACGAAGTCCCTGTTGGCAGCATCTGGGGGCGCTGGGGGCTGGTTTTGGGGATGCATGAAGTCCTGAGTGACCTTCTCAGAGAGCTTGCAGATGACCTGCTGTTTGGCCTCGTTCTTGTCCATCAGCAGCTGCACATGCTGCTGCAGCTCCTGCACCTCCTGCTCCCGCAGGCTCGCTGTCTGCATCAGACTCTCCCGCTCCTGCTCCAGGGCCTCCACCTGCCGGCCCAGCTCCGCGATCTGCCGCACTTTGTGCCGCACCAGTTCTAGCCGGTCCTTGTCCTCGGCCGCGGCCAGATAGGCGCTGGATGCCCTCTTCTCCTGCTGGGCATCCTCCAGTGCCTTGTGCAGGATCTTCACCAGCTCCTGGACAGGGAAGAGGAAGTGCTGGTTAGGGGGCAGCGGTAAGGCACATGCTGTACCCAGTTCTAATGGCCCCGAGAGGCGGCTGGTAACCCCCCTAGGATATCTCATCAGTGTCCATTTTCTCTTTTTCTGTTCAAAAGATCCCCCCAGCTAAAGACTATGTTTCCCAGCTAGATGTGTTCTGCCTACTGTTCTGGGAATTGATATGGCTGCTTCCCGGGCAGGCCTATAAAACCACTACAAACATGTTCCCTGGGTCCAGTTCCCTTCCTCTGGCTGGGAAACAGCAAGAACCAGAGCAGCCCCCTGGGAATCACAGCAGGAGCTGCATGTTGAGCATGGCAACGTTGCCCCATCAGAACTGCTCCCTTACCTCTGGATTCTTCTATGTGAGTGAAAAATAAACTTCCAGTTTGCTTCAGTAATTTTTTTTTTTAAGATGTATTTATTTATTTATTTATACAAGCACTGGGTATAGTCAGAAGCGCGGGAGGGTGAGAGAATTCACCAGAGCCAGAGCGGGGAGCAGAGCAGGCAGAAGGACCGAAGTACACTGCTGAGGGGAGCAGCGGGCGGCAGGAGAGGTCTGCGCGCCATGTGGGACCTTCCTCTGGTGGCTTGGGAGCAGCTGGGGATCGAACCGGCGCTGCAGAGGTTGCGGGCAGCTTCGCAACCCAGCGCTCAACCGCTGCGCCACCGGGGAAGCCCTGCTTCAGTATTTTGAGGCTTCTGTGTTATAGCAGCCAAGCCTGAGCCCCGACAAATACATGTCCATTGCAGAGATGAACACACCGAGGCACAGCAGAGTTGAGTGGAATTTAATACCAATTCATCCAAAGCCTAAGCAGGTCAGTAATGAAACTGGGGATAACAGGGAGGGGGGCAGCTGTGTGGCTCAGGGCATGGTTTTCCCTCTTGTTCTTGTGGTAGACCTCATTAATTCATCTCAGTATTCCTTCTGCTAAGCCTAGGCCTCAGTATTCCTTCTGCTAAGCCTGCCTAAGCCTTCTGCTAGGCCTCAGAATCCTTCTAAATAGAGCATCCAAGCAGTCACCACCAATCAAGTTGAGACAGCTTCTGAGAAGAAGCGCATTGGCAAGCCCATGCTAAGTCACACACAAAGAACTTCCTTCACACTATGTGAGCCCAGCCCTCTCTAGAGCCCACGAGGCCTACAAGGCTGGCACATTTGATTCCCAGGGAAACTCAAGGTCTGCTTGGCTCCCTGTGCTTCAAGCCTCCGAACTCCCCAGAAGGTGTCCTGTCCCAGATCAGGAATGTGAATTCAATCAGAGCCAGGATCAGAGCATCAGAAACCAGGTGGCCCAGCAGCCAGCTCCACACGCACTTCCAGCCTGGCAGGTAGGGCTCTTAGGTCACAGTGCTGCGTTCCATGCAGTCTCCTTTGGAAAAACATGGTTTCCTGGAGACATGTTAACTGCATCCATGCCAAAGTATTTAAATAAATGGATTGGCTGGGCAGAGTTTGCTAAGAACAATTACATTTTGGAGGAGAACTATCCTAAATCATGACTTTATTTGAGAAGCTAAAGACCACCAAATTAGCATGCATATATTGAAACATCAGTAGTAGTGACTGTTCTGTCTCTGGTTGTTTCTTTCACCCACGTATGTACCCATCCATCCATCCATCCATCCATTCATCCATCCATCCATCTACCCACCCACCCACCCTTTACTAAGCACCCACTCAGAGCAGGTGCAGGATCCAGAGAAGAGCCAATCACAGATTGTACTTCAAGCACCTCAAAGGCTGGTGGAGTAAAGGTAAACTACTCTGATAGCATATTCACAGTAAGAGAGGGAAACAAAGGTGTCTGTGGGGGCTCAGAGCAGAGAGCAATGATTTCGGCCTGGAATGGATGTAGGGGAGACCATCATATTCCATAGAAAGGAGAGCAGTTTCAACTGATCCTTGAGGAATGGAGGGGGCCAGAGATGTCAAGCAGCAGATGGGAGATGAGGGTGGGGAGGGCTTTCCAGACACAAATAAGCCAACAGTTCCAGTAAAGGCCCAGGTTGTAGAGCTGTGGGGGTCCTAGGGTGTGGCGAGAAGGGGGGGTGAGAGGGGTGGTTGTAAACCAAGCAAGAATGTTTGGAATGAAGTCACTGCCCAGGGCTAGCCTGAGCGAGATTAACATTCCTGTGGCTCAGGATCACTGAGAACTTAGACCATTTTCTGTTTAGCAGAGGTTTGGAGACTACTTTCACCAGGTAACAGCCTGGTGAAATAATTAACAGATGCCATTGTCCAGACTTGCCCAAGACTCAGAACCAGGTGGGTGTCTTCCCCCAAGTTTGGGAGTTTTGAATCTAAAGCACATTTCTTTACATCCAGCTGTATTTTCACATGTAACCCTAAACATCTATGATCAATACATCAACCCAGAAGGCTCTCATCCCACCTCAGAATGAGAGGGAGAAAGGAACTGGGGCTAGGGGAGAGGAATGGAGAAAAGTAGTGGGAGTGGGAATGGACCACAAATTCAGAAAATCTGGAGGCTCCAGCTGCCTTCCTATCACATGGGAAGAATGAAGCCCAAGAAAGGAGAAGAGAGAGGCCAAAGGGATCTGGTGGAGCCCCACAAGTGAGAAAATTATGGTTAGAACAGAGGGTTCCCAATGCCTACTCCAGAATCCTTTACTTTTCCATGATGTACAGTGGATTTTGCACTTGAATGCTGCTTTCAATGTCTTTTTTTTTTTTAAAGATTTATTTTTTATTCAAACAATAGCTGGGGTAAAGGCCAGAGGCGTGGGAAGGTGAGAGGATTCACCAGAGACAGAGCGGGGAGAACAGGCAGACGGACCAAAAGCACTGCTGAGGGGAGCAGCGAGCGCAACAGGAGAGATCTGCCACGCCATGTGGGAATATCCCTGGTCAGCTGGGAATCAAACACACGCTGCAGAGGCTGCGGACAGCTTCACAGCACTGCGCTCAACCCGCTGCACCACCAGGGAGGCCCTCAATTTCTTTAAAAAATCGAAAGAACCTATATTTGTAGCAGTATTATTCACAATACTCAAGAGGCTGAAACAACACAATGACCCAACTGTGTATTAATGAATGGACAAACACTATATGTGTGTAAATATCTATCTAGATATATATATATATTTATATATATCTACCTACATATATACGCCACATTTGTTTATCTATGCATCTATGCATGCATACAATGGAATATTATTCAGCCTTATATATGAAATCCTGTCACATGCTACAAATAGAGGAACCTTGAAGAGATTATGCTAAGTGAAACAAATCAATCATAAAAATACACCTTACATTCACCATACAGAGATATTAGAAACAAAAAGGGAAACTTGCGATTCCTTGCATTTTAAGGCTGCTTTTGTCCTTATGCAATGCCACGGCCCCTCTCTGGTCAGTCTTGAGGAACACCCTCATTTGCATTAGCTCAAGAGTATTCCAGGTATATGGAAACAACCCAAACATCCAAAAATAGATGACTAGATCAAGAAGATATGGTATATATACACAATGGAATGTTATTCAGCAATCAAAAAAGATAAACTCATGCCATTCTCAGCAACGTGGATGGAGCCAGAAGGAATTCTGCTCCATGAAATAAGCCAGAAGGAAAAAAAAAATATCGTATGATTTCACTTATAGCAGGAATATAGGGGAGCCAAATGAGACATCAGTGTAAACAAATGATAACAGTACAAAACACAACAAAGCAAAATCAGACAATTATAAATCAGAGACATACTTCAGGGGAGGAGGAGGGGAGAGGGATCAGAGGGAGGGAGGGAGGAGTACAGAGGACTGTGGTGATGGTGCACAGGTGCCTTGGTGAAGGAAACTCTATGGGGACTACACCTGTGGGGGTGGGAGGAAGCAAATATTGTTTAAAAATGAACAACGATGTAAAAAAACAAAGTTTTTTTTTTTTTTTTTAAAAGAGTATTCCAGGGCCTCCCCGGTGGCGCAGCGGTTGAGCGCTGGGTTGCAAAGCTGCCCACAGCCTCTGCAGCGCTGGTTCGATCCCTGGCTGCTCCCCGGCCACCGGAGGAGGGTCCCACATGTCGTGCAGACCTCTCCTGCCGCCCGCTGCTCCCCTCAGCAGTGTGCTTCGGTCCTTCTGCCTGCTCTGCTCCCTGCTCTGGCTCTGGTGAATTCTCTTACCCTCCCGCGCTTCAGACTGTACCCAGTGCTTGTATAAATAAATAAATAAATAAATAAATAAATCTTAAAAAAAAAATAGAGTATTCCAGGTACAGATGTATGAAGATTCCCTTAACCCCAGCCCCCAAGGATGGACATCTAGGTTGTTTCCAATACCCACAATTAAAAGTAATGCCTTAGGGCCTCCCCGGTGGCGCAGCGGTTGAGTGCTGGGTTGCGAAGCTGCCCGCAACCTCTGCGGCGCCGGTTCGATCCCCGGCTGCTCCCCGGCCACCGGAGGAGGGTCCCACATGGCGCGCAGACCTCTCCTGCAGCCCGCTGCTCCCCTCAGCAGTGTACTTCGGTCCTTCTGCCTGCTCTGCTCCCTGCTCTGGCTCTGGTGAATTCTCTCACCCTCCCGCGCTTCTGACTGTACCCAGTGCATGTATAAACAAAACGAAAACAAACAAATAAATAAATAAATAAAACATGCCTCTATAAAAAAAAAAATAAAAAAAAAAAAAAAGTAATGCCTTAGGCCAATTCTTTAGAAGTAGAAGAGCTGATCAGGTGATACTGTTACTATTTTTTTTTTTTTTAAAGATTTATCTATGTATGCATACAAGAACCGGGGTACAGGCCAGATGCGTGGGAGGTGAAAGGATTAACAAGAGACAGAGTGGGGAACAGAACAGGCAGACTGACGAAATACACTGCTGAGGGGAGCAGCTGGCTAGACAGGAGAGGTCCACCGCGCCATGTGCGACCCTTGCTGGCTGGCTGGGATAGAACCAGTACTGCAAAAGTTGTGGACAGCTTCACAGCGTTGCGCTCAACTGCCTGTGCTGCCAGGGAAGGCCCTGTTACTATTTCTTAATTGAATTGATATTTAACTCATCTCAGACTGTGATAGGTGGTTATACGTTGTCATCTTACTTAAAATTTTAAAAGTCAATAAATAAGCTTTTTAAAAATAGTCCTTTTTCTTAGCATAGAAATGACACTTTCATCACTCACTAAGACCAAGTCGGGTGTGCCCAGCAGGGGCCATGGGAATGAACAGTGGACTGGGAATCCAGGACTTCAGTCACTGGGCTGTAGGGGCTTGGGATCAGCTGGATACAGATGAAGGAGCACTGGCTTTGGAGTTACACAGGCTTCGGCTCCCATATGGTCTATCAGAAAGCTGAAGCTCAACTTTCTTAAATGTAAAATGGAGATAATGATCTTACTCCACCAAGAACTGTTGAAAGGACGAGAAAGTATGGCAAGTGTCACTCTGCAACCAAAACAGCCATGGCCCCTCCCAAGCCTCCCCCCATGACCTTGAGACCTGGGCCTGTACTCTGTAGTCCCGGTACTCTGAAGTCTAGCTCAAGGGAAGTAAAAGAGTCACTTTGTCCCCCTCAAGTTCCCTAAACAAATAATATGCCTTCCAAGTAATCCTGAATGAGGTAAGTTGGCTCCAGAGGCTCCAGGCAGGGCCTGGGCAGGGTTCATCATTCCCTGCAGCCAACAGATGGCCAACATCAGCACAAACAACAGCCTTCCATATGTTAGCACAGACGGCAGCCAGGTGGGGCGCAATTCTGCCAAGTGTGAGAGCCCAAGTCATTGGGCCCAGCAGCCATCTGGTGCAATGTCCTGGAGTCCAAATCTCTTGTGAGGCCAGTTCTGCAGGGGCCTGGGATAGACAATGGCTTAATGGGTATCGGAGTCATCCTAGGGTTTAACATGACTCCAGAGGTGCAGGGAGTACATTTACTTTTTCTGAAAGGTGGTTATGGTGCTTGTGTCTGATACTAGGCCATGGAGGAAGCAGCCAGGCTGTGGTGAGAGTCCTGGACCTGGAGGAGACCAGGGCCCTGGTGCCAGGAATCTGTATACACCTCTCTAGTAAACGCCATTCTAACTCCATTTATAGAGCAGGAAACTGAGGCTTAGTGAGGCTAAGAAACTTGCTTAGGGTCAGAATTTGGGTCTGCACCTTCTTTAAGGGCCTGTACTCTGAAGCACCCACTAGGCTGAAGTGCATTGGTGAGACAGGGGAGAGCACACAAATCTACTCAAACAGCAAGTCAAAGCTAAACCATAAGACTTGTTCTTCTCCCAACTCTCTGTCCCAGGGCAGGGTCAAGGTTTGTTGGAAATCAAATTTCTAAGAAAGTCCATATACTTTAATGTTTACACAACTTCCTCTTGACATTTTCACTCTGACTGCAGGGCAGTTTTCAACAGCCTGGGCAGCCCTTACTCATCTCTAAGAGCTTGCCTTTGTTTCTGGAAGGATGGTGAACTGTCCAGGATTGTGCAGCTATCAGGCCCAAACCTAAATGAAGTCTAGGTCTCCTAGGGCCTCTCAAGTTCATCTCACCATTTATAATGCCTTAGAAAGAAAGGCTGAGTAAAGAGAGGCTGCCCAGATTTCCTAGAAAGAAGAGGAAAAGGTGGGGAAAGGAGAGGTGGTATATACATTCCAGATTTCTTTTCTTTTCCAGGATCTGGTCTGGGACTTAGCTCTTTTGTCCAGGGATCAGGCAGACACTAGAGCTCTGCTTAATACCATCTCCGCTCTCAGAGACATTGTGCAGCCTCACAAAGCAACACAGACAAAATGGGAGGAAATGAGAGTAACTGGCTGCTAAGTGACACCGAGACTTCGCATGCAGCAACAATACATCTGGGTGTGGATTTGCTTCATGTCTGTCTCTGCCCTGAGATCGAGACCTAGCACTTAGAACCCCATGACTCATCTGAATTCCTAGGAATTCAACTTTTTATGGTATTCCCCATAACAGATCCTCAAAAAACCTTTCTGAAAGGCCCACCAGGGGTCTCCCTGGTGGCACAGGCGGTTGAGAGCAGCGCTGTGAAGCTGTTTGCAACCTCTGCAGTGCTGGTTCGATCCCTGCCGGCCTCAAAGCAACCCACATGGCGAGCAGACCTCTCCTGTCTCGCCCGCTGCTCCCCTCAGCAATGTGTTTCGCCAGTCTACCTGTTCTGTTCCCGGCTCTGTCTCTGGTGAATCCTCTCACCCTCCTGCGCATCTGGCCTGTACCCTGGTTCTTGTATCAATAAAATAAATCTTTAAAATAAATAAATAAAATAAATAGAAACAACAGGCATTTATTAAAAAAAAAAAAAGCCTGATGAGTAAACAAATAAGTTGAGAACCTAAGAGTGAATGAGCTGCCTCCTTTGAGAACTCTCATCACCTGTGCCCCACCGAGGACACAACTTCTGCCCTGCCAGGAACAAAGCCTCCACTGGGTCCCCTTATATCTACATAGGGTGAGAAAGGCAGAGGAGGGGCAAAACTAGGTAGGGAGAGCATTTTTCTGAACTGTCTTCTCCAAAAACACAACACAAAGGAAAAAAAAGCAATGTACAAGGGCGATAATATTCCAAAATACAGTATTCCCTTCCCCTCCCCAGGAATTAAGAGTCTGGAAACTCTAGAGCCAGGTATGGAATCAGATGCAGCATTATCCTCTGGGAGGGATGAGAGCATTATTGTTATTGTTATTAATATTATTGTAACTAAAGTGGTCTTCAGGCACCTTGCCCTTGGTGGCATTTGGTCACCTAGTCTGAGTGACAGCATATCCTTGAGTAATCAACAGTGTGCCAATTTGAAGGACCTGCAGTTTGGGCATTAAGGATGACAGACTGGCCTAGCCCAGAGGGCTAGTGCCTCACGACTAGCTCATCCAAAGGCTCTAGGCCCAGAGTGGTATGCTGGAGTCTGGGGCCTCTCTGGGGTCAAAGCTCACCTTCTGAGACTGTAACTCCTGGGTAAGCATCAGAACCTGCTGCTCCAGGGCCAGCGCTTTCTCCTGGGCAGTTCGATTCCGCGTGAGTCCATCAGAGAAGAATGGGAAGGTGTTGTTCTGACGCTTGGCTTTCTGAATGAAATTGGCAGTCAGAGAGGACTTGAGTATAGGCTTTGGAGAACCTGCTGGCTCTTTTCCTGCTCAAAAGGAGAAACGCAGAGGTTATGATGAAGGACATGAGGCGTTCTCAAACTTGAGCTTGCTATGGAAGTACTGGCAGGGCTTGTTAAAATGCAGGCTTTTGAACCCTACTCCAGAGCTTTTCGCAGGGAGGTCTTGAGTATCTGCATTTCTAAAAAGTCCCTGAGGCTGATGCACCTTGTCCAGGGATAATACTTTGAGAGCCACTGGGATATATAAATATTATCTAGACTATGCTAGCCAGGTCATTCAGCCCGTTCTGTAAACTACACTTGGACTCCCACTTGCACGGGCCTTTCATACTACCCACCCCTAGAGTTTGCCAGTAGGTTGCCGCCTCTTATTTGTTGTTTCAGGATCCCACCTCTGCCCTCTGGGTGATTTGCAAAACACTCAGAGCTGTCCATTCAAAGGAGCCCCATAGAGTAACAAACTCTTCTTTTATTCTTATTATAAGCTAAGTTGGGATATATTTTCCACAATGTTCATAATCCTTTCATTTCCTCTAAGGTAGGGTCAGAAACTGCGACAGACCACAAACCAAAGCCAGTCTACACCTGCTTTTGCAAATAAAGTTTTACTGGAACACAGCCACACCCACTTAGGCATGCACTATATGTGCTGCTTTCACTCACAAGGGCAGAGTTGAGTACTTGTGAAAGAGGCCAGATGGTCCGCATGGCTCATATATTCACTATCTGGCTCTTTACAGAAAACATTTGCGACTAGTACTATATTATATTCTTAAATCTAACATCACTGAGTCAATCACCCAGGTGGCCTTATCTGCCCTGCTTTAGTGCTCTGTGCTTTAGTGCTCTGCCACCATCCCATGTGGGGGCATTTCAATGACCCGATTATGTGATAAAAGACCTTGAGAATCTTTTAACGTGGCCCATACACATGATGCTCATGATGGAGCTCCAGTGGGATAAGTTCCCAGTGCCAGAGAAAACTTTGCTTCTTCTGAAGAAACATGTGTTGGCCATATGGACACGGGACATAACCTAACCAGCATTTCCCTTTTTGCCATGGCTGTTCAGAAGCTCAGAGCCACACTGGTTGCCCACCTTTAGTGCTCTGTACGATCTTATCTTGATCTCATCTCAGTCTCCTAACCCCAATTACTCATTTGCTTTCTCCTGATATGTTCTTTAGCAAGCCATTGCAGTCCTCTTGGGATTAAGGTATTAAAAATCAGAACGTGGTATGTAATTCTGGGGGAGGAGAAAGATAGGGCTTGGAGGAGGAGCTGAATGACTTCGCATGTTTCTTCTAGAGATCAGATTGGCCAGTCTTACCAGATAAAAAATTACTCTGGTAATTCTTGACAAGAACCAGAAACTCTGTGGCCTTGTTGACTACAACAACAGAATGGTCTTGTTCCAGATGTAAAAGAAATCTGGCTGCACCAGGCACAGAGCAAAATAAAAATATGTACTTAGGGCACCAAAGGAGCCAAGCCCCTAATGGTGTGGCTCGACCACATTTTGTGGCAGACGTAAGGAGCTATGTCATAGCTCAGTGGCCATGTAGTCACTCGTTCTGCTCATTGGGGAAATCGGATTTCAGTCACTCCAGAAAGGCAATTTTATACCCTCTCCTTAGAAATTAAGCAAGTAAGAGTTTTCCTTATTATCCCAAACAATTGTTAAGCATTTCCAGTTTCAGTTTGGAAAGATGAAGAGTTCTGGAGAGATGGTGAGGATGGCTGTATAACAACGTGCATGTGTTAAAAAAAAAAAAAAAGGTATCATTATTAGACTCACAAAACCCAGAGGGAGAGTCCATTTCGTCTTTTGACACACTACACAAATGCTGGCCCTTGGGAGAGGAGAGAGGGTCTTCACTAGGTCTCTGAAGGGCGCTCAGACTTGGGCAAAGGCTCACCTGGGGCGCTGGGGTCAGGGGGCGAGGGCTGCTCCTTCTGAGGGTCCCCAATTGGGGAAGCATCTTCCTCTGGAGGTCTGTGGCCTGTTCCTTGGGGCTGCCTGTTGCCCCGGAAATTGTACATTGTGTTTCTGAAAGGGAAACAGAGGAGCACAATCAGTTAAATTAAGAGCAGAGAATAAATTAGAACTCAGCACTCCCACCACCTGACCTTGAAATCTGTCCAGTGACTACTCTTGCTCTGGTATTTCTCAGATCCTATTACAAGGAATCCTGACTCCTTGGGTGAGTCACTTCCCCTTTCTAATCCTTACTTTCCCCAACTGAAAACAAAGGTAAAGGTCATATTAAAAAAATAATGATGGCCATGCAGGGCACTATTTACTGAGTGTCACTGTACTGGATCTTATGCTGCGCCCCATTACATAGATCTCACAAACCAGGAGCCACAAGAGGTGGGGAGGTCTCAGGACACATCCCTATAGCTAGAGGCACTGGCTGGGTGGGGTGCCCGTCACTGCTGCCCGCACTTCCCTTTCCCAGCAGCTTCAGCCTTCCCAGAGAGTCTAGGACTCATAAGCATTCATGTCTGGGGTGTGGGAGGGCACAGAACCCAAACTTCAGAGCATCTAAGGGCCTTCCAGGCTTAGCACACACGTCTACTGGGGATGGCTCTACTAACACAGTACCACTGACACAGCCCAGGGTGCCATGACCGAGCTAAACTACTGCTCTTAGAATAGGCATCTCCATTTCACAAATGTATTGACTTTGCTTGGAGTAGTTCAAAGATTATTTTCTGTACAGGTTTAGCTCCAGGTCTGAAAGGCCCACACAACTTAGAGGGTAACTTTGGGCAAGCCATTTACCCTCTCTGAGCCAAGAAGTTTTTTCTCTAGGCTTAGAAGTTTCTTCATGTGCAATGTAGATGGTGAACAGATCCAAGCCAGGGCAGGACTAAGTCAAACACCACATGCATTTGGCTCATTTAATCTCACAACTGCCAGAGGAAAGTAAGTACTATTGATATAATCACCCATTGTAGAGAGAGAACTGAGATTCAGAGAAGAAAGATAATCCAAGCCACAGGGGAAGTAAGTGGTAGGTAAGGTTGAACACCAGACCTGTACATCTAACTCCACGGTCTAAGAAATTAACTGTTTGGATATTGGAGCTGGATCTGTTGTAGAGCAACCCCAATACAAAACGGGGTGCCTGACTGTGGGTCCTCACCAGCGTGCTTAAAAGGACTTATCAATACTCTACTGCAGGCACACGCGAAAGGTTAATAAAGGTTTATTTACAAGGGAAGGGGAAATGAGGAAATGTACAGCTCAGGGAGAAAAGTGGGAGACAAAGTTTTAAATGAGTCCTACCCGATCCGCCAATCAGGAATCCCAAAATGGCACTCTGAGAGCTGACTGCCAGCCAGGAGCCGTGAAGCCAGGAGGCGAGCAATAGCGAGCGACCCCAAGGCCCACGTGTTTGGTTTTTATCTCCAACCTGGCTGCCCAACTCCACCCTCGGGTCCCAGCCACCTTTCCTTTGGTGGTGATGGATTTGTCTTTCCCAATGTCTTGATGGCTTTAGTCTGGAGTGGGGGTGGGGTCCACAAAGTCTGTATGGGATTAGCTCAGGACATCCTTTCCCCCTAACAGATCCCCTACATTTTGCAGCGGATTCTCTTGATGGCCATTGCAAATAAAACTCCTTTATGTAATGACAAGTCTCCTGATTCAGAGCTTGGCTTTCTCTAAGTGTGCAAAACACCTGGTTTGTTGTTTACATACCATCTCACAGATTTGTCCAGACAACCTCAATGACAGCATAAAGCCTAAGCACGGTGCTCTAGAAGCTCCCCTATTCCCATCCCTTGCATGTGACCTGGACGCATGGCAGACCCCAGCAAACCCCAAGGTACTTTTCTTGTGCTGTTGCCTCGAATTTTCTGTGGGTTATTACAAGTGTCAGAGGGAAGTAACTGACTGGTTATCTGAAACTTCCTTCCTTTCTTGGTCTCTGCATGTTCTGTTCCACTTCTGCTGCCGGTGGCCATCACCAGGCATAAACCTGGCTTAATCTTCACAGGGGTGCCCTGGGAACACATTGGTCAATGGCTGCACTCTTTAGGTCCCCTCTCCCCAACAGCAGACTCTCAAAGCACACAGTTTCCCTGATGCCTCTAGAGGAAAGATCCCCTGCAGGGCAATCTCATGGTCTGCTCCTCATGCTGGGAGGTTCAGCCATGCCACATACCCCCTCTCACCTCCTTGCCCCCGGCCCCGTCTCTTTCTCTGTAGCTCAGATCTCTCCTGGGCACCAGGTCCCTCTATCTGAATATAGTGGAGATAGTTCTACCTCCAACCAGCAGCCCCTGAAGGACACTTGTATTTTCTCTAAAACTTGCTTTGATATGCTCGAGTCATAGATCCATGGGCTCTAATCCAATTCCAGTGAGCAATCTATTCTGTTTCTAACAGGTCCCAGTTTGAAGTCTCCACAGAAAATAAGCACCCAAACAGGATCAGCACTGGGTATATTGTTAATTCTCCAAAGCGTCCAGAGCAATGATAACCACAGCACATACTATTTATCAAGTACTTAACAACTGTCAAACACAGATCTAAACCCACTTAACCCCCACCCTGAGCTTATAGGCAAGCACTGATTTATTTACATTTCCTATCAGTTTAAGAGAAGGACAGAGACATTAAATAACTTGCCAAGGGCAGCACAGCTAGTGACTGGTGGAGCCAGGATACAAGTCCAGGCAGGCAGGCTCCAAAGCCCAGACCTCATTGCTATCTGCTTATAAACTTCTCAGAACAAAGACTACCATTGGGAGACTGTATATACAACACATTATTAAATGAAAAAAGTAGCTGAGAGGGACATAGACTAAATTATACATGTAAAAGATGAACCATTTGATGCATTTGACATACATACTAATCATCTGTGAAGCCACATCACATTCAGCTAAATTTTGCATGTATGAATATAGAAAACATGGAGGAAAGAGAACTATCAAATGCCAAGAAGGTTTGTCTGGGTGATGAGGTGATGAGTGACTTAAAAATCTTTACCTTTCTAGATATTTCTTACTTCCTACAAAGAATCATATATTACTTTTAAAATCAGAACAACAAATGAAATATTTTAAAGTAACAACTTCAAAGATTTTCAAGATGACTTGAAAATAAACCTCTAACCACCTCTCCAGACCCACCTCCTCTAGGGAAATCACACCAGACCCTGTATGCTCCCAAGAAGGCAACGCTTTGCTGCTTGGGCTTGGCTGCCCTTCTCCCCACTGGCACTTACTGTATTTCAGTTCCCAGGTGCTTGAGAGAAATATTCTGAAGGGCCAAAGGCAGGGCGGGGGCTGGCTGAAGGGCAGCTGCCTGGCCCACAAGCCCAGTAGGTGTTTTGACGGGGCACAGGAACTCCTCCAGCTCCGCCTCCTCTTGCTCTGGGGGAAAAAGGAAAGGGAAGTCACTCTGTTTGGGAAGACTAGCCAGTGGGGGTGAGGGCCTCGGAGGAGCACGCCCTCCGTGTGGGCTACCAGCAGAAGAGGCAGGTTTTCACTAGTTTGCAGCCAGTGGGATGATGCACTCTGCTTGGACAGCCTTCCTGGAAAGCCCTCACAAATATGCAGAAGTACAGATTATTCCCACAACTGAGAATCCATCCTCAAGAAGTTGTCTAAAATACAAACTAAGCTTAATGAGCCAAGTGGTGGATGCCAGCACTGTTTAGCCTCAACATAGAAATAAAAATAAAATTCTGGGGAAAGTAACATCATGCAGCCTCCAGACAGTGGAATATTAGGCAACCATTTGAAACAAGGCTAATGGGGAATGCTTAACACTATGGGGATCATGGGATGGATATACTATTAGATGAAAAAGTCATAAAAATTGGAGTTTTAGTATGAGCTCAATCGTATAGGTAAAGTCTCAAAGAAATATATTCTGCAGTCCCAACAATGGTTAGAGCTACATGATGGGGTTAGAAGAAGCGAGCAGGCTACTGCCACCACAGTTTACTGTTTTTCCTTAGATTTTCTTCAGTCGGTTGAGAATACTTGTATAAACACAAATACAATATTTATTCACCAAAAGTAGAGGTTTATTAAGAGATTTTACAGAATAGGAAAA
Organism: Talpa occidentalis; assembly: GCF_014898055.3. Taxonomy (NCBI): domain Eukaryota; kingdom Metazoa; phylum Chordata; class Mammalia; order Eulipotyphla; family Talpidae; genus Talpa; species Talpa occidentalis. Next base: position 53,697,989 of record NW_023605083.1, read on the forward strand.
TTTTAAGGTCAGGGTACTGAGTAGCAAATAGCACAGTATATGTTTTGTATTATTATGTAATCTGAACTATCAATATATTCAAGTAAAAGGTGGGGGAGAGGTCATGACGTAATATTCACACTGGCTGTCTGAAAGCGAGGGGAATACGGGAACTCTTACCCTACTTTTTTGTTTTCCACGTATTCATCTTAATTCTGATAATTAGTGCTTCTGAACCTTTAATGTTAAGGAGGTTTCAAGGTTAAGGACACATTATTTGAGGTCTAAGACAGGGGAGATGAGCTATTTAGAAGTCAGTTTTGGGAGCTGTAAAAAGTGGAAGAGAACGAAGGCCATTTATGGGATGGGATGATGTTGTTTTTTTTTTTTTTTAAAGTTTTATTTATTTATTTATACAAGCACTGGGTACAGTCAGAAGCGCAGGAGGGTGAGAGAGAATTCACCAGAGCCAGAGCAGGGAGCAGAACAGACAGACTGATGAAATACACTGCTGAGCGGAGCAGCAGGCGCAGCAGGAGAGGTCTGCGCACCATGTGGAACCCTTGCCGATGGCCGGAGATCGAACTGGTGCTGCAGAGGCTGCGGGCAGCTTCGCAGCCCAGGGCTCAACCACTGCGCCACTGGGGAGGCCCTGGGATGATCTTGTTTTGGGATCTAAAGGGCAATAGACAAGACACCTTTGACACCTGCAACAGGTGGGAAAAGTAGGCATTGAGGGAATTCATTGTTGCACTAACATGCAAAACGGTATGGGTGCAAAAAATAAATAAATGGTAGGGAGAGGAGTTGTTCAATCTACAAAAAAATAAATTTGTTAATTTCTAATAGGCTCTTTCATTTCTTGCAAGCTGACTAATACTTGGCAATATCAAGTTATTTCTCTAGTTCCTCCAATTCACTCTCTCACCAAACACATTTGGGTGTCTACCCTAAGGTTTCCAGGTGGGGCTGGAGAAATGAGATAATCAAAGGCACAGGAAGCTCCACTTAAAGGAACAGGAAGACCAAGTGGGTGGCAGGTGGAAGGCAGGCCAAAGTGCAGGGGGGGTTCTGGTGTGTGGAGGCAGATTACGGCCAACTCAAGTCAGGGAGGCTTCCTGGAACAAGGGCACTGAAGCTGGGCCCTGGAGACCAGATGATGTAGGGGTGAGGAGGGGCCTTGTATGCAAGTGCAGGCAGCATCTGGGTGTTTTGGACCCAGAGCTGACGCAGGAAGGGAACCAGAGGAAATGGGGCTGGAAAGGGCAGGGCTCCTCTCCAGCTTGGACAAATGTCCTCAGTGAGGTGACCACACAAAGAATTTTCAGCAGCAATGATTTGTAATTCTCCTTCTGCCTGAGCCCTTGAGACTGCTCCATCACAAGCAGGAAGAAGTCATTGCCCAACAGAGGGTCTGGGCCAGTAGGCCACTGCTTCCCCAGAGGGCTCTGGGCACAAGGCTAATTGCCCCTCTGGTGGAGAGGTTAGGGGTATGAGTCTGCACACTAGGGTTCAAATTTTCTTGCCCTGTGACGTTGGACACATCCCCTGGCCTCTTAGAGCCTTAGTCTCCTGTTGTGTAAAGTGGGAGGGAATCACACTAATTCCCTCATAAGAATGTTGTGAGACCATATAACTTGATCATGTACAGTATTTGGACAGTGTCAGTAAACAGCTGGCATATTTCATGATGATGCACATTTATAAAAGTGCTGGTAACCTGTGTCCTGCTTTGGAAACAACAGTAACATCGGTTATTAATATGTCTGTTGGCTTCCCCTTGATCTTTATGAGCTCTTGTGAAGATGGATGTTTAGGTAAAGTATAAAGGTGCAAAGGCTTCTAAGCTATAGAGAGCATGCCTCGCTGATCACTCAAGGGCAATAATAAGACATTTTTTATAAGATGAAGTGTCTGTGATTCAAAGTCAGATGTGAGTCACGAGGTTTTTGCTGTCCTGAAACAGGCGCCTGCTTCCTTCCAGGAAGGGTGGAGACTAGAGAAGTGGAGTTTACTCCAGATGGCAAATCTAGGGTCTGCCAGCTTGCCCAAGACTCCAGAAATGCCCTCTGGCTGGGCTGGAGGAAGGTTTTACAGGGGCCCCGGGTTTGGGAGGGTAAAGGCTTGCAGTGGGAAGAGAAAGCTTCAGGGGAGTAGCCAACATCCCTGCTTCCTGAGTTTCTACCAGCATCATCCTGGGGAGACCAGCATCAAGCCTCTCCCCCCAACCCTCCTGACCAGAGCTGGGACAGACCACGAAGAGGCCTGGTCAAGTATGTAAAACCAAAACCACCGGATTCCAGAACTGGGAAAGGGCCCCACAGATAGAAGGCTATGTGGGATCCCAAAGCCACTCTTTTGTTAACGTGGACATGCAGGAATTCTATTATCAGAGGGTGTCTTGTTGCTGCTAGTCTCAGGCTGGTCTCTGGTAACCATGTCAACTCATGCTGCAGTTTTCTGCGCAGCTGGGGTGCCTGGCTCTCCTGCAGGTGGGAGGTGAGGGTAGAAGTCCAGAAGTAAAGACAAACCAACTCTTTCCCGGAGTCAGCCCTTACAGACATAAGCCACCCAGAAAGTTTCAAATTACTAATTATTAACAATAAAAAGGAGCAGTTAGGCAGCTATTATAATAATAATAATAGCGTACACACACATAAACAAATAATAACATTATCAGGACAGCCACGTTATACTGAGCACGTATATGTGTCTGGCATTACGCTAAGGGCTTCACATTCCCTTCTTCATTTAAGTATAAAGTTCAATGCTTTCACTCACACAGTCACTCAACAAATACCCAATGTGACGAGCAGAGAACCAGGTACTCGGGACTTGGGCGACAAAGACACAGGCCCCACTCTTGAGGGCTAGAACACAAAGACTGACAAGGACACTAGAATACAATGCGACCCAAAGCACTTGGTAGAAGCATCTGAAAATAGTGCTGAGGGCTCATATAGAGTCCACTTGGTCAAGCCCTGGAAGGCTTCTATGAGGAAGTGACAATGGAGCTTGCCACAGAAAACAATTGGGACTGTGCCTGGCAGAGGAAAGAGAGCAGGCTCTTCTGGTGGTGCTGCAGCACAAGATGGCTGCCGGCAAAGCAGGCAGAGGCGAGGTGAGGAAGGAGGAGCCCTGAAGACTGTGCTGAAAAGCTGGGGCTGGGCCTGGTGGGTGGCTATGAGGGACAGGCTCAGGCTTTCAATTTAGAGAGCGCACTCTGGCGTGGTGAGAAGGATGGTCTAAGGCGGCAGCCCAGGACATGGAGAGTGTGAGGAGGCTGCTGTGGCTTTCCAGTTAAGAGCTGAGGCCTGACAGAGGCATCAGCAGTGAGGGGGGCCTGGGTCTGCCATGTCGGCCAGAGCAGACGTGCCAGCAATGGTTGGTGACTGACTAGACTTGTTACCCGAGACAAGGCAAGGGAGGAGGGCAGCTCTCGACTGCAGGAACGACTTTGAGGGAAGGGGACCTGGGAGAGGAGAAGGGTCAAGGGCAGATGAGCTCAGTGAGGGACACATAAACATCTGAGTACAGAAGTTAGACCCGCTAAAGCTTTGTGCTGGGACCTCATTCCTTGTGCTTCTGCAGGGCAACTGTGGGTGGTCTGCCCTGACTCTCAAGCCTGCCAATCATATTCCTTGCTTGGCAAGGACACAAGAGGCAGGACCTCCAGGACTCCTCATCTGGGACATTATAGGATTTTGGATTAAGGAACTTCATTCATGGGCCGCATGGCCAGGATGAAGATTCTGCTTTAGGAAAACACCAGGGATAAAAACCACCGATCTACCCAACTCACAGCACAAAATGTATACAAGTAAGAAATAACAAGACCTCCATTTTCTCATTCACCTTCCTCATGGCAACTCTGTGAAAGTTTGATTTGTTCACACTTTCCTGTAATAGCTGTCATAATATTAGCTGCCATTTGTTGAGCTCTGACAAGGTATGGGCATTGTTCCAACCACATAAGGCATGTGGGTTCATTTAGTCCTCATAATAAGCCTAATATGATGTATTAACCCCATTTTAAAGGGAAGGAAACTAAAGTTCAGAAAGTTTAAGTCACTTGCCTAAGGCCACACAGGATCAGACTTTGAATCCAGGCTGCCTGGCCTCACAGTCATTCCTCCTGGATGCTAGACTGTTGTCCTAACTAATCCTGAGTCCCATCCCAGGCTCTCTGCTGCTACAGTAGAGTTCCTCCCACTCACCCATCAGGAGGGTAAAGGCTAGGTCAGTGGAAGCCCTGAGTGTGTGGGCAGGAGGTGAGCCTGCAGGTACCTAGGTCGAGGCGCAGGGCAGGCCCGTTCTCAGACAGGTTGGCGTCAGGGACGGCAGGAGGCACGGGTGGGCTGTTGTGGAACTCCCAGCGCTTCATCTGCAGCTGCTGCAGCCAGTACAGCATCACTTGCTTGGAGGCGGCCTGAGAAGCACAAGGGTTAGTTGGCAAAGCCCTGTGTCTGCAGGATGGCACTGGGTGCAGGATGTGACAAGGATAGTCCTTCCCAGAAAAAAAAAAATTATCATTGTGGATGGATGCCCCCCTCTGAAATGTCATATGCATCTTGGCCACATACTAGGTAGTCAAAATATGCTGGCTGGATTGGGAGCACTAAGGGAGAGGGAAGAGCTTTGGAATTCTGAGCTGTGTGGGACCTGGTGCCATCACCCTCGTTAAAGTCTTAGTTGCCCTTCTGTGGAATGTGGGGAATCCCTCTGTTTGGGTTTCATTGAAACCATGGGTACCATAGGAGACTGGAAAGTCCTCCATCACACTATGCCAATAAGATGATACCTTCCAGGCACCCCAGAAAGGTAATGGTTAATGCTCTCATTAGTCTCCCAGTACTCCCTGCCCAATTTCCATCTCATACCATTACCTCACTGCACCCTCTAAGAGGGAGCTCAGGCAGGAGTGATCAGACCTGTCTACAGATGGACCTACTCTGAATTGGCCTGGGCTGCTGATGGAGAGCTGATTCCAGAACAGGAGACTCCCAGTTGTAGGTTAGAGTTTTGTCGTGATTTACGGCCAGGAGTCTATGACTTATACAGAGAAGGCACGGGATCAAATGGGCTGTAGAAGTGGGTGGGTGAGCCTTATAGCTGCCTCAAGGCCACGTGGGAAGAGCTGCAGGCTATGAGCAAGCTCCCCATCTCTGGACTTGATGCATGCGTAAGGCCAGGGGGCTACTTGAGAGAGCCCCAGCCTGCCATGGAGGTATCAAATAAGATTAACTGAGGCATGTCAGCCTTCCCTTTCTATGTAATGTCCCTGAGTGGCCGAAGTCCCTTCCAAGGCTTTATCATGGCCGTGTGCCAACAAGTTCCAAACCTCATGCCCCATCTTATTATTTCAATGGACAGGTGTACACTGAGCACCTGCTATCCATTTTGGGGACTGTGGCAGGCACCGGACATACTGTGTGAGTCGATACACAAGGCCCCGGCCCCTGGGAGCTTAAGCATTTACTGAGGGGGCCATAAACCTGGATGCCCATGCATTCCTCATCCTGGGTGCCCTTCTGTCAGTGACTGACCCATCAGACAATCAGCCTGTTACTCAAGGCACATTCTCTGCCTAATATCCCTAGCAACTCCCAGTCTCTGCCCCCCAGCCCAACCCAGCTCTACTCCAAATCACCTCCTGACAGACTCTCTGACCATCAGCCTTGCCTTCTCATTTACTCTCTACCCAATAGCCACACTGAGCTTTCTCAACTAATTTCACAGTGCTTCCTTGAAACTCTCGCCAGCCACTTCCCCACCCTCCACAAGTCAAAGCCTGATCTCTGGCCTAACTCACAAGTGCCTGTCCTTGGGCTTCTGCTGTTCCACTCCATCTTTTGCCCTCTGGGATTTGCCTGGACGTTCTGGGCTGTATCATGTTTTCTTATTTTTACTCACGGGACTCTTTCTCCCCCTTGTCTGCTTACAGAAAACCATTTTCCTCTTTCAAGTCTTAGGGGTGTCCCCTCCTCTATGATGTGCCTTCTGGATGGTCCCTCCTGTCACTCCTTTTCTAGTATAGACTTATCACGGTGTCTCTCTACAAGATTTTATTGTGCACACAGTCTCCTTGTCAGTCTTAGTCAGTCTCTCACTAGCGCTTAAGCTATATGAGCACCAGGGAGCAGGTCTGATTTGGCTCCACACCCCACTGCCTAACACAGAGCCAGGCACACACAGTCAATGGCATAGTTAGAGATGTGAGCTGGGGATTGTGTAGATACCATTAAACCTGCTGAGGAGACACATGACTAGTAAGCCACAAAGTCACATGACCTCTGAAATGCCTGTCTTTCCTGATCTGGAATTCCTAGTTTCCATTATTTTAGCCTTTGGTCATCCATCAGGCCAGGCCAATAGAGGGAGACCAACTGTGGGCCATATTCAGGGATTTTGATAGAGGCCCAGTTAGTTGCCTGGAGGTGGGACAGAAGGGGTGGAAGATAGGGCCAGGTTGGGGACACTGTCGTATAGCACACTGTTCTCTAAGGAGCATGGATGTCAGAACTCTTAGACCAGATCTGTCTCTCTGTGGCATCTCCTTTTGGTGTGAACATTCTGTCCTTGGCCAGTGTGTTCAGTCAGCCAATATTTATTGAGCACCTACTGGAAGCCAGGCTGTATTCTAGGAGCTGGGATTAATTCAACAATTTGTAGATGCTTTTTATGTGCCAGATGCTTACGTACCTAGCTTTAACTCTCACAGACTACCTAGATGCCCATGGTCATATAGCTAGTAAAGCTGACGAATTACTCAAATAAATCCAAGTCTGTCTGATTTCAATGCGCGTGTCCTTTCCACCGTTGCAGGTTTTCTTAATTAAAAAATTGTAATACAAAACCTATCCTTCCTGCTGAAGGGTGCACAGGTACATACATGCCTCAAAAAGCAACATCGGCTGATCATCGAAACCTAAGTGTTTGTCTTTCCAATTCTGTGAACGTTTTCTCTGCAGCCCCTTGAAAGTCACTTCCTCTTTCTGACTCAGTTTTGCCGTCTGTAAAATGGGTCAAACAACCATGCTGCAAGAACCCAGTGAGGAAATGCGTGTGAAGTCACTTCGGAAAGCACAAAACTATGTAAATTTACTGTGGCCACACACCCGCACCCTGTCGTGCCCTGGGAACCCATCCTGTCTGAAAAGGCGAAAAGCGATCCATGTACCTTCAGTGTAATAACTCGGCTGGGTGTCTTGATTTCGAAAGTCCCCTCCTCGGCGTCTGCCTTGCAGTCAAAGACCGCACTGGAGAGGTCGATGCTGTCCAAGGGATTGGCGGCCTGTGCAGTCCGTGAATAATACAGGTGACATTTCCCCTCGTCGTAGTAGAACCAGCGGGATTTCCAGCCACGGATGGGCCCTTTGCCGCCAAACTTACTTAAATATCCACAGAGTTTTTTGGGAGCCACTTCTAGGGACCCGGCGCAGTCCTCCGGCTCCTCGGGGGAGAGCAGCTCCGGATCCCCGGTGGAGCCGGCAGGTTCTTCGAACCCCGGGGCCAAGGAGCTGGACTCTGGGGGCTTCTCCGGGGCGCCCTCCATGCTACCGCAGAGGGAGTGGAGATCCCTATCTTAGCGACCCTGGGGTAACCTCGAAAAGGGAGCTATCTGGGCCGGGCAGAGCCACTGGAGCCCCGACTCCAGGAGACTGCAGAAGGTTGCGCCGGCTAAGGCGTGAACGTCTCAAAGACCGAAAACCCAAGTTAGGGCGTCTGTCCACGCCCCCGCCGCCCTCTGGACCGCCTGTCAGTCAGGCCGCGCCCCCTCCGGCTCCTCCCACTCGCGGCTTCCGGCCCGGCCGCTGCCGCTCCGCCATCTTTACTGAGGGCGGCTGCGGGGCGGGGCGTGGCCTCAGGTAGAAGGCGGGAGTCACCGGTTAGGTGACGTAAAAGACGGTCCTTTCTCACGCCGTACGGGCCGCTCCTCATTTCCTCGCTGGTCAGCTCGGGTCACCATCCGACGGCGCATCGCGAGGCCATTGGTCGAGAGGGACGCTGGCCTTGCGCGTCACTTCCGGCGGCGTGGGACGCGCGGCTCATGGGCTCTACCTTGGCGCAGCTGCGTTATTTCGGCGCCGTGGTGACTGTAGAGCAGGGTACGCGCTCCAGCTCAGGGACGGGTCCACCTCGTCTCCTTTCGACCCCTGTTACATTGCGCGGGACACCCGAGCTTGGCTGCTCCTCCGCGGCAACCTGGTGCCACTCTTGGATTCAACTTCCTGTCTCATTGTAACCTTTGCGCTGTCCCTCTGGGGTGCGTCCCTCGTGGGCTGCGCATCCCATTTCCGCCTGCATGTTCAGGGCTTCACAGTTCAGGCCCCTCTCTCCACCTACCCTCTTGTTTCCTTTTTTTTTTTTTTTTTAAAGATTCACCCATTTATTTATACAAGCACTGGGTGCAGTCAGAAGCACGGGAGGGCGAGAGGACCCACCAGAGCCAGAGCGGGGAACAGAACAGGCAGACCGACGAAGTACACTGCTGAGGGGAGCAGCGGGCGTGGCAGGAGAGGTCTGCGCGCCATGTGGGACCCTCGCCGGCAGCCGGGGATGGAACCGACGCTGCAGAGGCTGCGGGCAGCTTTGCAGCCCAGCGCCCAACCGCTGCGCCACCAGGGGAGGACCCCCCCACCTTTTCTTTTAATTCATTAAATTTATTTGAGGTAGTAAGTACAGAAAAGCATGTGTTGTAAATGTGCAGTTCCATAAATTTTCACCATCTTTCAGTTGGTATAAAGTGTTTGCGAATACTTATTTTTAATCCTTAGAAAACCCATCATAGCTAAAAGACATCTAAAAATGTTTGCTGAATGAACGGTACCAATGAGGCTGAGCTGTCATGAGTCTAGAACTTGTTTGAAGTTCTCTTGCCTTGTCAGAAGGCTGCTATAGGCTCAGATGAAATACATACACCTCGAATACCTGGTAGTTCAGAATCCCATTAACTGCTCCTCATACCTTAACTGAGAAGGAGCTAAGTTTAAAATTAAAGCGGAAACATGAAAACTCTCTTTTTTTTTGGGATGTATTTCCTCTTCTCTCCCTTTTTAGTTAGTTTCCCACCCTCTGCCGCACCCTCGTGCGTGGCCAAAGACTGTAAGGCGAGAAAGGTGAGGTTCTCTGCAGCTCTTTTGCATAATTTTCAGGTTATGACTCAGCAATCTATGGCGATTTATTTAACCCAAGTCTCAGTCTTCTCACCTATAAACTAAGGATAACACTTAGCTGTTGAGGCGGATATATAGTGAAACCACTAAAGCTTACGCTCAGACCGCCAGGATTTGCAGTCTTCCAAATGGGGAGGTTGCTTGGGAATAATTCTTCCAAAAGCCAGAAGCGGTATCTCAATTTGTTATGATTTATTTTCTTGTTCTAAATAAACGTCCATCTTCATATCTACTTCTATGTTTTTAATTGTGTGAAGGGATTTTTTTTGTTTGTTTGTTTGTTTTTGGTATTCCAGGCCCTACGAAGTCTGGATACACACCTATGGGTGCCTCGAGTTGTTTTGGAAATTACAGAAACACAAACAGAATTCGAGGCTCCGGAAATGCTCAACAAATGTTCCTGGTGGCTGAAGCTCAATAAAGTAGACCTCCAGGTAAAAAGGCTGTATACCACAAAGAAGATGGTAGATTATACTGAATTCACATAATTGAAAAGTTAGAAGTTACAATCACAGTGGGAGATTTTAATGCTGCTTTCAGCTTTTGTTAGGTTTGCCAGGAAACAATGACAAAAAAAGATAGGGGAATCAGAATGCTATGGTATAATAAGATTATTAATTAAGTAGAGATCACTTTTAGATAATATTCCATCTTTAAAAAATGGGTTTTGGTTTGCAAAGAGATTTTGTGCCACCAAGTGCTCTGGCCACAGGGCATGAAAATTTGAAAATAGTACCATAAAGTTTGAAATGTATTTTTAAAATAAAAACAAATGTACTAGCTATTGGACAAAAGGGGAAATAGAAACTGCCATTATAAATGATTCCATGTGAGAGGCTCGAAGAGAATAAAAACTTGTACTAATCAGGGCCTTCCTGGTGGCTTAAGGGGTTAAGAGGCAACCTATGAAGCTATCCGCAGCCACTGCAGCATTAACTTGATCCCCAGTCATGAAGCTGCCCACGTGGGGCAGCAGACCTTTCCTGTCTCGCCCACTGCTCCCCTCAGCAGTGTATTTCAGGGGATCTGCCTGTTCTGTTTCCCACACTGTCTCTGGTGAATCCTCTCACTCCCCCCACCTCTGGCCTGTACCCTGGTTCTTGTATGCATAAATAAATCAATCTTTTAAAAAAAGAACAAAAAAACCCAGTACTAATCAAAATTTAGCATTGAGTGCTTAGTCCCTGGGGCCACATGGACATCAATATTAGAATTATAGCACCAATGATTATGTGTCACGGTGGATGCATTATTTAAACTTTTCTGAACTTCAATTTTTCTCATCTATAAAATGGTGGTAATAATACCTACCTCAGAGGCATTGAGGGAGGTCTAAATAAAGCACTTAATCAGTATCTGCCACTTAGAAATCTCTTAGTAAATATTAGCTATGCTATTTTCAGAGGAAAATTAATCAGTGCTGGTATTATATAATAAGAAAACAAAAACAAGTCTTCTACTCAAATATTAGTGGGAGTGGGAAGAAGGAGACTAGAGAAGTAGAAAGGAATTGATGAAGATAAAAGAGAACAAAATCCACACAATTTATAAACAAATTCAAGAGCAGATATGATGGAGAGACTCAGGATGTGTTTCTCTGGCAAATCTAGGCAGGAAATGAAAATGCAGAAAACATACCTGAATACAATATGAGAATAAGAATAAGGACACTATGAAGGTCACTATTACAGCTCTTTGCCGATGAGTTTGAAAAATATTGGGGACATTGCTCTGAAAATATAAACTGTCTTTCAGCATTGTCTTTGAAGTCAAACCTGTAGGTATAATAAAACCATAAAATGGTAACCATATAATAAATTGTCAAAGAACAACCTCAAAATAGGTTCTAAGCCCAAATATTTTGACAGGTAAGTATATCTTTTAGTGACAGGTAATTCCTATACCATTACATGATGATTACATAAATAAAATATTTGCAAATCAGTTCCAGCATTATGGAGAATTATATAGCACATTTAGAAGGAATTCTTTAGGGATGCAGGGATATTTCAATAGGAAAAAAAATTACATCTATAGTGCAAAAAAGTATCTTAGTATTTTCTTAAAAGGTTTTTGATCAAGTTCAACATCTATTTCTACATTAAAAACCCTTAAAATAAATAGTATACCTTGTTGTTCTAGGTTTTATAGCTAAGAAATGATAGATATTTGAAAGAAAAATTATAACAATTTAAAATATATGGTTTATGCTTAAAAATATCAAGGTTTTTCCACTGATGTTCCAGGATCCAATCCAGAAGTCCACATTTAGCCATCAAGTTTCCTTACTCTTTTCTGAACTTAGGCTCAGTTCAATGTTGTCTTATTTTTCATTACCTTGAGAGTTTTGAAGAGTACTGGCCAACAATTTTGTAGAACATTCTCAATTTGCGTTTGTCTGATATTTTCTCATGATAAGGTGGTGGGGGGTCATGGGTTTTGGGGTAACCCAAAACGCAGAGGTAAAGTGACTCTCCAGTCACATGATATCCAGGTCCACAATGTGCACATGGTGGTGATCACCTCCATCGCTTGGTGAAGGTGATATCTACCAGGTTTGTCAGCTATAATATGACCAGCTTTCCTTCACCACTGAACTTGCAGTCTTGACTGCAAGAAACTCCAGCTCCTGCTAGGGTTGATAGAATTTTGTGTAGCTTATTTAAATGACTCTGAAGTTATTTTCAAATAAACAAACAGATGAAACTAGCCAAATTTTTAGAGAAGAGTAATTAACAAGGATTTGGCTTATGAGACCCTTAAATTTGTTGTTTCAACCAGCAAGTATTTAGTGAGCACCTTCAGCCAGGCACCATGCCAACACTGGGGCACAGTGGTCAACAGAGCCAGGCCCCATCTCCCACCAAGCTCTCATTTCAGTCCCATGAGGCAGACCATAGACAGGGAAACAAGTAAACCAACATGGTACTTCAGATTCTCATATCTACTAGGAAGAAAGGGAGCGGAATTATAGGAATAGATTTCAGTGTTTCTGGTATAGGGGCAGGCACATCAGTGGAGCCAAGTTGAAGTTCAGAAAAATGTAAATATTTGTAAGAGTGTAGTACAGGGCAGGGTGTTTCAAACTTTGCTTTCCTTATCACCCTCCAAAGGAGGCTTTTGGTATCTTCATTTATAAAATGAGGATCTTAATTCCTACCCGGCCCATCTCTGAACATTTGTGAAGACCAAGACGTAGTGATGGAAAATTTTCAGGCTGGTGTAACCCTCATCTGTAGTAATATCAATCATACCATCATGTCCAGGAGTGCTGCAGGGAAACAGAAAATGAAGAGGAAAAACAAGATTTAAGTGTTAAGTTTAGGGACACCGAAGGAAACACTGGTGATCAAGATGCATCAATTGCTGTAAGTCTTAATGGATGCAGTGCTAGTTATTACATCAAAATAAGGCCAACACCCCTCCCCACACCTAGGATGGTTAGGTGCAAAGTAAGACATTGTGAGAAAGCGACACCTTGTGGTCTTTGTGGTGTACTTCCCCTGGGTATATTTGGTTTCCTCACACTCTTGTGTTTAAGGGTTTAAGAGGCACCTAACAATACCCTCCCTGACCCTCTTCCCCCATCTATCCCAAATAGGTTTATAATGTGACATAATTTAAAACATATATATTTTAAGTATTCCTCCATCCCAATTATTTGGTGAAGGCAAGAAACAGATTTTCTATCAAGAGAAGTATTTCTCTTTGCTTAATATAAGGGTGTATTATGTACACTGAAGAATATTATTCTTTAAGTTATTTGGAGTTGCCTTCCATGACAAATGTTACATTCTCATACTAAAGGATCATTTTAGTTCTCTTATTAAGGAAGGAATGACTTCCACAGATATGGTTATACAAGTTTATTGAAAAATGTCTTAAAAATTTTAGGTTTGGGGACTCCCTGGTGGCACAACGGGTCAAGATGCAACCTATGAAGCTGTTCGCAATCTCTGCAGCACATGTTCGATCCTCGCCCGGCCAGGAAGCTACCCACGTGGCAGAGCAGGCCTCTCCTGACTCGCCCGCTGCTCCCCTCAGCAGTGTATTTCAGTCAGTCTGCCTGTTCTATTCCCCACTTTTGTCTCTGGTGAATCCTCTCACCCTCCCCAACACCTCTGGCCTGAACCCCAGCTCTTGTATGCATAAATAAATAAATCTTTAAAAAAAATTTAGGCTTAAATTTCTCTGGTCAGTGAAAATTCACCATATGCTTTATAACATATCTACTTTGAGTAATGTTTTCAACTGATAATAAGTCCAAAGAGTTCATGTTTATTTGACACACGATTTTCAAAGACATAATTTTTGAGGGAATTAGTTTCATTTAAATCACAAGTCATTTTTTTTTTAAATGATTTTTTAAAAAGGTTTATTTATTTATTTATACAGCACTGGGTACAGTCAGAAGCATGGGAGGGTGAGAGAATTCACCAGAGCCAGAGCAGGGAACAGAACAGGCAGAGGGATGCAGCAGGAGAGGTCTGTGTGCCATGTGGAACCCTCGCTGGTGGCCGGGGATCAAACCGGCGCTGCAGAGGCTACGGGAATCTTTGCAGCCCAGCGCTCAACTGCTGTGCCACCAGGGGAGGCCCCAAATTACAAGTTATTTGAAAGTAGGATACTCTTCAGCATTTTCTCTATAAAATATTGAATTAATCAGTGTTTCTTAGAAACTGGAGGGGAGAGAAATAATGTTTACTTTTGCATGTATACCTCACAATATGATATTACCTCAGAGACCATATGAGGCTCTCCAGCCACCTGGAAAGATGGTTGTGAGGAACATCCTCTCCCTCAGCCAAATTTTGCATGACTGAACATAATGGAAATTCAGCTTCACACATTATAACACTTCTTACAGTATTTAGTTACAGAATCTTGAAAGAAATGACCAGACACTGCAGGCATTGAAAGCTGGACTAGTTTGCATTCCATTTCAACTTCTGAATGTGAACTGGATTCTCTGAAAAGAACTTTAGTTCAGGGAAATTTGTTTTTTGAGAATTATTTCGTATTTTAAAGTATCAGGTAACATGGTGGGATATTTTCAGTTTAATTTTCACAAATATACAAACCAGAGAAAAATGAAGAAAAAAAAAAACTAGACTACTATGTTTTATACCTCTGGTATGCTTGGCAGGAAATGTAACAACATCATATAAGGGGTGAGGGAGGAAATTCCAAGAGAAGTTAACTATTGAAGCTTAGTGTTGCCTTTATCTCTCTGGATTTGAATTTTGGGCCTGTTATCACTAGAAGTGTGATCTTGGACAAGTTTCTTAACCTCTCTGAGCCTAAGTTTCTTTCTCTGTACACACGAGGATATTGAGTATATAGAGTGTTGTGACTGGACAGTGAGATGAACTACAGAAAGTTCTTAGCACAGTGTCTGGCCCTTAGGAAACATTTAATAATTGCTAGCTACTAATATTAGCATGAATTCTAGGTTCTTTGAGTTAGTAAGTATCTCCCATACATTCATTTGATCCAGGTTATTTTCCCAACTCTCTCCTTTCAATATGAGGCCAGCTGACCAGATATTGCTGGGTTTATTGAGCAAAGCCCATTAAAAATGTACATGGCTGTTGTCCTGAGTAGGTGGTAGAGCTTCTTTATCCACTGGTCATGCATGTAAGGGAGCTACCTTTCTCCTTGGTTCCTGGGAGCCCAGTTCCACGCCGGGCACAGATCATCCTTTGGTGGTTTCCTGAGCTAGTCACTTGCACTGCAAATCTTCATGGAGAGAGGGCCATTGAGAAGAACACCACCTTAGGCCACTGTTTCACATGAAGGTTGAGAGGCATAGAACACAGCCTAAGTGCCCCCTTGAAGTGCCTACAGAGAGAAGGTGGGTCACAGCATGCATGAGTTAAGTGGGCTGGGTGTAAGGAAACCCCCACTGTGCAGGCAGAACCATGAATGTCAGCTGACACTTTGGCGGCCATGTTGGGCTTGTCACTATCCAGTTTACCCGCTTCCATACCTGCCCCTTCAGAAGTGGCATCTGATGGCAGAGCAGCACAGGCAGACACCTTGTGACATGCACCCAAGATGCTAAGCAAAGGGAACATCTGTCCTGCCAAGACATGTCTTCACCCTTTGCCATTTATTTTGGGGAGGTCAGAGTTGGGGGCAAGGATAGATCTCACTTCTGCAGAGTCATGTGAAAGTGGAAGGATTTTATCCAGGAAGGTGTTTCCTTGAAGATGAGGAATGAGGTTCTTAAAGCTAAGGCATCAGTGTTTAACCTGGGACCTTAAGATGCCTTGAGAGCAGCAAGAAGATCTAGAAGCCTGCTCTGGAAGCTCAGCCCTTCCTTCCTCCTCAACCTGCCCCACAGGTGGCCCAACCCTCAGTCTCCCATGAGATGGTCAAACCCTACAACCTTCCTCAGTGTCTATCCAACTCACTGGACACCGCTGTGTCCTGTCAGGCCAGGTTG
This sequence comes from Talpa occidentalis, assembly GCF_014898055.3. NCBI lineage: Eukaryota > Metazoa > Chordata > Mammalia > Eulipotyphla > Talpidae > Talpa > Talpa occidentalis. The sequence goes on from NW_023605083.1 coordinate 53,713,592, forward strand.
TGGGAATGCTACTGGCCAGCCTAACCCCTCTCTCTTCAATGGAGCCATCTTTTTCCAGACTTTTCTCCACACCCTAGCAGGATCAGCCCTGTGCTTTGGGCAGCCCAGCACTTCTGAAGTTCTCAGATAAAATGCAGTGCCAGCCCTTTACTCAGTGAAGCAGAGAAGGTTTGGAGGAGTACTTTGGTACCCCTAATCTTACAGAGGGAGGGGAACTAATCCCTGCTCCTCAGGGGATGAGAAAGAGCTGGTCCTGCTCCGTGAAATTGATGTACTCTCCTGCCTCCTCCAGTTTTGCCCAGCACCCTTCTGTCTCTCTAGGTTGTGTGTCCAGAGTTGGTGACTACTGAGTGAAGGTGAATATTGTGGGGGCTCCCTGTGGGCCCTGCATTGAGATCTTAGCCCCACACCTGGAGATTCTTTGATCTCAGAAAGGAGGACCTAAAACCAGATCCAGGAATCCTGATAACAACTTAGTGGGCTCCCTCTACTGAGTGAGGGTTTTCCCCAAGTGGCCTTCTCTACACAGAGGTAAGGTGTGACTTGTTGTTGCTCCCCCTCACCCTGAACTGTTCTCACCCACACAGAGGGCCAGAGCTTTGGGGAGTGTGCATGCGATGCTCCCTGGCTTCCAGATAGAATTGTCGTATGGATTTCCTCTATGGGGTGGTCCACTGCAGCAAGAAATCAGGTGAGAGGAGTGAAACGTGTGGGCTTCTGATATCACCTGCTCCCAGGATTCCCCTCCCTCCCTTCTCCTGCCTTCTTCCCTGTCCCTTCCTTCCTATTTCTTTTTTTTCCCCCAGGCAACTGTCTCATCAATTTATCTCGAGTCTCTTATCACATAAAAATCAGGTTTTTGCTAGTTTTTCTTGAGTCTATAGAGCAGATGAGATTTGACATTTACTTGTTTTCTAGAGGAAATCTTTCCCCAAAGATATTCAGTCCTAGCTTGTATGTTGTTTGTCTTTCTGCTACAGAATCTTTATAGACTCTAAATTGATTTCTCTTCCCTGCCCAGAAAAGGCATATCTTTTTGCGGTCCATACTTCTGATGTGTATGTAGATGTACATGGACATTCTTATACACATGGGTTTTATGAGTATATGCATATATGAGTATGCCTTTATGTATATTTTATATATGTATATATACAAATATATATTTATATAAATATATATACACACAAATATATATATATATATATATATATATATATATCTCCCAAGTGGATAGCTCTATAAATGCTTAGGAAGCAGGCATAGCCCTGTAACCAGTCTCAGCTCCAGAACTCCAGAACATTACCAGCATCCTGAAGCCCCTGCTCATGCCATCCTCCTCACTCCACATGCCATCCTGGCATCTACTAACCATAGGCAGTTTTGCCTGTTTCTAAATGTTCTATCAGTGGGATCCTATAGTACATCTTCTGTGTGTGACGTTTCACTCTACCTTTTCTTGGATTCAACCCTGTTACGTAATTTGTTACATTCTTACACCATCTCCTATCTTCTCCTGTTTTCCTGGTGAGAGAATTTGGGTATTTTCCAGTTTTTGCCAGCCTGGGCATTTCTAAGCAGTGACTATTACCCCCATGGCTGGTATTTCACCCCAGAGGGGTAAGAACTTTCTATCTTGCCCCCTCCACCCTGTGGTGCTGAATCCCTGGATCTTGGAAACCTGAGTGTTCCAAGGTGAGCGGCTGGAGGAGGGGGCCCTGGGCACCTTGGGCAGGATTTTGTCTTTGCAGAGCTTCTGCCAGGTTTCAGGCTGGCCTGGGCTTCCGTGCAGTGTGGGTCCTCCCTGCTCTTTTGGCCCAGGCCAGAGATGCTCAGGCGGGCGGAGAGCCTCAGGCCATGCCGTGGATGATTCTCAGAGGTCTGCAAATCTATAAAGTTGGAGAAGACTTTGTTTTCATTTCAAGATAATAAAGCAAGTTCAATAGGTATGTTCTGGGTCATGTGAATCTAGCGACTTTGGATGAGGCCGTTTATGGAAATGGTCAAGAAGGGTGTGTGGTGGTGTAGGGTTTTCCAGGATTAATTCCTGTTTCCCATTCTGGCCTTGTGAGCCTGAAGGCAGTCATCCCGGTGCCTGAGTGCCTCAGCTGCACAAGGGCAGCAATTACTGCTCCTACCCAGGACCCCCTGTGAGATCTAAGTGAGATCAGGCCTGCCAAGCACTTAGCCCGGCGCTTAATGAACCTCTCAGTGAACCACCACTCCGTTTGTGTGCATTGTCTAGATGGTCCCAAGGCAGGCCATGCTCATAAGGAAAAAAAAAACAACAAAGGGACTTAACAGGGAGGCGAACCAACTTAGAGCTGAGTGAGGACCAAATGACATTATAGTGTGCTGAATAAATGACATTTTCACAGCAGTTTAAATAAAGAAAAGCGGTGTGATCATGGAATACCCCCAGCAGGAGGGCGGAACTCAGAGGTGGCCCCCTGCTGAGCCCCCACAAATTATTCAGCAAAATGTCCACAAGCCCATTGAAATCAATGTTATTAATATGATTTTTATTGGTTTTATCATTTTGTGCACATGTCATTTATAAATATGTTTGGCTTTTATGTGATGGAATTATTTCAAATTTCCCATTCCTCACCTACCTGGCTCTGGAAAAGGCCTGCATGCCTATGACTTTCTGGGGAGCATGTGTGCTCATAGTCCCTTCTGATGCCCTGTTCCTGCAGCGAGCACATCTTCCCCTCTGCATTTGGTGGTTGCTTCTTTTATTCCCAGTTAGGCCTCTGGCCAAGCATAGAATTTGCTTCTTCATTTCCACCAGGACTCACCAAACTTTTGCTTGCATAGTAAGCATTATCGAAGGTTTAAGGATATTTTGGGGAGCGGGGGTAAAGTGCAGGGAGGGTGGTTTACTTTCCAGCAAACAATGATTAAATCAGATGTCTGACATCTCTGTTCTTACATCTTTCGCCTCACCAATGTGCTACTTGAATATTGTTCCCTCCTCTCTCACCTTTTATTTCCAAATTCCAAGTACTTTCTAAAACAATTGTTCTCCGTCTCTTTTGTAGCCTACTCTTCAGAATCTCTCGTTGCCCCCCAACCCAACCTGCTGAGCAGGCCACCCCAGAAAGGTCCTGAGTTTCCCAGAAGAGGAACGTCGTGACCTTATCTGATCCACCTTTTGGGAAGAGTAGGCATTAAAGATGACAGTCTTTTTCATTTATTCATAAAAACAAATTTGCAACAATTTATTAAAAATCGATACCATGCAATAGGGGTACGAGAAAGTCCTCATTTACATTGGATTCTGGCAGTTCCAGTCTAATTTAAAGCATTTGTGCACTAACATCATTGGAAAACGCCTTCAGGCTTATTTCTCTTCGGAAATGTATGGTGTGTTTGCTGCATATAAAAGAACAGAACCGTTAAATAGCTAGAGTCACTTCTGTGGGTCTTGTTATTTTCCAGGAAATTAAATAAAAAATGGGTGAACCTACAGTATCATAAAGACAGAGGATGTACTTTGTGTGTTAACCTAGGAGACGGCACACTCGGGAGTCACGTAAGTCACGATGCACACACTCGCCTCCGACGGTCCAATACTTAAGCTTTTTTTTTTTTCTGCAATGCTGGAATAATATTTCTATGGGTATTTTTCTTGCATGTGTGTGTGCGTGCACGTGTGTGTGCGCGCGTGTGTATACATTATGTACAATGAATTGCCTCTTTCCTTTTGAAAAATTAATGGACTCCTTTAAATTATGTCTGGTTTCGGAGAAATCAAGAGGGCAGATAAATACTGGTGACACACAGGGAGTGACAACACCGGTTTTTAGTGCCTAAACAGAGAATGACTTCAACTTGACCTGTGATGTGTTAACATTTTTTCCCCCCTAAAAGCTACAGTACCTCCATAACCTCTCTTTGGGGGAGGGGAGGGAAGGGAAAGCTATGCTACGTGAAATAGGGTGTTCTGAAATGTTGGCGTTGGTGAGAATCCCGTGGGCCCTTTTGTTGAAGCCTGGTTGGTGACAGCAGTGTGTTCCTGACATCAGTGGTCTGGGAAGAGATTATTGCCTGCCTGTTGAAGCTGCCGTTAGGGTTCTTTAGGGAGGGAGCGACTGCTGGGCTGTGCCGATGTCCTGGACCTTGTCATTCAGGCCTTTCTTCAGCAAAGAATGAACCTGTCTAGGAATGTCACAAAGTCATCGGGAGCCTCTCTGCAGCCTGGAGGCTCTGGTGGCGGGCTGTGCTGGGAGCTCTCTGGCCACCCCTCGGGCTGTCTTGCGGGCTGAAGGTCGTGGTGACACTGATACCTCACAGGTCAGGCCGCTTCACTGTTTGGTACGAAGCTTTCCTGGATAAGATCAAGTTTTGATCCTCAGAGTGACCCTGTGAGGTAGGCAGGACGGGTGTTATTTCAACCCCAGTTTTTTAGGGAGGGGAAACTGAGGCTCAGAGATACACCAGTGACTTGCCCAAGATCACAAAGGGAGTCAGCAGTGGAGGGAGGACTGAGCCCAGGTTCAGTGACTCTTGGGGGTTCAATGAAAAGGGAAAAGTGATCTTATGAGTGAGAATCAGTGTGCTGTCTGCTCACCCCCGTGGTCCTCAAGGGCAGTTCACTGGCTCTGGGGATGGAAGGCTGCCTTCTGGAAGCCAGGGGAAGCCCTTAGCCAGTAACTCTCTTCCTTCTGACGACAGGGATGTCTTTTAGTGGAATGCCCCCAATTCACTTTGGTCAGAAACAAAGTCAGTTGAAAAAAAAACAAAACTAAAACAGAACAAAACCACCCCAGCCAGCCCTTGGGCCCTTATGAGAGAGGTTAAAGTGCACAATCTTTCCATATGGTGTTTGCTGGGAACAGACATTCCGTGATTGGCTCGGGTGGTCCCCCTTGTTACCAGGAACACCTGATACAAACACGAGGACATGGCCAGTGTAGTGGGTGTGTGACCGACTGTCGGTGAACGCTGCAGAGCGAGTCTGCAGTGACATGCCCTAATTCCCCACGGTCCCGGAACGGGTGTTATTGTGTTAATGTGTGGCATTTATCAGAGAATAAGGTTCCACCGGGAGGCATGCGGGGCAGCCTGCTCCGGTGCCCAGCCCTAGTCCGTGGCTGCAGAGCTGTGCCTGGCTGCCCCTCCTGCAGACTCCCTGCTCCAGGAAGGCTGGGCTTGGCTGGACTGGCAGCGGGGGACCTGGCTGCCCTGCTCACCTCCGTCCCCAGAGGGGAGAAGGGCTGGCCTGGGGGGCCACAGCCAGTGATGTGTGTGCAGAGCGGCTGAGGCAGTTTCTCCAGAAGCCCCTCGCCCCTCCCGGGCTGCTTGGTGCCACTCAGTGACTGCTAGCTGGAGTTGTAGTGACTCTTGATTTCCTCTGGATTTTTTTTTTTTTTTGCAAAGTTTGAAATATCCCAGTTCCTCCTGTTTGCAGATATTAAGGAAGAAATCATTTCCATCCCTCTTCTCTGTGAAAGGATAAAAACTTCACAAATAAGGCGCGAGGTCATGTGCCAAGTGCCCCTGTCCTGTCCCCGTGAGTGCCATCTAGCAGTCCCGTCAGGCCAGCGTGGCGCCCAGCTTCTCCGCAGCCAGAGCCGACAGTGTTCCCGTAGCAGATGCCTCTGCTCCGTGTGGTTCTGTCATGGGGGAGGCCCCAGCCCCAGGCCTCCCACCCTTACAGGCCCGAGACCATGACTCGGAAGGAGGGTGGCACGTGTCTGTGGCGGGGGCTGGCGGTGGGGCTGACACAGGGGCTGACACAGCTGGCGTCCACGCCTCCGATGGACGGGAGGTAGGCGTGGTGGAGGATGGGGAGCTGGAGGGACAGCCGGCGCTGGATGCTGCGGCAGGGAGAGAACGAGAGAAGGAGGAGGGTTAGTGAAGGTTCTTGGCCGCTCACCAGAGAGTCCCTTGGACTCGCTTTGGCCGAGAAGCTGATGGAAGGAGCACGCTTTTCTGTGAATCCAAGATGGGTCCATCCTGTTATCCATCATGCAGCCGCCCAGCAGGTACTTCATGCAGCCTACACTCGCCAGCTACTGCCCTGACGTAACACGCTACACAAAGAGGATGTAGATTGGGTGTTCAGCCAGAATTTGGGGGCTGTTACTATAACTGTGCCAGCAGGATTCCTAAAAACAAGGCTCTGAACCTTTCTTGCAGGGCTCTGCTGCAGACGGATCTCATTCTCTACATCTGCAAGCCTTCAAATAGCCTTGGCTTTCAGTTCCATCCCTGAGAGGCTCCGGGGAAGGCCAGACTCTGGCTTCTGTTTAACCACAGTGTTTTGTGGGGGAGGCCAATCAATCCACCCCACTACCTCAAACCAGCAGGATGTGTGCCCAAAGTGTATGTAGGCCATTGATGGAGTCCTGAATGGATGGTGTAGGGGTTCAGAACATGTCACCACCAAATATGCATTTGGGCATATCGAGTATATTGAATTAAGGTACTTGAGAAGCAATCAGCACAAAAGGGATACTCTGAGCTCCTTTGTGCCCTGAAATCTCCCAGGTGAAAGGTGCCTCCTCTGAACCAGGAGAGGAGAAGGCACCTATATGAACAGAGACTGGCAATTTAGGGCCAAGAAGACTCTATAAACCAACCTGATTACTTCATCACTATTTTTCACTATCACCCCAAGCCCAATCCCCTTTGCCGCATCCTTTCTTCAGACTTATTATTTCTTTGTCCAAAAGGCATTGAAGCGTCCTGCTTTCAGGGCTTCTTTGAATCCTGTATCTTTGTGGGGTTCTCATATGTACATATGTGACTACAGAATTAATTTGTTTTCTCTTATTTATCTTAATTATTAGGCCAGTCACAGAACCTGGAAGGGTAGAAGGGAATATTTTTCTTTCCCTACAATGGGGGCAAATGCTTTGCTGCCCCCAATTCCCTATGAGAGTAGAATGTTGGATGTGGGATTTTGAATGAAAATTAAATTTGTGGGCCTCCCCCATGGCGCAGTGGTTGAGCACTGGGCTGCAAAGCTGCCCACAGCCTCTGCAGCCGGTTCCATCCCTGGCTGCTGGCGAGGGTCCCACGTGGCGCTCAGACCTCTCCTGCCACGCCCGCTGCTCCGCTCAGCAGTGTATTTCATCAGTCTGCCTGTTCTGTTCCCCGCTCTGGCTCTGGTGAATCCTCTCACCCTCCCGCGCTTCTGACTGTACCCAGTGCTTGTATAAATAAATAAATCAATCTTAAAAAAAAAAAGAAAATTAAACTTGTGCAATGTCAGCTATGACCTATTCCTTAAGGTAGGGTGGTGCTGACAAAGAGTTCAGGAAAAAGGGGAGCTGACCTGGGAAAATGGTGCGCCGGGAAAGAACCCCAGCCAGGACATTTGTCCTGTGGTTGTCAGAGCCACGACATTCACTGTCTGGTAGGATCCTGTTCACCTTTTCATACATTCAGCAGACACTTGACACAAAGTTACTCAGTGCTGGGACCTGCAGGCCTACTCAGTGCTGGGGACTGTATTCCATCCAGGGGACAAAGGACTCATACCTTACCCTCCAGGTGCTTCCATGCCAGTGGAGGGAACCAACAGACAGACCACTGACGAATGCCACATAACCATCAGCAGTTCTGGATTGTGAGCCAGTGAGGCCTTGGAGCTAATTTGGTTGCTAGGCTATTAATTCTAAATGATCCCAAATGATACTGTAATTGGTGGTTTGATTGTCTTTGCTGATTCCTCACCTGTTTTTGTTACTTCCCAAGGGCCAAGTTTCAGAGTTGAGTTTTCTAATCTCTGCTTCCAATTTGCTATAAACTGGGAAGAACTAAAAATTGCCAGTGGGAACAAAGCTGACTGAGGAGTCCAGGTCCTTATTGAGATGTCACCTTCTCACTGAGTCTTCCCTGACCACCCTATTTAAAGCTATACTCTCTAACTCCTTCCCTGCTTTATTTTTCTCCAAAGTACCTGTCATTTAACATACTATATTTTACTTTTTCAAAGTGAATTATTATCTTCCCAGGTAAAATGTAAGCTCTGTGAAGGGAGAGACTTTTGTCTGTTTTCTTCACTGTGGAATCTGATACACAGTAGTAAGTCTCAGCAAGTTGTTGTTGAATACATGCACTTAGCAAGGTCAGAGTTTACACATAACAAAGACTGTGTGCTACAGTGGAGAACAGGGGATTTGATGTTGGACAGACCCAAGTTCAAATTCTATTTCCAGCACTTAGCAACTGAGTGAGTCTTGTCACTCCCGCCTTGAATGGCAGTTTTTCCCCTCTGTGAAATGAGCACTGTCATGCCACCTGAATCAGGGATTGCCATGGCGTTCCAATGAAACAACACATGTTGGAAATATGCTGCGCATTGGAAACTGTTGTGCAGGAATAATTACTCTTCCGCAATAATCCTCCAGGAGAAGGTACTTACTGTTCTGGGGAGTTTATATCTTCTATAGGATCTTTGCATGTTCGAGAGGGCTCTGTTGTATTCCACTGTAGCTGGGGATTCTGATCGAGGTGATTTTTTAAAATGGCCTTTCCCCCATCTGAATGCAAAACAACAGTACCATTACATTCGGTCACCTTAATTTTTAAAACTCAACAATGCACTATTTTTGGATGCTGCCCAAGGAGAAAGAATGCAAAAGAACCCCTCATCCCTCTGTGTTCTCCAAGCTGTGGCCTCTGTGGGGTCTCCAGGACCAAGGCTGTGAGAAGCCTCCGCCAGGGATAGAAGTGACATGCCTCAGAGGGTATGTATGGCATGCCCTAGGCCTCCTTTTCTCCAAGAAAAAAAGGGGGAAAATTAAGTTGATAAATTTGGAAACGTAACTTAGAAATGAGAGATTCTAATTTTTAAGGCCATTTTCACTGGGGCTGAGGAATGCAATGACAAAGACAAGAAAAAATTCCCTCCAAGTATAGTTTCCTTAAGATTGCCAAGGATTGGACTCCCTCGTGGCCTAAGGGTTAAGTCTCAGTCTATCACCCCTATGGCCTGAGTTCAAATCCCTGGCCAGGTAGATAACTCACATGGTGCCGCAGACCTCTCCTATTTTGCCTGCTGCTCCCCTTAGCAGTGTATTCAGTAAATTCGCCTGTTCTGTTCCACACTCTGTAGCTGGTGAATCCTCTCACTTTTTATACCTCTGGCCTATACCCCAGTTCTTCCATATAAGAAAAAAAAGATTGCCAAGGATTGAAAAAAAAAAAAGTAAATTGTTGGTGGGAGTTATAAATTAGTACAATCTTTTTGAGGGTCCTGCCAATAAGTACCCAACACTAGAGTACATATATTTTACCCAGAAGTTCCACTTCCAGGAACTATCCTAAGGAAATAATTTAAGGATGTGTGTGAACATATATAGAAGATGTTCAAATCAGCATTGTTTATAATATCAAAAAGTTGGAACTAAGTTGAATGTAATGATGAATTAGTTACATACTAAATATATATGTACTAATATATATTCAAAGAAAATATTGGGCTGTTGGAAAATTCATGATGTATTTTTGCGTAGAAAACAGAAAAAACACCTCATGACTTTTCTGACAACCTAATACACACACACACACACACACACACACACTCAAAGAAATACTGTGTAAACACAAAATGATTATATAGGTAAGTAGATGCCTCAGTCTCCTCTGTGCTTCAGAACTACCAGGGGAGATTTAATGAAATATAAAACATGAAAATCTGGCCCCTACCTGAGAGATCTGGGTTCATTTGGTGTGGAAAAGAGCACTGCTTTTATTTCCCCCCGCAGGAGGCAAACCTCACACGTCTGTCATTTTGCACTCATGTGAGTACAGACCTTAGCCATAGATTCTGTATTTATGAACTCGTCTACTCACTAAAATTTATTTGTAACCCCCAAATCAATATTCAGATGCTTTCACTGTCCTTTGCTGACAAAGAGTGTTGAGAAATATGAGTTGCCCAGCATGCACGTTCCCAGATGAGGTCACACAAGGCTTCTTGTGTGAGTTCTCATTCTGTAATTAATTTCTTCTTTTTTGTGATCTATGAAGTGTCACATTTCCCACATTTTTGCATTTTGTACTGATGATTTTGTTGTTCAAGATGCCCCCAAGTGTAGAGCTGTCCAGTGCTCCTAAACTGCGATGTGCCTGATGGAGAAAATAGGAGTGTTCGATAAGGTTAGTTCAGGCGTGAGTTACAGCGCTATTGGCACTGAGTTCAATGTTAATGAATCAATATCTATTAAATAAGGTGTCTTCAACAGAAACACAATAAAACAAAGTTATGTATTGATTGGTTGACAAAAAAGTCAACCCGCAGGAAGGAAAGTTGCAGGAACCTAGCCTTATATTTCCCCTAGGATCAATGGTTCAGTATTCACGAATCCATGGCTCATAGCTAGTTTGCAAAACATAATTACCGTGAATAATGAGTTGACGAAATATCCTTCGGGTAGATTCCAAAAGCCTATTGCTGGGTGAGAACAATTTCGACTCTGAGCAGCATTGTTTGAGAATGTCTATTTCCCTGAACTCTCAGCAACTTTTTGATCTTTGATCTCTGCCAGTCTTACAGGTGAAATGGTATCTTGTTGCAGATTTGATTTATAAGGAATAAGCTTCACTGTCTTCTTATAAGCATAACCAGTTGTATTTACTTTTATGAGAATTCTGTTCATTTTTCTTGTGGATTGTTTTCTTATTAATTTATATATAATTATATATATAATTCACATGTAATTACTTATGATTTGTCCTTACATATGAGGGATAAACATGTTATATCTGAATTATAATACTTTTTGGCTTACTTTGTGGTTTGATTTTTTGACTTCTGATGGCTTTTGCATGGTTCAAAGTTTTCTTTTGTTGTTCAATTTATCAGTCTTTTCTATTGTGGTCTCTGTGTTTTGCATTAAACTGAGAAAGTCTTTCACCTCTCAGAGATTATAAATCAATTCTCTTCTTATGGTTTATTCTAGAACTTTTCTGGTTTCATTTTTTATATTTAAATCTTTTATCCATCTGGAATTTATTTTTGTGTAAGCTGTGAGGTAAGGCTCTAACTTCATTTTTTTCTCAGATGGCTACTCCTTTATCCCATTGAAATGTATTGAATAATTCATTCCCTGCCCCCATTAATTTGAAATGCCCACCAGATACTAATATTACTAGGAATAATTTTTATTTGTTAAATTTCCTTGCTGCTTAACTCAATGTAAGCATTTTTACAATCAATATCCTATATCATAAGAATTTTTACTAGTGCTTTTTAAAGAAAATAATTATTACTCATGTAATAAGAATAAAAAACTAATAATTTTTCATTCACTAAAAATAATTTTACAATCAATTAATGAATATATTCTAGTGACAAAATGCAAATGATAAAGACATATACAAATATGAAAGAATCCCTTCCTACCCAGCCTCCACATATACTGGTCACTTTTACACAGTTGGATACTGTTAATAACTGGGTGTTTGTCCTTCCAAGCCTTTAAAAAATCTATTCGCACATGTACATGTGTATGTGTATTTATGCATATGACAATGCTGGCCTTCACTGTGCTTTTTGATCTTGGAGTTCTTGCCGCATCTGCACAGACAGACCCACCTTGCTTTTTCAGTAGCTGTGCTGTGTGCCTTGTTTGGTGTATCATAATGAATGAAGCCACCCCAAATACGAACATGCAAGTAAATCCAAGTTTTCTTGCCTACAAATAATGAGCTGGGCATCCACAGGTCTACATCTTTGTTGCATGACAGTATTTCCAGGGGGCAGAGCCCTCCTGCTCATGGAATCACTAGGTCAAGAGACTTAACATCAGACATTTGGAAAGGGCCAGACCCACTCCCAAAATGCTGCAGGAGATGCCCATTTCTACACTTTTCACTGACACTGGCATTCTTTTAAAATTCTGCTAAAATAGAGGCAAAATATGGCTTGGTGGTTTCAGCTTGCATTTCTCCAGTGGCTGGCAAAAGTGAGTGTTGTGCTATAGCTCACTAACCATTCCTTTCCTGGACAGTGTGGGTGGGTGAGCATGTGCAGCTGTGAATTGCTGCAGGGAGAAGTGCAGATACACTACTTGCTAAGGACAATGTGCCCCAGCCAGGCCCAGGAATGCCAGCCACATTGCGTGCATGTGCAACTGGAACCCAGGGGTCTGGAAACAGAGGCCCCGGGTGAAGCATGCTCTGTGGCACAGTGGTTAGTGGGTGGTACTTGTGCAGCAGAAACCCCAGGTCTAGGCAGGGTGGGGCTCCAAATGGACTATCAATTGGGGTCAGAGGATGAGGGTCCCAGATGCTCCAACTGTGCCATGTGACTTCTGGCCGGCCCTATCCCCTCTCTGAGCCTCAGTATCTTCATCTGTAAAATGGAAGACAGATGGTGGGCGTCTGATACCCAGGTACCAATACTCTGGGGCCCCCATCTCCTACCTGTGCTCTCGGTGAAGTTCCCCAGGTTGAGGATGTCATTGAGCTCCTGGTAGTGGTTCTGTTTAATGTAAGTGGTCTTTTCTGGAGTGTCCTGAAGCTGCATGGTGACCTCTTCCAAGTCTTTATCCAGCTAGAAGACAAAGGTTGTAGCTGAGCCTAAGTCCTGGCCCAGCCCTAGCCCCACGCCTGGCAGCCAGACCTTGAGGGCCGCTGCCTTCTGGAGGGCATGGAGAGCCAGAGGGTTGTGACATGTTGGGGAAGAGACACAGCTCCCGTTCTGGGACAGGCTCTGGGGACAAGGGAGTGGGCTTGGTAGTGGTGTGTTCAGTGCAGACTTGCCCCTTCATGGAGGAGCCAAGCAAGCCCAGGGAGCAGGCAAGGCCTGGGGGCATCAGAATATAGGCTCTGAAGTTGGACAGACTGAGGAGCAAACCAGGGCTCCCCTCAATGTGTGCTAGTTGGCGAGAATGGTCTTAATTCTTCCATCTGTAGAATGGGATAATAGTCTATCTACTTTGTGGACTTGTGAAGATTTGATGAGTTAATGCATTGAAAGTTTAGCTCAGTGCCTAACACATATAAAGGTAACCTTCTAATATAATAAAATCGCCTTCAGTATTATGATTGGGACCTAGTAAGACCCTTGAGCAGAGGACAGATCTGATCTGCAGGGCTGGTTGGCTGAGTCTCTGTCAGACACTCAGGGCAGAGGGGCCCCCCCCAGAGGAGTTAATCTGGATGGATCCCAGGTGAGCCAGGCTTTAGAAATATCAGATACAGTTACTAGAGAATGTGTGGGTGTTGGGAGGGGTGGTCATTGGGGAGGTTAGTGGGCATCCTATTATAGCGTAAGGGAGATGACTTATAAACTGTAAAGTGCTACTCTGATGTCAGGAGCACAGCCGTTGCACTGGGTAATAGGTTTTCATGAGCAGAAGGGAAGGCAAACTACAAGGCAAGATTGGGACCAAAGGGTGGCGGCAACAGGAGGCCAGATTGTAATTCATTTCCAGGAAGAACAGCCCAGTGTTGGGGGGTTCCTGACAGTGGTTTGTGTTTTGGGTTCCTAAGTAAGTGATGTTTTCATCAGAGAAGTGAGCAAGTGGAAGGTCAATATCCAGGGAATAAAGATGTGGTGTGACCAGTCACAGAGAGGACTGAGACAGAATCAGCAGTGGGTTGGGAGAGACAGAAACCATCCCTAGTTAGCTCCAGCTAAATGGAGGGCCGCCCCAGCCCAAGGCTGTCAGCTTAGACGCACAGACACGCGTAGTGGATCTTGTGGCAGATGGCTGTGAGCCCAGAAGACTTCAGGTCCAGCAAGTAAAAGTACAGAAGGCCCAGTCCCATTTGAATTTCAGAGTTGTTTTGCACTATATATCAAATATTGTATGGGACATATCATACTGAAAATGTACCTGATTGTTTGTCTGATATGCAGATTTCACTGGGTGTCCTGTATTAACCTGACAACTTACGTCTGGCTGCTTCCCTGCGACTGTCTAGCTAGAGACTACTTTTCTCAGTTGCCTCGGTGGCTAAGTGTGGTCATGGAAGTTCCTGCCAGTGTAACTGGAGCAGAAACAAAATGTGTGTAATTTTTGTCTCACTTGCTTGAAAGGCAAGCCCTGTGTGGACTTCCTTTCTCTCGCCTTCCTGAAACAGACACGCCTTCCGGCCAGCTCTAACCTGTGGGCAGTGCAGGCCAGTGTGGAGGAACCTCACCAGCAATGTCCTTGGGGACCACAAGATTCCTTCACTGCCTGCCAACCTGTACCTCTCTCTGCAGGACCATTAGGTGAGAGAAATAAATATATCTTCTTTGGGCCACAATGTTTGGGCCTCTTTGTTACAGCAACTTGGCCAGTATCAGGACTTAACCTAGTTTCTTTTGTTCTTGTCCATTCACTGTTCAGGTTTCCTCCACTAAACATGCAGCCCAAGGACCAGGGGTCTGGCCACATCTCCTGACCCAAAGGGATGGGGTGGTGAAGGGGAAGCTAATTTGGTCTCCTCTTCCTGGTATCAAGAGTTCAGAACTTGAGGTATGGCTTGGGCATAAAGGGGTCTGAGATGCGCTCCTAGGAACACTACCGACCAGTAAGGCCCTTCATTCAGCACGATGTGAGTGGTGGCCGCAGCCTTTCCCATCTGAAAAGTTTCTGTACTTTCTCCTCTCTTGCTGTGTAGATGTGGGTGGTTACTGGGTTGTTTGGGAGAGGGAAAGACTGAATGGTGGTGTGTGTGAGGGGGATGCACACTCAGGAAGTCACGTTAGTCTGAGAGTGCTGAGAACACCTTTTTTTTTTCTGAGGGAGTTTCGAATCTGGGGCATTACTGGACTCCAAGAACCTGGGCCAGATGGGCAACAATCTCCAGTGGAATCTGACAGTGCCTCTGTGTACTGTACATTACCCCCGGTTCTTGCAGCTAGTGCTGCAGCAGATGGGAGCGCATGGCATGATACAGGAACATTCTAGACACTGGGTGGGGGAAGGGGCAGCTCCAAGGCCCCTGTACTCGGTAGAGGGACTCCAGCGGAAGGACAGCCATGGCTGCCGGTGCTGGGAGGTACCTCTGTGATCTTCATTCGCAGGCGGTGGTTTTCTGACTGTAGGCCCTCCAGGCGGGATGTGCTTGCTTGGTTCACGCTGGTGACCGAGGTGGACGTTTTAGAATCTTCTTTTTTCTGATTCTGAGTGAATTGGAATCGCCGGTTCTGAGTTGCTGCATCTGGGTTTGTTCTGAGAGTGATGAGCTGAAAGGAAAAGGGTGGAATTGAAAAGATAGCTTGGGGGTCGCTTCCTTTCCACCATCCACTCTCTCTCAGCAGGTCCTGCATTGAGGCAACATGGGGTTCCAGGAAGGACACAGCCTGGGAGCCAGGAGCTCTGGGCACAGGCTGAGGCAGGCCCCTTCCCCTGAGTCTTGGTTTTCTTCTTTGTCAGTAGAAGTCAGATCCTGACCCTGATTTACCAGCATCTCAACCATCCTGTGCAGCCCACCAGGGCCCCTTAGGCCTGGCACCAGCTGAGGCTCACTCTGTCTCAGGCTTTGCTCCATGTGGAATCAAATAAAACAGTGGTAAGAATAATGGATGGAGAAAAGTGAAAACCTCTGCTTGTTAGCACCATCGATGTAGGGACAGATGGCTGACTAGCTGCCTCAAAGACATTTTTATGTAAGAGAAGAGTTACCATTCAATCTTGATCTTACTCATTTATTTAAATACATCTCTGGTTGGAGGCAGGCTCTGGGCTCACAACTGCAGAGCACGGGCTGAGTGGGCCAGGCCTCCACCCGCTGGAACCTCATTCCGAGGTGAGGAGCTAGGCTCTGTGGTGGGTCTGGAAGATGGTCAGGGTGACAGAATTTCAGGGGGACAAAGTGGCCTGTGCAAATGTGGTGGCCTGGGGCTCAGGGCACTTATGGGGAAGCCAGTTTGGATGCCAGACAGCCTTCTGGGGGAGACTGGAGGAGACCCCAGAGTTCTGAAAGCAAGTGCAGTGTCAGGGGCTTGATCCTGGAGCCAGGAGGGTTGTGGGGAACTATGGAGGTGGAGGAGGCGGGTACCATGATCAGGGCTAAGTTCAAAGAATCAGCTGGTGACTTTGCCAGGCTGGGGAGGAGGCCAGTGTGCAGCGGGAAGTCATGGTGTTGTTTTGGAAACTGTGCAGGTGTTGACAGAGAAGGAGGGAGTGTACACCACAGGTGCACCAGGGAACAATGACATGTTGGTGGACCGACTCGGCCCCAGGTAGATGAGGTGCATGGACAGCCTGTAGGGGACAAAGAACCCCCCCCCCCCTTGAGTGATCTCTTCTGTTCTCCACTTGGGTTGATAACTGCTTCCCAACTCTCAGCTTCCTGCTCTTTCCTTCACTCTGGAGACACAGCCCGCTCAGCCTTTCCTCTACACAGACCAGCCTGCTGCAGGGGGCTGCTAAGTGGTCAGGGTCTCTTGTTTACCTGTCTGCTGCTGGGTAGGATAATGTTTGAAAAATACCTCCTCAGGGGGACCTGAAGTTCTGCTCTTCAGACAAAAGGAAAATATAAATGGCTGCTAAAATGGTTAATATTTTGACTTACTAATATTCCTTCTTGCTACTCTATTTTAAGGGAATAACTAGAAAGAAGAAAAGGGTGTTATATGGGGAAAAAAAACTTCATTTACAGTATAAAAATTCTAGAAAGAGCTGTAATGCTCAACAGCAAGTGGGCAAGCAAATATGGAATGTCCCCTCAATGATGGTTATGAAAGAGGGAAAAAACAAAGGACAGAAAGTTAAGTGGGGAAGAGAACCCCAGATGCTATCACAGCTATGTCCAAAAGCATGTCACTGCTGATGCATCAGACAACAGACTGGGAGAAAAGACATTAGAAATGTTTAGCTTGGGACTCCCTGGTGGCGCAAGGGGTTAAGCACAGCACTATGAAGCTTTCCTCAGCCTTTGCAGCACGAGTTCTAGCCCCGGCAAGGGAGTTACCCACATGGCACGGCAGACCTCTCCTGTCTCGCCCACTGCTCCCCTCTGCGGTGTATTTCAGTCAGTCTGCCTGTTCTGCTCCCGGCTCTGTCTCTGGTGAATCCTCTCATACCTCTGGCCTGTAGCCCAGCTCTTATATGCAAAAATAAATAAATCTTTAAAAAAGAGAAATATTTAGCTTGCATTGAGTTAAATAAGAAAAGAAAACATTCACTGTGATTACTTTTGGGTGATGTGACTATGAGATTTCTAAAAAAACCTGGCTTTAACTTTTCTGCATTTTCCAAGCTTTTTGTGATATGAATTGATTTCATCATCATCACAGAAAAAAAATGTAAGACTTTTGGAAAGCGGAGGAAACCCAGAGATCTCCAGGGCAGTCAGCTGCCAGAGGCCAGGTGCTGAGGGTGAGGCCACTGACTCCTGGCACGTACCTTTGGCACAAATACCAGGCAGAGGGTGATGGTGCTGCAGAAGATGATGACCAGCGCCACGATGCAGAACTGCACATTGGGCTGGTCCCGGGTCAGGAAGGAGACGGCGGCCCCGATGATGCACATGATCCCTACGTTGTAGACGCTCATCCCGATGTACTTGCTGTCGTTGAGCGCGGGGATGCTGACATTGCGCGTTTCCCAAGCTAAGAAACAACCGAACAACTGAAACAGTGAACAGAAAGGGGAGATGATGATTACCAATTGGCGGCACATGCTGCTCCATGTTCTGAAAAACTGCCCGGTGGAGGGTTTCTCAGGAAGCGGGGCGGGGGGTGGGTGGGGGTGAGGGGTGGGGGGAAAGGAGGCTGGGGGCTTTGCTATCTGCCAGATCTTCGGATGTCACCATCTGTCTCCACTCTTGGCATTGGACTGAGTCTGTGGGTACAGACTAGGGATGTTATAGTTGTCTGGTTCGTCTGTGCTCCCACCCGTGGTTCACACACAGACGTGATTTCAACCACCTACCCTCATTCTATAGAGAATGCTGGAAAGGAAAGGAGTAAGAGGAGAGGAGAGAGGAGGAAGGAAGTGGCCTAAGGCCACATAGCAATATGGTGGTAAAAGTGGACTCTAGAAGTCAGTCCAGTCTTTTTTCTTTAAGCCAGAGAGAGCCCCAGTGCCCAGGACTTCCTTACTCCCAATGCACAGAGCCCCTCTGAATGGAGTCTGTGTTTCCTAGCCACCTGGAAACTAGATGTGGTACATGACTAAGTTCTGGAGAACGTCATCTAGGTGGAAGCGGTGTGGCCAAGTTCTGGGAAGTGTCTTCAAAAGGAAAGGGTATTTTCCTCCTTTCTAACTGATGGAGTGGCAGGTGATGGGTGGAGCTCAGGCAACCAGAACAAGGAATGACTGGAACATGAGGCTGGAAGAGGCAAGGACGTGTTCACCCTCAGAACCTTTGGAGGGAGCACGGCCTGCTTTGATTTCATGCTTCTGGTATCTAGAACTATGATAGAATAAATTTCTATTGTTTAAAACCACTAGCTTGTGGCAATGTGTCACTGCAGTCACAGGAAACTGGTATGCTACCCCTGGATGGCCCAGGCCACTTAAAGGGGTACTAAGGGGCCTCCCTGGTGGTGCAGCAGGTTGAACGCCAGGCTGTGAAGCTGTCCGCAGCCTCCACAGCTCCGGTTCTATTCCCGGCCGGCCAGGGAGAATCCCACATGGCGTGGCAGACCTCTCCTTCCTTGCTCGATGCTCCCCTCAGCAGTGCTTTCGGTCTGTCTGCCTGTTCTGCTCCTTGCTCTGTCTGTGGTGAATCCTCTCACCCTCCCGCAACTCTGGCTTGTACCCCAGCTCTTGTATAAATTAAAAAAAGGGGTGCTTAGGCTCCCTGTCATGGAGGTGTGGAACAAGGGAGTTAATGAATATTGGCTGGGGATGCTCGGGGGAGGGGGGTGGAAACGTCTGGCAACAGAGTGGCTCTAGAGGGCCATGCATACTCAGTTCAGTCAGATTCTGTGGTTCTAGAGCAGAAAGGGCCAGGGGGTGGGATTTCAGTCATAACCCCCGGGCTCGGAGTGAATTTGCAGGTTCTTGTGTACACTGGAAATAGTAAAACACTCATGCTGGCAAATACAGCTTTTATTGACGTGATGCAAGTATTTGTTTCACTAGAAGACTATCGTCATCTCCAACCACTTTTGGAAGCAGGTGGGGAAGATAACAGATGGCCAAAGCATTACAGATCAATCCAGTTTAAAGAGTCAATATGATTCACCATAATCTGATTGCACAGTCTTAGGATCAAGGAACTGAGGCTGGAGGAGGGATGCTGGAGAGTTGAGCTTCAGTCTCCACTCACCCAGGGCCGGGGGAGCTCCAGGCATCTCAGTACGCTTCCTAGTCAGGCAGCTCGCGCCTTCCCAGGGTGTCCATGGCCCTGAGGCCTGCCTCCTGCTGACTCTGTCCATTGCTGATGGTTCTGCCCTCAGTCTGTGCCACCAGTCTAAGGCAGTTCTAGTGATATGTCCCCTGTCTCCAAGCCCAGGACCTCTGACCAGTTCTCAAGGTCCCATTTCTACTCTGGGAGCCTCCTGTGGGAACCTCTAGGGTCATTCCCTCATGGGCCCCTGA
This sequence comes from Talpa occidentalis, assembly GCF_014898055.3. Lineage (NCBI taxonomy): Eukaryota > Metazoa > Chordata > Mammalia > Eulipotyphla > Talpidae > Talpa > Talpa occidentalis. Next base: position 53,733,046 of record NW_023605083.1, read on the forward strand.
GGGCCTCCCGCTGGTCCTCAGTTAACCTTGATGGAAACTGCAAAAGAGTCTCAACTATGATGAAGTGGGGGACAATCTTTGTGAAAGAGTCCCTCACACCTGCCCTTCTGCTGTGACCCCTTGAAGGACAAGGCACACTCACTAACAGTTCTCTGAAGCTGCAAGTAAGGCTGCATTTGCGCAGCGCAAGAAACCCTGTTTATTGACCTGGGAGGGGGCTTCAGATCAGTCTTCTGAGGGGAGCCTGGATTTTTCTGTGGAAAAGCCTGAGGAGGGCATAGCAGCCAGCTTCCTCATTGAGGAGTGTAAGTGGAGGCTGGTTTGCACAGGATGTGGACTGAAGATTCAAGGGGGTACCCTAATATAGGGTGGGAAGGGCTGCCCTTTCACAGATCCTTCCTAACTGAAGTTCCACAGTGGCGTGAGGTGGGTTTGACATGAAATCTTAGATCTGAACAAAGGGGTGGAATGGAAAGAGTATTGAGTTTGTAGGGTGGAGGTTCCCAGGTGGTCTTTGGTAAGTCTTTTAAATCTCTAAATCTTCCTCATATGTAAAATGGAGATGATTCCAGTCACCTCCACAGATTTAGAGAGGACCCAATGAAATGTGGGATGTGAATGAATATGCTCTGGATATCCACAGACTGCTGTTGTGGAAACAAGCGGTACAGAGGCCGCTGTGGGGCACACCCATGAGCCCGGGGGTCACTCTCTGGTTAAGAATTTCATGCCACCACTTATTAGCTGGGTGATCTCAGGCATGGAGCCTCAGTGTCCTACATGAGGATGTTATTTATGCCTATCTCGTAGGGTGGTTGTGAGAAATGAGGTAACGCCTGGCAATACCAAGCACAGTGTGGAGTAATGCTTAGTCACAGGGGCTCTGTTTATTTTTATGTTGACGGCGGCCTCTGGGAGTGAAAGCCCTGACAGAACAGCAACCCCCTCACTTACCTCCTGCTCTGCACCTACCATGAGAAGCCCCTTGTAGGCATAAACGATGCCGAGCCAGATTGTCATGTGGGTGTTCTCACAGTGCTCCAGGAGAGGGCGGATGGAGATGTCCCGTCCTGCTGGGTCCGGCTGTGAAAAAGAAAATGGAAACTTAGGGCTAGCACTGGGCACCTTCCTGGTGTAGCAGCCAGGGCTCTGTCTGAGGGCTCTTCTTGCCCCGCTGGGCTATAGCCAGTGCCACTGCCCGGGAGGCCTTTTGGACTCCAGCCTGGGGTTCAGATCTCAATCAGCATTGACTGCCTTCTGTTTGTTGGTAGTGAGTCAGCGCTGCATTCCAGTTGTCTGTGCTCATCATGCCTTTCCAGGGTGAATCAGCACTCCCGAGAGAAGGGAGAGGGTCACTTCTGTGCCCCGAGTACCTAGGATAAGACCTGGCCCACAGCAGGCATCTGTAATGTTTGTTGAAAGGGTGAGTGAGAAGGAGGCACAAAATAGGTCAGGAGGCCTTCAAACATTTCTGGGATGATTCTGGGAAGCTAGAAATAGAGTATCTACTGGCTGGGCCAAACATGGCATCTGCTAAACCCTTTTAAAGAGACCCTCTTATTCACTACCCACGTGGAGGGAGCAATGGTGGCAGCCATGTTACGTACCACACAATCCATCCTAGGCCAGAGCTGACTGGACAAGGGTGGGCAGTTGATCCTAGACAGGTCAGAGATGTATGTGGTTTCCTAGTGCAAAGAGAGGTGGTGGAGAGGACCCTACCCAAGTATGCTCTCTTTCAGCAATTTGAAGTGGGTTTTCTCTTTGGGAGAGAGTCTGCCAGAGGGTAGTAAGAGAAGAAAAAGACTCCCAGGAAATTAAAAAAAAATTTTCTGAACCATGAGAATAAGTTGCAGACATTCTTACCCTTTACTCCTAAATATCTAGCATATATTTCCTAAGAATAAGGAAATTCTCTTACATGACCCCATTACATAACCTCACCAGGAAATTTAACACCGACATAGTATATTATCTGAATATCACCTATGTTCAAATGTCACCAATGGGCCCGATAATGTCCTTTAAGGTAATTGTTTTTCTTTCCTAAGCAAAATTTTATCTACAGCCATGCATTGGTCATACTTGTCATGTCTTTAGTCCCAAATAAGTCCTCAGCCTACTTTGGTCTATCATGTCATTGATAATTCTTAAGAATCCGTTCAGTTATTTTTTATAGAATGTCCCTCAAATAGGTTTATCTAAATGTGTTTTCAGACTAGATGCAGGCTATGCATTTTTGGCAGGAATTCTATGGAGATGATGGTTTTGCCTCCTGGGTGTTTCGCACCAAGGACGCTTGACAGCACTGGGTCCCATTATTGATGATGTTAACTGTGATTATTTGATTTAGGTGATGCCTGCCACATCCCTCCACTTCAGTACCATTTATCTCTAGGAATTAATAAATAATCTGTGAGAGACACTTTGGATATGTGAGTATCCTGTTTCCCCACAAATAGAAGTCCAGTGGTTTTGACATCCTTCAGTGATCCCTAACCAAATCACATTACTTTGGTGGCTGCAAAATGTTGACCTTCAAACTCTGTCATCCTGTTTAAATATTGGCATTCTACTAGAAACAAGATCTTTTCTTTCCTCCCACTTATTTATGTATATTACTTGGATTCATGGGTTCCTTTTGAATTTAGTGTCTTATAATCTATCACCAACATTTTCATGTTGGTGCTCAAACTTTTCCAGATTTGGCCAGTGGAAAGCTCCTTCATGCTGCCTTTCCAAGGGGCCCCTATACTTTTTTGGAGCACATTTTTTTTTTTTTTTTTTACTTCTTGGCACAAAATGTTCCAGGCTTTCCTTTCATTTTTGTTGCCCCAAATCTGGAATTAGCCAGTTCTCTGAGGAATGCTGGATAATGGGATTTAGAAATCAAGATCTGGGTACTAGATGCACTCACTGTTTCTGGGGTATGGTTACTTTTAGGCCTACCTACCTACCTACCTACCTACCTACCTACCTTCATCACCATCCATCCGCCATCCATCCATCCATCCATCCATCCATCCATCCATCCATCATCTATCACCATTCTATCTCCCCATCATCTATCTAGATATAGAGACAATCCAATATCATAGGTTGGATCCTCCTATCTTTTCCCCATTCCACATTTACACCTTCTTTTTCCACAGTGAGATTCATGGTTTCTAAAAACATCAAAATAGTCACTCATTTTCTCAGTTCTATAATAGACACAAAAGAGTTTCAGAATTGCTACATCCATGCACTACCAACAACAAATGTACCAAGTAAACTTGTGAATTTGCTTGCCTTTACAACAGATCCCATGGAGGGAATCTTATCACAGAACTGTATTTAGGATGTTGTGTTCTTCTGGAGCTGCCCTGTGGAGTCCCAGAGTTAAGTAACACCGAGAGTAAAGGATAAGAATCCCTGGGGGCAATCAATAGGAAGAAGGGGTGTGGAAGGCAGTCCTTAGGCAGGTGGGGCACAGTCCAGACCCAGGGGTATGCAAGGCAGTCCTTAGGCAGGTGAGGCACAGAAACCTTGATTCTCTTGGCTCTGCTCACTAGGCCTGGCATTTGAGGCATGCGATGACCTGGGCTCCTGTGAGCTGAGGTCCTTGGGGAATGAAGCTGTTTCTACGTGGAAGCAAGACAAACCAGGAGTGGTGGGTCTGTGTTCTTAGGCTATTTTGTACCCAGATCATCCAGTTGCATGCTCTCTCAAGACTGATTTATATTTCGTTACCCAAACCCTTTGGTTCCATGGTCATCAAGTCCAACATCGGCTGTGTGTTGGAGGGCAGCACGGGGTTCCCGGAGGCCCCTACAGTGGTGGCAGTGGAAAGAAGGAGACACTCCAGGAGAGGTGAACTCAGGAACCACACTCAGAGCTGCCAGGGCTAGAGATTTCCCCTATGCTGATACATAACCAGGAGCTGCTCTGGAGTCTAAGGGTCATGGGGCTTTCAGATATCCTTCCTGTTTAACTTAGGAGACTGAGACAGGACTTGGCCCCAAGGTCAGCAGTGACTCAGTGGGAGAACATGGGTTTCTCTGGTGCAATATGAGGATACGGTGGCCCAGGCCCACTACCAGGTCAAGCATGAGATTGTGTCTATTGTCCTACCATGAAAGGCAACCATTTATAACAGCAGCTCAGCAGCTCAGCAGAGAGGACGGATTCCACCATATGCCATGTTCTGTGAGATGAGGACCCTGTTCATGGGAAGCTGACAATGGTCGGTTGGTTTACATACACCCAGTGACATGGAGCCCCTTATTCCCACACTTGGTCAGACAGTGGCAAAGTTCTTTTATTGCACCAGCACCTTCTCCTGTAGCTCCACTCATTGGTCCCTATCTTTCGCTTGGAGGTCCTAGGAGTAATTCCAAGTTCTCTCCTTGAGTCTGCACACCTTCCTCAGGAGGGCAGGTCTGCAGGGACGGTGCACATCTCCTCCCCCTCAAGTTGACTCTGCTCCTTTCACCTGTCATGTTTTCCACTCACCTGCAGGCCCAGGCTGGTGCTCAATACCCCAGGGGGTGCCCTCTAGCCCCTGTTCTCTTGCCGCAGCTCTCCGTGGCTTTCTAAATTACAGTTCCGCTGGTGATTCACACGTTCCTTTGATCGACTAAGACTCCATCAGGTAGTTTTCATTGAACTGTTAGCTCTGCCTTCCTCCCTGTGCAGCTGACATTTCAGTCTAGTTACCTTTTACTTTGTTAATAGTCTCTTCCCATCCCCTCCATCCTTCCCTCATCCTGGTCTGCTGTGACCTCTTTGTGTTCCAAAGTCTTAATTCTTACATCTGGTCTTTCAGCCCCCACCCATCTCAGTAAATTTAAGCTCGGCCTTGGCTGCAGAGCAGAAAGGCAGCAAAAGCCCAAGGGCCCATCCAGAGCTCTGAGAAGTCAGTGTTCCTGGGGGTGAGTGAGCTGCCTCAACTCCATCGCCTCAGCAAACGCGCACTGATGCAGAAATAAGCCAAACACCTTCTGATCACTGTCCTCAGCCTCACACAGCCCCAGGTCCATGTGCACTGGACACAGACCAGACTGTCAGGGGTTGTGGGTGGACTGAGGTTCATGTACTCATGAGGTAGGGGGAATCTCAAAACCAATTTTAAGAGTCATATCTCTTCTTGTCTGATCTATTCTGATTGTGCTGGGGACTGGAGTTTGGAATGATCTGAGTGGTCACACGCATGGGGAAAGCGGTGTCTGACCTGAAGTGGGGTGGTGGGGTGGGGTGGCTGCCCCACCACCTGAGCATTTACTTCACAGCATCATGCACCAAAGTGCCACTAGAGGGCGCCAAAGACCCACGTGGAAGGTCCGGCCCAGAGGCCATGGATCACCCACTGCTGGGGACACAGTGGTCAAGCGTCACCAACATCCTGTGCTACCCACTGACCTTAAAGGAAGCCAGATTTCTAGACACCATGGAGCACGGGTCCCACTCCTATTCCAGGGCACAAAGGGGCTGCTGGAGAAGGAAATGCCGGAGGGTCCAGAGGGAACTCGGCCACTGCAATCACCTTGCTCCCAGTCTGGGCCAGAGATCACAGGCACTGACCCCTGCACTGCCTGGCATCTCGCATAGGGCCTGAGCTGGGATTTCAGGCTCGCTTCTCCAAATAGCTGTGCATTACAGCATCTCCCCCTGACCTAGGAATGGTTCTCTTGTTCCAAGAGAAATGCTTTTCTCTCTTTATTGTTCTTCCTAACTTGTTTGTTTTCCTGGGCAATTATTTAAGTAATCATCAATCATACATTCATTCAATACATGACTGTCAAGGTTGGTACTGCTGCCTACTGTTCGGGCATGTGGGATACCGGCATAACCAGGACTGACAAGCACCTTGTCCTCGTGGGTCTTCCATTCTAGCAAGATCAGGATGGTTCTGTGAGAGATGGCCACAGAGGGAGAGTGGGATCACCTCACCTGAAAAAAACACCTTAAAGACACCAGGAGCTTCCTTGTCTAAGTGACAATGAGCCAGTTGCTAAGCTGCCAGCCCTATACGTCCTCTTGTTCAAGCTTCATAAGAATCCAACAAGGCATCATAGTCATTTTATAGATGAGGAAACTGAGGCACAGAGAGGTCAAATAACTTGTCCCAGATCTGCAGCTAGTAAATGTCAGAGCTGAGATTCAAACCCAGGGCTGCTGACTGCAAACCAATGTTCCCTCCCGCCTCACCATATGCGCTCCCTCACCTGCCTGCCTCTCACGAGCATGGTGTCAAACTCCAAGGAGACAGTAGGTATAAACCTGCTCTATAAACTCTGAGGTGCTGCTCTCGTGTGGGAGGAATGACTTAATTGCTAAACGTTCAACAGAAGCCCCCCCCCCCACCCCCACCCAGGCCTGGGAGCTCTGTGAAGGCTGTGCTTTGGTGCTGGCAGGCTGGATTCAGATTCAAGCTGATAAGATGCTCTTCCTGCCTTCCAGGCAGGTACTCAGTGGAGACCACACCTCTCTGTGACAGCGCGGGTGGGAGGACTCATGCCTGACTTCTGGCCCTGCCGTGGCTCAGCGGGAGGCACACAGAAGCTGCCCAGGAAAGTCTCTCCCATCTGTGCAGTGAGAAGAGAGCAGCTGGCCTGAGCGTCCCTCTGCATAATGCAATTATTCACTATGTAGGTCAGTGGCCCCTGCAAACATCTGCTTTGCCAGGCCGCACAAACCAACAGGCAGGGGGTCCAGGTGTGGGTAGAAGCGGTGAGGCCCCTAAGTCTTGCCATGTGACTTTGGGCAAGTCCCTGCTCCTTTCTAGACCTCACTTTCCCAATTGCAGATGAGCCCAGCAGTTAATTTACAGCACAGTTACAGCCTGAAAGGTGGCGGGATGAGTGGGTTTGTCCTCCGTGCCCCTCTGAACAATGGACTCAACTGTATTTCCGGGTACTCGGCGCTGGGATCCTGCAGGCCCACAGGCCGCTTGCCTTCTTGGAGAGTGCACCCCATGGAGGGTGCAGAGGGTGTGAGCCTGCCCCTCACAGCTCTGAATGGAGCAGTGGCCAGGGGTCCTACAGGGAACTGCGGGGCACTTGGCTGGGCATGAGCACAGGCCCTATTTGAGGTGAGGTAGTCCAGGAAGGCTTTTCTGAAGTGGTGACATTTAGTCTGAGTCCTGACCGATGGGAAAGACCAACTAAATGGACACCTGGGGACAGAGCATTCCTGGGAAGGAGGACAGCAAGCAGGAAAAACCTGACATCGCCAAGACTTTGGCACATTTTAAGAGTCAGAGGGAGGCCAGTGTGGCTGCAGAGTGGTGAGCTCTGCCCCTTGCATGGTACTGTGCACACAGACCTCCCAGGGAGCACATGAAGGTGCAGAGCTGGCCAGGAGGTGCAGGTGGGGCCAGGGAGGCTGCATCCTAAAGTGGCTCCTGGCTGGTGCAGCTGTTGCAGGGGCAGCCTCTGGGCAGCAAGGCCTTAGAGATCTGCAATGACAGGTCACTCTGGGTCATCTGCTGAGCAGTCCTTTGGCTGAGAATGCAAGTTTCCACTGCCACCCACGTAACCCTGGCATGGAGTGAGAGTTTAGCAGGAGGCAGGACATGACACGACTTCTTGGTGTCTGCAGACCCTAGACGGGGCCCGATGGTGCGGTGCTGGCATGTGAGTCCTGTGTGTGGCTGTCCAGGGCATTGTGGCTGTGTGGGGATTTGAGTTCTGCAGGGCTGGTGGGGAGCCCAGGTGGGCATGTGCCATGTGCCTCACCTCTGACCGTGGGCTCTGGGACCTTTCATGCTGTGCTGTCCTGGGCACACAGTCTCCCGAGCCCCACCTGGCCAGTGCTGCTTTCCAGGAGGGCGTCCTTTCCACCTTCTGATCAGCCCCCAGAAGCTGGCACTTGGAGCTTTCTCCCTGGGCCATCCTCTTTTTATTTTATTTTATAAAAGATTTATTTTATTTATGCATACAAAAATAGGGGTGTAGGCCAGAGGTGCAGGGTGGGGATGTGAGAGGATTCACCAAAGACAGAGTGGGGAGCAGAACTGTCAGATCTATTGAAATACACTGCTGAGGGGAATAGCAGGCGAGACAGGAGAGGACTGCTGTGCCATGTGGGTCAGCTCCCTGGCCAGGAGCTGCAGTGGCTGGTGATTGCTTGATAGTGCTGAGACTAAACCTCTTGAGCCATGAGGCAGGTCCCTCTTTTTTTTTTTTTAATTGAAAAAATTTTTTTCAAAGTTGATTTTTGGAATAAATGGTCAAATTGATAGGTTTTTAAAAGTAAAGGTGAGTAGATATGTGTATATAAATGTGAATTTGAGTGTGTGAGGCGAGAGGGGTCTGACCTCCTGGGATGCATTTAGAGTCTTGATCTGCTTCTTTTCCTTAGGAAGCAGGTGGGCTGAGGTGTCTTTTGGAGAAGATATGTTTGTGTGTGTGTGTGGAGGGGGTCCCATCAGGGAAGTCTGGGCAGGGAGGGGAGAGAAGACTAGGTCCAGCTCCCAAGCCCATCACCGTCTGCTGCGTGACTTAGAACGTGTCTCTAAACCTTTTGGAGCCATGATTTCCTCACCCGTGTCCTCCCAGGCTTGGCCAGACGATGAAGGGAGGTCCGCAGGGCATGGAGCAGGCTGCAGAGACTGGGAATCTGGCTCTTTCTGTATAACCAACATTATCTCCAAGTGCAGAGTCTCAGATCGCCCAGGCTGGGTGGGGGTGGGGGAAACTTCCAGATCCTCAGGGGCTGGACTGCTTATCTCTGCAGCAACAGTCCCAGGTCTCTGAGGCAGCAGAGTCAGATGCTGTCATTTCAAGGTAAGAATTTCTTTTTAGAATGTTTGATTATGAGTTTGGGTGAAGTTTTTTCCTGTCACAGATCTAGAAGCAATCTGAGCGCTCCTCTGCAAAGCATCTCAATGGCGGCATTTTGGGGATTATTTTCTTCAGAAGGGGTTTGATTCTGTGTTGTGAGGAATTGTCCCCTGGATGTCCCGCTCTGGCTCCCCATTTCTAAACACTAAGAGGATTATTTACTAGCCCAATCTCCCTTTTTATAGAAGGAGAAACCAAGGCCCAGGAGAGGACTCAATAAGCGGGTGACTGAGTGAAGACCTGGTCCCACGTCCTGTGCACTGGACTTCCTGCCTGTTAGCATAGAAGCCAGCCTTGCGGCCTACCCACCAGCCAACATGGTTAGCATCTGCCACTCATGGGCATTGCCACATCAGCCCCCACCCCAGAGCTGGCCTGAGGTCCATCTCTGGCCACTGGATGTCTCCAACCTTCTGGATTGTGCACCCCTATTCAGGTGCACCTCAGGTGGCTCCCAGAGTAGCAGGCACAGGCCTGGGACTGCACACTCAATGCCCACTGGCCACCCCCTCATGGAGACCTGCTTTATGGAAGGGAGGTGATGGGGAGTGCCTGGGGCCTAGCTGAGGAGGCAAGAAGCACAAGCTCAACTTCAGGAGCCCAGAGAGCCATCGGGACTCCTGCCAGATCCTGTGCAGAGAGGCATCTGCGTTCAACCTTGGCTTCTAGCAGGGAACTCTGTCCTTGCGGAGGAGTCATAGCAGGGAAAGGACTTGTCTGGGGAAGTGAACAGCTGACAAGTGTGACAATAGGTCCCAGTGTTTCTAGCCCTTTGCCCACAACTCTGTTCATGCTGGGATCCCTCTTTGAATTTGACTTCAGGGCAGCCTGGTGAGGGAGCTGGGAATTGGATACCTATGTTCCAGGGGAGAAAACAGAGGCTCAGAGAGGACAAGAGGCTTGCTCAGGTGACCTGCAAGTCAGAGGCACAGCCAGCGCAGCCTTTTTCCTACTTCTTTTGTCCTCCCCTATAGCCTGGTTCTGTTCCCCTTCCTGGGAAGCTAGGCTTTCAAGGGTACCCCCACTCTCCTGGGGCTGGAGCAGGGTAGGCCTGCAGCAGGAAGAGTTCACAGGGATTACCACTAAGCCCAAATCCAGCAGGTGCATGATAGTGGGGGTCTTTCACGAGGCACACTGTGAATGGGCAGTGGCCCTACTATCCCCGGGAGTGGGCTTTGTGGCCCCCACTCAGCAAGAGGGTGGTAGTGACATCAAACGTTTTTCAGTGAGCCTGACCATGTTGGGTAGTGACTGACACACCTCCCAGGTGAAACCACGACGCAGAGATGACAGGGACAGGCAGCCAACTCTGCACATCCTCAGGACAGGGGCTCGGCTGGGGAATGGCTGGGCACCAGCCTGGAGGTCTGCTCCTTGGCTGAAGAGTGGAGAGAAACTCATGGGGCTTGGGCAGGATGTGGACAAGAAACTCACTGTACTTGACCTAGAGGGTGTTTAAATTTTTTAGGCTTCGCAGTCAGTATTTAAAACTCAGTGATTTCATATGGACACCCAGCTTTCTGGCTTTTTGGAAGGTGCCCCTCACAGCACTCACAAGCGTACCCTTTAGTTCTCGTTCCAGAGTGAAGTGACTGCTTTCAAGAGCTTCTAATTCTTTTTTTTTTTTAAGATTTTTTTTTTTATACAAGAGCTGGGGTACAGGCCAGAGGCACGGGAGGGTGAGAGGATTCACCAGAGACAGAGCGGGAGCAGAACAGGCAGACAGAGCAGTGGGCGAGATAGGAGAGGTCTGCCACACCATGTGGGAATCTCCCTGGCCAGCCGGGAATCGAACCCGTGCTACAGAGGCTGCGGACAGCTTCACAGCACTGCGCTCAACCCGCTGCACCACCAGGGAGGCCCAAGAGCTTCTAATTCTAAGGACGCTTTTGAAGGGAGAGTGGCAATTGATCTTTCCTAAGTTGGTAAAAGAACGGGGAGAGAGAAGCTGGGAGTGAAAACAGTGATGTGAGAGAGGGAAGCACCCAGTTGTTCTCAGTCTTGGGGAACATTCTGCTATCTTAGCAGCTGGATGAGCATCCCCGTCAGAGAGCCAGAGCTCTGGTGAAGGTGCTAGTGCTGGGAAGGTGAGTGCCGAGGGGCAGGGGGTTCAGAGGGGGCACACCCACTGCAGGAGCCAGGAGAGGTGTCTGCTTACTCCCTAGAGGTGGAGGGACAGAAGGGTCAGGAAGGGAGAGGCAGAGAGGAGCTTGTGGGACCACATCCTTCTTCTCTCACAGACATCTGCTCCTTCTGGAAGTTCTACTATCACTCAGGAAATACTTGATGGATGAGCAGGGAAGCTGGTGAACCTGGCAAAGGGGCCTGGGGCCTGCCTGAGGGTAATGGGTGTGTGGAGAGAGAGGTATCTGAGAACCAAGAACTGGACCAAGAGCCTACAAGAAAGGCCAGGAAGGGGCTGAAATCTCTCACAGATTCAGGACTTCCCCAGGGCTTCACCTTGGGGCATATTCTTCCCAGATATCAAGGTCAATGAGCCCCCAGTGACATCGGGATATATAGAAATGTGAGGGAACTACTCACATGGTCCCCTGCATTTTGTAGAAGCTGCATTATTGAGTGGAAAGCTCTGCTGGCCAGCCTTTCTGCAAGCAAACCTCTTCCCCTCTGAGGTCCCTAAGTGCCCACACTTGGTGACCTCCCAGACTTGGCTGCCTGGAGGCTGGCTTGCATCTGCCCTCAGCAGGATCTGGATGCCTGGCATCCTCATGCCCCAGCTTTGCAGTGCCAACACCTGTGTTTCCCAGGGTGTGCATGGGAGTGACTTGGGGCTGAACCTTGCTTTCTCTCTCCCTGCAGGGTGGACACACAGGATCACCCAGCTGGGCATCTGGGCCGTAGGCAGATGGGGAGCGATGGCCCCAAGCTCAGGCCAGACTTTGGGGAGAAGAATGACAGGAGAGCAGAGAGAAAAACAAGGGGGTTGAAGAGAAGGGAAATTTGTGCCCCTCCGATGCTGACATGGTACAGTAAGATTCTGAGATGTTGTAAATTAAACCCTGAGAATAAATACAAACAGGAGCTTAATGAGGGAACAGCCATTTGGTCTGTACCAGAGCACTAACTGGAAAATGAGTGAGGGAAGCAAACAGCCCTAGCTCAGTGGTGCTCTATCCATCACCCCCTCTCTGCTTGCTACTCCCTCTCCTACCCAAACCTCAGCCTAAGACTGCTGCTTGGGCCCAGTTTCTCAAGCTGTTTCCTCCCTTCTCTCAGCCTTCCATGGAGCTTCCTCTCCTCCCCCTGGCCTGGGGGGTGCCTGCTGCAGTGCTCACCCAATCACATCCTGCCCTAGGCCAGCACCCCTTAGGGTAAGTGCCCCTACCTGGGTCAAGATCTGTGGCCCCAGAAGTGAGTGGAGATCCGAGAGAGCTCTGCCCTTGGCTGGGCCGGTATCTTTCCTGGCTAGTCTTTCAGACACCCACCCTGGCCACCAGGCTGGAACGGGGCTTGTGCACCACACCATGCAGATGCGGTATCCCTTGTCCCTTCTCTCGGGGTTCTGCTGTTCACTCAGCATGCACCCTGGCTGGCGGTTCACGGCGAATCCCTGCTGTCAAATCCAAGCCCCACATGGTGTAAACGGGGAGGTGACAGAACTAGGGTGTGAAGATGCTCTAAATCAGGAAGCGGCAGCACGCAGGAGCCTGGACAGAGCTACTGTACCCCTCCACTGCTGTCACGAGCTTACTGTGTTACGTTTTTGAATGTCATAGATCTGCCCAGCACCCCAGGAGTTTATCGGGGCCATCAGCCTCAGTCCCATTTTGCACAGAGAGCACTGAGCCCAGGAATAAGCTGTAAGTCACCCAAGGTCACAAAGCTGGAAATCCCAAGGACATGGCCCTTGAGTCCAGTAGGGCTGACTTCTAGTCCAGGGTCCTTTCTGTTGTCCATGCTCTTCCCTGAAATTCTGGCTAATTCTGGGAGTCCCAGCTTACCAAGGAAAAGGGAAGGGGGCTACCTGGATACACCTTGAGTGTCACCTCCCCTATTTCTACTGCTCCTCTTATTTTACCTTCTGCCCTTGGCTAAAAGGCAGCAAGGGACACCACAGTGTCCTGGTGTCATGGACAACTGCTGGCCTTGCCTCTGGATGAGGGTTCTGGCCCCAGGTCTGTCCTGTGATCACTCTGAGCCTCAGGTCGCCAATGAGAAATGGTGGCTTACCTTTCTGAGGCTTGTCCTGAACACAGAGCAAGAGGATGGTCAAGACAGAGACTACAGGGCCTCGACAATCCCCACCCTCCTGCAACCAGATTAGGTAAGAACAATGGATCCACTGCCCACTGCCATTTAGGAAGCAAGCGTATTGGGAGCCCCCAAAGTGCAATGTTGCAAAGATTGTTCCCAAATAGGATGTTGTAATTGGTGCTGCTGCCACTGCTGATTGTGTGCGGGAATACCAGGGCAGCGAGGGGCCCGGGAGAGTGTACACATCCCTCTGCTCTGCAGGGCTCATTTTCTGTAAACACACACACACACACACACACTCACAATCACATGCACATACACACATACACACACGCACTGAGTTCCTCTGCAATGACACCATCCTAGTTTGTGGAATTATGAAAGTTTTGCATAGAATTACACAAATCTTTTGAGCTTAAAGAGAGTCAGGTGTTTTCTTTTATTTCCTTTCTTTAGTGTGCAATTCCTGCCACTTTTCTTTGCTCACCTCTGGTGGTGAGACACTCACTATCTCTTAAGGAGGCCCAGTTCATTTTCAGATAGGGCAGACTAAAAAACTTCAACATTCTTCATCATCCGAAACTGAAATCTATACCCCCAGAATGTTCCCCACTAGCTCTGCCCCTCCCTACCCCCACCCCAGGGCCCTGCAGGTTGTGGCTCCTCCCTTGGCCCCAGCGCAGCCCCTTCAAAGCTGAGACAGCAATGGTGCCTTTTGAGCCTGCTCTTTGCTGGGTTGACAACAACTCTTCCTCCTGGCTCAGTTTCTTGCTCTTTCCCCATTCTGGCCTCCCTTCATCTCGCCACTATCTCCATAGGGCCTGGGGCCCAGATCAGAAAACAGTTCTGCAGGGAGATCTGAGGAGGGCTGGACCCTTGTTCCCTCCGCAGGCCTAGAGTCGATTCTCCCGGCTCAGCATGGTGCCCAGAGCCAAACCACTCCTTAGAGCTTGGCAGTGCACGTGGGTGCTGTCCACACTGGGGAATTCTGGAGCTTGAAACAGGAGTGTGCACTCACGCACGCACGCACACGCACCTGGTGGAATCGTAAGCCCTGTGATGCAGAACCCTGAGGGTTTCCTCTAGGAGAAATGTGGCCTCCTTGTCACTTTCACCACAATTCAGGTGCTCCTTTTCCATACAGGAGGTGCCTCTGGTGTGCAGCCCCCAAAATAGACCACCCAAAGCCTTTATGAGCTCACTGAAAAATCATTTAGAAGACCCAAATGAGAGAAGGAAGCAAGCAATCCAGAGATGAGATGGGGTTGGGGGAATGAGAATAAGAAGCATATTTAAGGTGGCCAAAGCTGCACATTTGTCCCATGAGCTACAGAATGTTCCATGGCTTTGGCGCAGCAGCAACACAAGCACAGATGCACCTTTAGCTTTAACTTAGCACTGTCTACTTCTATGTCACACGTGCCCCTGTAACAATCCCACAGCAGGCAGGACTGGAAGTAGTAGCCCTAATTTACAGAGGAGGACACTGAGGCTTGGACTGAACAAAAGGACTACAGAAGGGGCAGATCCTGGCACTCTCTGACACCTGCCTGCCTGCCCACAGTTCTCTTCTGCTTTATAATTAGGTGTGGAGGGAGGTTGTCACATGACTAATTCTAGCCAGTGGGTGGAAGTGGCTTTCAACCCTGGTGGGTTGAGCACAGAAATGCTGCTTAGGATGTATGTGCTTGCCTCACTTGGGGCCCTGATCACTGAGCTGTCTCATGGAAGACAGTCACCCTGGAGACCATTTGGATTCATAGGGGGGCTCTCTGTGAATGAGAAAGACCTTTGTAGCATTTAGCTGCTGAGATTTAGTAGTTCTTTATCACTGCAGCCTGGCCCAGGTTATCTTGACTAATATAGAAAAGGAGTTACATTTGCTCTCATGTTGTCACATGTCTGGTGCCGAGCTAAGGATGTTGCACATGCCAAGTCATGCGGTGGATCCTTCTTCCTCTTTAGTATGGGGGGAAGGAAGACCCAGAGCCTCCTGCCTGCCCATGTCACAGGGCCATGGAGGAGCTGGGATGCAAAGCTGGGTCTCTGACTGGGAAGCCTGGACGCGCTCGGATGTGCAGAGACAGATGGCCATTGTGTTCCAACACCCTGTTGGGCTAAATGCTTCTTTTGAAGATGGAAGATTGTACAGATTGCTTTTCTCATTCAGATTTTATGCCTGAGTAAAATCCTTGTGCTATGATTTATTATAGCAACAGTGATTTTCCAATTTTAAGACAACAATGCAGCTTGAAATGAAAAGGAAAGAAAACACTGAAACATTTGAAACCTTTGGTTTAGAGCCTTCTTACGTCTTGCTTCAATGGTTCAGGGCCCGCCTCATTTTCCCATCCTGCCTCCAGTCTCCCTGGTTTCCATCAACTGCCAGAGCCCCCTCACTAAGCCCTCATGCTCAAGGCCCACATGGGCTCCTAAATTGTATCTCTCAGAATATAAACGTAAATGTACTTCATGAGAAAAGGTCCCCTGGCCAAAGAAGTTTTAGAAATGCTAATTAAAATTTTGTATTATAAAAAAATTAGTTAAAAATTATTTTAAAACTGCAGGATTGGGCCTCCCTGGTGGTGCAAGGGGTTAAGCGTCAGCACTATGAAGCTATCCGCAGACACTGCAGCACGAGTTCGGTCCCCAGCCAGGGAGGTGACATACATGGCGCAGCAGACCATGTCTCGCCTGCTGCTCCCCTCAGCAGTGTGTTTCAGTCAATCTGCCTGTTCTGCTCCTCACTCTGTTTCTGGTGAATCTTCTCCCCCTCCACCCCCCCCCCCCGCACCTTTGGCATATACCCCAGTTTTTTTATGCATAAATAAATCAATCTTTAAAAAAATAAATAAAACTGCAGGGCTTTTCAGAGCTATAAAAATGAAGCCTACTGTCCAGTTTTAAGAGGCAGATCTATGGCTTCCAGGGTTTCCAGGAATCCCCCATGCCCTTTTATTTTGGGACACCCAGTGGGGTTAGGATTCTACGCCATCTACGTAGAGAGGATATTGGCTTTTCTTATCAAGTCTCAACTTCTCAGCTTAATAGTCAAGGCCTCCCAGGATCTGGCCCCAGGCCACCCTCCAGTCTCATCATACCGTCCCCTGTCTGGGTCCATTTCAGGGTTATGCTCCTCTCCCTTCTCCTCCCCAGACAGCTTACTGTGTATCATATCACTCAGTGCTAGGTTGTGGGGTTCTCTGAGTTGTCACCTGGAGAGAAAACAAGGGTTGTGGAGCAGTGTCAGGAACTTAGCACGACACAGCCTCCATTGGGGAGAATGTTCAAAACACCCTGGGAAGGACGTGGCTGAGATGAAAATGGAAGTGAGGATTGCACGACTAATTGACAGCCATGTGTTTACCAAGGTTCAAAGAATCCCTTTTAGAAATGGGAACTGTGCATGCCATGGGCCTGTAGGTGCCCATGAACAAGGCAGAATGGGTGCACATCGGAAACAAAAAACACCAAGATGTGCTGGGCAGAACCAAAGATATCAACGTAATTAATAAAGTAATTAACATGCACAGGAAATGCAAAAGCTGCCAGGAGGCTGATAAGAAAGGGTTATTAAAAAAGAATGAGCAATGTAGCAGAGAAGTGAAATTAAGTTTTGTATTTCTTTTTTATCATGGACCCCCCAAATACTTAATGAGTAATAAATAGGCCCTGTCTTACTGCAAAAATACCAATGAGACTGGGGCCAGAATTTGCTGATGATCCTCTCCTTGGCAAAATAAACAGATCAATCCATCAGAAGCCAGCCACTGGGAACGTGGGGAGGTACATTAGGTGGAGGATAGGACCCCACACCCTGCGCTAGACCAGACCCCCTGAGCTTCAGTCCCAGCTCTGCCACTCACAAACCATGGAACCTTCGAACACCAAGTTAGTCTCATTGTCACCATCTGCAAAATGGGCCTAGTACCTGCCTCACAGGGTTGAGGGTTCTGTAGAAAGACTTACGTAGAGCCCCTAGACTGGCACCTGATCAGAGGAAAGGGCTTATTTAGGCTCAACTGTTACTGTTATTACTGCCCACCCCCCAAGAAATCTACCCATGAACAAGCTCCTCAAGAACACATTCATTCAGAAAATATTTGAAAGGATTCAGTGGGAAAGGCAGAGCAAACTCATGTCCCTCGTGACTTTTGTCCTGTGTCCAGTCCCGGGATGCTCAGAGGAAGAAGTGGGAATGGTACCGAGGACTGGTCTAAGCTGGAAGATAATCTTCACTCACCTAGCAGGCTCTGGAGTTTTCCCATCAGGGAATTGAGGGGTCAGTTTAGCTGATTTCTCAGGCCACAACTAGTTCTGAAATTTGGAGTCACAGGCAAGCATGGAGTGTAATGAGAGCAAACACCCTTCGGGGAGGCTCCCCTTCCCCCTCCTTCTCCTTGGCCACCTTCCAGCTCAATTCCTGGCACCAGGATCCTTCTGGGCCCTCGGCTGGAAGCTGCCGAGTCACTGGTCCACTGTGTCTCCTTCCCTTGCATCCTCCTGGAGCCCCAAGGCTGGGGCCTCTGTCCAGCTCACCAAGAGCACCCCCCTTTCACATGCTTGCCCTCACTGCATTCCCCCCGCCACCCCGTCAGCCTGTTTCTCCCTCAGAGAGGTTTCCTTCCCTACTTTTCACAAATTTTTATGAAAACATTTTCCAAACATATAGAAAAGCTGAATAGTATAATGAACAGTTGTGCACCCTTCACCAGGAACCAACACTTGCTAATAGCCTGTCATATCTGCTCTCTCTCTCTGCCCACACGCAGGCAGACACACATGCACACACACGCGTGCACACACACACACACTTTCCCCGATAAACCATTTGAAAGTAAATAGCACAAATGAGTTCATTGTCCTCCTTCACTGCCATATTATTGAATTATTATAGCTAGGAAAAGTAAGAATAATATCTGATAAATCAGAGTGAACTTTGATAGTTTCCTTTTTTTTTAAAGATTTATTTTTATTTTTATACAAGAGTTGGGGTACAGGCCAGAGGTGTGGGATGGTGAGAGGATTCACCAGAGACAGAGCGGGGAACAGAACAGGTAGACTGACAAAATATACTGCTGAGGGGAGAAGTGGGCAAGACAGGAGAGGTCTGCCATGCCATGTGGGATTCTCCCTGGCCGGCTGGTAATCGAACCGGCGCTATGGAGGCTGTGGACAGCTTCACAGCACTGTGTTCAACCCACTGCACCACCGGGGAGGCCCCCCATGAACTTTGATAGTTTCTACCACTGCTAAAAGTCCTTTGATGGCTCTCCGTTGCCCAGGTTAACGTCCAAGCTCCATCTGGTTCTTTACTTATTTTCTATCCACAAGCATCCAGATCTAACTTGAACTCTCCTGCAGACCTACCCTCTACCCTACTCAAGGATTTTCATGTTCCAATATTTACTCCTAGAGGTTTTGTCCATCATTCCAGCTCACCATCATTCCAAACTCAGCTTAAGTTCCATATTGTCTAGGAAATCTTCTAAGGACTTTCTAGATGCATTTCACTGCATTTTCTTTTCACATCTCCATAACATGTGGGAAGTTAGTATGATGACCCATTTCATACATGGAAGAAGGCATGGACAAAAGAATGCAGAGAAATGGAACTAATCCCTGATCAAACTATACCTGAAGACATTCTCTCTGGACCTTTCTGGGATGTCAATAACTCCTTCTACCTTGTACTTCAATATCACTTACTTGCTACCGAAAACTTCCTAATGGCTACTGTAGGGATTAGGGCTGACGACCACTTCGCCTTCTGAAGCTATGAAGTGACAATATTAACATACAGTTAACATACAGTGCATTGTGCCAGGACCACCTCCTGTTCATCCTTGCCTTTCCCCTGCAGTGCCCTTGAATACCTTTCCACCTTAAAACTTTGAGATAAATCTCACAAAACAAAATCCACCTTGAAGTGTAAAAACCAGTGGCTTTTGGTATATTTACAACATCAGTCAAACAGCACTGCTACTTAATGCCATGTGATTTTCACCACTCCTCATCTCTCTCCTGCAGCTCCTAATCTACTTAATGTCTCTATGAACTTGCCTGTTCGGGACAGTTCATATAGATGAAATCGTACAATATGTGGACTTTTTTTGGTCTGACTTCTTTCACTGAATTGGATGTTTTCAAGGCTCATATCCATGTTGTAACCTGTACTAGAACTTCTTTCCTCTTTATGGCTGAATAAGATTCCATTTTCTGGATAGTCTGCATTTTGTTCATCCACTCACTTACTGGTGATTGTTTGCAATGTTTCCACATTTGTGGCTATTATGAATAATGCTGCAGTGAGCATTCATGTACAGGTTTTCATTTCTCCTGAGTGTTTACTTAGTAATGGAATTGCTGGGTCAGATGGTAAATAATCTTTTGAGGAACTTCCAGACGGCTTTGCATAGCACCTGTTTTCCTTAACTATCCAAATCCTTTTTGTTCTCCCAGGACATAGGGTTGGGGAGTTCCCACTTCCCCTTATTGGTGAAATATTTCTCAAGGTAGAATGATTGGCTACTTCCTCCATGATCCCATAGGATAGGGGGCTGAGCTATTCTAGCACTTACCATCTGCACTGACATTGTCAATTAATATATCTGCCCCTCCTGGATGGGGAGAGTCCTGAGAGCAGGGGTGGTGTCTCATACGTTACTGAGGCCCCAATATCTGGCACATAGGGGTGCCCAGCAAATATGGGTTTGGCAAATGAATTCATGGCACATGTCTCTCTAGTGGTTTCATGGAGGCAGGTAAGCTTCTTGGGGACTTCTTTAGGACATAGTGCAGGCAGTGCTGGGAGCCTCTGGATGTGGGAGTGAGAGCGTATGGGTGGGGCAGAAGGCATGGGTGCACAAGAAGACAGGTGAGTGGGGGCAGTGGGAGTGCACAGGTGGGGATGTGGTTAGCCTGTGTCCTCAAGTTCTGACACTGCCTTAGAATGAGCCACAAGGGTGTGATTCAAGGGCCTGATACCTGGGAGGGGGATGTGTGGGCAATAAAAGTGGACAGAAAGGCATCTAGGAAGTCTGATCACAGACATGGCAAAATAACAGGAGTCTCACAGGATAGAGCTTTGCTTCTTTGAAAGCAAATCTCATATCCATTATTTCATTTGAGAGTCTGTATGGAGCATTGAAGGAGCAGGACTTTTGGGAGCAGCAGGCCTGGCTTTGCGTCTCTGAGCCCCACTAGCTATGGTGTGATCCAGAGCCCATCATGACTCTGTGCAGCTCTGAGTCCTCATCTGCAAAATGGGGGAGACAAGATGCTCAGGGTGATGGTGAGGATAAATGGACTTTGGTGGAAGGACAATGGGAGCTGTAAATCTACCTCCACCCCCAAGCAGCATTGTTCCTTAGGGCCTCCCTAGAAGGGGGTTAGTAATGGCAATTTCCTGGTAGAGTCAGGAAATTCTGAGTCAGGGCTGGGGACAGAAGCCACAGTGATTGAAAGCTTGTGTGTCAGGCTTAGTGCTAGGCACTTGAACATGTTATCACCCCTGGGAAGGAGACTGGATTTTTCCTTATGGGTACTGGGACTCAGAGAGGGTGAGTCACTCGTCCAAGGTCACACAGCTAGACAGTGGCAGAATATGGAGGAAAACCTTGGATTATAGTGTTTATGGATACTCCAACATTCCTCCAAAGCCCACAGTGCCCCAGCTTGGGCTGGTGAATGCATTCCTACTCCCTGGTATGTGAATGCATTTCCAGAAGACTGCCATGTATTTTTAATAATTGGTAAGAACATGCAATCTCTCGTCAGCCGGCTTCCTGTCTGCTGTAAGATGCAGATAAGAAAGAAAGAGCTGAGCAGACAAGGAAAATCCTCATACCCATTGGCAGAAATCATTCCCGTCCAGAGCTACCTTTTTTGATTTATTTCTCTGAAGCTTCTGTGTCTGGCTCATGTAAGAAAATGACTTCTTGGGTGAAATATTAAAATGCCATGCGTGGATGTTCATAGTCTTGCTCTGGCAGCTCTGGCGATAACGGCGGGAGGGTGGCTCTGCAGGCTGGGTCTGGGTGTTGGATTTGATTCCTCTGAGATTCCTGAGCCAGGAGCAGGGCTGGGCTCAGGTGTCCCAGTGACAAGAAGTCACACACAGGAAAGTGGAAAATGAGGGACTAGTTCTCAGAGGGCTTAGGGCCAGAAAACAAATAATGCTCCTCCTAAGAGGTAGCCCTTACCAAATTCTTGAGACACGCTAGGTAAGGCTAAGTCCTTTATAGGCACTGTCCCTCTTAATCCTCCCCCAGAGTAGGAGCCGGGTATTAGTAATACCTGGGCCCATATTGTGGACCAAGAAACAATGGTTCTCAGAAGTTAAGTCACACACTGTAAGTTTTTTGGGGTTTCCATAATGAATGCCCACTAACTAGGTACCTTAAAATAATAGAAATTTATCCTTGCACAATTCTAGAAGCCAGAAGTCTGACAATTAGGGTGCCAGCAGGGCTGTATTCTCTCTAAAGGTTTTAATCTCTTAGATTCTGGCAGCTATAGGCATTCCTTGGCTTGTGGTCACACCACTCCAATTTCTGCTTCCGTTTTCACCCTGCCTACTCCTCTGTGTCTCCTCTTCTGTTTCTTATAAGATAGTTGTCATTGGATTTCCTGCTGATCCAGGATGATTTCATCTTAAGATCTTTAACTTAAGGATATCTGCAAAAGTCCTTTTACTAAACAAGTTCACATTCACAGGTTCAGGGCTAAGGATGCCACAATTCATCCCACCATCCTTACCTAACTTCACAGGTAAGTGGATGAGCTAGGATATGAAGTCAAGCCTAACTCCAGAGTACATTTGCTTAACCACTGTGGGCCATATGCTGCCTCCTTGCCAGTGGTGTAACGGTGGGCACGCTCTTCAACCCCTCTGTTTTCCTCCTCTGTGGACTGAGGGCAATGGTAACTACTGCATGAGGCTGTGGTGAGGATGAAATGAATTGATAACATAAAGCATGTGGAGCACTCCTAGCACATGGTGGATGCTCTGGCTAGTATTTTTGCTCTTGCTGTTACCATTGTGCCTTTGCTGGAATCCTGGGTGGAGGCTGAGTAGACCTGCTGTGAGGATGAGGTTAGGCTGGGAGATGATGCTGAGATCTACACAGTCTGGCTTTGAGCATCTACTTACAAGTGCTCTACGCATGTGAAGCCCCAACCAGGTGATCACAGAAAAGAGGAGGCGGAGACATTAATAAGAGTAAATGATGCACCATGGATGTCAGCAATATTGAAAAGCCAGTGAAGGGAGACACTATTTTTTTTTAAAAAATGAAACCAAGTAAAACACAGGATTGATGGAAGAGAAGCAGGAAGTGTGAACTGAGCTAGCAGAAGGGACCCTCAGTCTAGTACCACCAATATGTCCAAAGGAAGGTTGTCCCAGGCCACTTAGCTCACATCTCCCCTCAGCTTCCTCATCTCTAAAATGGGGGTGTCCAGGTGCCCAGTAATCTGTGCCACATGGTACAAATTAGAGGCATGGCTGCTCTGATAGCTTGCACTTGCCAGTGGTAGAGTGGCTGTACCTGAGAGTGATAGACCTGGGGGGAGGGTCCCTGACCAGTGAAGGCAGGGGTGTGAGTGGGCTGGACACTGAGAATTGGGTGGGCCAGAGAGGCTGCTGTTCTCTGAGCTCTCAGGAGGGGCGCAGAGGGGTGTCAGTATCCCCTCAACTCAACTGAGCATCCCTGGGTCACATTAACTATTCCAAGTCAAGGTCAAATGATTTCATACTTGAAAGTGTAACCTACTGTCACTTTAGGGAGAAACTCCAAGCTGAACGATGGCAGACAGTATTGAACATTCTACCAAGCGTCGAGGGCGCCACTGCAGTGTCATGGCGAATAGCTATGGGTTTCTGTGGTGGGTGCTTCCGGCCACTGCAGGGTTGGTGTTTTTTTTTGTAACATTCCTAAAGTTTTGCTCTAGAACTTGCTCACCCTCTACCTCTCAACTGCAATGAGAATTGCTGCAGAAATAGAAATCTGGGAACTTTTCCTTTTCTCCTGTTACCCTTTCTCTTCCACTGGGGAAACGATTGTTCAAATGATGGTTCAAAGATTTTCAGAAAATGAGGCCTCCCTGGTGGTGCAAGGGGTTAAGCACCACACTATGAAGCAATTTGCAGCCTCTGCAGCACAAAGTTCGATCCCCGGCCAGCCAGGGAGCAAGCCACAAGGCGCAGCAGACCTCTCCTGTCTCGCCCGCTGCTCCCCTCAGCAGTGTATTTTGTCAGTCTGCCTGTTCTGTTCCCCACTCTGTCTCTGGTGAATCCTCTCACTCCCCACATCTCTGGCCTGTACCCCAGCTCTTGCATGCATAAATAAATCATAAAAGGGCCTCCCCGGTGGCGCAGCGGTCGAGCGCTGGGTTGCGAAGCTGCCCGTGGTCTCTGCTGGTTCGATCCCCGGCTGCTCCCCGGCCACCGGAGGAGGGTCCCACATGGTGCGCAGACCTCTCCTGCCGCCCGCTGCTCCCCTCAGCAGTGTACTTCGGTCCTTCTGCCTGCTCTGCTCCCCGCTCTGGCTCTGGTGAATTCTCTCACCCTCCCGCACTTCTGACTGTACCCAGTGCATGTATAAACAAAACAAACAAACAAACAAACAAATAAATAAAAACATGCCTCTATAAAAAAATAAATAAATCATAAAAAAAAGATTTTCAGAAAATCATGAGACCCGAGGGCCTCATTCAGCCCTGTGGGGTCTGCACACATGACTCTTCCCTGTGGCTCTCTCAGCATCTGCATTTCCTTTGTCACCATCAAGTTCTCTGTCTGGGGCTTGGGTTTGGTGGGGGATGGATCTGTTAGGGGATGGATTAGAGTTCAGATTTCCTGGATTCAGGCTTTTCTTCTCTTACCTTAAATTTATTATCCTGAGTCTATTTCTAGTGTATCCAAAGTGAAGCCGTGGGTGCTTCCTAGCGATTGATGAAGGTCTGTCTGCTCCAGAATGTTTCAACCCTGGCTGCACACTAGAACCTAAGGCCAATTAAAAAAATCCAATTCCCAGGACCCTTTTCAAACCAACTGCATCAGTGCTTCTGTGGAGTGAGACCTGAGCACCAGTGTTTTTAAAAAGGTCTGTTCTGGGTGAGGCAGCAAGACTAAGAGTCATAAATCTAGCTATTAAAATAATTTTAAAAAATCATCCTCTTCACCTTTAAAACAGAACTGATTTTTCTTTTCAGTATCAATTTATTCATCTCATAATTTAGGCCAGCTGCTGAGCAACTGTGTCACTTGGTCAGTGTTTGCCAATACTGAAAAGAGTCATTCCAGGGAAGCTTGTCCTCCATCCACCCATCCACCCATCCATCCACCTGCTCACCCATCTACCCACCCACCCATGCACACACTCCTTCACATCACTTGTCCATTCAACCCATTAAAAATAGCCCTTATGATGTGCCTGCTAGACACTTGGCTGGTTATGGGGATAGAGCACTGAACAAGACCAGCAAGGGTCCTATTTCACAGATCTCACATTTTAGTGGAGGAAGACAGAAAATAGATGAGAGACTGAGGGATAAATGACATGGTGGAGAAATAGGGTCAGGTGAGGCAGAGTACCGGAGGCCATTCAAGACTTGTTAAATTGTTAACATGGTGGTACTTCCCAAATTGATTACAAATTCATTGCAACATCAATGAGACTTCCAATGACCATTTTTGCAAACTTGGAAAAACTGATCTTATAATTCATATGGAACCTCAAAGAATCTTGAATAGCCAAAACAATCTTGATAGAGAAAAACAAACTTGGAGGGCTTACACTTCCCAGTTCCAAAACCTATCATTAGCTACTGTAATCCATGCAGTGTGGTGTTGGCATAAAGATAGACATACAGATTGACAGACTAAAATTGAGAGGCCAGAAATAAACTCACACCAGTGGTCAATCAATTTTCAATAGGGGTCAGAAGACTACTCAATGGGGAAATAATATTTTTTCCAACAAATGGTATTTAGACACTAGATATCCACATGCAAAAGAATTATATTTGTACCAATACGTCACATCATATACAAAATTAGCTCAAAAAATAGATCAAAACAACTAAATATAAGAGCTAATACTATAAAACTCTTAGAAGAAAACAGAAGTGTAATAAACTTTCATGACCTTGGATCAGGCAATGATTTCTTCCCTTCCTTCCCCTCACCAGACAGTTTATTTGTAAACAAAACAACCAAAAAGAGGGCAGACAGAGTATATTCATGGCAAGAAATTAAACAAAGGGCCAAAGACAAACATTAAGACCAACCCTTGAAAGGTGACCTCAGATCTGAAGCATCCAGGGAAGGAGATGGGGGGGTAAGAGCAGGGCTGGGAGGGGGCAACAGAGAACACAACTGACTCTGGGAGCTTTGGTGGTGGGAGAGCGCACTGGAGGTGAGAAATTTTATGCTGTCAAAATATTAACAAGGATATAAAATAATTACATTTCATAAATATATAAAGATTGCAGTATAAACTAGTAACAAGATATAAAAGTATTGAAAAGAAAAAGAAAGCTCTAAGACTGAATCCATTTAGTTATTCAACTCCTATTACTTATTGGGGGTGAACTGTGTGCCAGGCACTTTTTCAGTTGCTGGGGAGACAGCTGTGGGTGAAATATGCTCTCCCTCTGGCCCTTTCCTTACAGGGTGCACATGGCAGTGGGTGGGGCATATCCGACAGGGAGGGGAAGGTGGACGGACGGAGGACTACAGCATCCATGGCTGAGCAGCAATACCTAGTTCCCTCTCCTCCTGGGCACAAGGTAGGATTGTCCTCCCTGCCTGTCCCACTGAACTCAGGCACTGACAGTTAACATGTGGCCAATGAAGTGTGAATAGAAGTGATGTATGGGCGCTCTGGAATGGAAGCTTCACAAGCGAGTGTGCACTTTGCCTTGCACGCTTTCCTCTGCCATGAGGACTACCCCAGGAGGTGTCACACCCACCGTGTCCTTGAGTGAGGGCATTATGGTGGGGGGCGGGGGTGAGGTGGGTGGGGGGGAAGGGGGGTTGGGTGAGGAACCATGGAGAAGAGCTATGGTCAATCAAGAAACTTTATTGATGGCCTCCCCGGTGGCGCAGCGGTTGAGCGCTGGGTTGTGGGGCTGCCCGCAGCCTCTGCAGCACCGGTTCGATCCCCGGCTGCTCCCCGGCAACCGGAGGAAGGTCCCACATGGTGTGCAGACCTCTCCTGCCGCCCGCTGCTCCCCTCAGCAGTGTACTTCATCAGTCTGCCTGCTCTGCTCTCCCCTCTGTCTCTGGTGAGTTCTCTCATCCTCCCACGCTTCTGACTGTACCCAGTGCTTGTATAAATAAATAAATAAATCTTTAAAAAATAAATTTTATTGCTTTAATTCACTAGGGTGTTCAATTTTGTTGTTTTTACCACAGCAAAACCTAGCACACCCTGACTAACACAAGTTCTCTCTCATTTTTGCAGCCTGAGGGCCATTAAATCTAAACTCAATCCTGGCTCATGCTTTAGAAAAGCAAGCCCAGGACCTCAGCACAGCAACAAAATCTAAAAACCACAGCCAGGAGGCACTTACCGTGGAGAAGAGGCTTTGGTGATGGCTGGCTGTGTGTGTGTGTGACCTCACCCAAAAGTCTCCACAGCTGAGTAGAGCTCGAGTCGCCCCCTCCCACCCCTGTCCCCTGAAGCAGGAGCTCCCCGTGATGATGTGTTGTTTACAAAGAGGAAGGTTGGTTGGAATTCCCCCACAATGAAAGAGGGAAGGTTTCTGTGGGTGCCACTGTTGTATTTCTGCCAGTGTGCATGTATGGGTTGGGGGAAAAACTAGCAAACTTTAAAGGCTCTCTTTAAAGAGGCTCTCTCTTCAAGAACTAGAATGGTTTTACCAAGACACACAAGGGGCAGATGATGCAGATATCACAGGACATTTTTCCAACTGTTCTGCTCAATGGCACTTGAGAATTTCTAGTAAACAGCCCATGCCCCTGGGGGTGCCTGGGCAGGTAGAGAGAATTTTTAGCCTCAGGATAGTCCCCTGGCGCTGGAGGGCTGTGTCTTTTTCTTTGTGTCACGAGGGGCCTCTAGGGCCTGGGTGTCTTCCCAAGGCACAAGGGAGGCAGCAAGGAAGATGAAATAAACTGCAATCTCCCACTAGCTAAAAGGTTCCAGAAACGCAGCTACAGTTAGCAGAGTCCTTCAGTCCACACCCTGGGCCCAGATGCTGACGGCCGCCAGGGCTGAGCCGGGACCCGTGCCAGAAAACCAGTGTCGCTGGACATCCTCAAAATGTCTCTCCGGCATATCATTCCAATTAAATCTCGCTTAGCCTTCTCATTTTAATAACTTAATCTGGAATTTACACCTTGCCTCCTTTCCCAAAGGGCCCGAGGCAGCACACCATCAAAGACCAAAAACAACAGGACAATTAAAAATAAAGACAAGCGATCAGAGGGCGAGATAATCCTCCAGGAGCTACGATGAGAGGGTTATTATGGCCGAGTGTTGAATTTGGCTCCAACTTTCTGGCAGCTAAGGTTAGAAAGAAAACAGTGGCTTATTCAGTTATGGTTGTTCAATGGAAGGAAGAAGTAGATACAAGTTCTCGTGTGAGCAGAGCCTATTTCCTGATGCTAATCTCTGCGAGGATCTACCCGGTGGATCTTTATCTCAGGGGCACCAAGTCACAAAGCGAGCACCACTCCTTTGTAGAAGAAGCTGCATTATTCTTCAATGGGCAGTGTTAGCTTTGCTAGTGGACCCTTGATAAAAGGTGAGGGTGTGATATTAAATTAAATTGCAACTCGGCAAAGACATTTCTTGGAGAAGCCGGCTTAATGGGCCCAGACAGATGGGATGAATTTGGACATATGGTGGCATGGGGAGAGAGTTCCAGGTGGTGGGGACAATTTATTCAATAAATATTTACTGAGCATACACTCTGAGCCAGGCCCTGCCAGTGGGTGCTGGGGACACACAGATGGCCTAGCCTCCGAGGAGGTCATGGACTAAGTATCCAGAGTGAGGGGCAAACAGGATGGGAGGGGGGGTCTCGGCAGGCAGCTTTGTGGACCAAACGGTCTGGGAGAAGATGTTTCTAAGCTGCCTCTTGAAGGTCAAGTTGGAATATTTTGCATGGTGTAGATGGTGTATTGGGGCAAAGGGAGGGTTTTCTGGGGAAAGGAGGCTGCACATACAAAAGGTAGATGAAAGAGCACGAGCTTTGGAGAAGCCAGTGGTTCAGGGCATTTGAGCACATGGAGTGAGGGAGGGGGCTAAGAGATGAGCCTGGAGCAAATGGGTCAGACCATCGAGGGCCTCCTGAACCATGCTAAGGAGCATGTACTTCACCCTGTAGCCAATGGGGAAGGGTTTTAAACAGGAGAACACATGGTTAGAACTTCAGCCTGTGCAGCCCTCTCCTGGGGGAGTTAGCAGGCTAACTGGGGTGGCCCTCAGCTAATGGTCCTGCCGAGTCCCACTGCCCCGCATGGGGCCCTAGTATCTGACTGTGGGCCTAGCCTGGCAAAGCCCTACCCCACTCTCCGGGACAGTGGCTTCGGTAGTGAAGACCCATCCCTGGGACTATGACTCTGAGCATCAACTCCTTGGGGCACCAGGTCACCTGTGTGCAGCTTACAGAGCAGAATAAACCCTGATCCTTAGCACTTCCCTCCCCCTGGTCATCTAGTATCTCTTTATTTCAAAGTGAAGAGTGTGAGATGGGGCTTGGACAATCTTTAAGAACATACCAATTGTTTCTGGAAAGTATCTGCTTTAACGATTAAATTTATATTTTTCAGAGCAACTGTAGAGGGAGATAGAAGATCAGAGTTAAAATTATTTAAAATTATGTATTTGCTTCTCCCAATAGCTGTTTCCATAGCAACATAACTGGAATAAGCCACCAGTTTCAAAGCCAACTCTAGTCCATGACTTCCAAATCTCTGGTTTGCTTCCATAAAAAGGGATGGTAAAAGTATCAAATGTGGAGGGAAGTTTGAAATGCCCCTCTGTCCCAAGCCGCCCTTGACTTCATTCCATTACCTGAAGGACCAGGAAGTCCCAGAACCCAGACTGCAGGGCATTACGGTTGTAGGTGGCTGAACAGCCATGGAGACAGACCGCCACCATTTTTGTAAGTGAACGTCACACATATGGGGCCCACTGGTAACTGGGAGACACATGACCCAGTGTGCCCATAGTCTTGTTGCAACCTGTCTGGGAAGCAGATGGGGGAAGGCTCCAGGGAGTTCTGGGGGCCTGAGGATGCTGCCTCGGTGGCTGCTCTGAGGCTCTCCCGGGTGTTCAGTGTTCAACGACTGTTAGTGCTGTTGCCATTTTCTCCCTGTTTCAAAACCATTTCAGAATGGCCACTGCAGGTGAAGATGGTGGCTTGGGATAGAAAGAAGGCTTGGAAAAAACAAAAACAGTGCTTCCACTTCATTCACGGTCTTCATACTATCTGTGGGAGCTACTTTTACTTTGGGGCACATTACCTGAGTATTTTCCTTAAAAGAAAAAGAAACCCAGTGTGTGTGTGTGTGTGTGTGTGTGTGTGTAAGAGAAAGAATGAGAGCTCAAACACAGACATTGTCAATTCTTGGTCTTCATCTCACTTGATCTAAAAGTAGCATTTGACATGCTTCATCAAAACTTCCTCCTTGCGACCCCAGACACAAAACTCATCTGATTTTCTTCTTATCTCTGTGGTTCCTCCTAGGTCTCCTTTGCTGTTTTCCCTCTGCTGCCCTCATCTCCAAAACATGGGGGTGATCTAGAGCCTGGCTTGGTCCCCTTCTCACCCCAGGCTTTCACTGTGATAAGTAAGCTGGCTGCGCCCAAGTTCCCATCTCCAGCCCACATGTCTCCTTGAATTTCAAGACCCGTGTGTGCAATTCCCACTCACCAGCTCCTCTAGTAGAACAGGGATTCAAAAATTGAGAGTTTTTCCATTTCCCCCCAAGGATACACATATTTAAAAAACCTTTTTAACATTCTTGGCAGATTTATTCACACCTGCTATATCTGAAATGTGGAAACACCAATCTTTCCCTCAGATTTCGTAAAGCAGAGGAAGGCAGGGCTGAGCTGCAGTGCAGGAGCACGGAGCCTGGGCCAAGTCGTGGGGGCACCTGTTGGTCCACCTGGGGCTGGGGCAGTGTCTCAGGAGATCTCCTCTTCCTTCTTCAGGTCCCCTTGGGTGTGGACAGCTCTCCTAACTATCCTCTCCCTTTCTGACCATTTCAAAATCCTCTTCCCTGGCTTCTCCATCTGTTCCCTTCACCACATGGTGGTGCCTTGGGCTGCAGTCAAGACATCGTCACTTCTTACTGGCCTACTCTCTGGGCAGCTACACTCACTCCTAGACTCCCATCCTCAATGTGCTAAGTGCCTTCCCTCCAAATCTTTATCTACACAAACTACTCCCTTATGCTTTTGGACCCTGTATCTGATATTCTGAGCCCTTCTGCCAAGAAATGAACCCCTCATGTTCTCTTCCAAGCCTGTTCTTCATTCAGTGTTCCAACTCAATGCAGCAGTCTACCACCCACCACCCAGTCAGAACTCTGGCATTGACCTTGTCGCCTCCTTCTTCCCATACCTGAGAGCTACTCAAGCACCAACTCTTACCATGTCTCCTTTCTTAACAGCTCTCAGATCCACCCACTTTCCTGTTCCTTTTGCAACTACCCCATTTTAGGTGACCATCAGCTCCTGCCTGGATTACTGAAAGAACAATCCTGAGCCAAATCTGGGTTTCTGGCTTTGCCCCTCCATCTATTCTCACCCCCCAGTCAGGGCAAATCAGATCACATTACTCTTCAGATTTAATAGCTTCAATTTTCAAGTTTCAACTCCTTTGCTTAGCACACAAGGTCCCTAGTGACCTGGGCCCTGCCTGCGTCATTTGTCCTTCCTGTCACCTCCCCAAAGACATCCTTGACTTTGTCTAGCAGAGCTATTTCATATGTATATATTTAATTCTTTAAGTAAAAAGAAAAAATATGCTAACATCATGCTTCATGGTGAGAAACTAGATGCTTTGCTCTAAGTTTGAGAAAAAGTCAAAGATGCCCCCTTTCACCAATCTCCTTCAATCATGCTGGATTCCTCACAAAAATAAGACAAGAAAGGAAATAAAAGATACACAGATTGGAAGGAAGAAACTAAAATTGTCTGTTTGCAGATGACATGATTATCTATGTAGAAAAATCTCAAACAATTAACAACACCCCCCTCCCCCGCACTGGGGGTTGCTATAAACAATTATAGCAACATTGTGGAATACTAGGCTAATATACAGAAATCACTTGCTTTCTTATATACCAGAAATAGCACTTGAATTTGAAATTAAAAACGCAACACGTTATACATTTAGAACAGTACCTGGTTTGTGACCAGCATTTATACTACCACCAAAACCAAAATAAAACACTTAGGTATAAGTCTAATAAAATATGTGTAAGACCTAAATTAGGAAATCTCCAAAACACTGATGAAAGAACTGAAAGATTTAAATAAATGGGGAGATAATCCATGGTCATGTATAGGAAGACTCAGTATTGTTAAGACGTCAGTTCCTTTTAACTTGGCTTATAGACACAATGCAATCTTAGTCAAATCCCAAGAGGTTACTCTGTGGATATTAACACAACAATCCTAAGGTTTACATGGAGGCAGAAGGCCCAGAATAGACAACACAACACTGAAGAAGAACAAAGTTAAAGAATGGACACTATTTACTGCAAGACTCACTATAAAACTATAGTAATCAAGACAATATGATACTGGAAATAGAACAGACAAAATAGACCAGTATAGAGTCTAGAAATAGATTTACATAAATATGTTCCACTGATCTATGACAAAGACAAAAGCAACCTGATGGAGAAAAGAATCTTTTTGACAGTTGTTGCTGGAACAACTAGACATTCACATACATAAAAAGGACTTTTGATATTGCCCTTGTACCTTTCACAAAAATTAACTCAAAATGAATGATAGACCTAAATGTAAAATGCAAAGCTATAAAGCTTCTAGATGACAACAGGAGAAACTCTAGGTGACCTTGAATATGGCAATGAGTTTTTCGATATAACACTAAAAGCATGGTCCTTGAAAGAAACAATTGAGAAGTAGAATTTCATTCAAATAAAAAAATCTGTTCTGCAAAAGACCAAGATTTAAAAAAAGACAAGATACAGACTGAGAAAAAATAATTGCACCTATCTCAAAAGGACTTGTGTCCAAAATACAGAAAGAATTCTTAAAACTGAACAATAAGAAGGCAAACAATCCAATTAAAAAGTGGGCAAAAGGTCTGAATAGGTGTCTCCCCAAAGAAGACACACAGAAGACAAAGCAGCATAGGAAAAGGGGCTCCACATCATGTCATTAGGGGATTGTAAATTAAAACAAGAATGTGGTACACTATACACCTGTAAGAATGGCGAAGACCCTAAACCCTGACAACCCCAAATGCTGACAAGGATGCAGAGCGATAGGAATTCTCATTCATTGCGGATGGGATTGCAAAATGATAATCTCTTTGCAAGACAATTTGGCAGTTTCTTACAAAGCTGAACTATAGTTTTAACATACGATCCAAGGGCCACCCTGGTGATCTATGGGTTAAATCTTAGCACTACCACCACTACAGTCTGAGTTCGATCCCCTCCAGGGAGATAACCCACATGGTGCAGCAGACCTCTCCTGTCTCGCCCACTGCTCCCCTTAGCAGTGTATTTCAGTAGATCTGCCTGTTCTGCTCCCCGCTCTTCTTATTCCCCATACCGCTGGTCTACACCCCCGTTCTTCTACACAAAAACAAATAAAAATAAAAAAAAAACAACCAAAAAATATGATCCAGCAATTCTTTTAGATATTTACCCAAATGAGTTGAAAATTTATGTCCACATAAAAATCTACCAAAAACTCCCCAAAACCCATACACATAAAAATGTAGAAACAGCTTTTTTCATAACTATCAAAACTTAGAAGTTATAAGAGGCTGTTCAATGGGTACTGTGGTACATTCATACAATGGAATGTCATTCATAATAAGAAATGTGCTATCAAGCCATGAAAGACACGAGAACCTTAAATGCATATTGCTGGTGAAAGAAACCAGTCTGAAAAGGCAACTACACTGTGGGATTAATTCTGACTCTATGACATTTTGGAAAAAGCAAAACTGTGTAGACAGTAAGATCAGTGGTTGCCAGGGGTTAGTGAAGCAGAGAGGACAGTTAGGACAGTGACAATGTTCTATATGGCGTCATGAGTTTGGCAAAACCTACAGAAGGCACAAAGAGTGAACCCTAATGTAAGCGATGGACTTTAGTGGCATAATAATGTTTCCATATTGATTCATCAGTTATCAAATTCTCACAGTGGAAGATCTTAATAATATGGGAAACTGTTGGTTGAGGGTGGGGTGTACATGGGAACCCAACACACACAAAATGTAGAAACAGCTTTTTTCGTAACTAAATTTTTTTCATAACTAATTTTTTTTTCATAACCAAATTTTCTGTAAACTGAAAACTCTCAAATAAAGTCTATTCATTAAATACAAAAATTTTAAATGATACACATTATACATTTAGAACAGTATCTGGTGTATGACCAGCGTTATATTAATTAATTGCATAACAATGAACAAGAATGTGGCATATGGATGCCTCCAGCAGGACTCTGGAATTGGGGTTTCATTCCTTGACACCTGCACGCAGTTTTATTGGGACCATCTTCTTCGTGGATTCCTCCTGCAATTCTCTAGCCCCTCCATTCCTCTTTATTTACCTTTAACTGCAGAATCTATGAGATCTAAATTAATCATGTAGATTTGCATATGTACTGTCTTGCCCCTCCCCCCATAGGATAAAGGGGGAAGGAG
The DNA here is from genome assembly GCF_014898055.3 of Talpa occidentalis. Taxonomy (NCBI): domain Eukaryota; kingdom Metazoa; phylum Chordata; class Mammalia; order Eulipotyphla; family Talpidae; genus Talpa; species Talpa occidentalis. Next base: position 53,766,990 of record NW_023605083.1, read on the forward strand.
GCTGTGCTCACCTCTGTCTCCCCAGTGGAAGAAGCTTTCAAGGGTCAAGCTGGGCTGGGCTACGTAGGAGATGGCTTAGATGTGGCCCTGCCTGGGGAGAAGCTAGCTGTCCCGTGGATGGCAGGGACACACACAGCAGGGATATGAACACTAAGTATTCCCACAGAGGGGCAATCAGGACATTGGGGTGGGAAGGGGGAGAGAAGGGTTTAGATCTGGTGGAGCCAGGGAACTCAGGGACATGTTCCCAGAAAGGTAAACAGGGGTCTGGTACGAAAGGTCAAGTGATTTACTTGGCAGGGAAGGTTCTGGAAAGGAATGCGGGGTAGGGAAACAGCATGGGTAAAGGCTTGAAATAGTAACACACGGCAAGGCCTGTGGCTGGAATATGGAGAGGTTCAGTCCAGAGCAATCACAGGCATGGAGGTAGGGGAGGGAGGAGTGTGAGGCCACACAGATCTCTCATCTTCCTCTGTCGCTGAGGGTCCTGGGAAATACAGCCCCTGGAAGGAGAATTTAGGATGCCTCATCCCCAGATACACTGTTCAACTATCAGGCCAAGTCTGACAGAGCAGCGTCTGGGGGAAATCAACTGATAGTTTGGTGCTGTTTGGTGGAAAACCAACAATAAACTGACAATTCAAAGGGTTCTGCTACCATGGCAACCGCTACAGGGCAACCCTGTGGGTCTGCTAGACTTAAGCGGCTGCTAGACTTAAGCGGCCTGCTCAGCCACCATTATGGTTACCTGCAGTTCTGCATTCCTATACAAAGGTCAGAACTGTCCAGTCACAGTCAAATGAGACAAACCTTGCAAGGTGCCTTTCATATCAATCAGGAGCAGAAAGCTTGATCACTCTGGGAAGGGTATGTATCAAGAGCTATGACTGGGAACGCCCGGGGGGTGGTTTGAGGACGGATGCATAAACTTACTCCCGACTCACACATCATGAGGTATGACTGGGAACGCCCGGGGGGCCGAGGACCGATGCTGGACAAGGGACCCCAAAGGCCGATCAGTGGAATGCCTTGTTGATAAGATTAGGACTGTGGTCTGGGTCTAGTTTCGATGACCACACTTGGTCATCAATCTGATAACATGGTCAGCAGACTCGTGTCCCCAAGCCCTAGATGACATTCCTGAGTTTCTCCCATCCTTTTCTCCTTGTCCTCCTAACACACATAGCTGATGCTCTATGATTATTTCTATCAATAAAAACGGCCAGGATCTTGCTCTCAGCAGCATCCTGCCTTGTGCAGCCTGCTCCACGACTCCTGTGTCTTTATCAGTGTGGTGTTGCTCGACCAACACAACCCTAAAATAAGAGTAGAAAAAGAGGAGCAGGCCAGAAAAGGTTCAGAGAGAAATCTCAGCAGATATCTGGAGGGAAACAGAGGCAGAGTATTTGGGCCTTGAGCCAGGGAGCTGGCTCTCCCCAAGCTTCCCCTTGGAAAGACTGCATATGCTCTCCCGGGGAGCGTACCCCCAGAGAGCAACCCCCTCCCCAGGGAGCACCCTCCCTATTCCCTGATCAGTTTCCTCATCAACACAGAGAGCACTTACAGGGAACCCACCCCTCCTCAGCTGGAGACTCATTGTCCCGGGAAGTCTGGAACGGGCTAGGGTTGCATGCACAGCACCATCATGAGCAGCGATATTTTTTTATAGGAAGCAAGGAAGAAAGGTAACAACGGCTAGAGCAAATTGTCACTTTGACTAATTGGATTTCAGAAGGTTGATTTCCTTAAAATGGTCCAGGGGGACATGCTTCCTGGCTCTACTTCCTGGATCTATATCTGGAGTCAAACTCCAGCCCTGCAGCCTCTCCCCACCACAGTGGAGCCTTGGGGACTTCTTGTGCATGCCAAGATGTGCCCTCGGCTTAGCCTTGAACAGGCAGTGGCCCCTTGGGCTCAGCTTGGAGCCAGCTGGACCTGGTCTATGTTCACTTGCTGCCGCTCCAGATCTTTCCACAGGCTCTGCCTGACTCACCTCTCATCTCCCTGGTATCCTGGGCCCTCTCTTCTGCCACGACTCCAAGTTTAGTCACCCGTAGAATGTGAAAATGCTTTCCTATGCTCTATACGTCACAGATCTGTGGCCAGTGATCAAAGGTCTATGAAAGCCCCTAAAAATGGCAAAGTGCTGTCCATTGTTGAAAGGCAGGGGAGGGATGTGGTGAGCACTACCTGCTGTTAGCATTACCACTGACCTGCTAGGTAACTATGGGTGAGGTATAGAACGCGTCCAGGTTTCTGCTTCCTCATCCTTAACATAGAAAAAGGATAACACCTGTTCCACAGTGTAATTAGTGACTGAGGGTTAAATGAGTTAATGCACAGAGCTATCATCATCATCATCATCATCATCATCATCACTATTATTAGCAATATTGCTTGTGATTATCAGCACCCCAGGCTCTCTCTAGAGGGGGACCCAATTAGTCAGTAACAGTTCTTCTTAGCATTGACACTGTGGATTTCTAAATCCTGGTGGTTGGGGGGGTATTCCCCAGGACAGAGTTAGGGGCAGGACTGTTTCATTGCCAATGGTGCACCCTGAATAGTGACCACTTTGCTCTGGAAAGAGGCTGTCTGCCCCCTTGGCCCATGGGCACTGCCAGTGTTGGGTCCATTCTCTGTGCCAGGTTCAGTTGTGCCCCAATGAAGCCCTGCTTGCTCCCAGCATGGATGCATGAGGCAGTGAGGTGGAGACTACAGCCTTAATCTCTCTCCTAAATTCACACCCTAGAAAATGTCATTTTCTGCTACTTTTCCAATTGCATAACTTGTTACTAGGCTGAGTAAACCCTTTGTCTCCAGACAAATGAGGCTGGGCATGTTATTTGCTAGAACACCTTGTCCAGAAGGATAAAAAATCTGTTCCGAATGCATATAATGACAATTTACACTTTAGTTTCTGAATTCACAGTAAATCCCTCAAAAACATTTCCTGATGATAACAAGAAGACTGGGGAAAACCCCAGTTTCTCAAGAGAATTTGCTACCCCATGTAGAATTTACACCGGACCGCACAACTTGGCTGTTCACCCGGTGGCCTCTGACAAGGGTGTATTTCACTGTTCTAAGAGAAAGTTCACAAAACTGCAACTTCTGAAGGGTCTTGAACTTTCCTAATCTGGAGCATACTAGGGAGGCCAGTGTGAATCAAGGGCAAGGTCGAAGGTAAGACATTTACAAGCTATATTTGACAGCACTCTGATGTAAGGTTATTTTAATGACAAATTTCCGATAACAAGTGTAGGAAAAGAAATCTATTGCTTATCATTTTGAAAATCATATAGTTACTAGAAGGAGCCATCAGAATATTTATTCTCTAGTAGCATTCCTTTGGAAACTTACTATAAAGGAGAGATTAAAAATGCAAAATAGGGTCTCCCTGGTGGTGCAAGGGGTTGAGACGCAACCTATGAAGCTATCTGCAGCCTCTGCCATGTGAGTTCGATCCCCGGCCAAGGAGGTACCCACATGGCGTGCAGACCTCTCCTGTCTTGCCCGCTGCTCCCCTCAGCAGTGTATTTCAGTTGGTCTGCCTGTTCTGTTCCCCACTCTGTCTCTGGTGAATCCTCTCAGTTCTTGCACCTCTGGCCTGTGCCCCAGTTCTTGTATGTATAAACAAATAAATCTTAAAAAAAATGCAACATAATTTCTGAACTGATGAATCATATAGGTGGGGGCTTCTGCAATGCATAGAGAATATATTCTTAAATAGCCAACATTCCCCTCAATTTTGCATATTTTAATGTGCCGAGACAATTTTTTCACCATTTTTCCTCCAGGAGTGAAGATCTTATATTCGGCTCTTCTGAAATATGTGTCAAATGGAAGGAAAGGCAATTGCTGGGGCGTTCCTGAGAGGGAAGGTGGACCCATGTGGAGCTGTGCTGATTTTCCTGTAACCACATGGTGTCTTTTCAAGAAGTGCACCTGGGGCAGCCAGGGTGACATGCCACCTCCCAGCCTGTGCCCCCGTTGGTGCCTCTTACCTCCATGCTGTACTGCTCCACCGTCCTTCTCAGGGGGTCCACAGCCTGCCAGCAAATCAGGATGCATAGGTCGATCAGCAGCATTCCCCCCACGATCACAAGCAGCTTCTGGTCCTTGATGATCTGCAGGAGGGGCAAAGCAAAAGGGAGTGGACATGAGGGAGAGATTCCCAGGCAGCAGCTGAGGGGTCGGGTGACTGAGTTGTGTCACCTCCAGTTTGAGAATCTTGAGAGACTCCCCATGACCCATTGGATAAACCCAGTTAAGTTCCTTTACTTGGCATTCAGGCTTTCATGACCTTGGCCCCAACATACATGCATACATAGTTAACTTAGTTGTTGGGTGCCTCCCAGCCTCTGGCCCTGCTGTGATTTTTACTCTCAATCTCCTTTCCCCCAGGACTTCGTAAATACTGGTTCTTTTGTCTGAAACTTCCTTTTTTTTGGGTCTGGCAAACTCCTAATAATACTTAAGGAGACAGTTCCATTGTCACCTCCTCCGTGAAGTCCCCTTGGACTCCCATAATGGAACTGATTCATCCATCCACAGACTTTTTTCATGTAGTCATCAGGAGTAGTAAAAGCACTAACCACAAGGAGAAGAGCTAACATTTAATGAACACGTACTTTGTGTCTGCCTCTAGGTTGACTGTTTGACAAACATCACCTCATATTATTTTCATTCCCACTTTATAGCTGAGGAAATGAGGCATGTGTGGGCTATGTAACTTGTTCATCATAATATCATTCCTAAGAGGTGAAGCCCAGCTTTTACCCAAGCTCCTCCTTTCTCTAGTATCCACATCTTCAAACATTTACGGCACAACTTGACACTATATAGAGTTGTATACACACCTGCCCTATTCAATAAACTGGGGAGCCCCAGACAGAAGGGGAGCTCTTTTAACTTACTTGTGTTCCCCCATTACTTAGTGGAACCTGGCATGCAGTAGGCACTTACGTTTGATGGGTTGAATTGAGATGAAGAAATATAAAAAGAAGAAACACAACATCCATCCTTTTTTGCAGCCAGGATAACTTTATTACACTGTAAAATTCCCACCCCACTCTAGTCCTCTGGATAGGGATTGGCCTGAGGACAAGTGCTGTCAGCGCCACAGCTAACCTGTATTTCACTTACTGCACATTTATGGGCCTCCCTATTTGCACTAAATAAAAGCTAATGTGATGAAGTCATTCTGGAAAAAGACTATAGAAAAAAGAAACAAAATTGAGGCAGAAGCTTTAGAAATATCACCAAATCTGGCTTTTAACGATGGAAGCTGTTTTTTAAAGAAGAAATAGAAACTCAAGCAGCCTCTCTGTGGCCAAATAACGAAAAGAACAAGAACATATTTCTGAGTGACTGCCAAAGAGATCAAATCCACTGAAACTGCTTTATGGCATGGGGGAGGCGGGGTGGACAGGGCACTGGCAAAGTCCTCTCTGAGATTTTCCAGAAGCATCCAGTGAACCAGTGAAGTTATGCTTTGCAGAAACCTGGCTTAATTCTCACTCTCTGGGGAATCAGCAGCTCTGCCAGCCTGGAGAAGCTGGGAAAAAGGAAGAAGTACCTGAGGAGCTTCAGAATCAGGGGACAGGCTGGAAGGAGCCCCTCTATTTGATGCTCACCTAGGACTGTCTGAGCTCCCAAGCATTTGCCCACTCTTGGCCTGAGCACTGGAGGGTCTTCCCCACCTTTCTGCTGTTACCTCCTACCTGAATTCAAGGTTGAGCCTGGGCAGCTTCTCTGTGAACCTGGGTGAGCCCCCCACATGGGGGGCTGCCGTGACTGCTCCAGTCAGCACAGATGCAAGAACCAAGTCTGGTGTGCAGGTTCTTGTGCACAGACCGCTCTCAGACCTTCTTGGGGATGTGTGGGTATGAATGATGAGCTCTTGGGAAGAGGCCAGGAGAACGTGGTGCTGTTGAACAAGTTCAAGGTCACTGTGTCTGGCTTGGGGCTCAGTTTATACTGCCCACGGGGGTTCCACCTGTCCAGTCGGGGCTCCTACCCCTTCCTCACCTGACAGTGCCCAAACCCATCAGGGAAACACATCTTCTCTCCATCTCTGCTGCAAGGCAGGAGAACATTTCGCTGGAATTTATGGCCACATCCATCTCCTTTGAAGCCCCTTATGACAGACAGTGGCAACTTCACATTTATATGTATGATAATTTGATTCCTGTCTGTCCTACTGAACTGTGAGCTCCTTGTGACTTGGATTTTGCTCACTGCTGTATTCTTCTTACCCATCTGAGGCCTGGCAGAGAAGGGTGCTTGATAAATACTGAGTGATGGATGACGACTCGGAAAATCTGCCCAAGTACTCATGCGGTGCCAAGCCCTGTGCTGGGCACTAGAGTCCAGAGCTGGGCAAACCCTGGTGTCACCCATCAGAAGCCTGGAGGACAGGGAGGAGAGACACGTGTCACATGGGCACCGGGAGGATTGCTGGAGGCCATGGGGGCTGCAGAGGCAGAATGTCAGCAACCTAAGGACCCAAGTGACCACTCATGTCACCACAGGTTCAAGTGTCTCCCAAAGATCCCCATCACCTATAGGAAAAAATCAGCCAAGCTCTGTTTGACATTCAAGATCTTTTGTGAGGTGGGCTGACCACTTCCCAAACGCACATGACTACCATGAGGATGCTTTAGCCACTCCCTAGTCTGTGGCTGCATCATGATTTTCACTTTCCAGATCTTCATAGGGGCTGTTTTTTTCTTGTATGAAACACCCTTTTCTTTCTTTGAGTAGTTTTGTGTGGCTGGATATGTTGGGGCAGGTTGGAAGTAGATGAAGATGGACTAGCTGGAGGGGCAGCACCTGCTCCCATGTAATGAAGCCTCAGGTGGGCCTGCTGGAGGTTTAAGCATCTTTAAGCATTGGAGTGATAGGCTGATCTCTACAGCATTGACAGTGGACCCAAGGCATGAGCCTAAAGTAGGAGGCCATTTAGGAGCTGGGACACTTGTCCTGGTGAGCAGGGAGGATGCCCAATCCAGAGCAGTGACCAAGCAGTGAATACTTGGGCAGAAGTGAGGCTGAAGATGCCACAAACACCGGGCAAGCAGAGCTGCTGGCCTCAGCCTCTTCCCCACCAGTAAGTGCCAGCATTTCCAGTCCCTGCCTCTGCCTCAGATTTCTCCTAATTCAAAAGGACTTCCATTCTTCCTGTAGTCTAATTTCAAGGGGCCAGTGGCCTTAATTTGTTCAGCCATGCCCTTTCTCCTGGACTCTTCCTCAGAGCTCATAAGGAACAGGAGTATGGAATAGCTATGCACCAGGGTCTGTTGGGATTGCACAGTCTACACTGGATAAGAAGTGACACACTGAATGGAATGGGCTGAAAAACATGGTGGGCCACACTCAGTGAGTCACCTGCCACTAGAGCAGAACTTCCTTCTGAGTGGATGCAGTGTCTTTCCTTCTGCTGCCTGAAGGGGGAGGACACCTAGGTGGTATGGCTGGCCATAAAAGATGAGCACCAGAAATTTCCTCTGGCAAATGTAATAAGGTCCTTCCAATTTTAAGGCTCAAGTAGGAAGTCTGAGGTAACATGGAAAGCAGGATTTGGAGTTATGTGGATCTGGATTTGAGTCCTGGTACCATCCCTTACTATCCATGTGATCCTGGGCAAATCACTTCTCTCATTCTGCATTTTTCCTTTTTTTTTTTTAATTTTAAAAAAATTAATTAATTTATTTATACAAGCACTGGGTACAGTCAGAAGCGCGGGAGGGTGAGAGAATTCACCAGAGCCAGAGCGGGGAGCAGAACAGGCAGAAGGACCGAAGTACACTGCTGAGGGGAGCAGCAGGTGGCAGGAGAGGTCTGTCGCACCATGTGGGACCCTCACTGGCGATGGAACAGGCGCTGCAGAGGCTGAGGGCAGCTTTGCAGCCCAGCGCTCAACCACTGTGCCATCAGGGGAGGCCCAGCATTTCTCCTTTGTAAAATGGCAAGAAGTGCTGGGAGTAGGGAGGCAGGGAGGAGGAGACTAATATATTATCTTTAAGTATGGTGCAAGAGAAACATCTGTTTGGATTCGGAAGCCCTTATTCTGATCCCAGCTCTTGTCAAATGTGATCTTGTGAGCCCTGAGCTGCAGAATTAGTTAAGAGTAAAATGAGATAACTTTTAAAAGCACCTGGTAGTGTCTGTCCTTATTGTGCATGGATGATAGTGGGGCAAACTAATAGTTGATAATTATTTTTTTTTTATTCTTTATTTTCTTTTTTTTTTTTTTAAATATTAAATTTTATTTTTATATTCCCCCATACAATTGCAAATGCCCCATTCTGACCCCAATCCTTCCCCTCCCGCCCCCCACCCCCCAAAAAGTGTCTCTGGTTCATAGTTTTTTGTTGATTTTGATTTTCACTTTCTTATATTCATTTTCCTGGTCCCTTATTTAAGTTTTCTAGATTCCTGCTATGAGTGAGACCATCCGGTATTTTTCTTTTTCTTTTTGGCTTATTTCGCTGAGCATGATCCCTTCCAGTGCCATCCATGTTGCTGCAAATAGTTGATAATTAAATACCACATGCATATACATAATCAAGGTCAAGGAGAGATGATTCAAATAACCTTTTAAAAAGGATCTAAAAATTCAACTTTATAAAATAGCACTGACCTGACCATGCAAATATGAGCACCAGAGAATCCTTACATTAGGCAAGACCATCTCTTTAGTTTCACCTCAGCAATTCTATTTCCTTTCTTATTTTTTAATTTTCTCTTCAAAAGTTGCATAAATTTCTTTCTGTTATATTAGCGCACATTGATGCCATGATACTCAGTTTTCTCTCCGAGACTAGGGGGCTATTAGTGCTTCATTTATACTGAGTGATAAATGGAAGTGAAGGCACCCAGGAATGCTTAAGCACCAGGAATCAGATCAGAGTTTGAATCTTACAACTAGCTGCGACCTGGGTTAAGTTTCCTAACTCCTCTGAGATGATTTCCTCATCTACAAAATAAGGATGATAACCACACAAAACAGTAGATTACCAGAATCTGGCTTAGAATAACTGTTCAACAGATGTCAATTGTTACTATTAATTATCACTTCCACTGTTTAGAGCAGGGATCAGCAAACTACATGTCTGGCCCACCACTTGTTTTTATAAATAAAACTTTATTGGAACACAGCCATACCCATTAATTTATGTATACTATATGGCTTCTTTTGTTGTACAACAGCAGAGTTGAGTGGTTGCCAACAGAGGCTGTGTATCCCGAAAAACCTAACATATATTTACTACCCAGCTTTTTACAAAAAATAATAGGTCAATTCCTGGGTTAGAGAAGAGTATTTCTTCTATTAAAAATTTCATATATTTTGATTGATTCAGACTGGCCTTCTCCTAGGACTGACTCATCCCCTAGTTCTAAGGGGAACTCATTCCCTAGTTCTAGGGGGAATACAGTATGGGGGGTGACTCCTAAAGTTGTGTGATGCAGTGGCCCTGAGTTCCATCACCTTGTTTCCATCACCCTCAGAGGGTGAACATCTCCCTCAGAGGGTGTCCCTGAGAGGGTTTCCTGAAAGGGTGTCCCCACCTTATTTTCTGCAGCAGTATCAAGTTATACTTGTTGTGAACTTTCTCAATTCCCCCAAACCACATCTCTCCCCAGAACAGATGATCTCATCTCTGGGTGATAGCTCAACTCAAGGTTTCAATTTGGTCCCAGTAAGAAGCAGAATAAAGACTCTCATAAGATTTCTCACTCAAGATTTCATGATTGATCTTTAGAAAAACATGAAAACATAATATAAAAATTCAGAATTTGGATTCATTGTCACCATGTGTCAAAACTTCCTTTAATGTTTATTTATTTATTTTTTACTGGTAAAGCAAATGCTTAGACCTTCAATGTGTTCAAAAGCCTGGCTGTCTCGGATGAAGTTTGCATATGTGTATTTGGGGAGGGTGGGAGAGGATTATATAAAAGATTATAAAAAAATGTAAATGATTGCATTTACAAATGAATATAAATCTAGCATATGTGTACGTATAAAACATTAAGGGGTCCACTGAAAAGAAAAAGAAAACCAAACTTAAAATAAATCCAACTAATCAACAACAATAGTAAAAACCAAGCTTGGTTATACAAAAGGTTGGAATCCCGGAAAATTCAATCCCAGTTTTGACTTGCAGTTACCACAATTCTTTCAACAAAACAATCTGGGTCCTGGATTTGTGTTTTTGATCTGTGGAAGAAAAACATTTTCCCTCCACACCTTTAACCTGCTCCAATTTGTTGATAAATGACACTCAGCTGTAGCATCACAGACCTGCTCTTGGAATAACTAGAAATACCAGATCAAGATGTTTTTCACCCCAGAATAGAGTGAGAAATCATTTCTGGCCTTAATCATTTTTCCTACAGACAGAACTGGTGACTGAATCTTCTATTGAGAGGCTCTGTCAGTGTCCCAGAGGAGCCCTTCCCTAGATGCCTGGGCCTACAACCAGCCAGACCCCCTGAACTGGAGGGATGCCCCTGCCCCATCTCGGCTCATGCAGTGCAGGGCACAGCCCTGCCTCCAGCAGCTTTCAGACAACTGAGGCCCTGGCTCCCCGGACATGTGTCCAGCATTGCCAGACAACAGGAGTGTTCCTGCACACATGAGTGATGGGGAGGAAAGGCTCTTCTTATTACAGGTAACGATTTGGATGCATCGCATATTGACACAAATGAATCAACACAGTGAGTCTTCAGAGCCACTACAGAGTTGTCATAAGGGGCAGAACATCTCATTAGCAGAGTCTCAGAGCGGTAGGGCCCCAGAAGTCATCAGCGCCTGACAAACTTTGGCTTGCCTCGGCACCCCCTTCTTGGACTCCACTGCAGGGCCTGAGTCACACTAGGGCTGGGGTGGGGCCTGAGAATAAACATTTCCAGCAAGCTCCCACGGGGCACCCAGGCAGCTGCTGGCCCACTGCATGCTGTGTAGCCCTGACCTGGGCTAGAGGTTCCTTCTAATCTGGAGACCCAGGGACGTCACCCAGCAAGGCCTACCAACTCCTGACATAGCTCCAGCCGGAGAAGTGATTCCAGCCGGAGAAGTGATTCCAACCGGAGAAGCGATTCCAACCGGAGAAGCGATTCCAACCGGCCTGGGCAGGGTGGCTTCTTGTGGATTTCTGAAGCTTCTGTTTGACTGTAATGGGCAGCGGGGCTGAGAGAGATGGCCCAGGCTCACCATCTCACAGGCAGGCAGGAGCTGTCACACACTGCTGCTGAGCCCGGCCAGGGAGGAGCCCTCCAGGCGTGCACAGGTAGGGCAGCAGAAGGGGCCATTTCCTTCCTCCAAATGCAGCATCTAGTTATCTCCAAGTGGTCTGGGTGAGGGGCGGGGGTGTGGGCAGACAAGGTCATCTGAGGTAGTTCCTAGAGCAGCCCTGGTGGGGAAGGAGCAGCTGGCAAAGGCTGACAAATGAGTGGGGCCCCTGGACACCAGACGGGAGAGAATCACAGCCCAGGAGGTAATGCTACTTCAGGATGACCCCACCTTACAGGTGGGGGAACAGAGACCCTGGAAGATAAGAGGTTTGCTGAACGTGCAAGGCAGGTCATAGATGAGGCTGGGAGTAGAAGTCGGCTCCTCTGCTTTTCCTGCTGGCCTCAGTGCCCTGAGCATGATTGTTACCTGCCACAGGTGCCAGGCTGATCACCCAGGTAACTGGAGGGCAAACACAAGTTAGGGCGAGAATCGGGACAACAGACAATTTCCACAGCGGGGTGAGACCACCATGAGGGATCTGCCGAGGTGTCTGTGAACAGGTCATCTCCAGGTGAGGGGTTTAGAGACTGTGTACTGGGTGGGAGATGGGGCTAAGTGGGTGGGGGGTTTGAATCAAGAAGAGGAGTTTTGGGTGATGCTACAAGACCCCTCCCCCAGGTTAGAGGATGGGAGCGGGATGGGTCCCCCTTGGTATCAAGCAGACCACCAAATGACCTGATGGACAGGGCTCCCTGAAGCCTGGGGGTGCCAGTGTACTGATGCCTGACTCCTGCTTGGGAAACTGACAGGGGATGACAGGCTGGAGGCTCTGGGGGGAGGAATGGGAGCGGGAAGGCTGCACAGGGAGCAACACACAACCCTTGAGTCCGAAGGCTGCACAAGCTTCCTGTGCACTGCAGGCAAGGGAGGGCTGCTGTGGCCCGCTCACAAGAAGCGGGGGGCAGGTGAGTCCAGGAGTGGGGGCACTGCCAGATGTGCAGGGGTAGAGGAAGAAGCCACAAGTGGCCAGCCAGTGGAGTGTCTCACCTATGACAAGGGCACAGCAGGAGAGAAAGTCCCAGCAATGGGGGCTTTGAAAATCTCACACAAGCACCCCATGAGAGTCTAAAGAGCCTGCTTAACCTCTGACAGGCCCAGCAAGTCCAATGCCAACTCCTGGCAAGTAAGGGCTCTCCTGCTCCTTCCACCACTCCATGCTCCAACTCTGCAGGGTTGCGAATGGAGTGATGGGGAAGAAGTTCCAGCCGGCAATAGAGAGAAGGAGCCAGGCTGCACCCCCTCTCCTGGGGCAGGTGGGGGCCTGTTGCTGGCCCGAGTTGGGGAGGGAGAAGCTATGACTTTGAATGCAGTTTGAGGTTTTCAATATTATTAAGGACTCCAGCTATTGACCAAAGGATCTCTGAAGAGATCATGAGATCCGCCTGAAATGTCATTCAGGAGGAAAGAACAGCCTCACCAAAGAGTTAAAAAGAATAGAGGTGGAGAAAGTTTCTCTCTGACTATATCCCAAGAGTCAAGCTTGGTCAGTACGATGGTTGCCTGGCCACACTGATGGCAAATGCTCTCCCACATACACAGGCAGAGCGTGTCTGCTAAGGGTCACTTTGAAAACGGAAACAGGCGCCTGCCTATGCCACTCCCCTCTTCCAAGGGAACCTCACTGCCCATAAGTTCAGGTTCAGATTCCTTAATATGGCTTCTGTCTTCCTCTGAGCCTCCTCCTGAACTCTGGCCCCACAAACCCCATGCCTCAATCATACCGAGCCTCCCTCAGCTCCGTGAACACATTCCTCCCTTCCCCAGACCCCCATCATGGGTCCCCCTACAGAGCTCAAGCAATTCCCAGCCTCTGCCTGGCTAACTCCTACTCACCCTCCAGGTCTCAGCTTAGGTGACACTTCCTGAGGCCTATCCTGAGTGCCTGAATCCCAGTATCCACCCACACCACCAACCAGCCCTTACCCCCATGTACTGTGATTATTAGGTTTACAGTCTCCCCAGGAGCCTGTGTTTAGCTTGAGCCCCTGCAAACAGCCCAGTACCTGGCACAGAGCAGGTGCCCAACAAATATCTGCTACACGAACTTTGTAAACACCCTGAAACAGAAGGAATGATTACCTTCTTCTTCATTTTCACATTTTTGAAGATGGCATGGACCCTCCATGTCTTTGCAAACATGGCCCCAAAGGCTGTAGTGTAGCCCACGGTGAGAATCCAGGTCCTGACCTAGAGGCCATGAAAAAAACAGAGGCATTAACATTTCCTTCTGGACAGACCTTGTCACTCACTAGAGCCCCAGCTGTGGGGGCTGTGAGTGGTGGAGAGAGGTGCCTCTGAGTCCCCCTTACATGGTAGAGCTTTCTTAGCACTGATAGCCCTTCAATTGTATTTCAATTTGATAGACGTTTAGTTTTATGAGCCACCGTGTTGGAACCTGGGTCCTACGCGGAGGTATATGAGATTTAAACCCTGCCTTCAATGGACCCACAACTCCGAGGGCCCCAGTGCCTTTCACATGGGGGTGGGCAGGGCAGACCTGCAGAGGGGACCATGATTGCCAAATTCTCTGTCTCCTCAGCTAAGCCTACAAGAGACCAGCGGTCCCCCAGGGATCTCTTCTATAGGACCCTCAGCTTTTGGGATGTGGGCAGGGGTAGGAGAGGACTCTGAGTCACAGGAGTTGAGAAGAGGTAGGTGAATGAGCCTGCATGGCCCTTCTCCAGTGCTCAGCAAACCAGCCATCTTATAGAGCAGGGAAGGACTCAGCCAGAGCTGGCCCAAGGTGGGGCACCCAACTGGCAGCTGCACCCAGGCCAACTCTAGGCCCTCGAGGGACTGCCTAGTTAGGAAGAAAGGCCAGAAGAGAGAAGGGCTATGACCAATCCACTCTCGCAAGGGGCCTGCCTCCTCTGACTTTTGCAGAAAGGGGTGGAAACTCCTGGACCCTATTGTCAGGCCCTTCTAGCCAGGTTCAGGCCACTTGGTTCCCATTGTGTCCGGTGGCCTTGGGAGTCCAGTCAGCCTGGCTGCTGGGGCCACACTTGGACCTAGGGTCCCTGCTCAGAACTAAGGGCCTTTCTGACACTAGCCTGTTCCCTTATACTTGGCTCTGCCCTGCTCCCTTCCTCTGGGTGGGGGACTGAAGGATACTACCAGCCCTGATTGGAGGCGACAGCCTGGATCCTGGCCACTGGCTTGTTAGATCATGGGGACCTCCTAGAACCAACTCCCTAACACACCTGCACTGCCCCCATGACCAGACCCCAGCCCTTCCAGAATACCTCACTGACTGGTCAGGACACTCCTAAGCTCCATGCTGTGCCCCAAAACACTGAGTTCTGGGACAAAGAGGATGGGTGCTCTGTGAGCTCCTTTTGCAGGTCTGGTCTTTTCTCTGCTTCCCTCAGCTCTGTTGAGCTAAGCTCCCTGGAAAGGCCCTCACCTATCTCAGTTAAGCACAGCAAGAAGGTGGCTTAGGCAGGAGACAGAGACAGCCAGGCTGGAGCCAACAGGTCAGGCCTCCATGTCTAGAGTAACTGGACACAGCAATCTGGTGGGCAGGCCCTTCCACCCAGATTTGCTGCAGGCACATGCAGAAAGTTCAGAAATGTTTCTACCCCTCCATAGAGTGTCTTCACACTGCCTTTTTAGCAAGTCAGCTCCTTAGTTTTTCCAATATAGAACATTTACCCTTTCCATATATTTGTAAAATTGGAACTGGCTTGGTAGATTGCAAGGCTGACTCCCTAAGTCAGGGAAGGGTGATGGCATTACATCAATTATTCAGAAACACAGATATGTGAGGTGTGATTGCTTACAATGGTACCATTCGGGACTAATCTTTCTTCTTTTTCTTCACTTCAAAAATAAGGAGAAATCAGACAGGCAGGAATGAATCACAGCTCTTTAGAGACGGTGTAGGCTGGCGGCATTATTACCCATATTACAGTACAAGGGTGTTGGGAAAATAAATACAACAGAGAAAGCAAGCAAATCAGTAACTGGGAGTTTAAACCTGAGCTGATTCAATGACCAGATTACATGTTTCTAGTCTGTCAGAATTGCACAAGACCTTACAGACCATCTCGTTGGTTCATTTGTTCCTTTGATAATTCATTTATCTGTTCATTCAGTGTTAATAGGCCAGAGGCTATGTATATAACTGTAAAAACAAATAAAACAACAACAACAACAACAACAACAACAAAATCCAGTGTGACTAGTTTTGAGTCATGACTTGAGCAAGAAAACCGCTTTGCAGATGAAGAAACTGACTCATAGCATTTAAGATATTTCCCTCAACCAGCGCTTGGTCTAGCACTCAACGCTGTATTCCTGTCCTACAGATACCAAGCTTCCTCCTCAAACATTCTCCATAATTCAAATTAGAGTCACCCCAGCCCAGGAGTTGTGTCAAATGGAAAGGATACACCGGGGGAGTAGGTGGCCAACCTAGACCATTCTCCCCGGCGATGGCCACACACACGTCAAGCCGGGGCTAACCAGAAAAGGAATTTTAAATATGGAACATGAAATTTTCAAAAGGCTGGTTAAGATATTAAAAAATAATAATATTTTTACCTCATCATGTGGCTCACAAAGATTTCTCTTCTGGGTAGAAGTGCCACTTCAGTGAGCTTTATTAGCATATTATCATATTTGCTTTGACTTATGTTTTCTTTGAAGCAATCATTTCCAGGCCATTTGTCGGTTTTATAGGGTTCAATTCATTAAGACTGGATGATATAAATGAGTTATGTTAGTTAAAACTCAATAATATAAATATATGCTGCCATCTGGAAAATCCAGTGTGTTGCCATAAACTGAATGCAGAGAATGCCTGGGCAGGAAAAGGTTAACAGAGCAGGCCTGAGACTGTCCTGAGAAGACCTGTGGGCAAGGCTGAAGCCTGAGCTGGACTCTGGAACTTGATAAGAGTGACTCTGTCTTAATTGTGTCAACAACTTGGCTTAGCTGCACGCTGGCTTTCCTGCCAGTCTGCGATCTCAGTATGTACCTGAGGTGACAGCCCCCAGTGACAACCCTGGGCTCATCCCTGGTGGATGCCACTTTGCCTGTGTGCTCACTGCCTGCTGAGAATCAAGCTCTTCCCTGTGGCTCCCCTGGGAGAGGCTCTGGGAAGCTTGCACCTGGCATCCCCCTCCACCCGCTCCCCACCTTCCCCTGGTCTTTTCTCTATGAGCTTTTCCCCTTTGTTGATTTGCTGCATATTCTTTGGCTGTGACAAATCATTGCTGTGAGTACAACTACATATGGAGTCCTCCTAGTGGATCCTTAAACAGGAGGTTGTCTTAGACCCTCCACACAAGACCCCGTCATGCCTTGGTGTAAAGGGTTGACTACCTACTCCCTTCTTGGATAAATTCCTCTGTAAGACCACCAGACACACTCGCTGAGCCAGGGCCCCAGGATCTGGCCAAGCATCAAATGTTAGTAAAGTTAATTTCTTCCTTAAAAAAAAAAACCCACAAAATATGGGTGGAAACTAGACTTTTGGTGATGCACATACTGTATCATATGCTGACAGATATCTATATAACTGAAACCTATATAATGTTATAAGCCAAAGACACTCCAAAATAAATTAAAGATCTGTCTATCAATCATCCATCCATCCATCCATCCATCCATCCACCCATCTCTCTCCACTATTACACAAAATGACCCCCGTGGGGACCTTGTACACAGCAATATTCACAATGTATATGGAGATGGCTCTTTAGACAGTGATACAACAACTTTTGTGGGAAAAACTCTGAAAGGATAACAGTGGGACCTCCACCAGCAGAGGCACCCACCCCAAGCTGTCTCTGCTCAGGGCCATCCCTGGCCTAGGTCTCTGCAAATGTGCTGTGTTAGTTCTCTACTTCCACCATCTCTTTAAGATGGAAAAGGACTCAGAGTTCAGTTCTGCAACCCCTTGGCTTGTTCAAGGTTCTCTTTGGGTTACTACCCAGCTTTCAGACTTCAGCCACTCCCCTTGGACCCACAATTATTCTGATTCATCAATAAACAGGTTCTTCACTTTCTCTCCCCAAATTTTAAACATCTTTACTCTCCTGATGTTATGACTTTTTTCTCTCTCTGCCATAAAGTGCTCAGCATGTGAACATGTACATCTGTCGGGGGAGAGGAGCTTTACTGGAGCAATGCCCATCTCAGTCTCAACTATGAAAAAGGGGGAAAAAATAAAAGCGAGTCTCCAAATGGAAAGAAAAATCTATGCCTGGAACAATTCTACTCAGCTGCTTGTTCGATTGATTTTGGGAAGGTCTGTCTGGCAGAATGAAGGGCTTTCATTGCTCTTTTGGGGACCAGCAGAAAAATGTACACACAGGCACCACTTGCTGGTTTGTTCTGATGGATGAAGAGGGCCGCCTGCCCTGGGCCTCCTCTTGTCACCGCAGAGGCATGTGGGCCCGGGGCTGGGAAGTTAGATGACAGAGGAAGCCCTGGTGGTTGCTGGATGCTGGAGGGCCAGGCACTTTCCCGCTGTCCAAAGCTTCTAAAACGGCTCTTCTGTTTCATTCTGACCGCCCACCCCAGGCAACCAATAGCGGGAAGGCAGAGAAGGAAGCCCACACTGGTCAAAGACAACCTCCATATGGAAGGGAAGGGGGAACGGGAGCAGGTGTTGTAATCAGGAGCTGAAAGGCTAGACTTCCCTGGGGTCTCTGCAGCCTGCCTTGTCTTCCTGGGGTGGAGAGATCTCAAGGCAATGAGCCCCTGAAGCGTGCTCTACAAACAGCCCCAGAGACCCCTGTCTTGCCCAGGGTGCTTAAAGTAGTGTCAGCACAGAAAATCCCATCTGGAGTTTAGAGTACAGGAAAGCCTTTCTGGGGGTAACAATTTCGGGGGCCATGGGAGATTCTGGCAGCGAACAGGGGTACTGTGGGATCCAAGAACCAATGGTGCATTTTAGAAACCTTGGAGCAAATCAGAGAAAGGCCTCCCATCTGGGAGGAGAAATTCCAAAAGACCTCCCCTCTGGACTCTTTTTGTTTTAAGATTTATTTATTTTTACAAGAACCAGGGTACAGGTCAGAGGTACGGGAGGGTGAGAGAATTCGCCAGAGACAGGGCAGGAAGCAGAACAGGAAGACTGACCAAAGACACTGCTGAGGGGAGCAGTGGGCTAGGCAGGAGAGGTCTGCCACACCATGTGGGTTGCTCCCTGGCTGGCCGGGAATCAAACCCACGCTGCAGAGGCTGTGGGCAGCTTCACAGCATGGCATTCAACGTGCTGCGCCACCGGGGAGGCCCTGTACTCTTTTTGAAAGACCCCCCCACCCCCCAACTCAGTGGAAGAACTAGACTCAGAGAGAACATCACGGGCTGAAATTCAGCTCCACTGCCGCTGATGCCAGCACTCTTATGCAGTGCACAGAATGCACAATGGCACTTGGTGCTTTGGCTCAGGAGAAAGATAATGAAGAGCACAGAAAGGCCTGCCTTTTCCCTTCTCCTTCATGATCCTCAAGGTGTAATATCCTTGGGATGGGTGGTGACTTTGGAGGGGGTGGCATGTGTTGGTGAGGGGGCTACCTGTGCCTCCCAGCAGCTCTGTGGAGAACAGCTGTGGACAGTGGGTGCTGGGACAAGAGGGAAAGAGAAGATAGATGTATCATCATGACCACGGCAGCTGGGGGATGTGTAGGCAAGTAAAAGTCACCTTTTAGGACTTCCAGAAAGAGCTTCAGCTCATTATGAGGGGTCCCTTCACTTGCTTGGGGTGGCTACTCTCAATGTGATCTCAATGTGATATGTGGCCACAGCCTCAGCACCACATGGCAGCTTGTTAGAATCGAAGCATCTCAGGCCAAATCTACTGGCCATAATGCGCATTCGCAGACACCCCTGGGTGATCTATATGGTGAGTAGCGCTGTCTCTGCAGGTAGAAGTTAGGAGAGTGGCTACCCTTGGGGGATGGGTTAGACAGTAACTGGAAGAGGATAGGAAGGGCTCCTGGGATGCTAACAATGGTCTGTTGCTTAATCTGGATGTTGGATTCATGTTGAGTTCAGTCTGAGAAAATTCACTGAGTATTACACTTATCACACACACATATATCACAGCTCTCATGGACATGAAACTATTTTACTTCAATAAAAAGTCAAAAGCAAAATGAAAACACCAAAGGAGTTAGGATTGTCAGCAAGTGAAGGCAGCAGGGGACTCTGAAGCGGAACCACGCTCCTCTGGGCTCCCATCAGAGTGGCCCTGGGCTGAACTGGCTTCTGATGTCAGGTTCCCAGGACCGGGAACATCCTGAGCATCCTTCCTCAGAGGTCCCCCCTGCGTCATTCCTGTCTCCCTCCCTTGCAGCCTGCCCGCAGGCCCTTTCTCCACTCAAGGCGGCAGGTTACATCAGCTTGGCTTTGACTCAGGCAGCTGCCTGGCCGAGTGCTAGCTGTGCAAGTCCAAGCAAAACCAGAATACACCCCATGAGTAGACCGGTACCCTGCCGACCAGCACGAACAGGTTTTGCAGCCTCTTCTTCTGCCTGTTTATTCTGCTTTATCAGTGTCTCTCTTGGCAGTGCTCAGCGGTGACTACAACCATCCAGACATAATCTCACCATTCACTTCCTCAGTCACTCACAATGATTATGACTAACATTTATCGAATCCTATTATGAGGCAGGTAGTAAGTGTGTTAGACGTACTATTTTACTTGATCCTCACCAGCCGATCATTATCCCCATTTTGCAGAGGCATAAACTAAGATTTGCTGACATAAATCACCTACCTGGTAAGTAGCAGCTGGGACCGGAACGCGAGCAGTGACTCACTCAGGTGACAGTGCTTAGTTTGGGAATGCGTTGAATACATAGACCCCAAGCCCTGAGCTGCATGCCTTAAAAGGACTAACTTTATGGCATATGAACTATATCAATAAAAAAAATGAATGGACAGAAATTTTCATTGGGATGTTTACTAGTTTCCTAAGAATTTAGTTAACCAGTTTCTCCAGGTGTAAATCAGCTCACAAAAATTAAAAGGCCTCTTAAAAAGAAAGGAAGAGTGAAGGGTCTCAGACATATTTGTAGTCGAATAGCACTAGGCCCAACCTCAATCCTATCCCTGCCATGGATGACAGTTTCAGGCTTCTCTCCCAGCTCGTGGGGATTGAGTACTTGGGGTTCTAAGGAAAGGCCACTGGACCTGGGGCAAGCTGACCTTGATAGGTCACAGTGGATAATATGTACAGAATTCCATGGGGGTTGGGGTGGGGTCAGCAGGCACTGATCCTGAGAGCCCACATGGGGTTTCCTCCTTCTTACCCCTCCAGGCTCTTGCTGGGGTTTCTACTTCCACAGGGAAAGGAGGACCTATCCTCTTCCCCACCTGCCTCGGTGGGGCTGGGATTCCCGAACCAGGTCAGCCCCTAAGCCATGACTGGGCCCTCCCCTCCCCCTGGCACTGGGTTCTGGCCCACGCCCAGCGCTGTCCTTATAGGCAGCTCTGTGCCCACAGGGGCCACGTTGCTATGGTGATTCCACTACCCACACAGTGTCCAGGGAGACAGCACGGTGTAGCTGGTGCTGTTTGCAAGACTTGCGGAAACCGGACTGGGAAGATTCCGGAAAGGGTCAGAGGGAGTGGGGGATGGGAGCCAAGTGTAACTGCTTTCCTAGCAGTAGCTCTCTGTGTGCGTGCATGTGTGCGTGCGTGTGCACACTCTCCTGTCCAAGTTATAACAACTCTTCTGAGAGATGCATGATGTCGTGATTGTCACAGTTTTCTTCCTGAACTGGCATTCACAGTTTATCACTGTGTTGCATCTGGATATTGAAAAATGAAAAGGAACAAAAAGTGGCATTCATGTGATAGTAGAACAGACTGAATTGTGACTTCTATTGCTCCACGTGGAAGCTGGCTTATATGGTCTACCTTGTCCCTTGTCCTATTATATTTCCTACAGAACAGAGAAACTGGTTAACTAAATTCTTAGGAAACTAGTAAACATCCCAATGGAGAGAAAGGTGACAAACTATGAGGCCCACCCTGCCACCCGGCTTCTCCGACCCCTACACGTGCACCCCCTGTGCTCCAGGTGTCTCTGTCTGATCAGCTGTCTGACTCGTCTTGCTCAACCCATAGCAGGATTTGCTATGCTTATTTTACAGATGACAAGAGTGAGGCTGGGGGAGGTTAAGTCACTGCCATCCTCAGGGGCCGGTCAGTGGGAGATGTGGGAGTGGAGCTTGGTTGTTAAGATCTGGACTTAGGGCACAGATGGCCCTGCTACGTCCTTCTCCCTCTTCCTCTCAGTGGGAGCTTATGGGGGCAGCCTTGTAGGCCTGAGGAGAACAGGAAAAGAAAGGAGCCACCCCCTACCTCCAGTCTAGCAGGTTCAAGCCAAACATACCCACTGGGGACTGACTGGTGTTTGGACCCCAAGTTCAATGCTTTTGGTTCCCCTTCCTGGGTGACACTGGGAATTGCTAAATAAATGACCCCAGTCCTAACCCATGCCCACATCTGTGCTGACCCAGTTCAATCTGGAGTAGTTAATCTATGCCTTCTCCCCACAGCCATGGATGTGGGCTTTCATTTGCAAAGTCTCTGAAACAGCCTGACTGCAAATAAGTGAATCTTCAGGGGTGGTGAGAACCGGGTCCTAACATCTTTCCGAGTCCTCGTGTTCGGCACTAATGCTGATTTGTAAAGCGCTTTATGATTTATTCATAGTGCCTTGCCAGGCTTCCCAGGACAACCTTCCCCTCACACAAATGAGTGCAACTCCAAGAATAAAATGTCAGACTTCATTAAAAGAAAAAATACTCTGGTGTGGGGATGTCCCTTCTACTGCTCCCTAGTCTGCGTCACCCAGGGTTTGGAGGATTCAGGTCAAACTCCTGTGCTTTAACCGCCTGTGGCTAGGGAGCACAGAGAGATGTCAGGCGCTTCTTTCTGCAGGGGCAAAGATTCTCCCAGGATAGGTCTCCACTCTGTCGCACCTGAGACCTGAACTTGGGCCAGTGCATGTGTCCCCAGGAGGCAGGCAGTGATGAGGGACCAGAGGAGGGACCCCTGGGGTCTGAGCTCACTCCCCTGTTTCTCTGCTGGGAGACCGGGGCAGGTCCTTCAGCTCTCAGGGATGCCTTTGAGGGATCAGAGTGTGAATCAGCAGTTGCGAGCTAGCCCGGTAACACTTTCATTATTCTCCTCATCATGGTCTCCTCAAATGTGGGAAGGGTACCCTCCAACAGAGAGGGAAGAAGGAAATCCTCCTCTCCTCGCTTAGCCTTACTTAGGCCTCCCCCAGGAGAGCTGACCACAGACAAACATGGTGCTCGTGAAATTACCACAGGGCACAGAAGTCAGGTGATGCAGAAACGAGGGACTTCATGGCCTTCATGCTCTAGACCCAGCAAGACTCTGCGAGCTGCGTCCTCTCCCTCCAGCCAGAGCATCGTGCTCTAGAGGGGGAAATGGTGAAGCCACACCCACAGGACTTTGGAGCCTCTCAACTTCTTTGGAAGCTGACTCCAGGCATCCTGATGCCAGATTCTTGAATTTACCCTCTTGAGCCCCACAAGGGCAGAATAAAACAGGGGTGGGGATAGTGATGGATCGGGAATAAAAAGCTGAGTAGAAGCTTGAACCAAGTGAGCCCTGAGCACTGGGGTTTGACTGTCCTCCAGGTTCACCCCAGAGAGGAGGGGTGCCTGGGCACCCTGTGACCTCACTACTCCTCTGGGGTTTCAGGGACGTGGCCACACACTGCTCAAATGGAAACTTTTGTTGGACAAAATAAGTGTTCTGTGGACATCTCACTAGCTGGACAGCTCACACTAAAGTCACTGGTAACAGGAACAATCTCTTGAGACTGGGTACCAGTCCAACCTAGGGGAGTTAGGGGAGCATTATCATGGAGCGCAGATGATTCTGGGGGCTTCCGCCTTTTCCCAGGGGCTTGCCTCCTTGCCACATGCCACATTCAGGATCTGACACCATCCTGAATTCCATAGTGTGGGTGGTGACCAGCAGCAGGTTCTATTTTATTTTTGTTTTTTAAAATTAATTAATTAATTATATTTCACATCATCGTTCCTTTTTAAACAACATTTGCTTTTTTTAGAGGTCCTCATTACCCTTCACCGCCAACATTCAACCAATCGTTGTCCAGTAGTGGGCAACACTGAGCCTTGGGAGCAGCAAATGCAATCTATAAGAGACTTCTTTGCAAAAAAGGGCTACATGGCTCTGAACATCTTTACAAGAAAATAGCAACAACAAAAGAGTTTAGCTTTTAGATTAATCTGGTTAATGTCTGTCCCTTCATCATCCTATGTATCTCTGCTCCTCCAGGTGAAGAATTGGATGAATGATTGCATTTGGGACAACAGAGCAGGTCAAATGGTTAATCCAATTTTGAGAGAGCACAATAGTCAAGGTCCAGAACTAAATCCCAACTGATGATCCTCAACTTAAAAATTAAGCTGATGATACTTTCAACTGAGAGTTAATTCTACACAATTGCTAATAGTTACGTATAAACTCGTTAAAAGAAATCACCACTACTACCACCGCCACACCACCAAGTAGGCAACAAAATCATAAAACATATTATGTATTTTCCAAGACACAATTTCTAAAATATAGCAAAATAAGTCAGACAGTCTTGGGCTTCCTTCAATACATGCATTCTCAGCAGAGGTGACATGGTTCCCAAAGGGGTAAACATTGGTTCTTGAATGTGAAAAAATATTATGCTTTTTATGTATAAACTATAGAAATGCATATAGCATGAGAAATACAGTATAGCTTTGGTACTAAAATTTCATGAGAGGATAATTAGAAAAAAGCCTAAAAAACTCCTTAAGCAGGACAATAAGGAATAGGAATCAAGGTTAAGAAACAATGTTTAAATAGGAAATAACAGTTATGATCTTTACTAGCTGATTGGAAGTCATCCACACAGACACCTCTCATTGTGTTCTGTTGTAGTTACTGAGGATGATGGGAGGATTTGCTCCTTCTTACACAGCTCTGACCCTGACCCCAGAGCTAATCCTTTTGTGGTTGGTAATTTCTCTATCTCCCACTTTCTAGGTTATGCAATCAGTTCTCAGGAGGCTATCTTCTAGCAGTGGCCTGTTAAATCCACGATCTGAGTTTTACAGGCAACATTTCAATCCATTCTGATCTCAAAGCAACACCCCATTACTCCGCTGAAATGCCTGGATGCCTGAATGGCTTGTCATCTGTCTGTCCAGGTGTTTCATGCATTCCTGGGTTTGTATCTCCGTTAGTGATGATGGAGATCACCGAGAAACCCCGTCTCACAGACCACTATGAGATGCAGCATAACTTACAGTGCATAGTGTTTCAAAAGTCTTTTCAGAGACGAAGGATCCATCAAGGCCAAAGAGAAATATGGATGCATAGGAGAGCATTCCTCCAAGGATAATAAGGTTGTTCATATACGGGCTCGACATCTTTATCAGCCTGACAAGAGAAGGAGGCGGTATAGTCAACAGGACTGTAAATATACTTATTCCTTCTACACGTATTCCTGAGTGCCTATGTTGGTGCCAGACTAGCAGGGGAGAGAAAAATGTAAACCTGGACTTCCACTGCCCCTCCCCAAGACTGTGCTGCCCCCTAGGGGTATTCCATCTTCTCTAGAGAATCCTTGGCAGTTATGTTTCTCATTGATGATTTTTCTGCTCCTCAGTCAAGTTCACCTATCACTTCTCTAGAAATAGCTTATAGCATTAGCTTCCACAACCACTAATTTTCAGTTTAAAGACATTAAGTCAAAAGTTGTTTTTTTTTTTTTGACTGGGGTTGAAATACATGCCAAATCTAGAGAATTCTACATTTAAGTTCAGTGAGGGGGGTAGATGGCCACACCACATCTCCCCTGCTAAGTATACCAGGCTAGGAAGTTTACAGATGAGAATTCATCTCGGGAATTGTGGTCACCAGGGATGAGTGAGCCTCCACTTTGGCTGCCAGAAGTTCATTTTGTCCATGCATGGAGGACCACACCGCAGGTAGGAACATATCCCCCAGTCACCAGGTGATAGAGGTGGACAATGGTGCCCCATCCCATCCCTTGCCCTCCTGTCTTCACCAGGCTGCTGATGGGAGCATTTCTTATATTCCCAAACCCTTGATGTTTCTCTCTTACTTTCTTTAGGAATCCTGCTGTGGCTCCCAGCTTCCCAGCAAGCCAGGACTGGGTTAAACCGTCAGCCAGCTGGAGTTTGCCTTCAGCGGTGCCTGGCTTCCCTAGCACAAACCACTCAATTGTCCCCTAAGCATTTTCTGTTGTATATTTCAGCTCTTTTAATCCTCCCATATTTAAAAAATATAATATATCTAAGTGGTGGACAGATATGTCTGTTGCAAGCTGTGGACACGCATGGGCTTTCAAGTTGGGAGCACTAGGTCCAGTGTTGGGTCTCTGCCACCTGCAGAGGTGCCCCCTCGGCAGGTCACTTATACTGGCTGCTTCCTCACATGTGGGCCAGGAGCACAGATCACACCACCCAGGGCACATGGAAAGCTGCAGTGAGACTGGGACCCTGATCAACCATCAACTGCTAAACAACCTTCATTCTGATTACCACTGGAAGCTGCCCCATATCAGAGATATCAGAGATATCAGAGCCGGGCAGGCTTCCTGGAAGAAGTAGACCTTAATGGATGGGGACTATTTAGAAACACAGCAGTAAAGGGGCATTTGGAACCACAGTGGCATTGACTTCCTATCTCCTGGCAGATTTTTAAATCTGTAAAGCTAGTCAAAAATGATGGATGCCAGACTACTGGAAAGACTAACAGTCATTTCCCCCAGGAGGCCAAAAGGGATTAGTTAAGGAATTAAGGAAGTTTAGTCTTATGAGAGGGACAACTGGCCATTATGGAGATTCTTGATGCTTGCAGGAGGGGATCTACCCTTAATCACAAGCTGACTCTGTGTCTAGGCCTTGCGCTAAGTGCTCTCAGGTCTGCTCACCACTTTGAGTTTGAGGCAGTATATGTGTTATTGGAGATAAATACAGTAAAATTCTTTTTTGATTTCCAGGAAACAGATTTACCAAAGCAATTGTTACCCCCCACCCCCAAACAAATAAACAAACATACTGAAAATGACAAGAAATCCTCTGCTGCAAGCAAGGAGAGGAAAAATAACATTGTTCTTAGAATAAGGCCAGTTCTTGGCTCCCAGGGAGGTTACCCAGTGTGGCTTCTGGGCACAATGGCAGGGCCTGGATGTGTGTGAGTGGGCACAAGGCTGTATCCCCGATCATGCCCCTCCACCCTGCTCTGAGCCCTCTGCTCAGCTGCTCCCACAAGGCAGGGAGCTGGATCTGGGGATTTGCTATGGAAACCAAAGTAGCTGGCTGTGTTTGGCAAATACCATGGCATGGGGTGGGGGCTGTTTTACCCAAAACTAACCACACTAACTCAGAGAGGGAGCTGCTGTCCGCCAGCAGCAGACTGAAGGGCCCCTGTGGGTGAGGAGGAATCAAGGTCAGAAACAAAGGGGAAGGTCCTGCCTCAGGCAGCACCGTGGCCTTGCAAAGCAGCCAGGGAGCTGGGCTCTGGTGCTCTCCAGTGAGATCTGGGGAGGTAGCCTGAGGGTGAACTGAGATGATGCAAGGCAGGGGCTCCTTGGACTGTAACAAGCTGCACTGAGGCCTGGTGCTCAGTATCAGCTCATCGACCCCTTCCATAGTGCTTCCCGAAGGTGTTGGGAAAGACAACTGGCAGAATTCTGTCTTCTCTCTGTCTCCCCGTGGACCACTATGAACATATTTTATTTAACCTAGATTTCCTGGGCACTCAGCAGTCCTGCCTGTGTATGTGTGTGAATGTGCACCAAACATCCAGAAACATCCCAGTGACTGAGTGGCACACTTCAGAAAACTTGTGTGCCCCTGGAATCAGTCAAGCTCTGTTCCTACGCTTTGTCCATGAGGCTTGTCAGTCCTGAAAGGGTTATCCAAGAGGAGGACATGAGCAGCTGGCTTACTTCTGATTTCGATTCTTGATGTTGAAGAAGAGAAAAGCACTGGCCATGATCATTCCCAGGATGGTGAGGGCAGAGAGGATGCTATAGAGAGGTAGGGAGATCTTACGGAGCTGCTCCAAGATGATGGTTTTGTCTTTTGGTGGTTCAGATCCTGGAAGGCCAAGGAAAAGACATCAGCAGAGCCCAGCGCAGTCAGTCCCTGAGAACATCTCTGTCCAATGCCCTTGACCCTGGGCATGAACTCTGTCCAGCACACATCTACTGGGGGAGTGGGCTCCGGCAGTTGGCTGGCCGGCCCAGCAAGGAGCCTTAGCCAGATCTTATTTCTTTCTCTAAATAGAATCAATAAGGGATTTGTGATGCATTTAATAGTCATTAGAAGACTAGGATTTGATTTGGTCTAATTGTGCTGTTGAAAAACCATCACCATTTATCCCCAAAGGTAACAGTGACTTGGAAGACATGGGCTAGATGCTGTGAGTAGGTTGAGCTGGGTGCCACTGGGGCGATAAACTTGGCTGTGGTCTCAAGGACTGTGCAACATACATGATAATGACCACCTCTCAAAAGGGCAGCCACCTTGCTTGTCAATTCCACGGAGGTGTGTATGTGATCTGGGTGTGGATTGTCTGCCTCAAGGTCATTATGTTATAAATGCTCTTTCTGGCTTTCCATTTTTGGAAGGTTGGCTAGCTGTGGGAAGTACAAGTTCCCAGCATGCCTTCCCCTCCCTGCTGCCAGGACTGGACTAAAACTGTGGGGCTTCAGTTCTCCGTGTGACTGTAGACATGTCCCCACTCATTCTG
This sequence comes from Talpa occidentalis, assembly GCF_014898055.3. Classification (NCBI taxonomy): domain Eukaryota; kingdom Metazoa; phylum Chordata; class Mammalia; order Eulipotyphla; family Talpidae; genus Talpa; species Talpa occidentalis. Next base: position 53,795,080 of record NW_023605083.1, read on the forward strand.
CAAGGGCACTAGGAATCTTGGGGTGCCCCAAGGGCCTCAGAACAAACTCATTTCTGAGTTTGCAAAACTGAGTGACAAAATTATCCTGTTTCAATGTTACCTGGCACCGAAGGGGTACAGGGACTAACTTCCCTTTTTTTCCTCCCTCCACGCTCTCACTAACCCCTTCTTTCTTATCTATTTCAGGTCAGGTTCCTGTGGTGGAATTTTGAACTTATGGGATTTTTCCTTCAGGTGGAGACATATGGGATCAACCAGCTGCCGGGGAGTGGCCAAACCCGGAGCCCAGGAGACCCACCAGCTGATGACCCTGCCCCTGCTGTGGCACAGGTGCCAGCCTCAAGGATGCCTCTGTTCCCGGGAGGCAAGCAGAGGACGGGCAGATGCCAGAGCAGGGTTTGAGAACTCCTCTGAACATCTGTGCTTAAAAAAAAAGTCTGCTAGCAAGTTCAAATGTGTTTGGAAACAGTCAGTGGATAAAAAGAGTTTGAGCCATCTACGCAGTCAAGGGAAGCTGCCAGGTTTGAGAACAGCTAGGAAGCTGCTGGCATGGTTAATGGAAAGCTTCAAGTAATTCTATGTAAAATCGCATTTATAAGGTTTCAAGGGCCAAAAGTCAGGGCAAAAGCAGATACTGGGTGACAGAGGGAGCACTGCTTCTTACTTTCAGAAGTGAAATCTTAACATCTAGAAACTTCTTTCTCCATTCTCCTTTATCTCCCCATCTCCTGCAAGCATAGCCTGGGCTGCTTTAGGTAGACTTAGGTGTCTTCTGACTCCCAAACACAAGAGCAGTCCTGGGGGTACCCAGGAATTCTTAGTTGGAAATAAGCCCTTCTCTGGGTTCCAAGAAAGGGGCCTGGGGTTTGAATCAAACCTCAAATGACAAGTTTATATGACAACTATGACCACCAGCTGTGTAGAAACAACTTTAGAATACTGACAACATCTTTTCCTTATTCCATCTCCCCTGCTCTCACTATGGCGTCTCCGCATTGTACATCTTTTTTTTTTTTTTTTAAAGATTTATTTATTTATACAAGAACCAGGGTACAGGCCAGATGCGCGGGAGGGTGAGAGGATTCACCAGAGAGAGTGGGGAGCAAAACAGGCAGACTGACAAAACACACTGCCGAGGGGAGCAGCGGGCGAGACAAGAGAGGTCTGCCACACCATGTGGGATTCTTGCAGGCTAGTCAGGATGGAACTCACGCTGTAGAGGCTGTGGACAGCTTCACAGTGCAGCGTTCAACCGCCTGTGTGCCTGTGCCACCAGGGAGGCCTTGCATTGTACATCTTAACTAAGATATTATGGGAGCTAAAGAGTGAAGGCCATCAGAAGTATTGGTAATGGCAGCAGCCCTGGGTTTTCCTTCTTGCTTCTCAGCCAATCCGTTCATTCACTGTTGATCTATTCATCACCACTCCTTTATCCACTACCATTCCTTCACCAGCTTTAATGGTGATCAATCATCGTCATCACCTCCCACTTGCTAGGCCTGCTGCTGGGTAACTAGTGATTCGAAAATAAGCAAGACACAATCCCTGTCCTCAAGGAACTTCCATGCTAGTCATGAAAAATCACATTGATTGACTGCTTGCCATGGACTAAGCACTCTGTAGAGATTTTCGCACTTGATCCACCAACAGCCTCATGTCTAGATAAGATCATTCCCATTTTATAGCTTGTGTGGGAGTAGGGGTAGGAATTTTACAGGCATCAAGTAGTTTTTGTAGTTAGTGAGTGACAATGCTGGCAGAATTTGAACCCAGATCTGCCTAACTCTGAAGCCTGTGTTCTAACCACTGTGTGAACTGCCTCCTGTCACCTAGCTCAGGTGGTTGATAACATCAAGCACAGGGAGACACAAGGCAGGAAGCAGAGTGTAGTTTTGCCCAAAGGAGTCAGAAAAGGCTACAGAAAGGGAAGCTGAGCCTCTGAAGATGAGTAGGAACACCCAGGAAGACCTGGAGGAAGGGCATTCTGGGCCCCCGCAGAGGCAAAGGCATGGTGGTGTCTCTGCACATTTAAGAAATTTCAAGCAGTTTGGCTGGGAGATAAAGATGAGACAGAGAGGGAGGAGGGGTTCCTTTATAGAGGCTTTGGGGTCACATCATGGTATGGGCTAATGTTCTGAGCAGAGGTGGGGCATCTTCAGCATGGCTTTGGCTATTGAGAACAGACTGGACTTGAGGGTGTTAATACTGGCTAAGTCCATCTACCACCCATCCAACCAAACACCCACTCATGTATGCATGCATGCATATATCCATCCATCCATCCACCCATCCATCCATCCATCCACTCATTACCCACCCACCCATTCATCTACCCACTACTTCATTGACTCATATGTTCACTTGTTCATTCATTTATTCACCCATCTACTCAGCTACTCATTTTATCAGTCTTGTGTTCATTTTTTTTTTAAATCAAATATCACTGAACTTCTAACACATGCTTGACCCTGGCTGATGCCAGGAATTTGAAGTCAAACAGAATCTCGTCAGGGAGTTCACTGTCCAAAAATACAGACATTTCAATGCAATGTGACAGTGATCATGGGGCCATAGGAAAGGAAGACAGAAAAGACTGTATAAGCAAAGACAAGGGAGTCATTAGCTTAGTTGGGATTAATCAGGGAAGACTGCACAGAAGAAGTGTCATTTGATCTGGCCCTAGAAGATACAGAGAAGTTCTTTAGCAGAAGAAGAGGAGAATGGTCTTCCAGGAAAAGAAATGGGAGGGGAGGTCAAGTCCTTCCCCAGAGGAGAAGACAGGGCTAAATTTAGCTGGGACACAATTAAAAGAATTACTCTGGGTCATCCAATGGTTTAAGCGCAGATGTCTTGGTGATGGCATCCCATGCATACTCCAGTGACCCATTCCAGGGGCTAGAACCCAGCTCCAAGTGACAGAGGTTCTGGGCACAGTGAGAGTGTATTTGCTAAGAGGGAGGGATTTTTTTTCCCCCCCAAGAAGCCAAGGAATCTGAGCTTATCCCTAAGTCTCAGACAATATACAGACTTGAAGCAACTGAGTAGGTCCCTTGCTCCAAGAAGTTCATCTGTCTTACCTTGGAATCTGATGGTGTCATTGATGATCTCCAGGGTGTCAGCCACAGCGTTGTATTCTCCCACCTTCACCTCTCTGCTGTCTGTAGGGAGCACGAGAGAGTGTCAGGTTAGAGCCAAGTCCTGTGCTTCTGCCTGGCTGCTCCTATCCCAGCTCTTGCTCTGCTCACCAGCCCTGGCCTTTCCTTTCCCCAGTGCCTCCTCCAGGTAGAATCACAAAAGCTGAACACCTCTCATGCCATCTCATCCACTGCTTATGTGTCTTTTGCTGTACACTGTATGGATGGGGTGCCACTCCCCTGATAGCTGGACTCTGCCTGTAACCAAGGGAACCAGGTCAGGTCACTGAGCTGTACAGTCTCTGTAACTTTTCCTGTCACCTGGCTCTGCCCTCTAGGATCACACAGACTCTGTCTGCTTACTCGGCCCAGAACAGATGATAACCATCCCCCTCTCCCAGCCTGTGACCCTACCTTACAGAACACCTTTTCTACTTCCCACCCCATCCAGGCCCCTCCTTGAGCCTCACCCATAATAGAGTTTAAGCATAGTTAACACAGGTAAACAGAGCATGGGCCAAGGACTGAACAGGGTACTTCAGGCATGATCTGGTCAGTCTGGTCAGCGAGTAAAGGAGACCATTTTCTACTTCATTCTGGGTGTTATATTCCTACCAATGTATCCTGAGATGATTGTTTCTGCTAGTGCATCTATCATCTTCAGAGCTCACATTGCTCCACCGTGTCACATCAGGCACAGTCTCCTTCATATGCACTTGCTCAGGTATATTCTCAGACTTAAGAGGTACATCTGACTAAACTTCATCCTCATTACTATTCTGTGGGTATGTTCAGGTTACTGTTTTGGTCATTGCCAGGGATTAAGATGATGAGAACTGGCCCGGGGTGGTGGCAGGAGGAATGAAGATGGGGAGATGAGATTTGACAAAGTTTTTTTTTTCCAGGTAAAATATGGACAACTGAGTGATCAGAGGGGTAGGGAAGAGAGAAAACAGGGGAGTGAAGCAAGTGACTGGGGGGCCCAGGTGCCAGAAACCAAGGAAGGGGTCAAGAAGGAGGGCAGATGACAAGTTCCTATTTGGACATCCTGTGCCTGAGAAGCCTGTGGGTCATCGAGGTGGAGATGTCCTTGATCTGGGATGGGGAGAGATCTGGGATGGGGAGAGATCTAGGATGGGGAGAGAGTTGGGGGTCATCAGCATGGAGGCTGGGAGTTGGAGCAGGGGACAAGGTGGAGATTCCCAGGGAAAGAGTCAAGTGAGGAGGGAAGAGGATCCAGGGCAAAATCCTGGGGAGAGCCAGCCTTTGGAGGGGGCCAGAGCCTGGAGGCTGCAAGAAAACTGGGAAGGAGTGGTCAGGAGGCTGGCACCAGGATGCCAGGGAAAGGACCAGCTGCAGCAAACTACTAAGAGACTAAGATGACAAGGCCCTGGAGCAGGGGGTGGAGGGTAGGGGGAAAGTCTATTTGGCATGTGGCAGGATATTGCTGACTACAGATGAAGCAGATCTGGGGTAAGATTTGGGGGATAGAGGTAGAGAGCCACTGGCAAGGTGTTTGGGTGGAAAATGGAATCCCCAGGGTACAACACACTTTGACAGGTTGTGGAGTGGGAGGGAAGGGGCCAGGGGATTATCTGAGCCCCTACAGTGTGCCTGGATCTGTGCTAGGAATTGCATGTCCCTTTTCTTGTTTGGTGTGTGGTGTGGTGGTTTCAGTCCCTACTGGTGTCAGCACAGATGAAGAAACAGGCTCGATAGGTGGTCAGGATGACCACCTATACAGACTCAACCCAGGACGTGCCCTGACACATGGCTGCCTCCGTGGGACCTTGAGAGCTGACAGTTCAGTGCAGAACTACCCTCTACATCCACGTTTCAGCCCCCAGTGCTTCCTGCGTGTAATAACTGCAGAGACCACCTGTCCCCAGATGAAGGCCTGACCCTCAGGGGGCTCCAGAGCTGCAGAGCATGGTCTCGATGTGCCCAGAATTTATAAAGTGACACAAGCCGGAATTCCAGGTATGCATCCCAAGGAACTGCCTGCTGGGGCTCTGGTTCTAAGTGCAATTCTTTGCTGAAATGCAGTGTGCTGCTGGCCCCTTATAAACATTCAGGAAGCAGAAAGCAGAATCCCAGAGGCCGCATGTCTGCCTGTGTGCCTGAGACTCTGTGGAGCAAAATCGGGCTGTAAAAGTCACTTCCTTCTCCCTCAAAGGTCTCCCTGCCTCACACTGAGCAGAAGGCTGTCACTCGCCTGGGTCACCTAGCTCCTAAATGTCACATTAGCAGACTCTGCTGGGAGTTCCTGCATCCCTCTTCTGGCCTTTTGAAGCCTTTGGCACTAGTCAGCTCCGACCGCTCAGAGGAGGAGGCCCTGATTTATTTATTTGGTGTGAGGAGGCAGCACATGAAATATGTAGGCTGGCTGGGATAAATCATCAGGAGCTGGGAAGTGGTGTGGCCGCCACCCCAGGCTGCCCCTCTGACCCACATGCCTCACTGTACATCCATCCTGTGGCACTAAGTACTCTGCCTCCCACAATGGCCATAATCACCATAATGACTCCTTGGGGCTGTGCCTGGAGGCTCACAGCACTTCACATGCTCCTGCATTGAAGGCACACTGAAGGCAAACTGTGAGTCAGGCCTCATTCTCCCCGGTCCAGAGATGAGGGAGGAGCTGTGGGTTAGGAGAAGCCTCAGAGCCACATGCTGTGCTACTGGACAGAGCACAAGAGGGCACCGGAACTTGGGTCCCCGGGTTCTGCATTCAAAGCCTGCGCATACTGCTGGTCATTCAGCCCACATTTATTGAGTGCCCATTGCATATCTCCTCATCTTTATCTGCAGTGGCCTCGGACAATCTCTGCACTGAGGGATGCTTACGCTAAATCCTTTAGTTTGATCACTTCCCTCCCTCCCTTCCTCCCTTTCTTTCTTCTTTCCTCCCTTCCTTCCAGAAACATTGATTGGACATCCATTAAGAACCAGGCTCTATGCTGGAGCCTGTAAGTACACAGATTAAAAATAAAATTCGGAATCTCTGACCCTATAATTTAGTGACTGCAGCCTCACCAGCCCTGGAATTATTCAATTTGCAGATTCTATTTCCCTTCCAGCCTGCACCTTGTGACAGGTAGTCATAACAGTAAAATGGCAACTTTAAGAGTAGTCCTAAGGCTAAAGAGGAGAACAGAGGCAGTTTCTGGCTGAGAGATAACTTGTAGTCATTGTTCAACAAATTGTAGTTATTTGAGTCATGGTAAAAGTTACTGGGAATGATTTGCTGGGTCCCCATTCACCCCCTTCTCTTATACCATCATAACCTGTAATGGTCCCTCTACTTGGAAGGTGGTCTCCCCTTCCTCTTTCAAACCAACATGCCCAAACCCTTCCCATCTCTTCCAGAAAGCCTTCCCTGAGTACTGCTCTTCCCTTCCAGCACCCCAGTTGCTGTGGGTTCAGGGTACCTGGTGACAGTTCCTATTGTTGGAGCTTTGCTCAGGTCTTATGATTCCTGGGTAGAATGTGAAGCCTTGCTTCTGAAGTCCCAGAGCATAGGGTCTCACTCCCCATGTTCTATCCAGGGACCCTCCTGGTCTGTGGGTGGACAGTACCTCTGTGTTCTTCCATTCACCCATGGCCCAGAGTGGGGAAGAGGGTGACTACTACAGACACCCAGCAGGTCCAACTTTTAACTCTTGGGCTTCTAATAAACATCTTTGTGCAAACAACATTAACTGCTCATAAGAATACTGATTGGATCTTGCAGAGTGTGGATCTTCTGGAAAGATCCATAGGATGGGTAGGGTGGTTGGGGGGAATCGAGCAGAGGGGGAGAGGCTGTGAGGTCACCGGCTGACCTGCCCATGAGCCCTGCTGCAGTGCCATGGACTATCTGTATGACCTGGACAACCCAGTCCCTTGTTCCGGGCCTCAATTTCTCTATCTGCAAACTGCACTGCAGGGATTCCAGTGGCTCTCATCCCTGGGTGGGCATTAGAGTCACCTGGGAAACTTCTGGAAAATACAGATGCCTGGTGCCAACATAAACCTGCATATTAGAGACCCTGAGGGACTGAGGGATGGATCCTGGGTATCAGTACTTTAAAAGTTCCCTAAAGTGACCCTCATGAGTTTCCAGAGGAGAAAAACCACAAGAGTAGACTGAGGGCCTGCCAATATTGGCACTTTCTGTTCCAGAGGCTAAAATTACTGTGAGACTAAGAGCCCCTTTTCCTGCAGTATGGTTCCTAGTTGTGGGGCAAAAAGGGTGTGTTCCCTTTAAAAAGTGCCTTCTTTATTTACAACTATAGACTTAGAGGCTATGTAAAGAAAATAGGTCTTACAGGTGAGAATTAAGTGGCCTAAAAGTCCAGTCTGAGAATATCCACTAAGGTGGCTGAGCCATCCACGAGGCAGCTGGAAATGGGCTTTCACCAGAGTGACCTGCCTCCCTCCTGCCCTGCAGCCCCCCATCCTGGGCAGGGGAACCAGCTTGAAGGGTGCTGACCTCCTGCTATAGGGGTGTCCCCACATCCTACTATAGGGGCCCGACTCCCTTCACCTCTTAGTGCCCATTCTTCCTTCATTGGCTCTAGTTCTCAATTGTGGGAGACTGTGTCTGTCTATCTATCTCCTTCAAAGTTTAATTGTTTCAAACACACACATACTCTAAGGTGTGAAACAAAAGGTGGCTCAAAAAAAATCAAAGATTCTATAAAATGTCTCCACCCCAGCCCCCGCACCCCGTAGAGGTCCTCTCCCCTCCATCCCCCTGCCCCCAATAAAGCTCCAGGACTCAGGGGCAGGCAAGAACCCCAGCTGGGTGACAGGACCTTGATCCTGCTCTCCTCTAGCACGACCAGCTACTCCTCTGGATGGAATCCTGCACCCCACCTCTTTCCATGTTTGGTCACGTCCTGTGGACGGCTCCAGAGGGACACTCTCCTCTCATGGGGTAGACGGGGTGGAAGAAAATAGCGCTGTCAGCGGCACCAAGCAGAGATGGTCTGGCACGTCCTTGGTCTAGGGCCTCACTCACACTTTTCTCTCTCTTCACAGACAACACGCCGCTGCCACATTTTTAATAAGTTAACTTCACTGATTTTTGTTTTGAGATATCTAACAGGCCAGGTGGACATGAGCTGAACGCCCTGGGAATATAACAACCCTGCCAGAGGTAGGTTTGTCCATTGACTTAAGTCAACTGGCCCAGGGGCAAAAGCTAAGTACCTCAGGGGACACAGGTCACATAAATACCACCGATTATCCGCACCAGGCACCTTTTCTCTCCTCTTCTCGGTGAACTCCCATTGGTCCTTTAAAATTTATCTCAGATGTCACCTCTCACGTACTCTAGAGTCTGTCAGGTGGAGCTGAGTGTCCTCTGAATGCCTGGATCACCTGTCTTGCCCACTTGGGATCCTGGGTCTCCTCTCACTGGACCCAGAGTGCCCTGGGGGCATCTTACCCATCTCACACCCCCAGTGCTAGCCAGCACCAGCCAGGCAGGTACCAGGATGTGACTACTGAGAAACAAGAAACTAACAGCCCAAACCACAGGGGTAAAATAGAATGTATTCACATCAAAATCAAAAACTTCTAAGCAATGAGGACTTTAAGTTTATAGACATATAGACAACTGGCTAAGTAGAAGATACTTGCAAAGTTTAAAGTCAGCAAAGACCTGAGAGCTAGATTATATAAGGAACTCTTGGAAATCAACAACAAAAGACACAGTATCCTCAAAATAAAAGTGGATACAGGATCAGAAAGACAACAGATGGCTAATAAGCACAGGAAGAAAGGTCCAAACTCATTAGTAATCAGAGAAGTAATATTCCAAACCCAATATGATATTAATTTATACCTTCAGATTGCCAAAAAGTGAGAGGGCTGGGGAACACCAAGTATTGGGGGGAGGGAGGCACACAGGAGGGGGACAGGCTTGGCCACAGAAGGAGCCACCATGCAGATTTAGGGTGCCCTTGGCCTTAGCACACCTATGATCATTTGCCCTAAAGAATTGCCCAGTTAGGTCTGGAAGGACAAGGACACTTGTTATTTGTAGAGGCAGGGACTTGAAGGTGACTTCGGAGTCTGTCACTGGGAGAGTGGGTGGGTGGAGTATGGGCAGGTTCCAGGGAGGGGGCAGTGAGAAGCCACAGCCTAAGACATGCATGGAGGTACCGCCAATAAACAAAGTGCTGAGTGGGGCAAAACAAAGAAAGAAAAAGAAATATAGTCCAGTTGCAATAATGTATACATGCAACAAAACATACATCAAAACATATACATGCAAAACAGCAAAACACATTTTGCAAGGATACCTACAAGTGCAATATCTGCATTGAACACTTGGAGTGGCTGCCTTTCATGGGGAGAGCTGGAGGTAGGGTGTGAGAATAAACGATGGAAATAAAGGTACAAAGCAACAAATAAGAGACTAATAATAAGCACGTCCGATGAGATGAGGAGTGTGAAGTTTGTCCTGAGGAAGCAAGACTGCATTTTTCTCAAGAAATTCTGGAAAGGGCTATATCTGGGATCATTGTGAAACGTGCCCTAGAGAGAAAGAAGACCACAGTTGCTGTGACCCTTCTCTGTGACAGCCTCAGGCAGGGACATTCACAGCCTCATGTTGTTGAATTCTCACCATCATTCTCAAGGCAATAAAAATGATCCCCTCCTACTATACTCTTTGAAAGCAAATGCTAAAATGATGGGCCAGAGCCATTAAGCCACAGTGCCTGGTTAGCAAAAATCAGGCACACGTACCTCAAAGCTCATATTCTTTCCATATGATAGGGGATGAGTTCCCTGTCACTGGAGGCATTCAAGCAGAGGCAATGCCATAAAGAGTCTGGATTCCCTTCAATGAGGAGAGCCTATGGTTCAATGGAACTCAAGATCTGCTAAATAATTCTGTATTTCATGCCACCATCCTTGGGATCCCTGGAAGGCAAAGCCTGGATGGGGAGGGCCAGAAGGTGTCAAGGTCAGGCCCCCACATTCACATATGTCCTCCCATTCCCGCTGAACTACAAGCCCCCTGGGGCATCCTGCCCTTTAATGGACTATGTCTCCACTCAATTATATGAAGTCGAGTGGCAGCTCGACAAACGGGCCTTTGCAGCCCCATGGCTTGGTGAAGAGAATATAATTCCTGCCTTGACAGAAGGCAAAGGATATTAAAAATCAGGGGCAAGAGTCTCAAACTGGGGTCAAAGCAACTCTGAAAGTTTTCTAGTAGGTTCTGGGAAATTATCTTCCTGCTTTTATAGGTGCTGGCACTTGTCCAGAGAGATTACGAAGCCCCTGGGGTGGGGAGCACAAACTGTATCTTATTCAACTTAGCTTCCCCCAGAGGACTTGGTAAAGCGCCTGGCAGATGCTCAGGAAATGCTGGCTGAATGGAACTGGATCTGTTACCCCAGACCAAAAGGTAATTAATGTCTGCAAACGAGAAGGACAAGCCTACATTTCAATGGGTAAGTTCTGAATGACAATTATATTGTTGGAGTGTTAGGAGACCCCGTCCCTTTAAATCAGGAGCCGGAATATCAGACGCCAAAGCCTGAGTCCTTTATGTTGCACAGAAGCAGTGTGACATTCAAGCACATTATCATTCACCGAGATTCTTACAAACAGGGCTAATGAAGGCAGGGACGGTGAGCGCGAACGGCAGATGCTGAGATTTCACCAAGAACAGCATAAACAAGGCTCTAATCATGGCTTCGCTCAACTTCCTTCCCTGCTGTAAATTCTGAGCCATGTTTAGATTTCACCAGTAACATGGATTCTTTTTTTCCTCCTAGGGAAAAAAAAAAGCCAATTCCCTCATATTCATCCTCATCTACGTGTGGCTTCGTGGAAGTTGGAGATGGCATGGGGGAGGGGCGCCGAGCTTGGAGTTGCAAGGGGTTCTGACCTAGCTCTACTCCATCCAACGTGTGTGGTCAGCAGGCAGCTAACGCCTTTCTCGCCTACGCCATGGGGGCTGCCTCAGAATAGTGCCTGAGACCAGGACAAGGATACACATCATTTATCTGGGAGGTGCCCCGAAGTGCTGGGATACAGGCGTGGGGACCTGAGACTGGGAAGGGAAGGAGCACAAGGTGTATCTGGGAGAGCAACTGAGGCTCAGTCCCACTGGGGACCTCTGGGAGATTGAGAAGAACATACCTTGGAGAGAGAGGGGAAAGGATGCCAGGTTACTGACTCCCTGCTTCCCATGCACCCCTGGCTCTGGGCTGCCCTGCTAGTGTGAGCTCCCGGATACCTGGCCTGTTTCTCACATAGGTCAGGAGTTGTGGGGCTACCTGGCCTGTTTCTCACATAGATCAGGAGTTGTGGCTCTTCTTACTAAGAGTTTGTTCTGGGAGGTGGATGCTCAGGGGGTACGGGTGGGCCACTGACAAAATCTGCACCACATTTACCCAAGTGAGGGATCTAAGAAACCTTGAAAACAGACTAGAGGAGAGAAGCCAGGCATAAGGAAGATCATTCTTAGAACCCTCCTTGGATTTAAAATGACTTGACCTCTGGAGGGCATGTGGGCATTATTTTAGAACAGTTTTTTTTTTTTTTTTTTTTTTTTAAGATTTATTTATTTATTTATACAAGCACTGGGTACAGTCAGAAGCGCGGGAGGGTGAGAGAATTAACCAGAGCCTGAGCAGGGAGCAGAGCAGGTAGAGGGACGGAAGTACACTGCTGAGGGGAGCAGCAGGTGGCAGGAGAGGTCTAAGCACCATGTGGGACCCTCCTCTGGAGGCCGGGGAGCAGCCGGGGATCAAACAGGCACCGCAGAGGCTGCGGGCAGCTTCGCAACCCAGTGCTCAACTGCTGCGCCACCGGGGAGGCACTAGAACAGCTTTTTTTAACCAGCACTCCTAGGTGTGCAAAAAGGACAGTTTCTACAGTCTGGAACAGCATTAGCTTTGGTTCACATTTCTGTTGTCAAGGCTTAACTACTGTTTGCCAGACATGCTACCTTGAAGCAGGTTACCAAAAGTCACGAGTCAATGAAAATGTTCTTAAATTTCCACCAGCCATGTCATTAACCAATTCAGTAAGCGTCCCCAGCGGTGCCAGGACCCAGGCAGCATGCTAGCAATGTGATGAGCTTCCCTGCGCTTGCAAGTTTATAGAGCCACATTTCACTTGCCCACACTCCTGCCCCAGCAGTGTCCCATTTTCCAGAGTGGGAGACTGGGGTTTAGGAGGATGAGGGACTTGCCCAAGGTCACACTGTTGTGAAACTTCAGAGCAAACACTGGAATCCAGGTATTTTGCCATCAAATTAATTCAATCAACTTGGACTGGGGCCTACCGACTGCTAGGCGCTTGCGGTGCCAACCCTGCAGCCTCAGAATCCTGGAGTGCAGAAGGACGTGGCTTCCTGTCTTCTCTTTTAGTCTTCTTCCCAAAGCCGCCTCCTGTTTCAACTCATTTGTGTTGTAGCTTTGCAAAGGAGTCTATAGAGCCTCCTACAAAAGCGTTTAGAAGATTCTAGCAGCTTTGTGCAAATGAGAAGCTCAAGTGTCTCAGGAGGTCTTCAGAGGAAGGGTGGGATGGGCCCACTTCCAAGATCCCAGGCTGTCTGGGGGTGAGTCCAGGACCAGACCCTGAAAAGGGAGCCCCTCCTGCTGCTGGGCTGTGAGTCAGCTCTGTCATGAGCACTGCTGTGCCACTGTCCCCTCTAAATAGAGGGCAGGAGGTTAGGGTGAGACAAATAGACACCAAGAGAGAGGGAGTGAAGGGCGCAGCAGAAAGCAACACAGTGACCCCATTTAGAAGCTTCATGAGGCAATTTATGAACCATTAACCCCAAGGTGGGGGAGAGGCCTACCCTCTGGGTCAATTCCTGGAAGGTCCCAGAAAACAAAATCTGGACCAGCCCACAGTGAGTCAGGTCTTACTCCAGACAAATTATTTCCCCTGCCTGGGCCTCAGTTTCCCTCTGTGAAATGAGATGGTAACCAGAAGCCCTTCCAACTTGGGCAGCTTATTCAATAATTCAGGGCCCCTCCATCTGGGCAGACAAAGCAACTCTGAGAGCCTTTGAACTTGGCTCTGTTGTGCTGGTTTGAACATGGCCCTAGCACTCCAGTGGCTCAGTTCAGTCCTCAAATAACACAGCATCCCTCTGTCAACAAGATCAATCTCTTCTGAAAACATATAAAGATGAGTATCTGCAAGTCCAGCTGTGACGTTCAATAAAAGTTGGACACAGATGGGGCAAAGGGAAGACTCTCGAGTATGGGTGTGTGGAAACTGCTGGCACTCTGGAGGTGGCGAGAGGTGGACAGGGAAGCAACTTTGTGCAAATGAGAAGCTGTCTCAGCTTTGCCACTGCCCAGCCGTGTGTCCCTGAGGGGAACACCTCTTCCCTGGGGCTTCAGTTTCCCCATTTATACCACCAAGTTATGGGACATTCATTAAAGATGATCATCATTAAAGATGATCTCATCATCTTTAATGCCCTCCCCATCTGATATCCTGCATATCATTAAATGTGGAGGGAGCTCTCAGGGGTAGGCAGACAAAAAGGCAACAGAGGGTCACAATATACCAAGAAAAACTGGATTTGTTTCAAAAAAAGTCTCATGATTTTTGAAAAAGTATGACTCATAATTGCTACTACTTGTTGAACAAAAATATATATGCACTTATTTTTTTTTTAAATGAGGTTTCTTTTTTTTAGATTTATTTTTATTTATACAAGAACTGGGGTGTAGGCCAGAGGCATGGGAGGGTGAGAAGATTCACTAGAGACAGAGTAGGGAGCAGAAAAGGCAGACGTACTGAAAACACTGCTGAGGGGAGCAGTGGGCAAGACAGGAGACGTCTGCTGTGCCATGTGGGAATCTCTCTGGCCGGCCGGGAATTGAACTTGCACTGCAGAGGCTGCGGACAGCTTCATGGCACTGCACTCAACCTGCTGCGCCACCGGGGAGGCCCTGCCCTTATGATATGTGTTACATCATCTAGTTCTTCCCACATCTCAGGTGGGTAGGTGGGATTATATTCTTATTTTACAGATGAAGACAACTGAGGCTCAGAGAGGCTGAGTCACTTGCCCTAAGGTCTATAAACTTGAGCTCAGACACACCTCTCAGCTACTGTTTGCTACGCTGCTATCCTTATAAAGCCAGATATGGCTAAAAACTGATCACTGGAGTTGGTATCTAGTCCTCACATACAAAGAGAGAAAAAGGCAATAAATATGGCATGCATCTGTAGCTGTGATCGGCCAATCAATATTTTACAAAATATTCCCCTAGAATGATATAATTTGAGAACTGGAAATGTGACAAGAGAATTTAGTTGCAATCATTCAAATAATAATAAAAAAAAGAATAAGTATCTTTGCCAAGGCTTACTTTGTTCAACCAATGAAGAAGTAAGACTTAACAAATGGGGAAATAATTACGTTTGCCCAAAATTACATCTTTTGTGCACGCCAGAGAGCTGACATGCGTTTCAATTACCTGCCATGGAAAGACAAATGGGGAAATCTACGAGATTGCATTTCGGAGCTATGGTCCCGAAGAACACCTCTCCTGATTGATCTGAATTTGGTTGGGATTTGTCTGAATGAATCTGAATAACTCCATTTCATCTCCTGCTTCCCCCTGCATGGCTTTAGGCTCTGCTCAAAGTGAGGAGTCACAGAAGCACTGCTCTTCTTGCTGAATTTTCCAGAAACAACAAGATGCTGAAAACCACTGCACTGATGAATGTTCTCTCTAGTGGTTTCTGTTAATAGCCTTGCTCCTGACACGACTGGCTGACTTGGGGTGTCCACCTGGAGGAAAGCCCGGCCCTGCTCTTCACCGGGACCCGGGGGCTCTGACGAGTCACTCTCCTCCCTGGGACTCTGTTTTATCTTCATCTTACAAATTACTTGGTCTGGGGGATTGCTGAGACCCCCTTCCAACTCTGACAGCATAAAAGTCCAACACAAGACTTGGTTTTCTAAAGAAATAAATGGCCTATAAAAAGTGTGTGTGTGTGATAATTGTCGATTCAAAGAGACTGAAGAGACACATCAGCCAGATGCAATGAGCAGACCTCGTGTGGATTCTCCACCAACCTGGCAGCAGAGACATTTTTGAGCTAATCAGAGGATCAATACAGACAGGGGATGAAAGGATATTAAGAACTGTTGTCCAATGTTTCAGGCGTGATAACACAGTGGTTATGTTTTTAAAAGTCCTTATCAGGTAGAAATGCATACGATAGTATTTATAGATTGAAATGAGATAATGTCTGGAAGTGGCTTTGAAACATTACCCGAACAGGGTGAGGAAAGATAAAGCAAAATCGGCACTACGTTGATAAGGGTTGGAGCCAGGTGATGAGTACGTGGGCTTCATTATGAGAGTCACTCAGCTTCAGAGTTTGACAATTTCTACAGTCAAAACCAAAACAATGCAATTTCTACAACCCAAACCAAGAACAATGCAAGTTTCTCAGACTGTTGGAACTGACTTAACTGCCACCCCCTACACTTTCAGGAACCTCTCAGAATCATGTGGGCAGGCTGAACAGGCCTGGGAAGCAATGTAGTTGAGAAAAATACACTAAATTAGTTGAAACTAATGTTTTCAGCGAGAAGTGTTTTCTATTGAATCTGTCTTCTCTTATCTGGAACATCATACTTTCATTTCTTTTGATGCATGTTATTGCATAAACACAACATCTCTGAATACAGAATTCATCAACCAGAAAGAATAAGCATCAAAAAGCCTACCTTGAAATTGAGTAAATTTAATGGTTCCCATTCTCTCCCCATTCCGGAATACAACTTGACCCTAAAAACAAAACAAAACAAGAACAAAGGGAGAAATGCCATATTAGCCCAGACAGTACCGACTTCAATGGAAATTCATTAATTGTAAGATGTGATTATTAATATTGGAGAAAAAAATAGACTCCGGCTGGACCACACATGCAAAATTAAAGTAATTGTTTCTAAGCTGCTTATGACATTATCTGGTTAATTTGAAAAAGCACAAAATCAGTAATGGAGCTAATACACATGAATTAAAGCCAAGATATGCAAATCATTATCATTATGACTATTTATTAAACACCCACGTGTCCCGCTTTGTCTGGGGAGAGTCTTCCAGGGTGCTGGATGAAGGTGAAGGCAGAGATGTAGTGTCTGGGGCCTGGCCTGACTCTCTTCCCAGGCTCCCACCCATAAAGATGTGAGGCTCTGCTGAGGCTGTATGACTTGAGATCAGAACGGGATAGAAGGTCAGTTAGTATTTCTTATTAAGGACAGAGAATGCTGTAAAAAGTTCTTTCTGAGTGGTGACGTCAGCCCCAATTATAATTGGGCCGTGGAGCAGCACAAAATTAAGCTTCTTGAACCAGTGAGACCTGACCAGTGTCACAGGCAGCTGAGCACCCCTCATTAGGGACCCCGGGGTCAAAAGATAGCGTCATCTGTCACATCTGCTTTGCTGGCTGATACCAGGCTCCCATATGCTGGGCTAAATAAACTGGGGTATAAAGAGAGGGTGTGTGGTCTCTTCTTGTCATTTTATGGCCCAACTAGAACTTCTACAACAATGAAAGGAAAATGACATATCGTGAATCTTTATGACAAGGTTGAGTAGAAAGGGAGGATGATCCTGATTTTATAGCTCAAGAAACTAAGACTGAGGTTATGCACTATATATAAGGTCATTGGGAGTGAGGCTGCTGGATTCAAGTCCAAGTTTGATTTTAATGCATTGTCACTACAGCATGCTGTTTCCCACCCAGAAACAGAACCCTTTCTACCTTTCCATTAACATGAAATTAGAGATAAAAATTGTTGTAAAGGCACCCTGCTTTCCTCTCCACAGTTATGCTCATGTATCCTTAGATAATAGGATTGAGACAAGGGGGCTACTTTGGATCCCGTTCAGTTCTCTGGAGAAAGCACCATAATCTCTTTCCCCCTGGTGGAAACCCGTCGTCTGAAGCCTTGCAGCTTTCGTAATGAAGAGAACCACTCACCCAGTTCTCAAAATGAGAAACACCCTCTAAGGCCACTTTGACACCTTTTTGAAATCCTGAAAACAGCTGCAAGTAGTATCAGTTTGAAACCTCACGCCCACCAAATTCTATATTCAGGTGATGGTAAGCAATACCCTGGAGTGTGAAAACACTTCAGTGTAAGGTGAGACAGGAGCTGTGATTTTACTTCGAGGGATGATTGAAAAACACAGAACATCTTCCACAAGGATCACTTTTATGCAAATGGCTCACTTTGCATGGGTGGGAAAGAGGCAGACACTGTCCCCAAAGAAGGCATTTTGTGGTGTGACAAAGGTGAGGATCTAACTAATTCACCCCTCTCCTGCTAAGCTTTGAAGAATTCCAAGGACTTCCGCAACATCGTTATTAAATTAAAAAGTCTATGAAAAGGTATTCAAAGCTTGGCTGGATTGACACTGGAGATTATGGGGTGGGGGTGAGGACACCCCTTTTGCTTTTTAAACAAAAGTAGTTCACCTTTGATGTAAGAGCTGTCAGATTTTATTTTACTCACTATTTTCCCGAACAGTAGCTATTCCCAGCGCCTTAATTTCTCAGATAACACAGTGAAAGGAGACCAGTGTCCGAGCATCACAAACCTGGAAAAGCGCCCTCTCAGGCAAGTTCCTGAGTTATACATCGAGCAAGGTCCTGGTTTACAAGGGGAGAGTCTCAGTAGTCCTTTTAATTAAACCACATCTGATAATAGAGGGCTGAAATAAAAGAGATTTTAAGCACCAGAAAGCTTTTTATCCCTTGGCATGTTTCCATGTTACGTGATTTCAGCTGGCAAAGGGGTAAACTGTTGGGTCAAGGTGTCTCCACCTCTCAGAGATAGCAGCTCCCAGGTAACTGAGCCCCCCACCTCACCAGCCAAGGGGAGAAGGCTGAGCATTCTGTGACCGTGGTAACCGAGTCATGACAGACACACTCTAGTGGCAACCAGGTGCAGGGGGGGCAGGTAGAGGGGCTGGGAGGCTTGGGAGGCAACTGAGCCTCCCAGCCCCCCACAAATCTTTATTCTTTCACTAGGTTCTTTCTGGCATTCTCTCATGGTCTCGTTTCTTCTGTAGTCATGCCTCTCGTCCTCTCCTAGCTGTCCCCCATAGTCCTCATATCCCTGACCTCTAGGCTCAGGCGTGCACGCTTACACGTGCACACACCCATGCTCCAGGTGTCCACAATCTGGCACACGTGCCCTGCGCCCACTTCCAAGTGCCTTCTGCGTTAACACGATCAAAGCCACAGGTGACAACTATGGAAGCTAGTGGCACAAAGAGCCTGATTAATCCACTTACCCTACACACACGCAAGGGCAGTGCTATCCCGAGCGACGAGCTGGGAGACCACCACTTTGGGGGACACAGAGGTGCCATGTGAGTCCACCTGATGGACATACCACGGTGTCCCTGGGTTGATGATGAAGCCTGTTTTGCTCCTCTGACCATATGAGGTTGGGGCCACCGTCCCAGTTAAGCCCACCGTGGTAAGAAGGCCCAAGCTGAGCAGGTGCTTTTCATGAAATTCTGCCCCGAGGCTGTGCCCTCAATTCACATGAACTTCCACAAATGTCGACCTACACTGTGCCAGTACTGTCCCAGGAGTTGACTCCTGATCTTGGAGAGCTCGTATTTTATTAGGAGGGACAGACACATTTTCCAGTAGACGTACCAGAACATTTCAGTTAGTAATGAGTGCTGTGAGGAACATGAGAAGGGAGTATCTGGGCGAGCAGAGGGCATCTATTTGGTCAGGGAAGACCTCACAGGCAGGAGATAGTCCAGGCGAGAGGAAGAGCCAGGGTGAAGGCCCTCAGGTGGGCAGGAACAGAGGGGATCAGAGTATGGCATGCAGCGAGGGTGCTGGTAGGTAGGGGGCTGGGTCACATTGTCCTGGAGGCCAGGATGAGAGCTCTGGAGGTGATTCTAAGAGCACCAAGAGCCAGGGATGGGAGGTCAAGCATTGCAGAACAGTGATCTGATCTAAGACAGGAGAAGATGGCTCTGAGAGGGGATGGTGGTGCAGGGGAGTGGAAGCAGAGACTGGAGGCTCCCGCTGGTAATCCAGGTGTAAGGTGACAGTGGCTTAGCTGGGCTGGTGGCCAGTTTCACTGTCCTGCCGGCTCAGTGCACCACCAATGTGGATGAGCACTGGTGGAGCAGCAGTGGGCTTCCGCTCTACTCCTGGGGGTGGAGGGAACTGGGGGTGTTGCCCTAATGCTCCTTCATTTCCCCAATGGCTGGCATCTCAGTCCAGTTGCCCTGCACCATGGCTAGTTGTGTCACTTACGGCCCTGCCCCTTGCTGGGGGCAGCTTTCATGCAGGGATCAGGGATACATAGTGCTGGCCTGCTTGTCTTAACGCAGGACAATAGCTACAAGCCTGGCTTCCAGACGTCCCCAGGGGAAGGGCTGAGGCCAGATTGCAGCAGCACCGCATTCCACTTGTTCCTCCGCCCTAATGTCTTTACTTCCTCCGGGTTTAGTTCTGAGCACACTCCCTGATTACCTCCTGGATGCAAATCTTTGTGTCAGGTGTGTTTCCTAAGAAATCAGACCTAAGACATCTGCAATCAAAGATCACCAGGATTGAGTCTTTCTTGCAATATGAAGGAGCCTGAGTGACAGAGGACACTGAGTGAAGCCCATGTGGCAATCAGATCCCCCAGCTTCCTTGTGTCCTGGCATTTCAGCCAGGGAGGCTGGGCCAGCTTTGACTTCTAAAACCCCAGCTCGAGGGGCGGTTTTCCTTTGCTCTTCTCTCCACACGTATTCTTTACATATAAATGCTAACCCTCTGCTGTATTCAATCCCAGGCTGTAATAGCATCAGCACGTCCACTGGAGATCAACCCACGTGATGAACTAAATTTTCAGCCAGTGGACTTTGGTGGTTCTGGCTGGGTGGTGACTGACAGCTGTCACTGGTTCATGCTCTATGCTCAACTTCCCTATCCTGCTCTGGGGTGTAGGGGCCTGAAGCCTGGAAACCACATTTCCCAGAATCCCCTGCCAGCTGCTTTCCATTTAGGTTTTGCTAATGAGAAGCATTCATGGGACACATAAGGGAAGCATAAGTGTGCATAAGGGAAAAGTGATTTTTTTCCTGCTTTGGTTGCAACGGCAGGAGCTCTGAGTGACTGCAGGTGTCTGTGGGGCCCAGGGGCCCTGCACAGCTGGTGTGTGTGGATCGGGGGGGTGGAGGGAGGAGGCTCCTGCTGCCTTCTCAGTGGCCAGTGGTGGGGTCCCAGCTACAGCAGGAACAGCAGTGGCTGCAGCCCCAGAGGCCACCATGCTAGCTAGCAGTTTTACTTTCATGATTTTATTTGTATTCCAAATCTGCTCTGTGGCCATTCTTATAAACTCAGAAGCTAGAATCCATTATCAAACAGCATCCAGTCAAGAAAATGGAAACGACTTCAGGCATTTCAGAGGCAAGGGTAACACCATATCCCTCTCCATTCCTCCAGCCCCAGGGGCTTGGCAGCTTTCTGTAAATACTTATCTCTGGTGACAGCACCTACCTGCTTTGCTCCTCCATCCCTTCCAACAAACTCGTAACCAGTTTCCTGTATTAAATCTCCCTCTGAAATGCCTGAAGTGGTTCTGTTTTGACTGCATGCTGACTGATAATGAATTTCAACTTCCGAGGAGTTTATAAGAATGACCACAGAGCTGATTTGGAATGCAAATAAAGTAAGGGAGCAAAGCCTTCAAGTGGATACTTTATAAGGATTCAAGTTTTGTATTTTTTTCTTTTTCCTAAAACAGATCCTACTAATGTCAAAGAAAGCAGTCTGTTTCATAAAAATTAATCCAAACTAACAGTTCAGTTTGAACTGGGAACAAGACCATCTTTTTTTCAGAGAAATCTCAAGAATGCATATGATAACATATAGGAAGAAAGTTAAGTTTCTGCATCTGCCAGATAAGACTGTACCACAGTGTGACCTGGGACAGTCACTGAGTGTATCTGAGCATCAATTTCCCTGTTTGAAAAGTAGTTTGAAAATGATACTTACTTCTCAGTGTTGCTTGTGACAATTAAGGAAAACATTTATAAAAAGGGCATACCCCAGGCTGGTATACATAAAGGGTAACACTTAATCATCCCTCCAGCTAATCTGATTAGCAAAATTCCCCCTGATGTCAGCTCAAAACCCCCAGAAAACTCAGTGGAGGGTAAAATATACCCGAGGGATTCAGCAGCCAGTAGGATTCCCCAGTAGCCTCTTAGAAAAATTAATTCTGTTTCCACTGTCCATTCTTATTTCACTACTAAGCAGGAACAAAATCCATTCCAACAGGAGCTTATGAAGTGTACAAGTCAAGCCTTCTTGAGAACATGTTTTGTTTTTTTAGGCTCCTTCAACCTCACAGCAGAGAATAGGGATGCTCTGCCCTGGAACACAATTTGTCTTGGGTGGGAGCTGGAGGCAGCCCAGCTTCCAGGAGCCCCTGCAGATGGACAGAGTCTGCAGAGGATAGTGCACTCAGGAGGACTTGCGCACCCCCGTCTGGGGCTGTCTGGTTTGTCTCGGGGAGGTGTGAGCATGCGGGCTTATCTGAGTCACAGACCTGTCCTGACATATCACACCGGCAGTGACATCGCCAAGGAGATGGGAGCTGAAGGGCCAGGAGAGACCCAGGTTGGCTGCTGGATGGGGAGGCACCTGGCTACCTGCGCGGATGAGTTCAGCCCACCCCGGACACCCTGGCTGCCAGCCCCTGACCTTCACACAGACCAATGAATAATGAGGACTTAGACAAAGCACTGGGGGCCAGATAGCTGGTTAGATTTTCCATAAAGGGTAGAGATCTGCATCGTGTCGGCTCGAGGAAGAGGTGTCCTCTGTTTCCCAAGGGAATGCAGGACTTAAAAGACAAACAGCAAACAATCCAGGTAGACACCCCCACGTGCTTTGCAAAGGTGAAAAACATTCAATTCCCCCTCCCCCTGAGGATGTTCTTTGGGTTAAAGGACAAGTCCTGTTTTGTATACTATTTGAAGTATTTTCTTATCCTGATAATTCTTTGGATTTTTCATGGGTTCAAATTATGAGGCAAGTTTGATGTATCCAGTGGGTCTTTGCAGTGGGTTTAGAGGGGCAGAATGGATGTGTGCCTGCCCATTGTCGCCTGCCACTGCTGGGCAGTGAATGAAAGGACTGTGGGCATATGGCTAAGGGGTTCAGTGGGGACAAGTTACAAAGCACTGGGCGGATGGAGAGGAGTGGGGAGCAAGAGGAGATGGCTGGGTGGATGGCTCAAGAGAGGAGGAACCAACTCCCTCTCCCCTCCGAATTAGAATACAAGTGTCAGGCTTGTTTAGAATAGCAACATATCAGAAATGAACAAACTGTCCGAGAATAGGGGAAAGTGGAGTGAACTACAATACAGATACATGATGAAATATTATGATTCATGCATTCAATCAACCAGCACTGTTCAGCACCTGACACTTGTGGGGCACGTGCCAGGCAGGCAGCAGATAGAGTGAGTCAAGTCAGCACGGTCCTACCAATAGCAAGGACCTGTCGCCTAGTGGGAGATATGAATATTAAATACAAACACAGATAAACACATACTGAAAATTACAATAAGTGATGTGAAGGAAAGGAACAGGGCATTACAAGGAAGAGCCACAACAAGACCCCAATTTAGACTAGGGGTCAGGGAGGGCCTCTGCGAAGGTGGCATTGGCACTGAGACCTGATGGAGTTAGCTAAGAGTGACAGGGAGAGCATCTGGGGAGAGGGACTTGCAAACACAAAGGTCCCGAGGTGGGAAAGAGCTCAGGGATTGGGGTCCCTGAGACAATGTCAGTGGAACTGAAAATGGTAGCTGAAAAGGAGACAAGTACAGAATGTGGATGGCAAGGTGAGCACGTGTGTGGTCATGCAGAACTTGCAGACTATCATGATGCTGGGCTTCCTTCTGAATGCAAGGGGAGCCATGGCAGATGACTTGATCTAAGTGACACGAACTTGAATTTTATATTATTAAAGTTACAAAAGATTGGAAAAAGGGATATTTTGATTGTGTCAGACAGTGGTTATCTGTTCACCAAATCCATTTCCTTCTCCTGGGCACCTGGTTAGCAGCATTTTCCAACCTCTCTTAGAATTAGGTGTGGCCATGTGACATATCTAGCCAGTGGCATGTGGGTGGAAGCGACCTATAGTATTCCAGACCTGGTCCATGAAAACTCCCACAATGCCCTTTGAGCTCCCTCCATCTGCCAGCCAGATCCACGGGATGTATCAGAGAGCACTGAGAACTAAAGAACAGTGGGAACACAAATGGAGGAGCCTGGGTCTGCAAATGAATGTCCCTGTGCAAATGATGCCCGCCACCAGAAATATCTCTGCATGAGAGAGTGGTACATTTTTACTGTGTTAATTGACTAATAGTCTGAGACACCCGTGGTATAGCAATTAGTGTTATTTATGTGAGCTCACTCAATAATTAAGTGAAAAAGACAGGATAAAAATTATGTACATGGTATGTTCACAATTACATAAGAAATTCTCCTACCAAGTAAAATATGATTCCCAATCAATACTGGGTGGTCCTGGGTTGTGTGATTAAGGCTTCTTCTTTTTACTTTTAATATTTTCCAATATGCTTGAACTGGTATGTATTATTTTAATAACATAAAAACTTTATTAAAAACTTTTTGAAAGGATGTTTTAAGGAGGCACATTTTTTATAGGCAAAAATAGCAACATCATCACCAACAAAATAATACTCCCTCTTGGAATAGATTAATATTTACTGACAGCTTTGAGTTTTCCTGAATAAGAGCCAGAGATCTGTGCAAGCATAAGCACATTTCCTCTTCAACTTAGAATAATGGGAAGAGCAATGAACAAGGGGTCTGAAGCTGTGGATCGAGGCTGAGCGCTGCCATTTTCTAGGAAGGGAACCTGGGCCCAGTCCCTTCATCTCTGCTCTCAGGTTTCTCTGGAGAACAAGCAGAGGTAACATTCCTTAAGTTAGTTTAGCTGTGCTAAAACATTTGTGTATTTATTTCATCTAAGATTTTTTTTTTAACTGGGGTCCACCTATCTGATATTATTAACTCCATTTTCCAGATGAGGAAACTGAGGAGCAGAGGGGGTGAAATCTGCCTAGGGTCCCCTAACTAGTAGGCAGTGTAATGGGACTCACACAGACATGTCTGCTTCAAGCTCATGCTTCTACCCACACGCTGTCTGCCTTCCTTTCCAAGACCCTGTCCCTGATATGAAAATAAGTGCTATGTAAGGGATCAGACTGAGTCCCAACCACCTTGGGCTAGGGTAGGAAGCAGGGGTGGAGTAGGAAGAAGAGGGACCTGCTCAGGGGTGTGCTGGTAAATGGGCAACAACTTTTGGGGGTGGGGGCAGAGGGTACAATGTTTGTATAGTTTGATGTATAGTGTTTGCTAATTTCCATGGTGCAAATATGCCAAGCAAGCCAGATTTCAAGCTATCAACCATTTAACAACTGGCTCACCAATTCCTGACAATTTAGCAACTGGCTCTCAGCTCTCTAGGGAGCTGCAGGGCCTGCCTCCAGCCGGCCAGTGGCCAAGCCAGTCCTCCGAGGAATGTGAAATGTGAAGAGGAATGAAGGAGACCTAGCGTTCACCTGTGTGAGGGGTGGGTGAGAATCTCTCCTCAGAAATGGGGGAGAGGGGCTTAAATCCGAGTGGGGACAGCTGGAGAGAAGGGGCTTGTGTGGTTGTCCCCAGCTCCCAAACTGCCCTTCTCTCGGCTCTGGGATGTGGGGCTGGGCTCTGCAGGCTCAGCCCACATCTCTCAGACTCTGCCCATTAACTGCTGCCAGTAGAAGATTCCAAGGGAGAGAGGAAGACAGGAGAAAGGAAGGGCTTCACATTCCTGTCTTCTCCCTGTCAGCGCCCTGCCTCTACCCCCAGTCCCCCACACCCCTCAGAGGTGCCAGGAGCAGGTGGGCAGTGGCCCTCTTCAGATGCTGGCTGCCAGCTGGGTGGGCCTTGTCCCTAAGCTCCTCACCCCTTCCTTTCACTCTTCTAGCCCTGGGGGTGGCAACCGTTCCTTCCCGCAACTCGGATCTCTGGGCTGTCTCAGTGTTCCTTTTATTCCCCTCTCATCTTCTCATGCTTTTTAAGCAATTCCCTGTACTAAATCCCCTCTGTTTGAAAGACCTAGTTGGGTTTCTGCTTTCTGACTGGGTCCCCACGGTCTCCGTCTACCATATGGTCTGCATGAGGGCTTGGTCCTCCAAGCACAAGCCCAGATGTGCCAATTAAAATGCCCTTCCCCATTCAAGTCTTCCCTGGTGAGGGCATCCTAACAATGCTACCCACCCTGTCTTGGCCAAGGGGGCAGTGCCCATGGCTTCTTCCTCCAAACCCTCAACTGCACTTGTCACTGCCTCCTGTGGGATGGAGCCTGCGCTGCAGACACCGGGCAGGGAAGGAGCAGGAGCGCAGGGGTGTCAGTTAATGACACTGAGCTGAGCTGGATGAACCAAGTTCCATAGTATAGGGGGCAGGATTCCTTAGAAAGAGCTAAGAAGTGCAAAGACAGGGAGCCCGGAAGGGCACTGGCTTGGTGCAGTGCGCAGGTAGCTCTACTGTGTGAGAGGGATGGGGAGAGGCCCCAGGCCAGGGGGCTGCTTATCCAGGATGCCCCATGGGCTGTCAGGATAGGGCATTTGTGTCCCCTGCACTGAATGATATTTGCTGAGACTCTTTCTTTATAATTAAACCAGAAAGACTCGTGGGCTTCAAGTGGGAAGTTCAGAGTTCTAGTTCCAGTTTTGTCACTGACCTCACTGTGCCCCATAATTATGCTCCTTTCTCTCTCTGGTTCCTTTCCTCATGGTTAAGATGAGGGTCAGTGCTGACTCTGAGACATGGCATGGTGTGTTTTCATCAGATGTTGGGGAGTTGCAATGACTGAGCCCAATTCTTGTCTTTTAGAAGCACTAGTCTACTGGAGGTGACGTTTAAAAAGAAAAGTTACAAGGCAGGGGAGTTCTGCTTGGAGAGGGTGGGTCCAGAGGGCAGCGGTACCCCAGAGGACAGACACCTCTCTCATGAGGGGGTGGCTAGGAGGGGACAGGGAAAAATGAATGTGGGTTAACCAGGCAATGAAGTTGGGGGAGGGGATGCTTGGGCAGAAGGAACAGCCTATGAAAAGGGCTGGAAACAGGACAGCTGACTTTCTGGATAACTGAAGGAAGGGCAAGGTGACGGGCGGCAAAGGGGATGGGAGTGGAAGGAAGTTGGGAGCCTCCCTGGGCAGGGCTTTGGAGCTCATGTTCCAAATTGGGGGGAGGGGCAGTACAGAAGGACTGTAAATCAAGAGGTAAGAAGTATAACATGCTCTTACCTCAAAAAAAAAAAAAAAAAAAAGAAAAGAAAAAGTATAACATGCTCTTAAAAAAAAAGGGAATCCTGCCATTTGTGACAACGTGGATGGACCTGGAGGACATTACATTAAATAAAATAAACCAGACACCAAAAGGCAAATACTGTGTTGTACCAATTATGTGTGGAATCTACAACAGTCAGACTCACACATGCAGACACGAGGATGGAGACTGCCAGGGGCGCGGGGGAGGGAGCAGTGGGGCCATGTTTGTCACAGGGTATAACCTTCTGGTTACGCAGGATGAATGAATTCTGGGCATCTATGAGCAGCATGGTGATTATAGGCAACAACACCGTGTAGTATGTTTGCAATGTGCTTGAGACTTGCCAAGAGGGAAGATCTAAAGAGTTCTTAACACAAAAAGAAAGGAGGGAAGGCAGGCAGGCAGGCAGGCAGGCTAGAATGGAGGAAGGCAGGGCAGACAGACGAGGAGGAGGAGAGAAATGGTAACTGTGTGAGGTGGTGGATATATGTTCGTTTGCTTAGGGTGATCATTTCACTACGTGTTCACAGGTAAAATCAGCAAGTAGGAGCCCTTAAATAATACATCTATATACAAATAATTCTTATTTGTCAATTACACCTAAAAAAAAACTTTTTAAAAAATGACTTTTCTATGAAAATGGATGACCCTAAGGGCAAGACAGGAGGCACGGGGGCAGTTAGAAGGTGTTGTGGAACACAAGTGAGAGATGAAGGTGACCTGGATGGAGAAGAGTCCATGACTCACAGGATGGGAGGGCTTAGAGATGGTCTGGATGTGTGGGGTGAGGAAGGTGGAGAAACGAAGAATGGCTTTCCTGTTTGGGCAAAACTTTGACTATGCACAGTCATCAGAGGGGAGCTAGCCAGAGCGATGAGTGGGGCTGCCTGGGTTACTGGGGGTGGGGGGTGGCTGAGCCAAGGGAGCTTTGCAGGTCTACAGCATGTGTCACTTGGCCTCCTCTGGGCTTTTGGCCCTCCCTGCTCCCTCCTTACTTGGTCATCTGCAGATGCAGCATCCCCATGATTAGAAATATTTAATTTTGCTTTACTGTATATTCTATTTTTATTAAGTAGATTAGTCTCCACCAGGAAAACCAAATTGCTGACCAATGGACCCGAAAGTCTGAGACATGCAATTTGCAATCTGTTGGAATCTTCATTTTAAACTGGGTGGGTTGCAGATCAGTCTGGAAGGGTGGGGGCATAGAGCTTGGATTCAGCAGCTGGGGCAGCAGCAGTCCTGGTGTGAGCCAGGGGGCTTGGGCTGCACGGCAGTCAGGCAGAAGAAAAGAAAGAAAGAAAGGCGAAGATTAGAGAAATGTTAAAGGAAAAATTGGCAGGACTTGGTGACTCATGGGCAGGTGATTCAGAAAGGGCGCTGTGCCAGGGGGTGGGCTGCCAGTGTTCTAGCCTGGGATTCTTCCCCATGTTGGTGGTAGTCTTTCCTAGTGTGTAAAGGAGATGGAGTTTATATTCACTGCAAGTCAGGCCCAGAATTCCTCTTAAAGAGGGAAGGGCCTGGATATAGAAGAAACATGTTGAGCTTCGGTGGTGGAAGGTAAGAGCCTCACCAGGTACCAGACAAGGCAGGATCAATGGCAGCCAGGAAGGCCAGCTTCTCTGCAGGACAAAGGAGGGCAGAGTTATTTTCCCTGCAGGGAAAGAGAAGGTCTAAAGGAGTGGGAAACGAGAGAAACAACTGGAGTAGAGCTGGCCCCTAAACAAGGTGGGGGCGTCTGCGGATGACCTGGATCAGGAGTAAGAAATGTCCAACTCAAGTCACTCAACTGACATCCTCTGGTTCAAATTCCCTCTGGCCATGCCCTAAATCTTCACCGGAACTCCTCACAAGCCCCCATGAATGGGAAAGGTCTTTTGGAAGGTATTTGTTGTAATCGAGGAAGGGTAACCCTGCATTTGGACCAATGTGGCCCAGAGCTATGTTGGGAGTCATCGAGGAGGGTAAGTCCTGAGTGATTCAGCAGAAGCGGGGTTCAGAGGGCCCAGTATGTGAAGAAATCATCAGGCTAGCTGTGGGCATCTCAGGATTGAGGGATGGAGCTTCCTGACTTTTCCAAGCTCCCAGGGGCTGACATCAGGTGACGCATATGGTGCTAGGGTTGGGCAGGAGGCTTTCTGAATCTTGCTGGTATGTTGATCCATGTGTAAAATGGATTGTTTGCGTGTGAGCTGGCATCTGCTAGTGTGCGTGTGCACATATCTACGTCGCAAGGAGGACAGAAGTGTCAGTCTCCCAGGCTCCTCCCAGTCCTACTGTCTCTTAGCACTGAGTCCCAGAGTTGCAATCGCTCCTCCCATCTTGGAAACAGCAGGTTGGGCTGGCGGGCAGGTGTCCCTGGCATGCCTGATTGAGAACCCATTCTCCCTTTTGGCTTGGCTCCCCCACTAGAAATCCAGATGGCTCCACATGAGGGTGGGAGACTATTCACTTGGCTTCAAGGGCTAAGCCTAACAATCTTCCATCAACCAAAAATATCTTCCATTAATTCTCCCGGGAAGGAAAGAGACAGGAGTTAGCAGAAGGGAAAACAGATAGGGAGAGAGGGGCTGCTGAATTGATAGTCCAGACAGGGGGTCTCCAGCTTAGTGGGTCAAGAGGTTACTTCTATTGTAGCAGCGAACATCACAATGAAGGCTGTGAAATGCTGGGAGTAGGCTTGGAACAGAGTGGGTACTGAAGCTGTTTTCAGGGCTGGAGTGGGACCAGCTGAATCCAGGGGAGATAATCCAGGAATCCCTTTGGGTAAAGTTGTTCCCTTTTCCCACTCACCTCTGACTTGGATTTTTTGGGGGACAGTCCTCCCATACATAGTGGCTCTTCTAAGACCCCTACTCAGCTTAGGGGGGCTACTGGTGAATTCAAGAATCATAATTCCTTATATTTATAGGATCTGCCCCTGGTTTATAGCTGCCCACTTTGCACTCAGCAATCGCCCCACTTTAGATGATAATAGCATCCTAAATTTAATTCAGAGATTATGTTAGTTAATGTCTGTGACAGGCACACTCTAAGTGGCCCCAATGAGTCTCACCTCCTGGTGATCACATCCTTGAATAGTTCCTTCCCACACTGTAGAGGGTTGGCCTGGGTAACCAGTAGGCTATTACAGAAATAGTCGAGCATGATATCCAAGATGAGATCACACAAAGACACTGCAGCTTCAGCCTTACTTTCTTCTGGATCCTCCCCTATGTGGAAGTCCATGTGGTGAGGAAGTGGGTCCTTCTAGCAATAGCCAGCATTAATTTGCCAGTTATGTAAGTGAGCCATCTTGCATGCAAACTTCCAGTCCCAGCAAGCCTTAGGGTATCCCAAGCCAGAATCATGTAGCTAAGTCACTCCTCAATTCCCAATGCACAGAATGTTTATGGTTATGGTTCCTTTATGATATATACTTTAGGATACTTCATTTTAAAGCAATAGATAACTAATAAAGTGTCACAGGAAGAAATAGATAGCTCCCTGGATGACTCCAAAGAAGAGACTTTATTTAGAAGTACTAAATAAAGTGGAGGGCAGATTAAGGGAGCAGCAAAGGTGATATGCCCACAGACGAGCATGGCAGGAGTGTTACATGGGGCCAAGGGAAGAAACAGGGTCCCCACAGCTTCACAAGAGTGGGAAACATGAGGAAAAGTCCCAGCCACAGAGGAAGGACATGGCTATTTCAGCAGATGCAGCAGATAAAGGCTGCACCCTGACCTATCACTCCCCGATTAGCCTCCAGTCTCCTGCCTGTAATCCCCACTGGCCAAACCCAACCAGAAGCCCAAGCACAAGGGATTGCAGGTGACATCATCCCTGGTATTCACCTCCCAGGGCACAGAAATTGGCAGAGAATGGGTCTGTGTCAGGAGAGAAGGAGAATAGAGAAAGTCAACACAGTGATCTGCATGGCCCCATGCTCAGAGCTGAGGTTCTGTGAAGTTGACTCTATGCAGGGCTGGATCACATGACTTAGATTGAGGCAATCAATGGCTTTAGCGCCAGTGATTGTTTCATGGATGGCACCTGACCCAACTCAGCCAATCAAGGCTAAGGGGACTCACTTCCAGGGATTTTATTAATGCTATTTAGGAATGAGCTCCTGTTTGGCTGGACTCAGCACTGTGATAATGGGTATCAGAAGCACTTGTGCAGAGGCTGAGACAGGAGCTGGCATAGGAGCAAGCAGACCCAGAGATGGGGAGATGGAGAACCTCATCCTGGATTTCACCATCATGTTTGGTTAATTAGTTTTCTATTACTTGCACCAAAATGATACATTCTCATTCACAGCCTTGAGGATTCTGATGGCAGCTCTCTGGGGGTAGGCTGGGTAGAGATCATTAATTCTATTTTACTGATGAAGAAAATGAGAATCAGTGCTCTTTATCACTTGGCAACCAATTCATTTAAATTCATAATTAGGTTAGGTTTTTGTGTATCTTTCGTCCTTCATTATGTGGGTTTAGATTTTTGACATCTATTCCATTGACCTTGACATATAGATGCCCTCCACTGAAGGTTGCTTCACAATCTCTTTAGAAGTAGTTGGCACTCCCTGATTGATTTTAATCAAACAAGCAAACAAGTCTTGGACATTAGTAAAATTTCCAGCATTGCAAATTTCACAGGGGGTGGATCTGAGGCTGGAAGGCAGGGCTGACGTGTGTCCTCTCTCTCTCCGAAGAGGAAAGGCCCTCCTCTCAGAACTTCTGCTTCTCTCATACCTGCCCCTTCTTCCTGCTTCCTCACTGTGCTGACACTCTTTGGAGGGCTGGGTGAGGGCCAACAGTGGGTGGGTGTGTGCCCACCGCTAATCTGTAAAGGAAGGCCATTTACTTGCTCAGTGCTCCCCAAGGATTCAGGAAAAAGGTGAAGGTACTTTTCTCTGGTAGGAGAGGCAAGAAGGCATGTTTTCCCTACTCCTCAGTTGGCCAAAGACTTTTCAATGGCTCACTGGGACAAACACAGTGTGGCCCCTGTTTTCTCTGACTTCCTTCCTCCGCACAGACACTGCTCCAGCCTGTGGGCCTCCATGAGGTTCCCACACACCCCAGCTTCTTTGCCTGCCTTATAATTTTTGACTGAATGTCAGACTCCTCATTGGTGCTAGATTTTTAAAAATATTGCTTTAAACTTAAGCTTTGTCTGGAACATAATTAAATATCTTGGCACAAAAATGACCCTTTTGACCCTTTTGAGGCTTGTTTTTAAACTTTGGTGGGACCAGAGCCACCTCTAGTCTAGGGTTAATTTCACCTCACTACTGAGACAATACCCTTCACAGTGTTGCCCCTGTATTATCAAGTTTCCCCACATTGGCCGGTGGGGAACATGAATGATTTCTGGTTCTACATGAGCCTCAAGGGGCCCTCTGCCTGCTCCTTTCTGCTGCTCCTCTCCCCCTTCTCAGGGGGTTTCCTCCCTTGCCAGCAGGTGCTGGTGAGGACAGAGCTCTGGACTTGGGGGAATTCTCTTCACATCACCGCTCTTCTCCCCTCTGTGCTGCTCTGCCTGCAGACTCAAGCCTCCCTGGTCTCTCTATAAATTCAAAATCTTAACTCTCTGTCAACCACTGGGCTCTGTTTAGGCCGCCCCTGCCTGTGTTTCTGCCTGGAGACTCCAGGCAGTAAGCGGGGTGATCCTAAGGCTCATGTCCTTGTGTTTCCTCTCAGGGATCACACTCTTGGGGGGCTGCAGTCCAAGGCTGCTTTTTCAGTTGTGTAGGGTGGGAGGGGTAATCCGGTCCATATTACTCCTCCATCATGGCCGGAAGTGGAAGCCCCTCCACCAAGCAGAAGGACAAACACTCCAGAACGCACCCTTGCCTCGGCATTGGTGGCTGCCCGACGCCTGGATTACTGCCATCCTGTCATCGTGTGACTCACTCTCTCCCCTCCTTCAAGTCCTGTCTCAAACATTATCTGCCCTTTGAGGCCTCCTCTGGCCATCCTGTTTAAAACTTCTCTCAGATCTCCCCTCTACTGGTGGCATTTCCAGTTGGCCTTACCCCCTACACCTTTTTTTCTTTGAGTAGCAACCAATGCCTCTGACACACTAAGTGAATGACCTGTTTAATATGTTGAGTATTGGCTGTTTGCCTCCTTGCACTAGATTGTATACTCTGAAGGGAGGGATTTCTGTTTGGTTTACTACTGTATCCCTAGTTCCCAGCATAACATGTGCCTCATGGTGAATTCTCAAAAATTATTCATTGGGTGAATGAATGATGATAGGTGAAAAAATCCATGAGCTCAACCATGGAGGTTGGAAATAACCACGCGGTTAAGGAAGTAGCTAAAATCCCTTCTGTGTGAAAAGCAACCTGGGGAGGCAGAGCTGGAAACACAGGTTATGGTCGGGACTTGGGCCCTACATGCCATGCGGTGGAGAGCCTTAGAGAGCTTTTAATAAGAAGTAACGTGATCAGAGATTACCGAGGAAGAATAATCTGGTAAGTGTGAAAACATAGAGGGGAGAGAGAAGAGAGGTACTATTTAGGATTTCACAGAACCAGCGGGGCTTGGTAAATGAGAGGAGAAGAGATGGCACCCATGTGGATTTCTCTGTAGGAAATGCAGCTGGTGTGATAGTGCAAACTTAGGTTCCAGAGGATTCTACTGAGGAGGGTGGGGAAGTGGGCATGTGTCTGAAGGATCATGGGCTTTTGAGGCAGTTGTCATCAAGCCTGAAATCTGGGCCCTGGACCCCCACCTTGCGAACTTGGGCAGGCTCCACAGCTTCTTGATCTTTAGTTTCATCTCCTATAAAATGTACTAATTGAATTTCCCTCCCAGGCAGGGCTTGCTTCTGGAAATTCAGAACCTTGGGAGTTTAGTAGAGGCTGCTTTCCATCTTGAAAACCTTTTCTCTTTCACTGCTTCAAAGTCACAGAGAAAGTCCCTTCTCTCAGGCAATACCCCCAACTTGCCAAGAGCCTGAGATCCACTTCTGCCCGGAAGGGAAGACGTCTGATAAACCCTACTGTCCACTAGGGTGGTTACTACTCATAGAGGTGGGGGTGGGAGGCGTGAGCCTGAAAAGCAGCAGCCAAGCTGGACATCTGCTCCAATCCTACTGCCGCAGGGGTGGGTGGGGAAAGTAGACAGATTTCCATTATACTAGAGTTTAGAGACTCAGGATACTGGATTCACAAGAGACTTTAAGTCTCAAGACAGCTGTCCAGTGGGTAAGGTCAGTGAACATGGGTTATTATGGCAGCTCTTCATAAGCTAGTCAATGGAATTACCAGGCTTGAGGATGAAGAAGAAAATTTTTAACCACCGTAGAAAGCAGTGAAGAGCCCACACATAGTGCAGGGACCCTGCCAAATTACTGAAAGGGAACTGACAGTGGTTATGTGGATTAACTATGGCTACATATGGCTCCCGAAGGCTCCTGCGTGCTTGAAAGAAAATCTAGGTCACTGTTTTATCACATACTGTGGGCCTGTAGAGCTATATCTATAATATATATAATTTATTTATAATATATACTGTATATAAAATATTATATAAAATATATACATATGTGCATACATGCATATATACATGTATATCCACGCATATGTATGTATGAAAAACAACCTACCCATACACACATACAAAATTCCTACATTCACCATAAATTTACAGAATCTACTGGGGTCATAGTTTAGAGCTGATCAGTCACACTAGTAATTAGCAGTACATACCCTAAGACCTGAAGCATCAGGTTTTCAAGCTGGCCCGTACCCTATGTTAAATAACATCCTACGTATTCATGACTTAACTACATAATATGCCCAATATTAACAGGACTCTAATGGGTAGGAAATCTAGCTCAGGAGGGGTTTGGCATTAAGGAGCAAGTAGACTAGATATCAGGTTCAGAAAACTGAGGCCTGGGGAAGGCAGGCCACCCTCAGGTCTCTCTGCAGACACTTCCTTCTTGTCTCCCTTCCCTGCCCCACTCATGAGAACCTGGGTGCAGCCAAGAGATAATGGGACAAAAATAGGAAAAACACTAATACTGGCTGAGCCCACATGTGCCAGGAACTGTGCCAGATAGGGCAACTTCAGTTAATCCTCATGACAATAATTTGGAGCAAGTATTAGCAGATCCTATTCTACAGAAGGGAAATCTGAGGCTGTAGGCTTACCAGATAAAGATCCTTGGCTAGTAAGGGCCAAGGCTGGATTAAATCCAGGTCTTTTGAAGTTAATATTTTTAAAAAGTCTTCCTGGCCTTTTTTTCCCAAATGGAGACCTAAAGTAATGTATATTCACCATAGGACATTTGGAAAGGAGAGACAAGCAAAGAGAAAATTCCATCCAGAGACAACCGCAGTTAACATGCTGGCGTACATTCGTCTTATCTATGTATTATAAATTTTTTATGAAAAGTGGGATTTGCCATACATACTTCTTTATAATCTTCCCTTTTTTGGTTAAACTATAAATTATAAATAATCTCTTAGGCCATTATTTAGTATTCTATCCCAACTATTTTTAATGGCTGCCAACAATTCCATTGTAGAGTTTCAGCAAAAATTTATTTAGCTAAGCCCAAGTACTGGACAATTTGGTTACTTCCAGGTTTCCCTCTGTCTCCCTCATCCCCATGACAAACTATGTTTGTCACCTACACTCTGGTTGGCCATGTCTTTGCTATATCACAATTGCTTCCTGAGGAAAGCATCCTGGAAGTTTTTATAGGTCCAAGGGATTGTAATATTCCTCTCTCAAGGGCATGGAAAAATCTGAGTGTTTATTGCCAGAAAACACTCTCCTCTCTGCTTGCACCACCTCTGAGGTCCAGCCCAATTGTCTAGACTGGAAGTCTATGTCACTGGCCCGAGAACACCTTCAAGGTTGAAACCACTGTGACCAACAGAAATACAACGTGAGCCACATACAGTATGTCATTTATAATTCAGTTACCATGTTAAAAAAGTCAAAAGTAATAGGTGAAATGACTGTTAATGATAAATTCTATTTAACCCAACATATCCCAAAAATTATTGTTTCAATTGTAATCAATATAAAATTTTTTGAGATAGTTTACATTTTGGGGTGCTGAGTCTTTGAAATCTATGTGTATTTTATAGGGATCAGTCACACTTTAAGTGCTCTTTGGTACAGCTAGGGGAGGCCATGCTGACAGTGCAGGTGTAAAAAGCAACTTCCTCCCTCCTATTTTCTTGTGAACACAGGGTCTGGGGGGGTAGTGAGTGAATCACTGAAAAAATGAGAGTGCCTCTTTCCTGTCTCCAGTAGGAAGTGATTCTCTGTTGTGACACTCTAGAACCTTCTTGATGTCTCTCTAAAATATGTCCACAGCTCTGTAACAACAGGGGTCTTAGCTACCCTTAAACCAGGGCTTTGCACCCCTGTGTCTGATAATTGTTGGGGCCACAGTCTGCAGAAAATGAGATATGTGCTGGTACCTGGGTGTGCATTATGTGGGGGTGGAGACAGAGAAAACAGATGGTGACTGTCCCCATGTCTGACCTGGGCACTAGGCCTGAACCTTGTGGAGAGATGCAGCTTTACAGGAGGCAGCTAATGGAGGGACTACGCTCACAGGACCCTTGTGGGGCTCAGAACAAGGGCAGGGGAGCTGGTACCAACCATGGCCTTGAGAGGTGGCAGAGAGAAGCAGATTCAAGGCATGTTTCAGGAGAAAAAAAATCAATAAGGTGTGGTTTTTGACCAATTATGACAGAAAAGAGTGGATCAAGGATTGCCTTCTAATGAAATTACTTCCCATTTTGCACTAAATGGTTCTGGAGTTATATACACTGAACATTCCTACATTAAGTTAAATAAATGCATCTATAGACTGCCGCATCCTGCAGTTCAGCATCAGGATAATCTGAAAATGTGCATGTTGACCCAGGGAAAACTGAAGGGTACAAGTTCCTGTGCTGGTAAAAGCCTAACAACAAACTCTCTGAGGAAGACGAGAAAGCCCTGATGTGTGACGCGTGCTGGTTGCTGTGGTGTAAATACTCCCATCATGGCCAGTTTCAAACTACTGCCATGACATCACAGAACAGGGAGCTGGGGGGAGGGGGGCAGTCACCATCGGCCTTAATGGGCTGATACAAGCTGGTTGGAGCCCAGCTTTCACACAGCAGAGCAGGTGTGACTCAGCAAGGGCAGAGCCGCCTTCTCTCCCTGGGGGAGAGGCGCAGGTCTGGGTAGGCCCCTGTGCACTCTGGGCTGCAGGGTACATGGTTCTGGAAAGGGTAGTCAGAGGCCTCCACAAGTGGCTTGAGGGCACTGGATGTCACCCAGGAGACCATGACACTGGGACCATTTGCGAGGATGCTCAGATGCCTCTGGGACACAGCGGGAAGACAGGGCCTACTATGGGAGGGGGTGGGAGCGGGAGATTTGAGGTCACACCATCCTGAAGGTAGGGGCAAGACACTGGGGAGGTTTTTGTAACACTCGGGTAACCTCATTTGTGGACAGGCTGGAGGGGTGGTCATTGGTAGCCTATCTGCCTCCCCACAGGCTGTGCAGGCCTAAACACGCAGATAGAATTTGTCCTGTGCAGTTGTCTTTGTTTTTAACAAGCACTTGCAAAACGTCTTTCTGGACCCAACCTTTTCCTCTGCATGGAGGGAGGGTTTTTCTGCAGGATTAGGAAGGGTGACTATACCCTTCAGTTTTCCCTGGGTCAACATGCACATTTTCAGATTATCCTGATGCTGAACTGCAGGATGCGGCAGTCTATAGATGCATTTATTTAACTTAATGTAGGAATGTTCAGTGTATATAACTCCAGAACCATTTAGTGCAAAATGGGAAGTAATTTCATTAGAAGGCAATCCTTGATCCACTCTTTTCTGTCATAATTGGTCAAAAACCACACCCTATTGATTTTTTTTCTCCTGAAACATGCCTTGAATCTGCTTCTCTCTGCCACCGCTCAAGGCCATGGTTGGTACCAGCTCCCCTGCCCTTGTTCTTGCTTCCTTCTGATCTCTTCTCTCCACTGCGACCAGGGGAACCTTCATAACAACAGCAGTCAATTTGCTCCCTAGGTCCCTGAAGACCTGCTTTCTTCATAGAACCCTACCAGTCTTTGGGTACCAGGTGCAACATGATTCTGCCTCCAAAGAACTACCCTCCTCAGGTCCATCCCACCCCACTCTCTGCTCCAGCTTCTTTTGCTTTCTCAATGTGCCATGCTTCCTCTTAGGCCAGGGCTTTTGCTTTAGCTCCCCCCTTTTCCAGGAATGCAGTTCCACCTTTTTTTTTGCCTACTTAGCTTTCATCCATTCTTCAGTCTCAACTGAGTCACCTCAGCCTCATCTCAGCTCCCATGTTACACACGCTCAGTGACCTTCATGGCTTTCTTTCCATGTGCCCCCCACAACTTACACTTAAATTGTGTCCAGCTGATATCCCTGTGCCTCTTGTTCTAGAGGAAACGAATGAGTAAAGGGGATCAGCTATTTCTCTGCAGTTTTGCCAGGTTTTTTGTTTGTTTGTTTTTTTTTTTTACTCTGTGGTCCCATCACTGAGAATAAGAAGTCCATGGCTCAGAAAGGGTGTTTTATTGGTTTTGATTTCTTCTATTGTTTAAGCAAAAAAAAAAAAAAAAGATATATATGAAATGTGAATTTCTTTCTTTCTTCTTTTACCTTTTCATTCCATCTCCTCAACCATACTTTAGCATCTGTAATGCACCTTTCTTATTCTGTCTCATTAGCAACTTAGTGGAGGGTCCCCGGCCACTGGAGAAGAGATGCAAAGATTAGAGGTCACCCCTGCTCTGATGCAGAGGACAGCAATCAAACCTTGATCTCTGGACTCCGTGTCCAGTGCTCTTTCTGCCACATTGAGCTGCCTCTCCCTGCCCGCTAAATGAATCACCCAAATGAAATAGCGTCACTTCAGTTTTGCCCACATTTTACTCAGATGCTTTCAGAATCATTTTTGCAAGTGGAATATCTCACAAAGGAAGAAAACTAGTTCATCACAGTAATCAAGTCTGTCATAGGGGATGTGTGATGATGTTTGAAAATATAATCCTATGAACATCAGAACTGACAACTCTAAAGCATCTCTAGGCTAAATCTGCTAATAACAGTCTTTAGCATTCAGGTTGGTGCTCACATGGGTTGGTGTGATACATTTCACAGCAGAAATGCCCTAACAAGGAACTTCCTCAAAGAGGAACTGGGTAGAGGACAGATTTTAATGAGGCCTGATCCCTGAAAGGGTGAAGTGTGAGTGAAGAATAAAGGCACAAGATGAAACATGCACTTCCATGAATCAGATAACAAGATGGGGCCTCACTTCAGAAAATGCAGCAAACACTTTCTAGAGGTCAGGATTGTATAGAAAAGGAGTCAAGACACCAGGGCCATCACCTCTCATGATCTCAGGAAAATGTGCTTTGATTAGAATGAAGCAGACACATATGAATTGCAATTACCTCTTCTAGGCCTGCTGTTCACTCACTCACTCCACATCCACCTTCCACCCACCAATCCATCCACTCATTCATCTTTGTCATGTCACCCACTTGCCATCTACCATCTACCTATCTCTCAATTCATCAATCCACCTACCTACACACATCTCCACCCACCTATCCATATTCTCTTCCATTCATCCCTCTATCATCCATCTCCAGTCACTTACCTATACAACCACACACCCATGCCCCCATCCACTCAGTCATCCAACAATCTACTCAATCCCTACTCTTTCCCCCATCCACCCACCCACCATCCAGCCCATCAGTCAGTCTCCCCTATGTCTCTATCTACCTATCTGTAAAGCCCTGAGGAGATGTTGAAGAGATTGTGGATAGGGGTGATTATAAAAATGCCTTTGATATATTTGCTCATTTACCATCGGTTGAGACTCACATACAGACCAGACTATGTACTAGCAACTGAGAACAGAAAGGTGTGTCTCAGGTAGACCCCACTCTCAAGGAGTGGGTAGTATGAGGCACTGTAGCCAATCTAGGCAACCTCATGGCAGTCAAAATGATGCACACCAGGGACTAATGCTAGCATTTCCCCATCATGCTGCTTGGGTTCCAGGCAGAGTTTTGAAGGCCTCCCCAAAGTGGTTTGATGTCTTGTCTGACACCCACCTCCTGGCTAAACACCATTTTTTACTACTAGAAATTCAACAGGATGCAGCAAAAGGGCATTAAACAAAGACTATTAGCCCCCCAATAGCGCCCCTGTACATACTGCAATACTGTTTGCTGCTTTGGCAACTATGTGAGCTGCGCAAGAAACCAGCATTCTGCTGTTGGCCAATCTCTCTCACTCACTTTCCCACTCTTGTGATTCATTTCGTAACCTTTTAAGAGGATAGGCACAGTGCCTTTCAAGATAGAGAAAAGACAAAGCAATAAGAGGGTCACTGTTTCTGAAACTGCCATCAGACAGGCCACCTGCATGATTTCTGCAGCTTCCACGTACCATCTGTGCTTTTCTTTATGAAATATCTGCCTTTCAAAAAAAAAAAAAAAAAAAGAAAGGAAAAAGAAACCTATCTTGCCACCTTAAATGTTAGTTATATTTTTATAGTATACATTAAAAAGAAACACAACTGTTCAAGTTAGGAGTAGAGGTCTGGCTACTGCTCTCGCCTCTGAGAGACCATCAGGGCAGCCCTTGCACCCTCCAGGGCTGTCCTTTGCCCCCCCCCACAGGCCTGCCTGACTAGAGTAGATGACCCCAAGGCATGGGCCAGGCTCCCATTAAGGCTTTTCTTCCTCTGTGCTACTGCAGAAACTTGCTTGCTAATTTTTATTTATTGTTTTTAAAGATTTATTTATTTATTTATACAAGAACTGGGGTATAGGCCAGATGTGCGGGAGGGTGAGAGGATTCACCAGAGAAGACAAAGCAGGGAACAGAACAGGCAGACTGAGGAAATACACTGCTGAGGGGAGCAGCGGGCACGACAGGAGAGGTCTGCAACGCCATGTGGGACCCTCGCGGGCCTGCCGGGATCGAACCAGCCCTGCAGAGGCTGTGGACAGCTTCACAGTGTGGTGCTCAACCCGCTGTGCCACCAGGGAGGCCCTGCTTGCTAATTTTTAAATAAAAAGAGAGGGTTGAAAAAAGTCTTCCAAGGAGCAAATTTTTACAAAGTCATGTTAAATGTAATGTTAATGTTAATATAAATGTAAATGAGGCACAGTGATATTGTCCTTCTATGTAAAATGTCTTTGGGAAAACAAGTTTAAAAATCAGTGGACTAGACTGATAAATAGCTATC
The DNA here is from genome assembly GCF_014898055.3 of Talpa occidentalis. NCBI lineage: Eukaryota > Metazoa > Chordata > Mammalia > Eulipotyphla > Talpidae > Talpa > Talpa occidentalis. Next base: position 53,835,864 of record NW_023605083.1, read on the forward strand.
TATACAATGAATGTGCACACCCAAAACTCATGTAGTCAGGGTTGTGTGTGTGTCCCACACCTGTGCATGTGGCTGCTTGTGTGCCGATGAACATGAGCATGTGAATTACCAACAATGACTGGAGCTGCAAGATGGCAACTGAAGCGGTAACCTTGGGATCCACTACCCCAGTCACTCCTGGGCAGCTCATTACAGGTATCAGGGGCAGGAGGACTGGGTGCAGCTCGTATCCTAAGTCCCCTTCCTCACCATGCTCGCACTGACTCAGCACTAATATTCCAGGCTCTCTATGTGGGTGAACGTTGTTAATCCCCACAACTCATTAAGGTGAGCCTTGTTACCTGTAGAGGGGACTGCCCAAGTCTTCTTTATGGCTCAAGTACCCTGTGCCCTGGGAATTTTGGATGCTAAGGGTTCTAGTCAGCCCATCAAGGGTAACTGCCTTACCCAGCACACACCTTCTCAAGGCTTAGCCATATCTGGCAACCAGCTGGTGAGAAGACACAGAGTCAGGATGTTGCATTTGGGGTATCTCTGAGGGTCCTCTGGGCTGCAGAACTCTCCTAGGATGAGCTGGGCTGTCAATGAGCCATCTCCCTTTTGCCCAGAACTTCTGCTGTCACTTCCTTATGGTGCATTTCCCAAGTGCACTCCCCTACCACCTTCCATATGCAGAAGCCCCTCTTCCACAATGTACAATGCCCTGACCAGCTTCCTGGACTTGACTTGCTAATTACTGGTTTAAGCAAAATTCTAGGAAGCTTGTATTCTTCTAAGAATGTTGCTGCATCCTATGAGGAAATGCACCTTCCTGGATTCCCTCCTCCTTGCACCCTCAGCAGGCAGGTGCAGAGGGTCGCAGTGCAGTGAGTACGGAACCCTTGGCATGAACACACAGGTGGCATTGATGCACCTCGGTGCTCAGTGCTTGGAGCCCTGTGTCTTATCAGGTGAAATGTATGTCAGCTGTCCTCCCTGATCTTAAAGGACGTCCTTCCTATTTGGTGAGCTCATAGGCTAACACACCTTGACACACACCAAGGGGTATCTGACCTCGGCAGGGGGTATCTGACACACACCAAGGGGTATCTGACCTCTTCAGGCCTGTTTTCCATATGGGAACTAGGTCTACTAAGTATTTTCCTGCATGGTGGGAATAACAATATGATTGACCTAAAAAGGTCTGTTCACTATTTATAACCTCCCCACTTGAAAAATGTACCTGGCTAGGTTTCTGTATGAAAAGTCAAGCAAACTGTTGCGGGGCCAATCACTGCTTGGCTAGAGGTATTTGCAAATACTATCAATTCCCTCTGAAATTAATTAGCAAAACATGGCATCAAATCTTTAAAAGATATTTTCAAAATACAAAATTTATACAAAAAAATAAATGACTGCAATCAGCTCTCCCATAATAAATAATAGCTTGAAAAGGGTGGCTCCAAATGGGCAGTTAAGGCCTTCCTGGTGGCCTTCATGTTAAGTCTCAAGCTATCACTGCTGTGGCTTGAGTTTGATCCCCGGCCAGGGAGCTAACCCACATATGGCACAGCAGACCTCTGCTCTTTCATTCACTGCTCCCACAAGGGGATGGGTAATTTTTGGAGTTTTACTGGGAAAATATTATTTGAAATTCTTTCTTCTCTCTATGCACACCAAGTCTATTGAAAAATTTTCACATGAAGAGTCTTCTTCCTTTGCCTTTGTATGTGCTGGTGATCAGATCCTTTTAGAGCATGTACCCCTTAACAATTTGGGGTCCTTGGATACTCCTTGGTTGTGTGCTAACACAACAAGGACCACCACTTCCCCACATAGAAAGTGGGGTGCTGGGCATAAGTGGTTTCCTTGGTTTCTTTCAGCTCTGTCCTTTGGGTGGGGTTCTTTTGCCTAATGGAGGCGCGCTTGAAGGGTAATGGTTGAACATGAGGCTCAAGTTAGACTGCTGGGTCCAAACCCAATTCCTCCCTTTGACCTTTGTGACCTTGGGAGAGTTATTTAACCTTGCAGTTTTCTTTCCTGCAGAATGTGATAATAGCAATCTCCATCTGTTAGCTTGCTAGGGCTGCCACAACAAAACAGCACCAACCGGGTGGCTTAAACAATTAACTGTCTCACAGTTCTGGAGGCTACAAGTCTAAGATCAAGATGTTGGCAGGGTTGGTTTCTCCGAGGGCTGTGAGGCACAGTCAGTTCTAAGTCTCTCAACTTTTGGTAGTTTGTTGGTAGTTGTGGGCATTCATCGGCTTGCAGGAGCATCTCCCGCTCTCTGCCCTCACCTTCCCAGGGCCGCCTCCCTGTGTGCCTGTCTGTCTCCATGAGTTAAGAATAATCTAGTTTTTCTAGATTACTCTTCTCCAGTATGCCCTCATCTCAAACAATCACATCTGTAACCACCCTATTTCCAAATGAGGTCACGTGAGGTACTTTGGATGAGGAGTTCAAATGTGGATGTTGGGGGGAACACAATTCAACCCGTAACGGGTTATTATGAGGATTAAATGAGAAAATACATTTAATAGCTTAGCACAGTGCCAGTGAGCACTCAAAAATGTTAGCCATTCCTGTTATCGTGACATTCATAATTACAGTAATTGTCACCACAGCCACCACACCTCTGGCTCATTCCTTGCCCGTTTTTCTCAGGGAGCTGGACAGAGTCTGTACACGGGTTTCTGTTGAGCTCTTAGAAGATGATACACTCCCCACACTGCCTTTCAGAAGGAAACAGATCTTTTTTTCTGACTTGAGGAAGTCAAACTTGCAGGCTTTGGAAGGCTAGACATCAATTCAGACAAATTGCTAAACCACATTATTTTGATCTTTCAAATTTATCTGACAGCAGAAGGAGTAGGTTTCCTCCCAGTGCTGTACATTATCTGCAATGATTTGTAATTGTGTTTAAGTAAACGGGGGGGGGGAGCGTGAGAAAGGAGGGAAGCAGCCACATAGCACTGAGAACATATGAGTTGGAGACTCTTGCATTTAGCATCAGAAGACCTAGGATACAGTGCTGAACTAGGTTCGCCAGTAACACACAGTGACTTTGCCTTGCTGAGTTACAATTTTCTCATTCATTCATCAACAAACACATTTCATGCACTGAAAATCAGTATTAGACAAGACTACAGTGGTACAGAAAGAATCTGGGGCCCCAGTCAAGGGGCCCACAGGCTCACTGTCCAGTAGGAAGAATTAGATGGACACATGAAAAACCCAGTGAAGGTGGCGGGGGGAGGGGGGGACCAGAACATTCCATGATTAATTTGGGGAGAGTGGTTCCTTCTCTCCCTCCCACATCTCACACGGTCATGTGGACAGCAGTTCTTTGGGGGCAAACCTTCTTACTCCTCCTGCTTGGCTCAGGTCTGGCTTTCAGAGGCTGCTGGGAGTGCTGCCTGAATGAACAGAATACCCGAATGGCTAAGAACATTGCCTTTTGAGGCAGCCAGATTACACAGCCTTGAATAAACTGTCACTCGCTACCTGTATGATGTTGAGTAAATTATTTATCTCTCCTCAATCTGTTTAACTTATGACATGATCATCAATTATTTAAACCATCCATCATTAAGTATTTATCAGGTACCCACTATGTCCCAGGCAGCTGGTTCCAGGTCTTAGTGATTCAGCAGAAAACAAAGTAGGGAATGAGTTCAATGGGAGTAAATAACTGTTGTGAAGAATGAAGGGGGTGTGAGCTGCAGTTTTAAAGAGGATGGTAGAGTCAGCTTAAGCAAGGTGTTAGGTCATCTCAGTGAGGAAGTGACTTATGGGCAGAGACCTGACACAGGTGAGGGGCTAAGCTGCAGGGAGCAGCTTTCCAGGCACTTGAAGTCAGACATCCCCCACCAGGTGGCTGTTCTGAGCATCACATTCAATTCCCTCTTTGAAGTGCCTCAAAGCTGCCTGGGATACAGTAGGAGCTCATTATTTGGTAGCTATTATTAGCACTACGTGAACAAATATAATTGCTTGGAGGAACGAAGGAGGTAGAGACTATAAATGCATTCTGTACACAGGGTGGCTACACATCAAGGATTATTATTATTAGAGTTGTTGTTTATTACCAGCAATTACCGCTAAGAAACGCTCCTGACAGTTTCAAGTCACAGAGGGCCCATCGGCAACTCCACCTCAATTTCAGGCCATGAGATTGGAGCCCCAGAGAGAAGCTGACAGGAGTGAGTAGGGGCCAGTACAAGGTGGGCTTCTCTCCTGTCTCTGTAAGGGAGTAGCAAGTGCCCCCCAGCCCAACTTTCTCTCTCTCTCTCTCTCTCTCTCTCACACACACACACACACACACACACACACACACACACTCTGGGGAGAATTTCACAACCTGGGTGCAATATTGATTGCTTGCTATCACAGCAAGAATTTGAAATCACTATTAGCAGATACAGATCTATAGATCCTGTTATTGCTTGTGTTGTCATTTCTAATTATTTATTGAGTTGAAAGTGTCTTTTTAGTTTCTAGAAGCCTGGGAGGCAGCAGTAGGAGAGTGTGACTGATTTCTCAATCAGGTGTGGATTCAACCAAATTAAATAAACTCAATGTTACCAGTGTTTACAAGCTACCACCAGGTATAAGAGCTAGGTAAAGTACCGAGGGGACCACAGGGATGAAAAGCAGTGGTCCCTGCAAATCTGAAAACTGCTAAGTCACTGCAAGAGACAAATAGGGCTTTCCCAAGGGCTGATGGTAATGGGCAAAGGTGCAGGGAGAATGCAACGAGGGTGAGAGAAAATGCAACCTGGTGTGGGGGAAAGTTGGTGCTAATCTTAATGCATAGATATCTGAATTACGTTAAAAATTCTCTTTTGAAAATGCTTAAGTTTCCATAAAGACACACAGATATCTTATGTGATTAGGTTCCCCAGAAGCAGAGCCTAGGGCAGGGCATCATGTGCAAACGATTTATGAAGAACTTGTTCTCAGGAGAAACTTGTAGGGAAAGAGGAAAAGGGAGGAGGCCATGTTCCAATGTGGTTTCAGGTGAGGCTCCCCCTGCTGAATCCCACAGGGAGGAGCTCTGGAGGGTGAAAGGTGCTAGTGGGCATCATACTTACCAGTCACCACTGCCGACCGCTGGGGTGGGGTGTAAGTCCAGGCCCCTCCAGGCCAGGAAGCCCCACCTGCCCACTGTGTGAGCCATTAACAGCGGCACCTGCACGGCTGAGGGGTGGGCAAACTAACCAACTCCCTAAATGGGAGGTAGGAGAGTGGGCACTATTGGCCTGGGCACCAATAGTATCTGCTGCAGTTAGCTATTATGAATAATGCTGGGTGGCAATTCTTAGGGGTGCTGAAATGTGCAGCACTGAGCTAGACCACTGGGAGGAGTAGCAGGGAGGTCTGCAAGCAGAAGCCTACTTTTAGGGCACTTGTCAACTCCCTGGAGTGAATGGCAGCAGGTAGCAAACTTGAACGTGTTCCTGCTCCAGGACTTATTACTCAGTTCTCTTTTGACATTAAACACTGACTGTCGGGGGCTCCCTGGTGGCACAAGGGGTTAAGCACAGCACTGTGAGGCTATCCACAGCCTCTGCAGCACGAGTTTGACTCCTGGCCGGCCAGGGAGCTACCCACATGGCGCAGCAGACCTCTCCTGTCTTGCCCGCTGCTCCCTTCAGCTTTGTATTTCAGTAGTTCTGCCTGTTCTGCTCCCCACTCTGTCTCTGGTGAATCCAGCCCCTCATCCCCTGTACCTGAGTTCTTGTTTGCATAAATAAATAAATCTTTAATAGAAAATGCTGACCCTTAATACAAGTTAATAGGTTTATTGTTGAGAAAATAAAATAAAATAAAATAATATATGTGAAATAGATTGGCACTTGGGAAGTATGATTATTTGCTGGACTTGAGTTTGAATATTGCTTGGTTAGACCCACCTAAGCTCTGTTCTTTGAAAAGCAGAGTTTTCTCCACCACTGGTCGAGTTCCTAGTGTTCTGTTTCTTGTCTCATTCAAGTTCAATCTAATACAAATCTATAGGGTAAACAACGAGAGCAAATACAATAAGACACAAACAGATGGCAGGTGGGAAGCCGGAAGGTGAGCTTCTGTTGGGAGATTAAGACCTGGGCTCAAAAGATCAGCCATGCAGGAGAGATGGGCCAACACTAATGAGGGGTGTGTGTGTGTGTAACTTGTTTTATTTGGATGAAAAAAATCAACTGCACAACTCCAAGGTCACAGCAGGTCAAGGCAACAGTGGGTGTGAAATAAATGGAGGGTGGCTACCTCTAGCTACCTGGTTCCAACTCCCGGAATACGTGAAATTCCAACCAAATTGAATTTACTCTTTGATGCCCTCTTTTCAGATAAGATGTTGGCAGAGGGAGGAAAAGAGGAGATTGTTATTTTTTTTAATTGCGCATAAAAATTGTAAGCTGAGGGCATACAGGTAAGGGCTGGATTTCCTTTCACCAGTAACAGAAGCAAACAGATCAAGAAATGGCAAATGGCCATCTGCTCTTCTTCCTCACCTTCTTGGTCAGATCAATTAGGAGATAATCACAATCAGAGGTGACCTGCCTGACCCCCAGTCTGCCTGCTGTTCCTGGCAGATGTTAAATTGAGATGTCCAGACCCACAGCTAGTTAAGAGAGAGAGAGAGAGAGAGGCTGGGGGGAGGAGGAAGAACAGGTCCACTACAGGGGGAAACTTGCTCTCTGCTGCTGTGATCACTTCTATCTTAGGTTCCGGGGGGCATGGGGAGGCAGCCACAGGAAAGTCTAGCAAGAATGGGCCCTCTTATCACTATCAAAAATATTCTTCAGAAACTTCTCTCAAATTCTCTATGGCCAGTGCTTTTGGTGCTCATAGCCCTAATCTGGGATACTCAGTAACTTTCAGGGGAAAATATTACATGGATTACATTTTATTAACTTGGCCTCTGTCACAGGTGCCACAAGTGAAATATGGTGTCATTTTATTTTATTTTAAAGATTTATTTATTTATGCATACAAGAACTGGGGAGTAGGCCAGAGGTGCGGGGGACAAGAGGATTCACCAGAGACAGAGTGGGGAACAGAACAGGCGGATTTACTGAAATACACTGCTGAGGGGAGCAGCAGGTGAGATAGGATAGGTATGCTGCGCCATGTGGGGAGCTACCTGGCCCACTGGGGATGGAACTCGTGCTGCAGAGGCTGTGAATAGCTTCATAGCCCTGTGCTTAACCCCTTGCCCCACCAGGGAGGCCCTATGGTGTCATTTTAAAAGACAAATCAGAAAAAAACCTTCACCAAAGGGGGTTGTTTGCTGATGGAGCCATTGTATGTTAATCTGACATACCCACAGGACTTGTCCACTTTGAGAACAGAAACATCATCCTTGTTTTAAGAGACTGAAAATTGGGAAGAAATTTTAAGTGATCACTCACGGAAAATTAAGGCTTTGATTCTCAGCTGGATGCTTAGCGCATGTTCTCAACTGTGTGTAGAAGGATTATGGAGACAAGCCTGTTTCTGTCAATGAATTTAGTGCATCTTTGGTAGGAAAGCCTAATTGGGGGAGACCCTAAGTTGTGATACAGGGCAACGAGTGCCAGTGTTAGGGGGAAAAGAATGTCCTAAAGCTAATTCTGTAACAGGGTGGTCCCCAGGAAAGGGGGAGGTTCCCTGCCCCACCCAAGGGAGGGTGGAGCTGAGCAGGAAGAGGAGAAGCTGCAGAAGAGACTGAGGAAGGAAGGAGCAGGATGGAGCCAGGAGACCTGGAGGAGGCGCATGGAGCCTAGAGACACGTGAAGAAACAGCTTGTCTTTTTGGTCGTGGACTGGGTGACACAGATGTGGGTGAGACCCGTGGGGAGGTGACAATGGCAGCTTTTATCTTGATGTTGATTTTGCTCTTTTCCTTTTGGGCTTGTCTGGTTGATTGTGACCCTTTTCTGTGGGTCCCCACTGGAAGATGCTTTAGACTTGTGGCAGGCTTTGGGGCCTTGCTCTGGGCCAGTCCCATTTGGATGGAGTTTTACCCACGAGGGGACGGGTAACTTTGGGTGCTTGATTTAGAAACTAAATTCTTTGCCTTTCCTGTATTGTTTCCAAATTGTATTAAAGTTCCTTCCCATTAAAGTCTCATATGTTTTGTGTTGATGCGGCGGATGGCAAAACCCATTTACAATAGGCAGGTTTGCGGGGTTTGGGCTGCCCCTCTCCCTGTCCTATAACAGATTTGGCGCCCAACGTGGGGCGCCAAGCTGTTATAGAGCAACCCCGATATTAAACGGGTTCCTGGCTGTGGGTCCTCACCCACGGGCTTTAAAGAGACTTATGAATACTTTACTACAGACACACACAAAAAGGTTAATAAAAAGTTTATTTACAAGAGGAAAGGAAATAAGAAAAATGTACAACTCAGGGAGAGAATAGGGAAATAAAGTCTTTAATGCGTCCTACCCGATCCGACGACCTGGAAAACCCAAAGTCACTCTCAGAGCTGGCTGGACGCTGCAAGCTGGTGGAGAGCCAAAAATGGGTCCCCCAAAGCCCACATGTCTGCCTTTTATATCCACCTGGCTGCTTAACCCCACCCTCAGGTCCCAGCCACCTTCCCTTTGGTGGTGATGGGATTTGGAGTTCCCAGTGTCTTTGGCTTTGACCTGGGGTGGGGGTGGAGTCCACAAAGCCTATATGGAATTTGCTTTGGGACATCCTTTTCCCCCTAACAATTCCATACAGGCTTTGTGGACTCCACCCCCACCCCAGGCCAAAGCCAAAGACACTAGGAACTCCAAATCCCATCACCACCAAAGGAAAGGTGGCTGGGACCTGAGGGTGGGGTTAAGCAGCCAGGTTGATATAAAGGCAGACACGTGGGCTTTGGGGGATCCCCCGTTTTGGCTCCTTGCCAGCTCACAGCATCCGGCCAGCTCTGAGAGTGCCTTTGGGTTTTCCAGGTCGTCGGATCGGGTAGGACGCATTAAAGACTTTATTTCCCTATTCTCTCCCTGAGTTGTACATTTTCCTTATTTCCTTTTCCCTTGTAAATAAACCTTTTATTAACCTTTTGTGTGTGTGTCTGTAGTGGAGTATTAATAAGTCCCTTTTAAGCCCGTGGGTGAGGACCCACAGCCAGGAACCCGTTCAATATCGGCGCTGCCCTATAACAGCAGCAATGGGGACGCCTGGCACTGAATCCTCCTCCAAGTGTCTGGCCCAGGATTAGAACTCACACAGCACCTTGCAATTATCTGCATGTAGGGTTTTGCTAACAGAACTGTGGGATAGAGGATAGCCCTTTGGTTTTCATTCCTAAACAGAAAGAATGCTGTTGCCAAGGGCAGACCTTTTAGAGTGCCCTGCAAATACTCCCCTACTGGCTATCACTCTGCTGGGCTGGAGCTCTGAGGAAGCAGCAAACTTATTCCTCTCTTGCTTCCGGCTCCCGGCCCAGGGGCTAGTAAAGTAGCGAATGAGTTGAGAACAAATACATCTCTGGCAGGTTTAAAATTTTAAAAAGTGTGCGTACATGTGTGCATGCTGCCTCTGTGTGCACACTGCCTAGGTGTGCACACACACATATCTGCAGGAGCCCCAGGGGGTCTCAAGGCTCTTAAGGGAGCCTCACCTAGACAGCTTGTTAGTAATATGAATCCTTTGCCCCTGAAGCAAAGCTAGTAAACTTCTGATTCAGTGATCAGCAGTTCTGCTGGCAGGGCTGGGAAATCTGAATTTTAAAGAAAACTAACTCTTTGGGCAATTGTCATGCATATAGAAGTTTAGGAATCATTGCCTGAAACAATCCAGCTTTTGAGATCTAAATAGCTAATTCCAGCCTGAATTTCTGGTTTGTCTGGCAGTAGAGGGGATTCCAGGTAGGAAAGCACACTGCTATTTGCACACCCTAGAGAGGTAATAACCAGGCTGAGGATCAAGCAGGATCATAGGGAATCAGAGGTGGGCCAGAGCCCCAGGCCATCTGTGTGCGGGCAGGAACACAGAATCCCATTTCTGGGTGTTCCCTGAGAAGGGTAGCTGGGAGAAGAGCTCCTAGGAAGCTCAGCCAGAGCTGGGCCCCAGGCTAAGCTGGGTTCTCAGGCTGGGATGCAAGGAAGAAATCGCTCCTTCTACACGCCTACCCAGAGCCTCAGGCCCAGCTCCCAGCCGAGAGTGTGCACACTGAATCAATTGAAATCGAGTCACGGATATAATTAATTTAATGTGTTTAAACGATTTTCTGTATAGTAAACATGGTGAATGAGGGTGACCTAGAATAAAGTGTCTGCCTGAGACTGGAAAAATGGATGCCGTGTGTGCAGTATAATGAAAACCTCCAGCAAATAGAAAAGGCTTCCATTTATTTCCACCTCCCTTGTTCCTTTCCTTTCTGGCTTTTTATTTACGGCTGAACTTGGCCTTCTGTGGTCTCCTTCGACCACAAGGACACTTTTTATTTTGTCAGAAGGTGTCCTTTTTTCTGTGATCAGAAGACAATTTTAACAAAACCTGTCTGCAATCCAGTGACAAGCACAAATTAATGTGTGACAAATGAGATAGAGGTGGGGGGGGTGAGTAAAGAACTGTTTCACTGTTGCAATCTCTTTCTCCACTAAAGGGGAACTTGCACAAAGAAGAGGTAGACAGCACAGAGGGCTGGGGGTGGTGTACAACCAATCCTAGCCTGGCCCTGGCCAATGGTCTTTCCTTCTGATTTTGAAAGCACCCTTCCTGGACCTCAGATTCTCACCTATAATACAAGGGGGGTTGAATTTGAGGATGTTTAAAACTGTTTTCAGTTCTGACATTTGCCAAATTATGAGTCACAAACCAGAGCAGAAGCGTGTGTCAAGGAATTTTTCATTAAAAAGAAACTCATCATCAAGTCCTGTAATGCGTTTCAGGCAGTCTTGTCTAATTGCTCATCAAGTGGGAATTATACATTATTCGGCTTAGATGAAAGGGAGCACTGGAAGTGGTTATAAATTCTCTCCAACTAAGACGTATCACATATCCAGGCAAAATGCTGAGTTCTAGGGCGAGGAGAGAGAGGGCAGAATGCTTCCTAGATTCTGTAGCTCTCTAGCCAGTCTTTTCAACTCAGATTAAATAAGAAATAAAGGGGGAAAAGATGATCCTGATAAATGCACCCATGCACCCATGTACCCATGTTTTGAAGCCACTTTGTGCCAATGCTACCCTTGGGACCGGGAAAATCTTCTCTGTCTCTCAAAGAGAAAGGACTTCTCAGTGCCTGGGGTGCTGGGGAGCCTTGCAGGAGAGGTCTCTGGGCTGCATCAGGTAGGCTGAATGGGGGGGGGGGTCTGGGAAGGGGTTCCTGGGCTGGCAAGGTCTGGGTTCCTCTTGCATTCAAGCACAAAGCTCCTCTTTACTCTGTGTTATGCACTGGGCACCATGTGAGATTTGGTAACAAGAGGATCTGAGGATAAAACAGCAATTTTTTAAAACCACTGGTCTGAGCTGTTCAAGTTTCAGGTCTGATAATAGGCTGTGCTGTCAACACAGAGTCTGCCCAGAACCAGAGAACTGTTACATCTCCACTGTGGGAACAGACGCCCAGACCTGCAGGCCGAGGCTGGCTCTCCTCAGGGACCTTGGAAATCCAAGGTCCACTTTGTTGTTAGCAAACCCCCATGGTTCAAAACTCTAGCGTTCTTCGGAGTCACCTGGAGGGGCTGTTCAACCTCAGGTGGCTGGACCCCAGTTCAGAGGTTGGAATCCAGGGCGTCTAGGTGGGGTGAAAGGAGTGTGCATGCCTAACCAGCTCACAGAGGGCTGGTGCTACCTCACCAGGCGCACTTGGAGAATCCTGGGCACGTAAGAAAAAGGCCATCTCCATCAAGTGTCCTTTTAGAATTGGGACCTGACGTACCTTTCCAGCCTCATCACCCTCCTTTCCAATATTCCTGACAAAGTAATTGTCCCCCCACCCTCCACATCCAAGCACACGCTTCTTCCTTATCTCCTCTGCCTGTCTACAGCATAGCACAAAGGCTGCCTCTTTCAAAACACCTTCCCTGACGCTTTCACAAAAGATCACAGTCTCTTGTGGTATGAGCACCTTTTTCTTTTTTTTAAACCTTTTGTCATGTCCATCTCTCATTTTGGTCCAGGCCTTGCCTCTGTATCTGGACCCTGGGCTCCAGAATAGGAGTCCACCTTCTCCACCAATGAAATCCAGACTGTATGTCTGCACTTGCAGTACCTGCACGGGCCCTGACCTCCCAGACCCACCATGCCACCCAGAGCACACACATGATGGAATATAAGCATTTAAGAAATGTACCAGTCAACATCTGATCTCTTCACACCCCAACACAGACCGATTCTACAAGTGAGTTCACAGGAGAGTACTTATTCAGCTTAGTCTTCAGACACGTTTTCCACATTTTTTGGGAACAGAGTCAAGTGACAAATAGATCATTATGAGACATAAATAACTACCACTTATGTCCATTACCAAATGTGGTATAATGCAGCAATGAAGAGTCAGATCCAGGTTCAAATCCTGGCTCTACCACTGAATGGCTGGAGACCCTAAAAGCTCCAAGCTCCAGACTCCTCACCTTTCATAGGGATAATAACAGCACCTACTTTCTGTGGAGGGCATATGGATAAGACCAGTATTAACAACAACAATTACAGCATCTATTGAGCACCTACTATGTGCCCAGCATTGGACATGCATTACTGGGACTTACACAAAGGGCTTATTTTAGCACAGAATCTAGAACAATATAACCACTCAGGAAATTTTAGCTATTATTATCATTGCCAATTTTCCCAGCTTCTATGAAAGGCAAATATTATCACCCCTTTTCCAGATGAGAATTTTGAGACTCAGACAGAGCAAGGAGCTTGTTGAACAACTTCATAGATAGCATTTTTTTTTTTGCTTATCGTGGCTAATTTTTTAAATTGCCTCACAAGGTAGGCATTATTTCCATCTTGGGAATGAAAACTTTGTATTTTGGAGAAGGCAATTTGAAAGTGGAGACTTAGTATTTGAACTTGACTTTGGGGCCAGAGCACCTCTGGTCCACCCCACCCCACCACGGGGTGAATTTCCCTACTCTGTGTGCCATCAGCCCAAGGCCCGTTCTCATCCCTGAGCTATTAAGAGGCATTTTCCCAAAGTGCCAGAGAGCATCCTGCTCCCGCCCCTTATCTCAGCAGCCCTGCAGTTCTACAGTCACAAGAATTTATTCAACAATCCCAGAAATAGAGAGACAGTCCCTCTTGCCTTGTATGCTGCTAAAGGGCATTGAGCAAAATGGAGCTGGGGGATGTAAGACTGACCGTGACCCCAAAGAAGTTGGTCTCGTTCATGGCGTTGAGGATGATCCTGCCCAGCGTGTGGTCTGTGTAGTTGAAGTCCTGGATCCGCTGGTGCCGGCTGCTGGCATGCAGTGTCTCCATGGCCCTCTGTAGGGTCTTGGCGATGACCCAGATGCCATCATAGGCGTAGCCGTGGAACTTGCTGGGTCCCACGCCTGATCGCTTGTTGTTGTATTCTCTCTCATACTGCTGTGGAGTCTGGAAAACATGGGGTTAAAGGGCACAAAGTTATAGCAAGCAGGGCATTGTCACAGCGCCAAGAGCTGACATTCTCCAGTGCCTACAATGTGCCAGGCATGGTGCTAGGCTCTAGGTATGTTATCCTCACAACAACCTCACATGGTGGGGGGAATACTATTATTGTTTCCATTTTACAGATGAGGAAACTGAGTTAGGGAATTTGACTTGCTGGGGCCACATAGCTAATGAGTGGCAGGACTGAGATTTGAATCTGGCTATTTGACAAGGCTAGGGTGAAGGAATAATGTACCCTAAGCAGACTCCCACCGGATATTTGCAGTGCCTGGGGTTAGTGGGAGCCCCCATATCCTCTGTCTAAATAATTAACTTACAGATAAGCAAACAAACTATTCAATAAGTGCTTTCTATTTCCCCATCATAATAAACACTGCTTCCCAGTGATCTGGAAGGTTGAGTGAATACAGAATTCTGGGGCTCTTCAGAGTATCTGGCTGGACACAACAGCACAGGGGGCGCTGGCCATGCTGTGACCCACACTCTCCCTTTCCCAGCTCCGTTCTGCAGCCTATAGCCCAGCTCAGTCCACAGGTCCTCCCTCTCCCAGTTTCAGTAGCCCCTTGGCCACCCCAGAGGTGTGACCCCCTGCCCAAGAAAGCTGACCCAGGAATGAGGTCCCCCACCCTCTTGGAAGTGGCTCCAGCCATTTGGGCAAGGAATTCAGGTCACCATCTAGAAGGGGAGCGGGTATAGGCTCCAAGTGGGCATGTGCCTGTGGCCCTGTGGATTTTGAGCTCTGAGGGGTCTGAGTGAGGACTTCTTGGTATGTGGGGCTTAGAGCAGGTCCCATCTGCCCAGGTATTGGGGCTGTTCTGCTGCTACTTTGTGTCACTTCCTCTGTCATCCTCCATACTATAGCAGGTTCTGTGAATAACTTGGCATTAAAAAAGTAATTTTTTCTTCCATTGAGCTGAATTTCATAAAAGAATTTCATTGGTGAGATTAACATTCTGATTATGGCCACAAAGTAATGAAACCGCCCTTTTTACTCCAGTCCCTGGGGCTTGGCCATCCAAATGACTGCCACCCCAGGGGAATCCACTACTCTCAGCCCCTCCATGGGCCTTTCCTCCAGTCACTGCTGAACTCCTCTGCCAGCAATGCCAGCGGAACCCATGGTTTAGCTTTGAAAACTCTCCTTGGGGACAAATCACACATACCAACCAACAACTCCTTGTCAGTTTATACCAGGAAGGCTCTTTGAGACTGTCATTCATACATGCCAGCCAGAGGCACAGAGAGGTCCTGAGACTTGCCTAAGGTTACAAAGCTTGTGTGTGTGTGTGTGTGTGTGTGTGTGTGTGTAGCTAGACTGATCCCATTCCCCCTTTGCTACTTTTCTTATCTACAACTTTGGAAGACACAATTTCATCTTGAAAATCATCCCATTGCTTGGAGCAAGATCTAGCACCCAAGGGAGGGTGGTGGGGCTGAGCCATGGAAGGCTAGGTACACCAGTGGCTGCACTTCCAGTTGGGTCTCTTGTACTTGGTTCAGGGCCTTAGTAGAGTGGGGCTCACGCTCATGCCAGGGGACAACCAGTTCTTTAAACTGGGGACCCCGCAGGCCATGAATTCTGCCTAAACAAATATGAAGGGTGTCCCAGCAACAGATCTACCTGCTTTTTAAAAATTTTGGTCCTTACACGATGGCTCAGGTTTTATCCCTGTTTACAGTTTTCTTTAGAAAAGCATTTTGTTCAGCCATCACATTTTCCTCATCGCTCACAATGTGCGGCAGAAACACTTCAAATCAAGGTTCTTCAAGGCAACCGGCGCCGTCTGTAGCCCCGTTCTTACAGTTATCTCACCCTCCACCTGTGCACGCTGTGGTCCAGGCTGGCTTTCTGCACTCACCCCCCTCCATGTCACTTCTCCTGCGGGAGCAAGAATCGGTCCATTCTGGGCCTCCCTGGTGGCACAGGCAGTTGAGTGCAGCACTGTGAAGCTGTCCGCAGCCTCTTGCAGTGCCGGTTCGATCTCAGCCAGATAGTGAGGGTCCCACATGGTGCGGCAGACCTCTCCTGTCTCACCCGTTGCTCCCCTCAGCAGTGTATTTCATCAGTCTGCCTGTTCTGTTCCCCGCTCTGTCTCTGGTGGATCCTCTCACCCTCCCGCACATCTGGCCTGTACCCCGATTCTTGTATAAATAAAGAGATCTTTAAAAAAAAGGTTAAAAAAAAAAAGAAAAGGTCCATTCTGAGGCTCTTTCTCATCATGTCTCATCCTTTTGTGTCCTTCAATTGCACCAAATTTCTTTGTACCTCAGGGCATTTGCACTAGTTGTTTCCCTGGCCAGAAAACTCCCCCCCACCCCAGGCTCCTTGCAATGTATTGTTGACATTCAAATGTCAACACTTATCACTTCTCAGGGATGTCTTCCCTGACCCACCCTTTCTAACCCCGTTTCACCCAGGCACTATTTACCAGTCTTATATTTTCTATGATATTGTTTACATCCTGTATTTTCCTTTTTCCCTGTTTACTAGCTGATTTTCTCTTTTTCCAACCCTGTCTCTTGGGAATTATGCTCCCTGGGTATCAGGGATGCTATCTGTCTTGATCACTTAGTTAGCACCAGAACCCAAAGCAAGACTGGGTGAGACCCTTTCTAAGTCTCATGTTTTCCAGATGAAAAATGAAGTGATCTAGAAGGTACCTCTTAGCAACAGAGGAAGGAGCACAGAGGTAAAGCCACAGCATTTGGGAGATCTGCCCTCTAGCCCCAGCTCTGTGGTTTGCTGTGACCTGGGGCAGGGTCCTATCTGCCTGGTCTTGGAGTCTGTGCTAGGTGGTGCAGTGAGGTTCAATAAGATGATGCATGCAAAGCACACAGCCCAGTGTCCAGGACATGCTAGGTACCCGACAAGTGCCAGCTGGTGCTATTAATAGCAGAGGGTTGTTCAACTTGGCCATAGCTACAAGCCGTGGATGCCCTGAAGACTCAAGACTGAACCCAGCTGGCTGAGAGCACACAGCCACCCTATAGTGTGCCGATGTCCTGCCTTTAGCATCAATGTCCTGCCTTTACTTCATTTCCAATTATTGGACATTTAGGTTATTTTTAATATTTTCTTGTTATAGGACTGCAGAAAGTACCCCCGTAACTAC
Organism: Talpa occidentalis; assembly: GCF_014898055.3. Taxonomy (NCBI): domain Eukaryota; kingdom Metazoa; phylum Chordata; class Mammalia; order Eulipotyphla; family Talpidae; genus Talpa; species Talpa occidentalis. Next base: position 53,852,542 of record NW_023605083.1, read on the forward strand.
AATTTCTGAACACACACTGATGATTACTTTTTCAGGATAAATTCCCAGAGGTATAATTGCTGAGGCAAAGGGTGTAAAAAACTTAAATACTACTCATACATATAAGGGGCCATGTTATTCTCCCCAAATATGAAAAGTTAAAATTCCCCTGTGTATTGAATGTACTTATGTCCCTGGAACCTTGACAATAGATATTTTACTTTTTAAAATTATTAATTTACTTTTGTTAAGAAAAGTAAATTAATTTTAATTTGTTATTTTTCTGATTAATGAGTAGAGTGAGCTTCTTTCAAATACCGATGGTCAATTTTTATTCCATAGGTGCATTTCTTCTTTAAACCCTATTGCTGCGCTGATAGTCATACCTTTAATTGTTTTGTTTGAAGGCATCCTGGTTATCTTTCCATCTTTTGCTATTTGGCTGTGTTTTCTTTGATTTCTAAATGTGATTTGGATCTATTTCTGGTTGCTGCTGCAGCAACTGTCTACTTTAAAAGCACTAAAAAATTACTTAAATGTGTATTTCTCTAATTAATTGTGTTACGCATAAAAGGAAAGGCCGCTTTGACTTCTCTCCTGGATTTTGCTCCTGTGAGCTTTCTCTGACGCACACAGGCATCCGAGGGCTGTGGTGTCTGTCTTTTGAGTGCTGTTCCTTCAACCCAATGATAAGATTCAAATGACCTATCGAGACCTCTTCCCCATCCAGAGCATGCCACAGACACATGCTTCGAAGTTTCTACAACCCTCTTAAAGGCAGGGGTCCAGTCCTGAGGTGAACATTCTCCATGGAGTCTCACCAGGAGGTAATCAGTGTAGATTTTAAGCTTCTTTGATATAATTTATTTTATTTCTTTGTTTCTTTCTTGTGAGGACATGAAGGGGACCAAGCTCATATTGATTATTTAGTTTGCTTTTGGGCCAACATAAGTCCCTCCCCGCCCCCCGCCACCACAATATATTTTACATGTACCACCTGCAAACCCCTACCTTCTCTGTCTCACAAAATGTTCTCCTTCCAGAGGTTTAGGGGCAGGAGATAGGTGGAGAATACTGAAAATATGACTGTTTACCTCATTTCTGTGACTAGAGTCCTTGGAACAGGACACAGGTGCAGTTAAGCTCTGAAAGGTGACCTCATTCTCACTGTCTTTGCAAACACTGAGCTGAAGACGTTATCACTACCACATTATATCCCAGGCTATTCATCATCATCCCAAGTGAAGCCAGCACCAATCTCCCTTGGGCAAAACAATGACAGCAGGAAGAAACACTCTCCCAATTGTCTGAGAAAAAGTTATAGTTGTTTTTAAAGCAGGCCTCCAACACTTCAGGGCAGAATTTCTTCCACTGTAAAGCTGACACTGAAAGTTGAGTAATTACTCATTCTCTGAGATCAAGTTTATCATGAGATGTTAAAAGTTTCTGAGAGAATAACTTTATATAGATCGTCCCAATTACTGACAGGTTGTGCTCTAGCATATTTTTGAAAGGCAGTTGTTGGAACTGGGAACATATTTTTTCCCATAGAAACTATGTTATAAATAGAGGTTAGGTTCCCGGCGAGCCCACACAAGCGTGCAAACCCACAATGTGACTAGACTTCATGGGTCTGTCATTCCAACAGGACCAAGCTAGCTGAGTCCTGCTTTGTGGGAGAAGGGAGCCTCATGGGAAAAGGGAGAAAAAGGACGTGTCCCCCTCTATGTCTCCAGTGACAACCCCACAGCTGGGAAACAGGTAGTTTCTCTCCAGCTTCCCTTGTGGATGTTGGAATCAAAGTCTCATTTAGAAGGTACAGCAGGAGATATTTGTTTAGTGTGACTCCTGTACTCCAATTGTAGGTAACCTGGGGAGCTTGTTAAAAATGCAGATGCAGGATTCTATATTTTGCTTCATTATATCTTTGAGATAACTCAGACATCCATATTTTTAAAAATCTAAGAATGTAAGAATGCACAGATTGATTACCACTGATTAAGTTCCTTCTACAATCTGATGATTGGATCTTTTCAAAAGCAACATCTAGGTGTTGTTAGCCCCCTCTGAGCCTCTCCAGTATCAGTAAGTTTACTGTCTCTTCAGGCAGAGTCTTCCAGAGGAGATGCCTGATATCCATGAGACTAGTCTGCACAGCTGACATCTATCTCCCTATAACTTGCATTCAGCATGTTGCATCTTCTTGTGAAGCTGCAAGAAACATATCTGCTTCCTCTTACCCAAAACAGCATCTCAAAGAGCAGAAGACAGTAACATGTTGACCTGGTTCCCAATGTGGTGGTTTCCTTCTTTTAAGCTATGTAATCTCAGTTCCAACTTCCACTCTGACTACGATGACCTAGTTTATATCAGACTAAAGGTTCCATGAAGAATATTCACAGAGCAGAATAAAATATAGAAGGAGTAATTCAAAGACATCAGAGAGCAACCAGGACATCCAGGACTTGAGCAGCCAAGACCCTAAGAGAAGAGAAAGGCTTTGACAGGAGTCCAGCAGACTCTACTGTTTCCCTTGGGGTATTTGTTGATTTGTAGGTAGGAAGGCTAGTTGCAGACACAGAAGGCATTGGATCAGAGATTATAGCAGTCTGGCAGGGAGAGAAAGACAAAAAAATCAACAGACAAAAAACCAAAAATAACTGTAGCACTCGGCTATCAGGGTAGCAAGACTTTTAGGACCAAGACCTCAGAGGAAAGGAACCACAGAGAGGTGTGTCCCGTACTCAGACTGGCATTTGCACTTGGAATATTTGCTGATAATTAAGCAGGAGGCTAAAACTACAAGCAAATATTGGTGCTTAAGGGCTAAGAAGGTACACATAGTATCTGGAGGTTCATAGTATCAGGAGGTGAAAATTGGAATTCAGGGTCAATAATACTGCAGGATTTCAGTTGGTAATACAGAAGGACAGAGGCCAGGAATAAGTGCAAACTAAAGTAGACCAGGTCTAAAGATAAGATTTTTTTTTAAAAAAAGGATCAGGGCTTAAAGAAACTAAAACCAAGCCTGGAATCGGCTCAGTTCTTGATTGGATTAAGGTAATCTATCCTGCCTGTCTTCTTGAGGAGAAAAATCTTTCCTTGAGAAAGATAATACTATCTGTAGTCTCCATAATTTTTTATATTCAGGTCAATTAGTCAAATTTATTAGGTATATCAGGATTAGTCCAGATGATATTAAAAGGGAAGGAGAAGTAAAAGAGAAAAGGAGGGAAGGAATGAAAGAAAAGAGGCAATAGGAATAGACCCATAGGTAATCCAAAGATTGAAGTTAATGGACATCATCTTTAAAATAACAGTTTTATGTTAAAAAAGATGAAAAGATACAGAATATCACAAGGGAATTGAAATGATGAAAGAAAAAGCATAAGAATAAAGTGGAAATTCTAAGACCAAAAAATTTAATAACTGACATTAAGAATTCAATAGGTGGATATAGCAGCATATCAGACACAGCAGAAAGTGGGTCAGTGAACTGGAGGAAAAGTAGTAGTAAATATTCACACTGAAGCATGGAGAGGAAAAAATGGATAGAAAATAATAAACGGACATAAAATAGATACACAATGTATTGAAAATTTATGGCATATGTGTAATTGTTGTCTGGAATGCAAGGAAAGAAAAGGCAGAAGCAACACTTAAAGGAATATTATGCTAGAATTTCCCTAAACACACATCAATCTACAAATTCATGAAGTTCTATGAACTCTATGAACTCCAAGTAAGATACACTACAGAAAACCTCACTTCTGCACCACATAGTAAAACTGTTGAAGACCAAAGCAAAGACAAAATCTTAAAAATAGGAAAGGGAGAGAGAGAAAAAGATACATTATCTTTAAAAAAGCAGCGATAAGAATGCAATTGAATTAATTCCAAAGGGCACCTGCACCCCTATGTTTACAGCAGCACTATTTACAATAGCTAAGCCATGGAAACAACCCAAATGCCCAAAAACAGATGACTGGATCAAGAAGATGTGGTACATATACACCATGGAATATTACTCAGCATTCAAAAAAGATAAACACATGCAGTTTGCAGCAACATGGATGGAGCTAGAAGGGATCATACGCAGAGAAATAAGTCAGAAAGAAAAAGAAAAATACCGGATGGTCTCACACATAGCAGGAATTTAGAAAACCTAAATAAGGGACCAGGAAAAAGACTAATACAAAGTAAAAATCAAAATCAACAAGTAACTATAAACCAAAGACACACTACGGGCTGGGGGCGGAGGGGTAGGGAGAGAAAGGATTAGGGTCAAAATAAGGGGGGGGGTGAAATTGTATGGGGAATATAACCAAAATGAAAATGCATACATTGTGCAAAAATGAAGAATGATGTAAGAATTATATAAAATAAAATATTAAAAAATGCAATTGATTTAGCAGAAACCAGAAGATAATGAAATGACATCTTAAAGTGCTGAAATAAAATAAAAGATCATTTAGAATTTCACACCCAGTCAATATATTCCTCAAATTAGAGGTAGAAAAAACAAAATTTCAGACAACCAGAAAATACATTTATTTCCAGCAGGCCCACAATCAAAGAAAAACTAAGAGGAGTTCTTCAGACAGAAAGAAAACAATTTTAAGCAGAAATGCAAGAAGTAATTAAAAGTAACAGAAAGCAAAGATGTGAGTACATTTAAATGAAAAATAACATCATGGCCAACAACATCCTAAAAAAATCTTAAGAAGAACAAAATGATGGATTTATACTACCATTTATCAGGTCTTATTATAAAGCTTCAATTATTAAGACTGTGTAGTGGCAGTTAAAGGACAGGTGAATAGAACAATGGAATAGAAGATCCCAAAACAGATCCACCATACATACATTAATTTAATTTGTAACAATGATGACACTATGACATGAGAGTAGGATGGGGAAGATGATGAAATTTTCAATAAATGATTCTAAGTCAATAGTTATCCATTTGGAAACAGATAATCTTGATCTTACCTCAGATCACACATAAGATTAATTTCCTTTGAAATTATTTTGTGAATTCCATATATAAATATGAAAGGTCAAACAAAATTTCTAAAAAACAGAGGTGGAAAATATTTTCATGTACTTGAGTGGACAAAGACGCTTAAATAGGACACAAATATACCAATCATAAATAAGAGTAATAATCTGGACTATATTAAAATTAAGAATTTCTGTTCATTAAAATACATCATTAAAAGAGTGAAAGATAAGTTAGAGTGGAAGAAAATAAAGTACATCTCACAACCCAAGAATTCCTATCCAGAAAATTAAAATAAACTACAAATTGATAAGAAAGAGGCAGAAAATCCAATCAGAAAAAATGGGTGAAAGACTTAACTAGGCATTTACAAAAGAAGATATCAAAGTGGTCATCAAAAATATGAAAAGAGGTCCAACTTCATTAGTCATCAGGGAAATGCAAATTAAAACTAAAATGAGATATCACTATACACCCACTAGATTGGCTAAAATTAAAAGCTGACAATACCAAATGTTGATGAGCATGTGAACCAACTGGAAGCCTCAATCACTGCTGGTGGGTATGTAAATTGGTACAACCACTTTAGAAATCTGTTTGGCAGTACCTACTAAAGTTGAACATATGCATACCTTATGACTCAGAAATTCCACTCCTAAGTATGTACCCATAGTAATTTGCACATATATTCACTAAAATACATCAAATACCTAGAAATAAATCAAACAAAATATGTGCAAGAATTCTACACAGAAAATTACAAAACATTTTTTGAGAGAAATGAAAGACCTAGCTAAATGCAGGTTATACAAAAATTAATGGATTGGAAGAATCTGTATTAAGATGTCAGTTTTCCCCAAAGCAAACTACATATTCATGGGGAAATGGGGAAAATCCCATGTTTTTGTGTGTATGTGTGTATAAATTGACAACCAAATTTAAAAATGTATACAAAAATGCAAAGCAATAAGAATAGGCAAAACAATCTTGATAGACAACTAACAAAAAAGAGGGAGGATCTATACCAGTAGTTATACTTATTAAAAAGCTTTAGTATTAACACGAAGGTGTTTTGCTGGAAAAAAAAAAACCAAAACAGACCAACTAATACAAGAGAAAAGGTTTAGAAATAGAAACAAATATGTGTAGTCATTTGATTCTGACAAAGGTGAAATGGCAGCATAGTCTAAGAAAAGATGGGCTTTTCAATGCTGTTCAATTGTATATCAATATGAAAAAGAAGAAAGGAATCTTGATCCTTACCTCACACCATACACAAAATCAACTAGGGTGATTGTAGATCTAAATGAGAAAGGTAAACACTTCTAAAAAAATGAGAGGAAAACATCTTCAAGACTTTGGGGTAGAATTCATTAAAATAAAGAATTTCTGTTTCTTCAAAACTAACATTTAGAGGACTTCTGGGCAGCTGAAGACAGCAGAAGAAGTGTATTAGCAACCACAAACTATACACAAGATTTTTAGTCATAGACATTCTATATAAAATCATGCTATCACCAATAGTTACAGATAAAGACTACTAAAATTGCAAAATTACTGTGAGTAAAAAGAAAAAAATAAATTCCAGCATGACAACCACCTAGGCTTTTGCTCCACTCATTCTTTGGCAAAAGGACTATGGCAAACAAAGGCAGACTAACAAACTGCGAGAAAGTCAGAAGATAGGAGCTACTTAAGGGTGACTTGTAATGACTACCAGAAAGACTAATCCACACTAAATCTAAAGATCCTATAAATATAAAAGTAACTGGACCATTCAAAATACTTTCTGCAGAGAAGGGATTTTAAAGGATTCCCCAAGAGCTAGACAATAATGTTCAAAGTCACACTGTTCATAATGGCCCCAAACTTAACAATCTTAATGTCCAATTAAATAAATAGTATAGCCACCAGGGGAATATTATTCAGCAATGAAAATGGACAAATGTCTACATGGAACAACATAAATGAATCTCACCAACATAATGCTTTATGAGAGTATATACTATGTGCTTTCCTTTATTTAAAGTTCAAAATCAGGCAAATACATGGTGATAGAAGTCAGAAGAGTGGTTACTTTTGGCAGTAGATATTGAATGGGATGGGTCATAAGGCTGAATTCTGGATTTCTAGTAATACTCTTTTTCTTTGAATGTTGCCAGCAAATACAAAAGAGAAGGAAAAAGGACAAAATGGTCCCTCCAAGGAGTCTTTCAGAAGTCCCACATAATACTTCTATCTACATCTCATTTGGAAGATTTAGAATCCTGGCCACATCTAGCTATATGGGAGGTTGAGAATTGTAGATTTTCAGATGTGGCAACATACCTAGTTAAAAACTGGAGTTGGGTTCCTGAGGAGGAATGGGTGCTATGGATGTTGGTATGGACAGCTAGCTGTCTCCCAGAGTCACCCAGTTGGGAAGTGGTGGGGTCCAGGTTCAGATCTAGTCACTGCCCTATTGCTTGTGACTATCCATCAGCCACCACACCTTCCTCCCAGGTCCCTGTCCCTCTGCCATGTTGCCTGTCTCCCAGTGAAGTGAGTGTTGGGTAGTTGCAGAACAGGAGTCCTGTGGGGGAGTTAGGGGGTGAGCAGGTAGCAGCATTGTGAAACTTGGCTGCTGGGGAGCATCCAGTTTCTAAGGAACATTTCCTTGCTTCTCTCCAGAGCCCAGTGCTTCCCTGCCAGTGCCACAATCTTTGTTCTTCATCTTGTAGGAGCTCATGGAAGTGCCAATGAGATGGGTCATTAAGTTGAAGACTTACTCCTTTGTGTTTTCCCACCTCTACCATGTTGCATTAAGAGTCACGGGTGGTCCCAGAAGCTTCTTGACAGAGAACATGACAAAACCCTTCCAAGGACTGAGCTTGTGTTTTTGATAGGGGAGGGGGAAGGTTGGGGCCACCTCTGAGGTTTCCTGTGATTCCAGAGTTCTGTGACATCTCCATCTGGAACACTGGCTCAGCTCAGTGTCTCAGCAGGAGAACCATGACAGGAAGAATGTCCTGATCAGAGAGGCTGAGCCAGCCCTGGAGAAACCCAGCCAGCATTATAAATGCTCAAGAAGGAAACAAACCTAGCAGGGCTTTGAAAAGTGAAAGCTGACACTGGACATCAGCAATGTCAATAGACTCACTGCGGGAGTGGAGTGGTGATGGGGAACTTGGGAGAAAGAGCTACATTCAGAGGCAGAGCAAATGCCCAGAGGTGCTCGTGACGCCTGTGCTCTGAATGTGCTCAGGGAAGCCTGGAGGTCTGCACGTGCCATCTCTGGAAATTTCAATAGGAAAGAACTGCTGAACATGCCCTGGATGCAGACCATGACCTTGTTACTCTTTTACCAGAAATCTCCTGGGCACCAATGAGGGAGATGGCACAGACATGTGGAAAGGGAGCCTTGGCGAATGAATTCCAGGAGGGGTCACTCTTCTGCCTGATTCTGCCACTTTCTCTACCAGGAGTTTCCTTTATCCTGGAGATTCCAGGGTTTGACGTTTTAACCAGGTCACACCACTTGCTGTAATAACCCATGCCATATTTACACAGCCAGAGAAGTTGGCCGTGAAAGAACCACAGGAATTACCTGGTCCAAAACTCTCATTTTGAGATGTGGAAACTGAGGCTCAGAGTGAGAGCGGGACTAACTGAGGTGGCGGAGAGGGGTGGGGATGCCAGGATTCTGCTCCACCTCCTAATTACCGGCCCTGAGCACTCCTGTTGAGCCACTTTTGACAGGGGAGGGGAAGGTTGGGGCCACCTCTGAGGTCTCCTGTGATCCCAGGGTTCTGTGACACACCACAGGAAGGGCACTTTGGATACCTGCCTACATCTTGAGGGAACTCCTGGGAAGGGGGGTGGAGCAAAGAGCGAGGGATAAGCTGTCTTGGCATCACGTCCTGGATCTCTGTTGGGTGACTGTATTAGTTTCTTGGTGATGCCGTATCTAATTCCCATAAACTGGGCGGCTTACAGCACAGTTCAAGTCAGGCGTCTGAAACTCAGGTGGTGGCAAGCTTGATTCCTTCTGGTGGCTCCAAGGAAGATTTGTTCCTTGTCTCAGTCTCCTAACTTCTGGTGGCTGCCAACAACACTAGGGGCTCCTTGTCTTGCAGACACATCACTCCAGTCTGTGTCTCTGTCTTCACAAGATCTCTGTATGGCAAATCTCCCTTGGTCTTTCTCTTATGAGGAAGGGCACTTGTCACTGGAGTTAAGGACTACCCAGGTAACTCAGGATCATCTCATTTCCAGATCCTTACATTTATTACCTCTGCAAAGATCCTTTTCCCAAGACCACATTCATAGATTCCAAGGGTAGGGTGTGAACATATCTTTTTAGGGGTCACCCCTCAATCCACCACCGGGATCTTGGGTGTGTCTTTTCTCCTCCCCACTCCTTAGCCTCTCTATACGTAAACGGTGAGGATAGCCAGAGTCCACTGACTTGGTATGATTCCATTTGTCTGTCTGTCTTTCTGGGTTCTGATGGGCCCCCAAACGCAGGGATGGAGTCAGCAGCATGTGCCATGCTGACCAAGGTTCCCAGCAGTGGTGTATACTGCAAACCCAAATTCAAGAATCCTTTCTCCACTCTCTAGAACTTCTGTCAGACTCCTAAAGTCTGGCTGGGGAGGTTGGCTTGTGGTCAGATCACAATCCGGAGTGTATCAACTCTGGGCCCCACCTGCTGGGGACAGAGTATTGGACTCCAGCAACCTGTGAAGGGCCAGACCCAGGGGAGGTGAACAAGAGGCTCTTTTCAGGGGAAAAATTAAAGAGGGGGTTAAAAACCTCAGTAACCAAGACAAATAATATCATAATGCAACACTTCAAAGACAAATTCATGATGAACAAAATATGAAAATGTCTAATGAAGACAAAGACTTATCCTGCTATGATGTGACTCAAATCTGCTGGTTCACCCTAATCTCAGTCCCATGGTTCCTGACTTTTTTTAAAATGTTCATATTTTGTTCATCATGAACTTTTTATGCATTTGAGTTTTATGAAAATACTGCATCTAGCATATTTTTTAAAAATCTTGATTACCGAGGTGTTTGGCACCTGCTGAAAATGCACCCTTGGGCCTGGCCCTGGATCTGTAAATTGCAATTAAACAGCCCTCACAGGGCTGTTTAGTTTGGACAAGGGATACCTCTGGGGGTGTGGTCATTACCAATAGGACCTGTGTGGGCCTAGAGGGTCCTGGGGGGAAATTAAGACAGAGCAGTGAGCCCTCTGCTACTTTAAGGGTCTGAGACTCTGTGGGAGGCTGGTCTAGATGACCTAGGAACCCTCTGATTCCAAGAGGCAAAGAGGCTCAAATTTTCCCTTAAAACTTCAATCATCTTGCAACCTCTGATAATGTCCCTCAAAGACTTTAGGGACAGGAATTTGTCTCCTGGGATCTCAGAAGCCTTCCCAAGCAGCAAGTCTGGCTTTGCTTCATTCTGGGAGCCCATGAGTGGGATACCCGCATTGTAGGTTAAGGGAATAGCTCCAGAAACAGTCCCAAGGTATTCCATCCATGGACACAGTGATATGGGGTGAGGTCAGGCTCCTCCCTACTCCCAAATTTTAGAAATGAAAAAGGGAAATCAATGACCTTGAAAATGTTGTAAAGTCAAAACATTCCTCTCCCAAAACCAAAACACTGCCAATAACAACCTTCCACTAACACATCCCTTTGTACTGCTGACATGGGGCATGGCCCTGGTTGTAAAAGCTGTGTACGCTCCTTGGAAGGACATGTGATGCCCTTCTCCTGGCATTGCATGGTCCTCAGTCCTACTTAGTTTCACAGATCTCGTACATGTGATTATTAAGCCTTTGGTCTTCCTTAAGTCTCTCAGCTTAATTATTATACCGTCTGTTTGCTTGGAATTTTTTCTTAGTTTTTGTATTTTCTGCAAATTTTCTATTTTTAGATTAAAATCCAGGGTATCCCTGGACTCAAGAATCTTCTAGTATGCTGCCAACTTTGACACCTTTAAAAATAACACTCACTGAAATAAAGTGAGTTGTTTCTACTCATTATTCAGCATTTCCAAAAACCTTTTTTGTACTCATTGATTTTTGTATGAAAATATTTCTTTCACCATTTTCTAGCCAGTGTTTTTCCAGGATTTCCCAGGTGCCAGCATGATCTAAAGAGTTGTTTACAATGTGTCCTAATGGTTTGCCACTTTTTTTGACAAATCAATAAATCATTCTTGTAGAGTTGGCTCCGATTGAGATTAAATAATGGATAAAAATTATATATATATATATTTTTTACATTACCATGAAATATATTCTTTAAATGAAATTGGAGTTGGATGGAGAATTTAATAATCTGAGCTCAGAGGAGACAGAAAAGAAGGATCTGTTCTGTGTTAATGAATGTTGGCTGGTGGTTAGAATTGAAAGATAGATCTTACTGTGTCACCAAGACTGTGAACCTGAATTTCCTGGTTCCTGGTAATATTTATACTGATGGAAAAGAGTGTACTTTTGAAATGCTTTTACATCTGCTATATTCCCTGGTTCTCTCAATAGTAGCCAAGATCAGCAGGGCAGGGTTAGTTAACACGTCTTGGGAACAGGTAAACATACTGAGGACTTATGTGCCCTGTCCAGGGACCTGCCCCCAGTTACAGCAACACTGAGGTCAGCACATGGTAGCCATATAACATAATCAGCCACCAGTTTTCCTTTTAACCCCAGAAGAGTGATTTTTACCACCACTATACAGATGAAAAATATGGCAGCTTAGAGAACTCAAGTTCAAGGTCATCCACTTAGAGTTGGGAAGTAGAAAACCTCAGGTTTGAACCAGTCTGGTTAGTCAACAGCACATGTTTCCCAAAGTCTACTTAAGGTTTTGTCTTTCCTCCAGGCTGACTACAGCATCACTGAGACTGAGAAACCACACTCTGGTCAGAAAGGCAACACCTGTAGTTGGTGACATAAAAATCACCACTCCACACCTCACATGGACACTGTGACATGTGCTTACAAAGCACCTTACCATATTGATTCCCATGTTACCCTAGAGGTACACCAGTGAAAGACTGGCTAGGCCCATAGAACAGATAAGTGAAGTTCAGAGAGATCAAGTGATTTGCTCAAAGTCACACAGCAAAGGCCAAAATAAGATCTGGGTACTTTGAACAAGACAATCACCAGAGATAGGCCTGGGGCTGAGGAGGGCAGGCCAAGATACTGACCTTTCCTGAGATGGTCTTGATCTGCTTGGAGCTCAGGGGCTCAAAATCCACACCAATATAGCCCTCCATGGCAGCAAGTAGATTCTTCCGGAGACAACGGGATGAGTTGGCTTCTGTGTGTACCTGCTCCCACCAGGAAGACTCATACCAGCCAGGGATGATCCATTGGTATTTGCTGCCATACATGTTCTCCTCATATGCCTGCAATAGATGGGATAACCATGAAGGCATCCAGAGTCAAACATTTGCTCAAGGCTTTGTTCCCCGTGAGACAGGTAGAGGAGGCTCAACCTTCCTCTTTCCAAAAGATGTAATGTTTTTTATTACTTCCTTAGACCCTGCCTTAAATCCAAAGTAGTTTATGGGAAACATGTAATAAAACAATAAACACTGAATAATACATAAGGGACTGGGAAATATAAATAAGTTATTAGAGGTAAAGGGAACAAGCTACCCAAAGTTTCCAACACTATACCTAATGAGCTGTATATTCCACCATGAACTTCCGGTAGCCCAAGAAAAAAGAGCATTAAGAATATTTACATAACTCTGATTATCAATAAGAATGTACCCTAGTTCTTCAGGGAAACAAAATGCTTTCTAAGTTTTAATCCTTAGAAAAATGTCACATTATAGAGCACATTACCAAATTAGTCAGCATAATGTCAACAGCATATCTACAACAAATTTCACATTTTGTATAGATTTTTATTCAATTTTTGTATAGATATTTACTAAATGCTGAGGCCATAGCCTTAAAATACAATTCAGTGGGAGCAATTTTGCAAGGGACTGAGACAATCTAATTTAAGTAAGCAGTTTAGCAAAAATCCAACTTGGCAAACTGAGCAATCTCTCTGAGTCTCTACCCAAAGAAAGCATGGGGTGCATAAATCTAGATCCTCTGGAAAGTCCCTTACACTAATCTTATTTATTTGTCATTTACATTCATCCTATGAAGTGGTCAGAGCAGAGTTTATTATCTTCATTTTAGTTTATTATCTTCATTTAGAGAGAGAGAGAGAGAGTCACTTTCCAATGTCACACAGCAAGGAGAAAAATCAGGCCCGGAACCTAAGTCTGCCTACTTGAAGGCCACAAAGTCACACTGCCTGCCTCCAATTTAAAGAAAAAGTCACCACACTGTTCTAATGGGCCTGTATTTGGCTTAAATTTTTATTGTGGTTATTTTATATCAGGAAAAGTATGTCTTTTGATAGCTTAGATGCACCAAAAATTACACTTTGTAATGTCCCATCAAAATTAGGTTCAAAATGAAGTTTCTAAGTAGAGGTCATTCTCCCATAAATAATAGAATGTTCAGAGGTGACGGGAGAGAAACAGTGGGTACAAATGCTCTCTGCGCCCTTTGATGAATGGTGCACATTTGAAAACATGACTTCAAACAATTCTGTAATTCATTTCTGGAGAGCCACCTCTGTTAGAAGGACATGTTGAGAAACAAGTCATGCCACACCCCTTTGTATTCCTTGGCATGGAACACAGACAGAATCCAGGAGGATGTAGAGAGGAGGCTGAGATTGCTCTGGACTCTGGGAAGGTTCTGGCTGCTCTCCACTCAGGTTCTAGGATGCTAAGCCAGGTTCAGTCCTAGTAGTTTCTGTACACTTGGGAATAGTTACTGTCAAGTCTAAGGGTTAGAGGGGAGCTCTACTCATTTCTACATGTGGGGAGGCAACTTCTCTAAAACTCTTAACACCTGAGAAACCCCAGTCTGTAGTGTGGAGACTCTCACTGGAGTAAGTGTGAGTCAGAATGTTCCCCAAATTAATCTAAACTCAGATCTCATCTTCCTGATCTTTGTCCAGTGTTTCAGTGACTCCTCTGGAGATTAAATAAAAATTGTTTAATAAAAGAGCATTTAACATCTCAGGACATTTGTTTGAGCATCCTCTCTAGACTCCTTTGATGACAGAAGACTTTCCCCTCCCTCACTGTAAACATTATATGTCTTGTAATACAACCTTAGATCACAGCCCTTTTTCCAGTGATTACTGTATAATATTGTCCCAATCTGAACTTTTGTAGAAAATGCAGAGTTCTTATATTTCAGTTACATTAAAAAAAATCACAGTTCAACAAGAACAGGCAGTATGCTGAGCTTCTTCTTAATGAATAAGGTTTAGTTCGCAAAAACTTTTTTTTAAAGGAAAAATAAACTCAATTTCCTCTTTCATGAAGTTTCCTTCTGCCTCCTCTCTTCCCCTTGCAGGGACATTTCCTTTTTGAGTTCCAGTTCACAACAATAATAGCAATAAGCCCTCATATCAGTTGAGAAGTTAACAGCTGTCACAATGGTCTCCATTTGGTGGCTTTATTAAAGGCTCTTGACAAGCCCATGAGGCAGATGAGGCAGGGATCATTGCTTCCATTTTAGAGGTGAGGCCGCCAGGGTGCAGAGATGTAAAGTGACCTGCCTGAGGTCACACAGCTGGTGGAGCTAAAACCAGAACCCAGGTTGGAGCGCTGGAGAGTTTAGAATAGACCACCAAGGAGGGAGGGGAAAACAAAGCGACAAGCCATGCTGGTACTGTGCTGGAGCCAAAATGAACATTTTGCCACTGGGCTATAAATAGTCCCTCATTTGCTGGAGTCTGCTCTCCCATTGGGTGGCGGTTCCAATCTCAAGAACACAGAACATGCTGCAAAGTTTGCACTGCGACATTTGGGAGGCAGAGATGCGGTTGCTCCCATCTGGTCTGCACTCTGACCCCAGCACACTGTGGACTCTCTCTGGGTGGGTGTCTGCCCTGAGCACCCCTTATCTCCATCACTCAGAGACTCACTCCAGCGAGATGACATCAAGCAGGCCCTCCTCGGCCCTCCCACACCTGCCCCCAGAACTAACTCCTTCCTAAGCAGGTGAGACTGAAGGTCCCGGAGGGTGTGACACAGTGGATGAACACCCAACCAAAACCTCCTGAGAGGCCCTGCAAAGCAGCCTGCAAAGATGCTACGAGGAAGCCCGTTTCAAAATATCAACAGCCGAACGAGAGGAAGGAGAATACGGACGAGGAGGCGGGTATCCTCCTGTGTGCCCGAGGCAGGCAGCCTGGGCTGTGGGGCACGAGGAAGATGTCCATACCGTGCGTTCTGAAGCAGAGAGCGGGAAGGACCACTTGGAAAATAGCCCCAGGGCACAGCACAGAGTGGACTCAGCCACGCCTCGGCTGGGGTGTGGCACAAATGGGCACACGAGGTCTGCTGGCAATTCTTGCACATGGGAGATGGTCAGTGCCCAGAGTGGCATCTTCAGGAAGTTTTTTGTTACTTCTTTTTTCCTGGAGTTATTACCTACCATGTGCCAGCTGCTTGCAAGGCCTGGGGGATATGGGGGTGCAAAACCCAGTTTCTCTCCTAAGATAGATTATGCCTCTCAACTTGAGGTATTATTTTCCTTTTTAAAATGGGCCATTTCTGGACCTTAGATGGTAATGTGCAAGGTTTCATGAATTTTGAAAGAAAATATATTAAATCAAATAAATTTGCTCTATTTCCTTCCCTCCCTCCCTCCCTTCCTTCCTTCCTGAGCCAGGGTACAGGCCAGATGTGGGGAGGGTGAGAGGATTCACCAGAGACAGAGTGGGGAACAGAACAGGCAGACTGACGAAATACACTGCTTAGGGGAGCAGCGGGCGAGACGGGTGAGGTCTGCTCGCCATGTGGGTTGCTCCAAGGCCGGCGGGGATGGAACCAGCGCTGCAGAGGCTGTAGACAGCTTCACTGTGCTGTGCTCAACTGCCTGCGCCACCAAGGAGGCCCTGCTCTATTTTCTTAATTTTTCTCTCTCTGTTTTTAGATTTTCCTATGGAAACATCCCATATGACCCTTAATGCATACAAAGACTGCTTAATGCAATCATATAATTTCTACCAGCTAGTAAACTCGCCAGCCCAGGGGTCCATTCCAGCCTCAGACACCTCACACCAAAAGAAGGCTGCCATTTCCTGGGTCCTACTACACACCAGGCTCTGTGCAAAGTGGCTTGCTCATTTTATCTTCACAATCATTCCACGACATCGGTGGAGCTACTGTCCCCAGGGAGGACAGAAAACTGAGGCTCAAAAAGTGTCGACCACAAGCCAAATTCAGTTACTGTGCAGCAGACCAGGGCTTCTCACCCCAGAAGACTGACTCATGGTGCTAAACTGCATCTGGGGTGTCCAGAAGTGGCTGTGTAGCTTCTCCCCCGGTACCTGCAGAGGTGATCAGGCAGTGCTCACTGTGTTCCGAGACTTCAGGATTAATATTACCACGGGACCACAGCTGCAGGTCACTGCTCTTTCCTCACTCCTGGTCTCTCTTCAATTCCGCATCTCTTCTGAAATAGGGTCCAGGAAAGCAGAGGGCCCCCTGCCCTGGGTAAGGATGTGCAGGCTGAAGTCACCCTAGTCCCCTGCAGCTGCACTCATGCTGGTGACTCATAGAAACCTTGAGGTCAACTGAGGCGCCAACGTCTCTTTTGTTCTAAATACACAGAACATCTCATTTGCCTCCACCACCTTGGACATAGGGAGCTTGATTTGTTCTAATATCATCCTATATTAGCAACATTAAATTTAATCTTTTTGGATTTAATCTAATGGGCTTGTCTGTTCAGGATCTTTGGACACTTGCTCTGTCATCCGACAGATTTCACGAGATCTAAAATTTCTACAAGCATGCCTTTTACAATATTATGGACATTCTTGATTAAAGATCAGAGGGGACAGAGGTCCGAGGTCCATCACTAGGGAACACACCTAGGTGGACCTTCCTTGAGGGGAGGAGTTTACAGTATAGACGGTCACTCACAGGACTGGGCTGTCATTTCTGTGGCCTGTTCTCTTGACCCTGGGGTAAAGGAGAGGGAGTCATGGTATCAAAATGGAAAGACTAGTCCTGAGTTGGAATTCTTTCATATACTTAGGTTAGAACATCAACAGAAAAAACAGGATTAGCCTGGGAAGGGGGTGAATGGGGACCACTGTCTTTGCCGTGAATGTCCTTGGACCAGTCCCTTCACCTCTCTGGGCCTCTAGTTCCTCATCTCTAAAATGGGATAAATAGTTATTCCACATTGTCCCTGAAAAGGTTAAATGAGATATGTATAAAGAAGTACTTTGCCACCCATCACACAGTACACAACTCAAAGGGTTAGGGATGGATGCTGAATGACTGACAGTGGCTCTAAAGCTGACTCTGAACCCTGCTCCCTGGGCAGGGAGTGGGTGGAGGCCTCTGTCCCACCTGGCACCTGGGCTCCCTTCATGCAGTACACACCGCAGAAGGGGCCGAGTCAGGGGACCTAGAGTTAACCAGCAGGGCTCAGGCAATGGGTGTGCTAAACCGAGGCTGCTGCCTGGCCATGGGCCCTGGGTTTACCCTCCCTGAAAAGAGGAAAGAGGCCATTTCTGCTTCCAACAACCCAGACTCCAGTCCTCTGACATCACCCACAGCCCAGGCAGTGCGAATGAGTCCTGGGAGAAGCTCTGTGAGTCTCCCTGACACAAATACCACCACCAAAGCTTTTACTTACACAGCAGAACACTTTAGCTGCCATGTGCTGGTCAAACTGGCCGAGGATGATCCGCACGTCATTGCCCTGTGGACAGAAGGACATGGATGTGAAGGTGTGTGGGTGAGCGGGACCTCCAGATGGTTTGAGGTCACAGGCAGAGAACATTCCTACACAGGCAGAGAACATTTCCCAGCTGAGACATGAGCAGGCAGCAGGGCTGAACCTTACTTCACCCAGGGTTCTCTCTGACCAGCTTGCCCCCACCTCCTGCTGAGGTCCTCCCTGATCTCCTGAAAGCCTTAGTGCTAGTTGGAACAGGTTGCGGGCTAAAGCTTCTGCCCTGTTCTCCCACAAGAGCAGGCAAACCTTGTAGGTGCTGAGACACCATCTAATCTTCCTTACTTTACATACATCCCTTTACACACAGGGAGAAAGAGGCCTTTCTCTTGAAAGGAAGGAGTTTCCAAGGTCTCCAGAAGAGCTGCCAGCAGAAACAAGACCCCAGCTAACCCCCACTCCCAGTGTTCTAGACTGTTCTACCTTCCTGGAGCCCAATTAAGAGGTTTCAGAGTCTCTTTCCTTTGTTCAAATCTCAGCTCCACCACAAGCTTCAGGGGTATCAGGCAGCTGCTGTTCCTATCTCAGCCTCAACTTCCTTATCTGCAAAATGGGAATAAGACTACAACTACTTTATAGGGCTGCTGAGAGGTCTAAATGAGATAGTCCTCCTAAAGTACTTATCACAGTTTCTGGCCTATAGTAAAACCCAGTAAGTGGTAGCCACTATTTGTATTTTATAACCATCTGCTGGCCCATCTTTATTTCAAAGGGCGATGTATATTCCAAAGCTCAATACTGGGGATTGTGCTTATTAACTTATTATGGTTAATAGGTATGTATTTTACAATAAATCTGGTTACTTATTTATTACAAAAACATTTACTAAGCATCTGTCTGCCCAAGTCTCCCTTCTTGGTTAGGGTAAGGAGTCTTTGGTCACTTTTTAGGGGATGAGGAACCAGGCTGACCCCTGTTCCATAGAGAACAGGCTGGAAGGGGATGTGTGGAAGTTTCCAGACCAGTCAGGTCCTGGCCTTCACCCTACCCCAGCCCCCCACCCAGCCACTTCCTGTCCTCCATTCTGATCCTCAGCCTTGCAGGTGGTACTACCTTCCTGCCCTTCATTGTGTCCTCTCCAGCAGGCCTTGGGGCCCTTTGATGCATAAAGAAGAGAAACATGCCTTTAAAGATCAGTTTTTAGCATCTTTCAAAATTGGAAAGTGCTGACTGAGAGGCCATTTTACTCATCATGTACTTTAGCAAAATAAAAAGGCTTGGATTCTAAAATCATCCTTCGTTTGCAAGCAAGAATGGAAAGAAGAAAAAAAATTGCTCTGAAAGGACTTTAAAAGATCATTAACAGAGCTGTTGAAGGAAGGCAAGCCTTTGTCATCACCACGTCTGCAATGCTATAAAAAGTTCTAAGCTGCTTCCGTTCTGTGGACAGGCTCCCAGACACACTCCCATGGTCTTTCAGCTTGTTTATTGAAATCTTTTAGCATTTCTTGCCGTTAACAGATTCCATCTATTTATATTTATCTAGCCAGCCAGCCAACCAGCAAACATTTATGAAACATGTAGTTTGTGCCAAGTCCTGTGTTGCTGAATATGGTATAGATTATCGGACTCTTAGCTTATTTGATTTTGAAAGCAGGAATACCTTAGTTCAAATCCTAGTTCCATATCTGACTAATTGCATACCCTGAAACTTAATGTCTTGGAGTCTCAATTTCCTCATCTCTGAAATAGAGATGATCCTACTTGCTGGAAGGTTGTACAATTCATGATAACAAAACCCATCCACTGGTCTCCATGAGGTGCCCTGTCCCTCCTGGCCACTCCTGCCCACACTAAAATCAGCCCAACTGACTTTAACTTGCTTCTCAAATCACATTTCTTTTCATTTTTCCATAGCTGTTAGATTACCTGAAATTCTCTAAAACAAGTCTGCCCTCCCTCAACCTCTCTGTCCTTCCCTCTCTTTTCTTCCTCACTCTATCCCCTTTCTTTCTGCAAGCTCATCCATCCAAAATGCCTTTTCCTCCTATGCCACTCATATTTCCTGCATAACCGTTACTCATTCTTTATGCATTACTTTAGACACCTCCTACTCTGAGAAATCAACACTGACCCATCAGGCTTGGGGGCCATTTGCTCATCTGGGTCCAGAGCCTTTTGTGCTTCTTTTGATCATGGCACAAATCCACTGACTCCATGTTTTCCCCACTAGACTGAGGGTACCTTGATTGATCTCTAGATCCCCAGCTTCCAGCACAGGGCACAACATATGTATCAATAAGTAAGTGTAAGTGTTGGATGCATGGCTAAATGAATGCTGCTGTGTGAAGCACTAAGCACAATACCTGGCCTCATTGGTCATTCACTAGCTGGTTGCAACTATTATCATTGTACTAATGTCCTGTTAGCCTGGGGTCCACACAATGATTGAATTCACCACGTTCATTTCTTGAATGGACCAGAGACCCACATCTTAATGGATGACCGCCTCATCCCCTGCTGACAGACAAATAACCAGTTCTGCCACTCGCAGACCATATAATATCTGTTTCCATGACAACCAAGTTGCATGGACCACTTGGTTCTGTGCACTCAGACTGTTAAGACTGAATGGGTCTAAAGGATCACTGATCTTGTTAACCCTTCCCAGAAAGACAAGATTCTTTCCCCAAAACTGCATAGCACCCCAGAACCCACACTCTCACCTTGGTGCCCCCATCATCAGAAGGCCCTGGAGAAAGATCCCATCCAGAGCTAGCTGATGCAGGATATATTCACAACCACTCTGATTTAGATGTGAATAAGAGGGGGCAAGAAGCTGCAAAGTGCAGGGAGAAGAGGAGCGAGCCAGCATCCAGTGTTGCTGTCTGGGCTGGAGTGGAGTTTGGAATGCCAGGATAGGGGAGAAGGCAGAGGGGGATGCCACTAGACTGGGGTTCTTAGTGGGGGCTTTGAAAGCAGTGCAAGTAGTTTGAGGTCCATCTTAAAATGGGATGTATGTGAATCTGGGCTTGAGGAGTTGTTAGGGACAGTGCAGAATCACCTGTTTCTTTCTAGAGCAGGAGTTTATTGGAAGAATCAGGGCTGGGGGCAGGGGGAAGTTTATCATTTGAGGAATCTTAAGAGTATTCTTTAAAACGATTTATTTATTTATGCATACAATAGCTGGGGTGCAGGCCAGAGGTGTGTAAGGGGGTGGGTGTTGAGAGGATTCACCAGAGACAGAGAGCAGAACAGGCAGATCTAGTGAGGTACAGTGCTGTGGGGAGCAGTGGGCAAGGCAGGAGAGATCTGCTGTGCCATGTGGGTCACCTCCCTGGTCAGAGATCAAACTTGTGCTGCAGTGCTGTGACTTAACCCTTTGTGTCACCAGGGAGGCCGTAAGAGTACTTTTTTAAACATGTCCATGCTCTCATGAAAGTTCTAGAATTACCATTTTCAATATTCCATAATTTGTATTTTCCCTGAATGTCCACAGACTTGGAAGAGAAATTTTGTGTTGTCAGTGGCCCCTGCTTCTGACTGAGCCCCCACCCACTGGCAGGGGTCTGTGGTTAAAAGGACTTGGGGACAGTTTAAGGAGGACTGGGGTTGAGGGGCAGGAGTCACAAATGTCCCTCAGGATGAGAGAGATAGAAGGGAGATTTGATGTTACAGAGAACACAGGAGGTGGTAGAGGGCAGGGTCCCACATACTCCATAATCTTTCAAAGACTTGTGGCTCACAGGGGCCACCTGGACAGACAGAAGATGCCCTGAGGGCAGGAGAATATATGCTGACTTAGTGAATGGCTAGGTCTAAGGCAGCAGACCACAGTGGAGAGTTCGGCTCCATCCTCAAGGGCCACAGCCGGGAGGGGACAAAGATGGCAGCAAACAGCCATGGGGAGGGGCAGGAGCAAGGAAGGAGAGCTCAGCCGACCAGCTGACCAGCTCTGACCAGCTGACTCCACACAGCACACACAGGATGTGTGAGGCAGGATACCCACTAAACTCTCTGGAGAGGAGCCCTACAACACCCCAACCCTGAGAAGATTTCTTTCCTCTTTCCTGGGCTCCTCTCATCTGCTGTCTGGAGCCCTTTGTCTCTGAGGCCTTTAAAGGGCGCAACTCCCCACCCCTCACCCCCCCACACACACACACTCAACCAACACACACACACACACACACACACACACACACACACACACACACACACGACACTTAAGAAGGATGACCCAATTCTAGGAACTAATGTATGACCCACAATTTGCAGAGGATCCTAAGCAACTCAATAGAAATGATAATTCCCATGTTCTTCCCAGTCCTGGTGCTAAGCGCTGTGGCTAGGCTGTCCCCTCAGCCTACAGTAGCAAAGGACACTTGCAGTGACCCAAGTAGAAAACTCTGGGTTCCTCTGGAAGGTGAAACCAAATCTGGGTTAGTCTGTGCCCCAGAGACCCTGTGTGGGGCCAGGTTAAACTGATCTCCAGCCAAGACACACTCCGGTCTAGCTCCCCTCTTTGTATTACCCTGCTTCCCTTCCTCCCGAGCCCACTCTCAATAAATCGCTTTCACAAGAACGTCAGGCTCTGTTTCTAGGGAGCTCAACCTAAGACCCCAGGTGACAAAGGTGGGAAGTGGTGGCACTGGCCCAGACCCCAGGTTGGTGTGGCTCCCAGAGCCTGAGGCTCGATCATCCACCCCATGTTTCTGCCACCCAAGCTGAAGGAGCCAACCCCACCCGGGCTGAGCCGAGCTGTCCAGCCTGCAGCTATAACCTGCAGTCATGCAGATTTTAAAGTGAAAGAACTTAGGTGGTACATGTAATTCTGAGACATTAAAATAGCAGTTCTGCATTTAAACGAGCAGGGAAGCAGAAAGCTAGGGAGATTAAGGGCCACCCACTCTGCCTTTGTTGTGGCAGGAGTGTGGAGTCCTGCAAGGTCAGCCATGACACCGACCTCTGAGTTATACAGCATCTCCTGCTACCTATGCATCTGTCTCCACCCCCATTCTATTGCTTCCTAGTTTCTCAGGGGCCCAGTTCTACAGCCACACCCTGCCTCCCCCACTGGGCTGGTGAAAAAACAGAGGAAACCTGGTAAGATGCTGTATAAAGACATGTGCTGTGGCGAGCCCCAGAGGCTGGCCGGGATGCAGGCCAGGAGGGCCTGACCCACAGCGGCACTAGCAAAGGGGCTGCAAGCCCAGGCCCGCCCCTGCCCCTCTCTCTGGCTAGGGGACTTTTGGGTAAGGCAGGGAGGGATCACCTACATGTTTCCCAAAATCCCTCCTGGCTCCGACACTGATTCCATACCCAGAAAGAGTGCTCTCTTATTTTGCTAAAATTAGTGTTTCATAGACATTTTTCCCCCTTACCAAAAATGTCCCCACAGGCAAAGAAGCAGGAGACAGGTACACTTGAGCCAGCAGCCAGTGGCAACCCAGGGCAAAGCAGGGCCTATCTTTGAGGTTTATTATTTTATCTCGAAAATTCACATATATTTAGCATTCTAATAATGTACCTGTGTTTATCTTAAGATAAAAATAATGCTTTTCTTCCCATGTCTCCCAGTAAACTGTTTCCCTGGGAACACACACCATGTTTTTTTCTGTAGCTTTGTGTGCCCCTAAGAGACTAGTGTGGACCTCAGTTTCAGGCCGTCTGGAGGGGCTCCTGGTCTGTGAGGTGGGAGGATACTCTCACCAAGACTCACCCGTGGAGCAAAGGGAACAGTCCACCTCAGGGCCTATCTTTGCGGTGCTCCTGGGGGTGATAACAGAATAAGAGCCTGCACCTCCCCAAAGCAGCAGATGCCCACATACTAATCCCTGGGACCTGTGAGTGGCACGTGGAACATGTGACAAGACACGGGACCGATTAACATTGTAGATGGGACTAAGGTCGCTAATTAGCTGATTTATAAAACAGGGAGGTTTTCCTGGATTATCCAGAAGGGACCTATGTCACCACAAGAGTCTGTAAAAGTGGGAGAGGGAGGCATAAGAGTCAGGGTGAGAGATGCCATGAGAAAAAGACAACTGTCCCATGACAACCTTGAGGAAGGAAGGGGCTGGGGGCCAAGGCATGCAGGCAGCCTCTGGAAGCTGGAAAAGGCAAGAAGTTTTCCCCTGTGAAAGACTCTAAAAAGGAATGGGCTGTCCCAGCCCAAGGAAGGCAGATGCAGCAGCTGAAGTGAACAAAAAGGCACATCTGCAGCCTGGCGCTGCCCCATCACAGGGCCTATGCTCAGGGGGGTCTCCCAGCCCAGCCTGGTAAGAGTTCACTTAAAGGTCCCTGTTAGGAAAGAGCCTGGAGCTGAATGAGCTTAAAAGGCCATCACACAGAGATGGCTTTCTTTCCTGATTTTCTTGATACGAACTTGGATACACATCTGATCTGCCAAACCACCTATTAATTTCATTATTCAGTTTTTCTATGTTCTTGTTTATTTTTGGCTGGCTGATCTGTGAAAGAGAGGGAGGAGGGGGAGGGGTTGAGGAGGGGGGGAGAGAGAGAGAGAGAGAGAGAGAGAGAGAGAGAGAGAGAGAGAATGGCTCCCGATACTATTGTGTTTGTCAATTCCCTCTGTGTTTTTACCAGGCTTTTCTTTATATATTTCAGTGAAATATAATTTAGAGCAGTAATGGTCCATGCATGTGTTATTCTCACAGTGAATTGTACCCGTCTCTATAGAAAACAACTCTCCTTAACCCTGTTTAACACTAGCACCTGGAATTCTCTTTGCTCAAATATGAACACTGGAATTTCTGCTTCGGTTGACTTGCTTGTTAGACCTTTGCCCAGCCTTTTACCTTGAAATTTTCTGTGTCACTTTGTTGTAAATATCAATAGTTATAGTTAGTTCTTGAAAACACAATCTGGAAGTCTTTACCTTTTCATAGTTTGACCTATTTGAATTGATGGTCAGAATGAATATATTTGGTTGGCAATTAAACTTTATGCTTTCTAGTTTTCAATATGTGGACTAGATTTTCTTGGCTTTTATCTTCTTTGTTTCAAAAGCTTCAGTTATGTTTGCAATAAGTATATTTACCATTAAGTGATTCATAGATTTCTTTAGCTAATATTCTCTCATTAGGAAATGCATGAGCAAGAAGGTCCCTTTGGAGTCCCTGAATTTGGCACTTCTTTTTTTTTAAAACTCACTCACATCCTCTCTAGTTCTGTTCATGGAATTTGTATTTTCATACCTCAATTATTATTATTACAGTATCTATGTTTGCATTATATGTATATGCATATTTGCTTTCAAAATGAGTGTTTGCATCTGTACACACTTTTATAACAACTATTTAGACTTGGCTCTTCCATGGTTTCTCTGGTCCCTGCTTAGCTGTCTTTATCATGACCTCTGCTACACAGTCAGCATGGTCCTTGGTTGGTTGATCTAGGGCTTCCAGAATGAACTTCAAGAAGTGCAGCTAGTACATCCTGTGAGCCTCACATACTTGAGAATGTCTCCCAGTTGTGCCATTGTCTCTGAGATAGAATGCTGTGGAGAAGTCGGGTGGCCTGGTTTTTGCACCTTTGTGGGAAATTTGATTTTTTTTTCTGACCTAGATACTTGTAGATTTTCCCCTGTATGCTTCTACTTCAAAACTTTTGCCAAAAATGTGTCTAGGGCTGACTCTCTTTTTGCCAGTTCTGCTAGAATGTAGAAAGTCTGGTTTGTCTGCACATAAAGTCTACACTTAGGAAATTATTGATTTTGTAGTTCAAAAATGGTTGAATATCGGCAATTCTGTATGGTTCAATCTAGTAGGTCTCCCTTGGGTCCACTAAAGTTTGTCTCCTATTTTTTTTTAAAATAAACTTTCTTGAAAGTAGCTTTAAATTTACAGAAAATTACAAAGATAGGATATGGAGTTCCCCTATGCCCCTCACCCAGTTTCCCCTTTTATTATTATTTTCCCCTTCTACTTATTATTTTACCTTAAGTAGCACCATTGTTACAATGAATGTGCCAATATTGGTATATTATTATTAGCTAAAGCCCGTACTTAATTCAGATTTCCTTAGTTTTTTCTCCTCTAATATCCTTTTTGTACTCCTGGACCTTGTCTAGGAAACCACATTGTATTTAACTGTGGTGTCTCCTTTTGCCTCAGATATTCCTTATTCTTGAAGATCTAGACAATTTTGAGTAGTATTGGCAGGTATTTTGTAGACCGGACTGTAACAAGAATTTTCCTGAAGTTAGATTGGGGTTAGATTGGTTAGATTAGGGTTTTGGGTTTTGGGGAGGAAGACCACAGAAGTCAAGTGCCCAGCTCATCACAACATATCAGGGATTACATTCCATCAACACAACCCATCACTGGTGATGTTGACCTTGATCATTTGGCCAAGGTAGGGTTTGCTGGACTTCTCTTCTGTCAAGTCACTCTCTTCCCCCATCTTTGTATATAGTCTTTGGAAGGAAGTCACTTAACAAGTGGGCATTTAAGCTCCACCTCCTCGTGCATAAAATACCTAGATAAATAATCTGGAATTCCACAGCCTGGTAGATGGATTCCCGCCCCCCCCCCCATCACGACCACGTATTTATCAAATCATTCATGTAAGAATGGGTGTGAATGGATATTTGCTTTATACGTTGGGTTATAACCCAGCACTATTATTTTATTGCTGAATTGTCCCAGCTTTGGCCACTGGGAGCTCTTTGCGTTGGCAGCTGAGCTCCTTTGACAGAATCCATCAGGGCGTGTGGATGTGTTGAGCACCTCATGACTTCCTGCTGCTACAAGACATTCCAGGGTCATCTTGTGTATTTCCTGTCTCCGCCCCAGAATCAGCCATTTCTCCAAGGAGCTCTGGTTCCCTTTAATGAAGAAAGATATTAGAACCAGCTAGGTATGCTGATTGCCACAAGCTATTTTGCTTGTCTCATTCATCTGCTTTTCTTCTAGGCTTTCTCTTCTTCAATATCCATAACTGCTATTTTCTCTCAGTAGATTGATCTCTTTGACTATTTCCTCTGAATTCTGGGAAAGCCTCTCAAGCTTGTCCTCTTTATTATTGACTTTCCTTTCCTGGGCATTAACTTTGCTCTCTACTCCTTGCAGTGCAGCTTTGATCCTGCTATTTGTTGTATTATTTTCTTTCTTGTCCTCTTTATCTCCTTCTTTTTCTCCTCCACAGGGAAGCAGAGATACGTTTTTTCTCTGAGCTTCCCAAGAGTTACTTTTCTCTGTCCCTGAGTATTTTATCCTCGTGGTCTGTGTTGGATTTGTTTATTCAGACTCAGTGTTTCATTTGTACACTCTCAACAACTTTATTGAGCAATTTAGGTTTGGCTGAGACTGTCAGAAACGGCTGTCTCCTAGGGTTTCCATTCTAGTGGGAGGAGACAGATGATAACACAATTTGGTAAAATTAATAGCAGGTCGGATGCTGTTATGCGCTGAATTGTGTTCCCCAAAGATATGTTGAAATACTAAGCCCCTTGTACCTCAGAATGTGACCTTATTTGAAAGAGTTGCTACAGACAGTAATTAGTTAAGATGAAGTCATGTGGCGCCAGAGATGCTTTTAATCCTACATGACTACTGTCCTAATAAGAAGATAAAGTGAAGAGAAAGGCGGGGGTGGGGGATGCCATTTGAGGCAGAGATTAGAATCAAGTCAGGAGCACCATGGACTGTTGACATCTGAGCTCAGAGGAGCCCCAGAGCCTTCAAGAGAGCATGACTTCGCCAGCACCTTGATCTTGCACTTCTGGCCTCCCAAATACGAGAGAATAAATTTCTGTCATTTTTAGCCACCTAGTTGGTGTCACTTTCTTATGACAACCCCAGGAAATGAATACAGCTGTCTATCAATGAACTGGAGAAAACAGGCAGAAAGGGGGATGTTCGAGGACAGGGATTTAGATTTATTTATTTATTTTTCTCTTTCAAATATTTACACACATTCAAAATGATATTCATGGCATCTTCAAAATTTTGGCCAAGACTCAAAAAAATGCATGTAAAGTTTGGAATGTATCCACATAGACAGAAAGCTGACCCCAACAGTAATTGGGGCAGATACCCAAGAAAGGGCTGGGACTGAGATTTAAATAAAGCTATCAGGGAGGACAGCTGAGCAAAGAGGAGAGGCTGGAAAGGGAGGAGTCTGGGGAAGAGCATGCCACACAAAAGGAATCCTTTGCCCATAGGCTGAGCATGCTGCCCTATTTGCCCTGCTCTCTCCCTGGCACGTTACGTGTTGTCTGAGAATCCCACCTCAGAACCACTGCTGTTCCGTGTAGTGGAGAAGCTGGACCTGTGTGTTGCCTGGAAATCCCTGCCCTGATCCAAGCTGATCAAGGTTGAATTCCAACCCATTGCTTTTTTCTGGGTGACTCGGGTAAGTTCTTTAACCTCTGTGAGCCTCAAGCTCCCCATCTATGAAATAGGGAGACAAAAATGCCCTCTGCCCCAGGCTCTGGGGAGGACTGAGCGAGTAAGTGAAGCTCAAGGGCTCTGCATGGGGCCTGGCCCTTGGTCAGTGACCAGGAAAGGCTGCTGCTATTTTCATCATAATTATCACTCCTGCCTCTGCTGGCCAGTTGGTGGATGAGCAGAGTGCCCAGTTCCATCCCTAATTTCTTGTGTACTTTCAACTTGTGCTTCTGCTCCACGCACAAAGGCTCTTTAAAGTTTAAAGCCTACAGAACTCTGTTGGGCCTCTGAGGCACAGGAAGCTATTTCAAGTGCCCACCCTAGGGAGACGCTGCATGTGGCAGGAGAATGTCAGCGCAGCACTAGGCCTCTCCCTCCAGCCCCTCCCCTCTGCCCAGATGCTCTCTGGAGCGTGGGCACCCCACCCCTCAGAGACTTGTAGGTCCCACAAGCCTGCAAGGAGGGAGCTCGGGCAGATCCAGTCTCGTCACCTGGGTTGCTGGCAGGCTCTCCCGACTACAGTTTCCCCATCCCACGGGCTCCCAGAGATGAAGCAGATTTATTGTCTGCTCCTAAGCAAGTCACAAACAATGGGTGCTCTGCTTCCTTTGCTCCCCATCTCTAACCTTCAGTCTCCCCATCTGTGAACTGAGGGTTTTGGAAGACAAGAGCGCCAAACTGCCATCTGGTCCCACTGGTGAAACCTGGGACCCACCCAAGATAGCAGGGACATGTCAGCAGTTAGCATCTGGAGTCTCCCTGCCAATGACTTTCAATGTGGCAGGGAAATGCAAGAGCACAAAAGCGGGAGTTGACAGTGATAACTATGTCTGTGTCTGCTTACAAAGCCTGAGCAGCCTTCTTGAGTTCAGCATTGACGGCTTATGGAAACTGATACCAAACTCTATTTCCAACCCCAGTATCTTGCCCTTATCCCGACACTACAGCCTCAGTGGAATTCCTGCAGCTCTCAGGCACCAGGCAAGCACAGCTGTCCTGCCCTCTGACCTTTGCCCTCCACCCCTGTAGGGCTGAAGCCCCCATCCCTCTCCTCCTCTATAGCCAGGGGCAAAAGCTGCCCTCTTTGGAGGCTTGTCTGAGCCCTCTCCCTGGGGGGGGATAGGTCACTCCCTCCCTTTGTTCCCTATTCCCTTTGTTTTTGTTTCTCCTGGGAGGTATTTGCCTCCCTTACCAGCAGTGAGCCACCTGAGGACAGAGGACAGGCTGATGGCACCCTTGATCCAGGGCAGGGTCTGGCACAAACAAGATGTTTGACTGTTGGCAGCGGGAACTACCAGTGGCAGTTAGAGATGGTTCACTCCCCGACAAATTTGGCCCATTCTGTTTCTGGAATGCGTGTCAGTGGAGGGGTCAGGAGCTGGGCTTTAGGTCCCCAAACAGAGCTTCTTTGCTGTGGTTTTTGGCAAGATAGTTCCTCTCCTTGAGCCGCTCCACAATTGAGAAGGTAATAATTCATGCCTGGCCTGCTGCTCAGGCTGGGTTGACAGATACAAAACTGAGTAAGCTCTCCCTGGCTGTGCACCAGACAATGGGACCTTAGGCCAGTGCTAGACCACAGGCAAGAGGAAAGCCAAGAAAATCCAGCCCCTTAGACCTTTCCTGCCATGCCCCTGATGCCAAGGAGGAAATGAAACAGCCTGTTCTCAAGATTCTTTCATAGTCTGAGGATTAGGGAACCACATGTGCATGGTGACCTGCCTGTCCTCCAGGCCGTGGCCAGCTGCACCTACCTTAAGTTTTTTGACACTGGTGCAGGGATCATTGGAGAAGCTCTCGGTATCTGAAATCTCGATGTCTTCACCATACAGGACCCCAGTCAGGTCATTCCTCACCTGAGAGCAAAGAGAAAGCAGAGGGTAGGTGTGCAGGCAGCGATAGGAAGGGCCAGTTGAGCAAGGGCATTCTGGGTGAGCAGCTCAAATGGGAAGGGATTTTTCTCCACCAACATGCATAAGAGTTTTCTTGCAGGCATGGAGTTTTCTTCATTATGAATGAGAGTGCCCAGGAGAATTTGTGGAGGCTCTGGTCCCACCCTAAGATGATGCATGAGCACAAGGAGGCCAGGCATGGAAAGGGCTTGTTAAAGTTGTTCAGGAATTTCCTGGAAGCATCCGGACAAGCATCTAAATCTCTAGACTTTTGAGCTGGTGTCTCTCTGCCATATCATATTGTCTCCAAATCAGACTATTCAAATACATCTTTGTTTATATTTTGTGTTATTTATTTGCAATATTACTTTAGGTCTAGGGCAAGGAAATAGTCAAACATTCAGATAGACAATGCAGAACAGAGGAAAGAATAAGTGGGACATGGAAGCGGCCTACAGTGTTAAACATAACTACATGTCTACTGATGCGTGGAATGATTAATATCTTTGTGCTTGGAAAGCATAAGACTACAAACTCCAGTGTTTACTGGGACCAGCCACCGGTGAAGCAGTCTCGTGGTTGCTATTAGGGAGTGGTAGGGACTGTGGCAAACTGGGAACCACATGTGCCATTCCAGATGGCAGCTGCTACTCAGCTCTCATCATGCCATGCCCACACATTCATTCAGAATCACCAGAACTGATCTTGGAGAGGGAAATCAGAAACCTATGTGTTTAAAATATAAGATTCTCTACATTTTAAAATGTTGGTACTACAGCCTTGGTATTTGCCTCATAATGACATTTTGGTCAATGACAGACTAAATATATGGTGGTAGTCCCTAGATACTCTAGACATGTAGTAGGCGCTACCATCTAGGTTTGTATAAATACGCACTATGACATTCACACAAGGACAAAATCCCCTACTGACACATATCTCAGACTGCATTCCCATCATTAAATGATACATGACTGTGTTTTTATTTATTTATTTGTTTTAGCAAAGTAAGGACCAAATAAATCTGAAGTTGGATCTGGCCCATGTCATGGCTGTGCACTCCTGACATGAATGAATGGAAACTGGATGGTTTTAGTAGAAAGAAGAAGGAGGGGGTTGGGGTTTGCATATTTCAGGTCCTGCTGTCACTAAATTCCAGTGACATTGGCCTCTATGTGTGACCCTCCCCTTCTCAGGATTTCAGTTTCTTCTTCTTTTAGAGAAGATGATCTAAAAAGCATTTCTTGTTCATATACACTAGGAAGACTATTAATAAAAAAAAAAAAAGAAAAAAAGCCAGAATACAATAAGTGTCAGCAAGGATGTCAAGAAATTGGAACGCTTTTTTACTGAACACAGAATTACCACATGACCCAGCAATATTTCTGGGTACATATCCCAAAAAACTTAAAGCAGGGTCTCAAAGACATATTTGTACATCCATGTTCATAGAAGCCTTATTCACATTAGCCAAAAGATATAAGTAACCCAAAATGTTTCCACCTATGGATGAATAAACAAACTGTGATATATTCATATCATGGAATATTACTCAGCCTTTATAATTGAAATTATAACACATCTTACAATATGGGCGAACTCTGAATTCATATCATCTGAAATAAGCCAAATACCAAAGGACAAATATCATATGTTTCCACTTATATGGGGTTCCTAGAATAATCAAATTCATAGAGACAGCAAGTAGAATGGGAGCTAGCAGGTGCTGGGGGAGATAGACTGGGAAATTATGTCTAACAGGTGGAAAGTTTCAGTTTGGGGTGATGAAAAAGTGGTGCTAGTTGCAAAACAATATGAGTGTTTGTAATGCTACTTTAAAATGGTTGAAATGGTCAATTTTATGTTTTGTATATTTTGCCACTTATCTCAACAAGTGGTGGGCTTCCAATGAATATATCAATATTTCATTTAGGGCCAAATTTAAATAATTTAAATTAAATTTAAATTTAAATAACTTGGCCTTAAATGTCACAGGATGGGAAGCCTGGGAAGCCACCACTACTGGAGAAAAGGGGATTTCAATGGGAACGGCTGCATTTTCATTCTTTAGAAGAAATATGAGGGGCCTCCCTGGTGGTGCAGGGGGTTGAGCGCAGCACTGTGAGGCTGTCTGCAGCCTCTGCAGTGGGGGTGCCATCCCTGGCCGTCCAGGGAGCTACCCACATGGCATGGCAAACCTTTCCTGGCTCACCCTCTACTCCCCTCAGCAGTGCTTTTGGTCCGTCTGCCTGTTCTGCTCCCCGCTCTGCCTCTGGTGAGTCCTCTCACCCTCCCGCACATCTGGCCTGTACCCTGGTTCTTGTGTAAACAAAATAAATCTTAAAAAAAATTAAAAAAGAAAAAAAAGAAAAGAAATATGAGGCAAATAGAGCAAAATGTGAACTTTATTAATTCTAGGCAGTAAGTCATGAGCATTTGTTGTTCTGTGCACTTCTGAAGGCTTGAAACACTGAGATAAATATTTTATAAGAAGAATGAAATGCCGCCATCAGGTGACCCTAGCCCACTTTAATTTTTATGTCTATTTTGATGGAAGATTGGGAAAGAGTTGACTTTGCCATTACAATTTACTTCTGCTGCCTCAAATCCTTTTTGGGTGCAAGCAGGCCCCCATCAGGGTGTGCGGAGCAACAACTGTAAAACACACGCACACTCCCACCTCCTGAATCAACGCAGCCGGTGCACGTGCTTCTGGGCACAGTCAGGTCTCGACTCCCCACTTGCCCGCCACCCAATCTGAGGGAAATGATTCGAGCTCTGTCGAGTCTCAGTCTTTCCACTGTCGATGGGGGCGATACTGCCGGTCACCCACATGGGTGTTTCAGGGTCCAGCAAGAACACTAAAAATGGGGAGCGGCTCTTTACATGCTGTAGTTCTGCATTAAAAACTGCTTAAAAGTGGGAGTGAGTATTTCTAGGCCTAAGGCAAGGCATCAACGCATCAAGGAGGTCAGTGGCTTGAGGTACCCTTCTATGTCTAAGAGTGTTCATGAAAGCTGTACGTAATCACAGCAGATAAAATGCCTCAGATTCAAAACAAATGAAGCCAAACACCCTAGAGGTCCCCTCATTCCACCCCTAATTTCACAAATGAGAAACTGGCATCTGACTCCCAGAACCGCGCTCCACATGGTCCCAGGCTGCCTCTTCTGGACCCTGTCAGATGTTCCGTCCCTAGGAGCAAGAATAGGTCAGAACAGATGGTTGGTGTGATCAGCCACTCACGTCCCATAATTTTAGCACCAAGAAGTCTGCGCTCAGCTCGAGTATTTATTCTAATGGACTTTTTTTAGGAAAAGCAAATTGATAATAAATGGTATTTTAAAATAACCAAAACATGGAAAAGCAACAATGTAATTGATCAATGTACTAAAGGTAGCAGGATAAGTTTCAAGCAAACCATTGATAATGGTGTGAAAAATGTTTTTAATGGTGATATTTTCCTCCTCTATTAGTTGACCACCACACGTTAACTAAGACAATTGCCAAAAGGATGAGTAGGACTAGGAACCACATTTTAAAAGGCATCACATCTAAAATGAAGGAGGCGGCAGTTGCCCTCTGGTCTGTCCATCTCAGACCACACCTGGAGCAAGGGGCTCAATTCCCGTTGCCTTTATGGGGACAGTGACAAAAGTGCTCAGGTTCAGGGGAAAGAGGTGAGGCCAGGACAGGGACTAAGGACCCTTCTGGGAGGTTGAGGACGTGGTTTGGGGACTACAAAGGTCACAAGGGTGATACCAATGAGGCCTTGGGAATGAAAGATCTAAATCCAAGGATTTGAACTCTGACTTCAAAGTCCAGGGAAGTCCATTATCTTGAAGAAGTCAAGAGCCAGGAAGCATTGGTGGCTTTTGGGGGAAAAGCCAGAGCTGTGGGGATAGGTCTGCTCAGGCTGAGCAGGGAGAAAATGCTGTGACCTGTGGGTCTTCACACAATCTCCCTCCCAGCTGACTCACGGGGCCATGGTGGATCGGTGACAGGGATTGTCATTCCAATGACACCTTCACAACGGCCTGGTTCCTCCAACTGAGGGCACAGTACAACCAGTCCTTACCTAGCTCTACCCTATAGATGCAGGGGTGAGGCAGACAAGTTGGAGGAGGAAAAGGAGATCAGAGAAAAATGTGGGAAGTAAATGAAACTGGGTAACAAATACGGGTGAACTGAGTTCTTGGAAGGATTTTCTGGCTGACTATAATTACATTCCAGTGACCCATTTTAAGCAATTATGGGTCCACCTGTTTCATCAGGGAGGCTGTCACCAGTCCTGGGATGGCATAGCACCGCTCCAGGTGCAAGGTCCCTTCCTGCTCTGAAACCTGCACCTCTTCCCCAAACACACATCGGCTTCCTGGTGATGCTGGGCCACACCCTCTCTCTGAAAATCTCTGTCATGGATTTATGAAATAATTATATTATTTGCCTTCATCCTGAATCACCACAGGGGTCGGTCTGTCTCTCCACTCACAGGTCCTGCTTTAGGGTCCCAGGACCCTATCTGCATGTCCTGCCAGCTTCCTGCAACTTTCTATTACCCACAGGTAGGGCCAGTTTGCTTCCTGTCCCTAGAGGCCCCCTAGCTCAGCCCTGAACACTCTGTCTGCTAGCAAGGCAGCGGAAGGAGCCCAAGGGCTTCAGCACACGTGAGTTTCATAAGGGGGTCTTCTTACACCCCAAGCTCTCAAGCTGGGCCCCTGCTTCATTCCTAGAGTGGAACTCCATCTCATGCCAGTCACTGCCTGGCCTCAGGCCTTGAACACCTTTTTGAACAGCAACCTAGTGCTTCGTTATTCTCTTTCTCTCATTTATGAGTGTTATTGACATCTCTTCCATTCTGCTCACCGTGTGACCAAATAATAGGTCCGTGATGATGTGCAAAGCCATTTGCTGTCCTGGGTGTCTACCTAGTGGGGCAAGAGACATTAATCAGATGACCATCCTGCCACTTACCAAGGGCACTCAAGTTCAGGGGCAAGCTCCTGGGAGAGACTGTAATGGAGAAGTTAGACCCAGGCCAGGAGGCAGGGCATGGAGAAGGACTCCAGGCTGAGTTCAAGCACATGGTGGGAGGGAGCCGGCCGGGAACCTAGCAGAAGAGCCAGCTGGGCTTAAGCAGAGGCTGGGCCAGGGTGATGGGAAGGTTACTGGGATGAAATGAGAAAGAATCGATGGCAGGACAGACCATGAGGGCCTGATAATTCTCCCCCAAGCACAATTCTCCCCCTGGCTGCTGTGGGCCTCTGGGGGGCTAGGGCATATGAGGACTAGGAAGCCAGTAAGAATGCAGCAATCACCCAGGTAAGAGTGTCTGGAGGCTGGATCAGATGGTGGGGAGGGGGTAACAAGTAACCCAATCCATACTAGTCATCCAACCAATTATTCCAAAAGGTAGTGACTTAAAACAGGAAGCATATATTCTCACAGTTTCCATGGGTTAAGAAATGTGGGAACGACTTAACTGGGTGGTCCTGGTGGTGCCGGCTCAGGGTTTTCATGAGGCTGGAGTTAAGATGTTGCCTGGGGCTGCAGTCACCCGCAGTCCTCTGGGCTGCACATCAGAATCACAGGGCAGTGTTGCAAACTACTGCTGCCCTGGCTGCTACCTGCACCAACTGGAATCTCTGGGCATCAGACCTGCACAGCAGATTCCAATGTGCAGCTAAGGTTGTAAACCCATTAAAAGCAACAGAATTGCCAGGATCAGTGCTGGGCTGTCAGCCTGCCTGAAACTCCCCAAGCAACCTATCCCCCCCACCCACTTTGTGCAGCTCCATTGCGCCATCAATTTCACATCTGGGACTCCTTCACTGCCTAGTCCTGCCACAGCCAGTAGTTACGTCTCATTTTGAATCTCCAGATCTTTCTGATCCTGGCCTCCAGCAGTATGACAAGATCCTGACCAAGCCAGAAGGGAAAAGGAAGCAAAGGAGGAGGAAGAGAGAGACAGAGAGAGAAAGAGAGATAGAGACAGAGACAGAGACAGAGAGAGAAGAGAAAAGTATTACAGCTAGAAAGTGACCACACAGCAAGCATAAGTCCCAGGTGGGGAAGCCTCTGGGAGAGCAGTAAACTTCACAGTGGAGCCCACAGAGACTGTCAGAGACCTTAAGACCCCAGGGATTTCTGTGGCTAGTAGTTCGCCAGTAGATTTCCCTAATGAGTTCTCTGCGCCAGCTTAGGAATCATCCAGGAAGGCAGAGACCCAGGTAAAGATGGAGGAACTTATCTGCACCACATGCACTTTACAACTCTTTGAAAACCTAATTCCAATTAGGTTACAAAATGAATTTGAGAGCAAAGTGAATTCCTGACTCTCCTATGGAAGTAGAGGTAACCTACTTTGTCATTCAAATGCACCAGCTATATATAGCGCTGGATCTTGCCGAAATGTCACTCCTCTTACCTGACTAAAGTGTATAATTATAGATTTACTTCTATTCATTCATGAAATGTGTCTTCACTTGATTAAACAGTTCATTCAAGTAAAATCCATTAAAATATGGAACGTGAAAATGTGGCTTGTTAGAGGCAGAGGGCACTGCTGTAGTTAAGATGCTAATTAGGATAAACAGGCATGTGAAACACTCAAATCTTTAAATAATTCAGGTCACTTTTACTGGGGCTGGAGCTCCCCAGGAACCATCATTAATTTAGGATAATTAAAATATTAGCTTGTAGAAGAGTAGACCAAGGCAGGAAGTGATGGTCCACACCAAGCCCTGAAGGATTGTCATGTGGAAGAGAGGGCACCTGGTTGTGGACACCTCTGCTTTGGAGAGGGGAACAACAGGCAGATGATTCAGGAAAGTGACTTGGGCCCAAGACCAAAAGGAACTTTCTAAATAAGAGAAACTTATCTTGGTAGGTAGTGAGCTACCTATCACCAGAGGTATGCAAATAGAAGGGGGTTGGGATGTGCTAGAGAGGGAATTCTTTTTCACCACCAATTCTTATCATTCCAGGAGAACAAGTGTTTCAAAATCCCAACTACTCCCACTTTTTTCATATTTATAGTTGCTGAAGCAGCCAGCTGCAATGCTGAAGTTTTCCAAAGATCATGTACCTAACCTCATGAAGTAGCATCCATGTGGCTGTGCTTTCCCCTTTCCAAACCTGATGAGCACTTATTGAATGGCGCCAAAGGATTTTTCCTTTTGAAAAATCCAAAGACAAGTGCCTATCTTTCAGATGTCCACAAATCTTAAGTTAGCTCTTAAGAGTCATAATCGACATTGAATATAAGTGGAAAGTTTTAAAGTGCAAGTACGTAAGTGAAAATGGATTCGATCTATTGCACAGGTGTGGTACCTGCACATGAGCATACCTGTGGGTACAGATGTAGCTATGTAGCTGCCTCCTCCATGCGAAGCCTGCATGTGTGTGTGACACCTGCATGTTCACAATGCAGAGCCAGTGAAGTGAATGGTAAGGCCCCTGCCCTCCAAGATAAGGTGAAGTCCTAACCATTCAAATTTGTGAATGTGACCTTATATGGAAAAAGAGTCTTCATGAGACATCTTTACAGACACATTACCCAAAGCAGTGATAGTGAAGGCAAAGATAAACAGCTGGGACTACATCAAATTAAAGAGCTACTGCACAGCAAAAGAGACAATAACAAAAACAAAGAGAAACCCCACCGACTGGGAGAACATTTTTGCACACAACACTAACAATAAAGGACTGATCACAAAAATCTACAAAGAGCTGATCTGATGAGACTCAACAAAAATAAAGAAAATAATCCAGTCAAAAAATGGGCAGAAGAGCTAAAAAGAAACTTCTCTGAAGAAGAAATGCAAATGGCCAACAGGCATATGAAAAAATGTTCAGCATCACTTGTAATCAGGGAAATGCAAATCAAAACTACCATGAGATACCATCTTACACCAGTGAGAATGGCACATATTAAAAAACTAGCAACAACAAATGTTGGCGAGGTTGTGGAGAAAAAGGAACTCTCCAGCATTGCTGGTGGGAGTGCAAACTGGTCCAACCACTATGGAAAGCTGTGTGGAGATTTCTTGACCTACTAAACATAGAGCTTCCATATGATCCAGCAATTCCACTCCTAGGGATTTACCCAAAGGACACAGAAACATCAATTCCAAAGAGCACCTGCACCCCTATGTTTATAGCAGCACTGTTTACAATAGCTAAGCTTTGGAAACAACCCAAATGCCCAAAAACAGATGACTGGATCAAGAAGATGTAGTACATATACACCATGGAATATTACTCAGCATTCAAAAAAGATAAACACATGCAATTTGCAGCAACATGGATGGCACTGGAAGGGATCATGCTCAGCGAAATAAGTCAGAAAGAAAAAGAAAAATACTTGATGGCCTCACTCATAGCAGGAATTTAGAAAACCTAAATAAGAGACCAGGAAAAAGACTAATCAATACAAAGTAAAAATCAAAATCAACAAGCAACTATGGACCAGAGACACACTGCAGAGGTGGGGGCGGGGAGAAGAAGGACTAGGGTCAAAACAAGGGAGGGGACAATTGTATGGGGAATATAACCAAAATGAAAATGCATACATTGTGCAAAGATGAAAAAAGATGTAAGAATTATATAAAATAAAATATTTAAATTAAAAAAAAAGAGTCTTTGTGCATGTAATTAACTTAAGGGTCTGGAGACAAGGTTATTGTGGATTACCTGGGTAGTTCCTAAATTCAATGGCAAGTATCCTTATAAGGTAAAGGCAGAGGGAGATCTGGGTCACAGAGACATGAAGGAGAGGGCCCTGGGAAGACAGAGGCAGAAGTTGGTTGGAGAGATGCGGCTATAAGCCAAGAACACCTGTAGCCACACGATGGAGGAAGAGGCCAGAAAGTATTCTCCCCCAGTGCCTTCAGAGGGGTGTAGCTCTACTGACACCTTGATGTCAGGTCCATGGCTGTGGACCTGATATCCATTCATAGAGAATGGATTTCTGTTGCTTCCAAAGTCACTGAGTTTGTGGTGATTTGTCCCAGCAGTCACAGGTAGTGGACATATGAGAGGCCTCCCCAGATCTGGCTCCCTCATTCTGAGGCTTCCAATCCTGTCCACGGGCTCACCTCATAGTCTAAGGTCTCCTGAGTGGAACCCCAGTTTCCCTCCACTTGTCAGCCACTTATTTATGACTTTTCTCCCTTCCCTGGAGTTGCTGGTAACAAGCAGAGGACCAGGAGTGTCAGTGTCACCAGGTATGGGGATCCACGGGGACTCAGGAGTCCAGCTCACTGGTTTTGAACTGACTGGTAAATCCACAGCTGTGACAGCTACTCTCACTCACACAGCAGCCCCTCAAGCAATGGGCATGGTTGGATTTCCTGGATTCAGCATCATGTCTGGAAACAGTAGGTGTCACAACTCTGAGATGAGTGAGAGAATGCACACACACTCTAAGGATGCATGGTATCCTCCGGGCTTAGGTACAGAAGGGGGAAAGTCTGAGCCTAAAAAAGCTTAAGCTGAGTCTTGAGATGATCTTGCAGGGATGAGGCAAGTGGCCAGTGGCTGGGCAGCACGCCACGACCTGGACACAGCCACTGACACAGCGTCTGCCCCCAGGGGACAGCACCATGGTGCTCTACTGGCACCTCTGGGGGACACAGAGGCCTGAGGGTAGGGTTTCTTGGAGACAGTTCCTGGCCTCCCCCTCATCTTGTGCAGGGTCATGGGGACCGCTGGCCTGAGCTTGCTCAATCACTCACCTCCATCACTTGTGACAGCTCCTACCTGTCCCACACACATGATGGCAGAGAATGGGGCCTGTCTGGTAGAACTAGCCCCCACACTCAGGACCCACTGAGACATCTTCCTCCTCCCTGGCAGCCCTCACCCTTGTCATCCCATCTCCCCAGTCCTTTGAAGGAAGATGGGAGAACCTGCGGGCCGCAGTCTTCTCTCCTTAGCTCCCACTCCCTCCTCGGGGTCCCATAACCCAGAACCACACATGCCAGGGTAGAAACACCTAGGCAAGAGCACCCCAACTCCATGAAGGTGATATGCAGGTTCTCAAATCCCCCCTCCCGCCATGTAGCTTGTCACAGGGAATTTTAAGTGTGACAGACAGACTAGCGTCCCCACCCCCAAAGAGGCCCACATCTGCATTCCAGAATAGGTTTCCTCACATGGCAAAGGGGGCTTTGCAAATGGGATTGCATGAAGGGTCGTGAGGTGGGAAGGCATCTTGGGTCACCTGGGAGGCCCCATGCAATCACAGGGGTCTTGATTAGGGAAAGAGGGAGGGAGGCGAGTGCAAATCTGGCCGAGGCAGAAATAAGAAAGATTTGTTTGAAGGTGCTGCCCTGCTGGATGTTTTGAAGATGGATGATGAGGCTATAAGCCAAGGAACACAGGTGACCTCTAGGTGCTGGAAAGGCAAGGAAACTCATTCTCCTCCGGAGCCTGAGAAAGACCCAGTACTGCCAACACCCCGATCTTAGCCTGCTGACCGATTTGAAATTTCTGACCTCTGGTAGCAAAAGATAATGAATTTGTGCTATTTTAAGCCATTAGGTTTGTGATTTGTTATAGCAGAATAGAAAACTTACACAATAAGCTTTGACCTTGAGATCCCGCATATCTGTAAAACACCTGGCTGCACATGGAGCCGTCCCGCATTCCTGTGCCAGCACTGACCCTCCTCTGAACTCCAGTCCTGTGCTCATGGTCACTCTCCCTGGCTGGCCAGAGACTGTCCTGAGGGGCCACACACTCATGATCTGGGACCTCCTGGAGCCCAGCATGGGACTGCCTTTGGCAAGGTACAAGCCCCCATTAAGTTCCTCACCCAGTCTTCCCATTGCCTCTGTTTCCCAAGGAGCCCACCACTGTGTTGGTGGTCAGGGAAGACAGGATATGCCCAGCGTATGGGGGAGTGAAATTAGTCACGAGACTCTCATGGCTTCCCTGACAAAGTGCCTGTTGCTTTCATTGCAGCAGACTCACGGGACCTAACTGATGTTTACTGAAATATCTGGGTACTACATAAAACAGGGGCATGATGAACACACAGCCCTCTAGGAAATCAGCTATAGGCAAAGAGCACCTCTGACACCAACAGAGAGGAGGGCTATTGGTGAAATCACACCTAAGCGCTAAAGGAGGTAGAATGTAGTCATTCTTGGGCTTTCTAAGCCAGATCCTTGCTACTGGACAGGAAGGGATGGAGCCATGTGGTCCACAAATCTAGGCCTGTGAAATACCCTGCCTGTGCTTCTCAAAGAGCTGTCACCTGGAAGGCCAGGGGCAGAGGAGGAAGCCACCAGGAAGGAGATTCAGAGGCAGAACCTTCTAAGAAGAGTGAGCTAAGGATGGGAGGGCTTCTCCAGGTGGGAGTGAGCTGCCTGTCACTGCAGGTGGGCAAGATGAGGGGGGGTTGCCATGGAAAGGACTCAGACATCAGATGGAGGATAGAGGTGACCTTGGGAACCCTGAGGAAGGACTCAAATTCTAGAAACAGTTGAGGGGACAGACGCTGAGAGCAGGGAGGTGGTCCATATTCTTATGCCTGTAGCCATATTCTTATGCCTACAGGACAGCTTTAGGCAGATGTGTGGCTGGATACACAGTTGGAGCCAAGCACGTGACCTCTCAGTTCATGGGTGGCAATAAATAGTCCTTGGAGAGCCTGGGGAACCTATACCCTCTTTACCTGCACCTTTATTTTGCAATTCTGTATTCCAAAGTGGGTTTGTTCCTCCTCTGCTGTACTGCCTGGATGCCTGGCAGCCTGAGCCTCTGCAGCTCTTTCTTTGCTTGCATGGACTCCTTTCTTCCTCCAGGACTGCAAATTTGGGTGTGAGCGAGAATAGGAAGCGGTCTTGGGTGCAAAGCAGTCTGGGAGCCTATGTCTCTTCCTTCCCATTCTCCACACTTTCTTGACCACCTCCTGCCACCCATGGCTCCATACCCTCGCAGAGCAAGCAGGCTGTGGCAGACAAGGCAGGATTCACTCGGAGTCATTGTCATCCTCTCAACAATCTCATTAGGCAGATGCCATTGGCTTATCTGAAGCAGATGAGGAATCTGAAGGTGCAGTGACTTGATCATTGCCTCACAGCTGGTGAGCCAGAGGACCAAGACTCAAACTCATGTTTCTCTGCTCTGGAATCTAAGAGGGAAGGGTGGAGGAAGACAGCAGGAAGTTGGGGGGCAGTACTGGTCTGACCCTCACAGTGGGTTCCCATAGAAGAAAAGTAGGGCACGTTTATTTGAGTTCTCTCCAGACTGCATGGTATGGCAGGTTGCAGCTGTGATAGGGTCTCTCGATGGGTCACAAAGGAAGCAATCAGGATGGTGGGAGATAGAGAGGGCCGAGGAGGGCACCCTCGGAGGATGGGGCTTCAGGATCAGAAAGTGACAAGTACAAGGAGGTGGCAGATGTCCAAGACGCACTTCAGCTCCTCAGGTCACTGCAAAGGGAGGCCCCTGTCTGGCCAGCAGAATTGGCGCTTCTACCCTTAGGCCCAGTCCCCAAAACTCTGAGAGAGGGTCTGAGCTCCAAACACCAAACATCTGCACTGCCACACCCCAACCCAGCAGCCCTCACTGGACAGTGGGGAAAGCTGATGTCCTGAGGGGTGGAGGGGACTTGCCCAAATCATGGAGCTGTTTAGGGGCAGAGCTGGATTCAATCCAGTTTCTGCCTCTGGATGTACCATGGGGCCCTTTAACAGCTGCCACAGAACAGTAATCATGCCCCCAAAGAGCTGCCAGATGCCATCCTTCCAAGACCCCTTACCTAGTCCCTACACAACAGGAGTGGCTGGAGGGCACTGACCCTGTGGTTCTGGGGCCAGCACTGGGCCCGGTCCAAGCAGCCACTTGGCCATCACTGCACAGGCTGGAAATCTCCCTGACATTGGCCACCCTGGGGCTCAGCGCTGTCTAAGAGCAGTGGCTCCCCCTGTGAAATGTATCCCCCGGGAATTCTGTGAAATACAGATTCCTGGGTTCCAACCAAGAGATTCTGACTCTGGCATGGGGGTGAGTGAGGTCATGGATTTGTTTGTATAAAGCCCCCTGGGGTCTTGGCTACATAGCCAGATTTGGGGACCACTGGCCAAGTGGCACCCTTTTCGCATGCTCCCATCTAATAGACCCTTTTGCCTAAACTCCTTCATTCCCAAGGACCCTGCAATGGATATTATGGGGCAGTGCCAGAACCTTCCAGTGGACAGAGGCACTTATTCTCCTAGCTGTTGGCAGTGTTGGCTACCAACAGCTCACAGCTGTGTGTCTCCTGGGATTGACCCTTGCCTACGCAGGACAGTCTCATCCAAGGTGACACCCCCTCCCCAGGGCAGCCCTCACCCAATGATTGATCAGCTTTCTTGCCTTCGTTTAGGACCTCTCTGAAGGGCTATCCCAGCATCAGAGCTCCCTATGAGCCCAGCTCTGGCCTCTATTGCAAATTCATGTGTCAACTTCTCCCTCTGCCCAGTCCTGTACCCTCACTTCCTCCTGGGGATGTTCCCCAATCAGCCTCCCTGGAGACTGGGAGATCCTCCAGAGACCTAGTCCAGCTCACGCCCCACCCAGCTGCATGAGCTAAGCCCAAACTAGCACTTTTCTCCTCTGTCCTCAGATGACAAGTTTCCCTGTGCTGAGAGCTCATGGAGAACCCTAGCTGCTTGCTTTGGTGTTCTTCTGTGCTAGGATCCTCATAGTCTCAGACTAGTTTTATACCTTTATACTCATAGACTTTAAACTTATCAGAGTGCTTTCTAAATGGCATTGAAAGTCTGAGAAAACTGGTGATAAAACTGCCCCAATCCCAATAACTAACATGACTGGCATAATTTCTTGTGTCGGTTATTCTGAGTGCATCCTCATCTGCACCCTGAAATCTGCCTCCTGTATACCTTTTATAAGTTGACTTATATGGAGCTCCCTGATCCTCCACATTTCTGGAGCTCCCTTATCCTCTGACTTCTAGGTAACTTAGGCCAAAGGAAGGACTCGGCAGGAGTCAGAAGCCAGTGGGGTGCTCAGAAAGAGTCAGAAGCCATTTGGAGGGCCCAGCAGGAGTCAGAGGCCAGTGGGAAGCCCAGCAGGAGTCAGAGGCCAATGGGAGGCCCAGCAGGAGTCAGAGGATGGATGGAGAAAGAACTCATGACATTTCTCCACTTGGTTATACCCTCTGTCAAGCAGCCACTATTTCCAGCTCTAGAAATTCTGCTTCCTCCCTTTGTTCTCCAGGGCACATGGGTGGTCCGCTCTCCCACTGTTGCTAGTCCCTGGTGCTGCATTAACCTTAGTTTCCCTAGCCCTGCCCAAAGTATATCCTCTAAAGTAAACTTCCTTTATTTCAATTCTGAGTATACCATCTGTTTTTTGCCAGGACATTGACTGATACAACAGTTATTAATCTTTTAGGCAGAAGTCATCAAAATTTAAGCAATTTTATAGCTTTACTTTTCTCCTCCCACTTTATCTTGTACCTTTATAATTCATTTTTACCACCAACCACAAATGAACAGATCGCTTTACATTCTTGACCCCCTGCTCTCCTCTGTCCAAATCCTGCTCACTGTTTCAGTCCTGTCACAAACAGCCCTTCCTCCATGAAGTCCTCCTGGATTTCCCAATGAACTGCACTTGCCCCTTTGAACACCTGCACTCTCTGCAGCTTCCTCCCAGGCCCGTGATTTCTTGGCCCCGTTCTGGAGGAACAGGGAAGTTCCTCGGGTTACCCACACCCTGAGAATCCCTTGTAGAGGTACCCAGAATAAAGTCTCCTTTGCCCTAGTGCACGAGGCTGGGG
The DNA here is from genome assembly GCF_014898055.3 of Talpa occidentalis. NCBI lineage: Eukaryota > Metazoa > Chordata > Mammalia > Eulipotyphla > Talpidae > Talpa > Talpa occidentalis. The sequence goes on from NW_023605083.1 coordinate 53,897,410, forward strand.
GAAAGTAGGGGTTGCCCAGGGAGCTAAGCTGTCCAGTTCCTCCAAGGTCAGGAAAGACAATCTGCCCTTGCTCTGGCTGTGGAGGCAGCCCTGCCTGTAGAGGTGCTGAGTGTGTATTATGGGAGGGAGCTGGGGGGCCAGGTGAGTCAATTGTGTTCTGGGGTGAACACTGCTTCAAAGTGCTGAGCAGGCGGGCTGCTTGGGAGTCGGGCTTGAAGCCGTGCTAGCTAAGCAGTTTTATAGTGTATCTTCCGAAGAGCAGTAGCCAGAAGCTCCAGGGAACAGGTACTCATGCTGCAGCGTGCAAAGGGAATTTTCCAAATGGGACCAGGACCAGGGGTACCATGGTTAGGGTTATTGTCATGGCATGTGGACCTATCCATCTGCCCCTGGCTATGAGCTCCTCGAGGGTCTGGAGGCCCTGTTTGAGTCCCCATCACAATCATTCAGCACTGGCCAAATGAAAGAATGAGAGCAGGAGACCAAAAGGACACCCTATTCACAGCCCGAGGTAGCAGACTATGTCTGCTGCCCAGATTTCTGAGGAGGCTCAAGAAGCATCTATGCATCAGAGATGAAGGATTCATAGGCAGAAATGTCAGAACACACCAGAAAGGAAGCCACAGAGCAAAAATGGAGAAGGCTGCTCATCTGTGATAGGCGAGGAAGGAAGCAATGATATGTCATGTTTACTGAGTGCCCTTCTGACATAGTTCCTCCCTCGCGCTCTCTCACTCCTTTTGACCTTTGTTATCAGCCCAAAAGGCATCATTCTGGTCAGTTTACAGGGAAGTAAAATGAGATTCAGAGATGTGGAATAAGCTGCCTGTGGTCACACAGCCAGGAAGCAGGGAGCATGGAACTGAGCCTCAGGTCTGTTTTTCTCCACAGTCCATGGTATAAACTGGGCATCAGCGCACTTTTTCTGAGAAGGGCCAGGTACAAAATATTTTAGGCTTTGTAGACCATGTAGTCTCTGTCACAACTAGTCAGTCTGCCTTTACATTTTGAAAGCCACCCCAGACAATGTGTAAATGAATGACCGTGGTTGTTTCCAAGTAAAACTTGATCCACTAAAACATAGACAGATTTGACCCAAGGCCCCTCAGTTACAGACCCTTACTTTAAACTCACAACAGAGAGCATGTAGTTCTACTTCCCTCTCTAAGAAGGTGGCAGTAGAGAGGCAGGAATATACAAACTGGAGTCAGGGGGCTCCAGGCTGGAATGTGGGCTGCATCCCCACGGTTTGGGCCACCTCGGTGAAGTGAGGGCACTCTGAGCACTTTCCTCATCCATCAAAGGAACACAACCATGCTTTCTCTTCACCTTACTAGAAAGGTAAAAATGAGCTAGGACAGGCTTAGTGTTTTCCATGGCTGAGGTTCAACAAATGGCATCAGAGGTGACATCAGAGGTGACACAACCAAAAAGAAGAAGTGGAGCAAACATGGCTTGAGGCTGGAAGAAGGGAGAAAAGTGCTGGTGGGGCCATTGGAACTAAACCTGATGGGTGTATCTGCTCAGGGTGTTTCTGCAGAAGAATGTTATTCTACATCCCATGAAACCCCAAAGGGAATTCACAGGCTCTCGAGGTGGGAGGAATCTTCTCACCATTGCCGGAAGGAACAGATGTGTGGTGCTTGGTAACTCCCCACGGAGGCTAAGGAGGCAGCTGTTCACAGACTTGATATGGCAAATTGTGTGATGTGCTGTCTTCCTGGGGCAGCCAGCCAGGCAGTAATGGCGGGGGGGTAAGGGGACCTCTGCAGCCCCCTCCCCCGGCGCCTGCAGCCCACGGCTGCTGATTCACGCATGAGGGCCCAGGTGGGCCAGAAGGAATCTGAAATGTGAAACGTAAGACTTTGGAAGGAGACTGGGGACTTGGGGGTCAGGAGGACGGTTTCTTCTCTGTTTCCACTTGAAGGTCACAACTTTGGCAGAGAAAAGAGGATGTGGGGAAACTCCATCAATATTGCTGAAGCCCAGGATGTGGCTTATGATGCCAGATGATGAGCCTCCTGGCAAGGGATGGTGTTCATTGCCCCAAGACTGGCGACAACATATTTGGCAGGAAATGTAGCCATCTGATTAAAAATAATGCTAAACTAAAATTTGAGAGGGTGAGGAAAAATGGCCAGGAAAAAGTGTAAAAGCAGAAAAAATATGGTCCAATACATATAAGGGATTTTAGAAGGGAGCCACAGACAAGGAGATGTTCAGGCATGCCGTGTATCTTTATACAGAAGTACAGACTATGGGTAACAGTGTTAACTATGAAACTTTGGGGAAAGCACAGCTGTCCAACTCCCACCTAAGCTACTCCTTCTGAAAGTGACAGAAAGGACCAGGAGAGTATAAAAATAGGGGGACTCTGCTTCAGCACTGGGAGATAAGAAAGCATGCCATCAATATGCCACCAACTTTGAGGAATTTCTGTTCAGTAGAGTGCCAGCAGACCAGATTGAAGGCTGACTCACAGCTTTCCTTCCTGAGAAAGTTGCCTAGTACAGCAGGGTGGGCAGACGTGCTGACAGGACCAACCTCACAGCCTCTGACGATGGATGATGGAATGTTGGAGTGGAGGCTAGGCCACAGAGGAGTGTAGAGGCCACCTCTCATGCTGCAGCCAACAACCCCCAGAAGTGGCTGGGCCATTTCATTAAAGAACAAGCAAAGTCTATCCAGGCCCAATTTTTCCATCACAGACTTAGGCATCTCCTAGACACAGCAGGCAGGAGAGCAAGGAGGCCAGCGGGAATAGCCCATGTTTAGAGCAACTGTGCCAATAAAAAAAAAAGAACACCCACAACACAAGAAGTCTTCTCAACCCCTTGGGATGCTGATAGTATGAAATTTCATCATCTAGTCTTCCAGGTTAATATCCGAGGTGAAGGATCTAATCACATCCAGAAAGAACAATGAGGGGCTCCCAAGAGAACTAACTCCTATTATAAACAAATACCAAGTTCGGAAATCTCTAAAAATGCACATGGAAACTATGAAAACCTTCTGAAACATAAAGGAAACAAGGAATGCAGGCAGAGGGAGAATATCACCTCTAAAAATGTTGGCTACAGGAATTAGAAGTAAATTGCTATTTTGTACTTTAAGGAGGTTAAAGAAAACCTGTCTCTAAGATATAAGAAGTAGAATATACAATAAAAGAGACAAACTAAAAGAAAGGGGCGGACTTAAGATAATAATGATATACAATGAATGATGTTATGAAAATTTAAGAAGCGTTAGAAGCTGTAAAGAACAGAATTTGATTGTAGAAAGCTGGTAGATATTATGGGAGACAACACTGGGCTGGTCTCTCAGAATGTAGAGAACAAGATTACAAAAAATGATCAGAGAGAAAAAAATAATATGGAGAATAAATGACAGAGACTCATTTTTAAATTATGGGTATTTCTTTAAAAAGCTAGTGGCACAAAAAGCAACAGCTAAAGATAAAAGAAAATGTCTGCTATATGAAAACTTGGTTCTTTAAATAAAAATAGTAATATTTTAGACAAAACAAACGTTTGACACATGACACATTTTCTTTTTTTAATTTCAAGGATAATAAAGCAATGCTACTACAAAAAAATAAATTAACAAGAAGATTTATCTACAAAGACTGCCTCAGACTTAGATGGAAAAAGTCACAAAGATAATTTGTAAAAAAGTGGAGCAGAGGATGCAAAATCCTGCATGGTTTCATAGATTCATCTTTTGATTTTCAAAGAGCTAACTTGCATATTCTATAAAATATTACAGGGCACCTAAAAAGGTGGAAAGCTTTCTAATTCATGTAGAACTAAAATAACTCTGATGACTAAACCTAAGTGAAGACGGCACAGAGTAAAATATAAACTATTATCACATGTACTTACAGGGAAAAAAATCAGATAATTGAATTGATTAAAAGAATAATGCTACATCACAAGGAAAGGTTTATTTTAGGAATGTGAATATTGTTTGATGTAGCATTCCTATCCATTTATCCAACTACCTAGTCAACCTCTTCATCTGAATATTCAAAAGGCATCTCTAAACTGTTTATTCCTTCTTTAAAACTAGCTCCTCAGCATTCTTCCTCAGGTTAATAAATCAGTATTTATTCCTTCCATTTGTTCAGATGAAAACTTTAGTGCCATTCTTGATGTTTCATTCTTTTATTATATCACACATGCATTCCCTCAAGAAATCAACTTTGTGAGCTCGCTCACTGTCAAGAAATACCCAGAATCTGATCCATCTTCATTATCTAGGCCAAGTCACAACCTTCCACTCAGCAACCAGGGTGATGATCTTAAAATGTAAGAGATCAAATTCTTTTTCTTTTAAAAAACTCTTCAGTAGCCCAGAAATAAATCCATACTACTATAATCAATTGATACTACTATAATCAATTGGCTTCACTAAAACTAAAGACTTTTATGCAAATGACACCACAAAGAAAATGCAGACAACCCACAAAATAATTTTTTTTGCAAATCTTATCTCTGGTTGGGATCTAGTAACAAGTATACAAACTCACAACTGAAAGCAAAAAAAAAAATCATCAGTTAAAGACTGGACAAAAGATTGGAACACCTCCAAAGAAGATATATAAACAAGCTATATGCAAAGTGCCATATTTTATATTCTTTTTTCCAATTTTACTGAGATATGACTGACATGTAACATTATATAGTTTAAGATGTACAACATAATGATTTGAGAAAGCGGTCACTGTGAAATGATTACTCCAATAAATTTAGTTAACATCAAGCACCTCACACAGCTAAACCTTTTTTTCTTGTGATGCGAACTTTGAGCAACTTTCAAATATACAAGACAGTACTGTTAACTGTCGTCATTTACATCCCCAGAACTTGTTTATGTCATAAATGGAAAAGTATACATTTTGGCTATCTTCACCCATTTCCCCTGCCCCCTCCCACACAATCCATTTATATGATATATCTATTATAATCAAATTCATAGATACAATAAGTAGATAAGTAGTTGTCAGGTGCTGAGGGGAGGAGGAAAGGGGGACTGCAAATAGATATTAGATTTCTTTTCAAGGTGATGAAGATGTTCAGGAATTAGGTAGTCAAGCTTGCAGATCATCGTATACATAGCAAAAACCACTTAATAGTACACATTAAAATAGTGGATTTTGTCTTTTGTGACTTTTTTCTCAAAAAAGGAAAAACATGCTCCAGAGTGTCTCACATGACTTAAAGTGTAAGATAAAGTCCTCATAAATGTCTTATAAGGGCCAGAAATCTCTCCTCCCCACCCCCACCCCCTCCCAATGGATTCATTTCCCCTTTACCCACTGATTCCAGCCATAATGGCCTCCGTGATGTTGTTCCAGAACTACCAGAATCACTCCCACCTGCTGTCTCTCATCTGGAATGCTATTTTCTCAGATATTCTCTGATTTGCTCCTCATTGCTCCTCAGATACTTTCAGGTATCTGCTCAAATGTCACCTTATCTTTGAAGCTCTCCTTACCCTCACCCCATCCTGCATGGCAAATCTTACTCCCCTTGCATTGTCATCATCTGACATATTTTAAGTTTATTTACTTATTATGTTTATCATCTCTCCTTTCTCTAGAATGTAAGATCCTTGAAGTCAAGAACTTTTTTTCATTCACTGATGTATCTACATACTAGGCATTCAATGATGGGTGTTAAATAAAAACATTGTAGAATGCACATGAGGAAGCTAATGTCTAGAATTTGTCACACTGATATAGCAAAGGAAAATATGCATAGCTGTTGATAAAAAATTCTCAAAAGGCATATGATTTTCCAGCATGCATATCTGGTACAAACACTGAATAAATAAGAATTGAACATGTCTTACATTATAAGGAACATCTGTTCTTCCAATAGACATCATACCTGATAAACAAACAGCACTGTAGTTCAGAACAAGACAAGAATATTCACTATTATCACTATGTTTAACTATAACTCTAGGATGTGTAGTGACAAGGCAATGATAATAAGTTATATATATAATGTAAGATTATATATTTTATATATATAATAAGTTATATATTGCTTCTTTGGGCACTGTTCTAAGTTCTAGGTACTTTGTATGTGTTAACTATTTTAATATTCACAACACCAGAGGTAATGTGTTTATGCCTTAATTATTAGGAACCCAATAAAGTTAAAACACTTGCTGGAGGTCTCCCTGTTGGTCAGTGAATGAACTAGAATTAAAATCCAGAACTTTTAAACACTATGCAGTAAGCCTAGAAAACAGAATATATGTTTATTTTAACTCCAGATGGTATTACTGACTACCTTGATAATCCAAGAGAATTAAGAGAGAAAAAGTCACCAGAAGTGGTAAGAATTCAGTATGGTCAGTCAGAAGAAGTATATACATTGATCAATAGCTTTCCTATATTGCATCAATAATCACTTTACAAATACCAAGTAAAATCAAACCCACTCCCCGAAACAATAATTATGGAAAGACTCAGTATTATAAGATAGCAAATGTCCTCCCAGATTATTCTGGAAGTTACTGAAATTAAAATAGAAACATCAATGACATTCTGGGGAATCTTATAAGAATTAAATTGGTAAAAATAAAGACAATTGTGAAAGAAGATAGGACTGCACATTAAATTGTATTAAAATGAATAATACTTAGAACACTGGGGTGCCAATTCAGAATAGACAGATCAATGGAAGAAAAAGTCTAAAGATATACTGTCTAGTATGGTGGTCACCAGGCACTTGAAATGGCTAGTGCCACATGTTGAAATGACAATATTTTGAATACATTGCATTAAATAAATATCTCACTACATTTAATTTTATCTATTTCTTTTTACTTTTTAAATGTGGCTACTAGAAACTTTCAAATCATATATGTGACTTACATTATATTTCTATTATACAGAATTAGTCTAGATTATATATAAAATATAAATAATATAATTTACTAAAGATAAAATTTAACATAGGCTTTTTAAATGAGTCAGGAAAAGGTATATTAATTAAATTCTCAAAGAATTATCTAATGACTATTGGAGTAGAAGAAACGTTTGCTATTTCAAGCCATGTGCTGAAATTCCAGATAAATTGAAAAAGGAAGTAATAAAAGTACCAGAAGAAAACATAGGTGAATATTTATAAGACTCTTTGGGATAGGATGAGCTTGCCAAGCATAAAACTGAAAATAGAAAAAATGATCTTGATAAATGTGGCTATAAAAATATCAAAATTTTCACTGTTATTGAATAATAATTATATCAAATAAACAATATCGAAGGTCACATGAAACACTGGGAGATAATGCAGCAATGTGACAAAGGACACAATGTGACAAAGAGCGCCTATAAATCAGTAAGAAAAAGAACACTCCTATAAGAAAATATGCCAATAACATACACGGCCAATTTACGAAAGAAGAAACAGAAATGAGGAAGATTCTTAGTAAAAAAAGAAATTCAATCTTAGTGGTAATCAAAGAAATGCAAATTAAAATAGCAATTGCCAAGGATCAAAAAAGAATAATATACAAAGTTGGCAATGAGTGCTGTCATATACTGCCATGAAACTCTAAATTGGTATGATCTTTCCGGAGGACAATTTGGCAACATGTACAAAAGGTTCAAAAATGTGCATGCACTATTTCTAGGAATTTATACCCAGAAACTAATCAGAGATGTTCACTCAAAAATACAAGTGTGAGTTTACTGCATTGTTTTTTGCAATCAGGAAAAATTGGCAACTCTCTTCATATTCAATGATGGCAGCTTCCTTGAGTAATTATGGCATAGCCATAGGGTAGAATTTTTCCAACAGCTATTGGGGGAAAAAAAAAAAACAGCAACAGAGAATATCTATCTACCTCTTTCCCATCCCAAATTCCTTGAAATGATGAAGATTGTTTTTTAAAGAAAAAACAATCTAACAATTTTGAAAAACCATTCAGAGGTAAGATAATGAAGGGGCCTAATATTTGCAGAACTACTGGAATATAGAAAGGAAGGAAACAGATGGTAGGATGAATAAAACTGGGAGAAAACATGGCTTAAAACACATCAGAGAGGACCTCCCTGGTGGCGCAGCGGTTGAGGGCTGGGCTGCGAAGCTGCCCGCAGCCTCTGCAGCGCTGGTTCGATCCCCGGCTGCTCCCTGGCCACTGGAGGGGGTCCCGCATGGCGCGCAGACCTCTCCTGCTGCCCGCTGCTCCCCTCAGCAGTGTACTTCATCAGTCTGCCTGTCCTACTCTCCGCTCTGGCCCTGTTGAATTCTCTCATCCTCCCGCGCCTCTGACTGTACCCAGTGCTTGTATAAATAAATAAATAAATCTTTAAAAAAAAAAAAAAAAAACAAAAAACACATCAGAGAGAGTGGAGGCAGAGATGGAGACAGCTCATGAGGTCACCAGCATCAAAAGGCCCTGAGAAGTCAAGTGGTAGGGATCATGTGTGGGCTTGGGAAAACAGGCCCACTGGACTGCTAGGTTAAAGAAGCCATTGCTATAATAAGAGCAAATATTTGTTTATACATGTGCACTTACATGCATTGAAAAAAATCTGTTGAAACATGCCTATAGAGTTAACAATGACCCTTCAGTGGGTAGGGGATGGCCGGTTTTTAATTTTCCTTAATGCTCTTCTGTATTGTTCAAGTTCTCTGCATTGAGCACATATCCATTTTAAGGTTAGAAAACAATAATTTATATTTTAAAATAAGGATGAAAAATTTTAAAAAGGGACTTGAAATTTCTTTTGTGTGAAAGTAATGACAATCTTATTATTTTTCTTTGGCTTGCTGCAAGTAACCTCCTGGCTGGTTTCCCAGACTCTAGTCTGTTCATCCCAATCTGTCCTCAAGATTGTTTCCATCTTTCATGCTAACTTAAAACCTGTGACTCGCTACTGCTGACAGGTAAAGTACAAATAGCAAGGCATGAGGGCCTTTACCCTCCCTCCTTCCTGCTGGTCCATTCTCCCACATCTCACCTTCACACTGAGCCATGCAGCCCCAACAGACTGTTCACTGTTTCCTGAAGGCTCCACACACCTCCCCAACTAATCCTTTGCTCATGTGGCCCTGGCACTTCCCAAACTCGGCAGATGGGCCTTGGGGGGATAACTGTGGCCGCGATGTACCAGAATAGCTCTGGGCACCTACACACTACAAGATGCAGTGCCCTGTTAGCCAAGGGGTCTGGCTGCCATAAAGCATCCTGGGAAACTCTGGTAGGAGCAGGAGTGGAGGTGAGCTGGGATCAGGGATGGCGGATCTGGGAAAATAAGAAAAATTAAATGCAGAGTCCCATGGTGAAAATGGCAGGGGACTGGTTGGAGGCCCTTAGAGGCATGGATTGGTTGGTCTATATATCTGTTTCTGTGGTGGGGGTACAATGGGGTGGGTGGGGGACATTGGCCCAGGCCTCAGCCTCCTTCTCTCCACAAGCACAGACCTGGGACAGACCCCCACCCCCTCTGGCTGCAAGACCTTTGCAACGTGACTTAATGCTGAGTGAGTCCACTCTACAAAATGGAGATTATGCTGTGCTGAGTGGCTGATTGCCATCACCTGCACATCGAAGGCACCCCATAAATGACAGTAGATGATGTCATAACTACATTCTACTATCCCAAAGGTCCTGGTGTGGTAGCTGCCTCACAGGGCTGGAGTCGCACTCGGGCCAGGTGAAGGGGCTATGCCAGAGACCCCAGGAAGTGGCCCTGGTGAGGGCTTTAAGGTCACCTGGGATGGCCTGCTCTGCCAACCCCGCTCCCCATACCCCTGTGCTCCTGGATCCAGGATCCAGAAGGGCTGATGGAGGATGCACTTACCTACTATCACAGCCCAATCACCTATGCTCTCTATAAGAGCTGAGAATGACGCTTGCCAAGGCCTCCATGAGTCCTGTCCTAGCACAACAGACCCATCGCCAAGGCCCTGGCACCCCTGAGCACCCTCAGAGCAGCTCTGTTTATTGTTAGGGTGGAGGTGTCCACTGGGGTCTTCCTCCTCCCTGTGCAGAGTGCGGGGAGGAGGAGGAGAGCATTGGCCTAGGCATCCAGCCTGGACAGCTCCCTCTTTTTCAGAAGGTTTAGCAGTCACACTGCACAAGAGATTCTGGATGTGCTTCCTGATAAACATGCTGCTCCCAGGATGGCAGGAGCCCTAGAAACTTCAGACCCCAATGGAGGCAGTTCATATGGGGCGTGGGGACACCCCCACTTTGCAGGGCTGGGTAGAGCAGAGTACCTACTGATGTGTCCTGATATGTCAGGACACTTCCCACTTTGCTGGGCTGGGTAGGACAGAGCACTTTCCCTGGGGACACTCACATAAAGGAACAAGTATAGCCTGAACCCCAGAGTCTGCCCCAAGGAACTTCCACCTTAGAAGACGGAAGACCTTCAGGGTCAAAACTTGACTTGACTAAAAAGTCTCCCCCTTGAATATCTGCTTTGGACCAGGGCTGCAAGGGAGCGTTGTTGCCACTACTACCCTCTACTCCTCCCTCACCTCCACCTGTTAAAGAGGTGGCCGAGAGGGCTTCATTCATCACAGTGGTCCCCAAACTTCAGTCTCTCCTGTACCCCCATAGAGGCAATATCACCCCATTGGTGCACTACTTATATGCTTGCAAGTTACTAGCTTAGTATTTTCTAATAAACCATCTTACTTTTTAAATGAGGTTTCCACCCTTAACAGTAACATCTGGGAGCACAATTTTGATGGGCTAGAAATCTTTTCCTGCTATAAAATAACATAAATGCACAACTAATTAAATTGTATAAAAATCATGTCACATACACATATCACTTTCTAGGAAATGATGGAATCCCCCTCCCCAATGCTCACGAAGCTGACACAATAGTGCCATGTGTGGGCCTTTGGATACAGAGCGATCCCGGCTGGCTGGGCCCTGGCCCAGAATCTCCCAGAGCTGGAGGTCAGAGCACAGAGCAGCAGAAGCTGTTTGCTTGCCTGGGGACAGAGAGCCAATCATCTATAAGCTTTGGCAAGTTCTTCAGATCAAAGATGGCACATGGGTGGGGCACTAGGGTTAGATCAGATCTCTCAGGAGTCCCCTCTACCTCCTGAGTCTGGAAGACCTGCAGCTAAAGGAGGGACGCCTATGACAGTGCCTAGGGGTAGCTTAGCGCCTGTAGGGCCTGGCCCTTTTCTCAGATAAAGTGGGGTCAGGAGCACAATGGCCTCAGCTGACAGCCGCCCTTCCCTCCAGTATAGAGCTCTCAGACATCAGCAAGCTGGGCCCTGTCCAAGTGTCTGATTCAGGGGTACTCAGGTGGTACCCTGGATGATGCTTTTCTCACAAGTTCCCAGGTAATGCTGATGCTGCTGGTCCAGGGACCACACTTGAGAGCCAAACATGGCTTTAAAAGGTGGGAATACCCGATCCTATGGAAGGAAGATTTTTAAGTGTTGACAACTCAGAATGACCCTTCTAGGACAAGGGAGACAAGAAAAATAACTCAGGCACTAGCTCCATGTATGCACTCACACTGACACCTCCTAAAACAACCATGTGGTAGATCCATGGTCACTGCTGGTTCCTGTGGCTAGTCCAGAACTTTCCATTGAGAAGAACTTCCACCAATATACAATGTCACATCAGAAAAAGACCCCATTGGGAAATGACGGTATGGTCTGGGAGGAGTTCTTTGGGGGTGAGATCTGCAGACCCTGTCAATGCCACCCATCCTTCCCAAGTCCCTGTGACTCAGGAGAGGGGCTGGCATTTCTCTGTGCCCTCCCATCCATCTCATCATCCCAGGAGCAGGCAGATGAAGAGCGGAAGAGAGGAAAGCATTGCATTTGCGCCTAGGAATCTGGCCTAATGGAGAGATCCATTTACTGAAATCCCTACTGAACACACGGGCCAGGCAGCAGGCGGGAGGGGAGCACAGAGTCTGCTGTGGCCTTGTCCTCAGGGGCTCTCCGGTCCAGTGGAGACAGATGAGATGGTATATTACACCGCTCTGTGCAAGCAGCTGGTACAGGAGAACCCGGGGGGCAGGGGTAGGGGGAATGAGGGACACAGAGGCAGCACACCTGAGCCCCCTTAGGGAGGAAAGTTAAGCCAGGTGTAGAGCAGGACATCCCACTGAGAGAGAAACCAACATGGAGGTGTGGTTGGACCAAAGGAGAAAGTGACAGTAACTGGGGGTGAAACAGGGAAGGAGGCCTCAGGGGACTGTAAAGGGTCTCTCCAGTGCAGCGAAGCCCACTCCTGCTTGGTGGCAAGGGAGGGCTGATGCCTCTAATGAGGCTGGCTCTTGGGTTAGACTCAAGCATGAGATCTCCCCCACTCTCCTGCAGGAGTGCCCCCCCCAGCTTCCTCTCTAAATAATCAGGACTTTAGAAGAGGTGGCCAGAGACCCCTTTGGTGGGACAGATGGCAGCCTGGCAAGCAGGAAAGGCTTCAAAGGGCCATGGAGAAGCTGCGGAGGGCTGAAAGGGCAAGGGCTTTGAAGAGGAGCCTCTGCAGATGGCGACCTTTGGTCGTGGACAGATCAAGGGCCTCAGTGGGTCCTACCACTTGTGGGAGGCCTCTGGTACGGAAAGGTCAGCCCCCAAAGCCCCGGGATCACTGAGGACCAGCTACTGGGCAGGCAGCCTGCTAGGAGGGTGGGGAGGGCGGGGAGTGGTGTTTGTGGCAAGAAACCCAGGTGCCCGACCAGGCTCCTGAATGGGGGCTAAGGAACCAGATTCTAGATGACGGTGAAATCACAGCGACCCCTGCATGGTGTTTATTATGAATCACCTGCTTCTCTTAGCACTTCAAGTCTCTGAACACATTTAATTCTCACAACAACCCTAAGAGTTAGCTACCACCATCATGCCCATTTTCAAGATGTAAAAATGGAAGTACAAACATGGCCACACTCCTGGGAGTGGCAGGGTCAGGGGCAATGAGCAGCTGTCCAAAGCCCTCCTCATAAATTCTTTGAGCTAGGAGAAATCTCAGAGGTCAATGGGTCCAACACTCTTATCTTACAGGAGGGAAAACTGAGGCTTAGAGAGACTGGAGTAGTTTGTCCAAGGGTATTCAGCTGGTTAGTTGCATCATAGAATTGGGAATCAAAAGAATAACATGGGGGCCTCCCTGGTGGCACAAGGGATTAAACACCGCACTATGAAGCAATCCGCAGCCTCTGTAGCACGAGTTCGATCCCCAGCCGGCTAGGGAGCAACACATATGGTGCAGCAGACCTCTCCTGTCTCACCCACTGCTCCCCTCAGCAGTGTACTTCAGTCAATCTGCCTGTTCGGTTCCCTACTCTGTCTCTGGTGAATCCTCTTACCACCACCCCACATCTCTGGCCTGTACCCCAGCTCTTGTATGCGTAAATAAATAAATCTTTAAAAAAAGAAAAAGAATAACATGAAGATGGTTTAGTCGGCCACAGTGTTACAGAGGCAGCTCTGTAAAAGGGGGAGGTGCCACGTTCCCCAGCTCACTTACATACAGCCACCTTGGACTAGCTACTGGGGCCTAGCGGGCGGAGCTTAGTGGCCAGCTTCATCTAGGTGAAGCTCTAGATGCCACAGAAGGGAGGTAGGCTCTGGGGAGGAAGAACTCTGCTTCCTGCAGCCTGACTTGTACCCTGGTAATGCTGGGAAGGAGACCTGGAAGAAATACATGGTGAAAGACACATGGGGAGGCTGAAAATGGCAGCTGTTATCTTGATCTATTGTAGTATCTACTTTCATTTCAGCTTCCTAGGATCTGCCTCTGAACCCCTTTCCTCTGGTTCCCCGCCAGAAAGTGCCTTAGACTTCTAGCAAACTTTCAGGCCTCAGCAGTCCGACTTCAGATCAACCCTGTTTGTCTGGGCATTTGCCCTTGAGAATTCGGGTAATTTTGGATGTTTTATTGTGAAAGTATTATTAGTAAAAAAATCCTCGCTTCTCTTCTTTATGCATGCTAACTCTATTAAAGTTCTTACATACTCAGAGTTTGCTTTGCTTTTGTATGCACAGATGGCCAGACCCCTTCAGAGTTTGGGGGTCCCAGGGTACCCCTCGGCCATTCACTGATAGTGGGATCTGGAACTGGGTGTAGAGGTCCAGACACCCCCGCTGATGTCTGTTAGTCCTCTCCAGCAACTCTCCTGGCTGCCTTCATCTGACCTGAGTCCTGCTTCCATCCTGAGCCCACAGTACCCCCAATGCATGATACCCAGAACCCTGGTCTCTCCTTTCCTTGCCCCTAATTCCAGCGACCCCTGCCTCTGCTCTGCACTAGCTGTTCACATAGAGTCAGGGTGTGTGGACACCCACTGACCCTGAAGACATGCCCATTCCTCGCTGGCTTTCCAGAACACATCTGCGCCCATCACAGACCTTGGCACACAGTAGGTCCCATTATTCTTTCTTGAATGAGCGGCTATGCATTCCTAGAGTTTGTCCCAGGAATTAGTGGAGTAGAGAATGTTCATCTAATGAGCACTCACTATGCAGAGATCTTTCATTTATGTTTTTTCATCTAACTCTCTCATCTCTCAGTGCCTGTGAGGTAGGAATAAATATTCATATTCTCCACAAGGGAAACCAGGATCTCATTAGAGGAAGGGAATTGCCTGGCTTACATAGCCACTGCTTAGCAAAGGCGAGCATGGTCATCAGTGCCTCTGACTGAGCTCCTAGCAGCCCCTGGGTCAATGCACTAGTTCTTGAATCTCAGGAACTGGAGGTTCAAAGGAGTCCCTTTCAATCCCAGGACTTAAGGTCTGGCCCCCTCTCCCAGCCCTCCCACCCCCCTCACCTTCCCCCGACCCCTTCCAACTTGAGGATTGCCTTCATTTGACATTCCTTGCAGTGCACCAGCCCGGAACAGAAATGCTTGACGCTGTTGATCGACTAGTTTCATAAAAGGAATCCAGTTTCCTTTGCACTCACGAAAAGCTGTTAGCCCCTGGCGAGTTTCCAGGGCCTGCACTCCAGTGACACAGCCCAGACATCAGAGAGGGATGCAAAGCCCCTGGGCACAGAGAGGAGTCAGCTGGGTGGAGAGATTTAAATCGAGAGGGGTCCCTGCCAGCAATACCACCAAGCAGCATCCTGTCAGAAAGGAGGTTTCCCTCTGAGATGCCCTCAAACTCACCGAAGGCCTTAACATAGCTGTGCAGACTCAGAGATATGATGCCAAATCATCAATATCTGATTCCCATGAGGAAAGAGGAGTGGAGAGAATGTGACCGACAGAGCCAATCGGGAGGTCAGGCTCCCAGCCTCCCTGGACCCTTTACCAGACTCTGCCCTGGGGCAAGACCACCCACCCACCCTCTGCAGCCTCAGTGTTCTCCATGTCTGGTGGGAATCAGGACCCCTCCTAAAGTGAGAGCTACAAAGCACTCAGGCAAGCTGGGAGCTGATCATGTGTCCCCTCAGACCAAGGATTGAGGGTGTGTGTATTTCAAACTTGCCGTGTGATGACAGGAAAACGTGGGTGGGAAGCAGCAATGCACCCAGGATTCAGTCCTGACTTCACTGCTCAGGGCTTCAGAAGTGCTTTGAAATCCTGAAATTTGTCCTTTGCCCTCAGTGGGCCTCAGTTCCCCTTCTGGACAGTGATAAGGCTGGGGCAGCTGTCTCCAAGGGCCCTTCAGGCTTGACAGTCCAAGACGCGATCAGACAAGAGCAGGTCGCCCCAAACCACCACAGAGTCCTGAGTTAGCGGGGCCATGGCACGGTCTCTCTCTACCTACACCATCATCCAGTTTCTCTTCATTTCAGAAAAGTTTGTCCCTCTGTCAAGAATCTCTTCAGTGTTTGGCAACAAGTCCCTAATGAGTCACTCCCACTGGAGATCAAGTTCCCTCTGTGCCTCTCCCTAGGGACCGAGAGACAGAGCTAGAAGGTGAGGACCAGGCTTGCCAGGAAAGCGGGCCCTGTCTGAGTAACCACAGACAGTGGGGCCACACACTTCTGCTTTCCAAGCACCTCCTTTGCTGCTACAAAGCTCTTTCAAATCCATTATCATTTGCTTTTGGCAAGAACCCTAGAGGGAGGGCACAGGGAGTCTGACTCCCATCATAGAGGAGGAAACCAAGATTCAGGGAGTGAGGTGACTTCTCCAAGGTTGCAAAGCCAAAGTATAGGGCGGCCTTTCCTTCTCTGGAAGAGACAGGACTGAGCCTCAAATAGCTGAGTGCAGAGCTAGAGCAGAAACCAGGCCTGGAGATTCCCTGTCCCTCTGGAGCCCACGTTCCTCACCCACCCGAATGGCTGGCAGAGAGGTGCATGCCCTCCCAACACCTGCCCACCCCTGCGTCCTGTGTCTCCTTTGCTCAGTTTCTTTCTCATGTGTTGCTAACCACACCTGGAATGTCTGGCCTAGTCGGGAGGCTCCCTGTATCACGAACACACGAGGGAGGAGAGAGGAAAGGAGTTATAAAACATATGCGAAAAAGACAAGGGTGGGGACCACCCTTTAAATCTTACTCTAGGGCCTCCCTGATGGCACAGGCAATTGAGCGCCGCACTGTGAAGCTGTGTGCAGCCTCTGCGGCGTGGGTTTGATCATGGCCAGCTGGCAAGAATCCCACATGGCGCAGCAGACCTCTCCTGTCTCACCTGCTGCTCCCCTAAGCAGTGTATTTCGTCAGTCTGTCTGTTCTGTTCCCCTCTCTGTCTCTGGTGAATCCTCTCACACTCTTGCACATCTGGCCTGTACCCCGGTTCTTGTATAAAAATAAATAAATCTTTAAAATAAGTAAATAGATAAACAAATAAATAATTTTTATGTTAATATTCACTGGTAAGGTAGGGCATGTGGAAGTGGGAATTTTGAAAAGCAGTTGATGGAGTAGAAACTGGAGCAGCCATTTTGGACACAGGTGAGTATAGTGTCTCAATGTTTTAAATGACCAAGTAATTTCACATCTAGAAATCTACCACAAAGATGCACACCTAAGCAAGAAGGTGTTGGCTGTGATATCAAAAGCTGAAAATACCCATAGGGGTTTGTTTCCATTAACTGCCATTTATCAGTCTGACAGAACACCAAGACCCATTAATAAAAATGAGGTCCACCAAGAGCTCTAAGATGTGCTGTAAAGCGGGACAAAGCCAAGAATATACTTTGAAGGGCCTCCTCAGTGGCACAGCAGTTTGAGTGCAGCACTGTGAAGCTGTCCACAGCCTCTGCAGCATGGGTTTGATTCCCAGCTCGCCAGGGAGAAACCCACATGGCACAGCAGACCACTCCGGTGGTGCCTGCTGCTCCCCTCAGCAGTGTATTTTGGTCCGTCTGCCTGTTCTGCTCCCCGCTCTGTCTCTGGTGAATCCTCTCACCCTCCCGTACCTCTGGTCTATACCCCAGTACTTGTATAAAAATAAATAATTCTTTTTTATTAAAGAAAGGATATACTTTGAAGTCTTGTGGGTTTAAACAAATACTTTGGAAAAGCTTGGGCAGGTAAACACTAAGCTGAAAGCACTTAGGGTGGTAGAGCACAGTTTTGCTGCAATATTTTGTGTTTTTCCTCCCCAAACCAAAACTATTACATGGTGATATTTGTGTGTCAGTCATTAAAGCAAATACACCAACTGCTTCCCCCAAACTTCCAATTCATGATGACACTGGAGTCTTCATTCTGAGTCGGCCCTCCCCCAGGAAAACACCTCTCCTCACGGGAGAAATGCTCTTGGTGGCCCATCAAGTCCTTAATAACAAGGACTAAACTGGACTCAGGCTGAAGGCACAAGGCAAGGGAAGTGCTCCCTCCTGACCTGTCTGGGGTAGAGGTTTTCACCTGTCCCACGCACACATTCCTCAGCAACCCCCGCCCCCACCACCACCATCTCTATGGTTGATGGCTGCACAGCTTGATCCTGCTGGTCCTGATGGAGGACAAGAATAGAAAGACTGGAAAGGAGGTGCCCCAAGACCAGAACCTGACTCACCAGGAGGTGAGGGTCAAGGGGAATAACATGACCATTAACCTAGCTGTATAGATCAGGACCCTCAGGCACCAGTGCTTTATCAGAAGGCATAAAACCCAAGCAGGATCAGATGCTATAGGGCGTGGAGCACAGACCTGATGGTAAAGATATGGAGATTGGGCCCACCCTGGAATCTCTGGTCCCTTTCTGGTTTTGCCTGTTACCCAACATCAGCAACAAGCAGGCCACTCCATGGAGGAGTGAGCCCTCCCAAAGAGAAGACTATATCAGTGCAGTCTCTGCACAGGATCGGGGCAGCACTGCCACTGCCCACCTGTGTTATGCAGGTGCTTCTTTTCACCAACTCTCTCCCTCTGCAAGGCAGCAGCTTCCTGCCTGCCTGTGACCTGTCAAGGCTGCCCACCTGCGACCATGCAGGCCTCTCTTAGCAAACCAATCTCTTCCCCTTTCCCTAATAAACCTGTTCTTTAAATATAACTAATGTCTCTGTCTCGTGGAGAAACTCGCCTGGGGAACTTGCGCCAGGAACTCCCTGCAGGCCGCTGAAACCAGAGCTCTGGTGACACCTTTCCCAGAGTGAGCCCAAGGACCCCGCACTCTACAAAACTCCATCAGTCCCAGAGAGCTTTCAAGCCCCGTGACACCACCCGTCCCCAGTCAGGCCACGTGGCCACCATCAGCAAGGGCCTCAGCTGGCTGGACTCGCAGCCTCCTACCTCGGAGAACCGCTGCACGTCCTGCGTCAGCGTGCCCACCCGCTTCCACTGGTAGTGCTTCAGCAGCTTCAGGATGGCCGGATTCACCGCGTTATCTGATGGGACAGTCCGAAAGAAATAAGGGTATTTTTTCTTATCGGCTAGAACAGGCGTGGTGGCAGCAAAGGAAAGCTGAAAAACACAAGAGAGAAAGCACTTTGACTGGGGGGGCTCCCAGCTGTGAACCCAGGATCTTCTCCAGAGCAAAGAGCGCTTTAATTATGCCTTGGGGCACACAAAGGCACAGGTGAAGATAATTCTTAAGCCTTGTTATTGTGAAAGTAACACATTGTCATTGAAGAGAAGGTTGAAATCAATGTAAACTAAGGAGAAAGGGGGAAAAAAGGAACCAATAAGGTATACTTCTCCCAGCAGAGAAACACTATTAATGTTGCATTGTATTTCCTTCTAGTCCTTTTTCTGTGCCTTCTTAAAAGATTTTTTTTATATCTATGTGATTAAAAAAAAGATTCTTGAGATCTTCTGCACACACAATTGAACTGTTCCCCCTCCCTTAGCATTATCCTACAAGTATTTAACGACCCTGTTAAAGTATGCTTGTAAATATTTTAATAGTTACACAATATTCCAGCCGATGAACATACCATAATTTACTGAATCATCTCTAGTTTGGGGACATTTGGATAGTTTCTAATTTATCATTATTGTCCAATTATTCTGCAAGAATCTTTATGAACAGCACCCCTTCCTACCCCCCTTTTCAGGCTATTTCTGTAGGATAAAGGCTCTGATATAAAATTTCTCAGATAAAGGAGACGAGCTTTTAAAGACTTGATACTTATTTCCAAAAAGGATTGTATCAATTTACACACCCACTACCCTGGTATAATTAGAAGGCCAGCTTCACCACATCCTTATCAACAGAGGGAAATAAAACATTTTTCTATCTAAGCTTATAATGAGTTATCTCTGAAAAACTGAATCATATTGCTTTCATTGGTTCTGCAGAATGCTGAACCTTCTTCCATGTGGTCATTAACTAGTCGTAAGCCCTATTTTAGTAGTTGTTTTTTTCACCTCCTGTTTATTTTTTGAGTTTAATGATTTTCTTATTGAGTTTGATGAAGACTTCTCATACGTATGACATTCCAACTCAGGCTATTACAGGGGTTACAAATCCTCAATTTGTTCGTTTTTACATTTTCTGAGAGTGTAGTTTAATTTACACTCAGTGGTGGCATCTGTCTCTCTTTCCCTTTATTATGTCTTCTTTTTCTTTTAAGTGCCAGTAAGATGCTAAATTGGATTTTAATTACCTGTCCTTCAAGGTCCTGTTTAAATGCCACTCCTTCCCTAACATTTCCTCTGAAGTCTGCTGGCCCTTCCCCCCCTTGCTTCATCCACAGACGGTGGTTAAGAAACTTTTGATCTTGAAAAAGGTATCTTGTAGTTCTAATTTGCAATCATCTAGCGATGAGTGAGGCTGAATGTGTCTTCCTATGTTTAAAAGCTATTTGCAATTTCTTTCTGGAAACAATTCACATCCTTTGCCTGTTTTCCAATTTGATATTCAGTCTTTTTCTTTTTCTTATCAGTTGTAGAAGGATCTTTTTATATAGTGGAAATTAACCCTCAGCGTGTAACTTGCTGATTTCCCCCAATTTATGCTTTTTCTATCTTATGGTCTCTTGCCATATAGAAGGTCTTTTTTTTTTTTTTCTTTAATGTGGTTGAGTATATTCCTTCCCCCACCCCTTCTTTGTCCTCAGGTTTTGCGTCATATTTAGAAGCGCTTTCCCATGCTGAGATTATAAAAGAATTCCTCCTTGGTTTCTTCTAGTCAGTCTCCCTCCTTCCCTCAGTTCCTCTTTCCCTCCAGGCCTTCCTCCCAACTCCCCTCCTGCCTGCCTTCTTTCTTTCCTTCCTTCATTTGTTTTATTTAAATCTTTGATCCAAACAGGACATGGCTGAAGCAAACTCAAACTTTGCTGTCACTGGCTTTCTCCCCAAACCCTGACTTGTCCCATACAGCAGCTCTAGGCCTAATACACCCCAGACTAATTTTAGCATCCAGAGGTATAACATCCTGGCACCTTCAGGCCCCAGTTGAAGATGCTTCACTCCCCCTCCTACCAACTGAGGATGTGTTCCTCTGCTCCCCACAAGATTTTAGGAGAACAGGGAAGTGAAGATCTTCCCCTGTTCTGACTCAGAAGGTGGGCAGCCTCCACACAGCAGCCCGGTGCTGAGCACACAACAGCCCCTCAATTGTCAGTGGAGTTAGAGAACACCTATAGGCACCAATTTCTAAGATCCCCACAGAGATGGGGAAATCCCAAGACTGGCAAAGATCAAGAGTAGAATGGTTGTTTAAAAACTCTGGATAGGGCCTCCCTGGTGACTCAAGGGGTTAAGACGCAACCTATGAAACTCACTGCAGCCACTGCAGCACGAGTTCGATCCCCAGCCAGGGAGCAACCCACACGGCGCAGCAGACCTCTCCTGTCTCGCCCACCGCTCCCCTCAGCAGTGTATTTCAGTCATTCCTCCTGTTTTGTTCCCCACTCTGTCTCTGGTGAATCCTCTCACCCCCCACAACTCTGGCCTGTACCCCAGTTCTTGTATGCATAAATAAATAAATCTTTAAAAAAATAAATAAAAACCTTGGATAGAAGAAGGACCAATGGGAAGAATCTGCTGAGAGGAAAATCCCAACTGGACAAACACTTGTACTTGGAGTTGTCTAGCAAAGGACAAACTGTTGGGAACAGTGAGATCCTGTGTTTGGAGGTTTGCAAGTGTGGGCTGGACCACAACCTAGTGAGAACACAGATGGATGCAAGACACCTGTGAACTCTCTGAAAACTATATATGAGAAAGTTTGTGTGGGTGTGTACTTGTATATAGACACCAGCATTTTTTTGAAAAGAGGATCCATGGCTTCCAGCAGACTCACAGAGGGGATCCTACAACCCAAACAAGTTGGGGTCCTCAATGAGTGAGAAAGGGGAGCTCTCTTCAGTCTCCTCAAATTTAGCATCTGTAACTCTTCTCTTAAAATTAAAACAGGGCCTCCCTAGTGGCACAGCGGTTGAGCGCTGCGTTGCAAAGCTGCCCTCAGCCTCTGCTGCGCCGGTTCGATCCCCGGCCGCCGGACGAGGGTCCCACATGGCGCGCAGACCTCTCCTGCCGCCCACTGCTCCCCTCAGCAGTGTATTTCATCAGTCTTTCTGTTCTGTTCTCCACGCTGGCTCTGGTGAATTCTCTCACCCTCCCGCGCTTCTGACTGTACCCAGTGCTTGTATAAATAAATAAATCTTAAAAAATTAAAAAAATAAAATTAAAACAACACTTC
Organism: Talpa occidentalis; assembly: GCF_014898055.3. Taxonomy (NCBI): domain Eukaryota; kingdom Metazoa; phylum Chordata; class Mammalia; order Eulipotyphla; family Talpidae; genus Talpa; species Talpa occidentalis. The sequence continues at coordinate 53,919,402 of NW_023605083.1, forward strand.
AAACGTTTATCATCACCAGTGTAAGAGGGAGTTACTAGAAAAATCAGGGAGCAACTATTTCAGGACCTGGGATGGTATATGTGCTATCACATCCCAAAAAATGCTTATCTAATACAATTTGGAAAATATTGGTTTTCTGATGTGATTTCTGAATCACACTCCGGTTGATACTTTGCCATTATTGTCCCATTAGTTCCAGGTCCACAATTAATTGTTGCTTGAACAACTTCGTATGTTTGCCCTGTAGGTAATTACAGTGGTTACTGTTCAGTGAATAAATGGTCCATTGTGTCTACAATAGGCTTGGAGTACAATATATGCCCCGGGTTTAAATCATGTTGGGTGCAAAATATTAACTGGCACTGACATTTTCTGCACCATTTGAGATAATACACACTTTGATTAGATTGCTCTGCATCACTGTTCTGTTCTAGCTTCCTAACCTTCCTTCCATTTGCAAGGCTGCAGGTGCCTGGTTGCACTGCTGATCTTCAGAGCTGGAGGGACCTGAGAAAGCATCGAACTCTGGGGTTCCCTACCATGGCTGCACATTACAATCACTTGGGGAGATTTTCAAAAATATTGATGACTTGGTCCCCCTCCAAACCAACAGAATCAGAGTCTTTGAGCACGGAGTACATGTATCAATGTTATTTTAAAACTTGCCAGGCAATTATAATGCCCAGTGAGGATTGAGAGCCACTGATACAGTTCAGCATTGATAGTTTTGAATAAGCAGATTGAGGCCCCAAAACAGTGAGATATGGAGATATCCACCAGAGCCTATGAAAGGTAAAAGCAGGTCTCAATCAAGGTCCCAAGGACTCTGACACCAGAGCTCTCCCTCTGTTCCTGCTGGCTACCCACCTGGCTCTCTGACTTGCCAGGCTTCATTCCCCAGCATAGTTCCCAGGCACCTGCATCTGTTTGGAAGTACTAGGGCCCCAACTCAAAGACCCAGCTCTTCTGGGATTCCTGAGGTGGAGTTCATTTCTAAACAGACTGTGGTTGAGGCATGGAGTTAATCCCTAACCAAGGAATCATTTCAGGGAATTGTTCTAAATTTATTTTATAGGATTGTTATCATGTTTAGTTTTATTGCATTGTTTTTGTGAATTTGGCATGTACAGTGTCTGGTCTGGAAGTTAATTTAGACTTTTTTTGAGGCCTATTATGTAATCAAGTTTTGTGAAAGTTCCGTTCTTATGCATAGGAGAGATAATCAAACTACCCATTTATACTACCCATGTATATTACCACATGCTTTGTACTTTTGTTTACTTGATCGATCAAGGATGGAGCAGTTTGTTAAAATTTTTCTCTATCACCTCTGACAATTTTCTTGTGTATTTCAACAGTTTTTGCTTTATATACAGATTTTACATTGTTTTGAGTAGAAATGCTCATGGCAATTATATCTTTATCTTTCAGCAATATATACATACATACCTTTGCCTAATTCAAATAGCAGACGCTTAATAGATAATACTTGAGTGAACTGAGCATTAAAATATTTACTGAGGTAAAATAAACTCCCTTGTCATTTTGCTGCTTATTGTTTTATATCTCTTGCTTGATAATAATGTTGAAACCCATTATTTCTGTATGCATTTACCTGCCATCCCTCTGATCCTCCTGTTATTTGTATTTTTTAATGCTTCCTCATTAAACAGTCAAATATGTGTGCTAAAATTAATCAGTTCTGCTATTTGTAGTGCTTTTTTTTTTAAATCAAGGGCACATCACAATTTATAAAACCCACATGAGTCAGCTTTCCCTTCTTATTTCAAGGACTATTTTGGTGAACATCATGGAACATTTAAATAAATAGTTAATGTGTTCTAAACAACACCGGTCACTTAAGATCATCCATCAAATTAAATGTTTTCAACCAGAAGAGAGCATATGAAACTGTGTCAAGTTCACAAATCTCAAAAATAAACTTTTGAAAAAAAAAAATAAATAAACTTTTGTGAAAATCTTTTATATTTATATTTTTATTAGTTTTTTTTAATTCCACACCCCCCCCCCACAGCATTACTTACACCGCCCCCGTCCCTTTCCCTACCTTCTCCCTCTTAACTTCAGAGCTCTCAGAATGTTTATTGATGTCCACTGGTTTTTAAACCTGTTTTACATTATCGAACTGTCTGCTATGTAAATGTCCAGTGTTTGCTTTTATCATACTGATTTACTTTGCTACACATAATTCCCTCAAATCCCTTCCACTTTGCTGAAAGTGGCTGCATCTCACCCTTTCTTATGATTATATGTAATACTCATGGTGTGGATATATGACATCTTCTTGATCCAATCTTCCATCCGAGGACATTTAGGCTGCTTCCATGTCTTAGGTAATGTAAATAGCTCTACATAAGTATGTTAGCCAGGTTCTTTCTTCTATGAATTTTTTGACTTTCTTCTCAATAGCTAGGTTGTTTTTTTTTCAATTTAATATTAACTTTTTTTAATATTTTATTTTATATAATTCTTACATCATTTTTCATTTTTGCACAATGTATGCATTTTCATTTTGGTTATATTCCCCATACAATTGCCCCCTCCCTTGTTTTGACCCTAGTCCTTCTTCTTCCCGCCCCCACCCCTGCAGTGTGTCCCTGGTCCATAGTTGCTTGTTGATTTTGATTTTTACTTTGTATTAATTAGTCTTTTTCCTGGCCCCTTATTTAGGTTTTCTAAATTCCTGCTATGAGTGAGACCATCCGGTATTTTTCTTTTTCTTTCTGACTTATTTCGCTGAGCATGATCCCTTCTAGTTCCATCCATGTTGTTGCAAATTGCATGTGTTTATCTTTTTTTGAATGCTGAGTAATATTCCATGGTATATATGTACCACATCTTCTTAATCCAGTCGTCTATTTTTTGGGCATTTGGGTTGTTTCCAAAGCTTAGCTATTGTAAACAGTGCTGCTATAAACATAGGCGTGCAGGTGCTCTTTGGAATTAATGTTTCTGTGCCATTTGGGTAAATACCTAGGAGTGGAATTGCTGGATCATATGGAAGCTGTATGTTTAGTAGGTCAAGGAATCTCCACACAGCTCTCCCTAGTGGTTGGACCAGTTTGCACTCCCACCAGCAGTGCAGGAGAGTTCCTTTTTCTCCACATCCTTGCCAACATTTGTTGTTGCTAGTTTTTTTAATATGTGCCATTCTCGCTGGTGTAAGATGGTATCTCATTGTAGTTTTGATTTGCATTTCCCTGATTACAAGTGATGTTGAACATTTTTTCATATGCCTGTTGGCCTCAATAGCTAGGTTTTAAGTTTTACTGTCTCCAACATATTTTTGTTGTGCTATTGACATTTTTGGTTTCCTAGGAAATTTTTATGATCATATCCTTTGTACTCATCCTCTATTTCAGGTTATTTTATGGAGACCATGGGTTTTTTTTTTTTTTCCTTATGATTGAGGATGCCAAGCATCTTTCTAAAGTTTTCTTCTTTATACTATAGTAGTTCATTTTCAGAAATAGACTCTTCCTCTGCTTCTGGGTATTGTGCTACTTTGATTATTCTTGTAGCATTTTTACCAAGGCTGAATGTTAGATATTTTGAATATACTCATCTTCAAAATCAAAGCAGGTCTTTTCAGACATGGTTTATCAAAAGATAAAATATGTGAACTGCCCTTGGCTCTGCTTTCTATCTGTTCAAATTAAAATTGAGTATTTTTCTCATAAAATTGGGGAACAAGTATTTGAGCACAGTTTTTGGTGTTTAGAAGTATCTAACTTTATGCAGGTGTACATTAATAAGGTAACATCTTTCCCCTCGGTGCCTGATTTTCTGATATTCTGGATCGTCACAGTACATTAAATTTCCATCATACACTGCTGCCAGGATTTTCCTTTCTTGCCCAAAAAACTTTACTTGGGAGACTTCTGCTTCCCAGAATGCAATACACTCCTAGTGTCCTGCTGCTCATTTCCCAGACAACATTTCCAAAGAATTTATAGCCCTGTTTGAATTTAGAAAGACAGACGAGAATGAAGAACAGACAAAATCTTGGTTTCTTAAAAGCTCAGCAACTGTTGAGTAGAGGCATAGTTGTCTAATTTTCTGATTGGTAGAAGTCTCTAACTCAAATTGTGGGGTCTCTAACTCAAATTGTGGAGAAAAGAAAATGCCTGCCTATTATTTTCCAGGGTAATTGTTACCTTATGAGACAAGGTTCTGAGTGCCAAGAGGCAAAGTATAGGAGGTTTGCCTCAGTCCAGCCTCACCTACTTACAGAACCCACTTACAGTTTCCAAATATTTGGAATGTCAGGAGTCTTGGAGACCCTAGGTTCTTTGAGGCAGGGATTGCCGTCTATTTATAGCTGAAGAAACTGTGGCCCAGAAAGCTGGCAAGATCAGTATGGAACTGTTCTTTGGACTTAATATCCAGGTCTCTCTCTGTAGCCTGCCCCAGGCGGTGAGCGCAAAGGAGAAGGGTCAATGATTGAGGGTATGTTCCTTCTTCTGAGACCCACAAATCAACAGGCAGGAGATGGCTTATTGCAAGGTTTCTGCAGTCTCTCCAACATAGCAAGTTTCTGAGGTGGGCATGGTTGGTCTTGGGTGATTCTGGGGGAGACACCCTAAACCAGCAGAGTGGGGTGGAAGGAGAGTCATCAGCATCTCTCTCCAGGTGGGAGGCTCCAGCCCACCACAAGATGTGGTATGAGAGTTTAAGGCTGCACATTGAATCATGAATCACTTTTAACATGAAGCCCCCACAGGCAGAGAGAAGCGGGGAGCTAAGGCAACTACAAGGCCTCTTTAGGAAGCTAGTTCAACCCTATCTCTCTGACTGTGAGAACAAGGGCAAATCATTTCCTCTTTGTAGGTGTCTTTCTCATCTCAGAAAATGATCGATTGACTCAAGATTTCAAAGGTTCCTTGTAACCAGAAAATCCTGTGCTTCTCTCTTCAACAATTGAGGAGAAAATGATTTAGGAGTTTGTTAGTTTTGTGTGGGTGTGTGTTTCATTTGATCTGATTTATTCAGATAATTGCCATTGTGTCTCACTCCTCTTTGCAGACATAAGCCTGCATGAAAAATGTAAATATACCTCCCAACTTCAGGATCTTTATTAAATTCCCAGCCACTGATGAATTCTCGCCTATATGCAATTCATTCTACCTGGTTTGGGGCACCTGAGTTTAACATTTTTGCAGAAATAAGCCATTTTTCAGGTGTCAAGTATAACCAAAAGTGGTCTTAGCTGCTAAATCCTAGGTGAGAAACGGGCCAGATGCAGAGGGAGGAGAAAATGATTGAGGCTTGCTCTTTTCTCTGTTCGGTTTAATCTTTTTCCATGGGTTTGCTGACTGTTTCTGTAATTAAATGAGGGAGGTATTTGTCATCTAGGGTTCCTTTCAGCCAAGATGAATAGAACACAACTTTCTCAGGAAGCTGCTGACAAAACCCTGTTTGTGGCCAGTGCCAGGATGTATACAAAGGCACCGGGCCGTTTGCGTTGGGAACCCGGGTCCACTTCAGGTCTGTGCCAGGTCACTGTTGTGCCCGAGCCCTGGCGAAAAACTGTTTGGACACAAAGTGTTTCAACATAGATGCCCGTGAGATTAATGTGATGAGGAATGGCTGCAAAGCCATTTCCCTGAGTTAACCAGGGAAAATGAATGCCTGGCACTTGGGGAGCCCCACTCCCACAAAAGGTCCACAGGGGCCTCCTGTATGGACTTTCTCTAAGACTTGAAATTGTTTGGTCAGAGAGAGGCCACCCATTGGGCAACAATCATCTCTCCTTCCTGTTGATGAGTTTTTACTCACTCCACAAAGTGCACAGTAGTTCAGCTTTTACCACCCACTTCCACGGTCATAATCTTACATGGGAACTCACAGTAATTTGTGAGGGAGGCAGGAAAGGCATATTGCTTTTGCTTTGTTTTCTCATAAGGAAACTGAGGTTCAGAGAGAGACAAGTCTGAGATCCCATCTAGGATGATGCCGGGTTGGGATTTGAGCTCAGATATTTTGACTCCTTAAAATTACTGCAAAATGAGCATCACTGGGGGCCAAGCATTCCGCAGGGGCTTGGCATTTGAATTCTCATTTAGCCTACAAAACAACACTATGAGGTAGACACTATTATGATCAGCATTTTTCAGATGAGGAGATTGAGGTTCAGAGAGGTTAAGTCACTTACAAGTGGTCACATAGCAAACAACTGGCAGAGCAGGGAGGCTAACTTTACTTCATTTTGCTTATTCCAAAGACTGTTAATGCTTTTTCTCTGTGATTAACAACTTCTAGAATTTACAATTAATCTATTTAGTCTAGTCACATTTAGCTATTTAATCTAACTTTGATCTTCATTAATACCCATGATATAGGTAGAATTTATTATCCTCATTTTGTAAATGAGGAAACTAAAGCTCGGAGAGGTTAAGTAACTTGTTCAAAGTCACACGTTAGCTAGCTAGAGGCAAGGCTAGGGCCTGAATTTGGGACTTTTGTTCTTGGAATGCAGTTCTTCCTTCAATGTGTAAGGTTGTTTCTTAGGGAGGCACCTGGGTATAAGATGAGAAAGCAACTGGAGCAATTTTTGAACATGGAGAAGAAAAAATAAGGTTTGCTTGATAGAAAGAAAACAATAATACAGCATTTGTGGCTTATTATGCTTTTGATTCCATAAGATGATGCAGTTTAATTAGATGAAACAAAACTCATATATACATTTGATGTTTTAAGTGGCGCTGACCACTTCACATTTTTCTCTTCAAACTTTTATCATAAAACATAAACTACATTTATAAGTGCATGAAATATGAATGTTCAGTTTGAGTAATAACAAAGCTAATATCCAACTGCCTATCACCCAGTTTATGAAATTGCTTTTATTTGCAAATAGTAAATTGTAAAGAAATTTATTTTTGTGCTCTTTAAGATACAAATTTCGGGGGGTGCTGTGTGGCATTCTGTGATTTTTGTTTCCTTTTCAACATTTCAACTCCCCTCCTCAACATTTCTATCATTGTTTTATGTGAAGAAGGTGGGAACAACAAATATTACTTCTTCAAATTCTTTTTCTCATTTTTTAAGTTAAAAAAATGGGAGTAAAATAGAGAAACAGCAAAACAACCCAGTGCTGAGAAAGTAGTATGGTTCTCAGTAGGAATTTCAGGTTTAATCTTGGACAGGCTGGGTTTACATGCACTACTTTACCTTAGAAAGCGGTCGCTTCTGTAAATCAGCATGACACCCCTTCTCAGGTTTATTGTGGGGATAGGAATGACACAGACACCCGATGGATGATGGCTAACGTCAGATACAACTGCTAGACTAGACATTATGGGAACTGGATGTTCTTCACAATTATGAAAGGTCTTTTAACTTAGAGCCCTTCCCCTCAACACATCAACCCAGAGGCCAGTGTGAAGAAAAGTACACCCATTTTACAGATGAGAAGCCTCAGTGAGTGAAAGGGTTTGCTCATTCTAATGTGGCTGCCACCATACTGAGACATAATTCTAAATCAGATCTTCTAAATCCTACTCTAGTGATTTTAAACTGGCTTGTAAATTAAAAAAAAATGATTATATTGCTTGTCTAATTGTATGTAATCAGAATGTATGTCTTTAATTTTCTCTTAAACTTTTGGTAAAATGTTCCTTTTTCCCCTCACAGCTGTGCAGGTGACAAATGCAGGAAATTAACAAATTATATTAGAAACCTCTTTGGTTTCCTCAGCTCCTTTGCACTTTGCTTTCAGCTGATGTCTTGAGGGGTAAGAATCATTCTCGTGTGATCACAGCTGTGAAGCCAACTGCCTTTTAATTACCACACTGCAAAAATCATGTCTCCTCATGTCAATTTAGCACTTCTAATTAGTCGATAGGTTGAAATCACATCTATGGGGGGAAAGGTGTGCTGGGGCCCAGCATGAAGCTTGCAGTGGGAGAGGATGCAGCATTTCCATGTGTTGGCTCCCCCAAGATGCCTCAGGGTTAGCTCCTATTCATCCTTCCATACCTGTTCACAGTCACCTCCTCCAGAGAGCCCTCCCTGCTGTTCTTCAGTTGTCCCAGCCTGTTTCTTCCCCTTGCCTGGGAAGGCTAGATCACAAGGGCTCCAAAAGAAGGGATGCTTTTGGGTTCAGTTTACCGTTGAGTCAGGGAGCAGCAGAAGGCTGGACTCCAGACCCCTGGGATTTGTTTCATGGTTGGTCCTGGGAAAATTAAGTAAGTTTGAAGGAGAATAAAAGATTCAAAGGTGCTTCCCAAGAAGGTAAAGTTTTCCCCAGTGGGGCAGAAGAAGTTATCTTGGACCAGAGGGGCTGTTGCTGGGGGAAAAGGAAATGAGCATGGCCATGAGACTGTGGGACATAAAGACCCAACTCCTCCTATATCAGCTGCAAGTCTACCAACAATCTATTAACCTACTGGTGAAATGGAAACAACCACCCTGAGTTAAATCCTGACTAACTCTCCAGGTCTCCTCAAAAAAAGTGAGAACTTGCCTAGGTATTTACCCAAAGGACACAGAAACATCAATTCCAAAGAGCACCTGCACCCCTATGTTTATAGCAGCACTATTTACAATAGCTAAGCTTTGGAAACAACCCAAATGACCAAAAATAGATGACTGGATCAAGAAGATGTGGTACATATACACCATGGAATATTACTCAGCATTCAAAAAAGATAAACACATGCAATTTGCAGCAACATGGATGGAGCTGGAAGGGATCATGGTCAGCGAAATAAGCCACACAGAAAAAGAAAAATACCGGATGGTCTCACTCATAGCAGGAATCTAGAAAACCTAAATAAGGGACCAGGAAAAAAGAATAACTATATGAAAGAAAATATCAAAATCAACAAACAACTATGAACCAGAGACTCTCTATGGGGGGTGGGGGGCCGGGAAAGGAGGGCTTGGGGTCATAATAAGAGGGTTGTAATTGTAAGGGGAATATAAAAATAAAATTTAAATAATAAAAAAATAAATAAATAAAGTGAGAACTTGAATGAGAAACTGTTTTGTATGAAGTAAGTCTTGCATGGCAAGGGCTATGAGACCCCCTCCTTTTCTACCTCTCACCCCACTCTTCTATTTCCCAAACCATATAAGGTTCACTCTCATTTTCTCTAAAGAAATCTTCCTTAACACCCTCATCCTCACTCTCTTCAGACCTTATCACATGCTATCAATACGGCATCCTTCCTTCCATCACAAGATTGAAAGATAAAAGCATAAGTTGTCATATAAGAAGCATACAAACATTTGTTGAATAAATGAATGAATAAATGAAATGCAAAGGGAGCAAACTTACTGTGTGGGGTCTCAGAGGTAAAGCAAGGATCCATGAATGACTGATGGAGGGATGCTAACATGGGTCATATGAAAAAAAAAATATTTAAAAATGAGGCTTCCAAGAATGAATCAAAATCTTGCAAAGTACTGAGTTTCCCATCACTGGAAATATTCAAGGAGCTGCTTAGAGATTATATACCAGGGTCATGGAGGGGATTCCCAAACCTACAGGGAGTTTGCATTAGTCAGAGTAGTATGGCCTGCTGGTGGGACACCCAATGACTTTTGGGGGGGCTCCAGACAAATATTTTATATCTTAATAGGTACATTTTCTCTTTATTTACTATCTTAGTAAATAATACTGATTTTTTTCATGGATGGCATTTAAGTGAAAGGATGAGTCAATTTAAAGGAAAATACTGAAGAAGTTAATAACACAAGTGGAAGACTTGGAGAAGTTGGGAAAGCAATATACAAAGAAAAAGGGCTGAGAAACAGATTTGTTAGGAAGTCTTACAAAATATACGGCCCTCAGAAATAAGAGTCTCTTATTCAAGTCTCTATCACTTGCCATTAAAATCAAGGCATGATGTGAATTTAAACAACACAATGAGTTACACACTTACCTGCACACTGGAGAAGCCCTATCAGAAGTACTAAAAAGAGAGTGGATCTCTCACATGAAATAAATTCCACAGAAAAAGGGAGAAATAAGTGTGGGAAAGGCCTATGAGGTTTTCAATATTTAGCAGTACTGGGGACATACTTGTCTGAAAGGGCTCTTCTTTATTTATCTGAAATTCAAATTTAAGTGAACATCTGGTGTTCTATCCAGTGAGCCTAAGCAACCATCCAAGCTGGAGACAGTAAATAGATTTGAGTCTACGCGACATCATCCAGGGGCTGACAGTGGCGGCCGAGAGAAGTGGATTAAGTCAGTGAGGAGCTTGTGGTGACCAATTAGTTATATCTGCAATTAGCACAGGAGGGAGAGTAATGACACCAATGCCACTCATCTATCTGCCATTTCAGGCTCTTCCCACTCCTCATTTCACACACCGAGGCCCAGGGAAGACCAGGGGCTTGCCAGGCTCCCAGCCCAAGTCCACAGCTGGCCTGGGCTAAATTCATTTGCTGGTCCACGCTGCCGGCTCGGAATCAAAACAGAACACTACCAGGCCATGGTTATGTAATTTCAGATCACCTTCAGCAAACATGACCACATCCTCCCCAGAAGGCACGCAGCCAGTGAAACCCTCCACCTGATCCAGTTTATCACCATACCTGGATTTTAATACCCTGGAATAACCCAAAAGATGTGAAACAAAATCCATGTACGTGAAGAGCACTCAGCGGGAGATGTCACATTATGGGGGTCTTGAGGGCTCTTGGTTCACAAATTTACATCAGATTCTCAGTAAGAACTAAAAATAAGCATATTTTATCACAAAGTGATAAAACTGCTTACTGAACTGGATGGATTTGAATTGAATTTGGGTTTTCCTCATCTTTCTACAGACCCTCTTCTTTGTCTGGATCTCAGGATCCAATTGTTAAAATATGCAGACGGCACTAGGAGACTTTTTATTTCAGCTCCAAAATTTCATGATTTTGTAATTCTACTTTTAATTTACAAACCCAGGAAAAATTCTTCCCTTTGAGGGAGAAAATGAAAATCTCTGAACTGAGACAACAATGCCAGAAGGGATTTAAACCCGCCTCTTTCACAAAGAGATTTAGTCTAGTTGTTTTATGTCTCCATTTAGATATTAGTCTTTTACTTTCCGCTCTTCTTAATCAAGTTCATTCATTAGTTTTCTCATTCATTCAACAAAGATTTCTAGAAAAATTATAGATGCATTTTCCCTTTGACCCAGAAATCCCGCTTCTGGAAGTTCATACCCAACTTACACTGGCAATAATATGACACGTGGTCAAGGTTATTCCAAAAGGCTGGAAATAACCCAAATGTCCACCGGTAGGGGGCTGGCTGCCTGTGCCATCCAGAATATGTCACATAAAGAAGCTTATGCAGCTGTGAAGAGTAAGGACTGTCTTGTAGAACAACCAACAATAGCTCCAGGAAACTAAGTGAAAAAAAGCAAAGCGCTGAGTAGCATATGTAGTATGCTCCCTTTTATGTAACAAGGAGGAAGAGGAATAAATACATGCACATTCATAATAAGAAAACACTGAAAGGATAAAGTGAAAAACTAATAAAAAAAAAAAGGGTTATCTATAGGAGCAGTATGGAACAGAACAGAAGGGAGCTTGATCAGATCCAAGAGTTCTCTGTTTGTTATATAATTTTTACTATAGAATCATGGAAAAGTTGCATATATTTTAAAATAAAATTAAGCAAGAAAAGGCCAAAAAATGAGATAAAGACTTAAGAGTATATTAAGTTGCTAATATAATGAGAAAAAACTGTAAAGGGACTTCTGGATACATCTTTATTTTGGTCCAACTAAAGGGTCCTCCTGCCCCAACACAGCTGCAGCTTTTTATTGTGAAAATATTCAAGCTAACAAAAGAATTGAAGCACCACTACCTTAAAACACTATATGCCTTTCACCATTTACCATTTCCACATCCATTTTCCTCTATCTTCATAAATACATTCATATACACATAAGTAAAAGGCGAAAGATTTATGAGATCTGAACAGAAACACATAAGTATACACAGAAACACACACACATACATGCAGTTTTTTGATTTTGAAACATCTGAAATTAACTTAGAGACATTTTGACACTCTGCTCCTAAATGGCTGGCAACTCATCTCCTAAGAATGTCATTCTCCTATGTCATTATGTGTCATTATCACACTTGTGAAAATGAATAGTAATTCAGTATCATCGAATGTACAGTCCACATTCAGATTTCTTCAATTTCCAAAAATGCCCTTTACAATTTCAGAATTCAGGATGTAATCCACATGCCTTGCATTTAGTTGTGATGTTTTTTCAGTCTCTTTCATTGAGAAGAGTCCCTGCCTTTCTATTGTTCTGGTTTCCCTCTGCATTAACTTTTTGAGGAATCCAAGACACATGACTTATAGACTGTCCTTGTTTGTTTAGTTATCTCCTCAGTCCAGGGAGAAAAATATCTAAAAACGGTGAACCCCAGTAGCAGTGTGCACTACTATCATCCAGATCTTGGGATCCAAGTATGATTCCTCACCCAAAAGAGGTGGAAAAATGCCTGATTTCAGGTTTCGGACACATAAGATATTAAGTGTGCAAACCAATGGAAGAGAGGGCGTGGGGGAGGGAAGGAAGAGACAAAAAAGGCAACAGTTCCACAGAGAAGAAAGCCAACTTAAAAATAGAAGGAAGAACAGAATTCAAAATGGTCACTTTGCAGCCACAATGTAATTGAGACTCACGCAAGGACAGATGGACACTAAAACCAGTGGGTACGAGATTGTGGAGAACCAGGATGGTCACATGGTCTCAAAGCCACACCCCACAGGTTAGTTAATAATTACTGAGGAGAAAAGGTAACTTTAGAATGAGCCCAGCAGGTTCCAGCATAACCCACTGATCACATTCAGCATCATCAGTACGTGGGCTCCTGCCTCAATGCATTGGGAAGAACACAGTATAGAAATGCAGCAAAACCAGATTTGAGACTTGTGGGCATCATATAAAACAACTGGCTTGGCCTTTCACAAAAGGCCAATGTCCTGAAAGCCAAAGAAGAAAAGTAGGGAGAATGCACCAGATGAAACGTGGCATAGCAAATGCATTGCGTGCTGGCCGGCCGGCTCTTTAATGGCCTCCTTGCACCCTCCAATAAAGGAGAAAAAGAATATTTGGTGGACAACTGGGGAGATTTGAATATGGACTGTATATTAGTAATAATATCACATCACTGTGAATATTTTAGAGGTGATAACTATATGGTAGTGATGTAAGAGACTACAATAGATTTCAGAGGGTTCACACCAATGTATTTTGAGTAAAGTGTCTTCAAGTCTACAAACTATTGTGAAGTGTCTCAACAAATAAATGAGTGTGTATGTGCAGGGCAGTCGGGAGGGGAGAGTGGGAGGAGCTGGGGTGGTAGGCAGGGGGATAGAGGAGAAGAAAGCAGACATGGCAAAATGTAACCAATCTAGATGAAGGGTATGGGATGTGCGTGGTATTTTCTTCTAGGGTTTTTTTTTTTTTTTTTTGCTGGCTTTAGAATTTTCAAAATAAAAAATTGAAAGGAAATGTGGAGGGAGGATGGGACCACCAGGAAGGCAGCTAGTACACTGTCTGCAGGAAAAACTCATGTCTGCAAATGACTGGAATATGGTTCTAACGAACCTGCAATCCCATTTCTCAGACCTCATCACTTGCCTATTTCTTGATTTTGCCAAATCCATATACCACTCGTATCATTAATTCTTCAGCATTTTCCTTTAAATTGATTCCTCCTTTCCTTTAAATGCCATGAATGGAAATTCAGTATCACTTGCTAAGAAGACAGTGTAAAGGTAAATAAAGAGACATAAAATATTCATCTGGGGCTCCCCTACAGTCACTGGGTGTGCCACCAGCAGTGCACAGGAGATACCACACTGACTAATGCAAACTCCCTGTGGGTCTGGGAATCCCATCATGATTCTGGTAAATGATGGATCCAATATACTCAAATACCATAATGCTGCTTACACAAGAGGAGACACTGCGAAAACCCAAAACAAAACAAAACCAAAGATCCCTGGAGGTTCTCCTGGGCTCCAGGTCATATGTTAGACTGTGGGGTTCCAACTGCCACAAAGGAGGTGCCATCCCATTAGCTGACAGTCGTCAGGCAAGCAGCTTGACCTTGAACACAGGATGACGCTGCAGGGCAGGGAGAGGATGCCTTGGCTGCGTCTATTGAAGGCAGTGAGCTGGCTGGGAAAGCTTCCCAAAGAAGTGGTGTTTAAACTGAGAATCGAGTGAAAATGCCTCTTTGCAAGCGTCGGCTGGTGGGTTGAGCCAGAGCTGCTTTGCTGAGCTGAGGCTCTACATGCCCCCTATTCTAGGCTCTACGTGCCCCCTACTCCATGGCCCCTGGAGTTTCAGAAGACACCAGGACAAAGAAGGGAGTTGCTCTCAATTACCCACAAAGCCAACACCCATCCTCAACACCAGGCCTGTGCTAGGTCATAGCTGGATGGGGAACTTGGGAAACTTGAGAAAATTAAACTTATATTGGCATTTGGCCTTAACATCTAAATACTACTCATCTAATCTAGGATTGTTTTTCACAAGCCTGGCACTTCCCACTGTATAAGGCACCACCTCTGTATCACAGAAATAGTGAATTATTTAATCTTAGTAAATGGAGTCAAAGCAAAAGCCTTCTGTATAATTCAAAACCAAAGAAGCCTATGCTCTATTAAAAAAAAATCAACCCATTTGTTATCAAACCCCTGAACAGAACTATAGTACTAGATGCTTGAAATACTTAGCATAGTCATTGATTTTCACCAACAGCCAGTTCATCTATTTTCTGAGTTCAAGGGAACCATTTTTATATATATATATATATACAAGTTACAGGTTGAGTAACCACTTTAAAATTGTATGTGTGTGTGCACGTGCCCATGCATGTGCCTGCATGAGTGTGAGGCGGGAAGATCTCAGTCAGCGGTCTGCTCAAAGCAGGAAGCAGGGCAAGTCTTTGCTCCCTTTGCATCTTATATTCATTCTGAAAATGGACTTAGCTAAGATGATGCCTGCTCTCCTCCCCTGGGCACTGCCATGAAGAGTCAGTGGGTAGTGTGAGTGGCCGTGCACTTGACGCTGCTAGGGTGGACACTGGAGCCCCTTAGTCCTGGCAATCCACAAGACACTCAAGCCCTCCATGCCTCAGTTGTTTCATCTTTGAAGTGAGAATAAGTGTCTAGCTCATGGGGCTGGTGTGTGGAATAAATGAATTCATTGATTATGTGCAGTGTTTAGCGCCAACCAGCCAAGACCACAGAAATGTAGGCCAGTTGTACTGTGAGCTGTTTTTTATTCCAGGCCATCCAGATGTGTCCATTCATGACATGTGAGGACCTACTCAGTGCCAGAATCTGTGGGAGGATCCTGGGGATTCAGAAAAGACTCAGGCAGGAAAGGACTGTCCGGAACGAGTTTCCAGGGTGATGGGTAATCTCATCAGAGACTGTCATATATTGCAGAGGGCAGAGGTGAACTGAGTGAAGAACTTGTAATGGGGTGGGGGGAGTGTATCTCCTCCTGCTGGGGAGCAGGCTGGGGAAAGACCGGAGAAGCTTCCTGGAGAAGATAACATGTTAACTGAACATCAGAAAATACAGGGCACTTGGCCAGGTGAGGAGGGAACAGCAGGCACCTACGGTGGAACAGCTTGGGCACAGGCACCCGAGTTGCAGCGAGCAGGCCCTAGCGCTGAGTATGAGGGAGCGAACAAAGTGGGGACTAACAGAGATGCTGGTGCCACATCTCTGCCCCTCTCCTACTTTTACCTTTCATAGGCAGCTGACTGCTAGCAGGTAGAGGAATTATGATGAGGATGCACAGACTACCAAGGGGGTGGTGTAAAGCCACTCAGCTGGGAGACGGCGGGGCCAGGATGGGAAATGAGGTGTCCTCACCTTGATCCAAGACCTTTGTTCCTTATTTGGAGCCACAGATCCCTTCTATGTGCTCCGGGCCACACAGTCATCGAGATCCCTGAGGTTGACTGCAGGGATGTCCAGAGTTAGCAAAAACACCAACCACATCTGCACATTCACTCTGACATCTGGGAAGTAGATCCCAGGCCTGATTTAGTAGATGTTTCCTATGCTGACTCCAGAGTCTGAATAGCCTCAAAGTCAGCAGCCATTCCTGCTTCTGGAACCTGGCAGGGGCAAATGAAAGCCTGCAAACTTGAGAGGCCAAATCCCGGGGGACATTTTCATATGATATAATTACAAACTGGGTAGTTACTAATGACTGAATGAGATTCTAGTAATGCGCCTGTAGCTTTCGGGTTTTCAAGGGATTTATGAACTGTTGACTGCGGCACTGTTTACCATAGCCAAGTTATGGAAACAACCTAAGTGTCAAGGACAGGTGAGATCAAGAAGCTGTGGTCTACACACACAACAGAATACTATTTAACTATTACAAAAAAAGATGAAGTCTTGAGACAACATGGATAGAACTGGAGGGGATTATGCTAAGTGAGATAAGGCAGAAGGAGAAAGACAAATACCAGATGATTCCCTTCATAGGTAGAATATAAAGAAACAAAACAAAGAAACAGAAAAAACTAAACTAAAACAAAACCTAGAAATCTGACTTAGCTAGTATGATGCCTGCTCTCCTCCCCTCGGCACTGCCATGAAGAGTCAGTGGGTAGTGTGAGTGGCCGTGCACTTGACGCTGCTAGGGTGGACACTGGAGCCCCTTAGTCCTGGCAATCCACAAGACACTCAAGCTCTCCATGCCTCAATTGTTTCATCTTTGAAGTGAGAATAAGTGTCCAGCTCATGGGGTTGGTGTGTGGAGAGCAAAGGCAGAGGGGACCCAACAATGGTGGAGGACCAGGGGTGTTTTGGTGATGGGCCTGGTGTGACGACACATCTGTATGGCGTGTGTTGTAAACCAAGGTCACCTCAATAAAACATAAGCTTTCTCAATGAAAAAAGATGAAGTGTCCCAGTCAATGGTTTTCAGTATGTTTGCAGAATAGCGCAACCACCACCTCAATCTAGCTGCAGATTCATGTGGTTGTGTTTTTTTAAACAAAGGAGCAATGTAAAGGCTTTTTCAGGGCTCTGGCTGGTGTGGGAGCACGTATCTTACTGACCAGAATCACATAGGCTGGTCATGAGTTTAGTACTTGATTCAAGCTCTTGGCCACATTCTATTGTCTGGCATTGTAGTGCCCCTTTCTGCATTACCCAGGCCACATCTGGACGCAGCCCATACATGGCAATAACATGAAAGACAATCCATTTTAGATTGCCCTTTGTACTATGGCAGTACTAAGACAATAAACAAACATAAAATCTTTCCTTTGAACAAAACAAACAAGTCAGCTTCCCAGGTTTTCCTGCAGATGCTGTCCAGTGGCTCTGGGAGTCTGATCGTTAAGTGCTAAGCCAGCACCATCCTCACTCTTTCCCACCTGATGGCCCTTCCACTGGGTCTGTTTGGAAAACACTGCCCAGTCCAGCCCTTCTCTGGTGTCTGGATCCCCAGTTAGCATCAGGAGTCACCCAGTCTTCTCCTGGGGTGGCTCAGCCTCTGAACGCCCAGCAGGTTCTCGCCCACTGAAGCACATTAGTCACCTGGCAGCACATAGAGGCCAGGCTCCTCCGGGGGTACTGGGCTGGGTCAGGGGGACCAGCTCGTCCCCATTTGCCTGGGACTGTTCTGTCCACATTTCCTGCTCCGTGTTTTTTATTTCCACCCACACAACAACCATATTAGGTTGGTATCTTACCCCTCGAGCACCTATCCCCCCGGAGAGAGTTACTTTTTCAACTCCTCCAGACTCAAAATTCCAGACTCAATTCAGTGTAGCCTGCAGTTCTGCCCCTGATTAGCAGCATCAGCTGTACCGTAAGTAGTGCGAGTGATTTATTTATTTAGAATGAATTATTAACACCCCGCATATTTCCAGAAAGGGGTTGAGGTGGCCGGTGGTGAAAGGCGCATAAACAATGAGGCCATTGGAGTTACACGCTGGGAACTGATATCACTTCAGATACCATGGTCTTGAATTAAAAATGGAGGTCAGAACCTTGAATTGAATCTTCCACCAGATGGACAGGAGAGATATGGGTTGGGTCCTCGGCAGGAATAGATTGGGAACTGCCAGGCATTCGATTGCGTCATGCCGTTCTTCGCCTCTGCTTCTGTGAAAACTCAACCAGAAAGAGCACCTTATTATTTTGTCTCTTCGGCAGGTTCTCTGTTTTAATTTTACTGTTCCGAATCACCTTCATGGTCTGTGATAGTTCATTTCCTCCACACAACTTTGAATATGGAGACAAATGGAGACATAAATTTTCAAGGAGTTCCCTGCTGGTGACCTGGCCGGTGTGTCTCATCGCAAAAGCATCAGTCATGGTAGTATCAACCTTAATCTGTAGTGGGTTTACAGTCTGCAAAGTGCTTCCACCTGCTCCATCTTCCCTGTCCTATCTGATGCTTCCAATGATCCCCGAAGGGTAGATTTGGTTAGCCCATATCACAGATTAGTTCAGCGAGACTCCAGGAGGTTGTCTATTGGCCCAAGCCGTTGCCAACAATGAGAGAAAGAGGATGGACAATAACCCAGCGCTTCCGGAGTCCAGGCCTCTGCTCTGGCTACTGCATCAAACTGCCTCTCTGCTATGCCCACCTGCCCAGGGGGCCAGCACGGAGCGGTGGGATTTGCACTGGTCTGGGAGAGCCTAAGAGCATATATGGCAGACGCTGCCCTTGTTGAATGAGGGAATGAATAAATAAATATGAGCGTGAGTTAATGGATGAATGAAGGAATGAGTGAATGAGTAACAACAGAGAAGTGTCTCCCCTTCTCCTGGAAGATAGGTGGGTGCTTTCAGGATCCCTCTGAGGGACCTTACTTCCACCCACCCATTTGTGTTCAAACCAAAAGCTACCAGCCTTCCCCTCACCTCAGGCATGAGGCTCACCCACTCTCAGAACTGGGCCTCCCTGTATCATGGCACAGTCAGGAGGTGCATCCATGGACCCCCATCCTTGTGCTCTCACTCACCCACTCCCCTTGCCCATAGTGTATGCCCTTAATATCACTCCCTTTCTTCTCCTCCACCCATTTTCTTACAAATCCATAAGGTGGAAGCATCTCATCGATTATTAATGTGCTAAATGGTCCCTCTGGAGACCAGCACCATGAAAAGCTTCAATTGCCCTGGATTATTGGCCTCCATTCTCTTTCTTCGAGAGCAGCAGCAGCAGCAGCAGCAGCAGAGAAGTTTCCAGCTGTGCCTAATCATATGGCCACTCCTAAATGGTTCCAATCAAGTCCATAGTCTCATCACCCATTACGCAAGGGCTTGGCAGCCATGTAGGCTCGCCAGGGCGCAATTCTGGTCGGGTGGCTGATGTGGGGGCTGAGTGGCAGACTCTGTATTTTGAGGGCTTACTGAAGAGGCCCCATCCTGCCCCTGAGGCCTCAGTTTCAGGGTCTGCAGGGCCAGAGCAGATGATTTTGGTTGCCTCTGCAAAGCAGGGGGTGATTTTTTAACTCCCGCAGCTGTATTTCAGAGATCTGCTCCTAGTGGAAGACTCTTTATCATAGAAACAGCAGCTGCTATCTTAGAAAAGTGCTTTCACTATCTTAGACAAGTGCTTTCACTTAAAAAAAGGAAGAGCCTTTATTGATTCTCACGACTGCAAAAACAGAAGGCTGGCTTGCTATTCCCATTTTATATAAGAGGAAAGTGAGGCTGACAGAGATACAGGAGACCAGGGTATGTGTCACAGAGCCCTGGCCAGTGAGCCCTGGCAGCCAGCTTGGCTGTGACTGAGAATTTGGACAAGGATACTCCCATTGGGCTCTGCTTCCCAGTTTATGGAATGGGGAGACCGGACCCCATAATGCCAAGACCTTCCCCGCTCCACCTGTCTGTGAATCTACCTCCAATTCCATGGCCCACAGCTAAGTAAGAAAGAATCTGTTGACTTCTCAGGTGACCCACAGCTTCAGTAGGATAACCACTTGGAAGACAGCAGCACCGGGCACAACTTTGGTTCCTACGAAGCAAGCACATTGACCACAACGTAGCGCTGGGCTGGGATGCACTAAATGGCCAGAGGCCCGATTCAGAGGTTTTCACTCGTTTGTTTTTTAAATGTCAAAACCAGGCATGATTTAGATTTTTCAGAATTCAAGTTTGAGATGTGCTGGGACGTGGTTGCCAGTACTTACACAGGCGCAGAGTCGGCACTCTTCTGTTGATGTGCCCTCCTCACCCCCACGCCCTTGCAGGAGCTTCTCCAAGGAGACACCCGTCACACAACTGAAAGTCCCCGAGGCGGTGCCACAGCAGGCCGGGAGATCGGGTGGGCTGCGGAGGGAGGCTTGGGAGGGTGCCAGGAAAATACAGCTACAGTTTAATAATCGGCTGCGGCTGCTTTTTAAAGGACAGGCTCTGCGGGATATGGTTCTTGACGAAATAGTGTTTGCGTTTTCCTGCGAGCGGCCCTTTATCCCTTCAGGAATCTGACTTTATTTTCATCAGCTAGACTATTTCTGTCCGCAAGCTGAGGCAGCTATCATCTCACTCCAGGAAGGAAGGAGCTGGGTCCTGGTCTCTGAGGATGTCAAATCCCTTCTCACTGTGCCTCCAGGACCCTCCACTGGGCTCTGCCTGGGCCTCTTATTCACCCTCCCCATTCAGCTCCCAATCCTGCTTCCCCCTAGGCCTCAGGCTTTCAGAAAGACAGGCTAGGCTGGTGGGAGGTCTGACTCAAAGAAAGTGCAGGGCCAGGTCAGAAGCAAGTCACCTTCAGATCTCTGAAAAAAATTTCTAAGTTAATATATTAATTTAAAAAGTAATATATTTAGTGCAGAGAAGGGAGACGTGGGCTGAGGCTGAGACCATTTCAGGTGTCCTTAGTGTCCCTTTACTAACTGCAATTGGAGAGCCTGGTTCCTTCCAGGTTGGGCAGGCTCTGATGAAGTGTCCTCATCAGTAGGGATGAGCCTCAGGCCCAAAAAGCCAGCATCCAGCTCCCCAGGTACTGCTCTGCACCTGAGCTAGGCCTGCACCAGACCTAGCACAGGTCACCTTGGCTTCAGGCAGCTCCAAGCCAGGGCGGGCATGGGCCGAGGGTAGCAAATCCCATGGGAGGGGCTTGTGGGTAAGGGGGCACAGTGGGAGGGGCAGGGAGCACAGCAGGAGGAGCAGGGGACTTCACAGAGTAAGGGACAGCCACGCTGTATTGGGGGGGATAAGCACAGACCTGCCAGGACAGACCACAGAGCAGGGGAGCAAATAGCCTGTGTGGCAGGAGGAGCAGGAGATGGGTGGGGAGAAGGGCAAGGCAATGGAGCACCCTTTTGCCACATCACAGATCATGGGCTTCCTCCGGGGGACACTGGGACATTTGCCCTGACAGGATCCCTTGCTATCTCCTCCAGGTCTTCACAAACTGCAGTCCTATGGGCTGTGAGCACGCCTTACATCCTGGCGTCTGGGTGACAAATGGGCCAGTCACTGGGAACCAAAGGCAGTAGTCACCTGACCTACCGGTACTGAAATGACAGTGCAGGTAAGAAGTGGGGCCCACAGTGCTCGAGGGATCTGATGACTCCCTCCACCTGGACCTCACATTAACACGAGCACTTCCGTAGCCCCCGTCTTACGATATAGTTGAAAGCCACCAACTGCTCTATGCCTACTCTATGTGTTACATCTCCCCAACATTGGCATGCCTGGGGAACCCTAGGAACAGGGGACATCTTGCTTGATGCTGGCTGCCTCTAGCAGCAGGGTTTGTTTGTAAGGAGCATAGACTCTGCTCCCCTCTAAATGCACCCCTCCTCCCCACTTACATCATAGGAAACCAGCAAAATCTCTCATGAAAGAGCCATGCAGCTCTGGAGGCCACGACTCCTTCCTTGCCAGCATCCTGCGTGTTCTCCCATCTGAACAAGCCCTCCCTGGTCTCCGAGCGTCAGACTTTGACCTTCTCCAGACTTCTCCCAGGTTATGCCCTGCTGGTCCCTTCCAGTGTGAAGCCCAGACCTGAGGTCTTGCCCCTGGGCTGGTGGGACCGGGCTGGAGAGGGGCAGTGTCTGCCTGGCCAATCCTGGACACTGTAAGGTCCTTGCATGTAGTTGGAGGAGCTGAAGTGCCGGCGACTGACTCACATCACGACTTAAACAATATTAGCCTCTCCACGCAGCAACTATGAATCAAGAAGCCCAGCAAAAGGCAAAAGTTAAATTTAACCAATTTCTGCACCAGGGTGAATTTTCACCCTCTGTTTCTCGAATCCCTATTTTTGTAGCACCAGGAAACAGAAACAACTGATTACACATTCCAGACGGTCTCTGTCCAGCAAGCATTGTTCCCCTAAAGGGCAGTCAGAGCTCCTTTTCAATTATACAAATTACATGCATTTTCCCATTTGCAAACTCTGTCTCGGAGCCCAGTTTTGAATAAGTTAAGGGATTCATCAAATTCCTTGGGTGACTGCAGACCCACTCATCTCCCATCTCTGCGAGCAAGCTCACAAGGAGAAGGGGGAAGTCCCCTGAATGTGACCCGAAACCAACGGGGCTGTGTTCCCTGAGAGTGGGGGGAGGCAGAAATCAGGCACCAAGACTGCTCCCCATTAGGGTCCAAATCTCCGTTTTGGGCCCCCTTGCTTAGTTCCACAGACAGAGGAATCTGCTCCCCTGGGCTCATCCTTGGCGTCGTCCAGTTCCCAGCTCTTCAGCATCCCTCCCCAACCCTTGCACAGCAACAGCCCTTGATCTGGCCTTGCCTGGTAGCACATGCCCCCCGCAGGGGTAGATGTGCTCATGTGTCACCCCCAAGGGGCTGTCAGCAATGCAGAGGGATCCTGCATTTTCTCTCACAATCCTCTGTCTCTCCACATGGTCAAGTCCACATTATGAGAAACTGCCATGGAGGTTTTCAGGTTTCCCCAGTGGATTCCCTGTGCTTCGTTCAGTTCAGCACTCACTGAGGACCTACTGTGTGCCAGACCCCGTGCTAGGCACTGGGAACTAGGAGATGAAGAAAACAGGGGCCCTGCCACCAAGAAGTTGCTCGTCTAGCAGAAAAGACTGAGATATAGAAGAAATGATTTTCCACAAAATGTGATAGTAACAGAATACCATACACAACATAGAAGTGATGTAGAACTATGTTCTCCACCTTCTTTTTACTTTCTATCACTCTCCTAAGAAAATGTAGACATTTTTCCCAAATACCACCCACTCGTGAACTTTTAATACCACAGATGCACTATATACTGCATATATATCTCTGCTTTATATAAGATATACATAGTAATATTTTAACCCCCTTGGGGGGATATAGCCCCCAATGAGAAGGCATGTTCGGAAAGAATACTTGATTTACTTTGGGGACTAAGGATAGGAGGCACAAAAAGTGAAAAGGTGCAGGGAAAGCATTACAGAGGAAGTGTTATTGATGCAGGGTTTTGAAGAATGAATAGGAGTTGTACAAGGCAGAGAAGGGATTTATATCAAGTTTCCCTTGCTGGGCAACTTGAATCCTGTTTTCCTCCTGGATGTTAGACCCTCTAGTAGCCAGCCTCCACGACAGTCATCTTCCGCCACAGTTTGTGTAGTTCTCTTTCTCACACTACGAAGAACTAATTTGTATGCTAACTGAATATACAACAGAAAAGATGGCATGCAATTTCTGAAGCTAGGTCCTAGAAGACTTTGCCACCTGTGTCTTTGTCTCTGATGTGACTCACTTTGAGGGGAGCCAACTGCCATGAAGACATTTGAACAGCCCTATGGAAAGACTCACAGGGAAAGGGGCCAAGTCCCAGATAGGTAAGGGAGACATCTAGAGAGCAGACCTTCCACCACCAGTCAGTCAAGGCCAGCCTCCGGCCTTCGAATCTTCTGACTGACCATAGGCATCATGGAGCAGACACAATCCATCCTGCAGGTTACAAATTCTGACCATAGGAAAAATGAAATAATAAATGATTATTGTCTTAAGTGGCTACATTTTGGGGTGATTTGTTAGGCAGCAATTAATAACTAATACAACCCCCCTCCTAACCCAGTTCCCTATCTTATCAGATCCTCTAGGCTGCAGACTGTCCTGCTCATGACGAGTGCAGGAAGCTCTGGTTGGCAAGTCAGGATGTTCTAGCATTGTGCTGACTTCTGTATCTTTTCAAAGAATTCCAGACAATTCTACTGAAGCTGTAAGAGGGTCAGTAAGCTCCCTGGGTTCCTCTCTGGGTAGGGATTCCCCAGGGAGCATGGCTCATCTCTGATCAGAATGTCCATCTGCAGGCCCTTCCACCCCACCATCCCCTCAACATTCAGCAGACATCTAGTGAAGTCTGTGATGAGTTAGGCACCAGGGAAGCAGGAGAAACTCAGGACCGGGGTCTGTCCCCATGGAGCTCACAGCCAACTAACGAAACCCCCAAATCTGCAGAGGCTTCTCAAAGAAGCAGCATTGAAGCTGCATCTCTTAGAATGGGTAAGACTTGACACACTGGACATGGGGCAAGTGGGGTGTTCTAGGTGGTGGGAACCGTGTTGCAGAGAAGGCCAAGAATGTGAAGTAGCAGGGGTGACAATACCAAAAAGACAAGGAACACTTAGTGCTTAGGATGTAGGGGGCATAGTTCTAATTACTTTTTAATTGTTTGATCCACACAGCAACCTGTGAAATCAGTCCTCTTCCTACCCTGATTTTATAGATGAGGGACTGAGGTTCAGAGTGACAGCGCTGGCCCTGGCGGGGAGGGCGTGGTATGTGCCCCTGGACATTGGGGAAGGGAAGCCCAAGTGCAGAGCAGCTCAGTGACTGGCCCCAGGTCTCATGATGTCAGGGTTTGACATCAGGCTCCCATCCCTGCTCCCTGAGCAGTGCTGGCTCCCAGCTGTGTAGTTCAGTTTGCTCCATAGCACGCAGAGTAGCTTTTCTGGCCTCATCTCCTGTTGCATCCACCCACAGGCAGCGTGGCCTGCTCCGGCCACCTTGAGTGACTCACTGCTCCCTGAGCCCACATACTTTCCCACCTCCTGCTTTACACACCCAGTTCCTCTGCCAGCAGTGCTCTCCTCCGCGTCTCCAGCTGTCCAATGCCTAATCCTCCTTCAAAGCCACCTCTGCATCACCTCCTCTGAGAAGCTCTCCATGATCCCTGATTGGGTGGGTGGCCTTCCCCCAAGACCGCACCCCTCCCTCAGCACACCTCTGCCATAGCTGGTTCCCGCCTCCCCTCCTGGCAGTGAACTTGGGGCTCTGCCCCCACCTCCTCATGCATGCAGGGTTGATGCCAGTGGCATTAGACCAAACCCCTCCCTATCGTCTGCTCTTGCCTACCTCTTCATTCTCACTCTCACCAGCCTGACCCTCTACCCCCCCCTTCAAGTCCCACTGCCCTCTTTTCTATTCTGTGAACATGCCACGTTCTTTCCTACCACAGACTGTCTGCATTTGCTATTCCATCCACCCAACCAGCTCCTTCAGGCGTAGCTCAAATATCACCTCCTCCAAGAGGCCTTTCTTGACTACAAAGCAGTCACTATATCCTACCATCATATTTATTTCTGTTGTAGCCCACAGCTTTATTTCAAGGGCTAGACTGCCTAAGTTTAAATCCTTATTCTAGCACCTAAGAGCTGTGGATCCTTAAGCAAGTTATTTGGCCTCAGCTTCCTTACCTATAAAATGGGGATAACAGCATCTCCAACATGGAGCAGTTATAAGGATTAAATGAGTTAATGCATATAAGTGCTCGAACAGTACCTGGTATACAGTAAGCCTTACATATATCATACAGTGTTCACTCTTAGTATCACTACTTAATTGCATACTTGCTTATTGCCTGCCTCCCTCCTAGAATGTAAGCTCCAAGAGGATAGAGATCATGTCTATCATGTTCAATGCTATTAATACATCCCCAATATTTACCAAAATTCCAGGCATATGATAGTTTGCCGATTATATTTGTTAGATGGATGGAGCATGGAAAATGAATGGATTGGTGGGTGGGTAGATGAATGGATTGATGGATGGATGGGTGGGTGGATGGATGGGCAGGTGGGAGGATGGATGGACGGATAAAAGTAAAACATGTGCATGGACCACCACTTGGCCCCGATGGTTACATCTTTCTACACTCTCCTTTCTCCAATTCCAAGTAACAGTTAACACTGGTGAGTGTCACCTAAAAAAGACTGTATACTCACAGCTGGGACACTCAATGGCATTTAACATTTGCCAGTGTAAAGAGTGAATAGCTGGCCAAGAGCCCCAGGAAAGGGTTAACCAAGAAGAGAGGCAGTGGAGTGGACAAGAGGATTTCAGTGCGAGAGGGAGATTTGGTAGAAGTAGAAAAAGGGCCCTCTGGTGAGGAACAGTAGAGCAGAGCATGGAGACCTGGAGGTCCAAGGTGCATCTAGGGAAAGGCTAAGGCTAAGTGTCTGGAGGAGCTGTGTCATGGAGTGGGGGGCAGGGACAGGAGACGACACTGGACAGACAGTCTGCACACTGATGGTCCTGAAAGCGAGGCTAGGGAGTCACTGCACAGTTTCAAGCACAGGGTGGTGTGTTGGGGCTCTTCTCCATGTGGAGGCTGCGCTAGGACAGGCCAGAAGAGACCAGGCCACAAGGTGGGGACAGACAGAAGCTATGAAACGATCCAGGAGAGAGTGGGGGTGATCTGGATTGGGCAACTCAGGGATCATGATGACAAAGGACCATTCCTGCAAAAACTGGTGGCCCGCAAAGACAGGCCCCCCGAAGGCGGGCCGGACCTTACCTGCACCAGATTCCAGCCTTGGAGGGACTCGGCGATGATGGACGTAACAGATGGACAGACGCCTCCAAACACCATCAAGTGGTTTGGCCCGTATTTTATTGCATCGTAGAAGGCTTTCAATCCTTTCGCATTATCACACTGGGGAACAACACAGAGAAAAAGAAGTCCAAATTAGAAATGATTTCCCAGGGGCAAGAGCCCAATGGTGGATTCACAGAAACAAATCTTCCCCATGGGAAACTTCTGGGTTTGTGGGGCCAGCTCTGTGCCTGTGCTGCAAGTGAAGCAAAGCGTGACCTTGGAGCCTCCCATCCTAGCTCTCCTCTCTCTACAGACTCCCCAAATCTCAGGCCTGTGGCTCCCCAGCTATCTCCTTTCAGATCACAAAAGCATTACAAAATACCTCTGGGTGAGGTATTTTGGTCATTTCTATTTTAAAAAGAAGAAGAATCCATACCATTAGCATGGCGATTATCAAGAAAGCAGAAAATAACAATTGTTGGTGAGGTTGTGGAGATATTGGAGCCCTAGGGTATTGCTTGCGGGGCATGTAAGATGGTGCAGCCACTATGCAAACAGTTCATTGGTTCCCCAAAAGTTAAAGAGACCTACTGCATGATCTAGCTTCCACTTCTGGTAGAGATTCAAAAGAAATGAAACCCAGGACTCAAAGGAATAATTGTACCTGTGCTCATTATTCACAATAGCCAAAAGGTAGAAACACCCCAAATATCCATCAAGAGATGAAGAGATAAACAAATGGTGTTATTGATATTCAATGGGATATTTCTCAGCCTTAAAAGGGGGGAGGAAACTCCTATGTGCATCAATGTGGATGAATCTTGAAGACATTATGCTAAGTGAAATAAATCAGTCAACTAAGGAGACACCATTGTACGTATATGAGGTACCAAGAGCAGTTAGGCTGATGGACAAAGGAATAGAATATTCCTTGGGAAGGACGCTGGCAAGGAGGAACTGGAGTTGCTGTTTAAGGGACATAGGTTCAGTCTGGGAATATAAATATGCTCCAGAAGTTGTCACCGGTAGTGTGTGTTTACTTAATGTCACTGACCTGGACCCTTCCAAATGGTGGAAATGGTACATTTTATGGGACACATATTTTGTCACAATTTAAAAAAGGAAAGGTGGCACCCTCCCCCTTGTCCATCCAGCATTATTCACAATAGCCAAGAGCTGGAGTGCCCACGGGTGGAGAACTGCATAAAGAAGTGGCACAGATACACAAGGAGTCTACTCAGCTCTAAGGAAAAAGAGGAAATCTGCCACTTGCAACAACACGATGACCTACAGTCTGTACAGACTTAGTGAAATAAGTCAGACGGAGCAAGACAAACACCCTAGGATTTCACTCACTGGTACCTAAAGAAATAAAACAAGTGAGTGAACAAAACAGCAACTGACTCTTAGACTACAAGAACAAAGCAGTGGTTGCCAGAAAGGCAGTGGGGAGTGGGCTGGGTGATGGGAAAAAGGGTCAGTTGGATGGTGAGGGGTGGACAGGAGAATTTTGGCGATAAGCATAACACAGCATACACAGACACGGACATGAAAATCTGGGCAACTGAAACTCAGAGAATGTCTAAACTAATGTTCCCTCAAGAAAAGGAAAGGAAGGGGCCTCCCTGGGGCACAGGTGGTTGAGCGCCGCACTGTGAAGCTGTCCCCAGTCTCTGCAGCTCAGGTTCGATCCCAGCTGGCCGGGAGAATCCCACATGGCGCAGCAGACTTCTCCTGTCTCACCCGCTGCTCCCCTCAGCAGTGTATTTCATCAGTCTGCCTGTTCTGCTCCCCGCTCTGTCTCTGGTGAATCCTCTCACCCTCCCACGCATCTGTCCTGTACCCCGGTTCTTGCATAAAAATAAATAAATCTTAAAAAAAAAAAAAAAAGAGGAAAGGAAGAACTGAATTTGAAGAGAATGCATTCAGTACACACTTGAGTGTGTGTTCAGCCCAGGCTGGCTGGGGAGGAAACAAAAGCACTCAAAGCGCCGTCAAGGAGCTCAGGTGCCAGAGAGGAAAACAGCCCGCTGGACAGGTGCTGGCACCCCACGTGGAACGGAAGGAGGACAAACTTCAATGTCAGGAGCCAGGGGGGCTCACTCCCCACCTCCCACCTCCACCTCTCTTGAGAGCCTTGTGGTTGTGTGTCCCCAGCACAGAGCCACTGCTTGCTGCCGGGGCTTCTGCTTCCCTTCCGGCCAGAGGGAAGCCCCTTCACTGCTTAGCAGTATGAGGGGTCTTTGCCAAACATAAATTAGTCCTTTTCACTCTCCTGCTTGGTGTGCACTTAAAACCTAAACTCCTACCAGAATATAATTCTCATCAAGTTAAAAACACCATTTTCATGAAAATTACTAGGGTTACATGTCAAGGTTTTATTTAATCTATTAATAAATGGATCTGTAGGCCTCAAAGGTAAATTTGTGAAATAGAGATTACTATAGTGAATGAAAAAATAAGATTGCAAAATGATATACACAACAAATTAATACCCTTTAGCACAATTAGACTATAATCTTTTGGGATAGAAGAGAAAATCACTGAAAATCAACCCACCTTACCAAGTTTAGAGAATTATAAAATGTTTGGGCTTATATTCCCCCCAGTCAGGTGACCCTCAATAATGACCCTGAGCATGTAAAAAATACTCTGTTAGGCTAAATGGTCACATAGTAACTAATCTGTTTTATTTACAGAGTTGGTATAAAATTCCTAACCTTCTTATTATAATGGATAAAAAAAGCCATGAGAAACAGCTGCCTCCACACTGACCCAGCTAACCCTTCTCTCCCCTCCTTGCTCACAAAGAACTAGTCCCTTTTTTGCTCCTTGAAATTGAAAGCAATTTCCTTCCTGCCTCTGGGCCTTTGCACTTGCTGTTTGCTTTGCAGGAATTCTCGCTTGGTTCCTGGCAGGGCTCACCCCTATCATTTAGGCTTCAGCTTAGCTGTTACCGCCCCAGGAAGTCATCACTGTTCCCCTATCAAAATGGTCCCCACCTGCAGTCACTCTATAATATGCCCCCCTATTTATTGCCCTAACATAGTTCTTAAGATGATCTGAAATCATCTTGTCAATTTTCTGTTTGCCTACATATTGATTGACCTCTCAGCTGGAACACAAACCCTTGGGCACAAGATTCTGTCACTGTTTTCATTGCTGTCTCTCCAGAGCTCAGTCCTTCCAGAAGGACTCAGGAGGAGTCCGCGTATCTGCTTTCTCTCTTCCCTTTCTGCTTCTACCTCTCTCATTATCATATCCTCCCTAGTCCTTCTGCTCCCACCTTCTCTTCCCCAAATTGGCCAGAAGGTGGGACCATAGTGGGTTAGGATTTGTTGCTCACTCTCCTTTTCTCTGAAAGACTCTGTGTTTGACCCACTGTGGGTGCTGGCAGGGATAGAAATGTAAACCTAGGACATGCCTGGCCTCAGACAGAGCTCACCATCTGGGAGGGCAGGGACAGAGTGGCTCTGTCAGGTAGTGGGCAGTGCTCAGGTTGTGGGCCCTGGGGAAGGCCAGGAAGGACTCTGGCAAGGGAGCTTGAGATTGAGTGATGACAGCAAGGGGCATGAGGACTCTGAAAGCCAAGCCAGGGAGTTTGCATTGTAGCCAGTGGAGATTCCAGAAAGAATACCATTTGTAAATTTACATTTAATTTTAAAACTGGTCAAGTTAATTTTTTTGCCAAGAGAGCAAGAAGACAAGGAAGAAGGAAAAGGAAGAAAAAGGAGGAGACGGATTAAGTTCTAGCTGTTGCTTGGGACCCTCTAGTAATTGTCTCTGTTCTTGATTGAAAGCCACGCTTTCTACCTTCAGTGGAGCATAAGCATATATAACAGAGCAGTTCATGTTTTAATTGTTCCTACTATGATTTACTGAATCATTTCCCATTTTAATATATTCCTGTTATAATTTTAGCTTGTTTTCTAATCTGTAGCTAATGACAATGATAACACAGTATCACAGGATTTATAATCAAAGTCATATTAAAATAGTATTAGCAACAATGAACATATTAATATTTGTTTGTTTAGCAAACATCTCCCCAGAATTTAATCAGTGTAAGAGTATTAATAATGGTATTCCAGCTTCTCACAAATACACAACTTCTGAATATGTCAATTCAAGAATAGGAGACTCTTTGGCAACTAGTATTTGAACTGGAAGACTCTTCCCAAGTGTACATATGTTTATCTGACTTGGCGTTCACCAGGTTGAGTGCGGAATTTTGGCGATTACACTTGGTATTATATTCCCCCAAGGGAATATTACATTCTGGATATGTTATGCTGCATGGCAAAAGGGACTTAGCAGATGCAATTGAGGTTACTAATCAATTGACTTCAAAGCATTTTCCAAATGGCCCAATGTCATCCCACAAGCCTTGAAAAGCAGAGTTATTTGGTGATGTATTCTTTTTTTTTTTTTTTTTTTTTTAAAGATTTATTTATTTATTATACAAGCACTGGGTACAGTCAGAAGTGCGGGAGGGTGAGAGAATTCACCAGAGCGGAGAGCAGAACAGACAGACTGATGAAGTACACTGCTGAGGGGAGCAGTGGGCGGCAGGAGAGGTCTGCGCGCCATGTGGGACCCTCGCCTTGGCTGGGGAGTGAACCGGCACTGCGGAGGCTGCTGGCAGCTTCGCAGCCCAGCGCTCAACCGCTGCGCCACCAGGGGAGGCCCTGGTGATGTATTCTTTTCTTTCTTTTTTTTTTTAATGACTGGTAGTAGAGTGGAATCGAAGAGTCCATTGACTGAGATTGTAGGCTCTCAGTCCTACAATCGCAAGAAACTGATTCTGTTAACAATCTGAATGAATCAAACCTCCAGAGAAGGACCCCTCCCAGCTGACACCCTGCATGGGCTCTGTGACACCCTGAGAAGAGGACCCTCGGAGCCAGAGCCACCCGGTGCCTGGACTGCTGGCCCATGAATGGTGAGACAAATTGGGGTGTCGATTGACATTTCTGGTATCCTGTTACAGCAGCAACGGCAAACTAAACAGTGAAGTAATGTGAGAAAAATAAGAATGAGACAGTCAGGGTTCCATAAAGTTAAATGTATTCCATTTAAAGAACTAGCCTTTGGAAGGGATTATGCTAAGCAAAATTAGCCAGGAGGAGAAAGATAAATACTGGATGGTGTCACTTACATGTGGAATGGGGAGAAACTAAAAGGGTCACACATTAAAGCCAACCCTTGAAAGCTGACCATAGATCTGAGACATCCAGAGGGGGATGGAGAAAAGGAGGGGGGGCAGGGAGAGCACAGTGGACTGTGGTGGAGAACTCTGAGGGCTTTAGTGGTGGGAGAGCAATGGGGACTACACTTGAGGGGGGAAATCCTTTACTATCAAAGTAGTGACAAGGATGTAAAACAAGGGTACTTCACTAAGTAAAAAATAATAAGAATAATAAAGAACTAACCTTAATTTTTAGATAGGTTCCTTTATGATTTGGATGGTATTGAAATGTTTTTCTGTTATAATACTACAGTGAGTGAATATTATAACCCTCCTGTTATAATATTACAGGAGGGTTTTGTTTTTAATGTCCTAATTCAGCAAAACAAAAAGTTTTCCAATCTAGTCTGTTCCATGCTTCCTGGCCCTCCATTTCTCTCAGGTTTACTGGTGTATGAAATTCAGACGCATGGGCATCACTGATCTGGCCAGTCCTGCATCCTCTTGTTCAGATGCAGACACAGGCTAGAGAGAAGGGGCTTGTCCACTGTCCTGCCAGGATTGGGGGAAAGCTTGGAGGTCCCCAGTTCAAGGCAGTGTCAGCAATCCAGAGAGCTCAGCTCACCCTGTGAAAGGAAGGTGCGTAAAGGGAAGAAATTGCACCTTGCTGGCTGCTAACCCTGGCCTCCTCCTGGTCAACACCTTTGACCTGAGGGGGGAGAAAGACTCAAACATCCTTTCTTGGATCCCCTAAAAAAAGCACTTCTGCAGTGAATAACAAAATCACTTGGACATTTCTGTTTTTAAGCGCTATCCATTTTAAGTGCTAGATAGCATTTATTTTCATTTCTAACATGGTATCTTCCCACCTGATGTGATTAATGTCCCAACAGACAGGCTCGCAAACTAACCAAGCTGAATTAGCTTCTGTGGCTGGACTAGCCTGGAGGTTTTCAAACAGCACAGTTTTGGGGCCAGCAAGACAGTGTCTGGGCACCTCACCTTCACTTAAGCAGCAGTTCTCCATTATCTGTTCTCCATACAACATCAACGTCCCACATCATACTTAATTTGGAAAGAGGACTGCATTGCTAGTAGCAAGCTGTGCTTGAAAAACCAGAACAGAGATAACCCTGGAGGTCCTGACTCTTGAGCACACAGGTTTAGAGACATCTCACTGGAAGTTAACCCACCGCACAGCAATGTACCTGATGACCCAAGGTCCATTCACCCCCTCAATGGGGACACCCTCTGGGTGAGAGCTTCCTGAGCAATTCTCTGCAGACACATCACATGGTCATTTCCCAAGGAACAGTCTTTCCAGCTCAGTGAAAGTCAATTTTCACCAGCATTTCACATTTCAGTCCTTCCTAAATGCTGTACTTAGAGATGTTCCCCTAAAGATTGTTCATTAACATCCCTTTCTTGTGAACTTCAGACCCATGTCAGCATGAGCCAGGGATATGCTGGAAGCTTTTCTAGCCCCCCATTGAAGTCAACTGTCCACCAGCTTTTAGTGAACTGGATACTGCGCAAAATGATCATTTTGAGAAATTATTTATGGCAAGTTGTCTGTGAGCTTTTGATGACTTGCTCTCAGGGTCTCTCTAAGGTGGGCTCTTGCGACCTGGAAGAAAGTTGAGGGCAGCTGGATCACGCTCTCCTCCTATCTCCACCTCCCTCTACTAGCAACTCCTGTCCCTCCCCCACTCACCACCAGGGGATATTCAGAGGGTGGGCCTGGCCACAGACAGGGGAGGTAATTCCATCACAGTGCACATTCCAGGCAGTAGTTCCAGGCCGTCCACAGCCTCTGGTCTGCAGCTCAGCCACATGGACACAGGCGGGGCACCGGAGGCTCTCAGCAACAGCGCCTGCCCTCCCTTCCACTCTCTGTCCAGAGTGTGTCCTCTTGCTTTCACTCCACAACTAGAGTGGCTCATGGCTGCAACCTCCAGCCTCCCTTTCACTGTTTCATTTCCAATGGCTTCTCCTTCCCGCTAAGGACGGACTTGTCACAGAAAAATCATAATTGGCACAGAGAGGCTCTTAAAACTCAGCACCTACAAATGGGAATAGATCCAAAAACCATGAAAATCAATTTTTTTAAATGAAAAAGTGGGGCTCTGGAAAAAATCCATTTTCATTTAAATCTCATTTTTAAAGAATTAAAATACTTTTTTGACTTAAAATTTCAAAGAAAATGTTGCTGAGAGTGAGTTAAAATGTAAAAATGCCAAGAAAATGTCAGAGTTAATAACAACCAATTTGAAACTGAGAATTACTTTGTACAGAATTTCAAAATTGAAGGAGAATTTAAAAGCTAACCTGTCCAACCTCCTCTGAACTAAAGCCCTTATCTGTGCCTCCTGTTCCAGGGACACTCATATCTGCTTGCACACCTCCAGGGGCAGGGGGCTCACTCCTTCACATTCGTGAGAATAGTTCTTCTGTCAGTCTTGAAATCACTCTTCTTTTGCACTTTCTGTTCTAAATTCTCATTCTAGAGGCAAGTTCAGCAAACATTTCCCGTAAAGGGCCAGACAATAAATATTTTAGGCATCGTTGGTCATATGGTCTCTGTTACAACAACGCAACCCTCTATAACACAAGTGCAGCCACAGACAATACATAAATGAATGAACGTGGCTACATTTCAATAAAATTTTATTTACAAAAATGGGAAGCAGCCAGGTTGGGCCATGGGTCCTCATAGATCATTACCCTCCTCTGCTCTTCCTTAAGATATCTGACCTGGGATCTCTACACGTTTTAGAGATTGACTCCAAGACATGCTTTCATCTAAACTACCCTGAGCTCCTCTAATCCCCATATGATGTGGTTTCAACCCCCCCTTCTTGTCAGAGGAGAGGGATTTCTAGGATGCACCCCCAAATACCTCCAACTGCCCCATACAGAGAAGTAACACAAGCCAACACATATGTACCTTCTCTATGTGTTAGGCACGGCACTAAGAACTTCGCATCAGTTATCTTATTTATTCCTCATGATGGTATTATAAGGAAGGGACTACTACTATTTCCATTTTACAGAGAAGGAGACTGAGATTCAGAGAAGTTAAATAACTTGTTTAAGGTCATAAAGGGTGAGGATCCAATACTAGGCAGTATCACTTCAGAGTACTGTTTAATGTTAAATAAGAAGTTGTTATTATGAAATATTTCACTCATATAAGTATGAAGAATAGTAACATGTACATAGAGTATGCCCAGAGCCCAGCTTATGTTGAGGCCCTTGCTGTCCACCCTGCACAAACTCTTCCTCCTTCATCCAGAGAAAACTTCTGTATTTTGATTTATGTTTATACCTCCTTCTCCTTTCTATTCTTTTATTGTTTAATGATATGTATATGTTAAATAATTTAACACATATAATAATTATAATAATTAAATAACATTATGTTCCCTAGTGTTCCTTAAATGTAATGTTATTTAATTGGATTTTTAAAGCATGTATACATTTAAAAGACAAATTCTGTATGTTATGTCTGAAACTTGACTTGATGGTTTCACAATGTTCATGACATTTTAGTTACTGAATATACTTAAAGTCCATTATTTTCATGGCTGCATAGTATTCCATTGTATGATGATGTCATAGTTTATTTGTTAACTCCCATCTCAATGGGGTACACAACTTAGGCTGTTTCCAGTGTTTTGTTTGGTTGCTACTGTAAGCGAGATGGCTGAACATTTCTTTATGTGTCTCCTGGCACACACATGCAGGGCTTCTCTATGTTATAAACTTAGACATGGACTAGCTAAAGGTTTCCCACATTTTCTCAAAGTGGTTTTTAACCATTTACACTCCCACCAGCAGTATTTAAAAATCTCACTACTCCCTATCCCAACTTTGATTTTGCCAAATTTGTGGGTTTCTGATATGTCATTTTAGTTTGGATGTTCCTGATTACTAAAAGGTCAAGTTATCTTTTTCTGTGTATAGGCTGTTTGTGTTTCCTCTTTTGGACTGATGACTTTCCCCATTTTTCTATTTGGTTGTCTGTCTTTTCATTACTGATTTATTCAGAGTACTCTAGTTACAACACTAAACTGAATGAAATGATCATCTCTCTGTATTCCTAACACAGACTTCCGTTAATGTCGTCTCAGACTACAGTCCTTTCATTTGGCACCTACTGCATACAGAACTTTCTGTCAATAAAAACTATTAAATAAGCATGCCCAATCTGGTAAAAACAACAACAACAACAACAAACATCTACGACTCTTTTTGAGGAAGAAAAAAGTCCTTCCATAGAAGGACTTGAATCAATACTATCTAAAATTGAAAACTGGCATTTAAAAGCCAGGACTCTAACCTTGCTGCTTTCCATAATCTGTTATTACCCTTAGACATTTTAGAAACAAACATTTTCTGTAGTGAAGGCAACATTGTTTAATGTTGAACAACTGCTTCTGCTTTACTTTTCCTTATTTCCTTGTTTCATTCAAATAAATAAAACATAGCATCAGTCTTAAGTAGCATGCCATAGCCTCATTTGACACAATTATTTCTATTTATCTTTCTACTTAAATATTTGCATAGAGGATTGTCTAGAATGAGAGGAATCCAAGGTTAAAAATGGTTAAATTTTGAATATTTTTACTTTTTTGTTTCTGTTTTTGTTTCTGTTTTAAGATTTATTTATTTATGCATACAAGAGTTGGGGTACAGGTCAGAGATGCAGGGGGTAAGAAGATTCACCAGAGACAGAGTGGGGAACAAAACAGGCAGACTGGCCAAAATACACTGCTGATGGGAGCAGTGGGTGAGACAGGAAAGGTCTCCCTGGCTGGCCGGGGATCGAACTCATGCTGCAGAGGCTGCGGATTGCTTCACAGTGTGGTGCTTAGCCCCTTGCACCACCAGGGAGGCCCCTCTTTATTTATTTATTTTTTGGTACGTACTTGCTTTGCTTGAGTTTTTTAAAGCACATGCTGCTTTTATAAAGACAGAAAGTCATTTTTAAACTGATAGACCTTTCACACCCAAGATGCTTCTCCAGCCATTTAAGTCTCCCCCTTTCTGCTCTTCTTCTGTGGTTGACTTTCTGAGCCCAAGAACAGAATTTTATATGTATTATTGCTAAATCATGTTTAAAAAAATAGCTCAGCACCATGGCCAACTGAATCAAATATACAATACATTGTTTTTCCACTGAAATTTATTCATTCAAACATTTTCTGAGCACCCAGTAAGAACTCAGGGAAACAAGTAAATCCCTGTGACATATAAAAATTCCTTGAACAGCATAGATACTCAAGAAATGTTTACTGATATAATACATTTGGAAATGAGACTAGCAATAATAATAAAACAGCAAACCCTCACATAGCATTTACTTGCACCAGGTACAATTCTAATTTCTTCACATAGCAATTCACTTAACCCTCACAACAACCCCATGAAGCACGTCCTATTATTACCCACATTTAAACAGATGAAGAAACCCAGGGTCAGAGAGGTGTCATTGGCACAGTTTTACACAGCAATTTAGGGGCAAAATCGGGATTCAAACCCAGAAGTCAGGATCCAGAGTCCATGCTCCATGAAACCTGTGCTGTGTTCTTCTGGACACACAGGAACGCTGTATTCCCCAGCCTCCCTTGAGGGATGACCACTGCATTCTGGGAAAGGAATGTGAGCAAAGGCAAAGTGTGTAATGCCCAAGATCAATCTAGAAAACCATCCAAGGTCTTTTCCTTCCATTTCTAGAAGAGGGATGGTATCTCCTCCACCCCAAATTCCTGTGGCTGTCTTGGATGGGCATTACCAATCAAGACAAGCTGTCCCAGGGCAGGCAGCCGCACAAGCTGCCAGCCTCAGGGAGCAGAGCCTGTAGGATATGGTCCACTCTCCCCAGGGAACCCAGCCCCTGACTGAGTATGGCAGCAGGAGGAATGCTCACCATCTCTGGCTGGCATGAGATGCAGCCTTGGGCCATCTTTGCGCCTCTTAGTCTGGCCAAAACTCTCAGAACTAGATTGATGTCTAGGTCTCCTCCTGCCCACCCCTCCCTGTCTACCTCGTCTTTCACAGGTTTCACATCTGCCCTGCAGTCTGGAGGTTTGCCAGCTCTTCCCTTTTTCTCCTGCAGCATTCCTCCCCATGCATCTCTACCTCCGTGCAGATGCGTCCCAGGGCACCCATCAACTCCCCTCTGACCTGCACTCGACTGTGATGTGAGCAAAAAACACTGTAGCCTGTGAAAGCACACGCCCGTGTCCACTGAGAACATTCTCATTTGCCTGCTGTAAGAATTTTGAAATAGGGCCTCCCCGGTGGCGCAGCAGTTGAGCTCTGGGTTGCGAAGCTGCCCACAGCCTCTGCAGTGCCGGTTCGATCCCCAGCTGCAGGGCGAGGGTCCCACATGGTGCGCAGACCTCTCCTGCCGCCCACTGCTCCCCTCAGCAGTGTACTTCATCAGTCTGTCTGTTCTGTTCCCCGCTCTGGCGAATTTTCTCACCCTCCCGCGCTTCTGACTGTACCTAGTACTTGTATAAATAAATAAATAAATCTTTTTATAAAAAAAAAAGAATTTTTAAATAAATCAGCACACCCAAGAAACTACTAGGGGAAAGGGTTTAAAAAGAGCTGAAAATATTTGAAAAGACAGAAAAAAAATATTATACATAAAATTTTTTTTTTCATATAGGACAGACACCAAACCAGAATTTAAGGGACAGAACCGGTTATCACTCAGATTTGCTGCACTGGGCTCTTTTCCCTTCCATCTCCCTGTGCCCGGCCGAGGGGCTGCCCCTACACGAATGCCTGAGACACACTGGCTGGATG
The DNA here is from genome assembly GCF_014898055.3 of Talpa occidentalis. Lineage (NCBI taxonomy): Eukaryota > Metazoa > Chordata > Mammalia > Eulipotyphla > Talpidae > Talpa > Talpa occidentalis. Next base: position 53,958,195 of record NW_023605083.1, read on the forward strand.
AAATTACTGCTGCATGGCAGATGCCATCTCTGTTGGTGGATACAGCCTGAAATAAAAGTAGTCATATCTGTAGATCTGTCCCAAAGAGCTGATTAACTCCAGCCACCTTGCGTTTTTCACACCCCTATCCTGGGGTGATGGACAGACCATCTGCTTCTAAAAGTCTCCAGAGAGCCAGATCGTCCCTCCTCGATTCTGAGAAAACTGGCATCTCTGTATTTTCCCTGGAGCTGTCCCTGGGAACGCTGGCCGCTGGAGTCTCGTGATTTGTGGGTGATGGAGCTGCAGCACATATCCCTCCTCTGTGCTGGTAAAGCCAATTACCCAATTTACAAAATGTTTTTCAAAGACTGGGAGATACAAACTGCGTTTCCTAATTAGCTGTCAATAAGTCCCCGGCATATGCAGGTGTGACATTTTTAAAAGTCAGGGTCACAAACACCAAGTGTACCCAAGTTGCCTATCGGGGCGGTAGGTGCTCTTTCCTGCAGGTTTGCGCAAATATCACAAGTTGTCAGCCCTGTCCCTGGAGAGCAGGGCCCAGGTTACCCACTGAAGAGGGCTGGCGCTCTGGCTAAGTGCCACCTGCCCCGCCACTCTGCTCCGCACAGGCTTCTGCCACGTGCTCTTCTGAGGGCTGCTAGCTCAGGATTGCTGGGGGTCCGGGTGAGGCAGGGGGTCTGTAAACACTGTCCCTGCCCTCGCGGGATTCAAAATCCAGAGATGAATTACAGAAATAATTTAGCAAATTGTGCTGTGCAGTGGGATGGATCAGGAGTCACAGCGCCCTCGCTCACACCATTCACACTCACGGGGACAGACTAAGCTGATCGTTGGGAGGTGCTGGGGCAAAGGGAAGGCCACGCACAGTCTGGGCCATCAGGGAGCGCTCTCTTCAGTGGGGCAGAGGAGATTCCAACCAACGCCATAACAACAGGCAGATTGCGAGTGGGAACCGCAGTGGAGACACAGCCACGCACAAAGGAAGGACTGTTCACACCACCCTGAGCTATTCTGCAAAGACTTCCCAGAGGAGGTGGCATTCGAGCTGAGACTTGAAAGACGAGGAAGAGACCGAGGAGGTGGGAGGGCACACCAGGCTGGCACGAGCCGGGGGTGAGGAAGTGCAGGGCCCATGGCAGACTTGGGGTGTGGCCTCTGTGGTAGGAGCACTGGGTAGAAAAAGGATGGGTGGAGTCAGACTGGCTTAAGCCAGCACCTGGGGAACCTGGAAGGCCAAGCAAGGTGCTGTTTCTTCCTTTAGACTGCAGGACTCACTGCAGAATCTTAATCAGGAAAGCGCTAGCTGGAAGCTGTGTTTCACATGGAAGCATCAAGCTGCTGGTGGGGAGAAAGGCCGACAAGGAAGAAGGTCGTCAGCCAGAAGGTGGGGGCAACAGCCCAGGGCGAGGCTTGATGAGCATCCTGGCCCCTGCCCCCAGGAAGCAGGTGTGTCCACAGAGGTGCTCACCCCGATGGGCACCTACCAAAACTCTGGGACCTGGTTGTGTCCGGTGCACGGCATCACCAGTCTCCTTCGTGGGGTCTTGGGGGTGGAGATGGCTAATGAGGGAAAAGCAAGGAGAGAGCAGGCCCAGCTGTCCTAGGCACAGGATGCACCTGAGGAGGGTCCAGGTGGCCCCCGCTTTGCCCTGTGGCCTCCTCACCTGGCTTCAAGGGAAGGCAGAGGGTTGAGTTACTGCATACATTAGTCAAGGGAGATTTGGCAATGCTGTGGCAACAAACAACCCCTAAATCTCAATGAGTCACCCCAGATAGGTTGATTTCTCTCTCAGCTAGGGGGATTTGCGTATGACATAGTCCTCACAGGGCCCAGCTGAGGGAACTATTGCCATCCTGAATGCCACCAGCTACCAAGGGAGAAGAAAATGAAACTCTGGCCCAACACAGCAGTTAAATGGAACTCATTGGGCATATGTGTCCCCACCCAAGTATCAGGGGCCCAGGGAACAACGTGGCCAGCAGGAGAAGGGCAGGGGGCGCCAGGGACCTGCAAAACTGACTGCTGTAGTTGGTCTCTCAAATCCCTTCCTGCCCTAACAGTCTGTGTTAGGGCAAGACTTTTGTTCCACTTATACATATCAAGCTAACTTTTTTTTGGTACTGACTTAAGTGCCAGGCACTATGCTCCATTCTTCACATGCATTATCTCATTTGCTCTTCATAATGTATCTCATGTAGTATTTCAACGTCCTGTTAGAGGGATACCATTATTACCCCTCATGTAACGCAGGCAGGGGAAAACAGAGGTTCAGGGAGCTCAACTGGTAAGTTCCAGGTCACATGACTGGTAAGTCACAAAGCCAAGATGCAAACCCAAACCAACACACAGGAAACCTTCGCCACGTCTCCTATAATCCAAGATGTCTAGAGATGGGGTAAAAGCCTTGTAAAGCAGTGGCTTGCCTGCCACTGTGGGTGTTCAGGCAGAAGGATATTGTAGAAAGGATGATCTCACTCACTGAAGAATAGATTCTGATCCTGAAATTCCATGAGGAGACAGGACAAGTGGGGGTGAGTCGGGGAACAGCAAGTGAAATGGTTCTGTGGGTTGAGCACTCAGTGGGTGAATGGGAGAGATAAAAGGCAGGATAGGAGAGGAAGGCTGAGGCAGCCTTTAGGCATCCTGAGCAACAGTTTAAGGGATTGCACCCAATTATTGGGACCCTGGGGTATTTTTGGTTTGCTTTTACCATTTTAAACATTTTTCAGCGCACAATTCAGTGGCATTAAATGCACCCACAATGTTGTATAACCAGCCCCACTATCTATTTCCAGAACTTTTTCATCACTCCAAACAGAAAATCTGTGTACCTATTAAGCCCTGAGGAGTTCTTTAAAGGGCTTAAATCTGATAATGGCATCATCAGAACCAAAATGAGAAGACAGGCCTGGCCGCCACTTGAAGGACATTATTAGAGGAGCGGCCAGGGAAGAGATGGGGAGAGGCCGGCGCAAGGCTCCAGCTGAGATGAAAGGAGCCAGAGACAGGGCAGCAAAAAGAGCAGAAGGGTGTAGTCAGTGGGAATGAGAGGATGGGAAACCTCAGAGGGAGAAGAAAGTCCCAGATTCCTCCAGCGGTCCTACTAGCCTTGGCCACCAGGATCTGAGGCAGGGAAGCCAGAAGGGGTGCAAGGCCCTGGGGACACTACCAAGTCCAGCAACGCTGAACTTGAGGCAGGTGAGCCGCTGGCTGGCTCCCCTCTCCACTGACCTGCCCTGGGGAGCCACACTGACAGTCCTTCCTGGCACATGGACCAGAGCTGTCCCTGTGGCTCCCCCCAGAGGTGGGTGGCCTCACCCAGAGCCTGCCCACACTCACATACTCCTGGGCGCCTTCTCGGGGCGAAGGGTGCTGCAGGAGATGGGCTTACAATGCTGAGTGCAGACACACTCATTACTCAGGTGGGCCGCCCTCAAGCAGCAGGGGCACAACTGGAGTTAATTACCTGGCGCATTTGTCCTCCAGCTGTGGATGAGGTGGCCACTCCCCCATCTGATGGATGAGGGTTGGACTGCTGTCACACATCACCGCAAGCAGGGACTCTGCTCAAGGCACTTTCTAATTCCTCAGTGCTGTCACTAATCCTTCTACCTCTCTGCAGCCTGAATGGCTGCAGGCACCTGTTCTCACAGGTCCTTTCAAGATATGACTTCCTGAGCACTGCAGCGCCCTGGGCCTGCTTCCCCAGCGCCCATGCCCAAGGCTTCCTGGACCCACGAACACAATGTCGACCGCCCTTGGAAGCAGACCGCAGGGGTGCTAGTGCATAGGCAGCTTGGGCCTAGCTGTGCCCCTACCTCAACGCCTGCAAGTCTGATTCCTAACTCACCCTCCCAGATTGCTATTTCTAGGCCCGGATTCTTGCCACTGCCTGCCCTCCATTACTGAGGTGTTGCTGAGTGGGCCTCAAGCCCATCTCAGCTCTGCCCACCCAGACTGCAATACCTGGGCTGCTCCCAGACTCTGAAGGATGTGAAGCTTCCCCCCACCGCGTAGAAAAGGGGGCAGAGGGCTCCAGCTGGAAGCCTAACAGGAGAGACCAGGAACCAGATGCCATGAAGTGCTAAGGGGGGTGCAGAGGCTCCAGGAAAAGAAATCCTTTTGAATGGTAGTACCCAGGGAAGGTTCCTGCAGCTTTTGGGGCAGAGTTGGGGAGCAGTGCACTTAGGAATCTGGTCCACCCTGAGGAACCCAAGGAAACCCCTTTGTAGGACCCCTAAACCAGAGGGACACACAAAGGTCCAAGAGTCTCAGCCTCTGGAAGGCCAGAGGGAGATACAGACACATGAGGTCAACCCCAAGTGGGAGAGGGATCATATTCTTGAACCTCCCTTTTTTTAAAACAGGCAAAAAAAAAAATCTAGGAAGACTAATCCCTTACAGGGCACTTACAGGGCCATGTGGGACAGGTGCCTGAGAGCCTTTGGTTAAGCGTGAATGCAGCTTACTCAGTTTGATGCACCAGGCATTTACCAAGCATGACCTGTGAGCCAAGTTCTATGCCAAGCTTTGGGCAAATAGAAGGACACAAGGCAGAGTCCACCCTCAACAAACTCCAGACTAGGGGAATCCCATGGGAGGGGAAGGCATATCATAGAACAGGCCCAGGATCAGCAATCAGTGTAGGCTTCCTGCAGGAGGAAGCACTTCTATGCTGAATATTGATACATAAGAACTCAGCCAGAGGGAGAAGGAGTGGTGGAGGGTGGCCCACAGTAAGGACATTCGTTCATTAAGTTTTTTATTCATTGCATAAAAATTTATTAAGACCATATCTAAGGCATTATGCTAAGTGCTAGGGAAACAACAGGGAACGAAACCCCACCCTCAGAGAGCTTTCATTTAAATGAGGGAAAGAGAGAATAAATAAGTAGGATAAGCAAAATGTTAGTAAACGGAAGATTGTGAATGGATAAGTAAAATGTGTCCGATGGTGATAAGTGCTAAAGGGAATGATGAAGTCGGGAGACAGGTTATATGGGGTGGGGTGGTGAGAGGGTGAACTAGACACTCCCAATTCTCTTTAGGCAATGATCGACACCCAGAGAGCATGTGGTCTGTAGGGAAGGGCAAGGGGTTTGCAGAGCAGAGCAAGGGAGGATAGTCAGGTGAGGAGGCAGTGGAAGGCAGACCCTGGAGAGCCGCATGGGGAGTCGGGATAGCAGTCATTACCACCGTTACACCACCACCACTGCCAGTGTTCTACTGAAGGCCAAAGCAACTAAGAACCTCAGGATTGGGGGAAGTTCCCCATCCAACCCCTGAAGCACCCATGCCTTGCCAAAGAACACAGCCGCTCCAAATGGAGAACCCTCCCCCCCAGATGGCCTCACCCCCAAGCTATTGTGAGCTGCCAGGTGCAGAACTCTGGAGGTGATGGGAGTTCAGGTGAGAGCTGCTGGGCTGGAGGAAGGGGCTGTGGCCCAGGACCCAGGATATCAAGAGTCTCTCTGCCTGGACCAGGAGTCATGCCCCACCCCCGTCTTCTGCCAACTCCAAACTGGGGACCCCTGGGCAGCTCAGAACCCTCCTTCACTTCATACAGAACAGGTCTCATGCACTTCCCTTGCTCACGTGGCAGACACCAGGCTGGGCAGGAGAGCCTCGCTGCTCTCCGCACTCAGGCTTGAGGGCAGAGCCTGCCCAGGGCTGGGAAGACCTGGGCTCCAGTTTGTTCATTGTTTGCTGGGTGACCTTGAGCTGGACTCTTCTTATCTCTGAGCTCCAAGATCTGGCCCTGATGGCCTCTGGGTTCTCCAAACTCCAAGGCACTGGGAGGTTTCCTAAGATGGTATTTTGAACGCCCTAGAACGGGTCCTGTCAAAACCACTCCTCAAAACTGGGTCCAGATTCTAACAGTGAGGGGACCCCCACCCTGACACAGATGCCTCTGCACTACCTGTGGCCGCCACACCAGCCCTTCCCCAGGATTCTGCTGCATAAACACCTGTCATGGCCTCCTAAGCCTTTCCCAGGTGGAAAGCAAAGAGAAGTCACCCTCATAAACTACAATGGAGGAGTTTTCAGGGTTTACTCATTTCATGCAGAAAAAATTATGATTATTTTATCCCTGAGTAGAAACCATGTTGTGAAATTGTTACTTAGTTTTCTTTTAGGATCCTTCCTGAGCCTTGAAATTTATTGGAATGCAGTTTTTCAAGCAATTTAAAAAAAAAAAAAATTATCAGGAAGTGAAATAAGGTAGACCAAAAAGAATGCATATTGTGTGATTCCAGTAGAGGGGTGCCTAGAAGAGTCAAATTCATAGAAACAGCAAGTAGCAGGGGCTGTCAGGGGTGGGGGTAGGAAATAGGGATTTAGTGTTAATGGTTTAGAGTTTCCATTTGGGAAGATGACAACAGGTGTGCATTTAGTCCCACTGAGCTGGACACTTAAAAATGGCTAGAATGGTAAATTTCATGTTATGTATATTTTACCACAATTTGGGGGGTGGAGAGTAGATGGGTAATCATCAAATATCCAGGACAGGTGTCTGGGTCTCCCTGGATCTCAGATTCCTATTCTGTAAAGTGGGAGAGAAACCCATTCCTCACTTCTCTCTGATGCTGGGTTTGCAGAGAGAACCTAAATCTTTGCTTCCTGCCAGGCCAGAAAAGCATATTTTTAAAGATTTATTTTTTATTTATACTATAGCTAGGGTACAAGCCAGAGGCACGGGAGGGTGAGAGGATTCACCAGAGACAGAGAAGGGAGCAGAACAGGCAAATGGACCGAAAGGACTGCTGAGGGGAGCAGCAGGTGAGGCAGGAGAGGTCTGCCGCACTGTGTGGCCAGCTGGGAATCGAACCCGCACTGCAGAGGCTGTAGACAGCTTCACAGCATTGCACTCAACCTACTGTGCCACGCGGGAGACCCAGCATTTTTTTTTTTTTAAATGATACCATGCAGAGAAACTAAAGAAAAATCAGAATGGAACCAAATAATGAGTACACAGAAGCACAAAATGGCCTCGTGTCTGGAGGGCAGACTCCTGGCTGTCAGGAGATGGAGGCCTCCATGTCCAGCTCGCAGGGCACTCGGCACACTGAGTGAGCTGGGGGACACCCTCCTGCCTCAGACCTAGGCCCCCTCACCCAGCGCCAGGCTCCCCAGCTCCTCAGGGGCCTGCCACAGTGGCCAAGCCACAGTCACCTGAGCATCTTGCTTTCTCTTGGAGGGAGTTCCCCTTTCTATGCTAACCTGGCCCCTCAGGGGTGGGCTGGTTGAGGGCAGCCCCTGGAGTGTGGTTCCGGAGTGTGGACCAGGCTGTGTCCCGTGTCTCTGTAGCATCATGGCCAAGGGTCGTACTCTAATGCCAGGTGCCACGGCTGACCTTGGCCTGATTCTGTAGCCTCCCCATGCATGTTTCCTCCCCTGCACAGGGGTCCTAACAGTGCACAGCACACCGTTGTTGCAAAGGATGAATGAGTTAATTCCAAGATCTAGGAAGGGCACCGAGCACCTAGTGAATGCCCAATAAATGTCAGCTTTTGGTGGGCTAGCCTCAGTACCCACTGGCCCCAACATGCAGTCCCAGCATAACGGTAAACAGTAACAGAGACCCCAGAACAGGGCCAGCCTCAGATCTATTCCCAAGTCCTTCTGCTCTTGTTCCTCTGAAAGCCTGGTCCAGCCCCAGCTCTGTCATGGGAGCTGCGGGTGGTGTGCACGTGACAGGCACCCAAAGGGGACCTGGCCCTGGCTATTTCAGGCCAATCTGCTGACATGACAACCAAGCTTCAGACCCCACTGCCCAGTCTCGGCCCTGCCGGGCACATCCTCCACCACTGCCTCCCGGGTTGGAAGAGCCTTTTCCCGGATCCCTTCTCCTGAATAGCAGCAGATGGAGATGTCACTGCAGGCAGCCCTGCTTGTGACGGGCGCAGGAACTGGCAGATGCACTCCCCAAAGCCTCAAAATGGGGCTTCAGCGAGCACAGAGGCTGAGTGGTCTCTTTGTCCAAGCTTTCCAGTAAAACTCAGTCTCACTCGCCTTCTCCAACCGGGAGCTGATGAAGGCCCACCCCATGTCATGTTCAGCCTCCTCCAACCTAGTCCTCTTGCAGGAAATGTTCGGTCAGGAAGGGCTCACAGGCCAAGTGCTGCATTGTGCTGTTGGGAACCAAGGGATGCAGTTTGTCTGGGATCATGCAGATCCTGCTACAAACTGGCCCAGGAGCCCCAACCCCACCAAGATTCCATCTAAAACAGACGAAAGATTCTCTAAAATAGACAAAAGGATTTGTGGATTCTCCTGCAAGACACCCGAGCACACAACATTTTATTTAACTGGGAACTGCCTGACCAACACTAACACTCCAGACACAACACACTGACGGACCGCCCACAGCAGTAGCTCTCAACTCCTGCCAGCTAGCAGCAAAGCCTAAAACCTTCACAAACATAATCTCAGGTTACTGAATGTTCCTACCATCCCCATTTTACAGACTCAGAATCAGAAGCTCAGAGAGTTGAAATGACCAGCCCCAGGACACACAGCACAAGAGGAGCTGGGCTCGACGCCAGTCCACCTAAGTCCTTGCCCCCCAGCGCAAGAGGCTGGCAGTGGGGGGGAGGGGTCTACCAAAGATGAAGGGGCACCCCCGAGTCACCTGGGGGGATGACACAGACAAGGCAACAAAGAAACATCTGGCAACATGCTCTGAGAAATAAGAAACAAGCACAAGCTCCTCTTGTGCTGTGTGTCCTAGGGCTGGTCATTTAAACTCTCTGAGCTTCTGATTCTGAGTCTGTAAAATGGGGATGGTAGGAACATTCAGTAACCTGAGATTATGTTTGTGAAGGTTTTAGGCTTTGCTGCTAGCTGACAGGAGTTGAGAGCTACTGCTATGGGCGGTCGGTCAGTGTGTTGTGTCTGGAGTGGTAGTGTTGGTCAGGCAGTTCCCAGTTAAATAAAATGTTGTGTGCTCGGGTGTCTTGCAGGAGAATCCACACATCCTTTTGTCTATTTTAGAGAATCTTTCGTCTATTTTAGATGGAATCTTGGTGGGGTTGGGGCTCCTGGGCCAGTTTGTAGCAGGGTCTGCATGATCCCAGACAAACTGAGAAATAAGAACGAAGCCCTGGCGAGGAAGGGCAGGCCACAGAAGGGATGGAGAGAAGGGATGGGAGTTCACTTAGAACAAGCTCTGAGGGTCATGCCCTGCACTAAATGCTTTCAATTACACCACCAGTCCACCTTGCTAAAGGATCTCTTAGTGGGGGACAGGGAGGTCAGTGATCCGGACTGAAGAAACCACAAAGGCTTCTTGGAGGAAGAAGCTTTCAAATGGGAAAGAAGACAGGACTGTTGCAATTTTCCAGCACTCGCTCAGGAAAAACACATCGCCTCCTTGACAAGTACAAAGTACGCAATATTCCAACCTGACACCACACCCACATTCAATCCTCCACGTTCTCTAGAAACAGGATGAACGTAATACTACACAGGGAGATGTGTTGTTAACATAGCGCATAATATAAGACAACAAAGGAATTTCACTTGGAGGCCGGCTGATGCAGTCAGCTGGAATGAATAAATTAAAATGTGGCATCGTTGGCTCTGTGTACGTTCGTTTTAATTACTGTTTACTGGAAGATGAAAGATTTACATGTACAAAAAGAGGGGGAAAAACCCAAACTTGTGCATCATCAGTCTCTCTGTAATAGATCTACCTGGAGAGGATTATCATTTTCAGCTGGCAAGACCAGGCCCCACCAGGGTGTGGACACAGCACAAATTCATCAAGTGCCTTGAATGATTTCCCATGTGACAGGCAGATGCGTGGATCTCAAGGGTCCTCAGGTCACTAAGAATGAGGTTAACTTTGGGGTGAGGGAGGCGTCACACTTCCTCAGCCTCGAAGCCTGCCCACAGGCCAGGTGGGAGGGACAGGCTTTTCTCTAGTTGGTCACAGCACCCACTGTCTCTATGCAAGTTTCACTCTGTCTTTGATTAATCCACCTGCTGTTGCCCTGGCTGACCCCTGCCCCCATATCTGGGCACACCTGATGGCAGGAGCCATGTCTGAGCCATCTCTCCTGGGGCTGGCGCTGGACGAGAGTTCTGGGCCATTTTGCCAAGCTGGGTGTGAGCTGAGACAGGTACCTCCTCCAGTGTTGGGTCAGTGGGGAGAGGTATGGAGGGTCTCACTCTTGAGTGGGGTCACCTGTGGCTGTGAGGGTGAAGACACCCACCTAGGGATTTCAAACTCTGGACTTTGGGAGGCCTCTCAAGGCGGGCACCGGCAAGGCATGCCCCCATGGGCTGGAGGCTCACTTCCTCCTGCTGTTAACTGGGAGAGGGCTATCAATTTCATACACTGGGCTTCTAAAAACTTTTATTCAAGCAGAGGGTTCTGTAGCTCAGTGAGAACAGCAGCCAGGAGACCAGGGCAGATGAGGTGCGAGCCATGGCTAAGGAGCCTCCCTGTGGACCTCCCAGAACAGGAGGCTTTAGGCCTCCAGGGCAGAAAAGGCTCTGCCCTAAAAGAGGTCCAGACACTTTGGCCCAATGAACAATTTAAAAAAGTAAAACACAACAAAAGCTCCCAAGAAACAAGTGTGATCTTAGAGTTTCAACATGGGGGTGGGGGTGATAGGTGGGGGTAGGGAGGGCACAGGGTTTTCTCTTGACCTCACTGGGGTTGGGTTACAAATAGCCTGTGTCATACTCCATTTGGCTGGTCATAACAAATACCACAGGCTGGCTGGCTTAAACATTTATTTCTCATAGTTCTAGAGGCAAATCAAGGCATTGGCATATTTGGCGTCTGCTGAGAGTGTTAAGGAGCGACTCTGGGTTGGTCTGATGGGGCCAAGTGTTGAGACGGGCCATGGCTGCTCCTGGGTCCTGGTGCTGATGGGGGAGATCACACTTGCTCCCTCTCACATGGGCCAACTTGGGGCCTACAATCCTGGTGCCTTCTGGGTCCACTGACTCTGCCGAAAGGAGCACAGGCTCAGGTCTGGATGCTGCAGAGCCCAATCTCAGCACCCCAATCATCCTTCAAATTGTGGGTGCTGCCTTGCAGGCACTGCTAGCCAGGGAGCAGGACACCCTGAGGCCTGGCATGCTGCCGTCGGGGACCAAGTGTCTTGGTTAGAAAAGAAGCAGGACACCGCGGAGAGATGGGCATATTGCACATCTACCAGCCCAATCTGGCTGCAGCAGACAGTAGGGAAATAGACAGAGATGGGACTCCCAAGGGACAATGGCTGGGTCAGAGGTCAGAGGCTAAGAGGTCACTGAGAAAGGGCAATTCATCTTGGAAATTGCGCAAGTTGGGCTGTGGGTTCACAGAGGCTGTTTATTCCATTCTTTCTACTGCTATAAATAATTTGAAATCAGCCTAATAAAAAGCCAAAGGAAAAAAAAAATGGAAATGACCAAGTAGTCCCTGCAATCTTCCCTTTCCTTTTCCCAACCATCCCAGGCTCTCTTACAGGAAATTCCCAACCAAATGCCCAAATCACTGCATGGGGGTCGGGGTGGGGCTGGAAAGGCTGGACAGCTCCTACTTTTCTGCTTGGCAAAACACGTCTTCCCACAAGATTTCACCCCTCCTGCAGCATCAACAACCTCCTGCAGGCAGTGATCCCAAATCCTGACCTAGGTCCTTGCTGCCCACTCTCAGATCCAGATGGCACATTTCCCCCTAGGTAACTCTTCACCTTCCCCTCAAACAGGTTTACTGTCCCAAAGGGAGAATGCAGATGTAACCGCATAAGAGAGAAAAAGGCTCTCTCTATAAGCCTTCTGCATAGGTAACACCCTCAGCAAGTGCTCAGTGCACGTAAGAGCTTCAGTAAATGTCAGCTATCACTATTAATATTGATATTTGCATTAGCATTAGTATTAATGTTCCCCTCTGCAAGGCCCCCAAGCCAGAAAATTGGGAGCTGTCTTAGACTCCAGTTTTGCATGACTGCTTACAGCCAACTAGTCTCAAGTCCCGAAGGTTCTACTTGTTGGGCTTCTGTAGAACCTTATCAGCCTCTCTGTCTCCATACTGTGTGTCCTGCGAGGCCTCATCATCTCTCCCTGGATGGAAGGCAGGTGCCTCTGGTCACAGCCCTGCTCCCTCTTCTCTGCTGCTCACCTTCCTAGTGATCTCTCCAAGTGAAAAGGCTGACCACACCACTCCCTAAGGTTTTAGGGCCCGGCAGGACCAAAGGCACTAGGTCAAGTTCCAGCACCTGCTACACATGGCCTCCCAGATGGAGCACACACCTAGGGCCTCACCTCTCTAGCCCGAACTCCTTCGGGTGACAAGCAGATTGGAAGGAACCTCTCAGCTCTGTCTCCTGAGCTCACCAGCCACCTCCAGGAAAATGGGCTCCCTGCTGAGCACCCTCCCAGCCGATGCCATCCTAAGCTCAGCTCAGACTTCGCTTTCTGCCCCCCATCCTCCCTGACCAGCAAACAGGCCTGACCACTTCCTCCCTGAGCCCCTTCTAGACCATCACGCGTACTTCTAGGCCACCACCAATCACCAAAGTGGCCAGACTTCCTGTTATCATAAAACACACAAGTCCAACAAAAATCAGAATGCTGATGTAGATTGTCAAATTTTATCATCTCAAGTAAGGGCATTAAAGACCCAAATAAACAAATCCTAACATCTGTCATCGTGATTAACTTTTTTAAAGAACACGATAACAAGGAAGGAGGGAGGGAAATAAAGGATGCTCTTTAAAATGGTGACATTCGTTTTAAGAAAATCTTATTTTCCTCATGTGGCCATGGTCTGTGAAAGTTCTGTCAAGGGAAGCATAGGCTGAACTGGTCACTGCGTTGTCCACATCTCCCACATTATGGGAGACTGTCAGCCCCTGGGGGTGAAGCTGAACTGGGAGAGGTTCGCTCAATAGACTCATGGATGGACAAAATGCCCGGGAGGCTTCCCAGGGCTCCCTGCTGCATCAGAATGTGATTTCTGGCAAAAACCCATGGCAAAAAAGGGAAAAATTCCCAATTGTTAATTCAATGAGGAGGGGGTGGGGGGATGGAGGAAAAGGATATGAATCTCTCATTGAGATGCTTGGTTTCTGAGTAAGCAAACCTTGTATCTGCCTTCCTTGAACACTCCAAGGAGCCACTGGATCCCATAAAGTGGGGGCCTAGTTGGTTTGGGGGAGTAAAAGCAGGTAGTATGGATGCAGCCTAGCCCTGGTCCTCAGCATCTTCCCCATAAAGGGCAGTGACTCCTTTTGTGTCTGCTTCCTAGAGTTGTAGGGAGGGACAGATAAGGCAATGGACATCATGGGTTCTGGAAATGCTAGGTCTGAGTTAATGCAAGAGATTGCTGGCAGAATTATCATTATTGTTTCTGTTATAAGACTGCCAATCCGTGTGGGCTAAGAAAGAAATGGGTTGCATGTAAATAAATACCCCCCACTTGTTCTGGTCTTGTACATAATATTTCATTTGCCAAGACATTCCCTGTTTCAGGGAGATAAACAATACTCCCGAAGGCTGTCAATTCTTCCCGTAACTTCCTCCTCACCTTCTGTAATCACAATCCAGATCCCTCTCAAGCAAAGGGTCTGGTCTGAAACAACAATTCCACCCTTTCTTCAATAGCCAACATTCATTCATGTCAGAGAGAGGAGAAATTTAATATTTCTAATTACTTTTTAGGGAGTAGTTTACTCCTGGAAATTTTGTAATTGATTTTTCCTCTGGTTTCCCCTCGGTTGCTATTATTCTCCCCAGACTCCTACTGAGTCTTCCAACCACGTGTCTTTTACTCGTCTTCATATTCCATCTGTGTGTTTGCTTTTTTTTGGTCCATGCTCAAGGGCAAAGATCATGCCTGGGATTTTTGCATCCCACCTTTGCACCTGCACATCGGTGGGATGAAACCAACGCATTGGGAACAAAGACCAGGAGAAGAAATTATTTCCCTTACCTATGCTTTCTCTAACTGCATCTCAGAAATACCAAACGGTTCAAGATAAGAAACTGGCCCAAAGCTAATTAGTTCTGCAGAAACAGTCCTGCCAGGGTAGCGCGCAAGATCTTCGGAAAGAATATTCTGATTTTCACTTCACACTGAGAGCTTCAGGGACCATAATTAGAGCAGCAGAGAGCAACAGACTCACTCCGGTTCACTAACCCCCAAGAACCTTTTCCACCAACATGTGTGAAAATAACGAACGTCCCGTCTCACTTGACAGTACCACCCAGAATTCAGATTTGGATTCTCCCATTATGTTCTATGCATTTTAAGGAGCTCTGTTTGCCTGGATTTTGACAACAAGAGGTGGGGGTATGGAGACCCACTGCAGGCTCAGGGTGATGCTTTTCAAAGAGGCTGGTGAACAAGTGGGTCAGAACCATCTGGAGTCTGTTGAAGTGCTGCCTCCCAAGCTCTATTCCAGACCACCAAATAGGGCTGCTCTCTAGGGCTGGTCCATTTTTAATAAACATCCCTGATGATCCAGAAGAGCACTAAATATAAAAACTAGCAGATATTAATAAATGAAGTGAGGTTTCTGAAGCCAAGAGGGAGTGGGGAGGGGGAAGGGGTCAAGGGAACATATAAGGGATGGTGGTGGGAGAACCAAAGAAGAAGAAAAACACTGACGTTGAAGACACCAAGGGATCTTCCTTAACTCCCATACCCCCCCCACCCCCAACTTCCCCACTCTACCCACTATATGCCATGGGCTGTATGAGCAATGATTTCTGCAGGACAGACATCAGTGGGGTCCTATGGGATCCCTGAGTTCTCAGTCTTGGGCTGCACCCCCATGGTCCCCTTCCTTTGCTGCAATGGCCTCCAGCCACCCTTGAAGTCTCTAGTGTTTCCTTTTGTTCCAGAAGACTGTGTTTTTCCCCAAGTCTTGCTCTTCCCTCTGCAGCAGCTGGCCCAGAGTAGGTCCTCAGAAGTTGCTTGTTGCTTGACCAGCACTTGGCCAGCACCTTCACGGATGGAGACTCTCTAGAAGGTCATTCCTTAACTATGCATTTATTGGATTGCTAACTGGATATACTACTGCCAACAAGAATAATGCTAGCATTGATAAGATCCCTGTTATAGAAAGTTCTTTTCGGTTTACAAAGACTTGTCGCACATTTTCCCTTGGACTCTCACAGTTGCCTGGAACACTGCCAGGAACAAACATGCCCATGCCCACTTTACAAGTGGGAAACTGAGGCTCAGAGGAGTTTCCTGAGGACCGACAGCTAGCTGGTTGCAGCTGGAGCTCATCCAGACCACCTGGCCCAGGGATCAAACATTCTTTCCTGATCCAGTAAACAATTGCTGAGCACCCACTACGTGCCACTCCCCACACTGGTGCTGGGGATGGAAGACCCAAGCGCCCCTGCCCTGCTGGTCTCCTGGTCCTGCTGCCCGGAATGACACAGAAGCAGTGGTCGACAAGGAGATAAGACATGCACATTAGAAGGCAATGAGGAACAACAGGGCAGGCAGGGCATGGCAAAGAAACAAAACCAGGGCAGCAAGGCCTGACCAGGGAGCCTGACCAGGGACGTGCAGTGCAATGGAATGGCCAGACCACCATTTCCGGCATCTAACCACATGGTCAGCCCTGCCAGTCTTGGTGATGTGTGAGCCCCAGGATGAGGGAAGCCACGGAAAGCACAGCTCTCAGCGTGAACAGGGGCTTTTTCCAGAAAAGGTAGGACAAGAGGTGATGTGAGCTGCTTATGTCAGGGCCTTGTGACAGATCTGCGGGGTACTCAGCTCTGGCCTCTCTCCTGGACACACACACACACACACACACACGCACACGCACACGCACAAAATGGGATGGGCCTCAGTCCAAGGGTCAGCCATCACTGTGATTGCTCAGGAGTCAAGTCTCCATTTTTCTTAACTTACTTCCTGGGGGGGGGGTCTAGATTCTGCTGCTGCCACCCAGGGCTCCAGCAAGGAGGCTGCAGAGGATGTCTGCCCACTCTCAAATCTTCCTTTAACTTGCATTTCAAATCACTTGGGAAATGGCTAGCCAAGAGCCTGGGCACATCACTCCACCCCCAGCACCCACTCCTTTACCCACACGCGGAGACCATGGGCCCTGCCCTCGTAGAGCTGGTGTTAGGATTAGATGAATAAATACACACAAACATCTTAGAACACTGCCTGGCACCTTGTCTGCATGATGTGCCCACCACCATTATTTTTCATTACCACTTTGCATTTAAAAAATAATGCACACAATATGTGCAGGCAGAGAATCTCTGCAGTTGAAACAGAATTACTTCTTACAAGATCATTGTTCTGTCCCTTCCAGACTGGCATCCAGACACCGTGGAGTCAGGCCCCTTCTAGCCACACATCAGAGTCATTTGCAACTGTCATTTCCCAAACATAACCTGTCTCTTCCCCCCTCTGCACCTTCATTCCCCACAGTCCCTCAATTTCTTGCACATAGGATGCCCTTCCACGTCAACTGAAACTCACCCAGTAATTCAAGTGAGATGGGGTGGGAACAGGTCTCCTGATTTTTAGCTGGGTGATTTCCCCACATAACCAAGTACATATCCCCTCCCAGCCACAACCCATCAGATGGCCTGAGTCTTAGCCCTAAGCAGGGATGAAGCAAGGCCAGGGCTGAAGAACCGGGCTCCAAGCTGTGCTGGGCAGTGAGCAGTGGTTTGAGGGCAGTGCAGAGGGCAGGTGGGCTACAGCCTCTTGGTTCCACTCCCCTCTAGAGGGCAGGGCTGCTGAGTGGCCTGGGGTGGTGCTAAGCTTCAGGTTCTGTGACGCCAATGGCAGGGCCCTGCAGTTCTCCCACTTGTCTACTAAGTCTCGTGGGCACTGAGGGTCCCAGAGCCAGACATCAGGACCAGGAGTCTGGACAGTAGGGCTGGTGGTGTTGAAAAGGCATGGCCATCCCAGGGCTGGGGCCTTTTTGCAAGAACTGAAAGGGCAGGGGAGCTGTGAGTGGGACCTTAATGCTCAGAACTGTAGACACAGAGACTGGCTGAGCAACCAGCAGAAGACAGAGGGGTTTGGATATCAGGGGCTGGGGTTCCCCATGTCTCAAAGCAAACATCTATCTTCCCCTCCATACCAGCTTCTTCTGAAGGGGCCTTTATCTTAGGTGGTAGCCCCCATCCTCCATCAATCCAACAGAAGGAGCAGTGCAGCCTGGGGTTAGGAGCAGAGACTCTGAAGCCAGACTGCCTGAGTGCCATCCCCAGTTCTGGGGTATTGTAGTGACATGACAGATTGGGTGAGCCTGACTCTCTGAGCCTCAGATTCCTCATCTATACAGGGGTGACAGTGGTACCTAGCTCACAGGGTTGCCATGAGCAATAAGTGAACCAATACATCTGAGGCATTTAGCCCCAATGCCTCGTCACAGCCCACACTGTGGAAGGGCCTGCTGGCTCACAGCCACATCCTTCGGCATGACAGTGGATGTGTGCTGCCCTGAGCCCCATCCAAGTGCCAGAGGTTATCTTCTGCAGTAAGCGAGTGAATCCAGGTAATCTCAGATTCTCCTGAAGGGGGCAGAGACTAGACAGAAGAGGAGACCTAGAAGGCAGAACACACAGGTGGACGCTCAGGGAAAGAAAGGCCCCATCAGGTCCTGGGTGTCCAGGCTGCAGGCCAGGAAGACAGTTCACATGGGACCCAGTCGTGGCTCCACATGCTGATGTGTTCTTGAAAGCAGAGGACACACATGTGGTTTTTTTGGTTCCAGAGTTAAAAAACAGAATGAGCGGGCCAGGGGTCAGTGGGGCAGAGAAGCTCTAAAGAGGCAGCTAGCAGCAGCAGAAGACACCTATTTTAGCAAGCAGGGCTATTCACGGATGGGATGACGAGGGCACAGCAGGCTAGCCCTGGAGGTGACCCCCTGTGGGACAGGAGGTAGAGGGGACACAGCACTGAAGGCTCCTCTCATCTGCGGAGGCTGAGCATCTATTCTCTCGATCACAATCATGTTGATTCTCACGCAGCCACCACACCCTCATCTGTCACCTAGAGAACATGGCTAGCACAGTTTATGAAAATAGTAAACATGGGCATCCCAGCCAAGATGGTGTCACAAATTAAATTCACATGTTGAGGTCCCCTGTACCAAAAACATAACAAAGATAGCTTGAGATACAAAAATAGAATATTTAAAGGTGTAGCTACTCAAAAACAAGCTCAAATTCTCAAGGGAAAACACTCCCCAACACAGGAAGTAGAGACAAGCTGCAAGCTTGGTGGGTTCTGTGCAGTGGACAAAGGTATCCAGCAGTGAGAATTCTCTGGGCGAGCAGAGATTCATGGCATCCCCAGAAAAGCAGGGCCAGAGTCCCACTCAGCACAGCGCCAAGTTCATTATTTGTGGCAAAGCAGACAGAGAGCAGCTTCCTCTACTCCTGGGAAAAACTGGAACAAAGTCTTAACCAACTGCTGCCTGGCGCTGCAGCCCACACAGAGTGACGTGCTCGGGGTGGTGAGACATGGAAGCCAAGACAGCAGCTGCGCTGAATGCAGAAAGACCCTTAGCTGCTTATCCCTCCTGGCACCCGGGTTCCTCATAATATGGCGCTGCAGCACCTCCCATCAGGAGTGGATCTGCTCTCCCACCTCTTGCACCTGGGCTCACCTTGTGACTTGACTTGGCCAGCAGACTGCAAAGGGAGTGACAGTAAGCTGGTTCCAGGCACAGGTCTCAGGAGCTACCAGAAAATATAGTTTCTAATGAATCAGTACATAGACTTCTCATTAGCAACAAGAGATCCACAAGACAAACTTACGAATGCAAATACCTGTTTGCCTAGAATTCTATACCCTGCTAAACTATTACTCAATAGACAGGAAAATGGATATTTAAGATATCAAATGTGGAGGGAATTGCCTACCTTTTTTGATACCCACCATATACACTGAGCACAATTTAATGAATTCAGCAGGAACAAAAGTGAACTCAGAGGAAGGAATGGAAAGCAAAGAAAAAATGGTGAGCAAATAAATTGGTGAGACTTGTTGGCAAATTTAATGATGAACTATAAAACAAAAATAATAACTAAGAAAAAATTTAAACCCTGAAAACAAAAATTCTAGGAAACAAGAAATAATAAAGCAGGCACTTGGTGAGTAGACATTGTTATAATTCTTATCAGTCAGTAGAAAAGAGAGCTACTGAATAGCTGTAGATTTTAGGAGAAAAGGAAATAAAATTTAGAATGTATGCTAAAATGCTAAGGCTGTAACCATGTCAGCAAAGGAAAAAAAGGAGATGGCAGAAGGAACACCTAAAATAAGATGGTAGAAATATGTCAGCAATCACAATAAATATAAACCAATTAAAACCACCTATTAAAAGACAAACTAAAACGAGTTTAACAAAATGGAATGCAGAATGCTATGTACAGTATGATGTTTATATAAAACTTAAAAATGCGATATATTGTTTATGGACATGTACATCTGTAGTAAAATAAAAAAACAGATATGGGATAAATACAAGCCACAGTTGTTATTTCAGTGGAAGGAAGAGGGAGAGAATGGCAGTGGGGTAAAGAGGTGGCGCTGGCTGTATTAGCAATGCTTCAGCTCTTTGAAAATGAGACCAGAGAGAAAACAGCCACATTTTTTCCAAACCTGAGTTGTAGGTGTGTTTTCACGTACTGTATGTTTAGAATATTTTATGATGTTTACAACTGAAGGACGGAGGAAAGAAGGGAGAGAGGGAAGAAAAGGAAATCAAACATGACTTTTATATTCAAAGTATTCCCAAGTTTTGATACCTGGCGGCTGGCTGATCCTGGAGAGGCTGCTCCCACCATCCCCCACCCAGGGGGTTATACAATTCCTGGAGATAATAAACAACCAGCCTGTGAGCCTTTCATATGCAAACCAACCAGCCCTGCCCATATCCTCAGCCACTTCATCCACTGAGCTGTCACAGGCTGGCCACTATCCACGGGCCCTGATCACCAAGGACCAGGTATCAGGCAATCGGATAGCCCCTAAGCCCTGAGCTTATTCAAATTAGACTATCCTAGACTGTTTATCCAGCTTCACCCACTCCTGGCATGGAAAACACAATAAGGCCTCTTGCCCTTGATTTCTCCCTCTTCCCTCTGCCTTCTGACTGGCCTTGGTGCTTGCCGAGAGGCCGGTATGGTGCGCTGTGCCTCCCGCTTCTAAGGGACTTTGAATATAAGTGCTTCCTTCGTGACAGGCATCTCCATGTTGGCATATCTCACTATGCCTGATTAAAACAAATCCATGGTACCCAAAAAAAACAGGCAAAGGGAGGGAGACGAGAAAGGGAGGGAGGGGTACATACATAAATACATGAAGTTCACCCCTATAGACTTGACTGAAAATTAGCAGTAAACTCAAATTCAGCCAGGAGCTGGTTCTTGTTCATGCAGGTCTCCATGATTTTACTGCCCAGAAATAGACTTTCGGGTACACAAACCTCCTCTCTAACCTGCATATGTTGTTCTACATATGCAGAACTGCTCCTGTGCCGGGCCTCCCTGGTGGCGCAGTGGTTGAGCGCTGGGTTGCGAAGCTGCCCACAGCCTCTGCAGCACCGGTTCCATCCCCGGCCACCAGGTGAGGGTCCCACATGGCGCACAGACCTCTCCTGCCGCCCGCTGCTCCCCTCAGCAGTGTACTTCGGTCCTTCTGCCTGCTCTGCTCCCCACTCTGGCTCTGGTGAATTCTCTCACCCTCCCGCGCTTCTGACTGTACCCAGTGCTTGTATAAATAAATAAAAATAAATTTTTTTTTTTAAAAAAAAAAAAAGAACTGCTCCTGTGCCCATCAACCTTTTCTATTCAAACCCTTCTCCCATTTTCAGGCTCACTGTCACACCTCTTCCCTGGCCCCTCCACAGAGAACGCCCCTCCCCTGCCCCCAGGTGCATCTCTTCATTCAGCCCTTGGCTGGATGGCCCTGCCGCCCTGCTCACTGGAGGGGGTGTGGGGGTACTGTCCCCCCACCTCTGTGTCACCAGCCCCTAACAGGCACTGACACACCAAGCGCACCATACACATCCACGCCGTGAACATGGGGGCAGCGACAGTGGGCGAGGCCTAGGGGTCACTCCCCATGGGAGAGTTCCTGAGGAAGCCAGGAAGGCCTGCAGAGCCATCTTGGTGCTGCCTCAGACAGGTACCCGCTAAAACCATGGGATGCCCTCACTGGTTCCATGGGAAAGAATTTCTAGATTATTCAAGTGTTTTCATTAAGTACCCAAACTTCTTATTTTGATAGACTCACTTTTAAAATGCAATGCACACTCAGACATGCCTGCAGGCTTAAGACATGCTCTTATTTACAATTCTTCCTATTTCCCCCAACAATGTTTTTTAAATTGCTAAGGTAACACAGGCTTGTAGAAAATTCCAACACAGAAATCAATCAAGTAAGAAATGTAAGTTCCTCTCACTTCCCTTCCCTCCAACTTCACCCTCCCTCCAGAAAAGTCACAATGGATTCCTTGCTCTCCTAAACAGAGGGTGCTGAACCCCAAAGCCTCACCTTGACCCCCCTCAGTTGTACCTGCAACTGGGCTAGGCACCCTCCTGTATGTTTAATGGAACCCTTTTGACAGCTGTCAGGGAGGGCTACCATCCCACTCATAGCCACAATGGGAGTGTGACCCTAAAGCCCACAGCTGGGCTTAGATCCAGGTCATGCCATTCCTGAACTCTGAGGGCTGGGTGGCCTTACTGCCCCTCTGTGCCTCGGCTTCTTAGTGATTAGGAAGAGTGCAGACGTCATAGTAATTGTGGGACGAAGATCAACTGACATAGATAAAGAGCTTAGAACAGGGCCTGATCCACGGAAACCCAATAAATCACTATTTCTGTTCTACAGGTGAGGAAACTGAGACTGAGAGAAGAAGCACTTACCCAATCCAACAGACAATTACAAACTTCAGAATGCATGAACCCAGGAGACACAGTTGTGGGGTGCTATTCTGCCCAAAGATCTGGTTTCCCCAAAGGCTTTTATATTCCTTAGTCCTCATCTGACATTTTTACCTCTCTCTCCCAGTGAGTCAGAGGAGAGGTGGTAACGCCCTGCCTCCATCAACCTGGCCTCCACTCCCAATGGGTTGCCTTGCTGTAGCCTGGAAACCAAGCTACCGCTGCTGCTGAGAAACTGCAACCAGGCTCAGGGTGGGGCCGGGCAGAGCTCCCACTCGGGAACCCAGTTCCAGCTTGGGCTCTGGAATTACCAGAGGTGGCTAGGTCCCTGCCGTCTCAGTGAGTAAGGTGCTGATGTCTGAAAATGTTTTCCACATTTTTTCAGTTTCTAGTTGAGATATTTTAAAATTTTGCTTCTCTCAAAATGCAACAGCAGGCATTCCAGTGCCTCTGACAGTGTTTCACTTTAAATACCCCCTGGTCAGGCTTCCCCAGGTAGCGCAGGCCAGTCGGAAGCCACTCTCCATTCAATTCTGCAAGCATGAGGGGGACCCGGAATCATCACCAGGTGCTGTGCTGCATTTTAACAACTTCCCAATTCACTGCAATAAATCCTTTTTATGACTGGTGGTGGCCAGCGTCCGCCACCCGCGTGTCTGAATACCAAGTTATACCACAAACCCAAAGGTCAGAGCCACAGCTACGGCTGTGGGTTGGCCCCAGGAGACCAGGGTTAGAGATCCAGGCAGCGCCCTGCAGGAGGTGAGGGCCCTAAGGGTGAGGCACAACAGGGACAGAGAAACTAAGGGCAGAGGGACAAGGTTGGCAAGGACTTCAAGAGTCTCGAGGAGAGGGTATAAGGGTAGTTTGGGGAGAGCTGGGGACCCTGCTTGCTTTGGGGCACCAAGGACCTCTAAATGTTCTGAGTTTTGCTTCATAGCTACATTCTTGTGCTTGTTGGCTTCTTACGAAAGCACGTGTCTCAGACATGGCTGGGGCCCACACAAAGGAACCAAGATCCAGCAGCAGTGACAAGGGAGGTGGGATTTTCTGGCTTATTTGCACAATCAGATAACTCAGCTTCCAAAGGGATTAGCGTGGTCCTGACTGTCTGATTACATCACCTGGAGTCAACATCACTGAAATCCCTACCTCTCCTCTGGTGAATACCTGAGACCCAGGACCGTTTGTTACCCACAGAACAGTTTCAGTAACTGAGCATTAAAGAGCGAGCACACTGGGCAAACCAAAAAGAAAAGGGGGCCTGGGAGCAGGGAGGTAAGTCTGTGGGGTTGACAGGCACTGGGACCATCTCCTAGGAGCCAAGACTTTCAACCACGCGAGCCCTGGACTTACAATCAGAGAGACTGTGCCCATATTTTGCTGTGTATGACCTTGAGCAAGTCCCCTTACAATCTGAGCCATGGAGCCCTCATTAATAAAATCAGGCGATGCTCTTCCATCCCATTGGACTGTCCATGAGGACTAAAAGGAGAAAGGGCCATACAAAGCACAGCCCCAAACCTGGTACACAGAAAGTGCTCCCAACCCCATTTCTCTCCAAGAAATGTCTTTTACCCCTGTCAGGGACCCACATCCCACCACAGTCAGGCCTCAGGGCCCACTGCTCCCACCACCTCTAGACCCCTATTCTCGCCTCTGGCAGGGCATCCACCTTCTCCCACCAGCTTGTGCTAAGCAGTTTAATAACAGGGGCCCTAGAAGGGGAGCCAGACTCAGCTTAATTACTAGTCTCCTGCCCTCTTTGTAATCTTGACTTTGTGGGGATTGTTTGATCACAATAGTTGGGGGATTGTGTGCAGTATTTAATTAGGCAGATGAAAGCATGTCAGGATGAAACAATAGTATCTCTAATTTAATGGTCTGTTCTGCATCTTATCCTAAAACCATGACAAAAGATGCTTCCATCTAAGGGAAAACATCTCCCTCCCTCCCACCCTCTTCTCTCTCTCATTCCCCTCCCCAGGCTCCCTCCTTCTCCCTCCCTTTCCTCTCTCTTTCTCTCCCAGGCCTCTTCTCCACCTCTCTCTGCCCAGTGCCCCCCTCTCTGCCCCTAAACCACCCCTCTTTCTCCCCAGTTGACATCCAGTTAACATGGCTCCCACCTCACCACCATGCTCCGGTGAACAAGCCATGGCGAACCACTGTCTAGCAGTAAAAGGACAGGGCACAGTAGTGAAAACCCAACTTCTGGCCTGAGCCTCATCACCAACTCTGCAGCCTCGGGCCAATCATTATCTCCTTATCCTCCTCTAAAAGATAACAGGTTTAGTTTAAGACTAGTCTGGTTCTTCTTTTTATAATATATTTATTAGAATGTGGGCCCATGGGACCAAGATTTGGGGGTTAGTTGTAAAATTAAGCACAGTTTAAGATGGGATAATTAAACTTAATAAAAACAATGTCCAGCTAAGCAGAGTCCAGAAAGAGATATTAGCAGGTAACAGGAGCATCTCAGCGGTCTTGTCTAACTCTAAAATTCCATTATTTTAATTCTGGGCTGTAAAATGCCAACATTTACCCAAGTCAATAAACATCAAGAGACTGATATTTCATTGGAATCCAAGTCTGATTTTTCAATATTGATTTTTGTGAAGTCAATTTTGGTTTAAAGTGCCTTTTTAAATTGGTGCTCCTGTGGTGTCAAATGTCAACATTTATTTTTCCAGAACTCTCTTCCTGTGGGGACTCTGGTAAGGGAATGAAGTTTTTGACACTTGGAGTTCCTGTTTTTCTTGTTTCTGATTGAGGGCCCTGATTAGCATTGTCAGGTATTTTTTTCATAGCCCCTTTAAGGTTCCTGTTGGTATATGAAAAGTAATTTCTCTGCCCATGTCCATCATGAAAAAGTCAGGAGGGAAAAGTCTAAGGTTGGGAGAGGGAGGGAGGGAGGAGGGTTCATTGTGGTGTTAGTTGAAAGCTTCGAAAGCTTCATGCAGACTTGTAGCTCACTGTGCACCTGCTGTGTGACCTTGTGCAGGTTACTTGCCCTCTCTGAGCTTTGTTGGGTGATTTGAAAACTGGGGATAACAACAGCTACCTTATAGAGAGGCTGTGGGAGACAAATGAGAAAGAAAGCTCAGTTCATTGTCTGGCCCAGAGCCCTACCCACAAAGGCTTTTAGCAAATGGCAGTCCTCCCGTACTCCTTGATTTATTCTCCTTTATTGCTCCTTTTATTTAAAAATTTTCAAATCTACAGAAAAGTTGAAAGGATAGTGTAATATTTTCCTACACTTGTTTCTTTCTCTTTCTCTTTTTTTTTTCTGCCCTTGAATTATTTGTGTAGGTTGCCAACATAAGACCACTTTACCCCTATACTTTGGGATGCTCTCCTAAGAATAAAGACGCTCACCCACCTAACAGTATTCTTACTATATACCTAGAAAAAAATAATTGTTTATAAAATAATATTATTTAGGATAAAATTTGTATTAAAAAATTTCCAATTGTCCCCAAAACATCTTTTATTAAAAAAATTAATTCATGCATTGCAATTGGTTGTCAATTTTTCTTTTCCAGTCTATCCTTGATTTTTAAGTATCAGGGGGGAAAAGGCATTTTCCAGAGCAAGCAGGTACAAAAGAGCAGATGATAAATCCTTGGAATTGAGTTCAAATCCTCTCTGCATTATTGGCTCTGCATGAACTTGGCCAGAAGTTTGCTCCCTATAGGTGTTTTCATCATCTGCAAATCTAGGGCTTAGTTCAAATCTAGGGCTTAGCCTACTCTCGTGGAGGAAGTAGAAGCTCACAAACTTTTGAAGTCAGTTTTAATTCTAATTTACCTGCTGTATGGTTCCCAGCATTACCCTGCAATTATGTCTCTGGGCCTCAGTTTCCTCATCTGCAAAATGGGTGTGCTAACCTCAGTGTCCACCTTGTAGGCCATCTTTAGAATTAAACATAATGCAAGTGAAGTGCTGGGCTCAGCAGCAGGCACACAGTAATGGCTCAGCAACAGCAAAATAACAAAAGCCATTGTGGCTACTAATGTTCCAGAAATTATGGACTCTAACGATCCAAGTGCTTATCTGCACAGCAATTACCTTTGCCTTATGAAGAGCCCTTCACAATTCATGAAGCACTTTCTCTGTTATCTCCTGGGGAATACAGCTGGGGGAGGTAGGTGGCGTGGGGACAATTTTTCCTACTAGAGCAGGGACTCAGGCTCAGAGAAGCTGAGTAGGCTGGCTGGGGTTACCCAGCAGGCACAGGAAACCAGGACTCAGAGGGTCCCCACCCCCACCCAGCTCCCCAGCTCAGAGTTCTGGTTCTGTTCCCATGGCACCCGCAGCCTGTGGCTCCTCACACATATCTGCTTGGAAAACACTCTTCTTGTCTCATTTCAGTTTACTCAATATTCAGTGAAATGAGACACAGCTGGGAGCGTACTGTGTGACCATGTGGAATGGCACGCCTCTCTGAGCCTTGGGCCCCTAGCTATGCCAGGGAATGTGGCTCCCCCAGCACCCTCAAATCGATCTGAAAACCCAAGCCAAGAAGCACACTGTGCACTCCAGAGCACTCTGGGCAATGCCAGCAGACTCTGCGGACCTACTAAGGGCTCCTGTAGCAGAAATGTGTTCCTTTATGTGTGGAGCCAAACAATTAGCACAGAAAATTAGGGTCCCTTCTCCCAGGTCTCATTTTTGAATCCTAAACTATGAAAATCAAAGTCACTTTGAAAAATGGCTTTTCATTTGTCATGATTTTCATTTCCTCAAAGAGAAGGCACATTGTACTAGGCAAAAATCAGTGCTTCCCCATCATAATCATAACGTGCCTACAGATATCCGGTGCTGAAAGCCTCCCAGAGAAGGAATGGAAGCTTATCTATAGGATGTGTCAGCCACATCAAGAACCTGAAAATCAATACCTTATGGGCTTGCATCAAAAATGCACAATTTTTTAAATCAAAACAACTGACTATAAATGAAAAGATGGTGTCTTGCCACCAAATCAAAAAAATAAATAAATAAAAGCTTGCTGACATCCCAAGTAAAAAAAAAAATGTATTCTTTTATCAACCCAAATTATAATGATCAGAGTACCCTCCAACTTTCAAGAATCTAGCCACTCCTCCTCCCAGCTACCACACATTTATTTTGTTTCCACCAAACCAAAACTCCCAGCTGTGAGAGGAAGAAAGGAAAGCAAAGAATGTTTGTCAGATGCCAGCTACGTGCCACGGTCTGAGCAAGCTGCTAGAGAAACAAGGATACCCGTGGTCAGACCACGTCACTTCTTGATCCAAGATCTTTCCCTGGTGCCCCAAGTTCCTTGGCACCAAGTTCCTCACGGCAACCCCCAGGCCCTGGTTAGAACCCCCTCGTCATGCTGGCCTCCTCACTGTTCTCAGCCACCCTGTATTGGTTTCCCAGCACTGCTGCAGCAAATGACCACGACTAAGGAGCTTAAAACAAATGTATTCTCTCACAATTTTGGAAGACAAAGTCCGAAATCAAGATGTCAGCAGGGCCATGTTCTTCCTGCAGGCTTCAGGGAGAATCTCGTGTCGCCAGGTGACAGCTGGTGATCCTGGACGTTCCTTGGCCCCAAACATATCACTTCAACCTCAGACTCAGTGTTACATGGTGCCTCCCCATCATGCCTGCCCACCCTGTGTCTCTGTCTCCCTGTATCTCCTCTTGTTATAAGGACACCTGGCATGTTGGATTAAGGGCACATCCTACCCCAGGATGACCTCATCTTAATTACTGACACCTGCAGTGACCTTATTTCCAAAGAACATCACAAACGCAGATGCAGGGAGTGGAGGTGGGGGGCAGATACAGGGAGCGGGGGTCGGGAGGTTTGGACTACAACATATCATTTGGGGGAACATAATTCAATCCACAACACACACCAAGCCTCAGGGCATTGGCATATGCCATTTTCTCTGTGTTGAAGGCTCTTCTCCCAGTGGTCCACACAGTTTACTTTCTCATCTCTCCAAGTCTTCACTTAAATATTGCCTTCTCGCTGAAACCTTCCTGATCATATTACATGGAATTGCAATATCTCCATCACCCCAACATTATCCATCCTATTCACCTGCTTTTTGTTTTCCATGTTTCTTACTAACTGACTATCATTTCCTGCTTCATTTGTGAGGCAATCTCTCCTCACTAGGGTAGCAAGCTCCAGGAAGGCAAAGATTTTTGTCTGTTTTGTATTCCTTATACCAAGAAGAGTGCCTGGCATGCAATAAGCACTTTACCACGCCCTGTGTGGCTCCATGTGGGGAAAGAGGACAGAAGAACAGAAAAGTACAAGGCAAGGGCTGGAGGCTGGGTGGCTCAGCACAGGCAGCTGTGAGGATGTCAAGGAGACAGTGGTTGGCTAACATATGGGGAGGAGGGCCCAGAGGTGGCTTCCTGGAGGAGGTGATATGAACAGTTTCAGGAAGGACAAAGTGACTAGTCAAGTGGTGGGGGTTAGGTGAGAAGGAGAGAGCAGGGGAGGAGGGTGGTCCGGGCGGGAGACTCAGCATTCTAGAGAGATGTGACGATGACAGCCACCACTGCCAGTGTTTCCTGAGCACCTTTGTGCCAGGTACTCTTCCAAGCACCTGTCTTAACTCATGGTACCTTCACAAGGGGGTAGGTACTTGCATCAGTTCCCTATGGCTGCTGTAATGAATGATCATAAACCTACTGGCTTAAAACACAGTGGTCTGAGGGCCTCCCCGGTGGCGCAGCAGTTGAGCGCTGGGTTGTGAAGCTGTCCGCGGCCTCTGCTGAGCCGGTTCGATCCCCGGCTGCTCCCCGGCCACCGGAGGAGAGTCCCGCATGGTGCGCAGACCTCTCCTGCCGCCCGCTGCTCCCCTCAGCAGTGTACTTGGGTCCTTCTGCCTGCTCTGCTCCCCACTCTGGCTCTGGTGAATTCTCTCACCCTCCCACGCTTCTGACTGTTCCCAGAGCTTGTATAAATAAATAAATAAATCTTAAAAAAAAAAAAAGTCCAAAATGGGTCAAATGGGCCAAAATCAAGGTGTGGGCAGGGCTGCGTTCCTCCCAGAGGCTCCAGGGGACAACCCTCTCCCCTACGTTCTCAATGTCCAGAGGCTGTCTGCTCTCTGGGGCCACTTCCTCCATTTTCAAGCCAGTAAGGCAGCATCGACAAATCTCTCTCTGGTCCCTCTTCTGTTGTCACATCGCCTCTGATTTTGACTCTCCTGTCTCCCTTCTAATCTCCCTGAGATTACACTGGGCCCACCGGGATCACTTCCCCATCTCCAGATCCTTAACTTAATCCCATCTGCAAAGTCCCCTTTGTTGTATAAAGTTCCACATCCGCAGGCTCTGCATCAGGATGTGAAGATCTTAGGGGGTGTGGGGTGCACATGATTTTTCCTACCACAGTCCTCTCCTAATCTATTTTTCAGACCTGGCCACTGAGGCCTGCATAGGTTCCCAGGCCTCAAAGGGAAAATGGTTGAGCCACGATATGAGGGCATGGGCGCGGGCATGGTATGAGAGCAGCAGCCAGCCCGATCTTGCTCTGAGACAGCCGGCAGCTGCTGGGATCTGCAAGCAGCACCCGTAGCTGGAGTGCCCAGGATGCAAGGAAACAGCAAGAGCTGGAGCAGGCACAGCAGGGCAGGTGAGATGGCACAAGCCCTGGGAGCTGTGGAGGAGCTGGGGCCGCCCCCTCCCCTTGCCCCGCCAGGGCTATGGGAGCCTCTCAGCCTGTGCTGGCCTGGGGAGACCTGAACTTGGCCCCCACTGGGACCCTGAGCCCCACTCCAATTCCATGAATGGTTGATATCTTTCGGCCAGATTTGTGGGAGAGAAAAACTTCAATTATCCTAATTGTTCAAATACTGTCTTCTAGTAGAAAAGAAATGAGATGTTAAACAAAAGGTGGGTGGGTGGCTGCAACAAAGAGAGGACAGGAGGCAGGGTGGGGAGAAGAGAGCTTCTGGGGAGGAGGAGGGAGAGGGGGCAGGGAGGAGCCCTGAGCAGCAGAGGAGCACCATGGTGGGAGCACAGGAGGCCCGGGCTGGAGGGGCGGGTGGGCACTGGCAAACACACAGAATGAATGGCAGGCCCTGCAAGGAGCCCAAGCAAGAGCAGACGGGAAGGCAGCCGGCACGGATTCGCAGTGGGGCCTGAGCGCTTCTCGCTTGGGGCTTCAGTTCTCCAAGTGTATATTGGGGAAACAAGAAGGGAGGCAGCCCATGCTCCCCAGGGTATTTCTGCAGCACAGTAACTCTCCCCATCCCCTTCTGGCATGGCCCCAGGAAACCCAGCCCCCAGCCTCTCGAGGCTGCTTGGCTGGCTGCCTCCACCAGGAAGCACTGCCCCTGTGGAACCAGGCCTCTGCCTGAGAACCTGGTACCTGGGCCTACACAGCACTGGGCCACATATAAACATTCCCTGTGGGGCTGTGCAGGGAGACCCTTGGCAAGGAACCATTTTTGCTATTTCTTCTTGGGGAAGGAGGATCTTGGGGCCTCTCCCTGGGGTGGTCCAGAAGCCCCTCCCAACCAGGTTGCTAGGAGAGTCAAATGAAAGAACAGGTGACTATCCCGTGCATACTGGAAGGCATGATGGTTAAAGGCCATTCCTCTGAGCTCGTCGCTCTGTGTGTATGTGTGTGTGTGCGTGCGCGTGCATGAATGTGTGTGTGTGTTGTCAAAGAGAACACACACATGACTATAGGCTTAGAGGTTCCTCTGAGTTTTTAAGACAGGTCAAATCAGATCCGTATTCTACTGATCTCATGGCTGGTCACAGACTGGAGGCAATGCATCTACGAAACCATCTCCTTAATCCCAGAGCAAGCTCAAGAAACAGGGACTGGGGCCTCCCTGGTGGCTCAGGCGTTTGAGTGCCACGCTGTGAAGGTGTCTGCAGCCTCTGCAGTGCTGGTTCGATCCTGGCCGGCCGGCAAGAATCCCACATGGCGCAGCAGACCTCTCCTGTCTCACCCACTGCTCCCCTCAGCAGTGTATTTCGTCAGTCTATTTGCTCTGTTCCCCGCTCTGTCTCTAGTGAATCCTCTCACCCTCCCACGAATCTGGCCTATACCCCGGTTCTTGTACAAATAAATAAATCTTTAAAAAAAAAAAAAGAAAAGAAAAAGAAACAGGGACTGGTTTGTGACCATTCCGCAGGTGGAAGCAACTGAGGCTCAGAGAGGAGTTGTCAAAGCACACACTATACAGTGACCTGAGTCACTCCAAGTGTGCCTTCCTCTAAGGCCTGAGCAAGGGACATGCCAGAAGGACGAAGCCTGAGTTCAGGGAGAGCAGAAGGGAAGCTTTCCTTGAGCCAGAAAAGAGACATCGCTGGGAGTGGGACCAGTCTAGGCAAAACTCTAGAAACAAACCTGGAAACACTATGCTAATAAAAGAGCGATCACCGGGGCCACAGATTGTATAATTACATTCATAGAAAATGTCCAATAAAGCCAAGTCCATACCGATGCAAGGCAGATTAGTGATTGACAGGGGCTCGGGGAATTGGGAGGAAGCCAGAATGACCGCTAATGGGAACAGGGTTTCATTTAGGGTCATCAAAAGGTTCTGAAATTGCCTGGTTGCACAACTGTGAACTTACCCAAAACCTTGAATTACATAACGGATTATCTGTACAGCAGGTGAATTATATCCCAATAAAGCTGCTATCTTAAAACAGGATAGGAAAGAGAGTCTGCCCTCAGGGTTAGCTCAAGGTGAAATCTTAGCAAGTCAAGAGCCTGGGTTAAGATCCTGCTCTGCTACTTGTTCCCTGTGTGATCTTAGACAAGGTACTCAACCTCTCTGTTCTGTTTCACCATCTGTACAGTGGTACCAACAACATTCACCTCTTAGGATTAGGAGGTTTGAATAAGTCATCTAAATACCTATACTTTAAACAGCCTGGCTCAATTTAAGTTTAGATAGTACTGCTGTTATTTTGTTATCTGAAGACTGATCAAGCACGAGAGCTTTTCGCCCAACTTGCACACTGTTTGCGCGAAGCTGCCTCCTCCACTCCACCAGGAAGCGGCCCCAAACACTTTCCCTTTGGAGGACGATTCATTCAGTCAGTGAACGGCACTTGTTTTTGCCTCTAGCTAGAAATTTTCTGGATTCCCCTGGAGAGCTGAACCAGCAGAGAGACTCAGAGCAAGTAAATTCAGATACCACTGAGATCATCCCGCCTTGGGATTAAGGAGGGAGGCTGTGGAACGTGAACATGTCTTGGTTTGAACATACCTGCTTTCCCAGGTAAAGACTGTGCTTGTATCAGAGGCCTCCTTTGCTTTATGGTCTCTGAGATATATGTCTCTAACCTAGATGTGACAGCTGACGGGTGCGGGAATCTGGCTTCAGGCATGTTGCTTTCAGCCCCAGCTAAGCCAGTTTGCAGGGGGACTCCAATTTCAGATCACCTGCTGCTCTGAGCCCACCTTGACTCGGGTGCTTCCTGCTTGAATAACCTCTGAGATTGGAGGTCAAACAGATGACAAGCTGTGCTTTGCCTGCATCCTCTCCCATAGCAGTTTCGCCCCTACTCAGGAAGGATGCCTGGAGCCATAGACACCCAGAGCAGAGGGAGTACACCCAGAAATAGTCTCTATGTCAAGGTTTTAGGTGCTATGAATGAAATAGAGGTGGCACAGGCTATTCCCCAATCTCTTGTTCATTGTTTGGGCTAATCCAAGAATCATCTGGAACGGTCATGTGGAATACCACTGCCTCCCAGAGGGCTTTGGAAGCTGTACCTGCCTGCCTAGCTGCGATTTTCATGATGAATACCCAGACCAACAATTCGAGCAGCTGACTAGCTGTTTCACAAGACAATGACGGTCCTGTCATATGGAAGTATCCGCACAGGACAGGTGACAGATCACCCATCAGGGTGCTTTGAAGGGGGTACTTGTACTGGCTCATGGTTCGTGAAGTCCCATGGCCATTTTCTTTGGTTTCAGAGATGCGCAGCCAACTATGAAAATCACAAACCGAATAAGCTAGAAGAGACCTGAAACCATGTGGTCCAGCCCTTCTATTTTACCAAGGAAAACCTGATTTACGCACCCAAGGTCACAAGGGGCAGAGGCTGGAGCCTTGGATTTGTTTGTTCAACTGGGCCTTAAGTTGGATGATAGAAGCCAAATTTTCTTCTGGGGAAAAAACAAACAAACAAACAACTGTCTCAAGACTTTGTTTCTGTGGATTGTATCCAAGTGACTTTTCAGCAGATAAGGATGCTTCTCAAACATAGAGAGATTTAGAAAAATGTAGTTTTCCTTCAGCACCAGTAGCAAGCACCAATCAGAACAGAATCTTGGAAAAGTGACAAGATGTGAGAATCAAGAATGACTTTCTGGGCTTAAGAAAACACACTTGGGGCCTCCCTGGTGGCACAAGGGGTTAAGACGCAACCTATGAAGCTAACCGCAGCCACTGCAGCATGAGTTTGTTCCCCGGCCAGGAAGCAACGCACATAGTGCAGCAGACCTCTCCTGATTCACCCGCTGCTCCCCTCAGCAGTGTATTTCAGTCAATCCACCTGCTCTGTTCCCCACTTTGTCTCTGGTGAATCCTCTCACCCCCCGCACCTCTGGCCTGTACCCCAGTTCTTGTATGCATAAATAAATAAATCTTAAAAAAAGAAAATACACTTGGCCCAAGGAAAAACTTTTAATTTTATAGACAAGGAGGGTGAAGACCAGGAAAGGTGGAGAGATCAAGATGCTTGGGAAGACTTCAAATCTAGAACTTTCCCTACTAGCCAGGTGTCCTATAGCCACATGCTGTAAAGAGAAACACAGATCAATTTTAAAAGGAAGGAGAGCTAATTATCCAGGCAGCCTGGCTACACATTCCCCATAGATTTCCCTTGCAGAGGCCAGAACCCTCTCTTGGCATTTGCTGGGATTTGACCAGCTCCAGGGCACCGTTTGTCTGCGAAACTCTTGAGCTTGCTGTGCAATTGCCCACTACAGGTGGCAACACCTTTCTTTCTTTCTCCTTTATATAAAAAGTACATGTGTTGCTATTTCAAAGCTTTTCTATTTGCTACGCCACTGTACTTGACTTTTCCTCTGAGCAATCACACCTTGTTCTCTGCTCTGTGTGTGATCCAAATCGCGCCTGAAAATGGAACTCGCCTCCAACAGCCCCTGCCGACTACTGCTCCAGATCTTTTTCCTAAGAGGGAAGGGCAAAGGTTTGCCAGATGACAGAGTGTGTGTTCCCCATCAGCCCAGCTCTCCTACCAGGTTTCCTCCTTGTTACTTGGAAGGATAGACGGACAGATGGATGGACACACACACACACACACAGAGACACACACATACACACACACACACACCCAGAGCTGTCACAGATCCCCAACCACTTTTCTCTTACCCCCAACTGTGTCCCTCTTTTAAGAGCAGAGCAGAGCTGAGCTGAGCTGAGCTGAGTTGAGTCATTCTTGCCTCTGATCACTGTAAAACTTTTGGGCAAATTTGAAACTGATTCAAAGTCAGAACCAAGGTTAAAATCCCCAGGACTTCAGTTCCTAAGAAACCATTCTGGAAAGGGAAAATTCCTTTACATACTTGGCACTTAACACCTGAGTTTATCTGCGCAGAGACCGGTGAGTTCAGGTTTGAGGAGCAGGACAACTCACTTGGACTTGTTATTTACACATTTTCAAATGTCCTCCAGAATGATGTATCATTATAAAGCAAAATAGAGATTATTCAGGTTCATGCCTTTAGTTTAATAAAGAATCATAATTTTCACAGAAAAGACTAGACGTGATCAGATGATGAGCCTAAAATTTCTGCTTGTTCTTATTTATACCTAAGTTGATTCTAATCATTAAGCTGAGTAAGCACATTTACTGTGGGGGAACTCCTGAAATTACAGGCAATTTTCTTTGCTTCTGAGCAAATAATATACAACAAACCTGAGATGTCTATTCTTTTCCTCATACCCCTAATAGCTTCATTTTTTTAAAGCTGATATAGAGGATGCTGGTGATTTACTAAGTAGCCCTGTCTCTGCCTCTGAGAAACCCCGGTTTTCCTTTGGGCTCACCAG
Source organism: Talpa occidentalis (assembly GCF_014898055.3). Lineage (NCBI taxonomy): Eukaryota > Metazoa > Chordata > Mammalia > Eulipotyphla > Talpidae > Talpa > Talpa occidentalis. The sequence goes on from NW_023605083.1 coordinate 53,993,136, forward strand.
TACTCACCACCACTACCAGCAGCATGTAACAGCCATGCTGTGTGGGTCCTGGCTGGTGTTTTAAATCCAAACCAGTCATGGTTCTACCCATTTTCCCAGATCGTGATGGGAGCAAGAGGAAGTCACTCAGAACACACCCTTCCTTGAAGAAGTGTGCTGGGAAATTTTGGGGAAAGTTCTCTGGAGTCTTTGGACAGGACTGCCTTATGACATGGGTGGGTCAAGGTATTTTTACCTCCCTGAGCCCCTTGTTCAATGAACAAATACATGTCTGAGTATATGTTAATAATTACATATCACCAATTGTATCTTATTGCATTGGTATGCAGATGAATTGTTAATATTACATGGCAAAACATTTTCTCCAAGGAGAAAGTTTGTTTCTCCTTATTTCAAAATAAGTTTAAACTGCCCTATGGGCCCCTGGAAATACCATAGCCCTAGGCACTGTGCTTATAGCTAAGCTGGTCTCTTCCAGGGTTAAGCTGACCCTGAAGAACCCCCTGCTTCAGACTTCTCATTGTGAGCTGATGATTTCCTCATGGTTTATGCCACTCTGAGTGGCCTTTTTAGCCCTGGCAGCCAAGAATATCCAGATACCCTGGAAGGACAGACATGGAGGACTGCTGGGTGGAGAGCATCCAGAGAAAGCAGATAAACCCAAATCTGAAATGGGTTGTCATAAATCCCCACAACCCTAATCTTTTGGCATCTCAATTTTTATATCTGTAAAATGGGCTAACACCACCTAACAGACAAGACCATTCGATGAGCGCTGCAGCTGGCACAGAGGAGGTGTTCACCCCACGTGAACTTCCTGTGGGGATCCTGCTTTCATCGTGACCAAGGTGTAGCTATGGATACCTGGACTCAGGTAACATGAGCTGGGGCTACAGGAGCTTGAGCAGACTCCCAAGGACCCACCAAAGCACGACAGACTTAATTTGCAGGACAGATTTAATTTTCACTAACTTTCGTGCTTATTTCCTTGGGTCAGCCACAAGATGATCACAGAAGTGATCAGGACACAGACAGCCAAAAGAAAAAAGAGAGAAGCCAGGGAAATCTGACTGGGAATTAGGAAACTAAATTTTCAAGTCAGCCAGGACCATACAATAAAGGGAAGGAGTCAGTGAGGTAAACAGGATGTTAGGGTCCTGGCCCGTGACTACTAGTACTTCACAGCATGCCCCTTGGAAGGCTCTTTTGCAGGAGGAGAAGTGGGCAGAGGAAGAGAGAATTCCAGCTGTCTTTGAGTCATCTTGTCTGATAGGTGGGGCTATCCATTTTGGAGATATTAAAAATTGAGATGACATGGACCTCCTTGGTGGTGCAGGGGTTAAGTCTCAGTACTATCAACCTATTGCCAGTCAGTAGGGCTTAAGTCTCAGCACTATCAAGCTATCACCAGCCACTACAGCACGAGTTCAATCCCTGGGCAGGGAGCTGACCCACATGGCACAGCAGAACCCTCCGGTCTCGCCCGCTGTTCCCCTCAGCAGTGTACTTCATCAGTCTGCCTGCTCTGCTCTCCCCTCTGGCTCTGGTGAATTCTCTCACCCTCCCGTGCTTCTGACTGTACCCAGTGCTTGTATAAATAAATAAATAAATAAATCTTTAAAAAGAAAAAAAAGAAAAAGAAAAAGGAAACATGGAGAAATGAGCTCCAAAATCCAGAGGCAAGACTTGACTCTCCACTACTCATTGTGCGACCCTGGAAAAGACAATTTACCTTTCTAGGTCTCAGTGAGTGTCCTAATTTGTAAAACGACAGTAATACAGGTTCCCATGTTGTAGGGGTGTTCTTACAATCACATGAGCTAACATATCGTTCAATTAATATTTATGAAGTGTCTATGTGCCAGCAACTATTTATTCTGCACATGGGGCATAGAACAGTTATAAGATGGGCAGATAACCCTGCCCTAGTGGGCAGGGATGCTAAAATGCCTTCAGAGACATTTTAGCAAATGTTACCTGTTAATCCTGACAATAGTCATGGCAATACTATGACTCATACCTGCCTCTCTATTAGTAAGATTCTGACTTCAATTTGAAAAGAATTGGGCTCCCTAACTTAGCACCCTCCTAAATGCAGACCTCAACTAGAATTCTTTAAACTTGTGCATTGCTTTGGGTTACATCATAAAACCAAAGACTTCCCTGTGACATTTGAATCTAATTCAAGAAAAAGATCTGATTTCAGCAGCTTTTAGTCCAGACGTTAGAAAAAATTAATTATGCATGCATTCAACTAGCAATGAGCAAACTTGATAATTTAGGCAGTTTAGCAATTGGATTGAAATTTTACAGCTAATTTAAAGTACTCTACACTAGTGACTTCAGACTTGTGGTTATGAAGCTGAATTAGCTGGGACAAGAGCAATTACTCAGCACTTTCATCACAAATGGCCTTGACTGACTTTTAGGCACAGTAAAGCTACTGCACACACCCCACCACGGTTGGCTAGATGCTAAGATGCCTCAGGGGTGAAAGTCTCTTGTTTTGTGCTCTTTGAATCGAGGCTGGGTCTTATTTATCCTTGTCTCCTGGAGCCTGACTCAAGTCACAGTAAGTTCACAGATGGCAGGAGAAAGTCCTACAGGAAGGGTCACAATGGCTCATGGCTGTGTGACTTTGGGCAAGCTCCTTAACCTCTCTGAGGCTGTTTCCTTATTTGTAAAATGGAAAGGACAACAATACCTTCAAGTCAGTTGTAAAGGAGATAATGCATATAAAGCATCTGGCATACAGTAGGTGCTCAATAAATGTAGCCCCTTTTCTTATTCAATGTGGCACCTTGAAAACACAGGTGCCAAAACTCTTAAAGATACCTCCTTTTGGAGGTGGGGTGGTATCCACCTCCTCGGTCCCCAGTGGACTTGTGATGGCTCTCATCAGTGGGTAAGGTGAGGATGATGCAATGTGATCTCTCAGAATGGGTCAAGGCAATGCAGCTGTTACCTGGATCCTTTCCTGGGATCTCAGGATGCTCCCTCTCCAACCCCAGCCACATGCTGTAAGAAGCCAAATCCACATGGATAGACTGTGTGTGTAGGACCCCCTACTCCCAGTCCATTGCCTCAGCTAAGCTTTGAGTCAACCCCATCCATCAAAGCCTCCCAAATCACATTGCTAAATAAGCCATTCCTGCTGTGGCCTGTCTAATTCCTGATCCACAGGGTCGCTATGCATAATAAATAATGGTTCTGCCACCAAGTTTGGGTTGGCCTGTGACCGGCGTGGGAGTCACCAGCACAGTCAGCAGGTATCATGCATTCCGGCCGCACTGCTGGGGGCTCCGGCCGCACACCATGCTTGGGAGAGCCTTGGGCTCGTGGGGAAGAAAAGCTCCCAATCACCCCTCCAAGAAACAATCAAGACCAAAAAGAACAAATGAAACATGCCCCTTCAATATAACCAGAAGGCAGATCCCCTAAACCTGAAAGTACATGGAAGTAGAGAAAACCAAATCTCAGGGAGAGCCAGCGCCTGAAAGCAAGTGGTTTGGGGAATACTGTGGGAGTGGAGGGGGGCAGCGGCTGGTGTCATCTACCTTGGAGAAAGGAGGCCGCCCTGAGTAAGAAACCTTGAGAGCAAGTACTGGCGGAGCCCATCACTTTGTACAAGGAGTGGATGTGTAAGGAGTGGGGGAGATAGTCTTACAGAGGCAATGCTTAGGGTGGGGTAGAAAAGCGGTTTCATGGAAAAGAGTGGTGCCTTGGGAGGCCACACAGAGAAAGGGAAAAGAAACAAGAGGGGAATCTAGAATCCTATGAGAGAAAATTGAAAAACCGAAGGATTGCAGACCCTCTCCTCCTCCACTCCCCGTCAGAAGAAAAAATGTCAGGTTCTGAGTCTCCCTGTCCTGCCTGTAATACTATCCTGTCTGTAAAGAAGGCTGAGTCCAGACCTCAGCTTGGATGACTCTGTGCGTTAAACACAGGGATCTGCGTCACTGAAGGGAAACCTGCAGCTCCTCCTGCTAGGTAGCGGCTTGAGTGTGGGTTTCCTGCAGAACAGAGCTTGCCTAGGGGCAGAGAGAGGGTTCCAGAGAGCAGTAGGGAGGTTGTGGGAGGTGAGACGGGCAAGAAGAAAACGTGGACACGAATTTCTGGAGTTGTGGCTGCTACATGCAACCGAGGAGCCATTAGGAGGATGCTCTAAACCACTGTCTCAAGGCAAGAAATGAAGGCATCTGTCCAGGCTGGTTGGGTTCCTTTGAGAAGCAGATGTGAGAATAGGGTTAGAGGTGCAAATGTTCCAGAGGGAATACACCTGTGGGTGAAAAGGGGTCAAGAGCCAGAGAGGCTGGGAGAGCACCTGAGGCTGAAGCAGGTCCGAACCCATGTACAGGAGAGGATGAGTGGGAATGCAGGGCAGTGGGAGAGGCTTAGACTGCAGTGCAGTGGTCCTCATCTCCCAGGGCTGGGCTGCCTCAGGGTCCCTGCTCAGCTCAATAGCATCAGGAGCAGTCCACAGGGTGCAAGCCTCGGCACGACAGCCAGGGCGGATTTCAGAAGGCAGCAGCCAAAGCTGCAGTCAGTTACACTCACCTAGAGGTGGCAAGGGCACATTTTTATAAATGCCAGGTGGGCTCATGCGGCCTAGAGAAGGGACCCAGAGAAATGCAGTGGGGCCTTGAGGTGGAACCCCATCAGCAGGGGTGCCTAGGGGAATGTGGGGCAGGGCAAATAATCATCAGCTCACCTCCTAACTGAGTCCCTTGCTCTGGGCCCTGGATAGAAACAGGATGCCCACACTTCAGCCTGCGGGTCCTGACCAGAAAGGACACTGAACTTCGTAGGGCACAGCATCAGAACAGCAGCAAAAAATGGGACCTCCTTGGTGGCTCAGGGGTTAAAGACACAGCGCTATCATGCTATCACCAGCCACTGCAACATGAGTTCGATCCCCGGCCAAGGGGATGGCCCACATGGCGCAGCAGACCTCTCCTGTCTCGCCCGCTGCTCTGCTCAGCAGTGTATTTTAGTCAGTCTGCCTGTTCTGCGCCCCACTCTGTCTTTGCTGAATCCTCTCACCCCCCCCCACCTCTGGTAGACCCCAGCTCCTGTATGCATAAATAAATCTTTTTTTTTAAAGATTTATTTATTTATTTATATAAGCACCGGGTACAGTCAGAAGTGCAGGAGGGTGAGAGAATTCACCAGAGCCAGAGCGGGGAACAGAACAGGCAGACTGACGAAGAAATACACTGCTGAGGGGAGCAGCGGGCTGCAGGAGAGGTCTGCACGCCATGTGGGACCCTCACCTGTGGCCGGGGATCGAACCAGCGCTGCAGAGGCTGCGGGCAGCTTCGCAACCCAGTGCTCAACTACTGTGCCACCAGGGGAGGCCCTATAAATAAATCTTTAAAAAAAAAAAAATGAACAGCAGCAAAACACCCTGCTTGTGTGTTTTATACCTATTTATAGTAGGCTGATGAGAGCCCCTCCAAAATTCATGTCCACCTGGAACCTCCAAGGTAAGCAAATAGAGTCTTTGCCAATATAATGTGTTAAGGATCTAGAGATGAAATCATCCTGGATTTTGAGTGGGCCCTAAATCCAATGGCTCAAGTGTCCTTAGAAGAAGAGAAACAGGGAGACACACACAAGGAAAGGCCACGTAAAGACAGAGGTACAAACTGGATGCCGCCACAAGCCAAGGAATGCCAGAAGCTGGAAGAGGCAAGGAAGAATCCTCCTGTAGAGGACTCAGAGGGAGCATGCCCCACTGACACCTTGTGGCCTCCAGAACTGTGAGACAATATATTGCCATTGTTGGAAGTCACTCAGATAGTGGTCATTTGTTCTGGCAGTCTTGGGAAACTAACAGACTAAGAAACTATAACTTGTAAAAATAAAACAGTAAATTAGTAAGAATAAAACAATAATTCCATGCCCATTAAAAGCACAGACATCACAGATTTGGAGGAAGAAAACCCAAGCAGACTCAGTGACTCTTGGAATTGGAAGGCATGAAAGCCCCACCTTTCATCCTCCACCAGCCCTCTAGGCAAGAACTCACTCAGCTTCTTCTTGGATACCTCCAGTGATGGGGAACTCACTACTTATTCCAGAAGAAGCCTCTTCACTTCTGGCAGTTGAAAGACAGTCACAGCCTTTCCTCATACTGACCTAAAATATCTGCCTCCCCCTGAACCCCCAACTTCCAGTCTAGCTTTGTTTTCTGGGACCCAGTCTGCTCCTGACAGCACATCTCTTGCTAAATCTCCTTCCTGCAGGCTACTCAGACTCAGTTCCTTTAAGGAATAATGTAACTTACTCGAAATACAACAATGAACCAGAATATGCAAATTATCTTATCAGCTGTACTCTATAACGACAATCTTTCCCTGATTAGCATACTGCTCTGTCTCTATTTTCATCTGGGATTCACAGAACTGGCACACCCAGAGCTTCTAGCAACCACAGGGCATTTTGGGACACTCACTGAGCTGGGCAGATACACCATGCCCAAGTTTAGGAGGTGAGAACTTGAAGAGAGTCCCTTGATTCCACATAGTCAAAAGAGGGAACCCTAGGAGGCAATTCTGGAGCTGGGAGGGGATAAGGTGATCCAGATGATGGCAGGGAGGCTGTGGAGGGAGAGAATGAGAATCACTGCCATTAAGTCACTCCTAAAACAACAGTGTGGGAGCCAGAGCCAGAAATAGAATGCTCAACAATACTCAATTAACTGTCAGTCTCTAGCTTAAACCAAAGGCAAGGAGCTCGCAGAGGCAAGCTGTGTGACTGCCTCCCAGGTACAATCAGGGCAGGCTTCCAGAAGGTGGCATCTGTCAGCTGGGTCTTTAAATCAGATGTGACAATCAGGCACAGAAGGCACAGAACTCGCCAAAGGAACTGCCTAAGCAAAGGCAAGATGGTATGAACCTCAGGACTTTTTCCAGAAATAAAGGCTGGTCTAGTATAGCTACAGTGGAGGGGGTATGTGTGTGTTTGCAAGAGGAAGAGATGAGAAAGGAAGATGAAGTAAAAAATGGTCTTCTTAGATGGTGTAAAGATTTTCTCTCTTTAGCCGTTTTTCCCCATCCTGATTGTTTATGGCGGTTCTCAAATTTTAGTGTAAGGTAGAAATCACCTGTGCAGCATGGTCAACATGCAGGCCCCAGCCTTGCCATGCTGTTTCCCTGGCAGCCCAGCTTCCGTGTACACACCACCATGCCCCCCCCCCATTCTGATTCCATGTGTCAGAGTGAAGCCTAGGTCTCTGCATCATAAACATGCGCTGATGGTGATTCTAGGACAGGAGGTGGGGGCCTCACCTGGGCAGCAGCTCTACCCTTCCCACTTTTCTTCATTATGGAAAACGGTGCAGGTGGCAGGACAACATATTAGTTTATGCCGGAAATGCTGGCAATTTAAGTTCATATGAAAAGATGCACTGGGGAAAGGAAACCAATTTCAATTCTCCATCAAGGTACTTGGTGAAAATGAAAGACCAAGAATTTATCAGAAATTACCTTCATGGGCAGAACAATGACTTGTGGGGCTGCCCGGCCCTGTCCCCAACCTTCAGAGTCTCAGGAGCCCATCCCAAGATCTCTCAAGAAATTGGAGAGAAGCCATTCCCTCACAAAGGAGCGACAGGGAGTTAAAGAGTCATTTCATTCTGTTTTTGAAAAGCAAAAAAGGGATTTCAGGAGCAAAAAAGAATTTCAAGAGCAAGAAAGAATTTTAGGAGCAAAGCATCCCAAGGTGGCAGGTTCGCTGGGTCAACCTGAAATCTGATGCTAAAATGTCTCCTTCAAATTCCCTGCCCATAAATAAGAGTCCCAAGGCCCTGTGGCGTGGGGTGTGGCCCTGGGTTTCCTGTGGTGAGGGGTGTCTGGACATGCTGATCCAGCTGGCCTGGCCTCTAAGGCCAGGGACTCCTTTCAAGGTGCCCATCCCAACTTCAAAGAGCGTGAACATTCAAAACCTCCTCTGACGCTGGACTGGAATGTCCACCTGTGCCAAGCTGCTGGCATCTGCACGCTCGGTGAACCCAGTCCTGCTGCAGGCAGCCAGGTGGGGAGGGCCATTCACACTGAGCACCGACTACTGACTGCATGTGCTGGTGAGAAAGTAAAGGCACCTTGGGCTGCTCTGACAGTCCCCCATCCCACCCCATCCCTCACCCCCTCCTACTTTCTCTTGTGTTCCCTCACTCCTGCACCCTAAGGGAAAGGAGAGAGTAATGAGGTTAATAAACATTATTATTTATTGAATGCTGGAAATGATGGCCCCTAAGGATGCCCCCATCCTAATCTCCAGAACCTGTGAATGTGTTAGGTTACCTGGCAAAGTAGAATCAGGTTACAGATAAGATGGAGGTTGTTAATCAGCTGACCTTAAAATAAGGAGCTTATCCTGGGTTATCTGGGTAGAGCCAGTGTAATCACAAAAGTCCTTAACAGGGGAAGAGAAGGTGAATGTGGGAGCGCCCACTACTGCCTTTGAAGATCAAAGGAGACCAGAGGCCAAGGCCGGGAGCGGGCAGTCTCCAGAAGCTGGAAGAAGCAAGAAACAGATTCTCCCCTCGAGCATCCAGAGGGAAGCCAGCGCCACTGACACCTGATTTCATCCCACACTGGACTTTTGACCCCCCAGAATTGTCAGATAATAATCTGTGTTGTCTTGAACCCTAAACTTGCGGTGATTTGTTATGGCCGCAAAAGAAATCAAATAGCCTTACTGTATGCCAGCTGTCATGCGGCAGCGTGTACATGGGGTGTCCCCCGATTTAATAAGTTAAATCATATCTATCCTCTGGTAGATATGATTTTCAATCCCTGTTTGACATGAGTAAACTGAGTCTTAGAAAAGTTAAATAACCTGCCAGGCGTCATACAGATGGAAGTGGTGGCATCTGGATTTGAACCCAGGTCTGTCTCCTAAATTCTTTACAAGGTGGGGTTATGTGGGGAGGAAACAGAGGGGCCGAAAATAAGAGTACAAAATGGGGACAGAGACATGAAAGGGCCTGGAAAGAAACAGCCAGGACAAAATGCATAATAACGTTGCAGTTACCCAGAAGATGTTCTGGATTAATGAGATATGTTTACAGTCAGAGATGTGCATAGACTTGGAGGTAACTGAGTTCATCAAACCCACTAGGTCAGAGCTGGAGAGAAGGAGCACTAGAGAAGGGAGTAGCTTGCCCAGGGACAGAAACCCAGCAGAGGCGGGATTGGAACTCTTGGCCCTGGTCCCCCCAGTGCTGGTCCTCTACACCCCATCCCCAAACCTGTTCTTCCTTTCTTTTCCCCAGAGAGTCCATGGTGCTCTGTGGCACTTAAAACCAGTGGGTGTCTCTGCCCCACGCAGCCAGGGAGACTGGGAGCCCAGTGCCCATGTCTCAAGACAGTGCCCCCCAAAGGGTCTTTCGCTCCTAGACATACAGCAATCTCGATAGAAACAAGCCATGTTTCATGGTACAGTTCATCCAACTGCCGACTATGTGCTGACATCTGTCCCCACCTTGGGTTGACCTGCACCAACACACCCACAAGATGCCAGCTGCCCAGAGATGGGCATTGTGCTGGAATGGACTTTGGGGACACAGCAATTCTGGCCCCCTGGAGAGGAGACACAGCACACCTCGCCATGACACACTTTTCCTCCAGATACAACTCAATTAACCTGGCATACATTTTAGCCTCAGATGGCATCATCAGCCAACCCTCTCAATCATATGCAGAGAAAAAAACCTCAAATACAAGTCCCATTCCTGATGGTTAGAGAAAATCTTGGCATCCCACACTGCTCTGCAGAGAGCCTCACACTTGCCCTTCCTCACCCAGAGCCACACCAGCATCTCCTTGCCAGCTGACACCAGTGGCCCATTATAAACAACTTCGCCTCCATCTGGGGGGGCACTAGGATTCTGGGGGCAACCTTGCCCAGGCTGGAGAAAACCAGGAGCTTTCTGCAATGCCGCGCTCCCAGTCAGAAAAAGAGACTCCAGGGAAGCTGCCAGCACAGTTCCCTCCTTCCCCTGGAACTGGCTTTCAGTCTAACAGATCTTACCTCTTCCTCCCCATCACCTCATTTGTATTTAAAAGGGGTGCTTGACTATATTCCACTAATTTCAACATTTAAGATTTCCATCTTAACTAATGTAAAGTTTTGAACCTTTGAAAATGCAATCAGCATTTAAACAATTTGGTAATAATTTCCTCAAAAGAGCTAGAAGTGTCCTTGCTAAGAGCAGAGCCAGGTCCTTCCTCACCTTTGGATCTGTTGCGCGTGCAGCACCCAGTGGGTGCTCAGGTAATGCAAGTGGGTCTGATTTTAATGCACTAACCTCACCCTTAACCTAGGGATCAAGTCACAAGCTCTCTTAGTCAGGGACACTACGTGCAGCCTACACTCACCCGCCATCAAAAACTAAGGAAATCTCCTTTAGGCAGAAAGGAACAGGTTGCCCTCATTTGCTCCTCACCCTGCAATGCTCAGCTGAGATGCCCCTCCATTGTGCCACCCTGTCAGGCCCCCTTCCTGCCAGCCATAATCTATCACTTCTTGAGTGATGCTAAAGGACCACAGGTAGGACAGTTCTACCATGTTTGCAGAATTGGCCATAGAGGGAGTGAGAGGTGCTCTGAGGGGGAGCAAGTGATGCGAACAGACAAGGATAATCCTAGGCTTTGGGCAAGCTGTGCATTGGGAGCCCAGAGCAGGGAGAAATTTAATCCCCTAAGAGGGCAGAAAAGCACCCTGGAAAACTTCCTGGAGGAGGTACCACCTAAATAGTGTGGGTGATATGCTGGCTCTGCAAGGTGGGAGGAACCCTTAGGGAACCACTAGCGGATAAGTAGTTTTGTCATACGGAATTTGGAGTAAGGTATCAATAAACTGAGCCTGACTTGAGTTTCTAAAATGTTTGGCGTCTCAGTTTCCTCATCTGTAAAATGGGAATAAGAGAGTTGATCTTCCCACTACCCCAACCCTGCTGATTCTCAGACTTGAGCACAAATAAGTACTGCCTGGAGACATTATTAAAATACTAGATCCAGGGGCCTCCCTGGTGGCGCAAGGGGTTAAGCACTCCACTATGAAGCAATCGCAGCCTCTGCAGCATGAGTTTGATCCCCGGCCAGCCAGGGAGCAACCCACATGGTGCAGCAGACCTCTCCTGTCTCACCCGTTGCTCCCCTCAGCAGTGTGTTTCAGTCAATCTGCCTGTTCTGTTCCCCACTCTGTCTCTGGTGAGTCCTCTCACCCCCCGCATCTCTGGCCTGTGCCCCAGCTCTTGTATGCATAAATAAATCTTTAAAAAAATATAAGATAAAATACTAGATCCAGGGCTTGCCTCCTTTCCCCTCCACCCACACACAGACACAACAGAATCTACTTCAGTAGATCTAGGATGGGACCCAAGGGTCTGTGCTCTCTCTCTGTCTCTCTCTGTCTGTTTCTCTCTCACACGCACACACACACACACACCCCACCCCCATGCAACATATATACCACACGCACCTACATAGATCACACATGCCCCATACCACACACACAATCACACACACACGAAGGTAATTTGGATGTGGGCAGGGGTGTGGGGGACAGAGGGTCCATGGGACCATAAGACAGAACGGACTTACTGCAAGATTAAATCACCTAATGTAAATAAGGCAACTAGCCAGCACCTGACACATCTCCGTCCGTCAGTTCCCTTTTTTCCTCTTTGTTCCTGAAATTCATCAACTGCACCTATTTTAATGGCTCAGGCACCCCATTTGACTCCATTTTATTTGTGTCTCAGTGTGAACACCTCAAAGAGAGGGACCAAATCAGCCTCTTCAAGCAGCCAGTGGGCCCCTGGCCAGGTAACTGCTCTGTGAATGAAGGCGAGCCCTGAGCAGCTCTGCAGGCCCTCTTGCCTGGCTTGAAGTTAATCTTGTGGTAAGTAGGTCGATGGACTGGGGGCACCCCAATGGCCTTGCCCGGGGGAGAGGAGGGACGCTGTGAGGAGTGGTGAGCATGAACTCCATCAAGAAGAAGCCTTCTCCAGCACGGCCACTGCCCACTTACAGCGGCCCTGGGAACAGTTCCGCTTCCTGGGTGCATTAAGCACAAGCTGCTTGACCACTCAACAAGTTCTTTATGACAGTTCCAGACTCTCAGACCAGAATAATATTAATGAAAGTTTCATGCCCTGATAAATAGTTCATCAAGAACCAAGGAAAATGTCCCCACCCTTCTCCCAGTGAGCTGGCCTGGAACCCCCAATGTCTCTTTCTCTCTTTCCTCGGCCTTCATGTCCAAATAGCCAGAAGGCCCACTGCCTCCCATCTGTTCCCGCCTCTCCGTCCCCCCGTCCAGCCCTCCCGCAGACCCCACAGCTCCCCGCTGGACCACAGCAGAAGGCTCCTCACGGCTTCCTATCGGGACAACGCTCCAGAAGCTCACTAGGAGTTTACACGCCTCTACCCAAAAGGCTGCGCTGGCTTTCTGCGCCCCAGAATCAAGTGCAAATATTTCACCTCGACATTCAAGTTCCTCTGATGTCTAGTCTAACCTAACTTTCTTCCGCATCCCCTACTACTCTGATTTCTACACTCTTCCCTCTTGCCCAGTGGTTTTGCTTTTGTTTTCCCTTTCTTAATTTTTATTAAGGTAACACTGGTCTAAGACAGTACGTAGGAGTCAGGTGGAGAGTATTATAATTCGACATCTGTAAATACTTACACTACATTAAGATCACCACCAAAAGTCGAGTTTCTCTCTACCACCCTCCTGTCAATCCCCTAACCCAGGGGTTTTTGAAGTGCAGAGCCCCCTGATTAGTGGGGATTGATTAATCAAATTAATTTAGTGGGTCCGGAAGAGGTCAGGAGAGCTGTCAGAGGCAACCCGCATTTGAGTATTCTCATGTGTTCTGTGCTCCTGTTCCATCTCCATACTTTTCCTCACATGATTCCTTCCTCCTGCACCATGTCCTCCTCCCCACACCCCGGCACCTCCGTGCATCCAAGTATTACTAATCCTTCCGGGGTGTCTTAGCTGGCTCCTCCCTGAGACCAAAACAGAGATGAAGATGTTGATTTGGGAAGTGACCCCAAAAAGCATCAGTAAGGAAATGAGATGTGAAAAGGAAGAGAAAACCTTTCATGCTCCACTGAGCAGCTTCCTGCTATGGGCAACTCGACTCAATGGGCTGCGAACTGGGGGTGGGAGGTAAGAGGGAGTGGGGGACTCATCCACTGACTCCTGCCAATCACGTTGCAAGATCCTGGCAGATGGAGGTTGTCAGGGCATCACAGAGGGGCCTTAGTAAGTACCCAAAGGATATTTGTGGGGCAGTGACAATGACAAAGTGACAAAGGTCATTTCTTACATGAAATCTGCCCTTATGCTCTGTCCATTCTGTCTCTCACACTCACACACACACACACACACACACACACACACATCATGTTCTACTTGTGCAGTCGATGGTCCTTCCTCTATCTTTGTTCCCGAAATTCATAGATATAAAGATTTTAATAGCACAGACTCCATTCTGCCTTCATTTCAGTTGATGCCCCTTTATATTTCTCTATCCCCCAATAAGACCATGAGTTCCTCAATGCAAGAGACCAAATTAGCTCAATCCCCAGGCCCCATCTTCTTCCCTGTAACAAAATCCATGTTTTCCTTGGGGAACACCATTCCTCTACACTCAGTCCACGTGAGTCAGTCACCAGCAAATCCCTGCGGTCACCGTGATAGGTCAGAGATGGGCACTGGCCCCAGCAGGTTCACTGAGGCTCAATCTGGGGCTTCTGTTTGTCCTGTTAGCAAAAAGAATCTATTTTTTTATGGTGTGGCTGCTAGCTGCCCACTGCCATCTTGCTGCCATCGAGAGGAGTAAAGGTACAAGAGACTGTCACCAACACAGAAGCAGGAAGGAAGAGGAGAGGGGAGCCAGCCCTGCTGATGCTGCCTGAGCCTCTGGAGCCACCTTCTTCACAGCCTTGGCATGGCCTCCTTCCAAGCCAGTCGGTCCCTCCTTTCCCTCGAAGTCAGCTGGAAGGGAGTTTCTGTCATCGTAGCCCAGAATCCCATCCACTGCAGCCTGCCTGTGTCTCTCACTGCACGGCCACACAGAGAACAGAGCACATGACCATGGCACCGCCACACCGCAGACACGCAGGAGGGACGGGGAGGGATCTAGAGACAGTGGGAGTATGAGGCTACCGAAACACAATTCCTAGGCACTTCCAGGCTACTGGCAGACACTGAAACCTATGTCTTTGGCCCAGACGTAACTGACCTCCAAAACAGATATAGTGGGCAGTTACAGACATAGGGTATGGGCAGCAAAGAGCAGAACAGGAAGACTGGAACAGGAAGTCAGCAGCTGAAGCATGTATGTTGCCTGGGTCAATCTGAAAGGAACCCTGGGTTCTTCAAACTTGCTGGCATATTAACCCAGCTTCAGTTACAGTGAGGCCCCTGCAAGCACAGTCTGCCAGAGCCGGGGGCCTTTGGAATCTTGTGTCACCCCAAGGAATGGTGGGGAGGGCCAAGGTCACTCAGTAAGCTGGTGGCATTGTTCTCAGAAGAACATCTCCTACAGGGACCTCCCATAACCATACTGGTCTCTTGGGGTGTCAGAGATAGGCCATCAGTCATTAGCCATATCAGCAATGTTATTTTGCTTACAGGGAAACTGAGGCTCAGAATGGTTGTTTGACACCCTTGAGGATTAGAACCCAGGTTTTCTAACTTCCCATCCATGATCTGCTCCAGGCATAATGAGCAGAAAAGGCAGAGCGATCGTTTTGTAAGGTAAGGGAGAATATCCCTCCTGTAACAGCAGATACTCTCCAATGCATTCAACTAACAGGTAATGTGCTAGAGAGGCAAGGAGCACCAGATGCAGTCCTTGTCCTGGGGAACTCACATCTAGGAGATGGCTTTGTAAGGGACTGAGCTCCCCATCACTCAGAATGCTCAAGTAGAAGCTGGATGTCGGCTCATTAGGCATCCCTGGAATTCAGTAATTTTATATTTGTCTGATAATGTCAGCTAAACAAAGCTTAGCCTGCCAGATTCTTTCTCCAACTCTTCCTCTCTAGTCAATTGTTCTCCAGAGAAAGCCCAGCCCAGGAAATGTACAGGCAGCCAGCAGAGACGACGTGGTGGACTCTGTTAACAGATGACCCCAAGTTTGATCTCAGTTGTACCCCGCTCTAGCGCTGGGATTCTGGCAAGTGCCTAAGCCCTCTAACCCTCAGCTTCCTCATCTGTGAATAACTGGGCCTGGGAGATCGCACAGAATCTGCACCTGGCCCCGAGCCTGTTACCCGGCAAGAGCATAATAAAAGTTGTGCCCAGGCCCCCTCCATGCCCAGGGTGCTAGATGTGCCAGTTTTATGAATAGGCCACCTACTTTCCCTCCTTCACTCCACCAACAGGAGAGAGAATTAGGTTAATTACATTGAGAAGAAACACAAGAGGGTAATAAGGTTCCCAATCCCATCTTTTGTTCACAAGTTAAATAAATGTAAAAGTTCTTACCCAAATGATGTTAAAATATTTGACCTCATTACCCTGGGGCTGGCCAGGGTATGGGGGCAAGTTGCTGAGGAGAGCCCAGTTATTCAAGTAGACTTCTCTTATGTAAGAATGAGTGTCATTCTTACGTTGTCAATTGAAATGGTAATTATTCTTTAGATGTTTGTTCTTTTCCCCAAGCAAGTCCACAAAACAGGAAAGAAAATAGCCAACAGTCATGTTGGCCAAATACAGGATTCTTCCCCTAGGCCCCTTCTCCACTCTGTGCTCATTTACATGTGTATAACCATGCAGGCTATCCTTCCACCAGGTAAGAGCATTTTACAAACTCATTTCCATGTTTTGACATCACCTTCCCATTGGCCAGTTGAAGGACGGATACCATGGTAGGTTTTGGGGAGCACTGTTCCAGGTTCAGTAGTCCCCTTCCACTAGGTAACATCCAGGATTACCAAAAACAGCTGGTAAGCAGCATAAGCGATGGAGGAGCTTTACATTCCAGATTCCCAGGAGCCACCCAGATGCACAGAATGAACCCCTTAAGAGGAAGGCCTGGAGATCTGAATTTTTAGCATCCAGCTGCAGTTAACCCAGCACCCAACCTCAGATCATATAGACTAGACTATCCTTACACATCTTGCAGGGTGGTTATTCCACTTTTTGTGTGACCCCACAAATACCTGGTAATGATCTTAATCATTCCCCAAGTTCTAGGCATCTGAGTGATTTTCCATCTTCCTAAATATGACACTTTTTAAATGGGTCGTGCTGGCTATCATTTTTCCTTATTCGCAGGCATCAACAGAAAACACAGAGCCCACAGGAAAGTCCACACCCTAAAGGTCCATTAATAAGTGATGGATGTCTCTGAATTCAGGTCAGTTTCAAAGGTAGATTTCTCCTGATTCATCTCTCAGTGATGACAGGGCAAGACTGGGTGGATTTGATTTAAATCTAACTGATTTAACTCTCCAGTCAGAAGGACTCAATTTGACCAATTTTTCTCCTACAAAAGATGTGTTCTTTTTTCAGATATATAACCTTAAATCCTCCTTCACAGCTCAGAGACAAATGCAGCTTTCTTCTTTGTTAAAAAATAGTGATTTTATTGGCACTCAAGCATCCTGGAATATCACAGCCGGAAAGGTCTAGCAATTGCCCAGCTTGGCCCCAAAGAGTCACCCAGACTGACTCATCAGACCCCAATGTAGTAGTGAGCTTCTGGGATCCCGTTAGGATTTGCAGGAGGACAGGAGGAAGAGGGTTTTCGGCCCTGGGCAGTGCCTTCTATATACCACACCCTGCTAACTCCGATTTGACTCACCGGCCTTCCCCCAAGCTCCCTGGCTATAAAGAACTCTCAGCAATGCCTTGGTTTTCCTTCTACCCCAAACTAAATGGAACAGGGGGGATAAAAACAGCAGCAGCAGAAGGAAAAGGCTTCCCTGTCAACTCACAAGCCCAGAGACTAAGTTGGCAGCCTTTAGAAGTACAGCTTTCAGTTTTAAAGTCTTGCCACAACTAAAATATATGTGTATATTCATGCCTGCAAGAAAAAATAGGCTGAGAAAAAGAAACATGGTAGAGTGATGGGATTCATGATTTTCTCCTCTATTTTCCAAAATGTCTTGTGTTGTTGTTTCAGAAATAAGCATAAACTTTACAACCACAGAAACATATGAAGCTCACAGAAAGGGGCACCTGGGGGCTATCAGGAAGACAGAGGTAGCCATTTACCTTGCTTTATTCCTGCTAAACACCACAGCCATCTATTTTGGGTATTTCTTCCAACATATACAGCGATGTTAACAAAATGCACAGAGGTGATTCATATGTCTGGATTTACACTGACTTTCGTGAGCACCACAAGGAAGTCTCTCTCCCCATTACTCCGCCCTGACATTTCACAGCACACCTTGCGTATTTGGAAAATAAGCAAGTGTAATCTTGTAACATCGCCTCTGGTGACCTGAATTTCTACCTGTACTTTTATTATGGGTTTTTTCCCTCGTGTTTAGCTCCTGTCTCCCCAAGAATCAAAATCATTACCTTTTTTAAATTGACTAACTCCTAGCTTGATTAGCAGTGCAGCATAATGCAACCAGATTACATGGGACACTACCCTATCCTGCCATTTACTAAGTGGGTGACTGAGTGTGTCATTTAACAGCTACTTAACCTGTTTCCCTATCTTCAAAGTGGAGGATGAAAAAAATACCATTTACCTCACAGGGTTAATTCTGTTAACTTAGTTGCACTTGGCACAGAATAAGTGCAATATAATTAACAAATTTTAAAATACCTTTGCTAGTCCAAAAGTTAATGAGGTCATCAGCAAAATCCCAGGTAGTGGGGGATACTACAGGACAAATGACCCAGTTTCACCAACAAACAAATTACAAGGGGAAAAAAGGAGAGAAAGGAAGGATGGACATGGGGGAAACCTATAGATCAACAGAGGCTAAGAGATGCTTATACACCCGTGTTCACAGCAGTGTTATTCACAGTGGCCAAAAACTGTAAGCAAGATGATTGTCTGCCCATGGATAAATGGATAAACAAGGTGTGGCATACAGGTACAAGGGACTATTATTCAGCCTTGAAAAGAAATGAAATTCTGCTACCTGTTAAAACATGGATAAACCTCAAGGATATTATGCCAATTAAATAAACCCATTTTACACACACACAGAGCAAATACCATGTGATTTCATTTACAGGAGGTACCTAGAATAGTTAAAGTAATAGATGCAGAAAGTAGAATGGTGGGTGCTAGTGACCGGTGGGAGAGGGAAATGAGTTTCCATTTGGGATGATGAGAGAGACCCAGAGATAATAGTACTGGTAGCACAACAATGTGAACTGCTTACTGCCTCTAAATGCTGCACTTAAAAAATTACTATAATGATACATTTAATGCTACGTGTACTTTACCACAATTTTTTTCAAAAGATGCTTAACAGATTTATCAGCCATTGAAAAAGTATGGACCTGATTCAAAATAAACTAAAAATGTGATGACATTTATAATTCAAATGGAAATATGACCCTGACTGGATAATTTATGATGTTAAAGAATTAATGTAATTTTTTATAGGTATGATTGTGGTTTTTAGAGTCTTGTCCTTCAGTGATATAAATGAAAATATTTGTAATGGTTTAATAGGTAAGACAAGCTTCAAAATAATAGGGGTGGAGAAGTAGATGGGGATAATTATAAGACAAGATTGCCTATAGGGTGATGATCACTGGAGCTGGCTGATAATTTTCTGGATCTGGGGGTTCCCTGTATTCTTCTGTCCACTGTATGTCTGCAAGTTTCTATTATAAAGTAAAATCGTTTTGTTATCATTAGAGAAAGAACTATATTGGTTGTATTGTCTTTGTTCTCAAAGATCTGGAAAGGGCCCTGGCACACCAATGCTGTTTGATAACTACTTTTTAGTTTATTCTGGTCAGTTCCAGTTAATTTCTGCCCAAGATCTAAGGAATGTGGAAAACCATGGATCCTTCCCATCTCACCTCCTCACTCTCAGCTCCAATATGAACTCCCCTCCTATTGCTCATCCATTTAAGGTGTTAAAGGAATAAGAAATCTCAAGGTTGTGGAGCATTTTCAATAGAAACGAATTTCATCACACAGAGGAGGCCTCAAGTCCGTGAGAGTTTAGTGGCTCGCTGATGTCATCAAGCAGCACAATCTGGACTTCGGCCTGGGTCTGTGGCTACAGAGCTGTCCTCTTTTCACCTCTCCACACAGCCTCTTCCTCATGTTGCAAAGGAAAGCTTTGCCTTTTCATACACCCACCTCTTCCCTGCTTTCATTCAAAGTGAGCCTAGAACCCGCTTCCTATAAATATTCCTCAATTAGGCTAAAGCCCTTCCCCCAACCCCTCACCCCATTCCCCAGGTAGGAGTAATTTTCATTCTCATTTTCCAGGTCTACCTTTTGAGGGCCATGGCCCTCTCCCCTGGCACACTGCAGGTTAGCAGAGCTGTTACCAGGTGGCCAGCAGGTGGCTCTGAGGCGGGATCAGCCTGGCTTTCCAGTCTTGGTTCCTAAGGGCCATGGTTCTCAGCCCTGGCTGCACATTTAAATCATCAGGGAAGATTTTTCAAATGTCAGTGCCAGGGCCCAGCGTCCAGAGATACTGACCTTACTGGTCTGGGATGACCTGGGGCTTTTGTGGTTTAAAGAACAGGCAGGTTTCCAACTGCTGCGGCAGAGACGAGGGCCCTTCTCTGAAATCAGTGAGCCCTCTTTACTTCCAAAATGGAAGTGTTGTTTTAAAAAGTAAATGGTTGGAAGAAAAATGACATTGGCATAAACCTGACACATAAGTAGAGGGCTCAGTAAAAATTAGTTAAAAAGATCTATTAAATTAGAGCAAGATTTAAGGAAATGCAACCTCTGAGGTCCCTAGGTAGAGTCAAACTCTCTCCTTCTTTTCCTATTCCAGTTCTAAAAGAAGAAGTTTCTAGACTTTCTGGTTGTGTCCCTGGTGACTATTAGCACAGCCTCTACCCCACCCCATCCCCATGCCTACAGGACTCCCAAGAGGCTCTCAGTCATACACACACACACACACACACACACACACACACACACAAATCTCTACTTTCCTCAGCAGCTGCAGATGCCATCAAAAATACCAGCCTTCATCATCATTACAACTAAGATTGGTCCTTTTTTCCTAATCAGAGGGGAGGTCATTCGCACACGGCCTTGCCTTTAGCACCAGGGAAACTGCGTCCCGCCACTTACTGAAGGTATGAGATGAGCCAGGTACTGTCCAAGCCTTTTCCTGGTTCTGTGTTCCCACTTCACCCACGAGCAAACTGAGGTTCACAGAGATGAGGAGACTTGCCTGAGGTCACCAAAGCTCATTGGTGACTCTCCTGGGATTTACCTCCTGTTTTTCAAATTCTTCACTTACAGTCAGAGCCATCCCTCTCACATGCCCACATAAAACATGCCCAGACGCAGAGCTGTGGCCTCCGAGGAAAGCAGGCTCTGGAGCACTGGCCGGGGCTGATTGCTCAGGTAGGGGCCGGGGTCCTTGCGAGTATCACAAGCAGTGTGTCTACTCTTCCCAGCACCATGGAAACAGAGAGGACCACTGTCAGGTGCCCTCCTTCTGGGCCGTGGTACCCCTTTCACCCCAGTACAGTCGTCTGTTAAAACATCTGTCTTATACATGAGCTCCACTGAAAGTCTTATCTGTGACCTGGACAGAGAATAAATATTCTCTTCACCAGCACTCATTTACTCCACATTTTTAAAAAGATTTATTCATTTATGCGTACAAGAACTGGGGTACAGGCCAGAGGTGTGGAGGGTGAGTGGATCCACCAGAGACAGAGTGGGGAGCAGAACAGGCAGACTTATGAAATACACTGCTGAGGCGAGCAGCAGGCGAGTCAGGAGAGGTCTCCTGTGCCATGTGGGTAGCTCCCTGGCCGGTTGGGGATTGAACTTGTGCTGCAGAGGCTGTGCTTAACCCCTTGCGCCCCCAGGGAGGCTCTCAACAAACATTTCTTGAGTGCTTTCTATGGACCAGGTGGTGGCAACTCAAGAGTGTGCTATATTACGGAGCCCGCACACCAGGGGTGAGAACAGGTGTTAGTCAAAGAGTTGCACAAAGACATGGACAATTACAGGCTGGCAAGTGCTATGGAAAAGGACAGGACTTAGAGAACATGAAACAGAAAGAGGAGAACCCGAACTGAAGGGTCAAGGGGGACTGGTTGAGGAAGTGGGGTCAGAGCCGAGCTCTGAAGGGCGGACCGGGTTCTCCAGGCCAGCAGCAGTGAAGGGGCACCATCCGTGATGACGGTATGTGACAGCATGTGTGAAGACATGAAGCGAGGGTAGAGGCTGGAGCCCAGAGAGCCGGGGACCAGAGCAAGAGAGGAGAGTGGTGATGGATGGGAGGTCAGTCCATGCAGGACCTTAAAAGAGATGTAAAGAAATTTGGTCTTTATCTAACGGGCAATGTGAGCCACTGGGAGTCTGAAGCAAGAGGAGGTATGTAAGATTCCAGTTCTGAAAATCTCACCTGGATGCAGTGTAGAGAATGAACTGATCAACAGGAGGTGGGAGGAGGTCAAAGTGCACACAGAGAGACAGTTAAAAGACCAATGCAGGGCCTCCCTGGTGGCGCAAGGGGTTAAGATGCAACCTATGAAGCTGTCTGCAGCCACTGCAGCATGAGTTCAGTCCCCGCCAGGGAGCTACCCACATGGTGCAGCAGACTTCTCCTGACTCGCCCGCTGCTCCCCTCAGCAGTGTATTTCAGTCGATCCACCTGTTCTGTTCCCCACTGTCTCTGGTGAATCCTCTCACCCCACCCGATCCCCCGCCACACACACACCTCTGGCCTGTACCCTAGTTCTTGTATGCATAAATAAATAAATCTTTAACCAAAAAAAAGACCAATGCAATCACCAAAGAGCCAATGATGGTGGCCTGGAGCAGGGGAGGGACAGAGGGAGAAAAGATAATCTAGGAGATTCGGGATGGATCTGATGGAAAGGAAGAAGGGGTGGGGGGATGCTCCCTAGCCTCTCGCTTGCAGAAACAGGTGGATGGTGAGGCCATACACCAGGATGAAATTGCAGGATGAGGAAGCAGAAGCCAAGGTGTGCTGTGATGACATATGACGGGCTCCATCACTGGCTAAGCCCAGCCCCATGTGGCTGTCTTATTAAGATGGGTAGGAAAAAAACACTCAAGCTGATATTTTGAGTAATAAGTGGGCAAGTCCTTCAACATTTAATTTATATGTCACTAGCTTCAAAATTCATTTAAAAACCTTCCTATAATCTTACCAGGTTTACGTACACTGACATTATAATACCCAAATTATTTCTGATCTAAAAATAATTACCCCGTATGTTGCTTTGCCTGAAAAAATGTTGAGAGAAATTATTGGCAAGGACTACATTTCCATTGCCAAAGAACAGCGAGCCAATTACCAGTTGTGCCTTAACTCATTTCATCCATTCTTAAGAAAACCTATCAGAGGAGAGACACATTTCCTGAATGCACTTAGGAATGAGGGTGTCCTGGCAGGAGGGCAGAGCTTGTGAAATGATTATGGAAACATGAAATAGAGGGCGAGCTGGACAAGACTTGGTCAAGAGTACCGAGATCTGTTAACAGGTAGGTGGGTAAGGGGTATTGGCAAGAGGAAAGCAGTTCCTTTATTCTGGATCAGAGGTTGCTAACTAGTGGCTCTTGGGCCATATTCAACCTTAAAATATGTTTTATTTGGCCCACACACAGTACTATTTTTAAAAACTGAGCCAACATTAAAAAAAAATCTAAATTTCTGGTTCCTCTTGAATAATCAGTAGATCTCACCAAACTGGGTCACATTCCCATGGGGTAACAATCACACAGCTGAGGAGCCATGACCCCTCAGATGGGCAGCGCTCCATCCGCCACGATCCCATGGCTCCCATCTCTACCCAACAGTAAATGTCAGCTGGCATTTATCATCACACTTGCAATGTGGTTTTTCTATGGTGAAGAAATATTTCTCTGTACCATGTCTCTATTAAAAGTGGGAAAACAAAACATAAACCAAGAAGACTGTATGTTTCCCCCCAAAATGGAGAGAACATATTTCTTAATGGAATTAAAAACTATTCTAACAGGTGAAATATGCTCAGTATGCCTGCATCAGTTTCCCTTACTCTCGCTCTCTTTGTTGACATTATCTGTCCAGCCCCTGTGGATTACTGTATGCTCTTGAGTCTGTAGCCTCTCAAAGCACAGAAGCCCCAGGCCATGTATTCATATATAAAGAAAGGATCTAGTTTTAGGAGAATGGGATACAAAAAAGACATGGCCACAAAAAATAAATCAAAACAACATTCAGTTATTAGACCCAGGATCCAGGGTGAGGGCCAAGTCAGCCAATTCAATGATCAATGAGTATTCTGAACTTGATAATCACAATAGCTGTTACTAGCACTGACTGTGCACTAAGCATGCTAGATGCTTTATGTATATTCCTTATCCCATTTTGTGAATGAGAAATCTGAAATTTAGAGGTCATATCATGTATCTCATCAGCAGGGAAGTCAGGATTCAAACTCTAAACCAAACATCCATGACCAGTGGCTTTTCCACTGGAGATGTACTTAGAATCACCAAGGGAGATATTTAGAAACACAAAAACCTGGGGCCCCAACTCCAGAAGATTCTGGCTAAGTAAGTCTAGGTGGAGTCTGGGCATCACTATTTATTTACAAAGCTCCCAGCTTCTCCCTACATACAGACTCAGTGGTGAACCACTGTGTTATCGCATCATTGTTGATGAGTGGATACTGGAACTTTTCCCATTAGATGGTGTCACCAGCACCTGAACAATAGCAGCCCCTCCTATGCAGACAATGGCCTGTCCAATGTATTTGTCAACCCTCCAAATGAGGGATGATGAACATCTGAGGCCAAATGAATATCTGTTGCATAAAGGACCATCTTTTTCAATGTGGCATCCTATAAAATGGTTCTCCAAGGAACCAGGATAATATCCTTCAGGTCTTAAGATGAAGAGAGCACTTTATTCAAATAATGCAGAAGGGGGAAAGATCTGTCAAGGGAACAACATGTTACCTTACAAATACAACATGGTAACAGTTGTGACTCATAGTGATCACAAGCCACAAAAGTCCAAGTTGTGAAAACACTAATTCACTCACCCAGAAGACCCTTAGTTGAAATCAGGAAGGAGACAAAGGCTTTGGGCAGCATAAGGGTTGTCATGCTCTGAATATTAAGGATTTCCATCATGAAAATTGTTGTTTAGTGTATCTGAAGCCTCATTCTCCCTCCGGGCAAAATACTCCAGATCCGATCACAGAAAAAATTCATTTTATAAAGAAGTGTTTAAAAAACACTTCTTTTGAGCTGCTGGGGTGTTTAGATACTGTGGGTGATATAGCTGTTCTTGCTTTGGCCTCTAGGAAGCGCAGGGTCACATTTCTGATTGACTTTTAACAACCGTCAAGACCTTCTGCATATATCACTCTGTACTCACATTCCTCTCTTCATTTTATGATCTCCCCTTTGGTGTCTTTTTAAATACTCTAACTGATTTACTACCTTTAAACCACTATACTATGGAAATGTTCACAAGTCTTCTTTGTTTGCTTTATATTTTTAGCATTGTTTTATTCACTGAGAAAATTGGAAGACTGAATAAGGGGTCAGCAAATTTTTTCTGTAAAGGCCCAACTAATTAACATTTTAGCCTTTGCAGAACATGTGGTCTCTGTCATGTAACAACCCTTTGAAGAATATAAAAAGCATTCTTAACTGGCAGGCTTGAAATTAAAAAAAAAGGTGATGTATTTTGCTGACTTCTGTTATTGATTAAAAATTGTATTAAACTACAACCTACCAGAAATAACCTCATTAAAATTAGGGTACATATTCCTTAAGACATTTTAATATACATACTTTAATAAAGTCAGGATTATATGCTAAATACAAATTTGTGGCCTGCCTTTTACATTGAACAATATGTCACCAATATTTTTACCAATATTTTTTACTCAAAACTGAGTACAGATAGTATGGAAAGATATTGCATGGATAAAGCAACATTTATTCAACCAATCCTCTCTCCTTGAACATGGGGAATGTTTTCCATTTTTCACTATCATAGATTATCCTTCAAACATTAGCTTAAGATGAAATCCTGGAAATGAAATTTCTAGCTCAAAGATGATATATCCTTTAAAGTCATTGGATAAATATTCTCAGATAACCCTCCAGAAAATGTACCAATTTACACAACACCCACACCAGCATTATGACAATACTTATTTCTTTAATCCTCACCAATACCTTTATATATTTAAAAATATGAGAGGTAAAAATGCTATTACTTTAATTTGAATGTTGACAGCTTACGTATATATATATAAATATACTATGTGCTACATGTTATATGCAAATGTAAAATATATTATTAAGTTAGCTCTTTTAAACTGCATCTATGGTCAGTTGTTATTTATTCCTTGGTGAAGTTCTTTCTTGGGTCTGAATTAGTTGCTGCTCTAACAAATCACCACAAATTCAGTAGTTTGAAATAACAAATGTATGTGCTTATAGTTTTGGAGACAGAAGTTAAAATGTCACGGGGACTAAAATCAAGATGCTAGTGGGACTGGTTCTTTCTAAAGCTCTAAGGGGAAAATCTATTTCCATGTTTTTTCCAGATTCTAGAGATAGCCTGCTGTCCTTGGCTTGTGGCCCCCTCCTCATATACTCAAACTTCTTCCATCATCACATCTCCTTTATTTACCTTGTATCTTTACATTATATGCATATCTCAAAGTCTTTTTTTAACCAAGGAGTGCAACCTAGGAAGCCAGCTTAGTAGCTAGTAGCCCTAGGAAGCAGAAGCTGGTATGAGATTTTGGAGCTGTCACTGGGAAGGATTCATAGTCCGTGACATGCTGAAGCAGAGAATCTGTTAGGTTTTATCATGGAGAACTGCAATGGACACTGGTAAGGGCAGTGCTGCACCATTGGAGAGGTTCAAAAAAGTAATCATAAAGAACTCAGAATCAGATGACTGTTGCTGGTATAATCCATGGGCTGGAGGAAGAAGAAGAGAGGCTGAGTGTCATTAATCACTAATTTAAGTGAAGTGTGAAAATCAGAGACCTTTCTGGGAAGCATACAGACTCACATCTCCCATAGGGGAAGGGCAAAAAAAATATGAGGCTTAGACCCAGGGCTTTCATAAAAGGACAGCAAAGCCCCAGGGAAGGCTGAGCAGCTAACCCTGACAACTCTGTATTGCCTGAGTCAGGGCTCTCACTGGGGAAAGTGCCCATCGGACTTGAAATGGAGATATCAAATTGATGCATGTGAAGATGAATCCTCAGATTCTCCTGAACCCTTGTGCCTACAGGGCACCCATCTCTTTTCCTGACCACCAGAGTTAAATTAGAGTTAAATCACCATATAGCCAGACAGGGAGATCCTGCTGAAGCATGAAAGATAACAGCAAAGGAGCCTCAGGAAGTAGCCAGCAAGTACCCCAAGGATGAGGTGGTTCTCCAATAGGACTGGATTCAAAGGGTGATGGTACTGGATTATGAGGATGATGGTTCAAGGGGGATGGCACATAAAGTCAGTTAAGGATGAGCTTGTCATATGGGAGGACCCTGCCTTGAAACAGCCTGTACTACCCAGGCAAGTATCCTAAGAAAAGGGATCAATTCTTAGAAGCCTAGCCCACGCTAAGTGAAGTAGAAATGCCAGGACTGCCATGCAGAAGGTGGAGGAAGGGATCAAAGAGAAGTGAGCACATGAAAGTGGATATACAGTAAGTCCTCATTTAACATCCTTTATGGATTCTTAAAGCTGCATCTTTCAGAGAAATAACATACAATAAAAGTAGGCCCTGAAATAATACCATTTTGTTTAACTTCAGCTGGAATTACTGTTTCTAAACAACATTATATATATTTTTTAAAAAGGCAATGTTATTTGAGGAACTGCTGTACTCAAGGCCAGGAAACCAAGCAGTGGACCAGCTTCTGCTGAGTGGGGAGTGAGAGGTTTGAAGGAGGGGGAACCAGTATCATTGAGATGTTCTGCTTAGTGGTGTCTCTCCTCCATGGGCCAAAGCTGTAATAGAAAATGCTCTTACAGACCAGACTCCCCAAAAGCAATGGGGATGACAGGATCCAAATAAGAAGAGGTCAGACAGCAGCACTTAACTGTTAGAAGCAAGGTGGGTGCAATTATCATAATGTGCACAGGGGCAGGGTGGCGGTCAGAGGGCCTGCTCCACAAAGCTCTAGGTAGATGCTTAACAGAACATTGTGTTTTTAGGGGATGACAGATAGGCAGTCTGATTCATTTATACAACCAAAAATCAAAAACCAAGAATGGATGATCAGGAGGCTGAAGGCAGCTGCCTCACTGAACAAATCCTAATCCCAGTTGCTCAGTTTATGGAGACATTCTGAAGACTTGAAACTCTTCTGAAGGAGGTACTAGACGAAAGGCTAACGGAAGAGCCCTTTAGCACCATGGCAAGTATGTGTAATGAGACTCCTCAGTCTGCCTCCAGAAGGACCTACAGAATTTATTCAAGTAATCATGAACTTGGGAAAGAGAAAGAGCCCAGACATTGTGAAGATGATTCAATACAGAGTCTGAGTTGACAGTGACATGCAGGGAGACAAGGGTCATCATGGCCCCAAGTAAGAACAGAATCACTTGGGGGACAGTCACTAAAAAAAGTGTGGGTCCTATGTGCCTACTAAGTTCACAGACCACCCAGTGGTGGGGCTTTGTCCCCGGTCAGCCACCAAGATATCTCATTGTGATTTTTTTCCCCAATTTTGACAGTAAATGGACACTAATAGCCTGAGAAAAACAAGGTAGCCAGGGGCCCATATGCCTCAGGGAGAAGGGGCTCAATCCCCCACCTAGTAAGTCACCTAGCTCAGCCAAAATGCCGGGGAATCCAGATAGCAAAGGAGAGCAATGAGGGGTAGCAGGTGTCTCCCCAGACCAGTTGTAGTGGTGGGGGATTTAGTTTGTCCCACCAACTTCCCCTTGGGAATTTCCGAGGAAAGAGCCCACAAAGTTTTAGTGAAGACACTCCAGGAGGTGACTTAGTAGTCACCTGGCGAATAGAAGAGGCAGGAACACTGGATGGGGTTGTTGCTATATTTGCCACCTGCTCCCCTGGCTTCAGGTAGTGTTGACCACTGAGCTCACAAGTTAGCCCTCTCCAGGAACTGCCTTTGCCCAAAGTGAGCTGCCTTACCGAAGTTTACATGCCCTCCCTGGGGACAGCCTACAACCAGTATCTGTTCCACTGGGGACTATGAAGAGTTGGCACCCTTGCCTTAATTTGGACACATCTGGGGATTATTCCAGCTTCAGAGCTCTCTGGGAAGTAGCTGAGGCCTCTGCAGCAGCTGCCTGACAGTTACCTGCTCTGCCCATCCCATCCTGCTCCCCTCAGGCTGTTGAGAGGATACCAGCAATGTAAACCCTGTGCATGCAGATCTCTGCTCAAAGCCATTTCCCCAGGAAATCTGACCCTAAATATCCAGGCTATAAACATTTTCCCTGAGTGTGGTTTATGACTGTCAGGGCATATTGTGTGGCTCCTGTGGAGCCAAGCCAGGTCCCCTTGGTTGGGCTTATTGGCCAGTCCTCCAGCTGCTGGAAAAAACTGTTGATAAAGCTTCACAACTGATTCCCTTACTGGAACTTGCCCTCATCCCAAGGGGGAGCCCTGGGCCAGTAACTGGTTGCTGTAGAGATACAAAGGTCCAGGTCCTTGCCTTATTTTGGGACTATCCAGAAGGGCCATCCCAGGGGATCAGGTGAGGCACCAGTTGAAAGCTCTATGTTGTCCAGCTTCTCTCCATGCCCCCTCCTTCCATCCTCTCTGGAGAGACCTAACTCTCCCAGGCCCTTCCCAATAAACCTTTTATGGGTATCACTTCATCTCAGAGCCTTCATCCTAGAAGCCCAATGTAGTGGTGGTTTTGAAGTTCTGACATTTAAAAATACTGTATTCAAATTTATCAGACTATTCCTTTGCAGTTGCCCATTTTGTAATTGTTTTGTTTTAATAATTTAACATTTTAAATGTGATTAACCAGTCACTCCCAATGCCCTTTTTTTTTTAATAACTCAGATTTTTTCAATTGTTTTTACATACTACATTTATTATATTTGAAATTATAATATTTATTTGGGCATGAAATTTACTGTATTCATTTTGGAGTATCTATTCCATTTGGTCATAACCACTCCCCCAGCTTCAGATAGTGTTGTCTCCTTTTGGTTGTGGGACACACTGTTTTAACTAATGTCATTTTGTAAGGCATTTTATTAATTGTAGTTTTTGGTTTTAAGCCTCAGTGGAGCATCTCAGGTACAAGGCAGAACTTTAATACTATAAACTTTAATACCTACAATGTTACTGATTTGTGATTCCACAAATTCTTGCAGCACATCAACACCTGAGGATACCAAACACAGAGAACAGACTGGGGGCAGGGCGGGCAGACACAGCCAAGTAAACAGGTGCAGAAAACAGTAAATGTATATCATGGGGAACCTGGTACAAGAAGGCAGGAAAAGCCTCCCTGAGGGGGCGATAGTGGAGCTGGAATCTCAATGCAGTAGAAATAGCAGAGCTCATCTAGGAGAACTGAGCAAGAGCCTGAGTGGCCGGGAGGGGGTGTGCTCCAAAGGGCCACATGCCAGGGAGCAGTTTTCAGCTGACATGGAACAAGGGATGAAGGATCAGTCAGGCAGGCAAGACCCCAAATGCCAGCCCAAGGGTTTTGGAATTGTTTCTAAGAGCAGTAGAAGGTCTTGGAAAGGTTTTTTTAAGACACAGTTTTATTAAGATATCATTCACATGCCATACAATTCACCCATTCAAAGTATATAATTCAATGGTGTTTAGTAGAGTCACATACAAGTCAACCACCTCCCACTTCTCCAGCTCTAAGCAACCACCAGTATCCTTTGTGTCTATACATTTGCCTCTTCTGGACATTCCATATGAATAGAGTCATATACTATGTGGTCTTTTATCACTAGCTCCTTTGACATGTACCATTTTCAAGTTTCATCCACATTGTGTCAATACATCACTTCTTTGAATAGTCAATAATATATGGTTTTATGAACAAACCACATTTTCTGTATCCGTTTGTCAGTTGATGGACATTTGGGTCTCTCCACCTTATTGGAGATAGATGACCGATGCTGGTATAAACATTCACGTACCATTTTTATTTAGACATTTTCATTTCTCTTGGGTATCAATAGCTAGGAGTGAAATTGCTGGGTCCTGTGGTAATTCTATGTTTAATAATTTAAGGAAGGATCAAATTGTTTTTCAAAGTGGCTACACGATTTTACATCCCCACCAGTGGCGTTGGAGAGTTCCAATTTCTCCACATCCTCACTAGCACTTATTATCTGTCTTTTTGATTCTAGCCATCCTAGTGGCTATGAAGTGGCATCTCTCTGTGGTTTTGATATGCATTTCCCCATCACTGAAGGTTTTTAACTGAGGCCCTGATACAATCAGACTGTGAACATTTCACTCTGGGAAAAGGATTGGAGGCCAGAAAGAAGGCCAAGAAGCAGTTAGGAGGACATTGCAGGGGACTGGAGAAGCTGATAGTAGCGTGGGCTGTGATGGGAGAGATGGTAAGAATGGGACAGCTGAAGAAACAGCAGGAATAATCCGCAAGTCCTGGAGATCACTGGATGGGGGGCACCAGAGGTGCACAAGGTTTTTGGTTTATGGACCTGGGTGGCTAGTAGGGCCCTCAGCAAGAAAGCACAAGAATGTTATTTTTTAATTGTGATAAACATATATATCATAAAATCTACCATTTAACACTTTTTAATTGCAAAGTTCAGTGTTAAATTGATCACACTGTTGTGTGGTCAACCTGCAGTCATTTCTCATCTTGCAAAACTGAAACCGTCCCCATTGAACACTAACTCCTGTTTCTCCTTCCCACCCCCAGCCACAGGCAATCACCATTCTATTTTTGTTTCCATGAAATTTACTATTCTGGCCATACCTCATGGAAGTGGACTCAGAGAACATTTGTCTTTTTTGTATCTGGCTTATTTCACTAAACATAATGTCTCCTCAAGGAGCACCCATGTAATAGCACGTGGCAGTTTTCCTTCCTTTTTCAATTAAAACACAGAGATTTTTTTCTGACCAACAAAAAGCACGATTTATGCAACCTACTTTCTTCTTCAATACCATACTCTTAACTTTTCATCTAAGCGAAGGCTTCTTAGAGCCTTGAGGTCTTCTAAGTCAGCTTTCACCCTGGTTGTACTTGCACAGCCTTCTGGTAACACCCTGCTGAATATGACCTCAACTTCTTGACTTTGACCCCTTCAGCACTTTCCAAATTGACAGAATAATTCTCAGGCCATCGAAAGATAAGAGGCTTTCATCTGCATCTCCTATTTGATGACTGCAGTTTCATTGTCTTTAATTAAATTATCTACAAGTGGAAACTAAACAGTTTCTCTTGAAAGTCCGTCCTAGGCATCTAATAATTTGGGGCACTTGCTATTTCTTTGTGATACAAAAGTTGGTCCCATCTACCTATTTTAACTGAAAATTCTATGATCTAGTCTGAGAGATTTGACAATTTCTTCTGCCTTTAATCATCTGGCCTGACAGGACAGGCAATCTTCTGCATTCACAATCATTTTATTACTTCATTATAGTGTAATCTTTTAGCACAAACAACAAGCAATCATTTAGGAAGCCAAATGCAAGTTAAATTCAAGTGAGTGTAAGGCTTCCAACAAAACAAGTGACCATAGCAACCTGGTGGGAAATAGATGAGACTCCATCTACACCAGGAGGTGATAAACTTCATTAGATTATTTTGTATTTCATCATTATGCCTTTGTCTGCTGGAAAGACACAGCCTGGTCCCAGAAACATTAAAATGGCCAGGGAAGATGTGCATCTTAGAATCAAGAAGATATGGAGCATGGAGAGAGGTGAAAGGAATGCAAGGATCCAGCAGCAGAAAATGTCAGCAGGCAGCAAGGGAGTGAAAACACACAAACTAGATGACAGTCATGCGGCACATGTATACTCAAGAATCCCAGTGCAGGGCCAAGAAACCCTACATGTTCCAGAGTAAAGTAGGTGACAGCTAGTAAGGATTGTGATGAAGACCTTAAATCATCAATAAAAGATGAAATGAAAAGTACCACCTCGTAGAAGGTGGGGTGTTAATAGTGTTTATCTCTAACAAGAACAGATTAAAGGAGAAAGTTAATACTGTTTAAAAGCATTTTCTTGGTTTTTGCTACAATGAATGTACATATGAAAAAATAATAGGTAAAAAAAAGGACAAAAATATTTTAGAAAGAAATACAAATGGTTATTATTCAAAGAGAAAACTACAGGGACCTCCCTCTTGGTGCAGGGGTTAAAGACGGCACTATCAAGCTACCGCCAGCTACTGTAGCATGGGTTCGATCCCCTGCCAGGGAGCAACCCACATGGCACAGCAGATCTCTCTCCTGACTTGCCCACTGCATCCCTCAGCAGTGTATTTCAGTCGATCTGTCTGTTCTGCTCCCCACTTTCTCTGGTGAATCCTCTCAACCTCCCACACCTCTGGCTTACACCTCAGTTCTTGTATGCATAAATAAATAAATCTTTTTTTAAAAAAAGAAAACTGTAGTGTTTAAATGTGGAAACTCTAAGTTCCCTGAAAATAAGCCCCTTGGTGCAACTTCTGCCCTGGAGGGGCTGAAAAAAACGAGGCATCACTGCACATGGAGACCTTAGATACTGGCCACTATCACGCTGCTTTGCTATAAAGCATTGCTCAGCAAACAGGCCCCTGTCTGACCTATGCTGGGTGCTAATTCTTCAGCCATTATCTCTGAAGGTCACTGGGAGCCAGCTGAGGAGGAGATAGATGGTAATGGCCTTTGTGAGGAACAAAGCCTTGTTTGGGGCGCATGAGTCCCAGCAAATGCCATCCACACATCCCACATCAATCCCCCCCGGGGAAGAAGCAAGGTTTACAAACTTTGCCCAACAGACACTCCATTCCTGGCTCTGTGGGCCCTGCCTTTTGAGCCCTGGGGGGCTCTACCATCCTCTAGGGAGGAAAGGAGGCTTTGAAGACTCTGCTCAGAGTTCCCTCCTGTGAAACCCACTCTGTACCTAGCATACTAATAGGGTCTAGTAATTAGCTTCTGGATAGAAGGTAGAACCACTACTCCCTAGGACTCCCATGTCCACATTCAGCCATGTCACCTGTTTTACAAACTGCTTAAACCCAAAGACTCAGCCCAGAAATCACTGGGATTTCCTGAACATTCTTTTTAGAGGAAAGAGCACACTCAACCATGAAAGCCACATTAACCAGGACCCTTCCCGGCCTGCATCTGCAATGCCGCTATTAAGTGGTCTTCTGGCAGCAAAAAGCCCAACTGAGCAAGACCCTGTGCCAGGAGGCCAGTCCAGCAGAGGAAACAACCCCTGGCATGTCGCTCGCCTCAGTACAGGCTCCTGGCTCATGACGATGGAAGAGAGGCGGTATCCTCGGGGGAGATGTGTGACAGACAAGACAAAAAGAGAAGTGACCAGGCAGTGGCACAGCAAAGGGACAAACCCTCATGCTGGTGGAGCCCTGAGGCTGCCAGGCTCTTAGCTGGGTGCAGCAACCAAGAGTCCACAGGCGGGGAGAACCATCACTGGGCATCCTTGGGGTATAGTGCGGGGGGAAGCAGTGAAGCTGGCTGAGTTTCCTCCAGAATCTCTGCTCTTTCCCCACCAGGCTTCAGCTGGCAGGAGTCCTGGGAGTCAGATCAGAAAGGAATCACCATGTCCTAGAGCAAGAGCTCAGCTGTCCAGCCTCCCCCACCTCACAGAGAAGGAAACAGAGCTTCAGAGGAAAGACATGTCTTTCCACTGATGGTCCAGTGTTGTGTGGTGAGGCTGAGACCCTAACCAAGGTCCCTGTTCCTACCCTGGTCAGACACATGGAGACTGAGAGCACATGAGTTTTTAGCCAATAGGAATTGAGGACATAGTGGAAAGTTCTGAGAAGGCACAAGGTGAAGGGCGGGGGTGGGGGGGGGAGGGAGTTTATCTAGTCAGTGAGACCAAATCAGCGGGAGAGGTGCGGAGAAGGAGGGACTGAGGACAGGGACCAGCGAGGGGTATGTGAGCATGCCAAGTATAGGGACCAAAGTCCATGCCAGTTGAACAAACAGCAAGGCCGCGAAGGAATGCCAGGAGATTTGAAGATGGGCGCGGGGTCCCGGAGCAGAGACAACCTCTCCCGTACAAAGGAAAGGATTCCAGGCCGGAACCCAGGGTCTCGAATGGTCATTCACTCAAGAGATGTTCCCAGTGCCAACCTCTCCTGCCATATAGGCCTATAAAACAATAGTGCTAGCACTAAAGATGAAACAGTCATTTCACTCAGCCAAGCGTACCCCTGCACTATTTGAAGTCCATCTGTATGCTATTCCCCAAGTCCTGCCATCTGGGGAGGTTGTTTTCAGCTCCAGACAGTGGGTCTGAGCCACGAGTCTATCTCTGACTGGGCTCCTGCCAAACTCCACCCGCCTTGCCAGGCCCATGACAGGTAAAGGCTTGATCTGATGGCAGTTGGATCGGGAATGAAGAATTCTGCTTGTTGGCTTTTCCCTGTTCATAACTCAATGACACCTGAGAACAGTTTAGACTATCATAGAGGTGTTCCAGCATTATTGCCAATTGTAAAATTTTTTCCCACTTCTTTGTGGTGGTTGTTGGCCACTTATTCTCTCTTTCTATTGCTCTTTCACTTTCAGCCAATGTGGCTGTTCCGCCAAAATAAAAATTTGAGAAATAAATCCCAAATGCCTAAAGACAGAGTTTGGAAAATGGCCCTAAAGCACAAGTCAAGTCACATCATCTCTCTGCTCAAAATCCTCGAACAGGCCCTGGTCATGCAGCACTATGGGGGAACTACTCTTCCCTGTGGCCAGCCTGACCCGGTGCCACCCATCACTCAGCCCCAGAGGCCTCCCTGCAGGCCTTGAGTGCCCCCAGCATAAGTCTTTCTCAGAGGAGCCTCCTGGGGACTCCAACTTCAAATGAACTCACCCAGCCCCTAAATCACCATCGCTCATCCCTTACTCTGCCTTCTTTTTCTTTTCTAGCACTTGTGTCACTGGGCCTGGTTTCCGGACATCTTGCTAAGAGGTAGTGCCTGTCTCCTTCACTGGCCTGCAAGCTCTCGGAGGACAGGACCTAGTTCTGCTCACTGACATATGCCATCACCTTCAACAGTCCCTGGCACATAGTTGATGGCTAATATTCATTGAATAAATGAATCGTGCATTAAAATTACCAATAAGTGACAATCCAGTAATAGGGACAATTCATTTTTTCCAAATCATAGTACGAAACCTAATCTTCACCAAGTTCAAACTGTTTTCAATGAAATTGCATTAGAACAACTCACTTTCTGCTCAATCAATTGGTGCTGTCCTGGGGGTGACTCCAGCCGCTGTCCAGCTCATTACTGGCTCCCCAGTCACTTGTTGACTTAGAAAGCAGGACTAGTTTCCCAGACACAATTTGCCCCATCACAGAAGCACCTTTCTGCGAGGTGCTTTGCTTGAAAGCCTGCCTGCCATCCTGGCAGCTGGCTTAATCACGAGGTTGGTAATACCAGAGCTCTGGAAGGCTGCAATTAGTACTTGACAAGCACTTTATGGCCCACAATTTAAATGTCTATGGCATTGTAATTCAGTTCCTCGATGAGGCAAACATGATACTAACCTCTTCTGGAAAAATGGATGAAATGTCTCCTCACATTGATGGCCTCTTAATTAGCGTCTATGGGGAGGTGAGGCTCCCCAGACATCCCACCTCCAAAGTTGGAGAGTGCTTTCTCCTAAAATTCATGCCAATGGCTGAATATGCTACCACTGACTCCCCACTGGACCCGAGCACCTGCTGGGGGTTGGGAGAGCACTAGCATAGTTTTAGTTTGTTTCTCTACAGGGTCTCAATAGGGCTGCAAAGATGACTACAGATATCTCCAGAAAGTCCTCAAACTGCGGTCCGGGGGCAGCTACGAAGACACTCACCTACCTGCTGAAACAGCTCTTAGAAATGCAAACAGTTCATATGGGGCAATGCACTTAATAAAATTCAGCCCTCATTCCTTGATTTAAAGCGACAAAACCAAGCCCTCTTACTAAAGAGAAAGAAAGAACCTCAAGGACATAGTACAATCTGTACAAATGTCAGTCAATGGGCCCAGAAACAGTGAAACAGCAG
The DNA here is from genome assembly GCF_014898055.3 of Talpa occidentalis. Lineage (NCBI taxonomy): Eukaryota > Metazoa > Chordata > Mammalia > Eulipotyphla > Talpidae > Talpa > Talpa occidentalis. The sequence continues at coordinate 54,029,522 of NW_023605083.1, forward strand.
TCAGACCATCAAACAAGAAGGGCCATACTCACATCTACTTACTCCTCAAAGTGGGGAGCATGTAATCCATAAACAAAGAAACAAAGTGAAAAAATAGAGAAAGAAGTATTGGTATTTGCAAATAATATAACTGTCTACCTGAAAACCCAAGGCAATTCAGGGAAATGCTGAGGACCAAGAAGAGTGCTCAGGTGAGTGACTGGTTACAAAACATTCACTAATCAAAGTTTTCTACACTGTGATGAAGGGGAGCATTATCAAGTAAAAGGCTGTCACTCACTGTAATAACAAAGATATAAAACACTGAGTGATTAACTCAGTGAAACGAGTAAGGTTTATATAAAAGAGCTACAATATCTGGCATTGCTCAAGAAATATTTGTTGAATGGATGGATAACTACCAATTTTTCCAGAGGGAGATAAAGGGGGAAAGAATGTAATAAAATGTAACTCTGTTTCTGAAGATGAAGATGTAATGCTGTTAAAACTTTGATTCTTCCCAAAACAATCTCTAAGCTTACCAAGTTCAAACCAAAATATCAACTTTATTATTATTATTATTAGAACTTGAAAAAGTGGCTCTAAGTTTCTAGCATAAGGATAAATAGACAAGGATAAGTTTTCTGGATAAGAAAATCCAGAAGACTTGCATTTCCAGATATAGTATAATATAAATCAAAGAAATTTTACATAGTGGGACGTTGATCCAGAAAGTGTCAGGTATCTCTACAGAACAGAAAATTCAGAAACAGACCAATTATACATATGGTGTCATTTCAAGTAAGTGGAGAAACGAGTTATTCATTGGATGGTATTGGGATATTGGCATAAGTATTTGGAAAAAATATATATATCATAGGAGGCTGTCTTTATGAAAAATAAATTCTAAATGTATTAAAGAGTTAGACAGCTAAAAATTAAGCCATTAGAGTAACCAAAAGAAAATCTAAGTGGGTTATGTATAAAGTCACAGATCACTACAGGATGTCCTAAGTACCAAAAACAGAAGCCAAAAAGATTTAACTCTAGCTGTATGAAATTTCAAAGCCTCTCCCCACTATTGAAAAACAGTATAATATTAAAAAGAAAGAAAAAAAACTGGAAAAAGTATGTACCATACACCTAGGGTGAAGATAGAGAATTTGAATATATAAAAAAGCAGTTTCGCAAATCAATAGGTAAAACTACCCAGATGAATAAAACTAGACAACAAATATGACAAGTCAATTCCTGGACACAGAGGGCTCATCAAACCCTCAATATACTCAATTCCCAATACACTCAACTTTCTGATAAACAAAGAAGTGCAAAATAAAGGCCTATCAATTGCCCAATTGATAGGACTTCTGTCCCAGGAGAGGTCCTTGCCATCCACACTGGCTGCAGGTTCCAGCGTGGGCCCCACAGCTGGCTGGCTGGACTTGATCCCCTCTGTGTCCCAGCTGTGAGGTTTTGGGTAAGTTGCTACAACTAAGTCTGGATGTTTTATCTTGAAAGAGGAATAATAACAGCTCCCACCTATGTTATGAAAATTAAACAAGATGATGCATACCTAAGCAAGCCCAGAGTAAGCTCTCCAGAAAGGCTGCGACAGCTGAATATTAAAATACTTCAATGTTGCATGCCCTTTGGCTCAGTCACTGCTAGAGTCTAAGGCAGTAATCGCGGAGAAGCACACAGATTTTGTTTCAAGGTTGTATGTTGCAGCACTGTTTGGAATCACAAACACACACACACACACACACACATACACACACACACACACACAAGCAAGACTGGAAACCACATGTTCAACCAGAGAAGATCAACTGAAGAAACTGCAGCCTAGTGGAATATCAGGCAGCCGCTTCAACATATGGTAGAGAGGTTCTGAAATAGCCCAAAGCGCTTAAGAATTTAGAAAAATTTGTGAAATTGAGTTAAAAGGAAAAAAGAGCAGGTAACAAGCAGCAGACAATCTGAACTTTAGTTTTTAAAAAGTGTGACAATACACACCATGATGTTAACAGTGATTATGTTAGGTGATGGGTTATGAGTGATTTTAACTTTCTTCTTATTTGCATGTACCAAATTTTCTACAATAAACATAAATTGTTTCTACAATAAGATAAAAATACTACAATTATCTCTTTAAAAAAAAAATGCAAACTCTCCAAGGCTTTTCAAAAGATGCAGGTGATCTTGTGAGGATTCATTTCCCTTTCCAGCTGGGAAGGGTCCAGTGGTGGAGAGAGAGAGACGACTGGAGTGATATTGACCCAAGTCCCCCAACAAAAATTGCTCATGATATTCAATGGTATCTATTGATTCCTCCATACATTTGTCTTCATTCTGGGAAAGCGATTTGTGATTCTAAGATAATGTACCTACCCTAAAAGATCAGAACCAGATGTATTGTGCAATATTCTATAATTCTATAACAGGGTGAAAATGACGGCTGTGGTTGAGGATGAAACTCCTTCCTCCAGACCCCCTACCCAGACAGCACCCCCAAGGCAGAATGAGCTCAATCAGCAGAACAGTCTTTCACTCCTGGCTTCTCTGTTCTCACCTGTGCTTGTTCTGTGTTGGCCCCTAAGCCGCCTACCTCGGGATGACGTATTTCTCCCCACCAACGTGACAGCATCATCCTACAGACCCCTGGCACCAGGGATATGTTGCAGAAAGACACTGGGTGGTCAGCTCCATGAGGATAGGACCTCATGGTTCTCCCCACCAACACCCCAGCAGTTCATGGGGACGGACTTAATAAGCACGTGGACAGGAAGAGGGGGGAGGGGGAACAGCACCTGAGACCAAGTCCAGGTCGCCAATAGGAGCTTTGCCTCAATCTGTGGCCATCTTTGGTGGTCTCACTGGCATCACCTTTCCCCACATGCCCTGAAAGAGGCCTCCTTCTCAGCTGACCCAGGGACCCCCCGAACAGACTGAATTTCCATCAGCACACGCACTGAGCAGCACCCGCCACTGCTCCCTCACTCCGGAGACCACAGTGAGTCACGGTCACCTCACGCCTCAGTCTCTTCACACCTACTCCTACGTCTCACCAACTCTGTCCTGTCCTTTAGCAGTTGATTTTCTGAATCTGAATGGCAGATCACGCAGTGAACCTGAAAAAGAAACTTTGGATTCCTGGAGCAATGGGGTGAATGTAACAAGAGGAAGTTTGTTTTCTGGTTCTACCATCTAAAATATTCTCTAATCCTCCTACCTTGACAGCATCAGCAACATTTGACCAGTTGACTTCTAGTACCTTATTCAAGCCACTGATTATAAAGAGAATATGGAGCTTCTTTTGAAAATATATACATATACAAATTATATATATATTATATATATATACATATATAAATTTATATACATACATAAATCACACACACAATGTAAAGGACCAGTCCAAGAACAGAGTCCTGTGGGCAGTCACCACAGACTACTTACAGATTAGTGGCTTTGGGGTTTGAGATTCAATTAGTTCATGTACCCAAATGGGCCATCTTTTCTACCTGGTCAAAATTATACAAGATTTTGTCAAATACCTTCATGGGGCTCACACCTGCTGGGTTCCCCTGACCTAGCCAGTCTTGTAACTTTCTCAACAGAGTTAGCAAGGTCAGTGCAGCAGGACACATTCTTGGGGAATCCAGAGACCCCAGAGATCAGTTACCACTTCCTTCTCTAATTGTTCAAAAAAACATCCTCTGGGCACCTGCATTGGAGTCAGAGCCAGAGGAAGCTTCCTGCCAACCCACCTGTCACCTTCCTGCAACTGTCTGTGGACAATTGGGAAAGGCAGTAGGGCAGGGCCAGCAACAAGTGAAGAACCTGCAGGTTGGAGATGGGGAGCATGAGAAGTGTGGTAGGGATGAGAAGGAAGAGCCTGCCACAAGCCGGATGTGGGTGCTGTGCTCGCTCTCTCAGAATTAGGAAACACAGATAAAGGGCAAGCCAGAAACTTCTGGAAGAAGATGTTATTGTCATGAAGACCCAGGTTCCAGTCCCGCTCTCCTGCAGCCCCACTATGTGCCTTCAGCAAGTCAAGGCTCCCTTTTTCTCAGGGTTTTAGAGCATTCTGGCTGCTCTAGAAATTACCATAGACTGGGTAACTTATAAGCAACAGAAATTTATTTCTCATAGTTCTAGAAGTGGATCAGGTCAAGACCCTGTCAGATTCCATATCTGATGAGAACCCGTCTCCTGGTTCACAGATGGCCCACTTCCTCTGTAACCACTGTGGCAGGAGGGACAAGTGAAAGCTCTGGAGATTTTTCATAAGGGCACTAACCCCTCATGAAAGACCTAATTGCCTGCCAAAGGTCCCACCTCCTAACACCATCACATTCGTGGTCAAGATTTAACATGCAAATTGGGAGACAGGGGACACAAACATTCTCTATCACACTGAGTCTCAGTTCCCACATCTGTAAAATGGGGATAATAAAATTATCGATGGGAAGGCAGGTGACCAGATCCCTTGATTTTTTGAGGGCCCCTTGAAAGCCAGACACACAAAGACAGTGGCGCATAGTGATTCGGGATGTGGACCCTGGAACCACATTGCTGAGTTCAGATTGGTCAATTGTTAGCCATGTAGCTTTAGGAAGCCTATTGAACCTCTCTGTGCCTCAGTTTTCTCACCTGAAAAATGGAGATAAGAAAGCTACCTCTTAAGACCTTGGTGAGAAGTACAGTTATCCCCCCTTATCCACAGGGGATACTTTCCAAGACCCCCAGTGGATTCCTAGAACCACAGATGGTACTGAATACAAAATATGCTGTTTTTCCTATACACATATACCTACATTAAAATTTAGTTCATAAGGTAGTCATAGTAAGAGATAACAATAATGAAACAGGGTAATTATAACATATTATAAATAAAAGTTACACGAATGTGGTCTCTCTCTCAAAATAGCATTCCCAGTATGTTCAGACCTTGGCTGAAAGTGAAACAGGATAAGGGGGTGCTGGTGGGAGCCTCCCTCCCAGGGAGTGCCAGAACAGAGCGGCTACTGGCAGAATGTTTCACTGACAAAGTTGGTGGTGCCAACGGTGGACACTCCAGGGTTTCACCTAGGTGGGTTCATGCCTGCCCCCAGGACTCCCAGACAGTGCACCAGGCCCCCACGCCCCAGGTTCCTAGAGGAGCTTATGCAACCCTAGAGTGGAGCTGAACTGGAGAAAGCAAACAGAGGCAGCCTGTCGAGGCAGCCTATCGAGGCAGCAGGGGTGAGCGTGCTTCCTAACACTCTCATGTCAATTATGATTATTTCCACCGTCCAAGGACTTGAAAGCTTTTAAACTGGCTTCTTACAGCCAAACCACATAAGAAAATCTTTTTCAGGATATATTTGTTTGTTCCGGCAGGTCTTAAACCTCCACTGACATTCTGACTCCTGACTTATCCAGGATGAAAGAATCCAACCAATCACCCATTTTCTGCCCTGAATTCTAACTTAAAATTTAACTGAAAAACAGGAATAGCTCAATCTTTACATCCACTACCCTATTTCTTCCCCACGCCTAAATGAGACCTACTTTAGTCCCCAACATTGCTCTTTCTATAGCTTTCATGATTTCCTCCTTCAGGCGTTGTCTGAACAGTAGGGCTTTACTACAGAACCCAGATAGTCCTTTCTTCATTTTTCTCTAGCACCTTCCAGCAGCATTATCTGATTTAAGCTAAAATCCCCCTGAGAGGAAGACAAAGCAGGTGTCCTCCCCATTTCACAGATAAAGAAACCAAGGCTCTGAGAGTCCAGTTTCTACAGAAACACATTGGGGTTCAGCCCTCCAAGGCCCAGGCCTGTATTCTGAACATATGCTTTCCCTCTCCCGCAGGCGCGCCTAAGCTATTACAATGCTCTTTCTCTAAACACCCGGAGTGGTGTCCTTCTTGGTGAAAATCCAATTTAGTCTTTATACATCAGCTTCTTTATCAGTGGATGTGAGAAAACCACTGTATTGCTCTGTTAAAAATCTCTTCCATCCAAATGGGTTTTAGGAATGGCCCATCAGTGCTCAGGGAAGTAGCGATCGGTGGTGACTATAAAAGGGCTGGAACCTGGCAGGTGTCGAAAGGAAATCCATTCTGCATTCCAGGTGGGCACCAAGAACGCTTTCCTCTCCTGATGGTCTGTTCAATCACCAGACCCCAAATGACAGTGGCTGCCAGGAGCTTTTCTGTCTCAACCCCAGAGCCTGTCCTCTTAGGGGAGCGTGGGATGGCCCAGTCCTTAGCAGATATCCTGTCCCCTAGAACCAACACAGTTGGGCTCACCCTGTGACAAGAAGGGGAATCTTTGCAGTCAGACTGGCTGCCCATCAGCCTGGCACTGGGGCCTGGGCGTCAGTGCCAGCCTTCTGTCCTCAGACTGCATGGCCTGGCCTGCCAACCTGGCTTCTGGCTGCTGAGCGCCTATGACAGTTATTCCAGCACGGATCACTGCTATTCTCTGCTTCTTCATCAAGAAAATCATTAAGAGAAACGTGAAGCCGATTGCATCTATTATGTCCACCTACAGACCCAACTTGGAGTAAGCTCTGAAATCGCTCCCTGGCCTCTTCAGACCTTGAGTCATTTTTCAATTTTTAAAATTAGATTGGCCTCATGGCACACTCGCTCCCGAATCTAAGTGGCATCAAAAAAGGCTGGGCCTACTCCCATTTGAGGTTCTCAGGCGCTCATCATGTGCACAGCCTCAGCTGGGATTTTCTGAGGCATTTAACTCTCATTTGACCACTTTGCCAAACAGGTACTCACATGCCCGCTGTGCAGATGGAAAAACAAGCTGAGTGGGGTAGGAACTGGCCCAAGGCCACACCAAAGCAGCAAAGCCAAAATTTACCTCCAAATCTACCTATTCCACCTGCTTTCCCCTGTGTCCTGTCATTGTGATGTACCTGAAGATAACTTTGTCCAGCTCCCAAGTAATGTGGGGCTGCATCCTCCAGCTTCAGCCAGCAGGCGTTGAGCTGATGTCAGGTACCAGAAGCCAGAACTTGACAGGGACTTCGGTGACCATCAATTGATTAAAAAATATCCTTCAGACACTACAGACCTGAGGGCTGTTTTACCAGATCGCTCAACTCCTCCACAATGTTTCCTATGGTCAGTCACCTATGTGCCTGCCACAGCTGAATAGCTCAGCATTATCTCCTCAAAGTCCTACTTTCCAACCTGCACTGCAGAGTTCCCTCCTCCCACAGAGGGCTCCTCATACCTCCCACCATCTATACTTCAAGGCAAGCTCAAAGATCAGCGTCTCCATGAAGCCCTCCCAGATTTCACTCAGTGAGAAGTCATCACCTCCTCTTTGTGCTGCTGTAACATTCCTTGTACCTCCTCTAAGAGCACTATTCAAACTCACATCATGTTTTTTTATTTTATTTTATTTAACAAACACTTTTCAGAGCACTTATTATGTATCAGGCAGTGGTTGAAGTTTACAACAAATTTTAACTGATCTATTTGTATAACTACCCCATAAGTTAGGTACTATGATAATGGCCCATGGAATAGATGAGAACACTGAGGCACAGGAGATGAAGTGGCTTGTCCGAAAGGAACACAGCTGGTAATTGGTGGTCAGGCAGCCCTGCGCCACATAGTCAGTGTCCACTCTCAAGTGATCCACCAGGCCACCTGCGTGCAGGTGAGCTGCCCACACTGTTCTGTCACACCCAAGTCATATTCAGATGCCCAGGACCTAGCATACTTGACCCTGAATGGAGCTTGATGTCCAGCACAAGGTCACCTCCCCTGTGTGGCCAGCTGACAGCGGACCCCAGCACACACCTGGTCCATACTTCCAGGATGCTGAGCACCTGCCTCTCTCCTGCAAGTGGCCACCTCTGGCAGTCCTTTCTGAGTGCTTACGAGGATGAATTTGGAAGCACTTTATCATCTGTGCAGCATCTAGTGCCGATACACACACGGCACCATCTATAACGGTTCCCCATCTCCGGGGCTCGAGAGAAGGGCCTTCACAAACAGTCGTGATGGATGACTTCCCGACTTCCAGCAGGGTCCCCAGACAAGAGTGCAGGACCACAGACCCCAGCTGGCTGACTGGAGCTGACCAGCAGCTCTGCAAAGGGCCAAAGTTGGCCTCTGCTAACGGTCCCCTGGCCTCGTCGCTCTGTGCCCGTTTCTCCGTCTATAAAGAGGACTAACGGGAGAATTCCTCTCTTGTTAGGCTGTTACCTGATGATGCATTTGGAGAGAACAGTAAACTCCAGATTGTGTAAAACTTACAATTCTTGTTGTTAATTGCCAGACTAATATCTACTAAACACGAATATTATAAGAATTAAGTGAAAAACCAACTACACCTCGCACTTTACCAGACGGAGGTACAGATGTCCTATTTCCTTGAATGTTCCAACATGAAAGGAATTGGGTTGTTCAAGCATTTTCCCTGCATCACCTGGCGCAGGCCCTGGGGTGGTCTCTCAGTGCCCCTGAGCTGACCCTCTGAGCCATGCCCAGCTGCCAGCCTCCATTTCCTTCAGTTTCATCCTACTACTGCCAGAGCCTCAAAGTCCTGGAACCGCCACTGAAATCAAAGCAAGGCCCTGCCCCCTGAGGGATCAACCCTGGAACAAGGGCAGGAAACCCTCTTGCAAGGTCACTCCCCTGGGATTGTGCAGGGGCCAATATGGAGGCTGAGGGTCACAGTTCTCAACTGAGCAACTTCAGTTTACATTCATACACTGCAATCTGCATTCATACACTGAGTTTATATTCATACTGCAGACCCGCGCTCCAGACTAACCTTGCCCTTGACACCCCATGCCCTGATCCTCCACTCTAAGGTCCCCCAGGACCTCTCTTTGTTGCAGCAGGCCCCACTCAGGGTTCTGTCAGCCCTCAGCTATGTTCTAGTAATTGCAAACCCTCAGGGGGTGAGCTAGAGTTTCAATCCTTTCACTTCCAGAAGATCCTGTGTTTTGCAAACAATAGAGCCACTGGTTCTCAGCACATGCAGTTCCTGACAGTAAGGGGCTTCTGAATTCAGACTCAGACCAGAGCATGGTCTTCTTCCAGATATCTTCACCTGTCCTCACTATAGCTACCTGGCTTCACTTATGCACAATGGAAGCGCCGTCCAGGTGACTCAAACTAAAACACAATAGAGGTCCTCCTCCTTACAAACCAGAGCCCACAGCGATTCTCTGAGGCTAGGTGGGCAATGCTGCCCCACCACACACCAGACAGGTGCCCTGATCTGTGGCATCTGCTGAACATCCACTACAAACCAGATCCGTACACTTTTTATCATAGTTAGTCCTAAAAACAAAGCTGGTTGTCTGCTATCAAACCTCCCTATGACACTCAGGATGCAAGGCCCCCAAAACTGCCCCCTCTGAGGTCAGCCAGCAGAGCCACAGCACACAGAGGCTCCTAGGCTATAGCAGACTGACCCTGACTAGGCATTTCATATTTGAAGCCAGTGTGCCAAGCTCTGCCCCACCCCCAAACCTACCTATACCCCATGATTTGAGGGTTGAGCCCCCATTGCTAGCCTGGATCCCAATCACTGCTGATAAGAGACAGCCTTCATTATCTCCACACCCCCAAGTTTCTGCCCTGAGACCCAATAATTTGGCTGTGCGTAGACTTGGGTCTGACCCAAAGGTGGAGGGAGGGCTGACTTTCTAAGACATCTGCCTGTTGAAAGGAAGTCCTATTAACTATTTCTTTTTCTTACTCTTTTTAAAAAAGAGATTTATTTATTTATACAAGTACCAGGGTACAGGCAAGATGTGCGGGAGGGTGAGAGGATTCACCAGAGACAGAGCCAGGAACAGAACAGGCAGACTGACTGAAATACACTGCTGAGGGGAGCAGCAGGCTAGACAGAAGAGGTCTGCTCGCCATGTGGTATCTCGCCGGCCGGCCAGAATGGAACCCGCACTGCAGAGGCTGTGTACAGCTTCACAGTGCTGCGCTCAACTGCCTGCGCCACCAGAGAGGCCCCTATTAACTATTTCTTGTTCTAGATGCTTCTACTAGGTCACAAAACCTCAGTCCTCCACCAAACTGCTTTCACGATGTTATTAATATTCCATACGTGCTCCTTTTTTATTAGGAAGGTGACTGAATCACCCACATGAACACCATCTCTGTGTCTTTAATAAAGATGTTATTGGAAACACCCAATGAAAGAACAACCCAGAATTAATTATTCTTTGTGTTTAGTTTCAGGCGTAACTTCCATCTGTACCTCTTTACAACTTTTTTAAAGCCCTTTCACTTTTAAAGGCCGTCATTCACTTACAGACATGACCAGGGGTCCAGGCTCCGTGCTGGGCACTGGGACACCACAGGTATGATGCAGATGCCAGGCCTGTCCTAGTGGACAGGCCCAGCCCACAGCCAGATGAGTTGGTGGACAACAGCCATCAGTGACCACCAGAGCTACAAGACCTCACTGGAGACAACAGCACAGGGGAAGGTCACTACTGGACTCTCAGTGCCCTTCAGACCTCCTGAATGGACATGCAGACTCTGGCCACACACTTCTTCACTGGCTCCCTCACACAAGAAACAAGAACCAATTTTTATGTGACTGCATAGCATTTTACATTTTCATATGTACTAGACTCAAATAACTAAGATTTAGTGGGTGCCCAATCAATGTGCCCCCCCACCATGCTCACTGCTTTACATGAATAGGGGAAACGCCATGGTTCCTAAAGAAGCAATGATGGGAACTCCCCAGTTGGGAAGACAGAAAAAGCACACTGGAGGTGGTATATGAAGGATAAAGGCAAAAGCATTCCAGGCAGTAAGAATAGCTTGTGCAAAGGCCCTGTGCAGGGGGAGCACACTCACCTGAGAAGCCGAAAGGACCGTGCATCTGGGCCCAGGGGGGAGAGGGGAAGTGGTCAGCAGCAAAGCAGGGGAGTGGGCTGGGCAGACTGCAGGGCTTCTGAGGCCACCGGAAGAAGTTTTGTTCCCACTGCCAGCACAACAGTGAGTCCCCGTGGGGTGTCAAGCAGGACGGCCACCTGACCAGAGAGCTGAGTGAGTGGCCCTCATGACCCCCTGTACCTGGGGGGCACCCCCTGCCGCCCGCCCTGGAACCCCATTGTTCAGCAGAGTAATGTCAATGGTGATGGCAATAACCCTGGACAGCCTTGAGAGTGGAGCAGTTTTGGGTTCATCTCCACGTGCCCCTTATATAACCACCCTCCAGCCTGGCACCGAGAGGGTCATTAGCAAGTACAAGCAACGTGTATACAGGAAGTACCACCGCTGCCCTGGAGATGACAGAGTCTAACATGAGAGACACACACCCCATGAGTAAACACACCAGAAGAGGGTAAGTTCGGCAGGTGCAAGGGTAGCAGACTGCGGGCCTGTGTGAGCCAGGTGTGGAGACAGACATGCTGAAGTCAGCAGAGAGCAAGCACCGGCTGTGTGTGACTGAGTGGGTAGACGGGGAGATTTGGGAGGGTGGGGCTGAGTTAAAGGGAAAGGCAAACAGGTGGGTAAAATTCACCAAAAAATTAGCAGCAGCTACTGGCAATACTTGCCACTTGCTTTTATGGGAGGCGGCCACTCACTGAGTGAAGATGCTGGCTCATTTAATGTGGAAGCTGCGGAGATCAAAGATAGTCTATCCAGATTGAAATCCCAGCTCATCATTTGGTTGGGTGTGATGTTAAGTGGTCACTTAACCTCCCTAAGCCTCATCTGTAGAGAGCAGACAGCAACAGTAACCATTGCATCAGACTGTTATAAGGATTAAATGAGTGAATGATTCAGGCAAAGCACTTGACCTGGGGACCGATTTGCCAGGCACAGGTAAAGGTGAGTAGTTGCTGTTGTCATCCACATATTCTCTTTACCATCACCTAAATGCTCACAATGAAATGTTACCACTCCCTTTCCTTTGGAGATCTGAAGCTCTCTAAGGGCTTCCTGATGTTTCTAGAACTCAGAGTCCAGCCAGGAGCTCAGAAGGGTTGGTCAGGAGCCCAGAGGGTACTTCGGTGGGGAGGGGTGGCAGGAGAGTCAGTTCTCCTTCTATCAAAGTCCACACACTCTGAGCTGGGCTGGGTGGGAGCATTAAAACAGGCTCAGATTACATGCCCTGGAGCGGGCTTCTGGGCCCCGGTCTGCCAGTTAAATCCCTGAAACAATTCTGGGTATTCTCAGAAAAGCTTCAGTGAAAGGGTAGTTCTAGAAACAAAGTGATTTGGATAATATAGTGATTATTATAAGGATGGCTGTTGCTTTCAAAATCGGTTCCCTCTGAACAAAGTCAAGTGGATCATGAGCAGAGTGTGAAAATATCATTTTCTCTCTGCCACTTCCTGACCCCGCGCCACAAGAGCAGCAATAATGCATCACTTCGCAAAGTCCTTTCTTGGTTAGATTTTATCTGAATGGTGACTGATGATGTCCTTGCCAAATGGCAGGCAGCGGGGTCTGCCTCGGCCAGCAGCTGTGGAACGTGGGCACTGATGAAGACAGATGAACCCATTTACTCAGTACTTTGGATCTACCACTAATTTTCTAGATGACAATGACACTTCATCCTTCCAGCAATCTAGACTGTTCAAAGAAGATTGGAAAAGTAGAAAGTTGACAAAAGAATCCCTCCAGTCAGCCCCGAAAAGCATCACAATATGTGTGCCCTTTACTCAAGCAAAAATTCTCAGCCCCTCAAACTCCAGTTTGTAACCAAGTTAGTTTTACTTTTGTACATGAGTCTAATAAACTTGGTTATCTGACTTGGGGGCCTATGCCAATACCAGATCAGGGATACAGTCAACTCCAGTTGAGTTTACCCAGTTCCTAGTCAGCCCTGATCATTGGCTAAAGCACAGAAGTGTCTCAGCGCAAAGCAGGGAAATTGGAAAAAGTCCTGCTGTTTGGGGGAGTCCAGGGCCGCTCTTTGTTCACTGCGCCCATATCTGCCACTAGACCACCTGGCTCACCAAGCTGATGACTTGGTTTCATTCCTATAATTTCAACTAGGATCAGAGCACAGTCCTGCCTCTATGAGGCTGTCACACTGCCTCCCTGGGGGTGGGAGAGGGATATCAGAACCTGATTCCTACACCTACCAACTTCTAGTTGAAGTATTGCTGCAATAAACTCATCCGCTAAAACCATAAACTTCTCAGATGCTGGAAAGTATTTTTTTCCCTAGGTGTTGATATACACTGGAGGATGCTGTTCATGTTTGTCGGAGGAGGGGAGACTGATATTAACTTTGCACATAATCTCCCATTGGAACATCCAACAAATACCCTTTCCCCTTTGTACTCCACAACTACAGGATCCCACAAAGCACGGATGAATGAATAAAGAGCAAGCAGGAAGCTGACCCCCATGGTTTGGCACACCAAGCAAGCACTTCCTCTAATGTGTTAAAACTGCACCCATTAATCCTTTCAGAATGAGGAAGCTGGGTTCTGGCCTTTTCTCTATTTCATCAATAAATATTTATTGAGCCCCTGCTCTGTGCCTGGCCCCGAGATAGTACCTGGAGGAACCACGAGGGAGTCAGACACAGCCAGTGCCTGCCCTCAAAGTCCTTACAGCGGAGCAGAGCTCCTCAATCCGTGCTGCAGTTCCCAGAGAGAAGCAAAGACTTCCCCGTGGGCTCAGCAAGTAGCCTCACAGCAGAATCCAGAGTTTCAGTGGGGACCCTATGGGGGCCTCACTCTCCCACAGATTCAGCCTGGCACACCTGTTCCTTCCTGAAAAGGTACACAGAGGAAGGCATGCCACCAGGCTCGCTGCACAGTGTTACATAAGCACAGAGAGTAAGAATAAAATAAAGAAGCAGGTGAATGCTGATGTTCACTGGTAAAATCTGCCATTTAACTTTCTCAGCTTCCTGGAATGAAAATAAATAACCAGAAAAGCAAGTGTAAGATCATTTTCGTTTCATTCCCAAACAATATGCCTCAAGAAGGGGATGCCTGCCCCAGCCTCCCCCCAGCCCCTGCTGCTCCCTGCAGTGTTGGGTCACTACACATGATGGTTTCTGTCTGTCTTGACCACCAGTTTAGACAGTGAGCCCCTCAAGCATGGGGTCTCTGTCACATCCGTCCCTGTATCCCAGAGCCTAGAATAGGACCTGGCCAATAGCTCTCTCAGTCTGAGCCGGAAGCAGTAGAGCCCTGGAACAGAAACAGGGAGTGTCTGGGGCCACCTGGGTGGACCTCTCAGTTCTGCACTGAAAAATGGACCTACAAGGAGGGGAGCTGTCAGCTAAAGCCTCCAGCTGTAGCTCGCCAGATCCCCTGTATCATTTAAGCAAAGGACACAATCTCCCCCAGGTAGTCTGCAGTCAATGACTAAACTGAGGGGGAGGGGGCAGACATCCTCAGGTCTGGTTCTTTGGCTCCCAAATGGGACCCCTGTAATGGGCAATCTTTGCAATGGAGTTCCCCATCAGGCTGCTGAGACTTTCTTAGAGTTGCACCTCAAACTTATTTTTTAAGATTTATTTATTTATTTATACAAGAACTGGGGTACAGGCCAGATGTGCAGGAGAGTGAGAGGATTCACCAGAGCCAGAGCGGGGAACAGAACAGGCAGACTGACAAAATACACTGCTGAGGGGAGCAGCGGGAGAGACAGGAGAGGTCTGCGCGCCATGTGAGACCCTTGCCGGCCAGCTGGGATTGAACTGGTGCAGCAGAGGCTGCGTACAGCTTCACAGTGTGGCGCTCAACCGCCTGCGCCACCAGGGGAGGCCCTGTACCTCAGTCTTAGACTCCTCCAGCCAACTCTCCTTCCTCCCTCCTCTCCTTTCTCGGGTGTCAGAACAGCATCATGGCCTAGGGTTCCCTACCTCCCCTCTATCTTTCACAGGCATTATCCCCAAGATCTCTTGCACTTGTAAATCTGTCTTGACATCTACTTCCTAATGACAAGTGCCCATGACATTATGTGCTCCTTCACACATCCCAGCCACCTTTGAACTGACCAGTGACAATTCTGGGCAATGAAATACAAGTAGAAAGAATATGGGTCACTTCCAAGTAAAGTTGTCCTAAAATCTAGTGTGCCTTCCCCCAGGGATTCCTCCCTGCACAAGAAGGAAGAGTCACAAGACAAAAGCAGCCTGGATTGCTTAAAGAGCCACCTACGAGGACCCTGACACATGCTGGACTTTGGGGGAGCAGTATTATCAGTTGAACTGTGTTCAGCAATAGTGATCTCAGGACTTGTTTGTTAATGCAGCATAACCTAGTCCACCCTGACTAATAAATGACATAAATCTATAAGTGTATTTGTTTACTTATACCACTTACACTTCCAACTTGTTCCCTTCCCTGCTGGATCTCAGATCACTGTATGAAGCTGATGTTACTCTGTGCCCACAAAGAGGGGAAGCCAAAGATGTGAAGAAGATTCTTTGTAAAGATAAAGTCAGCAAGTTACAAATCTTAGTCCAAATATTAAACAGTTCCTGGCATGTTAGTTCTACCCACCAAACTCATGGGTGTCTGGCCAGGCCTAAGGAATTGGTGGTGGCTGGTATGGCCATTGGCACTGCACTCATTTGAGGGAAGCATAGGGGTTGGTGCTGATGGAATAGGCAACTTAGCAGCCAACTTGATTCTGCTATATAGGGCCATGTAAGTCCAGTGGTGATTGTGGGGATGGGGGTTCAAAGACCTTGGGGAAGTGATCCAGACAAGCCACTGTATGCTCAAAAACAGATTCTACTTTATTCTCCGAGAGTTTGGCTCAGCAAGCATTCACTGGTGCCCACTGCAGGTCAGGCCTTGGAAGACACCGGGGAAGCAGACTGGCCCAGTGCTCACACAGCTACGCTCCAGTGGGGGATAAAGCGGCAAATATGGCTTACACCACACGCAGCAGAGTGGAAGAGGAGTTGGGAGGTACATGTTAATGCAGACCTCAGTGTTTGCATCCTCTCTCCAATACTCCTCTCAGCAACGTAGCATCAGAAAACAAAATGACAGATAACACTGCTTTAGAATTACATCCCATCTGAGGTCCCACCTTCATTGTATTTATTCCTCATGACAGCCCTGTGAGGTCAGCATGATAGCCGACACACGGTATGGGAAGAGCGGCAGCAGTAACCATGTGACAGTCAATACTTACTGAGAACTCACAGAGGAAAAGGCAGTTTCTGATTGCTTTACCTGGAGGGGCTCATCAGGCCCCCACACACCCTAGAAAGCAGTTAGTGTGCTAGCTTATTTTCTAGATGAAGAAATGGAGACAAAGGGGCTTGGTGCCCAAGGCATTAAGCAGGGAAGTGGTACCCAGTGGGATACAAGCCAGCTCTCCCGCATGTATCCGTGGAGCTCAGCGGGCAGTGCACAAGGGCAGGAACTAAGGAAAGGGGCCGTGCCACCCAGCCTGCTCGCTGACCCTGCAGGGGTGCTCTCTCCTCGTCCCCCACAGTGACTGTATGACCTTCCAGGTCCCCCTTTTGCCCCACGATTCTCTCTCCATTGCCTTCCTGCCAAGGTGCTGTCAGGCCTCGTGCTGCCCACCTCCTTCACATGACCCCACACTGCCTCCGCCTCTGGCCCTGAGGCTCCCCCTTTGATGACGACAGCTTCCCAGCCTCTCTGTCTCAGGCTCACGTGTCTTAACTCCAGTCCCACAGTCCTCCCGGCCCCCATCGTGTCATGCCCATGTTCAAAAATCTCCCCTGCCTCCTCAAAGCTCCAGAATAAAGTCCAGACTTCTTGAAGTGACATTTGAGACCTTCCACACCCACCACCATCCTCCTTTCTCTCCAGAAACGCTGCTCTCAGGTAAGAACATGCAGGTCAGTGTCCCTAGACATACCTCACACTTTGCTGCCTCTACCCTGCGATCTGGGGACCCTTCCTGAGATCCAGCCTACATTTCCCAGAGACCCAGTCTCTTTCTGTCAGCATTATACCCATGTACCCACCTTGGCCCCCCTCCTTCAGGAGGCCACTGGACCTAGACCTGTTCTTCCCTATCGCTTCATGCCCTGGCGTCGATTGTTTCTTCCTCGAATTTAGCATTTTCCCAGTACCCGCCTTTGTGGATATCTGTGATCAGAACCGTCTACTATGGCGCCCCCTTAATAGCCTGTGATGTCCTTTGAGGATACACTTCTCCACTCCATGTGGCTGGTGGGGTTGACCTGACCTCCTCCTGCTCCCGCCGTGAGAGACTGGCAGATGCCCCAGGCATAGCAGTGTCATGTGATTGGTTCCAGGATGGAATCTGACTCAGTGAGAGCTGACATTGGGATTTTTGCTGAAACACTCTTTGCACTGGTTTTTAAATTGGGAGTGTGTAAACCTGCAGCTGCTGGGGGTGATCTGTGCCACCAACGAGGGGAAGCCTGCCAGAGAGCAAAGCCAAGCATGCAGGGAATTAGGGATGAGAGACACGGAAGGAGATGCTCTCAAAGATATCATGAGTCCCTGGATTCAGCCATGCCTGAATACAGCATACACCAGCTTTTCTTAAGTTGTAAAAAACCCATAAAGTGGGGTTTTTCTCACTCACAATAAGAGTCCTAAGCAGTACAGCTACTAAGGGCCAGGCGTCATGCTGGACAGTAGCGCTACAACCACAAAGAAGTGAGGCTGGTCCTAAAAAAGTTTATTTGCTCTCTTTTAATTTCTAATAAGAGCTGTATTGACATATAATTCACCTACCATTATATTCTCTTTTTTTTTTTTAAGGGAATATATTCACAGACTCATGCAGCCATGGCCACCATTAGTTTTTACCTTGCACTGGATATGATGACCATGTGCCTGCCTTGTTCTCCCCTCTGCACCAGCTGCCTCTCTGGAGCCCAGGACTGGATTTTGCTCCCTCCTGCAGCACTAACAACTGCAGTAAGTACTCTATTAACACCTGCTGGCTGAACTCAGATCTCCTTGGAAAATTTGGTGAAAAGTCCAGTGAATGAAAGAACAGATATTTGGAAAGCCCCTCAATGTAGGGGCAATCACACCAATCACTAGGTTTCCTTTGGGCTTTCTAAGCTGGATTCCTGCATCTGGGTAGACCTCGTGAGAGGAGCCACCTGTAATGGACTCCTTTGGCTCCCCGAACCGTTCCTAAATTTATTACGGAATGATTTAAAATAATAAAAAGTGGGGAAAACATAGTTAACAACAGGGGAAAGATTAAATACTTATGGTATGGCACTAAAACTCATACATCTGCTAAAAATCATCTTTACCAAGAGGGTTTGAAGACATAGGGTTTGAAGACATATCTACAACATAACACTAACTGAACGAAACAAAACATAAAAGAGCACAAAGAGAGTAAGATCGCAAGTATGCAAAATAGTAAACATTGGCAACTGTAAAGGAATAATGCTATTAAATGTAATTATCTTTGTGTAGGTGGCTTATGTGAAATTATTTTTCTTAATGTTTCCATATAATTTGCAATTTTTTCTAAAATGAACATTACTTTAATCAAATCAGAAAACCAACATTATTTTTTTAATGTTTTTGGGGGATGATTTAATTTTATTAATGTGACTACCAAGGAGTGAGAAGCAATTACATGAAAAACATTTCTAAATCTCCTACAAAACTTTTTTAAAAAGACTTTGTCCCTCAGAGTCAGTCATACATGTAATATAACCCGCCATGTTTACCTTTTTACCTTGGCTGCCAGGAAGCTCAGAGCTAAAATTTAATAGTCAAGAATACAATAACCATCTTATCCCAGGTTCTTCGTACAGGAACGTCCATGTGTCTAGATAGTCTCTGATATTTCTTTTATCTGTATTTTCAGTTGTCTTGCATGCATTTTTATTTACTCCAATTCTCCTTGGAATATATAAAGAAGTATTTGCTGAAGTGCAGTACACCAGAGAACAACCAGAAGTTCTGACTAGCAGATACTTTGACAGGGTGTTTCATTTTTACAAACACATGCCACTGAATGGGGCTTTGTTGCTCTTCTAATTATACTAGGGGTCAATCTGGATAAATGCAGGAGGCTCCTCCATTAAGAGAGGCTGTCCCCATAATCAGATCTCCCCAATCCTTGCTACATCTCCAACTACTAAAGACTGTGGACAAAGGTCCTGGCTGCCCACAGTCTCTGGCCATTGACTGACAACAAATATCAACAATGCCAACCCAAATCCTTTCACCACATTCATCATGTGTTTGTGTCTGCAGACAATAAATGACACAGCCAGCAAGCGGCAAGGGAATATACACAATCCACAAAGACAGCACATTCTAACATAGCCCCAAACACCCTTCAGATTCCTGTGGATTTTGCTGCAATTACACACACTGATCCTTCTTTTACTTTAGCTCAGAGAGAAAGTACCTCGACTTTAAAGGCAGGCCTGAAAAAATTTAGCGTTATGTCACCTGGGGATTGTCCGAAACATGACACCTCATGGTAGAATATAACATTTATTTGCTTTAAGTCAGAATTCTTTTTTTTTTCTGGTGATAACTTCTCTGACTCTTCAGGAGATTGTGAAAACAAACAAGCAGTCTTAATATTTTAGTTGTGACCGTTCTATCACATCTAAAGTCTCAATGTCTTACTTCTGAATCCATGCCAGATGAAAATAAGGAAGGGAGGCAAGAAACATTTATTTAGTGCTTAAGGCATGCCAGACAGAGGGCTGGCCCCTGAGCCTGCGGCTCAAGGCATTTTCCGCTGCAGCCTGTTACCTCCCTCAAGCAGGCATCACCACCCTGCAGAGTATATATGATAGTTCCACTTTTTCAGACGGTAATCTAGGCTTAGAAAGCTTAAATACTGAGTTCAAGGTCACCCAGAGGGGAGATAACCAGTTTCTGGTTAGAATGCAGGTCCAACCCACCCCCAAAGCTCCTGTCCTGCACCCCCTTCAAATGGCTAGAGGTGTCTCCCTGTTCTCAGAGGGCTGAGTTATCCCTCTGCCCGCCTCCCCACTGCTTATGCCCATGAACTGAAGAGCCTGTGACTGCCTCATCCTCTTGACTTTGGGCCTCTTACTCAGAAAGTCATCAAAACACACTTGAAAAATAAACTGTAAAAGCTTCAACCCACACCCTGAAACCAACCACCCATCCCTTTGCTGCCACAAGCTCATAGGACGCTAATATGAAATCTCTGTCAGGGAAGCCTTCTAAAGGGGATAAACAGATGAGGAAATCATCGTGCAGCTGACTATATTGGTGAAGATGCAAGCAGGGCCACCCCGTCTACAAATGATTTTGTCTGCAAAGAACTGGCTCTCCGGTGTGCCTTCCAGAAGGATATGTACTGAAGCAATAGAAAAACCGTGCTGAGAGACCTGCCTCGGGATAATTGCCTTGCCCTCTCCATTTATGGGTGCCTGACGAGTATTCCAGAGAACTCAAAAGGTTCAGGCAAAGATGAGGGCGATAGGAATTTCATTCAGAAGTGATTCCACACCCAGGTTAGCTGTCACCCAGTTTGCATCCTCCTGGAGCAGAGGAAGCCTCTCTGCTTGCAGCAGCCTGCGCTCACTGCCACCAACTGCCACCCGTTCTTCACCTTTTATTTACAGCGCAGAGCAGGCTGGTTCATCAGTGACGGGGGAGGCGGGGAGTAAGATGCAATGGAGATTTCTGCTTTCTCCGGGGACCAAAAATGGGAGGGGGAGGGGAGTGGGGTCAGAGAGAGAAGGAAGCAGAAGGCGAGTTGCACCGTCTAGGCGACAGCGCGGCCCTCCCCCTCGGAAGGAGTCTGCACCTGGGCTTCAGCAGAAGCGCCCGGGAGCCCCGGGAAGCCAGAGTCAAGCCCAGCGCCTCGGCCGAGTTTGGCGCGGTGGAAGAGGCTCCCACCGAGCTTACTGCAAAGGAAATCACTGCCCCCTTCAGGCCGCTTCTCAGTCGCTGCGGCCGGTGCGTAAGGGGCTCCCTCGGTCCGGGAAAACTCGCAAACCCGACCTCGCGCGGCCAGCGATGGTTCTCCAAAACCCTCCGCGCACCCAGCTCCCGGGCTGGCGGTGAAGGTGCGCGCTGGGGCTGCACCGAAACCCAAGCCGAGGGCAATGAGCAGGAACTTGGGATGGGAAGCGCTGGGCTCTTTGGTTCGGTGGAGGCCAGGCGGGCAAGCCAGCTAAGGCGGCAAGTCCGAGCTGCAAGTCCGCACCCGGAGAAACCGCCCCTGCAGCCGCCGAGCCAAGGCAGCAGCGCGGTCGGACGCCCCAGAGCAGCCAGAGAGACACCTGCTCCGGGCACACTCTGAGTAACTAAACCGGGGTCTAGGGAAGGGGGTCTCCTAATGAAACCGCCCAGGCTGCTGGCAGCGCCGGACACATCAAGGCAAAGCGCTGCAGAGCTAGCGGCCCCACACCTGCCCGCGCGGTGCGAGCTCCGAGCTGCTGGCGCGCACCACGCGCCCAGCCTTGCTGCGCGCTCCGGCCCCTCGGGTCCTGCAGCTCTCCTGACCTCAAAGCGGCTTGGCCTTCCTGGGGGCCCTCTAACAGGCCCGTGGCCTCTTTGGCCCCGGGTGGCCCAGTTTTCTGCCAATACATACGCCTGTTCCTCCCACGAGGCACTTCGGAGCCCACCAGCGGACACTGGGCAGGGGCAACCACTGCAGGCCTTTGGGGGTCCAGTCCCCACCTTCTCTACTCCTTCCCTGGTCAAAAGAGACCCTAGTCTTCTATCTCACATACCCCCACACATACGTACACACAATCCCAGAGGAGGGAGATGCCCAGCCGATCTTGGTACAGAGGTGCCAGCCAAGCCCGGCGGGACCCCGGGGATGAGCCATCAGCGCCGGTCCGCGGTGCCCTCGGCGGGCATGGGCGGGTCACGGGGCTCTGTCCAAAGACCAAAGCTTCCCTCCGTCCAACACTCCCACCCCGTCGCCCCCACAGCCCCGACGGCGAGGGCGGCCGGACACTCACCTCGGTGTCGTAGAGCCGCAGGTCAAGGAAGTAGGGGCGCAGGAGCGACTCGTTGCGGATCTGCTCGATGGCCAGCTCCACGGCGGGAAGCACACCGCGCCCGATGCTGCCCTTGGCCACCTCCTTGGTGAGCGGCATGAGGCCCATGATGGAGAGCGGCGGGCTGCTGGGCGGCGGCCGGGGGGCGCCCCGCGCCCAGCCCCAGGCCCCGGGCGCCAGCAGCAGCAGCAGGAGCGGCAGCAGCAGGAGCAGCAGCAGGCGCGCGGGCGGCGGTGGTGGCGACGGCGGCGGCGGCCCGAGCTGCCCGGAGCTCCGCGGGGAAGCCATGCCGCGCCGCGGGCTGCGGGCGCCGGCTCACTCGGCCCGCATGGCCTGCCCTGGCCCGCCGCCCCGCGCCAAGCTCTCCCTGCGGCGCCCGCGCAATGGCGCCGGCCCCGGCCCCGGCCCCGGCCCCGGCCCCGGCCCCGGCCCGGCTCCTGCTCGGCTCAGAACGGCCGCGGCGGCGCCCGTGACGGATCAATCACGCCGGGAAGGGGTGGGAGCGAGCGGAGTGCGGGAGGCGGGGAGCGAGTGAGCGAACGCCGAGAGGGGGGCCGGCGTCTCCGCGCGCGCCTCTCTCCGGCGCTGGCGCCCCGAACCGGGCCGCCTCCGCCCGCCCCCGTGCGCGCTCCGAGCCGCGCTCCCTCCCGGAGCTGCTCCGCGGCAGCCCCTGGAGCCCGACCGGGGGAGGGCGAGCAGCGGGAAGCGCGGGGGGCGCAGGCGAGGCTGCTCAGAGGTGGCTGGGGCCGCCTCCGGGGACGGGGACGGGCCGTGCGCGCCGGGGAGGGGGAGGCGCTGGCGCTGGCGCTGCGGCGGCCGCGGGGAGGGCAGCCTCCCCAGCGCGCGCAGACATGCGCCCCCGGCCCTCCGCCGCGCCGGCCGCCGCTGCCCGCGGACCTCCAGGGATCCGAGCGCCCGAGGACGGCCGCGGGGAATCCAGGGCTCGCGCAGGCACCTGCAGCGGCGCCGCCACTGCTTCCCCGAGCGCCTCCTGGAGCACCTGCACACAATTTGGGACTGATTCTCTCGCAGGTCTGGCTGGGAAGGTCTGGGTTGCGAGCGCCCGCTCGGGCGTCCTGGAGGCAGCTGCTGTGTCTGCCCTCCTGGTCTGCGCGGGCTTCAGGGTCCCTGATTGGAATCGAAGGGAAGACTGAAGACCCCGCGGGCGCTCGAATACCCCTTGGTGTTAGGGTGTCCTCCCCTTAGGGCCTTGGCTGTGAGCCCCTCTTTCCACCAGATGGAGCAACTGCCTTTTCCCAAACCCTAATGAGAATGGGGTCTCACCTTGAGAGTGCTACCGCCCCCTCCAGGCATTTGACCTCCCGGTGTCCCCACTTCTGAAGGACTCCGCCCTAAAATTCTCTCCTAGACTGAAGCACTGTCCTTAGGCCAGAGCCAGTTCGCGCTCCTCTTACCTTGGCCCTCAACTGGGTGGCGCTGGCTGCACCGGCTAACCTTAAGGAGAGCAGCCCGGTGATCTGACCCAAGGTCTTGCACCCCGTGTGCCTCTCCATACTTGAAGACTGGGGATCGTGGTCATTAAAGTATAAAATCCCAAGAAGTGACTAATGGGGGAAGAGGGAGCATAGTAGGATATCAAATTACAAATCATCTTGAAACTGAACCAACCTTTGTGGGAGATATGGCGGACCTTGTAACAAGGTTAGGACTTTAGCCTTCACTGAAATGAACATGCTTTATAATGTAATCCTCACAACAGCCCTGTGAACCGAGTGCTGTGTTTACTGTCCTCACTTGGCAGGTGAATCACGGAGGGTTTGAGCCTGATGAACTCCTCAGAGCTACCAAGGGGACCCGAACCCAGAGCCAAAAGGAGCAGTGCGCATAGGGCAGAGGGAGCCAGCATCCAGAACAGCCTCCACTTCAGGAGGGCCAGTGCCCTGACTCTGGGTTATTCTGGAACTCAGTTCTTTCACGCATGTGCTGAAGAATTTGGCCCTGATGATGTCCACAGAGGAGCTCTGCCGGGGAGAGCCAGGGCAGCCCTGCATCACAAGCGAGGTTCTCCAGCCCAACTCCTAGAGAGCACCTTGGACAGTGCTGAGGAAAGCAGGCCAAGTTATCCCTGCCCTGCTGCCTCTTTCTAGGCTTCTGCAGAAACTACCTCTCCAGCTCCACTTAGCACTTCCTTCTCCACAAGCAGGAGGGTTTGCATGGGCAGAGGTCCCCACCAAAAAAGAGCCCAGGGGATATCTGTGATCCCCAGACACTCACTCAGTTGGTGTCTCACTCAGCATGGTGAATGTCCTTTAGTCATGAGCCCTGGCATCTGCCATTCCTCAATTCCTCAGCTCAGGTTTCTGAATGAGCATTTCATTCCAACCCCCGCCCCCCACTTTTCTCTTAGTCATCTGTGCTTTCCTTGTGAGCTGTGCCAATATGGAGTATCCACTGACATGTACATCTGGGAATAAGTTGAAAGCTGGGATAACTTTGCTTGATAAATACTAAGTGGTTGAAGTCCTCTCTGGCAACCTGCCTTTCAGCCCCTCTGTCTCTACTCATGGGTGACCTAGCCTCAAGACACATGGCCTGGGACCAGCCCTGACCCAAGGAACACCAGGCTCACTCAGCATCAGCCTGGCTCCGGGCCAGCTGCTGAGCTCACGCCCCACTTCTGATGCCGGGGCATCCCTCTGGCTCTCTGTCTGGCTCTCTGAACTCTCTGGCCTTGTGTTCCAGTTTGGGTAACTGGGTTCCTGGCATGCGTCCTGGATCTGAGTTCCTGTGTCATTCACCAGCCTCAAGTTCATGTCCAGCTTCTTTATCATAATCATTCCTCCAACCAATGTTTTATAGGGCCTACTACATGCTGGGCAGTGTCCTAGGAGCTGAGGATGAAAAAAATATGAAAATCACTGCTCTCTTAAAACTCACATCTGAGTGGGAGAAAAAGACAATAAGTAGAAATAAAAAGTTAGTTTATGGAAAGTGCAATGGAGAACAATACAACATGAAAGACTAATAATGCCAGGATAGGTCTGAAATTTGAAATAGGGAGGTCCTGGAAGGACACACTGAAATGACTTTTCAGCAAAGACCTAAAGGAGGTAAGTAAGCAAGACAGACAAATTGTGTTCCAGGTGGAGGAGCAGCAAGGGCAGAAGCGCCAAGACCTAGTGTGTTCAAGGAACAGTCTGGAAGTCAGAGTGCCTGGAGCAGAGTGAGAAAAGGGAAAGGCAATAGTAACCAAGGTCACTGGCAGGTGGGATCATATAGGACCTAGGCATTGTGAGGATTCTGGCTTGCACATGATGAAATGGGAAACCATTGGAGGGTATGGGATAGAGCAGTGACATGATCTGATATGTTTCAATGGGTCACATTAGCTGCCAAGTAAAGAATCATTTGTAGGGGGAAATCGTGAAAGCAGGTGTCAGAAACTGGACCCAGATCCTGGGAGGAAGCAGGTAGAGACCATTACATAAGCTATGTATGGTGGCAAGAGGGTGGCAAGAGCCAGGGTGCAAGCAGAAGAGCTGGTGAGAAGCGACTAGATTAACCATTGTCATCAGTAGTCATGAGACTCAAGCACCCTGGTAGATGTCTAGGTCCAGGGCTGTGACTCATGGGCTCATCTCCTTTATAAGAGACACAGGAGAGACTTTAGAAAGCAACATGCTCAGAGGTGTACCCCTAGAAAGTAACTACTGTCAGTCCAGGTCTAGATGGCTTAAATTCTCATCTTCTTCCTCAAACCCTGCCTCCTTAGCAACTCTTTCTTCTGTGCCTGCTCCCTGCACACACACCCAGAAACCAGTCTCCAAACCTCAGTTCAGAGATTGGGGTGTTGAAAGATGTTGCCCATTCCCTTTCTGGGGATTTTGGACCCTGTGGTCTATCTAGCTACCTATCAGCAGGGCATCTCGTCTCCTTGAGCTGGACCCCAACATGGGGAGGTTAACACAACCCCCACTCTCTTTACATTTTGGGCTGACCACCCCTCACCAGTTGGTGCTGGCTACTCAGCTCTGCCCTCCCACCTTGCCTTCTTCCAGGAACTGGGTCCAGTTTCTAATACCCAGATCCCAGTCTGACCTATCAATCACATCTCTACTCTTAACTCCCCAAAACAGGAGGCCTTCTGAGACTTTTTTCTTAAACAGAATGATAAGCTACGGTTGCAAACATCTCCCATGTATTTCTTATTCACCTTTACATGATAATGTTTTTCCCAACCAAAAAACTCTGTTTTTTTTTTTTAAGTAAATTGTTTTCAGTTCTTTTCTTTTAATGGATAATTTATGAATGATGTCTTCAAAAAAGATTAGCTGAATGAATCTAAGTTGCTTTTCTGTCTTCACAAGGCATGTTTTTTTAAAATGTAAAATTGGGTTCAGGCATCAAATGTGGTCTGGTGACACACAGTCCGGGTAATAATAATAGCTTCCATTTATTAAACACCTACCTACTCTGTGCCAGACACCTTGGTATGCATCATCTTAATCTTCATGACTGCCTGAAAAATAGGTGTCAGGATCTTGGTTTTGCAAATTATGAGACTGAGGTCCAGATGGATTGAGTTAGTGCCTATTGTTACTCAGCAGAGGTAGCAACAGGGTCAATCCCAACCTGTCTGACACCAAATCCCTGCCCTTGCCTCTATTCCACTTGCCTCTCCTTGAAGATGCCCTACATGACTGAGGAGGGAATGGTCTTCAAGAGGTAAAGATTGCTGCTGAGGGTCCACAGCAGAAAGAGGTAAAATGACTTGGCCAAAATGACTTGACCCATTGAATCAGACACGAAGCTGATGCCCCTTCTGGGTGATTGGGGGAGTGTGCCCTGGAGAGTATGACTTAACCCTTGAGGAGTCAATGCAAGCCTGGGGTGGACCAGCAGACCCTGGAACCACTTCCTTCCTTCCATTGTGCACAGTTTGAAAAGATAGAAGGAGGAGGAGTCGCTTTCCTCCTGGTTGGCTGGACAGGTCCTGAGTGGACAGAGGTGGGACATTTAGTTCATTCTGAATGGGCTCCAGGAGGACAGAGATTGGCAAAGGGGCCAAAAGTCCCTGTCATTTAGAGATTTCAAAATCAAGAAGATCCTTTACAGACGGATCACAGATGAACAAGAGGCACAGTTTAGAGCTGCATCGTAGGTGGGGAGGTCTCTGGTCCAGTCACTCCTCAAATCTTCAGGGTGAGTTTTGGGGTCAGGTTCCAATACTAGGCTTACCAATTATTAGGGGTATGAATTTGGGTAGGTCACTTAACCTGTGAACTTCTGTATATTCTTTCACAAGTTTATTGTGATAACTAAATAACAACAACAGCTAACGTGTTCAGCACTCACACGTTCACGGCACTGTTCTGAGCACCCTACGTGTGATTAACTTCCATATTCAGTGAGAACATGCAGATAACATGCTGCAAACAGTAGTAAGCACTTATTAGGCATGCTGCTACCACCACCACCACCAGGCAGTGAGAGGGCAAGACCAGTGCCCCCTGAGGCTCCTGCTCCATTATTTGATTGATAGGGGTTTTAGTTATTGCTTATTTTTTTTAAATATTTATTTATTTATGCATACAAGAGCTGGGGTACAGGCCAGAGGTGTGGGGGGTGAGAGGATTCACCAGAGAGAGTGGGGAACAGAACAGGCAGACTAACCTAAATACACTGCTGAGGGGAGCAGCAGGCAAGACAGGAGAGGTCTGCTGCGCCATGTGGGTTTCTCTCTGGCCAGCCAGGTATTGAACTCATGCTGCAGAGTCTGCGAATTGCTTCATAGTGTGGTGCTTAACCCCTTGCACCACCAGGGAGGCCCTTTAGTTATTTCTTAAGCTCTATCAAAGTCAACATCCCTAAAGCATTCACTCTGGATCCCAATCCACTGCCAGAGTCCCTGGTGCACCCTGTCTCCCATTGCGGGGGGGGGGGGCCTTCACCAAAGATAGCTCAGAGGTACCTCCTCACTTCTACCCCCAACCAAGTCCTCTCTTCCTCAGAAGAAATCTTCCCCAGATTCCTCAGCCTTCTTGGCCACCAATCTAGAGTCGCTACAGTGTTCTTCAGAGGGGAGGCCCCTAACTGAGCTCAGACTTTCCATGTGGACCAGAAGCTCATAGCATCACGAGGCCATCTCTCCGTGCGCAGGCCACCCATCCACCCATCTTTACTCCAAGTGCTCCCTACCGGGCTCCCTGGGTGACCCAAGACATTCTTCCTAACCTTGGTTCATTTTGGGATTTGGTGCCTGTATGTTCCAGCAAATTCCTCCATTCTAGACCCTACTTTCAGTGTCTCTCCATGGTTCTAATTTTGGGGGGAAGAGACATTAACTATATTGAACTATCACATACATACAGCACACATCTTAAGCGCACAGCTCACTGAACTTCCATTAAGTGGACACATCCATGTAAACAGCCAACTACCAGAATATTACCAGAAGCCAGAGCCCCACTGGGTCCCTTGCCAATCAATACTCTCCTCAAGGCACTCACCATTTTGGCTATCAACACTGAAGACTGATTCTTGGCTTCTCTAGGTCTGCATATAAATGGAATCACTGTGCTCTTTTGTGTAGGGTTTCTGTCGGTCAGCGTGTGTTTGTGAGGCTCACCCAGTGGGTGCGGGTTGTTGTATACCTATTCTCACAGCCACGTGGTGCCTTAGCCGTTTTCATCCAATGGAGGTGTGCACAAGCCCTTGGTTTTCCCTCCACCCATTCCCAACCTGGCTGGTTGCAATAGTCTAATTTACACCTCTACCTCTAGTCTTCATCAGCTGCCCGCCAGACCAAACTTTCCACAATGGAGTTCTAATCATATCTCTCCCAGCTCAAAACTTTCTATGCCACCCTGTTATCCATGGGGTACAAATTCCCAAGACTGGGATTATGGGTGATTTACCCTCTGACTTTAGTTACCAGTTCTCCCACCCCATATGTTCTATGTTAGAATTACTTAGAATGTATTAATTGATCCGCAACACACCTACCCATTTCTGCCTCCATGCTTCTGTTCATGCTATCCCTTCAACCTGGAATGTTTTTCTTGCTCTTTCTCTCACTAGCAAAATCCTTTAAGACCCAGATCAAATGTCCCCTCCCCTGTGATGCCTCCTGCAGTCACTCCAGCAGAAATAATTGCTACCTTCTCTCAGCTCCCATGGTAAGGCTGGATCATGCTGAGAGATATCACTTATCACTTCTTTAAAAGTTAATTACCACATTTCATCCATTCTAAGGCACAGATTTCTATTCATCTCTGGAATCAGGATGCACCTTGCCATAGGTGGCATCTTATAATTGGCAGTGGTTTCTTTTCTTTCTTGGTGATACATGAAATAATGGTGTTTTAGAGTCAGTGAAATACAGTATTGCATTTTTTATCTCAGCATATTCTGGAAAGATTTTTGGGATCACAGTGTATGGGACAGTTGTCTATAGTTCAATTACCTCTCTATGTGTGAGACCATGGACAAACACAAGGCCTGCAGAGTGTTTGCTGAATGAATAGGTGTGCATTATTTATTGTTACCTGGACACTTTCTGCACCAATTTCTACCATGGGACAGGAGGTGGCACCGGGAGCTCTCTCAGTGTGTCTGTTTTCAAAAGGATCCTCACAAGGGGCAGAGAATTACATTTTGTGGGGTGGGGGTGGTGCAGAGGGCCAGTGACAAGGGGCAGGAGGGTCGGAGTCAGCCACAGAGGTCTGGCTTCCCTGTAGCTCACATTGCTTGCGGGGAATCTTTACACAGGCTTAATTGAATGCCCAGTCCTTTATCAGTTAAGTGAGCTTGGATGATAGCGTCCTTTCTATGAAGTAAATATGATTTGCCTTTCAAAGTTCTGATTTATGGCCTGGTTTTCAGGCTCACACTGTGACAGGAAGCGGCACTTCGTTCCTGCCAATCTCTCTTTGAATAACCGATTGAGCTTTTTCATTTGCTTTTTGCTAATGAAATCAGTTATTCCTTCTGCCTGCCTCTACCCCCCAACCTAGCTCTATATTATATTAAATAACAAAGAACACAGATAGGCTGGCATCTGATGTTACTCTTTGCCCATTTCTTAATATTCCAGCATTCGAATTTCATAGGTGATTTAGAAAAATCCAGCATGTTTTATTGCCTTCACATACTTCTAAATTTGGAAATACAACAAAATGTATTTGCCCTGTATGGTCCTTTTTGTGTGGTTAGTGATACTCTGTTCCCCTAAGATGGTGCCACCCCACCACACACATGGGCATAAGCCCCTGCCTTTGGAGGACTGCGTCTATGTCACGTCTAAAAGATTGGCTTAGGGCCTCCCTGGTGGCACAGCTGGTTGAGCGCTGCACTGTGAAGCTGTCTGCAGCCTTTGCAGAGCAGGTTCCATCCCAGCTGGCCAGCGAGAATCCCACATGGCGCGGCAGACCTCTCCTGTCTAGCCTGCTGCTCCCCTCAGCAGTGTATTTCATCAGTCTGCCTGTTCTGTTCCCCGCTCTGTCTCTGGTGAATCCTCTCACCCTCCCGCACATCTGGCCTGTACCCTGGTTCTTGTATAAAAATAAATAAATCTTTGAAAAAAAAACCAAAAAAATAAAAGATTGGCTCAGAGGAAAGTTTGTGCTGTGTCCATCAGGGATCTGGAAGAAGGTGGCCATTTTACAGAATTTCTCCAGAGTCACAGGTAGGCTTGAAAAAGAATCCACAATGTGTGTCAGGTATTGCTTTCCACTGGATGTTTTTCCTGGACACTTCAAGGGCATGGCGCTTGCCAGGCCGATGAGCATGGTAAAGTTCAATTGCACGGCCATCTGGACTTCCTTTAGGGAGTTTCTTTGATTGATATCTTTATTTTGTCAGGATCTAGGAAAGCACTTAATTCTTTTATACAATGTTCATTATCTTTTAGCAAATTAGATGCCTCTGGAAATTTTCTAAATTCCATCTTCTCTTTCAAAAGATGAATGCATTCACTTGCAATGTGAAAATAACAAATAAAAAGTTCCTTGCTGTTGAGACTGGCAACCCCTGGTTGATAGAACCAGGGGTGAGAGGCAGTTGGATGGGTGAAAACAGATTGCCTTTCCATCTTATAGCCTCCTGTATGCTTTGTGTTTTGTTTTGTTTTGTTTTTACTATAGTATGTCTTCTTTTTATTAAAGAAAAAAAGACTCTTGTATCACTTTGCTTTCTATTTCGTTATTGCTTTTATTCTAGTTTTCTCCCTTTTATATTTTCATTTTATGAAGTTTAGCCAGAGGATGACTCAGTTCATTAATAAAAACTCCAACAAAACAGAAAGATGAAAAAAAAAAAAAAACTACGTTGGTTTCTATTGTTTACTGTTGCTTTTCTTGTTTCAATTTTCTTTTAATCTATGGTCTGACTTTTTCCATATTAGATTTAATCTTATAATAGAAACAAAATAAAACACTTATGTCACTAAAAAAAAATTGTTTGACAGGAGATTATTTGACAATTATTTGACAGGACCCTCTACAGAATTTGGGGGAACTAGAGATCGCTCTGAGAGGAAGGCATAGACACTCAGTTTTAGGGGTGTGGCCCCGAATGACTATCCAATATAATCTTATTGCATAGATATATCTATATATCTTATATATATTTATTTCATTTAATTAGTCATAAATAACACTGTAAGGCGTATGCATGTCCATTTTACAAGTGAAGAACTGGGATCTTGCAGAGGCTGGAAACTTGCCAGTGACAGCACAGGAGAAGTGACAAGCTCTGCACTGTAATTCTGGACTTAGGGACCAACCGGTCTTTCCACCACAACACAGCTTCAAGGTCAAGCAAAGTGCTGATTTTCTAGTCTCTCGTCTTGTTTTAGTTTCCATTCCTGAGGCTGCACGTTGCCTTCGTTGCCATGTCTTTTGGCTCCCCTGAGACTCCCATGTTCTTCCTGGGACCTCTTGTGCTGGATATGCGTCTCCAAGAGGGCCATTTGACTTAGTGTCACTTTGGAGGTCCTCAAGGAACAACCCAGGGGAAGTCGCAGGACCAAGAGCTCATCTTCCTCTTTTCAGTACCCCAGGCAGGTGACAACAAACCTCCAGGGGCAGGGAATGGAGGTAGGGTACAGGGAGGAGAAATGAAGGGAAGCCAAAGGAGATGTGGAAACTGCATTGTTCCCAACAAGCTGGCATTGGGAAGTCCCTTGGCCTCATCTTCCTTTTTATAAAATGGAGCCACTGGTGATCGTGAGTGATTTTTTTAAAAAAAGATTTATTTATTTATGCATACAAGAGCTGGGGTACAGGCCAGAGGAGTGGAGGAGTGAGAGGATTCACTAGAGACAGACAGACTGACTGAAAAACACTGCTGAGGGGAGCAGCGGGCGAGAGAGGACAGGTCTGCTGCACCATGTGGGTAGCTCCTTGGCTGGCCGGGGATCAAACTCATGCTGCAGAGGCTGTGTATAGCTTCATAGTGCTGTGCTTAACCCCTTGCGCCACCAGAGAGGCCCATCGAGTGATTTTTATCATAAAACGTACCTAGCGTTTGCCATGTGTCCAGTGCTGTGCTTAGCTCGTCATAACTAGGAAATGGCAGGAAAGGGAATCAACCAGTCCTGAAAGCCTGTTCCCTTTAGACCTCACTATCATTGTGACCCTCACAGGTCACTCGCCCTAAGAGATTGGTGGAAGATGGAAGGGATGTGAGAGGGGAAGCCATAAGCCCCCAAATGCCTGTATTCTCTATTCGTGAAAATTCTCGACAACATTCTACATGTGTAATGTTTGTGAAATTACGATCAATGAAAAATTCATGTTCTACATCTATTCTTAGGCATTAATTTGCCTCCAGATCCATGATGATAACATGAACTACTCGGGGAGAAATCTCACTCGTTTGGGTTCATTTTCTCTCCAACTCACATAACCAGAGTGTTAGTAGGACTTGCTTGAAATGTAAAATATCTCTAGTCATGTGTTTGGGGTTTTATCCAAGACAGAGGCAGGACTACCATCTGTCATTATGATAGCCTGATCCTCTGTTCACTGTCACACTGGCCACCTCTGGCTCTAGACCAGTCACCATCAGCATCACCACCACCACAGCCATCAGCATTACCATCATTCTCAGCCTTAGGACACTGCGCTTTTTGTCCCCATTCCGCAGCTCTCTGACCTGGAACAGGTATGTGCCTTGGTTTCCCCGGTACAGTGCTGTAAGCCTAACACTGGAGAGAGAAAGGGAGAAGGTTGGTCTTTTCTCTCGGTCCTTCGTAGCCCAATTTCAAGCTGTTTGTTGCAGCAAGATGCTCTCTGCTCTGTTCCCAGGGCTGAGCACTCACCACTAAAGAAGGCTTTGTTTTCTGGGGTGTTAACTTCCCAGAGAACGTACTAGACACTATCTTCACAAACAACAACACCACAGTTGGAAATAGAAAGGCAGAGCATGCAGGAAAGTAGCATGTAATAAAGTTGGTTTCCAAACCAGCGCAAGTTGGCATTTCGCAGTTCTCACTGTCCTCAGGTGTTGTGTTCCAGGAAATACAAGCGTGTCACGTTCATTTCCATCCCCAGTTTCTCTACAGGGTTCAGAAAGTGATATGTTCATGACTGTGGAGAGACAGAAAGCACTTTGGATTTGATATCCCATGAACCCCAGTCTGATTTGTGACTTTTCACAAGTCACCTCACTTCTTTGACCTGAAGCCTCACCTGACCTGAAAAATGAGATTTACCATGTACATCTTTCCTAGGATGCTTCAATCAGAGTGGAAATAGAAGTGCATTGCAGCTTTTACAGATTTTTAAAAGCATCTACAGTGTGCTAGGCATTGGGGTCCTTTTTCCCACTTAGTTCTCATAACCACAGCAAGAAGAGACTATCATAATCCCCATTTTACAGACAGAAGACAGGCAGAGATTCTCACAGTGAGGATTGCTATGTTGCTGCCCTTGGTTAGATTCAAAAAGATATTTGCAGTGGAGAATTTTAGCTCTTTTTTTTTTTTTGAAGATTTATTTATTTATACAAGAACTGGGGTATAGGCCAGATGCATGGGAGGGTGAGAGGATTCACCAGAGACAGAGTGGGGAGCAGAACAGGCAGATTGACAGAAACACACTGCTGAGGGGAGCCTCGGGTGAGTCAGGAGAGGTCTGCTGCGCCATGTGGGTTGCTCCCTGGCTGGTCAGGGATCGAACTTGTGCTGCAATGGCTGGCAATAGCTTGATAGTGTGTCTTTTAACCCCTGTGTCACCAGGGAGGCCCTCATCTTGCTTTTTTATCTACCACCTATAAGTGGAGTCACTCGGATGGTGCTTGTCCTTTCCCGGCTTATTGCACTGAGCACAACACCGCCCAGGGATGTCCACATTGTTGCATGTGTTAAGATTTAGTTATTTTTTTTTCTTTTGCTGAGCAGTGTGCTCCATTGTGGATATACACATCTTCCCCATCCAATCCTCCACTGACGGGCACTTGCGCTGTCTCCAATCTTGGCTCTCGTGAATATTGTGATTTTAGTTCTTCTATTAGGTATTTCTCAAGTCCAACTGAATGGTGAATTGCTGGGCCATGTGAAACAGTCATGGTCTCAATTTTCCTGCCATGCAGGAAGTGGATTCAGATGGTGCTGCCCAGGTCTTCCCTCCCCCAAAGTTTGGGCAATCGTGCAGCCCTGGAAGCCCCAGAGATCCCCAAAGCCTGCTGCTGAGGCATGGGGTTCCCTTGAGATAGCTATGAAGTGGTTCCTATGGCTCCGAGCAAGTAGAAAAGGGATGCGAGGACCTTGCCTACGCTGGGGACAGAAGGCAAGTGAGCACTCCCACGAGATGCAACTTCCCATTAACACAACAGAAACAGCCAGGGCACCCCCAAAAGTGAGGCTTCCCCTCAGAGCTGTGGGGTCAAGGGATTTATGGCTCTTGGCCACTCCACTCCCAGAAACACGGCAGCCTTAACCCAATGAATGGGCACAGGAAAGAGGAGCCCTGGGGGTAGAGTCTAAGTGTCTGAGGGTGTGGGGGGTGCTGGGGGTAAATGCAGCCTGGGGCATGTGCTCTGTGTCACTACCCTTGCTTATGACCTGCCAGTTTAGACTAAAGGTCCTGAGGTCATGGCTGGGGCAGTGGTGTCAGATGCCCCCACCCTGACACTGGATAGATTATTTCCCTTAAATCACAATCATAGGAAATTGCCAGGACCCAGCCAGCAAGGAGCCAAAGGGTCAATATTGATGCTTCCAGCTCAGGTATACCTCATCTGATGAACAGGGCATCTGGTGACCTGGGAGCAGTGGAGCTCCTTTCCTTTCTTAGAAAACGGTTACCAAGTCACAGAATGTCAGAGCTAGAAGGGACCTCAGAGATGGTCACACCAACCCTGCACCTGGTGCACGTGGAGAAGCGGCTCAGAGAGGGCAAGCAGGCTGCACAGCGCGCAGCGGCCCCCTAGGCGCACATTCCCAGCAGTGCTCTCTGCTCAGAGCAGTCCTAGCAGCCCCCATGAGAAAGGTCCCTTGGAGACCTCTGAGGGATTTGGGGCTTCAATAAAAATTGCTCTAGATTTTCACACCTCAAAGGTGTAACCCTCTTGCTTTTAAAATTTTACCCGTATTCATTTGGGTTTGTGTAGTTTACAGAGATCTTATTCCTTCCAAGAAAACAACAAAGAGATGATGGCTTCCTGTGTCGAATCCCTGGGAGATGCAGAATCCTTTCATTTCACGGAACCCCTAGGGAACCAGAGAAATCTCAGTCCTGATGTTTCCCTGGCAGAAATGCTATGATGCTGGAGCAGATATCAAAAAGGAAGAAGCCATTGATGACGTGGAAAAGCTGTGAATTTAAGTTTCAGTTTTGTCATGATGTGCCACATGGCCCTGGGCAGGCCCCACATCATCTTGGGCTTGGGGTAGCACCCAAAAGCTATAGGAGGATGAGGTGCTCTCTAAGCACCTCCCCACTTCAGCTCTGACCGGGTCCCTGCTATCCATGGACACCACCTTCAGCCTTCCCTACATGCTTGCAGGCCAGGAGGGAGTGCGAGGGCATTTTTGAGCCAGGTTTTCTTTCCAGTCCAGCTCAGATTTACCCAGTGACTTGTCCATAGTTCTCTGGAGGTGACAACGGATGGATAAGGAGCTCCTGAGATGCTCCATCCAGATCTGACCAGGGAACTCAGGAGAAAGACCATCTCTAGATTGTTCTGGGCTGACATTGCTGCTACAGAACGATGTTAATTTTGCTGTTTACAGAAATAAGTCCAGTGTGAGTGGAGGCTTTGGGTGTTTAAAAGCAGATGGTATTTCCTGCCTTGATCAGCCTCGGAGCTTTGGTTCCCATGACAACCCCGAAGTTCCACCTACTGCAACTTTCCTTTCTCTGAGCTTCTTTCTCCTTTACCAGCGAGCCGTGGTCCCTGGAGAATACCAACACTAACTAGTGTGTGCTCCATAGCACTTTACGGCACTTTACAGTTTACAACACACGCCAGCATTTATTATCTCATTTATTCCTCACCACAGCCTTCCCAGATAGCAATTGCTATTCCTTCCATTTCACAGATGGGAAAACCAAGCCCTGTGAGATGAGGGGATCTTCCCTCACGGCTCTCAGTGGCATAGAAGGACTCAAAATCAGGTTTTATGACCTCAGGCCTCTTCCCCTGTGCCCTCCCCGAAGACAGTACACGTGCTTATGATTCCTAGGTGGTCCAGTCCACACGTACATGGGGTCTAGGTCAAGCTGTGACATCTTTAGGCAAGTCATTTAACTCCTCTGTGCCTCACTTGCTCCTTCGTAAAATGGGAAGAGCTGAGTAAAATGGGATGGCTGTGAGGAATAAATGAGGATGTGTGTAAAACCCCTTTCATGCTTACTGGATTTGAAGGGAGACCTGAGAAGCCAAGTCTCCATGTCACGCTAACATCCTGTGACCTTGGGTGGGTCACTGGGCTGGTTGGCACCTGTGCCCCCTGTGTAAGAGGCGATAGCATCACGGTTCTCACGCGGGTGATATGTGAGAGAGCTGAGCGCACGGGAAGCCTTGGGGAGCAGAGCCTCTTGCGCTGCTGACGGCACATGCACCCCTCATGTGAGGGCGACCTTATGGAGATGCAGTTTCTGGCTCAGTGATGTGGGGCTGCCTATTTTTCTTTCCAGTATCTCGGGGCCCCACAGCCACTGGTCTGAGGAGTGCACTTTGAGTAGGAGGACGTAGCTAAAAAACACCACACAATTTCATCACCAACAAATCCCGCCGAGCTTTGCCCACAAGCCTCCAGCTACAAGTTCAGTTTCCAAAAACTCAAGCAGCCGAGAGCCCTCTGGGGGTGTCCGCAGAAGCCCCTTTGGAGGTTTTTTCCAGGCAGGAGATTTCTGTCAGGAAATCTAAGGCCCCAGTCCTGGACCCTATCCCGGAAGCCCCCCAGGGTGCTGGTGAAAGCTGTACCTGCTCTTGAGGTTCCCAACAAAGGACATAAAAATGCCAGCTGTTACACCTTGTACAACACAATATAATCATTGATAATGGCTTGTGCAATTCTTTGAAAATAGTTTTTAAAATAAAAGTCATTGTGACCCGGGACTGCTAAGTGAGCCACGTTCAGGCACTTGATAGAAAGTGGGTCAAAGCAGAGCTCGTTCATGGGGCTAAAGGAGCCAGCTGCACCTTGGGCTTTTTTTTTTTTTTTTAATCTAATTCTTCCTTTGCTCTGTAATCTTCCTTATATGATTGTGGACTATAAACTTAATTATCTGCCGCAAGTTCATTGGTATGCAATAAACAAAGATTTTCTGTTCATTCTTGCACTTCATTTGGGGGGTACATTCCTGGCCCCTGCGGCGGGTCCATCACGCCACTCCTCGGACTGCCACCGGCTCCTTGTTTATTAATTTGTCCCCTGCATTGCAGCTGGTGAGGAAGGGCTGGTGCGGCCCAGGCAAAGGGCACAAAATGAGCCATTAAAAGTTGCTGATGCTCCAAGAGCACTGGCCCTTGATTCGAATTGTTAATTCTCATTCTCACCGAGAAACCAGGACTGTGGTCACCTGTGGACCAGAAGCTCTGGGAAGGCAGGGGCTTGGCTTTGCTCCCTGGTGCATTGGCAGCGGCTGCTGACAAGCATGTCGACTTACAATGGCCAGGAAACAGTGATTACCTGAAGGCCAGCACCACACACAGGGTCTCTAGGTGAGCCTATGGCTCCCGGGGGCCCCTTGGGCAAGCCCTTGGAGGGTCCTAGCTGATTCAGCCCCTTGACCACTGCCCCTCGCAAGGATTTAGTGAAACCAGCTAGCCTGAAGGCACCGCGGAAGCCAGCCTACAAAAGCTGCAGTGGCAGTGGCGTTCAGCCCCCAGTGCAGCCTTCTTCGTGGTCGAGGTTCCTCTCCACACACGTACACGCTTGCTGTTTAGAAATCCCTGTTCAAGGGCTGGATTCCCGGGGAGCAGACGAGTGGAGATGAGCCTGTTGTTCATGGCTTAGAGTCTGGGGACAAGGGCAGGGAAAAAGGGTTGGGCAGGGGGAGGCTGGGGACACCCCCTCCCCGACCAGGTGCAGGGGCTGGTGGTGGAGTCAGGGTCAGTGGGAGTCCCCGGGGCTGGAGGACCTCTCGGAGCATCACCCGCTGAAGAAGTCCAAGGAGCGGGTGTCCATGCCAACAGGAAGCGCGTCTGCAAACACTTGTAGGGACTGCTCTTGATTGTGATGAAAGTGGAGACAATTATTCCGCTAAAAGAGCTGTGAGCAAGTGAAGCGAGAAGCCCTGCAGCCCTTCGAGACAGGAATCCCAAGCCAGAGAAGAGGCAGAGGGCAGGGCACGTGAGCGTGGGAAGGCGGGAAGTCGCTGCCTCCAGGAAGGGGTGGCCCCACCTTACTCAGGGGCAGCTTCTGTGCCAGGCTCTTGAGACACAGGCTTGAGCCCCCCGGTCCCTCCACACCCCTCTGAGGAAGGGGACAGTAAGGTGTGTGCAACATGCAGAGGGGAGAGGAAGGATGAGGAAGACACTGGGAGGGTTACACCGGGTTTTACACCCAGAAAGAGGTTCAAGATGAAGAGACAGACAGGAGGGTCAAAGACCAGCCAGGTGGTCAGCTCTCCCGTTCCCTCTTTTAAAAAAAATGCAGTATGTAATACACATACACACACACAATGTATATATATTATTGTATCACGATAATATAGGTATTACCATATTATTGATAATATATGTATCAATAATAGGTATCATATTACTGTACTATGATGCAGTTCTATATCACGATACAATAATATGTAATACAAAACTTACATTTTAATCATTTTAAAGTACATTTTCGAGGCATGAAAGTTATCACAATATACAACCAGCACTATTTAGTTCCAGAACTTTTTCATCATCCCAAAGCTAAACCCCTTCTCATTGAGCTGCACGCTCCTGTCTCCAAGCCCCACCACCCATGAAACAGCTTTTGTCTCTACATTTCATGCAAGTAGAGTCATAGAACATGCAGCCTGCTGTGTCTGGCTCCTTTCACTTAGTATATTTGCATGATTCCTGCATGTTGTAAAGATCAGAATCTCACTCTTTTTTATGGCTAAATAACATTCCACCATGTGCACAGGCCAGTTTACTTATCTATCCACCCCCTGAAGGTATCTGGATTGCTGCCACTTTGTGTTACCATGAACAGCACTACAAATAGCCATCCACGTACATGCTGTTGCAGGAAAACCTGGTTTTCAATTCTTTGGGAATACCCAGGAAAGGAATTACTAGGTTACCAGGCAATTTCGTTTTTTTAACTTAATGAGGACTTAGTCCCCTTCTTTTATAGATTTGTATAGAATTACAGGGCTGGAACAGGCCTCAAAAGTGACCTAACACAGTGTTTCTCATGTTTGGATTTTACTTATCAATAAAACTAAAACCATCATTTCTACCACCCCTCTCCCAAAGTTGGGGGCGGGAGCTTGCATCAGAATTAAGTAAATGAACGTATTTCATGTCAAGAAAACTCATTACCTCATATTCTTTTTTCTCACGTCACTTGCATAATTGGTCATTTGGGAAGCCCCTTTTGTGGTTTGATCCTCATCCAAGGTCCAGATCCCCCTCAGCTGCCCTGGCACAGGCTCACCCACCTTCAGGGTCCCCATCTTGGCGATGCTTGCCCTCCCAGGGGGCTCTGGTTCCTGGAATGTTCTTCCTTATGGACAGTGGGTCTCCTCCCAGTGTCTTCAGTATCCTCATTCCACCCTTGAGGGCCCCACAGACCTTGGCCTTGCTCTACCTTCTGCTCCCCGGATGCTGCCCAGGGCTGAGCACACCACTGAGATACTGATTCCAGGAGAGGTGCAGATGAAGCAGGCCTGACTTGTAAGAATTCTCTGAAGAAATCTCCAAGCTATTTATAGTATTTCATAAGCATCTCCCATCACTCCAAAATTGTGAACAAGCCCACGGACTAAATATTTGTTTTGTTGTCGGCTGGGTTTATACCATTTGAACATTATTCTCTGCTGAGAGCCAGCAAAACAGCATGGTGACTGCGTGGATTCCTGAGTGAGAAGTGAGACCTGCATTCACGCTACTGTTACCTGTGTGGCCCTGGTGAGGTCAGTGCAGATGCCCGTGCCACAGCCACTGAGTTGGAGGGAGGGGAGCTGGAAGGCTGCCTCATGGGGTAATGAAGCAGAGGTGCTGGCATTTGGGCGCTCACTCTGGGAGATGGCTCAGTGATGTTTTATGCCTCTGATGAGCAAAAAACCAAGTGAGAAGACAAATTCACCATTATTTAATAAATGTTTGGCAAACACAGATCTTTCAAAGAATCAAGTCCTCATATGGGAATAATAATAAAATACAAAGAAGTGTTTGATGGCTAGGAACATGGAAACCTACTCTGCAGGGCTGAAACAAAAAGGCATCCTGGTCTCTGATGAGGACAGAGTAGCCCTGCTGAGGATGTAGGGTCAGCCCATGTCCTACTCTAAACTAGCCATCTGCAGGGCAGGGACAGGGTCTCACTGAAGAGGATGGCCATGCCCTGCATCCACAATTAACCTGACAGGAAGTGAGGGCCCGATGGGGATGGTTCACCCCACTAGGCAGTGCTTTGAGACAGGAGTGTGAGGGGGTGTCCACCTGATGAAGGAAGCTGGAGATAAATGAACTGGGCTTTCTGCTCTATCTCACTGCTGGTAAGGCCGTGTCTATGTCACTTCTGTCATCCCTGAGCTTTGGTGAAGTCATTATCTGAGGTTGGTGTCTCAGCTTTAGGTGGCTCCCAGGCAAGGTTTCACTTTAGTTGGCATGGACATACATCTTTATAAGGGAGACATGGGCATTGAACACCTACTGTGTGCAGCAGCTTGACCTCAGTGGTATTCATCCTCACTGTCACCTTCAGCCTGCAACAGTTTAATCTCAACCTGCATGTCAGGAAACAGACTCTCCAGTCATGTGCAAAGTTGGCTGCTATGGTTAGGAAGATGAGAGGATGTAGAAATGGGCCCCAATGTGTCACCAGGGGAAGGGAAACACAATGAGACTCCCAGCAATGGCGTGACAACTGCCTCTGAGCCAGAAGGGGAATGGGAATTTACCACCAGGAGACGGGGAGTGGGCATTCATGGGCAGAGGAGAGGGCCCGGGCATTTGTGGCCAGGAGAGGAACAGATGAGTGACTACCCCTCCCACACTTCAAGGAGACAAGCATATGGTGGCAGAGCTCAAGGTCAAGATAAGGCTTCTATGAATCAGGCTGATGTCTACTGCTGTGTCCCACGGGCCAAGGAAGGACCCTGACTCTAAGCTCCGATTAAGAGGCTAAGTAACCTGTCCCTGGCCACACAGCTGGTCACACAGCTGCCCAGCCCTGGGGCTGGACCTGAACACTGAGCCTGAATCCAGAACACAACGTGTGCTTCCCACTCCACTATGATGCCTCCTGAGGTTGGACTGTCCACTCCCATCTTCTCTTGCCGTCGAGTTCCTCAAAGTGGAGCTAGTTCAACTCTGCAGCACCCCAATTCCATAGGACAAGACAGAAATGCATCAAGTGCTAGATGAACGAAATTAATTTGCTTGAAAATGTTTCAGAAAACTGGATTTTAAAGGACTGGGTGGAAAACTACATGGGTTGATTTCCTTCTGAGGAACACAGCATTAATAGACTTTAGATAAAATCCTCAATTCTCTGCTTCTTTGCCTAGAAAATTGAAGCACTGAAGTCCTTCCACAAACATACTAATAAGGTAATATATTAGGTTCCTCTGCTCCCATGTCCGGACCTACAGGGGTATGTGGGGAGCAACACAGAGTATCAGAGCATTATCTTGCTTGATCCCCAATCATTCAGATGAGGAAATTAAACCAGAAAGGAGGAGTGCCCCCTGCAAGAACACACAGTGGGCTTTTCTCTCTCTTCCTATGTGAAAGGCTG
This sequence comes from Talpa occidentalis, assembly GCF_014898055.3. Lineage (NCBI taxonomy): Eukaryota > Metazoa > Chordata > Mammalia > Eulipotyphla > Talpidae > Talpa > Talpa occidentalis. Next base: position 54,071,798 of record NW_023605083.1, read on the forward strand.
CCTTTGAAATATAGGAAAACATATTCCCATACACACCCTGCCTGTTGAATGCCGTGGGTGCAGCCAGGTGCTAGAGCAGACATACAAGGAGTAAGAGTGGCTGGAATGGGGTTAGCTCTGTGTAAGGGACTCAAGACGAGCTTCATGTGCTAGGTGACAAGTTAGATGTTTCAAGGGAAGATGTGGCAGGGAGGGGGCTAACTTTCCTTCCATAGGTACACATTACCCTCTAAGTTTAGCATTGGGGCTACAAAGCCACTTCCTGAACAGAGACTACATTTCCCAGCCTTCTTTGCTTCCAGGTAGGGCCACGTGACTACCAGTAGCCAAAGGAATTTGAGTATTTAGGAGCAAGGCAGTTAAGAGGTGACTTGCCTTGAACACCATTCCTTTTCCCCTCTGCCAGTCAGAAATAAACTCTTAAGGCCTCCCGTAATGGCAGAGCCACAAGATGGAAGAAGCTGTGTTCCTGAACCACTGCTGAAACCACCTGTGGAGCAGAAGCAGCCATACTAGATCGATGTGAAAATAAGTCTACATGGCTGGGAAGGGAAGACATGTGTTTCAGGCAGAGGGAACAACATGACTAAGGACAAAAGCCTAGGGAACATGAAGAGCTAATGGTGGCTGGAGCACTGGTTATGTGAAGAAGGTACTGGGATCCAGAAAGCTCATACTGGAGACCACAGGAAGGAGGATCACGTACAGGGATTGTTTCCAGGAGCCCTGGTGTTGCTGGCACTGCTCTCAAAGGAAGAGTGGAAGTTGTGAATGGTTTCCTGTAAAATTTGTCTCTCTCGTCCCTGTGGAAGAAGTAGAAAACAGACATAAAATGTCTTATTAAATCTTTTAACCATTAATTCAATTGACACAGTGTTGTTAGTGCTGAACTCATACTTGAAAAACCCATGGGCGTCGTGGGGAAAATAAATTACCTAACTGAAAGAATACTGAGCTTAATAAAAACATACTGAGTCAGAATCTCCCCCAGCTTCCACAGTCGCACACGTCAGGGCTGGAAAGGTCCCGCGATGCAGGATCCGATCCCTGGGAGGAGGTGGACACAGAGCCCGGGAAGCAGGACTGACTTGCCCTGCGTCACACAGCCTTGAAGGGTGGTCTCCTCCCCTGCCGCACACTGCGAGTCTTTCCAGTCCTCGAATTTCCAGGGAATTCAGTGGGAACTCAGTTTCTTTCTGCTCCAGAGTGGAATTTGAACTGCCTTTACCTGCCCTTGCCTAAGATCTGTCAGATTCCTTTTCACAGCTATTTACTTCTCATCTGATCCCCAACCTCCACACACGTTTTGAGATGGGAAAAGGAGGAGGATGTGGGTGTTTAAGTCCACAGAACATCTGCTCCGAATACCCGGCCAAGCGACAATGTTAACACCGAGGCTAAGAACAGAGACTGGAATCAAACAGTCTTGGTTCACATCCCATGTCTCCCATGTATTAGCTGAGAGACCTTCAGAAAAATATGTCACCTCTCTGGGCCTCGCTTTCCTCATGCATAAAATAGGAATAATAATGGTATATCTCAAATGTTTGTGCTGACATTGGACCCTATGTGGATAGCAGGAGCTGACAGGGCAGCAGTGTAGATTAAACATGTACTTCTATTTATTTATTTTTTTAAAGATTTAAACATGCATTTTTCGAGCAAAAAATAAATGTGCTCCACATGAAACGTAAATTAGAAATCTCTGGTAGATTGCTCTGTGCTAGGAATGAAATTTGGGGGCGGGGGATATAGGGGAAGTCTCCTGAATGAGCCTAGATTTCAAACTTTTTCTTCTTTCATTTCATGGACTCCCCACATCCCTGGGACAGAGGAGGAAGGGGTCCTCTCCAGACCCCAAGCAGAGCCCTCTAGTGGTGACAAGGCCTCCTACACACCAGCAGCGGAAAGAATTCTTCACACCAGTCCATCCCAGTCATTTGAAATAAGCTGGGAAAATGCAGTCAGGGTTCCATCAGCACAAACCTAAAGGCTGCAGAGCAGAGGGCAGAGCACCGGATGTGGGGGTCAGAGGACCCAAGCCCCTACTCTACTGCTCACTAGCAGTGGCCTCCAGGTCTAACTCCATTGTGCTGTGTTTCCCTATGTGTAAAATGGGGAGATTTACACGTGTGGGGGCTGCATGAGGCTCAACTTGAGAATGAACAGACTGACACTCTGCAAACTGTGGAGGGCTAAAAAACCAATACAAGAGAAGACAGCGGCGTTATTAAACACCACCTCAGCCTTAACTGCCTGAGAAATGAGGTCAGGAGGAGCCAGGGCTCTCTGACTCCTAACCTTAGGGGGAGCCATAGATGATGGAAACATAATCATTCTCTGCATCCTCAAGTAATTGAAAATGATTAATTGCCCTTTAAAAGCCCTGTGTTTCAAAAAACAAATGGTCAAAAAATATAGAAAAAAGTCTACTTATCTAGTAGTTAAGAAATGCAAATTAAAACAAGGTATTTTTTTATACCTATCAAATTAATAAAAATAAAAAACCAAACTGATATTACTCAATGCTGGCGAGGGTACAGGGCCCCTGGCACTCACATACCCACAGCTGGTGGGATGTCACTGGCTCTTTCTGGAAAATGATTAAGGATGACACATCATATATGCTGATTTAGACTTTTTGACCTGGTAATTCCACCTTTAGACACCTATTTCAAAGAGGTAATTAGAAAGCCTTATATACAAAGTTGTCCACTGCCATACTATTTATAGAAAGTTTGCACATCTACATATGCAATAAGCAGGGATTCCCCTCAAAAAATAATTTGAGTACATCTAAGCAAATTTATTGAGTTCTTATTGACACAGGTTATAGCATGTTTAATGTTAAGCAAAGAAAGGAGGATGTAAATTATAGATGCAAATTTGACTCAGCCACAGAAAGAAAATCATTTGGCACAAAATATTGCAGCATGATCTCTGCATTATTATGAACAGCATTAGCCTTTGGAATCACCTGGTTGACAAGGTGGGAACTTGTCATCTGGGACCCTCAAGGAAGATCTTTGGTATGGATTAAAATTTTGTGTTTCCCCTCCTGCCTGCCCAATTCACGAGCTGAAACCTCACCCTGAGGTGAAATGGTGTTAGGAGACGGGACCTTGTGCAGGTGATCAAGATCAGATGCGGTCACAAGGGCAGGGTTGCCAAGGTAAGATCATGGCCTTATAAGAAGAGATTGCTGACAGCTTGCTTCTCTCTTCTCTGTCATGTGAGGATACAATGAGAAATTGGCAGTCTGCAGCTCAACACATTTCCACCACACTAGCACCCTGATCTTGGACGTCCAGCCTCCAGACTGTGAGGAATACATCTCTGTTGTTTACAAGCCTCCCAACCCATGGTCTTCATGTGGCGTGAGCTAAAACAACACTAATGGCTGGCTGCTGCTTCTGCTTTTCTAGAGGGATCTTATTTAGCAGAGGACATATAAAATGGAGTGAGGGGGCATGAATTGGAGAGACAATGAAGAGCAGGTTCCAGTAAGTGCAAAGTTGAAGAAAAAATGTCTTCATTTGGAGTGAGCTCAAGACGTCACATATCGTTTACCCTGACGAAAACAGCTAAGTTGCCTAAGATTTTCAAAGCAGCTCAGTCTGCCTTCTTGTTGTGTTCTTGGTCCAGGGAAGAGGGAGGCCATGGCCATCCAAGCCAGAGGGGACTTTCTGGAGGCATTAGCAGCTACCATCTACCAAGCCCTGAGCCAGACTCAGTAGCCCTCAGCTCCTGGCCTGCCTTCCCTGACCCTTACTGTCCCTGTATCCAGAACTTTTTCTGTCCTTCTACCGAACCCTGCTTCCCTCCTTCCCCTCCCAGAGGCAAAATCCTTAGCCTTGCAAATACTGAAGCAGCTCTAACTGAATTACCCCAAGGAACCAGCTCATGGCCTATACACAGATAAATAATAATGATGGCAACAAGAAGCCCACTGCCAATCCCGGCAGGGGTGGGAGGGAAGCCTCCACACAGCGTGGAGCACCTGGACCATGTGAGGAAGGGCCTGGGGCAGAGGCCTCCTTTCCCTGCCCACTGGGTGACCTGAGAACACTCTCCCTCTGAGACTCTGCTCCCTCACAGCTGGACTAAGTGAGGCCTTCCTCCCAGGATTAAACTGAGGAAGTGCATGCAAAGTGGCTTATGAATGACAAAGTGCCACTTGAATATTTATTTGCCACTGGGGATACAAGTCTGTTCACAGGTCTATGTACCACCGAGCAGTATAGAGAAAGAATCATGAAACCACTCATGCTCTCTAACATAACCTCATACACATGGAACACAGTCTGAGGAACAAAACAAAAGAAGGAAAAGGGAAAAAGCAGAGATGTCCATGACAGTTCTATTTACGATCCCAGGCATGGTGCTATCATCCAACAGGGCAGCGGACAGGCAGAGTGTGAAAAGCAACAGGTCAGCAGGTATTACACGCTGCTGCTGCAGTGAGACAGCAAAACCAGTCTGCATTAGGGAAAGGAGCAGAGGAGGCCAGACCAGTGGTAAGAGTGCACCATGTCTGCCAGCACAACCATGTCTGAAGGTGAGTGGAGACTTGGCGTTTATTTGGTTTTTGCGCAGGTGTGCCTGCTGGGAGGGGGCACTGCTAATCTTTACCTTTAAAGATGAAACAGAAATTTGACATTAGACAAGAATGCAGAGAGCCAGCAGCAACGGTGACTGACAGCTCTGTGTGTGAACACTTCAGTCCTGGCAACGACCTCATCACCCTGCCCTACAGATGAAGAAAGTGAGGCTCAGAGAGGGCCGTGACTTCCCCAGGGTGATGCAGTGAGCAAATCAAGGAGGGGGGATTCAACCCCAGGCCGGTATCACTCCAGGGCCCGTCTTAACTGAGGACTGTGCTCCAAGAGGCCATTTCAGTTGACTCTAAGGAGAGAGATTCAAGTATGGGAGAGAGATCTGAAAAAAGAACAGGTCACCCAGGGAGGTAGCGAGCGCTCAGTTACAAGACGTGTGCAAGGGGAACTGACCTCTGAGATATGCTGGGAGAAATGGAATTAGAACACGGGGTCATCAGGAACACCGAGGGCTGAGAAGCCTGGCAAAGCTCTCAGCTGTCTGAAACGGGGGGGCTCTGTGTGTGAACGGTAAAAAGGGAAGATTGAGAACAATACCTTGCCTGCGTTCAGTTCAGAAATTGCTGCCAAAATCTGCTGCCTGGATCCATCTGTCTTAATACCCAGCTCCTTCAAGTCGCCGTCAGTGAGCGTGAGGAATGCTTCCATATCCACCTGGGAAGAGAGAAGCGGGATTTGCTACCATCTGCTTGACGCCTCACCTCTCTTCGCCCGACCACAATAGAAATATCATGATTATGAGCTATTAGTGCTTTTTAGTAGTGAATTAATTATGATTTACTACTTCCAATTCCTGACTCTCCGCTGGAAGTTTAGTTGAATGGCATTAAGGATCAACTCCCTCAGCTCCAGCCCAGGGTTTTCAGCATAGGTATGTTTTGGAAAGACCCTGAAAATGAAACAAGTCAGTCAGTCACATCTCTGAGATAGTAACTGAGGAGGCTAAGTGGTAAAAAACCCAAGTCCTGTTGTTAGGAAGTGACCTCCACTGTGGCTGCATCTGAGCAGCGCTGCCTGGAGCACAGGGGATTGGGGGCACTTACCTTGCCCTCCCTGGCACCCGCCCTGCCTGACAAGAGAGACACAGACTGGGGTAGCACAGTGAGAATGTAAAAGAGCAGAGGCCGTAGAAGAAAGAGGGCCATGGGGAACTCAGGTGGAGAAGGGCTTGGAATGAGGGCACCTCACTGTCCTACATTCTGGCTTCCAGGAGAGAAGCCCTACAGCTCTGTCAGCACTGCCTGTGCCTCAGCGGGGCCCCCTGCTGCACAGTTTAAATCCTGCAGCGTGTGTCCCTCTAAGGCAGGTGGCTGGAGGTCAGAAGGCTCTGAGGAGGCCAGCATGCCACAGCCCTGCAGGGGGGACAACAGCAGCCACAGGCCCGCCTCAGGCAGGTTCCTACAAGCCCAGGTGTCACCGCCAAGTGGGAAAGGGGAGTAACAACACTAACATGATGCAAAAATCACAGCTGTTTCAGGCTCACAGCATAAGCAGGTGTATTACTACCCTCAATTTGGAGTTAGGGAAGCTGGAACAGAGATGATCTCTATCTAGTTGGTCAGTGGCCGAGCTGGGATTTGAGCATGGGCAGGGCCTCCACATGCCACCTCACCTTTCAGATGCTGCAGCTGCAGATTCAATGGTTTCTCTCCTGGGGCTCCCTAGGGATAGCCTTGCTAACATGGCTCAATTCTCCCTAAGAATCAAGGGATCTGTTACCTGCTGGGCCCTCCCAAAGCAAAGCCCAGCTATAGTGCTCATCTGAAAGAGCTCCACTTAACTCCAGGGCCCCTCTGGCCCTCACTGCAGACCCCTCTTCTGGGCTCTGAGAGCGTCTAGGGGATTCCTGCGATCCCTAGGGCCAGACTTTGGCAGAGGGATGAAAAGGGGCAGAGACTTGACTAGTGTTTGCTGATTCAGTGAATAACACATCGATCTTCTGCTTCCCCATCTGCATTGACCTTCTCAACCGCTGACCTCTGTCAACCCTGGGGACTGCCAGACGCTCATGGTGTATTTCAGAAGGAGAGCACAGAGCCTGAATTCGCCTCCTGCGAGCACTTATGAAGTAGGGTTAGCAGAGATGAGAGAGAAACATCCAGTGTCCTTTCAGTTTTCATGCCCCACTTCTCTGGGTAACAGAATACCAATTTTCAGCTGGGCCACTGTATTTCTGGACTTGCCACGCATATTAGTACGAGAGGTAACAAACTTCTGACCAATGAGCTACAAAAGGTTCTATGGTCCTTCAGGGAAATCTCCTGAAAAAAAGGAGAGCACATGCCCTTTTCCTTCTTCCACCTGCAGCCTGTGAGTTGGCTGTGACATCCGGGGCTTTAGTAAACACACTGGACGTTGAGAATGAACGTTACATATCTAGGGGAGGTAGAGAAAAGAGCTAGAAGGCACCCCAGTGACTCATTCCAAGCTTTCTGTGTGAAAAATAACCTCCCATTTTATTTTTTTAAAGATTTATTTATTTATTTATACAAGCACTGGGTACAGTCAGAAGCGCGGGAGGGTGAGAGAATTCACCAGAGCTAGAGCAGGGAACAGAACAGGCAGATGGACCAAAATACATTGCTGAGGGGAGCAGTGGGCACGGCAGGAAAGGTCTGCGCGCCATGTGGGACCCTCGCCCGTGGCCGGGGATCGAACCTGCGCTGCAGAGGCTGCGGGCAGCTTCGCAGCCTAGTGCTCAACCGCTGCGCCACCAGGGGAGGCCCTCTCCTATTTTAAGACACTAAAGTTTTGGTACTTTTCAATACATGTAGCTAAATCCATCCTAATACAGGTAGAAAGATGAATATTATTAGTTTATGTTCAGTTTCAATGTAGTAAGATTCCAGAACTTGGATTAACATTGTTCCTCTTCCAAATTCTCGCAGGTTAAAATTATATAAAAATAGGGAGAAAATCTTTACCCTTTCTGGAAATGAGAAGAAAGTCCCCTGCACATGGCTGATGCTTCCAGGAGTTTTGGAAGGGACTAATGCTCCTCCCCTCCCCCCAGAGGTGTGGAGACTGGGTCTAAAGGCAAGGGTGGGGACAAATCAGGCTGAAGCCTACTAAAGTCTTCAGGGGACACTGGGTTGTGGGGACACATAAAGAGCAAACTGCACACCAGAGAGGAGTCAAGTCCAAGGGGGTAGCAGAGCTGGTTCCAACAGGGCAGGTGTGGTGTCAGCAGGGAAAGGGCACTGCCTCAGCTTAGTTCACCTACCCCAGCACATTGCCACCTCCAGCCAGTGGCCCCAGCATCCACCGTGGTGCTGCCTCCTTGACCCCAGACACTGAGACTTTCAGATGGGTGAGTTAAGACAATGGCAGGTCTACCTGGCCAGTACTCTCCCTCTGTTTCCAAACTCTGAAAGCTTCAGGGGTCAGCTGGAGCACACCTCAGTGCCTACACTGGACTACTGCAGCAACATCTGAGAGGGGGACATCAGCTAACAAAAAAAAAAAGGGAGAAATCGGAGCACACATCACCTTGTGAGAAAGATCTAGCTAAAGAAACAGAAGTGCACCTGGAGACAGGTTCTCCACACGCTCCAAGAGGGCTTGGTACACATGACGCAAAAGCAGGCAGCCATCTGCACGCAGGACAGGTATCGTGGCTATGAGAAAATCACCGCTAAAGTTTGAGATGTTGAGGAGCCGGGAGGACAGACAGGGTAAGGCAGAAAAACAAGCCCAGGAAGAAAGCCACACACCCCTATCTGTTTTTTGAATTAGAATACAAACACCTCGGTTGTATCTCAAGCTTGCTGGGGACCATGAGAATGTCTCTTGATGGCTGCTGTAATTCTGAACATTGTCATGCACTAAACTGGGGACCAGAATGTTCTGAGCCAGTGATCATCCCCTGGTTGCTAACAGGCATGCAGAGGAGTTTTATTTGACCAAAACGGTAAATTTTTTAACAGTTTGTTGAGATATGATGCATCTATCATACCATTCTCCCACTTAAAGTGTATAATTCAACGATTTTTAGAACATTCAGAGTTATGCAACCCTCACTATACTCAATTTCAGTACATTTTCATCACCCCAAAAGAAACCCCATTCCCATTAGCAGTCACTCCTCATTCTCTCCTCCCTCCTTTCCCTGGCAACCACTAATTCTACTTTCTGTCTCTACAGATCTGACCACTCTGGACAGTTCATATAAATGGAATCGTACCTTATGTGGCCTTTGTGACTGGATTATTCTGCTTAGCATCATATTTTCACCCATGCTACAGCAGTATTAGTATTTTATTGTTTCTATCTTTTAATACATGCCACATGCTATTTATCCAATGATCAATTGATGGACATTTCAGGTGTTTCCTCCTTTTAGCAATCATAAATAACGCTGCTGTGAACATTCACGTGCAAGTTTTTGTGTGGACACAGTTTCAAATCTCTTGGGTATATACTCAGGAGTGGGAATGCTGGGTCACAAGTAACTCTGTTTAACTTTGGAGGAACTGTCAAACTTCAGTAGAACAGCAATTTTTTAAAGAATGTAACTGTGAGTGCTTTTAAGCAAATAGGAACTCTTTCAGGTTCATACAGATTCTACATCCTGACACCAAGATTCATTAGTATCTGCAATTGACTTGCTCATACTTAAAAGCTCCTCAGCAAATCCCCTTCAACAAAAGTGTTTTCAGGACAGACAGAAACTTAACAGGATAGAACAGTCCTCAAAATTATAACATCCTATCATAACAAAACAAGCCAGAAGGTCTTCAAGATCTCACTGTAGTGAATGGAACTCAATGTGCTGAACACAAACTCTATTTCCTCAGCTGCTTCGTGAAGAAGATTGGTCTAGGCGTGCAGAATGGAAACCTACGTATTGAGGCAATTTTTTTTACAGTACGTTTTAAAAGTGACATTTAAAAAGAGCATCCTTACCTCTTGCTCCTCAAAAATGGGCTGATATTTCTCGAGCGATAATTTCTTAAGGATACCAGTCAGTTCATCTTCAAGAGGGAAAGATGTAAAAAAAAAATTTAGAATTTGATAAAATGTATTAAACGAGTGGTCTTGAAATTTTCATAAAGCAATGAGAACCCGATTTCAAGTGAAATTCTGTAAGAAACTCCACCACAGAATGCAAGTCTGGGCCGCACTCCTAGGGATAAAGGTGGAGGGGTCCAGAGCCACCTGCCAGCCATGCTCTTGTCCAAGTCCTGATTGATGACCTATCACCAGCGTCTCCCCAAATCCCAAGTCAGGTGGCAAAGACCAACTGAGGTGGTTTGTGACCAGGCAGACTCTCAGATGGTTTCGCCTAAGTTCTCGGAGTTCTAGTTGCTGAGACTAAAACTGTGCTTTCTGTGCAAGAACAATTTTAAATGATGGGTTCTTGACTGATAGTAACTGCACCTGCAGTAAATCTAATGCCATCAAGTCCTCAGCTAGTCACGGAAAGAACTTGGGAGAGCAGGTAGGCAGGCTGCAGCACAGAGCTGCGGTCTGGCTCAAGTGTACGGAGGTTGGAGCCATCCCAAAGGAGGAAAGGGTGCATTGGGGTGGAACAGCAGAGCCAAAGGAACACAGACCAGGGGAAAATGAGATTTGGGGTACCAACATATCAGATCAGAGAGGATAAAGAATGAAGACCATCCTATGAGGGGCTTCAAGAAACAGTCATTCACACATTCAACAGGGATTCACCAGACTGCTAGGACTGAGGAAGCAATAGGGACTAAAATGTACAGCACACAGAAAGACAGGCCAGAGCCAGCAAGAAGAAAAAAGCAGGCTGGGGAGGGGGTGGGATGGTGGAAGATGCTATTTTGTAGAGGCTGCTCAGGGAAGGCCTCTGTTATAAAGTGACATCTGAGGAGCAAGTGTATAGATATCAAGGGAAAGAGCTCCAGTCCAGCCAGAGAAGACAGCAAGTGCAAAGGTGCTGGGGCAGTGGGTGCCGTTCCCAGAAGAATTAACAGGGGTTAGGAGGCCTGACCCCCTTCTCTTATTCATTCATGCATCATCATTCAACAGTGGCTACCAACATGCCCTCCACACACTGGGAATGCAAGGAAGGCTTGGCATCTGCTGTGAAGGAGCCCACATGGTTGGAAGATTCATGATGGGCGACAGTGTGCACAGTGCGCACCCATCAGCCCAGGGCACGGACAGCCCATCGGTGTTGGTGATAACAACCTTGCCAGTCCTGCTCCTGTCCCCATTTACAGCTGAGGAAGTGAGGCACAGAAAGGCAGGCATCACATCTCAGGCGAGGTCATACAGCTGACCCACAGCAATGAAAGGCTCAAGCCCAGTGGTCTTGCAACCAGGCCTGGGCGACACACCTGCCCTGAACTTCTCATTGGTGGTGAAAGGCACTGACAGGCTATCTGGGACAGAGAAAGCGGCTGACCCAGCCCAAGGTTGGAGAAGGCAGCACAGAAGAACTACTCCTACTCCTGAGCTCGGACATATGAGATTAACTGAGTCTTGAGCCACTGTAGTTTCACGATGTGAACTGCTGCTCCCGCTGCCCCTCCTGTGCAGTCTTCCCACAGTGGTGTGCTGGGAAATGTTTAACAACTGGCTCCCTGGGCGGGGGGAACATAGGCATGTAGGTAGGTACACAGACTGTAAAGATTTTATGGATCTAAAGGGCGTGTGTGCACAAGTTCTATAGAATAATAAATTACACAATACTCCTGATTGCAAATCCCCTGTGGCCAATGCTTTTGTTGCATTTCAGGCACCTCACTGAATGTTCATGTCACTTTTGCCCTCCTCCTGTACCCACAGCCAATGAGTGTACTTCCACACAGAGGCTGGGGGCAGCGCCATTGACAAGAACATGGGAGATGAAACAGTGACTGTGGAGGCTGGAACTCCATGTGAGCAACTTTGCTGAGTCAGATAATGGCTTTCAAATCCTAAATTAATTAAGGTAGGGATGCAAATCCCTAATTCAACCTTTAGGGGTCTCAATTCCTGAACGTCTCTGAGGTGAGAGAAATGGTGAGTGGGGGCTTAACACTCCACAAAGAAAACACAGTTAGGCAGGACTGGGGTTGCTAGTGAATCTCAGAGGCGTTAAGGAATGATAGCACTAGACAGCTCAAAACAGGAAGGAAGCCCCAAATAGAGGATGCCCAGGACAGCACACATTTCCCACCCAGCACACACTTGAGCCCATGCAGCTGATTCCAACTTTCCCCAGCCGCGCTGGGCAGAACCTGCAGCTCATTCGCGGGCAGTGGCCAGGCCTCCACGCCTCTGTGAGGACCCAGCACACGCGGGACTGCCCTCCTCTCTGGCTGGGATCTATACAACTGGGCCCATCTCTCACCAAGGCTCCTCTTCCTCCTCCCCACCCCCAGATCCAGCAGCCTCCCAAAGGCAGTCTTAAAGGATGGGTTCTTCTCTTCCTCTCCCTTTATCTTTTCTATCTTCAAATCTTTATCTGGGGCTTCACAGAAGAACCCCCACCCCTGCCCAGATGTCCATCCCATCTTTGTTTCCTCCGTATCCCCAGGGGCAGGCAGGGCTTGCAACTCAGGCAGGCAGGTTCCAAGGTTCTCCTGGACCCGGATGTCTACTGCTTTTTTTGTCCAGCCTCCGAGCTCTTTTCCTTTTGGAAACAGCACTTCAACTTTCCTTTAAGGAGGGGCCACTTCCCTCCTGCTCCCAGTGCACACAGCATTGGCAGGGTGGACTCTAACCCTGACCCTGCCTCCAAAGGCACACATTTCACCCCTCGTGGATGCAGAGACAGTCAAAGATGGTCAAGCATGGCCAGTGACTCAAGTCAGGCCAATGACCTTTGGTAGTACCCCTGGCATTTTGGTGGATCTACTTTTTGCTGGCATTGATATGTTAATAGGAAGAGGAAGAAACCCTGAAACTGCTGGGGGCACATGCCTTTGGATCCAGACATGCCTGAAGAACACCCTAGACACTTCCGTTAGATGAGCTGACAAATGAACAGTGCTGTGTCGTTTCGTTTCAAAGTTCAGGAAAAGGTACGTAGCTGGCATATCTACAGGTGTATGTTTGTGTGTATAAACAAAATCACCTACATTCACAAGTTATTTGAAAAACCTTACCATACTGTAGGGTAAGGTAAAAGTATCAGGCTTTTCTGCCCTCCCGCCATCAGGATAGATGATGGATCCTTGCGGTACTGAATGCATGCCTGATGGCGGGCACCTGGAATAGGGTGTGGGCATAGGTAGATGGGATTCACCTGGGCTGAAACTGGGCTTTTAAGGGTGGCGTTGCAGGGACGCCAGCAGAAGCTGAGAAGAGAAGTAGCAGAAGCAGAGAAGCCAAGCAGCAGAGAAGCAGAGAGAAGGCCAGAGAGCCCAGAAAGAGTGAAGACTTGCTGGGGGTTGGGAGGGCTGCCAGCCTCCCGGCCCCACAGCGCCCCTGCCTGCAGTGTACCTGGTAATTCCAATAAAAGCCTGCAAAAGCCACTGAGGGTTCCAGGACTTTCTCCTCCTTTACCTGGTCTGCTGGATCAGAAAACCTGCCCTGTGTCATTCCTGCCCCTTACACATACCTTAAGCACAGTAAAGATAAAAATACCAAGCAGAATCAGGGAAGGAGAGGGATGAGAGTATTTGTAACCAAGAAAACTTGAGCTAGAAAGGCTCTAGCAATTAATTAAGGGCAGCTGCCGGGTCACCAGGGCGAGGAGGAAAGGATGGGGTTTCAGGGCCTGGGGGACTCACCTTCATCCGTGATGGTGCCACTGCTGGAGCCCCCGCTGCTCTTGGACTGTCGGTGGGATGAGGAGGAGGACACAGAGGACTCAGCCGCGTGCCCTTTGGGTGAAGGGGAGGGTGTGAGGGTGGGGGAGGTGCTTTTGGAGGTAGTAGACGTTCCAGAGGGAGGTCTCTTGCTTGTCTCTATTTTCTGCTGAAAAGATAAATAAATAAGCCATCATCTGGAGGGCAGAAATGATTCAAACAGAAGCCTGTAACAGGGAACATGGGGGATATTTGGTTCAACAAGCTATCTAACCAGGACTTTACAAAGCAGCAACAGCATCAGCAGAACAAAAAAACTCCTTTCCAGAGCAGAGAGACGGGGGGTGGGTGGAAAAAGTGGCACAGGAGGAGCCAGGAAACCAGGGTACTAGTCCTGCCCTACAGCTGTTGCCACTGTGCCCGGAGCCAGGTCTCCTACCTCTCAGTTCACCCAGCTCTAAAATGGGAATATGGCTTCTATGTACACTAGGTCCCCTTCTGCTCCTGATGCTCCTGCATCTGAACCAGTTGCTTCTAATCCCTCCACTAAAGGACACATTATCATTCCCTCTGTGAATGTCATCAGGCTTTAAAAAAAAAAAAAAAGCCTTTTAATTTTTAATAATTGTAGACTTAAAGGTTGCAAAGATAGTCCCTGTGTATCCCTTACCCAGCTTCCCCTACTGTGATCACCTTGCATATAACTATAGCACAATTACTGACACCAGTAACTAATAGTGGGACAAAACCATCAGCAAACCAGACTTCACTTAGATGTCACTGGCTGTTCACCATTGTCCTTCTTCTGCCAGATCCCACGGGCACAGACTTGTCCTGTCTCCTTAGTCTCCTTCCATCTGGGACAGCTCCTTATCTGGGTCTTGCCTTCTCTTTCACGATGCTGACACTTTTAAAGCGTCCTGGACAGGTGTTTGTAAACTGTTCCTCAATTTCGGTTTGTCTTACGTTTTCTCATAATCAGGTTTGCTTATGATTTTGGGGTCCACAGCCACAGGGAAGATGTGCGACTGTCAGTGCAGCATAATAGGAGGTACACAGTGTCGGTATCTCATTACTGATGATGTTAACCTTGATCACTTAGCTCAGGTGGTGTCCACCAGGTTCCTCCAGTGAAGTTACTATTTTCCGTTAAATATGTGGAGGGAGATATTTTGAGCCTAAAGTTTTGCCCACTAATTTCAGCATTCTTTGGTGGATTGTGCCTGGAATTACCATTTGGCTGTTCTAATGGTGATTTTCTATTTCCTTAGTCCTTCCACATTTGTTATTTGAATTCGTCTGTAAGACTTGATCCTTTTTCCCTGTTTACTCATTTGTATTAGTATGGTTCCTGTTTGATTTTCTTTAAATTTGTAAAACTTACTCTTCTGTTTTCAATTCATTGGGTTTTGACAAATGCAGAGTTGTGTGTCTACCCTGAGTATAGGCTCATGGATATCTATTGTATTTTTTGGATTATAATTCAATATTGTTTTTATAGTTATAGTTTTATATATAGTTAGTTTTATAGTTATTTTATAGTTCAAATTGTTCCAGCTTTCACCATTGAGATCTCTCAGGTCAGTTCCTGTGATTTTTCATTTGCCCCATTTTTTTCTTCTTTCTTTCTTTCTTTCTTTTTAAAAGCATTTCCTTACTTTCTGACAACACAAAATTAATTCAGGTTGGGCCTCCCCTGGTGGCGCAGAGGTTGAGTGCTGGGTTGCGAGGCTGCCCGCAACCTCTGCAGCGCCGGTTCGATCCCCGGCTGCCAGGCGAGGGTCCCACATGGCGCGCAGACCTCTCCTGCCGCCTGCTGCTCCCCTCAGCTGTGTACTTCGGTCCTTCGGCCTGCTCTGCTCCCCGCTCTGGCTCTGGTGAGTTCTCTCACCCTCCCGCGCTTCTGACTGTACCCAGTGCTTGTATAAATAAATAAATAAATCTTTTCTTAAAAAGTCATTAAAAAAATTAATTCAGGTTGATGTTGTATATTTACTGATCCAATACTAGAACAAATGACTTTTCCAAAGTCCTGTTTCCTTTGGAGAATAGTACTTAAAAACCAAAATCTGGGTACTACATTGTTCATTGCTACTGGGATGTCACTTGTAGTACACACAGCAAGGAAAAATATGAAGTGTGTACTAACCCATGTATGCAGTCACATTTTATATTATCCATCTGTGTGTATACACATGTATGCATATATATTTACAAGTATGCATTCATACTATTACCTCTGACTCCAGTCCAACATCACAGGGCTCATTCTAGCATTTCCCTTTCCGGTCAACCTCTGTCAGGTTAGAATTGGGCTTATTATCTATGTTTATTTATTTGGTCTATATGCAAAGTGTATATGTATGCAAAAAATAAATTCATGTAAAGTGGCTTCAGAATTGCTCAACCAGAGTACATTGTTTTTGTATGCTTTTTTGTATTTATTTTTGCCCTGCCGTATCCACTTGACATACTAGTTCTTCCCCCTCTCCTAAAGTGTGGTTGTGTTACTCATTTGTAATACAATCAGATCTGTTGTCAAAGTTTGCATTCTATCTCTGCCCCCTGTTTGATTTTTGTTTTATTTTAATTTGCATACAGTAAAAATAACCCTGTGGCGTACAATTTTATAGGTTTTGACAAGTGCAGAGTTGTGTTCCCATCAACAGATCTCATGGAGAATAGTTCCATTGTCCCCCAAATTCCCTTGTATTTGACACCACAAAATATTTCAAGTTGTTCCAACCCATAGAAATAACTGATCTATTTCCATCTCTATAGTTTTGCCTTGTCCAGAATGTCATACAAACAGAATTATATGATACATAGACTTTTGGGTCTAGTTGTACATTATGCCATTAAGACCCATCCAAGTCACTGCATGTATCAGCAGCATATTCCTTTTCCTTGCTGAGTAGTATTCCATTGCATGGATATACCAAAACTACTTTATATTCATCTGCTGATGAGATGTTTCCAGTTTGGGGTATTTTGGGGTAAAAAAACTGATATAAACATAAACAGATTTTTATATGAACAAAGTTTGAAAAAATTAACTGGGGTAAATATCTAGCAAGTAAATAGCCAGGTCTTACAGTATGTGTATGCTTAGTTTTATAAGAAGCCAACAGACTTTCAAGGTGGTTTTATAATTTTGCATTTCCCCAGCAACAGATCAGAGTCTTAGCAACTCCACATTCTCACCAGCACTTGTACCTTTAAAAATTTTTTTTCACATTTTAGCCAGTCTAATAATAGGCACAGAGTGCTGCCTCATTGTGGTTTTAATTTGCATTTCCCTAATAACTAATGATGTTGAACATCTTTTCATATGTTTATTTGCCATCTGTACATCTTCTTTGATGAAGTACCTATTTAGATATTTTGCCCATTTTTTAATTTGTTAGTTGTTTTTTATTGTGGGCACAAGATCTTTATCAGAAGTATGGTTTGCAAACAGTTTCTCCTATTCAGTAGCTTGTGTTTTGAATTTTGATAAAGTACAATTTTCCAATTATTTCTTTCATGGATCACACTTTGATACGTTATCTAAAACCTCATAGTCACATCCAAAGTCACTCAGATTTCCTCCTAGAAGTTTTATAGAGTTTTTATTATATTTTTCTATGTCCCATTTTGAGTTAAATTTTTAATTTGTTGTGAGACATTTTCCTACATATGAACATCCAATTATTCCAGTACTATTTATTAAAAATGGTACCCTTTCAATTTGTGGAATTGCCTTTGCACCTTTACAAAAAAAAATAATGCGTTGACTATTCTTGTATGGTCTATTGTTGGCCTCTCTATTCTTTTCCATTGATCTATGTGTCTGTTCTTTCACTAATATCTTAGATAGCTTGAAACTAGTAGCATGAATCTTCCAATTTAGTCTTTTTCATGATTCTTTGGCTATTACCACTTCTTTGCATCTTAATATAAATTTCAGAATCAGTTGAGATTGCTACAAAAAGTTACATTTTGTTGCAATTACACTAAATCTATAGATCAAACTGCAGAAAACTGTTACCTTAACAATATTGAGACTTCAAGCTCTCCATTTATTTAAAATGATAAAGCTTCTTTACCAATGTTTGGTAGTTTACAACCTAAAGATTCTGCATGTATTTTTAGATTTATACCCAAGTATTTCATTTTCATATAATACATTTCAAAAGTACTATAAGTGACCACTTAAAAATTTCAAATTTAAAGATTCTAATTGTTTTAATTGCTCATTACTAGCATATAGAAACTTAGAACACTTTTGTATACTGACTTCATGTATTAGGACCTGATGTGCTCACTTATTAATCCTAAGAGTTTGTGTAGATTCCATGGAGTTTTCTAAGTAGATGACTGTATCATCTGAGAATAGACGTAATTTTATATCTTCCTTTCCAATCTATGTAACTTTTATTTCTTTTGTTACCTTATTGCACTAGCAATAGCTTCTGGTGCAAAGTTGAAAGACTTGGGTGTGAAGGACAATACCCCTGTTCTTGTTCTTAGTGAGGAAGCATCAGTCTTTTATCATCAAGTAAGATGGTATGTACGGGTATTTTATTTCAGGCGCAGGAAGTTCTCTTCAATTCTTAGAAACCTGAGAGTTCAGATAATGAATGGAGTTTGAATTTTTTTCAAGAGCTTTTTTTGTACCTTATTCTTTACTTTGTTAACATAGTAAAAAGGACATTGATTCTCTAATACTGAACCAGATTGGCATTCCTGGGGTGAACCCCAGTTAGAATGTTTTATTCTTTTATCATGAAGTATATTTGCTAATATTTTTGTGAAGGATTTTTACATTTATGTACACGAGGACTATTGACCTGTCATTTTCTGTTCTTACAATGTCATGAAAACGCATCCTTGTCTTGGGGGGGTAAGGGGACATTCCATAATGATACAGAGTTAATTTCTCAAGATATAGCAATCCCCATGTGTGCAGAGCTTCAAAATACATGAGGCAAAAGCAAAGAATGAAAGAAATAGATCAAACCATAGCTACAGTTGGAAATAAATTCTTGTCTCTAATTGAGAGAGCAAGTAGACAGACGAGAGAGTACAGAGGATTAAGAGTACAGAAGACTTTAATAACCAAACAGATATAAACCAAGCAGATCTAATTGACATTTATAGAACTTGCACCTTCCACCACCACGACAAAATACACTTTCTTTTCAAGTGAGCATGAGAGATTCCCCCAAGGTTGATTATATTCTAATGCATAAGACAGACCTCAACACATTTAAAGGAATAGAAATAGAACTATAGCAGCACTAAACTAGAAGTCAACAGAAAGATTTCTGAAAGGCCCCCAAATGATGGAAAAATAAAAGATAAACTTCTAAATAATGCATGAGCCAAAGAGGTAGTCTCAAGAGAAGTGAAAAAATATTTAAAATTGAATTTAAATTAAAAATTATACCAAAAATTGAGGAATGCATGTAAAGCGGAACATTGAAGTAAAATTGTAACATTAAAATTGCTGTATTAGAAAAGAAAGACCTGCTGTTTAGAAAAAAGGATCTATAAACAGTAATTTAAGCTTCCACATAAGATACTAAGAAAAGAAGACAAAACCTAAGCAAGTAAGTAGCAGGAATTTATAGATAAGGAAATTATAGAGAAGAGCAGAAATGAATTAAATTGAAAATAGAAAAAATGGCGGTAAAAATCAATGAAACCAAAGTTGGTTCTTTGAAAACTAAAGTTTATAAACTTCTATCCATACTGGCCAAGTCAGAAAACAAGGAGAAAGAGAAGTCACAAATTAATAATGTCAGTAATGAAAAAAGAAGACACTCCCACGGATTTGACATTAAAATAATTAAGAAATACTATGTTCATAAAGTCAATGATTTAGGTGAAAAAGTAATTCCTTAAGAAAATACAAAATTCAAGTCACTTGAGAAGATATATAACCCCAAAAAAATCCTAGACATATTTAAAAAGTTATGTAGCAACTGAAATCCTTCAAAAAAGGAGAAAATAATCAGATCTACATGGCTTCACTGACAGATTTTATCAAACACTTAAGAAAAAAGTAATATCAATTCTACAATATCTTTCAGAAAAATGAAAGATACTTCCCAACTAATTTCATGAGACAACATGTCTGTTTTTTCTTTTCAGCACTTTGAAGGTCACCTCACTGTTTCTTGATTTGTATGGTTTATTTCCTGAAGTCTGCTATAATTCATATTTCTGTTCCTCTGTAATTCCTCTTTTCTCTGGCTTGCTTCAAGAGTTTATCTTTGTCTTGTTTCCAGCAGTTTAAATATAGGTAGGTGTGTTCTTTTTGTTATTTGTCCTATTTAGTTTTCCCTGAATTTCCTAGATCTTTGGTTTCACATTTGTTATTAATTTAAGGAAATTCCTAGCCATTTTATTCCACCCCACCATCCTCTCTTTTTTTTTGTTTCTTTCAAGGATTCCTATTACCTGTATGTGAGAGCATTTGATATTATTCAACAACTTCTGAGTACCCTTTGTTTTGTTTTGGCCTTAATGTCTTTGTGTTTCAGTTTGGGTAATTTCTATTTGCCCTACCTTTCAATTCACTGATTCTTTCCTTGGCTGTGTCAAGTCTACTGAGGGGCTCATCAAAGCTACTCCTCACCTGTTACTCTGTTTTTATTTCTATCGCTTTCATTTGATTCTAAAAGTTTCTGTCTGTCTGCTGAAATAGTCATTCATCATTATCCATGTTATTCACATTTTCCATTAAAGCTTTTTTTAAAGATTTTTTTTCCCCATACAATTGCATCCCCCTTATTCCAATAGAGCTTTTAACATGCTAATTGCAGTTCTCTTAAATTTGCTCTCAACTAATGACAACACCTGTGTCATATCTAAGTTCAGATTTTGATTTCTACTTTGTTTCTTGAAATTGTGATGTTTCCTGACTTTTTATATACCTTATCATTTTTTGCTGAAAATATAACATCTCAGGTAGGATACTAAACTAAGATAAATAGCTTATATGGTGGAAATGGGTCCACCTTGCCTTGTCATTAATGTTTCTCCTCGCTAGCTACATCCAAGAGTGGAAAAAGAAATACCTCTCTATGTTTTTGAAAGAAATTTTCAATGAGCTACCTACATCACTAATAAATTCTTCTCTCTGCTTTTTCTAGAAAGACATTCTGTAATAAAGCTCTGATAAGCAAGAGATAATTAGTAGTTCCCTACCAAACAGATATACCCCAGGCAAAAGCAAAGAAATACTCTGGACCTTGTAGGCAGCATTACTGGGGGAGGGGCAGGTATATACAAGATTATTTGAGATGCTCTGAAAATGTGAACTATTCCTTATGCCCCCGTGTGGCAGACTTACTCCATCAGTGGCATCTCTCCACCCACCCTGCTCCACGCTCTTTGCTATTAACTCTGTATGTTCTGCAGTGGGTATGCTGACTTGCTTATACAACTTGATTGGTTTTCAAATCATGCCTTGAGCCGTTGCCATGAGAACATGTCCAAGCTTGCCATGGACACTCATGGGCCCAGTTATTCTGGTCCCTCTTGCTGACAGTCAGACATGTAAATGATTCCCCTAGATGGAAAGAATTGCCTATCCAAGTCCAGACTAAACTGCCAACCCACAGATCCACAAGCTAAAGAAATGTTTTTCATTTTAAACCACTGAGTTTTAGAGTAAGAATAGAAAGCTGATATACCCAGTGGGCCTCTGAGCATCCAGAGATCTGAGAAGCATTGATGCATAGTCTGAGTCGCCACATTTCACGTCTCCTAAGACTCACTTCAAGCTGATTCACAAACATGCTAGTAGCCAGCCTTGTGAATATCCCACTATTACAGTGGTGCTTATTTTAAACAAAGTACATAAAACCAGATTCAGGAGGCTTGTATGTTGAATACTAATTTCTACTTCTTCCTAAGGAAGCATTGGAAACTATTTCAAGTCTCCATTTTTGCTGCTGGAGCCTTTGACAGAAAGCCCACTCCTAGGTCCTTTGGTTTAGAGCAGCAGTTTCTTAGTCCTGGACTGGGCTGACTGCAATACTTCAGCCCAGGGAGGGAGGAAGACGCTAGACCTTATCAGAGAGTCCCATTCAGAAAAGCCTGATGGAGCTCAGAAACCTGAGTGTTTAAACAGTTCCCCCAAGGTTACAGCACATTGTTATGTTAAGTTGATCAGATGATCACTGAACTGGATACCTTCCCCAAATTATTGTTTCCTGAGTGCCATCTACTGACACAATTTCCTTTCATCAGACTATACCTCATACAGATTATATATGACAGATGTGTCCAAGTAAGATCATAGTGTAATTTATAATTTAGATGCCCATCTACTTTCCAATACCAATTAAAGGAAATAGTACCTAACACATCTAATGGACTCAAAATTGAAATAAAACTTCAGGCAACAGAGAAGAGGAAAAACAAATGAACAGTCAGACTAGCATGCTTACTAAATGGGTAGTTCTGCGTGTCTTAGCAGCAAAGGCAAAAAGAGAGTAAAATGAACATGTAATTCTTATTAGCCAATGAAAAAAATGTATCAAAGTTTCAGTAGAGACTTTTCTAGAATTGACTTCTAAAAGGAACTTAATTATATAGATACTATTACAAAGTAATTTTGAACATAATGGAGAATATGTTAATAGGGAGAGAGAACACTTTCTGGAGCTGCTTTGTGAAAGAAACTTATGTAGGTCCAATTGCATAGGGAAGTTTGAATAACAAGAAAAATTGCATAACCAAGAGACATTGGACAGAAAATAGCTTCTCAAACATCCATTAAAACATCAGTCTCTAGATGCACTTCTGGGTAATGGCTCAGGGGTGAGGCTTTCACGTGATCTAGCTTTTCTTAGGGAGACAGTTGAAGTCATCTAGAAGATGTGATGAAGAGTGGGGTGTTGTACGGACCTGGGGTTCTTGCAGAGGAGGGAAATGGGCCACACCCACTGGAGAACACCTGGAGGACTACCTGGTGGAGGAATCAGTTCACCTTCATGACTAAGAATCCACACCCTGGGTGTTGACTCCATTACACCCAGGCAAAGGGACTCAAGGGTGGGTGGGAGTAGATTCTGAAGACAATATAAAACTTTACATTCCAGAGAGGCATTTCTTCTCTTTTGCAAACTCCATAAAAGCTAACAATGTATCAACTGCTCTGAACTGTACTAAGGGAGGAAAGGTGCCAGAGGAGGGAGGTGAGGCAGAGCAAGGCTCTGTCTTGACCACCAGGACCTTCTGTCAGCTCCTTCCCTATGCCACACTTTCACTCCTGCAGCACAGCACATGCTGCCCCTCATCCTGAAATAGTCCACACCTACCTGCCTCATCTGGCTCATCCTTAGGATCCCCATTTAGATAGGGATCCCACAAGCCTGGCTAGTGCCCCCTATTATGCCCCCACAGTGTCCTCCCTCATCTATGGCAGCCCCTACCTGAGGGTTGAGATGAGGCTGCTTGTGTCCATAATGATACCCTGAGGGTGATCACCAAGCCCCTAGTTCACTGCTGGATCCTACTGCTAGCAGTGCCAGAGAGAGCAGACACTGCAAAGATGGATATAGTGAATGAATGAGATAGGAGTAAGAATACTTCTCTAATACATGTAATAGCAACAGCTGACACCTACACAGGCCTACCAGGTGCCAGGCCCTAATCTACAGACTGAATCGCAGGTCTGAGACTTGAACCCAGGCAGTCTGCTCCCTAAACTTTCTGCTCTAATCAGTAAACATGGTGAGGCCGGATAACCACTGGCCTGCCCCCTGCAGCATGCCCTCAGCACCACTCCCGCTGGAGATGCCCTATATCAGGTGGAAGGTGGCACACACATGTAGGGGGCCTAGGGGCCAGGGGGTAGTCTGGTCACTGTGCACATAATCCAGACCTCTCAGAAAGCCCAGCAGCCAGCTGCAAGGACTGCCCTGTCCGACCACAGTGGTGGTAACAGAGCTCCCCAGCATGTGGGTCAGGTTACAACAGAACCCATACGCGTAACAAGAGACAGGAACAGAACAAGCACCTTGCTGCTGGGACCTCCGCTGCCCGCAGGGGAGACCGGGAGCTCAGATGGGCTGGACCCTGGTGCTGGTCCAACAGGACTTGACTGATGGCTGGGCTTCTGCTCAGATAATCCAGCTGCCTTTTTTCTCTGGGCGGCGATTTGGGACAGGACACTGTCTATGCTGCCACCTGAGGAGAGAGGGCAGGCGTGAGAGCCGTGGGCCAAGCACAGAAGCTGCCACCATGTGCTGACCCAGCTGAGCAGAAACTGCATTTCCCACACGTGCCCCCCCGAGTGGCTTGAGTCAGAGCTGACCACAAAGGGCTCTGCCTGAGAACTGAAAGGTGACCAGGAGGCAGGGCGATCACAACCCAAGGAGTCAAGATTGGGGGTTGTAGGGGAGAGATGCAGTTTGTCCTTGCTTTCCCTGTAGCACGGTGAGCTGGAGTCAGCTGGAGCTGGAGCTGGCTGGAGCTGGATTCGCAGGGCAAGCCCTCTGCAGCACCTCCCAGCAGCTGCACATACCCATCTAAGCCTCAATCCTCACCCCCTTTCAGGCCTTTACATCTCCAGCTATTCTCTTAATTGTATCAGTAACTTTTTCATTCCACAGAACCAACTAAATCCCGTTTGCCAAGCTCCCTGTTTTGCCAAATCTACCAGCCAACTTGAAATATGACGAAAGAAGGGGAAAAGATACCCAGGGAGAGGGAGGGAGCTAGAGGGAGAACATGGGGGGAAAAAATCACATCTGTAGAACATCTGTCAGGTGCCAGGTATGGCTGTAAATGTTTTACCTGTGTAACAGAGCTATTCTGAAGGGATATTTTTAAAAACAGGCAAACCCATTGCCCCAACCCACCTGATTCAAGGGAACTCATGTTAAGGAAATGACTTAGCAAAGGTCCGAGTACAGAGGTGTGAAGGCGTGACTCAGCTGGGATAACCATGAAAGCAAACACGCGCCAACAGCACAGCCTCAGGTTTAACAAGAGGAAACTGGGATACCTCAGGTGAATGGAATACTGTTTGGCTACTAAAAAGATGCCGCATTGGTCTTTAGTCAAGGCCAAGAGTTTACAGAAGCTTTTGGTTTTAAGCAGGAGTCTAAAGAAATGTCTTTATATGGTCTGTTGGCCATTTCAGAACTGCAGAGATATAATGGTCATTCGTTAGAAACATCTGAGGCATACCATAAAAAAATTAAATTAAATGAAAGATGTTGTAGAGGTATGTGTGTTGATATAAAAGGTGTTCACAAGGTAATGTGTGCAAAGGGTTATGGAGCAGCTGATACCCGGAAGTCAGCCTGCCTGGCTCCAGGTCCTGGTTCTGCTGCGTCAAGGCTGTGTGGCCCTGGGAGGTTATATGGATGTGACACCCATCTGGGTTGTTGGGGGATGATACAGAGAATCCACTTATAGGGCTCTGCTCTATGCCTGACACACACTAAGTGCTCAAGAAATTACTACTCAGCTTTCATAAATGTGATAAACATAAAAATACTCTGCACAAAGATATACACCAAAATGTCAATGATGATCTCTAATGGGTAAGACTGTATCTTTTCTTTCTTTCCTTTTTTTTTTTTTTTTTTTTTGGGTAGTCTTTTGCCTTTTTTGGTCTTAGAGCTTTTCCACAAGAAGCATGCATTCCTTCTGGAATGGCATGAAGTGGGGGCTCTTCCTGCAAAGTTGACTTTCATAAATTCTGAGTGCTCTCAGGGAGGATTAGTAAGTGTGCTGTGAGCCCTATATAACTTGGGGCACTCCTGCTAGAGTCCTGATTGTCACCCCCTTGCAGTGTGTCGGTTTATCTGTTCAGTGAAGGTGAGGGATGAGAAGCTCCTCTAAGGCTCACTTTCAAATACTTTAAATACCATGAAAATATCAAGTTAATTTCTTACATAATTTTCCATGACAAAGCACTAGAGAATTTATTTCCTCCTTCATTCCCCAAGAAAATGCATAAAATAAACCCTGAATTGTGAGCACACTGAAAAATCACATCCAGGACAAAGCCCTTGTGCACAGCATGCATTTCTGGGCTGTCCCCAGAAAAAGTACAGGGGGCAGTTCAGACACTCAGTTCCAAGGGATCACCCCACCTCCCTTGCAGGCCCGGGCCCTGCATAGTGACCCACCTGAGCGGTTATGCAGCTCCCCGACATGCCTGCCCCCTACCCCACTGGAGCCTCCCGAGGAATGAGGGGAGTGGTTGAAGTTTCCAGAGTTGGCTGGAGAGGCTGGGCTTCTGGAGAGAGATGGAAATTTTACCGGCCTGACAGGAGTCTGTAAGAATAAGGTGAGTATCGAGGTTAGGGTCTGTTATTTTCTCTGGACACAGTCGCAATGGGCAGCGGCCAGGAATTCAGCTGGCCCACTCCCGGCTGGTGCTTGCATCAGATCAGCAAGAATGTGCCAGGCATCCCTCCAGGTCCCCAGAGGGATGGGAACTCACCTCTCTCTGCAAGGAAGCAGCCCTGTTAGCTTAGGGTGAGCCCATGCATGGCTTCCCCTAGGTCACCCAAATCCCCTAGGTCACCCTGCCTGTTGGCCATCTCCAGGGGCAGCTTCTTGGTCTTCCCTAAGGTTTGCAATACTGCGGCAGGGGCGAACACTGGGGTAGCCCGCTTACAGAGACAGAGGCCCTGAGTTTTTCCAGTCACTCAGCACATGGTGGCAGGGTCAGAAAGCAAATTCCCATCTTCAATTTGCCTGTTTAGAGACAGTCTCTGCACATGGAGATAATCTCCTACAAGGTCGAGGGGTGGGAGGAACAGTGTCCGTACATTATAGACATAGACCAAGTCCACAAAGTCAGAAAACACTCTGGTCAAAAAGATAGAAGTTTCACTCCTTTTGGGTGCAAGAACACACCAGGAGAACACAACCCTGAGCAATATTGTAATAAGGAACTTGATTAGAAGCCAAGAATGATGTATGGTCCCCTATCTACCTCACCCAGAGAGTGATGTTCAGCAAATTATTTCTCTTCTCTGGGTGCCAGTGTCTTTAATCTAAAGGGAAGGTTAGATTAGATCAGGTCTTCACATGTGTTCCTTGGAGCTTCGGGGTTCCAGAGAAGAACCGAGAACAGCGGCTCTTGCTTTCATTCCCTTTGCGGGAATATCTGTTTACGTATTAAGTTCCTTTGTAGGATTTCACTAGACAAAAGGATATCATTCATTTAAAAGAAAACAAAAGTTTCAAGCCTCCTGGATTAGCAGGTCTGAGGCTGCCTTCACCTGTAACACTTCATGATTTCAGCGAGTGATGCATCAAAGCGAATCGGTGGGGCCCACTTACTGTGTCCGTGCCCCCGCAGCCCGCGGGGTGGCCCCTGCTGGCTCTCTGGGGCAGCATAGTCTTCATGGGGTCTGCCTTCCCACTGTGACAAGTCCGGGACCCATCAGAGCTCCACAGCTCAAAACTGGAAGGGGGTAAGAAAGGGGGGATCACTGCCTTCAGCTTGTCACTCGGGAGTCTGGTGAAGGGGGCTCCATTTCGAAGCTGGAAAAGACAAGCAGTGGGTTAGACAAGACCCAGGAGGGCTCCTAGCTCTAGGAGAAACTTCAGGATTGTCTTGCCTTGCAGAGAATGGCACTACCATTGACCCCTCCACCTAAGCCGGAAACCCTCATGCTGTCCTCAGCTGGCCTCCCTACAAGGAGCGACGCCTGGCCTCCGTAGGACTGAACCCCAGCAGCAAGGTTAGAATAGGGACAGAGTGGATGGAGAGCTGAGGTGAAGTCAAGAGGTGCGGGGTATGCTCTGAGGCGGTACACTGGAGTGGGGCGGGCACTTCAGCTGAGCCCAAAAGCCAAGGCAAGTGGGTGCAGTGAGGATGGAGAAGGGGCACTGCAGCCTGAAGAAAAGAATGTAGAAAGGCCTGGAAATGAGAGGAGCGGGACAAGTTTGCAGAACTGCAAGGAGAATGGTGTGACCAGAGCAGAGGGGGGGCTCCAGGAGGAGAGGGAGTGGCTGGGAGGTGGGAGGCTGGAAGACACAGGCTGGCTTTGAGGCTGATGAGCCCAGCAAACTGCCTTTTAATCCAACCATATCCTCCTTACTCCAGCCACACCTCCCACTGATGACATTTTAAACGGTAATTTAAACTCAAATTTTGAAAATGTGATTTGGGGCCAGTATCAAATCCACACCATGATGACTGGTAGATCGTCAAGGAACAGCCCTCACACAGTCCAGACTAACTTTAATTAAGGAAAGACAGTGAACTTGATACCAGATGGTGCTTTGCAGGGAAGGGCGTCCTACAGCTAAACCTGCCTCAGGAGCCGAGCAGGCGGCAGCTCCACAAGGATGGCTGCAAACGCCCACTCAGCAGGGCACCCTGGCCAGCCTCCATCTGCCGGGCAGGCGGGCACACCGGCGCCCTCTGCAGGGCACATGGAGGTGAGACAGGGTGAGCGCCAAGGAAGAGGGGGCCTCCTGGGATCCCACCCTGGCTCTTCTGGGCTTTACTGAGAGTGTGATCAAGGACTGACCTCGAGGACCTCAGTAACCGCATCTGGCAAGAGGGGGAGGGGGTGCTGACTGGAAATGACATTCACAGTTGCAAACCCCCCACAAATGCGCATTTTCACTCTTTGGGGTGAGAATCAACTGTTGCAAACTTTCTAGAAGGCAATAACATTCACATTCTTTGGCTCAGGAATTCTGTTTCTGAGGAATGGAAGTATCCCCAAGGAAGTAATCAGGCAAGTGTGGGGAACTGAGGCATAAGGAGATTCCTCAGGACTGTTAGCACAATGCAAAGTGAGGCTCCCTCAAGGACAACGGGCCAGTCTTGGAGGACGGCACCCACATGTGGAATGCTGGGTCGAGTTTAGGGACATGGAAAAGGTGGTCCTGGCAAATTGTTAGCGAGTCAGGTTCAGCACAGCACAGGGAAGCTGGCAGTGCTTTACCTGACTTGCTCATCGGCGAGATTCAGTGAGGGAATATGTGTGAAGGGCTGTGTAGCAGCTGGTACTTGGTAAAGGCCATGTTTAGTAATTATTGTCTATAATGTGGTCATCATACTCAGATGCTAAAAAATGGTTAGGCAAATACCACTGCCTGGTGTGGTCAGGTAACCACACCAATGGTTAGGTGAACTTTGTGTAGACCACAAAGCATCAGTCATGGCTTTATCTGGGCATGTGATCAAGGGTGATTTTATTTTTCTTTGTATTTTACTGCATCCTCCAAAAATTTCAGTGATAGCATTTCTGTCTTCATACTGAATTTTGCTATTTAATACTATTATCAAATGTTGGGCAGTACAAGTTCCCACAGTCAATGTGAGAGACACTAATTTACATCTATTGCACAGTGGGTGGTGGGGAGGGAGGCACATCACTTGTCAGGACACTCTGGGGCGGGGCCAGCCCTGAGGCAACTCAGACCTTCTGTGGGCACCTTGGCTCCCTTCTCTTCACCAATACTGCCCTCTCCTGGCCAGCCTTAGATTAGGGTCTCAGAGCTATGGGACTTAGTCCAACACTGAGCAGGAGGCTTTGGTTTCACAGATCATGAAGCTCAGCGAGGTGAGGAAACATGTCCAAGGTCACACAGCAGACAAATGAGGGCTCATTCTGGGCTTATGCTAAGAATTTCCTGGGAATTATCTAATTTAAAAAGCATAAGAATGGGGCCTCCTCGGTGGCACAGAGGGTTGAGCACAGTGCTGTGAAGCTGTCCGCAGCCTCTGCAGTGCCATTTTGATTCCCAGCTGGCCAGGGAGATTCCCACATTGCGCAGCAAATCTTTCCTGCCTCACCCGCTGCTCCCCTCAGCAGTGTATTTTGGTCCTTCTGCCTGTTCTGCTCCCTGCTCTGGCTCTGGTGAATTCTCTCACCCTCCTGTGCCTCTAGCTTATACCACAGTGCTTGTACAAATAAACCTTTAAAAAAATTAATAAAAAGCCTAAGAATGATGGATAGCACCCCCTAAATCAGAGACTACTGTCCTCCAGTATCCCTTTTTCTTAGTAGATACTTCCTTAGTAGATACTCCTGTCATTCAGATGGACACATAACCCACCTGAATATCCTTCCCCAGGCTTCTGTGCAGTGTGGCCATGTGCTGAAAGTTTGGCTGATGTAAATATGTAAATATGTATTTGATGTACATATGATATGTGGCAATTTCTCGAGACCTTCTTTAAAGACACCTGATATGTACCTACAGCCACCAATTCTCCCCTCATGTTTCCTGCTAGCTGGAATGAGGTAGTAATGGCCAGAGCTCTGGCAGCCTTCTTGGACCAAAAGGTGATCTTGGGAATAGAATATCTAGAACAGCTGTTTATTGGTTAGGTAACCATACCAATGGTTCTAGAACAGCTAGAATGAATGTAAACTCCTAACTCCATGGAACAATGTGCCAGTTCCAAACTTTACTTGAACAAAAATAACCTGTTGTCTTATTTACATCACTGTTACTTGGGGATTCGCTGAACCTAATCCTCTAGTTTATAGATGAGGAAACTGAGGTCTCGCCATGACCCCTTTTTCCTCTGTTCTCCATAGTGGATGGTGAGTACAAAGTGTCCCGTCAATCCCTGCTCCTTCAAGGCCCATCTGCAATGCCACCTCCCTGAGACGGGATCAGGGCTTACACTGGGCCACTATGCATCAGCATAGCCTCAACCATGGTTTAGAGGGCTGACATCAGTTCTGATTCCTTGATGTCAGAGCTTTACCTACTGATACATACATTTTGATATCAAGCCCATGTGTGATATCCCCAAAGGAAGATAAAAAGTCCACATCCCTCCTTGTGACAACAAACGATTGGTAGAAACCTGAAGTGCTTTTAGAAGCCCCACACTCACCATGGTTGTCAGTAACACATCTTCCTTTTCTCCTCTGGTGCTCCCAGGACCTGAGAGACAAATGGAAGTTTCCTGAAATGACCCCACTCCCCCACCCCCGCCCCTGACAGGCTGAGATCATGAGGATGAGTGACCAGGTTGGCCTTCATCCTGGAAAACCAACTCTCCTGGGTGATTAAATATTTAATAATAATCGGTATTCAATATTTGAAAGAAGGAAAGCATTTAGAAAGTATCTCAAGGCGTGTTTTCAGCTTTTCCATAAACCACTGCCGTGGAGGGTCAGACAGTGGTACACCCAGTCAATAGTCTGTCTCAAACAGTGGTGCCAAAGAAGCTGGTTGGGGTGTGGGGAGTCTGATTTTTAGAATGGATCAGATCCAGAGACCCAGTCAATGTGGCAATCTTCATGCCCTGGCAAAGTCACCCAATCCGTTTAATATTTCCAGTGCTGAGGAGCTCATTACCCATCTACCCTCCCCACCCTGCCCTCGATTTATTCTATTTCAAAGTTCTTTCAGGGCCAGAGACATACCATACCTCATAGCTAGGAAGACTACCTATGAAAGGTGAGAAGCTGTGACTGGTCTGTGGTCCTTCAGCAGGGTGTGTAGGGACAGGGACCGGCACTCTCACCACCAGCTTCCCACTCCACTCCACTGAAGAAGTGGTGTCCCTGCAGACCAGTATCTCATCTCTGACATCAGCCCAGGAGGTAGGACAAAGCGCAGAGGATGCAGGTTTGTCCATTCTGGAAATTCTATCACATGTGCAGTTTTTTCTTACCATTGTCTTTGGTTGTGGGAGGCACATCAGGGAGCCCAGAGCGACCAGTCTTGTCCAGGGGGGGTGCCCTCATGGTGGAGTCCAGCGCTGGCTCGGGCTCGTTACAGAAAGGCATTGGCTGGTTGCCGGACAGCCCACGGGGCAGTGTCTGCATCAGCTTGAGCTTCCGGAACCGATTGGACATTCGGTTCCACCAAGACTGCCAAGGGAGCACAGGGCAGAGGTCATGCCCTGGAACAGCCAGCCCAGGGAAAGGGGACCCACTTCACATGTGCCTCCCACCCCCTCTCAATCCCCACAGCACCCCAGCATCCCTTCCCAACAAGCCATGCGTCCCTCTGGGTCCTTGGCCCTTAGGAGGATATTTCCAATAGACTGGAGGTGGCCAGAAGCCTAGTCTGCCACCCTTCCTATTAACAACCTCCTAGCTCACAGATTGAGAAATGGAAGCTCAGACAGGCCCACCAACCCGCTCTAGATCTTACCATGAGTCTGGGATAGACAGATGGACACAGAGGCAATGCCAAATACCTCAACATCTATCACTGTATCAGCTCCTTCCAGTGATAACATGAGGAGCCCTAGGCCTGGGCAATCTGTGCCATAGCTGATGCCTCCCCATCTCAGCAGAGGACAGGCACCACCCTCTGGGTGTCCTTATAACCCCTGACAGCTTAGGTTCCTGACGCAGCCCACAGGGAGGAGGGGCCTGGCCTACAGAGAAGGCAGTGAGAACAGGCATGAAGAGATCCATGCGAACAGCACAATGAGGAAGAACCCGGGGCTGGAGAGAGCAACAAACACAAAGGAATACCAAGTCTGCTGAGCTGAGAAGGTGCTGGAACCCCCGCAGAACAAGGACTAAATAAATAAGTTTGATGTCAAACAAGTAGAACAGGATGGGAAGGATGAGAAATCCAGAGGCACAGTCAGCTTGTAGTTAGAAATAAGCAGCTGGAGTTTGCTTGAAGTGTTTCCAGGAAGGAGCTGAGGGGGGCAGAAGACACAGGGAGACCCCAGAATGGCAGTTAGCAGATACCCCACACACTGAAGCAGAAGCTGCAGACAGATGCCCGGCAAGGAGGGGACCTTGGTTTGGCCCACTCAGTTCCACATCATGCACAAGATTTTTAAAAATTTCCTACATTGGGCCTCCCTGGTGGCGCAAAGGGTTAAGATGCAACCTATGAAGCTAACTGCAGCTTCTGCAGCACAAGTTCAATCCCCGGCCAGGGAGCTACCCACATGGTGCAGCAGACCTCTCCTGACTCGCCCGCTGCTCCCCTCAGCAGTGTACTTTGGTCAATCTGCCCGTTCTGTTCCCCACTCTGTCTCTGGTGAATCCTCTCACCCCCCATACCTCTGGCCTATACCCCAGTTCTTGTATGCATAAATAAATAAATCTTCAAAAAAAATTGCTACATTTATAAATTGTGGGAAGATTTGGCAACTGGGCCGCATATTCTTAGAGAGTAGCCCGCTGCCACTAAGTGGTCACAATCACCCCAGTTTTCTCCACCACTCCCTACTGCTCAGCCACAGCTGACTTCCCTCCTCTGCTAGACCCTCTCAGTCCAGCCCACCCCAGTGTGAGTATAAGAAGGCGGCAGGCAGCTTCTCCCCAACAACTTGGCACTTGAAAGCCCCTTAACACAGGAGAAGGCAAACCTTAAGCCCGCCTTTGTCGCTGGGCAGAACTGGGACACTCCAGGGCTGTCGGACCTTCGAATGGGGTGGGGGCGGTGGGTGGCTGGGCCGGCCTTTGTCCTTATTCACCTGCATGCAGACAGATGCCAGCAGTCGAACAAGTTCCGTGTCTATGGACACAAAAAGCAGCATTTTACCTGCAAATATGTCTGCTGAACAATGGGGAGGGCACTCAAGGTGACCCCGCCAGCCTTAGAACTCAGTCCTGAAAGCTTCACGGTCTGCTTCTCAGGATCTACAGGTCAGCCTCTCCGTCTGACCTCCAAAAGATGGCAAACAGAAGCCAGCAGGGTTTAACTCACTTAGCCAGAAAAAAAAACCAGAAGCCTCTCACCAGAAAGGGCTGAAAGCCTTGTGCGTCAGGGGTCTCCCAGTTTCTCCCTCTTTTAGCTGAAACTCCAGAGTAATAAGAGATGGCAGAAGAGGGAGACCCTGCCCCTTGAGCTGGCTAATGGGCAGCCTCTGGTCCTAGAGAGGGGCTGTCACAGTGGAGGAGGGTCAGAGGGGAACAGCAGATGCCAATCAAAGACCAAGAGGGAGGGACTGATGTTGGTGACTCCCCCTGCACCACACCACGACCCAGCAGGCTCCAATAACTGAGTGGAAGGGATCACTGTTCCTTCCCTGCTTCTGCTTATCCAAGTTTCCTCCCTAGTCACTCGGTTTCTGGCTATGAAGCAGATGCCACTGCAGGATCTGTGTGGACTGCCAAGGTGCACACAGGGCTGGCTGGCCTCAGCTCCTTGGAAGCTGCTGCTGGGAGAAGCCTCAGGTACTGCCAGGTCCTGTCCTAAGGCCATGTTGTAAGCTGGGGGTGGTGGGGAGCTTGAGAGTGGCTTCCCCAGGAACAAGCAAGTGCTTAAAACACAGGTGACCTCACTTCTCAGCCAGGGAAAGACCAGGCAGGACCACAACCCTTCTCCTGAAACAACCCACCGGGATCACTCAGCAGCATCACTAGGTCAAAGGCCGTGTACCCGTTTTTTGCACGAAGAGTGACATCAGCCCCTTGGTTTAGCAGATATGTGACAATTTCTTTATTCCTGAGGAGGAAAGAAAAAGCCAGCATTAGACTCGCCAACCCCAAAATTCAGGACCCTGCATCAAAGAAGTGCACACAGGCCATATAAAAAACTGCTTTGAGGGCCTCCCTGGTGGCGCAGCAGTTGAGTGCTGGGTTGTGAAGCTGCCCACAGCCTCTGCAGCACCAGTTCGATCCCCGGCTGCTCCCCGGCCACTGGAGGGGGTCCCGCATGGCGCGCAGACCTCTCCTGCCACCCGCTGCTCCCCTCAGCAGTGTACGTTAGTCCTTCTGCCTGCTCTGCTCCCTGCTCTGGCTCTGGCAAATTCTCACCCTCCCGCGCTTCTGATTGTACCCAGTGCTTAAATAAATAAATAAATAAATCTAAAAAAAAAAAAAAAAAAAACAAAAACACAAAAAAAACTGCTTTGAGATCAGGCAGGAAATGCTATGATCACTTGCAACAGGGCAAGGGAAGCGGCCCTAATTTGGAATCAGACCATGCAGCAGCTGTGACAGCACGCAGCCTGAGACTCAGGAGGCCCCTGGAGGTGGCCTCCAGGGGGCACAGGTAACAACACCGAGCCTAGTCAAAAGGAGAGGGTGAGGTGAAACCTCACCATGGGATGTCCCCAAGAAGCCATAGCATTAATGACTGATGTTTGTTTTCAGTCGGGGCAACGAAAGGATGCCATGCACATCACTGCAAAAACTCCAAATGAACCAATCACTCTGTTCAGTGCAAATCAACCTATAGAAACTTATCTTTCTGCATAAAATGTTCCTGCTCCATGGTTTTTCAGCCACTGGCAAATTCTGTGCCAAGGTAACAGGAAATCTGGACACAGGGGTGGCAATGCAGGAGAGAATGAGCCTGCATGGTCTCCTCCCATCCCTCCACCTCCTCACAGCTCAGGGGGTTATCTGTAGCATCTCAGGACTAGAAAGTCCCATCAGAACCCTTATCTCAGTCCTTAGCCCGCGGCTGAGAGGGTGGAGCACTGACCCATGGTAGGTGGCCTGCATGAGGGCCGTCCAGCCGTGCACGCTGTCCTGCTTGTCAATATCAGCATGCCTCTCCACTAGTAGCTGCACAAGGGGCAGCTGCCCCATGACTGCTGCTAGCATCAGTGGAGTGGCTCCATCCCCGTTGACCAGGTTCACATGGTTGGGATCTTCATCAGCAATTTCTTTGACTAGCTGGAAGTTTCCTGCAAACAGAAGTAGGAGTCCTGGTGGTTTTGGGGGCTAGCATCACAGGAGCAATGCTTCATCCATAAGGTTCATGTAACAGACACTGTGAGCCTGCCTCTGCACTGGGCTGCTGGGGTGACAGAGATGAGATGAGATATCCCTCATTCTCACCTCCCTCTGTCTATGAGAGATAAGAGTGGAGCACACAGATAGCCTTACTACAAGAGAGAAAGGCTGTTGATGTCTTAAGAAAACAGATGGAGAGAGATGAAGGGCAATGCAGATGCAGTAGAGCACAGGTCTCTATGGGTTGAGCACCTTCCTGGAGGGCTTCCTGGAGGCAGCATCTCTATCAGGAGAGGAAGTGTTAGGCTCAATAGTTCTCCATCACAGAGCCTGAAGTGGGTAGTGGAACAATCAGGCATTTCAAAGGGCAGGGAAGAGCCAGGACACAGCCACAGGGGTAGCTGGAAAGGTAGAGGAACCTGGGTGAGCAGACAGTTTGTGTAAAACACCATAATGACCACCAGCCTCCAGGTTCTGAACCCTCCGGGTGAAACTACAGATTCAGGAAACAACTAAATGTTTGTTTCTTTCTTAAATACTCTGGGTGATCTTGAAAAGGACTGCAAATATTAGGTTGGGAGAATGTGGCATTGTATTCTTACATATCCAAATAGATTTTCTAAAGTAGTTGCTTACCCATTTTCAATGCATGGAAAATATCAGGTCGCCTTTTCTCCTCATCTGGGTAAACAAAGATTTTAAAAGTTAACCACACAAAAGCTTAATACAGCAGGGAAGTTACAAGGGTGTAACTACACAATCTAGCTTTTAAAATGATGTATTTTCAAAAGCAATCTGACCAGAGACATATGTAACAGGTGAACCCAGCAGTACTTCTAAAAGGGTTATTCTTAAAGAATGTTAGAAAACATTTCAGAGACAGATCTGGGGTGGTGACTTGGCCAATAGAACAGGAAAGAACAGCGAGCAGACCATTTCCTATTCCACGCTCACAAAGCAATCATTTTAACACAATCCAAACTTTGGGGTGTCCTTTCTTAGATATAGAAAGTACAGTCTTGGAAAAATCTGAATTTCTATGACAATTTTAAAAGGAAGCTTTTTCCTCCTAAAAACTAACTATACGACCAGGCTACACAATTCCAAAGCAGAGGACTGGGAGTCATGACTACCCAGAAGCCACTGTTCACTCTGCTTTCCTTCCCAATAAGAAACCATTGGAATATGATTCTGAGAGTCACCCCAGCTCAGGACCTGCAGACACGGCTGCCTGGAGGTGACTGCCCACCTGGTCTTGATGCTGGTCCCTACAGCCAAGCTGGAGCAGGACCCCCACACTTACCCACAAACCTGGGCCCTGCTGCACCCTTTCAGTGTGAGGCACCTCCCCACCGCCACCTGCATGTCTGTCACCCTCCTCCAACCTTGGG
Organism: Talpa occidentalis; assembly: GCF_014898055.3. Classification (NCBI taxonomy): domain Eukaryota; kingdom Metazoa; phylum Chordata; class Mammalia; order Eulipotyphla; family Talpidae; genus Talpa; species Talpa occidentalis. The sequence continues at coordinate 54,108,130 of NW_023605083.1, forward strand.
GTAGGGGACCTGCTTTACATCTTCATGACCTGAGCTGGTGGCCCAGTGCAGGTGTTCCTGCAGCCTCTGACTAACCCTTGGGAATGGAGTAGCTATAAGAGGAATTCTATGACCTGGACTAAATCTCTGGCCCAGATCAGTCCCCTGGGGCAGCTGGGACAAAGCTGCAGGTACAAGAGCACTGGGTATGGGGTCAGCATATCTGTGTCCTATGGTCTGTGTCAACAGAGTGGTTGTAGGGATCAGTGATATAGATGGGGAATGATTCAAAAAGGGTTGGGCCCTATTCCAAGAGTAACTCTAATTATCTTTACTCCTGAAGAGCACCCACACCAGCAAAGATAACTACTAACCAAATGATTGCTAGAAGGATGTACAGATAGGTCCATGGAACCCAAAGTCTAATTTTGCCTATGAATATTACTAAGAAATGATTCTTCATCTTGAGTTTTAAAAATATGTCTCATGTACCTTTAAGAGTCTGATTTGCTGTGGGGAGGGTCTTCCCAAGCCAAGACCCTTTAAAAAAAAAAAAAAAAGACTGTCACCAGCCTTAGTGTTGGTTGCTAAGTGACTTGTCTGGTACCGATGAATCCCTGATAGTCTAGCCTGACCTCAGGAGGCTGGGGCAGCTGTGCCATGGTGCCAGGTGACCCTGGGCTGGTCCCTTCCTGGCTCTGGGCTCACTTTTGCATCTCTAACAGAGAAGCTCCAGGGACCCTGATCCTGCCCAAGGAGCAACCACAGTGGGGGTGGGGAGGGTGTCACAATGACAGTCACAAGGACCTTGGAGTTCGGGTCCTTCAGCTATTGTAAGGGAGAGCCCTGGGTCGCCAAGGTCTTGGTCGGGGACTGATTTACTGGCATCTAATCAAAAGAGTTGGGGGCTCTTATTGTTATTTAATAACCTGTCACTATTAACAACACAGCCTTGTTCTTGCTGCTGTCTGACCTGAAGGTTCTCCCAGGAGTTCGCGTGGTATACTCCCTCAACTCCTGCAAGTTGGCTGAAATCTCATCTCCTCTAGGAAGTCACCCAACCACCCACCTCTGCCACTCTCCAACCCCCTGCCTCACCCTGTTTGTTCTCTTTCACCCATGGCACTTACCACCTACTGGGCTATTTAACTTATTTTATTTAACACACTATTTCATTTGTCAGGTCAGTCTCCTCAATAGAAGCTAAGGTCCTTGAGGACAAGGACTGGGTATGATTTATTCACTAAGGTACCCCAGGTGCCGATACAGTGCCTGGCACATAGCAGCCCCTCTGTAAGTATTTGCAGAATAACTGAAAAAATGAATGGTGAATAAAAATACAAATGATAGTCTCCATGTACTGTGTGCTATGTACCAGGCACTGGGATGCACATTTTATAGGCAGTATCTCACTACTGCTCACAGAACTGTACAAAGTCATTGCATTTATTATAACCTTTATGAAAGAGGATACTGCAGTGAAGGGACAATGAGCATGCCCAAGGTCACTTGGGCACTAAGTCAGAGAATGAGCCTCAAACCTGGGTTTGTCTGATGGGAAAGGTCTGTGCTCATAACTTGACCCGATCTTGTTGAACACGACCACAGAAAGGCGGGTACAGTAGCTGCCAACATCTCTCACTGCTCCCTCTGGGCTGGGGTGGTGACCTGTCAGTCCTGCCCCCCATTTATGGACAGCAAAATGGAAGCTTGTCAACCTCAATTAACAGGACCAGGCTCCCTTGGCCAATGTGGGTAGATGCAGGGTCCATCAAAGTAGAGAGTGACCTGGGACATATGGGTCCATCAAAGTAGAGAGTGACATGGGACATATCCACTGCCTGAGCCTCTGCCTTGGGGAAACAGGAAATCACCTGTCAGGGAGTTGGGATAATCCCCAAAATGAGCATGTGGTGGGCTAAGACTCAGGAATCCAGGCTGAGGGAAACCTGGGCCCAAGCAGAGGGGCCCAGTGTGGCGGTCATGGGCTGAACTGGACCACCCACTTCTAGCAGGGAGACCTTGACCAAGTCACTCCACCCCCACTGAGCCAGCCCACCGGCGCCTGCAAAGCAAGCACCCGTGAAAGCATGAGATCCCACGTCTTGGGTATGCTACAAAAACAAGCATTCCAGCCAGACTTCTGTGGAGAAAAACACCTTGTAGGAGAAGACTGGAGCCCTGATTTCGCACTGCGTGGGTCTGGCACTAGGCCACCAGTACATTCTGCTCACAACCACCAGGCAGTCCTTATCGTCACCCCAAGTTACAGAAGGGACAAAAGACAGTTCAGAGGCACTATGTGCTTGCCCAGCTCCCAGAGCGCTGCAAGGGCTGGGACTGGGCAGTCACCTCCTGGTGCTCTTTGCAGGGAATCCCTCACTTTCTGGGTGTCACTCCCTTTGCTTCAAATGGACATGTGACCTTTGGACAAGCCCCTGTGCCTCTCTGGACCTCAGTTTCCCAACCTGCACAAGTAAGCGGCCTCTCAGCTTCATATAGGTTTTCCTGAACTTCACTTCCTTTTCTTTTGTCTCGATGTCTTCTTCATTTTTGCCATCTCTCTGTCACTACAGGATTTTAAAACACATTTATCTCAGAGTTGATCCGATCAGGTGATGTGCTCCTAATAAGCTTTCCCCAAATTTGCAGCATCTTTTGATTGACAAGGCTATGTGTACATTCTCTGGACGGTACTGAACTGCTTAACACTTTCAGGTCATTTTAGCCGATTGGTCTGAAGACCTTTTCTTCAGATTGTTACCTTTCAGTCATAGATAGGGGCCATCATTACAGCCTGGGCTGCCTCGGTCCTGTCACTGAAGTCAGACCCATGAGAACAAGAGGGGCCTGAGGCTGTGTGAGAGGCTGCATTTCAGGGTCCCACTATGAACGACAACGAACTAGAGGTTTTGAAATGTACTATGACCTTAGATTTGCTAAGAAGTGTTGAAACAGCCCACAAATGCCAGAAAGATAACAAAAAGAACAAAGAAATAGGGCACACTAATAGATAACAAAAAACCCTCCAAAGTGGACTGAACTTAATGTGGACTTGTCTTTGGGGACGGATACTGGCAGGAGAAGTCAGGCACATTGTTCTAGAGCAGGGGCTGGCCAACTACAGTTGGTGACCCAAATCTGCCTGGCCACCTATTTTTGTAATTATAGTTTTATTGGACCATAACCACAGCCACTCATTTACATATCACCTGTGATTGCTTTTCCTCCAGCAGGACTGTATGGCCTCCACAGTCTGAGATTATTATTATTTGGTCTTTTGTAGAGAAGGTTTGCTGACCCCTACTCTAGCAGGATCCCAGAACCACCTGCACTGGAATAACCTGGCTAGGGAGGAGGGACTTTGCTGTGCAGGTTTTCAGGCTCTTCCCAGCGCTGCCAAACCCCCTCTGAGGGTGATCTGGAAACCTGCACAGGACAGGCACTCCCAACAGGTCTCGATGTACAGCACATCAAGCCCCACTGCTCTGGAAACTGAACTCTGCTTTCCACATGCCCTTCTGGTTGGGAAATGTGGTGTCCTCTGTGAGGCATGGTAGGAGCAGGGGGGCAGTCTGACCTGTCTTGGGCCTGACGGTGGTCAGTGGGTCCAGGTAGTGTGCAAGGTCCCTGTGCTTGCGGTCAAGTGCGACCTCAAAGGCAGTCTTCTCCAGCACGCTGAGGTGGTCAGGGTTGGCCCCCTTCTCGACCAGCTGCTGAGCCACCCCAAGTCTTCCTATGAGCGCTGCCAGCATTAGTGGGCTCCAGCCCACAGTCCGGGCTGTGTGGTTGGGGTCGGCGCCCCACTCCATCAGAAGACGCACCACAGCCTCATGCCCATGCTGGATGGCGGCCATCAGGGCTGAGATGTCCAGCAGCTCATCCCTGCTGTCCCCTGGCTCCAGCTGCTCGCCAGAGGGGTTTTGAGGGTCCACAAAGGCACCGGCTTCCAAGAGCAACTTCACCACGCCCAGGTGGCCACCTCGGGAGGCTACGGTGAGCACACTGGCCCCTAGCCGGTTCTGGGCATTGACATCAGCCCCGTGGTCCAAAAGGAGGTGTGCCACGCTCACGTGCCCAAATCTGCCAGAAAGGTAGAAAATTAGGGACAGTAAACATGGAGCTGGTAAGGAAGCAGCACAGGAAATCCTCACTGGTATTAATTGCTCAAGGCATGAGAGCTGTCTTCTCTGGACCAGGCACTGGGCTGGCCTCACATATGAACCCTCAAAGGTGAGGGCTGCCCTGTAAGGTTCAAATCCAGACCTTGAAAAAGCACTTTAGCTTCTTCATGCCTTCATGTGCTCATCTGTAAAGTGGGGTTGTAATTGTTTCAACAAGGACTACTAAGGATTAAATGATTGAAGGTATAATCCATTTAGAGTATATAAAAAACACCTAGAACAGTCTGGCAAAGGAAGCACCACATAAATGTTAGCTATAATGTTTGTGACTGTTTTACACTGGGCAACATTCCAAGGTCAGTCGGCTGCTAAGGGACGGCATCAGGGTCAGAAGCCAGGTCTGCTGAATCCTCCCTCTTTCCCTACACTACCCTGTCTCCCATATCTCAGACCATTCTTTTCTCTGCTTTATAGCGTGGCAATCAGTCTCTGTCTGTGCTGGATTTCCTCACCAGCAGGGCCAGTGTCTGATTCGTGTTCACCCTCCCCAATCCCAAACTCACATACATAGGAGGCCTTCTAGATGAGACCATGGACCCCATGCCAAGAGGTGTGACGTGGCAGTGGTCAGCAGAAAGGGGCTCCAGCATGTCTCCAGGGGCTTGCTGCCATCTGCTGGCAGGAATGTACACTGCCAGAGGCTGAGAATAGGGCCTGGGCCAGACCCTCCTTTTCTTTTTTTATTAATTTTTTTTTAATTTTTTTACATCGTTGTTCATTTTTAACAATATTTGCTTCCCCCCACCCCTCAGGTGTAGTCCCCATAGAGTTTCCTTCACCAATGAACCCGTGCACCAGACCCTTGGTGAAGCTTGAGCTCAGCTCTGCTGAGAAGCCACGCTGCAACACTGGGGAGAAAGACATGCCCCTTCCCCCCAATTCTCTAGTGGCAGGAAGGTTAAAACAGGGTTTCCCAGAAAAAGATCTTCTTTCTGCTGCTGCCAGAGGGTAGAAAAGTTCTTTTTTGCAGGGCTTTTGGCTGGCACCCTCTTTCTGGGCTCAGCAGTGTGTATCAGAGCTGGAGGGGACTGGAATTAAGGAAATAACGACAAGAAGAGAAGGGCTGGCTGTGCCAGCTTTTACGTGGCCATACCGCCTGCATAATGTCCGTATTGGCAAGGCAGCTTTCTGAGTTTCTTGACATGCACCCCTCTTTCCTAGAAGGGACTTTTGTGCCTCATCTAAACATAGGGCCTCCCTGCTGCCTGTGGAGGCCAAGCCAAGGCTGAACTCTGGTCTGAACTTACAAATACCTTCTGGGACATGACCCTTAACAGCACCGGGTCAGCCTGCAGACCTGCAGAGAGCTTGTAAACTGGCTTCCCAGTGTAGTGGGCTAGACCTGTCCAGTTTCTTCCCAAGAGAAGAGACAGGTAAGCCATGCTGAAATTAAGCTCAAATGCAGACAGCAATGGGCTTCTGACCCAGGGTGGAGCTCAGGAAATTGTGTCAGATGACTGAGTGAATAAATGAATGACCACTATGACCAAAATCTAGCATAATTCCTAGTAGCAAATCATAAGGTACTATTACATTTTTAAAATCTCATTTGATCTTTAAAAAAACCCACTTCACAGACCAGGAAGCTGAGATCAGAATGGAAAACAACAATCCAAAGTCTCTCAATTTGCATGTGACAGAGTCAAAACTTGAAACAAGAACCAGGGCCCTAGCTCTTCCAGTATAACACATTGTCATCAAAGAAAAACATTGAATTTAAGCAGAAATTTGGAATGTTTTCTGAACTTGTGGGAAGCCCAAGAGGTCATTCAATTCAGCTGAAAAATAAAAGGATCCAATGAAGGTTGAGATAATGTGTGTAGCTAATTTCAAACCAGTAATTACTGGATATAGGGGGTATTCAGGGGGTTCTAAACAGCTGCTATGATTACCCATTAATTCCAGCAAGTAACACCTGAATTTAAAGACCTGGTGCTCACTCCAGAGCACTAGACTGAGAATCCAGCTGTCACAAAGGCAAGCGGATGAATGAAAGGGAAAAGGAGGGAGTTAAACAGGCCAAGGATGAAGTTAGATCCAAAGTAAACACCTACCTGTCTCGTTAGCATTTGACAAATTTGGTGAGCAGCTTCCTTGTGGCCTACACCAAGAGGAAAGCAGTCATGGGGTTCATGGCTGAGAGGCAATTACCTGCTGAGGCTGGGGCTTCTGGGGCTCTGGTGTCTAGGCTGACTCTGCCTCTGCCTCTTGGTAGCTGTGTGGCCTTGGACAAGTTACTTAATGTCTCTGAGTCTCATTCCTCAGCTGTAAAATGGAAATGACAAAAATACCAACCTCCTAAAGTTTTGGGCAAATCGACTGAGTTAATTTGAAATACTTAGCACAGTGTTTGACACAAAGTAAGTGCTCAGTAAAGGTGATCTATTATTTTAAGTAGAGGGGAAAAATATGAATATATCCGTTTCTGGTACTAAACAATCTGAACAGACGAAACTGACTGCAGTCCAGGCACACTGCCTGTCGGATTGGCCTCATCCAAAGCTTAGTGATGAGCTCAGAAACTCAGAGCAGGGATGATAAACAGTGGTCATGTTAATCAAAAGTGGAAGTTGCCGGGAACATCTCTGAAGACACGCTGAAGCATATTTGATTCAGGGAAAAGAGCACTAGTGTGGGACGTGCATCTGCCTGTCCTGATCGGAGAGTTGGACACACCGTACATCCTTCAGAAGTCTCCAGAACTTATTCCTCAACACAGAGCTTTTGATGTGAATTAGGCAGAACCCTTGAACACGACCCAACATCCACAAATGAAGAACAATGAATTTTAAAGTACCCGGGTCCTGTCTAGGTCCAAATAAAGGACAAAAGTCAATTCCAATCTCTTACAGACTTGTCATATTTAGCCATATTCTCATAAAAATAAATAAGAGAGTATGTCATTGCTAATACTCCTAAATTAGTACCTGTAAGACAGAGGGAAACAGAGGAACAAAATTAACCCAGAGCCTCTCCATCTGAAAGATGGGGACACCTGGACCACAAATTCCAGTCTTTACAATACCAAAATGTAGAGAAGAAAAGTCCTCTAAAAACGTTTATAGTTAACTATTAGAACAGGTTTTTAAATTCTTCTACATCTCCTGGCCCATCAAGAGGAACAGAAATTAATCAGATGAAATTAATTAGATGACTCCGGCCATCCTGCAGAAATAACAGCATAAAGTGGTGATCAGGGGCCTCTGGGACACCAGGAATCATACCTGGTGCTATAGACACAAAGCTCACCCTGCATGGCCCCCAGAACCCCCTCCACTAGGTGGGAGCTCAGAAATTAACCACACATCAGCAGTCCTTAACCCTCTGACTATATCAGAGAATCTCTAGGGAGGCTTTTTTAAGAGTCCCTCACCATCAGGTCTCCTGAATCATAATTCCAGAAAGGGAACACGGGCATCTGATCTGGAAAAGCATCTGGTGAGCCTGATGTGCGGCCAGGTTTGGGTACCAGGAAGGCAGCCAGCTGTAATGAGGGGTCACAAGCACTAGGTGGGAAGAGGGAAGAGGGGTGCTTCACTGGGAACAGTAGTCAGACCCCCTATGGGTCTGGTTTCTGTAGTCAGACCCCCCCCCATATCTGCTCTAACTAGCAGTATGCTCATGAGCAAATTTTGTAACCTCAAATTCTCACTTGCAAAGTGGAGATGATATTCCTGGCACATAATAAATGCTCAAAAAAATGTTGATGGGGAGGGGGAGGGGATCCTATGGAGAGGCATAGAGAAGGTCTGTATGAAAATCATCTTGGCCTGAGTTTAGAAGCCAGGGGTAAAGCAGAAGAGAGAATGCAGGAAGGTGTCACATGAGAGAGCCTCAAATACTTGGTTAAGGGTTCCAATGAGAGCCATTACGGGAGAGGCAGTCAAATGTTCATTTCAGAAAGATCTGGAAGTTCTGTGGAGCATGGATTAGAGAATGCACGACTAGAGGAAGGAAGAGCTGTTAAGGCTTCTACACACCAGTGGCCTGGATCACAGGCTTTGGCAGGCAGATGGGCAGACCTGGCCATAGTGCAGGTGAGCACTAGGGTTGAGGTTTTACCTGGAGTGTATAGGGCCACTAATAGAAACAGAACCTTAGAAGAAAGGTCCACAACCCCAAAGACTTTCTGGTAACCTCCAACTGTTCTGGGCAAGAAGTCAGGTCTCTTAAGACAGAGTCCCAACAAGCTAATAGGTGCATAAAACATTGCATTGCTTAAGCATAGAGGCAGTCTGTGCATTAAAGCTACGGTATATTCTTTACATATAGTATAGGCCAATTGACATAAATGTTCAAAGGCTGAGGAGGGTTAAGTAAACCACCAATTGTCCCAAGGATGGACTATCACACAGCAGTTGAAAACAGTGTATTTGAAAATACTGCAGGATAAAATTTTGCTAGCAACAAATTAAACTTCATTAGAACAACTGTGTATGGCTTAGAAAAAACTCAGAGAAATAAAATATTACCTGGACACAATGAGCAACTTATGAGTAAGAATGTCCTTGAGTTTTCAATGCTTTTAGGAAAACAAATGGCTCTTACATCTGGAAAGACACTTTGCTTCATTCACAATTTTAAAAAATGCAAATCACAGCCACACTGACATTCAATTTTTCAACACTCAGACACAAAAATCTGAAAGTTTGATAACATACTGTGTTGGCAAAGCCATATAAAACAGCACCCACATACAGTGCTGCTGGAGGGAAACTAGGCAAGGACTATGTTCGGAAGGATAGGGGGCCCACAGACATCCACATACTAAACGCAAAACCTGTAATCACAGTTCTTGAGCAACACTGTTTCCGTCAGTGTCTTTTCATTATAACATTGATGAAGATAAAAGAATTCCAGCAATGTTGAATAAAAGACATTATTGGAGGATCTGCTTTCCCTGTACAGTACATCTTCACTTAATTTCATTTAATGGTTCTTAGGAAATGCGACTTTAAGTGAAAGGTCATGTAATGAAACCAGGTTCCATAGCAAAGTGGAAATTAAGGTCACAGAAGTAAGGTTGCTAATCAGAGGACACTAAAATGAGGAGTATAGCCTAGCCTATTTGGGTGGGCCCAATGTCATCACAAGGGTCCTTTAAATGTGGAAGGGGGGGAGCAGAAGAATCAGAATCAGAAGCTACGATAACAGAAGCAGGGGATGGAGGGAGGTGATTGCTGCTGACTTTGTGCTAAGTTATTACAGCATCCATGAGAAACTAATACACCTGTATGAAGAGCAATATGGCAACAAGCCATCCAAATCACAAATAACCTACATTCTCTCCTTGCAAGAAAGGGCTGGGGGCCTAAGTAGATGTCTGACATACGAGACTTCACTGTAATTCTTTATACCATGGTTTCAAGTCCTGTTCATCCTATTTCCTGAGTACATCTCAAACTCAATTCCTGAGTACATCTCAAACTCAATCTTTTTGCTCCCCTCACTGTCTCTGCTCTGTCCAGGCTCTTACTGAACTACTACAATCCCCTCTGAACCAGCCTCTCTGACTATAGCCCACCCCTTCATCCATTCTCACACTGCGGTGAAAGTAAGCTTTCCAAAACTCGAATTTGATTCTGCTAACTACCTAGAGCTTTCAGGAGAGTTCACCTTTCTCAGCCCTGCCACTTGGCACCTGCTTCCTCCTCTCCAGAAGGGTTCATCGCCAAGTCTCCCACCCCCATCCCCAAGCCCCAGACACAACATCCTTCTAACAGTTCTGAGGTTTGCTTTTGTTTCCAAACCTTCGCATGGGCCTTCTATTATTCTGTTCCCACCTCCCACCTCTGTCCTGGTTAATTTTTTCCAGTCCTCAGATCTCGATTTGAATATATCCATCATTTTTACAGAAACTTTATCTACCTCCCCAAACTGGGTCGGATACCTCTGGAGTTCCCAGAACTTTCCCTATAAAGCTTGTGTCCTTGTCTGGCCTGCCCACCAGCGCGTGAATTGCTCCCGATGGGGACTTAACTTGTATCCCCTAGTATTCCCAGTGCCAAACTAGGGTGTGCAGCCAGGAGGTTCTCAGGAACTCCTTGTTGCAAGAAAGGGACACTTCTGAGATTCTACGTCTTTAAGATTGTATTCGCAGGCTCTAGATTCTGTTTTGAAAGGCCAACATTTCCAAGATGCTAGTTTTACCTTATTAAAAGCACTTCACTTCTCGTGTCCAAGCTGCTCAAAGTCTACCGAGCCAACTCTCCAACGAGTCCTTGACTCTTCATCTCCCTGCGAATCTGCGGGGGCCGACGAGCAGCCCCGGCGGCCGCCAGAGAGGGACCCGCCCGCGCTCCACGGGCCCCAGGACGCCCCACCGGGACCCCGGCGCCCCGGCCCCTCACCTGGCCGCCTGCATGAGCGCGCTCCAGCCGTAGTGGTTGCGGCTGTTGACCGAGGCGCCGCGGCGCAGCAGGAAACGCACCAGGGGCTCGTGGCCCCCGGCCGCGGCGAACTGCAGCGCCGTGTTGCCGGCCTCGTCCGAGCAGTCTACGGGCACCGGCGCTCCGGCCGCAGCCGCCGCCCCGGGCCCGGCCGCCTCGGCCCCCGCCGACTCCGCGCCCGCCTCCGGCTCCGCGCCGCGCTCTGCGGGCTCCGCCGCCGCCGGCTCCAGCAGCCGCCGCGCCGTGTCCGTGTCGCCCTGGTCGCAGGCGAGCAGCAGCAGCTGGAAGGCCGGGGGCAGCCCGCCCTCGCCCATCGCGGCCCGCGGCCCGCGCCCGTCTGCCCCGCCGGCCGCGCCGGCTCCGCCCCCGGATACCGCGCACGGGCGCCCCCTTCTGCCCGCCCGCGCGCCCACTGTGTGCCGGCCCCTCTCCGGGTCCCGCCCGCGCGCCCACTGTGTGCCGGCCTCTCTCCCGGACCCGCCCGCGCGCCCACTGTGTGCCGGCCTCTCTCCGGGTCCCGCCCGCGCGCCCACTGTGTGCCGGCCTCTCTCCGGGTCCCGCCCGCGCGCCCACTGTGTGCCGGCCTCTCTCCCGGACCCGCCCGCTCGCCCACTGTGTGCCGGCCTGTCTCCCGGACCCGCCCGCGCGCCCACTGTGTGCCGGCCTCTCTCCCGGACCCGCCCGCGCGCCCACTGTGTGCCGGCCTCTCTCCCGGACCCGCCCGCGCGCCCACTGTGTGCCGGCCTCTCTCCGGGTCCCGCCCGCGCGCCCACTGTGTGCCGGCCTGTCTCCCGGACCCGCCCGCGCGCCCACTGTGTGCCGGCCTCTCTCCCGGACCCGCCCGCGCGCCCACTGTGTGCCGGCCTGTCTCCCGGACCCGCCCGCGCGCCCACTGTGTGCCGGCCTCTCTCCCGGACCCGCCCGCGCGCCCACTGTGTGCCGGCCTCTCTCCCGGACCCGCCCGCGCGCCCACTGTGTGCCGGCCTCTCTCCGGGTCCCGCCCGCGCGCCCACTGTGTGCCGGCCTCTCTCCGGGTCCCGCCCGCGCGCCCACTGTGTGCCGGCCTCTCTCCCGGACCCGCCCGCGAGCCTACTGTGTGCCGGCCTCTCTCCCGGACCGGCCCGCGCGCCCACTGTGTGCCGGCCTCTCTCCGGGTCCCGCCCGCTCGCCCACTGTGTGCCGGCCTCTCTCCGGGTCCCGCCCGCGCGCCCACTGTGTGCCGTCCCCTCTCCGAGTCCCCCCCGCGCCCACTGTGTGCCGGCCGCGCCCGGGCTGAAGCCGAGTCTCCACAGCCGCGGCCGGCAGGGACAGCGGGTACCGGGAAACTCCGAGCTGCGTCCCTCACCCGGGCTGGCGGGTCCGCCCCCTTGTGGCGCCCGCTTGCGGCCCTCCCGGGCGGCGCGGGAGACATCCTGCCCGGGGTGAGGGTGGAGCGGCTGCCCAGCCCTCCTCACGCTGCAAGCCGCGGAACGCTGGGCTGGAGTAGAGGCCGCCGCGGTCACCACCACCTCACGAGCCTGGCAGTGGCCTGGGCTGCTGACCCCCCCAACCCTGGCACTGGGGCCACACTTATTAAATTGTAGTTGACTGAATAAAAAACCAACAATAATCGGTTCACTCCCCTACTATATCCAACCGGACCCTAATGCTGGCCCTTATCTGGGGCAGACATTAGAGCTAGAGCCTGGATCATGTCTCTCTTCATCAGTGATTCGACCATCAGCACCATCTGAGACATTGGTACCAGAAAAATGTTCTGACTCCAGCCCAAACCTACTCAGAAACTCTTGAGTTTAAAGCCCAGACATCTGTATTTTTTTTTAAGATTTATTTATTTATACATACAAGAACTGGTGTACAGGCCAGAGCGTGGGGGTGAGAGGACTCACCAGAGACAGAGCAGGGAACAGAACAGGCAGACTGACTGAAATACACTGCTGAGGGGAGCAGCTGGCGAGGCAGGAGAGGTCTGCTGCACCATGTGGGTAGCTTCCCGGCGGGGGATGGAACCCATGATGCAGTGACTGCCGCAAGCTTCATAGGTTGTGTCTTAACGCCTTGCACCACCAGGGAGGCCCCAAGACATCTGTATTTTAACAATCCAGGTGATTCGAACAGATGCAGGTTAAAGCTTGATACCCACTATTTGATCCTCATAGCAGACCTGTCAGTCGCCAGGAAGGGCCCAGATGATCACCTCCAAATTACAGAAGAAGCAACTGAGACTTAAAGAGAACGTGTCTTTTTTTTAAAAAAAAAAAAAGGTTTATTTATTTATGCATACAAGAGCTGGGGTACAGGCCAGAGATGCAGGGGAGTGAGAGGACTCACCAGAGACAGAGTGGGGAACAGAACACAGGCAGACTGACTGAAATACACTGCTGAGGGGAGCAGCAGGCGAGACAGGAGAGGTCTGCTTCGCTATATGGGTTTCCTCCCTGGCGGGCAGGGGATCAAACTCATGCTGCAGAGGCTGCAGAGGCTGTGGATTGCTCCATAATTTGGTGCTTAACCCCTTGCGCCACCAGGGAGGCCCAAGAGAACATGTCTTAATAAGACCACAAACAGCTGTCCTCCAGAAGAGCAGTGACTAGGACCCAGGCATTCTGACATCTAGTCCAAGTCTCCAGCTGTCCTCACACATCTTTACTGAGTGCCTATTGTGTGTCAAGCCCTGTGCCAGATGCTGGAGAAGCTGCAGGAACCAATGAAAATCCTTGCTTTTCTGGAGCTGTCAGTGGAAAGAGACAACTGTACATATAAGTAAGTAACTTGCATGTAAGATGCAGATAAATAGGAGAGCAAGTGGGATGTTCTTTTATAACAGTGTGGGTAGGGAAGGTGTCACTAAGAATGTGGTATTTTCACAGAGACTTGAAGAAATTGAGAAATCAAGTTATACTGACTTTTGGGGAAATGCAATCAGCAGAGGGAAATAGGTTTCAAGAAGAGCAGCCCTGTCTGCAAATTGCTTACACCGCTTTCCCTTTGTGATAATATTAACATTCTGAGCTGGGGTAATTAGTGTCCATAGTCTGTGAGCTGTGGTCCAACATCTAGCAAATGGGCAGACATACAGTAGGTACTCAGACATAATGATTCAGTAACTAGCTAAATAGATGTAGAATTATAATGCATAGAAAGAAATAAGGGTCATGGCATTGGCAGATCAAAGAAGATGGAAATGCCCTTGGGTTCTGGGCCAGTCGGGCTGTGAAAAAAATGTCTTTTGGGCAAAGTGTAAATATAAGAAAAGTCTTGAAAAGATATAGGTCTTAGATTGCAAATGGCTTCAGTGCCAGGATGAAGACACACAATATTTATCAATTAAGCTGGCCATCTTATATGGTGGAATCTCAAAGCAATACAATGGTAACAGCAAAGGTCACCATATAGGTCACCATTATTATATAATAATGATAATAAAGGAAAGTTTGAAATCTTGCAAGAATTACCAAATCATAACACAGACACACAGTGAGCACGTGCTTCTGGGGGGAAAAAAGGTGTGCTTTTAAACTTGCTGGAGGCAGGGTGGTCACAAACATTCATCTGTAAAAGCACAGTGTCTGTGAAGCACAATAAATCAAAACACAGTAAAGTGAGTTAGCCTGTGATGCTAAAGGGCAGACAGAAAAGGAAATAGTCCCTGTTCCTCTTCCCACATTCTTCCAGTCCCTTCCCCCATGGGTAACTGATAATCACATTTATTTTGTTTCCAAAAACATTGCATGAGTTATACAAACATGCGCACATACAAATAGGTATTAATCAAACATCTTGAAGAAGCAAAAGTTCAGCTTTTGGATAACTTAAACAGGAGATTTAATATCAATTTCCTCTATAGCTCACAGATCACATCAGGGCCAAAGAATTGACCTAAGAGACCCCACAACCCCACAACCAGGCACAATGTTCCAAGTCCTGCCAGGACTATACCTTCTTCCAGAATGAAGTTTGCGCAGGCTTTTTTTGGTGTCACCAGCTTCAGGGCCAGAGGCTGAGATGAGGGCATTTAAAAGGCCCAGTTTGGGTTATGTGGTCTACCTAGCAGAAAAGGCGGCAGGAAAAGTGCGTTTCTGGCATTTTCAGCATCTACAGCAGGAGGTAGACTGCAGTACAGATGCCCCAGAAAGTTGGAGACTATCCAGTATAGGAAGAAGCTTCCTATTCTGGGAAGCCAAAAATGATAACAAATATCCATTACCAATATTCCTCTAGATGGACTGTTGTTGCTTATACATTCCCTGCTTCTCCTGCTCTAAGAAAACACCTCCTTTTGGGGGGTAGAGAGAGGAAGTCTCCCTCCCTCACTCTTAGTCTGTGTGGTGCAAGGTAGTTTCAGTCCAGGATTTTTTATTTAAGAAATCAGGAACAAGGCCCTCTCTGGAGAGGTTGTCAGCTGTCAGGTGTCAGGACGTTGTAAGCCAAACGGGCGCTAGCTCTGCCACCTCTTAAGATAGCCTGCCTGAGAATGAAGACACCCCTCAGGAAATAGAGACAAATGACAGGAAGAGGCTCAGTCAGAAAACCTACCCTCCCCCATTCTTTTTGGTTAAGTTTGAACAGGATGGTCATCACTTGCAATCCAACATTTAACAAATGCACACTTTACTTTTTAAATGAAAGGGGTCACACTATGCATGCTATTTTGAACTTTGCTTCATTATTTTTGTTTCATTTAAGGCATAGTTTGGTCATCTTTCCACGCAGATGAGTACAGGTTTGCTGCATCCTTTTAAATGGTTGGGTGTAGCATCAGTAAGCAAACGTATCATGATTTATTAAATCATTTTAGATGATACACAATGAGCTTAATATAAAAAATCCTACATTCAGGAGTGCTTGTAGAAAATGGCACACTTACTTGGCAGAGGGGCTGAGGAACATCCAGTGCAGGACTAGTTACCGGAGTGTGGGTAGGGATCATTAAGAGTCGCAGGGGGTAGAACAATATTCTAAGGTTGAAAATAGTAGGGAACCATAACCACCCCAGGCCCGAAGGAGAGAGCAGTGACAGGAATTCTGCAAGAGAGAAAACTGGAAAACACTAACCTATAGGAGCCTTTAGTAGAGAGACACAGTCAACTCCCAGCAACCCATTAGGGAGAATCCTCAGAGATCTGGCCTCACCCTCATCCTGCTCCTCATTGCGCCCTCTGAGTAGTGCTCATGGTCAGCCTCCCAGGGCTCAGAGCAGGGTGGAAAGGGTCTTGTAGAGCAAGATTCCAGCACCTTGCTACTCCAAGTGTGGTCCTGGGCCAGCAGCAGCATTGGTACTCCTGGAAGCTTCTTAGAAATACAGCATCTGGGGCTACCCTAGACCTGCTGGATTTGAATCACTATTTCAACACAATCCCCAGGTAACTCATGTGCCCTAAAACATCACCAGCTTGTGCAGGTGTCTCTATAATCTTATTACTTGTGAACCATCTTCCAAATTTTTTTTTTCCATTGATGCCTGAGTGGGTTTGGGCCCTCTGAAAATTAGAGGCAAGGTGTTTTTGTTTTTATCTTTCTGGGAGAAACATCTGTGTATAATGGGGGGAGAAGGGAGATGGAACGTGAAGGAGAGCCTTCGGATGCTGAGGCAGGTCTGACAACTGAGAAAGTAGAGTGGGAATGAGGACACTTGGGTGTAGGAAGAGCACTTGGGTGCTCTGCTGTTCCAGAACGTCTCGTCATGGGGCATCCCCAAGCCAAGGTGGCTTGCTGAGGTATCCTGCATCAGACAGAAACGGTTGGGTTAAGGCACTGCCACCATGCTTGGTCACTGATTGGGAGAAGCCAGGGAGAGTGCAGCCTCAGCGTGAATGCCAGAGAGGATATGTAGGCACAGCGCCAGAGGCTCTGAGTCAACTGTGCTCTCCCAGTGGCTCCCTTGAAGGGATCTGAACAGCACATGTCAATCACTAGCACAATCTTGTCCAACCAACATTTGATTGCATATGTGTAGACAGAGTTCTAATGAGTGTCTTCTGTGTGCCAGGCATGGTATGTGTTGGATGACAGGGACACAGTTCCTGGCTTCCTGGAAATCTCACATGACTGCAAACAGGGTGGCCTGTGAGTTTTTGTTATTAATTCAGAGGAAGGTATTATAGTTTGGGAATATAACTGATAACTTCATGGAAGCAGTTGGCCACAAATTGGGCAAGGGAGACCGGGTGAATCTGCGCAGTTGTAGGAGAAGGGAGGAAACAGATTGGAGAGAGAGAGCAGGGAGACAAAGTGGTACAGTGGATTCAAAAGAAGGTAAAGAGTGCGTGGAAGGAAAACAACGTCTGACGAGTATTTACTTACTTTTATATGTATAACTTTATTTTCTAATAAGACAATGTTTATTGCACAGATTCCAGAGTTGTAAAAAATAGAAAGTGAGTTCATTGAGATCAATGAATTTGATTACTTACCACCATATCTCCAGAATCTAGCCTACTGCCTGGCAAGTGGTGGGTGATCAATAAATATATATATGATAAATATTTGTGTAAAAAATGAATAAGTTGAATGTAAATGAAAAGACCACAGAATGTCACTCATCAGAAGTAATATAGTACAGTATATAGTAATGATGTGGTGAACATTCTTTTAGTTTTTCCCTTGGCATATATCAATATATTTTGCCAATAGTAGGATCACACTATCGATAGAGCTTTAGATTTACCTTTTTAAAGTTAACAATGCATCTTAAGCATATTTTTATTTTAAACACCTAGAAGCAGTGTCATTCTTGTTAATGATATTGTATTATATTGGTGTATGGATATGTAATGTTTTACTTTATAATCTCCTATTAATGAATGTTTCCAACTTTATGCTTTTGTATACAATAATACTGTATGTTTATTCCTTGAGCACTTGGAAATCTATTTCTGCAGGATCAATTCCTAGATGTGAAATTGCAGAATCAAAAGGATACGAATATTAACATTTCTAATAAATGCTGCCTGATTGTTTTCTAAAATATTTCACTAGTTTGCATTCCTATAGGTATGAGTGCCTGTTTTTTCACATTTTTGCCAGCATTTGAATTAATAACCTTTTTAATCTTTGCCATTCTGTATGTGAAAAAAATATTTCAGAGTAACTTTAATTAATATGCATTTAAAATAGAAAAGTTGAACATATCTTGAAATATTTTTAGAACATTAAATCTCTTTTGAGAATGTATTTCAATTCTTTGGTCATTTTGATTTCTTTTTTTTAAGATTTATTTATGCGTACAAGTGCTGGGGTACAGACCAGAGATGCAGGGGGTGAGAGGATTCACCAGAGACAGAGTGGAGAGCAGAACAGGCAGATCCACTGAAAGACACTGCTGAGGGGACAGCGGGCAAGACAGGAGAGGTCTGCTGTGCCATGTGGGTCACCTCCGTGGAGGGGGATCAAACTCATGCAGCAGTGGCTGTGGATAGCTTCATAGTGCTGCGTCTTAACCCCTGTGCCACCAGAGAGGCCCCTGGTCATTTTATTTCTATTTGTTCTTTTAATTTCTCTTTGGAGTCACATGGTAAGTGCCATTTGCAAATTATCTCTTTCTGATTTTTCTTTTGAGTTTGTATTATTTTATACTTTACAAAATTTGTAAATTTTTATGTAGTCAAATTTATAGATCCTTTCCATAATGGTCTCTGGGTTTTATAATCCAACACTTTCATCATTGGATTTTTTTTTAATTTGATCTCTAGTTACTCTGGAATTTATTTTGTGTGTGAGGTTGACATTTAACATAATTTTTTTCCAAATGTTTACTAAATTACCGCAATCATTGATAGAAATGGCCATCTTTCCCCCCTAATGTTTGATATACTATATCCATCATATATCATATTAAACTCCAAAAGGGAGGTAATGACCTGTATGAAAGGAGCTAATAACATATCAAAAGTGCTTTCTAAAGACACTTTTTGTTGTTTGAGCAGCTAGTGAGATGAAATGAGTGGTCAATGAGCTAATAATGCCCCAAACTAACTACAAAAGCAAGGTAAGGGCAAGGCTGGGTAAGTAATGAAAAGATTAAGGTCCCAGATGGATTTGCCCTTTATAGATGCCAACTTGTCGTTACTAATATAGTAAATGTTATAGTAACTGTATAGTAAATGTTATTACATTTGTTCCTCTAGGCAGGGACTATTCTTTGTGCTTTACCTTTATTCATGAGCTGATTTATGTGTAATAACTCCCACGTGGCATCACTGCTACTGGCCTAAGGACCAGGTTTCCAAAGCAAGTGGCTGAACAATTTCCATTTTACCTTTCCAACACCCTTTTCATCCTGTGTGTGCTTGGAGAGGTTAGGGGGCTGTTTGTGCAGACCACATCCTCCCAAAAACCCTATTCAGGAAGCACTATTATTATCATCATCATTTTATAAATGAGCAAATTGAGTCCAGAGAGGTTAAGTCACTTGATAAGGCCACACAGCAATCTGGATGGGACTGGGATTTGAGTTTAGGCAAGTGAACACCAAAGTTACACTCCTTACCATAAAGCTAAGCTGCCTGGTAGTATTGTCATTGCAGCCTGACAATGGTGGGAAACCCTGAACTAAGAGCCAGGAGATCTGGACTCAAACCCTTGCTCTGTCATTTTTATGTTGTGTGACTTTGGATAAAGCCATGTGACCTCTGAGTCTGTTTCCCCTCTGTCTACTTTTGAGGTTTTCACAAGGGCAAAATGAGATGGTATGTGAAAACTAAAGTCAACAATTTAAAGTACATAAAGGTGCTCACTAAATGACAGCTTTTATCCATTACCTGGGACTTTTTAAAGCCCTGTCTTATAAGGCCTAATTCCATGACTATTTTCTCTGCAACTGAACCCCTATCGGGAAGCATTCCAATGTGGCAAGCCGATCCAAAACATTATGAGCTGTAATCCTTGTCTGTTTTCTAATCTGACTGAAGATCTTAAAAGTGTTGGGTGTCTGGACAGAGGCCAAAAAACACAACTCCAGGCCTTTCCTGTATACCTGTCTCCTGGCAGCGGTCTGCAGACTCTGATCTGTGGGTGGAGTCACCTCTCACTTGTCTAGTAGCAGTTGCAGCAGGTTATCCTGGGTGGAAGCTGCTTTGCAAGGCTCACCCCAAACCTTACCTTCTGCTGGAGCCTGGGAAAGATGCTCATGGAAGGCCCTTTTCACTAGGGAGCCAGAATAAGCCTTGACTAAGTGGTCCCAGAGGCTGTGAGTTGAAGAGGATGGCACCTTAGATGCTAACTCTGCCCAAGATAACACCTTGTTCTGTATCCTCTCCCTGCTGGGTGACTCAGGTTTCCTGTCAGTATGATGGGAGAATTGGGGTGGATTTGTGCTTCTTAACTATTTTGGCTGTGGTCTACTTGAGAATAGAAAATATTTGATAAAATGCTTTGGACTAGCTTCCCAGCTTATTAACAGAAAGAAAGAAAAAAACAAACAAACAGACAACCACAACTTACCTGTCCTAGCCTTCTAAAAGCAAAGATACAAACCCATTCTTTTCCTGGAGCTGGGCACACCAGCAGAGGGAGTTCCAGACTAACCTAAAATATGAGACCAATGCCCTAATACACCTTATCTGCATGAGCCTTACTTCCTCAGAGAAACCTTTCTAAACGCCTAAACTCCTTAAGTTTCTATTATTGTAAGTCATTTTAGTACCTTGCAATTCTTCAAACTATTAAGTTACCTTTTTAATATCTATCTATTCTATTATACTCTAACCACTATGATATCAAACATATCTGTCTTGTGATAAAGTTTCTCTCCTTGACCCAAAACTCTTGACCTGTCAGCCTCTTCTCAACTAGGCCTCAACCTTGTTGGCCTTTTACAATTTTTAGTTAAATGCAACCTAATTTTTTAAATTAAATTCAACCTAACTTAACCTATCAATAGCAGAGGTAATAAATAAATACCGGGTAAAATATCAATAGATACATATTTTGAATACAAAAATCACTCACATTATTCATTGTCTTCTCCCTTTTAAAAAAAAAAAGTGCTATGACTCATAAGTAATCTTTCCATTTCCTTGTGTCATCTTTTATTTCTTTTAACAATGTGTTTTCTAGTTTTAGCTGTATAGGTCTTTCAACTCCTTTGTTAATTCCTAAGTATTTTTTCTTTTTATGTGATTACAAACAGGATTGTTTTCTTGATTTCTTTCTCTTCTAGTCTGTTGTTTGCATGTAGGATTGCAAACCAATTTTCTGGAATGATTCCATTCAGTCACTTCCACTCACATTAAAAGACTTAAACGCTGCACAGTTTAGCAACTCAAGGATGTTTCCCAGGATGACCCCAGCACCGCCAAAGAGGTGGTGAAGAGCCAACGTTACCAGGGGAATTTACTCTGTTCTAGCCAACACCTAACCGTAAGCACCTGACCAACCTTTCCTGGAGCAGTTACTGAAAAGGACATACAACTGTGCATCCTTTCTCTGTCCCCATGAGTTGTATAAGTAGCACCTACAACTCAGATGTGTCTAAAGGCCTCTTCCATGTGTCTAACTTCCACAATTACCAGCTCAGAACTCACTCTCCTCATAGACATTTAGATATTAAAATTAACAAATTCTTTGTAATTTTTCACTTCACTACTTAAAATGCCAGTAACCTCTGTGCAAATCAAAGTTAAGTCAATTCCCCTGGACATCTTCCCTCTTTAAATAATATATTACTGGCGTCCCTGGTGGTGCAGGGAGTTGAGCGCAGCACTGTGAAGCTGTCCGCAGCCTCTGCAGCACGGGTTTGATTCCCGGCTAGCCAGGGAGATATCCACATGGGGCGGCAGACCTCTCCTGTCTTGCCCGCTACTCCCCTCAGCTGTGTTTTTGGTCCTTCTGCCTGTTTGCTCCCAGTTCTGTCTCTGGTGAATCTTCTCACCCTCCTGCACCTCTGCCCTGTACCCCAGTTCTTGTATAAATAAATAAATCTTTAAAAAATAAATAAATATCACTGATGAAATCCACCCTCACCTCTTTAACTTGGGTCTCACTTTGTTTTCCTTTGACCCATGCTTGTTACAGTGTGCCCACCCCTGCCATGTACCTGACCATGGCTGACAGTTGGCAGTTTCTGCCTCACCTTCTAATTCAGGTCTATTTCCTGTTCTGCTCCTAGCAGCTGTGGTGCCATACAACACACTTCCTTTAGCCTTGGTAACATTCCCCTGCTAATTAGGGAGGAGGGTGCTGCAAGCTAATAAGGAAGCTCAAAGTATTAAACAGATAATTTGCCAATACACTGGTTTCAGGGAGCAGAACTGGAATCTTACCCAAGTCAGTTGCCTTTTAACTTTCCTGGGTGATGCCCTGGGGTTTCCAGAAACAAATTTTGAAAACTCTCACATTGGATGATCACTTCTTTGAGCATTCCAGCAAGGAGAGCTGAAGAATTCCTGTTGCTATTTTGGTAATGACTTCTCCTGCACTTCACCAAGACATGCCCTTCATCAGATCCCTCCTGGGTGAATTCAGACAGACACAGTGAGTGTAAGAACCAGAGCCAGCCCTCAGGTGAAACTTGCTATGTGTCTGACACTGTACCAGGCTCTGGGATTGTACACTGACCACAGCTCATGTGCTCACTCCCTTCATTCTTTCTGTGACAAGGCCAGAGGGTGGAATAAATGTAATCCATGGATGAAGCACTGTAACAAAGTAGGGTTGTGTTATGGCTTACACGGTGGCTCCCACCCCAGGAGACCTGAAGAAGATATATTGAATTTCTAATTTTTGATACCTAGAAATAAGGCTGGATGAATAAGTCTGGATTTAGAAATAAGGACTTCATAAAGATGGAATCAAATTAGTGTAAAGTCATCAGAGTGAGTCCAAAGCTAATATGATTGGTGAAGAAGTGTAGAAGGGATTCAGAGACAGACACATAGGGGAAGAAGGCCATCTGACGGAGGCAGAGATTGGAGTGAGACAAGTCAAGGAATGTCAAGGGTTTGCCAGCAATCCCAGAAACAGAGAAAGTGTGGGACAGGGTGTCTCCCAGAGACTTCAGAGAGAGAGCAGGACCCTGCCAATGGAACTGAGTCTGGACTTCTAGCCTCCAGAATGTGAGGAAATAAATTTCTATTAGTCTCTAGCCACCCAGTTGGTGTCCTTTGTTATGGTGGTCCTAGGACTGATAGAGAGGGGGGTTTGATGTGTCAACTTGACTAGGTTTGAATCCCCAGCTATTCAGTCAAACACTAATTCCTTGCTGCCAAGGAATTTTGTAGTTATTATTAGCATCTACAGTCAGTTGACTTTAAGGAAAGGAGATTATCTAGGTGGCCCTGGTTCAATCAGTGGGTAGGCCTGAAGACCAGAACTAAGATTGCCCTAAAATGTAAAAAATTCTGGACATCAACTTCAGTCCATAAGAGAGTTTTGTTTTGTTTTGTTTTTAATATTTATTTATTTATTTATACAAGCACTGGGTACAGTCAGAAGCGCGGGAGGGTAAGAGAATTCACCAGAGCCAGAACAGGCAGACTGACGAAGTACACTGCTGAGGGGAGTAGCAGGTGCGGCAGGAGAGGTCTGCACGCCATGTGAGAACCTCCCTGGTGGCCAGGGATTGAAATGGCGCTGCAGAGGCTTTGGGCAGCTTTGCAGCCCAGCACTCAACCGCTGCACCACCAGGGAGGTCCTGTCCATAAGAGAGTTTGATCTACTCTTCCCAGTGGCTTACCCTGTAGGTTTTAGACTTGTTTAACCAGCACCCATCATCATGTAAACTAGTTTCTCAATATATCTCCTACTGTTTCAGTTTCTCTAATAGAACCCTGACTAATACATAAAAAGAATGGCAATCTTGAAATATCCCCGTCTAAAAGGTTGTGGGGTGGGTGAAGTCTTCACAGAGGAGGAGGTTTTGGCAGGGCCTTGAAGGATGGGTAAGGGGTTGCCAGGTGGGAAAGAGCATTTCAAGCAAAGGGAAGAGCATGTGCAAAGGCCCTGCCTCCCTCCTCCCCCAGTGGCTAGAGATAGGCCTTGCAGAGTTTGGGGTCACTTCTCAGGGTTTCTCCCATCAAGCTGAGGTTTTTGGTACTTGTCCCAGAGGCCAAGACTTCTCCTTTCTCAATTATTCTGTTTGTTTGTTTTTAATTGAGATATAACTTTTATAACTCACATATATTAAACAAGAACTTGATGAATTTTGCACATGTATATAATAGCCATGTAATCATCATCAAATCAGACATGGAATCAGGGCTGGGATTAGTGAAGACAAAGTGAGGACAAAGAGGTGAACTGTGGTTCTCCCTGGTGGCGCAAGGGATTAAGATGAAGCCTATGAAGCTTTCCTCAGTCACTGCAGCACAAGTTTGATTCCCCAGCCAGCCAGGGAGCAGCCCACATGGCGCAGCAGACCTCTCCTGGCTCACTCAATGCCCTCCTCAGCAGTGTACTTCGGTCCATCTGCCTGTTATGTTCCCCACTCTGTCTCTGGTGAGTCCTCTCACCCCCCACAGCTCTGGCCTGTACTCCAGCTCTTGTATGCATAAATAAATCTTTAAAAAAAAAAAGAAAAGAAAAGAGGTGAAATGTGTAAGCAGTGTCAGATCATATCGGCATTTAAAACTGATATAGGCCTCCCTGGTGTCACAAGGGTTTGAGCCCAGCCCTGTGAAGCTGTCCGCAGCCTCTGCAGCACAAGTACAATCCCCAGCCAGGGAGCTACCCACATGGCGCAGCAGACCTCTCCTGACTCACCTGCTGCTCCCCTCAGCAGTGTACTTTGATCTATCTGCCTGTTCTGTTCCCTGCTGTCTCTGGTGAATCCTCGCACCTCCTGCACCTCTGACCTGTACCCCAGTTCTTGTAATCATAAATGAATAAATCTTTTTTCAAAAAAAAAAACTGTGATATATTGCTCATGATGAACTTTTTGCATTCATTTCTATTTTTTTTAAATATTGTTTACTTTAATTACTGAGTTTGTAGCTAACCTTGGAGAGTATCTCATGCCTCACTCTAGTCTTGATCCTGTTAAATATTTCCAGCAGCCCAGTGGTTTCCTCATTCTCTCGATCCCCTCAAAGGAAACCATGAGCCAAGGAGGACTTATCTTCTGGAATGCATGGCCTACAATTTATCCTCTATCACGTTTTGGGTGTAAATGCGTGTGTTTTGAGGGAAGAGTTCATTCCTTTCATGAATTTCTTGGAGATGTCTGTGAAGTGAGGAATAAGGAACTCATATGAATTAATAGGGAACCAGGAGACTTTTTTTTTTTTTTAAGATTTATTTATTTATACAAGCACTGGGTACAGTGAGAAGCGCAGGAGGAAGAGAGAATTCACCAGAGCCAGAGCAGGGAGCAGAACAGGCAGACTGACGAAGTACACTGCTGAGGGGAGCAGTTGGCACAGCAGAAGAGGTCTGCGCGCCATGTGGGTCCCTCGCTGGTGGCCGGGGATCGAACGGGGGCTGCAGAGGCCCTGCAGAGGCTGTGAGCAGCTTCCCAGCCCAGCACTCAACCTCTGCACCACCCGGGAGGCCCCAGGAGACTTTTATCTAAGGGATTCAGACTGAATGTCTTAGGTGGGGTCAGTAGGTTTCAACCAGACAGCCTGGTGTGGACTAAACTCTCTGAACCCCAGTTTTTGCATCTTATACAATGGAGTTGACAGTCCTAAAGCCTCTCTTAGTGAACTGAGTAAAGGTCAAATGAGACAAAGGCAGTAAAATTCCTTGCTCCTTGCAGGGTGCATGAGCGCTTACGATGCGCCAGGCGCTAAACTAAGGGTTTTACAACACGTCATTTTGTAAACATTGCATGCAGCCCAAAGAAAAACGTGCAAGCCTCAGCAAGTCCTCATGGCGACCTACTGCAGATCATCTACCCTCCGCGTTGGGGGTACGCGCTGCAGCAAGCCGGCCGACGGGGCGGGCAGAGGGCGGGACGCAGGTGGGGCGGGCCGGGCCGGGGGCGGGGCGGCGCTGCTTGTGGTTCCGGGATCCGGGTCTCCGTCGGCTCTGCAAGCCACGGGGTGCGCTGCCCGCTGGCTTCAGCTGGCTGGCGCATGTGGGGGTGCGCGGCGCAGCGGCTCTGCCCGCGGGGGCTGCGGCGGCGCGGCCGGGGGGCGCTGCTGATGCTTTTGGTGCTGCTGGCCTTGGCGGGACTGGGCTCGGTGCGGCGGGAGCGGCGCGGGGCCACGCTTGCCGAGCCGGGAATCCAGAGCACCCCAAGACCCGGGGGCGCCCTGCGCCGCGGGCTGCGCGACCCGGTCTTGCAGCGGCCGCCGGGGCAGGAGAACACTCTGGGCTCGCAGGGCGAGGCGGTGCATTTGCGGTTGGAGGGCGAGGAGCTGCGGCTGCAAGAGGAGAGCGTGAAGCTGCACCAGATCAACATCTACCTTAGCGACCGCATCTCGCTGCACCGTCGCCTGCCGGAGCGTTGGAACCCGCTGTGAGTCCGCAGGTGTGGGGAGGAGCACCTTAGAGCCTCAGTTTCCTCATCATCCACGCTGTGGCTTGGTGGAACTGGGGTCTTCAAATACCTGGGGATCGCGCGTCTTAGGGAGTCTTTCTGGAAAGTGAGCCCTGGAAAGGTTCTTGAGGGTGTGGAAGGACACGCCGCAGGTGGTGAGGGGTGGAGGGAACCGGAGCAGCAAAGTTTAAAAGCTTGACGGTCTCTTGACTCTCTCTGCCTTGATAAGATCTGTCACTCAGCCCTGAAAAGTAGATCAGGGCTAAGCAGAGAGGTTTAGGAAGAGATCCTTTTTGGGGGCTTCCACTGCACCCCTCACATTGCTGCCTTAGAGCTCTTCCTCTGCGAGCTCGGACTCCTGGGGTGTGAAGCTGCTCCATTCATTCATCTCTGTGCGCCAGAGCCCCTGAATGAACCAGAAGGGAAGGGCGCTCTGTGCAGATGAGGTGAAAGGTGGCAGGAAGGCCAAGTCCCAGGCAGCCAGCTTCCTTCTCTCGCACTGGGAGAGGATTCCAGAGCCTTAGGCAGGAGGAAGGCTGGAGGGAGTGGAGGCAGGAGGGAGCAGCAGTGGGAAGGACTCCTGGCCAGAGTCCATGGCAGCGCTCTCCCGTGGGTGGTGCAGGACCCAGCCTTTGTGGTCAGAGGCCTAGTTCCTGTTCCAGCTGCTGCCTGTGCAGGCTGTACCCTCTGCCTAGGTGAGAAGGGAACATGCTGGCAAGAGGAGCAAGGCCCTCCTGCCTATTTCCTCCAGGGCTGGGCATTTTCCAGGTCCTTGCTGGAGTACGCTTCTTACAGACTTTGAGGAGAAGGCAGCCCAGGGAGGGTCACTGGGGCAGCCTGCTGTGTATACCACATACCTGCCACTCTTCCACCTGTGTCATAGTCCTGTGCAAATAGGCTCAGAGAGTTCCAGTGACTCACTCAAGGCCCTTCAGCTGGAGAGTGGTGGAACTTGCCTTGGAGCACTGGTCCCTCCTGATCCCCTTGGCTCTGTGCTGATTTTAGGCCTGAGAGAACAGGAGTGCCAGTGCAGGGAAGCCCCCAGGTCTGCCCCAGTGAGCAAACTTTGGTTGGACTTGAACTTCACTGACCTCTCAAGTTTTCTTCAGTATCTGCAGGCCTAACCTCATGCTTTTGCCTAAGGCACAGTCCCTGTTAATCTTTTTTTGTGTAGAACTTTTTTCGGTGGGGTTGAGAGCAGATCCCTCACGTCAGCCAAAAGGCTGAATGCATGTTTATCTGTTTGAAACCACAAGGGTGCTCATTCAGGCAAGGCCTAGGTCAGACCCAGGGGTCCACCCCAGCACTTGTGAGATAAAATCTTGGCTCTTTTGTTTATGGACTCTCTCATCTTCAGCAAGCTCTTTAACTTCTGAGTCTCAGTTTCCCCAAATGCAAATTAGGGAAGGAGTAGAAGTAACACATCCTAGGAGTTAATATAACATCTAACCCCTGCGACCCCTCTGTGTCCGCAGTTCTTTTGAGTTTCTACTCCCTTCCCTTTTGCCAATAATATACCCTGGCTGCCTTTGAGAATTATCCAGAATTAGTCATAAAGTTTTTCTTTTTCCAGGTTCCAACTTCCTTTATTGTTCCAGGATGTGAATATCTTTGAAACACAGTGGATAACCTGTGGGGCTTATGGGATCCTGTCTCCATGGTGACACCATTGCCCTGTGTCCTATCAGGATTTGCTTATAGATCCTGCTGTTGTATTGACCCTGGGAAGTTAATCCAAACCCAGCATGATAAGGAATGTGAACTCCGCCTGCTTTTAATTCTTACACAAGGCCTATTGGGTTATTCTTGGAGGGAAAGGTGAGGTTGATCTGTGTCAGGCTTTGCAGGGCCAGGCCTTAAGGCATAACATTCATGTGGCCAGTAGGGTCAGGGTCTTTATGGAGATTCACTTTTTTTTTTTTTAGTATTTTTTTTTAAGATTTATTTATTTATGCATACAAGAGCTGGGGTACAGGCCAGAGATCTGGTGGGGAGGGGAGGTGAGAGGATTCACCAGAGACAGAGCGGGGAACAGAACAGGCAGACTGACCGAAATACACTGCTGAGGGGAGCAGCGGGTGTGACAGGCGAGGTCTGCCACGCCATGTGGGCTGCTTCCCGGCCGGCTGGGGACAGAACTTGGGCTGCAGAGGCTGTGGACTGCCTCAGAGTGTGGTGCTCAACCTCTTGCGCCACCAGGGAGGCCTGAGATACACTTTTTTATAGTTCATAGGGTAAGGGTCAGTCGGGGTCTTGAAATTTAGGCTGAGAAACCAGAATGGCAAATTATGTGTTCACAGTCAGGGGTGGGGGTAGAGTGAGAGGAGCATTCCTTGGGAGTCTGATCAATAAGCAGAGGGTGATTAGAGTCCTTGAACGGGAGAGAAGACCCTGACTGGGCAAGCAGTCCAGCCAAAGAGGAAAAGCCATGTCCTCAGGTTGACATGCACATCTGGGGCAGAGCTGAGTGAGAACCCAGATCTTTATTCTCTCCTCTCCTTTGGGGTGGAGGCAGTTATCTACTCATTTTAATTATAAAAGCAATACATACTCATGCCAGACATTTTAGTACAGACAGAGAACCAAAATTAAAAAAAATTAAACTCACCCATAAACCTACCACCCTAGGTTGCGTTAACCACTGCTGACATTTTGCTGTGGATCTTTAGAGTTTTTCAAGTATAGAAAAAGATCTTGCAAAATGTACATGGGATGAGAATATACTTACATAGGGATATGTATACAAACCTGTACATGTTTTTAACTGAGTTAAAAAGTTAACTGAGTTTAAAAGGCTTTGCACAACAGTAGATAATTGTTTGACTTGTTTCCTGGCTTCTACAAGCCTTGATCTGTGTCTGCTGTTCTAGAGTAGGCCACAGCAAGAGTGTAGACCCCAGCTCCTCTGTGCGTCTGGCAATTCCCATGCCTGTGGTTTAGGACGCAGCTGTATTTGTATTCTTGACAGCACTGAATCCAGGCGGAGAGATGTGATGAGCAGGAACCCGGGCATGGCAGTATAGTAAATGCAAGTTTTGCAGAATGTGCTCACATACCCTCTCATTTGAACTTAGCAAGGAAGGGAGAACTTCTGCTTTGAAATGTTAGCAGCCAGCATGTCAGCAGGGAGCCAGACAGGGAACTTCTAAAAGCATTGTTGCCAGGGACTTGCCCCAGAACAATGAAATAGAATTTCTGGGGGTAAGGCCCAGGCTGAGGCTGATAGGCAACTGGCTTAGAGCCTGTGTCTTTCTTACTCAGAAGGTTAGGGGTGGGTACTTTTGAGGGTGTGAGAGAATACCAGAATTAGACAGAGTGGGGATTGGCAACAGATTAAGTGCTTTTGAAACTAGTGATGATATCACAGCCAGCTATAAGGTGTGTCACAGTAAATGGTTGCTAATGTTGACCCAACATTTGCAGGAAGTTTCAGTTTTCATAGATTAGAGAAGCTTGCTGATGATCAATGTCAGGTCATTCGCATTTGCTTCCTGTTGAGCAGGAGGGAAAGGTGGAGTGACAGTGCCCTGGAGGCTGTGCATTTCCCCAGGTACTTAGGAGTTGTCACACAGGTGAACGTCAGCCTTCTCTGCCGTGGCAGAGGGGTGGTGGACCCTGGATAGGAAATTGTATACATAAAACCCAAGTGTGGGCCTCCCTGGTGGTGTAGGCGTTTGAGCACCGCACTGTGAAGCTGTCCGCAGCCTCTGCAGCGCAGGTTCGATCCCTGCTGATGGGGGGGGGGGGGGGGGGGAGAAACCCACATGGCGCAGCAGACCTCTCCTGTTGAGCCTGCTGCTCCCCTCAGCAGTGTATTTCATCAGTCTGCCTGTTCTGTTCCCCTCTCTGTCTCTGTTGAATCCTCTCACCCTCCCACACATCTGGCCTGTACCCTGGTTCTTGTATAAATAAATAAATCTTTAAAAAAACCCAACAAAACCCAGGTGCTGGTCTTCCTTGAATGCTTGCTACAGTTTAGCCTTATCCACGCCATAATGCAGGTATGTATTTGAGTTCAGGGGTCAGTGTTGATTGCTGGGAGGGCAAAGAGTCTCCAAACAGCTAGCACTAAAAAGGTAATTCAGCCAAAGAAAGTGTTTGTGCATTGCTGGGATTGGCAGGATTTCTCTTTTTGTGGAGAGGCAGCCTTCTTGTATGTTCTTAGAACAACATTATCTTTGGAAACATATCACTCCTGGTGTGGACATTTGACATGTTACTTTTGCTCCCTCACAAGGTTGTTAACTGCAGACTATTTTATTAGTTCTTATCAGACCCATCTTTTGGTGGCTGGAGTGGCAGCCTTTCTTTGAATTAGCATTTTAACATTCAATTTGGGTATTTTCATATCTTTTCCCATTCTTTGACTTTCGTTCATTCTTCTTTTTTTTTTAATGTGTCTCTAAATAGTATGTTGCTTAGTTTGGTGTTGTCTTAAAAAAAAAAAAATCCAGACTGACAATCTAGATAGTTAAGTCCATTTATATTCACTGTGTTTACAGACACTTTAGGATGTGGTAATGCTATCTTATTTTAGGCTTTTTGTTATTCTTTTTCAATGTTTTCCCCTCTTTTTTCATGCTGCTTTTTGAATTGCTAGCGATTATACCCCCCTTCTCTTCTCATTCCATTGTTTCTACTAATATGGAAGTTACATGATTCATTTCATGGTTAGCGATCCTTCTGAAATTGCTTGTTAACTCTGTAAGGCCTAAAGTGAGTCCACAGCTATGGGCCTTAGAATGCTTAATGTTGATCACCTTCCTTTTCCATTTGTATGCTGTTTTGCTCCAGTATTTAATTACCTTGCTTTTTAATCTAACAACTTAGATATTTAAAATATGCAGTATTATCAATAGTTTATTCACATATACATATGCACAAGTTTCCTTTTTTTCCTTTTCCTATCAGTTTCAGAATGGTTGTCTCTGAGTCTCTGATTCTCTTCCTTTTTCCTAAAATATATCATGTATTGATTGCTGTATAACCTAAATATAAAAGAAAGTCAGGAGACATTTTATTCACATATAATTCACAGACATGTATTGTGTTTTGGAGATATTGTGTTTTGGAGATACTGCAACCACTCATTAGGAAGTTTAAATGGAATAATGCCTGTAAAATGCTTAGCACACTGCCCAGCTGATAGTAAGCCCTCAGTGTGTGTTACCATTGTTACCAGGTACAGTACAAAGTGTGCTAAAAATACAGACACATAGTCCAGCCCCTGCCCTCACAAAGCACTGAATTATACCAGAAAGTAAAGATGACTTATTAAGATTGAACTGTGAACTTGTCCCTGAGTCTCTTTTTGTACCCAAGATAAAACTGGAACCCTGAAGTGATGTATCCTTTTTTGATTGAAGGATGCACAGCTTTCTGTCTGTCAGGAAAAGGGGAGAGTATTTTTCCTGGACTCTTAGAGATTTCCTGGCAGGATATATTGAACTTCATGAAGGAGAAGGCCTTTAAGGAATGTTTTAAAGAAAGAAAGAAACTACCAAGCCAAGAAAAAAGCCGAGGGGAGAATATTGAATTATTGCTCAATGAAGTCATTTGCTATGGAAGCTAAAGAAATATGATCCAGCTTTTAAAAAGTAATCTTTCTTTCTGATTCCCAGAATGGTACGTGCTCATTGTAGAACAATTTCAGAATGTAGAAAAAATATAAGGAAATAAGAATCTGTGATAACTCCGCTGTTCAGAGATGGACATTGTTAACATTTTTTGGCTTATTTCTCTCGATATTGTTTATTGTTTATATGTGAGCATGTATACACACGCGTGCGCACACACACACACACACACATTGTTTATAGAGTTGGCCCTAATGCTGTTTATAGATTTGTGCCCTGCTTTGTTGATCTAACATTTTGATGTGACTACTCTCCTTTATCATTGAATATGCTATTGACAGCGTATTGTATTTTGGGTGGCCGTGTAGTATTTCTTCATGTTGGCGTGCCCTGCAGTTTTGAACTGCTTCTTTCCTGTTGGATATGGCAGTCGTTTACAGCTTTTTGCTACCAAAAATAATGCTGTGCAGGAAAATTTTTGTCCCATGCCCCCTTTAGGGTTTCTCTGATTATCCTCTTTAGGGAGAAAATCGTAACTACATTTCTGTAAGATCAAAGAGAAGAGGAACGTCTTAAAACTGGATATGTATTGTCAAATTGGTACCCAGCATCCTCTGATTGAAGTAGACACAAATAAAGATCCCCCTAAATATTCTAGCACAGTGGCTTGAAGCTTTTAGTTTTCGTGGAGCAGTGAAAACACATAAACAAGAACACTGAGACGGGACTGCCATATGGTCTCAGCTCTGTTTGGTCAAATAGGGCTTTGTCCACCCTCCCACTTGTTCTCGTTATGAGAAGAAATAGATTTTCATCCCAAACAGTGAGGATATGATTTCAGATGAAAGGACAGTTCCTTACATTGAATAAACTTTATTTTTGAAAACCTTACTTCACTGTCTTATGTCCATTTATTTTTCTTTGTCCCAATGCATCTTTGATACTACATTTTAGCTTAACTGTTTTTAAAGAGAAAATCTTTATTTTTCAGTCTCATAAAAGCCATTTTCATGCAATGTAAACAATTCTTTCTGGCCCTTCTAGGGGCAGACTCAGCTTTTCTCTACTCTGTCTAGTTCTAATGGGTTTATTGAATCCAGACACAGTTGTTAATATTTTTGTTCACATACATATATATGTTTTCCATTTGCTATAACACATATTTAGAGGATGACAGCTGCTTAGGAGGAAGTGGGAAAGGATGAGGTAGGAGAGCACCTTTGTTAGGGCTTCTGGAAAGACATACCTATAGATCAGAATCAGCTCGGTGTTTGGGCAAGCTTAAAACTTTTCCCTTCCTTTTCTATTAAAGTTTTAAATTTAAAAAATTCAAACCTAGAGAAAATTTTTAAAGAAATAGCACAATGAACGTCTGCATATCTTTCACCTAGATCTGCCCATTATTATTTTGTCCATTTACTGAATTTTTCTCTTTTTATATACTGTAATATAGACATTTGAGAATGAATCACAGGGATAATAATCCTTTATTCCATTATTATGTCAGCATGTATTTTCTTTAAAAAAAGGTCATTCTCTTGTGATACCATGTTGTAGTTATCAAATCAAAGACATTGATACGACATTGAATTTCTCTAACACTCCCAGCTTTTAGAGCAACTTTTTTATTCCTCACTCTCAGTCTCTCATCCTAAATGTCACCCCCTGTGAGAAGCCCTCCCTGGTGACGTGTTCTGGGGTTGCTCCCTTTGCCCCATTCCACTCTCCTTGCTAGTTGCTTTCTCTTTCATTGTCTTCATAGCACAAGCACTTTCTGAAATTCTTGATATGTTTGTTTGCCTGGTTATTTTTCCCCTGAATGTAAGCTGGGTGGACATGGGCTTTGCCTATATGGCCTGCAGTGGGAAATCAGGAAATACTGGAGACTGACTGGTCTGGTGCCCTGACATCAGCAGGTGTTCGTGTCATGCCACATCCTGTTTGTCGCTCCTTCTCTGTCACCCACCACTCGCTTGTCAGTAAGCTGTCCCTTTCTGCCGGGAACCTGGCTGGTCTTCAGCATTTCTCCCCTTGTCTATATGCAGTCCCTCCCTTGGGTGAACTTTTGGCCAGAACAGCACTCAAACCCTGGTCTTCTGGTGTCTTCTGGGGCTTCTCCTCCTACTCACTTGCTGTCAGTCCCTTCCTGCCGATGATTTCCATTGCACTGTCCTGTTCCGGGATGATATGGAAAATTTGTCATCAGTCACTCTATGGAGAGAATTCTCTATCAACCAGGGAACCTTTGTGCAAAGTAAAAGAAAACCTTCCAGGGCTTCCCTGGTGGTGCAGAGGTTGAGCACTGGGCTGCGAAGCTGCCCGCAGCCTCTGCAGCACCAATTCAATCCCCAGCCGCCAGCGAGGGTCCCACATGGCGCGCAGACCTCTCCTGCTGTGCCTGCTGCTCCCTCAGCAGTGTACTTTGTCAGTCTGCCTGTTCTGCTCTCCACTCTGGCTCTGGTGAATTCTCTCACTCTCCCGCACTTCTGACTGTACCCAGTGCTTGTATAAATAAATAAATAAATAAACAAACAAACAAATAAATAAACAAATAAACAAAAATAAATAAATAAATAAATAAATAAATAAATCTTTAAAAAAAAAAAAAAGAAAGAAAACCTTCCAAAACAAAGACGAAACTTATTGGTTCTTGTCATTGCCAGTTGGGACTCACTCCCAGAGACAGTGGACTCAGTGCCATTCTGGAGTGTTCTTAAGTGCCAGTGCTGACTCTAGCCTACGTATTCCACACATCTCCGTTGTTCAGCATGTCTCTGCTAGGATGAAGTGCAGGGATGGTGCTGGGAGAGACAGTACCGTGAGAGAGGTCTGCTGACATGGAGGCCTCAAGGGGCCTGGAGGAGCATCTTGGAGTGAGCATCTACACAGACAGGTGGCCCCAGGGCTTTCCCACAGGAGAGTAGTTTGAGTTATTCTCAAAAGAGGACAGAGTTCGCCAAGCAGAGAAAGGAGGAGAGGGCACTGCAGGCAGAGGGCACAGTCTAGGCAAAGGTCTGGCAGTGGGATTGGGAGGGAGTGGACAGTTAGAAGAGCTGTTGAGGAGGGAGAAGTGACAGTTTTTGGATGCCGCTTAGTTTGTATGTTACTCAAATCTGAAAATTACTTTAAAGCTGGAAAACAATATCCCATAGTATAAGCTTATTGGGCATCTTTTTAAAACCCTGCCTTGAATCTGCTGGGGCTCCTAGTGGAATCAAGAGGTGGGGGCTTCTGGAGGATTATTATTTCTCTTTCCCTATGAGAGCCTGTGGCCTTGTCCTCTCTTCTCTACCCCAGCCACAAGCTGGGCCTGGTCCATGCAGTCAGCAGCAGGGTCTTGATTTCTAAAGTTGCATTGTATTTGCAGGTGCAAAGAAAAGAAATACGATTATGATGATTTGCCCACTACATCTGTTATTATTGCATTTTATAATGAAGCCTGGTCAACTCTCCTCCGGACAGTTTACAGTGTCCTCGAGACATCCCCAGACATCTTGCTAGAAGAAGTTATCCTCGTGGATGACTACAGCGATAGAGGTAAGCCCCAGCACTAGCTCTTGGAGGACCTGTCCTTGTGACATCACCTGCGGGCTGAGGACATGACATGGGAGGTGCAGGATAGGCCTGGTAAGGAGGGGCTTCCTTCCTGCTCTCCTGTGCCCAGTCCTCGCCCTCTGGGTCTCAGAGGCAGGGGGACACAGATGTGATAAAAGAGGACTCCTCACATGGTGCTAGGGTAAAACGAGGAGAGGGACTCGCTCCCTGGGTGCTCAGGAAGGAGTGTTTGCTGCCCTTAATTTTGAAAGTTGAGTAGTTTGTGGGCAGCAAATATGGAGGGAGGGTGTGCCGTGTGGAGTGGACAGAGTGTGAAAAGGTGTGAGGTTTGATGCTATGTGGATTGTGTAGAATCTGCAGGCGTCCAGGGGGTCTGGAGAGCCAGCTGCTTCAGGGAGTCCTGGTAGCAGAGAGGTGGCTTGGTGGGAAAGGGCAAGGTTTTGGATGGGCTGAGGTGTGACTCTTGTCCTCAGGGCAGGGGGAGCCAGGCAGTGCTTCAAGCAGGAGAGCAGTTTTAGCCTTTGAGGGGTGGGGGTCCCTTTGGACCAGAGTATGGAGACTACAGGGGGTTGCTGAGGTGGCCCAGCAAGAGATGGAGGCTTAGAGTCGGGTAGCAGAGGGGAGGGGAAGGGAATGCTGGAAAAACCACCCAAGCCAGGAGGGACAGGGCTGGGCTCTCAAACCCAACACGTGGCATGAGAGGCCGAGGAGCGAGAGAAGAGCTTTCTCTTGGACATGTGGAGTTTGAGATGAGATGAAAGGGGTCACCCCATCAGAGAACTGGAGCCAGGGAGAGGTGTTCCACTGAGAGGGACCTGACCAGTGACCTGAGATCCAGCAACTCACATGCAGCCGAGGGCCAGCCCTTTGTTTATTCACTGGACATTTTTTGAGTTTTGACTGTGTGCCGGGCTCTGTTCCAGGCACTGGGTGTTCTATGGGACGCATAACAAGGTCCTGCTTTCATAAAACACATATTCTGCTAATGTGGGTGGAGTGGGCCAATACACACGGAAAGAACACAGCATAACATATCACATAAAGAAACACAGCTTAATTAATATAACATTGTGCAGCAAAAATAGAACTCTGCTATGAAACATGAAAGCGGGAGAGCAAGTGGAGCCTGGGGATAGGGTCCCCTCTGGCTGGAGGTCAGGAAGGCCTCTTTGAGGAGGTGGTCTTTAAACTGAAGCTAGAATGCAGAGGAGGCAGCTCAGTGAAAATCATGGAGATGATCTTGGGATCATCTTGGCAGTGGCATGTTTGGAAGGAGCTGCCATTCTCTGGGGCAGGCCACCCACTGGGGGGGTGATGTGGGAGCAGACAGGGTGGGCAGGCCAGATCAGCTAGGGCCTGGGAGGCAGGTGAGGCTTATACATGAGCCGGAGGGGAGGAGAGCCTACGCAGGGCTGTGAGGGTAGGAGCAGGAGGGCAGGGGCTGCCTGGTGGATGGAATAGGAGTTGGCCAGCAGATCTTTGGCAACTTGCTGAAGCGAGGGCAGCTAAGGGAGGAAGATGTCAAGGCGTAGCAGCAGGGAGAGCTGTGGGCTTAGTTGCTAGAGCCTGTTTCACACCAAATCACCATCTCTGCGCCACTTCTTCAGGACTCAGGCATCTGCTGTTTCAGGCTCTGCCTTGTCTGTCTGACTTCAAAGCCTGGTGTGTACATCCTAATTGGCGGGTGTGTTTGGCTGTTCTCACAGAGACTCAAAATAACAGTGATTTACTGGAGATAAAAATTGATTTCTCTCTCACATCACAAAGCTGATGTAATACCCTCGGGCAGGTGTAGGGGCTCCACAGTGTTTTGATGAGGGGCCTATGGTGATTCTGGAATTTCTCCACCCTAGCTTTCCTGGGCTTTTGGGCCACTTTCAGGCTAGGTTCTGGGTGAGGTGAGGAGACCCCAGTGATAGAACAATGGCAGTCCTGTCAGAGTCTCACAGGGACCAGGGGAGCCCTGTGGGGACAGGGTCTGGGATGCTTGGCCTTGACGTTGCTGTCCCTCTTGTCTCCCCAGAGCACCTGAAGGAGCGCCTGGCTGCTGAGCTGGCCGAGCTGCCCAAGGTGCGCCTGATTCGGGCCACCAAGCGGGAGGGCCTGGTGCGTGCCCGGCTGCTGGGGGCTTCCGCAGCGAAGGGCAAGGTGCTGACCTTCCTGGACTGCCACTGTGAGTGCCATGAGGGCTGGCTGGAGCCACTGCTGCAGAGGTGCGTGGAGGGGCTCCACTGCATGGACTCAGAAACAAACCCATCACGTGGCATGAGAGGCCAAGGGGAGATGAGGTGCCCCCTACCTCTGGGAGGCCCCCAGCCCCCACCCCTGGGCACCTTTCTTCCACCAGTGAGAGTGTAATAGCCCCAACCTCATCAGGCTGGAGGCCGTTAAATGAATTAATACCTGACAGTGCTTAGAATTTGCCAGAATGTGGGAGTATTTGATCTTACTACTGTGTATTATACATGTTTATTGTAAAAAACACTAAAAAAAAATTGCCACTATCAAATCACACTCCTAGAGAATACACTTTTTGGTGTATTTCCTTCGGCAGGGCTGACTTAATCCATTACATCCAAAACCTATGATGCCTCATCCCCATGAAACTTTAAGGGACTCCCAAAAAAGTTTTTTCATGTTTATTTCTTTTAAAATGAGAAGGATTAAGATATATATTTATATATCTTAATATACATATATTATTCATATATATGCATATATAAATATATATATTTTCTTATATATTCATAGATATATATATTCATATATATAAAATATTTTATTTTATATAAAATATTAAAAAAACAACAAAAATATACATTTTAGGAACAAAAATAATGTCTCTGCATGCATGTACATATATTATGCTCATGTGTGTAAGTATGTGCATACAGCAATGAGAGACTAGCAAAATGATGTTCTAAGGATTATTTTAGGTGGTGCCATTTTGTAGGGTTTCTAGTCTCTTCTTTGTAATTTATTTCTATAATTTCCAAATTTTATCAAATCAATAAAAGAACATTTTAAGCAAAAAAATAAATAAATAAAATGAGAAGGAAAAAAAGAATATAATATATAATTATCTAGACTAGGTTATGTTTGTTTTGATACCTATCTAGTTGTAAAATATACTTTCCAATTTACTTTTTTATGGAGTCGTGAAACATAATGTGACCCTGTTTCAAGGCTATTCCCCATGATGTCTGGTAGCTTATTCTGACAGTCCCAAACTGCCCGTCCCCAAACCACACTCACCAGACTTTGTTCTGGTCTCTTGCTTCTTTCACCACCACCCCTCCCCCCCGCCATGATCCTTATTCTGCATCACAGAAGTCAGGAGCTAGGCTGGCAAACCCAAGCTCCTCCAGGTGGGAGAGGAAGGACTGGGGAGGGGGGGGAATCTCTGGTCTCCCCACGTGGACGGAGTGAAAGGCTGGAGGATCAGGGTCTCTGCAGTTGACAAACTGCTTTCCATAGCCCCCAGTGCTTGGCTGCTTGATTATATGGAAGAGCTGACATCTACTTGCTTCCCTACCTGGATGAAACCAAGCTTCCCCCTGCTGTCCTAGGCCCTTGTCCCCTGTGACTGCCACTGCACCCTCTTTCTCCCCCTCAGCTCTGATGGGCTTTACCGGCAGCAAGGACTCAGGGTTCCTCAGGCTGCTGGCAGAGTCTGAGATTATCTAGAACATAGGGACAGAGTTCTTCCTCTGGACCTGGGCTGGTAGATTTGCCCTGCTCTCACCCCTGCTGGGCATGTGGCAGCCACTTTACCCCTCTCTGATATGCTAATGCTGCCTAGAATTCCACTCTAGCCTCGCTTTGGAAAGTGAGGCAGCCCTTCCAGTGACAAGCCTTTGCTCCATACCTGGAAGTGAGGGGATTCTCCATCCTTGATTGCCTATTAGAAACACTTGGGGAACTTTTAGACCTACTAATTCTATGGGCAGATTATTTGGATCTGTATCTCTGGGGATGAGGCCTGGACTTCTGGGTGTTTCTAAAGCATCCTAGGGACTTAGGTATGCTCCAGAGTTAAGATACATTAGACTGTAGACTGACCCTCAGATGGTCTCAACCAGGACCAGTAAATCCTTCCCTGTGGGGACTTCTGGGGATGTAAAATGTTTTTGGTTGTCATGTCAACCAGGTAGTGCTTCTGGCATTGTGTGCTCTGGGACCAGAGCTGCCAGATGCCCTACAGCAAAGAACGGCTGTGTCCCAGAGGCGGGTAGCGCCCCCATGGGCCATGCTGCCACCGGGCCTGCACATTCTCTAACAAGGATTAAGAGTCCTTTCTGCCAATGCTGGCTCCCGCAGTTTTCCTTTTCTTAGAAAATTAGGCTTCCCATGGTTTTAAACAGCTCAATTGCAAGTCACAAGTCCTTGGACATCTCTGCTATGGCTTGCAGCATCTTTGAACCTGCCTCCTGGATCTGACCTCTCAACCTTTTTTTTTTTTTTTAGATTTATTTATTTATGCATATAAGAACTAGGGTACAGGCCAGAGGTGTGGATGGTGAGAGGATTCACCAGAGACAGTGGGGAACAGAACAGGCAGATTGACTGAAACACACTACTGAGGGGAGCAGCAGGTGAGTCAGGAGAGGTCTGCAGCACCATGTGAGTTGCTCTCTGGCCAGCCGGGGGATCGAACTCATGCTGCAATGGCTGTGGATTGCTTCATA
This sequence comes from Talpa occidentalis, assembly GCF_014898055.3. Taxonomy (NCBI): domain Eukaryota; kingdom Metazoa; phylum Chordata; class Mammalia; order Eulipotyphla; family Talpidae; genus Talpa; species Talpa occidentalis. The sequence continues at coordinate 54,147,919 of NW_023605083.1, forward strand.
GGTTGCATCTTAACCCCTTGTGCCCCAGGGAGGCCCCCCTCTCAACCTTTTAATAATGCCCTCAGTTGACTTAAAGATTGGGATGTTGGTGGATACTCAGTCTCCAGCTTCCTCATTTTCGTGAACTCACAGGTTTGAGTCTCCAGCGCAAACCATGTGTTCTGAATCATGCAATTCCCCCTGAAGTTAATTCTTACCCCAGCGTGGTGTTTGTCATGCTTCTATCATTCTGGTGCTATTCTAAGGACATTTATGACTCACATGTGGTTGATCTCTATTTCCTCACACCATTCTTTTGTAGGACTGTTATGACTTATAGATCTTAGATTTTAGATAACTGTCCCTCAAACAACCCAGAGAAAGTCTCAGTTCATCTTTCTGCTGTGCTGTCAAATACAAAGAAACACAGTCTAGAGCATGCTGAAGGGGGACAGGACTGGCAGTAGGGACTCCGGGGAGAATAGATGCATCACATAGGCATCTTCCAGTTTATGTAATGTTTCACAGTAATAGGCATGAGTAGCAGTAGCCATCTTACAGGTTCCTCAGGGAGGCCTTGTGCTCACTTATGAACAGTTATTATTTCCAGTGTTACCCATGAGGCTACAGGCTGTGAGAGTTTAGATGACTTGGCTGATGTCCTACAGCAAATAAGGGGCAGTATTAGAATTTATATTTTGGGCCTCCTTGGTGGTACAAGGGGTTAAGTCTCAGCACTGTGAAGCTGTCAGCAGCCACTGCTGCACGAGTTCGATCCCCAACCAGGCCAGGGGTCTTCCCACATGGTACAGCAGACCTCTCCTGACTTGCCCACTGCTCCCCTCAGCAGTGTATTTCCGTGGATCCTCCCGTTCTGCTCCCCATTCTGTCTCTGGAATCTGCTCACCCCCGCACCTACGGCCTGTACCCCAGTTTTGTATGCGTAAATAAATAAAAATAAAATCTTAAAAATAATTATATTTTAACTCCAAAGCTGACCTTTTGGTCTGGGTGTTTCTCTGTTTATAAGGAGATCATTATTTCTAGACTTTAATATGTTTCATTGTGATTAAATGACAAAGCCTCTTGCAATCTTGAGAGATGAAAATCTGCTTTCTGTTTTAAAATTTACTTTTGACTTTTACATATCTTGATTTTCATAGAGGGTTTCATGTTTAGCCAGAATAATCCATAGATAGAATGAGAGACTATTAAAACTGTGGGACTTTTTTTTTTTTAAAGATTAATTTCTTTATGCATACAAGAGCTGGGGTACAGGCCAAAGATGCGTGGGGTGAGAGGATTCACGAGAGACAGAGTGGGGAGCAGAACAGACAGATTGACTGAAACACAGTGCTGAGGGGAGCAGTGGGCGAGATAGGAGAGGTCTGCTTGGCCATGTGGATTGCTCACTGGCTGGCCGGAGATTGAACTCGTGCTGCAGAAGCTGTGGATTGCTTCATAGTGGGGTGCTTAGCCCCTTGCGCCACCAGGGTGGCCCTAAAGCTGTGGGACTTTGCAGGCTCCTTGCTCCCTGCCTCCCATATACCCCTCCCAGGATTGGCGCCCCATGATTTGACATGGCTGTAGACACCTGTAATGAGAGAAGTAGTAGGCCTTTCTCACACTGGAGTTCCTATTTCCTAGTAATAGTGTGAGGAAGGTTCACCCCCAAATTTCTTAAATGTCCTCTACCTCCAGGCAACATGGAGAGATTGGGTGTCTGGGTATTTGCAGGATCCATGAAGAGGAGAAGGCAGTGGTGTGCCCTGTGATCGATGTGATTGACTGGAACACCTTTGAGTACCTGGGAAACTCCGGGGAACCCCAGATCGGCGGTTTCGACTGGAGGCTGGTGTTCACATGGCACGCGGTTCCCGAGAGGGAGAGGAAGCAGATGCGGTCCCCCATCGATGTCATTAGGTCAGCTTGCCTTTGCATCTGGGTAAACCTGCCAGCCCTCTGGAGGGATGGTTAGCTATAGCCCATTCCCCTTCCTTGTTTTTACTAAAAATCTTTGCTTTGCACATGGATTTTATAGTAGTATAATTAATTAATTAAAAAGATTGTGATAACATGTGCAACATAAAATTGACTAATTTAACCTTTTTACAGTATGCAATTCAGTGGCATCAAGCACATTCATGATGTTGTGCAACCCACACCTCTATTTATTTCCAAAAGTTTTTCATGATCCCTTATGGATACTCTTTCTATACCCTTTTTTCCCACCACAGCCTCTGGTGATTTCTATTGTTTCTGTTTCTATGAGTTTCTCTATTCTAGATACCTCATATAAGTGGAATCATACAGTATTTATCTTTTTTTGTTTGAATTCTTTCCCTCAACATAATATTTTCATTATGAACTCCAGAACTCTTCCCTTTTTGTGGATATATAATATTCCATTGCATGCTCATTCATCTGTTGATGGGCTGTTTCCTTGTGGTTATTCTGAATATTGCTGCTGTTTTGAAATTGGTGTACTGCTCTGTGTTTGACTCCATATTTTTAGTTCTTTAGGACTACCTAGAGTGGATTTGCTGGGTCATATGTCAATTTTATGTTCATCATTTTGAGGACACTCAGTCAGCCCCCTTTTGATGTGGGGGAAGTGAGTGGACTTTGGAGTCGTAGAGCCAGCTTAGCCAGTTGTTGAGCCTGGGTTCAAGTAGAATAAGCTTAAGGGGAACTTTCATACTTGCTGACCTTCTTGAGGTGTTGAATAGTCTGGCTTCTCTTCCTCTTCCAAGTTCATGACCGAATGGAAGACAGATGTGAAAGAAAAACAGAAGTCAGACTTCAGTTGTACTTACTACTGGAGTACTGAGCCAGAAAGGGTGTCTGTGATCTGTACCCATATTTGGTAGATAGAATTTTTAATTCTTCCTCCCTTGAGATGACCCACTGATGGCTAGAATGGACCAAGTATGGAGACAGTGTCAAGAGATGGGGCTGGAGAGATGGATTGGGTCAAGTCGTGTCCAGCCTTGAAACCAAGAAAGGAGTTTGAACTTTCCCATGAGAGGGTGGAAGCCATGGAAGTTATTTGAGCTGGAAATAACCTTTGTCTGTTGTATTCTTTAAAGAATGTGCTGGATGCACATGGTGAGGGGCCTGGAAGGGCCAGGATGGCAGGAAGGACTCTATTAGGAGCTTTTGCAGTCTTCCAGGTCAGGAATGATAGTGCAGAAGAAGATGGATGGAGATGGTACATTCTAGAGATGTTGAAAAAATTGAGTAGGAATTGGGGCAAAGAGGAATTGAGGGTGGTGCCTAGGCTTCTGTCAGAGCCCTTAGGGAGCATTCTCTTCAACTCCTCACTGAACTGAACAGGTTTGGAAACTGAGGCACTGAGAAGAGAGGGTCTTATCCAGGGCCACATATCCACTGTGATACTGACAGGTACTCCCATGACCTCCCCAACCCCATGCTGAGTGATGTGGCCAGCTGACACTCCCCCCTCCTTCCACTCTGTCTCCTTACCTGAGAAATAGATCAGGCATATCCACCTTGCCTGTTTTCTAGACTTTTAAGGTGGACACAGGTGAAAGTGCTTTGTATTTTAGAACCTTCCCTCCTACAAGGAATCTTGCTGTCCTTTTCTCAGATTCTTCAGAGGTTGGAGTGGCAAAACTAATACTTTGTGAAGGCCCAGAACTGCTACTGGAGGATCTTAAAGTTTTAAGTTGTTGGACTGTTAATGTTATGTATTTCCAAATTTATTCTTTTGTATCTCTGTGTTGACCTTACGGCTTTCTGCTGTGATTGGATAGAAGCCTTGGGCTATTTCTGAAAGCAGTGCTGCCTTTTGGATGAGACTGGTAGGGAGAAAACAAGGCTGGCTGAAGAAGCAGGCCAGTGCTGCAGGGCACACCACTCAGGCAGGAGAGAAATGGGCCCTGGGGGAGCTGCCAGAGCTGCCTTTTATGGTCCACTGCTCACTGGCCTCTGAGTGCATCAGTGAGTACCTCTACTCTTACTGTGTGACTGTGCCATCTCAGCCCAGAATCTGCCATCCTCAAGAAGAACACACTCTCTTTCATCTATCCTTGTCCATGCATCTAAAAGTACAAGGGTTTCTCTCATCCTTAGCTGGTGTCTTCTCGGAGTACTACTCTACTCCTTATCTTGGCTAACCTCCCTTGGTCCTGCCGATTTGCTCTCAGGAAACTTAGCCTGACCCCTCACCTCTGCCCCATGTCCTCTTTGGTATTGACAAAGGGCCCTGGGTTGACCTTAGTTAACACAGTTATCACACAGGCTCCTGTGCTTGCCTGGTGAGATGCCTGAGGGCTTTCCAGGGCAGGCCAGCCTGGCACCAGGCCCAGTGCCTGAACTCCATAGGCTATGAGATGGTGAGTGGACCACCCGCTTGTATGCAAGGAAGTTCAACCAACCGTGATGGTGTCCGGCTACTGGCATTGAAACACGGTATCATACTTTTCTAGGTCTCCAACAATGGCTGGTGGACTGTTTGCTGTGAGTAAGAAATACTTTGAATATCTGGGGTCTTATGATACAGGAATGGAAGTTTGGGGTGGAGAAAACCTCGAATTCTCCTTTAGGGTAAGTACTATAGTTGTTAGTTCATTTTTAATCTTGTTCTCCTTCTCTCTGATGGGATTTTATGAAGGTCTGGTGAACTTTGCCTCCTTATTGGCACTTGATCCATTGGTCCTGAAAGAATATAATGGCCCTTGCATCCTATAAACATGCTTGTGTTATATAAACTTCTAAACATACGTGTGTGTGTGTGTGTGTGTGTGTGTATTTAATAGATTTGGGGCAGGAAAGGGCCTTGCACGGCACCTAGTTCTTTTCTCTCTCTACAGAGGAGGGGAACTAAGGCTTGGTCTAGGACAACACTTGCTCAAGGTCACTCAAAGGACAAATTGCAGGAGACTAATGGAAATACAGGTCCCTGCCATCTTCTCCCATCTTTAGGAGCTGGGATTTGCTTAGCTGCTCGTGAAGTAACCTCATTATTTAGCATAGTGACTCTCAGACTTGGATACCTATAAGAATGGTCAGGAAACTTGTGAAAGGGGCAGATTTCTAGACAAGTTCTCCAGAAAGTCAGATTCAGTAGGTGCACTGTCGGGACCAGGAGTCTGCTTTTTGTAATGAGTCCTCCTACTGGTTCTGCTCTTTCTGCCCCTTTGAGCAACCAAAGGTAGATTGTCCCATTAACTATGTCTTGCATTTTAAGTATCAGAACCTTCCATGAATATTCCTGCCTTTCCATTGAAAGTTGAAAATTTCAATAACATTTTATTGAGGAGAAAAGAGCATTATATGGCTTCCTTCCTTGGTAAAAATAAGTTACTAGACAACATGTGGCCTTCTGCTGATGGTTCAAGCCCTTGCCGTCCTTGGTCATCCATGCTAGGGATGATGAGTGTCCATAGCGATATGCCTCGGCATGAAATGGCCCCAGATGGCTCAGCCCATGGTGTTTTGGGGAGTGCTTTTAATGGTCTTTCTGCCTCTTCCCTAGGTGTCAGGCTGCTCTGCCTGCCTCTAGAAGTTCTTCTTTTCTCCCTTCCAAACCTCTCTTCTTACTCGCTGCTTTCCTATCTTCTGTGGCTAGGAGATCAGGTAATCAGCCTGTTTTACATGATTAAATGTGTTCTCAGCAAGGTCAACTATGGGCGCCCCTGTGAGTCAAGTGCATGAGTTTCAGTGCATGGACTGGGGGTCTGGGTTCTGAGGGTTGTTTTGGGCTGCTTTCTTGCTCTTTGACTGTGTTCTCTGTCCCGGATGTGTGGGGGATGTGCCTCCTGCCCCCTGGAGGGTGAGGTCTTGGCAGTGTTCATCATGACAGCCATGTGCCCGGCCTCCTTGCTGCAGGCATGTGGACTTACAGCCCACACTGACCACTCACGAACTGGCCTTCTGCTCTGTGCGCAGATCTGGCAATGCGGTGGGATCCTGGAGACACACCCATGTTCTCACGTCGGCCACGTTTTCCCCAAGCAAGCTCCCTACTCCCGCAAAAAGGCTTTGGCCAACAGTGTCCGTGCAGCCGAAGTGTGGATGGATGAATTTAAAGAGCTCTACTACCATCGCAATCCTCACGCCCGCTTGGTGAGTTCCCCACCCTCCTGCACCCCATCTAGCTTCATCCAAACAGAAACAGCTAATTCTGATCTCTGTACCAAAGAGAAGTGGTTCTGAAAATAAAACAGGAATTGGAAGTCATGACACAAGTATGAGGAAACTTATTCCTTCACTTATAAATGATATACAATTGATTCTTTTCGCTCACAGTAATAGTTTTTCTATTCACTGCAAACTTGGAATTAGGGGATACTGAGCTATTGCTTCTAGAGCAAGGCAGGGTTAGATACCTGTGAGCCTCAGGTCACATATTTCTCAACTAGCCAATCAAATAACTTGGTTTTTTGTCTGTCTGTTAAAAGCTACCTTATTTAGTATGGTTGATCCATTAATATTGAACTCACAGCCAGGCTCCCTCTGTAACTCATACCTGAGTGAAGCTTGTCTGACTGACCTGGTCCCTCCGAAAGGCATATCAGAGCTTTCCCGCACTGAAGAACTATAGGCAGCACCTCAACACTATGCCTGGGGACCATTTTCAACTCAAACCCCCAGCACAAAGCCCAGAAATCTGAAAAACGTGGTCAACTGTCCACAGGACACTTGTTCACTGTGTGAGAGCTGAAACAAGACCTCAGCTGGGAACAGACTCGCTGGTGACTCAAACATTTCAACATTCTGAACATGTCTGCAAATGACTGAAAACGAGAAGACAACACAAGTATTGATTTTGAGGTTACGAATACATTTTAGCAAATAGGCAAACATGCAAATGCAGTCTCAGCCAACAATGCGCGTGGGCTGTGGGCTGTCGACAGCGCCTGTCTCACATGCTAGTTATGCATCCCTCCTCCGATGTTGGAACAGCAGGCTTATCCCTTTGTCATGTGGGACTGAGTCCTCACACAGCATGCAAATTAAGGTGCAGTTGTTTATCCTGAAGTTGTTGTTCAGGGGCATGACTGCCTTGTTAGCTGGTGGTCTGGGGTCTCCATCCTGAGCTGCTTATTGGCCCTTTGACTTGTCCACGAGCCCCAGAGGCCACTTCTTCCCAAATGAGAGTCTGTTTTGCTTCCATTTCCAGACAGAGAAGAGGCCAGTGGGCCAGTCAACCCTGCCTTCTGCTCCCCTTACCAGGTGTGGCAGGTGTTGAAGGTGGGGCCCACGGCCTAACAGGTGCAGGTCCACCTTGCCCTGGGGGAGGCCTGGCCAAGCAGTTCATGAGAGGAGAGTGATGGAGTGTTGAGGTTTCAGCCACATGGTTTGCCCCCCATAGATGCTGACCACCCACTGTGCTGAGACAATTCCTCCCCCTACCTCACTCCCATTGACTTGTGGGAGACTGGCCCATGCTCCAGGCCATCTTGAGGCATGGGCCTCAAGATGAAATATCTCAGCAAACTTGTTCTCCCCCGCCTCCAGCCTTGTTCTGCTTCTGCCCTCGGGCTCCTGAGCATGCAGGATCTGCCTCTTCTTTCCTGAAACATCCCAGGATTCAGACCCCTTACCCTTCCCACCCAACCCCCATGCTGCCCCTGTGCAGTCCAGCACACCTTGGGACAGGGTGTCCATTTCCTGTGCATTCACATAACTAGTAGGGCCACTTGGCTTGCAAGAAGGCCTGCTTTAAGACTCTCTTCTAGCTGCTTGATGAAAGTCTCCTCCCTGTACCCTTTCAGCATCCTGCCAGGCTAGCTCTGAAAGCCTCATTTTTGTATAGGAGAAAACTGAAATTTGGAGAGAGGGAGATTAAGGAACGTGCCCATGGCCTGGTAGCTGATGTGGGTAGAGCTGGGCCTTGCGCCTGTGCACTGCAATGGACCTCACTTCCCTTGCTCTCTGTTCTGCTGGACACCTGGCCCTGCTCCCTGGCCTCCCCCTTGATTCTTTCTGTCCCTGAGCTCCAGGGTCATTGCTTCCTCTGTCCTGCCTGAGGCTGCAGGGTAGAAGCATCTGCTCTTTCCTGTCATCCAGTCTGGAACCCCAGTTCCCCCTTGCTGAAGGTTCCTGAAGAATATGTCACAGGGGCTCTGCCTCTACCATCTCTCTGGATGCTCAATGGTCCAGTATTAAAATGAGAGCATGGTGATTCATCAAAGAATGACCTTCTGGGAAATTAGAAGTCTGAATGTTTTTTTCTGACACTTTGACTCACTATTACTATTTTGCCAAATATTTAACTTGTTGAATTTGAATGGTTTAATATCATGAACCACGCCAGGAGAGTAACGCCATCCCTCAGCATTGCTCCTGGGGCCGCACATTTGCCAGGTTAAGTAGATGCTCGCTTAGTATCTGAAAGCTCTTAATTATTAGTTTTGTACATAAAACTAACTTTCACAACTGCTGATTATTGCAGAATTTTGCTCTTACTGTCAGAAGTGTGTATTTAAACTCAATATGTCGAGCACCTGAGTTTCCATTCATGATTGCATCTGGAGCACGTGCCTGTGTTTGAGAGCACGTGTTCAGATGTCAGTGGTTGAGCAGTGACACCTGGGGCCACTAGCTCAGGGATGTGCTGGTCCTGTGGGCTGGGGTAGGCCCAGGATTTGGCTCTCTGGTTCCGTAGGCAGGTGCTTGGTGTCCTTGCCTCGGGCACCTGGTGGCTCCTCCCTCTAGTGAGAGCACCTGGGAAATGATGGTGCCACAGTCCTGCCGGAGAGCTGCAGCTCTCTCTCGGGCTGGTTTTTATCCCCTGCACAGGGCATGGCACGCAATCCACCCTCAGCGAACGGGCATTGGGTGAGGGGCTGTGACAGGAATGCTGTGACCTGCAGGGGCTCACCGTTGTGTTATTTTCTCAGGAACCCTTTGGGGACGTGACAGAGAGGCGGCAGCTCCGTGAGAAGCTCCAGTGTAAGGACTTCAGGTGGTTTTTGGAGAATGTGTATCCAGAACTGCATGTGCCTGAAGACAGGCCTGGCTTCTTCGGGATGGTGAGCAAGGCGCACGTGTGGTGGGCAGGCCATGCTGGCCTCCAGGTCGATGGACAAGTCCTGGGCAAGAAAAGGCTCTTGTGGGGACCTTTTCCTCTAACCCCTCCCTCCTTTTCATTCACTCTTCTACCTTCTCCCCTTGTGTCTGGGTGGGGCTCTGGTCTGGAAGGTGAGCACTAGATGCCATCTTGATTAGCAAAGTATAAGCCTCCCGTTTTATAGATGAGGAAACTCTGACTCATTTGTGTTTCTGTTTCCTATTTTTCACTTAAACACTCTCACATTAATTCAAGCCTCAGTGAACAGACTAGTTAATAATTCCCACTTGGGCATCCACAAAAGCAGTAGTGGGGCAGGAGAGTCATTTCTGTTATTTAGAAAGCCTCAATGTTTCTAAGATGAAGCCAACTCAGATGTCCTGTGCCTTGGCTTTGTGAAGAACCATGCCAAGGGAACTAGGTCTCTGCTGCTGTGTCCTGTGGGTAGGAAGTGTGGTTGTCTCATCTGGAAGCTTCGATACATACAAAGCAGGCTATGAATGCACTCAACTCAGTCTTCACTATCAAGTGTTGAAACACAAAGAAACATAGAAGAATGGCATAATGAAGCCTGTGGTCAAGATACTGAAATTATCAAGATTTTTGCCTCTCTGGCTCTCCTCCTCCTCTATCCCACCCTCCCTTGTTTTCCTTTTTCTCAAGCAAAGTCCAGGCACCGTGTTATTTCACTGCTACATACTTCGGTGCATGTTTCCACCACCAGCACCCCAATCATGCAGTAATGTCATGGTATCATTGACTATCTAGCCCATATTCAGATTCCTCCTAGTTTTCAAAGTTTTCCTTTGCTAGCTGGCCAAGGAGGGAGAGTGAACCTCCCATGGTTTTTGCTCTTACAGTGATTTAAGGGTTTTAGAGCCACAAGGTAACTTAGAGGTGACATTAGAGAAGACAGTGTTGACTGACGGAGGAGAGGGTATTTGGTTGGAGTCAGAGGTCCTGGATCCAAGACCTGGGTATGTCCACTTGTGGCAGGACCTGTATTACACTGTTCCTGTAATCTAGAACTGTGGGCCTCTGTTCTAGGGAATGCTGGGTCTCTCAATTTGGTGTTCTGTGCAGTTGCATAATAGCAGGAGCTCTTTGGTACATGTGACAGCTCAGCTATGTTGGGACTAGTGTAGTAATAAGGCTGTACTAATGATAAATGAAGAGGTATGAGTTCTCCAGACTAAAGGGTCAGTCTCCCTGCTTATCATGTTTTTCATCTTAAAATAGGGGTCATGATTCTGTACATGTATTTTTAAAACTAGAAATGTAAGGGGCTCTTACCCTTGAGTCTGATTCATGAGGTGGGCACTCTTCTCAATCCGTTTACTACCCTCAGAGCATTGGGTAGAATATATTGTCATATATATGTGGACCAAAATACCATCTTTATGTTTTATTTAGTTCCAGAGCAAGGGACTACGTGGCTATTGCTTTGACTACAATCCTCCCAATGAAAACCAGATCGTGGGACACCAGGTCATTCTGTACCCCTGTCATGGGATGGGCCAGAACCAGGTACCTGCTGCTTCTCTGAGGTCTGACATTCTCAGGCTGGGGGAGGATGTCAGGAGGCTCTGTGTTCAAGGATCGAGGTGTGGGTTCTAAAGAGGGAAATGAGAGGAAATGTGTGTGTGTTTTAAAAATTAAATGTTTGGTTTTTTTATTAAAAAGGTTACATATGCTCATTATTGAATATTTGGGAAATATAAAAAGAAGCAAGTAATGAGCTAAAGGGACCAGAACATCCACCATTAAAATAAGGACATATTTTCTATCTCTTTTATGCACAGGCTTTGTCTGATGCGTTCTGAATAGTTTTTATATGTTTTATATTTTGTTATTTCTGCTGACGTAGCCGTGCTTATTATTAGACAGCCTTTGAGATTATCATTTCTGTTGGCCTCTGTATCCTGTCATGTAGTTATATTAACAGATTCCCTACCTTCCTGTTTTGCAATTTTAAACCTATGCCACTAATCCTGGGGGGGGGGGGGGAGAAGGGAAAAAACAACAGATCTGCATTTCAGGTGATTTCCTTAGAATTAGTCCTTACAGGGAATTAGAGGCTTTGCTGCATACTCCCACATCAAAGCAGTGTTTAGGGTAATTGCCTTCGCTGGGGGCCTGGGCAGATCTGTCTGGGTTAAGTGCTATGCTTCATACTGAGCAACTCCTGGAGGGTCTGAGGACAGAATAGAACTCCCAGCCCAGGAAAGCAAATGGGCCCCTCACGGCCAGGCCAGTCAAGGATCCAGATGAGCCAGGAGATGAGGTTCTGGACCTTCAAAGCCTGACTGTCTTGAGAGGATCAAATGCCTGAAGATGAAGGGAACTCAAGTTTTCTTCCAACCTGGAGTCATTCCAATTCCATTTGAATATTAAGACACCTTATGGTCAACAGTAAACTTTCACAATTTAGGTCCCTCCAACTTCATATTCATACTCTGGTTCTTCAATCTTTTTTAGGTATTCTTCCAGCTGAGAGCTTCAAAATGCATGTTCTCAGATCCATCCCATCCCTACTGAACCCCAACCCAGGGCTAGGCACAGTGGGTGTGGATGATCCAGACACCACCCTCACTCTAGCAAAGGGGGTGGGCATAAGAATAGCCCCCAGTTTGCATCTGCTGCTCATGGCCAAGAGGTCTGCCACATGAGGGGGGACATTCTGGAGGAGACTGATGGGCTCTTGTGACCCCAGGTTCATTCTCATCCAGTGAATGCCCCACTTTCTGTGTTAGAGGGTAACTGACGCATGTCCGCTGCTCCATTTTTAGTTTTTTGAGTACACATCCAAGAATGAACTGCGCTACAACACCAACCAGCCAGAGGCCTGCTTAGCTGTGGAAGCGGGAGCCGACACTCTCACCATGCATCTCTGCCAGGAAACTGCCCCAGAGAATCAGAAGTTCTTCCTGCGGGAGGTGAGCAAGTACTCCATTCCTGCTGTTATAGGGCAGCCCCGATATTGAACGGGTTGCCTGGCTGTGGGTCCTCATCCGCGCGCTTACAAGGGACTTATGAATACTCCACTACAGGCACACACAAAAGGTTAATAAAAGGTTTATTTACAAGCGAAAGGGAAATAAGGAAAATGTACAACTCAGGGAGAAAATAGGGAAATGAAGTCTTTAATGTGTCCTACCTGATCTGGCGACCTGGAAACCCAAAAAGCACTCTCAGAGCTGGCCAGACTCTGTGAGCTGGTGGAGAGCCAAAAATGGGGGGATCCCCTCTAAAGCCCATGTGTCTGGCTTTATACCAACCTGGCTGCTTAACCCCACCCTCAGGTCCCAGCCACCTTCCCTTTGGTGGTGATGGGATTTGGAGTTCCCAGTGTCTTTGGCTTTGGCCTGGGGTGGGGGTGGAGTCCACAAAGCCTGTATGGAATTAGCTTTAGGATATCCTTTTCCCCCTAACACTTCCTTGCTGTCTTCTCGGTCCGAGCATAGAAGTAAAGCTTCCCTCTGGCTTGTCCTATAGGGGCCCAGGGATGTGACCCCCCTGGGGGTGCTCTGGGGAATGGGTGGGTGCCCTGGAGCCCTGCAGCCTCCGGCCTCTGTAACTAGCACTTTCCCTCTCTTCTCCCTGTTGACTCCCTTTCGGTCTTTCTTTCTTTTTTTTTTAAGATTTATTTATTTATTTATACATGCACTGGGTACAGTCAGAAGCGTGGGAGGGTGAGAGAATTCACTAGAGTCAGAGCGGGAGCAGAGCAGGCAGAAGGACCGAAGTACACTGCTGAGGGGAGCAGCAGGTGGCAGGAGAGGTCTGCGCACCATGCGGGACCCTCCTCCGGTGGCGGCCGGGGAGCAGCCGGGGATCGAACCGGCACTGCAGAGGCTGCGGGCAGCTTCACAACCCAGCGCTCAACTGCTGCGCCACCGGGGAGGCCCCCTTTCGGTCTTTCCATCTCCCTTACACCGGCCCCTGTACTGGGGTGGGAATAGGAATGGTCCTGAATGCACTGCAGGATGAAATAGGGTTTAAATCAGTGAAACAAATAGCCACAGTGCGAGGCTGTCAGGTGAGATCTAGGCATAAGACACTCCACTTCTCGAATGCTTGGTTTTCCCAGCTCTAAAATGGCGACAGTAACAGCAGCCTTGCCTAACTCTAGTAAGGATACGATGCATGGCCAGAAATTGTCCTTATTGCTTGCAGCATAATATCCTAGAAGGCACCTCTCTGGTGGTTTCCATTCTCCGTCAGAATATCACTGTTGATTTGGAGCGGGGCCTTACTTGAGGCTTGCAGGCTCTAGCCCCACCACATTTGCAGGCAGCTCATGAGGGCACTCATAAATCAGCCATAACCTTTGGCGCACTGAAGTACATAGGGGCATTTAAAATCCAAAGAAAAGAATTCGAAAGAAAAATTAGTTCTTTTGTCTCCTTGGTCAGCTTTCATTCCCAGCCCGGCTCCAGGTCATCTGCTGCTTATAAATGGGTTCGTTTTAAGTCTAAGAAGATGGAAGATGCTTTTCTGTAGAATATGTTATAATTAGCAGTGAAGTTTCTGGAGACTACCTGGAAAAGCCAAGCACCCTAGTGCTGTCTATCTCATATTAAAAAATAAAAAGAGGGAAGAATACTTCTGTAACCCCCAAGGTGACCCTCTGTGATGCCCTCACCTTCTCTGCTTTCTTCCAACGGGAAGCCGTTGTAAGCCCACGAGTGTTATTAAAATTTTATCATTGATTTCAGGTGCCATTTAAGGAAAAGTAAGATTGTTTAAAGGGTAAAAGGGATACTTTTAATTATTTTTCTTAATACTCTAAAGGCAGCTTGTCAGCCCTTTTGAGGATTTGCAAGATTAATATTATAGAGATTCTTTTGCATCAAATTTTATTTCCAAGGTTTCTTTCCCTGAAACAGGCTGTTGCCTGTTTGCTGTTCAGCCATGTAGGTTCCTTGGGTGTGCACAGCTTACAACAGAGAGGTGGAGGGAAAAGATAAACTCCAGGACTCGGAGAGAGACTTGCTGAATTAACTCCACAGCAGTTGGGAAAGAGGAGAGAGGCAATAAAGAGGGTCATCGTCTCTTGGGGTTTGGGAATTGGCATGGTGGGTAGAACCCACTTCCCCCTAGCTGGCCTGCCGCCTCACCCAGCTGATCTGAACCAAGCTGGAACTAAATCCATCTCTCCTGACTTTCCTGTAAGAGAGGCAGATTGTTGGGGATGAAATTCGTTGACCTAAGAGAAGTGAGAGACATTAATAAAGGATCTTTGGTCACGATTTCTTGGAAGAAAAGCAGTAGGGAAATGCTGGGTCTGACTGATGCCCAGAGCAGCCAGCAGGTGGCACCATTGGTGTTGACAAAGTGGCTTTGGATGCTGTAAAGGGCTCCTAGGAGAGGCCAGCACCCCTCTCATTGCCCTGACAGCCCTGAGGTGCCTTCCAACAATGCACTTACCCTTCAGTAAATTTTCCTGACGTGATAACACTCACCCTGAGCTCCTAGGAACATGTTTTAAGGAAAAAGATCCATCTGAGGGGTTGTTTGTCATTCTCTTGAATACCCAATGTCTATATAATCTTTTGTAGGATGGTTCTTTTTTTCATGGACAGTCTAAGAAATGTGTCCAGGCTGAGAAGAAGATGTTCACTGACAGTTTCATACCCGTCTTGCGAGACTGCACCTACTCAGATCATCAGCAGTGGTTCTTCAAGGAGCGCATGTCGTAGAGTGTGACCACACAGCCCAGAGGGGCAGCAGGGCCCCGACTCTGTGCCCGGCAGAGACTCAGCTCCACCCACCAAGCGTGGCTGCCTTTCACTTGTGAACGTGACATTGGATCTAATAACAATGTGAATACACTTTGTACTGATTTTGCAGACTTTAATATTGTTCCCCAATACCCTGTTTTCTAAGGGTAATTATAAAACGTTAACTCAGCTTTCAGAGAATTAAAACCTTTAAATATTTTTCTATCAAGTATATTATGCTACCGTGCCTTTTTATTCCCCCTGGCAAAAAAGGTGAATGTCTTATGTTGGCATTTGCAAGGAGTGCCAGGTAGGAAGACATTTGCAGGTGTGGAGATTAGATTCACGTCATGTACTTTGCACAAACTGATAATACCTCAAAAGTCGAGTTGGGTTTCTCCCAGTGTAATATGTGGACTCTAGGAACGTTGTATTCATTCCTTCAGGTCATTGAAATCTTCTAGATTATTTAATAACAAATGCTGTTTGGTCTTGTGTGCTGCCATAGTCAAAACTCAGAAAGGTGGTTAATGTTTGTTAGCCAAAGAGGACTAACCAAAGCTGAAGCCTCGAAGGAACAATTCAGCATCTAAACTTCCTGCACACACAGTGGACTTCCAACGTGCCTAGCTGTGGAGTGAATCTTTGCTTTGCATAGTTACCTTTATAACTTAAAAACATGCTTATGTCATTTTTATCATACAAGAGTGTCAGGAAGAAATTTTCATGTTTTCTGTGAATTCGATTTCGAATTTGTTCATAAATGATATTTGGTCATTTAAATCAATGTTTGATTTTGTGCTGTAGCAGTAGCTGCTAAAGTTTCTCCCAGTGATTCTGATTTGTAAACAACCCCTGTGCACTACTGAGATCTTGTCAACTTGATGGAATCAATATGAATGAGTTATTATAAATGTGAGAACGTTGCAGATCTGTGTTTTTGCAGCTAATCAAATGTGAGAGGTGAAGATATATGTACAACTGATTAAAAAGTATCTCTTTGTGTCTCAGGCTCTTTTTTGTACACCTCTGCTCTGAGGAATCCTCCTCCCTGAGGGATCCTTCTCACTGACGGATCAGTCATCCAGTTGATGGGGCTTAGATCAGTCTGCTGTGTCTTAACTGCTCTTGTTACAGAGCAGGATGAGGGGGCACCCCAGAACCCCCAAACCTGCCTGATCTAAATAGGCTCTGCTGTCTGCTGCATCAAGGCAAAACACACTCTAGTGTGCAGGACCTTTAGTGGGAAGGAACTTTAATACAATCAGTGTGCAATACAAAGAAAAGACAAAGAATATAGTTTCCAAATCAAGCACCCAGTTACCCATCCCTTCATGGGTAAATGCCCAGCCAAACAGGGTTGGCCCAAAGCAGGGCCACTGAGGCCTGAAAGCCTGCCACAGTCCAAGGCACTTCCCTGTGGGAACCCATAGTAAAGGGCAGAAGGGGCTCAGCATGTCTGGAAGGAAAAGAGCAAAATCAAGATAAAAGCTGCCATTGTTTACCTCCCCTCCCCACAGGTTTCTCACCCACATCTGTTTCAACCATTCTAGGACTAAAAAGCAAGTGCAGCTTCTTCACATGTCTCTCTGCTCCATGTGCCTCCTCCAGGCCTCCATCTTGCTCCCCATCTTTCTCCCTCCCTTCTCCAGTCTCCCCCTCCAGCTTCTCCTTCTTCCCTGCCCGGCTTGGCTGGAGCAGAGAACCTGGAACTTTCCCTTTCCCTGGGGACAACTCTGTTACACTCTGAATTCCAGTTTCTTCATCTGTAAAATGAGGGTAATGAAGCCAAGCTTGTGTGGTGGTGGTGAGGATTAAATAACACGGAGCAGGTGAGATCTTTGTTAATGGTGAACAGAATGGGCTTGTTGTCGTTTTTTGGAGTCAGTGGGTTTGGAGTGCAGGGCCCTTGGGCTCACTGGGAAAGATTTCACCAGAGCTCCCTTTTCAGCAACACGCGGCAAGTGCCCCAGGCGAGTTTCTCATTGAGACAGAGTCATTAGTTATATTTAAAGAGCAGGTTTATTAGGGAAGGGATAAAACAGTAAAAGACACTCGCAGAGACGTAAGCGGGCAGAAAGAGCTGCCCAGAAGAGACAGGTTTGCTGAGAGAGGCCTGCAGGTGGGTAGCCTTGAGGAGAGCTGCCTCTGCTGAGGGGGGGCAGTGGACAGAAGTCCCGGGCATGGTACAGGTCACAGGCAGGCAGGAAGCTGCTGCCCTGCGGAGGGAGAGAGTGATGAAAGAGGCACCTGCATAGTCAGAGGTGGGCAGTGGGATTGCAGCCCCAGCCTGTGCAGAGACTGCACTGATATAGTCCTCTTCTGTTTAGGAGGGGTCACTCCTTGTGAGCCTTTGGTTAGTTGCTGATTTTGGATAACTATGCAGAATTTGAGAGGGACAGGAGATTCCACAATGGGCTCAATCTCCATATCTTTACCTTTGGGTGGGCACTCTGATACCTGCTTGGATGTTATGCTTTGTGATCTAGGCGTTGGCACCTAAGGAGTGTGGTTTCCATAGCTGGGTCATTGGCTATGCTAATTTCTTCTACCTCCACCTCCTTGTGTGAGCCAAGTTTCTGGTCTTGTGGCCTCCTTTTCAGGTTTTTTTTTTTATTCCTGTCCTCCATCAGGCTCATTATATTTCTAGATTCATAAATGCTCTGTCAAGTGGGAAGCACCACAAATGCCCACGGGTGTTTATTCAAAACATAAATATTAACTAATTTTGTTCCTTTAACCTGTGCAGGATTCAGCAGGTCCTCAGCAATCAGGAACATGGTGTGTGCCTTCCTCGTAGCTCATTCCTCATAAACACTCTGTGGGGCTGGAGCTTCCCTCCTGTGATGGTTATTTACAGAGCAGCCAAGATGCTGGCACTGAGTTTGGGGTTGAGAAGTCCTGTCCTGTCTGTCCTCCCTGCCCTTTCTGCAGTGTTAGTCTGAGCTGGATGAAGGGCATCAACTCCTCCAGGGCCTGGGAAGACCATTCAGGCAGACAGAGAATGCTGACAAAATCTGTAATGAGTGCAGGGAGGACACAGCCTAAATCTCCTTTGGTGAAGGATGTCGAGGGAAATATTTTCAGACTGCGGGACAGTGTAGAGCAGTGGGAGAGCCTTTCCTTTCCTGGTGTGCGCACTCAGCCAGTGGGTGCATCCTGACTCCTGGAAGGCCTGCGTCACCTCCAGTCCTGGTTCACGGAGGCGGGAGACCAGGTTGTGGCAGGTGGTTCATCTTCCAGGACTCGAGTCCTCACCTGCATAATGGAGGTAAGAGTGGTCTCTGTTACTTTTGTTGGGGAGGAAGCTACTCTTCCTCTGCCCTTCTAGGTTCTTAAGACTGGAAAATTAAAATGACATGAGAGAGCAAGAAGAGAAAAGGCACGGGGCCCATGGAATATGAATCTGCCTTCTGGTCGTTCCTGTGATGATAAATTGTCTCTAGCCTTCGCAGCGGCTGGTCGCTCCCGCGGCCTGCGGCGCTGGTTCGATGTAGCAATTGGCACGCAGACCTCTCCTGCCGCCCGCTGCTCCCCTCAGCAGTGTACTTCGGTCCTTCTGCCTGCTCTGCTCCCCGCTCTGGCTCTGGTGAGCTTCTGACTGTACCCAGTGCTTGTATAAGTTTAAGAGGCAAAAACAGAACAAAGAACTCAATGATTTAAAGAAAAGGGAATTTTGCAGGTTTTATCAACATACGCATAGAAAAGAGACCTGGCAGGCCCCAGCCTGGGCGGATAAAGATAAGGCTGTAAGGCAGTCTCCCACCTCCCACACCACCAGTGATTTCCTGTTTTCAGGGAGTAGTTAGGCAAAACATCACTTTTGAATCTTCTCTTATTCAGACCACTTACACATAATCTGGGGCAGCCTGTCTTTGGCCCCCAAAATTTCTTGGCTGTAGAAAGAAAAAGAAAAATACCGGATGGTCTCACTCTTAGCAGGAATCTAGAAAACTTAAATAAGGGACCAGGAAAATGAATAACTATAAGAAAGTGAAAATCAAAATCAACAAAAAACTATGGGGGGCGACGAAAGGAGGGATTGGGGTCAAAATAAGGGGGTTGCAATTGTATGGGGAATATAAAAATAAAATTTATTTAAAAAAAAAAGAAAAAAATTCTTGGCTGTGTATTTTAAAGATTCCCCTAGTATGCTCCTGACTATTTACTATTGCAATAAATTCCAGTAAAATTCAGCATATTTGTGTCAGTATAGTTCCGACCCCTTCCTCTGTGCTTTTATGGCCATGTATATTACATCCATATATGTTATAAACTCAACAATAGAATGGTATAATTATTTAAACAGTAGGAAAAAAGGAAATATACATACAAATACATGTGTCTGATACATTTGCCCAAATGTGTACCATTTCCCATGCTTTTCCTTCGTCTGATTCCAGGTAACCCTCTGTAATGGTCTGTCTTAAGTTCACTGATTGCTTCTGTCTTCTCAAACCTGCCAGCTCAAATCTGAGCTTTTATAGTCATTTTATTTCAATTGTAGTGCTTTTCAATCCTGAATATGCATTTGGCTCTTTGTGTAGTGTGTTTATCTGTTGAGATTTCCTATATACTGACTCATTGTGAGCACATTTCCTTTTAGGTCTTTGAATATAGTTGAATTCCTGGGATATATTTAAAACAGTTGCTTTGAAGCCTTTGTAACTTAGCTGCTTTTAGTTTCTGTAAGTCACGTTTGGGCATGGCTGGGCTGGACTCTCTGCCCAAGACTGCAAGGCAGGTGTCCAGCATCACTGTGATTTCATCTGATACACAGATCCTCTTCCCAGCTCCCTGCCTGTTGGCTAAATTCAATTCCCTGGGACCCCAGGGCTAAGGACCCTTAGGACCTCATCTCTAAGAGGCCACTAGGCCATCCCAACCAGGCAACCCCTTTCACCAACTTTACAGCTTACTTCTTCAAACCAGTAGAAGAGTGTCTTGTTGATTCTTGTCTCTTTTAAGAGCTCACTCCATTAGGATAACCTGTTGCATAAATTGAAAAGTCAATGCATTAGGGATCTTAGTTACATCTGCAACGTTTCTTCTCTGGAGTGCTATCCATCCTATTCCCAGTTCCTGCCCATGTAAGGGTTGGGAATTACACAGGGCATGCATTCCAGGTGACAGGAATCCCACAGGTCATCCTAGGATTCAGCCTGCCACATACCGGTGTGATTATTAAACGAATAACAATACAGAAAATGTACTGCATTTGATATGGACGGGGGGGGGGGGGGCGGGGAGGGGTATCATCCTGTCATCCTGTCATCAGATGCCTACTGCTGTTCGAACAGGTTCCTTTCTGAAGACTTGCAAAAATTCCCAAGAAACTGCACCTTCATCACACAACAGACTCCATGTCAGTTGGAAAGTATTTATTTATATGGGTTAATTCTGAAATTCTTTATGGGTTGAGTATGTTAAACTTACTTTCCTGTGCTAACTGGCTTCCATTTTCTCCTTTATTAAAGTGGTCCTTTTCATTTCTTGATTGTACACAAATCACCTGGCAGATTCAGGTTTTGGATATCTGGGCTGGGCCTTGAGATTCTGCATTTATCGTATGCTCCAGATGATTGATACCAATGCTGCTGGCCATGGACCATGCTTTGAGTAGCGGGATATTTGAGTGAGACAAAGAGAGAGAAATAAGCACCTGGGGAGTGGGTCACTGTGTCCTACTTTCTTGCACACACTAGATGGTGTTGTCAGCTCAGGAAACATAATAATGCTTTAGGTGCTGTCAAATGGATTGCTCTAAAAAATCCTCCAAATCATAGGTCAACGGTGCGCAAACCTGGAAGGCACCCAGGGATCATCCTATGCCCATTTTAGCGTTGGGGTACTGAGACCAGTGAGGTCAGGGTTTGCCCTAGATCACACAGGAAATTAGAGAGAGCATTTTTCTTGTCAGTATCTATCATGCTATTTAGTAATGAGCTTTCTAAATTTGGCCAGCATGTGTTGTTTTAAAGTATTAAATTGGTACTCTTTAAAAAAAATAGATCTTGGGCCTCCTTGGTGGCGCAGGGGTTAAGGCACAACCTATGAAGCAATCTGCAGCCACTGCAGCACGAGTTCGATTCCCGGCTTGCCAGGGAGAAACCCACATGGCGGGACAGACCTCTCCTGTCTCATTCGCTGCTCCCCTCAGCAGTGTACTTCGGTCCATCTGCCTGTTACGTTCCCGGCTCTGTCTCTGGTGAATGCTCTCACCCCCACCCCTGTATCTCTGGCCTGTACCCCAATTCTTAAAAAATAAAATAAATAAATGTTTTAAAAAAGAATAAAAAAAAACAGATCTTCAAAAATTGACTTTGCTGTATTAAATTATAAAATAAAATGAGTTACCTATTTATTAAAAAGTTCAAAAGCCTTTGCCACATGACTTCTTGTTAGCCGCAATGTTTATTTGACAAGTGGGGCTGGAAATCCTGGCCTCTTAGAGTCTCCTAGTGCTTGTGACATGTAATGTGCTATACAACAGCTTTCCCACACTTATGCACCGCTTTGGAGTTTTGTTTTCAAGGTTATTGCTTTGTTTGACCTTATAAGGTTGAAGATTTCTGTCTCCTGCTTGCAGCAGCTGATGACAACAATAATGTTAATAATAACCCCATGAGCAGGCACGGCTTTAAGCATTTGTAGAAATAAGTGAATTTAATTCTCAGATTATCCATTCTCAGATGCTCATTCTCCTCTCTCATCATCTCCTCCTCACTCTGGTTTTGTTTTTTAAAGATTTATTTATTTATTTATACAAACACTGGGTACAGTCAGAAGTGCAGGAGGGTGAGAGAGTTCACCAGAGCCAGAGCGGGGAACAGAACAGGCAGACTGAAGAAATACACTGCTGAGGGGAGCAGCGGATGCGGCAGGAGAGGTCTGCACACCATGTGGGACCCTCACCGGTGGCCGGGGATCGAACCGATTGGCTGCAGAGGCTGAGAGCAGCTTTACAGCCCAGGGCTCAACCACTGTGCCACCAGGGGAGGCCCTCCTCACTCTGTTTTAAAGGTGAAGACACTGAGGCTCAGAGGGGTAAGGAACTTGTGTAAGGTCACATAGCTAATCAATGGGATTTGGACCCATTCTGTCTTAGTCCAGAGCTCAGATGTAACTGCCCTGTCCTGCCTTCGGAGAGGAGGGGAGGTGACTCACTGGAGTCACGCAGCTCTTGTTCTGTGACCACAGCCCCTCCCTTCACTCTTAGTCCAGTTACACCAAGCTGCCAGTGACGGCATGAGAATTAACAGGAGACTTTCCCACTTGGAGAGCACCGGAGGTCACAGCTGATTCACATGTCTGGGCAAGAACATTTTTTTCAAAAGTGCCACGTCAGGAAGCAGGACAGGATGGAGCTCCAGCACGGACCTGCTGGGCTTCCAGCCTTTTCCATTGCATGTGTCCAGTGCAAGTCCATTCTGCCCACACCCACACTCTTTAAAAAGAAGCAAGAATGGGAAGGCGGTGGGGGGCGGGGGGGGGTGCATTTCTTTGTTGTTTTTTTTTCCCTTAAGAATCTTGCTGCAAAGTCAGGGAGGCCCCGGTCTGTGGCCAGATCATCTGCAGTTGCTCCATCCGGCACTTATCTGTCTTCAGAGCACTTAAACCCTTGGGATTAAGAATTCTGTCCCATCTGCAAGCCATGATTCCTCTGTGAATCATCCCAAGCCTTCTTTTACAAGTCAAGGGTCAGTGAAACTGATTGCTCATCAAAATTTTAAGGCAGTTATTTCAGCATCCTAAAAAGAAATGGCCAGAGGGTGTGTCTGTCAGGCAGCTCAAGTTATTAACTGAAGAGTGATTGCAAAGCTCTGTGGATTCCAATTGCCAACTGTTATAAAAGGAAGCAAATTATTGGGTTATAGAATTTGAAGGGCCTTGAGAAGTCATGTGTTCAACTCCCTCTTCCTGTGGGAATCCCATCTTACCCCTACCAAGGGGTGAGGGGCCTCCCCTTGTAATGCTCCCCCCTCCACAGGCCACTCCTTTTCTTTCTTTCTTATGAAGCTAAAATCCTTTCCTGCAGCTTCCACTATTGCTCTGGATCCCCTCTGAGGCCACCCAGTGTGTGTGCTCTCTCTGCCCCTGTGAGATTCAAAAGGAGACCCATACATTTGTGAATCTTTCTTGCCCCTTCTTCCCCCACTGCTAGCCAGTCTAGTTGCTTCAAATCATTGTTTTGGGATGTGGTTTTTGCTGAAGTTCTTGGAGGGGATGATGATCCAGGATGCGCTGCATTTAATCAAAGTTCAGCACTCCATCCTGCATCCCTGCAGGGAGCTCTCAGCTAGCTTAGGCTGGCCCATGCTCTGAGGACATAAAATGACATTGGTAGGTTGTGGGTCAGTGAAGAGGGGCTGTGTGTGTGTGTGTGTGTATAAGAGCAAGAGAAATGATGTAAAAGAAACTTTATTTTCCATAACAGGAAGTCAATAAGAATGGTCTGAAAGTGAAAAAAGTGAAAAATCACAAGAAAGCGGACCTAATGTGTTATTTGAAATACAGAGGCAAACACTGGAAAAAGTAGCTGGAAATACTGATGGTACAGTCTCCTTTTGGGGGCTGGGTCTGAGCATGGGTGGAGAGGGAAGGGCTGGGACAGGGGACTGGTGATTTTATTATAAACCTTGAACATTAATAGGCTTTTTAAGCTAAGGATATGCATTTAAGCTAAGTGCATTTGGTTAAAATTATCCCTAACAATTCTCCCAAATGGAATCTGAGTCCAAACTCTTGTTAATAGGGAATCAATTAAGGACTTGGGTTTGGCTTTATTCCGCAGGATACGTGTAAAAGAAGTCAGAATTTGCAGAAGGATAGACCTGGATATAAATTCTGATCAATCACTTGCCAGCTGTGTGAATCTGGACAAGATATTTAACCCCCCTGAGCCACAATTCCTCATCTGTAAAATAGAGGTAGTGCTGGTTCCTAACTCTTGGTGTTCGTGAAGGTTAAATGAGATGAGATGGGTAAACTGGGAGCACAGAGAACCCAACAGAATAGAGGCTCAGGGGCCATTTAGTGACCAAAGATTCTGAGCTGCTCTATCCCAGAGAGATCCTGCAGACCACAGCAGCCGTCAGAAACAATAGGGAGACTCCTGGAACCCTGCCTGTGGAATGGCTGCTCTTCATCAAAATCCTGGATTCTGTGCCGTTGGCTGCCTTTTGGCAGAGCAAATGAGCAAACAAAGTCCTTGGAGGGTCCCCAGTCCTCTGTTCCCCTCCATCTGCTGAGAAATTAACTTTTCAACTCTACGCTCGTAATTAGTTCACTCTGGAAGACGTTGAAGCCAAGAGCAGTAGGGGACTTGGGGGGTCATTTTAGTCCATTTTCTCCCTGTTGAGTGGGGCTACTGCTCCCTGGAAGGGGCTGGGAGGGGGACCACAGACTCCTGTGCCCTCAGGTTGGAGACAGTAGTAAGAACCGGGCTGCTCTACAACCCTAGTCAGCCATGAGGCTTGCAAAACTCAGGCACCCCATCCCGAAGTGGAGTGGGCTCAGCTCACTCCTTCTGGAACCAGAAACTGCAGGGAAATAAAATTGCCTTTTCTGGGTATGCTTCTGGACATTTCTGGGAATTTGTCTGCAGAACAAATTGATTTACAGGGATCCAGCTGTGAGGAACTGCACAAAACAGGGATCAGAGGAGATACACTCCAGATGTGGCTTCATTAAAGGCAGGGGCGGAACAATGGGGCTGAAGGACTTCTGAGGTCCATTGGGCCATGGAGACTTCAAGAAAGTATCGCCAAGGGCTTGTGGCTCACAGATGCTGATTCTGAACTGGAAAATAGCATAGAACTCCTTTTCAAATTCTTGAATCTGTAAATGGGGACCCCAAGGCCCAGGGAAGGAAGGGGCTTGCCCAGTATTGCAGGGCAAGGGGAGACGGGCCTGGGACCAGAATCCACATCTGTGCTGCCAGTTAGTTCCAAGGTCCATCCCATCACCTGCCCCTGCCTCCCCGTCCTGCTTCTTAGAACACAAGTAAGGTTGTTTTCTGAATTAAAAGTTCAGGGAAGGGCTTCCCTGCTGGTGCAAAGAATTAAATCTCAGCACTAGGAAGCTATCAGTAGCCACTGCAGCATGAGTTCGATCCCCGGCCAGGGAGCAACCCACATATGCCACTGCAGACCTCTCCTGTCTCGCCCGCTGCTCCCCTCAGCAGTGGATTTCAGTAAATCTGCCTGTTCTGCCCCCCACTCTGTCTCTGGTGATTCCTCTCACCCCCCACACACTTCTGGCCTACACCCCCAGCTCTTGTATGCACAAATAAATTAAAAAATGAATCTTTAAAAAAAAGTTCCAGGAAGGCTGAACTTTGCTATTTCTGCTGGTGAGTTACCCAGAGAGGGAGACCTGACTGGCCTCCGTGCTGGGGAAATGGCTTCCCCACCTCACCTCATGGGGTCATCAAAACCTTGGGTGTCACTTTCTGGGGAAGCAATTGGGACCTGCACTCCTGCACTGGACTCAGTGGTACTTTGTCAGAGTACTTGTTCTGTCCTCTGATGTCAAGGGCAAGGATATTCTTGCTGTTTTGCCTCTGCTGGGGATGGACTTCAGTTTTTTGAAGTTTGGAAATGACATTCACATTGGTTAAACCTCAAATCAGATCTCCTGTCCCTACCGCAGTACTCCTGATACATGGCTTTTTTTTTCTCTTTATCATTTAATTTTTTCCCAGATTATTATATGTTCAGTTGAAAATTTGGAAACCACACAAGAATAAAAAGAAAGGAAAAAATAAAGTGTTCAATGACCAGCCAGCACCATCTTTTTTCTTTATTGTAATTTCTTTTATTTGGCTGAAATTGGCTCAGTATTAGCTATTGCCAAGTGATTATGGTTCTGAGATGAAAAATTAGTCTTCTTCTGCCCACATCAGGGGTTCAGATACATGAAGACAATATGTAACCCAAGATTCTTCCCACTTCTTGGGTGAAACCTCAACTGCATTTTAAGTGCCAACATTTAAACAACTATGACCGTTACTCTCTGTATGGGTGCACTACACGCAACAGGTTGCACTGAGAGATCTTAACCTTGTCCACAGCCTTAAAAAGGAGGTGTTTTCCAGCTCCAATCTAGAGGAGAATAATCAGGATCAGAGAGAATGTGTCCCATTTGGGCAGGTGGGAACTGAGTTCAGTGAGATTATCACCTCCCTCAATGAGGCCTCTTTATCTTTACTAATACAACCAGCTTTCCTGACAGTTTTCCTAAAACTGCCTCTTAAATGCCATATTTGCAAAGCAAAACTTTACATTTCTTTCTAACAGATTCATCTCCTTGATGCTGCCCCACAGAGACCTTTCCTTTTGTTGATGACAATCTCTCTGAGGCAACATGACTCATGTAGAATTCCTGGCAAGAATATTTTGAAAAACCCTTCTAATATTGCCTGGCACATAGCCCCCCTCCTCTAGTACCTGGTTGCTATTGTTTTTGTGTAAGGTGGACGACGCTGTTTGTTTGGTTCCCTGGGTCTCTCTGTTCCTCACAAAACACAGCAGAACAATGTGCTAAAAGTAGCTTCATGTTAAGTAAGGAGAGGCCCATACACTGTGGTTGGTCTTGGAGGTGGCTTCCAGAAGCATCCTTCCTCTCCAGCTCTTGGCAGAAACAAGACATCAAGAAGATGCTTTCTGGAATTTGGACCCCTCTGCCCTATGCTTGGCCCCACCCTTCCCCTGGGGTCTCGTCATCCCAACCAGTTATTGCTATGGAGGGGTTGCCTGTCTTTTGAGGGAGTCCCTTCCCCCCACCAGTCTCTAAACCCACGTCTGTCCATGACTGTCTGCCTTGCTGCTGCTCCCTCACCCACATGGCTCAGGAGAGACATTTCTTTTGGTGGGTGGAGCTGTCAGAATGGATTGTAAAATATGGGTTGTATTTTATTTTAATTTTTGGTTGTTTTCTAAACTTGGTCACAATTGTGTCTTCTTGTTCTAAAAATGAGAGAAAGGAAGCAGCTGCTCTCTGGGAAGGCTCCAGAGGGGAGAGGGGAAGAAAGCCCTCGAATTCTCTGCTGATTGTTCAGCTTCCTTCCAGAGTTCTCGAAAGTAGGCTGTGTGCGGGTGGACGGGGCTGGACATGGAGCCGAAGATACCCACAGGACGCCCTGACCTGGGAACTCGTGTCTGCGACCAGTGATCAAGGCTACATGTGCCAGGCAACGCAGACACTGTCCCCACCCTGGGAGCGGGAACCAGGGGACCCAGGTCATTGTGATTCCGGGCAATTCGGGGCGATGGGAGGAGCCGGAGGAAGTCTCATCTCGTCGTTAGCATGGAGGGGAGGGGTGCCATCTGTGCCATCTTGGAAAGCTGAGCAATATTTCTGGAAAGTGGAGTGGGGGAGGAGGATGGGGACGGGAGGCCAGGTCCAGGCTGGGTGCACCTCTTGGAGCCATTGGCCGCCAAGCTGAAGAGTTCAGACTTGCCCCAGAGGCAAGGAGCAGAAATGGTGTTCGCAACCAGACAAGACCGCAGCTGGCCCCGCAGGGCAGTGGTTTCCTCCCATTGCATCATCTTCCTCGGGTGTCCATCCCCCACCAGCGAGCCACAGAGGGCTGGGATTCTCTCACACTGTGTGGGTTGGCTTCTTCCCCAATCCTGCACTGAACCTCCCCTGCCAAGGTCAAGGCCCTCTTGTTTGCTTGAAATCCCTTGAAAATCCCTTCAAAAGTGTTCTTCCTCGTGTCCCTACATCTCACTGCTGCAGCTGGACTGGACTGTCCCTGACTGTCCCTGCCTCCCATGGGCATTCTCTCCACTCATGGCCTCTGGCTTCCGCATTTCACCCCGGACTCCTCAGCGTCTCTGGTCTTCCACAGCAACATGCTTGAGAACCGCATTCCCTGGGGACTCAATGGGACACTCTTGAGCTCCCCAAGCCACCTCAAACACAGGTGTGGCTTCCACGGGACAGTTACCTGCATCTATCAGTCAGGAACTCTATTCGGCTGCAAGTATCAGAAACCTGAAAACAATGGTCTGGTTCAATTGGAGGTTTTCTCTTTCTTCCAAAAGAGGACATCTCGAGTTGGGTACTCAGGCCTGATATGGGGGCTTCGTGGTGCTATTAGGGATGGAAATTCTTGCGGTCTTTCCATGTAGCCATGTTCAGTGGTTCCTTGTCACCCTGTGATTGTAAGGTGGCTTACAAGCATTCAGTTTGTCTTCACTAAACGAGAAGGAAAAGGTAAATGGCAAAAGACCTACTAACTTTTAATAAGCATCAGTCCCTATTAAGAGCTTTCCCAGAATCTCTTTCCCATCTCTGTATTGGTCAGTTATGCTCTGTAACAACCACCCCATGCTCAGTGGAACAAGTTGACCTGGGCTGGTCAGGCTTGCATCATCTGGCCTTGGTTCTAGGTCAGCTGGGGGGTACTAGTTCTGGGACCCAGGCTGAGCAAGCAGTGGCCACTCAGGGAAGGCTCTTGTCAAGGGGAATCATCAAAGCAAAAAGCAGGCCAAATTTTGCAAGCACATTGAAGATCTCTGCTTTTCCTTTTACTGTTAGCATTCCAACAGAAGTCACATAGCTGAGCCCAGCAACACCAGTGGGTAAGTCCTTACACCCCATCCAAGGTGCAGAGGAGGAGACTGATTTGTTGAGTAATAATCCACATGAACACAATCTCATGGTCCAGTCCTGTGTCATGACATTTCTTAGATGCAAAGGAGGTAAGAAGTGAACTTTTTCTTGCTGGCACATGACCATCCTAAACAAACTCAAGGTTTTGAGAGGAAGGAAGGAGGAGCAAGTAGATGTCAGGTGGGCACTTTGTTAGAGCTTTTTATAATAGCTGTGGCCCAGGAGCCACTAGGTGAAAAATAATGAAGTTAGAGACCATGCTTGCTTATAGGGACACCGAGACATTTACTATCCTTGTGAAACCACCAGGACACAGATACAGGTCATGCCACAAGGCTTAGGTGGCTACCGAGCAACTTTTCACAATCCAATCTGGGTGCCCTCCTAGAGCTGTCATAGGTGCCACTGCATAAATGAATGGGAGAACATTTGGAGCTGTTTGTCCATCTGTCTCCTAGTAAATTGTTGACCTGTGATTCTCAGCACATGCTGGTCAGCCCCACAGGACCCTGGCTTAGTCATTGAGACCTGTCACCAAGGTTAAGTCTCAGATCATATCAATGGTTCAGATCATATCAATATTTAATTCCTGATACCAACTAAGGGAGCAGAAGGTACAAACAGACAAAAGAGAGAGGTAGTACTGTAACACAGAGGCTGGGTGCTGCTCACTTCAGGATTAAGGGGCTGCTCCACTGCCTGTCATAGATCAGACTAGCTGTTCTGAGGCAGGGAGACCAGAATGGTTCCAAGTTCACAGTGTTATTGCTGTCTTAAGCCTCTCTCACCACCTACACACTGTCAACTCCCAGATCTTTCTCCAGCCTTACCCCTGCTAAGGAAAGAACATTTCCCTCCCATCATCCCATCAACACTGTAAACAGAAAACATTTTAATCTGATGCCTCTTTTCCTCCCTAATCTGCTGTTTGCCCTCCCAGGCTATTCACAAAGCTGGAAAAATGTGACATCTATTTCTGTTTACTCTGACAAGAATCCCAGTGTTTCTTTGGGATATACCACTTCACCTCTTAGTCTCCGTGCCCTATATGGCTCCATCAAAACTGATGGATCAGGTCTAAGTCAACTAGTACAACGATAAGCATCTGTTTCATGGATGAGCATGTGACCTAAGCTGGTCCAATCAGAGAGCACCTCAGAACTTTCATGGGAATGCCTGCAGACCAGGCCTGGTTTCTTTCTATTGGCTTTAAACCTGGAAGGATATAGCTCAGCAAGGTGCTGGCAGCCATTTTGTGACCATAAGGTTGGGGGCCGTCTGGTAACAATGCAGGAAGAGCTATCAAGAGTAGAGCCAGTGCAGAATATCTCAGCCAAGAGATGGAGAGAGACTACAATAGTGATGTGGTTTGAGCCTCTGCTTTCAAATGTACCTAAAGTCAGTGAGTTCCACCCACTCTGTTCAGTGTTACTAACCAATACACTCCCCTTTTTAAAGATCATTTTGAGTGGGTTTTCAAACTGTTGTGACCAAAACCTGGCAGAAACTTTGGCAGAAACCTGGGTTCACCTTTAGACCCAATCCCCACATTCAACAAGTGTTGAGAGGCTTTCAGACCTGGGCTGTCTGTTTAAGCAGTACCCCTCATCCCATCCCACTACTACTGCCTCAGTTCCAGCCTGACCTCTCTTTTTTTTTTTTAAGATTTATTTATTTATGCATACAAGAACTGGGGTATAGGCCAGAGATGTGGGGGGGGGGGAGAGGATTCACCAGAGACAGAGTGGGGAGCAGAACAGGCAGATCTACTGAAATACACTGCTGAGGGGAGCAGTGGGAGAGTCAGAAGAGGTCTGCTGCGCCATATGGGTCAGCTGCCTGGTCGGGGATCAAACTCATGTGGTGGTGGCTGGTAATAGTTTGATAATGCTGAGACTTAACCCCTTGAGCCACCAGGGAAGCCCCTATGTCTTCTCTTGCCTGACATGGAACAACCCACAAAGAGGTGTCCTCTTCAGGGGTGTGGTCTCAGTTTCTCTTTTGCCCCACTTGGTGGCATGGTCTATGTAAATGTGAATCTAGATTTCCCCTTCTCTGCAAAGTACAGCTGGTTCTTCCTGCACAGGATGGGGCATCTAGACCCTTCTCAGCCCTTCTCAGCTCCAGACAGTCTTCTGCTTTTTAGTGTTCCTAAACCCAAGAACATGGCATCCCAGGGCAGCCTGGCCAGGCAGGGAAAGCAGACCACTCACCGGGTTTGTTCCAGATGTTAGCCTTGGTTACATGGCACCAGGGACAGGGACAGACATATATCACCACAGCTACGCTGGGTCAGAGCTCAGCCTTGATCTCCAGATCTGTTCCCTTTAAACAACCATCTAGCCATAGCTTCTGTTTTCCTTCTTTTAGTACTTGGGAGAGTTTTAACTAAAATCCCAGGTTCACCCTGTGTTCAGGTTTCTGTCCTGTGTTCAGGTTTCATGCCCTTGCTGAAAGGCTTTTCCATCCTTGAGTCTCATTTTCCACACAGATTTGTTGAGAAGTTCAACTCTACAATGAAAATGAGAGGATGCTAAGGCTTCAA
Source organism: Talpa occidentalis (assembly GCF_014898055.3). Classification (NCBI taxonomy): domain Eukaryota; kingdom Metazoa; phylum Chordata; class Mammalia; order Eulipotyphla; family Talpidae; genus Talpa; species Talpa occidentalis. The sequence continues at coordinate 54,178,829 of NW_023605083.1, forward strand.
AATATAAAAAACTTTTTCTGTTAGTTATTAGTTTGGAAATGATTTTTGGCTGCTTCCAAAATCTATTATTTTCCCCTTTTCATAAAAATAGAACTTATACCTTGGCACATTGGTACTCAGCACAAGGTCATAAATTCTGCCTGCTTTGCATTAGGTATAGCCCTGAAGGTTGAGGGGTGATGTACTTGAAATCCAGGGAGGAATGTGCTTCCCCTTGCCCTTTGGCTCCCCTGTGCCTGTGAATATGGTGGTAGGCATTCTGGACCTCACGGGTGAACACAGTACCCTGGGATGGCAGAGCAACAAGATGGAAAAGGTCTGGGCCCCTGATGTCTTTCAAGGGTAGCCTCCCCATATTTAGTATGGCTTTCACATGAATGAGAAATGAACTTCCATCTCTTTCAAGCTGATATTATTTATGTTGTTCAGCTCGGCCTTAGTCCAGCCTAATGGTAGAGGGTTTAGTTTTGTTTTTTTTTTTTAAGATTTATCTATTTATGCATACAACAGCTGGGGTACAGGTGAGAGGATTCACCAGAGACAGAGTGGGGAACAGAACAAGCAGACTGACCGAAGCACACTGCCAAGGAAAGCAGCGGGCGAGCCAGGAGAGGTCTGCTGTGCCATGTGGGTTGCTCCCTGGCCAGCCGGGGATCAAACTCATGCTGCCGAGGCTGCGGATTGCTTCATAGTGCAGTACTGAACACCTTACACCACCAGGGAGGCCCTAATGAAAGAGTTTTGTTGAGACAGTTAATTCTATGAGGCAGGTGTTAACTGAAATCAATTGGAAAGAGTAAAGAATTTGCATTTACAAGAAACTTTTCTTTCTACTTCTTTCCTTCCTTTCTTCCATGTCTTCCTTCCCTCATCCAATCCTCCAACACGTTTTGGGTTCGTCCTCTGTACCAGGTTTTCTTCTTGGCACTGTGAGTACAGAGAAGATTAAGGCACAGCATTTGCTGAAGATTAGCAGAGAAGACAGATATAATAGCCAACTCTCCTCCAAATCTGTCTAACCAGGTCACTGTAGAGGGGTTTGTAAGGTGCTGGGTGGTAACAGAGGAGTAACCACCACTTCTGTTTGGGAAGGTGAGAAGGAGGTATCTGATCCACGAGGATTGAGTAGACGTTCCTCAGATAGAGAAGGTAAGGAAGGGAAAACCCTGTGCAAAAGTTCAGAAGTGTGCAAGAGCCCCCAAGGTGGGAATTCCAGGCTCAGTATGCTGGGTACTGAGGATGGGGGCCAGGGTGGGGGTGAGGGGTGGAAGAAGGGCCTGGCCAAGGACATGCTTTGCTGTTAAGTGCCCTGCTAGAGGTTAACTTCCTTCTGAGGAGCCCTGCGCAAGGAAGAAACAACTGCTTTGCAAACAAACACCTCATGTATTTATTTCTTCCGTTTTCCTCACATATCTCATCTCCTCTGAATGAGATTGTCTCCTGGTTTCACTTAATTTCCACAGGAAACTGGAGAGAGCAACATCTGTCTAAATTCCCCCTAACTCACTCCAGATTTCCAGGGTCAGAATGGGGACCCAGAGAAACATGGTTTCTGTGGGGTCAGAGTTGACAGCCCCTGAATGGGTGGACGCTGGCCCAGCCCCTTGTGGCAGCTGGCCCCGGGACCAGTTCCCTGCACAATACAGATGTTCTACAAGAATTTTGCTGGGAGCATAACCAGTGACTGAGGCGGCCCCTGGAGAGGGGAGCACAGGACTGTTCCCACGAGCTCCTGCCTAGCGCGTTCCTGAATTTTATGTTCCTGGGAGGGGGCAAATGCTTCAGCTCCCACAGCAGCTGCTCCAGGGCAGGCAGCTTTCCTCACATGGCCTTGGGCTGCTCCCAGTGACAGGGATATGGTTATGTTCACAGTGGTAATGGTCTTTATTTCGGGGGCACTTTCTTTTCTACTACCAACCAAGGGGTAGCTTGGGGAGGGTGAAGGGGCAGAGAAGGGCCTCCAGGGCCCAGGGCCTCAGTTTTCTCATCTGTAAAACAAAGTGGGTTGGCCTGTGGTGAGAGGGTGCGGGGACAGCTAAGGGCACTTCTTGAACAAAGTGAGGAGGACTCCGGAGACAGACAGGCGAGGTTAGAGTCCTACTGTGCCAATTGCTGGCTGTGTGGCCCTGCAGGGGCAGGTCCATCACCTCCCAGCCTCCGTTCCCTCATGTGTGCACTGAGAAGGGTCCCTCTGAGGGTCCTGTGTGGACTTCATGATTTAGGAGCTCCCAATCTCCACAGAGCATCTGGGACAGAGGGTTTTTGTCCTTCTTCTGTGGCGAGGTAGTTCCAAATCTATGCCTGTTGAAAATAAACAGGGTCAGCACAAAAGAACTGGCCTCCATGAGCTACCCTTTGGCCCTGTCCTGCCCACCAGTCTCTACAGCTCAGTAGCATGTTTTTTTCTAAAGCATGAATTATATGCCTCCTTGGGGTAGCATCTGTAGGAGTCAGTTCTACCTGATGTGCCACCCAACACCCTGCTCTCCTCACCCTTTCAGGCCCTTCAGTGGCCCAGCCGTGACCTCCTTGAACTTGGCCTCAGTGGTGGTGCTGAGGGATAGCTAGGGGTTTGGGTGGGAGGGTTAGCTGCTTTCACAAATTCACTCCAAAACATTGTAGGGTGAAAGCAAGGTGCTGTTGGCACATGGCAATGCCAAATTCCCAGATTCCCCTTTCAAAACACTGCCTCCCCCAAGCCCCTATCCCCAGCCCCATGCCAACCCCCACAGGGGCTGGTTCCTCTGTCTGGGGCATACTCACACTTTCCACCCACTTCTGTTGACTCTTTCCCCTCCTTCAGATCTTACCATTAATGTCGTTCTTCCTAAGTGGCATTTGCTGGCATTCTGTCACTCCCTGCTACCCCATTCCTGTTCTCATGCCTCATAGCACCTGGTGCTTTTCCTCAAAGACTGCACCATGTTAGTAACTATAGAAGTTACTAGTAAGTGTATAAATACTTACCTGTTTAATGCCTGACCTTCCACAGAATTATAAATGCAGGAGGGCAGGTCTTGCTATATCCCCACTGCCTGCTACTGTGCCTGGCTCTTGACAAGTAATTGTTGAATGAGAGAAGGAATTACCCAGAGAATTTAGACTTTGGCAGTAAAATGTCCACAATGAGAAGGTGATTCACTACAAATGATGTGGTGCCTTCAGCACTGAGGTTCCAGGCTTTCACACCAACTTTGTGGGTACAAATCCTGGTGTTGACACTCGGGAGCTCTGGGAGGGCAAAGTTATTTTCCCTTTTGGTCCCAGGGAGGAGAGTGTCTTAAGAAAGAGAAGAGGGTCAGTCTTCCCTGGTGGCACAGGGGTTAAAGTCTCAGCGCTATCAAGCTCTCACCAGCCACTGCAACATGAGTTCGATCCCTGGCCAGGGAGCTGCCCCACATGGAATGGCAGACCTCTCCTGTCTTGCCCGCTGCTCCCCTCAGCATTATATTTCAGTAGATCCACCTGTTCTGCTCCTCACTCTGTCTCTGGTGAATCTTCTCACCCCCTGTGCCTCTGGCCTCTTCCCCAGTTCTTGTATGTACAAATAAATAGAAATCTTAAAAATAAAAAGAAAGAAATGTTTCTGAGAAGTTGAGGGAGGAAGATCAAGATGATAAATGTCTGCTGATTCAGCCACAGAGGTTATGGTGATCTTGAAAAGAACAGTTTTAAAGGAGTGGGGAGTCAGCAACCAGACTGCAGGGGAGTCAGAGGGAATGAGGAAGTGGAGATTGTGAATGCACTTGACTGTTTCTGGACACTAGACCAGGAATAGGAGGAGGGATAACTTCGGTGATTTCTTACCACACCGATCATATCACAATTAATTTGGAGAAATTTTGGAATAATAAAAATGATTCCTCTACTAGATAACTGGTGAAAGAAGATTCCTCAACACCTGTCTTGCTTCTCAGAAAAGTAAGGAGTCAGAGTTGAAGAGATCTCAGAGGTCAGAAATTCCAGTGTAGTCCTCTTATTTGGTCGATGAGGTGCCGAGGCCCAGGGACTGACAAGGACTTGCCCAAGGTCACACAGCCGCTGAGGGAACGAGTCAAGTTTTGAAGGTCAGTTCCTTTGTCAAAGGAACGTCAATTCCTTTTTTTATATTCCATGTCTTTCTTTCCTTTGTCCTTTCCAAATAGTCTTTATGGGCTCCAGGAAATTGAGAGGATCGTTATTTTTAGTTCGTTCAAAATGAGGAAAATTGGTAATTTGTTCCCCTGTATATCAGATCCAAAGTATCTTATGTAAGAGCTAAATGGGATGAGAAACGGCTTCACAGCAAGAAGAAATATTCATTTGAACATTAAAAGTTCCAGAGTGAAACCCAAATGGGCTAAATGACTGGGACCAGCTCTCCTGGCTGATGTGGCTGGAGAAGATTGAGCAGGGCTATGTGTTCATGCGTGTGTGTGTGTGTGTGTGTGTGTATGTGTTTGTGGTGGGGGGGCGGAGACAGTAAGTTCCCTCTGTGGGGTGATTGCCAGGGAACTCAGACAAGTACCATAAACGTCCTCAACACCTCTTTATTATTCTTCTTGTTATTATAAAATTGGATTTGAGTTTTTAGAACAAGTTTTGGGTTCACAACAAAATTGAGCAGGAAGTACAGAGAATTCCCAGATAGCCTCTCCCTCGACATAGAACAGTTCCCACTGTCCACCTCCTGCACCTTGGAGGGACATCTGTGACAGTCATGGAACTCGCATCACTATTCCCCACAGTCCACAGCTCACAGTAATCTTCACTCTAGTTGTGGTACAGTCTGTGGTTAGACAAAGTTATAACTACATTACCCTGAACTGCCTCAATACCTCTTTATTATCAGTAGGATGATGATGATGGTAAAACGCACATTTTTAAAGTGTATGTGTCAATGGTGTTAAGCACATTCATCTCCAAGTCTTTTCATCTTGCAGAACTGAAACTCTCTGCCCTCTGGCAACCATCATTGTACTTTCTGCCTATGAATGTAGTGACTCTGGCTGTGTCATAGAGGTGGCATCACCCAGTATGTGCCTCTGTGACTGGCTTGTTTCACTCTCATACCTCTTTGGAGGTGCTCCATTGGGCCCACATCTCACAGTCAGGAATCCCGGACTTTGGCAGAGGATTTGATTCTCTGCTGCAGGGAGGGTGATCTGGGTGGGAGTGGGGAGCAGCTACCCTTGAGAAGTAAACATTTCAAGCTCGAGAGCAGGTTTTGGGGGCTTGGACTTAATCTGAGAGCCCTGATGAAGCAACAGTGAGGAGAGAGTGACATTTACGACAGAGAGAAACATTTTTTCCTGCATAAAATATGCTGGGATATGTCTAAGTGAATCTGCATAATTAGTGAATCTGCACCTCCTAAATTTATGGGTCCATTGACCTCTAGTCTTGGTGCTCAGTTGATTCCGTATGGGGTTACTGCGGATGTGCCCTCTATGACCACTAGTGATAATCTTGTACTCTTGTGTCTGAGTTGCATTCTACAATTTAGGAAACACTTTTATTTCTATTATTTTATTTGATCAACGTGACATTGGTGTGAAGTATAAGAGGACTTATATCCGTATCTCAGGTAGGGAAACTGAGGCTCAGGAGGGTGGAGGCACCTACTCAGGGTCAAAGAATCACTTACTCCTTTATCTCTTATTCGCTGCTGGACCCCCACCGCCCAGGACTCTGCTTGTTATTTGGGTACCCTGTTAACATGTGTGGAATAAATAGAAGGCAATTTGGCAATACCTATCTATCAAGTAACTTAAATTTTTCATGTCCCATGGCTTAGTAATTCCACAGAAACCCACAGAGATTAGGACAAAGGTATTTGTATAAGGATGTTCTGCATATTCATTTATAAAATAAAAAAACTGAAATAACCTGGCTGTCCACAAGCTGGTGGCTAGTTAAATTAATCATGGCACACTCTCCCTGAACAATCTGATGTAACTGATAAAAAAATGACATATGTGAAGGCAAATAGAATGATGCTGCTGATAAGTGCTAAATGAAAAGCAAACAAGATTCTATAGACAGTGTAGCCTCACTCTGTCACTCCGTATAAGTGTGTGACTTGTTAACGGAGGGTTGTGTTGATTTTTATCTCTTTGTTTTTCTCTTTATTTTACAAAATTTCAGCAGTAAATGGGTATTGCTTTTAGAGTTGGGTGGAAAAGCTTTGAAAAAGAACGCATGGTTAATAACAAAATTGTGGGCAGCCAGGAAAAGTAGAAATAACTCATAATAGTGTTTTTTCCATTAATACTTCATAACAGATCATTTTATGGTGGGTTAAGGAACACAGCCCCCTGATTGAATTGGCCTGGTTTTATTTAGACAATGAGAATTAAATTTTGTAATTGGAGACACTCCATGTTGTTTTCATGTCCTAGTGTATATTTTCCATGACCTGAAGAATCTTAAAATGTTGGCTCCACTTTTTAAAAAAATTTCACAACTCCTTTGACTGGAATTGATTTCTCTGATGGCTCCTGGAGTCTGTAAAAGGCATCAGGATGCGACATGGTGTTGACCTTTATTCTTTGCCTTGATCAGAGAATTTCCCTATGGCTGGCTCACGGTTTCCAAGAGGAAGGCCATTAAATGATCTAGCACAATTACTTGGAATCTTGACCCAGGACTTATCTTGATTAGGAGGAAGTGGATATCTAATTCCAAATTTAGGGCATAGAAGTGAGCCAGATGCTTGAGACTATTCCATGGAGAAAACTTTAACCCATTAGGGCTTTTGCCTTACTTACCACTTGTCTGATATGTGGCTTTGCACCCTTGACATAGAGCAAAAGAGTTTTCTGTTCTATTTTTCTCTCCTCAGAAAATCCATCCTGCCTTCTAAATCCATGGGAGGCTCATTTCCCTGGGCAGTATTGGAAGCACCTAGGACACGGGCTTCCTGAATCATTTGGTGACTGATGTTAAATCTGTCATCATCTCTAAGATTGAATCCAGCCTCGCAGTCAAGACCCTCTGTGACCGACCCCCACTTTCATCCCCACTGCAGTGAGAGAGAAGCATTTATGCGAGAAAAGTCCAGACACAGCTACTGTTACAGAGAGGAGAATATGGCATCAGATACACAGGACCACTGGGATAGGCCAAAGTAAAACTATGGGTGAAAAAGGAGTGAACTCCGGGGATTAGACACATGCTCCTAGAGTTGCAACAGAGTTCAAGGGTCCTTCACAAATAGGAGAGAACGTTTGTCTGGCAGATATTTGGCCTTGAAGCCAGGCCTCTTACTAGTTGTGTGATGTTGGACAAATGATTTCGTGCTTCTGTGCCTTGGTTATCTGCTCTGTTAAAGGGCAATAATAATAATAACAACGAACGTGGGTCTTCCTGGTGGCACAAGGGGTTAAGACGCAGCACTATGAAGCAATCCACAGCCAGGTGACCCACATAGTGGAGCAGACCTCTCCTGACTCACCTGCTGCTCCCCTCAGCAGTGTATTTCAGTCAGTCTGCCCATTCTGTTCCCCACTCTGTCTCTGGTGAATCCTCTCACCCCCAAACCTCTAGTCTGTACCCCAGTTCTTGTATGCATAAATAAATACATCTTTAAAAAAAATAATAATAATACCACACACATAAGGGTGATGTGAGTTTGACATCATCTGATGGATGTAAAGCGCTCAGTACATTGTCTGCCAGAGAGTTAGCACATAAAGCTCCTTTGCTCTTCCTTTCACTTATTCATTTACTTGGAAAAAATGTGCCGAGCTCTGGTTAGGTGCTGAGCACTGTGCCAGAGGCTGGAAATTCAGAAGGGGGTGATGGGATAATGCACAGTCCCTGGTTTTACCCCAAGAGACCCCATTTTATTGATGGAGACTCAGTGGGCACAGACCAACATAATACAGCTCCAGATGCCATGTTCCAGAGACCCTTATCCTCTCCCCTTCCCAAACACTTCAGGGACCATCATGTTTTGGCATTTGCTCACCTCTTCCTAGGTGAGAAGTTTTCCCTCTCCTCTGCCATCTGAAAAATTCACAGATGCAGCTTAATTGTCATAAACATTGTGAAGGCTTCCCTAACCCCTGAACCAGAATCCTGACCTCCTCTGTGTCTCCATAGTGGTGTGATTCTTCCCTTCCCCTTCAGTTAGGGCTATCTCCCAATGGACCAGGAGTTCCTTGAAGGCAGGTTTATACTTGACCCATTTCTATGTCTGAATGCCTGGCACAGGGTCATGTACATAATAGATATATGGAAATATTGGTTGAATGAATGAATGAATGAATGAAATGAACCACAGAGTGTCTGACATCATAGGAGTAACTGCTGCATGAAAAGGGAGACTAGGAGAAAGATGCTTCCTTTCTGCCACAGTAATTTATGAGGCTATAAAAATGGCTCTGCAGACAGTTGGGTCCCTCCTACTAATTCCATCTGCAGCCTTGAACACGGCTGAGTTCACTTAATCATAGGAAACTTGGGGAAGGTGCACGTTTTCCGCAGTGTCTGCCTGAAGGGCCTGAGTGTGGCTTTCAAGTTGCTGGCATTGTCAGGAACATCCCGAAGGAGTTAAGTCCCTTGTTCTGCTGTGGTCTTGTGCCATTGCATTTGCTTTTCACTGTGTGGGAGACTACTTAATTGCAAGTGGTGTTACTAAGGCCAATATTGCAACAGAAATAATTGGATATGCAGCCACATGTGCTTTGAGAACTGGGACCCAGAAATTTAATTTCATTCTAGTTTCTTCACTTATTGTTGGATGATTTAGGAATGGTTCCTTTTTCTTTCTGGACTTCATCCATTTAAATAATGACTGTAGGAGGTGGGAGTTGGGGTGGTTAGAATAATTAATCTCAAAGGTTCCTTTTGGCTCTAAGAAGCCATGTCTGTAACTTACATGATAACAGATTGACACAAGGCCCACTGACCCAGGTTGCTGGAAAATGATGTGGATAGAGTTCTGGGAGAGGATCCCGGTGCTTGTGAGTTCAAGGCCATAGTTTTGAAACCAAATTCAGAAATGCTCTGAAACCACAGATGGCTAAATTCACCCACTGGAGGTTCAGCATATATTTGGTCAAATTTGTAAACTAAAAGCAGAGGGGTTTTTTTGAGTTGTTGGAGGGTGTACACTAACTCTAACCTGATGGTGGGTGGCAGGTTGGCTCATCCAAATGGGAGAGGCCCTTGTTTGGGTCCTGCATCCGGCAGTGTGGAGGCACGTCCCTGGTTAACCCAACCTGCCATCAGGATGTGAAGACCCCTTGAGTGAGTTTTGTTCAGGCATCATGTCTCAAAGATGCCTGAAGGGAGTTCTTTTAATTCATCAGTCTTTAGAGACAACTTCAGGATTAGTTGAGAACTGAACACACTCATCATAGTGAGCTGCAGCTTATACTTAAAAAAAATTGAAGTATTAATCACCTATCATAAATCTTGCCTTTGTAAAAATTGTAAAGTGGCAATTCAATGGTTTTTGGTATATTCACAAAGTTATACAACCATGACCACTCTCTAATTTCAGAACATTTTTATCATCCTCAAAAGAAATCCTCTGTACATTTGCAGTTCCTCCCCATTTTCTCTTCCCCAGTCCCTGGCAACCACTAATCTGCTTTTTGTCTCTATGGATTTGCTTGTTCTGAACGTTTCATAAAAAAGGAATCACATGACATGTGGCCTATAGGCCTGACTTCATTTAGCACAGTGCTTCCAAGTTTCATCCACGTTGACCCTAACTGATGTTAGCCTACAGAAAAAATGATGGGGTGAATTTGTTGTCATCTACCAAGTCCTCTTAGTCATCCTGATGAAGATCTAAGTTAGTCTAGCCGAGTCTGCTCCTGATCCTACTCACTTCATGATTCCAGTTCAATTTTGGCCTTTTTAAAAGAATTATGCATACCCTTAAAATTAAGAACCATATCAATTTGTGGGGCCTCCCTGATGGCACAGGGAGGGTTAAAGTCTCAGTGCTATCAAGCTATCCAGCCACTGTAGCCTAAGTTAGAGCCCCGGCCAGGGAGCTGACCCACATGGCGCAGCAGACCTCTCCTGTCTTGCCACTGCTCCCCTCAGCAGTATATTTCAGTTAATCTGCCTGTTCTGTTCCCCACTCTGTCTCTGGTAAATGCTCTCACCCCCTGCACCACTGGCCTACACCCCAGTTCTTATATACATAAATAAATAAAATAAATCTTTAAAAAAATCAAATCAATTTATATGTTTGGTTTTGGTTCCATCTTTGTTAGCAGGTTTAAAAGTCCTTGCAAACTCAAGGTCATGTAAACACATACACATATTTGTTATATTTTTATGGTTTTATTTTTACACTTATAGCATTAATTCATCTGGTATTTGTGAAGGGTATGTCGGCACCTAAATAGATAGGTATCTAATTTTATTTTTTTCATAGTGTTAGCAAGTTGTACCCCATATATCATTTTCTCATTGATGCGGAAAGAGTAGTGTTAGCATCTATCTATCTATCTGCCTGTCCGTCTATCATCTACCTATGCAGCCATTAGGACCATTTTTGAACTTTTCTGTGCTGATTTGTCAAAATAATTATGTGATCTTTCTGTTTTGCTATACTGATATGATGAATTATATGAATGCGCTTATCTAAAATTGAAACATGCATATAATTTTTTCCCTCTCCTCTGTTCTCTTGTTATAGAACCTCCATGAGAGCTCTGGGCTCTCTCAATTTTTTTTTCACCATTCTTAAGTCTTTATCAATTTGCTTTGCATTCTAAAAAATTCACTCAATTGTCTCCTGATTTCTTGTTCTTCAAACTGTGGTTGTCAGGAAATAGCGGTGTCAATATCAGCTTCCAAAGTTCATTAGAAATGCAAATTATTGGGCCTGAAGGATAGCCCTCCCCAAGATGTTTAGAACAGGCCTTACCAAAGCATGTCACTTTGGCATGTGGATTATTTTGACATGAGGTCAATCAAGGCCTTGCAGTCTCAAAAGAAACTTATACCGCTCCTTTAACTACCTAGAAGAATGAAAATTGGGGGTCTTACCCAGAATGAGGGTAATTACCAGAAATAGCTTTATCTTATTAGAGAAACCTGTTTATATGGCAAACATCTGACAGCAGAGCAACTGCTACTGTTATCATATGAGTCACCCTCTCCTCATGTCAGTCCCTCTTCTTTCTCCTTAAAGCTGCAGGTCCCTATACCAGTCCTCAGGATATACACCCCCATTTTGCCATTTGGAATCCATATCTATGAAGATTCCCTATATACAGTTAAAATTTTTTCTCTCCTACTGATATTTCACCTACGGAGTTTGTTATAGGGCAACCCCGATATAAAATAAAACGGGTTGCTGGCTGTGGGTCCTCACCCGCGCGCTTACAAGGGACTTATTAATACTCCATTACAGGCACACACAAAAGGTTAATAAAAGGTTTATTTACAAGGGAAAGGGAATTGAGGAAATGTACAAATCAGGGAGAAAATAGGGAAATAAAGTCTTTAATGTGTCCTACCCGATCTGACCTGGAAACCCAAAGGCACTCTCCGAGCTGGCCGGAGACTGCGAGCTGGCGGGGAGCCAAAATGGGGAACCCCTCCAAAGCCCATGTGTCTGGCTTTATACCACACCTGGCTGCTTAACCCCACCCTCGGATCCCAGCTACATTCCCTTTGGTGGTGATGGGATTTGGAGTTCCCAGTGTCTTTTGGCTTTGGCCTGGGGTGGGGGTGGAGTCCACAGAGCCTGTATGGAATTAGCTTTACGACATCCTTTTCCCCTTAACAAGTTGATATTAATTTAATTACTCCACAAGTACAAAAGAACCCAGAGAGGTCTGGGGGCATTTCCTTTCTACTCTGACAGTTCTCATTCCAGACATATTGAATTAGAATCTACATTTTAATAAGATACCCAGGTGATTCATGGACACATTAAAATTTGAGAAAACTTTGTAAAATCTCGGCCAAATAGTGAACTCTTTCTAAGTTTCTGGTAGCAATGCAGACCTTCCCTACTACAAGAGTAGTTTGATCATTTTAGTGAAAATGTGGAAAGAGAATCAGTTTAATGCAAGCTTTTGGCTTACCAACTGGGACCAGAACCCACAGGCTCTGTGGCAGGGTATGGCCAGGGCAGTGGGCTACTGTGTAGGATGGTAGGAAATGAACACGACAGCCCACGGTCATCACAGGCACCACCAGGCACCATGCGTCCAACTAGAATCTATTGCATTTTTGACAGAAAGTGTGTCTACCCTTGAGGCCTTTGCCCACACTCACTTCTTTAATAAATTTACAAGTAAATGCCAACTGGTATCCACATGTGACCTTCTTACCCTGAACCAATAAAAGGGGAACAAAGGGGCCCCAGCAGAATGGTTTGTCAGGCTCTCATTTCGCTTTTTTTTTGCTAAGTAGAAGAAACTTCTAAGGTCATTAAGGAAATAAATGTTCCTGGGGGCCCCAGCATGGTGCCTGAGGGGTGCCTTAGAGAAGAGTGTTCTAGACCTGAATTCCCAGCATGTGGAAAGATACTAGCTGGAGAGGGAAAATTCAACTTGAATACTCCCTACTTCTCATCAGATATGGCAGGATTGTAGGAAAATCTTAGGAAGACACAAAATGTTATTGAACAGATTTTAAAGAGCAAAAATCTTTAGGACAAATTGGCTCTGTCTGTATTGCTACGAAACCCTTGATTCCCTGGAGACCGTTGAAACAATACCAGCACATAACTCTCATTGTGGAGATGTGGACAAACATCCTACCTTTTTTAATGGTTTCGTGAAGTTGTTGTCTCAACAGGAAATTCTGGTCATTGTCACACATTCTTCTTGTTTATTATTAGTAATAATAACTCTTTGCATCACAATGGAGCTGTAAACCTTATAGGGCTTTTCCACACAAAGTAGGTCATTTGGTCTTTCCTGAGACTCTCAGGGGACACCAGGGCAAGCAGGCTTTGGCTGTGCCCATTTCAGAGAGGAGGGAACTGAGAGTAAGAGAAATGAAAGGACTATTCGCAAAAGGATGATGTATAGTGAATGGCAACCTCAGACTTGTGGTTTCTGGCCGTGGGGAGATCTCTAAATCACAGCTGGCCAAGTGTCTCTGATCCATAAGCTTCCCAGTGAGGCAGTGATTCTGCCTTTCTGTAGTGTCTCCATATACAAAGCAATGGGGAGGACCACCATGTGTATAAAGGTGTCTCCCTAAGTTTCATGCTAAAAAGTCATGTGTAACAAGTGAAATCATATTCTTCAATTTAGATTCACAAGTCAGACATCTCCAGTTCCCCGTACACTGTCCATTTAGATTCCCCCACTATGATACACATTTGTTACACTTCTGCTAAGGATTGCCTCCAGCCCCAATTAAGATTAGAGCCATTACAAATCAGCAGGAAGTGTTTATACATAATTGTCTTATTTTCAAAATTTAATTCATCTCACCTGATGGGGGGGAGGGGGAAGGTAATGGGGGACAGGAATAGAAAAAGACTGAAGGGGAGGTGGGCACAGGACCTGAAACCTAGTTCAAAAAATGCCAAGAGCTGGGGCCTCCCCGGTGGCGCGCGGTTGAGCGCTGGGTTACAAAGCTGCCCACGGCCTCTGCGGCACCGGTTCGATCCCCGGCTGCTCCCTGGCCACCAGAGGAGGGTCCCACACGGCGCCAGACCTCTCCTGCCGCCCGCTGCTCCCCTCAGCAGTGTACTTCGGTCCTTCTGCCTGCTCTGCTCCCCGCTCTGGCTCTGGTGAATTCTCTCACCCTCCCGTGCTTCTGACTGTACCCAGTGCATGTATAAACAAACAAACAAACAAACAAACAAACAAATAAATAAATAAACATGCCTCTATAAAAAAAAAAAAAAGATCACATATTAAAACAAAATGCCAAGAGCTGGAGGTGGGGGTAGAAGGGATTAGCATAGCCATTGACCCAGCTATAGAAACCAATTTCCTTAGGAGTCAATGCCCAGATTACAAAGCATGGGATCCAAGCAGGTATCAGACTGCTGTAGGGAGTGTCTAGAGCACAGGCCCAAGGGTAAAGATATGGAGATTGAGCCCCTTGTGGAATCTCTGGTTCCTTTCAGATTCTGCATAGTTACCCAAAATCAGCAACTAACTGAATCCTCATAAGGAGTGGCCCCTCCCAAACAGAAGAGGACTATATCAGTGCAGTCCCTGCACAGGCTGCTTCTTTTCACCAACTCTCTCTGCAGGGCAGCAGCTTCCTGCCTGCCCGTGACCTTTACTTGCTGCGTCTTCTCTCCACTGACCTCCCTCAGCGGAGGCCGCCCTGAGGGTCTCTCTCAGCAAACCTGTCCCTTTCAGGGCAGCTCTTCCTGCCTACTTGTGTCTATTCCAGTGTCCTTCATTCTTCTGTCCCTTTCCTTAATAAACCTACTCTTTAAATATAACTAATGTCTCTGGCTCGTGGAGAAACTCACCTGGGGCACTTGCCGCGTGTCACTGAAACGGGAGCTCTGGTGAAACCTTTCCCAGAGGGAGCCCAAGGACCCCGCTCTCCAAACCCACAGATTCCAAAAATGACAAAAAGGCATTTTATCTGCCGTTCTATAAACTACGCTTTTACCTCATTCCACACTCAACTTCCCAAATTTCCTCGTGTTTTATTTATTCTTCCTTGCTTATGTTCTCTTTACCTAGAATACTCTGCCCTTTCTCTCTTTGCCTCCTTCTTCACCATTGTTATTGTTAACCGGGAATAAAGTTTCAAGGTAGCTAGACAAATAATTTAGTGTATTAGTAAAGTGAAGATTTGAACCCAAGAAGCAGTTAGACAGATTTTACTCTGTGTGAGCTGTTCCAATAAGCACAAGTTTGAATTTAGTTTATAAAGGTAGGAAAAGCGAGTCATTGGCATTAAGAATGTAATTATTCTTGATAGGAGGAGCTTCTGTTTCTAAGCTGTCTGGACCTAAAGTTATGCTGGTGCTAGAGGAAGGCAATGCAGGTTTAATCTCTTCCTTTCTAGAGAAAGCACCGCAGTGACGCAAGACTGGGTACTCATTGTTACATTCTTTACCTGGTCATCATTGGGTGTTAAAAGGCTGCCTTTAGGACCACCCCAGTGGTGGTGGTGGCTCAGCAGTTGAGCGCTGGGTTGCGAAGCTGCCCACAGCCCCTGCAGCGCCAGTTCGATTCCCGCCCCCTGGGCAAGGGTCCCACATGGTGCGCAGACCTCTCCTGCTGTTCCCCTCAGCAGTGTATTTCGTCAGTCTGTCCTGCTCCCTGCTCTGGCTCTGGTGAGTTCTCTCACCCAACCGCGCTTCTGACTATACCCGGTGCTTGTATAAATAAATATTTTTTTAAATTAAAAAAATTAATAAAAAATAAAAGGCTGCATTTAACTTCATGCAGAAGGATTCCTGAAAAAGTGATAGGATGGAGTCTGTTCATACAATATTGTTTTTTTCTTTTGCCTGCTACACTGGGATTCCCCAGAAATTTTTTCAATATATTCAAAATATTATATTATTAAAAAAAAAAGATTTATTTATTTATACATACAAGAACTTGGGTGTAGACCAGAGGCACAGGAGGTAAGAGGATTCACCAGAGACAGAGTGGGGAGCAGAAGAGGCAGAGCCACTGAAATACACTGCTGAGGGGAGCAATGGGTGAGTCAGGAGAGGTCTGCTGTGCCATGTGGATTAGCTCCCTGGCCGGCCAGGGATCGAACTCTTGCTGCAGTGGCTGGTAACAGCTTGACAGCGCTATCTCCAACCCCTGCGCCACCTGGGAGGCCCAAAATACTATATTCTTAAATATATTCTTAAAAGAAACCAGTTCAAAAGTTATTCCTCTTTAAAGCTTTTCAGAACCAAAGTTAGAAATATCTGTTCCTAAAGTCACTTTGAATATATCCTTGTCATTCCATGGACCTATCACAGAATGAAATGTATTTTATTTAGCTAAAGATACACTGAAATTTCAACTGGGCAAGGAACTGCTTTGAGGACAGGAATGCAAACTTATTTCTCTTTAAAGGCTGAGTTTGGAATCTGACTAATTTAATTTTCTCTACCTGATGGCTTCAGTGCACCAGGAATTCTTCTTGAACAGATACCACTTTAGTTATTTAGTTTAGGTTATAGGAATGTTTTCAAACAGTAAGAGCAAACATTTTAAGGGAGAGGAAATACACTAGTCTCCGATTTATCTTAGATTCTGTTCACATCTCCCAGATTAAATCCAACATCTTTCATGACTTTATCTTGGGGCAGACCTCCTTGCAGAAAGCTTCTGCAAATTCTCCTTTGGTACCAGGGTGTTTTTTTGTTTGTTTTTTGCTTCAACAGGATTAGATGTTGCTCAATAGTTCTTAACTTTAAATATACATTGGAATCATTTAGGGGGTTTTAAAAATACTGATGTGAAATATTCATGGAGTTCCCTTAAGTCTTTTGTTGGGCATTGAGCTGTCCACATACAGAGTAAGACTCTGAGAGACCTGGCAGGACACAGATACTGGAGGATCATGAGATCAACGGAGATTTTCACAGTCTTATAGCATTGACATACTGGATTTCTGAAAAACCATATTAAAGAGACATGCTAGAGACCCCAGAAAGCTGTGCTTAAGGGAGCTGATAATGAGATGTGATGTGGTGTTGTGAGTGAACTCCTGGAAAAGAAAAAGGTAAAAACTAAAGAGAACAAAATAAAGAATGAACTTTTGTACCAATAATGGTTCATTAACCTTAACAAATGTACCATTCTAATGTAAGATGTTAATAATATGAGAAAGTGGATTGCGTGATATATGAGGATTCACTTTATCATAAATTTTGCATCTTTTCTTGAAATCTGAAACTGTTTTAAAATAAAAAGTTCAGTAAAAATACAAACTGAAAATACCAATGGAGACAAGGATGTGGAGCAATGGGAACTCTCATCCCTTGCTGGTAGAAATGTAAAATGGGATAGTTGGAATTTGGAAAATAGTTTGCAAGGCCCTTACTAAGTTAAACACAGAGTCAGGCATTGCTAATAATGTTTGGTCAAAGACAAATCACATATATGACGGTTTTACCATGTAGCCAAGGTGTGTAGTAGGCTGTACCACCTAGGTTTGTGTAATTCACTCTATACGCTGACACAATGATGAAATTGCCTGAGGACACATTTCTTGGTCAAATGACACATGAGTGTATTTTTGATGGAAGCAATCCCACTCCTGGATATTTAACCAAGAGAAATAAAAGCATATGTCCTGACAAAGACTTACATGTGAATGTTTATAGAGGCTTTATTCAGGATCACAACAAGCTGGAAACAACCAAAGTCAGCTGCTGAATGGGGAAATAAATGGTATACAGCCAAACAGTGGAGGAGATGTAGGCAACAGAAAAGAAATGGGGTGGGGGGAGAGGAAGGATTAGGGTCAAAATAAGGGGGGTGCAATTGTATGGGGAATATAACCAAAATGAAAACGCATACATTCTGTAAAAGTGAAAAATGACATAAGAATTATATAAAATAAAATATTTTTTTAAAAAAAGAAATGGCTCACTGATGTGTTCAAAATGTTATAGGACAGGGAGAGGGGCAGCCCAAACCCCGCAAAACTGCCTATTCTAAATGGGTTCTGCCATCCGCCGCATCAACACAAAACATATAACACTTTAATGGGAAGGAACTTTAATAAAACTAGGAAACAATACAGGTAATGTTATAGGACAGGGAGAGGGTCAGCCCAAACCCTGCAAACCTGCCTATTCTACATGGGTTCTGCCATCCGCCGCATCAACACAAAACATAGGAGACTTTAATGGGAAGGAACTTTAATTAAACTAGGAAACAATACAGGTAAGGCAAAGAGTCTAGTTTCTAAATGAAGCACCCAAAGTTACCCATCCCCTCGTGGGTAAAAGTCCATCCATATGGGATCGGCCCAGAACAAGGCCCCAAAGCCTGCCACAAGTCTAAAACATCTTCCAGTGGGGACCCACAGAAAAGGGTCACAAACAACCAGACAAGCCCGGAAGGAAAAGAGCAAAATCAACATCCAGATAAAAGCTGCCATTGTCACCTCCCCACGGGTCTCACCCACATCTGTGTCACCTAGTCCACGACCAAAAGACAAGCGCAGTTTCTTCACGTGTCTCTAGGCTCCATGTGCCTCCTCCAGGTCTCCTTGCTCCATCCTGCTTCCTTCCTTAGTCTCTTCTGCAGCTTCTCCTCTTCCTGCTCAGCTCCACCCTTCCTTGGGTGGGGCAGGGAACCTGGAACCTCCCCCTTTCCTGGGGACCACCCTGTTACAAAAGCATCGATGTGTCTCAAAAGCATTATGCTAAGTAAAAGGAGCCAGACACAAAAGTGTTCGTGTTGATTGAAAGGGAACTGCTAAGCAAATAAAATCTTTCCTGTTTCCTACTAAAGTGTCTTAGGCCTGGTGCAGTAAACAATCCAATGCAATTGCAAATAACAAGTTTGCTTCCCTAATAAGCACATCTAAAGGAGGTGACATTTTAACATGGTCAGACCATCTGACCAGGCTGATTGATCTCCAACTGGCCAGGCTGATTGATCTTCCAGGCCATCCTCGGATATCTGCAATTTTCCCCCTTTTATCAAGAACTTTTGTGATCACTCACCGAAGTTATCAATGTAAGAAGGTTATGTATGAAAGAGACCCTTTGTCTCTAGGTGGGTGCTCAGACCTTACAGGGCTACTCAGGTCTGAGACCTCATGCATGAGTAATAAAGCTTCTCCTGACCTCACTATTCCTGAAATACCACTTGTTCTTCCCTTGCCTGGGTAAAAGGTTAGAATTTATTTCTGCAACAGTATCATTCTATCTATATGCAATTCTAGAACAAGTAAAACTAATCAAAGGTAGAAAATTTCAGAACAATGGTTGCATCCTTGTAACAGGGTGGTCCCAGGAAAGGGGGAGGTTCCCTGCCCCACCCAAGGGAGGGTGGAGCTGAGCAGGAGGAGGAGAAGGAGAAGAAGAGACTGAGGAAGGAAGGAAGCAAGATGGAGCCAGGAGACCTGGAGGAGGCGCATGGAGCCTAGAGACATGTGAAGAAACTGCGCTTGTCTTTTGGTCATGGACTGGGTGACACAGATGTGGGTGAGACCCGTGGGGAGGTGACAATGGCAGCTTTTATCTGGATGTTGATTTTGCTCTTTTCCTTCCGGGCTTGTCCGGTTGTTTGTGACCCTTTTCTGTGGGTCCCCACTGGAAGATGTTTTAGACTTGTGGCAGGCTTTGGGGCCTTGCTCTGGGCCGACCCCATATGGATGGAGTTTTACCCACGAGGGGATGGGTAACTTTGGGTGCTTCATTTAGAAACTAGACTCTTTGCCTCACCTGTATTGTTTCCTAGTTTTTATTAAAGATCCTTCCCATTAAAGTGTCATATGTTTTGTGTTGATGCGGCGGATGGCAGAACCCATTTAGAATAGGCAGGTTTGCGGGGTTTGGGCTGCCCCTCTCCCTGTCCTATAACATCCTGACCTCTAAGGGCTGTGGGGAGGGGTTGATTAGGAAGGGGAAAGAGGGAAGTTTCTGGAATTGGAGATGTCCCCTTCTTGATAGGGGTGCAGTCTCCATAAGTGCACGTTTGTCAAAACCACATTAAGTGCTTCCCTGGTGGTGCAAGGTTTAAGACGCAACCTATGGGGCAATTCTCAGGCTCTGCAGCACGAGTTCGATTCCTGGCTGGCCATGGAGCAACCCACGTGGCACAGCAGACCTCTCCTGACTCGTCCACTGCTCCCCTCAGCAGTGTATTTCGTCAGTCTGCCTGTTCTGTTCCCCACTCTGTCTCTGGTGAATCTTCTCATTCCCCCACACCTCTGGCCTGTACCCCAGCTCTTGCATGCATAAATAAATAAATTTTTAAAAAAACACATTAAGATGTGTTAAGATCTACAAATTTCAAAGATATAAAATGTATCTCATTTTTTAAAAACACTGTTGTCTGTGTCCCAGTCTCAAAGATTCTGAGTTTAGTGATCTCAAATCTAGGCTTTGGGTTTATTAAAGCTCCTACAGCCAAGCTTAGAGACCATGGTCATGGGCATTGTCTGTTGACAGACTCCTCTGTGCTGCCCGTTAATCATGGAGCTGCTTCTTGGACATTGCTGTGTGGCTGGGTCTGCCTAGGATGGCTAATTGCTAAATGCCAAGATGCCAAAAGGCCCAAGAAGAAGAAAGGAGCAGGATGGAGTCCCCAGAGAGATGCAGTCCCCCCCGCCCTGACTCATCCAGTTCTTCTCTTTCTGCTTTTTCTGTTAATGGCCCTGCTTATTACCATGGGAGGAATAAATTGGATGGGACCGGTGGATGTATCATTATGGGGTAGAAGGAATTCTTATTCCATGTACAATTTTGGAAAGTCATCTATCCTCCTCAGTCTGTTAGTATCACACTGGCTCGAGATTCCACTGGATTCTACAAGTCAGCTTGGTCTTCATCATGATTTTGTCCTCTTGGTAACTTTGAGCAGGTTCTGAGGAGAGAGAAGGACATGCCCAAGCTCCAGGATCTGATGAGACTTCACCGCCTCTTCTAGTGAGTTCACACTGACTGCACAATTTTCTCATTAGCAATTTTTCTTCTTTTGAAGCTGACAGACAAGCCATTAACATTTTAAGGCAAGAAGGCTTTTCTTAAAACTTTTCCCAACATGATTAAAACTGCATAATAAAAACCGAAATGATAAATCATTGCTATTATTGCATGAATGCTCTTTTTTCTGATAATTTATTTCGAAACATATGGCCAAGATTTCCGAGAGGTCTTAGACCTTTGACGATTTCATCTTTGCATCTTGGTGCCAGCTGCTCCTGTGCCTGAAAGCCTCTTCCCCTCTTCAGAGGGCTGATTCCTACCCACCCAGGCCCTCGGCTTCACGTTGCTGCCTGTGCGGCCTTTGCAGGCATCCGAGGCCGGAGGAGATGCCTTTCCTCATGCTGTCGCAGAGCCTTTGACTTCTGGGATTGCAGGTCTCAGGACACTGTCCCGTAGTTGCCTGTTCTCCCTGTCCCAGGAGACAGCAGATGCTTGCGAACAGGGCCCGTGTACACAAGCTTCCCCCAGGAGTATCTTGTGTGTCCAGCCACCTGGTGAATGACTTTGTTAAATACTCCTCAGGCAGGAGATAAGACTGGATAGAGCAAAAGTGGCAAGAGTGGGGGGAAATCAAACTGGAAGCCTCGTTGGGTGAAAGGCCCTGTCTAGAGTCACACATTGGTAAGTGACAGAGCCGATCTGCTTCCCAGGCTCCTGACTCGTATCTGGGCTCTCTGCTCCACCACAGCTGCAGTCCGCGGGAGGAGGACGCAGAGAGAGGGAGTCGAGGCTGTGCCAGAGAGGGAGACGTGGGGATTGAAAACAAGTGGAGGGCTTGGCCCATCATGTCCACTGGATCCTCTATGCTGGCAAGAAAGAGAGAATATTTGGTCAAGTTTCTAGAACAGATACTAATTCAGGCTACCCTGGGAGACTCGGGTGGGTCCAGTTTCTCTGAGGAGGAACAGACTGATAGGAAAAAACCCATCATCCCCTTCCCCACTCAGCCCACCCAAGGGGCTTCTTCCTGCCGCATCAGGAGAATGATTTCTCAAGACCCCTAAAGCTAGCCTAGAAGATATAAGGCCTAATGCAATAGGAGGGAGCTGGCCCAGGAACCACAGCCCTAGAGGAGAGCACCTAGGTCAAACTCAAGTCTTACCAGCTAGATGAGCCCTTCAGTGGATAAGCTCACGTGAGGTAGGAAAGGGGGTCCAGCAGCATGGGGTCAATAACACCTAGACCTCGGGGCCTCCCTGGTGGCGCAAGGGGTTAAGATGCAACCTGTGAAGCTGTCCGCAGCCACTGCAGCACGAGTTCGATCCCCAGCCAGGGAGCAACCCACATGGCACAGCAGACCTCTCCTGACTCGCCTGCTGCTCCCCTCAGCAGTGTATTTCGTTAGTCTGCCTGTTCTGCTCCCCACTCTGTCTCTGGTGAATCCTCTCACTCCCTCCCCCAAATTTCTGGCCTGTACCCTGGTTCTTGTATGTATAAATAAATAAATCCTGGAAAAAAAACCCCAACAAACCTAGACCTCATGTAATGATGGTGAGGATTAAATAAGATGCAATGTGTAAAATAATGCATGTTAAAATAATGCTTGGCACAGAATACCACTCAATCAACCATAGTTAGATTTTTTCACAGGGCAGTTGGCAGGAGTAAACAGGACGATAAGGTGCACGACCCTGTAAAAACTGTGTAAGTGTTGCTGAGAAATCTTTATTTGTTAAACACTCAATAAATGAGTGTGGATGATGATGGGAAATCCAGTGGGTGGAGAGGAATGGTGTGGCACCAAGTGACCAGTCACCCACCTCCATTCCTTGAGTTTCTTCCCTTGCTGTCAGAGACCACATGAGTCAGTTCTGGAAAGAGCCTCAGAGAAGGCATAATCCAGTCTTCCAATTCACACCAGGGGAAACTGAGGTCCACGGAAAGTAACAATACACTGTGATTTTCATGCCATATTGTCACTTGCTCGTATACCTCTCCTATCCTGTATGTGGAGGGCTCCTCACATAAGGACAGTGAAGGCTGCAGCAAGTGAGCTGGTTCACTTCAGCAGGACAGCAGAGGACCCCAAGTCTGTGGCTGGGCTTGGAGCAGTGGCATATGAGGTCCAGGGAGGGGTCTGAAGTAGCTAGGACGGTGACCAGGAACTGAGGAGTGGGCCCATGGGAGATTTTAGGGCAGTGGATGCTATCTGAGAAAATCTGGAAGTTGTAGACATGAGGTTTGGGGTCAGGATTCAAGTCTTTGGGGTTAGGGTGTAGGGCCTAAAACAATCTTGAGGAAACAGCCTGGTGCCAAGAATGGTACCAAGAATGAGTCAAAAGCCCTCTTCTGGAGGCCTAGTTGCAGGTCTACTTGAGAGGATCCCTCCAGCCACCCTAAGGGAAGTGAGTACAGGGGAACTGGGGCCACCTGAGCTCTGAGGAGACGAGCGCTGTAAGTGGGCAGCCAGGAAAGGCATTTTATGAATCCCCACTTCCCTCATTTCCAAAAGGCAGAAGTGAGAAGTTACAACAAAGAATGAAAAATAATAGTCAGTTCAGAGATTATCATAATCTATTCCCAGGGCAGGGGATGCTTCGTGTGGGTTCCTTCTTCTGCAGAAGAAGAGAGGGTCTCTTTTCTGCAGAACAACCACCATTCCTGCTGCCGCTCAGCTGTCTTGCTGCATCTCTCTGACCCCTCGAAGGAAAGGCTGCCGTGTGAAGGCATGTTGAGTGACTCAGTTCATATCTTATCAAGCCAGTGGGATTTGACTTTTTGTGTAAAATGGTCACAGCAGTCACTTTCAAGACATTGGCTTTTGTCATCACCTTTGAAAGGTAAGCACCAGCCCTGCATCCTGTTTCTTGCAGAGAGGAACACCAGCCCTCTCACCTGGCCTTCAGACCAAGGGTATTAAGGCACCATATGCTAGAAGAAATGAAAGAAGGAAAGTACTACAATTTAGAGAACATACAATGTACAGACTTGGCTTAGACTTTAACATGCATTATTATGTGTGTTTGCATTTGCACACAACAGCCTGGGGGCATAAGCTTTGCCATGCCAGATCCACAGAGGCCACACCACATGAGTAGTGGAGGCTGAGTAAGAACCCCCAGCTCACAGTGGAGATGCCCAGAAAAAGCCTTTCTGCACAGTGGAGATGCCCAGAAAAAGCCGATGCTGCCTTTTCAGAGCTGGGATCACAATTTCAAAGGCCACTTTTGCTGATCAGGCCACCACAGCTTTCTGGTCTCTGTAATGGCCCCCTTCACTCCAGTCTTGACATCAGCTGGGACATCTGATGGGCTGGCTCACCAGAGCCGGAAGCAAAGGCCCTATCTTGACTCAGAGGCCACTGTTGATAAGAGCAGAGTGGTGCTGCAGGTTCCCTTTTGAGGAGGGGCTGTGAACCCAACTGAGGAGACTCACAGGCTCCATAAATTTGCTGGCTAAGGACTCCAGTGCAGTTGGTTGTAGGGAATCTGATGAAAATAATCAGCTGCGAACTCCTAAAAAACAAACAGACCATGATCCAGAGGTTTGAATAACAGTCCCCTCAGCCAGATGGCCACAGGAGCCTTGCCAAGGAGAAAAACTGGTTTCCCACCCTGAATTTCCTCTTTGTTCTGGACCCTACTCTCTCAGACGTCATTGGTCCCCCATCCCTCTTTTGCGCCAACCACTCAGACAGACTTGTGTTCAAGAAGCTTAAGGCAGCTTTTCCCAGATTAAGATTTGGGGACAGAGAATCCAGGCAAAGAAACGGCTTTCTTGTCCCAGCATGAGTCACCCTGGACAGGAGGGAGCACACAGCTGTCTGCATCTGGACTTGGAACACTGCATCCTCCTCAGAGGACACTCCCAAGAAGTCCAAGACCTTTGAGGGTGCAGAGCAGGAAGTCATCAGCAAAGCCATCCTGTTTGGGGAGGCCCTCTGGACACCTCTGTCCTTGTCTACAGACCTTCATGTCCGAGCTGTTGGGAATAGAATGCTAGATTGTTGCCACGTTAAACTGTAAACAGGGCTGGAGCAGATGGCGGCTGGTGCAGCCACCCTAAGGCTCCAATAATGTAAGAGCGAGGCCACCGTGGGTCCAAGTTCTTCTTTGGCCATGGTGTGACCTCAGACAACTTTCTTGACTCCTTGCAGCCTCAGTTGCCATCTCACTGAGTTTTAGTGAGAATGCTAAATAAAGAAATTATGCTTTTCAATGCATGTAGCCAAGGATCTGGCGCACAGTAGGAATTCATAAACATTAGTTGCCTCTCTCTCACCCTCCTGTCCAGAGACTTTTGGTGCTAATTTCTTCTGTTGCCCATTCCTAAATGCTTTCATTGACCCCAGATTCATTATTTCATTCTTGGCTTCCAGGAATGATCCTCTTCCGTTTTTCTCTGAATGAATTCCCATCTCTCTTCTATGGTTATGTTAACTGCCAGTGTATATTTTGACTTGCTAAGTTACCACAGATTCTGTTTGGAAGGAAAGTAGGCAGGATATAATTATATTGAAGTTGAATAAGGCTTATTTAACTTACAAGCTTGCTTGGAATGTTTCTCCATTTGGAAGACGTAGTGCCACTTTTAAAACACCTTCACACCAACAAATAAACCTATCGATATGTATTGATTATGAACTGCAATAATCAGGATAGGCTGGGTTTTGCTATAGTAATATTTCCCCCAAATATGATTAGTTTTAAACAGCGAAGTTTCATTATTCACTCATGCTCCACGTGCACTGCAAGTTGTGGGGTCTCTGCGTGACACTCGACTCTCTTAGATACTCAGGGTTTACCATTGGGAATTTAGTGGGTCCCACCAGGAGCAGGAGAAGATGAAGACTTGTTTAGCAGCACTTCAATGCTTCTGCTGGGTAATAATACACCTCTCTTCACTTTTCTTAGACCAAAGCAAGTCACATGATCTTGCCCAAATTGAAGGAAGCAGGAACATCCTTATTGTGTTCGCAGGTGGAAAGTAACCAGAAATACTGATGCACAACACAAATGTTCACCACACAGAAGAGGAGTATTTTTAGAATAGAGGAAAGCCTGTAGGCATGCAGAAACCCTGGGATCCTCCCTCCCCACCATTCACTACTGAGGAATTGTTAATCATTTAAAAATGAGAAACAAGGGCCTCCCTGCTGGCGCAGGGGTTAAAGACAGCGCTATCAAGCCATCCCTAGCCACGGAGTTCAACCCCCAGCCTTGCCAGGAAGCAACCCCCCCCCCCACACACAAAAGGCACAGTTCTTTCATAAACTTTCTTGCCTCTCCCGCTGTTCCCCTCAGCAGTGTATTTCAGTAGATCCTCCTGTTTTGCTCCCTACTCTGTCTCTGGTGAATCCTCTCACCCCTCACACCTCTGGTGAATACCCTGTTTCTCCTACACACACACACACACACACACACACACACACAAAACCACAAAAAACAAAAAACAACAAAGAAAACAATAGAAAAGATAATGTGGGCCTCCCTGGTGGCGCAGGTGGTTGAGCGCAGCACTGTGAAGCTGTCCACAGCCTCTGCAGCGCCGGTTCGATCCCTGCTGGCCTCGGAGCAACTCACATGGCGAGCAGACCTCTTCTGCCTCACCCGCTGCTCCCCTCAGCAGTGTGTTTCATCAGTCTGCCTGTTCTGTTCCTGGCTCTGTCTCTGGTGAATCCTCTCACCCTCCCCCGCATCTGGCCTATACCCCGGTTCTTGTATAAATAAATAAATCTTAAAAAAAAAAAAAAAAGAAAGAAAGAAAACAGAATGTGCCCAGACATTTGCATAGTGAAATCTCTTTTGTCGCGGTCCTCAACTTCCAGTGTCAAAAATTGTTATTTGACACAGCATAACGTTGTATATGTAATAATACTAAAGGGTTTTCAAAGTGTTTTGAACAGTTTTCCCTACCTGTGTTGAATTTAGCAGCTAGCTTATTTAGGATGTGATGATACAGTATTTAATTGCTACTAATGCCTGACCTTACTACTTTTTAAAACCACTTTATCAGAATATAAACTGTCCATATTTATTGTTCCCATCTCATGAATTTGGAGAGTATGCATCTGTGAAACTCTCAGCACAGTCTTTACCATAAACAGATTCCTCACCTCCAGGAGTTTCCCTGCCCTCTTCAATTGTCTGCCAGCAATTGTTCCAGTGTTTTATCACCTTTTCCTCTTTTGTGCTTCACTTACCACTTAAGGGGACTCTCCATCAAATTGCTATGTACTTGATTTTGGCAATAAGAGTTTGTTCTTGGCAATAAGAGTTTGTGAGCATTAGTTGTTACCCAACTCTAGATCAGTCTTCCACATACATTATGTCATTTAGTAATTTTTGCCAGAATCCTAAGGAGATGATCTGTTAATGCAACTTCTCCTTTATACTGATGAGCTAATGCAAGTTCAGAGAGGCTCAGTGACTTGTCTAAGGACACACAGTACACGTGTGTTAAAGTCAGGGTTTTGAAAAAAATTCTATTTGACTTAAAATTCTGTGTCTTACCCATTATCCCAGGCTGTTTTCCAATCTGGACAAGGACATCTTGTTTGGAAGTTTATGGGCACTGGACTGTGCTCAGGAAATCTATAGAAAGCACAAGAAGGAGTAAGAGGCCAAGGCCCCATAGTCCCTCTCCCCACAGCTCCGTATGGCCTGGTGCTCACTGGAAGGCCAGCTTCCGTAGGGATTACCCTGGGCACGCAACATTCCAGGAGCTGGATGTCCAGGAATTCCTGCCAATTAGGCATTTATTCACGGAATAAACATTTCCCTGAAGGGCCATGCACAGCTGGTGGGTGTTGTGGCCCTGCTGCAGTGTGGCCTCAGGTGGTGAGATGCCATTTGTCTCAGAGGCACGACAGACAGAGGGACATGATCACATGGGACCTGTAAGTCTATAACACATGTGAGTGTGTATTTTGCCTTCTGTGCGAGATGGATGTTTATGCTATTCTTTTTTTAAATTAACTTTTAAAAGAAGTCCCTTTTTCTAAATGTCCTTGTTAATTTTTCATTTGTGTTATGTGTAGGGTCATACATGTAGTGTCACCTCATAAAATAAAAGATGCCCAGTCAATTTGAATGTCAGATAAACAATGAGTTATTTGGTGGTAGAAGCAGGTCCCATGCAATACTTAGGATATCCTTACACTAAAAAGAATTCATTGTCATCTGAAATTCAGAGAGAATTTTTATTTGCTAAATCTGGCAACTCCATGCATAGGCACTAGTGTTCGTGTATAGGGACTCACTGGTTTATGTCTCGGGTGTATCTGAGTGCGTATGTCTGTGGCTGTGTCTCTGAGCGTATGGGGGCCCCGTGTGCATATGTATCTGGCTGATGAGGGTCAGAAGGTGCCTGAGAAAAAAATGGCTTCAGCCCCCATGGCAACTCATCTTCTTCTGGACCAACCCTGCTGGAACAGAGAGGTCAGGCTGAGCCAGGGGTGCCGGGCCAGGGAGCCTGAGATTTCTGCTGAGGGCACTGGGGAGGTGAGGAGAGGCTAGGCTGAGGAGGAGCAGGCTGAGATGGGTGCCAGAGAATCCCTGGCTGCATGGCAGAGCAAGGACTGGAGGAAGCCACAGGGAGGAAGGCTGAGGAAGCTGATGGGTGTCTAGATGAGGGGTTAGGCCGGCAGTGGAGGTGGAAGGAAAGAGGCAAATTGAAGGACTTGCTTCACATCCTTCACATTGCAGGGGTGAGAGAGTACAGCGTTGGAGATGAGACTCCAGTGTCCAGCTTGGGGGTGTGGGCTGACGAGGATCCTGATAGATTTTTGGCTCTTTGAGGATTTATCTCACTCCTTACTCATCTCAGTGTCAAGTACAGTGGTAATTGATGCTCTGTGGACGTTTTTGGCTTGAATGCATGCAAGATGGAGAAGGTGGAGAAGAGGAAATGGAGGTCTGGGAAAGAAGCTGCTCTAAATTATTGGGGAGACCTTGAACTTGAGGTGGCAGTGGGACTCCCAGGGAGATGTCCAAAAGATAGTTGGCCTCAGAGCCAGCTCAGGAGAGAAATCTAGGCTGGGGAGACAAATTTGGGGGGTGTGAGTGGGTAGGGAGGGGACAAAACCACCAGCAGGGATGAGGTTGCTATAGGACACAGGAATGAGAAGGGAGTGGCCAGGAAGGAAGCTTGGGAGGTAGCAGCATTTAAGGAGCTGGAAGGAGGGGTCAGAGAGGGTAGTAACTGCCTGCACAGGGCTGCTGGGCATTAAATGAGGTGCCCACTGGCCGAGACCTCCAAGGAGGCCAGGCAAGGGGTGAAAGGCAGTACTTTTAACAGATATTAGACAACTGGATCGGACGGGGTCACCACTGGCGCCAGACCTTATAGGCTACCAGCTGTGCTGGTGTCCATTCTTGAGTAGCTGGGTCATAGAGGAGTAGGGGCCAGTGGGGGGGGCGGAAGATGGGAAGAGAACCTGGGGTAGCTGGAGGGGGTGGGGTATAACTTCTGTGAACCAGCTAGTACAGAAACATGTAGAACAAGTAGAAGCATTATATGGGGACATACGGGTTGCATGTCAGCCCTGGGGACTGACAGTATCTATTCCATTCCTGGCTGTGGCCTTGCTTAGAATAACACAGCAGTGAGCAAATGAAAGTCCATGGCAAGTCCTGGCACAGTGCCTGGCATAGAGTAGTTGCTCAATAAAAGTGCTTTCCAATCTTCTATTCAGGGAATAAAAGATGTCTCCATAGTTCCAACGAATTTCCTTCCCTGAACACAATTTTTCTCTCACAAAATTAAATGTCCTTCACTTGGGAACACTGTCTTTTCTGCCACAGAATTCCTGGGAATTTCAAAGGCACTGGGCCTGCATGCTTGCTATGAATCATAGGGTAGTCGGAGCCACAGTGAACAAAGGCCCCATCTCGAGGGACGGTAGCAGTCAGGGTTGCCCCGTCTCGTTGCCTCCCCTTCCTTCCGACACAGCCTGTCATCTGTCGGGAACCAGGGGTTTCTCTCGGCGCCTGCTCACCGCCTGTGCTGTGTAAGTGTTTGCTGTGATTATTTTTGTTATTACTGTCCCTGGGCCTGGTGTTTCCTCAAATTGAATCATTTCTGTGACTCTAAAGTTTAGTTTATTTTATTTTACCCACACCTCAATCTAGTCCCGACACGGCTTTGGATCCCTCAGTCAGGGTTGTCTTGCGAAGACTAATTCCAACACAATTTCTTTCCGGTGATTTTAAAACACTCACACCACAGAGGAAGGTAGGCTTCCTTCAGGAGCTCACTTAGTTTAGATAAGGATTGAACCCTGTGGAGAGACAAACAATCCTTCCATGTACCATTTTCCATGTACCATCCTTCCATGTACCATTAGGTGTTGAGTCTCAAGAAGGGTTTTTGGGATTCAGAGCTTATTCATTTCAGTCATTGATTTGGCGACCAAGTACTTCCCACCAGCATGTAAATGAAGGCAGGGACTTTTGCCTATTCTATTCATTGTCATAAACCCAGAGGCCGAAGACACCCACCACATCGTTGCTTCAGGCATATTTGTTCAGTAAATGAAGGAGCATCTTCTCCTGCCAGGATACCTGGCCTTGGAAAGCCAGCATAGGACACAAACCCTGGACTAGTGGTCTCGTAGTATGCACCCCCCGCTCGACACACCATCTGCTTGAAATATAATGCAGATTCACACACTGTCCGTGAGATGTGTAAATACCCCCACATAGCCTTATAAGCAAAGATGCTGCTGGCGGGAGGCCAGAGAAGGTGTCCCTGAAGAGGTGGCCTTTGATTCTAGCGGGAGGTGTTGACACAGAGAAACAGAATAAGCCAAGGTGCAGTGTGGGCAAGGCTGAGTAGTGGGAGTTCCAGGAAGGCCTCCTGGGTTGTGGAGGGGACTGGAGGACAAACTCCGGGCGGGCAGACATGTCTCTGTCTATCCATTGTTAAGTGACACAGTGTCATCATAGGCTCTCAATAAATTGTCACTTAAAAAATTGAATGAATGCCAAGAGAATGGAAAGAAGAAAGGACCTAGACATCTTTTTAAGTATTTCTTGAGCAGCCACAATGGGTTTCTTTGTCTACTTCCAATCCTGGAACTGTAGATGCTCATGTCTGGGAAGAAGCTTACGTACAGCCCTTATTGCCTCCATATCACCCCACCAAAGGACCATGTCATTGTGGCTGGGATGCCCCTCAGGTATGGTGAGCTCGCCCTCCCACGCAGCTGGTCCCTTTTGTGCATAGATCTGTCTGTTAGAACAGCTGTCCTTGTGTTGACCTCACAGAAGCAGAAGGGGAGCCATGGAGGAGCACTGCCCTTGGGGTGAGAAGACCCAGCCTTGGCTTCTGAACCTGCACTGACTCACTCGGCCTTTGGACAAAGCCAATGCAGCCGGTGACTGCAAGTGAGGGCTCTGGTGTCTGCCAGAACTGAATTTACTTGACATCTCTGTGCCTTCATTTCCTCATCTGCAAAGTGGGGGTGGTAACAAAAGTACCTAGCTTGTAGGATACTTGTGAGCACTAAGTGAGTTAATGCATGCAAAGTTCTTAGTACCACACTGGCAAATTAGGAAATATGCTCAGTGTACGTTAGCTGTGATGTTTAATGTTATCATCACCTTTCTGGCTCTCAGCTTCTTCCACTGTAAAATGGGAATAAGAGCCCCTGTCTTGGATGTCTTAGGGGTGGCTGTGAGGAACCAGAGAGAGAATGGTGTGAAGGGGCCCCCACCTATGCCCAGAGCTCCTCCACCACGGGGGTCCTGCCTGTCCCCCTGCTGTTGGTAGCCAGGTTTCTACTTTTTGCTCTCATTGTTGTCTCTTGACCTCTTAGATCTAGATTTTTGAACAGGCTTGCAAGGAGAGGAAGGGGGAAATGAAGGAAAGGAAACAACAGAGTGTTCTCTCTCTCTGGGGAGGTCCTTGGGGGACTCAAGACACAGGCTTTCTGACCCCTGTGCAAAGGGGCTCGCCCAGCCTTTGAAATAGCTGTTTCCTTCTCTCTGGCCTTTTCTGATCAGCGAGGTGGGCGGGGGCGTGAGGCTTCAACTCCCGGATGCTGTGAACAAGAGACTGCAAGCTTCTCTCTGATGTATGGCTCCTCTTTGGGCCACTGGCCCTAGGAGATAGACCTCCGGGCTGTGACCGCTCCTCCTCAGTCCAAGGGGTCTGCCTTGGACTCACCGCAGGCCCAGCTGCCACTGACCACAGGTTTTCTTTCAAGAGGTTTGGCTCACCCTCATCAGAGCTGAGGCATTGTCAGCACTGGGAGAAGTTGGAAGACTTCCTCAGGCAGGAGTTCCCAGGCTGGGAGCCCTTAGACTGCTTCCGATTCTTTGAAAAGCCTGAAAAAATAGTATATAGCTTCTGTGTCATAGCCCCCAGCCTCAGAACAGTGCCAGGTGTCTTTGTGGTCCCCCGAAATCAACCCAGGGTGATCACTTTGTACCCTGGATATCATAATAACCCTCCATCGGAGCCGGTCCCCTCCAGGAGCTAGGTCAGCCCTTTCCACACATCCTCACACTTAGCTTCAGCTGGGAAAGTGACTCCGTTGTGATTTCTATTTTGCAGGTGGAGAAAATAAGTATCCAAGTGACTGGATGAGTTGCAGGAGGCCACACGACCAAGACTGGTGTGACTCTGGGCTCCAGAGCTTGACTACCTGTTTCTGCTTCCTTCATCTCCTGGAAGCTCCACTGGGTGCCTCTGCATGCTGCAAAAGGCCAAGCACCTTCGCCATTACTCAGAGAAGGATATTGGTAGAGAAGAACTTTGGATGAAAGTACTAGATGTGGGAGGAATAATAAAAAGGGTGTGGAATAGTTGAGAAACAGCCACCTGGATTGAAGAACTAAGGCCCCAAGAAGTGAGGGGCTCATCCAAGGTCATCTTGTGAGCTGGCAGCTGGATGAGAACTTGTTCCAGGTCAAGTAGACCTGGCTGCAGAGGCCTTGGCTGGCCAGGAATCAGGGCAGTGGTGGTTCTTTCCCTGGCAAAAGGCTCATGCCTGTGATGGCATCTGCCTGTGGCTCTGCCCTTCAGGGTTTCTGAGCTCCCCCTGCCCCAGCAGGCCACTCCCTGACAAAGGTCAGACCACACATCCGGACTAATGCTCCACCAGTCTCCACCTCCCTCCCACCAGCTGCACAGTGCTCTGGCCTTGCCAGAACACAGGGCCAGCGGTCCTTGTCTACAGCACTCTTCCCTCACAGCTTCTGTGATTTCTAACTCCATGCTTGTGCATATACTTTGCAGTCTCCAAAACGCTTCCACATAAATTTTTCGAGACCCAAAAGGCTGTTCTGGGACTGGACAGGGTAGGGGTGTTACCCTATTTCACAGATGAGGAAAAGTAAGTTCTAAGAGGCAAGTCACATGCTCAGCCAGGTATGTTAGAGCCAGAAGTTGGAGGGTGTCAGCCTGTCCACCTCGCTACTGCCTGTTTGACCTCACCACTGCCTGTTTGACCTCACCACTGCCTGTTTGACCTCACCACTGCCTGTTTGACCTCACCACTGCCTGTTTGACCTCACCACTGCCTGTTCCACTTTAACACTACTGCTTCCACTTCATCCCTGCCTGGTTCGCCTCTTCAGATGGCTTCTCCCTTCTTGGAAATGAGGGATCTCAAGGAGTAGTGATGAGTAAGGTAGTAAGTTGGGTCCTGCCCATAACTACATAATTAGTCACCATGACCATTAACCATATTCTCTCTTCCATCATGGACAAATACAGATACCTAAATTAAAACAGTTAATCCTGAATCAACTAAGATTGTAGGTTTGCACTCTGAGAAGTCATGAAGTGATAAAAGATACATATGTTTCAAGTCAGAAGTCCCAGATCTGTAACTCTCTCCTGCGATTCTGAAAATCCATTTACCATAGAGCCTCTATTTCTCCATGTGGGCAAAGAAGATGATGACAAAACTTAACTCACTTCTTAAAAGAATGAGTAAGGCCACCAGAGACAATTTTCATTGTAGAATTTTAATAAGTCTTATACAACTACTCCCTATGAGAATGATTTTATAATCTGCAAAGGCAAGGGAAATTCACCTTTAAACACAAATGATAATTAACGATTACTTAAGCCTCTTAAGTAATTTAAGATTGTTCCATTAATTTGAACGAGAGCCTTTGGGAGTCTGTTACCATTATCATCTCCACTGAGTAGAAGAGGACACTTTAAGTAACAGCAAATGGCTGAAAGAGGAAGTGAAATCCTGGCAATACAGTGCCAGCAGGTAAGCGTTCCAATTGCCCAGCTATATCAGAGCCACCTGAAGGCCTGGATAAAACACATACTGCTGGACCCCATCCCAAAATTTCTGAATCAACCGGATTGGGGTAGAACCTGAGAATTCGATTTCTGACCAGTTCCCAGGTAAAGCCTACGCTCTGTGAGAACAACCATGCTACACAGAATTCTCCTTGGACCTCCTGCCCCACCAATTGCCAAATCCAGGTTGCACATATTGCTGGACATCTAACCACTTGATTTGTCATGAACACGTAGGTCATGCTATGGAGCAAAGGTGGAAGGGGATGGTGATGCTGAGGAGGCCCCATCGTCTCCTCCAAAAACCAGGTGAAAGTAGTTACCTCATAGCTGTGCATAATGGCCCTGCAGGCACCCATATCCTGTGGCATGTCCTGGCCTCCCCCAGAGCCAGCCAGTGGGAGGGAAAGCCATTTCCTAGGGAAGGTATAGCTAGCAGATTTACAGTCTGCCTCCTCAGCTCCCATCAATATTCCCTTTAAGCTGATCACATGCCCAGATTTCAGAAATAGTCTATGAACAGAGAGATATATAAAGCACAGCCTGAGAAAAGAGGATGCACAGAAAAAAGATCAAAATTTAATTAAACTTAATTCAATTTATGTTTTTGAAAAGATATAAGAAAATGACTTCTAGAAGAACAGAAGTATTTTGAAGATGAGGTTGAGCAAAAAACAGTGGTCACAGGTAGAAGAGAGTTAAAAAATGAGGCCTCCCTTGTGGCACAAGGGGTTAAGTTGCAGCACTGTAAGCTAGCCGCAGCCACTGCAGCACAAGTTCGATCCCCAACCCGGGAGCTACCCATATGGCACAGCAGACCTCTCCTGTCCTGCCCTCTGCTCCCCTCAGCAGTGTATTTCAGTCAATCTGCCTGTTCTGCTCCCCACTCTGTCTCTGGTGAATCCTCTCACCACCACCCCCACACCTCTGCCTGTACCCCAGTTCTTACATGCATAAATCAATCTTTTAAAAAAAAGAAGACAGGGCCTCCCCGGTGGCGCAGCGGTTGTGCGCTGGGTTGCGAAGCTGCCCGCGGCCTCTGCGGCGCAGGTTTGATCCCCGGCTGCTCCCCGGCCACCGGAGGAGGGTCCCACATGGCGCGCAGACCTCTCCTGCCGCCCGCTGCTCCCCTCAGCAGTGTACTTCGGTCCTTCTGCCTGCTCTGCTCCCCGCTCTGGCTCTGGTGAATTCCCTCACCCTCCCGCGCTTCTGACTGTACCCAGTGCATGTATAAACAAAACAAACAAACAAACAAATAAATAAAAATAAATAAAACATGCCTCAAAAAAAAAAAAAAGAAGAAGACAGTGAAAAATGAAGGGCATTTAGATATCTGTTGTTCCGAAATGCAATTGGTTGAAGAGACTATGATTTTTCCACTAAATGACCTTTCTTTCTTTGTCAAAAATCAGTTGCCCAAACCTAGAATAGCCAAAACAATCTTGATAAAGGAAAACAAGGTTAGAGAACTCATGCTTCATGATTTCAATTTTACTACAAATCTATAGTGATCGGGACTGTGTGGTACTGGCATAAAGACGGTTGTCTAGCACCAGAGCAGAACTGGAGAGGCCAGAGAGAAAACCTCCCATTTATGATCAATTGATTTTCTGTGATGGTACCAAAACCATTCAATGGGGAATAAAGAGTCTTCAACCAATGCTATTGGTATAACTGGATATCTACAAGCAAAAGAATGAAGTTAGACCCCTGCCTTACACCTTATATAAATGCTATTCCAAAATGAACCAAAGACCCAGATGTAAGAGCTGAAGAGAAGAAAACATAGGAATAAATCTTTCTGATCTTGAATGAGGCAACTGGAACCTGTCCATTCACTTAGATCTTGTTTAATTTTTCTTGGCAAAGTTCTATAGTTTTTAGTCCAGGTCTTTGACATCATTTGCCAAATTTATACCTAAGCAGTTCATATTTATTTATGCTATTAAAAATGACATTGCTATTTTATTTTAATTTCTAATTTTTTGTTGTTAGTACATAGCAATAAAATTTTTTTTTGTATATTGTTTTCTTGCAATCTTTCTAAACCCATTCCTAAATTCTTTACAGTAGATTTACTGTAGATTCCACCAGGTTGTCTCCAGAGGCAATCATGTCTCACTGCATAAAGGCACTTTGACTTCCTTCTAATCTGGAGGATTTCCATTTCTTTTTCTTGCCATAATGAACTAAC
Organism: Talpa occidentalis; assembly: GCF_014898055.3. NCBI lineage: Eukaryota > Metazoa > Chordata > Mammalia > Eulipotyphla > Talpidae > Talpa > Talpa occidentalis. The sequence continues at coordinate 54,214,804 of NW_023605083.1, forward strand.
TAGAATCTCTGGCACAACACAGAACAGCAGTGGAAATAACCACTTTTTTACCATTAAGTTTGATGTTTGTAATGGCTGTGTAGGTAGGTGCCCTTTGGCAGATAGAGATATTCTTAATTTGCTGAGGCTTTTTTTTTTTTAAGATTTATTTATTTATGTATATAAGAGCTGGAGTACAGGCCAGAGATGAGTGGGGGTGAGAGGATTCACCAGAAACAGAGTGGGGAGTAGAACAGGCAGACCAACTGAAATATGCTGCTGAGGGGAGCAATGGGTTTGACAGGAGAGGTCTGCTGTGCCATGTGAGTAGCTCCCCGGACAGGGATCGAACTCGAGGCTGTGGATAGTTTCATAGTGCTATATCTTAACCCCTTGCGCCACTAGGGAGGTCCCAATTTGCTGAGGCTTTTCACGAAGAATGGACATTGTATTTTGCTAAATGCTTTTTTTTGGGTATCTAATGATATAGAAAATATAGTGGTCAAAGATAAGAGAGTCCAATTCAAAAGCAGCTACTCTTTGCTTCCTCTCAGAATGACGGCAGCCTGCCCAGAGAAGAGTTTGTCTTGGGGAGCTGGGTTTGCTCCTCCCCTGCTCTGCCCCTCTCTCTTTGGCTGGCATTCCTAGAGTTCATATTCTGGTCTGTTGACTCTGGCTCTTAATCTGTGTTTCTCAACTGTATGGCTCAGTATCTCCTGGAAGGGTGGTTAAAATACTGCAGGGCCCTACCCCAGAATTTCTGACTCAGTAGGTCTACTGTGTAGGCTGGAGAGTTTGCATTTCTAACAAGTTCCCAGGAGATGCTGGTACTGCTGGTCCACTTTGAGAAGCACTGCACTGTGTCATACTTTCTTCTGTATCAGATGTCAGGGGATATGAAGATTCTTTTTTTTTTTTTTTAAGGTTTTATTTATATATTTTTTCATAGAAGAATTGGAGGTGTAGAGGAGGGGGAGGATTCACCAGAGACAGAGTGGGGAGCAGAACAGGCGTGTCTACTAAAATACACTGCTGAGGGGAAAGGTGGGTGAGACAGGAGAGGTCTGCTGTGCCTTGTGGGTTATGGAGGGCTCCCTGCTGGAGTCACACTCAGGCGGTCTCAGTGATATGGCTGAGACTTAAACCCTAGGCCACCAGGGATGCCCTAGGGGACATGAAGATTCTAAGAGAAACAAAGAAGTCTGAGATGTTGCCAGATCTCCCTGGCTTGTGAAAAAGAATGAAAGCATCAGTTTTCCAGGAGTTTCTGTGCCACCCCTGCGTGTATTAAAACCCCCACCCCATTCCAGAATGCATCACACAGAATCAAAGTCTAGTTATGAGTCCAATTAGGGGATGAACTGACCAGTGGTGATGGGACTTCTGTGGGGACTTATTCATGTGAGAAGAATGCCTGACATTTATTCTGAAAGGCGTCTTTCTATAGCCCCTCAATCCTTGTAGTACAAAATGGCATTTTTTCTAAATATATTTCAATGTATTTCAAATGTTTTCTAATTTATTCTTAGATATCTATATCAGAGGGACATGGTACATAAAAATTTTCAAGCCTTTGAACAAAGGCTATTGCTAAATAACAGAGAATAAGGGGAAAAAAAAAAAAAACACAGAGCTATTCACCATGCTATAAAAAAAGCAAAAAGCAAACTTAAGCCAGGCTTGGCAAAATCTCCAAGCTTTAAACATGTGACAACATTCCAGTGTTGACCCTAGTGTCTGAGGGGTTAAATTTTTCTTTAATCTCCCAAATCTTCAGACCCTAAGACCCTCCATCCGGTTGCACTTGACTCTAGAGTGCAATAAGGAAAAAGTTGATTTTATTCATTCACTAGATCTTTATCAAGAGTATCATAAGCCTCTGTGGCAGGAATTCTCAGCCCTGGTTGCATATTGGAGACAGTTGGAGAGCTTCTAAAAATTCCTTTGCCCTCTGGCCACACTCTATACCAAGCTCATCAGAATCTCTGGTACAGAATCAGGCATGAGTGCTTTTTAAAAATTTTTAAAATTTTATTTTATTTTACATATTTTTACATCATTTTTCATTTTTGCACAATGTATGCATTTTCATCTTGGTTATAGTCCCCATAAACCGGAAGGAAAAAGAAAAATACTGGATGGTCTCACTCATAGTAGGAATTTAGAAAAAAGACTAATGATAATAAAGTAAAAATCAAAAGCAACAAGCAACTATAAATCAGAATTACAGTCAAAATGATTGTTTTTATTTTATCTTAGGATTTATTTTTTGGGCCTACCTGGTGGCGCAGGCGGTTGAGCACCGCACTGTGAAGCTGTCCACAGCCTCTGCAGTGTGGGTTCGATCCCGGCCAGCTGGCGAGAATCCCACATGGCAAAGCAGACCTCTCCTGTCTCACCTGCTGCTCCCCTCAGCTGTGTTTTTTCATCAATCTGCCTGTTCTGTTCCCCACTCTGTTTCTGTGAAGCCTCTCACCCTCCCACGCATCTAGCCTATACACCGGTTCTTGTATAAATATTTGTTTATGCATTTAAGAACTGGGATGTAGACCAGTAGGTGGGGGGTGGTGAGAGGATTCTCCAGAGACAGAGTGGGGAGCAGAACAGGCGGATCTACTGAAATACACTGCTGAGGGGAGCAACGGGCGAGACAGGAGAGGTCTGCTGTGCCATGTGCATAGCTCCCTGGCTGGAACTAACCCACATTAAACTAGGTGTGAGTGTTTTTAGAATTGCCCCCAGGTGATGCCAGTGATGGTCTGGACTGAGAATTTTCTACTTTAGAGAAAGTAAAGTTTTGGTGAATCCCTACTGCTTTCTACCTGATAGGATGCTTCTGAATCCTGACTATCTAGGCACCCTAAAAACTGTCATCCAACTTTCCCCTCCCCTTCTGTGTCCTGACCAGCAGCCAAGGTCACCATGTACCCTATCCACTCACAGAGTGGGACACACCAGTGCCCTGGGTGACCTGGCCAGTATGGTGAAGACTGTGCTTTATCACTGTCATCCTCTGGATGTGACATGAGCATGACAGCACAGCAGGCTGGGGTCTTGTTCCAGGGCCCTCTGACTCCCCCACTTTGTCCCAGAGAGATGGGAATACAGAGGGCAGCTCCTTGGAGCCATAGGTGCCCTCTGTGCTTTGGGGAGATCCTTGAAGAATTGGCTCTTGTCTCTCTCACCTAGACCCATACCTGACCTTCACTGGCTCTGAGGCCCCTTGCCTCTTTAGCCGAGGTCAGGGGCAGGACAGCACTCTTATCCCCACTCCCCAGGACTTGCCATAGGGTGTGGATGACAGGGACCCTGATGGGCTCCCTCAGGACCCTGGCTTCAGATTTCCCCTCCCCTTTTGTGTCCTGACCAGCGGCCAAGGTCACTATGTATCCTATCCACTCACAGAGCAGGACACACCAAGGTCCTGGGTGACCTGGCCAGTATGGTGGAAACTGTGTTTTATCACTGCTCCTAGTAGATGCTCTGCACCAGCAGCCCAAAATAGGAGTCAGTTTCAAAGGTGCCTCAGGTGAGCCTCCCAGATGTGTGGAAGATAAGATCTTTATTCCCAGTTTATGGCCCAGGAAGCTGCGGCTGAGCAAGCATGGGGGAGCTTGAAGCAGTCATGTGGGGCCAGGGCTCCCTTGTAGACAGGGCCACTGTCCAGGTCCCTAAGCCCCCGTTGCTCACCTTTTAGACATTTGACCCCAGTCTCCTCATGGTATTTTCCCACACCACCTTTATCTTGGTTCCAAGCCACTGCCTGCCGGCTTGTCCCTTCAGTCAATGACTTTAAGGACATTAAAATTATTTTAAGAAACAAACAACACAAAAAATCTTTTTATTATGGAAACTTTCAAAGAAACACACAAGAGAACAATATAATGCCCCAGCCCCACCATCTTCCAGCTTCCACCACAACCAACTTGCCTACTTTCACCTTTACCCACCCAGGGATCCCACACCTCCAGATTTTTGGAAGCAAATTCCAAATAACATATCATTTTATCTGTAAATATTTCCGCATTTATCTCTGAAAGATAAGGAGTTAAAAAACAAACAAACCCACAAGCCATTACCAATTTTAACAAGATAAATAATGATTCTTTGATAAGAACAAGTTCACAATTCTCCTAATGACTCTTAAATGTTGTCATTAAAATTCATTTTTTGGATCAGGATAGAAATAATGTCCATAGATTTTTGTTGGTTAATAAGGCTAAATTTCTTAGAATCTTTAGCTTCCCTTCCTCTTGTTTTTTTCCTTGCAATTTCTTTATTGAAGAAAACTGGTCCTTGGTCTTGGAGAGTTAGTGTCCCACAGTCTGGCTTTTGTTGTCTGTATCCTGGTGATGGTGGGTTATTTGCATCTCTGCTCCTCATATTTTAAAGGAAAAATTCTTAAGGGAAAAATTGCAACCGAATGTCCTTACCCTAATAAAACTTTTTTATCCCTGTGCCCTTCTGACCCCTGTTTGCGAGCACATAATGTTGTGTTTGCTTAACACTACTCTGTACATACTTCCCACGCTTCTATGTAGAACTTTCATAATTAGCACTCTTAATAGCTACTAACTATTCCAGGGTGATGTTCTGCCTTAATCATTCTCCTACTGCTGAACCTTTAGGTTTTGCCTTGTTTTTCACTCTGAGAGAAAACAGTAAATCTTTCATGTTTCTGGTTTAATTATTTCTTTGAAAATAGATGCTCTGGAGTGAGACGGAAAGGCCAGAGTGCCCAAATCACAATTGTCATTGTGAATAGAAATTTTATGATGTTTGTGCATATTCTGTACATATTAACAAGGTGTCTTCTCAAAATGCTGTTACCACTGTACCCTGCCTGCATGAACTCTATCTCCATGCCTGCGTCTGCAAAGCTTCCACTCTTGCAAGTCCACCCCATTTTATTTATTTATTTGTTTGTTTATTTATTTATGCATACAAGAACTGGGGTATAGGCCAGAGGTGCAGGGATTGAGAGGGCTCACCAGAGACAGAGTGGGGAGCAGAACAGGTGGATCTACTGAAATAAACTGCTGAGGGGAGCAATGGGTGAGACAGGAGAGTTTATGAAAGAACTTCTGTCCCCTTCCTTGACAGACAGCTGTGCCATGTGGGTTAGCTCTCTGGCCAGGGATCAAACTTATGCTGCAGTGGCCGGCAATAGCTTGATAGTGCTGAGACTTAACCAACCCCTGCGCCACCAAGGAGGCCCTCCACTCCAATTTAATGTCAGTCACACAATGCTGTGGTGGAGTAGAAATGATCATAAATGCATTGCTACCTCTCCCATGTGAACCTGGCTTGTCCTTGGTGATTGTTTGACCAATTTTATGTGGCACAAGTCGTGTTGTGGGACGTCTGAGCTAGGCTGTAGGAAGCCTCGCAAACTTTTCTGTATAGGTCTTTTGGAATGCTTGCTCTGGGGGCAGCAGGCTACAGGTGTGTGAGTGCCAACCACACTGACGAGAGGGTGGCGCTAGAGAGGACTGAGACTGGAGCTCTGGATCACCGATGCAGCCAAGCCCAGCCTGCGGGCTCCCCAGGCATCAGGCACATGAGAACATTCTTGGATCCTCTGGACTCATTTGCCTACTGGGTAGGACTGAGAGCCCACAGATACCATGAGGTATCTGCTCAGCTGCCTAAATTCATGACTGTAAAGTCATGAAGCACAGTAAAATGGTTCTTGTTTTAAGTTTCAGGAGTTTGTTTTGCAGCAAGAGATTACAGGAACAGGTGTCTTTATAATCCCTTTTATGATTATTATTCTTGTAGTAAATACTATGTCCTCTTGATTTACATTTCCTGTTTGCATTTTCCCAAGTATTTGGATTTGTGACTTTTCTCCCCACTTTTGTAAGTTAGTCTTGTTATGTGTCTGGGTAGGACCCTGGCTCCTCGTTCACAGCCTGTCTGGCACCCTGTGTGTCTAATCCCCACCCCCATCAATGGTGCTGCTCCCAGGGAGGTTGCTAACTGAATGACCTTGAGGTTCTTTCCAATTCTTCCATGATTATAAGCGTTCTAGATGGTGGAGGGAGAAAACAAGGTTTGCTATTTAAATACCATGTCCATATCCAAAAGACCATGGCATAGTGAACGCTACAGATGAAAGTTGAAAATTAGATGGATACTAAGCATTATTTCACAAGGAGTCTCTTGTAAGTAGGTCCATAGCAACCTGAAAACCCAAAAATAAGAGAATCTTAAAACCCCAGATGGTTTGGATTTTTGTACCTTAATCAAAACTGTATTTTCACATTTGCAGGTATTTCATACTTATTTCATGAAACATGAATATATTCCGAAGACACTTAATAATTTGGACAATAAAATGGGCAGTTTTTCATTTTAACTCTACCCTAACCTCTGCTAGTGATATTTCTTCTTACTTAAAATAGTAACGTTACCTACTGCCTTTGGGAGGGGGGACTGAACTTTTTTTAAAAAATAGAGATACAGTAACATTCAAAAAATTTGAAAAATTAAAAATTCATAAGCCTGCCACTTTGACATAGTGACAATCATATCTTTACGTTGCCTTCCTGTTTTTACAAATCATGTGTGTGCAAACAGTTCTCAGATTATTTTTACTTAATACTTTATCATAAGTTTTGTCCATATCCTTCATAAACTTTATACATCATGTTCAATAGCTATAGAACATTTTCTTTAAGGCTTATGCCATAATTTATTTAACCATCCTCCCTTCCCCCTCTGAATATTTGGGCTGTTTCCAGTTTTTCACTAAGAAACTCTTTGATGAATATTTTTTTGCATATGGCTTTTTCCATATTTCAGGGTATTTTCTTAGGCTAGCTTCCCAGAAGGGGATTATTGAGTCAAAGTGTATGAACATTTTTATGGCTTCAAAGTATCTTTTGAAGAAGGTAGGTGTTCCATCTCATGAGGTTCAGAAACATAAAAGAGGAAATTTGGCTTCAAAAAGTCCCTTGTAACACATGTATATAAAAATTTGGGCAAAGGGCTGTTCTCATAATTTTTTTGTCATTAAAGCTTACCCTTTTTAATTAAAAAATAAAGTTACCTTTTATTAAATTTACTTTTGGCATCTTTGCTGAGATGTTTTACTCTTCTGAGCTGCTCTAAGAAGAATTCACAAAGCACAGCTTTACCTTCTTGCTAATGATTCACGTGACCAGTGACCACCATAACTATCAGCCACCCCCCCAGGTTTCACACCCACATGCTGCACACGTTTCTGAGCTGGGTGGGCTCCTTGCTCCCTCCCAAAGCTCCTGGAGGAGGAGCTCCCACGAGGTCTACTTGCTGCTGGTCTCTGGCTCTCTGCATCCACATGTGCGGGCCCTTCTTGGACCCCGCCTGTCTGACTGAAGACGCTTATGCAGCCTTGATCTTTCCTCTTTACCACAGACCACAGGCAGCTTTGGGATCTGAAGGAAAGATCTCAACCCAACAGTGAGCCACCTGCATCAATGACAGCCCCTCAGCCAGAGGTCTTGGCAAATCTATCTGGGAAGAACAAATGTGGTGCATTGCCCTGGATGCACCCTGCTCTTGGAAACTTGCATCTCCCTTCCTTGGAAGTGCCTAGGACTCCTATGACCTTTCACATGAGGGTGAAAAGTCTCAGGTGTCTTTTATGTATCACGTGACTGTCAAGGAAGGGGATAGAAGTTCTTTTATAAAACCTAGGTGCCTTACTGAGGGGGTGGAGTAAAGTGGAATGTGGGTGGAAAATGAATGTGAGACCAGAAGGCCCAAGTTCAAGTTCCTGCTCTGCCCTTTCTCAGCCTACTGACCTTGAAAATTAACCCTGTTTAATCCCCATGAGTCTCAGTTTCCTTATCTCTAAAGCGGGGCTAAAGACATATGCCCTGCCATGTCTGGGATTGTTGTGTTGGTCACACAGGTAAGTGGAAAGTGAGGAAACTATAAAGGTCCCCACCAATCTTGTTTAGATTGTCAGAACAGACCTGATCTGGCCATGGAAGCTAAGGTTTTCATTTGTCACTTTTTAGGTGGAGAAACACAGGAAATGTTGCAATCCTGAAGAACGGGAGTCCTGGCAGGGCTGGACGCCCCCAGACCTGGGCAGTGTAGGGAGGGTTTGCCCACGTTCTTGGTAGCACCAAGGTCTGGCAGAGGAAGGAAAGCATAAAGTGTTGCTTTATTCAAGAGCATACTGAGTTACAAAATCCAGTAAGTGGGAGAAGACAAAACTCAGTTAGGAAGGACTGTCCGTGGAGGGGCAGGGTGAGGGCCACTTTTTCTGAAAGTAATTGGTACCAACTTGTAGAAGTGGATTAAGATGTGGTATAAATACACTATGGAATACTACTCAGCTGTAAAAAAAAAGGTCAACTCTTGCCATTTGTGACAACATGGGTGGAACTGGAAGGGATTATGCTAAGTGAAAAAAATCGGAAGGAGAAAGACAAATACAGGATGATTTTACTCATATGTGGAATATAGTAAAAAACAAACAAAACCCACAAAGGACCTGACTAAATTAAAGCAAAATAAACCCTAGAAATATGAGCACAATGGAGGCTACTAGAGGGGGAGACTGCTAGGGGTGGAAGCAAAGGAGGAGGGGGCCCAGGAGTCTAGGGTAAAGGCTATGGTTGCTTGGATGGTGGGGGTGCTGGGGTAATGCACATCTGAAGTGTGACTCCCCCTAAATTGTACACGGTGTTGTAAATCAATGTTACCTCAATAAGGGGGGGAAATAATAAGTTTATATGATGGTTGTTGGGGTGGTAACAATATTAGAGGAAGCAGTTGGAAAAAGGAGCAGATGATTTCATTGTGGCTGAAACCTTAGCGGTCAGAGGTGGTAAGGAAGGCTGGTTCGTCTGACACTGGGCGTCTTGGGCAGTATCTCCTATTGCGCTTTTCTGCCATGTGAGAACCCAGCCTGCTTGGGCATGGAGGCCGGGAGGTGTGGGACTGATATGGTTTGGAGAACCAGGCTGCTGACCTAAGTGCCAGGCTGTGTGATTCAGTAAGCCAAGAATACTCACTGCAGCTTTTTGGCTTTATTGAGGGTTCCCAGTTTATGCCACTCCACTTCCACTGTGGCTACTTCCATTGTCCACTGTGATCTAAGAGCCTCCAAGTGGGTCAGATGCATCATTCCTGCTGTGAGAAACACATGGGGCCACCTGGCCCGAGCAGGCCCCTGTACAAACCATGGGTCTTAGTGCTGAACAACTATTTGTTTCTCTTTGGGCATCTGGTTTTTGGAGACAAAACTAGTTTAGATCATCAGAAGTCGCTGGAACTTTGCTTCAGCCCTGAGGTTTTTAAAATCAAATAGTGTGGGTTAGAGCAGACAAATAATTCTTACAGTGAGATGCATTCCATATTCCCACCCACTGAGGCTGATTAAGAATTTCGAAAAGATCACATCCTAATATGGATTGTGGCCCATTTTTGGGTCATGAAACCTATTTAATAGGTTTTGATCCATCTGGCTTTTTTTTGTTTGTTTGTTTTAATCAAATGGAACGGAACAGAATAGAATAGAAAAACATCTGAGTTCTGGACACAAATAAATGAGACAAATAGTGCTACATGAAACTTTTGTTTCAGAAGGCTATGTTTATGAGACTGTGAGACCAAGGGTGTTGGTCAAAATTTGAAAGCCGCAATCTGCTAGCATTTCTCCATGGGGCACAACTGGCATTTTTGCTGGGATATTCCTGCGTTGTATGCACTGCCTCTTGCATTGCGGAATTTAGTATCCCTGGCTTCGATCTACCAAATGCCAGTAGCATCCCCATTCATTGTGACACAAGAACCTCCCCCTACTTGCACATTTCCAGATACCACCTAAGGGTGCTCTTGACAAAATACTTGAGACCATAGGTGAAGAAAGAGGGTGTGACAGCTTTTGGTAAAGCCCAGCAGAGCAGTTTTCCGAAGGACAGCTAGCCGCTGGACAGTGTAGTGAGCAGGGGGCAGGGGGAGAGAGGGGCTGTGCTTTTTGTCATCTGCGCCACTGGTCACTCTCTAGGGACATCAGTTCTTAGCAAGACTTTTAATAAGACTCCTATCACTTTGGACAGATTTCGTGTCCTATACTCTGGCTTATCACAAGCACACATTCAACAACTCTACTCCTCCTTGAGACAAAAATAGCAATTTAGAGTAGTTCTTCCATATTTGCCATATCCTTAGTTAGAGATTAGGGAAGTGACAGTTATTACATGGTGTGCTGATGAAGGGAAGCAGGTAGGATGGGAGGCCAGCACCCCATAGGTGTGGGGATCTGTCCACATCCTCTTCCATAGGCTATTTTCTCTAGTCGATAGGGATCCAGGTGATTCCTTTGTTAGCTAGTGAGAGAGTTTCTGGCTTCCATATTGATGGTGCTTATACACTCTTGCTTCTCTGCCCTAACCTGGGATCCAGACAGCAGAGCCTGAGGCAAATACCTTGGAGCTGCTCGCTTGAGAAGCACAACCCGAACAAGAGGGAAGGGGAAGTGAGGCAGGCAAGAAGGAAGAGCAAATCAGGTATCAAAGGTAAATGTGGGATTTTGTTCTTGTGGATTTTCTTTTGAAAAGCTGCTTTTCAGGATGGTTCATCTGGGAGAGGAAGGGAATAATATCTATTCACTGGGTTCCATTTCTTATAATTCAGAAGCTTGCCCATATTGTTCCTTTTGTGTCTGCAAGTTATTCAGGCATGGACACTACATCATTCCTGCAGCACCTCATGCCTCTGGAGACGTCCAAAAGCGGGAGGAAAGATGTACATAGTAGGCACAAGAGTTAAGGCATCAGGTTGTGCCCATGGTTGGCTCGAGTCTGTATTGAGTGGTTGGTGCATGTGACACCCTGAAGGCAGGGAATGGGGAGGATCTAAAGTGGTACATTAGAGATAGCACGTACAGTCCACCTCTTGTAGCACTTAGGTTTGCTCACAACCTCCCAGTAGAGCCAGCTCCTATTCTATGCTACAGGACCTCCAATTCTGTGAGGACAAGATGTTCTCAATTACTTTATAAAAGGCGAGGTACTAGGTCAGCCAATTACAGATGAGAGCCAACTGAAATCTCTCAAAAGACTTAAGGCAAGAGAATTAGCGAAACGCACTGTAGTCTCCAGCTGGAGCCAGCCCAATCTCCCTCTCCCATCACTCACTCCAGATTTCCTTTATTTGTGGCCCACAATTTGTTTAGTGAAGTGGTCTGGACCCTTATTCTTTAAGGATCTGCCTTGATTGCTTCATTTGCTCATGTGCCATCATTATGGGATATAAGTACTGAGAAATGCCCCACCAAATTACTCGAAGACATCTCATGGCCATCAAGTTCCTTATCCCCATGAATATAGGCAGCTTTTCTGTGCCTGCTGGCTCACTGGCATGAGCATTTCAAAGTGGCCAAGTGGTAGTCAAGTTTAGCGGTCACTATCCCCTGGAGATATTCTTCCCCTGGAAACCAGCATCTCTACTCCACAAAATGCGGAGGGTTTCAGAGGTCCACAGGGAGAAAGAGTGAAAGGGATCACATGACCTCTGAATCTGAGACCTCAGTATAGAGTTTGTGGGATGCAGCAGCACAAACCACCGTGGTCCCAACATTCTGGAGGAGAGTCGCAGTGCAGCACCATGTCTCCCTACGCTGGTGTCTCAGCTGAGGCTTTAATAGGCTCTTCCACCATTGTGCTAAGCTAGATGTTTCTGGGTGATGAGGTTTCTTGGTCTTTCACCCATTGTCATACTTATATACTCTTTTGCCCATAAAACGAGTCCATTCATCAGGCAATGCTGGATGGGAGACCGTATGGATAAGTAACTAAAGTGCTCTTGGTGCTCACAAAGGTATCGGGTCAGGAGAGACAAACCCACAACCAGGTAGGCGTCTATGCTGGTGAAGAAGGTTGACCAGGGAAGAGTCTGAAGAAAACAATTTGTCATCAAATGGTTGGCTCTGAGGAACGATGCCACATTGCAGCTTCAGTGAGGGTCTCTGCAGCTGATAGGCTGGGATGGAGAGATGTCATTTGCTAGATCTGCTTTAAAGGAAGGGGGCTATTCTGCTGGGTCCTTCCTCAGCGCTTACCACTGCCATCATGCCAGTCTGCTTACAGCTCTGCCCTGTCCACCCTGGGGCAGCCAGAGAGGCTGGCTGCCATCAACAGATTAGTCACTGTCCATGTGGTTGTTGAATGTGGATGCTCTCTGGTGAGCACTGTGAGATACAAAGACCAACACATTTTGTGCCTGGTCCCAATGTCAGTCACTTAACTCTCCCTTCCATCTCCTTTGTGACCAATCATCCAATGTTTCAAGCCCCTGCCTGATATCCAAGACCTTTGCCCACAACCAGGGCGCTTGCGTAAATCTGTAACTTAGACTGTGTCTCCCTCCCTGAAACTGGTTGACCAAGTGTACTGCATATAATTCCACCCACTGGAAGGAATTCTCTTCACCATCGACCTTTGGGCCATTCCTGAGTGGACTATGCCATAACAGTCCATTTGCAGCACTAACACCCCGAGACACACACACACACACACACACACACACACACACACACACACACTCAGCTATAGGTGGCCCAAGTTCATGTTTTCTTTGTTTATTGGTTATAGGAAGACACCCAGGGCGCCCAGAAGTGTCCGTTGAAGAAAGATGCTGGTACAAAGTGGCTTGGGAATCTGAGCTACCTATTCACATAATTTACTGGCCTTCTAGACCTTCTTAGGCCTCTTAAAAACATATGTTTAGAATATATACTTGGCCTCTGGCAGGACTCTGTTGTTAGCTACTTGACTTGTGGCATTTGGTGGGAAAGGTCAAGTGGAAGTTCTTGTAACCGCCTCCCTTTCCCGTCTCCCAGAGCAAACCAAAAGCAATACCATTTCCCAGGAAGCATTTCAGAGATTAGAGCCATTAAGACTTAAGCAGTGCAGGGGTGGTCAATCCTATTTCCACTAATTCACTGATTCCCTTGCAAAAGTCACTGGATTGAGGTCGATAATAATGGGTTGCCATAAACTTGGTCAGATGGCAACCTCAATTGCAGCTGCCGTGACAGATGGGGCATCTTCACTGGAGCACATCAGCATGGTCTTGGGCAAGTGAGGTCCCAGCCCTTATCAGTGGGGAAACCTGAGAGCAAATTGCAAGGAGAGTAGTACACGTTCACTTTGTTGTCCCAGAGCTATGCTAACGCTCCTGTTCTCTATAATATATTACGTAATATTCTCTATTATAGCATAGTCTTTAGGACCTTATCATCCTGACATGCCACAGATTATAACACTTCTGATATTCTGCTAACTAGACCTGGTTAGCAGGTCCAGAAACAACTCCTTTAGATACCTTGTTAGATACATGTGAGAGTGTGAAAGATAAACTCCGCCATCTACCTTATTCTAGTTTATGCAGACAGCAGTCTTAGGGAGGAAATTCCTGGGGTGCAGAAGTGGAGAAAAGGGCAATGAGGGAGAGAAGGACCAAGAAGCATTACACATGCCTGATTATTCAGTGTCGAGAGACCACCTTCTTGAGAAGCCTTACAAATGACTTTTCAGCATGGTGCATCCAGAAGTAGGGAGATGGATTTCTGGTTTACACTGGCTGGAAATTTGCTTCCTGGGGTGTTATTTCCACTGCCTGTCCAGGCTGCGCATGCTGCGCGAACAGCAGAGGGTTGACCTCAGCATCAATAGGGAAGTCCTGGGACAGGAAGCTAGAGGTGTTCAATGTGCACTTGGGGCAAGAGGGTGTAGGGGCATGGAGACTGTGGGGGTTAGGGGCTCCCACCAACTGAAAAAGGAGAATGAGGCTTTTATCTACCATTCCTTGCAAGCATTGGCTCAGGCTGCAGAAGGGCAGGCTCATTCCTCAGCACTTCAGGTTTGCAGGGCTGAGGACAGAGCAGGCTGCAAGTGCCAGAGAAATCACGTGGGCAGGTAAAGAGAAGCAGGTGCTGGCAGTTCCCCACAGTTAGAAGGCCAGGCCCATAGAGCACATACAGGACAGAGATGGAGCTGGGGTAGGAGGACCCGGCAATGACAGTGGCCCCAGGAGGTGTCGGACACAACCCCCTCCTTTTTTTATGTCCTCTTTCCTCTTAGATGGTCAGATTTTCAAATCAGCTTGCCCCTTGCATATCTAAACACAGGCAGGTGCTCATCAGAACAAAAGGGCCCTCCCTGGATGGCAGCTGTAAGTTTATTCTCATTGTTACCCTCACGACACAGCACTTCCCTGCCAGGGAGGTAAAGAAAACTTTGGCTGTATCATATATTCTTGGACTGGTCAATAGGATCACAATCAAATCCACCAATCAAAATGCAGCTCTGCCTTTGTCCTTCAGGTAAAATACAGAACTGGTGGGGAGCAGGTTTATTTCATAATGGCACCTAAGTTTTCATCTTTCAGTGTAGATGTACTTTATTTGTATATTAAACTTGTAGAAATAGGTTCTCCCATGTTTCTTGAAACACAGAGTGTGTGCTCTCCATCTACATATATCACATTTTTGTCTATTCTACTTTCTCTTCAATATAAGAAAAGGCAGAATGCATGTATGATGCTAAACGGCAAACGATTCTTAGCCTTGGTGTTGGGGAACAATAGGGAGAGGTGGGGACTATAGCAAACTGAAGAACAAAGAGCCTTAACTGATGGCAGTAGCCCTTATGAATGCCAGCCAATCATCGACACAGTGAATACAGTTTTGTTAGATGAAGAAATAAAAAATGAGACAGGGACAGGATTCGCCCACCCTCACTCTGAAGCCAGGGTTAGAACTGAACTGGAACCCCAGCTCCTGATCCCCCAGATCATTAGCCCTCATGCCTCATGGGTCACTGCAGTTTTGTTCTTGGGGGTAGGGCATGGGTCTAATGCTCTTATTCATGGGCATGGATGGGTTTTGGCACCTGTCACATGCTAATCTGGGCATATTTTAAACTTCAGCCTGTCATCTTATGAAGTGAGGATCACTGCAGTACCCCCTTTCCAGGGCTGCTGGGATTACATGAGATAACACAGGCGAAGCATGCCTGCTCACCTCTCCTCTGCTGGGCTGTATGCAAGCACGCCCAGGGCGGGGAGGTTCACCGTCCATTCGGGCAGATGGATAGAGTTTAAAGCCCTCCGTGGATTTTTACAGGCCTCTAATGTTGGAGCAGGAAACCATGTACAGCAGGCACACCAGGCAGGGATGCCAGGCAGGGGTGGGGACTGGGAGGCTCAGGAGGCAATGGAGCCCTGCAGACCCTCACGAATCTTTGGGCTTTCTCTCTTGCCTCTCTCTGGTGTTCTTTCTCCCTCTCAGTGTTGAAGTCTTGTGGTCTCGCCTCAGCGGTCCTCCTTGCCATGATGTCGCCACTGCCCTTTATCCTCGCCTCTAGGCACACATGAGCATTTACACATGTGCACACCCTGTGCTCTCTGAGCCCAGGAGTCCACAATCATAGGCACAAGTGAACCATGTCCATATCTGTCATCCCACATCTGTGCTGCCACCTAGGAGGTGCCGGTCATAATGCTAGTGGTGGGAGGGCATAAAAAAGCTTGATTTAACTTACAAGGGCTAAGTCAAATGGCCTTTTCACTTGGCAGTTGGTAACTTGCCTTCTAGAATGGGAGACCAGATGAAAATCAGGGACTGACCAGAAAGCCACGGCACATGGTGGCTACTCAGTGCATCAGGAAGAGAGGCCCGTGAGGCTTTCCTGGCTCAGAACTATGCAGGTTTCAGCACTGGCACAAACATCTTGAGCCACTGTGCCTGAGGTAATCACCGTAATAGAAGCCACCATTTGAGGGTTTGGCCAATGCCAGGCCTTATGCAGGCTCTGCACAGGTGGGGTAGTCTACCCTGAGCCCTCCCACCAACCACACACCATTGGAGGCTTTGGAGGCTGAGTCTGGTTCATTTCCCTCACATCTCACAGTGCCTGGAGTCCCTCAGACTGTTCCTTCATCCACACAGTGTTCATTGGCATCTCCTGCTACCAGGTAATATTTTAGGCAGGAAACAAAACAAATATAAACTCTTGCCCTTCTGGAGCTGACATTCTAGTGGTAGTTGGGGGGTGTAAGCAAAATATAGAGAGGAAAATCTTGAAAAAGTAGATTCTTTACAAGATTGTATTAGGATTAACTTTACTGCATTTAATTATAGCATCATTTATACCCTCAAAACAGGACTGCTCCTGGGCAGTCAAGCAAGTGCATAGTCAGGCTGGCTGCTGCAGGAGCTCGGTCCAGTTGGGTGACCCAGGGAACGCGCCCCACCTCTCTGATCCTCAGTTTCTCCTGTCAATTAGGAAAATCACAGGGGTTCGAGCCTCCCCGGGCCATTGTGAAGATTCCTTAGGCCCCTAAAAGGAGAATTTTGCTCGAGGGGCAGCCCCCGACAGGCCAGGCCAGACGCGCAGGCGGGAGGGAGCTGTGTCCCGCTGATTCGCAGGAGCTCTGGCGGGGGGCTATTCTGGAGGGTTACTTAAGGCCGCCCAGGGTGGAAGCTGCTGCCAGAAGCCTGCGTCTTTCGAGGGTGGAAGGGGGCGTGGGGAGGTCTTCGGCGCCGCGGGGATGCCCCGGGCGTGAGTGCGCCGCCGCTGCCTGAAGTGGGGCGCGGCGTGGCGCGCGGGGGAGCGCAGGGCGAGGCGGAGTCGAGTTTTAGAGCGCGCGGGTGACTCAGGGCGCGGGTCGGCAGCCGGGATCCTGCCCAACGTCGAGCTGCCCAACGCCGCCTTTGTTCCTGCAGGAAGGGCGAGCGGCGGCCGGCGCGCAGCGCTCCTCCACCCTCCGCCGAGCTCGGCCGCTCCGCGCCTTCTGGGGGCTCCGCAGACCCGCGAGATGGCGCCAAGGTAGGACCCGCATCCCTGCGCCGCGGCTCCTCAGCCCCTCTCTCCCGCCTCACCTTCTCTCCCTCGGCCACTTTTTTCCAGGAGAAATGGGCAGTGCCGGCGCCTGCTGCTGGTGCTTTTGGTGTCCGCGTCTCTCCCCACGGTCACCCGGACCCGCGCCACTGCAGGTAAGCGACCGGGCTTGAGGGTGGCACAGGCTGCCGCTGCGCCCTGGAGAAGTTGGTTTGGCGGTGGGCGCGGCTGCGGTGCGCGCCTCATTCCTGGACATAAAAGGGAGTCCTCGCCGCTCGGTGCGCGCCCGCGGGCTTGGGCAGGGGCTTAGGGGGCGAAAGGGAATCGCCCGGCAGTCGGGGAGTTGGATAGCTGTCTGGGCGTCCGAGGTGGTTGAGCTGGGCGCGGCTCCTCCAATTTTGGGCCGAGAGAAACTTTTTAAGTACAGTGACAGCAACCAGCGGCTCCTCAGGGGCAGTTAGCTCCAGCTCACCCAGCGCCCATGCTCGAGCTGTGCGTGCTGTCTGACTGTTTGTAGGGACAAGGCTTGTGCCCTCGCTGCACACAGGTGCAGAAGCGTGACCACCCGCTGAGGCTCCTGGAGCCTTTGCCTCTCCAGAAACAACAGGACTGAATTGCCCTAAGCCTAACAGCGCGCTCATGGAGGGAGTCACTTCCACCGTGGGCAGTGGAAGCATGAGTGATGTAGAGAGCTGGGCAGTTGGATGAATAGTCAGAAAAGATTTCGGTTAAGATGTTGTCAATCTGCCTGGGTTTGGATTGTGCCTGGTTGGGTGATCTTGGGCACTGCTCTGTGTCTAAGTTTCCACAATTGAAAAAGGAGACTAATTAATTCTCCTTTCCTCCTAGTCCATGTTGTGAGGATTAATTAAAAAAAAAAGAGATTAGAAATAACATGATTTTCACACCTTGGCATTTAGTAGACACACAGTAAGTGATGAAAATGAAAGCTGGATCCTTGCAGTAGCCGTGCTGGAAGCAATGTAGGCATTCTCACCAAGGAGCGCACCCATGGTGAGAGAGGTGTGGGAAGTGGCCAGTCCAAAAGGCAGGACTTGAACCCAGATCTCTAGAAGCTCTGTGGAGAACATTCTCCAAACATTAGTCTCTGACCTCTTTGAATTCAGGAGATTAATGGAGTCTCCATAGATTAAGTATGGTAAGGAGAGACGGGGAAGCCACCCCTATCCCTCTGAAGGAAACCGGGCAGGGTGGGTGTTTTGGTTAACTGTGTGCCTACGGAAGCCTGGGACAGCCTAGCGCATTGTCTCCTTGGGAGCAAGATCCAAATTCCATGACAGTTTTTTCTGCCAGAGTCCAGTCTGGCATTTCTTGCAGATCAAAGGGCAGCTGGAGCTTAGTTTTGGCTTCTCAGCATCATAGCTCATGGAACATTGCAATTTTGCATGTGATATAGGCAGTGGCAGAAGGAAGCGTTGGGCTCTGTGGTTTTTTGTGAATTTTGCTGCAACCCACCCCAAAAGAAAAAGGGTTCTGGGGAAAGAAATTTTGGTATTTCTTTCTCTTCCTCTGTTTGTAGGCTGGATTCCTTGATATCAATTTAGAGCTGTTGTGAGGTCCAAAGTCCAAAGAGTCTCAGCTCCTGAGTGTTTCATACCTCCCCCCTTTTTACAGCGACACCCCCCTCCCCCGCCCCGCAACGTGGATTCTTGTGACCCTAGTTGGTTAGGGCTGAGCTAGTAAAGTCAGTGTCATTGGAACACCCACTGTGTTAGATGATAAGGACATTATTAGATGATAAGGAGGTTGTTGTGGGGGCTAGGATGGGTGTCATAAGGAATTCATTTCTGATAATAAAGTACTGATAAGTGCAAATAATTTATTCCTCTTTAAACTTCTTTGCTGTGAAATATAGCATCCATTCAGAAAAGCACACACAATCAGTATAATCCAATGATTGGTCCCAGAGCCAACATCCATGGAACAGATCAAGAAAAAGCATTACCCCCCAGAAGCTACCCTGTGCCTCTTGTTTACCCTTATAGGTAATCATCATCTTGATTCTTATAGTGATAGTTTCCTTACCTTTAGAAAATTCTGAAGTTCCATTTTACATAATTTTCAACTTTATACAATGGAGGATGTATTCTTTGGTGTCTGGCTTCTTTTACTGAATATTATGCTTTTGAGATTCATTTCTGCTGTTGTATGTGACTATGGTTCAATCATCTTTATAGCTGTATAATATTCCACTACATTAATGTATTATTTATCTATATGTGTTTATCCACTTTTCTTGAACAACATTCAGCTGGTTTCCTTTCATTATCAGTATACTATTGTGGCTCTGGATATTCTTGTACATGTCTCTTGGTACACATGTGCACACATTTTTGTTGGTTTTATATCTGGGACTGCAGTCCTGGTAACAGGAGATACAAATTCTGCAGCTGAGCAGATAATGCCAGCACAGTTTCCATTATGGTTGCTGAGGTACATGGGCACCAGCCTGGTTTAAGAATCCCTCTTCCTTCCCATTCTGACCATCACTTGGTCTCATCACTAGGCTCAACTTCTAATGGGTTTCCATTGGAATCTTACTTATATGTCTATTGGAGTCTTAATTTATATTTTCCTGATTATTAAGTTGACTTTTTCATATACTTTTGTACATTTGGATTTCCAGATTTACTTTTTTTTTTAAATTTAGGTGAAAATCATGTGACCTAAAACTAGCATTTTGTGTGTGTGTGTGTAATTTGGTGGCATTTAGTACATTCAAAGGTTGTACAACCATCATCTGTATGTAATTTGAAAAACATTTTCATTGCTCTAAAGAGAACTGTATTTCCATTAAGCAGTTACTCCCCATTTTCCTCATCCCCATTCCAACAATTCCTGGTAACTTCTGAACTGCTGTCTGTTGCTATGTGTTTACCTATTCTGGGTATTTCATATAAATGGAATCATAAACTTTGTGACTTTTTATGTCAGGCTTTGTTCACTTAATGTAATGTTTTTGGGCTTCATCCATGTTGTTCTATGTGTCAGTACTTTATTGCTTTTCATTGTTGAGTAATATTCCATTGTATGGATATACCAATTTGTCCATTCTTCTGTTGATGGGCACATTTGGGTTGTTTCCACCTTTTGGCTATTCTGAGTAGTGCTATTATGAACATTTGGGTACAGGGATTTGTTTGAGTACTTGTTTCCAATTATTCTGGGTGTATATCTGGAAGTTAAATTGCTGGGTCATGGAGTAATCCCATGCTTAAGGTTTTGAAGGACTCCCAAACTACTTTCCAAATTGGCTACTCCATGTTACATTCCCACCAGCTCTGATTTTTCCATTCCTTTTTTTTTTTTTTAAATTTATAGCATTTTAGTGGATGTGAAGTGATTTCTCCCTCTGATTTTGATTGCATTCCCTGCTGACTAATAATATTGATCATATTTTCATGTGCTTTTTGGCCATTTGTTCATCTTCTTTAGAGAATTCTGAATGTTAATCTATACGTATATTTGTCTCTCTTTTCCATGAATGCATGTTGAGCATGTGGGTCATGCCCCATTTGTCCAGTTGTCATTGGGATAAACATCTTTAAACAAATTATTTCCTTTCACAATATTCCTCTAAAATAGACTCACTCATCAAAAGAATAGAAATGCTTAGATAGTTCTTATATATTGAGAGGCTCTTTCTAAGATTCAGATTCGATCATGCCACTCCCTAGTTCAATTGCTTTGCTGGGTTCCCATTGTACCTAGGATGGAAACTTGCTCCTTGCCCCAGAGAGAGCCCTTTGTGGTCTGGCCGCTGACTGCCTCCCAGTCTCCATTCACATGGAACCCCTCTTGACTTGGGCTCACACCAAATCACTGGCCAGTTTCTGAAAAAGATATGGCTGCCTCACCATTGTTTGCTTACGTAGGCCCACCCCTTTCAGGGAATGCCTTTCCTCTGCTCCACCTGGCAACCCCTATTCCTCCCTTAAGACTCCTTTTTGGAAAGGCGTCCGGCTCTGCTAGACATGTTGAGTCTTTCTCCTCTGGGTAATACTGTATCACCCACCCAACTCTCAGACTGGACCATGACCACTGATTATTCATCTGCCTCTCCTACTACATGGAAAGTTCTGGGAGGCAGGAACTTAGTCTCTTTCAACTCTGAATCCCAGTACTTAGTACGGTCTGGCAGAAGTTGGCACTTGGTAAACTGTTTGAATCAAAGAAGGAATGAATGGGTAGGTCCAGTTGTGGTCTAGTGAGAATGAGCTAACTTACCATGTCCCCTGCAGTGAAAGTCATTCCGATTTTGCCACAGCTCTTCCAAGTGTGGGGTAACTTATGGCTGAGTAACCAGGGTACATTATGGGGCTTTCAATTGTCTTTTCATTCATAATTTTAATAACTAGTTAGGCTGCAATTGACACAAACATTACTTTGCTCTTTATCTTTTTTTCAGTACATTTAGTTGTATAAACAATTTATTTTCTTCTTTATGCCCATTCATCTTATTCTTCATAGCCTTTTTATAGCCTTTTTTTGGTTTAACATCATACATTTATCTATTCTTTCTTGACTAAATGGATGAACTTATTTTCCAGGTTTCTTTTAATGTCTGTTGCTTGATTCATTTAAAATGGGCCACAGATTAGGATATAATGTGATCAGCTCTTTTCCCAGTAGTACCCAGCATTCTCCAAAATACTAATACTATTTTTCCATCATTATGTTATTTCAGTTATCATATAAATCATTATTCTTTTAATGATGGAATTTTTTCCCTTGGAGTCTTATGTATGTATTAATAAAAAATCCACATAGTATTGATAATCATTGCTTTGTAATATGTTTTAAAATCTAGTAAAAGAAGTCACCTCTATCTCTTCATTAAGC
Organism: Talpa occidentalis; assembly: GCF_014898055.3. Classification (NCBI taxonomy): domain Eukaryota; kingdom Metazoa; phylum Chordata; class Mammalia; order Eulipotyphla; family Talpidae; genus Talpa; species Talpa occidentalis. Next base: position 54,236,493 of record NW_023605083.1, read on the forward strand.
CATAAATTCTTTAGTGTAGATTGATTTATTCATAATTTCCTCATGACATTTATGGGTACTAGAATGTCATAAAGGTGGTGGGTGTGTGAGGCTTATAAAAAAGGAGGTAATCTTATAATAAGATGCAAACAGTAAGGAGGGTGGAGGAATAACTAAGCCTTCCAAGTGAGAGCAGCTATTGCCATTGGTACAAGAGTTCAGAAAAACTAAGATGGGTCAGAAGTAATGGGAGGAGACAGGCATGCTGTCTCACCCCCTTCCTATACTTCACCCTACTGGAGAGAGAAAAATCTAGGGGTGGAACATTACCTGGGAGTGGGTCTAGACCTCTTCCTAGGCAAATCTAATTAGGGGAATCTGACCCCTAGGACACCTAAAAGTGTAGCCCACCCTGTATCCCCAACTCAAATCAACTTCATGCAACCCAACCATACCCAACCTATTAATCCAATTAATTTCACACTTTTTGCATGCCATGGGTGATTTAAGGAATTGGACAAGGCAGAGGACCCTGACATCACTCTCCTGTTTCACCGAGACCCCTTCCAGACTTGGGGAGCCTGGCTAGACTCTGACTTACAGAGAGCAGCCCTGCCTTAGGCCTCTCCAAGAGTCACTTCTCTCATCACTGAAGGACTGAAATGGGAACCAGCTTAAAAGCTCCCTCCACTACTAGGCGCTCTTTTGCAGCTAGCCTCCTCCCAAAGCAAATATCTGTTAAAGTCTTCATAACCATTTGCCCGGCTCTGCGTTCTGGTTACCATTACAGATTTCCAACTTCCTCCCATACTTCCTGACTGCCTGCTATTTCTAAGGTCTTTTAGGGTAGGTGATTGGGGAGTGCAAGAGCTGCAGTAGACTCTGGAGCCGGCCTGGACCCATCACAGTCCAGTAATAGAGAGGGCTGGGCAGCAGCTGGCTTGAATGTTAGAACACTTGTCCAGGGTGTGCTAATACGGATGCAGGCAAGCCTCTGCACTCCCTAAGTAGGGAATCCACTCCACCCGAAGATGGGGGAAAGTGGAAGAAGTGAGCAGGCTTTGAAAGACATTTGTTTTTAATTGTTTTTCAAAATTTTGATAGTAAAAATAACAGCCATTGTAAAACCTGGGGAGGAAGTGGGAAGAGAGAAGAGTTTAAAAAGGTCACCTATTTTGTCAGAGATAAACCCCACTAACATTTGGTGGACCATCTTTCAAGTTTGTTTTCCATTTACAGACAGTTGACAATTGAGCAACATGGTTTGAAATGTGGGGGTCCACTTACAGGTGGGTTGTTTTCAATAAACACAGTTGGTCCTCCGCACAGTAGGGAGCGTGGATACAATGAAGATTTGAATACATTTGCAAGATTTCTGCTTTCAAAGATTCAACCAACCGCAGATGTTATCTCGCAGATATGGAGGACCAATTCTAAGGGACTTGAGCATACTCTGGATGTCGGTATGGGAGGCTTCTGAAACCAGTCCCCCTGTAGGAGGGGGTCAGTGCCCTCACCCCCATGTTGTTCAAAGGTCAACTGTATGTTGTAAAATGAATAGATCATTTATTCTGTAAATTGTGTTTTGTTGCTCGCTTTTCCCCCTTAACAATCCTCTCTACACTTCCTCCGGAACATTAAATATGCTTCCCTAACGCTCTTTCACTCTTTGTAATTGAAATAGTATTTCATTGTATGCATGTCCCATGGTGAAACTAGTCCCCTTTTAGGCCCTTAGGCGGTTTCCAATTGTTCACTATTGTAAATCCTGTGATGACCCTATTCTTGTGGCTCTGTTTGTGATCTTTTCTATATGATTTCCTAGCCCAAGCTCCTAAAATAAACTGTGGAGTCTATTGAATACCCATTTTTAAGAATGCTATTTCGTTGCATTCTTTGGAAAGGCAATAGTAACTGACACTCCCTGTAACAGGAGAATACCTAACTCACCTGCCTTTGTCAGCTGCAACTATTTCTTTAATCCAAAAGGAGAAAATGACAATAACTAAAGGGACAGTGCCAGCGTTACTGCCCTAAACTGTCCTTAGTTGAATGGAGTCATGGATTCCTTCCTTCTTCCCCATCCCCCGCTTGTCCATCCACTTTGCGTGTGCCCTGTGGTCAGTACCTTTCTCTGTCCCTCTTCCCACACCCCTGTGAGTTCCTCGAGGGCAGGAACTTTATTTTATTTATCCATGTTTCCTCAGTGTCTGACATGGCACCAGACGGACACAATGAACATTTGAACAGATTAATGAATGAATCATTCAAAGCCTGAGACTGCGGGGACCTTAGTGAAAACCCAGCATTATGAACCCTTGACCACAGCTCTATGTGGCCTCCACTCTGTGCTGGAAGACCATCTACTGCCACCCGTAACATGGATGAAGGAGGGGCCTGGGCAGGCATAACAGCAGGGACAGGACATAACGTATATATGAGGGATGGAACACATGCCATGAATGGAAAATGAAGACCTGCTCTCTGATGCTGGAAAATGGCAACCACGCCATCTTGCAGAACACAGGTGCAGAGTCCAAACACCAATGATGATGAATGACCTTCATTTCTGCATCTTCAGCAGCATCTCTCTCAAAACTCCATCTCCAAGGAGGTCAGCCAGCTGTTTCTTTCCTTCCAGCCACTCCATTTTAGTGGCTGGCTCGTTCTGTCTTGATTTGCAGCAGACAGGCCAGTCCCTGACCTCCTTTTACTCCACCCTGCAGTTTCTCCCCATCTCCACCTTTCGTTGCTTCTCTGGTGGTCCCCCACAGCACAGCCACAGTTGTCTTCTGGCTTCTTAATATGCAAATGTGACCCACCAGCAGTCACAGCACCCTCTGAGAAGGTATTATTAGAAAGGCAGAATTGCTTCGCCAGTTACTCTATCAGCTAGTGTGTGATCCTTATATAAGAAAAGCAGAATCTCCAGTCCCAACCACAGACCCAATCAATTAGAACCTGCATTGTAACTATGATCCCTGGTGACTTGTGTGCACATTAATGTGTGAGCAGCACTGTAAAAACAGCTCTGGTTGTATCATCTTGCTGAACACACATCGTCATCTTCCTGTGCTAACCTCCTGAATCGGCAGAGTCCTGGCCCTCCAAGGATGTACACATCCTTATCTCTGGAACCATAGGTCAGGATACATGGAAAAGGGGATTCAGATTGCAGATGGGATATTGATAAATCTTAAAAGAGGGAACGAGTCTGGGATTACATAGATGGGCCCTGCGTGGTCACAGGGTCCTTGAGAGTGGAAGAGGGAAGTAGATGTCAGTGATGTCATGTGAGAAGGACTTGACCAGCCATCTTTGTGCTGATGATGGCGGAAGGAGCCACAAGCCAAGGAATGTGGGCAGCCTCCAGAATTTGGAAGCTGGAAAAAGGATGAAAACAAATTTGCCTTTAAAGCCTCCAGAAAGGAGCACTGTCTTTTTCTGCCCAAGTAAGAACTGTTTTGGATTTCCTACCTACAGAACATTAAGATAATAAATTTGTGTTGGTGCAAGACATCAATCTGCCGTCATTTGTTACAGCAGCCTTAGCAAATGATTATAATGCTCTTTAGTGTGGCATTGGAGACTCTCCGTCCTCCACCCAGTGCGGTTCTGGCCTCATCATACAGAATTTTCTTCCTCACAGCCCAATCTCAAACCACACAACCCAGAGTGGCTGGAATAGGGTGAGGCCACCCGAATCTGGACTGGCAATTTTTCCCGTTGGCTCCAGCCCCAGCTCTGTGCCTGCCCCTGAGACAGACGGGTTCTCAAACTGTGCGTCCTGAATGACTAAACCAGAGGAAACCTGCTATATTCCCGGCACACCAGCCACGAGGGGCCCAGCATGCCAGAAACAAATAAGACAACAGGATGGGTTTGGTGGAAACTTGCTGGAGTCTCAGCTTTGGTTTTCCCGGCCTTGGGCAAATCTCTGTCTCCCTTTGGGCTCCAATTTCCCCTGCTGGAAAATGAAAGAGTTAGACCAGGTGAACCTGAAAAGCACTGTCCACACAAACAGTTTCTATGGTATCTGAGTTCAATTCCAGACAAACTCTGAGTCAGCTGGGAGAAGATCTGTTCATCTTGTGGCTGAGCGTGTCCTTCAAAGACACCCTAGTCTTGAGTCAGGCACAAAGCTATCCCCAAAACTGTCTATTTAGTGCAAATGGAGACTTCCACTGCTCTCTCCCTCAGTTGAGTTAAAATGCCAAGTTACTCACTGTCCCACAGACAGAAAAAGGGGCGGGGGAGAAACCATTTCTCCCTGCAGTTTTTCCATGTGACACATTTTCTAATTTTATTTCAGGTTTAACTGTCTAGAGTAAATGGCTCCATTTCAGGGTCTCCCCTTCCCCCACCCTTTTAGAATATGAGTTTCCAGTTTAGGACATGAAATGGTTTTGCTTGTTTAAATATTTGCAAGTGTGGGCTGATCTTAAGTGACAGCTGAAAGTCTTCATTTTCTCTGCTGTGGCGAGGAGCCCTCCGACCAAGCCCACTTCCACTCTTGGACTCAGGTCCTTCATCGGCAAAGAGAGGAAGAGGCTGGCTCACCGCAGGAGAAGTGGTGGCTAGGCCCCCTTCCTAAGAGGAGCACTGCTGGAGACCTTGTCGGCATCGTGTGCGCCTTGGTTTATCCCCACCGTCCGTTTATACCTGCTGCTCTGAGTCCTAGTTCACGGGGTGACTGAGCAATTTTAGCACCCCCAAAGAATACTGTAGCTTTCTCGCAAAGAAATTGATGCTGCCCTGCAGTGTCTGCTGCATTTGATCTTGCCCATTCTTCCTTTGGCCCAGGGCCTGGCTCTCTAATGGATGTCGCAGCTGCGCCTTTCCTCTGGCGCCTCCCCTGTTGATCTTCTCGCAGCAGGCAGAGTGGCTTGTCTAAACCACAGGTTCCATCATGTCACACCCCCTCTTAAAACCCTTCCATGCTTTCCATTTCAGCCTCATGCATTCCCTGGTCCTTGGGCTGAAGCTCGAGCTCCCTCCCTGGGCCCTGGCTCCAGTCGTGCTGAACTTCTTGCTGGTCTCAGAATCGACTGAGTTTATTTCCTTCTTCCAGCCTTGGCTCATGCCTTCCTACTGTCTGGAATGCTTTCCTTTCCCTGCTGAAATCCATGTTGCCTTTTCTCCTCTATAAACTTGCAACCCAAATTGGGGTCCTTGCATTGGCATCACCCCGGAGCTTGTTAGAAATGCAGGGGCCCTGGTCCTGCACCGGGGTCCTGAATGACATGTGTGCATATGGCTGTGTGAGTCCTGGGGCCTGTGGTGTGTTGGGGCCTTTGGGTCATACAGGGTTCATTTGCTCCAGGCTTTGCATATACTAGTTGGTCACCTTGGACTATTTACCAATTCTTTTCTAGCCTCAGTTTCCTCATCTACAGAGTGTAGATAATAACAGTGCCTGTCTCAGAGCTCTTGTGGTGAGCACATGAGGTTGTGGCCCTAAAAACACTTAGCACAGGGCCTGGCACAGGCGACCCCTCAGTAATGGCCATGGTAAGAAGGTTCCACCTCCTTGCTTACTGTGTGGTCCCCAAGCCCTCTGGGGTCCCTCTCAGCATTGCTTGTGTCTGGTTCATTCTATCAGGGATGGGAATTCATTTGCAAGTGCATCTCACCCTGCACAAGGAGATCAGAGATAATGCCACTCATCTTTGGAGTTTAGAATCATTGACCTTCCAGTGAAAGGAGATGAAGTCATCATCTGATGTTGGAAAAGTGAAATACAGCAAAAGAAGGGTGGGTAGGAGGGATGGAATTAATACCAACCATTTCTGACTTTGATGAAAATGACTGTCTTGGTCATCTTAACCTGGTAGGTTTTTCATTTATTAATTCATTTGTTCACTTGCTTTTACTTAAATTTTTATGAACTGCCTATTATGTACAAGGCAACCTGGTACACATGCTGGGCATAAAACAATAAACAAGTAGGCGTGGTTCCCACCTCAGGAGCCTCCCATCTAATCGGGGAGACATAGACACCAAGTAAAGGGCTGGACAAAAACTTTTACATATTTTTATAAATAGTAACAGGTGTTACGAAGAAGTCTAGGAGGTCTGAAACACGTACCTGGCCATTCTAATCTGTTCTAGGGTGTTGGGAAAGTATCCCCCAGGAGTAACATTTAAGATGAGATCTGAGGGGTGAATAGGTTTAGCCAGGAAAAGGTGGTGGGACTGGTGGGTTGGAAGAGGAGTGGAATGTTCCAGATGGAGGGAACAGAACAAGGAGAGGATGGAAGAAGCAACTTGTGTGAGGCCTGAGCATGGTGAAGGTGGAGAGGCCAGGGGCAGAGGAGGTATTGGGGGGTTCTGAGATGCAAGCAGAATCTCCACCAAGGAGCTGCTTTCCCAAGCCTGATACCAGGGAAGCGTTTGACTTCCTGGTACCTTGCTCTAGAACAGATGCCCCTGCCCAGGGCCCACCGGCCACCTCCCTGTACCTGCCTTGTCTTCCGGGAGAGTAAGTTACTTTGGACTTGGGATGAAGGGTGCCCAGCTTGGTGTTGCACAAGAGAAGTGTAGTTAAGAGACTTGAGCAAAATATCAGGAAGGCAGGGCTGGAGAGAGAGCCCAGAGTTAGAGCCCAGTCTCCCCACCCCCACCCCACCCCGCCCCCTTCAACCTCCCAGATCTCCCCAGACCACCTGGCTGAGACATCATGAAAGTCTCATGGGGAAAGGATTTAAGAATTCTCACTGTGTTTCAACTCCAGTGTGTCCTGGCTTTGAAAAGCTCCTTCCTGTGTGTGCATCTAGGGGCTTGGGCCAGCCCTGAGGCTTGTCCGGCTCTGATAGATCTCTTTGCTGGTTCTCGCTGGATCTCAGTGTTCAGAATGTATGTCCATAATGCAGTGCAGAATTCACTCACCACGGAACAGAAATGAAGTCTTGGGTGGGAATAACTCAGGTGGGAGGTGTTTAGATGTCTTCATAAAGGGGGCCAGTTCCTTTAGTAATGGTGGGGTAGGGCCTCCCTGGTGGCACAAGGGGTTAAGCACCGCACTATGAAGCAATCTGCAGCCTCTGTAGCATGAATTCAATCCCTGGCTGGCCAGAGAGAAACCCACATGGTGAAGCAGACCTCTCCTGACTCGCCCGCTGCTCCCCTCAGCAGTGTATTTCATCAGTCTGCCTGTTCTGTTCCCCTCTCTGCCTCCAGTGAATCCTCTCACCCTCCCACATCTCTGACCTGTACCCCAGCTCTTGTATGCATAGATAAATAAATCTTAAAAAAAAAGAAATGGTGGGGTACAGAGCAGGCATCAAGCCCCTCCTATTCCTTTAGAGACCTGCTTCTCAAACTGGGGTCATGGTCTTTGGCGTATTGCCAGTGGCATCAACGCCATATCATTTGACCCCAGTGACAATTGGGGAACAACAAAGAACATTTTTATATCATTAAAAGAAACAACATACATTTATTATGGAGTGGAGCACAAAACTTACATGCTTTAATGATAAAGAGGAGTTTTTTAGGTGAGGGGAGGGAGGTAGTGCCGAGCTCTTTACTGAGACCTGGGCTCTCAGGTATAGGGTCCCCTCTCTCTGATAATAAAACGCTTTGGTGGAGGTGATGCTATATTGACTCTTGAGGCCCCCAACTTGTGTGGGATGCTCAGAATTATTGTAACGGGTGCCAGAACCCACTCTTCTATAAACATTTTCTCTGGCTGCAGATACCTGCTGAGCTTGTGTGTGGATAGGGCTGTTGATGTTTATGACATTGACAAGGGGGAGAATGCTGTTCTCCCAAGCTCCTGTGCTAGGGCTTCAACTCCTCAAGGGATGGAACTTGACTCTGTCCCTGCAGGCTCCCCACCACCTGCAACAGGGCCTGCCACACAGCAGGTGCTCAGTACATGTGAATTAAATGCATAGGCGTGTGGCTCCCAGGAGCTTTGCTTCCACAGCCTGCATTTACCTTTCCAGGAATAAGTGTGTGGGGCTGCATTCCCCTGGGAAGCCTGGGTGGAATGTGAAATAGGCCTCTTATGCATATGCATGCAGGAGGCTGGCCAGTCCCACTCAAGTTCGAGGTTTCTAAGAATCGCCCTGTGGAGGCAGCCTCCTACCAGCATGTTCATGCCGTATAGTGGCTCCTTGTGGGAGAAATCACAGCTCACCATTCATGTATCTCAGTTGGGGCTCCCACGGTCCACTTCTGATGGGTCCTCCAAGTCCTCCAAACATTTTACTTCCATCACAGCCCACGGGGAACCTTCAGGTCCCAGAAAAAGTTAGACTTTAGGGATTGTCTATTCTAGCTTTCCAAGAATTGATGGAGACTCAGAGAGAACGAGAGGCGTGATGGAGTCACGCAGCTAAAATACAGAAGAGCTGGGTCTTCTGATATGCAGGTGGGAGGTGTCATACACGCCGTAAAACTCCCCAGCGCTGCTTGACTCCAGATGTGTTGTCACTCTTCCCTCTTCAAGGATGTGGGAAGAAAGATGGGAGATAGGGATTCACATGTGCTGAGGGTCTCTCATGCGCCTGGCAGTGGTGAGAGCTAAGCTTTGGGAACATCAGGTGGGCTTCAGATCCCAGGCTGGCTTTGGGACGTGGGGCAAATTGCTCAGAGTACTGGTATCCATCTAGACAGAGGTCCTGCCTGCTGGGGCTGGTGACGCGTTTGGCAGGTAGAGCTGGAGGGTGCTGAGGGACAGCGGCCTACAGTCAGTGAGAGCTGTCCCTAGACCATAACTTCACCTTGCTATGCAGCAGCAGCACTGGGCTTCATCCCCCCAGATTTGATGGGGTGAGTGCCAAGTATCTGTATTCCGAAGTCCCCAAGTGAATGTACTGCCCAGCCAGGGATGAGGATGTCTGCACTGGGCCAAACATGGCATGATGCCCAGGACACACCTGTCCTGTTCACTTTGGATGTCCAACACTGGCAGTGCTGCGCACATGGTGGTTGGTGCTTGATAAGATTTGTGAATGAATGGATGGGTGGGTGGATGGAAGGACGATGAATGACCAAGATGTGCTCAGGACCTGACATTACCCTGCACCACCACCCTGACATCTCCATGTCCAAATAGGAAAACCAAGGCTCAGAGAAGTTAAGGCACTGGTCCACGGTGACAGACTGTAAGTGGTACAAGGAGGACTGGCGAGCAGGAATTCCATGTCATTTCTCCTGGGTGAGACACACCCTCCTTGGGTGTCCCCTGAGATCACCATCCATTTCTGAGCTCCAGTTAGCAATATCTCCTGGATTCTCCGAAGGTGCGATTCCCTCTCCCCATCACTCTGCACCGGCCCTTCCTCTCCAGCAAACGCTTGGAGACCATCAAGCTGCACTTTCATCTACATTAAACAAGAGTCAGCCTGTTTCAAAATATGACTTCAGGGTCACCATCTGTTCTGACTGTTCCCTTAAACTCAAATCCCATTTCAGAGCTGAACGGGGCTCCAGCACACCACCGGGAGCAGGTCTGTGCACAGCTGAGCAGGGAAATCTGGAGAAAGAGGCAGTGTGTTCGAGAACAGCTGCAGCACTGAATTCTTGCACTGTTTGTGCCCCAGCTTTGCCGCCTCCAAGCACTGTGCATGTGGACCACAGACCCCCCTGAAGACTCCTATGATTCATTCTCATGCTGGGCCCCGAAAGGGTGCAAACACTTTCCCAGGCCTCACCTTCTTTGGGGTAGTGGGCAGGAGGGGCCACTATAGCCACGGGACGTGACCTGTCCTAGGCGCTTGGCTGTCACCTCATCGGGCTGGGCCTCAGTAGTCTCACCTGGGTGCTTTAGACTGTATTTCCTGAGGTTCTGCCCAGCTCGGGGGGTCACCCAGCCTGGGTCAGTGCAGAAGGATCTTCCCGGCCATGAGGTCCTGCTGCTGGTGGCTTCTCTGCTGCAGCCCCTCATCTCTGCATCTGTGCTCACCCACTCACCCTCTGTGAGCACGTCCTGGGCTGTTCCCAGGGAAGCTTGATTTTGCCCAGCGCAGAGCATGCCAAGTGCTGAGAGGCTGCAGGAAAGTATGTCTCCTGCTGTTGCCAAACTACCGCCTTTGCTCCACATTCCAAATCACCCAATTCCACCCTCTCCTTGGCAGGGAAAAGGCAGGGGGTCCGACTGCCAGGAGTGACAGCTCGAGATGAAGTGGTGATGGCTCCTAAAATGGTCAGCTTCAGCCTTCCTCAGGAACCTTTGGGGGTGCCCCGTTGCTTATTGGATAGATTCTGGTCTCCTTAGCTTGACTGTTAAGGCTCACTGTAGTCTGGCTTCAGTCTCCTAATTGCAAAAGTGAGTATGAGTAGAAAAGAGCTGGGGAAGACCTCAGGTGAACTCTGCGTGAGTCACAAACACCCCAGTTACCAGCTCTGTGGACGTGACTTCCCTTAGCCTCAGTTTATTCATCTGCAAAATGGGGTAGCATAAGCCCCCACCTTACCTGGGTGTCCTGAGATCAGGTGGATGGTCCGCCTCTGTTTCACATTGTTCGTCTGTCTCTCTAGCTGGATTCTCTCCTTTCTGTTCTCTGGCTGGAGGGAATCTAGGGTCGCGTTGCTCCCGTGGCTGGAACCCCACATATCGCTGGCTTTCCTGACTCCGATGTTTGCCTGTGCTCTGCTCATCCCCCCCTGCTCACCCACGCAAAGCCTTCTGGGCTCATCTCTAGTGCTTCATCCTCCCAGGTCCCCTAGTGGGCAGGGAGCGCTCCCTCTTTCAGTCCCTGTAGACCTTCACCTGCTCTTTGCTTCATGGCCCAAGCTCAGGCCCTGGGTGCTGGTGTCTCACCCTCTCTCCTAGACCAACAACTGCACTAGGGCCAGAGTCCCACACCCCTGATCTCCCAGGGCCCAGACCTCCCAGGGCTGGCCATTGGATGCTGGTTGTGGGCACAGCCAGAAGCCTTGACAGGTACCAGGAGAGAGTGAAAGACGGGAGGTCTACTCCTGCCTCTCCTTCCAGTGTCTTTTCTCCCCTGTGACTGCATTGGGGTGGGGATAATGTGAATTATGAATGAATTGAGACTTGGGAAAAGCAACTGTCTAGATTTTATTACTCTGTGGTGTCAACCAGGCCAAGGAGTTCACCAGACACCTAAGGATATGCCTCAACTTAGTGACTTAGAAAGCTCCAGAATTGTAACTCTTTCAAGCGCCTCCTGCCCCAATGTCTTGCTTCCCTAGGGTGAGGGGCCAGTGAGTGAGGAGCAGGACCATACCCTTCTGGTCCTGGATGCTCAGGGGCTAGCCTGTGCCGTGCCATCTTGCACAGTGGCTCCAGCGGATGCTCTAGCACATTGGCAGGTATGAGCAGGAGATACATAGTTGGAACAGAACACACTGTCAGCCTGCCCCTCCCTCCAGTTGGCTCAGAGATTGTAGGAGACACGGGCAAGTGGACAGCTAATAGCACAGTGGTGAGAAATTAGTACTTCCTGGGAAACTCACCCATGGAGGGTATGTCACTATCTAGAAAGTGCCCCTTGGAAAGGGTCACTTCCCACTGTGGCTGAAGAGCACTTCCCTGGATGTCTTCAGGCCCCTTAACCACAGTTCAGGGCAAGGAGAAGGCAGCGAAGGCAGGGAAGGAGCTATCTCTGGCCTCTGCTCCTGCTATCTTCTCTGGGGAGCAGCCCCCTTGGGGGCTTCCTCAGGACTGCAGATTGCTTGCTGGACACGCCCATCTGTACCACAGAGACAACAGTTACACTTTCTTCACCAGGTTCTCGTGAATATTAAATGGCGCAATTCAAGTGCTACCTGGCATACCTGGCATGCAATGAATGAATTAGTTGCCTTTGGTTGCTGTAACCAGTCACTACAAACTGGGTGACTTAAAATAACAAAAGTTTGTTCTTATAAAGTTCTGGAGGCCAGAAGTCCAAAATCAAGATAATAAGGGCCTCTCTGGTGGTCCAGAAGTTAATTCTCAGCGCTATCTCTGTGAGGGCCTGAGTTCAATCCCCAGCCAGAGAGCTACCCACATGGCACAGCAGACCTCTCCTGTCTCGCCCGTTGCTCCCCTCAGCAGTGTATTTCAGTACATCTACCTGTTCTGCTCCCCACTCTGTCTCTGATGAATCCTCTCACCCCCTGCACCTCAGGTGTACACCCCAGTTCTTCTACAAAATAAATAAATATTACAAAATAAATAAATATCAACAAACAAACAACAAAAACAACCGAAAAAAAAAAAAAGACCAACAAAATCAAGATAATAGACAAGGCTGTCCTCTCTGTGGAGGGTCTGTTGGATAATCCTTACCTCTTCCAGCTTCTGGTAGCTGCAGGCATTCCTTGGTTTATGGGTGCATCTCTCTGCTCTCCGTGTCCTGATCAACTGTCTCCTCTTCTATCTGTCAGATCTCCCCTGTGTGTTTCTCACCAGGACACTTTTCATTAGATTTAGGGCCCAACTGGCTGACCTAGGACCTTCATTTAATTATTTCTGCAAAAGACCCTTCTTCTATATAAGGTCATGTTTACAAGTTCCAGGGGTTAGTATGTGGACGAATCTTCTTAGGGACATATCTTCAATGCAATATGAGAACTTGAGCCATTATTATTATTGTTAAGTTGCTGTTTCTTCTAGCAGCTTCAGTTAGGCCTGACCTTGCCTTCTATACTACCTAGGATGGAGGAGATGAGGTGGCCTGCTAAGCTGATTTGCATGTCCAGCTTCTCTTGGTTGGCCCCATTTTACTTGAGACAGGCCTCTCAACAGTGGAGATGAACAAGTTTAGCTAAGATAACTTGTTCCCAGGTGGAGTAGGAAACTGCTTAGAAGCTGCATGGCCACACAATAGTATTTCCGGCACGTTCAGATTTCAGTCATCTGAGAAAAACACCACTTTTACTCCCAGGCACCTGTACGGAGACCTTTGGTCATGTTAATTATTCCTTGGACGGAGCAGGCTACAACTGGAAAAGCATTTTCCCCTTTAGAGCCACATATGATTTTCACCACAATCTAGTGAAGGTAAGAAAACTGAGACCCAGAAGGAAAATTGCACAAAATTTCATGGCAGTTACAGACAGCAGTTCAGGGACAAGAAGAGCCTAGTGTCATTGACAATCATAGTCACCACAACCGCTGTGCTTTGTTACATGCGTGCTAGGCCCGCTGCTCAGTATTTTATGTGCTTTGTCTCAAGCAATTTGCAAAATTCCTCCTAAAGGATGTAAGATCTGAGGTCCAAGGAGGTGAAGTGCCAATCCAAAATTGCACGGTTTTTAAATGCAGAGCTGCGATTTGAAGGCAGAGCTGGCTGAGTCTTTCTCCCCAATACCGTACTGCTTGGAGAGCCGCCTCCCAGCTCTGAGGCGATGTCAGGTCAGCCAAGAAAGAAGAGAGCAGGGGCTGCGTGGTGGCCTATGGAACCAGAGCCTCTTGCCCCAGCCCCAAATCTGCTGGGAAGATGAGCCTGTGAGAAACTGTCTCTCACAAGTAGCACAGCCCGTCCCTGGAGCTGTAGGGAGGTGCTGATGCCAAGAGTCAGGGGGAGGGATGGTCAGGGCAATGGGACTGGAGAGGTGGAGGGTCCCAAGGTCATTGAGGGCTGGAACAGGGAGGGCATGACTTCTGGTGTGTGGAGCCTTGGGTTGAGCACAGGGAGAAGAGCAGAGAGAGACACATGAAGGTATAAAATGACACATTCAGGGACCTGAGAGCTGTGTGCCCTTGGACAGGTAATTTAACTTCCAGTCACCTCGGTCCTTCATCTAGATGCGTATTGCAAAAGAGGGATGGAGGTTTTGGGGGCTGTGAGTTAGCATCACCTGGGGAGCTGGTACCAACCCTTCCCCAGGCCATGCCCAGACCAGGGGGCCAGCGCCATGGGGTAGACCCCGGGCATGCATATTTAAGAAAAATCTCTAGTGATTCTGCTGTGTAGCCAGACTGGAGAACCAGTGCCCTCTAGGAAAAGTGGGTATCTGGTGCCAGAACATAATAAGGGCTCAGTGCACATGAGCTGTCGCATTCACTCTTGCACTTGTGGAACCAAGCTGGATAGAGTCCCTACCTCTCTGTACTATCCTCTGGCCCAGCGCCAGGTGTGCTGGGTACCGGTCAGCTGTTGGTATTATTGACCAGCCATTTCTGGCATTGCTTCTGAGAACATGAGGTATTGGGTTCAATGCTCATGAAAACAAGACCCAAATCTAATGCTCTGACAAGGAGGGTGGGGAAGAACCGAGAAAAGTAACTAGGGGAGAAAGAGTGGGTGCAGGCTCCCTGTAGGCCCCTGAGCACACCTCCTCCCCCCAGTGCCCTGACCTCAACATCTGGAATATGGGCAAGTGCTCCGAGGTGCTGGTGGTGGGTTTGAGTGGGGTTGGGTGGGGTTGGGTGGGAGCAGTGTGGCAAGGTTTGAACTGCAGAACTCTTTCTTCAAATGAGGCTGGAATTGGAATCTAATATATTGAACAAATTAGTCTGAGTGGCTTTGGTGTGAGAGCATGTGAGGGAGGGTGGGAGAGTGTGTGCGTGCTTGTTAGTGGGAGTAGATGGTGCCTGTGAGTGTGCATGGCTGTGTGCTGGTGAAGGTGTGTGAGCCTGTGTGTGAATATGTGTGAAGGCATGTGTGTGGCATGTAGAAGAGTATATATGGCTGTGTGTATGAGTGTGGTCTTGGGCTGGTGTGAACAGCAAGAGTATGTGTATGAGTGTGTGTGTGCGCGCATGAGGGGACCAAAGGAGACCTCTAAGTCTCCCCTCCTTCTGCCTTTCCCTGCCTGGCTCCCTCCCCGTGCCTGGCCCTAGAGAATGCTGTTTGAAATCCTCTGGTCCAGATGTCTACACTGACCCTGCCTGCCCTGCCAGCTGGTGGTTCTGTGTGGCCTTCCGGTGCCCAGCCTGACAGTTTGTGGGAGCTGCAGGTTATAGGGTGCACCCTCCAGCAGATCTCCACCTGCCCCAGCCAGCACCCCTCGTGTGCCCCCTACTTACTCGAGCTGGTTTTCCATAAGTTTTGCTTGCAGAGCCCCAGGCTGAGTCCTCCCAGCAGCCGCCTGGGAGTAATGACTCACCCAGTTGATGTCATCTTGGGATTCAAGGCCCTCTGCGCACTCAAAGAGTCTTTGTTCCCCAAGTGAAAAAGGAAGGTCCATAAACCAGGAGGAGTTACCACAAAACTCTTCCCAGATGCCCATGGCTGCTCACGCCTGCCCGCACCTGCCGGCCTTCACTGTGCCCTTTGGTGTGCCCAGGCCTCGATGGCTCTGCACCCGGCTTCCCTGAACGTTCACACTGTGCTCTGCGAGCTACTTAGATTTGCTCCTGACTCCAATCGCTTATTATCCTCGTGGCCTGGAGTGGTAGAATCAACTTCTCCAGCCTGTGTCTTCTAACCTGTGAAGTGGGGATAACAACATGATCTTCCTCATAGGCAACCACGCGCAAAGGGAAACTGATGAGGGGAAAGCCTGTGGCACAGGAGGCCCATAGTGATGTTCAGCTGCTGCTGTGATTGTTTCTTGTTATTCACTGTGTCCCCAGGTCTCCCCTGCCAATCTGAGCTGGTGTTGGGGGTCAAGGACTGAGTTGGCACGGTCCCTGCCCAGGGGCCCAGGTCTGATCATATCAGAGAAGGATGGGAACGAGGCACTAGGATGCAGTGAGATGAGGGTGTTTGGGAGGAGGGCTGGGCTGGAGCTCTGGGGACACAGAGCCACGACTGCAACCTGGGGGCTGGGGTGTGGGGGCCAGAGCCCTGCCTGGGTGGACGGTGCCGGCTCCTCTTCAGGGAGCAAATTTCTCCCCCTCTCTGCAGCTTGATTCCCTCCTCTGGGAAGTGAGAGAGTGCTCCCTGCCTTGCCTCCCTCCTGGGACAGGGAGCAGGTGAGAGGATGGTTTGGGAAGGGCAGAGGTGCTGTGGGGGAGGGGCTTTTCCTGCTTCTCTCAGCTGAGAACCCTGTCCTTTTGGCTGTCCTCCTTCTGGCTGTCGTGCCCACACCTTACCAGTCACTGCCCACCTCCAGGCCCCTTCAAAGTTGAGGCCACTGGACTAAGAAAGCGAGAGCAGGAGAGAAGAGGGAGCAGAGCTTGCACAGTAACTTCATTGAGCAGGAAAATTCCTCCGCTATATATGAAAACCGGAAGAGGGAAGGAGGCGTTCTAAGTTTACATGTAGAAAAATGTTCTTCTGTAATTCAGAAAAATGAGGTCTTTGATTGTTGCCAAGCCCAGGTCTGCCTTCTAAGTTGATCCAGGATTTTTTTCCCTGGCAGGGAAACAGTCCTTTTTCTAAGAAATGCAGCGGGTGGGAGGTTTTTCTAAGAACCTCTTGCAGCTTTGCTGGGCACAGACGGATCCCGTGCGACGTGAGTTCCACTGTGTGCATTTTCCTGGGGAAGGGAGTCAGGTAGAGTGGGAGCCTCCGGGGACTCCAGCCCCAGTGGGCAAAGCTGTGACATTTTCCTGGGCACCGCCCTCCTCTCCTCCTCTCTGGCCCAGGCAGTCCCAAGTTGGTGGGGAGGGCTGGGTTTGTCCTGGTCCCGTTGGAGTCATTCCTTCCTGGCCTGAAGGCTGGAGACTGGAGATGCTGGCAGAGAAGGGTGGTTAGAGAAACCAAAATAGATAGGAGACAAGAGAATGCAGCATTAGAGATGCTCAGACATGGGAGGGTCTTCGGACACAGTGAGTCCAAGTCCTTGGTTTCAAAGATGAGGACCCTGAGGCTCAGGGAGGAGAAGGGATTGCTTATACTTAGTGTGGAGACTCCCCCCTCCACCAGCCCTCCTCCCACCCCTTGCAACAATGACAGGCCTGGATGTGGAAGTCAGGGCTGACTTGTGTGTGCCCCAAAGGGCAGAGCTAGGTCAGGCGGGTAGGAGCTACAGGGAGACCTGTGCTCACTAGAAGGTGCTCCAAAGGTGCAGCAGTGAGTGGCCAAGGTCACTGGCATGGAAGGGGACAGTGAAATGGGTTACCTGAATGGTGAGGATTAACAATGGTTAAGGGTGCCTGGGTCACTCAGCAATGGAGAGGAGCAGGCAAAAACCAGATGGCCTTTCAGTGGACATGTGCAGAGGAAACTCCTTCTGCAGATGGTGAGCTGCCCTCTTCCTGCATAGAGTTTGTGCTTACTAAACTGTCCAATAAGGGAACTTCTTGTGCCTCCAGGGAGATGAGAGGAAGGGAAACCAAGGCCAGGAGGTCTGATTTTGATATTCCCAACATCCTCAGGGGCATCCTCCTGGAGGTATCTCCTAAAGAAAAGGAAAGAACAGTCCTGAGAAAAGACAAATATGTCCCCTTGCAGGCAGGATGGGCCTGGGATGAGCAGAGGAGTGATACTAGGATTCCCTGAGCATCCCCTACCTAGTTCATGCTGTTGGTAGCAAAGGAGGTAGTGAGGACCTCCTTTTTCTCCAGGGGCTGAATATAGGGAAATTCCTATCAGAGAGGCCCTGCCCTAGAGGGTCCCCAGAACAGTCACCCCCACTTTACTTGTTGGCTCCTTTTGCTTATTGGTGTCAGTCCCATACCATAGCAACATGGGGTCATCTGGAACTCCTGAACTCCCCCCACCCACGGGAATGTACCCAAAGCTTGAAAGAGCCAGTGCATCCCCATTTAAGCTGTCTGGAGTGTCCTGTGGGTCTTCACAGCCACAGGCATGGAGAGAGATCCAGAAGGGACATTTCTTGTTTCCTCAGCAGCTGGTGTAGGAGAAGGGCAGAGGATGGGAGGTCAGCATCTGGGTTCTGCCTTAGCCACAGCTCACTGAGTAACCTCAAACCTCATCTACTTGGTCCATTCCAGGCCTTCGGCCCTGATTCTGTGTTTGGGATCCTCTTGTCGCTGCTCTACCAGATATGGACAGCAGCACCCCTTGCAGATGCAACCAGAAAACCATCCTTGGGCCTTGTGGAGGTGCAGTTCCCTATATCGACACCAGAGAGTGCTGCCACGCACGATCCTGGGTGCCCTCTCCTTCCTTGTGGCTTCTCTACAGCCATTACTCACCCAGAGCCAAAGGACCACACGTTGGCCCCTTCAGGTCTTAAATGCTAACAAGCCCCAGACTGAGCCCGAGTCCCAGATGATCATCTGTGAAATGGATTTTTTCAAAGCCATATTTGGTTCCCTAGGGAGGCAAGGCCCCAAAGTCCAGAGTAGCCTCAGGCAGGACCCCACAGGTGGAAGAACTGACACAGCCTATTTCACAGAAGGAAAAACTGAGGTTTGACAGGGGAGGGGAGGCATCATATGTCCAGGAGTCTGTGGTTGAGGGAAGGTTCTTGTTTTTCATCTTCTCTGGCCAGGTTGCTGTCAACTCTGTGGAAGAAAAACCTGCACCCTGCCCTGTTTGTTTCTCCATCACTAAATTTCGGTCCTGGTTTCCATGGAAACTGGTTTTGGGCCCCTGGGAAGAAAGTCTCACCCTGTGGTGACTGTTCAGATTTTCCTCTGCCTAGTCCATCTCTAAAACGGTCTGATTTCTCCTCTCTGTGTGCTTGTATTGAGGAGTCTAAACTAGACTTGAGGGGAGTGAGACCCAGTTGTATCTGTCTGTCCTCTCTCCTCAGGCTACCCCGCTCTGTGCCAAGCCCCGATGTGGGTGCTAAGAGAAGAGGTGAGCCTGTGGCTCTGTGCAGGGGGGTACCACTGTCTTGGGGTGCAGTTTAGGAAGATTTGTCTGTGATAAGTTGAGGAAGGGTATCATCATTAGAAGAAACAGCAAAAGCAAAGAGTGAAGGAAAAGCAGAGAATGACACGATGAAGCAGAGGGTGCCTTGAGTGGGTTTTGACTTCATCCTGAAGGAACTGGGGAGCCATTGAAGGCTTTGGAGCTGGTGAGTAGCACACACAGATGGCTCGTATGTGCATCATGAGCATCCTGAGGGCCTACATTGTAGGCCAGCTCCATATCCCCACCACCACACGGCATAGGATGTGTGGTCTAAATGTCATCAAATTCATAAATTGGACCAGTACTTAAGAATCCAGGAATGAAGCTATCCCTGAGCCTTGATGAAGTGAGAGATTAAAGCTGAGCTTAGATGAAGACCTACAAGATGTTTTGAAGTCAGACAATCACCTAAGCTGTGGAAGAGGGGTACAGCCAGGAGAGTCCATTCTGTCTGACTCCTTGATATGCAGAGGGGGACACTAATGTCAGGGATGGGGAGCAGTTTGCCCAAGAGCACAGACAGAGTCAGTGGCAGAGCAAGGACTCATCTCAAGAGTCCTGTCTCTCCTGCCGGGGCCTCTGTTTTTACCCTAGGCTATGTGCATGGGGGCCTGGGGGGAAGGGGACCCCCTGGGACCCAATATGGTGATGGGAGGAAGCCTGCATCTCCTGGTGATGCATGAGCATGCAGTGACGTCCATGGATGTGGGACCTGCGCCTGACCCCAGGGCTGCAGTCTCGGCCTGGCTGAGTCCTTCCTGGGTGTGAAGCATTTTAGATCTATTCTTTTACTCAAGTTACACAGCTGTATATCATTGTCTGTGAAGTGTGGCCTCCTCCCACGGTGGGGGGAGGGGTGGCTAAGATTCCTGAGGTAACATGGTCAGTGCCCATCAGCCTGACTTCTCCAGGATGGTGGGATGTCTCCCCGCCGGCTGTGATCTCCACCCCTCTAGCCCAGCACAGAGCCATCCCAGGTCAAGCCTATGGACCAAGTGGCTGGGCCTGTTTGTCTTGGCTCCCTGGCTTTTCTCTCCTCCCTGGTGGCTTCCTGAGCAGGTGGCCCTCCTGCCAGAGGCCAAGGGGAAATAAGCCAGCAGGCTGAACAGGGGTCACTCCAGGCTAGTGGTCGCTCCTGCCACACCATGCTGTGACCCAGTGCATGTAGAGGGGGTGAACAGCCAAGGGTGGGAGTGGGCCGGCTTGGGCTTCCTCTGGATTCCAAGCTTGGCTCCCCTCTGGAAACAAGGGCTGTTGCCTGGAGCCTGCACCTCATTCTCTCTAACACTCACACGGCTGAGGCCTGGGCCGCAAGGGCATGAGAGGGAGGACATCTTCGCAGGTTTTGGTTTTTGCTAGGCTTGTGCCTTTGGATGGAATCAAATACCAAGTCCTTACTCACTGTTGAGCGTGTACCCTTCCGGGAGGTGGGTCAGAACACCCCATGTTGCCCATAAGTCACTGCCCAGAATTCCCCATCTGGGACATGCAGGGGGCTGGCTTTGAACCCAGCGATGTCCAGACTCAACAGCGCTGTCCCCTGGGCTGCCTCCTTTGTGGGCTCTCCAGCAGGCCCACCAAGGACCAGTACCTGGAGAGGCAGGGGCAGCAGGTGTAGGGATGAAGGGAAGGGGACCAGATCCAGGCCACCTGTCGTTCAAGTCACCCTAAAGCAGAGCCAGCACCCCTCTGTCCACACTTGCTTTGCTGCTGTGTCTGCTGCCCAGGGACCTTTCTCTCTGGGCAGCTACTTCCGTGCCTATAAAACAAAGAAGTTGGATAGATTTGTGATTATTTTTAAAGCAGAATCCTTCTGGGATTAATAATTCCCATACTTGCCACACGAAAGCCTGGGCTATTAGCCCTGGCAGTGCTGAACAAGACCCTCCCAACCCCTGCCAGCCCTCCTCCATTCCTGGAACCCCCCCATGTCCCTGGAATTCCTGGGACACCACTTGGAAACAGACCACTGGATAAGAGGTTCCAGTCCATTGGCTCCTGTGAAACTACAAACTCTCCACACATGGAGCATCACCCCAAATATGAAGCTCCCCCCAACTTGAAGCACACCCTCAACTCGGAGTACCTCCAACTTGGGACATACCACCCCCAACATGGAGCATCCTCCGCAATATGGAGCATCCCTCCTGTTCTCCGTAGGAGAGAGAAACTGGGGGAAGTTTCCAGGATTAAAGGAGAAGAAAGCAGAGCTGTCGGCAGCGCCCCAGGGGCTGGGTTAGCTTATCTGTAAACTGAAAGGGAGAAAAGAAATCTCAGTGGGGTGTTTGCTTTTCTTTCTATTTCTTTCCTCACCTTTTTTCTCTCCAAAGAGGGGCAATATCTGAGTAAGAAAAAGCAAGATGAGAAGGTTTTTATAAAGGGGATGGAAGGAGTTAATGTCTTGAAAATATGTAAATGTCTATATTTTTCACACCACATACCAGGCGTAAAATTCAAAAAGTACAAGAACATCCAAGGAAAAGAGAGTCTCCTGTCATCCCCCAGCCACAGCTCCCATCCCTGGAGATAATGTCTGGTCTCAGTTTCTTGTATATCCTTCCAGAGATAGTCTAATATGTATTTTAAAATACAGTTTATGGGGCCTCCCTGGTGGCGCAGCGGTTGAGCGCTGGGTTGCGAAGCTGCCCGCAGCCTCTGCCGCGCCGGTTCGATCCCCGGCTGCTCCCCGGCCACCGGAGGAGGGTCCCACATGGCGCGCAGACCTCTCCTGCCGCCCGCTGCTCCCCTCAGCAGTGTACTTCGGTCCTTCTGCCTGCTCTGCTCCCCGCTCTGGCTCTGGTGAATTCTCTCACCCTCCCGCGCTTCTGACTGTACCCAGTGCTTGTATAAATAAATAAATAAATCTTTAAAAAAAAAAAGAAAAAAAAATAAAATACAGTTTATGTATTCATGCATTTAATATGTATTAATATGTCTATTTCCGACTGATAGCAATTCTATTCTGTACCCTATTTTGGCCTGTTTGGTTTTACTCAATGCAGCTTATTGATTGTTTTATATTAATATCCAGGGTAAGGCACCTTTTTAAAGACTGCATTATATTTCATTGCATGGCTATATCAAAATTTACAATCCATTTAGCCATTTTCAAAGATGGACATTTAACTGCATTTTAAACAATGCTATAGTGGATTTTTTTTAAAAAGATTTATTTATTTATTTATACAAGAACCGGGGTACAGTCCAGGTGCGCGGGAGGGTGAGAGGGTTCACCAGAGACAGAGTGGGGACCAGAACAGGCAGACTGACGAGTACACTGCTGAAGGGAGCAGCGGGCGAGACAGGAGAGGTCTGCCGCACCATGTAGGACCCTCCCTGGCCGGTCGGAATCCAATCGGCGCTGCAGAGGCTGCGGACAGCTTCACAGTACAGTGCTCAGCCACCTGCGCCACCAGGGGAGGTCCTATAGTGGATTTTTTTTTTTTTACATGGTTTGTATTTCAACATACATAATTTTATCTGTTATTAAACAAAATAGAAGTATAATTGCTGGGTCAGTGACTACATATGCACTTGTAATATTGATAAATGTTGTCAAAGTGCTTCCCACGCTTCTCTCACCAATTGGCACTCCCACTGGTAATGCATAAAATAGCCTGTTTCCTCAAGCTCTTGCCAACACCGAAGATTATCCAGCAGTCTGATCATTGCCAATCTGATCAGGAATGTGGTATTTTGTAGTCTTAACTGGTATTTCTCTTTTTCTGAATGGGGTTGAGTATCTTTTCTTATCTTTAAGAGCCATTTTTCTTTCCGTTACTGTGGAGAGAATTTCTTATCCTTTGCCCATTTTTCTTTTGAGTTCTTGCCTTCCTGCCCATTCATTTGCTTTATGGATTAGGGTCATTCCCTTGTTGACTGTGATAGATGCGGCAAATATTTTTGTCCAGCTTGGGGATTTTATTTGACACTGTGGGGATTTTCCTTTTTTGCTAGACAGAAAAGAAATATATCCATGTAGTTAAATTTAAATTTATTGATCTTTTTTGCCCTTTTGGAATTTGTATTTAAAAGCAGTTTTTGTTGTAGGGCACATCTCGTACTGGAGGAAAAAGACATTGGATTGAGATTCAGATCCGAGTTCATAGTCAGCCAACTCCTTCCCTCTTTAACCTCAGTTCCCCCTCCTGAGGGGGTTGGACTTCATTCAGGTTTTGGCTTGATAATTCTCACTTGTTTTCAGCACTGGACTGGGCCTGGAGAGCATGGAGATGAATGGTGTGGTCCTTGTTCTCAGGGCTCAATGGGAAAAGAGAGAATGACCCCGAGTAGTATGCAGTGTGCTGAACCCTGTGATGGAGGACCCCAGTGTGTACTGAGGGACATCTAATGCAGCCCCAGGATGGGGGGAGGAGATTGTCCCTGCAGGAGGTGAAACAGGTTTTTCTAGCATCTTGAAGGATGAAAAGGAGTTATTGTGGCAAAATAGTTGGGTGGGGTGGGTGGCAGAGGGGAAAGCATTTGATTATAAAGTGGAGAGGGCCTGGACCAGGACCTGGACAGTCTGGGGCACGCCAGAGACGGTGCTGGGGCATGGTGGGGAGCAGACATTACACCAGGCCCAGACCCCCAAACTTTGCATGTCAGGTGTCCACAGGAGGGCCCCCTGGTGGTCACAGAAGTTTTCTCAGCAGGCACCAGAGCAATCAAACTTGCTCTTCTGTTGATGACGGTTAATCATTTTCACTGAAATATTGTGAAATCATTTTCATGGCATTTTATAAGCAATTCTACTTTTGAATATCGCCTAGTTTAAGAAATAAACATTATCACTATAGTTGAAAAGCCCTGTGGGCAGTTCCCAAATTGCATTTCTCTGCCTCCCCTCAATGTTGGCAAGAATATGCCACTGGTGGGCATGTAAAATGGCAAGTCGCATCTTAACTGTTCTCACCCACCAAAGAAAAGAAATGATAATTTCATGACGTGTGGAGGTGTTAGCTAACACTACTGGTGGTTGTATAAATGTGTCAAATCAACAGACTGTATACCTTAAGCTTCCATAATGCTATATGTCAATTATGCCTCAACTTTTAAAAATGGCACAGTTCTGCCAAGGTTTCTACTACAGATGTGAGAAAAAAGTGTCCTCGCACTTCCTATCTATCTGATTTTGGCAGCCAAGATTGAATGGGAGAATACAAGAGAAAAACAAACAAACAAAAAAACAAGAAATTTTTGCAACTCAACTTTGTAAAAATAGAGCCTGTTTTGCTCCCTCCTCCCAAAATAAGAAAGGAAAATAAAAGGATAAAGTGGCACAGTTGCTTCCAAGGACATTTAGCCACATTCAGTGAAGCTGCAGGTGGATACCCCCATATCACCTAATAATTCCACCCTCAAGTGGAGGACTTACCTGTGCAGGTGAGCATAAGGAAACGTGTGTAACAAAGTCCACGCAGCAGTGATGGGAACCTCCTATCCACAGAAAAGTGGGCCAGCCCGTCGTGGCTAACTTACACCATAGATACTATTGTGAAAATATGAGATCTGGAGTGCAATTACCAGAAAAGATAAATTTCAAAAACACATGGTTGAATGGGGGGAAAAGTGGTAGAGGTATACATGCAGCTTGCCAGAGCTTCCATGAGGTTTAGAGACAGGCCTCCGGGTTCTGTGTTCTGTTGGGGACATGTACTCTGAGTGAACATGCCAAGCAGGCATGGACCATAAGCCCCCAAACCCAGGAGTGACTGCTTCTGGGAGCAGGCAGGGGAGTAGGATCTGACCATTCGGGGACGCTCCAGCTGAGCTGAGATTTCCTTTCTTATTTTTAAAAATTTATTTATTTATGCATACAAGAACTGGGATATGAGCCAGAGGTGCTGGGGAGGGGGGGGTGAAAGGATTCACCAGAGACAGAGTGGGTAGCAGAACAGGCAGATCTACTGAAATACTCTGCTGAGAGGCACAGTGGCAAGACAGGAGAGGTCTGCTGGGCCATGTGGATTAGCTCCCTGGCTGGCCTGGGATCGAATTCATGCTGCAGTGGCTGGCAATAGCTTGATAGCGCTGTCTCTAACCCCTGCGCCATCAGGGAGACCCTGAGATTTCCTTTCTTAAACAGAATGGTGGGCACTGTTTCCCGGTAAATATAAAGATTCCTGTTTCCCAACATCTTCCTTTTTGAAATAGTAGTTTATGTAACCCAGCATTTCCTACATTATCATTTCAATATGTGATTCATCAGTGTGAACACTTTTCATGAGACATTTTACATTCTTTTCTCTGAGCTAAATCTTTGAAATCCCATTTGCGTCTCACACATAGGACATGTCTCAAGTGGGAGTCCAGTGCCAGGAGCCACACTTGGCTGACAGCCACCATCTGGACAGGCCACGCTCAGTTCCTCTCAGGTGGCTGCTGTACCTGGCCTTCCTTTGTGAACCTGAAAATCTATGATAATGATGTGACAAGGTCAATAAATGCCCCCATCTATTGAGCATTTGCCCTGTGCCAGCACCTCATATTATCTCATTTAATCCTCTTATTTCATTATTCTTTTTAAAAATCATGGTAAAATACAAATACATAAAATTTACCATTTTAGCCATCTTTACATGTCTCATATTAATTTTGCTTTTTTCTGTCCTAAATATTTAATAATAATTTTCTCTGTGTCTCTGTGTCTGTCTCTCTCATGCATGCAGCGAGGAAGTGCTGCCCTGGGCAGCCATCTCTTTAGGGATAGGGGGTAGGCGAGAATCAGGGTGCATCCTCTCCTATCCTCTAGGGAAGTTTGAGTTCCTGGACCTCCGAGGTTTCAACTCCATCCTTCTTGCTGCTGAAGGGTCCTTGGCCCAGCAAGCAGACTAGAGCCCCCTTGTTGTGAGACCAGAGCGGTGACACAGCTGAGTCAGGCCAGCCGCGGCTGGGGCACATCCTGCCGCCTACCGACCGTAACCTCGGGCTGGTCACTTCATTTCCCAAGCCTTCGTCCTCCATCTTCCTCAAAATGGGACAACAGCGGTAATTCCCAGGGCTGCCGGGGAGGACTCAGTGACATCATGTATGAGAAACATGGTCTTTATTGTCCCTTATGGGGCACTCAAGGACACAGGCAGGGTGCCCAGCTCCCCAGTCAGCCTCCCTTTCCTCGTCAGCACATGGGAGTGCAGCCTGGCCCGTCCACCTCTTGGGGCTGCTGGGTGGATATAATAAAGAACAGGGAATGTTTATTGTAGCTGTAGAGGCACAGGGGAACATTCCCCTACCCCACCCCTTTGGGGGCTTCTGAGGCTGGATAAACAAACAGATTAATGTCAGATAGATTAGTAGGAGAAAAAAGCAATTTTAATAGCATAGGTATGGATAAGCTTCATAACCTTAAATTCTGAAGGAACAGGGGCAAACCAGGGGTTTGTATCTTGTGCTAAGGGACCTGAGGTATCAGGGAAAGAGGAGGGGGTCTCACTTGATGAGGAGGGTTGACTTCATATGACAGTCTCACCATTGGATGTGTGCCCTGCCTTCGGATAGGTTTCTCTTATAAAAGGTGGTTTCTGGTGATGCCCCTACATCCAGGTAACCATCATCCTTTGAGTAATAGTAACAGAGGACCAATAGTAACAAAGGTCCAAGAGGACCTTGGTTGACCTTAGTTCTGCATACCAAGACGACACGTATTGGGAAAGGCTTCTCTGGACACCCTGGGAAAAATCTATCCAAACTTTTTTGGCGGGACTGATCCCACACATTACTCAGAATTATTCCTCATTCTCATGGGGCTCAGGTCATAGAGGGAGACAGGCATCATGAATGGTTAAATGACTCACCCAAAGTCACACAGCTAGTTAGTATGTCTACTAGGCCGGGTCAGTCAGGCATTCTGGAAAGCACCTTGACCCATCCTGTGGGGCTTTACCCATGGTGCCTTGAGTGGCTTGAGCCTTTCCGTTGGTCACTCAGGTTCTCCTGAGCCTCTGGCCTTTGGCTGCAGCCCAGGTAGTCACCAGGTGAGTCTGCTCTGTCCTGTGGTCTCCAGGAGGAGAATACTGCTTGATTTTGACCCTCATTCATTGCAGGCCTCCTCATCTAGCTGAATCCTCAGGGTCTATGGCACTTCTGAGGCCAGTGGGCCCCGCTTGTCCTTTGCCCTGCCAGCAGGGGTCTTGTCCACCTCTCCTGGAACCTACCTTCCCATCTCACCGCCGAGACCTTAGGCATCACCTTGGCAATGAATGGGAGTGCTTCCCTGTAAGCCAGGCCACGCTCAGGTTTCTCCTAGGGAATGATGGTTGAGGGGACAAAGGCTCCCCAGCTGGAGTCGTCCCAGGCCACTGCGGTGGAAATTTAGTACTTTGTTTCCAAGGTGTGGTAGACAGAGGATGGAATCTGGGGTCCGACGCTCTGGCTTTGAACCTTGATGGAACTTACTTTGGCAGATTTCATTGCTTCTCTAAGTTTTCTCCCAAGTGAAACAGAATGATAGCACCTATATGTAATAGTCAGGATTAGATGAGCTAAAGTATGTGAAGAGTTTCAAGCAGAGGGTGGTTCAGAGGGAGATCTCAGGGAATGTGGATGATGATGAAGAGACAGCTGTGGCAGCAGAGGGCAATGATGACGATGCAAATTTCAGTGGTCTTGAGGTCTGAGAACACTTCATTTTGTCCCTGCCTTTTCCTGCTGTGCCCTGAAGCTCTTAAACAGCAGACCATGTTCAAAGCAGAACAAATAAATAGAAAAATCTCCCAGTTAAAACATTATCAGTTCTACCCATGTGCTGGGAAATATTTTGAAATACTTTCCAAACTGCAGATGGTGACCTGTTATTGGGCAATGAAATCAATTTAGGAGATCGGTGCCAGTGTATTTGTAACAAAAATAGAAAGAATGATTAAAAAGAAAGGATCCTGTCAGAGCGCCTGGTAAACACGGCTTTAGGACGCATTTGTTGCAGTATTATAGGTGTGCATTTAGCATGTATATGGGATCACAATGTAAGTGCATTTTTTGGTGTGGGTTGTGGTCAAAATATTTGAAAGATAATAATTAAGAAAAAAACATGAGTCTCCTGAGGGATCCCATTTCATTCGTGACTTTTTTCATCGCTTTGTCATTTCCAAGCAGAGTGGAATCTATGTGTGAAGTGTGGCCTCTTTCTCTCTCCCTGCAGAATCAGCTACCCAAGGCCCCCTGGACCTCACTGTGCTTATCGGCGTCCCCCTGCCCTCATCCGTGTCCTTCGTCACGGGCTATGGTGGTTTCCCAGCCTACAGCTTCGGCCCCGGTGCTAATGTTGGCCGCCCAGTTAAGAGACTCATCCCATCCACCTTCTTCAGGGACTTTGCCATCAGCTTCACAGTGAAGCCAGGCAGCGCCCAGGGCGGTGTGCTCTTTGCCATCACCGATGCCTTCCAGAAGGTCATCTACCTGGGCCTGCGGCTCTCGGGCGTGGAGGACGGCAGCCAGCGAGTCATCCTCTACTACACGGAGCCCGGCTCCTCCGTGTCCCAGGAAGCTGCCGCCTTCCCGGTGCCCGTCATGACTCACCGGTGGAACCGCATGGCTGTGATCGTCCAGGGCGAGGAAGTGACCCTCCTGGTGGACTGTGAGGAGCAGAACCGTGTTCCCTTCCGGCGCTCCTCCCAAGCCTTGGCTTTCCAGCCCAGCTCGGGAATTTTCGTGGGCAACGCAGGAGCCACGGGGCTGGAAAGATTCATTGTGAGTCTGTGCCTGCCGATGGGGGAGGCTGCTGGACACAGGCTCACCGCACCAAACACAGGCGGCTATTGCTATCATTATTGTTTCCGCATGTCCTCAAAGAGGCCTGGGGGAAAGAATGCTGGGTCCAGAATTTGAACAGTGCCCGGGTCCTCTGATCCTCTGTTTTCTGATCTGTGAGTGGGGACCCACGTGCTCCTAGGTGGAGGGAGACAAGTCATTGTATATTGTGAGGCATTGTGAAGAGTGCGGGTCATCATCACCTCAGTGGTTTCATCTTTGGATGTGGGTCGTGGCTGCATTGAAGAAATATTTAGAGAGGTGGATAAGCTAGAATAATAGAGTGAGATTGTTTCTCTTATTCCTTTTGAACTCTGTGCCCTGAAAAAATATCAGAAAACTGACTTGACAGTCAAAATGGGCTTTTGTGAATAAGCCAGACTATAAAACACCCTAAGTTGTTGTTATTCACTTAGCACATGTGCCCACTGCTCCCTTGCCTTGTTAATACCGCAGGCTGGGTTTGGGTTTATTCATAGTACAGTGGAAGACAGTGAGTAAGGCGAAGTTAAAGTTTGATCAACAATTTAAAAATTTTCGGATCATCTTTGAGAATGAGCTGTCAGGTATGGGGAGAGGAGGCTGGAGTAGAGGCAGAAAGGCTGACTCGCAGCTTTGTGGGGGGGGGGGTGGGGGCGCAAGGCATTCCAGCTGAGAATTTTGAGCTACAGGAGAAAGTTTCTAAAGGCTGGGTGCTTTTCAAGGTTTGACAAGCTGAGGACCTGGGGAGACAGGAGGTGACCATGTTAGTTTGCATTTTGAACACAACATTCCTCAAGGGCCTTGGCCCAAGGAGAGTCCCCCTAAATAAGATGGAACATAGGGTTGGTTTGGATTCCCTGGTGGCTTGTGACCCCTCTGCTTTTCCCTAGGGCTCCATTCAGCAGCTCATAATATACCCGGACCCCAGGACTCCTGAGGAGTTGTGTGAACCTGAAGAATCCTCGGTGAGCCCCCCATGCCCCTCAACATCCCCAGAGTAGGCCTGGCAGTCACAGCCATCAATCAGTCAGAAGAAGGCTGGGTTTTCCAGACAATTCTTCACCCCCAACGTCATGGAGTCTCTAAAATCTCTCATCTTGGCAGGCGCTGCTGAGTCCTATTTTGGGCTTTTTGACTTTTTTTTTTTTTTAAGAGCTTCAGCCATCTCTTTGGTGTGGGGGGGCTTGTGTTTCTTTTAAGGTGTTAAGTTCTTCCATGGGGTGCCAGTCAATGGCCTGGTTTCCAGACTTTCTGCCAAGAAAACGTGTCAGGATTCTAAAACTGAAGTGAAAACTCCAAGACATTCTGGGTGTAAATTCCTATAAAAATGAACTTAAAATGAGCCTTTATGCTTGGCAAATGAATTAAATTGAGGGTGGAGTGGTGGACAAGGTCCTCCCTTTCTCCCTCCTTCCCTCCCTGTCTCCTTCTCTGTCTCTCTCCTTCCTCCCTCTGCCCACTTCCTTCCCTCTTTGTCTCCCTCCTTTCTCCCTCCAGGGTTTACTAACTACCTTCTGGGTGACAGCCCTAGGGAGATGCTAGTGAGAAAGAGATAAATGGGAACTGTCTCCCTCCTCAAGCTGCTCACAAACATTTACACACCCAAATGCGTGACAGAACTGAATGTGACAGGGGACCTCCTCATACCCAAGCTCTGTGGGGTGGGTGGGGGCAGGAAATGGAAGGGAAGCAGTCAGGGAAGAGTTAATGCTGACCACTGACAAGCAAGTATGGGTCTTGTGAATATCATGCAAATGTAATATGATGCTCATGCAAACATTATGCAATATCATGTGAAGGTCATGCAATTGTCATGTGTTGGTCACATGGACATCACGTGGGTGTCATGTGATGTTTATGTGACCAGATAAAAATCAGTTCAAGCCAATTCTGACCAACTAAAACTGGCTCTGACCAGGCAAAGCCAGCTCAAACAGGTTCTGACTAGATAGAATCAGTTCAAAAGTGTTCTGACCAGAAAAAAAACTGGCTTGAACTGGTTCTAACTATATAACTCTGGTTCTGACAGGATAAAACCAATTAAAACTGGTCAAGCCTATTCTGATTGGGTAAACCAGTTCAAACTGGATAAAACTGGTTCTGAACAGATTAAAGAGTTCAAACTGGTTTCAAACAGATAAAACCAATTGTGACTGGATAAATCTGATTCTGACCAGGTTAAAATGGTTTAAACTGGTTCAAGCCCACTCAAAACAGTTCTGACTAGATAAAACCAGTTCTGACCAGATTAAACTGTTTCAAACCTGTTCTGGCCAGATAGAACTAGTTTAATCTTCTGACCAGATGAGCTGATTAAACCAGTTCAAGCCTATTCTGAACAGATAGAGCTGGGTCAAACAAGTTCTGAACAGATAAAACCAGCTCAAGCTGGCTCAAACCAGTTCTGACTGGATACAACTTGTTCTGACTGGATAAAACTGGCAGAAACCAGTTCTAACTGGATTAAATCAGTTCAAACATGCTCTTACTAGACAAAACTGATTCCCAGTTCTGATTAGGTAAAACCAGTCCTGAGCTGATTAAATCAGTTCAATACCGTTTTTGAACAAATAAACTGGTTCAAACCAGTTCTGACTGGATAAAACCAGCTCAAACTGGTTCTGACCAGATAAAACTAGTTGAAACTGGTTCTGACAGGATATTGGTTCAAATAAATTAAAAGCAGTTCAAACCAGTTCAAACTGTATAAAACCAATTCAAACTGTATAAAACCAGAATCAGACAGGTTCTCAGATTTAAAACAAGCAAGCCAGACAAGGAAGAAGAAACATTCTAGGCAGAAGCTATCTTTGATGCTAGTGGTTGGAGTCAAGCTCAGTGAGTGTGGCACCCTCTTAGTTCTCTTCCCTAAAACCAAAGTTGATTCATTCATTCAGTAAAAAATGCTGCTGACTTTGTTCAGTGGTGAAAATGGGCTCTGTAAGGGTGTCTGCACTCCCTGAGGCCCTGATCCCAGCTGGCACTCAGGGTATGAGCTCCTCCATCTTGCACTGCTGATAGTGTGGAAAAAGTAAAACAACCCAAGAGTGTAAATAGAGTATTATTTACAAAACGGTGCACTGGCTGCTTGGCTGCCACGTGGAGCTAATTATTAAGATTAAGTAGCAACTGGAAGATATCCTTGCAGTGTCATGGCTCCCAATGTGAAATCCTGGAGATAGCCACATAAAGCTTGGGGATGCCTTTCTGTAACAGTGTAATCCTCATAGAAAGGGTATGTTCCAGGTTCCCTGCCCCACCTAAGGAAGGATGGAGCTAAACGGTCAGGGAAAGCTAGGAAAGGGCTTGGAGAGAAAACTTGGACACAGAGAGGAGACTTGAGAGGAGACCTGGAGGAGGCACATAGAGCAGAGACATGTGAAGAAGCTGTTTCAAGCCTGTCCTGAAGCCTTGGACTTACAACAAGGAACATGGGGGACATGGAAGGAGACACTTGGAAGAGATATGGGCAAGAGACCCATGGGGAGGCTAACAATGGCAGCCTGTATCTTGACTGATTTTCCTCCCTCCCTTCCAGACATGCCTGGCCCCTTCGGTCCCTTTCCTGTGGGTCCCCACCAAAAGGTGCCTTAGAATTGTGGCAAGTTTTCAAGCCTCAGTGGCCCTGCTTTGGGCCAACTCTGTTTGGCTGGGCATGGGTATTGGTAACTGGGTGTTTTATTGAGTAACATCCTTTCTTCTGTCTCTGTGTTATGCACACTAATTCTATTAAATTTCTTTCTGTTGAAGTTCTTTTACACTAAGAGAATGCTTTGTCTTTATGTGGTGGAGGGCATTTAGAGTGTGCAGGTTTGGGGATCCCAGGGTGCCCCTCAGTCTGCCTCCTAACACTTCGACAGAGATCGATGGGATCCTGAACAAATGAAAATAATTGTATTAGAGACTAAACTGATTGCATTTTTTTCCTTTTGACTTGAGCAATAAACTGTGGGAAGAAGCAAAAAGAAGAGCCAAGAACGTGCATTGTACATGTGCTCTCTCAATCCTACCCTGCCCCTGTCTCTGTCTCTCTCACACGCACACCCCCCCCCCCCCCCCACACACACACACACACTCCCGGCTCCTCCACAGGCCTGGTTTCTTTGATTTCCCTGGTTGTAAGCCGCCCCATCTGTCTGGCTCGGTTTGTCTCCACACAGGGGTCAGGGGAGAGCAGCGGCCTTCAGGAGGCAGATGGCGTAGCTGAGATCTTGGAAGGCGTCACCTACACCCAGGCCCCGGTGAGTGAGTGTGATACAGTGGCGTCTATGTGGGCATGTATGGCTGAGAGTTAGGGGGGGAGTCCTGGAGCCTCCAGTCTGACCCCACTATTCTCAGATGTGTGACTTTGTCAGCTCCTCTGGGAAAGTCAGGAAAGTTCTAGTCAGTGGGCATTTTGAGAAGTCCCCAAGGCCCAGGAATACCAGTTATCTCGCCGCCATCCTATGCTTATGGTCATGAGGGCGTGTCCAGGCAAACGTGCCCTGTCGCCTCCTCGCTGTGTTATCTGGGTAACTTAGTCTCACTTCCTCTTCCCTAAAACAGTAATCCATTGCTATCTGACGGGTTATGGCAAGTCAGATGAGGAAGCTCAGGTCTCAGCCCAGTGCCTGCCAGAGAAATGTGGCCCTGGAGGGTGGCTTCTGTCGCGCCGACTGGGGCTCTGGCTGTGCGAGAGAAGTCAGGGTCCGCATCCTGCAGGTTGCATAGTCTGTCTTCCCGGGAGCTCACAGCTGGCCCCATGGGCAAGGCAGCCATCCTTCCTGGGGTGTGGGCCACCCCTCCCCCCCTCCTGGGAATGGGCCCCTTGGCAAGACAAGGAAGTGGTTTTGAAAGTGCTGAGTCAGATGGTATAAACACCAAGGAGGCCGTTTTTAGTGAAAAAAGCCAGCAATGCCTGAGCCACTGGGCACAGAAGCTGCAGCCTTGTCCCCTCACTTATCTAATAGAAAAAAGCAGGGAGATGGAAATAAGACAGGGGCTATAGAATTCTATTGAGAGGGATGTGGATGGGGTGCAATAACCATAGTCTCTCAGCACTGGAGCCACCTATATATAACTCACTTCCTTCTATAAAGACGTGTAGAAAACTGCCTTTTGTACAAATGGACAAACGGAGACCTTGGGACAGGAAGAGACTGGCCAACCCTAGGGTGCTGGGGCAGAACTGAGGCTAGAACACAGGTCTCCAGATGCCCGTTCAGGATTCAGGCCATGACCCTGCGCCGCTGGCCTGCGGTAGAGGTCCACTACCAGAACTGCAGCCAATTCTTGGGCACTTGGGATGGAGCAGTCCAGGGTTCAAGGTGCCCATCCAAGGGGAGGGTGGCTGCTTTGGGCAGTGTTGTGATCTCTATGCCCATCAGCCCTTGGCCACCTTTTTGCATGTCCACAGAGGCAGGGCACAGAAAGGTGGTCCCTCAGGCCTTCCAGCCTGAGGTTGCCCTCATCTCCCCATGACCATTTGATACCTAAAAGCAAGATGGGTTCAGGCAGAGATGCCAGTGACTCAAGGTAGTCCTGAGATAGGAAAGAGGAACAGGGTTTGAGAGCATGAGATGATCATGGGCTGGAGGCTGATCAAGGTGGGCTTTCTGGTGGAGGGAGCACAGGAACCAAACAGCTTCAGACAGAGGCAGAGAAATGGCAGGAGGAAGAGGACCAGCGTTTCTCCATACCCACTGTGTGCCTGGTGCTTTGTACAGATGACAGAGTTGAATCCTTCCAACATGGCTGCAGGAGATGGCAGCAGATGCTCTGGAGAAGAGGGTGGCTTTGCAGGGTCACACGGTAGTGGAGTTGGGACCCAAGCCCCCTAGGGCCTTCTCTCCCGGGTTAGGGGACTGCAGTGCAAGGCAAAAGTGGGAGCAGGCTGCAGTTCCCCAGATGCCAGGAGAAGTGAGAAAGGATGATGGTGGACCAGGTGGCGTGTGGAGCACCCACACTTTCTTTCCTAGATTCCTAAGCCCCACTCTCCTCCGCTGTTTCAAGGGAACTGGTGCAGATCCCAGTCCCACCAGTAGTGTGTAGTGGTCAGCTCTACCCTTACTGGTTGTTGAACTTGACACAGATGTGGGTGAGACCAGGAACAATGGCAGCCCCCCTGGGTTTCTGAGTTTCCTTGTGGCAGGCTTCTGTTAAATGGACTGGAGCGTGCTCACCTCGTGGACTTAGTGTGAGAGCTTGCTGGATTCACCCCTCGGTGGATATTTGATTTTCTCCAGTGATACTCGTGGCTGTTTTTGCTGCTTTTCTACCAAGCAAATCTTGAGTCTCATTTTTCCTCCCTTCAGTTTAACGTAGAAGAAGTTGAACCTATAAACAGCCCTCCAACTCCATCACCTCCCTCCGAGGATTTAGACATTTCTGGAGAACCTGTACCTGAGGGGACCCCAGGAGCCACCAACTCCAGTGACATCTCACACGGCAACCCTGAGCCAGGCAAGTCCCTGCTGCGCCTCTGTGCACCTGGGCGTTGGGTAGCGGCTGTGTGCCCAGCCCAGCTGATGTGTCCACCGAGAGTTCTCACCCCAGCTTCCCCTCATGCGCTTTAGGAATCGTGCTCGTTTCACATGCAAGAGGGGGAAACCAAGTCACCGGGCACTTTGTCTCCCAGCTGAATCCTTAATAGCAGAGCTGGCGCTTGATTTTGGATACCTGAACTTTTAATCCCCCAACTTTGTCCCTCCCAAAGAGGCCGGGGTTTAACAGAAAACCCTGTCAAAATTGTTCCTGCTCATTAATCCCTGCTGTATGCCAGTGTTCACAGGCTTCCGCTCTCGTCCCACATCACCTAGTCACTGTTAGTACCTGTTATTTTATGGTGATGGAAACCTGTGCTTGGAAAGGTGGGTGCCACTCCCAAATCTCTAGGCTCCTGAGTGGTAGGACACAGCACCAGTCTGACTCCAGAATCCCCACTCTTTCCAATCTCACAACTAGCACCCTAACTCTCAGGCCATATAAGCTCCTGTGAGGCAGATGTGGGGTGCCAGCAAGCTCCAGGACCCAGGACATCCATGCAAGCTCTGGGAGGGCTGAGCTCCGGCTCCCCATCCAGGGCTCTTATGCTGCTCATCCTCCAGCCGTGCAGGGGGGCACTGGCAAGAACCCCAGATCTGATGTCACCCCACGCGACAGCTTGACAGCTGCTTGAGGCCTGAGATGAGCCCGTGTTTTCTGCCTATCAAAAGGGCGGCCATTTCAGCACAACACCAGAGCACTGAGATTTACATACAAGGTCAAAAGACAACCCAAACCACCCCTCAGTAGGGACTGGCTGGGCAAATTGTCTTTTATTCAAATGTAGAACCCTCGAAGGGGTGATACAAAGATTTCGTGACCTTCGGACTTGCTCCTGCTGCATGACCTCCACGAAAAAGCAGATCTTCAAACTGTTTGCTATGGCCTGGATTCGAATATTTGTGTCTATTTATTATTTGTATCTATTTATAGGTCGCTATGTAGGCCTGTGTGTGTGTGTGTGTGTGTGTGTGTGTGTGTTAGAATAATATACAACAAAATACTCTGAGTGGTTTTTCTTTTTTGTATTTTACAATTCCTCTATAATCATATATTTCATCCTGCTTTTTACTTCTGCCATTTATACATATCTATCTTTAACAACTAAAGTTAGGAAGCCTGTGGGTGAAAGTACTGAATACAAAAAAAT
Source organism: Talpa occidentalis (assembly GCF_014898055.3). Classification (NCBI taxonomy): domain Eukaryota; kingdom Metazoa; phylum Chordata; class Mammalia; order Eulipotyphla; family Talpidae; genus Talpa; species Talpa occidentalis. The sequence continues at coordinate 54,272,493 of NW_023605083.1, forward strand.
TGTATGATTTAACAAAGTCTTAGTCCTACGAAGGAGTCAGGGCATCGCTGTGGGAGTGTGGAGGCAGAGCAGACAGTTTGGGTGGAGGCCCTGCCCCGCCAACTATTTGCTATCAGCCTAGGGCAAGTTGCTTAACATTTCCAAGCTCTAGATTCCTTAATTGTCCACTGGGAAGGTTCACAATCCCTGCCTCCCGGGTGGATGAGAGGATTCAATGGGTTTGGATGTAGCAGTGGTTTATGAATTGTGAAAGCTGTTCTCCTGGGTGACATTAGGATCTCCAAGGAGGGCCAGGAAGCCAGCAGAGGCTGCAGGGCAAAGGCTGCAGGGCCAGGGTGAGGACCTCCCTTCCACTGAGTGTTGAGTGCAAAGGAGGGAGCCAAGTGGAGAGTGGGTCCCAGATCCCAGCACAGCTTGCAGGGGCCCTGGGATCAACCACGCTCCTTATCTAGGAGACAGAAGGTCAAACAGAAACAACAGAGCTGACTGAAATGTTGCCTTTCTTCTTGTTGAGTAGACACCCCAGATGGGGAGGAGAAAGCTTCCTGAACCCTGATCCCCTTCCCTAGCTAGGGAAAAAACCCTAGTAGTTTTAGTCCAGGCTTCCACGACACCATCTTGGCCCAGGGAGCAGGACACCTCCACCTCCATCCTCCAAGGGGTGGGGACGCAGAGGCCCTCCAGCTGCTTGCACAGTGCCCCCTGGTGGCCAGAGCAGGGAAGCGGCGAGCGCGTGACGGGCTGACACCGGTAGGCATTCTGTATTGGAGTGTGCGTGAGCACAGCGTGTGTGGAAAGGACTTGGCACAGGAGCAGGCTGACCTGACTTTAGGGTGCCTCTTAGCCACTTATTCTCTGCGGGAGCCATTCCTCCTCTGCAAAATGGGGTTAACAATAATAATGTGCCATTATGGGGATCGGAGCAGGACATACATGATAATGGAAAGAGTGAAACCACTCTTGTCCTGAACCAACCAGCTGCAAGGTGTGGAGAAGGTGCATATAGGCACATGGATGGGCTTGAGGGAGTGTCAGAGGAGGGCGTTCATGGAAGAAACATGTCTAACCTGGCCCCAGCCCAGAACAGGCATGCATTTTTGTTGGCACAACTTCTTTTTTTTTAGGACTCTATTTGTTGTTGTTGTTGTTTTAAAGATTTATTGATTGATTGACTGATTGATACATACATACATACAAGCACTGGGTACAGTCAGAAGTGCAGGAGGGTGAGAGAATTCACCAGAGCCAGAGTGGGGAGCAGAGCAGGCAGAAGGACCGAAGTACACTGCTGAGGGGAGCAGCGGGCGGCAGGAGAGGTCTGCGCACCATGTGGGACCCTCCTCTGGTGGCCGGGGAGCCGCCGGGGATCGAACCGGTGTTGCAGAGGCTGCGGGCATCTTCGCAACCCAGTGCTCAACCGCTGCGCCACCGGGGAGGCCCTGTTGTTTTTTTTTAATTGCAAAAGAAATATGTGCTTGGGGTAACAGTTCAATCAATGTGGAGTGAGTGAACCAAAAAAATAGTCGTTTCCTCTTTTATCCTCTGGAGGAAGCAAATATCAGGCGTTGTGGTTCAGCCAAGCATCTGTATACATATATACCCATACATGTCTATGTGTCTTATGGGTTCTGTAAGAATTGCTATATAACATAAACATGTTATGTAAATATGTGCATGTATATAATGATGATAAAATATGTGTAATCATATGCACTTTTTTCCCCTTTTACAAATAGAGAACCACACTGACAGTGAACATTTACCAATTGCTTCCTATACTGCCAGGGGCTGTCCTCAGTGCTTTTCCTGCATTAACTTATTTCATTCTCAAAAGCACTCTAGGAGATAAGGAGTATTATCCCCTACTTACAGATGAGGACCCTAAGATCACGTTAGTAAGTGACAAAGCAGGGTTCCAGCCCAGTGGTTGGTTCCAGAGCCTGTGATGGAAACACCATCTAATGCTACCCTCTGATGTTTATTTTTCAACAGCTCTTTTTTTTCTCTTTTATAATGGTCATCTTTTCAAGTCAGTAGGTGAAGAGACTTCATCCTTTATCAACACTGCAAAATGCAGTTCTAATGACATCACGCATGCTTCCTGTAGGGTCTGGTGAGATCCTGAGTGACACACTGGAGGGGGATCGTACTGTGGACGGTACCCCCATGACAGACATTGGTTCTGGGGATGGAAACTTCATCCATGTCACTGAAGAGGTGAGTGAATGGTAAATTGCATTTGATCAGTCAGTGGTGAACTTACTGGCTTAGTTCAGACTTGACATTGACTTTCATGGGGCACAGAGGACCAGGAGGCAGTTAGCTAAAGGGCTTCTCAGCTTCTCCAGAGCTTCTCTTCTTCCAGGGCTTCTCCCTCCCACCCCCACCCCCCAGACTGCACTAGGATGGGGGGAGGGGAGAGAAGATGCCGCCAAGTTGGTCCTTACCCCTGCCTGGTGATGAATGCCTATCATCACTATGGTAACTCCCTCACGCTCAAGTGTGAAGAAGCACATCTTCTTCAGCCCTTGAACTCCTTCTAGACAGAATCGGATTAACCACAGGTGTGTCCCCTATATTGTTTGTAATTGGCTACGAAGCCAGGTTGTTAAATGCTGGACACATAGTTTGTCAAATTCAAGCAGATGTATTTTTCTCGCCACTGCCTTTGCTAAAACCCTGCAGCATTGTCAACTCCTTCAACCCTGCCCCCAAGTGTCAGCTCCTTCACTCCCCTCTCCTGGGATAAAAACTTACACACTTCATAGCTCTCCCAGTCACTAATGGTAATGGTCTATTTTCACAGATACTTTACAAGTCTAGCATAATATTAAAAATTCAGGAAAAATACAAATACAGCTCCTCTCCTTCAGAACGCAGGCCTGCTGTAGGCAGGACCCTGCCAGGAAGGGGAAGAAGCATAGTTAGGGGAGTCTCTCTATTTTCTTGCCCCTTCTCCTCGCTCCCTTCACTCTCCTTGCCCCTCACTGCAGCAGGTTTGGATGTCTGCAGAGAAGGGCCCACTTAAGGGACAGGATTCTGTTTTATGTGGCTGGTCAAATTGCCATCAGGGGCCTTAATGTGAGAGATGCCTGATTGCTAGAACTTTTCTCGGGGCGTGGGGGGAGTGGGGTGGATTGGGTGGTTCCTTGAAAGTCCTCCTGCAGGGGATCTGGGACGGAAATTCCATTACTGGTCTTTTAACGTCTGCTTGAACTTCTTCCCCTCCCCTACCAACACCCTCCTCCCCTCCCCCACTGGTGGCCCTGACCCTATAAATGGCCCTTTGGGTAGAGTCCATTTCAAGCTCCTTTAGCTGGCGCTCTCTCTCTCTCTCTCTCTCTCTCTCTCTCTCTCTTCTCTCTCTTTTTTAAAGATTTATTTATTTATACTAGAACTGGGGGTACAGGCCAGAGGCACAGGAGGGTGAGAGGATTCTCCAGAGACAGAGCAGGGAACAGAACAGGCAGACTGACGAAATACACTGCTGAGGGGAGCAGCAGGAGAGACAGGAGAGGTCTGACACGCCTTGTGGGTATCTCCCTGGCTGGCCAGGAATTGAACCCATGCCACAGAGGCTGAGGACAGCTGCAGAGGCTGCAGACAGCTTCACAGCTCTGAGCTTAACCCACTGCACCACCGGGGAGGCCCATAGCTGGCTCTCTTTATTTTTTATTTTTTTAATTATTTGTTTTTACATCCTTGTTCATTTTTAAACACTATTTGTTTCCCCTCACCCCCTCAGGTGTAGTCCTCATAGAGTTTTCTTCCCCAAGGCACCCGTGCACCATCACCTCAGTCCCCTGTGCTCCTCCCTCCCTCCCTCTGACCCCTCTCCCTCCTCCTCCCCTGCAGGATGTCTCTGGTTTACAATTGTCTGTTTTTGCTTTGCTGTGTTTTGTACTGCTATTATTTTTTTGCATTGCTGTCTTAGCTGGCTCTCTTTAAAGGAGTGATAGCGTGTCTCTGCAGAAAGACAACTGCAGGAGAAAGCGCTCTCTCACATGCTCTTTCCCTCCCTCCCTCCCTCCACCCCCTTCACACTTTGTTTTTCATATTTTCCTGGAGGGAATCAGTCCTGAGCCCCTTTGTTTCCTAAATTCCAAGGGAGACATATCCAGCTCCCCAAATGCTTAGTAGTGGGGAGAGGGAGGAGAAAAGTCACAGCCCCCTAAAAATTCTCTCCAGAGGAATTCTCACTCTCTAGTCACTCTGCCTCCAAATAAATCCCTTAGCTTTTTCTGTACAGCCCAAGGCAGGTGATGGACTAATAGTCTGGCACCTTCTCTTAGAATAAGGAGGAGACCTGTTGCCGATGGCGCTGTACTAGTCCTTTGGGGCTTTAGCTGATGTGGAGTCTGAGAGTCTCACTTTTAAAATCCTGTGATCATCACTTCTCTGTTTTAGGAGACAATGTCTGCAAGGACCTAGTATGTTATATGAAGGATTGCTTCTGTGGTTCAGATAGGTCTCGTTCTATGCTATTCTAGCCTCTGCCATGCCTTGCAGCAAGGAAGTCTATCTAACTTTGATCAGCTGTTTTGGGTATAAAAAAATAACTTTTTGCCAGGAAAAAAAAAACCAAAAAACTGAAACAAAACTTTCTGTGAAACTCAGAAAAACATAGTCAGTTTGGTGACACCCACAGCCGAAGGGACTCTGTCGCCCTTCATCAGCATCTACTGTGGAACCTTCTGAGAATCTGCCTGTGCATTTCCCGTGAACCAGAAGGAAAGAGGAAGCAGGGGGTCCAACCCGGAGAGGGGCTGCTGGCTGCACATCTCTGCACACCTACCTGGGCAAAAGCATCGGGCTTGTTAATGGCTTCTGGATGGCACCAGGGGAGGTGCCAGGAAGGCGGCCACGTCTGGAGAGACATGTCTGGAGCTGGAGCGGATGACTCGGGAAGGGTCTCCTGGACATTGGCGTGTGTAGACAGATGCTTGGCATCAAATAGGGGAGAAAGGTGCCTGCAGCCTCTCCTGTCCCTTGGAGTCTTTGACCCTGAACCAGTTGTGGGGCTAGAGTGGGACTAGAGTCATACATGGGAAAGTGCTTAGAAGGAAAGATGCCCCAGAAGTGCTAGGGGCCAGGGCTGAATCTGGGTCGTGGACCCAGTGACCTGGTCTCACACGACTCTTTGTTTACAGGGTCCATATACTGAAGCAGCTTTGGCAACAACAGCAGCAACAGGGGTGGCCGAGGTGCCCGTCAGCACTGCCGGGGGAGCAGAGGCCAGAGGTGCACCCACTGGGGAACCGACCTTTGCCTCATCCTCCCAGGACCCCGGCGAAGGGGTCACGCCAGTAAGTAGCTGGACGTGCATGCCCCGCGTCACCTGTCCGGGATGAGGAGTGTCCATGGAGGACCAGTCATGCTTCCTAACCTGTCTGCAAAATACAGTGACCGCCTCGTGGGGCCGAGTCTGAGCAGGCCCCAACTTTGAGGCTGAGGCAGACTCATTAAGCAGGGTTTGGGGAGCATTGCGCTGTGCCCCTCGCACTTGGTGAACAGGACACCCTGTTCCTGGGGACAGAGCAGTAAAATGTATAATAGGAGAAGCACAGAGCCCTGGAAAGGAGGCCCAGAACCCAGACTTAGGGGACCCAGGAAACCTGAAGGTGAGCCAAAGGGGGTGCTTAGAAGTAACCCAGGAGCTGAGACTGAGGGGTAACTCAGGGGGTGGGCCCTCAGGAGCAAAGGTCTGGAGGCATCACCGTGGACAAGAAAGACCTGAAGAAGCAGTGTGCCTCAAGGTCAGGTGTGAGCCGGGGGAGACGAGGATGCAGAGGCCTCTGAGACCGTGGACACTGAGAAGAGCCTGAGTTGTTCAGCAAAAGGGGGGCGTTGCTGGAAGGGCTTTACTAGGAAATGACGGGTCTGAGTGGGATTTTAGAACTTCCAACTCCTGAGCGAGAGGATGGAGAAAAAGCCTGCAAGCAGGGGAGGAGCTGGCGGCCACTGAGGGTCGGGAGTGGAGGTGAGGGCTCACTCTGGTGTGGTCAGTGAGGGCAGAGCCTCCAAGAGTCCCAGTGAGTGAAGGCCTGAACACGTCTATTAGATCTGTCTCCATGACTATTGGGGACCCTGGGGAGGCAGTTTTAGGCTGTGGGAGGGATGGCAAAGGACACTGAGGAGGCTGAGGGGAACCAGTGCTTGTGAGGCCAACCACCCCTTTGATGAGAGAGTTGGGGAGTGCTAGGACCTGGGTTTGGTCCCAACACCAAATGAGGTGTGGGGGCCAGCACCCCTTCACGGAGGTTGGAGGGAGGGCGGGGTGAAGCAGGCAGTAGGAAGCTGCAGGAAAGGGGCTCACATTTGGGTGGTTTCTGTGTCCGGGCCGGGCCGTGGTGCCTCGTCCAGGCAGGGGTGTAAGGTCAGGTTCTGGATGCACAAATGCTTTGAAGGTGAGGGAGGGACAGGAAGCAGCTGCGGGAGGGAGGCCCTCTTCTCCCTCCAGCCTCAGTGCAGTGGCTCTCTAATGGGGTCCCTCTTGATGCCTTCCTGTTCAGGGTCCAGATACTGAAGAAGGTTCAGCCACAGGGGAGGCCGAGATGCCCCTCAGCACTGCCTGGGACATAGAGACCCACAGTGTAGCCACCAGGGAGCCAACCCTCTCCACATCCATCCAGATCCCTGAGGACGGCATCTCGCTGGTAAGGACCAGAAGGTGCTGGAAGGTTGAAGTCACGGCTGGGAACAGACTCCGGCCTTCTCAGAGCATCATTCTTTTGGGCAAATCCAGAGGAGACTGAATGGGGAGAAGGGCCCCCTTTCTAACCAAGTTCCCCCTTGCGAGTGGAGTGTGCCCAGGCCTAGTTCAGTGTATAGGAGCCCCTGAGGCTTGGGGGTGGCAGTACAAGCCAACAACCCCAACAGGGCTCAAGGGTGGCAATGTGAAATGGCATCCTAACCCTGGAATCCCAGGAGTCTGCAGGCGGAGCTTGGGCTCTGCTGACAAGGCAGGGAATTTTGGAGGTGACAGTGACCTATAGCCTTGTAGCTTCCTCCCTGAGGTCACACACCCAACACCCAGCAATGTGGTCGTGGTGGCACAGTCCCTCACACTAGTTTTGTTTCAGGGTCCAAACAATGAAGAAAGTTTGACAACAGCAGCAGCTGCAACAAGTGTGCCCCTCAGCACTCTTGAAGAGGAGGCCAGTAGGGCCCCCACAGCTGGCCTGGCCCCTGAGCAAGCGGCCACATCTGTAAGTATCTCGCAGCATGGTTTCTGGCTCACAGTGGGGAGAGGGAGACAGAGGCCCATCCTGACCACCCAGAGGCACCTGCAAGGTGAACCTGTTGAGCGCACTGGGGCATGCAGCAGGAGGCAGTGGAGGGAACCCCACAAAGGCGCCAGGGCATCCAGTTCTTAACCCGACCTGCTACTTCCTGTCTTGATCCAAGAATTTTCTGAGATGGGATGATGAGAGATGAGTTATCCAATGTTGGGGGCGAGCTGTTGGGGTGCAGTGAGTCCCCTGACTCTGGGGAGAGTCCTCGCAGGAGAGGCATCTTTCAGAAGGGTTCTGAGAGTCTGTGCTATGTGAATGTGTTGGGTGTTTGGAAAATGTGCTGGCCCTGCAGAAGCAGAGATCAAAATTCACGGGGGCAGTAATGCAATTCATTGTGTTGGTTCTGCTTTCAGGGTCCTGGTGATGAAGACTTCACAGCAGCCATGACAGAGGCGCCCCTTATTACTGCTGGGGCAGAAGTGTTGGGCAGTGCACCTCCTGAGGGCCCACCACTCCCCATACCCACAGTCTCTCCGGTAAGTGGATCAGAGATATGAAGATATGGGTGTTCATTTTGGTTTGCCAAGTGCCAGATTTGGGCATTTGAGGATTCTTTAACCTGGGAACACACAAGGAAGCTGCAGTTTGTAGAGGAAAATGCAAGAGGTAAAAATCTGGAGTGCATGCCTTTTTGTGTTCCATATCACCTATTTTTTTTTTAAAAGATTTATTTATTTTATTTATACTAGCACTGGGTACAGTCAAAAGCACGGGAGGGTGAGAGAATTCACCAGAGCCAGAGCGGGGAACAGAACAGGCAGACAGACGAAATACACTGCTGAGGGGAGCAGCGGGTGACAGGAGAGCTCTGCACGCCATGCGGTACCCTAGCCAGTGGCCAGGGATCGAACCGGCGCTGCAGAGGCTGCGGGCAGCTTCGCAGGCCAGCGCTCAACCACTGCGCCACCAGGGGAGGCCCCATATCACCTATTTCTTTCACTGAAATGATAAATTTCTTTTTTTAAAAAAAGAATATATTTTTAAAAAGATTTATTTATTTATGCATACAAGAGCTGGGGTATAGGCCAGAGGTGTGGGGGGTGAGAGGATTCACCAGAGACAGAGTGGGGAATAGAACAGGCAGATCAATGGAAGTATACTGCTGAGGGGAGCTGCGGGTGAGTCAGGAGAAGTCTGCTGCGCCATGTGGGTTGCTCCCTGGCCTGGTGGGGATTGAACTCGTGCTGCAGAGGCTGCAGATAGCTTCATAGGTTACGTCTTTACCCCTTGAGCCACCAGGGAGGCCCTGAAATGATGAATTTCTAACAGCCAAAGTGGCCCATCTCAGATGTCATGAGATTCCCATCCTGGAGGTGGGAAAGCTTGGAAGACTTGGCAGGGACTGTGAGGGAATGGAGGGTGTGTGTGTGTGTGTGTGTGTGTACACTTTCAAGTCCCTTCCAACATGAGTTTCTGTGATTCCGGGTGATACACAAGGAATGATCAAGGGCAGGAAACAAGCTGTTTGCCTGTTACTTATTAAGCACTCTGGATTCCCAGTTGATCTGATTCAATTCACATTCCCGTCTCTGGATCAAAGTGAATGGTCTCTCCATTTCACAGGCAAGGGAAGTAAGACCCATTTTTGAGTATACAGTTGAGTAGCATTAAGTACATTCACACTGTTGCACATCATCACCACCATCCATCTCCAGGACTTTTGGCTGGAGGATTTTAAAACAAATCCCAAATGCCTTATCATTTAACTCATAAATATTTCAGTGTGTATTTCTAATAGGTTGATATGTAATTTTTTTTTCTTAGCCACATTGTCTCTTATCCATTTTTCAAAATTAACAATGGTTCTTTCGTATTATCCAACACCTTAGGTGTTAGATATAAAAATGCCTTTTTTTGTAATTTAAATATGAATCCAAATAAGGTCTACACATTGCATTTGCTTCTCTCTCTTAAGTCACTTCTCATCTGTGATTATCTCCCACCTTCTTTCCTCTTTCTGTTGTTGATTTGTGGAAGCAGCAGCACAGAGAAGTTGGTGCTTAGAGAGAGTCTGGCAAGGCCATGCCGGAAGGGTGTTGGTGAATTTACTACTTTGGAGAAGTTCTTTGTTGACACATATTAACAACCATAGAACTTCATAATGACCTAGAAACTTCTATCCTAGGAATTAATCTTAAAAGAGATCGTCTGACGTGTAAAAAGGCTTTTGTATATACATGGCTGTTAATATCAGTATTGTCCGTAACGGGAAAAAAAGGAAATCATTCAATTAACAGACGGCGGGGCGGGGGGGATTGAATTAAAGTGTATTCAAATAATGCAGCAGATACGGTTATTGAAACTATGCTTATTAGGAGTATTTAAGGATGGGGGGAATGTTAAGTGAAAACAGCTGGTTAAAACCTTGAATGTACTGTGTGGTCTTAACTATTTAAAAATAGATAGTTGCAAAAACCCTGGAAAGAAATACTGTCCCTAAATATTAGCAGTTGTTGCACATTACGTTTCCATCATGGGGGCTTTATGAGAGTGACAATGACGGTTTTTAAAAGCTCTGGGGGTGGGAGAGGAAAAGGTAAAAATGAGCACTCAGTGTCATCCTATCTATATAACTAATGAATCTAGGTCCCACTCCTACCCCAAATGCCCATGTGAGGATCTGGGATGCGCTGACCAGATGCCACGATTCCTGAGCCAATGGTTGAAAAACACAATGAGGACAGTCAGGAAATACCCACTCTGGACCCACTCTGGACCCACTCTGGACCCACTCTGGATGCACTCTGAACCCACTCTGGATCCACTCTGAAATGCTCTTAGGACCACTATAAATGTCAGAGTCACTCAAGGCAGTGAGAGGCTGTATCCAAGCCTGTCTGCCAAATATCTGGGACAAATTTCTTCACCTCCTTCAGTTTACTCTTGTACAAAATGGCGATCACGCTATCTACCTCTTGGGTTGTGGTGAGGATTAAGAGAGTTTGTAAATGGAAAACTTTACCTAGCACAAAATAAATACTCAATAAATTAGGTACATAGAATTATTTTGCAGATGGCCTGGAGAGGGTTAGGCATGTGCTCAAGGTCACCCAGCAGTAGAGTAGGGGTGAGCACCTTAGGACTGGGGGGGACCCTGGGTTACAACCCTGTCCACAGTGCTGCCGACCAGTCCATCACCTCATCTGTGTGGTGCAGAAACAAAGTGGCCCTTGTCCTGGCTCATAAAGAACACTCCTTAACTCCTGTGCTAGCCTGATCTTAAAGATGACAGTTTCCCCTGAGAGGCGAGGGACAGTGGGAGGGGGTGTCCAACATTCCACTGACCAGTTGCTTCTCTTTAGCTTGCAGTTGGACCTACCAGTCCCCCTGAACCTACTGGACCTGCTGGACCAAAGGTGAGATTCCCACCCGGCTCATGTTCGGTATAGTGAACAGGGACCTCCGCCTCTGCAGCAGTAAAGCAGCCACAGGGTATTCTTGCTGTCAGCACCCAAGGGCCTCCCAAGCAGACCTCCGGACTTTTGCCTGGACTGGAGCCCTCGGTGAACCGAGGGGCTGAGTCCCATTTATAGCCAGTGCGCTCAACGGCTCACAGGGCCCTCAAGCAAATCACGGGCCAAAATGGGCTTGTCACCACCAGCCAAACCTGCTTCTCACACAGCATCCCCCTGAGGGGCCCTCCCCCGACCATTCAGTCCCCAAGTTGTCTAGGTGTGTGGTGCCCCTTGTCCCTTGGACGATGACAACACCTCCGTGTCAACATCTTCCTTTCCCACTGACATGCACACACCGCTGCCACCTTCCTAACCCAGCGCCAAACCCCACAGCTCCTCCTTGCAGCCTCCCTGGGGGCACTGTGCATGCGCACGCACTGCCTCCTGTCTTTTGGAACGAAGCACCAGAAGGTGATCTGGCATTGCCTTTTGTTCTTTGGAGGAATTTGGTGTCATCCAACACATAAGCTCTGAGTGCTTTCTCGGAGGAGACTGGACACCATGGGGGCCTCAGGATGGGGCCCACCCTGGGGAGTCCTAGTTTGGAGGGCATGACAGACACGCACACAATTAAACTTAAAGTCAGGCCATCTTGGTACCAAATCAAGACTTCAGCAGAAGCCTGTGGGAACACAGAAGCAGGAGACATGAATTCTGCCTGCAAAAGGGTGGGGAGGGGCTTCACCGAGGAAGCGACCATGGACCTGGTCTTGAAGGATGAGTGGAGATTTGAAAGGCAGCAAAAGGAGGCAGAGCAGAAGACGTGAAAGCATCCGAGGACAGGCTGTGAGGCCGAGAAGGAGGTGGGGAGCTATAGGGAGGAGTGCGAGAAAAGGCAGGAAGAAAGTTCGGAGAAGTTAGAGGACTTCAGAACATGGGAAAACTGTTGGGGACAGTTTGGGCTGTCTTTGGAGTGGCAGTTGAAACCAAGTTGTGGGAATTGCTTCTCTGCAGGTAGAAGTGGAGGCTGAGGGCTCTGGCCTGGCCTGGGGCTCAGGCATGGGCTCTGGCTCCGGTGACCTGGTGCTCGGCGAGGAGCTATTAAGGGTGAGTGTGAAGGGTTAAAGGGCCTGGTGTCTGGGATCACCTCCAGTAATGGGGGAAAGGGTGGCATCTAGGGGCGATACCAGATGAAAGTAAATTTGCCACCATTGATACTTGTTGACATTGGCGTGGACGTCTTTAGACTGTCCTCTCTACTTTTGTAAGTGTTTGGCATTTTCCCCTTTGATTGGTTTTGTTCTGAGTCTGAACTTAAATTTCCATCCATTTCGTCACTTTCTTCCTTTCCCTGGAAGCCCTCTCCAGGGGACTGTAGGCTCACCCTGAGTATACTCAGGCCCTCCCCCTCTCCAACTAAGCTTTATCCTCCAATGCCCTCCCTTATTTCAGAGACCCCTGGCCTCTTCTCCAGCTAGCATTTCACACTTGAGCTTCCAGACTCTTCGTGAAATCCTCCCTGTTCTGCTGCAATCCTCTCCTACTTGTCCAGACCACGCTTTCTCCTACTTCGGCCCTTGGGCCCTCTAAGTCACCCCTGGGCAGCACCTCCCTTCTCCAGCTGCAGCGGTGCCCCTCCCACCCCCCATAACCCAGGCTCATCTCCAGCTCTTCCTCCAAGTCCTGGGCCCCACCCCCACCTAGAAGTTTCCAGTGCTGCCCCTCTGCTCAGTCCTCGTGGGAAGCTGGAAGGGTCTGGCCTGACTGGGTGAGAGGAGAGGGAGCTGAAGGATCTTCCCACTGGTGGAAACAGCCACGCCAGCCAGAGACTAAAGACACTAGCTTGTTTCAGGAAATTTTTAACAAAAAGGGTTCGAACTGCAGGTAGTCTTTGACTGAACTCTCAATCAGAAAATGAAATTAGCCAGAGTACCTCTGAGAATTCCCACTGGGTTTTGATTGTATAACCTCATCGAGGAAGAAAACATGATATAATGGACTCAGAAAGACCTGGATTCAAATCCCAGCTCTTCTACTAACAAGCAGTGTATGTAAGCCCTCCAGAAATCATCCAAGCTCTCTGAGCCTCAGTTCCCCGTCTGCTGATTGGGAACAACGGTTTCTATTTGTCGGGTTGTGAAGACTGGCGGCAATGAGCTGAACATATGTGCATGGTATAACTTACCTCCTCTCTGCTGCTTCCTAACAGAATGTCTGTTTTTTAGGGTCCTCCCGGCCCCCCGGGCCCACCTGGAGTACCTGGGATTCCAGGCACACCAGGAACTGATATTTTCACGGGGCCTCCTGGATCTCCTGGAAAGGATGGAGTTGCTGGTGAACCTGGGCCCCCGGTGAGCCTCTGAAGTTGTCGCCCCCTCTCTGTGGCTGTGGGGCTTTCTTTAGCTACAGAGGGGTGTGTGTACTGCCGACTCCAGAGTTCAGGCTCACCGTTGGGAGAGAACAGCTAATGAATGTTTGTGTCCCGCACCCCCAAAGTCCTCCTCCTGAGTTGCTGCTGAGACTGATAAGCAGCCAAGAAAAACATCGTCCTACACACTGTTTTGCCACTTCATCTTGGTCAGTGAAAGAAGTGCAGACTCATGTAGGCTCTTGGACCCACAGGACCCTGTGCTGAGCCTGGGGTCCCTCAGAGACCATCCAATTTAACCTTTCCCCTGGCCCCCACGCGGGGAAAATGCCACCCAGAGAGCAAAGGACCCTCTCCCACAGGTGCACGGCCAACTGCGGGGCTGGCAGTCCACCGTGGATCTGGTACAAGGCCCTGGACCCACCGCCTCATCCGCGGGTCCTTCCCAGCTCTGACCTTTTCCAGGAAGGGTTTGTTTGTGTTTGATTGTCATCAGAAGTGTCCTGGGCTGATTGTTCTGGATGTTCCCCCAGGGCCCCGAGGGACAACCTGGACCTGATGGAGCCTCTGGCCTTCCCGGAATGAAAGGGGAGAAGGTATGAGCAAGGTGGGAGGGTTCTGGCACATGGCAGCCCCACACCGGCCCTGCCTCTCTGTCCCCTAAGCCTGACCTTGCCTCCTAATCGCTTCCCTCTCTAATCCCCTCTCGCTCCTCTCTGCTGGGGGTTCCCATCGCAGGGTTCTTATGCTCACACCTGAACTCAGCATCTTCCCTGTTCCTCTGCCTGTTCCCAGCCTCAGTGATAGGCGCCGCCATCTCCCCAGGCACCTGAACTCAGCATCAAAGTCTTCCCTCACTCCTCCCCAACTCCCTTTCCTGCTGTGATTCAGATCTTGCTAAAACTGGCCCAGCTGACGTCCATATGGCTCGCCCTCCCCTGCATCGCAGCCTCAGGATCCTCACCCGTGCCCCATTCTCTCCACCCATTGTCCAGCCTCTTGCCCTATCTAGTTAGCCACTGCCCTCTCCACTGAAAGGAACTACCACTGGCTCCCCACTGATGCAGGACAGCACCCTAACTATATGCAGCCCTCAGAGCCCTTCTGGAACTGCCTTTCTAGCACTTTCTCCCAGGACTATCTCTTACAGCCTCTGAGCACCAGCCAGTCCTGCTGGAATGTTCCAGGCTTGTTCTTCTCTGCAGCCCCCTGTCCTTTGCACCTGGCATCCTCGCTGTCCTTTCGCTTTTCTCATTCTCCAAGGCCTAATTCAGATATAGCCTCTGGGAAGTGCTCCCCAATTCTTTGAGCAGAAAGCACCCCCCTTCCTCAACTTTTTATTGTACAGTATTTATTTTGCCAGGACCCCTCTTAGCCAATGACATGAAGCTGCTAGCTCACCTGTTTGCTCCCCACCCCACCCTGGCAAACCAAGAGCATTGGGGCTGTCTGTATCTCCTTATACCAGCACAGGTCTCTGTTAATGGTTGATGCAGGAATAAAACTTCCTTTGGGTACCTCTGTGTCTTCCATTCCCGCATCTCCCATGTCCTCCCTGCCTTCATCTGTCTGTAAGCCTGTCCTGTCTTTTGTCTGCCAGCCCCATACTGGTGCTGTGGGGTGGGGTCCCTGTCCCTCCAAGCGGTCCCAGCCTGGCTGATGGGAACCCTAAAGATGAGGTGAGCCCATCTAATGAAGCATTTGTAAGTTTTACTGGGGTTCAGAGGCAAGAGGTTCCCTTCCAGCTGAGACAGAAAGCGGGGCCTTCTGTGCACCCCACCTGGAAAAAGTCCGGGAAAATACAGACTGCCTAGACATCACCATCCTCCCTGAATTGAATTTCCAGTTTCTATGAGCCCAAAAGTATGTTTATTCTAGTTGAAACAGTAACTCGATTTTCATGGAAAGCTCATTTTTCAGAAAAAGAAGAAATAGTTGTCAAGCTTTGTAAGAACTCATCTTACATGTACCAACTATTTCATAAGAAATTAAATTTTGCAGGAAACATCACAGACCTACACTCATCTTCCCTGTTCTTTTTAGCACTTCCCCCCACCCGCCCCCGCACACCCCTCCCACTGCTCGTCTGGCACCTAAAAATACTCGAGCTCACATCTGCACACAGACACAGCGCAGGCGCACTCGGCAGCTGCCGGGAGATTCAGCTGGCTTCCCCAGGATAATTGTTGGAGAGAAATCACTTTGCTCCCCCTGAAATTTGCTGTGAGTCCTAATTTGTCGCACTGTGTGTATATGAAGCTTTCTGGTCTTTATAACAAGATTCTGGAAGAACCTGGAAGGGTTGCATCTGGAGACATGGAGAGCATGTGGTATTTACTTAGGAAACAGTGGTAAACCAGCGAGCATGGTCTGGATGTAAAATAACAAAAACATGCTGAAGATGAATAGTCCCAGGGGTACAGCCCAGCATCACTGATCTGACCCCTCCTCCTCAACATCTGCTCTCCAGCATGCACACCTCCCTTGAGGGGAGATTTGCTTCTTGCCTGGGTGGTGCCCTTCCAGGTTGCATGGATGCTAGTAAAAAGGGCTTTCCCCAGGGGGCCAGGAATCCAGCCTAGTCTCTCACTTGTGAGCACATAGAGCAGTCCAGACAGCTGTCTAAAGTAGACATCTCCCCCACAGAGAATAAGGTCCAGTTTATTTGGCTGGAAAAAAAGCATTATATGTGATCACTATCAAATGTGGAATTATCATCAAAATGTGGATGGTCCTTGGGAATTTATCAGATTATTCTACTTTGGGTTCTATGATAGAAGTATTCCTTAATTGATTTCCCCCCAAATTAAGATGGGCAGCTAATGCTGAGATCTTTACCTCATGAAGGAATAAGCAAGGGATAACCTGCTTTGCCAGCCACAGAATGCTTCTGGAAAGGATGCTGAAGAACTTGCCAGAGATGGACCTCCAAAAAACTTTTTTTGCCCTTTGCACCTCAGAATCCCCCATCCAGGATTTCCGTGCATACCTGGAACTAACAGCGGCACCTGTTTATCCCTTCTTTCACAGTCTCAATCACTCATATTATTCTTTAGTATCAAGCATCTCTCTCTCTCATCCCTCCCAGGCACTTTGTGTAGGCTGTTCCTTGCCTAGGGTCCCAAAGGGTCCACACTGACAGTCCCTGCACAACCTCTTGGCTGCTGATATTCTACCTGGGTCCCTGCAGAGTCTGGACATGGAGCATCCTGGCTGTTAGGTGGAGGGACAGAGCAACTGCGGTCTGACACTTTCAAAATTAGTGTTGTTATAAAAGTAAAATATGAACACATTTTTCATGGCTTCATGTCTCTAAGTTGTGTCTAATTTGTGGAGGATATCCTCTCTTTGTGTTTTAAAGGAGGATCTGTGTAGGGCAAACTGTCTGAGACCTTGAATCTTTAAAAATGTCTTTGATATACTCTCATTTGCCAAATATGGAATCCTAGGGTCAAAGTGACTTGCCCTTGGTAGTTTGAAGAGACCCTCCATGGCCTCACGTCCAGTGTTGCTAACACCAAGGCAGGGTGAGAGGTCACGCTGATCTGTCCATTGACGGTCATCTGACTTCTCTTTGGCAGATTTTGGGACTTATTTTCCTTTAGTCTTGGTGTTTTGAAATTCCCCTCTATCATAAGTAGATGTAGATTCTTTTTAAAACCACCCTTCTCAGGACTTGCAGGGCCTTGGGGGCCGGGAGGAAAGAAGTGCCTTTTAATTGAGCAACTCAGGTTTTTCAGAAAACTTCTGCTATTATTTTTTGATGACTGCTTTCTTTCTATTCTCCTTATTCACCCCTGTGCCACTCCAGTTGAGCAGATGCCAAGCTTCTGGTTCTCTCTTCTGCATCTGTAACTTTTCGGTCATTCTTCCTAGGTCTTTATCCTCTGTGTTGCTTTCCAAGAGAATTCTTTGCCTGATTCTTTCTGTAATTCTCTCTTCAGGTGCATCCTTTCTGACATGCAGTCCTTCCATAGTGCTGTTCCTTTCAGCAGCTGTATATTTTCATTTCTAAGATCTCTAGTTAATTCCTTTCCAGACCGCTGTTCTTATTTCCTAATATCTTGTCCTTGTTTCATGACTGCAGTACCCTCTCTTTCGTCTGAGAATGTGTATTGTACATTCAAAGTCTCTGTTGGATTGTGTTCTTAATTCATTTTTGTGGGCAGACATCTCACTTGCTGCCTCTCTTTCCCAGTATTTCCTTAGATATCTGGTGTTTTTTGCTTGGGCCTTTGTTTTTGATATCAGAATCCCTCTCTAGTCCGTTTTCTGCCTCTGGTGTAGAGATTGGTGGGCAGGTGGGCAATGACTATTTGTGAGACGTGCAGATCTCAGGAAGGGAGTGGGAGGAGCAGCACATGCCATTAAGTGGGGCACCCTGACAATTGGGCTTAGGCATTTGGGATACCCTGGAGATCTCAAGATTCCCTAGCTACCTGGAGCTCAGTCCTATCTCTGTTCCCATAAACAACTCTTGTTTTTCTTGCCATAGGAGAGAGGCGCAGGAAGTGAGGGAAGCTGGCAGGACTCAATGGCTGTCCTGCTCTGAAATTTCGGCCTTTCTCCCTATCAGACCCCCTGTCCCCACTCCTGGCTTCCGCTACCACTTTGCCAATATTTTTCTCCCACTGTTGAAACCTCAGACCTCAGCTTCCCATCTGTTTTCCCTTTGCTCCTTCTCACTGTTTCAGTTTCAAGGTGACTCACCATCTTGTTTTTGAGCATAACTATTTTGGAACTCTCCACTGTGTCATTTCCATGGATTTGATTTAGGAAGGAGATTCCAGCGCAGGGAGAGCAGAGATTGGGGAAAGGACCAGCCTAAGATGGGAGGTACATCATATGCAGGTGGCAGGGTCTTCTGCGTGGCCGTGCAGTTACTGGTTCCTTGTCTTGCAGATGCTTTTGAGGCTTCCCCAGGGGTTGTCCAGCTGAGGGCCCCTGCCACAGTCCCTGATGGGAGGCACTGTCTCCTGTGGCTGACCCCTCCTGGCCACCAGCCCCCATTACTCCTGCCCCCTGCTCAGAGCTCACAGCTGACTCCTTTCTGTGGGATCCACATCTAATCCCCCTAGGAAATTTGTACCATGGTCCTCTCTGGAGGGGCCCACACAACCTCCTCCAATGCAATGCCCCTGTCTCACATTCTGTCTCCTGGGGCCACTCGGCCAGTTTTTAGTCTTAGAGTTTTCCAGAAGAGAACCATCATCATTCCACAAATTTCTAAAAGTCTGTGGAATATATATCAAGTTCTTGGGGCCCCTGCCCTTGGGTTTGAGTAGGGGAAGCAGCCCTTTGCTTCCATTAAGGAAGGGGGTGGAAAACCGCTTCAGTTGTGTGAATTCTTCCTCTGCATCCACTCCCTGGTTAATCTCCAGCTTCTTTTACTCTAGAGGTAGGTGATGAGCTAATAGTCGAAAAATGGGCTTCCCAAGCTTTTAGCATGACTTTCCTGGAACACTGACAACTAATGTAATGTACTCAAGTTTGAGACATCAGCCAAAATAGAGACAGGAAGGGTTCCATTTTAACATCCTAATACTCAAGAGTCTATAATTCTGCATTTTCTTCTGATCATAATTAATGATATATATAATTATATAACTATATATCATTATATATATATTAGTTATGATCAGAAGAAAATGCAGAAAAAATATATATATAAATTGAAATTTTTCCCCTTCCAGGGAGCAAGAGGACCTAATGGCTCAGTTGGTGAAAAGGTAAAAAAAAAAGGGGGGGGGACTCTTTCCTCCTTCCTCTCCTGTCTCTAGGTTTCCTGTAATTGGGCTGTTGGACTAGAGTTTGGAAGGTGGCATAGAGCAGAGGACGTGCTCAGGAGTGTAGAGCAGCTGGAGATGGCGGGAGTGAGGGCCCTGCTTGACTTTCTGAATGGCAGTGAATGGCAACTGGCAGGACAGCTGTGTCTGTGCCATTAACAGCGCCCATCTGAGAATTCCTCAACCTAATTAGGTTCAAAGAACGATTTTCTGACCCAGACATGTATGTTGCTCCACGAGTGGGCCCAGGGCAGGATCATCAGACTTACCTCTTCCTTACAGGGTGATCCGGGCATCAGAGGCAAACCAGGACTTCCCGGGAAACATGGACAAGTTGGCACTCCTGGAGTCATGGGGCCTCCAGGCCCCCCAGGCCCCCCAGGCCCGGGATGTACAATGGAACTTGAATTTGAGGTACATTTCCCCTTTCTCGGGTTATGAAACCATGTAACCTAGGGGCTGCTAGGAAGACCAGCTAAGTGAACATTGGTCTGTGGGCAGAGGCTGTGTGGAGTCCCCGCTGAGCCCCAGCTGCCAACACCATGCCTGGCACCAGTAGGTGCTCAGGAATTGGATCTGAAATTCTCATTCTTCTTCCTTCCCAAGGAGATTGAAGGCTCTGGAAGCAGCACAGTGTTGAACAAGCCCAGAATCTGTGGACCAACAGCTTCAAATGTAGGTTGAATTTTGAAACGGTCGTTTGGAGGGTTGTCCCGCTGTGACCTGGAGTGAGGTGGTGGAGGATCTGGCTCTGCCACTTTCAACAAGTCACCCGCTCCCTGCCTCCAGCCACCAGCTGCACTGTACGGGGGACTGGGTGCTCTGTTTCGTTAAGGAGCGCCATGGGTTTTGCACACATCATGTGGGAAAACTTTGTCCTTTTCTTTCTTTCTGCAGCCCTTTACCACCCAGCAGCTCTACCTCACTGCTCCCATTCAGTGCTCACACTGCGCCCCAGTTCACGACCCTCGCCTCTGAGGAACAGGTGTCCCCGCCCGCTGCACCTGGGCCCTGGGAGGTGTCATCCACGTGTTATAATACCTGCTCTGAGAGGACCATTTCCCGGGCTCTCATTATCTTTGTCAAGTGGCCCAGGGCTGAGCTCTAAGCCTCGCTGGCAGGGGCGGGGAAACCGCACAACTCCCTCCACGAGTGAAGGAAGGCTCTGCCTTGCCCAGATTAGGGGGCAGGGGGCTCTGAGATTCCGGTCGAGGACACTCGCCCCATCCTGGAAGAGGGCCCCTGGTCCTTGAACCTGTGTGGGTGTTGCTTCTTCTGACTCTGGAGAGGGATTTTTTTGCCGCCACCCTTGAATTCATTGCCTGGGGCAACATCAGTGCAGCAGCTTAAGGGAAAACGGCAGAACGGAGAGTGAGCAAAGGGAATAGAAGAAAACCAAAGAATTTTTGTTTGTTTTGCCAGGGTCTCAAAGGAGAAAAAGGAGACCAGGGACCCAAGGTGAGGTCACAGATCTGAGGTGGGGGTCATGAGCTTTTCAGCCTCCTTCTAGGGATGTTATTCAGGTGCAGTGAATTTTTTTCTCTCTCTGTGGTACTCAGGGTGACAGAGGGATGGATGGAGCCAGTACCGTGGGGCCCCCTGGGCCCAGGGGGCCGCCAGGGCGCATCGAGGTCTTGCCTAGTGTGAGTATCATCCAGGTCAGAGCTTGACTGCACATTTTCTGCTTTTGCCAAAGGCAGGAGAAGGATATCCATAATTTCAGGGCCTTCAGGATGGCTGGGAGGGGGCACCTAGCTAGCCTCTGACACTGGCGTTTCCACCTCCCTGCACCGCACCCCAACTGACTGACCCTATCCCAGTGCCATTCTTCTCTCATATAGTGCTCCCAGAACAATCTTTTCTGGGTGGTAGCATTTGGGGACAACTCAAAACAGGCCATTCCACTTCTCTAGCCAGGAAAGAAGGTCACACACACACACACACACACACACACACACGCACGCGCACACACACACACACACCAGCAACATGTGCTGTCTATGGGTATACACATGCATATATATGTCTATATATTCACATTTGTCAAAGACAGAGCGTATTAATGTATTGTGCAATCTTAAGATTAATGGAAAGAGGAAAGCAGGTAGCTCAGGGCTGTTTTCTAAGAGATGGGAGGGAGAGATGTGTTAGCAGCGGGTCTCAGATGCCTTCAGTATCTGCCATGCTAGGTGACTTCAGTTACCGCCTTGCTGCTGGGAGTCAGGCAGAACTCGTGTCTGTCTCATTGTCTGATTTTTCTCTTTTCAGTCCTTGATCAACATCACCCAGGGATTCATGAATCTCTCGGACATCCCTGAGCTCATGGGGCCTCCGGTGTGTATCCACAACTGCCTTACAGTCAGGTTCCTACCCAGATGCCTCTGCTGTCATGTTGGTTTGGAACTCTTTTAGCTGCTGAAGGAACTAGATTGTATCAAAGTACAATGGAAAGAGAACTTTGCGTTTCTGAAAAATTGCTGTCACATTAATTTGATTATGTGAGGAGTTTTAGCCAATATAGTGGAAGCTTCCAGTCCTGTGCATGAGAAATATGTGTGATGGAAATCAGAAAATCATAACAAACCAGTTGCCATCTGTGCGATGCTTTTGGCATGATCTCATTTCACAGAAGGCAAAGCGCCCCTCATTCTGCTAATGACCTTTCCTTGTGCTAATGGGAAAGTGGTGCAGGAAAAGGGACCAGGGCTTGTTTGGTTTTTCTAGCCCTTTTATAGAGAGTGGAAACACACAGAGAAGCTGCACTGTTCTACAAGGCCACAGTCAGTCCCTGGCACCTCTTTATGAGGAAGGAGGCTTCCTCCTGCAGCCTGTGCAGTAAACCCTTGTTGCATCTTCCAGCATCTGGAAGAGAAAGAGTTCAGGCCTAGGAACTTTGGGGTCCCAGTCCCATCTCCACCCTGAGCCTCTGATGCTTTTCTCTGATGACACCTCAGCAGCTTTTGGGGCAGCTTGTAAGAGGTGATGGATTGAAACTGCTTTGTACACTGGTGTTCTATGTTAGCTGATGTGAGATTGAGGTTGTCCACCCACAGCTGTGTAGCTCAGTGTCCACTGGGGCCACCCATGCCTGCAGTCCCCAGGAAGGTTGATCTGAACCCCCCTCCCCCACATCGTGGGGAAAGCCTGCTGTCCTCCTCAAGATTTCTGCGAGTATCTGGGAGGTTTCCCTGCTGAGTGACCTCTTGGTGGGTTGTCTCACTCCCTCTGCACCCCAACCACTGGGTTTCTACTGATCATCCCCAATAAACCCTAAAGCAAACAAGCTAACCAGAAAAAACCCCATTCACAGAGAATCATGGTTCTGCTCAAATGATTAGCATTTAGGGTGGTAGCAAATCACAGACGGCCTGTGCTCCAAGATTCAGCATCCCTGTTCTGCGAGTTCTGGGCTTTGTCTGCCTACATGTCTGCACCCCCACCCCTCTCTCTCCACCCCTTCCCAATCACTGTCCTCCTTGGGCAAATCCAGGCCCTCAAGCATCTTCTTCATCCTTTCATCCTGATCCAGCCTAATGGAGCATCAGGCTTTTCCTCCTCAGAGGTAGTTCCCTCCCCGAGAGGATTTAAGTCCCAGCCTCTCCTGGGTTTGTCTATACACATTCTATCAGGAAGCTTGTCATCCTGTCATCTCTTTCTATCTATATTCTGCTAAACTCCTCTGCTCTAATAGGCATGTGGGTCTAGGCTGGTGGGAGGGAGAGTCCTGGAGTGAACTACAAGCTCTGTGTTCCAGGATCTTTCCATTCTCACTCCCACTGGGGAAAAGGAGCTGAGTTTCCCCAACATGCCCCACTTCCACCCCCAAGTACCCCAGCTCACCTTCTGGGCCCACTCCTCAGGGTTTATTTGTTCTGCTTCCAAGTGCTGCATTCTTGCCTCTAGATGTTTCAGCCCCTACAAGATTTCCCTGAGGAGGCTGCAACTTAAAGTGAGGGGGTTCTGGCTGGGGGGCAGGGGTGTTGGGCGCCAGAGCAGTTCATGGCTCGTCACTGTGTGACTTTACCAGGCCCTTCCCTTGAGGTCTCCCATTCTCTTCTGCAAAGTGGACCTTGAGCCCCTCTGCGTGGGAACATGTTTAGGCCTCTGGGAGGGCGTGGGCTCCCGTGGCGTGGCGTTCCTTCTGACCCTGAAAATGACAATTCTAACCTGACTGATTTGTCTTTGTGTGTCACAGGGACCGAATGGTATCCCTGGGCTGCCAGGATTTCCGGTAAGTACCACAGTAACTGTCTTTCCTCTGTGCCCTGCAGCTGTGCCCCTTCTACCTGGAATGCCCTTCTTCTCATCTGCAAAACCGAACTCTGGCACTATCTTGTTCATGTAACCATTCTTCATTGCCTCTGCCTGGAGGGATCGCTCCCTCCTTTATTTTCACCTCTGCAGTGGTTCAGGGGTGTGGTGACACCTTGAATAATGCTTGTTTGTGCCCTTGTCTTTGTTTTCTGGACTTGCAACTTGTAGAGAGTCGGGTCTTGCTCATCTCGCTGCTCCAGAGACCACAGATGTTGGAGCTGGTGGTTGGCTTCTATGAATACGAGTGGTTGAGTCAGACATTTCAAGTAGATAGATTCCAAGTAGATAATGTTCCTAAAGAAATTAGATGAGGGGAAGAAAACTATCATGGGCTTATAGAAATCCAATCCTGATAGTCTGTGAGCCCCACTATGGGGCTTCACCATGGAAGATGAAAGTGCATTTCTGTGTAGAAGATGATCAATTTTATATAAATGTTTGAGGCTGTGCTAAAGCCCAAGGCCTAGCTTAGAGTGAGAGCTGTATAATTTCTTCAAGACACTGCACCTCAGAAACACGTGATGCCAAAGGTGACTTGTACTGCCTCCAGGATAAATGAAGGACATTTATCAAAAATGCAATAGAAATGTATTCTTGATGGTGGAATTAAAGTGACTTCTTTCTTAACGTTATACATTTTTCTAAAAAGAATGTGTCCTATGATGATACTAAAAATGCATGTAAACTAGACATTAAAAAGCTGAGGAGGAAAAAAAAAATCCATAGGCAGGAATGCCAGTCACAGAGGGACCCCTTGGCCAGGAAGAATGGAGGCCAGACCTTTGAGCTCAGCCCCAGCTTGGCTGCTGCAAATTCAGAGCATGTTCCCGACACATTTTCCTCTAAATAACTGGTTCTGTGTTCCCAGGGGAGCCCCTGACTCTTGAGAGCCCCACAAGCCACTACAGGGAGTAAGGAGTGGGGCAAATAGGCAGGAGCCAGGCCATTGACCTCCAGTAAGGATGCCCCATTTGGTATAATGTATTTATTGAAACTTCATTTAAGACTGTATTTGGAAAAAAGAGTGAGAAGAGTTTCATTGTTAAAAAATAATTACTATTTGAAAGCCTCTGTCTCATGGGTAAGTCACCCTTTAGCCCAGAAGACAGGACAGGAACTTGTGAAAAGCTAAGTAATGCCTTTGGGGGCAGACATCTGTGTGAGTTATTGTCACAGATAAAAAGTGTGTTGGAGTTGAGAAGAGGTCACCTTGAACTGGGAGTGCAGAATTTGGCCCAGCATAGGGAGAGAAGGGCATTTCTGCATGAGCCAAAGTGCAGAGGCAGCGGGAATGTTCAAGAAGTTAAGGGGAAAGGCTCGGCTCCACAGTTTGATGGATAGAAGGTGAGGTCCTGTGGTTGGTTGGGCTGGGTGTGGATGTTAGTTTAGGATATTTGCATGACACCCCAGAGATAGTGGGGAGCCAGGGAAAGGCAGTGAGGCATGGAAGGTGAATGATGGGAGGAGGCAGGCTGCAGGATGGCCTGGAGGCCCCATGGGATGAGCAGAGACGGCAGGACCAGGCTGTGTCAATAGTGCCCTTTAGAGGAAAGCAAAATTCAAACAGGCATGGGGCCTCCAGCTTCCTAACACTCAGTCTGTTATCTCTCCACCAGACCACAATTTCTTGACCACTTAAAATTAGAAAAACTTCATGGCTAATTATGACTCCCTCCCACTAGGGGACTGGCATTCTTTATTCTACTTTTTGGAAAACAATATAAAACTTCCGCTTGCTTAAAATTTTTTAAAATCTTGACAAACAACTCAAGACTCTGATGATTCTTTCCAGGGCCCCAGAGGACCAAAAGGTGACACTGGTGTGCCTGGCTTTCCAGGACTGAAAGGAGAACAGGTAAGAGAAACCCAGGTATCTGGGTGAGATTGTATTCCAGAATTTGGAATATTTCAGATTGGTTAAAAGTAGCTATTAACTTTTTTTAAGTTTAAACTCTAATTCATATGCCATAAAATCCATCTCTTTAAAGTTCAGTGATTTACAGTATAGCAAAGTTATGCAACCCTCACCACTACCTAATTCTAGAACATTTTCTTAGTGCCAAAAAGAAATTCCATATCTATTAGCAGTCACAGCTGTTAACTTTTATAATAATCTCAAGGTTCCTCCAGGGCAAAGGTGGGTTGTGAATGGAGATACTGATTTTCATCAGTTTATAAAAAGCATTTAACCCAGTCCTCCGTGAATGCTGTTTTCACATGTGCTGTGCTTGGTCAACCTGCCTGCTGGGCACCTAGGTTCGAGTGTGTTCTCTCTGAGAGCCAGCTCCAGTACCTAGCACTGGACCTGGTACTCAAAACATTTGTTGGATGAAAATGAATGCAATGAATGCTGATATTTGGGAATGATCAGTCTGGGCTTTCTGCAGCTGGATAGCAGTCTTGGGCCAAGATCTTTGGAATAGATATTTAGCATGAATGGCCCTTGCTGAGAACTGCCCAGAACTGGACTGACTGTTGCTTCTTAGCATTAACTTCCCAGTTAGTTTTTATAGATAATGAGAGAATGACATCCATAAAGAGATCACAGAGATTCTGGATTGGTCCATGTATTCATCTACCCATTTATGTGCTCATCCATATTTCATCCATTGAGCCTCCAGGGATAGCCAGCTTCCTCTCCTAGGCACTAGGGATATAGAAATAAAATATGAAGAACAGATATGCAAGGATCCAACAGAGAGCATGGTCCCTGTTGTAACGGAGGTCTGTTCAAAGCCTTGGGGTGCTGTGCAGCCCTGGAGCCTGCACAGGGCTTTGTCAAGGGGGGACGGATGTGTCTGTAAGAGGAGAGAATGATAGGTTTTTCTCTTTCTTCTTTCCCACTGCCTTGCCACACTGGGGCTCCAGTGTCTGTTGGGCCATAATTTGGTGTGGGAAAAGGTTCTGTGAGTTGGCCAAGGGGTCTAAGTTGGACTCCACATGGGGTGATATCTTGGGAAGCTTCTTGCTGCTGTGGGTCTACAGAGATAGGATGGGCCCAAGGCATGTGCAGCATGGGAGGAGGCTAATCAAGCAAGGGTGGCCCTTACTTTGAACACTGTCTACTGTGGGGCGAGGTCGGAAGGAGTGAGGGGGGCCTATATGCCATTCCTGCTGAGATAGGTGCCTGGGCAGCTCTGTTGCTGCTGATAGAGCTAATGTACTTCCTCTCACTCTGCCTCTAATGCTTTTGTGCTTGCTTCTTCTTGCTGCTGGCGTGCTCAGGACCTCCTTTACTCACCAGCAAGGGGTAAGATGCAAATATCAGGTGTGGTTTTAGGGGGATGGAGAGAAGAGGCTGCTCTGCTTGCTTTGGCACACTTCCCTGGCTGCCTCTGGCCTGTTGCTTCAGTGTGTTCAGCCCAGCCCACCAAGTGCCAATATTGAAGGTTGGGGACCAAACCCCAGAGTGATACAGAAGGTTCCTCCACCTGGCCTTTTCTCTAGATATACGTTTTCTTGGAAGCCTCCTAAGATAGTAGATGGCTCTGCTGAGGACAGTATTCAAGGAAGAATCCTGTGTCTCTGCCACCAGTTTACCCTTCTATCTGTTTCCCAACATTGAGATAGCTCTGCCTGATCAATTCAGTGATCAATTCCTGAGAACCTGGAGTTCGGAGTTAGAGTTCCCCAGGGGGATACAGGGCCCCTGTGTTGAGAAAGGCCTATCGTATTCATATCTTGTCTTTTTCCCAATTTCAGGTGTTTTAACAAAACTAAGGCTTCTTGGTGGGAACAGATATCAAGTCAAGTTATTAGGAAAGCAAGCCCCCAAATATATGAGGAGCCAAGATTCCTAGAGGGGTCATATAACAAGAGGTGGCAGGGAGCTTGTTGGGGGCTAGTTCCTGAAGGACAGAGAGTGGGAATGTTGATTTGTCAGTGGGAAGCCCTGGAGGGACATGCAAGACCCCGGCCTGTGCTTTCACACAGTGACTCTGAAAGTGTGCAGAGGGGCTGGCCCAGAGAACTATCAATCCCTTGGGAGGCTGTTGCAATACTCTCAAGAGGTCATGTCGAAGGAGTGGGGGTGGAGGGGTAGGAGGAAGGCAAGTAGAGTCCTGGCATCTGGACTGAGAGGCCTAGTGAGCCCCTCGATAAGGCAATGATCATGGGGGAGCCCCAACTTCATGCAAGTTTCTCTGAATTACAGGGAGAGAAGGGAGAGCCGGGCTCCCTGTTGACCGGGGAAGTTCCTCTGGAAAGACTGAGGGGGAAAAAGGTAATGATGTCAGCAGATCTTGAAGGTACACATCTGTATCCCTTCTTTGCTTCTGCCACAGTGTTCCTCTGAGTGACAAGTCTGTGTTTCCCTGTTTTAGGGTGAACCTGGAATTCATGGAGCCCCAGGACCAATGGTAAGCTATAGAGTGTCCCAACTGGGTGTGGATTGGGATTTGAAGCCTTTATCATACTTTGACTCAATTAGGTTGTGAAATATCAATTGTGAAATAAAAAGGATGTGGCAAATAGTGTGTGTTTTAGAGAAGGCCAGCTGCAACCAAATAAAAATCACAGCGCTTTAACATAATAACCACTCGTTTTTGCAAAGTCTACTATGGTTGCTGCTCCTTGGCTTCTCCCCTCCAAGCAGTGACTCAGGATCCCAGGATACTTGTGTCTGTGACTCTGCTACCTTGTAGATTAAAGGCCATGATGGCATTTACCCATGGGAAAACTGAGGTTGAGGAAGGGGAAGAGGCCATGCAAGACGATGAACATCACTTCTAGCACATTCCATTGACCAGAACTAATGTGCACATAAGGTGGAGGGGTCTCAGAAATGTGATTTAGAAGATGTGTGTGTCCAGGAAGAAGAGGAGAACCGAATGGTATTGAGCACAGTTAGACCACAGTTGCCAGCAAAAGATTGCCATCACCAGGGAACCCCTCAAAAGGACTGCACAAAACTCCGTGGGATTTTTGGATCATACTTACTTAACTGGGTCCTCTTCTCTCTCAGGGTTTTCGTTTCTCATCTGCAAGTGGAGGGTGTTGAAGTACTCTGACATCCTAGGGCCATCTTGCTTTTCTGCTCCAGGAATCTATAACCATTGGGCTGCTGAACAGTTTTGAAGCTATCGGTTAGGATTAACCGTAAACTTCTTTGTCTGTATTCTTCCCCCGACGCAAGAATATTAAGATGTGGAACATCTACTGTAGGTCAGGCACTGATAGTTCACAGAGATCCCCCTTGTCTCATCCTCACCATCCTAAGAGGTGACTGTCAGAACCCCCACTTTGTAGACCAGGAATCCAAGTTCACACAGGTTAGGTAACTTGCCCACTAACGCAGCTTGTAAGTGGCACAGCAGGAATTTGAACCCAGCTTGTCAGGCTTTCCAGGTTTTTCCCATCTCACCCCACCACCTCCAGTCAATACGTGCCCTTCACCCTTGAAGCAAGGTGGATGGGGGAATGGTGCATGCGTTTGTTTGGCTGAAGCTGGGTGTCAGGCCTGGGAAGAAAGGACCTCATGTTTCTATGACAGACACGTGTCCTTGGTGAAGGGCCCCAAGCTTCCACGGTGCTTCATTCCAAGGGCCTCTGAGACCTTTGGTCCCTTATGTCAGGCAGAAAGGGTGCCCTGGAGAGGGCTGGCTGGGGGCTGAGGCAGACTGGGAGAGTCCTGCCAGCCTCTGGTTACTGCTTACATTCAGTACCATGGGCATTACCAGTAGTTAGCAGCAGTGGCCAGCAGGCTGCCATGGATGGACATGCCACTCAGCACTGCAGTTTGCCAAGCACAGACAGCAAGGGGGCACCGTCTTGTAATTTACATAAAGCTACGTGTGGGCTAGTATCGCTTACTACTCCATAACACGTTCACTCAAACCTCATTATTCAAAGCGTGGCCTGTGAATCAGCAACATCTTGGGGCTTGTTAGAAATGCAGAATGTTAGGCCCTGCCCTTGACCTACTGGATCTGCATTTCGACCAAATCCCAGGTGACTTCTACGCACATTGATGTTTGAGAAACTCTGCCCTAGGATGCATCACCAGGTGACCTGTACTCCATTAATAGCTGTCTCTGCTTGCTTTCCCTAAGAGGAATGTGGGCTGAGTACCTCACAGACAAAGCCTGTTTCAGTTGAGTCTTTAGCTCTCACTTCCCGGGGCACGTGGTTCTACTAAGTCCTTACTTCATGTGGTCAAGAGGTTCTAAGAAACTGTGAATTTAAAGAAATTATGTATACCAAAACCATGCCAACCTGGAATAACATGGTTTTGTTTGGCGTTGTTTCCTTACAATGTGGGTGAGAATAAAGAACTCCCAGCCAAGGGCTGAAGAACCTGCTGCATGTGTTAGTGGAGCAGGAAGAAAGGGCTTGCATGGCTAGAGGCTGAGGCCAGGCAACCCCCTGGAAAACAGGGCATGGAAGGTATGGACCAAGGTAGAACTTGTGGGAAGATACAGTGCATTGTAGCTATCCAGATGCCTGGGGCCATCAGGATCCCTGCAAGAGGTTGGATCAGAGCAGTGGCTGAAGAAGCATTTGGACCCCAGAAAGCCAATACTAGACTAGGAGCTATGGGCCTCACCTGGAGAACTGGGGGACCAGGCCAAGACTCTGGTGCTCAGGGGCAGGTAGAAGGAAGGCAGGAACCAAGATCTGGACATTATCAGACAAGATCAGCATGGTTCCAATGGAAGGCTCATTATCCTAAAGGGGACATGAGGAGTCCTGGGACATGAGACTGAGATCCACTATCTGAGCTGGCCCAGCACTGGGCTAACTGGAAGCTGAGGCCAGAGCTCCTGACTTTCTTACTTCTTTGTTAGCCTGACTGACAGAGAAGGGTTGGTCCAGAGTGTGGGATGAGGTGTGGCCTGCAGCAGGATGTGAGGGAAGGGGATGAGTTGGGGCTTCCAGCTGAGAGCAGAGAGGCCAGGTGACATGGAGTCAGACAGGTGGACACTTCATCATTATTCCTCGCTCTCCTTCCTCCTGCCAGTGGCTCATTGTGGATACTGCCCACAAAGGCAGGCAGGCAGGCAGCCAGCTCCTCAGGGCTCCCTGACCTGGAATTATTCTTTTCTAATCTGCTATTTGGTTTGCCTCTAGGGGCCCAAAGGACCACCAGGACATAAAGGAGAATTTGGCCTCCCCGGACGACCTGTAGGTATCAGTGTTCCTGAGATGGATGCAAGGGAGGCCTGTGGGTGCTGGGGTTACTCAGGTGTTTCCCGTGGGTTTCAGGGTCGCCCCGGACTGAACGGCCTCAAGGGCACCAAAGGAGATCGGGGGATTATGATACCGGTGAGTACCCCAACCCCAAGGCACGCCGGGGCTACAGTTCAGAGGAACAGGCCTGTGTTAGGGGAGGATGAGAGAGCCTGGACCAGAGTGTGGGGTTCTTAGACAGCTCACTCTCAGGAGGGTGCCTGCCACTGAAAGCACCCTGACAGAGAAAGCTTCCTCAGGCAGACCCAGGGGGAGGGAGAGAGTCACCCGCATGCTGAGGGTATCTGACTTCAAGCCCCAGGTCTTCAGCCTCTGGGGTTATAATAACCCGTTTCCCTCTAACCCACTGCCCATGGATTTCCCATCTCACTGGGGCTCAGTAAAGGTATGTGAGTGACTGTCAAAGGAAGACTTTGGGGCATCAGCAGGGTCCACGTTCTAGAGTAAGGAGGCCACCAACACTTATGGAGCACCTACTGTGTGCCGGGCACTCTACAAAATACTTTTGAGGACAGGATCTCAGTCTTGATAAAAACTATCTCAACAGACACTCTGGGGTTCTTGTTTGACATGAGAGGAAATGGGCCCTACAGAAATGAAGTGACCCACTGAATGTCACCCCATCAGTAAACACCAAGCTGAGATGCAAAGGCAGCTCCAAGTCTGTTGCTTCTTCGGTTTGCACCACACTGTCTAAGCTTTTTACATCCAGAAATCCAGAAATGTAATTGTCCTGAAGTGCTGGGACTGACACCCTCATCAAGACTGGTCCTCCTAACATGGTGGACTGGAGCTGCCTGGTCCCCCGGACACGGTGCCTTCCCACAGGGAACCTTGCCTGTGAACCTTCCCGTGAACCTTGCCTGTGGGGTAACTGTCTCACACCTGAGGTCAGAACCTCACTGCTACGTGGTCCTGCTTGGGCTCCAGGCTTGGCCGAGGAAACACTGAGTGATCTGGCCAGACTGTCCTGGCTGTGAACATGACTCTGCATCTAACGAGAATTTTGCATTTATTCTTGCATCCGTGAGGTGTTCTCCCAGGCACCATTTCATATGAAGGCCACCCCTACCCTCAACTCTCCACCCCCAACTCTCTATCTGGAATCCCGTGATAGAGAGAGGTGGTAGACCCAGCACTGGCTGAGCACTGCTGTGGGAGAGGGGGGGTCTTTGGATCCCAAATCTCAGTTCTGCAGTAAGTTGCTGTGTGACCTTGAGCAGGTGACTTTCCCTCTCTGGGCCTCACATTCTCCATATGTAAACCAAAGACAATACTTGCACTGTGGTCTCCCGCATGGATCATTGTGAAGATGCAGTGAGGTCATGGATGTAGATGATCTCCATCGAAGGGAGAGGCCTGCCTGGGGGAGAAATTGCTGGCTTTGGAGGAAACTTCTTTCCTCTTTTCTATTGTGCCTTAAATCCAGGGGAGTGTCCTGCAGCTGCCTCTGCACACATAACAACCTGAACTGGACAACAGCCTTTCCTTTCTCCCTTCAGGGCCCACCTGGCTTACCTGGTCCCCCAGGGCCCCCCGGACCACCTGGAGCTATGGTTAACATCAAAGGAGTAAGTCGGGTGACCGGGAGGCGGCCTTCAATGGGGAGCAGGAATGGGACCAGATCGGCCTAAACTGGAGCCAGGTGTCCTGACAGCCTCTTGTTCTTGCTCACCACAGGCGGTCTTCCCAGTACCCCCGCGGCCACACTGCAAAACACCAGTGAGTAACACGCAGCCCCTGCCTGCGAGCCGGGGGTTGGCACAGAGAGCAATGCAGAGAGCATCACTCTTGCCTCGTGGGCCTCTTCTATTTGCCAATGCCCTCTTTCACGTCTTCTGTCACCTTCCTGTAGACCTTTAAGCGACAAGAAGCTTGTAGATAACAGGTTATGGCAATGAAGCTCGCTGGGTCTTCTAAGGGGCCACACGCTGGCAGTGTTTCTTTTAATACAGTCAAAACATGTGCCTTTGGTTTCCATAACCACATTAGCATCATGCGTAGGGCAGTTTAAACAGGAGGGAAACAGACGCCTCAAATGCAGATGAGAAAAAAAAAAGCAGTTCTGAACTGTGCTCTCTGCATTAGGAATTTGGGGCTAAACCCTGTAACCCATAATATTCTGTGGTTTATAATGTGCCGCCCTTCCCCAGTCACCCTGTTATCGCACAGCTCAGCACCCCGAGAGGCAGGGAGTACCTCTCCAAACTGTGACTCAGAGAAGTTCACGGACCTCTCCCAGGTCCTGGGGCTGACAGCCCTGGGGTCATATCTCAGGTCTCCCAGCCAGCAGGGCAGGTCCAGGGACATGCGGGGTCAGACAAGCACCCCCCACTCAGCCAATCAGCTACATTGTCCCTGAGGTTTCATGCATACTGCAAGCAACACAGGGAGGGCGGGCCTTCTCTTACATGGGCATTTGCCATGGAGCTGGATCTGATTATTCTCTCATTCAGTCAACAAATATTTATTGAGCACCAGGTATTCTGCTTGTGGGACACAGAGGTGACCTAGACAGGTATGGGCTCAGCTCTAAGGAGCTTGGCAAGTTCCAAGTGGGTTAGTAATTGATGCGCTGGAGGTAGGGATGAGGCTTGGGTCAGAGGCTACAAAATGATGCTGTTTGGCTGCGTTTTTGCCCAGAGAGCAGTCTGCGTTGAGTCACTTGGGTCTGCAGCTCAGAGCCTGGGAATGCCAGCCTGGAAGGCAAAGGACAGGGCCCACCCGTGTCAGTGGCCTGCTGATGCCCGCTTGCCCTGAGGACCACTGCAGCCCCCGTCATGTTTATCCTGACAGCTGAAGGGAAACATAAAAACTCAAATCTCCTGAGAGATCCCTGCAGCCCAACTTCTTACCATACAAGAGAACAGCAGCCCAGAGGTGAAGCCTGTTCCTGGTCCCACCCCAAGTTGGTGACCCTAAAGAGTGAACCCCTTCCAGCTAACACGACTTCAGGACTTAAATGGACTGACTGTGGGATGGCATTTGACAAACTTGAAAGTGCTGTAAAAATGCTCCTACAGTGACCATGACTGTGCTAGCACGCTTGGTGATAACTATGACCTTTGAGGGTTGCAGAGTTACTTTAAAGAAGCCAAAGACAGGCTCGGGCTATTTTTGGTACTTTGAAATTTTGTGTTACACAGCTGGATAACAGGGGAGCTGGGGTGTGGCTGTTTCTTGACCAACTCTTAAAATGGACATTTTGAAAAATAAATGCTTCCCCTCACAGCCAGTTTTTTACAGGTACATGTATCGACTGTGAAAAAGGGGAAGGTGGACTAGTAAGAACAGGGTCATAGGTGGCTCTGTTTTAATAGATGAAGAAATGCCCGAATAGGGAGTGAACTGGGAAGAATATTGTCTAGAATAGCCTGGGCTCCAAGACCATGGCACTTAATGGGGGAAACCAGAATGCCCCCCAATCTAATGAAATCACCCCACCCCTTATTAATCATCACCACCATCCAGTTCCTGCTCATTACGCTCAGCTTTGATTATCACAGAAGCAGAGGTAATGACTGGCCCAGCCTCATGGCTGGCTCCATCTCTTGCTCAGATGCTTGACCCCTACATGAGTCAATCCTAGTTGATCAGAAAGGACACAGACTGCTCAGAGTTAGCCACACCAAGTGTGCTATGGTTTGTCATCTTCAATTTTGGGGCTTCCCTTGGGAGAGCTGTTTGGCAGTAACTCTCAGTCTGTGTACCCCAGTCCAGCTGCACAACAGCCCCCAAGTTGAAACCTGGGATGCCTGTGCACAGGGAACTGCTGGGATGCTCAGGAATTGGGGGGGAGGACACCAGAGCCAAAGGAAAACTTGACTCTCTGACACCATCCATCCTGCCACATGCGTCCTGGGACAGTGCCACCTGCCTGTGTGTATTTCCATGACGGGTGCAGTGTATAACCTTGTCTTTCTCTCTCTCTAGGTTGGCGCCTCTCATCCAGGGGATTCAGAACTCATCACCTTTCATGGTACACACTGCCTTCTTTGCCCTGCGGTTTCTCTGGGACATCCCCAGATGCTCATAGCTCAGCAGATGGTAGTTTCCATTTGCACCAGGCTGGGTATAGATTAGTGGTTGACAAGAGTGGTGGGAGGGCTGCCAGGTGAGCCCAGGTGAGCTGTGGGGCAGGGCACCTCTCTGCTTTTCGCCACTGTCTGTCCGTTTTGCACACCTTGCCTGAGCCGACTAGTTAAGCAGGAACCACCCCACTTACTCTTTGGTGCATTGGCTTGTTCACAAAACACCTACTGATCCCTTCTTGCTTGGTGCCTTCCCATGCACTAGTGGAGGTAGGTCAAGCCTATGCTGTTCCTGCGACCCAGGCCCTTGGACTTTGTTAGGTGAAACTATTTAGAAGATAATTATTATGCCTTATACCAAGAGCTAAAACAAGGGGATCCTGGGAACTTGGAAGACCTTGATTTCCTAGTATTCTTGGGCCGGCAGTATCAGCATCTGCCAGAAGCTGGTTAGCAGGGCAGGGTCTCAGGCCCTGCTGCAGACCTGCTGAATTGGAAGCTGCAGGTTAACAAGCTCCCTGAGGTGTATGCACAGTGAGGTGTGAAACTTGCTAGCCCCGAAGCCTCACTAGTAAACCTCAGCATGTCCAGACTGGGAGGAGCTTATCTAGCACACATCAGAAAAGGGGTGCGCCAGGTGACAGGAGCATGCAGGAGAGCAGTCACTCTGGTCCCCGTCCCCACACCCAGTTGGGTCATATGTCCCCCTTTTGATCAAGGAGTCTGAACACTTGCAACTTAAATGGGGGAAGGTCTCTTCCCAGTACATGCCTGGCTTTACTCCGTCACCCTGGGCTGCCAGGTGGGTTCCCTGATGATGTCTGACCCCAGGGATTTCCTATGACTTTGGATGACTAAGGTGGAAGGAGGAGGAGGTAGAGCTGGATTTGCTTTCTCAGATCCCCAGGTGTTCCCCTTTCTGGCAGGCCCTCTGGGCTCAGGGGAGAGACAGACCTTTCTGTACTCCATGGCCCCTGGTCAACAGGTTGCCCCACTGGCTTGTGAGTCCTCACTTGGTTGTCCATGTTCTGGCCCAGGTGGCTCCCCCAACATCAGTGGGGCCTTGCAGGTGAGACAGCATCTCCCAGTTGACCCCCAGCGGCAAGTCATGCCTCTGCTCTCATATCCCCGCACATCAGGAAGCCTGGGCCTCCAAACCTATCTGTTCTGCATGCCCCATCTCTGGGCTGGGGAGCACTGGCTGCTTGCTGTCTCATCTCTTTGAATTCCCCAGGAATTCAAAGTTTTAGTGTTCACACACCCATCAAGGTGGAGAGGGGATCACTTCCCTTCCCAATCTCTGAGCTCGCAGAAGCCTCCCATGGTGCCTCTCCCACATGGAGTCTGAGGATAAGGGGGTGTCTGTAAGGCCAGTTCTTTGGAAACTGCCTTCGCACAAGCCCTGCAGAGAGGGTGTGTGGAGTTGGTCCGTCAACTTACAGTGTTCAGCATCTTTTGCTGGCCCCCTGCAGATACGCCTGGAGACTCCACTCCTACTCCTCCCCCTCCCCTACCCTGCTGCACTGGTAGAGGTGAGTTAGAACTAGAAGCTGGGCTTGGTGTTGAATCTCACGGTTAAACTGTCCAGGAGAGGGTCGGCTGAGCCTCTGCCAGACTCCCATGAAGCCCTGCTGGCATCGCTGTGGCACCTCTTATGCATCCTGCCTCCGTTACCCGCTCTGTGTCCGTCTCCCTGATGAGACCAAGCTTTCAGAGCGGAAACTGTGTCTGATGCATCCACCTCTGCCCTCCCCATCATTTAGCAAAGGAATTTATGCTTTCAATTGGCCTTTGTTTAGTGGACTTTGCTGAAGGGGCTCAGTTTGAAACCTTACTCAGAAACATTTTCTGTAGAACAAAGGTGATTTTCCACTATTTTCAATGTGTGTGTCGTTGGTGGCAGGTGTTAAAGGAGAAAAAGGATCCTGGGGTCTTCCTGGCTCCAAAGGAGAGAAAGGTGACCAGGGGGCCCAAGGACCACCAGGTATTTCAATTCTTGTTCTGGAACTTCCATTTGAGTTTTATCCCTGAGATATCCTCCTGAGCCAGAAAGTTGAGATAATTATATCACCATCCCTACTGTGAGCTCCACTGAGTTCTAGAGGGACCCACCCAGTCATGGGCATCATGTGCCGGAGATGGAACATAGTAACGGGAGAACAGTCCTTCCAGTGGTTCATGATTCATATGCAAAATAAGGCCCAAAGTGAGTGCTGGGCTGTGCCCAGGACCTCACACTATCTGGGTTGTGGGCCCCAGACCTGGCCTTATTCTGTTAGCTAAACCTGCGTGAGGCCCCTTCCAATAGCAAACCATCATGGTTGCCAATGAGGAGACTTTCGTCTTTAAATGCCTGAAGTTATGATTGTGAATTTTATAAAGCATTACTTTTTCAGGCCCTCCACTTGATCCAGCTTACCTGAGACATTTTCTGAACAGCCTGAAGGTAATTCTTCTCTGCTAAGCATTGTGTTTCCAAGTTCTTGGGCTGATGTCAGAGATTGGTTCATCCTCCTCTTACTGAATGTTCTCTGCTTCCAGGGGGAGAATGGTGACAGGGGCATCAAAGGAGAAAAGGGGGACCCTAATAGCGACTTCTTTTTGTCGGGGCCTCCCGGTTTGCCAGGAAGTCCAGGCCTGGTCGTGAGTAGTAACCCCTCCCCACCCTCTTCCTCCTCCATGAGTCACAGCTTTCCCTGAAGCCCCCCAGTATGACTGGGCATTTGGAGAGCAAGGGGGGGTCTCACTTGGAGGTAGGACTTGGCACCGGCCAACTCTCTCCCATTCTTATCTACTGATGGGGAGGTGGCAGGAGACCCCGAGGAAAGGGAGCTGGCCAAGGCCATGTGCATTCACTAACCTCACTGCTTCCTCATGTCTATGGTGCAAAATTGGCTCAATACAAAGTTATTAATAGTGAACACGTCAGGGCCTCCCCTGGTGGTGTAGTGGTTGAGCGCTGGGTTGTGAAGCTGCCCGCAGCCTCTGCAGCGCCAGTTCGATCCCCAGCCGCCGGGCGAGGGTCCCACATGGCGTGACAGACCTCTCCTGCTGCATCCGCTGCTCCCCTCAGCAGTGTACTTCGTCAGTCTGCCTGCTCTGCTCTCCTCTCTGGCTCTGGTGAATTCTCTCACCCTCCCACGCTTCTGACTGTACCCAGTGCTTGCGTAAATATATAAATAAATCTTAAAAAAAAAAAAGAAAAAAGTGAACACGTCAGATAACAGAGGCAGCATGGGAGGAGAGGGAGATATTTTTAGAGGAGCAATTTGACCTTCTGAAATTTTATAAAAGAAGGAGCTCCGAGATAGACTTGGTCTCCTTAGGATGAGGAATTTCTTCAGACCTTGAAGAGGAAATTGAGTTATGCCTCCAAAACATGATCTGATCATTGACCTTCGGGGGCCATGAGCAACTGTGGTTCCAGAGCTTGCCCTCAGGATAGACCCAGCAAAGCCAGGAGACCAGGGCTCTCCTTCTGGCTCTGCAGCTCATCTGCTTGGAGGTCTTGGGTGAGCCCTGCCCCCTCTACAGATCTCTGTTTCCTCGTCGTGAAGTGCAAAGTTTGGGCCCCTCTGACTCCAGGGTTATCTGAGATTCTGTGTAGTGACATTAACACAATGGCCGGGCTTGCTGCTCTTTACTTTGATCCAACTTGAGTGTACCCGGGATGGACAATAATGAGAACAGTAGCTGCTATTTATTTATTTATTAGATTTATTTGTTTATGCGTACAAGAACTGGGGCACAGGCCAGAGGTGCGGAGGGTAAGAGGATTCAGCAGAGAGAGTGGGGAGCAGAACAGGCAGACTGACTAACATACACTGCTGAGGGGAGTAGTGGGTGAGACAGGAGAGGTCTGCTGCGCCATGTGGGTAGCTCGCTGGCCGACCGGGGATTGAACTTGTGCTGCAGAGATTGCAGATAGCTTCATAGTGCTGTGCTTAATCCCTTGTGCCACCAGGGAGGTTCCAGTAGCTGGTATTTATTGACTTCTTCTAAATGCTTCCTAAATAGAATGACAGGACATGTTGTTCATGATTAACGTAACTGATTGTGCTTTCTCTCATCTGTTACTGTGCACTTACCTTGACAGGGCCAGAAGGGGGAGACTATTGTCGGACCTCAAGGACCCCCAGGTATTCCTGGTCTGCCTGGGCCACCTGGCTTTGGAAGACCTGGTTCCCCTGGACCACCAGGACCACCAGGGCCACCCGG
Source organism: Talpa occidentalis (assembly GCF_014898055.3). Lineage (NCBI taxonomy): Eukaryota > Metazoa > Chordata > Mammalia > Eulipotyphla > Talpidae > Talpa > Talpa occidentalis. The sequence continues at coordinate 54,311,088 of NW_023605083.1, forward strand.
ACCTCCAGCTATCCTGGGAGCAGGTTAGGACTGTGAAGGGCTCCTCACACTGCCTCCTGCCCCCGGCACCAACCTGGTGCATGTAAATGATATCTCATGTGGTTTTGATTTTTATTTCCCTAAAGATGTTCCTTGTCGGTAGAAACTTCCTGGCTGCTTTGTCAATGCCTAGGCCTTAGAGACTTGAGGACCAGTGCTGATTCTAATTCTGTAAAAATCTGTTGCCACAGCCCCTCAAATGAAAAGTGGGTGAGATAGGAGTATGTTTCCTTTTATTGAACATTCATCAAACAGACTCTGCCATTTACACTACATTATTTTATTAAATTCTTACAAAGCTGTTCCAGGAAAGCATTAGCACCTTCATTCTGCATTAAGAAATGTGAGACCCAGAGACATTTAGGCACTTTTCCAAGGTCACACAGCTAATAAGTGACACCAGCTGATGAGGACCCAGATCAGGGCAGCTCTGAAGTCTGTTCTTCCTACTGTGCCCATGGAGGAAAAAGACAACAGAGCAATAATAGTATGAGCACATCATTTTCTGGGGTTTGCATCAACATGCTGCAGGTGTGGTGGGAGCCCCCTCCCCCTAGGGGAGAGCGACAGCATCTGAGGTATCGGGAGAACTTACATAGGAGATGGGCTTTGACTTACTCTTGGATCTTTGGACTATGTAAGTGACAGAAATGTAGCTCAGATTGGATCAAACAAAAGGGAAGTGTTTTGGATGTGAAGGAGGGGGCAAACAATCCATGTGCGGGCAATCAGCATGCCCCTGGGCCTTGGCAACAACCAGATCCAGGGACTCAACCCCTGTGAGGAGTCTCTGGCCACATTTTGTCTTCTCTCTGCATGACATGGTGAAGCTTCATGCTTCACCACAGACCACATCCTCTGCATGGTAGGAAATATGGTTACCGGCAGCTTATAGTTTCCACCTTCAGTTAGAAATCTTGGCCCTTTGTCTAATTTTCAGTTTAAAAAGTCCTGGGCTGGTGCAAATCCTAAGGAAGGATTCCAACTGGCTTGTCTTGGGCCAGATGCCCAACCTTGAACTAGTCACCTGTGACCAACGAGGCAGGATCATGTGAGAATACTGCAGCTCCTTCTGAAAGCAAATGGTTGCAGAGGTGAAGGGAAGATGCCAGAGATGACCATATTGCAAAGAAAGAAAGTTGCTGGGGGGATTAAAACCACAGGTGCTCACACAGCCTGGAGCGATGAGTAGGAATCAGAGTAGTGAGGGGATGTTAGAGGGTCAGAACAGGATGCAGACACCCTGTTCTCCATAATGGCCCCACACTCGGCCCCCAGGACTCCTCGCTCCATTGAACAAGGATTGCCTTGCACATCATGTACAGTGGTTCGCAATTCCCACAACATTCTCACATTCATTATCCCATTTTATCTTCATAGCAGCCCTGGGAGGGAGATGAAATGGATATTACTATAAAACTCATTTCATGGATGAAGACACGGAAGCTCAGAATAGTTAAGAGACTTGCTCAAGGTCACAAGTACTAGTAAGAGGCATAGTAGGGGGCCAAATCCACACCCTCTGACCCTCTCCCCACTAGACATTCACCACCCTATATAAATTTCCAAGTCCTAAGTTGGAACTGTAGACTTGCTCGCAATGAACTGAAAAATCTCAGAGTAATTTTACTGGGACTTATTAAGACATCCTTAATGCTACAAGAGCTTTGCCGAGTTTGTGAGGACAGGGAATTATAGTGGTAGAAGGGGAGCAAAGGAATAGCTGTAATGACACTTCATTATGTTTGCCTATCATGAGGGTTTCTTATTAGGCAACCATGAGCCCTAGAGAATTTAAGGGCTCTTACTAACATTTTATAGAGATGAGTATGTGCGGTGCATGCACATATGCTTATATTTTTCTAAGGAAGAGGCCAGTAGCCTTGATCTGAATTTTAAGGCCACTGTGACTCTCATCAAAAACTAAGAACCCCTGATTGAATGCTGCACAGTTGCAAAGCAATTGTATTTTCCTTACCATGGCCCCATGAAGAAATGACTGCTTATATTTCACAGATGAGGAAACAGGTTCAGAGGATTTGCTGTTTCTCCATACAGCTGGGAATTGACAAATCGGGAACCTGAGTTCATGTCCTGGCCCCAAGGTTGGGGCTTCTGTCACTGTACCACACCACCCTCTTTTACAGCCTAGCACCTTCTCTTCCTCTTTCTGACCCTATTCTCTTTAATAGTTAGTCATCTCTCTTCAGTGGTTATTTCAGTTTGTCTCGAGTGAAGTAAGTTGTGTGAGTCAGGAAGTTTTGGGGTGCAAGTGACAAAAAACTGAGCTCAAATCACAGAGACAACAGGAGCTCATTCACTTGTAAAATGGACACATTCTAGCTAGGCTCCTCTGTTCAAGGGCTATAGTCAAAGATTTCAGCTCTTCCCCAACCAGCCAAGGTGTCTGAGACCTCTGCTCAGTGCAATGCCTTGCAGCGCTGTGAAGGGGTTGTGCAAGCTCCCCACAATGCCCAGCTGACACTAAGGCATTTTCCAGAAACTTTGCTCTTTTATAATTTCTCTACTCCTCTCTGTCCTAGCTGTGGCCCTTCCAGGCCCGCCGGGCCCTCCAGGACAGCCTGGGCTTCCTGGATCCAGAAACCTGGTCAGTATTGCTATCAGCGGGTATTCATCCATCTGCTTTGGATGGGGTGACTGAGTATTCCAGCTACAGTGTTTGGGGATTGGCATATCTTGTATGTTGGGGTTAAGTTTCCAGGACAATAGAATTGGCACAATTCCACAAGTAGTAGAGGTAATGGTTATCCAGATGATTTATTAAGTAAAAAAACATAGAATACAAAATCACTTATGATTTGAGTTCTACTCCTCTAATCTTTAATTGACTAAAGCATAAGAACCCATTGTGTGACATAAAAAAATGGAAACACGATCGTGTGTGAACAAGATCACACAGCACTGAGCTGGTCAGATGGACCTGGGTCATTCAGCCTTCTCCATTCTACCAAAGAACGTCTCTTGTGTGTTTGTTACCCTGCAGATCACAAGCAGGGGGTAGCACTGGGGAATGATCATGAGCCACAGAAAGATGGGTGAACACCTCACACAGGCATCAGGAGTCCTAGGAATGCTCTTTGATCTTTACTGAATTTAGATGGAAATTTCACTGCCCATGGAAGGACCTATCCAGCAAGTGATGGAATTTTGATATTTAATGTCTTTGTGGGAGGGCATAGGCGCCTAAGCCTCTTTAATACTTAAAGTCATTATCTTCAAGGCAAGGTCAAAATTAATTTTTTATCATCTCCATTGAAATGAAAAGTAAAAGCTCTCCAGGCTACTGCTGCTTTTGTGACTTGATGTTTTTTGATAGCTTTTTGCAGCTTTTATGTCTGCTCCTGGCTATGCCAAGATGGCCATGTTCTAGACAGAAATGACAGATCCCCATGTTCTATCACACACTTAATATTGTAACTACCCAACTAGACCAAAAAAAAAAAAAAAAAAAATTCAAGGTCTGAGTGGAGTTGCTCATTTACTTACCTTTCTTATTCAAGTGAAAGCAAATGTAAAAATCTCTAAGGAGCAGCACGAGATGACACATTTTTAACAATGTGAGTGTCGCCTCTCAAAGGAGCTGGACATGGCAAAACAAAGGGATGATTTTGCCAAAATCCGACGAAGACAACTCTCTTCACAGCATTTAAATGTCTTTATACTCACAGAATATTATCTTCTTTTTTAAATTTGTTTATTACGATGGAGATGTGTGTCCAAGGTAATTCATATTTTTGTTTTCTCAGAAAGAATGTCCTTGAGTTATTCATGGATTCTCTATCTCTATGTGGTACAAGAAGTCTTTTCATTGACTATGAGGGGATGGCTATATTTGGCTTTTCAAAGAGACTGTTTCCCTAGTTGCGCCACTGGGCTGATAACAGCCGTGTCTGGAATCTGGAATTTTCTGACAGGTCACGGCCCTCAGCAGCATGGACGACATGCTGCAGAAAGCACATTTGGTCATAGAAGGGACGTTCATCTACCTGAGGGACAGCTCGGAGTTTTTCATCCGTGTCCGAGATGGCTGGAAAAAATTACAGGTAATTCTCGAGCCTCCTTTAACAAGCCATCTTCCGATAACCTCAGAAAACACAAACCTATCTACTCCTATCAATATTTTGAAAACAAGGCAAACCATTTCTAGTTGATACTTTATTTTCAATGTTCTGTTTCCTTAAAGCTGGGAGAACTGATCCCCATCCCTGCAGACAGCCCTCCCCCACCTGCACTGTCCAGCAACGTGAGTACTTCCCCGCTTTGCTTCTCACTCCTTCATTTGTCAGCATTTCCTGGGCCCCCTGCATCTCCAGGACCAGGCTCTCTAAACTCTAGACCGCCAGCTCAGTTATGGTTATGGCCAGTTATGGCCAGTTATGGCTAGGTATCTAGTAAAAACCCAGAAATCACCAACAGGGTATCCTCTCAGTAAAGTGGAGGGAGAGCTGAGCCTGGAGGTGGGGACCGGTTATCCATGTCTGAAAACTCCGGGGCACAGGGCATCCCCTCTCTCGGCCTCGGTTTACTCATCTGTGAAATCATGGTCAGCATCAACAATCTAGAGGAATCCTTTAATCTTTAGCATTATGAGCACTTAGCCTGATAGGAACATTGGCAATTTATACCATCTATATTCTACCCCACAACAATCTTTTAAGGCAGGTACTATCACCCCCAGTTTGCAGATGGAGAATCAGAGACTGAAGAGATGATTTGTCCTATGAGGTAGAGGAGTTGGCTACGTCCTTGGTTCAGTGCTTTTTCTAAAAGCCTTGAGAATATCCTACCCTTTGTGAGGGTCATTGTTTTCACTCACATGTGAAGCTATTCATGGTTAAGTGTGGCCCCCAAGACCCTGCCAGACTTCCTAAAGACCCTTCCCAAGGAGCCTTGCTCTTGCACTTCAGTGTGCCCTGAGGCATCAGTCGGATGCATACTCACAATTGTTTCTTTTCCCTTTTTATGTAACAGCCACATCAGCCTCTGCCTCCACTGATGTCAATCTCAAGTGCCAGTTATGAGAGGCCTGTGGTGAGTGCACGTCCCGCGTGTGCCCTGCTAGTGCAGAGTGCGTGTCCCCTGTGTGCTGGCAGAGCTGCCCCCTCAGGATGCGTGCAGATGAGTGAATGAGGCAAACAAAACAAAGATAATTAAAATCCAGCATGCTAAGTGGTTTGGGGAGGCAAACAGGGTGCTGGGGTGCGGGGGAAGGTCAATGAAGTCTGCCTTCTTTAGAGTAGGCGACCTGTGAGCTAAGAGAAAGGACTATTGAAAGCAGGTGGGATCCAGGTGGGAGGAAAAGAGTGGGAATTCCAGGCAGCGGGAGTATGGAACAGAGGCAAAGGGAAGTGCTGTACGTTTCCCAGTTCCACATGTTTCATTCTGGCTGAAGGAGTAGAGTTCAGGTTTAGTTTGCAGAGGTCAAGGACTGATCATCCAGGGCCCATAAGCCAAACTAAGGACTTTGTTATGGAGCTACTATAAGGTCTTAAGCTAGAGAGGGGGGTGTCAGATTGACATTTCAGAAATTACAATGTGCAAGGATATAGGACAGACAGGACCGGGGCACAAAGACCAATCAGTTGGTTGCTGTGTTATCTGAACCAGAATCAGAGTACCGAACAGATAGAAAATGGGCAGATTGGAGAGAAATTAAGGAGGCAGGAGGGACAAATATGGTCACTGATTGGATAGGGGGAAGTGAGGACGAGGGAGATCAGGAACCGTGCCCAGGCTTCTGCTTGAATAATTGATCACAAGAGGATCCTTTTGTGACTGGGATGAGAACCTCATTCTGTTCTGTCGCTAGGTTAAGTAAGGATCTTATTCAGATCATTGCAGGAACTTCATGAACTCAGTTGCAAGAAGCACAACTGGGCCTTTGGTGGACTCTCCTGTTGAGTCTGCCCCACTATATCTCCTGACCGGCTTCTGCGGGGTCTTTCTTCCTGCCTCCCTTATACTCCCACCTGGGTGCACAAACATAGCTTACATCAGCTTGCACTCAGCTTTGGGGTAACCTGGCCCCAACTCTGTGATTGTACAGCTGCAGAGCTCAGTACTACCTGACTCAATTGAGAGTCTGGAGAGAGAGGGTCTATATGGGTCATCTTTGGATCCACTGATAGCCAAATCAAAAGTGGCCAAAAGAATGAGCTGGAATGGTCTAAGTCCACTCTTTTTTTTTTTTAAAGATTTATTTTTATTTATGTATATAAGAACTGGGTCACAGGCCAGAGATGTGGGGGTGGTGAGAGGATTCACCAGAGACAGGGTGGGGAGCAGAACAGGCAGATTGACTGAAGTACACTAAGGGGAGCAGCGGGTGAGACAGGAGAGGTCTGCTGCACCATGTGGGTTGCTCCCTGGCTGACAGGGGATTGAACTCGTGCTGCAGAGGCTTCGGATTGCTTCATCGTGCGGTGCTTAACCCCTTGCACCACCAGGGAGGCCCTAAGTCCACTCTTTTTAGCAAGTATTGTGGAGACACTTTCCCAGAACATGCGTGGGCTTGGCAGACATCAGAAACACGCTTCGTAGCATACTGCTCTTCACCAAGCAGGAATTCAGCTGGGGGCACAATGAGTCGGGAGTGCTTGGAGGGTATCTGAGTGGCATCTGACAAGAGGGAATAGGACGTGAAGATCTGACCCCGCAGTGGCTCTGTCTGGAGATGTAGGCGGGGGGTCTTTAGCAAAACCAGGCAAGTGTGATGGGGTGTGGGGCTCCTGAAAGAGACTCTGTATGGTGAGAAGAGATTGGAGCCTCAGGAACCAAAACAAAAAGGAACTAATGGAAGAAATGTGAGAAGGAAGCTGAGAAGCCGGAGCCAGAGAGGGAGGAAGAATGCCTTGCCAGCGGGTCAGCTGGGCCGTGCTGCCACAGTTCCCTCCGAAGAACTGAAAGCGGCCCTTTCAGATTTAGGAAGTAGCAAAAAGCATTCCTGCAGCACAGAAGAGGCCAGCACGATTCCAGGTGGTTGAGGAGTTGGTGGGAGGTGAGGAAAGAGAGAAGAAAAAGCTTAGTTATAAAGAGAAGTTAGGGTCGTAGTTAATGGATTACCAAAAAAAATGTAGCTACTTCTAAAGTAATCAATAGTCATTGTAGAAATGTGGAGAGTGAGTAAAAAGAATGGAGAAGAAAATAGTGTATCACCTCTAATGTCACCAAAACTACAATCACCACAAAATAACCATTCATGTTTTGATTGTCATAACATATTACCTTCGTAAAAAGGACAAATCTACGTTTTAAAAATGATATAGCAAATAGAGAAATACAAACACAAGACCACAAAGGTTCTTCATCCCGCCATGCAGCATCAGCCATCATTCTAGACAGTTCTCTGTGTGTCTCCTTCAGGAAGGAGAGGTGGAGATGGATGGATTAGAAATGTGCAGGGAAATTTGCCCTGGCTTTGGGGCAGCTGCATTCCATCAAGGGCTCTTGTGAATGTCCTTTTGTGAAGCTGCCAGAAGCTCCTTATTGGAGGGTGATGAGACTGCGGGGCCTCTTCCCTCAGGTGCTACAGTGTCTGGAGACATGAGCGGGAGGAAGCTGGGTAGGGATGGTACAGCCAGGTGGCAGGGGCATCAGGGGGCCAGGGTTCCTATGGAGGGCTAGAAGTCTCGAGGCCTGGAAGTGGTCATGGTGAGGAGCTGTGTGAGGTTTGGGAATGCAGGAACATCCAGTGCTGCAGGAAGTATCTTAGTGTATGTGTACCTGAGAGAGGGGATGCAGAAGTGGGGGTGCTGCTTGATCTGGTTGCTGCTTGACCTGGGTCTCTAGCATGGTGAGAAAGACAGAACCAGAGATGAATTGAAAGAAATTGGGGGAAGCAGCAGGCTTAGGGTTTGTCTTCTTTGAAAAGGGATGGTGAAAGGGAGAAAATGTCCAGAAGAGTGTTAGGATGGCATGGGGCAGTCTGGATGTCATAGTTCATGGTCACCTGCCTCCAACAAATGGCCTGCAGGCTGGATTCAAATCTCTGAAGTGCTTTATTTGCTCCGAAGAGTGTTTTGTTTTGTTTTTCTTTTAATGGAAGAGTTTTCTGCCATCTAGAGATGTTCTGAGAGCTGAAGCAGGCTGCTTTAGCAGACCTGAGCTCTGCTTCCCTGGAGAAGGTTGAGCCAGGTTTGGAATTCCAGTGTTGGGTAGAAGCTGCAAAAGCTGACTCTAGCCTGCCCTCCAGCCCAAGATGGGGTCTCATTGGGAGCATGAGCCTGTTTCGGGGTTGGAGTTTGCTTTTGACTCTTTGACACACTGGTTTTTCTCTCAATTTTTTCAGCTACACTTGGTTGCTCTGAACACACCATTTTCTGGAGACTTCCGAGCTGATTTTCAGTGCTTCCAGCAGGCCAGGGCTGCAGGACTGTGGTCCACCTACCGAGCCTTCTTGTCCACCCACTTGCAAGATCTCTCCACCATTGTTAGGAAGGCAGAGCGATACAGCCTCCCAATCGTGAACCTCAAGGTAAAAATTAATATTGTTCTTGTTATATCCTGAAGCTCGGGTCTTCACAGGGCCTGGAGGCAGTTGCCCCTTCCCAACATCATCAAAAGTGTGCTGTGTGATGTCATAAGGGTCACTTTCCTTCTCTGGGCCTTAGTTTCCTTATATTTGTAGTACCCCTTCCTGCTTGGATTTGACTCTTAAAGCAGACCAGAGAGATAATCATAACCTCTCTCATTTATCTAGCTTTTATAATTGTTTACAATGCACTTTATATCCATGATCTTAATAGATACTCCAATAAAAATGGAAGTTATTCTCTTCTCAATCTATCAGATAACGAATCTGAGGCTCAGAGAAAATGAGTAGTTTGCTTCGGGTCACTACCAACTAGAATAAGTTTCCTTGACTCCCACATCTGGTGCCCTTGCTCCCCACCAAGGATGCCCTCCTTTGGGCACTGGCCGAGCAGCCCAGTGGGTGGGCATCGGTCCCAGAGCAGCACCACCTTGTTCTGTGTCCTGAGTTGCTCTCTCTGTACCTCTAAGTGACCAAGGCCTGGCAGATACTTCTCTGCCCCACTTGCTGGCAAGGCTGGACCTGGTAGGATCCTCAGTTATACCACAGAAGCTGCCCTTGGAGGTTAGCTCCATCGCTGCTCGCACACACACTGGGTCTTAGTCCCTAACTAGATCTCAGAGACGCTTGGAGACCTTTTGGTCTCCAGGAACCAAGTCTGGAACCTTGGGCCAGCGAGTTCATGTTGACTCCACATCTCTCCTCTCCCAGGCTCTGCCGGCCTGACTCAGCCACTCAAATTATCTGTATTCTCAGAGTACAAATAACTGGAGGAAATTGGGCTCCTTCAGGAAAAGAAGGCAGAGCTTCATCTGCATCACCCCCAGTGTGGGTGTGCACCAGGTCTGCCCCATTTGAAGCTCGTTCTGCACATGTAACATTTTCAAAACAATAACAGTAAAGACCTAAAACGCAATTTTGATGGGGGGGGGGGGAAGCTGTCTGCACAGATAATAAGGAAATTACCTCAAGAAGTAAGAGTGTGAAACCAAAAAGGGTTCAGGGATAGACTGTAAAAATCATTTTTCCTGAGTCCCACATTATCTGCTCTGGGATTGGAGACAGCAGCTTTGGTGTGAAGTAGCATTGGTACTTGAAGAATGAATAAATAGCAAGTTCATTTTCAGGCCAATGGTATGATTCCAATGTGTCATTTTGTTTCCATAGGGTCAAGTACTTTTTAATAATTGGGACTCAATTTTTTCTGGCCATGGAGGTCAGTTCAATACACATGTTCCAATATACTCCTTTGATGGCCGGAATGTCATGACAGATCCTTCTTGGTAAGTAGGGTGAGAAATCCTTGAAGAATAGGTTAGGAAAGACAGTTTTAGGAGTCCCTCTAACAATGGATGCTTTTCGCAGCTGTCGCACCTGGATGTTGCAGTCAGAAAGCCTGGGTGAGGCAGCCGAGGCCTATGGAGACAGTCCTGGCCTTGGAGCCAGGAGTCTTGATAATCCAGTAACTTAATATGGAACTTTGCTTGCGCAAAGCACTTGCACTCTCTGATCCTCAGCTGCCTCAACTGTCAAGTGGGCAAGATAATCATATCTATACCACAGGATCATTGCGAGAATAAAACGATAGCTGAGAACATCTAGCAAACAGTGGCTACTGAATAGTACATATTGTACAATAGTACATATTGCTATTCTGATGATTCTCTAAACCTGTACTGTGAATTGCATTCTAATTCTTTGTAACCTACATGTGTTTTTAAGAATGAAACAACCCAGCAAGCCTGATACCAGGCCTGGAAAGGCACAGTAGTAAACCTCGCCTGCCCCTACCCTTACAGGCTCACAGTCGACAGCAGAAGACAGATTAGCTACAGTTCTCGACAGAATGTTGTCATTGTAAAATGGGGAAGCAAATAAAATGATAGGAGTGCAGAGGAAATATTCATTCCTATATGGAGGGTGAGAATCAAGAAGACTTCCTGTAAGAGGAGGCATTTAATGGATTTTTTAAAGCTGAGGAATCACTGATCTAAAAATGAGAGTAAGGCCACTGCAGACTAAGGGGCCTCACAAGCAATGGTTCAGACTCATGAAAGCAGAAAGTAGGACTTGACACCAAGTATAAGCAGGATATGATTGGAATATTGTGTGTTCAGAAAGTGGGAAACAGCAATGAAGATTGGTGACGTGAGGTCAGATCATGAAGGGTTCAAGCATGTGCACTGATTCACTAGAGTTATGTCAATTTGCTCACTGAGATGTACCACCAAGAAGTACCATTTACATAAGTTAACATGACAAAATTCCCTTTTAGGCCCCAGAAGGTCGTGTGGCACGGCTCCAACACCCACGGAGTTCGTCTTGTTGATAACTACTGTGAAGCGTGGCGAACTACCGACATGGCCGTCACAGGCCTGGCCTCCCCACTGAGCACGGGGAAGATCCTGGACCAGAAAGCATATAGCTGCGCAAATAGGCTAATTGTGCTGTGTATCGAAAATAGCTTCATGACCGACGCTAGGAAGTAATGACCTTCCGATGATCTCTCCAATTTCTCTCATGGGAAGAGTTGACACTGAAATCTAAAATGTTTAAATGTTGTAAATAATTAGTTTTTATTACACATTCATGACAACAGCAACCAAAGAAAACGTACCTCAATACACTCAACACTGAAGACAGAAAGGACTCAGATCCAAGATAAAGTCTGATCCATATTTTGGTGCTAGGTTCTGCGGGAAACCCCATGCAGTGCGAATACATCCCAACGGGCTTAGGAGTGAGCTGGAGAACAAAGGCCTTGGCATTCTGCCCACTGCATCCTTCAGAAAGCAATTTCCTCCTTTTAACCATTGTTGTTGAGTGTAAGACATCCTTCATGTTTTCTTACAAAGTCACTGTTTAGTAATGTTCCCCCTTTCTAAGTTATGTGTAGACCAAATGCTTTATTCTTTAATATACATCCACCGTTTGCAACTGCTGTTCAGAGAAACAGAACCCGCTCAAATGATCCTATTTGTATTTTCTGATATTAATAGATTTTAATGTTTTTCCCTAAAATATTATTGACATCATGCTTTAGGAGGTTTATATTTTTACACGATCATATTTTAGTATGGCATCTGTTTATATAGCTCTGACTTGCTGGAAAAGTTTAAACTTCAAATTATCTGAAACTAGTAAAGAATAGCATGGAAAGACTGCCTTTCTCTGGGGCGGCCCTTCTGCCCACCCCCACCCTGATTTTATACCTTCCATTTGGCGACTCTTGAATTTTTCACTGCGATTGAACAGTTTCACGAAGATGAATTTTCTTCCTGTAGTATACTTTGATTTCTTTCTTCCACATAAGTGAATATTAAAACATCTTTTCTAGCCATTTTCTTCTGTTTGACTTTTTGCCCAGTTCCTTTATTCTCCACTGCTGCTGTGGAAGTGCCCCTCGGCTGGGTTTGCCAAGCTTGTCACTGCCACTTGCGTGGCCCTGGGGAGACATCCGAGAACAGGAAGGCTTTTCCATCATGCTCGTCAGCTCGGAGCTGTTGTCTCCCACTTGTTGGGGGTGGTGTGCGTGGGTGGCAGAATCCCAGTGAGGGAAATAGCATGGGCTGTGACTGTCTCAATACGTGACTTTGGACAAGTCTGCCTTTTTCTCTCGAGGCTGGGATGAGACAAGCCTGCTATCCACTCCCAGTTATTAAACATCAGTCATTCCCTTTCCCATTTACTTTTCCTAGTAACCCTGCAAGGTAGGTATTTTCATCTCTACTTGACAAATGAAAAATGAAAGTTGAGGCTCAGGAAGTCACCTGTTCCTTGTGGGGCTGGTTTCAGATTCCTCTCCTGCTATCTGCTCCTCTCTACCCCGCCTCTCAGCTTCGAGGCTTGACCTCACAGGAGAAACAGAACCAATTTGGTGAGTAGCGTGCCTGGATATTTCCTCCCATTCAGCTGGGCTGGCCCTGATCCTTCTTGAGGTAGGAAGAGAATTAAAAAGAACAAAGCAAACATGGCAGAACCTCCACTGAGGAGCTTCCTGTGGAAGAGCAGTGAGACTCTAGTGAATCATGGGATGGGGGCTGCTATAGGTTAGGAAGCCAGAGAGGTGGACTGTTGGACAAGCCCACAGAGTGACTGGGGTTGCCTAGTGTGGACGGGGCCAAAGCAGGTGGTGGTGCAGGAAGCTCCTGAGGTGATGAAGTAAAGATGACATTCATTTTAGTCAGAACTTACTATGACTGGATCACAGAAGGAGCATGGTGTGATGGGGGTTCAGAGAGCCAACAAGAGGAGAGCTCCCTCTGCTAAGCCCAGGAAGGGGTGTTGCAGTTCATACCTACAGGAGGACATCACCAAATAACCCTCTCAGAAGCAGGCCCTGCGTCAGCCCCAGCCCTGCTCAGACGCTAAGAACGACAATCAAAACCCTAGGCCTGGCACTCTTGACCCTTCGTTGAACATTGGCTTTCCTGTCACCTGGCAAAGGTGTCCAGGCTGGTGTCCTCCTGGTCACATAAAAGAGCCACATAGGCCCCTCTGCCAGGGCTTTTCATGCCCTGCCCCATCTCAGGAAAGCCTTAGTTTCTCCAGGACCAGACCTCAGGCCCATGGCCAAAGAAGACTCTGCTTCCTCTGTGACAAGGCCCCTGGACTTTCCTACCTTTTGTCATGCTTCCTCTCTGCACATCTGATGTATTTAACATCTGGAACTTATACAGTTGAAACACAATGGATGCAAGGCTTCCAAGCCTTTTCTTTATTCCTATGCCTGGAAATCCTGGATGGACTCAGGCTGGGAAGCTCACTATGCTCTCAGGCATAATAATGGAAGGGAGATAGGACACAGTAAGTAATCTTGATGGTGCTAGAGGTCTTTGGGTGTTTGTCGACCCGGAAGACCTGAATCTACAGCATCCAAAGACATCTGTTCAAAAGCAGAACCAGAAGGACAGAATCAGTTTTCTTATATCAACCTATATCAGGGAAGAGGCAGACTTTGAAGGTACAAAGGAGCAAAGAGACTGAGAAGATGGGGTGGGGGGGGGCAAGATGGAAAACACAGAGGAGAAGGTCCAGTGAGTCCTCTCTGCCAACCTGGCTGAGACCACATAGTGATGCCTGCAGAATGGGGAAAGAACCACCTCAAATGTCCTCCACCCTCTGGACTGCATATGACTTGGACTTTTATGGTATTATGGGACTTGAACCTGTAGGAATAAAGGAGGAGACAGCATGGAATTCAGGGAACTGTCTGCAATCCAGTACAGCTGAATTCTAGAATAAGGCATCTGGATTTTATCCCATTACATGTGGGGTGGGGTACCTAAAGAAGATTTGAAAAGGTGAAAGATGGGTCAGGTGCATGTTTGAGATAAATCAAACAGATCTTTTGTTTATTCATTCATTTCAGAAATATCCTGAATAATGATTTTGTACCCAAGTCCACATTTGTATTTGGAGGTAGAGAAATAACTGATTTTTCCAATTTTCAAATCCACCAAATCCATCCTATAAAGTGTTGCAAATCCCATGTTTATCTCACCCCCATCCCCCATTTCCTCAGGAGCCTTTCCTGAGGGACAAGCACATGTGTTTAATTCCTCCTTACTAGCAACTGAGGAAGTACCTTTCTGGGTACTCTTTGAGCTCCTGGGTTACCAAGATACTACCAAACCTCCTCAAAGATTTTCCATCATCTCTGCCTAATTTCCCCTTCTGCCTTCCATCTTCAATTCCAACTTACAGGCAGTCAAGTATAGACAGGGCTTTGGGTTTGAATTGGGACTCTGTCAGCTACTGACCATGTGATCAGAAGCAAGTTACTGAAAATCTCCAAGTCACTAAATACTGTTCCTTCCACTCAACCCTTCCCTGAAGCTGTTTCTTCATGTGTAAAATAGAGTAATGGAAACTACTCTCCATTGAACTAAGTTGTTAGGAGCTCTAAGAATAGGCCTCTGACCCTAAATAAACATCCAGTACACGCTTATTCTCCTTGGTCTGCCCTATGTGCCTCTCAGGCAGCAGGAAGGTTTTAGCTTTGCTGGATGTTGTCATCTAGTCTGTGTGGTTTCTCTAGCTGTCTCTAATTCCAGGACACTGTGGTTGACGTGTACACAGGTACAGCTATACTTGTTGGTAAATAGCCACTGTCCCAAGCCCCTGTGTACTCTGGCTGCCCTGCTCCACCCCTCTGCTTCTCCACCTCATAATCCAACAACTAAAATGTTACCATCTGATCCAGCAGGGGCTCCAGGAGTCATCTCTGGCACAGGAGCTGGATTCCTCATGATTGACAGGAGCGCGTGCCACGGTGACTGTGAAATAGCCTAGTTATCCCTTTGCTGCGCCTGCCTGGCACCCTGAGTTCCAAGCAGGACCCAGCATGCTGTCATCTGATATGTTCATAGAACACGTAGCCCACCCCATCTCTCCTTCCAGACTTGCTCCTTTCCCTCTGGTCCTTCTCTCATTGAATGGCACGACCAACCAGCCAGAAGCAGAGGGGGTCATTTATTTCTTCACTCTTCAACAAATATTGCTTCCTTAATAGCAATATAATAATAGCAATTAACAATAACAACAAGAATAGAAAAAATAACCCATAAAGCAAGTACTAGAAAAGAAAAAAAAAACCCATAAAGCAAGTACTACAAAGTTACGCAACTACTTGACTTTTTTAAATGTCCAAATATTGGAAAACTATCTTAGGGCACTCTTTCTTTGCTGCATGTGTTGGTTTTCCTTTGAGACAATGTGGTGCTAGTTCCTATCTAACCTGATACAGGACTGCTGCTCACACTTCTATACTGATCTCCTGGCTGCCAGCCTCTTCCGTTAAGTTCATTCTACACACCAAGAGAGAGAGAACTTTCTAGAAAGTCTGCCATATTCAGTGATTTGATTTGGGTTTCCCTTTGTTCGTTTGTTTTTATTTTTCTTACGTAGTTTCATTTTTGTACAGTATTTTCTATCTCCTCTTAGGTGTAGTCCCCATACTTCTCCCACTACCATTGCATTGATCCATCACCACAGTCCCTTGTTCTCTTCCCTCCTCTGTTTTGACCCCATTCCCTGTCCCTCCCTTGCTCTATGCCTCTTATCTGTGGTCAGATAGATAGATAGATAGATAGATAGATAGATAGATAGATTAACCTTTTGTTCAGTTTCTCTATATTCCACATATAAGTGAAACAATTTATCTTTTTCCTACTGACTTATTTTGCTTAGCATCATCCTTTCTAGCACCATCTATGTTGCTGCAAATGGCATGAGCTTATCTTTTTTGATCACTGAGTAATATTCCCTTGTGTACGTATGCCACATCATCTTGATCCAGTTTTGGGGTTTTGAGGTTGTTTCCATATCTTGGCTGTTGTAAATAGTGCTGCAATAAACATAGGAATGCAGGTTTCCTTTTGGATTAGTGTTTTTGTGTCCTTTGGATAGTAGTCCTAGGAGTAGAATTGCTGGATCATATGGTAGATCCATTTTTCGTATTTTGAGGACTCTCTACACAGCTTTCCATTGTGGCTGGACCAGTTTACATTCCCACTAGCAGTGTAAGAGGGTTCCTCAAGAACTTTCTGGAAGCTATGAACCTGGTATATTATAACAGCAAAGGCAGGGCCTGTCCATGAGTCTCCCCACATGCTGAAACCCTCAAGACTGTGCTAGCAGGGTCAAGAGGCAATCCCATGCCGGGTACCATGGTGACCCATACACTCCGGAGAGCCATCGATCCTTTTCAGTAGAGGCTTTCATGTTTATAAATACCAGCAAGTAGCAGCAAGCACAAGTTAGTCATCTGAGGAGCTTAAGCAACCTTAGAAAGGGAAGCAGCAAATCAATCAGACCCATTGACTTGTATTAAAAAGAATGATTACAGAAGACAGGAGCTAACTTTTTAAAACTTCAAATTTGTATTTCACTGAAATGTCAGAAAGTAAAAGAAAGATGAAATGGAATACTAGAAGAACAAGAAGCAGTCCTTGAAAATGAAATATGTCATTGTATGCACCCCCAAAATAAAACCTTAACATATATGCTATTGAAAACTGTGAGTTTTCAGGTAAACTCATAAAGATTAACATGACCCCTCAAAAGACACCCAAAGAGGTAAATAATAAAAGACAGAGAGACATATAATAGTCTAATTTTTTTTAAAGATTTATTAATTTATTTATACAAGCACTGGGCACAGTCAGAAGCGCGGGAGGGTGAGAGAATCCACCAGAGCCAGAGCGGAGAGCAGAGCAGGCAGAAGGACCGAAGTACACTGCTGAGGGGAGCAGCGGGCGGCAGGAGAGGTCTGCGGGCCATGTGGGACCCTCCTCCGGTGGCCGGGGAGCAGCCGGGGATCAAACCGGCGCTTCAGAGGCTGCAGGCAGCTTCATAACCCAGCGCTCAACTGCTGCGCCACCGGGGAGGCCAATAGTCTAATATTTTTATAACCGGAATCAAAGAATAAGAAAGAAGAGTGAAAACAAGTAAAATATCAATTAAGCAAATAATTAAAGAGGATTTTCTAAGATGATATAATTTCATCTACAGATTAAAGTGGCTTACTGAGTCCTGGGCAGAATTGTTGCAAAAATCCACACGAGGGCATATCTGGTAAAATTTCTGTATTTCACAGAAAATATAAAACTCCTCCAACCTCTCATATAGAAAGATAATCAGGCTGGCATTGGAGTTCTCATTTGCAATATTAAAAATAAAAAGACAGTGGGGTGATGCATAAGTAACCCTGTGGGTTAAGAGTATGCTATTAAAATTTTGCAGCCAGCTGTACTGAAAACAAAAAAGAGATATTTTCATAAGTGTCAAGACTCAGAATTATAAAATCCAAGCAATTTTTCTGAGAAACAAACTTTGTGGAATAACTAATGAAATAAAAAATGAATTAATGAAAATTAACAGAGAATTGAGACTTCACAAAGGGTAAGTCTTGTAATATACTGGAAATTAAATGAGAAATGAAGTCAGGATAATTTGTAGTCATATCCTGTTCATAACAGCTAAAATTCTGAACAACAGAAAAAATCCCATTGAACATTCTGTCACCTTTGAACCACGGAAAGGAGGCAGGCCCACAAAGACCTGGGGGCAGAGTGTCCCTAGAAGAGGAATGGCAAGTGTAAAGGCGTTGAGATATGGACTGGTTGGGTGTGTCTAAGGGACAGAAAGTAGCTGATAGGAGCAGGAAAGAGAGCAAGTGGGGAACAGAGGAGCCATACAAGGGGGGCTAGGATGACAGCTGCAAAGCACCCAAGTTCTTATACACTAAGAGAAGGAGTTCAGATTTTGTGTATGATTGCTTCGAGAAGGTACTGGAGGACAGTATGCAGGAGAAGGTCATGAACTGGCTTTGGATTTGTTGTCGTCTTTGTTATATTATTAGATGTATCACTGACATTTTCCATTACTGACTCTTTATAGATAATCTCACAAACATATACTCTGTCCTGTGCCTAGCTTTCATTAGTTATTATAGACACAGCTATCTTGATTTTGGTACTCAATAGATGTTAGGTTTAAAAGTACAGGGACTAGGGGGTGCAAGGGGTTAAGAAGCAGCCTGTGAAGCTATCCATAGCCTCTGCAGCATGAATCCCTGGCCTGGGAGGTGACCCACATGGTGCAGCAGACCTCTCCTGTCTCACCCACTATTCCCCTTAGCAGTGTATTTCACTCAGTCTGCCTGTTCTGCTCCCCACTCTGTCTCTAGTGAATCCTCTCACCACCACCACCCACATACCTTGGGCCTGTACCCCAGTTCTTCTATGAATAAATAAATAAATATTTAGGGCCTCCCTGGTGGCGCAAGGGGTCAAGCACTGTGCTGTGAAGCAATCCACAGCTTCTGCAGCACAGAGTTTGATCCCCTGCCAGCCAGGGAGCAACCCACATGGCACAGCAGACCTCTCCCAACTCTCCGCTGCTCCCCTCAGCAGTGTATTTCAGTCAGTCTGCCTGTTCTGTTTCCCACTCTGTCTCTGATGAATCCTTTCACCCCCCACATCTCTGGCATGTTCCCCAGCTCTCTCTTGTATGCATAAATAAAAATAAATCTTTAAAAAATAAATAAAAAAAGATAAATGCAACTGTTTAAAAAATTGAAAAAATAAAAGTACAGGCTTTTGTGTTGGAAAGACCCACGGTGACTGGCTGAATGAACTGTGAGGGCGGTGCGGGTGGCAATTAGATCAGTTAATAAGTTGTCGTGGTGATTGAGCAGAGAGGGTTTTTGACAGAAGTAGTGGGGCTGGTGAGAAGTGGGCAGTCTTGGGAAAAATTTAGAAGCTGCCTTGTTGAAAGGTCTCAGTGATGAGAGAAGGGTTCCTGAGATTTGGGCCTGGATGGGAGTACTGCTTCCTGGTCTGGGAACGACTCGATGAGAGCAAGACATGCCCTGTCCAGATACAGAATTCTGCTTTTGCAATTCTTTAACAAAAAAGATCATCGAGGGGCCTCCCTGGTGGCACAGGAGTTAAAGACAGCTTTATCAAGCTATCATCATCCACTGCACCATGAGTTCGATCCCCAACCAGCCAGGGAGCAACCCACATGGCGCAGCAGACCTCTCCTGCCTTGCCCGCTGCTCCCCTCAGCAGTGTATTTCAGTATTCTGCCTGTTCCCCACTCTGTGTCTCTTGAATCCTCTCAACCCGCCCCCCCATACCTCTGGCCTATACCCCAGTTCTTGTATGCATAAATAAATAAATCTTTTTAAAAAATCATCAAGGGCCTCCCCGGTGGCGCGGCAGTTGAGTGCTGGGTTGCGAAGCTGCCCGCAGCCTCTGCAGCGCTGGTTCGATCCCCGGTCACCAGGTGAGGGACCCACATGGCGCGCAGACCTCTCCTGCCGCCCGCTGCTCCCCTCAGCAGTGTACCTCGGTCCTTCTGCCTGTTCTGCTCCCCACTCTGGCTCTGGTGAATTCTCTCGCCCTCCCATGCTTCTGACTGTACCCAGTGCTTGTATGAATAAATAAATAAATCTTTAAAAAAAAATCATCAAAATCTTTGCCCTCTAGGACTCTTGCTACAAGGAGAAGGACCCTCCCTTTGATTTGCCCGTGTTCCCTTCAGTTTGCTCACAGCCCAACTTCAAAAGAAGCATCCCTTTTGGTAGCGCAGAGACTACCCATTCCAACATCCTTTTTGATCCAACATCCTTGAGCTCATTGATCTAGACCTCAAGTAGCAGCTGGCAAACATTTGCTACACTGCTGACCAGCACATGGCCAGGATGCCAGCTTCTCCCCCAAAGTGAGTGGAAGAAGGCCTGTGGCCCCTCACTGCCTCGCCTCAGCCAGTTCCATATTTAGGGATCTGTTTCCCTATGACTTAAACAATCCTCACTTGCTGGGACCAACTTCTGTATTACTTAGGGTTCTCTATTTATGGGACAGAAATCTAAGTAAAATTAGCTTACCTAAAAAAAGGAGACTTAGGAGTATTGTAAAAAGGGCGGGCCAGGCATTGGAATCACTCTCCAGATAAATAACGTCCAGCCTTTCTCCCGCCTGTGTGCACACCTTTCCCTTCATCACTAATCTTGCCTTTTTGCTGTCCCCTGGCCTCCTTTTCTCTTCCTAGGGATGGCTTCATCCTGGCAAGAATGGGGCACAGCAGTCATGACTACCAGAAGCTCCTGGCCTCTGTTATTGAGTGAAACTAAGCTAAGGCAGTGGGAAGGCATCTCTTCTCTCTCCTTCCCCTGTGGGGAAGTCCTAGCTGATTGGCCCAGGTTTTGCCAGTCTCCTCATTTAGTCTTGGGGCCGAGGGCGGGGGTTCTTTGACGGCTCAGGTCGAGGTCACATCATCCTCTTTGTGGCCAGGGTCAGGAATGTGTGGTCAGCAGCCCCACCTGAGTCAGCGCACCGTCAGGGAGGAGCAGTTCTCTAAGGAAGGAGAGAGGACTTGTCCCTATCAAGAAAGGAGGAAAGAATTGCTGGACTGGCAAACACAGCAGGTTTAATGCCAGCAAACAAAGAAAGGGTGTGTATTCAGAAGTTGGTTTTTATTATCTTTTTTAACTGAAATAAGAAATGAACTTTGTAAGCCGGAATTGCAATAAGGAAGTGAGTTCAACCTTTTCCTCTGTGGACAGATGTGTGAAGGGGAAGTCATGAGAGTGGGCCCTACACTGGCCCCCAGGCCTGCAGGAGGCTGTTAGAGAAGGAAGCCATTTCTAGGGGTGACTCAGTGCGGTGTATTGCGCCTCCCTCAATGCTGCTCTGTCCAATTCTCCAAAGCCAAATAAATAGGAAGCATGGCAGACTGGATTCTTTTTAGTAGCTGTTTACTTGGGTTTGTTTTCCTGGGCATGCGTCCACTGGAAAGCAACTATTTTCTCTTGCCTCTGCTACATCAGAGAAATGGAGTGGTGTATGATTTAGTTCAGCTGTGAGCTCATTTTAAGGAGAGATTTCAAAGAAACACTTTTTTGCTCGTTTTTTAAAATGTTTATTTATCGATTGTTTATCATGGTAATGTTGGTTTATGACAATGCATAGGATTTAAGGGTACAGATTCACACATCTTCAAATGTATGTTAGACCACATCCACCACCAAAGCCCCAGTAATTCTCCACCATAGTGCGTTGGAACAAAGA
Organism: Talpa occidentalis; assembly: GCF_014898055.3. Lineage (NCBI taxonomy): Eukaryota > Metazoa > Chordata > Mammalia > Eulipotyphla > Talpidae > Talpa > Talpa occidentalis. Next base: position 54,332,259 of record NW_023605083.1, read on the forward strand.
AACAATTTTGGAACTTAGAAAATGGAATCACACAGTGACTGCCAAGTTGGCTGTGCTAAAGTGTGATGATTTGTTCTTTTATTTAACAAAAACTACATATTTAGGGTGTACAACATGCTTTTAAATTCATATAGATAGTGAAATATTTACTATAGTCAAGCTAATTAACATATCCATCTCCTCACTACTTACTATCTGTGTGTATGTTAAGAGCATGTGAGATCTTAGCAATTTCCTAGTACACAGCACAGTATTATTAACTAGTCACCTGTTACCCATTAGATTTCTGGAACTTACTCATCCTAAACAACTTCATCTTTGTACACTATGACCCACACCTTCCTATTTCCACAAGCTTTCTGACTTATTAACCATTGTTCTCTCTGTGTCTATGAATTTGACGTTTTTAGATTCTACATATAAGTGAGATCATGCAGTATTTGTCTTTCTGTGTGTGGTTTATTCCACTTAATATAATGTCTTTCGGGTATACTCATGTTGTTGCAAATGGCAAGATCTCATTTTCTATACCATATATATGCACATATGCATATATGTGGTATATATTCAGAGTATACTTATGAATATATATATCTCCCCAAATTTCAATATCCATTTCTCCAGCAATAGACACTTTGGTTGTTTCCATATCTTGGCTATTGTCATTAATGCTGCAATGAACGTGGAAATACAGATACCTCTTCAAGGTGCTCATTTCATTTCTTTTTGCTATATACCAAGAAGTGAGATTGTTAGATCATATGGTAGCTCTATTTTTAATTTTTTAGGGAACCTCCATACTATTTTCCATAATGAGTGTACCAACTTATATTTCCACCAACAGTCTACAAGATCTCCCTTTTCTTCACATCCTCTCCAACACTAGTTATCTTTTGTCTTTCTGATGATAACCATCCTAAAAGTTATGAGGTGATATTTCACTATAGTAATGACTTGAATTTCCTTGGTGATGAGTGATGCTGCTGTAACTGCTGATATACATTTTCATGTACATCCATTTGTCTGTCTTCTTTGAAAACATGTTGGTTCAGGCCCTTTACTGGACCACAGGTGCTTTGAGCTTTCCCCTCTAGGCCTCAGTGTCCTTCTCTGTAGTGTTAGAGGGTTGTAATGATCTTTAAGATACTCCAAGTCCCTGTAGTGGGTGCTCACTTTATGGTAATAAAATCCAACGTGGGGATCCTATACTGCCAAAATACAAGCAACGATATCAACCAACATTATCTCAAAAAAATTTAAAGACTTGCAGATATTAAATAAATGATACCAATGACAAACAAACAAAAAAAATCAGGTTATTTGTTTTTTTGCTATTGAGTTGTATGAATTCCTTGTCATTTTGGATATGAACCCATTATCAGGGTTTGCAAATATTTTCTCCTATTCCCTTATCTTTTTATGGTATAAATTGTTTCCTTCACTATACAGAAGATTTTTGGATTTTTATTTCTACTTATTTTTGCCTGAGCTTCTGGTTTGTATCCAAAAAATCATTGCCAACACAAATGTGCATAACTTGTTCTTATATAGTTTCTATTAAAATCTTATCATGCTAGAATCAGAAGGGATCTTAAAGATCACAACCAACCCTCTCACACTACAGAGAAGGACATTGAGGTCCAGAGGGGAAAGGAGTGATTTAGAGGACCCAAGGAGTTACAGCAGAGAGAAGTCTCACGCTCAAGTCTCTGAATCATTTGCACAAGGGGCTTTCCACCATGTCACCCAAGGATGCTGAATGAAAGTAAAGACCATCTTTTTACAAATTTTCCTCTAAATGTCCTTGAAGGCAGTTGATAGGGAATTTCAACCTGCTGCTTTAAGTGAAGTTGCTAAATGAATTCAGTTCTTGCACGCCAAAAATAACTCTGCAAAGAATTGAATTGGTCTTTGTTTAAACACGGGACACTTGATTTCAGCCATCAACGATGGGCCCTCATCTCCCAATCCCTGTTCTGTCTCTGAATTCATGTAGTCGGAGGTGATATTACTGAAATGACTGCTTGACTGTGTTGCATCATCTTTGGTGCCCTCATGACTTTCCCATCTTGACGGTTGGGCTGTGCTGCTCAAGTCCAGCCCCCCTCCCATTCTCCATCCCTGTTATCTGCCCCCCACCTTCACAGTAAGGCTGTGTGGGTTAATTGCTTCTCCAGACCCATCAGGCTCTGGGCTCTGCACCCTGATCCATCTGGAATACAGCAGAAGCTTCCCCTGTCCTTGGGCTCCCAGTTAAGTTTGGTAACTTGGCTGGATGGGAGGGAGGGAGGAGAGATTGCCTGAGGTAATTATTTGCCTGGTTTGCTCTCTATGGGGTCCCCAAGACCTGGCTGCATCCCGCCACTGAAAATCTCAGCCCTGTCACATGAGTCCCTCCACAGGAAGGATTCCTGTCCTTCCCTGTTCAGGCCTGGGGGAGGGGGACAACAGCATCTGTTGTTACTAGGCCTTGAGGAGCCTTTGGGGTTTTTCTGCATTCTCCCTCGAGGTTTCTCCATTCCCTCTTGTCCCTTAGAAAATAATCCCTTTACTAAACTTGCCTCAAATTACCCCATTTGTATGTGTCTCCTGTTCAGCTGGGACGCATCTCGCAAGTTAGCGGATACCAACCTCCCCCAGTCTCTGAGACATAGACCATTCCAAGAGAGAATCTCCAAAGTCTCAGGGGTCAGTTTATCGGCACAGCCCTCCACCTAGACTCGGAAGTCTGAATAACAAATCCTCACCTTCCTCTTGAGAACAAGCTGCCAAGACCTTTAGGTGGCATCACATGACAGCAAGGGCCTGCAGCTGTGCTGACTGCCTGGCTGGGCGTTAAGTTCTGCCCCATCTCTCAGAGGCGCAAGAACGGGGCCTGGTAATAATCCTGAGAGAGAGCCTACTTGGGCAGCATCACAAACCAGAATGTTCCTTTGCTTTCTTACACGTATAATGATAAGAACTGGAGAAGGGATTTGTGCTTGTGCTTAGGACAGAGCAGGAAGAAGACCAGCACCTGCCAGGGCCCCTGTGAGAATGGCTTGAGGGAGTTGGGGGTCCTGCTAACTGGACTGAAAGCTCTAGGGAAGGTGAAGCAGAACAGACTTCCCTTGGCACTTCCCTAGAGCCCACTGGGCCCCCTTGTCTTGCTAAAGTCCCCGTTCCAACCATCGTAAGTAGTGCCTCTATTTCTTTCTCTCATTGTGCTAGACACAAAAATATGTTAGATTGAGACTAATTTATAGTTACTTACAACCCGCTTCCTTCAGACTGCCACTTGAACACAAAACCATGTGGGATAGCAGTTTCACAGAAGAAACAGACAGTTGCCAAGATGCCCAAAGTGATAATATTATCTCACATTTTGTGTGTTTCACAGTTTGTCAGACATTTTCTCATGCATTACATTTCAATTCATGTCATACTAACCCTATTATATGTGTGTATATTATCATTAATCTATCATTTCTCTATCATATATTTAATCTATAAAGTTTACCTGAAGAATTTGAGACTTCAAATAGTAAAATTATTTACTGAGGTCATACAACTAGGCAGAATGAATTGCCTCTATTTTTCTTATGATCTCATGTGTAATATACAATGTGATTATGTCTGATTTCCACTTGAGTCTGTGAACTCATTAAGCATAGAATCCATGGCTTATATTTTTTGTCCCACATACCAATAGATATTATATGTGTGCATATATAGTAACTTTGATATTTAATGAATAATAAAAATGGGACATGTATCCACCACTTAGATTAGGAAATAAAATAGTTTTATTAATGCTTAAGAGCCTTCTGTGTCCCTACTCTATTCATCCTCTCCCTCTCTCTTTTTCTCTCTCTCACCTTCCCACCCATAACCACTGTTCTTTTTTTTTTTTTAATTTATTTATGCATATAAGAGCTGGGGTATAGGCCAGAGGTGTAGGGGGTGAGAGGATTCACCAGAGACAGAGCGGAGAACAGAACAGGCAGACTGACTGAAATACACTGCTGAGGGGAGCAGTGGGTGAGATAGGAGAGGTCTGCTGAGCTATGTGTGTCACCTCCCTGGCTGGGGTTCGAACTCATGCTGCAGTAACTGTGGATTGCTTCATGGTGCTGACATTTAACCCCTTGCACCACCAGAGAGGCCCCATATAACCACTGTTCTGAAGTTTGTCTTTCTCATAGGACCATATCCATAAACATATAGGATTGTAGGGAAAATGGCTTTTTTGTAGGGAAAAAAAAGGCTTTTTCCCACCCTCCTGCCACTGCCCTCTATGACTGGGATCTGTGGTCTTGCATGCCTCCTAGGTTGTGGATGCCCGGGGCTGAAAGGCATGGGCATGGGGCATGCAGGCCTGTGACTATGGACACCTGGGCCCAGAGGAGCCTGGGGCATGTGCTTATGTAAATGCAGACACCTGTGCCCAGAGGGGAGGGCTAAAAAGGGCTGCTCAGCTCCACCATGAGACTGCGGCATCACTCGGAGGCTGGGGGGCTCAGTTGCTGTTTCCCTGCCTGCTGGTGTGTCCCCTGATTCAGCATTAAAAGCATGTTAGAGATACTGAAGACTCCAAAATTCTTTTTGTCTGCGAGCATCAACAACGAACCTACCTGGCCCGGGATGGCTGCACAACAATAATTTGTGTGCAATTTAACCTCAGATAGATGGAACTTGTTTCTCCTTACCACCCCCTTCCATGTACACAGCCACTGGCCCTGCATGGGAGGAGCTGGGCTAGCCTGGCCCTACATGAAGGCTCCAGAAGTTTGGTGGGAGGTTGGAGCTGAGTTCTGGAAACAAAAATCATAAAACTGAGTATCTCAGGGCCCTGAACTGTATTGTGCACCCATACTGTCAGCCTGTGGAGTACCCCATGCCTCCCAATCTGATCTAGTCACAGGGAAAGTCCTGGTGGACAGCACCTGGAGTTCCACTTTGTAGTCAAAAATCTCTTCGGTTAAGGTCTCCCTGCTGAGTGACCAGGGGCTCACATCCCCCAGTCACTTAATGACCCTGTTTCCTGCACCTCCTTCACACTTCCCTCTTGAATCCCTGGAGAACTTATGATACATTTAAATAATGTAAGCAGTTTATGCAAAATTGAAGAGTGGCATTCTCCCAACTCTGTGGGTTGTGACCTATTAGTGAGCCGTGAAATCAATGTAGTGGGTTCAGACCAAGGTTTTTGGTTTTTTTTTTTAAAGATTTGTTATATTTATTTGTGCATACAAGAATTGGGGTGCAGGCCAGAGGTGCGGGAGGTGAGAGGATTCACCAGAGACAGAGTGGGGAGCAGAACAAGGAGATCTACTGAAATTCACTGCTGAGGGGAGCAGCGGGTGAGACAGGAGAGGTCTGCTGTGCCATGTGGGTAGCTCCCTGGCTGGGGATCGAACTCATGCTGCAGTGGCTGGCGAAAGCTTGATAACACTGAGACTTTAACCCCTGCACCACCATGCAGGTCTATAGGTTCAGACTAAGGTTTTAAAAGACTGAAATAGAACCATTTTACCAAATGGTAAAAGACTGAAATAGAACCAAATTACCTGGTCAATATGCCAGAATTACAAAACATTAGGGTGTGTTCCCAATGGTAAGGGGTAAATATCACTTTCTGAGTTTTCTGTTCAGGGGTGTGTGTGTGTGTGTGTGTGTGTGTGTGTATACTGGGTCACAATGTAAAATGTATTTCTTACTATGAATCATACTAGAAAAAAATTGTTTATAAGCCACTTCTCAGAAGAGGGCATTTGCTGGGGACGTTGGTTGCTTATTCACCCTCCCTCTATTCTTTTTCCACCCACAGTGGGAGAGCCTCCTGGTTGCAGGGGCTCTAGTGTCCATGACTGACTTAAACCAATTATCAGAATCCCAAATAAGTTGCCACCATAATTCGTTCAGGAATGTACTTTAATTCTAGGCCTAGAATATTAAGTCTTGTCACTTCTTCCCTACCCATCAAGGGGGTAATGTGTGCCCCAATTAATCCAGGCATCTGTCTCTCAGGGAATCCCAGATCTTTTGATGAGCCTGGAAACCTTAAAATAAATGTATCAAAGAAGTCCAACTGACCTAAAACACAGAAAGATTATTCATATTTGTGGTCCACTCCACCCCCACAACCGGTCAGAACTTGATGGGGAGGGAGGAGAGAACCGAAAAACAAATAAGACACAGGATAATTTCCAGGTTGTATCATCAGTAACGTACTTGTAAAAGTCATGGTTTTTCTGCTCTAAAGAGAGCTTTGTAAGTGACCACAGGTCCCTCTTAAGTCCTGGATTCCCCAAGGAGTAGTTTCGTATGGGAAGAATTTGGGCACGTGGGAGGCTCGATGGCTGGTGAAGCAGAGATTTGTGAATCTTCAGCATGCCCACTCCAGAGAGTACCTGGGGAGCAGAAGGAAGCATGTGAGGTTGTGCAGGGCTAGATACAAACTGAGCCAAAACGAGAAGACTAGTACACCCCTGGAGGACTAATGTGTATTTCAGTAGATCCGTCTGTTCTGCTCCCCACTCTGTCTCTGGTGGGACACCACCTCCACCTCCTGCGCCTCTGGCCTACACCCCAGTTCTTATATTCATAAATATGTAAATCTTAAAAAAAATTAGATGAGGGGGTTTGGAGGAAAACTGGCTAGCCTGGAGTTACAGTACTATAATAGCTAGGCAATTAATCATAGCAGGAAGCTCTCTCCCTAAATAGGGAGCTCTCAAGAGACTGAGAAGACAGGCCCCAGTCATGATTGAGGAAGGAAAGAAGAATGGTTGGGGGGAAAGTTCTCCCCCAGGGGAGCCTGCCCCTCCCCACTTGGCCCTGCCTAGAGGGCTAGAGCAGAACAAGAAGCAAGTCCACAGACCCCTGCTTTTTTTTTGTTGGAACTGAGAGGAAGGAACCTCTCTCAGAAATAATATGGATTCATCTACAAATGGAACTCTTAAGTAGGGTGTGGAGCAGAAACTTCCAGAAGTTGAGACATAAAGATTTTATAAGCCTGATGGACTTACCACATTTTCTTCTTTATTTCATTAAATTCTTTTGGAAGATACCCAATTGTTTCAACAATCTTACTGGAAGTGAAGAAGGAATTTGGGTTACATTCCCGGGTCTGAGTCATGAAGTATATCCTGGGGAGCTGTGATCACACAGGGGACAGAGTTGGTAAAGCTGGCCTGGTCTGCCCTACCTGGTTAGTACTCATTCAATGCCCAGGTTCTTTGAAATCTCTCCTAAAATTGCATCCTGGCTTTTGCTTTCAACTTACTTGAGATATTTCCTGAAGCTTAGTCTCCTGCAGCCAAGTGCTTTATCTGCTTAGGTCAGATCAACCCAGCTTGGAGCCATGAAAACACTCACTGTATTTCTTCAAGAGAGAGCCCCACCTTCCCTTTTTCTCAGAAGTCTGAAGACATCTGGGGCTCTGGGCCTCTCTGCTATTTCCTGGAAATGCCATGTGACCTCCTTCTGATGGGCTCACATGTGAGAAATGACATTTGCCCTGAGTAGGATTAGTCCCTCGAACCTCCCACCCCCTGATTGGTCCAGAGTTTCTGAGCAGTTGGTGCTGCTGAGGACACCATGACTCTTCTGTAGATCAAAGTCCAGGGAGCATGTGGAGGGGTCAAAAATACAGGGAACAGGAGGGCCCCCATGTCAGATAAGAGGGATCGGTTTTGAGCTGGAGTCCTGAGATTTAGGGTTCTGAGTGGCTGAGGCATGGAGACCATTTGGTTGGAGGAGGGTGGTTATCCTCCCCCTTGGAAGCACTCATTTCACCCTCAGGGCTGGGGCAGAGGCTTTCCAACAACAGCTATTGGTCTTTACACAGCATCCCTCCTGGTAACAGGAACCTAGAGATAGTTCCTTTGGGAAATGACTCCTCTTCAACCAGCAGTGCCATAGGGGGCCGGTGGGATTACTAGTTACCCCAAGATCCTAACCTCAGCAATTGATACACATAAGTGCACTCCATACACTTAGCACTGGAAATAAAGAGGGGGGATGCTGTTGTGTTGTTGTCACAATGATTGGGAAGCACTTCTGACATTCAGTGGCCCCTGGTACCAAACATCAATGACACCCTGGACAGGGTCCCATAACAAAGAATTGTCCTTTCTAAAGGTCATCTGTCAGTGGCATCTCTATTGAGAAACCCTAACCCCTGGGGTTTTGTTTGGGAATGTTAGGCAGGAGAAGATTTTTGGCTAAGCCCTCTACTCCCTAATACATGTAAGAAGTTGTCTGAATGAGAGAGAAAGGACTACACAGAAAAAGGGCCGAGATGAGAGATGGAGAAAGAGGCTGACAGTTGATGTCATCATTGCCCTTGTCTGTTGCTGTTATGACAGTTAATTTCTTTTTTTTTTTTTTGTCTTAAGTTCTTTTGAATTGTATTCTTTCTCTCGTAACCCAAAAAATCTATGTCCACCCCCAAACTTCGAGACTTTGGGAAGCAGTGTTTCTCCTCCCTGATTACTGATAGGGGATTTGGATTATGGAAGCAACTTTAACTCTATTCCTCCCAAATCCCTTCCTACATTTTGCAAATAGGGAAATAAATCCAGAGAAAAGTACACAGCCAAAAAAAAAAGACTAGAAGTCTGATCTCCCACTTCAAAGTTCAGAACAAACAGCCTACTCTTACTTAATGAAATCAAATGCAAACTTCTCTTATGGAACCAGAGGTATTATTATGCCTCTCATGTGCTATCCGGCACTCTGGGGAAAGCTGTAATTCACAAATACTGAGTTCCCAGGTAGTCCAGGAACTTTCAAGCTGGTTGGGGCCACCATGGCTGCCTAGGTCCTATTGGATATTGGGTTTGGCTTAAAAAGTGAGATATCTAGATGAAACTGGGAAGGATACCCAGATTAAAGGGCAGAAGCAACAGGCCTGCTAAGGTTCACCCTCCTTCTTCCTGTGTTTGCCAGGAGTGTACCAACTCTCTTAGATTTCCTATTTCCTCCGCATAAGACAGTCTGGAGACAGTTGGCCTCCCTCTTTGGCTCAGAGAATTTTTAGAGGCTCCTGGTAGCCAGGACACTATAATTAGATGAAGATGAGATCCTTTGCCCTTCGCCTGTAGGTTGAAAGGATTTATGCAGGGCTGGTGCTTGCCTGATTTAGGAAGGTGAGGCTGCCCTGGAGAATCTGGGGAGCCTGCTTGCCTTTAAGTGCTGCCCTTGATCCTGAGCTGCTGGGAGCACCCATTCTTCTGGAAGGTCCCCTGCCCATACCAACCCCATTTCTCTACCCCTTACACAGATAAGCTTAAAAGTCACTGTCAGTTTTTTCTTGCAATAGAATACAGTATGGAAGGGAATTTAAACAATTGTTACCAGTATGGAAGGGAATTTAAACAAAAGCCACTGACAATGGGGGGCAGGAGAAATTCAGCCCCTGGCCTAATCTTCACCTCTTTCCCACAGTGAGAATATGCTCACAGGCAGGCTCTCCTCCTCCCTCTTTCAAGCAGATTTCTTCAAATGCTTGGGTTACTTTAGGAAATTTTTCTTTACTGTTTTTGAGTATTTTGTTTTGTTTAATTTTCACTTGAACTTTTGTTATGAACATCCAACTTTAAACACTGCAGACACGGATTTCTCCTCCATGGGTTCTGCTTGGGAGGAATTTCTCCAGGTTTCTTAACATATGATGAATTTTGTTTTTTTTCAAAGATTTATTTATTTATTTATACAAGCACTGGGTACAGTCAGAACCGCGGGAGGGTGAGAGAATTCACCAGAGCCAGAGGGGGGAACAGAGCAGGCAGAGTGACGAAATTCACTGCTGAGGGGACCAGTGGACACGGCAGGAGAGGTCTGTCGTACCATGTGGGACCCTCGCCAGCAGCCGGGGATCGAACCTGTGCTGCAGAGGCTGCGGGCAGTTTCGCGGCCCAGCGCTCAACCGCTGCACCACCAGGGGAGGCCCGCGTATGATGAATTTTATAAATGTCTGGTGGACTTTGGAAGACAGACGAAAACTCTGCTTTTTGCATATGTGAGTCTGTGTGTGAATGTGTGTGGCTCTATGTGCCCACTCAATCTTGGTAGTTATCCTTGCTTGTTTTTTGACTGTTTGATCTGCTGTGTAGAGCTACATGAAGCTTTTTCCAGTGCTGCTATGTTTCTGTTAAATTCTCTCCTCATCAATATGGACACTGCAGGGCCTCCCTGGTGGCACATGGGGTTAAGTCTTAGCACTATGAAGCGATTGGCAGCACTGCAGCATGAGTTCAATCCCCGGCCAGGCAGGTCCCACATGGTGCAGCAGACCTCTCCTGTCTCTCTCGCTGTTCCTCTCAGCAGTGTATTTCAGTCATTCCACCTGTTCTGCTCCCCCCTCTGTCTCTGGTGAATCCTCTCACCGCCTTGCCCCCCCGCCCCCACCTCTGGCCTACACCCTGGCTCTTACATGCATAAATAAATAAAATTTTAAAAATATGGACACTGTTGTTTTGGGTGCATAGTTCTAAACGTGGGCATGAATGTGCATGTTTGGAGGGTGTGTGTGTGTGTGTGTGTGTGTGTGTGTGTATAAATTAAATACGTGCAGGTCTGCTACAAAGAGGCCACAGGGGCATGTGCTCTATATCTTCTGGCTTTGTTTTGTTTTCCAGAACATGTGATTAAAAGAAAATTCGAGCTGAGAGGAAGGAGTAGTAACAACTTATTGAACATTCTCATTTATGTCTTGACCACAAGGGAATGTGCCTGGCTGATGGGGAGAAACCAGGTTTCCCCTGAGACAGTGCAGCTGGTAGGGCAGGTTAACCCAAGGAAAGGGACAGGACTCTGGTGAGGCAATGAGTCTAGTGGGGCAGGGGGCAGCCCAGGGAAGAGTGACAGATAACAGGCTGGCAGTGGGCTCTAGGGATTCTAACAAGGAGCAAGACATTTCCACAGACAGAGAGAGAAGCGACAAGCAGAGATGTGCACATTAGGAGGTTCTTTGGCCTGGAGCAGGTACTCATTCATGGGCTGAGGCTGGATGGGGAATCATATACGGGTGACTGGGCCAGGAGGGGGAATTGTGGGGACTACAGGAGACAAGCTCAGCAGCTGAGACATGCGCGCAAGGCAGAAACCTAGCTATCAGCCCATGGGACGCTGAGACCTAGAGAGAGGCTGGGGGCTGCTTAATGTCCGGCTGTGTGCAGAGTGGGGGCTGGAAACTGCTGTAATAAGAGCCACAGACTGCAGTTATGGGAATGCTTCTCAAGGACAGAGAGAAGAAAGCCAGATAACCGGCGCTATTCAGCACCCCCACCAGCACTACCCATCGCCCCCCCTACTCCCAGGGGCCAAAAAGTGGATGCTACTTTTTATATCTATGATCAGGTAAAGAGGGTGGTAAAGACCAGAGGATGTGTCTCTGGGGAAACAGTGAAAGCAGTGGGGAGTGTGTGATGTCTGCAGATCAAACAGTCAAAAAATAAGTAAAGATTAATTATCAGAATTAAATACACACAGTCACAAATTCATGTGCACAAAACCCAAAAAACTTCTGTTTTCCAGTATCCAAGGACATTTAAAAAATTAACCAAAGCTTAATAATAAAGTCCCCAAATAAGAGAAAGTATTTTATCCATAGGACAAGTTCTTTATCCGCAGCATGTTTGAAACCAGACATTCATAACAAAAGTCTAAGCGAAAACAAAATAATACAAAACACAAAACAAAACATTTTCTTAAAAGTAAACCAAACATTTGGGGAAAGCAGCTTGACAGAGGCGAGCGGGAATAGACAGCCTGTGAGCATGTTTTAATGTCAGAGAAAAAGGAGACACAGAGCCAGAAGCAGTCTCTCTTGGACTATGTTGGCAAAAGAGCTCTTGTTTGAATACGCTTTGATACCTATAACAGTTATGACTGTAGGCTACTGTAACAGGAAACTAGATAGTAATTTTTCAGATATCTGTCTATTGGAGGGGCTAGGGAGTAGGAGTTTCATTTCCCATAGTTGGTGAATTGACCTTCCCATGGAGGAAAAAAAAAAAACTAAAAATGCAGGGGAAATATATCTACCTTAATATACTTATGAGCTGGTAAGAAAGCAAGAAATGCTCCAGTCAAAATCTATGTGAATGAAAGAACTCAGCGGGGTGACTAGAGCTGGCTGTTGCCCCCAGGCATTGCTTGAACCAGATGTACAGTGACCTGTGCGTCTGTTGTCTGGCCTCACAGAGTACAGGGAATTACAGAGAACAAAGATCAGGGCCATCCAACGCCCCTGGACATCTCCCCCATAGAAATGAGATCCCAAAGGTCTACATGCCCAGTGAAAAAGAGAACCAGAAATAACTACTAACCCCATTAACCTGCATGGACCTAAGTAATGAGCAAGACAAACACACCATTAAAAACATTATTACAGGAATCTAGAGCCACAAGCTGTCTTCATATAGTTTGGAGTCAAAATTCATCTTACTTGTATCGTCCAAATATCAAGCAAGTTAAAATTTAAAAAAAAAAAAAAACCACATCAAGCTAATAATTTAAGTTGGAGTTATATGAAATTGGTAGTGACACAGGTGGCAAGAACAAATGCAGATCTTTGACAGAGGCACCTAACTTATCTCTAAAGGATTTCCACAAATAAAATCTCAAGGAAAATAGAAATTAATGAAAAGTAACTATAATTACACAGAGGTACTGTGATAACAAATGACAGAAGAAATAGAACCAAAAGAATTAAAATGCTGAAATAATCATATACAAACACAACTAACAAGTAACTATAATTGTTATGTTGCTTTTCAAAAATGACCAACTTGGACAACACTTGTTGGAAATAAGGAACTATAAAGAAAGTCTGAGCAGATTTGAAAAAGATCTAAACAGGATGTTTATCCGTGAAAGTAAAATAATTGAAATTAAAATGTGGAAACAACAATTAGAAAATGAAATTTCAAAACCAGTTGCATTTACAATAGCATAAAGATCCATGTAGAAATAAATTTTATAAATGTTATGAACACTTTTACCAATAAAAACCATAAAACATTGTTCAGAAAAATTAAAGACGTAAAGAGGTGGAGAAATATACTATGCTCACAGGTGAGAATATTCAGTATTATAAAGATGTCAATTCTCCCAAATGTGATTATGGATTCAATGTTATGCCAATGAAGAACAAAACTGGAAGGCTAACTCTACATGATTTTAAAACTTATCATAAAATACAGTAAGCAAGATGGTGATACTGGCATTAAACAAAAGAAATAAACCCTCAGACATACAGTCAAATGATTTTTGCCATAGGTATTAATATAACTTAATGGGGAAGCTTTTTTTTTAACAGTCAATCATGCTAAATAACTGAATGCCAGTATGTAAAAACTGAAACATGATTCCAACATCACATCTTATACAAGAGTCATTCAAGATGGCTCAAAGACTTAAATGTAAAAGTTAAAACTATACAGCAACTAGAACAGCTAGGAGATATATTTGTGACTGAGGGTAAAAAAATATCTACTTGACAGTATAGTAAATAAACTAATTGTAAAAGAATATGTAAAACCATGAATCTTTGAAAATAACATTTATAAGATAACAGTCCGAGCAAAAATATTAACAATAAAAGACCCAGGCAAAAGACTTGGGCAGACATTTCACAAAAGATGATATGCAAATGAATAACAGACACAGATACTCACTATTTCTTCTGAGTCCTGGAGATAGAGATCAGTGCTTAGGATGTTGCAGCTGCTAGAATTTGTAAGGCAGAGTTCTAGAGAGGAACAGAGAGTTTTAGAAATCTGCATAGGGGTCCGTTTGAGTCTTTGGCTGAAAACTAACCTATAAACACATAGAGTGAAATCCCATGAGGCCAGCAAAATGAACTTGGGAGGAGAGAAAAATTACTGAAAAGCTGTAAAATAGACAGTTCTCAGAGTTCAGATTAGGTCAGGAATCATTTGAATTCTCTCCAACCAGATTAGACAGACATTGTTCAATATATACATCATTTAATACTGATCCCAGAAAAGCCACACCTTACAAGTGAAGCAAAATTAGTCTAAGAATAATGATTATTTTGGAGACCTAGAGGAGTTTTAAAATAAATACCAAAAGGATAAAATTAATCTGAAGTACCTAAGACACTGTCAGACAAATTTCAAGATTCTTTAAAGGACTACAATAAAATCAAGCATATCACACCCTAAAATTTACAATTTCTGACATCCAATTAAAAAAAAAATGCCTAGGTTGGGTCTCCTTGGTGACACAAGGGATTAAGACGCAACCTATGAAGCTATTTGAAGCCACTGCAGATCCCCCGGCCAGGGAGCAACCCACATGGTGCAGCAGACCTCTCCTGACTCACCCGCTGCTCCCCTCAGCAGTGTACTTCTGTCAATCTGCCTGTTCTGCTCCCCATTCTGTCTCTGGTGAATCCTCTCACCCTCCCGCACCTCTGGCCTGTACCCCAGCTCTTGTATAAAAATAAATAAATCTTTAAAACAAACAAGCAAACAAACAAACAAAAAAATGTCTAGGGCCTCCCTGGTGGCGCAAGGTGTTAGGATGCAACCTGTGAAGCTGTCCGCAGTCTCTGCAGTGCAAGTTTGATCCCCAGGGAGGAACCCACATGGCGCAGCAGACTTCTCCTGTCTGGTCCACTGCTCACCTCAGCAGTGTACTTCGGTCAATCTGCCTGTTCTCCTCCCAGCTCTGTCCCTGGTCAATTCTCTCACCACCAACAGCCACCCCAACCCCGCACCTCTGGCTTGTACCCCAGCTCTTGCATGCATGGATAAATACATCGTTAAAAAAAATAAATAAATAAAATCCCTAGATGAAAGAAGCAGCAGAAAAAGGAGGGCCCCGAATAAGCAAAAACAGATCCAGAAATGAGAAAGGTGATGGAGTTATCTGACAAGCTCATTAAAATAACTATTGTAGGGCCTCCCCAGTGCACAGCAGTTGAGCACTGGGTTGCAAAGCTGCCTGCAGCCTCTGCAGCGCCGGTTCGATCCCCGGCCACCGGGCGACCTCAGCATTGTACTTCGTCACTCTGTCTGCTGTGCTCTCCCCTCTGGCTCTGGTGAATTCTCTCACCCTCCCGCGCTTCTGACTGTACCCAGTGCTTGTATAAATAAATAAATAAATCTTTAAAAAAAATTAACTATTGTAACTGTGCTTCATATGCTTAGGGAAAAAAAAGGTGAACATAATGAGAAGAGAAATATAAGATTTTAAAAAGAATCACGTGAAACTTTTAGAGGTAAAAAAAAATTCAGTAAATAAAAGCAGCCAGGTATGGAGAAACAGGCACTTTGATTTGTTGTGGGGATGGTAAATGGTGCAGCTGCTTTGGAAGACAGTTTGGCCGTTTCTTACAAAACTAAACATTATCTTATCATATGATCCAGCAATTGCGCTTGTTGGTATTTACTCAAATGAGTTAAAAATTTAAGTCCAAAGGAAAACCCACACATGGATGTTTACAGGAGTTTTATCCGTAAATTCCAAGTTGTGCGCAACCAAGATGTTTTCAGTAGGTGAATGGATAAATGAAGTGCAATGAATCAATACAATGAAATTTTTTTTTATATTTAAAGGGTGGGTTTATTAGGGAAAGGAACAAAAGAGAAAAAGACACTTGCACAGACACAAGTAGGCAGGAAGAGCTGCCCTGAAAGGGACAGGTTTGTTAAGAGAGGCCTGCGCGGTTGCAGGTAGGGTGCCTTGAGGAGAGCTGCCTCCGCTGAGGGAGGTCAGTGAAGAGAAGTCCTGGCATGCCCTGCAGAGGGACAGAGTTGGTGAAAAGAAGCACCTGCATAGTCACAGGTGGGCAGAGGGATTGCTGCCACAATGGAATATTATCCAACATTAAGAATTGAGATATTGGAGGGCCCTCCCTGGTGGCTCAAGGGATTAAGCACAGCACTATGAGGCAATCTGCAGCCTCTGCAGCTTGAGTTTGATCCTCAGCCAGCCAGGGAGCAACCCACATGGCACAGCAGACCTCTCCTGCCTCGCCCGCTGCTCTCCTCAGCAGTGTATTTCAGTCAGTCTGCCTGTTCTGTTCCCCACTCTGTCTCTGGTGAATCCTCTCACCCCCCACACCTCTGGCTTCAACCCCAGCTCTTGTACGCATAAATAAACAAATCTTTAAAAATAAAAAAAGCATTGAGATATTTAACCATGAAAAGACATGGAAGAATCTTAAATACAAAATGCTAAGTGAAAGAAGCCAATCTTAAAAGGTTTCGTACTGACTATGTGACATTCTAGAAAAGGCAAAACTATGGAGACAATAAAAAAAAAAAACACTTGTGGTTGCCAAGGGCTAGGGGGAAGGAGGAATTGAGTAGGCTGAAGTCTGAGAATATTTAGGGTATTGAAACTAGTCTGTATGATTCTATAATGGTAGATACATGTCATTATACCTTTGTTAAAACCTACAGTCTATACAACACCAAGAGTGATTTCTAAGGTAAATTATAGACTTCACATGAAAATGATGTGTTATGTAAGTTCATTGTAAAAAAGTTTTGGGGGTTGTTGATAGTGAAGGAGGCATGGGTCAGGGCAGAGGATCTATAGATGCTTTGTAATTTCTGCTCAATTTTGTTGTGAACCTAAAAAATAAATATCTAAATATATTATTTATAATTGTTGTTTATTTTTTTATTTTTGAAAAATAATGTCAATTGAAAAAAACATACAGAGAAAAAAGACAGATTACTTACAAAGGAGCTACAGACTAATATTTGAGTTCACACAAACAACAATGGAACAAGAGACTGTGGAATATCTTCAGTGGTTGAGAGGAAACAATGACCAACCTAGAAATCTATATCCAGTGAAAACACTGTTCAAAAATAAGGATGACATATAGCCATTTCAGTCAAACAAAAACTAAGATTATTTGCCATTGTCCCACTCTCTCTACAGGGAATTTGAAAGGATGTACTTCAGGCAAAATGAAAGTGATTTGACATGCAAAGACTAGAGGTAAAAAGAAAGTGAAGATCAGGGAAAAAATGGCAAAAGTGTTTGCAAAAATCACCACACTTATTTACCTCTTGGTATGCATGCCCCTTTTATAATGTGATTTTTAAACTGCTCTTATCAAGAAATGGAGTCTATTTCCCCCCTGCTTTGAAGTTGGGCTTGACTCAATTCATGCCCAAACACAATGGGATGTGCCAGTTTCAACCTTTCACTCATTCTCTTGGCCCCTGGACAATCATGTGAACAAGCCCAGGCTAGCCTGCTGGAGAGTGAAAAACCACACCACAGAGCTGATCCAGACCATTATAGACCTATTCAGCCCTCAGTTATCCTGCCACCCAACGGCAGACTCAGAAGTAAGCCCAGCTTAAATTGAGCTAGGCCAGAAAAACTGCCCAGTCTGGGCAATACATTAAATAATACATGTTTATTATTCTAAGTTATTAAGTTTTGATGTGATTTGTTATTCAGTAACCAAGAGTTAACAATAGCTAGTAATGCTTGCAATCAATAATATGGGTTAAAAACAAGCCAGAAATAAAACATAACACAGAGAATGGGCTTACAACTAGAATTAAGAAGTCATAAGGCTAAAAGTAGAAGACGTTTATTTTATATAATAATATGTCCAGGGGCAGGCATTTTAGAACTGGTTCAGTTGCCTAAGGAATTTGTCAAGGACCCAGACTCTATTTTTCTCTTTACTATTCCTAGTTCTCACCAATCATCCTTATCTTCACAAATGGCTGCTGAACATCCAGGCCTAGCAACTGTGTTCCAGGCAGAAGGAAGGTGAGACTGTGATGATTTTTTTTTTCTTTTAAGGAGAAAACAATATCTTTCCCATAAGCTGTGCTTATTAGACTTCTCCTTATATTTCATTTGCCAGAACTGTCGCATGCTTATTGTTGGGAAACAGATATTTTTTAACTTGGTAGCTGCTTTTCCAAAGGAAATGAGGATTCTGTTATTAAGCAAATGAAGACATGGATAGAGGTTAGGCAACTAGTAATCTCTGCTTTCTATTTGAGGGAAAATATCTCACTTCAGGTTATAATCCAGAAGAAAAAGCAAGGTATCTACTCACTCTAAAGACTGAGGGTAGTATTTTGTAGTTGACAAGGCACTTAGTGAGTGTCTCCTAGTTATGACTCTGCAGATGACTGGATGGGGGACTGGTCTCTAGTTTCTTCTCCATTTAAATCATGACATTGGAGAAAACTACCTATAAATCTTTCTGAGAACCCATAGAGACTATGAAGGGAATTAACATTTATGATAGTCTTCATGGACAATAGCTCATTGAGACCTTACAACAAAGATATGAGTCAGTGTCATTATCCCATTTCACAGTGGGGCATGTGACATCTCAGAGAGATCAAGTTATGTGTGCAGATCCCACACTGAATAAGTGCCAGAATTCCAAGGGGCTTCTGCAGGCTTGCAAAGCCAAAGCCTTCTTTCCATTGTCTATCCTTTGCCAAAAAATGAAATCAGTGCATACTTTTTTGCTTTATGAATTTTAAGGTTACACTTTCTAAACCAGTGGCCTGCGGCCAACAGTAGCATAATCACCTGGGGTGTTTATTAAAAATGCAGATTCTTCTCTTCAGATGAACCAAAGCAGACTCTCTAGGCTGAGACTCAGGAATCTGCGTTTCAAAAAGCTCCCCCATGCGTCACAAGAAGAAAAAATTATTTTATTTATTAAAAAATATTTTTATTAAATTTTATACATTGTTGTTCAGTTTTGTATAATGTTTGATTTTTCCTCTTAGGTGTAATCCCTATAAAATTCCCACCACCACGTCACCTGTGAACCATCACCATAGTCTCTTGTGCTTTTCCCTTCCCTGAGAAAAATTATTTTAAAGAGAAAAAAAGACAAAAAAAGAAAGGAAAAAAAAAACACTCCCCAGGTAGTTTGATGACATATAAATTTTGAGAACCATTATTTTAAATTTATAATTTATGGTTCCATTTTAATATAGTTTATTTCCAGATTCTTGGCTCATGGAAATTTCCTCCTAATAGCAGGAAAACAAAATTTAAAAATAGTCTGCTTCTCCTTCCTGTTCTTCAGTTTCCTATTGAACATACTTGATTCCATGGAAAATGTTAAGGGGCTGGAAGTGTGTCAGAGAAGATATCCTAACACTGATCAGCTGAGGCTCAGTATGGCAACGGCATGGGTTAACATGAACATGAACACTGATTAGAATCAAACAGAGTTGGAAACGGATGGGCAAAGGAAATGACATTAACTAAATATTTACTATGTTCCAGACATTGCTCCAGACACATTACATCATTTAAGCGTCCAAGACATGTGATTTAATCCCTTATTTATAAGTGAGTAGGTAGGTACCATAAAATTTCCATTTTAGAGATGAAGAATCTAATGGCAAGAGAACAGTCACTTGGGTAAGGTGAGCCATTCATTCGTTCATACATACAATAAATATCTCTAGAGTTCTGATCTTTTTTATTATATAATTTATTTATTTATATATATTTTACATCATTTTTTTTTTTTACAATGTTTGCTTTCTTTTCTCAGGTGTAGTCCCCAGAGAATTTCCACTACCAATTCACCTGTGCATCACCACTGTAGTCCCTTTGCTCTTCCCTTCCTCATTTTGATCCCTTTCCCTCCCCCTCCCCTGCAGAATGTCTCTGATTTATAGTTGTCTGTTTATTTTTGGTTTTTTTTTATTGTTATTATTTTTTCCGTGATGCCTTATTTGGTTCCCCTATATTCCTCCTATAAGTAAAATCATCTAATATTTTTCTTTTTCCCTCTGGCTTATTTCACTGAGCATAATCCCTTCTAGCTCCATCCATGTTGCTGCGAATGGCATGAGTTTATCTTCTTTGATTGCTGAAGTATTGCATTGTGTATATGTACCACATCTTCTTGATCCAGTCATCTATTTTCAGGCATTTGGGTTGTTTCCAAATCTTACTTATTATAAATAGTACTGCAATAAACATAGGGGTACAGGTATTCTTTTGAATTAATGTTTTTGTGTCCTTTGGGTCAATCCCTAGGAGTTTGAGTTCTGATCTTATGCAAGACACTGAGATGAGAGCCTTGAAAAAACTAGAGACATCAGGCATTCTAAGGCCTGGACTTACTAAGTCTCTACTGAAGAAAGAGGGAGAGACAGAGCAGATTGGGGCTGGAGCTTGGCAGAAGCAGCCCCTGCCTGGGTTGTTCAGCCTAGGGAGGGGCAAGAAGAGAGATTGCAGTGGGTGATTTCCAGCCGTCTGTGACCTTGGCTTCAGAAGAAGCAATAGCTCTGGCTAGGTGGTTCCATGAATGGATGCAGGCTCTTATCTGTCCAGAGGAGATGAGCAGGTGGAAGGGTTTGGAAGAAGCACTAGAAATAGAACTTGAGGGGCCTCCCTGGTGGCGCAAGGGGTTAAGCACCACACTGTGAAGCAATCCGCAGTCTCTGCAGCATGAGTTCCATCCCCAGCCGGCCAGGGAGAAACCCACATGGCAAGGCAGATCCCCTTGTTTCCCCCGCTGCTCCCCTCAGCAGTGTATTTCAGTCAGTCTGTTCTGTTACCCATTCTATCTCAGGTGGACCCTTACAGCCCCCCCCCCATCTCTGGCCTGTACCCCAGCTCTTGTATGCATAAGGAATTTTTTTTTAAAAAAAGAAATAGAACTTGAAAGGGGGAAGGGGAGCCCCCAAATCTTACATCCTCTCATTACTCTTAGGAAGTAGATATTATTTCTGTTCTACAGATGAAGAAATGGAGGTTCATGAAGGTTAACTAATTTGCCCAACTCGGTGTTCTGGCCAGGAGCTGAGGAGGGCAGGTCTTAGAGCACAGCCCAACACCCCCACCCTTCCCTTTACAGCTCACAGGCAGGTGAAATGCTCACCTAGGAGCGCTAAAGTAATTTACAAATCAATACTAAAGGCTGATTCTGATTCCTGCTACCAAGGTTTATTTAATTCCAAGTTCAAATTACACAGAAAATAAAATTTTCTCCTTAAAAGGTTCCTTGGAAAAATGTTCTCTGTTCTATGTAACAGCCTCCTCTGCTCTGTTTGTGTCTGAAGAGAGGACTAGTCTGACAGGAAGAATTACAAATCTGGAGCTCATTTCGCGTCCCAGAGGGAAGGTGGGTGGAGCGTCTCACAGTAAATTAAGAATTCAGAATGAAAATGTAGCCGGGTTTATTTGGGTTTCTAGTGACACCTTAGAATTATTGTGCGGGCGTGTCAGAGGCAACTCTAAGTAATGACTGTTCCCCCTCCGCCCCGGGGGTGCTGCGTGTTAAGAAGGAGATCGTTCCTCTTCCTATCGGGATTGGGGGTGGGGGCCTTCCCTTGCCCTTCTGGATGGGGAAGGATAAGAGGGGAGGAAAATGGTTGGATCCCCTCTTCTAGGTCTGCCGAGCTCCCGAGGGAGGCGGGAGGCTATTCGGGGGTGTGTATGAGCTCCGGATCCGAAGTCTGAGGTTGTGATTTGAGGCCAGAATCTGGGGACTTTCTCGGCCTGCAATTTGGGGGGGTGAGCTGGATTGTGCGGTGGACCCTAACAGTACAGACGGACTTGGGTCGCAACCTGAAGGGCATGAAGAAGGATTGGGAGGGAGTTTGAAAGTTAGGCGTGCATCTGGGGAGGGAAAGTTGAAGCATGACAGATCCTGAGGATCTGCATGAAGGTGCTGGAGACTGGGGTGCAGGGCCGTAAACAGGGATCAGGACGGGGCTGTGAGGTTGCAAGATCTTAGGTGCCTGGAGGGGGCTAGAGAAAAAGAGCGTGGAGCAGCCCCAGCCTATTTCCGAAAGCCACTCACACCCAGACACACCCAACGGCTCCGCCCCCCAGCTCCAGGAACGGGCGCTGGCGCGACCCCACCCACCCCGTACCTCCTCCTAGCGGGTTGCTGAGGGCCGTTTGGGCTGGGGCAGGGGTCTGGGGCGCAGCCCTCAGGGAGCCTGGGGGCGTGGCCTGAGGCCTAGCGCCCCCAGCTCCTGATTGGCCGCCCGCGGGCGCGCGGGCGGGGCTCGGGGCTGGGTCCCACTCGGCCGTCTGCAGACGGCCGGGAGGCGGGGCCGGCGGGAGCCCGGCAGCCAATGGCCGCGCGGCCCCGGAGCAGTTACAAAGGGCCGGTGCGAGGCCGCGGCGCGGCAAGGGAGGTGGGGCGAGGCGAGGCTTGCTGAGGCGAGGCGGCGGCCGGGCCGGGCCGGGCCACAGGCGGTGGCGGCGGGACCATGGAGGCGGCGGCCGCTGCTCCACGACGCCGGCTGCTCCTCCTGGTGCTGGCGGCGGCGGCGACGCTGGCCCCGGGGGTGACGGGTGTGTAGCGGCGCGGCGGGGCGCGCGGGGGCCGCGGGGCGCGCGGGCCGGGCCCGGCCTCTGGCTCGCTCCTTCTCTTTCTCAAACATGGCGCGGGGCCGGGGGCGCAGGTGGCGGCGCCCGGGCCGGGGCCGGGCTTTCCTGGCCGGGCCGCGGCCGCGCGAGCCGCGGGCGGGGAGCCGAGACGGGGCGGGGGCGAGGCCCCGGGCGGGTGGAAGGGCTGGGGATCCCGCCCGCGCGCCGCCGCCGGCGCCCGGGGAGGTGGCTCCGGGCGGAACCGTCCGAGGTCCGGGGCTGCCCGGGGGCGCACGAGCGGGCGCGGGCCGGGAGCCGGGGGGTGTGAGGCTGGCGCGGGCTGGCGGGGCCGGGGTGCCCTCCGCCTCCCGTCGGGGCGCTGTGTGGCGTGGCCCGGGGCCCCTCAGCCGGCGCGGGCTGCTGCGCGAGGCTCCGGGGCCCGGGGCGGGGTTGGGGTGGGAGGCTTCCCGGGCGGGGGGCGGTGGCGGGGGTGAAGTGGGGTGCGTGGGGTGTGATATCTGAGTCTCCTGCACTTCCGAGCGGTGGGCTGGGGCGACGTGTGCTGGAGACCACCGTGGGTCAGCGGGGCTGCCCTTGCCTTCGGCGCCAGCCGGACCCCCCAAAAGAAGGGATGTTTCTCCAGCTGGGGAGCTTCGGAAGGGGAGCCGCGAAGCTTTGTGCGCGGCGAAGGACCCTCGAAGATGCACTGGATGTTTCTTCTTTCGTCCGGGGAGATGCCTGAAGTGAAGCCAGTAACCAGAAGGCTACAGATTGTTTCCGCTGTAGAAACTTGCGCGTTTGCTCGGTCTCCGGGGTTTGGAAGGTTTGAAGGGGCATGACTGTGAATTGATCCAACGCTTTTATTTCCCCGAAGGAACATCGCGAATGATGTTCCCGGTCTTGAGTGACAGGAACCCGTGGTCTGGTTTTCAAGGGAGAATGGTTGGTTCGGCGGTGGTTTCCAAAATATTAACCCGGGCTGGGGTGCGTGGTCGGTCATCTGCCACCGCTGTGGAAGGGGGAGTGAAAAACTGTTAGCATCCCAAGTAAAGCACCAAAAACGAAAATATAGGGCTGTAGTACTAGCATCTAAAATACAGTGAAAGTACATTTCTGTTTCTGCAATTAAACATCACATGTTCTTAAAATATAAAAAAGCTCACGGCTGAGAGTACCAAGTCGTTTTAATAGCTGCCATCGTTTAAGAGCTTATTATGATGTGCATGCATGAAATACACCAAAGGACATAATCTAATCCTCACAACTAAACCCTCAAGACTGTGGTGTTTGCCTCGTTTTTTTAGATTAGAAAACTGAGGTGTGGGGTGGTTAAGTACTCAATTCTAAGAACTGGATTTAGGATTTCCTCACAGGGCTGTTTCTTAAACCTGTGTAACAATATATATTATGAATTGTCTGGCATAATCCATTTTTCTGCTGTCAGTTTTCTGAGAAGCAATTTATTTTTGAATTTTATTATTTACTTTTAGATTTTTGCCCTTATGTTTGAAAACATGTTTCAAACATGTTTTTTTCAGATGTTTTAGGACATTCCTCGAGTCCTTTCTCACTAGTGCGATATTAAAGGAAACGAAGACATGATATCCAAAGAGGGCGAGATAAATGTGTGGGCAAGTGGCCAAATCAATATAGTTATGCATCAAGCATAACATTTCCATGCCACTAATTGCTCAAATAATATAGTCCATTCTTTCCCACCTAGTCTAGCATATGCGGTGTTCATGCATTCATATAACAATATTGGACTTAATTGACATACAGAACATTGCTCAGTCCATGCCCTGGAGGAGTTTACATACTGTGCTGGCGAGCTTACTCTACAAGCTAATTTAGATGCTGTTACTCTAAGTCTAGACTACCTCAACTGGGCTGCCTGCCCTCCTTGATTATGTTATTTCACTCTATCCTTTCATACATACTAAAGAAGCCCAAATGCTTTTTAAAATGTATAATTTGGCATCTTTTTTTAATAGGCTTGTCATTGTTTTCTTATTGTCTGGATCTCAGTTTCTGTAATTCTCTGTCCTACTTCTGCTCTGTCCCACATAGATTTCGCCTAAGGAAATTGGTTCTCTGTCCCTTTGTACAGTTTAGCACTGCTGTGTTAACATACATCTCCATGTGAGAATACTGTTTGCTTCCTTTCTACCATTTCATAACTTTTTTTGAAAACATGCCAAAAAACCAACTCGTTTATATTAATGCCTTTTGATAGTCTCTGCACTTCTTTGCACACAGACATCAGTTTAGTCCTGCCTATTTATTATGCCTCAGATAGAGTTGCGTTACAGTGTTTCTCTAATCGAGGCTTTTGTATGGGCTACTGCCATGCTTATCTTCCTGAACCAACCAAGACTTTCCATTTGTATTTAGCTCTTCCGGCAACACTTGAAGCTTATGTGTAAGGCCATCGCTGACTGTCCAACTCTCTCATTTGTTACTACTGCAAATGCTCAATTCCAGAGATTTCTGTTTTCCCATTGATTCCTGACTTTTCAGCCTTTTCACTGCATATTTAATCTTGTCCCTTTTGAGGGTTGAGAGGATCCCAGTCCTGACTTCCTGTACGGGCTAGTTCTGAACTCTTTTAAGTTCTCTGGACTGTACAGCCCAGTTTGTGTTGTCTGTTTCTACTGTTTGTACTGATACTTAAACTGTACTCTTGAATGTGATATAGGTACCTAGAGGGCAGAAAGTCATACTTTTCATTTTCTTTATGCTCTCAGAACCTAGAATATTCTATTCTACTTAAAGACTTTTGTTGAATGAATTCCATTTGACTATTTCTTTAGTATTTATACTGTTATTTATAGTACAGTTTATATAATACTGATAATTCTGCATATAGAATAAGGAGAGGTCATATGAAGTGGAGAAAGGAGTTGGTTATTAGATTTGGGTACTAGCCCCAATTTCATATCTTGTTATTCAGGAAATAGGACTGATACCTACTTTGCCTAAGTCATTAGATAGACTGTGAAGATTAAATGAGAAAGTTGCCTTGGAGTTTGACTTTGCTGTTTTCTGTTAGTATTAGGTAGGACTGATACTGGTGTTCAAACAGCAGTTCCCACTGAGCCATGTGTGTTTTGATTGGTTAGACCTTTTTTTCTGATTGCTTGGTGCCATTGCACCGCCATTTGTTAACTATTTTCAGTATCACCCCTGCAAAGGCTAGTATAGTGGCTAGAATTCAGATGGATAAAGGGGATTTGATGAGTCTTAAGCCCTTTCTTTGTGAACTGTGTCCAGAACTGCCCTGGGGCCTCTAGGACAGAAACTAAAGATTTTATTGATTAACTGGTAAATTACACCTGAGAAGCTAGGTCCTTATTCTGTGCTTGGGGGTTTGAATGTATTAACCACTACTATTTTTCCCCAATCTAAAAAGCTCTATGTAACTGGAAACAACAGAAAGATAATCTAAATGGGGTGAGTTGAGGGAGAATAATGATATGGGATGCCCACCAGGAATAGCCAGGGTGAAGGCCGTTAAGTGCCTCAGTTTACATGTGATAAAACACAGATTAGGTTAATTTCTGAGTTAGACAGAACCGAGACAAGAACTTTGATTTTCCCAATTCCAGGCTGTGTGCTCTTTTTGGAAATTTAAATTGTGAAGGATGAGAAGGGGGTCGGAACAGGTTAATGGAGTGATTTTACCTAAGTGAAATTAATCTTGAATATGACAGAATTTATGAAGGCATTCTGAAGGTGGGAGGGAGGAGGAATGATTACAGATTATAAAGTTCTTAAGAGAAGGTTGGTATCTTTTTATATTGCTGATAAAAAGACCTGGTATAATGTTTATTGATTGAGTAGTTTGTAAGATGGTGACATTGTTTAGGTTTGAAATGTGTAATTGAAAGGACTTGCAGTACAATGGTTAGTTTTAGAATTTTAGGTGATCTATTTGTTGAAATTAAATGGGGGAGCTGCTTGATCAGAAAATCGAGAGGGAGATAAGTCTTGTTCCTGAGGGGAGGGCTGCTCATTGTTAAAAAAATTTTAGGCCTCAGTTGAAACAGTTATCTGAAACCCAATACAGTTCTGTAGTACCTTTGTATTATATCAGATGTGTTTGTGTTAAATGGAGGGAGTTTTGAAAATGTTATTATCCTATGGATGACCCTTTTGATGTGAAAACATGTCTCTTCAAACCACAGAGCCCCCTACACACGTCAATAAACCTGTGCCTTTGACTTTACTTTCTTGGCGGTGGCTTACATAATGCAACATTCTCTGAACAGATGGACTGTGCTTTGATATCATGTGATTGGGTCATGTCTTTGCTTCCTGCTTCTGGAATTGAGGGCAGATGTTGGCGTTGTTTAGGGATTTTCATGCTTTGTCCCATAGAACTGGCTCAAGAAAACTTTTGGCATCTTCTCAGAATTTGTGGTCTCTTGTGACCTGGTATAATCCCAATACTTAGCAATATCCCAATACTTAGGATAATATTTAATGTCTTTTTAACTGAATTTGCTCAAATCTAAGCAGTCTCCATAAACATTAAGATCGGCTGTTGCTCTGAATTAGAGCCAGTTTTAGTTGTACAGTTTTGGTCCAAATAATGCAGGTAGCTTTCTTATAAGTGCCTGACTTGTGGTTTTTTTGCCTTAGACAGATACTTTCTTAAATAGTAGTGGAGTAAGTCTGATTAGTTTTATGGGTCCAATTTAAGATACTATCTGGCCTTTTAAAAAACTGCCCCTTCATTTTCTCAATCTGAATAAAATACATAAAATGAAAGAATGATTTCTAACTTTAAAAAATTATGACTTCCAGAGTATGTACAGAAGTTGATTTGACATTTCTTGACGTTTCAGTGGTTCTTATCCCATTTTATCAGTCTGAAAGGCTTGCAGGAATGTACCAGGCTCTCTGCCTGGCTTGTTCTTAGTTAATTCTCATAACCAACCTTGGATAATAATTGTATAATAGCCCCCAAACTTTTAACTTATATACCAGTTAATTTCCAAAAGATACTTTTTTTTAACTCTATTTGCTCCCAGAACCAGGTACTCAGTGCTTAAGTGATAACTGTAGGTTTTGATGTTACTGGTCTAACCTGGGATTCTTTATTATCCAAAGATGTTAGTATTATGTCTTTCATTTTTTTAATCGTAAATACGTTTATAAAAGAAAGACAATGCTTTAGATAGAACAGATGTAGACTAACTGTGGTCCAACCACTGAGACTGAAATGATTCTGCATTGCTATTAACTCCATCTGCCTATGCAGCGAGGTTGACAGCATTTCGCTCAAATTGGGACTTAGTTTGTTTATGAAAGTTTGTAGAAGAGCTTCTGTGTTTGCATTTTACAGACCAGGAGACCAGGGTCTGATGTTAACCATGTAGCCTGTATTTGAGCACCCCAGACTGTGTACTTTTCCTTTTATGTTGTGCTTCTTTCAAATACAGTAAATATCTTGTTATGGTCATTTCATTAGGAAGGTTTTCTTTTTCTATTTAAACCTTGAGAATTGGCTTCAACGTAACTTAATTACAGTTTAACTCTGCAATTGCACATCACTCAGATGGTTGCCGTCTTTCTAATGAGTCTAATGATAATTGATCACTATTTATATACACACACACACACACATGTGTGTGTGTGTGTGTGTGTGTGTGAGGTGTGAGGCTGGCGAGGGCTGGCGGGGCCGGGGGTGCCCTCCGCCTCCCATCGGGGCCCTCCCTCTTGGATTGTAGGTCTAGGGTTGGTCTCCTCATCACTCCATTTAGTGCCAGAGAAGTATATATTGAGAATTATTTGTGATCTTGTGTGTGTGTGTTCATAGCAAACTCCTCACTTCTCAAAGTTAACCTAAGCATAAACCTGAAAATTTGAAGTGGAGAAAAGAAAAAGATTTATTACTCTTCATCATAAGTATGTTGGCTTTCCATCCCATGCACATTTTTTTAGTATAATAAAACCATTCTTGAATCATTCTATTTCAATATTTTAACAAAGCTAATAAAAATGTTTTTGAATTGGCAAACAGCTTCAGCTTGTAGAGAGACTAGCTCATTTAATCTTAGCAAATATTTAGTAATGATCAGCACAGTGGGAAATATAGAGAAAGTAAAAGGCGAACTTGCTTTCCAGAACTCTGATGCTGGGTTACTGTGATGGATAAAGATTCAGTAATAGCAACTATGGAAACTACTTTCTAGTGGTGGTAGGGCTTGATCTTCCTGCCAGCAGAATGGCTTAAAGTGGGTGAGGGACAGAGGGCAAGCAGCCCTTGGCAGGGGAGGATGTTAAGTTTCAAGAAAGTTGAAAGAAGTAGAAGGAAGTTCATGATATAAAGGGTAGGTGGATCTTGAAAATCAGGTGGATGATTTTAATGTGGACGAAGAAAGTCTAACTGCACCACAAGGAACTGGAGGAGAGTAGCTGGCAAGGGAGATCTGAGAGGTGGTATGATGGCTTTGGGGATGGGGAAGGAAGGGTAACTATCACATTTCAAAGAAGTTGGAATTGTAGTAGGGCCTTTTGTGGCTGTTCCCTTGCCTGCTTGCTCTTTTCCCACATTCCCCATTAATTCTTGCCTCACCACTTCCACAGCTTTGTTCACATGGCACCTTTTTCTCAGTGAAACTTACCCTGACCACCCTTTTAAAAATAGCCAGAATCAGGCCTCCCCTGGTGGTGCAGCGGTTGAGCGCTGGGCTGCGAAGCTGCCTGCAGCCTCTGCAGCAATAGTTCGATCTCTGGTTGCCAGTGAGGGTCCCACATGGCACGCAGACCTCTCCTGCTGCGCCCGCTGCTCCCCTCAGCAGTATATTTTGTCGGTCTGCCTGTTCTGGTCCCCACTCTGGCTCTGGTGATTTCTCTCACCCTCCCGTACTTCTGACTGTACCCAGTGCTTGTATAAACAAACAAACAAACAAACAAACAAATAAATAAATAAATCTTTTTTTTTTTAAAAAAAAAAAAAGCCAGAACCTTTCTCTGCTTTTTCATTTTTGTAATACTCAGTAACTTCTGAACTACAGTATTTACTTGCCTTATTTACTATTTTTTCTACTAGAATGTAAACTTTTTCAAAATTGATGTATTGTTTTATTCACCAGTGTATTTCAAGTACCTAGAAAGTGCCTGGCACATCATAGGTATGGCTCCATCAGATAAAAGAATGATTCCAAGAATTTTACACCTTGGATAATGTCTTTCTTTAACTACTGGATAGTAAGGAATTTGGTGAGAAAAAGATTACGGGGAATTGATTCCTGTTTTGAGCATGTTGCGTATGAGATGAAGAGGATAGCCAAGGGACATTGTTCAGTAGTCACCAAAGGTAAAGAGTAGTACATAGTTGGAAATGGGAGAGAACCTTAGGCAACGAAATGATTATCAGCATTTGCTTTTACCTCATTCTCTTTTTCTTTTGGATTCTGGTGCCCTAAAAATCCTCTTTATGTGAAATGTTTGTTTTTACCCTGAATTCCTAGCTTGAATCTGGATCACTGTGATAGCCCTCCCTCTTGTATTGTGGGTCTAGGGTTGGTCTCCTCATCACTCCATTTAGTGCCAGAGAAGTATATATTGAGAATTATTTGTGATCTTGTGGTTGTACTGAAATTAGCCTTCAATCTGCTTTCTCTGCATCCCTGATGACCTGCTTGTTAAATGCTTTTCACGCTGTTTTTATGCCACGAACCAAAGGCTGGTGTAGTATTTCTAGGCCATTTTTATTTTTCTCTTAGTATTGATCTAACTTGTTTGTTTTTCTTCTAGTTTTGAAGGCATTCAAATCATGTGACTGAGTTGTCAAAAATTTAATAAAATCTTTATAATAGTAGATATGAAACCTCACATACTGTTCTCAAGTTAAATTGTAATCAGTCTTTTTCTCTTCAGTGGAGAATAATGCCTAACTTCAGTGACAGTGATGATTGTGAAGGTTTTGTGTACAGAAGAAGTTGTAAAGTACTTATACACAGCTGATATCAGTATCTCTTCAATAAATGAGAATTGTATATTTGAATAGATGAATGTATTTTAGAAGAGGAACAGCCTGTTTACGTAATGAAGAACTGTGAATCAGTGGACTGAGATGCAGATTTAATTCACTATAGAAGAGAGGGACTTTCCATGTTTGAGAGCTGTCTGAAAGTGTTACATTATAGGGTATTATGTTCCTTGTCACTGGAAAAATCCAGGTAGGGCTGATGACCTTTCTTGAGAATTTGTAAAAGGAATTTCTTGCGCTAGGTGGGAGGTTGGAATTATCTCCAACCTCTGTTTCTAGTCTAGAATTCTACCTTTTATGAATAGACCAGGCTTCCTTGCTCATTGTTTTTAGCCAGCATGCAGCTTCTCAACCCCTAGCCTTCGTGACTGGGAGATGAGCACTATTTTGTAACGTTGTTTGTGTGGGAAAAATATATTCATTGGTTAACTTATACTCTGGCTGTTTTCCAGAAAAGGATCTGAGAAGCTTAAAATAAAAACATATGCAGTAATACCAAAACCAGTGATCAGAAAGATAAGCACCAGTCAGCACAAGGAGAAAAGAGAACAATTATTCACAACTTTTAGTCATGGATTGTAAAGCATTAACAGTTGAGCATAGTATTTAACTTTGCATTTTCTAGCAGTGAGGGCTTTTAAGGGAACTCATTAATTTGCATAGATCTCCTGTCTGTAACTGAATTCATGAGGAAGCTATCATCTTCTTTAGTAAAATGGAGCCCCAAACACAATGTTTGCAATGTAGGGATAATCTCCAAGCAGTAAGGGATTCCTAGACCTGGCAGCCCTGCTTCTTGTTCTCAGGCTTCCTCTCTAACGTGTATTGAAGGTTCAATTTAGTATCACTGCTCCTGTTTTTCTTCTCCACTCACAGGCTCTGATCCAAGTATAGACACACTGGTGTTACCCTAGTGCCAATGGAACACCCATTGTAAAGCTAGAACATTTAAATTAAGCCTTGCTAAAAGCGAGAGGATAATGAATAGAGAGCAACATGAAACTATTCAGTCTGTCTTACAGAGACATTTCCCTGCTGTCCTTATCTTTTGGCCGGTCTCCATTTGGCAGACGTCAGCTGAGCACTACCACAGAAGTAAAACAGAGCCATTTACTTTTCTTCATGCAGGTCCCACATAGCAAGGCCTGACAGTGTCTTTGCTTGGGTTTCTGTTTGAAGAGCTGCCTCCTTTCTGGGTGATGGATGTTGAGAATTTTGACTTTAGTAGAGACTACACTTACCCAGAGGCTGTGACTATCTATGTAGGTCACATAATAACTCCAAAATTCATGCAAACTCATAAATTCATATATTAGAATTCCTATACTACCATGCTAGACATTCTTTGAGTAGAGACATACTGATTTCATTGGGAAAAGACAAGTTTCTCCCTGTCTTTCTCTTGAGGTTTCTCCTGACCAGACTCTGTTACAGAGGTCTTTGTATAAGGGCCATTAAGAAATCAAGTGAAGAATTTGGGCTTACCATCCTCCATGGCTAGAGTAGATTTCCTTTCTTACTGTGCAGTTGCTGAGTTGTTTTAGGCTGTTCTGGTGTTTTCTTGTTCTAACCAACAGGGCTGAACCGCCTTATTTTTTTGTTCACTTGCTTCAGGATAGCCATTCCATCTAGATTTCCTAGGTGTAAACCTCACTGGTTACATAATATTGTGTATTTATAGTCCTAGGACACCTTGTGCAGGCATCCTGTTACATTTCTACAATATAAGATCTTTAAATATGCATTGAAATACAAATAGCTCCCATGGAAAAAGGCAAAAACAAATGGCATTTTCTACTAAAAGTGTGATACACATATTTTAGAGGACTGAACATGGAAGAGATAAACCCAAAGAGGCATATAGAGATAGAAAAGCAGTAACTGGGCTCTCACTTATACACACACACAGACACTTTACCGCAATATATCTTTTTTTTTTTTTTTTTTTGCTTGATGTATTCACTCCCAAATGAAACCATAATGTGCTCTAATTGAGTCTCTTTGTTTAGCACATGGCTGTTGATTTGAGTACTTTCTCCAATTGAAAACTGACATTTTAATTTTGTTATTCAGTGTGCAACAGATTTAAATAAAAACACTAAGATTGTGTATTGTAGATTTCCTTCAACAGTAATTACATGTAATTATTTGACCAAAATAAACAAGTTAAAGTAGCTTTAGCTATTTTATTTCATTTCACATTTGTAAAAAAAAAATTACCAACCATGGGCCAGAGTTTGCTCATGTTTCTCAATGAGGAAAGATAATTTCTAATTGCTAACTCCAACTGGTTAGACCAAAGCACTGTAAAATTGATGCTAGTAAATTGTCCTAGAAAGGCAGAGAGGAAGTGCAACTGGAAATAGGTTAAGGTGGCTTTGTGCTACTAAAAACAGTTGATGGTTTTTATGACTGTGTTATGTCAAAAAATTTTAGGGACCTGTGCAAAAGTAAGTGATAATGTGCGTGTAAAAATTGTAACAAATTTCCTGTCACAAAGCACAAAGTTGATGATTATTATTAAAATTGTGTTTAATAGGATCAGAATTTTTAGGCTAGAAAGAAACATACCTGAGGAAACCATGGTTATCCTTTTGTCTAAATTTATTTCCCAGGTAAGAAAACTGACTTAGAAGTTACGTGGTATTTCAGGATAGTTAGGATAATAGTTATAGCTAGTGACAGAACAAGAATCTGACTTCCTGCTGACATAGAACTTCATTTAGCATCCTTTTCTGACTCAAACCTATTAGGGAGAATGATTTTTTTTTTAAGATTTATTTATGCATATAAGAGCTGGGGTACAGGCCAGAGATGTGGGGGTTGAGAGGATTCACCAGAGACGGAGTGGGGAACAGAACAGGCTGACTGACTGAAATACACTACTGAGGGGAGCTGCGGGTGAGTCAGGAGAGATCTGTGCCATGTGGGTTGCTCCCTGGCCAGTTGGGGTAGACAGCCTCATAGGTTTCTTCTTAACCCCTTGCGCCACCAGGGAGTCCCTGAGAATGATTGTTTTTAATTGCCTAAATTTGTGGATGAGCTTTTCACATACTATCAAATCAGAGCCTTAAGAGATGGGTACATGGATGGATAAATTATGATAAAATCTATGAAGAAAAATAGCAAGAACGCAAATTTTAGGAAGCGGGTATAGAAGTTTCCAGTTTTGTCATTTTTCTGCATGTTTGAAAATGCTAATAATAAAATATTGAAGGGGGAAATTGAAAAAAAAATCTATGGTATCTCTATCTCAAATGTGTTTCTTTTACTATATCTCTGAACATAGAAAACCTGAAGTACTTGCTACAGTCATGGGAAATAACCCAGGGTTCAGTGCCTTCTGGGGTGCACATGCTAGCTCTTGATATTCTCCAGGAACTGGGAACCACAGTTCCGCCTTTAAAAAAATTATAATTGATAGTTGGTGCTTTGGACATTTGAAATTCTCCCACTGCCACCAAACAAACCAATTAACACAATTAGTGCATAGATCACTTTCCTATGACAAAATGTGGTTTTTTCCCTTTCCTTTGTTTTTTCCCTTCCCATAGTACTTTGTTTTGTTTTGTTTTTTTAAAAGATTTATTTATTTATACAAGCACTGGGTACAGTCAGAAGCGCGGGAGGGTGAGAGAATTCACCAGAGCCAGAGCGGGGAGCAAAACAGGCAGACTGACGAAGTACACTGCTGAGGGGAGCAGCGGGCTCGGCAGGAGAAGTCTGCGTGCCATGTAGGACCCTTGCTGGCGACTGGGGATGGAACCGGCCCTGCAGAGGCTGTGGGCAGCTTTGCAGCCCAGTGCTCAACCGCTGCGCCACTGGGGAGGCCCCCATAGTACTTTTTACATTTGTTCTTTTTCTTATTTTTAGTGTCTTTAGAAGTTCCAGTCATTCTGATCTCACATAGTCCTTGTCCCCCTAATTGTTTCTGTTCCTTTATCTTTTAAACAAAAACAGAGCCACATAAATATTCTTGGAGCTAGGGCCTTTCAGCCCTTTCTCCTCTATCATCTAAGTTTTATCAGTTCCAGCCTACTCTTTCCTTTGATGGGAGTAAGGGAAGGAGGGAGGAATTTTAATAAATTGGGTTTAAGGAATTGGGCAGGAATCTTTGGAGATACTTTCTGAGGATCAACAGGCTCAGAACTAGCTGTGCATTGCAAACAGATGGTGTGCCCTAAGGAAATAAGCTATTGGGTGCTTGCATCTAATTTAGCTTAGAGATCCTGGAGCTGAGGGGAAAGTCTCATGGAGCAAGTGAAACATTCTAAACCACAGCAAGGGCATAATAATTGACATGTGTATAGATGGCATCCTGTGTTGTATCTGCATAATTCTGTGCTTTATCTTCAATTCCCCAAATGTCTGGCAGACCCTTATCTTTTAAAAACCAATCCTGAGCCTCCCAGGTGGTGCAAGAGGTTAAGTCTCAGCACTATGAAGCAGTCGCAACCACTGCAGCATGAATTCCATCCTAGCTAACCCACATAGCACAGCAGACCTCTCCTGTCTCTCAAGCTGCTCCCCTTAGCAGTGTGTTTTCAGTGGATCTGCCTGTTCTGCTCCCTACTCTGTCTCTGGTGAATCCTCTTACCCTCCCACACCTCTGACCTACACCCCGGCTCTTGCATGCATAAACAAATCTTTAAAAGCATAAAAATAAAAACCAGTCCTCCAGTAGAGTTCATCTTCAACCAAAATGCTACCTAGCATCAGTGCTACTTGCAATTTTAGACCCACATTCCTAATACTAAGTCTCTGGACATCTCCATTTTGAGACTTGAAAACTTTATTAGGTTGGTTACAGCTTCCATTTTATAGATACATAGTTTTATTTTAAAGGTAAGTATTCCTCTTAAAGGAGTTCTGATGGTTTGGTGTGTGCCTCCTTGTGCTCCAAGGAAGGCCTTGGATTCAGTGGTTAGAAAGACATAGGTTAGAAACATACAGTATCATAACAGCCTGTTTTGGTTAGGCATTTCTGCCCTTGCTTTGATTCATCTTTATTCCTCTGGGAGACTGCAACCAGAATTGAACTGCTTGCTTTGACATTTTGTTTGACAAGGAAGATGAACATTTCAGACTAGGGAAGGCAAGAAGATTAAAGCTTGTTTACCTATATGCGTGGTTCACCAAGACTGAAATTTCTAGTGGTTAGATAAATGCTAGATGCATCCCTCTTTTGGCGTAATTCAGAATTTTTTTTCTTTGTTCTGCAAAGGGGTGAGAATGACAAAGTGAAACCAAGAGACTCAATTAAGAGTAGAAAGTGTGGGCCTCCCTGGTGGCGCTAGGGGTTAATATGCAGCACTGTGAAGCTGTCCGCAGCCACTGCAGCACGAGTTCGATCCCCGGCCAGGGAGCTACCCACATGGCGCAGCAGACCTCTCCTGACTTGCCTACTGCTCCCCTCAGCTGTGTATTTCAGTAGATCTGCCTGTTATGTCTCCCACTCTGTCTCTGGTGAATCCTCTCACACACACACCCCCCCCCATACACACTTCTAGCCTGTACCCAAGTTCTTGTGTGCATAAATAAATCTTTTTTAAATAAATCTTTTTTTAAAAAAAAAAAGAGTAGAAAGTGTGACTGCTTTGATGGAGCAGAAGATAGGAAGGTGTGAGTGTTGGGGTACTGCTACTCCCTTCCCTCCTATTTTGCAGGAGCCTTGTAGAACTCTTTGGCACCTTAAACTCTATACATAAGTTATAAAATGAAATTAAGTTAAAATTAATGGAAAATATATGGCAATTATAAATCAATAAATATTAGTAAATATGAAGGGTTGATATATCCTTATTATACAGAACAACTCTTTAGATTAACACACAGAAGTCTGGTCAAGCCATTTTTTTTTTTTTAAGGGAACAAGTAAAATGAAAGTTTGAAAATACTAGGTTAGAAGAAGACAAGAATGACAAAATCAAAAAGGTAGATAAATATTAATACATGACAAAATTCAAGCTACAAAAGCATTAAAGGGAAACCAGGAGAACCATCTTTCAAGACATGTCATGAATCTTTATGTAACTAATAAAGTAGCATTAAAATTTATAAGGGCAGAACTGTTAAATATATATGAAGAAATGGATACATTTACTATTTGTAGATTAAGAAGGCAAGATTCAAGTAGCATGATAATAAAGATTTAATATACCCATTTTGTGATCATGAACAGCATTCTTTTGATAGCTTCTGGATTTTGTTAGGAAATTGATATAGAGGTCTGCAAATCAAATACCCAAATTAAAAAGTAGCAATATCAACAACAAAAAGCAAAATAAGTACCTATTTGGAAATATAAGATTAATCTTCTAAATAATCTCTGGATTAAAGAAGTTACAATTGTGATTACAAATCATGTAGAAGTGAACAAGAGCCCCACATGTTCATGATACTGCTAAAGCAGTATCCAAAGGAAAATTTAAAAGCAAGAGGTGAAAAGCAAACTATACAAGAAATGTCTAAGTACATACATGGGCCTCCCCGGTGGCGCAGCAGTTGAGCGCTGGGTTGCGAAGCTGCCCGCAGCCTCTGTGGCGCCGGGTTGATCCCCGGCTGCTCTCCGGCCACTGGAGGAGGGTCCCACATGGCGCACAGACCTCTCCTGCCACCCGCTGCTCCCCTCAATAGTGTACTTCTGTCCTTCTGCCTGCTCTGCTCCCCGCTCTGGCTCTGGTGAATTCTCTCACCCTCCCGCGCTTCTGACTGTACCCAGTGCTTGTATGAATGAATGAATGAATGAATCTTAAAAAAAAAGTCTAAGTACGTACAAAGAAAATAAGGATGTAGAAAAAAATTAAGAAAAATAAATTTGACCCATAAAACCCAAAATTGATTCACTGTAAACACATTATTAAAATAGAAGAATATTTGGTAAATCTGAAAAAAGACATAAAAAGTGACAAGGGAAAATAGTGCCTTTTTGATGAACTTTAATGGAGTCAACTTTCAGGGTTTTTTCTCTTTAGTGTTTTTTGAACCCCATTTGATTAATCTTTACAGACCCAGTATCTTGGAAAATTTTCCCT
This sequence comes from Talpa occidentalis, assembly GCF_014898055.3. Lineage (NCBI taxonomy): Eukaryota > Metazoa > Chordata > Mammalia > Eulipotyphla > Talpidae > Talpa > Talpa occidentalis. The sequence goes on from NW_023605083.1 coordinate 54,369,609, forward strand.
GTGTTTTCATCTTTAATGTTGAGATGTACAGTCTGCCTGGAGCTCTTTATTGGACAGTGGTATGAATTTCCCCCCCATTTTCAAATGTGTATGTCCAGTTGATTTAACACTATTTGTTGGGGATTTTTGTGCCTTTTCCACATTCACTGCATTGTCACCATTATCATAAATCAAGTAGCTGTATAATGTGTCTGTTTCTAGAATACATCTCATTGACTTTTGTCTTTTTGTCAGTACCACAGTCTTTATTATCATGGGTCTTGATAAGTAGTAGTGTAGGTCTTCCAAAAGCAATATTTTTTAAGATTGCTTTGGCTGTTTGGGGATTTTTTTCTACATTAATTTTAGAATCAGCCTGTCATTTTCCACACATATACACACAACTTCCCCATACCCCCCAGCCCAAGATTTTGTTGACGCTCCAGATCACATTGCAGAATATTGATGTCTTTATAATACTGAATCTTCCAGTGAGAAGGCTGACATGTTCCTCTGCTTATAAATAAATACATGTCTTTCATAATTTCTATCAAATTAGTAATGCCTTGAAGAGGTGATATCATGACACATGTTGTTTATTAGTTATATTCCTGGCTTTTTGGTTATTTTTATGCTTCTGTAAATGGTATATATTTGAATCTTTGTTTCCTTTTTGCTGTTGACTTAAGAAAACATTTATTTTATAGTGACTTGTTTTATCATAAATTGCGGTTGAATTTTATCATTTTTTAGTTTTGTTTACATCAAGATGATTTTGTGATCTATACATTTTCCTAAAGTGTATACAACTTAGACCCAAATCTGTGTATAATATCTTTATGCATGAACTCCCTGGAATGCCCTTTCTTCTTTCTTGAGCCTTACCTCTGTGAGAAGTCTCCCTTTTCTGTGATCTCTCTACACTTTGTATTGCCCTTTATCAGTGACATGTTTGTTCTCTACATTATATTGTGAATCCTCGAGGGGAGGAATTTGTAATATGTCCTAAAGATGTTTTCTTTCTTCCTACACAGCTTACATATACTGTTCTTTTCTGATAAAAGGTGTTCAGGCTTTACCTTACTCTCTGCTTCTGAAATTATTAACTGCACAGCACTGTCTTCTCATATCTTCAACTACGTTCCTTTCTTTTTCTTGTCTCTGTCTCTATCTCGCTCTCCCTCCCTGGCTTTCTCCCTTCTTTCCTCCCTTCCTTAGTACAAATGTATTGATTATATCAATAACACTGTTCTGCCCTATGGATTTTCACTTAATAGATATTAGGGATTATTTTAATAATTTAGGGATTATTTTAATAATACATAAAGAACAATTTAAAAAATGACTACATTGTCTTCCATTTTATAGCGGTGCCATCATTTTACTTTACCAGCTCTATTGATCGATGTATAGAAAAGGTTAGAAATAGCTAATACAAATAAACAGGAAATTAATAACTTTATATGTTAGTCACTTCACATGTGCAAGTGTTTTACAGGCTGCATTCTTTCTGAGTCAGAAGCTATGTTCACTTGTAATTTTGAAGTGTGGGTTTACCCTCTATATGGAGAGAGGTAATTCTGGATGATGGGTTTTTTTGTGTCAGGTGAACTTGAGGGAATTACCCTAAGTGGGACTCTTGCACAGTTTAAAGGAGAGCACAAGGAGGTGGGGAATTAGATTTCAAAAGTGAAAGTAGTAAATGGTAAGAGAAAATTTGCTTGCTTGGCCATTTTATTGACAGCCCTGGTGGTAGCAACGACTTCTGTGCTAAAAAGACATTTATTATATGTTATTCAAGAAGCACACTGAATCTCTACTGTGTGCCAGGATCTACAAAAGTATAAAGCACTAACTCAGTCCCTGACCTGAAGAAGTTCAGTTTAATGATGGAAATAGATAAACAGTTATGAAAGGAGGTGCACTGCCGTAATTGTACTCTTGAAGATGTTAACTTGCACTAGTTATAAAATGAAACCATGGATGTTTAATGTTAAATGTGTAACCTGCAAAATCTTAACTGTTTAAGAATTTTAGAGTTTTAGATCAACCTTTTGTTTAGTGCAGGATATTTCTTATGTCGTGAACTCTTTGGGTCATTAAGCTTCTGCTTAAATATCTCTAATGAGAGAAAAGTCATCATCTTTTGAGGCAGCCAGTTCCATTATAGGGCAGAGCTATAGTTAGGAAATGAATTTTTATAAAACAAAATTTACCACATCCTGACCTCATGATTTGATTTTGTTTTGGAGTAAGGTAAATGAACTCAGTTGCTACATCTATAAAAAGAGGTGGTTGTCTCCACTGCTAAGGTAGCTTTCAGTTCAAACTTTGTTGAATTAGTTGATTTTCTGACACATATTTAAGTGGCAGATTGATATGCAAGTAACACTTAGGATTAGTTATTATGTTGCATATTTGTGGAATTTTGTGAGAGTTCTCCCCCTGTCTGCCTCCCTCATCACCATGGCTACAGATAACAGTAAATGCTGTTCACTCCTTTTAAATCTGTTGTTAAACAGATTCCCCAAATCTGCTAAGCAAATTTTTATTGAGTACTTGTGCAGTTTATTTTATTTTGAAGCTAAATGAAGGCCTTTGTGTTAATTGTTCCTATTAAATCTTATCATGACATTTAGGCAGACTTCTTAGTGTGTTTTTTCTTTGATTGTTAATTCCTTAGCATTTAAGAAACTAGGAAACAGAGATATAGTGGAAAAACAAGTGATTGGGAATCTAGGAATGCCCCATTCTTTCAGGATGAGATGTTTGTTGAATTGTAAATAATGCTTCTTAAGTGTTTTCAAGGTGGCAGATTCATGAGAAATTTATCTGGAGAAATGTCTGGATAAATCAAGTTCTTTCTGAAGCCATAAATTTGAGAGAGATGTTATCTAGACCGGGAAGGCTTTACTTTCACATTGTATAATGCTCATATTTTGACATTGTTACTGCAGGACAACCCCAGAAGAAGTAAAGGCATACAAGAGGCATAAAGTTTATAGACACTGTTATTTTAGACCTGGAAACTCAGGTTTCTGGTACTAATTTTTACTTAATTAACGAGGATCATAGAAATGTCTGTTCCATATACTCTGCACAGCCCTCCATTTCTGTAACCAGATATACTGGCTACCAACCATTGGTAGCCCTGCTGTTAGTTAAAAGTGCTTCGATGCATGACAGATACGCTAAAATGAGGCAATGTGAAAATTTCCTTTGTAGTTGGGATTGAGAGCCGGAATTTCAATTTGGGATTTATCACTCTGCTGCTCTAATTCAATGAAGATGATAACCCCATGGGTCCTACTGCCTCTTTTTACTGTTGTCACTTCTTTTGACAGCTAGACATTTTATTCCTAACAGTCCTTCACATCACACCAACATCTTCAAACTTTGAAAATTCTGTGGTATATTTTTGCAGTATTTGGAAATTTCTATTGCTAGTAATTGTATTACTTGGCATGACACTTAAGAGTTTTTTCTGAACACAGTAGCTCTTCATTGCAATGCTGCTGATGGTGAAATCTGTGAAGACATTTTAATAGAGATCATGCTTAAGTTAAATTTTAGTTGAGGGTAGCTACCAGTGCAGATAATTAAAGTGATGATTAAATGAATAATACCTTCCACGCATAGCCAAGCTTGTACATGCACAGCTTGCAACAATTATGTCTTGTCTCACCTTTCTGTCTGGTAACTGGATTTTTCTTTGACCTTGCTTGTGAATGCATTTGTCAGAAATGTTCAAGTTCAGGAAAATGTGCACATCAGAATTGAGGAAGCTGTGGTTACTGGTAGAGATGGGGGCATAGAAACAAAAGGTAGCCAAGGTAGGAGAAAGGTATTAGATGGGGAGCTCAGTTCTTATCTTTTCTATCAGACAGAAAAGGCAGACTCTAGGGATCCAAACGAGAAGCTTTAGTAATGAACCAACAGGGAGTTTTGAAAGGTTCAAGTTACTTAACTATGGATACCAAATACAAAAAAGAGCCACATATATTTATTCATATTCATGAGGATAATATAGTGGGAATTCATTCATCTGAAACCTGGGTAGAATATTGGTATAAAGCATTTTGGTACTCTTTAATTTTAGTTTTTTCCTTAATAAAATGCTGAAGACAATAAGAAGAAAGTGATCTTCAAAGTGTCATGTTCTGTCAGTCTAGCATTTTTACACTGGAATTTTAAGACTGTTAGGACTACTTCTGGGAAGAGGTCAGTGTCTCTTTGATGACCTGCAAATAAAAACTGTGTTGGGAACACTGCCAATTATTATTTGTGCTACTTCTGAATGCTCACATAATTTATACTAGTAATTTCAAAATGCGTCAGTGTACAATATCTCATTTGATGATTTCACTGAGATGATGAAATAGGTCAGGAAGGTATTATGTTCATTTTGCTGATGAAATGAAGCCATTGTGGTGAGCATCTTGAATAGTTATTTACATTTGATAGTGTTATTGACATTTGGGCTGCCAGCCTCCAAGATGAAATCCTGCCACTGAGAAAAAAAAAAAAACCCTGTTCGGAGAGCATGTCACCTTCATCCATGTGGTAAATGTACTTGAATATCCTTTGATGCTTTTTTTAAAAAAGATTAATTTTATTTATGCATACAAGAGCTGGGGCATAGGCCAGAGGTGGGGGTGGGTGGGTGTAGTGGTGTGAGAGGATTCACCAGAGACAGCATGAGGAGCAGAATAGGCGGACTGACTGAAATACACTGCTGCAGGGAGCAGCAGGTGAGACAGGAGAGGTCTGCTGTGCCATATGGGTCAGCCCCCTGTCCGGGATTGAACTCGTGCTGCAATGACTGTGGATAGCTTCATAGTGCTGACACTTAACCTCTTGTTATAGAGGCATGTTTTATTTATCTATTATTTGTTTGTTTGTTTTGTTTATACATGCACTGGGTACAGTCAGAAGCACGGGAGGGTGAGAGAATTCACCAGAGCCAGAGCGGGGAGCAGAGCAGGCAGAAGGACCAAAGTACACTGCTGAGGGGAGCAGCGGGCGGCAGGAGAGGTCTGTGCGCCATGTGGGACCCTCCTCCAGTGGCCGGGGAGCAGCCGGGGATCGAACCGGCGCCGCAGAGGTCGTGGGCAGCTTCGCAACCCAGCGCTCAACCGCTGTGCCACCGGGGAGGCCCACCTGATGCTTTTCTTGGCACTTGTTCTACCTCAGCAGAGTAAATCACTTTGATCAGTCTCCTAACGACAATTTTTTTTTTAAGATTTATTTATTTATGCATGTAAGAGTTGGGGTACAGGCCAGAGATGGGGGGTTGTGAGAGGATTCACCAGAGACAGAATGGGGAACAGAACAGGCAGACCGACTGAAATGCACTGCTGAGGGGAGCAGCGGGTGAGTCAGGAGAGGTCTGCTGCGCCATATGGGTTGCTCCCTGGCCAGCCAGGGGATTGATCTCGTGCTGTAGAGGCTGCGGATTGCTTCATAGTGAGGTGCTTAACGCCTTGTGCCACCAGGGAGTCCCATGGCTCTCTGTTTTAATGGTCCATTTAATGTCTTACGTGGTCACCCAAGTGAACCACTCAATTCCAGATACCTTGTCTTGTTTATTTCTGTGCTCTATAACCTAGAATATAAAGATGTTCAATGAAAAATTACAAAATTAAATCAAAAGAGTGTTATTTGTGGACTTGTACTTCAGAGTTGGCCATGAAATTTAGGCTCTGAGGTGGGAAGAGGACGTCGTTGTATACCTTGTTTAGATAGAAAATTTGCCCTGTATATGCTTTAAAACAAAGAAACAGATAAAAACCAACAACAACCTAGTTTAATAAAAGGGAGATAGCTAGGGATCAGATCTATTTATTAAAGTTGACCTTGAAGAATTTAAAGTAATGTAAATTAAAGCTCTTAAATTCATGGGAATTTAAAAATATTTTCCCAATGATACTACTATATCATATACATTTAACAGCACTTTTTATATTCAATCAAGACTTATTTAGCATAGTGAAATATGATTATTTAATTCCCTTAAGACATAACCCTTGTCTGGTTAAACTTTGTTATATTTGTCTAGTGACCAGTTCTTATTGAAAGGCTCTTGATAAGAGAAGTCCTTCAGTGCTGAATTTTCAGACTTGCCATAATGTAATGAATGGCCCCTTCCAGAGGAGCAGTACAGAAACGATTTTTCATATGTATATTCTTTGGATTTATTTGCACCTATAAACCAAACCTGCAAATTAAATACAAACACTACTACAAAACCAACAGGATTCAAGTTAATGCAATTTTTCAGTGTGGCAGATGATATTTAGGTTACACAGAAGAAAAAAATATAGCCTTGTCATCTATATTTTAATGTTAGTGGTATGGAAAGCTGCAAGTGTCTATTCTCCTAAGTTTTGTGGAGAAGTATGGTATTAATGACTTTAAGACCTTGTAAGTTCAGGAAAATCAAACCTTATAACTAACCAAAACACTTGCCAGCATGTATTCCTCAAATACCAATTTTAATGAGATGTCAACTGTCATGTTCTCTTGAAGATGAGGTTAACGTTATGACATTATGGACATATTTATTAAGCTGTTCTCTAAACCAATTATTACTAGAAGTGAGAATGGGAAAACGTCATTGTAGACTTACCACATTTACTGCTAATGAACTTTTGTAAATTATTCTGCAAGAATAGGACCTATTTTATCCTTGTAGCATATATATGGTACTGGCTGTTATGCTATTAGTTTTGAATATATACCTTGGCTATACCATATATATGTCACTAGATGCTCTGAATTCAAGTTTTCTGTATTGTTCATACTTTGAATTACAATTATTACCTTTGATTTACAGTTATTATGCAGCCCTTACTTGTACAGTGTGCCAGGAGGACATTTGGCCTAAAGGAGGGCGTAACGCAAGTGAAAGCAGTGCAAGCTTACTGACAGTGCTTGTTTAGCTAGTGGTTACTCACAATCCAGAATGTTTGTCATTTATTTTAGATTATCTTACAAATGAAAAAAAAAGTTTTTTAAATGTATACAATTCTTTTAAACTCACTTTCTTGATATATTTGTGACCTCTTGTTTAGGAAAATGTTGCTTTAACAAACATTTTCTGCTAAGAGTCCAAGATTCAAAGATGGGAAAACCAAAACAGAAAAACTTGGCCCTCCCTAGTGTAATGGATCACTTTAACAGCAAACTATAAATAGACTGATTTGTGCTATCCTAAAGGAATGCACACAGGAATATTGGAATGTACTGAAAGGAGCTGACCAGTTATCTTAAGGGTAGAGGTTTAGAGCATGTCATGGAAGGTATCTTGGTTGAATTAAAGAATGAGAGGGTTGGTTAAACTAAACAGACAGAATGTGTAAACCAAGTTATGAAAGACATGGTGAGCATGCATGGCCCTAGATAATATATGTAATGTGAACAGTATGTTGAAACCTAAAAGTCTTGATTGTTAGACCAAGTATTTAAATCTTATCTCATATACTCTAAGGACGCAGTGAAGATTTTAGAATTGGTAAAGTATTTATGGCAGAATATTTTATACATAGCAATTAACTACATTGTACTGTAAAATTCTCCATTGGAGCTCTTCAAGAACAATGTCCCTGAGTTATTAATCTTTGTATACTAAGCTTTTGGTGGAGTAACTAATAAAGGTGATGCTTAGGAAATGTTTTAAATAACAAATTGTGAGTGAAGAGGATTCAGAAGAGAATGACAATCTCTTGTGTGGTGATTTTAATTTTTTGTGGGTGATAGACCTCCTTGTGGTTCTGTTGAAACCTATAAAATTTCTCTTTGAACTGGAGATACACACATTTGACCTACAGTTTCATGGGCATCATATACTTCTAAAACCAGTCCATAGGTTCCTGGTTCAAAATCCCTCCTTAGGAAATTATACCCATGAAAACTATAATCCCCACCAGACCTCACCAAAAATAACTAGTGTCTCTTATGAACAGTCTTTGAATGATAGGTTATGATTGTGTTTCTTTCTTAAAATTTTCTTGAGTTTTCTTCTTACTTGGGAGGAGTTAATTCAAATAGCTGAACTCTCTTGGAAATAAAAAACAAAACTTTTAATTGTCATTAAAGTAAAACTTAGCTCTTTGTAAAGATAACAGACAATTGTGCTAATTAAGCTAGCAGTCAAGAAAGGATTTGAGGAGAGTTTAACAAATGAGTTGGGAGTCCCCCAAGATCCACCCTTGGGGTCCATGGTTTCCTGCAAGGACACACACACTCTGAAAAACTGCCATACCCATAGTTGAAGTTTATTACAGTTGAGAAAATACAGATTAAAATCTTAAAAAGGAAAAGGTTTATGGGACAAGTCCAGGAGAAAACAGATGTAAGTTTCCAGGTGTCCTCAACCTTTGCAGGAGCAAATACACCCCCAGCAGTGGTGTGTGACAGCATGAGCACAATGTTGCCGACCAGGGATGCTCTCCCCCAGACTTGGTGTCCAGGGTTTTTACTGGGGCCCAGTTGCACAAGACTGTAGCATTTTTTTTTTGTCAGGAGGACTATCTTACACTCAGAGTTGCTCTCCCAGGAATTGACCAAGGGCCAGTACTAAAGACATGCCCACATGTTTTTGGGAATGTGTAGGATTTGAGCAGCTTGGACCTGCTGTGTTAATTTAACTGTTTCATAGCAATTAGCTGCTCAGAGTTAACTTTCTTCTGTCTGCTTGGTCACTCTTTTTCTTGATGAAGTAGACCTCCCTGGTTTCATTATAGTTGACCATTCCACATACCTTGTTTTTACCTTTTCTTTTGCCAACAAGTAATTTGAAAGTTTGTTTGAAAGGACCTATTATGCTTTGCAGTTTCATGAACTCATAGTGTAATACAAGTGCCCATTTTGTCATTCATTCAAGTGTATTTTAAATGTTGCTATATGTCCCAGGCCTAAGATCAGATTGGATTTACGGAAGTGACTAACATGGGTCTCTCCCCTCCAGGAACTAGTTTCACAGCAATGACCTTTTCAAAGTAACCATTGTGGCAAGCAGTGTGTGCTTTGGGAACATTTAGCCTAGTTAGAGAGTATGGTGGAGGATGTTGTGCCCTGTACCTAAGTCTAGAATGGATCCTATACTAGAAAGGGAAAATGTTATAAATGATGTCATTAGATCAAAGTGGGATAGGATGGTGCTAGTGATAACTAAGGGAAGACTTTCCTAAAGGAGTCCCCCCTAGAGTTAAGGCACAAAAATCATAGATGCGCATTGGTCAGCTCTAGTCTATATGGTTGGAGCATATGTGTATTGTGATGGTAGTGTCCCTGGCTTTCTGACAGAGTAGCTAGAAGATGCATATCTTTTCTTGGGGTTTGCACAGGAGAAAAGAATGTCTGCTTCATTATGAATCTGTTTCCATTACTCTATTACTAAAAATCCACCCAAATATCATTTCCAACTATAGTGAGTAGGTAATTGTATTTTCACACTAATGGGATGGGGAGAGGGGAGAGTATGTGAATTCACAGTTTGTGCTGATAAGAGTAAGTGTAATTATTAAAAATGTAAATGTTTTTTGTTTCAAATGGGAGGGCAAATGCTTGTATTACCTTGGTGAAATTGCCTGCAACATGTTTTCTATACTTGGAAGCAGAAATGTTCTAGAAAAAACTTGGAATCAGTTGTCATCTTATTTTGCTCCTACATGTGTGTGTTTTTCAACGGAAGTTGCAACTTCTAAAGATAATAAAGAGTTTTGTTTTTTTAAATTGTAAAGAAACTGTATGATTCTAATAGGATAATTTCAAATTGTTAACCTTGAGAATTTTTTCTAATAAAAGCTTGATCTCTTTTTCCAGCATTGCAGTGTTTCTGCCATCTTTGTACAAAGGACAATTTTACTTGTGTCACAGATGGGCTTTGCTTTGTCTCTGTCACAGAGACCACAGACAAAGTAATACACAATAGCATGTGTATAGCTGAAATTGATCTGATTCCTCGAGACAGGCCCTTTGTATGTGCACCATCTTCAAAAACTGGGTCTGTAACTACAACATATTGCTGCAATCAGGACCACTGCAATAAAATAGAACTCCCACCTGTTGGTAAGTTGTATATAATTTTTTCTTACTATTACAAGAAAAGCTCTTGGTTTTATAACTGGAAGGGACCTTACAAACTGTCTACTCCTGCTTGTTCAGTTCGGAGGCAAGAAGTGACTTTGTTCATAGTTGTAGTTATGAGAAGCTAAAATCCTGACTCTTGAGTGTATGTTGGTTGAGAAAGTAGTTTCAAGGTAAACTTTCTCTGAACTCTGTAATGCTTAAGAGGGTAGCCTCTTAAAAGCAAATTCTGATACATTTCACTGCAGTAATGTCTCTGCTTTGTCCTCAGAGTGAATACTTTCCTCTTATGATACTCTAGCCTATTAATTAATTTTAAGATTTACCTACTTATACATACAAGAGCTGGGACACAGGCCAGAGACCCCCCAAGGGGTGAGAGGGTCCACCAGATACAGAGTGGGGAACAGAATAGGCAGATTGGCCAAAGTACACTGCTGAGGGGAGCAGTGGGCGTGTCAGGAGAGGTCTGCTGCGCCATGTGGGCTGCTCCCTGGCGGGCCTGGAACTGAACTCGTGCTGCAGAGGCTGCGGACCACCCCACAGTGCGGTGACCAACCCCTTGCGCCACCAGGGAAGCCCTACTCCAGCCTTTTAAAGCAATCCATAATGGGCAGGAATTGACAGCAGCACTAAACAATCCAGATGCCTTCATTTTGCAACTTTACCTTGTCTTATGATCTTTGTCTATAAATTACTATATATAATTTCTAAGTTTTTGGTTCTTCACCCATAACTTACATTTTATTTTACTTTTTTATCAACCTCACAAATTTACACTGATGTACAGTTTTATCAATCTACTGTTCATATGCCAATTTTTTCACTTTGATCTAATGACATCATTTATAACATTTTCCCTTTCTAGTATAGGATCCAATCTAGACTTAGGTATTGCATTTAGTTGTCATTTCTCTTTAACTTTCGTTAATCTAGAATATCTCCACAATCCATCTTTGTCTTTTGTAATGTTAACATTTTTTTCAAGCTTTTTTGAGATATGATCAACATAAAATGATGTGTAAGTTTAAGATGTACAGTGTGTTGATTTTGAAACACCTGTCTGTTGCAAAATCATGACACCCCCCCACAGATTATCTATCACATGATTATTATTTCCTTTTTTGTGGTGAGAGCATTTAATTTCTACTCTCTTGCCAACTTTCAATTATAGCACACAGTCTGTAGTCACTGTGCTGTATGTAGAGCCCTAGAACTTATTCATCTTATAACTGAAAGTTTGTACCCTTTGCTTGACATCTCTCCTTTGCCCCCTACCTCCCAGCTCCTGATTAACCACCATTGTATTCTAGTTTGTTCCAATGAGTTTGGATTTTTTTATTTCACTTGGAAGTGATAAACAGGTATTTGTCTTTCTCTCACTTATTTTACTTTGCATAATGCCCTCAACATTCATCCAAATTGTTGTAAATGTCAGGATTTCCTTCTTTTTTATGGCTAAAAAATATTCGTGTGTATGTGCATGCATGCATGTGTACATAAACAACAATCTAAGGGATCTAAAATATACACCTTTTAAAATCCAGTCATCTTTTGAAAGATACTTGGGTTGTTCCTTTATCTTAGCTATTGTGAATAACACTGCAGTGAACATAGGTGTGCATCTATTGTTTTGTGATCCTGATTTCATTTCCTTTGGATATATGTCCAGAAGTGGAATTTTGGATCATAAGGTAGATCTGTTTTTAATTTTTTTTTTTAGGAACTTCCATACTGTTTTCTATAGTGACTGTACCAGTTTATATTCCCACCAACAGTACACCAAGAATTCCCATTTCTCCTGGTCCACACCAACACTTAACTGTTGATTTTTGAAAAAAAAAATTATTTTATTGAGGCATAATTGACATAACATTACAATTTCAGGTGTATGACATAATGATCCATTATTTGTCAAATCACTATTTGTCAAATGATTATTTGTCAAATGATTGCCACATTTAGTCTAGTTAACTTTCATCACCAGGCATAATTATAGAAATTTTGGGGGGATGAAAGTTTAAATACCTATTTTCTCAGCAACTTCCAAATATGCAGTATAGTATTAACTATTGTCACTACCATGCTATATATTACATTCCCATAACTTTTTTCTTTTATAGTAAGTTTGCATATTTATTAAAATACATACATTTTAAAATGTACTGGCAGTGCTAGGAATTTATTTGAATGCTTCATAACTTAGGATTAGATGAATGTTAAGGTTCTGGCTTACATGTCAGTTTGAACACATGTGCTTAATTTTTCGGTAACTTTCCTCAAATTCCTATTGCGATAATCAAAGGAATATAAAAGCAGGAGAAAACTGTATTAATTCTATCAGAATTAGTGGAAGACTATCACCCACATGCCTACATTTGTAAGGAACTTCTGCAGTTTTTATTATCGGTGACATCATACTAGTGAAATCTGATTAACTATGAAAAGAAGTATGTGGGGGCCTCCCTGGTGGCGCAGCGGTTGAACGCTGGGCTGCAAAGCTGCCCGCAGCCTCTGCAGTGCTGGTTCAATCCCCGGCCGCTGGCGAGGGTCCCACGTGGCGCGCAGACCTCTCTTGCCACGTCCCCGCTGCTCCCCTCAGCAGTGTACTTCTGTCCTTCTGCCTGTTCTGCTCCCTGCTCTGGCTCTGGTCAATTCTCTCACCCTCCTGAGCTTCTGACTGTACCCAGTGCTTGTATAAATAAATAAATAAATCTTTAAAAAAAAGAAAAGATGTGAAGGGACCTCTTAAGCAAAAAATGAGAGTTTTAACTCTCAGTTCTCCTTTAGGAAGCACCTGATTTCAGTGCTCACTGAAGCAGGTGCCTGTGCTCATTTTTCTTGCAGTTAGTCTAGCCATTAATTAATGAAAGTAGGAAGTAGTACCCTAGTAAGAGGGTCCACCTCCTAGTCATAGGAGGTGGTGTTCCACCTACCTCAGGTGATAGTTAAACTAAGCGAAGTTAAACTAAATTGTCAACATGATAGGGAAGCCCCCCATAACAAGGTTCTGTCAGATTGTAATTTCTCTGGATTTTTATGTAGGCACCTGCAGTTGTAAGACGAAAAAGAAAATGATAATTCCAGAATTACCCATTTCCATTGTTTGGGCTTGAAATACCTGAATGGAGATTCATAAAACCATGTGAAGAACTCACTTCTCATATTAGAGCTAATTTCTAATACTAGACATACATAAATTCTCCATTCCCAGTTGCCTGATAAACAGCAAAAATATTACCAAATGGTAAGGTTCAGTGGTTCAAAAGAAGTGAAACTGAGCTGGGTAAATCAGAATAAATGTCATCCTGTGAAAGACTTACCATATGATAGGGAAGAACTTTCAGACAGCCCAAGGCCTGTTTTCAGTTGTTCATGCTCTCTATGAAATGAGAACATTTCACAGTTGTTAAAAATTGCTTTCAGATGAAAAAGCTCAATTGGTGAATTATTTTTGAAGTGCAGTATTGAAAGTGAATAGCAGACTGGATCCTGTAATTTTATAGTTAAGTGTCAGACAAGCTTAAGGCAAGACAAGCTTGAGAAATTGTTATAATTCAAAGAAAGACAGTTGGTGAGGAAATTAAGTAATACGGAGTACAGATCTAGGTAGTCCAAACTGTTTAGTGTAACTATTTCAAAAAAAGACATAAGAGTAGACAGAAGAGAGAAGAAAACTATGCAAAATTAATGAAGAAACTTCTTACTCAAATATATGTAATGAAAAAAAAATTGATTTCAAGATAAGGAAAAAATATTTCACTTTCAGTGCAGGTGAACACTAGTTACTTATAAGAGGAAATTAAAAGCTTATCTTTTTTTCCTTTTCAAATATCAGAAGGCAATGGAACATCATATATTGATTGTTAAGTCAAGATTTTTCATAGATAAAGGCAATAACGTAAATAGTGTATAAGCACCCATGCATTCTTTGTGAAATAAATTATTTGAATTAGGATCCTGTATCATAAGAAGTCAATCCAAATAATGTCAGGAACGAAAAAAATGTACTATGAAGATCATGGTTTGTAGTAAATCAGCAAAGCTTAGGATGAATGCCAAAATAATTAATGTATTTCTGAAACAGTGGAAAATATTAATGTTCAAGAGTATAAGAAAATATATGGTCTTGAATTAGAAGCTCAAGTGGTTAAAATAGACTAGAAAATATATGCATGCAAACGCCATTGAGAAAACAAAACAAATGATATATTTTGCATGATGCAAGTTGGCAAAGATACACACAAATGTGTTGTTTTGGAGGCGGTTGAGGCTGTTTGATAATTTTTTATAGCTTATGCTTATCTGTGGTTATACATTGTTCCTTTCTTCTGCCCTTGGAATAAGAAGACAAGCTAATGTTATTTTAAAAAAAGAAAAGACACCAGGAATTTGTTCCACATTATTGGTTCCTTTTTTAGTGACCTAAGAATGACAAATGGGTATGTCCTAGAATGTTGGTGCTAGCCAGCCTTGTTATTTAGATGATGGCTGAAAAATATAGGAAAGTGTAAGTGGATGTTGACAGAACTGGTGGTCATAAATGAGGGCTAGTGGGAGAAAACCAAAAGATTTGCTTGCTGTGGTTTGAGCCTTGTGAGCTGGTGTAATGAGGCCCTATGACTAATCGTGGTAGTGGCCAACTGCAGAAAATGTGGAGGCTTAGGAAATTTTGGATGCCACCTACAGCATATTTTTGTTGTTGTTTATTTCACTTGAGGTCGTTTTCTAGGAAAGCCACCATCTGGCCTTGGTCCTGTGGAACTGGCTGCTGTCATTGCTGGACCAGTCTGTTTTGTGTGCATCTCACTCATGTTGATGGTCTATATCTGCCATAACCGTACTGTCATTCACCATCGCGTGCCCAACGAAGAGGATCCTTCATTAGACCGTCCTTTCATTTCAGAGGGCACAACGTTAAAAGATTTAATTTATGACATGACAACATCAGGGTCTGGATCAGGTAATGTAATTGTTTTTCCATTTTCTTAAGAAGTCTTTCAGAAATTATCTATGCTGTTTACTAGTTGGCTAACTAAGCCAGTTGACTTAGTTTGTTAAAACTTGGGATAATGTGAATACTAATCCAGCTTCAAGCCTAATAAATGTCTCTAAGCTTGGTCTGTATCTCACTGTGGCTAGTTTAGTTTAGACAGATTAGAATTTACTTTTAAAGTATTCTCACCTATATAATCTCATTTGCTTCTCATAACACTCTGAGGTGAAGGAATATGGATTATTCTCATATAGGTGAGGATAAAATTCAAAAGTATTCAAGTGATCTCTATTCATTCTGTTAAGAATTGTTTAGCAGCTTTATTTTTGTATTGAAAGTATGCATGGCAAAGTGTTTTTGTAATTATGAAGGTTAATTTTCTTTTTAATATATGAAATTACTCTCTTTAGCTCAGTGTTCGCTTTTAGAAAAATGTCTAACAACCTTGTTATTTAATATATCTTTTTGGATCATGGCCTCTGTGATGTTTGATTTTCTCTGTTCTGTTTATTGATTTTTGTGAGATCAAAAATAAACAATTGCCAGAATCATCCTAAAGTGGATTTTGGCATAGCAGTGTTTTCATGTTTAAACCAAAGGGAATTAATTTTTCATTTGTTTTTGCGTGTGCTTTCGAAGGCTACAGAGAGGGAAGACCCTTGTTCTCTACAATATTGCAGTTTAATGCTCAGCTAGAAATTAAGAGATCTAGACTCTAGTGCAAGCTTTGTTATTCATACCTCTCTGACTTTGGGCTTCTATTTCCTCATGAGAAATATGGAACTGATATTCTTGGTAGTGATAAAGTTGTTAGAAGTTTAAATGAGATACATTATTTGAAGTGTAAATCGACTTTACGTAAGGGCTATATGGATAAAATATAGATTTCACTCATTTTATGATCAGTTGACTAAATGAACATTGAAGTAGAAGTTTGAATTGGGGGGGAATAGCACCAAATCACATGTGATGATACAGAAAGTTCATATAATGACATGTCTGTTTTAAGGAAATGAATATATATTGACATAGATGCAAATCTGTTCATTCATTTAAGTATGAAGAAACTAATTTTATGCCCTGAAACCATCTTTTATGGAATTTGGGTATATATAGTCACTGAGTTGTGTCCCTGACTACCAGGGCACATACAGATTTGCATTAGAGCCCAGATCTCTTAGTAGCCATCAGGGAACCCTTAGACTGTTGTTAGAAGGGGATTCGATGAGAGGTTGAATTGAAATGGAGCAGCCTTAGAACTGAAGATGTGATAGTCTTTGAACAAGCGTGATGTGGGAGTTGAGAAAGATTATTTTAGGGTTTCCTTGGAGTTTTCCATTGATACTGCATTATTCCAATATTCACAAAGATGTGGCTCATTCTGGAAGTCATCCTGTATACCCTCACCCCACACCCAGCCATGCCTCCCACCCAAAAAATAAAAAAAAAAATCTATAACAAGGACCAAAATCACAGAAAATCAGGGCAGTTTCAGATTATTTGGAATTAATCTCTTGGACCTCTGCTCTTGTTGCTAAACTTAACCTTCAGGGAAATCAAGGCAGTTCCTGCCTCTTGGCACAATGGCCCGTCAGCGCTCAAGGGAAACAAGCCTGCCAGAGGGATTAAAAAAAATTGCTGTGTAGATGGCAATTGGTTTTTGAATAATAATACATTTATTTTTACCTTTTCAGACATAGACATGAAATAAAGAATGAAATTATTTTTCTGCTGTATATATGTTTTTAGATTTATCAGGGGTCACAGCTCTATTATCAGAAAACTTCTCCGCCCCTCCTTTTATGCTTTCTTTGCCTTGCAAAAAAATGTGTGGCTTTGGGCAGTAAGCTGATGCCCACCCTGAGTTATTTAATCTTTAAAATCAAAGTAGTGAATCCTGCCCTGTACATGTCAGTGAATTGTTGTGAGGTTCAAATGAGACAAGATGTTTGTGTGAAAGCACTTGGTAAATTGTAAAGTTATGTCCAAATGACAGGTGTTATTTTTATTGAAAACATAATTTGGAAGAAAAATCTGACAGACAATATCAGATTGCTGTATTGTATAAAACTTAGTTGAAGGGCTCCTTTTCCTGTCAGAGTTTATTATGCACTGAGTTGCTTTATCTGGACAGAAGCTATCTTCTATGAAAAACATCAGAAAATGCCATCTCTCTTCCTACTATAAATCCTTAATGCCATCTTGTGCATGTGATTCATGCCTCTTAAGTAAAATGTCTATACATAATGCCCCTTGTGATTCTTTTCACTCATTGAGGAAAAGGTAAAACTGAATATTTCATGTTATGAATCACAGGTTTACTGCTCCATATCATGGCCATAATGGAGGAAGTGCCTTAGCTCTCTCAAACACTACTTTTAACTTGGGAAGTGCAGGGAAAACAATAGAGAACTCTGTTCTGTCAGCTCTAATCTTAAAGCTCACCTAATCCCTATTGCATTAATTTGAATTACAGGTTGTGCAGTGTGCCTGTATTTAAGCTGTCTTTAGGTTATAAAATGTGCGTGAGCATGCACGTGTGTGCCAATTTTTGAAAGTCTTGTTCATGTTTATGATCTCCTGTAATGTATGAATGTTGTTCAGATTTTATTTCTCTTGTTTACTGCATGTGAAACTGCTTGGATCCTATTTCCTATTGAAGTTTTCTCAAGAAAAGTACAGATAAGTGAAGTAGAGAATATGGAGATCTAAAGTGGGCCCATTTATTTTTTTCTTTAGAAGAAACATTACCTTTTTGTTAAATACTTAGGTATTCGTGTGGGATATTTGAACAAAATACAGATAATATGCGTCTACATTTGGCTTTTAATTTTAGTTCTGTGTCTAGAAATCAGTAGTGATGAGGAAGACAAAAATTTTCCTTGTCCTGTTAGCCTTTCTTGACCATATGTTTACATGAGTCCTAAATGTGTTAAACATTATTGGATTTGCAGTTGCCCCTTCTGCTTTGTTAATTGCCTTTCTAACTTCAGATTAAGTATAGTTTAAGCACGTGGCATGACCCTACTCAGAGATTTGAAAAAAATTTAGTAAATTAGTTTCTCATTAAACAACATACTTATGAATCGATTATTCATAAGAGCCCTTGATTTAAAAAGGATTTTTCACAGGTCTATTTTTAACTAGCAGCCTCCTTATAAACATGAAACATTTTAAATTAGACTTTTGACTCCTTTGCAGGAGATGAGGATGATAGAGCAAGGGGAGGAAAGGAACCATTTGAGAAATTTAAAAGATGAAAATAGAAAAACTTCTCATTACTTTAAAGTGAAGACTTAACATTTAGATTTGTAAGACTTTCATAGTAGGAAAGCAAAGAGAACAGATGATTTCATTTACAATCATTGGATTTATATGATCTAGCAAGCAAATCTGAATATAGGTTATAAATTACACAAATTTATGTGTAATAGAGCATATAAAGAAAATACTATTTAGAACATGATGTGCACTGACATTTTAATTGTCAGTGTCAGTATAATTTAAGATGGTTCCACCTTAGTCCATGGAAATGATATATTAAGTGAATTGGGATAGTCCCAAATATGGTGTTACTTAAATGTTATATACTATTAATAAATTCTTTTCTGTAAATGGGTTAGTGTAGCAATACTTGAAAATATATACGTTTAGAGTATAGTAAGTTTAATTGAGGGAGAAAATGCCAATGTCTCATTACAAAGGTAAGTGTTTAGGCCTCAATCTTTAAGATACTAATGTTGTCTAGATAACCAATTCTTCTTAACAAGTAAATTGCTTCTCTTGAAATAGATTTTGTGATAATTTTTACTGATATAGTAAAGTTAGAATTATTAATATATTAAAAGTTAAGTGTTTAATTCAGTGTTTCTTGTATTCACATACCTTTCTCTTTCCATCAGTAAAACCACTACCAGATTCATCTTTCTTAAATAAGATTTTCAGATTTCTCCACATTCATCACCATTTTTCAGAAATCTTTAATTTCATTGGTCTTCATGAGTCTGGTCATCTGCACATTCTGGTGACAGCTTAGCTTCTCTTTCATTGCTTTCCTGTACACATCCTGTTTATCTGAGCTGGATCCCTACGGTGCATTGTTCATTTCCTTCTGTCTTTGCTTATATTATCCTACTAAAACACACCTCACCTGCTTCTCTTCTCGGCTTCTGTCCCTTCTGTATAGTATCAGTTCAGCTTACTGTATAAAACCTGCTTTAACCTTCAAGACAGGAGTTTCTGGATTCTTTCATTTGTATTATTATTTTTTTTAATTCCTTACTGCTTTTGCAAATGTTGCCTGTTTTCTCCTCAATGGGACTGTAAATTCTTTTAAAGGTAGAACTTTTTTTTTTTTTAAAGATTTATTTATTTATGCATACAAGAGTAGGGGTATAGGTCAGAGGTGTGGGGGGGTAAGAGGATTCACCAGAGACAGAGTAGAGAGCAGAAAAGGCATATCTACTGAAATACACTGCTGAGGGAGCATCGGGCGAATCCGGAGAGATCTGCTGTGCCATGTGGGTTGTGCCCTGGCCAGCCTGGAATCGAACTTGTGCTGCAGAGGCTGCGGATTGCTTCATAGTGCTGCATCTTAACTTCTTGCGCCACCAGGGAGAACTGGTGGTTGGTAGAACTTAAATTAGGTAGAACTTAAATGAGTTATGTGCTCCTGGATTACTCTTTAACACCTGTCATGACATTAGAAATACATACTGTTGTTGATTGTTCTGTTGAATACTCTTTATTCATACTCTTTATTCTTTATTTTTTATCTTTAGGTTTACCATTGCTTGTTCAAAGAACAATTGCAAGAACTATTGTGTTACAAGAAAGCATTGGCAAAGGTCGATTTGGAGAAGTTTGGAGAGGAAAGTGGAGAGGAGAAGAAGTTGCTGTTAAAATCTTTTCTTCTAGAGAAGAACGTTCATGGTTCCGTGAGGCAGAGATTTATCAAACTGTAATGTTACGTCATGAAAACATCTTGGGATTTATAGCGGCAGACAATAAAGGTCAGATACGTCTGCTTCTTCTTTCAGTACAATGTAAACATTATCAAATTTGTTCAGAAATAAATGTTTTGTAGATTAAGACCCCTTAAGTCAATTAGAATATATGAAGTCTTTAGAAACAAAAATTTCTTAAAGATTTTCTTGACTCTTAGCAACATGTTCCTAAATCTCTGATTGTTTCTTAAAATGTAAAGAGCTATATTTAAAAAGCCATATACTTTCGTTATTTTGGTTCTGGATAGTTAGTTATTGAGTATGCTCATAATTTAGAAAAAAATTTATAAACTTAGGTTGTTCATATTTTTGAGGTAGGGCCCAGATATTTCTTTTCATGTCTTCCTGACCATTAGGATATCCAGATACATACTAATAAAGTAAAGAGTCTCAGTGTATTCTTTTTTAAGTTTCCTGGTCTAAATAAATTAACTTTTTATATAAACTCAATTACCCATGTGGACACTTTCTTGCCTGTAACATAAGTGCCTGAGGACCAGGGTCAGACCATATGCTGAAGGAAGCAAAGTCAAGGAAAAGTCAGTTTGAATGGTGACTGTTTATTTATGCATTCAAGAGCTGGGGTTCAGGTCAGAGATGCGGGGGGTGAGAGGATTCAGCAGAGACAGTGGGGAACAGAACAGGCAGACTGACTGTATACACTGCTGAGGGGAGCAGCAGGCGAGACAAGAGAGGTCTGCTTTGCCATGTGGGTTGCTCCCTGGCCAGCCAGGGATCGAACTCATGCTGCAAAGGCTGTGGATTGCTTCATAGTATTACTTGAAAACTGATAGATTTAGAGACGACTCTGATTCCGTTTTACTGTTTTCCCAACAGTATTGTGTATTTCCTGTGTATCATATACATTGTCCTACAGCAGGAGGCATCCGTTGTTTATCTCCTGTGATGTGCTTGCAGTAGTGGGTGTGATGGATGTAGGCAGTGATTGCCAATGGCTACTGCCAATTCATTGTTACTTACTTTAAAAGCAAAGCAAAAAAAAAAAAAAAGTGGTAGCCATAGTCTGAACAAGTGCTTCATTTTCATTTTCTTCTGCCTTGGATAAAATTTAGCTTTTCCCTCAACTCTTTCAGCAAGCTTTATAATGCTTTGTGCCTCTAGACTTTATTATTTCTTAATAGTGGTCTTTGTTTTTAGAAATTTCTCTCACTTTCTTAAAGAACTTAAGATGTTCATGATTTCAAACTCTGTTATAAACTGTTATAAACTTTTTTTAGAGATGGTACCTTTCAAATCTTCATTTGGGGGCCCAAATTTCACCCACCCTACCATGTTTTAGTCATGTTTTCAATTGCAACACACTGGCACAAAATTCTTTTGCTGCTGGTGGTCTGAACTTTTGTCTTCTGGTTTGCTCAAGCAGCAACCATGCCGGTGCTGTCATCTGGTGGTCACCAAGGGAACTAGCTAACACAACTTCCTCTTCCCTACCTCCTCCTCTCTTCTTTGTTAGGAGTTAATGGACTTTCCCCTCAAAGCTAGCACCTTCACTACAGTTCATTTTTACTTTATCCTCCTGACTTAGTCAGTTTCACCTCAGACAACCTTCCTGTGTGCTAAGTCTCTTAGGTATTCTTTTGACTTTGTCTCTTGTCAATTACCTCAGAAAATCTCCCTTCTATCCACCTGTGTTCCTATGTATTTCTTACTATGTAAGCCTTTTAGAATTCATTATTGTTTAAATCTGTAAAGAAAACTAGTGATACACCTGTATCAAGGGGAAAAAATGGTACAGGTTGGCACCAAATCAATTTATAAGTTTATGATCAATCCATTTTATAAAGAACTAGCATTGTGAATTTCTAAATATTTTTTTAAAGATTTATTTATTTTTATTTATGCATACAAGAACTGGGGTGCAGGCCAGAGGTGTGGGGGGTGAGAGGATTCACTAGAGAAAGAGTGGGGAACAGAACAGGCAGATCTGCTGAAATACACTGCTGAGGGGAGCAGTGGGCGAGACAGAAGTCTGCTGTGCCATGTGGGTCAGCTCCCTGGCTGTGGATTGAACTCATGCTGCAGTGGCTGGTGATAGCTTGATAGTGCTGAGACTTTAACCCCTGCGCCACCAGGGAGGCCCTCTAAATCTTTTTGAAAGTACCCAGGAACCACCCCCTCCAGAATCTTCTAAAATCATGTTCCTTAATCTCTTCTAACTTCCCTTGAGTAACAACCTTCAAAATATGGAAGTTTTTTTTCTTTTGTTTTACAACTAATAGTGAAGAAAATAGCTTATTTTAAGTTTCTGTGTGCTTTGCATTGTATTAAATGCTTGAAAAATCTGTTAACCTATTTTAAAAAATCTTAGCAGTATTGCAAATTGAGATTCTGTTGTAGAAAAGAAGCCGACTCATTGGCTGAGAAACTTTTCTGAGGTCATGTAGTTGATAACAGCCAGCCCCTAGATTCCAGGTCCGAATGACTGCAAGTGTGCATCTGTTACTGAATAGTGCTGCTTCCTAGGATTGTTACAGTTCTTTGATTTTTTTTTTCATGATTTCATGAAACATATGGTTTTTCAGCTACCTCTGCATAAAATAGAGTTTTGTGTGCCAGCCTTGCCTAGAAACCTCACCAGAACTGTTACCATGCTTCCCAGGGGAAAGCACATTTCAGTTTCATGTATCAGCTTACAAATGAACTTTTGGAACGCACAATCCTAGTTGTTGAGTTTCAACATCACCTTGTGTAAAACTGGGTTCAGTCCCAGCCATTTTTCTTCCTGACATTTTACTTCCTGTCTCAGCTTTCCTATGTGTCGATGATACCACTATTTTTTATGTTTCTCTAAGCTGGAAATCTTGGAATCATAATTGTCTTATCTGGCTTCTTTATGAATTTTATATACAGTCTGTCATAAAAGTTCACATTTTTTTTCATTTAAGCTCGCTCAGTTTTCTCCCACACTAATAGGGGACACTACTGGGGGAGTCACTGGACTCCAGATCCTTCTCTTCTTCCCCCCCCCCTCCTTCCTGCTGTCAAGACCTAACCTGAGCCAAGTTAGTTCTTCTAACTGTGTACTGAATAGTCGCAGCTCTGCTATTATCTGTGTGGATGTAAGATCACCATGTTTGAACTATGATTTCTTGTCTCTTAAACGGGATTAGTTATTCTTGCCTTAAGAATCAGGGGCTTACTTTGAGGATCACAAGAATATGTGCAAAAACATAATAGAAACTGAAAATACGAAGGAAAAAATATACAAGCTTAAGGTACCATATTGAAGTTGTGATTCAGGGTTAAGAGTAAAAAGTGACCTTTTGAATAAACTGTAAACATTGTTATTTTACTTTGCAGACAATGGTACATGGACTCAGCTCTGGTTGGTGTCAGATTACCATGAACATGGATCCCTTTTTGATTATTTGAACAGATACACAGTTACTGTGGAAGGAATGATAAAACTTGCTCTGTCCACAGCAAGTGGACTTGCCCATCTTCACATGGAGATTGTTGGTACCCAAGGTAACTTACAATCTTGTTATTTAAATTCCTGTGAATCTAATGTCTGTTAAGAAAGTTTTTGCGTGAAGGCAGCCAGTTGGAGGTGTTTAAAGTGAGTTTTTAGATGTGAATATTTCATCTTTCTACTGAAAATCTCAGCTGGAGTTAGTAATCTTGGAATTTGTCTTAGAGATTCTCTAGTCATAACAATACTGATATTTTTGTGAGCATTCAGTCTTATTTGTGATTTTTTGAGGATCTTGACTTTAGAATTCAAGTCTCATTTATTTTCATGTATAGTGTCAAATGAAATGTGAAATGCTTTGTAAATGTGAACATGCTTATATAAATGTTATCTGGTATCCAATAATCATATTTGACCCTGAGGTAAGGATGAAAATAAAATACAAAATTTTAGTTATGAAATTTTTATTCTGTGATTGTTGTGCCATGCAGAATGTCAAATACAATACAATAAGTCCTGATTTAATATCATCAGTAGTTTCTTGGAAGCCACAACTTTTAGCAAAATGACGGTAATGAAAGCAGATAAAGTGTCATTTTGTTGAATATCAGCCAGGATTATTATCGATCTTATAATAAAATGATGTTGAAGAAAAAACATTATTTGAAGATCGGCTATATTTCTTTCTGTTGTTTTGATTATCCACTTGCTACCTAATGGCTCCCTCACTCCCCACTTCACAAAGACTCATCTTTGTAATTAGTATTGTTGGTTATAACAGCCTTATTGGGTTATAATTCACATATCACCCAATTTGTCCATTTAAAGTGTACAATTCAGGGCCTCCCTAGTGGTGCAGGGGATTAAGTCACAGCACTGTGAAGCTCTGGCAGCCACTGCAGCACAGTTCACTCCCCCACCAGGAAGCTACCCACATGGTGCAGCAGACCTCTCCTGTCTCACCCGCTGCCTCCCTCAGCAGTGTATTTCAGTCAGTCTGCCTGTTCTTCTCCCCATTCTGTCTCTGATGAATCCTCTCACCACCGACCCTCCCCCCTCCACACCTCTGGCCTACACCCCAGCTCTTGTGTGCATAAATAAATAAAATAAATCTTAAAAACAATAAAGTGTACAATTCAGTGGTCTTTAGTATAATCATAGACTTGTGCAGCTGACCAATTTTACAATATTTTCATCACTCCAGAAAAAAACTTTGTACCCATTAGCAGTCACTCCCTACTTCCCCACAATATCCTTAGTCCTCGGCTAGCTCTAATTTACTTTCAATTTCTGTAGATTTTTGATTCTAGTTTGAGGAAATACCAGACTTTTTTTCAAAGCATGTGTACCGTTTTACATTGCCACCAGCAATATATAAATTTTCCACTTTGTAATTTTTTTTTTAAAGATTTATTTATTTTTACAAGAACCGGGGTATAGGCCAGATGCACAGGAGGGTGGAAGGGTGAGAGGGTTCACCAGAGACAGAGCAGGGAACAGAACAGGCAGACTGACAAAATACACTGCTGAGGGGAGCAGCAGGCGAGACTGGAGAGGTCTGCTGTGCCATGTGGGATTCTTGCCAGCCGCCGGCCGGCCAGAATCAAACCCACGCTGCAGAGGCTGCAGACAGCTTCACAGTGCGGCGCTCAACCACCTGCGCCAACAGGGAGGCCCCAATAATTATTATTTCTTTTTTTTTTTTTTTTTAAAGATTTATTTATTTATACAAGCACTGGGTATAGTCAGAAGCGCGGGAGGGTGAGAGAATTCACTAGAGCCAGAGCGGGGAGCACAGCAGGCAGACTGACGAAGTACACTGCTGGGGGGAGCAGTGGGCGGCAGGAGAGGTCTGTGCACCATGTGGGACCCTCCTCCAGTGGCCGGGGAGCAGCCGAGGATCGAACTGGCTCAGCGGAGGCTTCGGGCAGATTCGCAACCCAGCGCTCAACCGTTGCGCCACCGGGGAGGCCCTAATTATTATTTCTTAATGGCAGTTTTTCTAGTGGTCAGTAGTAAAGGTTGTACATTTAATAATGAGTTCATTCCCATTGATAGCCAAAGGAAGTTGATCTAGAGTGGAATATGAGTCTGAATATCGTTCCTACAAATAATTTGTACTGTATTACCAAACACATCTTTAGCCTCTAGGGACCCCTTTGCATTATTAGACTAAATTTTTGAGTATCATCTTCTTGACATCTTGTTTTCTTTATTTTCTTTGAAGAAATGTAATTTCAGGGCCTCCCTGGTGGTGCAAGGGGTTGGGACGCAACCTATGAAGCTGTCCACAGCCTCTGCAACACAAGTTCGATCCCCGGCCAACCAGGGAGCAACCCTCATGGCACAGCAGACCTCTCCTGTCTCTCCCACTGTTCCCCTTAACAGTGTATTTTTCAGTCAGTCTGCCTGTTGTGTTTCCCACTCTGTCTCTGATGAATCCTCTCACCCACCACACCTCTGGCCTGTTCTCCAACTCTTGTATGCATAAATAAATAAATCTTAAAAAAAAAAAAGGAAATGTAATTTCAGCAACATTTGTTAAATGGATTCACTTAGCTTGTTTAGGAATGACGCTAGTTTGCAGGTGATTTGGGCTGAAATGCTTTGATACAGGGTTAGGAGGAGATGCTTTGGTTTTCAGTGTTAAGATGAGAATTATAACTGGTATATTTTTTTGAAAAGTAGTCATGTTTAATTTTTTTTTTCTTTAGGAAAGCCAGCCATTGCTCATAGAGATTTGAAATCAAAGAATATCTTGGTAAAGAAGAATGGAACTTGCTGTATTGCAGACTTGGGACTGGCAGTAAGACATGATTCGGCCACAGATACAATTGATATTGCTCCAAACCACAGAGTGGGAACAAAAAGGTACACTTCTAAATAAATACACATTTTATTTTCTGAAACTCAAATGTGTACTTCATTATAATAGCTTTATTATAGGTCGAACATCTCATGGTCTTGCCTGCTCTAAAGTCAAGATTAAGTGACTTCAAAAGATGCCTGCTGATAAAAGGTAGTCCTTTCAGGAAATATTATTGTTAGTTATGTTAGTGTGTGGTTAATATTTACAGGGTATCTACTATGTGCCAGTCATTTATATATTTTATATATACAATCTCATATAATGCTCTCAAGTGCTATCTCACAGCTAGCCTAAGTGTTTCTGAAGTTTTCGGTTCTTGAAGGTATGCCTTTCTCTCTTCTTAGGACATTTTTGGCTGTTCTGTATTCTAGAACAGATATTATCTCTAACTTGTACTCAACCTTCTTTGCTCGTAGTGAGTCTTTTCTGAGTTATTAGGTATCCTCATCAAGGGCTTTTGTAGCATGGCAGACTGGGCCACTGAAGCACTTGCTATTTTCTGCTGTAAGCACTTCAGTTGGGCCACTGAAGCACTTGCTATATTCTGCTGTAAATATTCACTCAAGCAGATTCCAAGCTGCTTGAAAGCAGTCTTCTATTCCAGCATCTCTCACCGTGCCTGAAACATAATAGGTCCCAGTAAATTTTTGTTGAATTCATGAGTTCTAAAGAGAATTTAATTAGATAGGCGTCACTACCCTTAATTCACAGATGAGGTTAAGCATGTGATCAACATAGGTGGATGGTAAACTGAAGAGATGAGCTTTCAACCTGGGTCTTTCTTACCTAAAGGCCCTGCTCCTTATACTACTATGTTGGCCTTGGAGGAAGCCAAGCTTTATTCTATATGAGTTCTATTTATGATTTCTGGGGTAACTCTCAGAACTCTTAACTCAGGGTTCAGGAGGGTGGTTGGTGCACATCTTCATGGGTCCTGATCTGTAACTATTTTTTTTTTAAGGTTTATTTATGCAGACAAGAACTGGGGTACAGGCCAAAGGTGGGGGGGGGCAGTAAGAGGATTCACCAGAGACAAAAAGAGGAGCAGAATAGGCAGACTGACTGAAATACACTGCTGAGGGGAGCAGCGGTTGAGACCGTGAGGTCTGCTGAGCCCCTGGCTGGCGGGGAATCGAACTCGTGCTATGGAGGCTGCAGATAGCTTCATAGTGCTTTGCTTAACCCCTTGCGCCACCAGGGAGGCCCCTGATCTATAACTTTAGTAGGATTTTTGGATCTTCAGATCCTGATAATATGGAATTAACAGGAGGACTGGCATTCATTTATATCTATTACTTTGTTCTCTGGAAAATGCCCCTGCCCTTCCTTTGTAGATTAAAATGTATATTCTCTTGAAGTAAATGACAAAGTAAGTAGTGCACCTTAGGACATTTGTAATAGTCAAATTGTTACACGTGCCTTTCCTAAAACACTGAAGTCGTGAGGCAGATAGCGTAAAATTGCTGTTTTAGCTCTTCATGGAGTTTAATTGGCATCATAAATTTACAAATCAGTATTTTATATACATATCCATACTTGTATAGAAAGCTGTCTGAAAGGATATTCATCAAAACGATAACACTGTGGTAGTAATAGAGTGGTTTTTCATTTTGTGCTTTATGTACTTTGGAAAAATTTCTATAAGAAGCATGAGTCATTTTCCCCCCTTCTTATTGTGGTAACATTAGTTTACAACACTGAATATTTTTCAGGTATACAGTTTCTCACCTAAGCAATGATGTATTTCATACTAAGCCCACCAGCAAATGTCATCACCACCCAGCACTAAACTACCTCCCACCTCCATCCCCTCTAGAAACCACCATTTTGTCGTTAGAGTCTAAGATTTTGTTTTTCAGTTTTTGGGGATATTTTTTATTGCTTTAAAAAAAAAATTCTACAAATGAGCAAACCCACAAGGTGTCTTTCTCCTTCAGACTTAATTTACTGAGCATAGTCCCCTTCAAGATCCATCCATATTGTTGCAAATGGCTGGATTTCACCACTTTTTATTCTGCCTGAGTAGTATAACACTGTATAAATATACCTCAACTTCTCCATCCATTTAATCATTGTCAGACATGGGTTGTTTCCATATCTTCACTGTTGTGATTAGTGCTACAGTAAACATAGGGGTGCATGCACATCTTTTTGAATTAATTAGTGTTTTCATATTCTTTGGGTAATTATCCAGAAGTGGAGTTACTGGAGCTTATGTAATTCTGGTTTTCATTTGGGGAGCGCCTCCATATGGTTTTCTATAGCTGTTCCTACCAACAGTGCATGAGGGTCCCTTTTTCTCTACTTCCTCACCAACACTTATTACTTCTTGTCTTCTTGAAAATAGCCATTCTAACTGGTAGGAAGTGAAATCTCATTGTGATTTTGATTTGCATTTCCCTAATAAGAAGTGATGTAGAACATCTTTTCTTGTGTCTGTTGGCCATCTGTATGTCTTCAGTGAATGGCTATCTAGATCCTCTGTCCATTTTTTAATCAGGTAGTATGTTTTTGTTGAGTTATATGAATTATTTTTATAGTTTGGATATTAACCCTTGTAAGCTGTCTTTTTGTGTTAATGATAGTTTCTTTGTGGGGAGATGTTTTGATGTAGTCCCATTTCTTGTTGATACTCTCTTTTGTTTTTCTTGCTATTGGAGACAAATCCACAAAGACACCAGTAAGGCCAGTGTCAAAGAGTTTATTCAGCTATGTTTATTTCCAAGTCATTTTTTAAAGACAACGGAACCTTGCAGAAAGAAGGGGAAATTCTTAAAGCTATTGTGTTGATTTTTTTTTTTTTTAATTCTCAGGAATAAAAGGAAATTTATGAAGCAGTTCAAAAGTAATCTGGCCACCAGTCCATAAAATAAAATGCTGACTTCTTTTTTAGGTACATGGCCCCTGAAGTTCTAGATGATTCCATAAATATGAAACACTTTGAGTCCTTCAAACGTGCCGACATCTATGCAATGGGCTTAGTGTTCTGGGAAATAGCTCGACGATGTTCCATTGGTGGTAAATTTCTCTCCCCTTCCCCAATAGTTTGTCATGATCAAAAGTTGTTCAAGAATTGTCTTTGTTATTGAATGAAGTTACACATCACCAGGCTGAAATTATGTTCTCTACGTAATCACTGAGAGTGCCAAGAAAATAAAGAAGAAGAGAAATACCTATAGTGAGAGAAAAAGTATATGCTTTCTCCCATGTAGTTTTCTCGTAAAGCACAGCTTTATCCTAGTGTGTTCTTTTACTGTTTCCACATGAATCTTGGGATGCATAAGAAACCAACCCCTTGTTATGTTGACATATAGTTGCTTGGAATGATGACTATTTGAGAAGCTACCTTGGAAACCATCTACAGTGTGTGCCTGAGTCAAGCTAATTTTTTCCTGCAATTTTCTTCACCTTGATAGCTGGAAATTACACATACAAAATGCAAATACATTGCCATTACATTACTCTTAAGTTTTTTTTAACTTTTAAGTTTAGTTTTAGATTGAATACTTTCAATATTTTTTCAAGAAATGACCTCTTGAGGGATTAGGCTTGGCTGAGATGAGAGCCTGAGGTTTTTTGAGGCGTTTGGGGAGGCATAGTGTTTCTTTGCTTTGTGGCAAGTAGGACAGGGTATTGGCAGATGCACACATTGCAAGGGACTTGCACCTCAGGCTCGCCTTGTAGGATTCAAGTCTCAGTGATAGAGTGAATATACCATACCTGGTGAGAGGCTGTGCATCCACGGGACAAGCACCCCTGTCTTACATATTGGAATTCTAGGGGGCAACGTTGATCTGGTCATCACCAGTCATAGCTAATGACCAGAATTAAAATAGCTTTCATTGATCCCATGGCAATGTTTAGTTTAGTTTTGTTTTTTTAAAGATTTATTTTTATTTATTTATACAAGTACTGGGTACAGTCAGAAGCGCGGGAGGATGAGAGAATTCACCAGAGTCAGAGCGGAGAGCAGAGCAGGCAGAATGACGAAGTACACTGCTGAGGGGAGCAGCGGGCGTGGCAGGAGAGGTTTGCGCACCATGTGGGACCCTCGCGCGGTGGCCGGGGATTGAACCGGCGCTGCAGAGGCTGTGGGCAGCTTCGCAACCCAGCGCTCAACCGCTGCGCCACCGGGGAGGCCCCGGCAATGTTTAGTTTTAAGGTGTGGGCCCAATGCTGACTTGGGGTGGGTAGATAGAGATGTAAATGAGATGGAGCAAACAGTGAGTCCTGCTGACTCACCTGACTTAGTAATGGGAAACTGTACTATGACTGTCAGGTGTTCTTTTTCTCACTGGTCAAGGAGCAATCTGACATGACCTGTGTAAATTCTTCAAAGTAGTTTTTTTTTTTTTAATCAATATAGGAATTCATGAAGATTACCAGCTGCCTTATTATGATCTTGTACCTTCTGACCCATCAGTTGAAGAAATGAGAAAAGTTGTTTGTGAACAGAAGTTAAGGCCTAATATTCCAAACAGATGGCAGAGCTGTGAAGTAAGTATTTCTTTTGGAGACTACACAATTGTATAAGCTACTTCTGCTTAGTAAGTGAAGTTCTTTAAGGAAAACACAAGAATTCCCTTTTTCGTGGCAATTAAATTAGTAAATAAATACAGAATAATTTGGTTTTCATGTTCAATTTTAAGCACATGGAAAAGGCCATGGGGCCTTTGCAGTGACTATCTGTGTCAGAACCGTGCTTAGATCTGCCACTGAACGCAGGTTCCCACTTTGAAGTAAATGTCCCCTTCAGTCAGCAGCCCAAAACAGAGGCACGAATGCGTGCATATAAATATATATCTATATATATAGAAATAGAGATATAGAGAGATATCAATATAGATGGATAGATAGATAGATATGTATATATAAATGATGGGTACTTTGTCCTTTTTATCTGGTGACAAGTATTTATTTCTAGGAAATGTTCCTGGAGTATTTTTTTTTATTTGTTCTCTTCCATTT
This sequence comes from Talpa occidentalis, assembly GCF_014898055.3. Taxonomy (NCBI): domain Eukaryota; kingdom Metazoa; phylum Chordata; class Mammalia; order Eulipotyphla; family Talpidae; genus Talpa; species Talpa occidentalis. The sequence continues at coordinate 54,400,949 of NW_023605083.1, forward strand.
TCCTCTCTTCTGGTTCTTCAACTCTAGTTAGGATTTTTAGGTCTCTTGAACAGACCTTCTAATTTTACCTTGTCCATCCTTTTCTTTGTCCCTCCATTTTCTGGGAGGTTTATTGATGTTTATTATAATTTTTAAAATCAGGTTCATCTTCCAATTCTTTGCTGAAGTTTTTCTAAAGGCAACAAAAAACAAAAAAACTATTGATGACAGATGATTGATATATTCTAGTCTATATACCTCTTCTGTTTTCTCCAAGTTGCTTTTTTCTGTTTGTATCAGCTACTGAATTTCATACTACTTTCCTCAAATGTCTGATCAAATTTATACTCCCACCATGTTTAAAGAGGGTGCTGAAAGCTTTGTGCACATGAATGGAAATTAGCGACTGTGATCTTTGGAGTAATCTAATGGGTTGCTTCCTGGGAACCACTGATGTCAGTCTCTTCAGGTTTTTCCTCCTGGGTTACTCATGTTCCCCAGAGAAGACTTCCAGTGTCTTGCTTGGAGGAGTACATATAAGTTGCTACCCAGGTTTTGGGGAAAAATTGTCTTAGCATTGAAGTTTACCTTCATATTCCCCAAGTCAGAAATCTGTTTTGCCCTCTAAGAGAGAAACCTTTAATTTCTGCTCTAATAGAGTAGGACAGTCACCCAGCTCTGTGAGATGGGAGAAGAAGGTATTTTAGATTCTAACTCTTTCAACAGATCCTCCTATGTTTAGCCTGAACAGCACCCCAAAGGTACTTTATGCAGTTAATTCCTCTGTTTTAGGCAAAGTTTCAGTGAGTCTTTGTCTTGAACAGTTCTGGTCCAGGATTCTGCTTTCAGGTCAGCTGTGTTAGTCACCCCTTGTCCATTGCTGCTGGCACCTGTACTCCTGATGGGAAATTAAGTCATTTGTATTCATTGCTGTTATAAATAATGTGGAAGCAAAAAAACTTATACAGACATAATTTACTAAGAAAATTTGCAGGTAAAGGGTCAGATCCATGGAAATGATGCTTGCGTTAATTATTTTTTCTTTTTCTTTCTTACAGGCCTTAAGAGTAATGGCTAAAATTATGAGAGAATGTTGGTATGCCAATGGAGCCGCTAGACTTACAGCTTTGCGGATTAAGAAAACATTGTCACAACTCAGTCAGCAGGAAGGCATCAAAATGTAATTCTGTGGCTTTGCCTGAACTCTTTTTCTTCAGATCTGCTCCTGGGTTTTAATTTGGGAGGTCATTTGTTCTACCTCACTGAGAGGGAATAGAAGGATATTACTTCCTTCTGCAACAGTGTAATAAGGTCAATTAAGAACTTCCCAGGATTTCTTTGGACCCAGGAAACAGCCTTGTGGGTCCTTTCTCTGCACTATGAACGCTTCTTTCCCAGGACAGTTACAAAATGTTATGTAGTCTACTTTTATTTTTATTAACACAGAACTTGTTTTATTTTAAAAGATGATTGCTGGTCTTAACTTTAGGTAACTCTGCTGTGTTAAAGATCATCTTTAAAGGTAAAGGAGCCAGATTGCTGAGTTAAAAGAAACAATAAGAAAGTAATTTTACCTGGTTAGTACATTCTCAGAGGATTCTGAACCACTAAAGAGTTCCTTGATTCAGACTTTGAATGTACTGTTCTATGATTTTCAGGATCTTAACATTAACACTTAAAAATACTCTTGAGTCTAAAAATGACCTCATGTAGTAGTGAGGAACATAATTTATGCAATTGCATTTTGTATACTATTATTGTTCTTTCACATATTCAGAACATACATGCCTTCAAAATGGGATTGTACTATACCAGTAAGTGCCACTTCTGTGTCTTTCTAATAGAAATGAGTAGAATTTGCTTAAAGTCTCTCTGTGTTAAAACCTGTAGTGTTTTAATTCAAAAAGTTTATTTATCTGGATAGTCCAGACTTTTTATGGGGTTTTTTTGGAAGGGTTTTTGTGGTATGTCATTTGATATTCCATTTTGAAAATGCCTTTCTCTACTACCAAAATGTGCTTAAACCACTAAAGAAATGAAGTGGCATTAATTGGGTAAGTTGTTATCATGGTCATGTTTGAATATTCTCACATCAAGCTTTGGCATTTTAATTGTGTGGTATGAGTATACTTAAAATCAAGTGGCACTCTAGATGCTTACAGTACTTTAATAATTTAAAATGTGTAGCTTATAGACTAATTTTTCTAAAAGAAAATTTGTCTAGCTGCTTGTGAAAAGTTGTGTGGCATTCTGTAAGCCAATTTTTCATTATCTGATCAAAGACAGTGTTATTTTTTTAAGAAATGAGTTAAGTTTAAAATTTGAATATGATTAATGTTAACTAATAGGCCTTTTCTAGGAAGGTAAAGGTAGTTAATAATTTGAATAGATAGCAGATGTGCAGGAGAGTCACATTTGTTATGTAGAGTCAGTGTTCAGTGGATTTTCTGTCTTTGCAACTAAGGTTAGAATTAGTCTGGTTTTGAGGTCTCACTACACTTTGAGGACGGCAGCTTTTAATTCAGTCTCCTTCTGTGTGCAAATGTTGCAATTGTTTTATTTACATGGTTATGTAATAAATTCAGTGCACCTTTGATTTTTGGGAGAGTGGTAGCTAAAGAATATTCTGAGTATAGATTCTCCAATTACAGATGTTTCTGGTCAGATTAAATATTTAAAGCAAACTATTCATGGTCTTCACATGCTAAGTTGAAACTAGCTTTTAACAACTGGTTTTTACTTCCAGTGCTAGAAGTCTTTGCAGGGCTTTTGCAATTTTCAAAGTCCTCTTTATCACTGTGATCTTATTCTGAGGGGTAAAAAGCAAAAAAGTTCCCATAGCTGTGAGGCAAGACATTGACTTTATATAGTGCTATCAGTTTCCTGATGAAAAAAAGGGTCAAAATAACGTATACAGTATTTTGGTCAGTAAGAAAGAATGACCACGTATACTGACAGAGCTGCATTCTGATAGTGTCTTCTCTCTTAAAAATAGATTTAATTTGAAAGACTGTTTGGTCTTAAAGCCAAAGTGATTTTGGAATGAATGACTACATACTACATAGGAACTTAGTGTCGAGTTCATGTATTTAAAAACATCACAGGGAAGATGTGCTTAGAGATTCATATTTTGGCTACAAATTTGAGTTATTTTTCTGTTGTTAACCATGATTTCATCAAAACGAATGAGTTTGAGAGTTGTTTTAATAATTGTATAACATTTCCTGTTTAATAATTTCTAGCTCTGTGATCAGGTACTTTAGTATTAATATTTTTTCGCCATGTCTAAGCTTACCTTATCTGCTTTATGAAATTCAGAGGACCAACACATTTATCATTAAAACTATTTTTGTATAATTTTAAGAACATACCAAAAGTTTTTGTTTGATTTAAAGTTGTGATACATGATTTTTCACTCTCATGTAAGGTAAACAACTTTTGCTAAAGATACTCTTTACTCAGTCAAAGACTGAGTTAGAGTTATACTGTTCTTGCATAAGTGATTTAAGTGTACATTGGATGAATCAGGGAATATTTTAAAAGTTGGGATTTAGTTCTAAATTGGGTTTACATATTACTGCAGCTAATTCCTTTTGTTGGCTAGTGATGGTTTTATAAACCCCAATTGGCTAATCCTAAACATGAAAGTAACTTAAAAGATGAAATCATGACTACTGCAGCTATAACTGCAGATACTTTTGACTAGATTTTGTCATTTAGAAATATAGTCCTTTGTTTATACTGCCTTTTTTCAGTTGCTCACCTGCTGAGATTCAATGTAGCTAAAACACATTGCAGGAAAAATTGTCCATATCCATTTTGTCCCTAACTTGGTGGAATGGAGATAGGGGGGCTATGGTCTAGTGAAGTGTAGACGTCTCTGGTCCCTTCTTCACATCTTCAGTTCTTTTTCTCCCAACCGGCCTTCCTGCTGGCTTCTGACTCAGAGATCATTGCCTTGCCATCACCCTTCCCCACTCCACCCAGCAACCTTTTGACTGAATAGCTGCTTTTGTTATCTAGAGTGAAAGGGTTGATGGAAATTACAGTCCTACTTTTATTTCCTTGAGTCATTGGAGATGGCAGGGAAGGGTCTCCGAATTTGGAGATTGAGTGGATGCCCTGCTTTGACTTCAGCCATAGCCAAGGAGTGGGATGGCTGCACGGTGACAACTATGGCAGTGGGAGTTGTGCCAGAAGCAGTGGCTAGTTGGATCCCTAGTAGGACTGGGGGCCGCCCACAAGCTGAGCCTGTAATTCTGCTGTAATGATAGTGCTCAAGAAGTGCCTTGAGTCAGTGTATGGTGCCATGGCCACTGAGAATTCAAAGTTTCAGTTCTTATTACAAAACTTAAGTGGTCTCTTAGCCATTTTTGTGGTTCATGCATGAATTACCCTTTTTTCTCTATATTTGGAGAACTGTCATGTGTAGAATATTTTAAAAACCAAGATGGTAAAGTGCTAGTTTAAGTGCACAACAAAACCAGCGTTTTATTAGACACATCACATCAGGAGTTTATTTTCACCCTTACACTGAAAGAGTGATTATAAGTCAACTGGACCTTTTGTTTCTTGACTGTGGCAGTGTTCTGACTCCAAGTGGTGGAGAGTCCAAATAATGGTTCTGTTAAAGCGTGGCATAAGATGCCAATTCAGATATCTTTGAGATCCTAAACAATAGCTTTGGACAGGTACTGCAGCTTCTTGTGTCTGTTTTGGAATGCAGGAACACGCATGGACCCACTTTCTAGGAATGCTGGACTTCTAGGATATTCTGAGGATTGTCAATACATTGAAACTTTTTAATCCCATTATGCAATCTTGTGAGTGTAACCTTTAAAAAATGTAGTTAATAACATTCAACCTGTTTCTTAAAGCTTAAAAAGAACTTCAGTGAATTTGTTTTTATTTTTTGACAAGCTTTGTTAAGAATGTCATGAACCATGTTTTGATATCCCTTTTTCACATTGTGCCAATGGAATGGGGTGTTTGATGTTTCTTTATATGTCAAGGAGATGCTTCAAAATGTCAATTGCTTTAAACTTAAATTACCTCTCAAGAGACCAAGGTACATTTACCTCATTGTATATATGATGTTTAATACTTGTCAGAGCAGTCTCCAGGTTTGCAGTTTTATTTCTATAAAGTGTGAGTATTATGTTGCTAAATTACTCAAATGGTACTGTATTGTTTATATTTGTACCCCCCCAAACATCACCTATATTTTCTGTTTTCTGTATTTTATTATACTTGTGCAAAATTCTTTTGACTTTATCAATCTCTGCCCTTTCAGATGTGTACAGAAAATGTCCATATAAATTTCATTTAAGTTGAATGATTCTGAGAAACCTGTAAAGAGGAGAGAAAAACAAAATCTGCAGTTCCCCATAAGCTCTTAAAAATTGTACATTGTTACTTGTAGTAATATTCTGAATGAACTGTAAATAGGAAGTAGATCAGCAATGCTTATGTCAAGTCCTAACACTACAGTAGAAACATGGAAGCAAGCAAATAAATGACTTTTTCCTCAAGTGTTAGTGTGTAATGTTTTTTAAAGTGTGCAATGCTATTATGAAACGTGGTTGCTATAGATAGTGCTAGAATCTTTGGATTACTACCCAGTGCCGGTTGCGGTGTGGTTAACGTGGTTGGGGATTGCTGCTCTTGTCAGTGAACAAGAGGGAACCTGTCTGCATGTGAGCTTTGCCTCTGGCTCAGCAAATTGGTGTTTGTGTTAAGGCAATGTTGTTATTTTGATTCTTAAAAGTCTTTCAATGACTTCAAAGGAAATTTAGAGTGCTTTTATCTTCTTAATTAAAAAAATTGTGAGAATGGGAATAGATTGTGGAAATAGGCTTTTTTAAAGAAACAAAAAGGTAGATTTGTATAGCCTCTTGGGAGTGGGAAAGTGTATGAGGAAATCGAGGTAGAGAGGACATGTGTCCCCGAACCCTTCACTGACTCTGGGAGAGGTTTTGCAGATTGATTACTTTTACCTTCAAGACCAGTCAATTCAAAACAAAGAACGGATTTAGGGTGTTTTTTGTTGTTGTTGTTGTTTTTTAAATAACTTTCCTCTTAATAGAAGATACATGTTATCAGGATGTAGGATTTTTGTTAGAAGCTTGACAAAAGTGGACTTTTTTAAGCACCGTAGATAGATTCGAAGAAGGAACAGGACCAGCTTTATGCTGTTCTCTTCTGTTTTTATTGTTTCCTACGTTTGGAAAAGGAGATCAAAACAGGGAGGGAAGAGCACAAGGGGACGATGGTGATGGCGCACGGGTGACTGGGTGGTGGGGATTCTATGGGGGACTACGCCTGAGAGGAGAAAGCAAACATTGTATAAAAAAGGAAGAATGATGTGAAAAAAAAAAAAGAAATAAAAGTGTTCTTACATATATGGCCCGAGGGGCATATTTTGCAAATTTGCAGGTTTTTGATTATGTAAATGAAGATTTATAAAACAGGGAGAATTTTCTGAAAAGTGAATAGGAAAACTTGATGTTGCAAAAGCGAGGGCTTGGCCATGCATGGTTCACCAGGCATTCTTGAGAATTAGGAAAGATAAGAGTTCAGTAATATTAAGTCATTGTGGAATTAAATGACTCTGTGTGTGAGAAATGGAAAAGGAAAGAAACTTAACACTATTTTCTCTCCTGTTATGAAAGAATGGAATTATATAAAAGGGGAGCTGAATTTGGTAACTTTGAGTATTTCAAAGAGGGGAAAGAAACAGTTCGGGAGGCATAAGAAAAAGAAATAATAAGAAGTATTGGCCCGACCCGGTAATGAAATGTGCGTATATCTTGGTACTCAGGCTCTTACTACTCTAATAGATGGTGTTCAGGGAGACGTAGGTCTTTGTTTAAAGGAAGATGCGGATGGATCGACTGCATATTAACATTAGACATTTTAAGTGGAAAAAAAAACCTACCTGGGAAAGGTTATATACATGAACACTCTGGGGACTACAACTGAGAAAAGAAAGCAAACATTGTAAAAAAATGAAAAATGGTGTAAAATATGTATAAATAAATTTTTTAAAAGGAAGGAAAAAAACTTGGGAAGTTCTAAAAAAAAATAAATGCACTTTTGAGATTAAATTCCAAATATGAGAGCTGATCATTTTTGCTGATAACTAGTATTTGAGTTTTGTCCATGTGTTCAAATGTGCATAATCTCACCTGATTTTTTGCAACTGGCAAGGATGGAAACCGACTGTAGATGTCCTGAAGAGAATAGACAGAATAAGAAGAGTAGCAGTCCTGTCCTTTGGGGAATAACTGAAGGTGAACTGGGAGTACAGCAGATAGAGGGCCCAGGTCAGAGTCAGCAGGTACTGTATGGGAAGCAGGTATTGGCTTCTTCTCTTTCACTGACCCTTCTACCTCGTGAACTTCCATTACCCTGAAGGTGGCGCTCAGCATGCCCCTGGAGAGTTCCAGTTTAGGCCACTGTATAGCTTGGCAGGCCAACTAACTTAACTCAGAGCCACCTTTAGTGTTTACCTTAGTCTCAAGGAGAGTAAGGCTTTGAGTATCTCTCCTCATAGCAGTAGATAGGTACGTAGATTTTTAAAAAACACAGGAAGCTTTATATTCTGAGTGTTCTCATATGCAGCAGACCAAGCTAGACCTGAAGACAAGATAGAGCAATTGGAAGCAGTGTGAGTAGACAACAGAATGACCTGAGGTATACTTCTCTCTGGCTCCTGAATTGGGGATGTACAAGGAGGGCACCAGAGCACAGCTGTAGCAGATATTTCTGTTATGCTCTGCTCTTACATTCATTTTCCCTGCTGCCCTGAGGTCCTCTAGCCATCTCAGAAGGGCTGGACCTCATGGGGTTGTGACTCAAATCTAGGGCCTGCAAATTTTGGAGTAAGTTCCTGCTCTCCTGAATAGACCCCAGAAAGTCTGCTATTCCTACATCTATCTCACCATAAAGTCTGATTGGAGTAATAATCCCCATGGAATCTGAATCCAGGCCAGCGAAGGGAGTGGGTGCTTCGGGGCCAATCCTATATATCTTCATGAAGCTCCAGAGACTATCAGTTTGACAGCATTACAGGAGTTGGACACAACTAGCTTTCAAAAGTTGGGGCACCACTAACATATTACTACAAACCCCCTGATGGTTACAGGGGGTTAAGACGCAGCCTATGGAGCTCTCCGCGGCCTCTGCAGCACAAGTTCGATCCCCAGCTGGACAGGGAGCTACCCACATGGCGTAGCAGACCTCTCTTGTCTTGCCTGCTGCTGCCCTCCCTCAGCAGTGTATTTCTGTCAGTTTGCCTGTTCTATTCCCCAGTCAGTCTCTTTAGAGAATCCTCTCTCCCCTCGCACCTCTGGCCTGTACCCCAGTTCTTGTGTTGTGTGATGGATGGATAAATCTTTAAAAATAAAAAAAAGTAAAGGCAAAAAGTAAAAGGAGGCAAAATAAAGACATTCCTAGATTAAAAAAATAATAATAAGGCACTTTGTTGCTTGTAGACTGGCCTTGTAGGACATACCAAATGAGGGGGCCTCCCGGGTGGCGCAAGGATGTAAGTGTGGCACTACGAAGCTATCAGCAGCCACTGCGGCATGAGTTTGATCTCCAGCCAGGAGGGTGACCTATGTGGCGCAGCAGACCTCTCCTGACTCGCCTGCTGCTCCCCCTCAGCAGTATATTTGAGTCAGTCTGCCTGTTCTGCTCCCTACTCTGTCTCTGATGAATCCTCTCACCCCCTGCACCTCTGGCCTATACCTCAGTTCTATGCAAAAATAAATAAAAATAAACCTTAAAAAAATTAATGAAATCCTTCCAATTGAAAACAAATGGCGCCAGTTTTGTAACTTGAATCCTTAGGATGAAACAGTAGTGGAAATATATAGGTAAACTGATAAACTGTATGAATGTATTGCCACCACTAACATACTACTACAAACACACTGACTTAAAACCATGCCCTCCTACAATCTCATCCTTGCCTAGTTCAGAAGTGCAGGTATAATGTGGCTCAGTTAATTCTCTGCTCCATATTCTGTAAGGTCAAAATCAAGATATTGACTAGATTGTGTTCCTTTCTGGAAGCTCAGACTGAATTGACTTCCAAATTCATACAGGTTGTTGGCAAAATTCAATTCTCTGTGGTTTTAAGGCCCCCCAACTTGCAGGTCCCACATATGTTCCGTTTCCTTGCTGATGGGAATGGTTTGCAGCTTCTGGAAAAGCCACTCACATTCATTCCTTGACGCTTGGCCCCCTTCCTCCCTTGTGAAAGTCAGCAGCAACAGTTTGATTCTTTTCCTCACATCTCTCTGGTCTCCCTTTTTGCTCATCTCTCATCTTCTGCTACCACTTCTCTATCTGACCAGCTTCTCTGCCTTCTTTAGAACTTGTGATTGCACTGGACACATCTGGATAATCTAGGACTATCTCCCTATTTAGTAACCTAATTTCATTTACAGGGTTTTTCAAAGTAGTACCTTTGATTGAATAACCAGAAGGTGGGAATCTTGGGGAGACATTTGCCTACCACAGCAAATACTTTCTTTTTAAGTAGCATGTGATTAATGATAACACTAATGCAGTAATAATAACACTTTATTATGGGGTTCATAACATCCATGCAGTATAAATTACAATAGCACCAAGAAGAGAGTAGGAAATGGAGCTATATTGAAACAAACCTAAATTTTAATGGAATCACAGTAAATTAATCTGGTAACTTGAGATGCATAGTATTGTACCTAAAGCAGCCACAAGAGAGCACTAAGAGGGCCTCCCCGGTGGCGCAGTGGTTGAGGCTGGGTTGTGAAGCTGCCCGAAACCAAAGCCTCCGCGGCGCCGGTTCGATCCCCGGCTGCTCCCCGGCCACAGGAGGAGGGTCCCACATGGCGCGCAGACCTCTCCTGCCACCCGCTGCTCCCCTCAGCAGTGTGCTTCGGTCCTTCTGCCTGCTCTGCTCCCCACTCTGGCTCTGGTGAATTCTCTCACCCTCCTGTGCTTCTGACTGTACCCAGTGCTTGTATAAATAAATAAATAAATCTTTAAAAAAAAATTAAAAAAAAAAGAGCACTAAGAAAAAGTCAATCAACAGGATAAGATGGCAGGAGAGTAAGTGTTGCAGGGCAACCCCGATATAAAACGGGTTGCCTGACTGTGGGTCCTCACCTGTGCGCTTAAAAGGGACTTATTAATACTTAACTGCAGGTCTGAAAGCTGGCGGTGAGCCAAGAGCTGTGGAGCCAAGAGAGCCCCCAAGACCCAGTCTGGTTTTATACCAACCCTGGCAGCTTAACTCCACCCTCAGATCCCAGCAACCCTCCCTTTGGTGATGATGGGATTTGTCTTTCCCAATGTCCTGATGGCTTTAGTCTGGAGTGTGGGTGGAGTCCACAAAGCCTGTATGGAATTAGCTCAGGACATCCTTTCCCCCTAACATAAGGACACTGAGCTCAACTCTTCCCCACACAACAGTAATATCCAGGTAGAAGGACTGTAGGTCCAGGTAGAAGGACATCCAGTCCTGGAAGAAGGACTAGAGCACCTGGTTTTTGCAGAGAGGGTAGGAAAAATTGCACTATAAATTGCATGGAACAGTGTGGCACGCAGCACCACCCAAGAGAGGGATGACTGATAGACACAGGGCAAGCTAGGAATTAGGCAGTTTTAGGGACAGTGCAGGAGGGGACCTCTGAAGAATTTAGGGAGGCTTCAGAGATAAGGACAACCAAGGGAATGTAACCCATTCCACTAGGAAAAACAAACATCCCAGGACAAGGACAACATTGTTAATGCTGGTCCTGGTTTCCTTCAGGTGGTAAAGGGAGGCAGAGATTGGAGAAATGGAGAGTGGTTTAATTTATGGACACATTAGAAGGGCAGCTGTTTAACTTCAATGCAGGGATGCCCATCCAGAGGACTGGGCCATAAAGATAAAGATGCAACAAATGGGAAAGAGAAAGCTGTTAGATAAGGAACGTGAAGATCCCCACTCAGTAGCAAATTAAGTGAGACAGACGAGAACTAACCAATCACAAAGAGACTGGTGGAGCTTTAGAGTAATTAGGGAAAGAAGGTATATATTCCCTGAGACACAACTCCACTTTGGCTTCCTTGCCCCTCCCAGGCCTGGTTCCCTGGCCTGGGAGTCCCACTTTATTTCTGCTCTTTTCCTCCTCAATAAACTTTTTCTTTCTCAAAACAAACCTGCCTCTTCTCGCTTGCTTGCCTGAGCGTCTGCCTGCGAAGTTCCTGCTGCGGCTTCGTGAGACACCAACCCGTGGGGGTCTAGTGGCTGGGGCTCAGCGCTGCCCCTGCAGCCTGGGATCCGTTCCTGGCTGGGAGACTAGGCCTGACAATTCTGGTATCAATAGGAAGCCTTTGTGGTGACTGAAGGACTCATGCCCGTGGGACTTAGGACCTGGGGGCTGCATTGGCGAGGGAGGCAGTCACAAGTGGGTGTGGAAAAGGGAGGGTTCTATCTTTGGGTGACAATAGGATTTTTTTTTTTTTAGCACAAGTATGTCTTAAATTGCATGAGAAATACTTAAAAAATGTGGTTGACATGTAATTCAAATTTAACTGAGTATCTGAATTTTGCCTTGCTGAAAATTAAAACCCCAGACCAAGAAAAATGAAAATATATGTCCACACAGAGTCTTGATGAACGTTCATAGTGGTCTCGTTCATCATGCTCAAAATGGGAGCAGTCAAAATGTCCACCAACCGGTAAATTGGTAGTAAAAAAGAGAAGGGTTATATTTCTACAGCGGCTTACTAATCATTTAAAAAAAAAAAAAAGGATGGGGCTATTGACACATGATGCTGCGATGTGGATGAACTTCCAAAGCTTGTGCTAAGTGAAATAAGCATGATGAAAAGGCTACAGGAGGGGACTTTTGGGGATGATGGAATGTTGTAATACTGAACATTGATGATGGATGTACAACTACAAAATTTTAGTAAGCTTTAATAAAAATTATTTACTGTGCACACACAATAGGTGAATTATACAGTATATCAATCACACCTCAAGACATCTGTTAACCAAAAAACGAACCCCAAAATAAACCCTTTCTTCCCACCCAGCTTATTGAATAACCCCCAGGTTTCCCAACACACGCTGATTCTTAGCGTCTGCTCAGGCTTTTCTGACAACCAGGGCTGTACTTTCTCCACCCCCTTAACTAACTAAACCCCGAAACGCAGCTGAAATGTCATTTCCTCCACCATTCACTCATCAAACCTGTCAGGTAGATCACTGATCCTCTCAGGTAAGGTCTGTATTTCCAAATCACTGGACACAACTTTCTTTAAGTCTTACCCTCCTGAGGGAGTTTTAAGAATATCCCTCTTCACCTTGAAGGAGCCAGACGTTCTTTATACCCGTCCCTTCCCAATCTTCCAGCTTAAGAACTAACACAATAGGTCTGTGATTATTTGGATGAGAACTCCACTGCCTTTTTGTTTACTCATTTTCAGTGACAGGGCTGCCTTCACTACTTCATGGGACTATATAAGTTACCGTGGATCATAAATCGTTTTCAAAGTTTCTATCTAATCTATCAGTCCTCTTCATTAGGGCCCATATACCGTGCCCTCGCCCCAGGACAGCTATACCAGAGATTTGAAACCAGCTGAACCTTAGGTCAGCTCTTTCTGGGATGGACAGTCTCCTTTTCTCAAACTTGCTGGTGTTTTCCGGTACACCGCTCTGTGGTGCTGATTTCTTACTTCTATTGCAGTTTTGTGCAGGTCTCCATCAGGGATGTTATTTTAAAAACAGAACAAAAGGTCTTCCCAACAGCCTGTTCCCCAAGTTCTCAGTAGATGGCAGTGTTGAGCTTTCACTAGTTTTTGGTCTGTGGGTTTTTGCTTTGTTTTTATTAGATTTAAAACAACTGAGGTCTCTGGCTAGCTTTAGATTGTGGATCCCCAAAATGTAGATCTTTTTATTCAATCGGTCTTTTATGTGTGGGGTCTGAGTAAAAATATAAGTCCCCTTAGGCAAGCTGATAATTAGATAAATCTTTAAACCAATACGCTATTTAAAAATTTTTAATTACAAAAGTTATACAAGCTTGCAAAAATTCAAACAATATGGAAGTGTGGAAAGTAAAAGTGAATGCAAGTTTTTCAGGTGATTGTATGCATATAAAATACAGAATCTGTATAAAAGGGTCATAGTTTCCTATTATTCTGCAGCAGCCTTGTAGCTTCACAGAAGGCGGTGGTTCCTCCACGTTACCACATATGGTCTTCATTCTCCCCACTCTCATGATTTATAACATTTACATTCTGTTCCAGAACTATAGTCAAATCTTGGAGGCTCAAATTTCTGATGTCAATAAAAATAATATTTACCTGTTAATCACTGCCTAGCAACGTGGAGCCAGATCTATAGAGAAAGAAAATCCCCATAGATTTTGATGGAGGACAGGAATAGAAAAAAATGGAAAAAGGAAGCGCCACAGACCAGAAACCTGGCTCACACAAGGAGGTGGGGGTAGAGGAGATTAGCATAACCACCGACACAGTTATGGAAACTTAAATCCTTAGGCGCCCAACACCTGCATTACAAAGCATTACGTCCCAGCAGGTATCAGAGTGCCCACCCAAAGGTAAAGATATGGAGATGGAGCCCTTTGTAGAATCTCTGGTCCCTTTCAGATTCTACATAGTTATCCAAAATCAGCAACCTACTGATGGCTCAGGAAGATGGGCCCCTCCCTACCCAAAGAAGATGATAAACCTAACGCTGCCCCCACAGAGGGCAGCTTTTCCTGCCCACTTGTGGTCTATGCAAGTATACTTTAATTTTCTGTCCCTTTTCCTAATATATCTGCCCTTTAAATATAACTGCCTTCTCTGTCTCGTGGAGAAACTCGCCTGGAAACTCACCTTGTGCCACTAAAAGGGAAGCTATGGTGAAATCTTTCCCAGGGTGAACCCAAAGACCCCACACTAACTCCAAAAAACCTCATCAGATTTACCCTCTACGGCACAATTTTGTCAAGGGTCAAAGCTTTGTCTTTTAATTGTATTTTTATTTTCCTTACTTTCACCCGGCTATCACAGTTTATTGTTTTATTCTCCTTCCTCTTGAAATCTCATTCTTATATTCCCTTAGCTTTGCTCAACTACTAATTTGCATAATTTATAAACTAGTGTACTTCTGTGATAAGCTTTCCCTACATAATAGAGACTTCCCCTGGTTGCTGGTTTGGCCTGGAGTTTGATTTAGGCTTAAATTCATGTCGCATTAGAAACTTAAAGGCCTGGTTAAAAAATATTCTTTTCTAAAAATTTATTTTTATTTATATAAGAACAGGGGTACAGGTCAGAGGTGCGGGAGGGTGAGAGAATTCACCAGAGACACAGCGGGAAACAGAATAGGCAGATTGATCAAAACACACTGCTGAGGGGAGCAGTGGGCGAGACAGGAGAGGTCTGCTGCGCCACGTGTGTTATCTCCCTGGCCAGCTGGGAATCGAACCCGCACTGCAGAGGCTGCAGACAGCTTCACAGCGCTGTGCTCAACCTGCTGCGCCACCAGGGAGGCGCTGGTTAAAAAATATTCTTGGGAAGTCTGATATGAGAGTCTCATTCTTTTGTAGCTGACCTGTTTCTTCCTTTCCGGAAGCTTGGATGCTTTTGTCATTTAACCTGGGGTCATAAAAGTTTAGAGAGATGGACTTTTCTAGGTATGGATCTTGTTTTTATTCATCCTGTTTGGTACCTGGTGGGCTTTCTCAGTCAAAAAATTTGTTTTCCCATAGCTCAGAACAATTTTCTCTTGTGTCTTTGATTCCCTTTCCCTATTGAATGACGGATGGATGGATTAATGGAGCTTGTGTAGAATGAATGGGTGCTGACTTCCTGGGACTTCCCTCACTCTGGACTTCTCTTCATGTACACTGCCTTTTGCTTTCCCTGAGTTCTGAGAGACTTCATGAGCTTCCAGATAACCCATCTGGTTCTTAATCTTTGGTGCTTTTTTTATTCCTTCTGTTGGCTGACATTTTTTTAATGATCACTTAAAGTTTCCAGAAATTATTTTTTGTTCTCTGGCATCTCTAAATGATGCCATTTTAGTGGCAACTAACTCTGTTGTGCCCACGTCGACCAGTGCAGCCCCCAAGGACACAGACAACCGATGCAAGGGCACAAAGGAGTTTAATACGGGCTCGAGACCGGGCCCTCGACACGCACCGATGCAACGGCAGAGGTCGAGAGCCCCGAACAGAGGAAGCTGGGACATCTTATAGGGTCGCGAGTGGCGGGAACTTTGAAAGAAGTTGGCAATTATTCATTGGCTACTACAAAGGCACTTTGGGCGCGCGCGGTTACAGTTTCAAACTGATTGGACGGTTAGAGATGCTGTCCCATTTATGGACAGGACTGCCCTCATTGGCGGCTGGGGTGGTCTGCTTTTTCGTCACCAAGTGGAGTGAGGGTTGTGACTGCTGAAACTATCTCCGGAATGCGGCTGGACAAGGACTAACATATCAAGGTGGAGGATATACAAAATGGCGAAACCTCAGCTAAGCTTGGTTCCACAACTCTAGTTTTAGAAATTTAACATTCTCTCAAATCTCTCCAAAGGTGTTCAGAGTTTTCTTGAACATTCCCTACTACATCTTTTTTCTCCCCTAGGCAGCATCTTTTGTTTATTCACCTTTGTTTAGTTCTTGGGTCCTCAAATGTTTGGTGACACATGGGGGTTCATCCCTTTGCATAGACTGAGGTCTGGATTAATCTGTCTAGATAGCCAGGAGGCCTGAGTCCCCGAGGCCTCCCAGGAAGGGGAGGGCTGGCTCCAGGCTGGCTCCAGGCTCCGCTTGTGGCTGGGCCTGGAGAGCCCACACTTACACCATAGGGGAGGTTTGAACAGCACCCTGGGGTACATTATACTGTTTGTTTCCCCGCTTAGGCAAGCAATGTCCTTCTTTCCTTGCCACACAAGTCTGTTGTGAAAGCCTGGAGCCATTTTAAACCCCACACTGATGGGAAGAGATCCGACTGGCCTGGTTCACAGGTGAAGGCAAAGCACAAGTCTTGCTCAAAATCCCAGTAAGACCCACAGGAGTTTTCACCCTCATCTCCGCCACCAAGGGGTTAAACCTGCATCAGCCTCTGCTGATCCTCGGGGGGTTTCAGTCTGGACTCCAAGGCCATTAATCATCTGGGACTAGGGCTGCAGGAACCACACTTACTAGCAATTAACCTACAGTGGAGGGAGCATTGTTTCCCTGCCTGCACTTTCCTCATCTGCACGCCCAATTACTCTAAATTAACATTTACCAAGCAAAGTGCCTGTTAATTGGAAGGGCAGTAGAAAGAAAGGCCACACACCTACCCAGTCTAACTTAATAACCTCAAAAGAAGCCATTAATTACAGGAGCCGTTGCTCATTCAGATCTTGTTTAGACACTGGCTGTTCACCGCGGGTTTGTGTGTGTGAGCTCTGCACTGCGCCCGCCCCCTCGCCAGCGACTTGGGTCCTGAAAAACATGCTCATAAGTGAAACTTCACTTTGAAGAATGTTCACAATTACTGGGCTCCTTAGAGAAACCTGGAAATGAACTTATTTTCTGGAGGGGGAAACCGAGGCTGAGAAAAAGGAAGAGAACTGTTCAGGGTCAGAGGGCAAATGGCTGCCTCCCAGGCCCCGTCCTATCTTCACTCTGCTGCAGCATGTGGGGTCTTTGAAATGCCAAGGCAGTGTCCTCTCTGGTCCCAGAAACCATATAATCAGGTTTCAGATGAGAAGCAAGAGGCTTCAGACAAGGATGAGGGGCGGGCACTTGCTCACAAGTGGAGAACGGTGTCTCCAGGAGGGCCTGTTTTGCTGTTGTCACTCCCAGGCCCCTATGTAGGTGTGCAGCGGGGTAATCAGCACCAGCTCCCCCCAACCCGCAATCTGAGGGTCCTCCTGGTCACTTCTCCCTCACCCCAACCATTAGTTCCTGGCTACTGTCCATTGGAATCCTTGACATCACTCACACCCAAGGCTGGTCTCCAGTCCCAGCTGAGCCTCATCAGCCTGACAGTGCTTTTATGTGCCCCGGGTCATTTCTGTCATTTCACAGCTCTCAGACTTGCTTTAAAAAAGTCTCTAACTCACTCCTGCATGTCCTAGTCATGATACAGATACATGTCTGTGAAAGAGGGAGATGCATTGAATGGGTGCCATTTTCCCTGTCCCTGTTTACATGCAGTCGCCCTAGGTTACAAGTCCTAGCATGACATGCACCAGACTTCCTAAATAGGGGGCAACTGGGAAGGACCAAGGTGGAGATATAAAGAGTGGGAGATATACTTGGAGCAGACATGTGAGGAGAGACATGTAGAGACACTTGGAAGAGACGTGGGTGAGAGAAGTGGGGAGGCTGCTTCTGATCCTCTGCAGAGACAGTGGTAACTGTTACTTGTCTTCATGCTGGGTTATATGATATATTTTGAATTTTGCATCTTTCCTTCTGTCCCAGCTCTCTGGGATCTGCCTAACCCCTTCTTGTGTTTCCCCATCAGAAAGTACCTTAGATTTGTGGCAAGCTTTCGGGTCTCATCGCCTTTTCAGATTAAATCTATTTAGCTGGGCCTTTGCACATGAGGGCATGGGTAATTTTTGGAGTTTTATTGGGAAATATTCTTTGAAATCCTTTCTTCTCTGTGCATACAAATTCTATCAAAAATCTTCCACACTAATTGTGCTTCCTTTGCCTTAGTGTGCATGGATGGCTGGACCCCTTTTCAGAGAGTATACCCCTTAACAGCTTAGCTTCCCTGGGTAACCGTTGGTCATGTGGTAACCATCAGACAACCTCACTTCCCTCCCCTAGAAAACAGAGCATCAGGGACCCCTCTGCTTCCCTTCTGCCTTGCTAGGTGTAGGGTAAGTTAAGAAAGTATCAGGCTTTTCTGCCCTCCCACCATTAGGATTGATGATGGATCCCTGTGGTCCTGAATGGCGGGCACCTGGAATAGGGTGTGAGCATAGGTAGATGGGATTCACCTGGGCTGAGAGACTGGGCTCATAAGGGCGGCGTCACCGGGACACCAGGAGAGTGAAAAGAGTGGGAGAGAGCGGAAGAGAGATGAGAAGAGAACCAGCAGAGAAGCAGAGGCCAGGAGAGAATGCCAAAAATCCCAGAAAGAGTAAAGATATGCCAGGGCCTGAGAAGACTGCCAGCCTCCAGGCCCCCCAGCTCCCTGGCCTCCCTGGCCTCCCTGCCTGCAGTGTACCCAGTAAATCCCACTAAAAGCCTGCAAAAGCCACTGAGGGCTCCAGGACTCTCCTCCTTTACTCTGTCTGCTCGGGTCACAGAAAACCTGCCCTGTGTCATCCTGTCCCTACACTGGGGCTTAGCCTGCCCCTTTAGCTAAGAGGTGTCCTGCATCACCCACCTGAACTTTGAGTCTTGAGTGTTCCCTGGCATCTTGCTTCTTCTCCCTCTCCTCTGTCTTTACCCTCACTCTCTGCTCAATTCTTCCTACAAATTGGGAAGAATCGCATTTAGGGAAGCCTCAGCTCATCCTAAAATAGCCCCGCTTTCCCGTGTGTCGTCCAGCAGCACTCCCCCGCACCCCCGCCCCGTGATGTTGAGCCTTTCCACATGGCTGTCTACACTCATTGCATATTCTCACCTCTCACCCACTCTCAAATCTCCCACAGAAATGAACTTTCCCAAGTTCAAAATTACACCCTCAATTGCTAAATCCAGCAGACATTGACCACTCTGGGATTTATAGGCTGTGCTTCCTGCCTGTCCCTGAGGGCAGCATTCTCTGTGGGCAGTTCCTCCCACCTGGTGGCCTCCATTGCCCACTCAATTTGACAGTGACGATGGCGACGATGATGATCATCCGTGTCCCTGGGCTCCTGATCCCTCTATATTGAGTCCAGATCTGACTCCAGAGCATCCGGCTCATGTCCAGTCACCCAGGAGAGATATCTCACTGGGAGTCTCACACACAGCGTGTTCAGGATGAGCTCATTATTTTCTACTGTGTCCCCTCACCGAAACATGGGAATCATCTCTTCTCCATCTCTCATGTCCACCAGTCAATCTATCACTCAGTCACCAAGTTCTATACAAGGAGCCACTCTTTCCCCATTGCCATCACTATAGCTGTGGCAAATTCTAACCTTATCTCTTTATAGCCACACTCTAGACCATCCTACAAGCCACATTTCTCCAGACCACCAATCCAATGTTCACACTGGAAAAAATTGTGAACAAAGACAAGAGTTTTCATCTTCTGTATATTTTCTCATTTTAAAAAATTAAGCAGGGCCTCCCTGGTGGCGCAGGCAGTTGAGCACCATGCTGTGAAGCTGTCCGCAGCCTCTGCAGCGCCGGTTTGATCCTGGCTGGCCCGCAAGGGTCCCACATGGCACAACAGACCTCTCCTGCCGCCCGCTGCTCCCCTCAGCAGTGTATTTCGTCAGTCTGCTGTTCTGTTCCCCGCTCTGTCTCTGGTGAATCCTCTCACCACCCCACACCCCTGGCCTGTATCCCAGTTCTTGTATGCATAAATAAATAAATCTTAAAAAAAAAACAAAAAAGAGGGCATCCCTGGTGGCGCAGGCAGTTGAGCACCGTGCTGTGAAGCTGTCTGCAGCCTCTGCAGAGCCGGTTTGATCCTGGCCACCCAGCCGGTGAGGGTCCCACATGGCACGGGAGACCTCTCCTGTCTAACCCGCTGCTCCCCTCAGCAGTGTATTTCATCAGTCTGCCTGTTCTGTTCCCCACTCCGTCTCTGGTGAATCCTCTCACCCTCCCCAGCATCTGGCCTGTACCCCGGTTCTTGTATAAATAGATAAATAAATTTTAAAAAAATTTAAAAATAAAAAAGCAAACCTCCCTTCAACAACATTTTGATATCTACTTCCTAATTTAAGTGGGTATCATTGTCCCCACTGCGCAGTGAGAATAATTGAATTTCATAGAATCTGAGGCCATAAAATATTGGGCTGTCGGAAAAGTCATGACACATTTTTGCTTGAAACAAAAAAAAATGGTCATTACTTTTCCGACAACCCAATAATTAAGGTGAGATTTGCGCTCCAGTCTGATATCTCCTAAGCACTTTCCACGATCTCAGAGCTGAATAAGATAGAGGAGCAGAGCAAGTCCAAGACACCGGCCAGAGCCCACTAAGCCGCAGATCTAGGAGAGCTCGCGTCACAAACACCTGCCTCTGGATCTGGGCCTGCGCACCCACCCTGGGTCCTGGGTCAGAGAGAACCTGCTTCCATACCCAGTTTCAGCCGGGGCCGGGGGCCGGCATGACGGATGCCCGCGGAGGATCAATAGCCATCTGTCCAGCGCCACTGACAAGCTAATCTTTTCAGTAAACATTTCATTAGCTCCTGCCAGACGACTCACACCTGCTGACAGGAGAAGCAAACGGGATGGGGGTGGGATCGCTGCTTTGCAGCAGGGTTAGATGTCTGCAGGGTCTCCTTGTCCCTGAGGGCCAGCTAAGCCCAGCTGGAGTATAGGTGCCGGGCACTGGTGGAATCCAAATCATCCCCAAGATTCCTGCCAATTCCTGCAGACTCATGTTCTTTATGTTTCCTTTAGCTTCCCCTCGTCATCTAAACGAGACCTTCCCCACACAGCCTGTTACCAATTCTTGCTTTTGTATTCTCTTGACCATTGTCTTGCTATTACTAATGTTAGCATCATTTGTATTAGGAATAATTGTAGCAAAGATCCAGGGAGACCTTCTACATGCTGGGCACTGGGCTAAGTCTCTTGCATCAGCATTGCCTTTGGTAAATCCTGCAGCACCCCTGTGAGGAAGGTGCTATTATTATACTTCCCCACTTGGCAGGTGAACAAAGAGCTTCCTAGAGGTTACCTGGAGCAGCAGGGGCTAGTCCCTGTTTGAGTGATCTACCTCCAGGGCACGAACACCACGCTGTGTTCACAGTTTATGGAATTATTTAACTTCTGGTTCCCTCCCTCAAATGGGGAGCTCTGCAAAGGTAGGAGGCATGTCTGTTTGCTTTATCATTATCCCCAGCTTAGTGATTCACTTCTCAAATCATACAAGGCATTGTACTTGGTTTCGTTTTGGCCTTCATTGCTCCCAAATCGATGACAAAAGAAGCTGATTTTTATTTTTCATTTTTATTTTTGGAGGGGAGCGGTGTTTGTTTCTGCCATGCAAATTCGCTCTTCTTGGCTGCCCAAGGAAGATAGCTTCTTGCAAATATGGCTAGTTTGGGTGATCTCTCACTTAGCCCCACCTACCCTGCTTCTTAAAACCAAACCATGTCCAGAAAATTTCCTCATGCCGGCTGGTCATCCCCGCTTTCCCACCCCAATAATCAAGCAATACCAGTTGTACAGGTCAGGAGGTCCCTCATTCTCAGAAGTATGTTGCTCCCTCTCCGGGACATCTTCAGCCTCTCATTTCTCCAGATCTTTCTCCTGTTTTGTCACCTATTTATTTCCATGGCTGTGGGAAGCCCTTCCAAATAATTTTGGTTCTGGTATTTTCAGTTTCAATAAAAAGTGTTGCTTTGGGGTGATTTCCAGGAAGAGAAATGTGAACATGGACCTCTTGCCATGAGGTGACTGCGGGTCAGTGAAACTGTCTAAAGGGGCGGCCCCAGCTGCATGTTAGCCCAGGGGAAGGCAGGCTCGCTGGTACTGGATCTTCTGGTTTTCATATTACTGGGAAAGTAATAGAGCAGAGCTCAGTGTCTGACTCTAGAAAGTCCTTGGTCCTGAACACAATATTATGAGGTCCCCACTAGCTGTGCTATTCAAATAAACAGAGCCAGCACTGACTAGCGAAACTCATCAAAATCCCCATCGTATTTCCACCTAGAGAAAACAGTGTGATGCAGTCATTAAAAGCATGCAGACATTTTTTTTTCCTATTTTGGCCCGCAAAATATTTTCCTAGGCATCTGATTCTGAAACCAGACACTCTTCCTTAGCACTCTATGATAAATGCATCTCCATGTCAATGCACACAATTGATTCAGTTTTTAGGGACTCTGGTATTCTAGAGTGTGGATAGAGAGCCATTTATTTAACTAGTCTCCTGTTGTTAGGGGGAAAAGGATGTCCCAAAGCAAATTCCATATAGGCTTTGTGGACTCCACCCCCACCCCAGGTCAAAGCCAAAGACACTGGGAACTCCAAATCCTTCACCACCAAAGGGAAGGTGGCTGGGACCTGAGGGTGGGGTTAAGCAGCCAGGTGGATACAAAAGGCAGACACGTGGGCTTTGGGGATCCCCCCATTTTGGCTCTCCACCAGCTCGCAGCGTCCGGCCTGCTCTGAGAGTGACTTTGGGTTTCCAGGTCGTCGGATTGGGTAGGACGCATTAAAGACTTTATTTCCCTATTTTCTCCCTGAGTTGTACATTTTCCTTATTTCTTTTTCCCTTGTACATAAACCTTTTATTAACCTTTTGTGTGTGTCTGTAGTGGAGTATTCATAAGTCCCTTTAAAGCGCGCGGGTGAGGACCCACAGCCAGGAACCTGTTTAATATCGGGGTTGCTCTATAACACTGTGACTATCCTTTTTTTTTTTTTTAACTTTTCATGCAACATTGCATTGAATATCCTTGGGTGTATCCCTGTGTACTTACCTGAGTTTTTGGCCCTAAAGCAGGGTTTGTCAACAGTGATACTACTAACATTTTGGATCAATAATTCTTATCCTTGGGGGATTGAGGGGTAGCAGCATCTTGGCCTACCCTCCCCACTAGATGCCAGTAGCCCCCCACCCCTACCCCCAGCATCCTGACCGACAGTATCTTTAGACTGACAAATTTCCCCTGGGGAGCAGAATTGCTCTTGCTTGAGAACTACCCCCCTAAGGATAAAGATCTTAAGGCAAAAGCTTCAAGGCTACACATATTTCCAGGCTTCTAGCACCTGCTAAAGAATGGCTTTCTAAAAGTTACACAATTTATGACTTTATACTCCCACCCATAGGGTGTGGAGGTGCCTGCTCCACCTCAGGAATAATTTTACCATTAAAAAAAACTTTACTAATTTAGTAAACAAAATGTTCTATCATTGTTTTTTTCTTATTATCGGAGTGAGATTGAACATTTACATATCCATGTTGATAGTCTTGGCGGTTGTTTCTGAAGTGAACTAGCTCTCCTTATAATTTGCTGTTTTTTCTTTCGGCGTACTTACTCGTTTTGTATTATTTTCCCACGTCCTCTTTTAATATATTAACTAGATTCTCTTCCCTAGCTTTCTGTTTGTCTCTACGTGTTGATATTTGTAGTAGTACTAGCTTTATCATCCTCAAGGATCTTGTAAGCAGGGCTGGGGATGGTTCTTGTCCAGTGGGGGCTTGAAACCTTGTCACTGAACCTCCAGAGACCGTTCTTTGCCCCAGGGGGAACATCCTGTTTGAGATGTGCTCTTTTATATTAAAATCTACGGGATGCTCCATTGTGCTTGAATGAAAAGTTCTTGCTCTGGTTGTCAGGAGGAGCCTGGATCCTTGAAGACTGACCGGGGGCTTGACCATAATTAGTTCAGGTTAATTATTGCCAATGTGTAGATGTGCAGCCCAGGGGCCTCTCCTTTAAGCTGGGGCCTCTGGAGCTTTCTTTTATGAGCTCTGAACCCTGAAGGAGGACTTAAAGTAATGAATTTCCCTGTAATCAGATTTGAGGGTTTGTTCCTTGAGCCATGCAGTCAATCGGAGAATTGAGCACTGACTGGTTTATTTGACCAAAAGATGCTGCAGTTGAAGCACAGGGCATCCCAGAAGCAACCAGTGAGTATGATGGAAAAAAAAAAATGATTTGACATTTTAAAGATACCTACCTCTTCTCTTTCATGAGGT
The DNA here is from genome assembly GCF_014898055.3 of Talpa occidentalis. Taxonomy (NCBI): domain Eukaryota; kingdom Metazoa; phylum Chordata; class Mammalia; order Eulipotyphla; family Talpidae; genus Talpa; species Talpa occidentalis. Next base: position 54,424,766 of record NW_023605083.1, read on the forward strand.
TTTTTTTTTTTTTTAAAAGATTTATTTATTTATGCATACAAGTACTGGGATATAGGCCAGAGGTGCGGGGAGGAAGAGGGGCAGGGAGAGGATTCACCAGAGACAGAGTGGGGAGCAGAACAGGTGGATCTGTTATAGGGCAGCCCCGATATTGAACGGGTTGCCTGGCTGTGGGTCCTCACCCGCGCACTTACAAGGGACTTATTAATACTCCACTACAGGCACACACAAAAGGTTAATAAAAGGTTTATTTACAAGGGAAAAGGAAATAAGGAAAATGTACAACTCAGGGAGAAAATAGGGAAATGAAGTCTTTAATGCGTCCTACCCGATCCGCCAACCTGGAAACCCAAAAAGCACTCTCAGATATGGCCAGATGCTGCGAGCTGGCGGAGAACCAAAATGGGGGACCCCTCCAAAGCCCACGTGTCTGGCTTTATACCAACCTGGCTGCTTAACCCCACCCTCAGGTCCCAGCCACCTTCCCTTTGGTGGTGATGGGATTTGGAGTTCCCAGTGTCTTTGGCTTTGGCCTGGGGTGGGGGTGGAGTCCACAAAGCCTGTATGGAATTAGCTTTAGGACATCCTTTTCCCCCTTACAGATCTACTGAAATACACTGCTGAGGGGAGCAGCGGGTGAGACAAGAGAGGTCTGCTGCGCCATGTGGGTCACCACCTCCCTGGAGGGATCAAACTAGTGCTGCAGTTGCTGGTGATAGCCTGAAAGCCTGACAGCGCTGTCTTTAACTCCTGCACCACCAGGGAGGCCCCTGTTTCATGAGATAGGTTCAGACCCATGGAGGTCACAGTGTCAGTAGATTTTTAAATGAGTTCAAGTTCTAACCCCCCAGGTAAGTTTCAACACAGAGCACTGACAGGACTGAGGAATCCTGGACTATTCGATGAGAGAGGGACTTGTGTGGGAATCACATTTTCAGAAGTGTGTCCACATGATGTTGCTGGATTTTACATGAAGAAGTGGCACCCTGATGAAAAGATTTGGGAAAACCAAGCCTGGTCTAAACCAAATTAAGGTATTTATATCATTACAGAAAACTTTGCATTCCTTAATATGCGCACTTACCTTGTGATTTTTTTTTTTTACTTTGTAAAAGGAAGAATTCACATTTATTTGACCACAGAATTCATTTCTGACAAAGTATACCATAGAATAAGTGTTTCAGAGTAAAGATTTGAGAAATAAGATATGGTCAGAGGCTGGTTCCTCACCTCTGGGCTTTCTCAAATGGCTGCCCCTGAATCCCCGGGATCAGAATCACCTTCGCCCCATTGCAGATCTACTGAACCACACACTGAGTTCTGGCGCCTGGAAATATGCATTTCTAGGTTCTTTGGGTCGTTCTTATACTTTGAGATTGGAAATCCACTGTTACCGGTGACGGGCCTGAGCCTGCACTTTACAGATACTGTGACTTGATGAATTTACATCCAGGTAGTTTCTCCCGGCCCCCTCAAAGCTCATTTCTTTCTTCCCCATTTGGTATCTGGGTAATTTTCTCAGCTCCGTTCAAAGCAGCTTGCATTTATCTTTATTGCTGCTCTCATTATTGATTTAGGGCCATCCCTGCAATTCGTCAAGCTTGGATTGTATTTTAATCTTGTCCTCCCAAATAGCTGAGATCCCTTCCAGCTTCGTATCATGCAGAAATCTGATTAGCTGGATCTCCATGCCATCCTTCAAGTCATTAATGGAAATATTAAATGGTCCTGGTGTGGCATGAAGGTCTTCAGGGTTCTCGGTAGATAGATGGACGGCTCCCCTATAAGTCACTGGCCTCTGTGTGGTCCTGCCGTTGGATGCGAGGTCACAGTCAGCATTTCAGCTGTAGGCCACTGCTTCCTGATGTACAAATCCATGCATGTAGTACCCATCTTTGCAGAAAACACAGAACCTAGTAATAATGAAACAATCTAGAGAGCAAAAAATATTTTGCCATATCGTTTTCCCTCTCTCACCAATAGAATGTGGACCACAGGGTGAAGAACCTTATACAAAGTGCATAGAAAGATCAACTTTTATGTCAAAGGCAGCTCAGCTACATCTTGGAGACACATCTTGGAGGCTGAGCCCACCTCACAGCAGCTTCTCCACCACGGTGCAATAAGAGCCGGCTGTGCTGAGCGTTTCCTGAGAGCCAGTCACAGCTCTAATTGCTTCGTAGGTTAACATTTAATGTTCACGGTGCCCCCATGATGGGGGAACCGCCTTTTCTAGGGGGATGTCTGAGGCACTGGGAAATCGGACAACATGCATAAGGTGCCAAAGCAAATTCGAACTCAGGCAGCTGTGTCTAGTGCCCAGGCCCAGGTTTGCTGTTCCAAATTGTCATTGCAGTTACTGAACAACAGGCAGGAAATGCCTACTGAGTGCTTGGACCCCAGGAAGTATTAGAAAGACTGGCTGCCGTGATGGTGCGGGGGCCTAGTTGCATTCATTTGTCTCATTTCATGTTTGAAGAATCTGTTAATCAGTAGTATTTTCTCCTATTACATCGATAGTGAATAGATGGGGTGCTAAGATAGAGAAAGCAGAGGCACCAAGATAACACCCCCCAGAATCAACCCCAATCACTGGCGCCTATCTCTGAGCTTGCTGCTCCTGAGGACTTTAGAGAAGTGGAGGCTGAAAAAGCTCATGAAAAAGCCAGGATTTCAGGTTGGATGTTCGCCCCCACCCCCACCCCCCACTACCCAGAAATCTTTCTGTGTCTTCATCCACAAACCTGGAGCAAAGCCCTGGGAGGTATGACACCTGCAAGTCCATCTTTCTCCAGAGTAGCCCCATTTGTCTGTAGGCTCAGTGCAGGTTGACTGAAATTTTCTCTCATTCAACAAACTCACTGGTTTGGAGCTGGGCCTGGCCTTTTCACAGGAGATGAAGATCAGCCTCTGCCTGCAAAAACGTCAAAGTTGAGCAGATAACAGCCACTGTCTCGGCGCTCTGTGACTCACATTACAGGTGGGATCAGAGGTTTTCCGGCCATAAGCTAGGTACATGGCTTCCTGTTTCAGGAGAACCAGGGCAGCAAGGAAGGCTTCCTGCAGGAGGTGGTGTGAGTGCTGGGCCTAGCTGGAAATCAAATTTCAGGGACACAGAGGTGGGAAAAGATGGATTCTGAGGGGGCGCCAATATGTGCTCTGGAGCAGATCTGGTGGCTGGTGATTTCTCAGAGTGGCTGTGCAGACCCTCGGCCAGGCTCTCAGCAGCTCCTTCCCAGGCTGATGTATATCTCAATAGTCAGGGGAGCCGTGGCGGCAAAGGCTAGGGTCCCTAGAATAAAAACTGTCAGGGACACATCTCACATGGATGAAAAACTGTCAGGGACACATCTCGCTTGGACAGAGTGGGAGACAGGGAGACTCAAGGGTCTTTGTGCTGGGAGTTACCACTATGAAGCACTTAGGGCATCGGCCACCAGAGGGCGATGGTCATCCACACATGGGCGCTGCTGACAGAGCCAGGCAGGGGCATCTGCCTGCAAGACCTGGAAGTCCTGAATGATGACTTTGCTAAGGAGAGATGATGGTGACTTCCCCCCACCTCTCCACCTTTAAAGTCTTCTAAGTGGCACATTCCAACTCCAGGGAGCATCCTAGTTTGAGTGGCTTCTTAGATACCAGGACACCTGATCTGGGAAGTCAAGTGAATGGGGGTCAGAACCCAGCTCTGATTCTCAGAGCCTCCCCACCTCTCTTCCTGCCTTATCTGTGAAAGGGGTGGTACAGTGTGTCTCCACTATCTCTCCAGCTGATCATGAGGTTAAAGGAAATGAGGGAGCTTTAAAGGATATGATGCATGATGACAAGAGATTTCCATCAAAGCCACTTCCCCTACCACTGTTTGTTGCCTGAATCCTCCCTGTCATGGAGGGAAGTGGAGACCAAGGAACCACCAGCATCTTCAGGAGGGAGCTGCCATCTTGTCATGGAAGGTGGCGGTCTGGTCGGTGGCACAGAGCAATGTCCCTGCATCTAAGATCTCAACGTGAGGCACTGGGAGAGGGTGGTCACAGATCACGGGGTAAGAGGTTGGCTGAGGTTCCAGCATGGACTCACGGTGTGACCTAAAGGGGTTTTGCCATCTATACAGTGAACAGGAGACAGGCTCTCCCTGGGCCCTTCCAGCTCTGCTGTTCCAGCACCTCCCAGCTGTTTTGACATGGGAGGAGATGGCGGAGGGAGAGTTGAGGGGTGAGGTGGGGGTGGAAAGTAGCCCTTGGTGATACTCTGGTAACCTGGGGACTTTCCTCTCTCTTTGTTTGGGCCTTGATTTTCTCATGGTGAAATGAACAGGTTAGATTGGGTGATGTGCAGCCATTGTCTCCTCCCCGCCCTGTCCCAGTGAACATACAAAGAACCCACACTCGCCCTAAAATTTCCTATTCCACTAAACAAACAAGGAGGAACCCTTGGCGTATTGACTGTTCCTGACATCTTGTCATGACCCCAAGGTGTCCAAGCAGTCAGAGGGCAGCCCACAAAGTGCACGCAGCTCTTCTCTCACTGAGCACCAGAGGGACGATGATGGAACACCTAACCCCACCAGACATGGCTAGCACAGGCGGGCAGTGAGGATCTGGCCGTGCTTGCCTTGGGCACTGCTCCCGGGCGGGGATGCTAAGCTACACCTTCACGCTGCTGCAGTCACTGCTCCTTGTGCAGCCTCTGACGTCCCCATCTCTGGCTAACGGAGGCCGTGTCTGCTCCATATTGGCACATGGTCCTTCTGTGCCTGTGGGACACTGGTGCTTTATGTAGCCCTTCTTCCGTATTATTTCCCAGTGCTTCCATTAATTTTTAAGTTTCACTGCAAGTGTGAGCAAGCTTACGTTGATGGGTTCCTCAGAGTGGCACCAGCGGTTGTAACATTAGACACACAAGGAGAGAAATGCAGTTGCAGACTTTGCCCGGCTCTGCAGCCAATAATATTCATAAGAGCACAGACCTCCAGGCCTTAAGAGGTTTAATTTGAGTTGCCGAGGAGTTTGGAGTGTTAGCAAACTTGACCAAAGGAGGAGGAGAAAACAGAAGGGGGTGGGGTGGCTGGAAGAAGTCGAGAGCCAAAGCAGGAGGAAAGGTAGAGAGATGGGAAGTGGGTGACAGCAACACTCTCCTCGCACAAAGGGGCGCCCATAAATACTGTCTGGGTTGATGTATCAAGGAGCAGAGATCTAGCTGTTTTTATGTGGCGCTGCAGAGGTAACTGTGGTAGTCATGAGGGGATATTTCCAATCCCCGTGTTGGGTTCTTCTTGACCCCCTGTGATGGGCTGTGGCATTAGTTCTGGCAGTTGAGGGACCTGACTGTCTTCTGGGGGGAGCTTTTCCTTGTCGCTCTGATCACTCTTTCTTCGGGGTGGTAAGTGTTGTGTGAGATGATGCTGGCCCATCAGCCTTGGCTCTGGGAATAGTCACAGTGCACACGTTCTGCCCGCCTCACTCCCCACCTCTGGCAATGACATGTAGCGTGAATGAGAAATCCACCTTTCTTGATAGAAGCCACTGAGATTGTGATCACAGCAAGATCTACGGTGTCCTAACTCACGAGATGGCTATCTGAAAAGGAGGGGAGATGTGCCGGAGGGAGGAGGTTACAGGGACGCTATATCTTCAACTATTTGAACAAGACATCAATTAATAAGAGAAAATTGTTGAACCAAGTATGAGCTAAATTAATGCATCATTTGAGGTAAAGACTGATGAACAAAAAGCAAAATCATTAAAAATGGTTACCACTGGGTTGTGGGGCGAGAAGTGGGAAGTAAACAAATAACAAATATCTCTTTTGTTGTTATAAACCTTTTTCTATCATTTCATTTGACTTCTGAAATTAAATTTTGTTAAAATGGGTAAAATAGATATAAAAGTTGATATGAGAAATCAGTTTATTTCTTTTTTTCTTTTTTTTTGGGGGGGGACCCTCGCCGGTGGCCGGGGAACGAAACAGCACTACAGAGGCTGCAGGCAGCCTCACAGCCCAGCGCTCAACCGCTGCGCCACCAGGGGAGGCCCAGAGAAATCAGTTTATTTCTTACTCCTGTTCCTCAAGGTAACCACTTACCCGTGGTTTCTTTTACAGAAAATAGTCTATGAATTTAGAAAACACATATGTGATAGAATGCTTTTCACTTAATAAATACAGTCTTGAAAGTGAGATGATCTGGTATGTGCTTTTGTAACTTTAAGAGATCATCCTAATTGTCTACAGAAGTTGTACAAATATACCCTCCCTCTAGAAGTGCCAGGAGCCTGTGACTCACCCATAAGACCTATTGATTTGATTTGAATAAGAGTGAAGTTGGTGGCAATTTATTTTCTAAACAATTCCCTGTGTTATCTACTGTAATAAACTAAAACAAGAGTGTTTTTTAATATTGTATTGCCACAAAGAGTTTTAAGGTAAATTTCACAAACTGCAACTCATTTTTGGCATTCATTCATTCTTCCAATTGCTTTAAAAATAATTGTTCAGGACCTCCCTGGTGGCGCAAGGGATTAAGCACCGCGCTATGAAGCAATCCAAAGCCTCTGCAGCACGAGTTCAATCCCTGGCCGGCCAGGGAGCTACCCACATGACACAGCAGACCTCTCCTGCCACGCCTGCTGCTCCCTCAGCAGTGTATTTCAGTCAGTCTGCCTGTTCTGTTCCCTACTCTGTCTCTGGTGAATCCTCTCACCCCCTGTGTCTCTGGCCTGTACTCCAGATCTTGTATGCATACATAAATAAATCTTAAAAAAAAAAAAAATTGTTCAGTACTTTCCATGGCCAGGGCTGGTGAACACAGAATGGGTGGGTGGGTGGGTAGATGGATGCATGGATGGATGGACAGGTAACCAAAGCATATTTCAGATCTATAGTTCCAGTGATGGAGTTAATGCAAGAAAAGATAGGGATTCAGAACATTCTTTCATATATATATATATATATATATATATGATTTTCCTGCTTTCTCAACTGTTAAATGTAGAGGTGTTAAATGTAGAGTGTGAAATTGTGAAATTCTTCTATTTGTAGCTCATGACCACTCCTTTTCCTTGTTTCATCTCTAGGAACCGTGAAGCACTGGGAAGAGACCCAAGTCCAAGGTCGCCTAGTTAGGAAGGGACAGTGTTTTGCCCCTAATTACAGTGCAATATTACCTTATAGTTTTCTGAGATTATTCTCATGGCACAGGATCCACAGTTCCTTCATATCTGTCTCTGGGTTTCCTTATTATGGTCCTTCTTGAAAAACACTTGGCTATGTGCTGTCTCTGTTCTCTTACTAGTCTGGGAGTAAGTCAAGCATAGGAGCAAGGCAGAGATTCTCCAAAAGTATTGGTTAAATTGTATCCAGCTCTATTCTGGTAGCTTCCCTGCATCATGTATTTCTCTTTCCTTCCCCCTTCCACATCTTCTCTGCATTTGGGGTCTGCAATGGCCATCCCAGCCAAGTTTCCAGGGACAGGGTCACAAACAGCATCAGCCTTGGGCCCTGCAGTTACCCTTCTTTCCTTGCCAACTCTTTCTCCCTCTTGGTCTCCAGCACTTGCCTGTGACTCATCATTTTTTCTCTGACAGAATCTTCTCTTCTCTATCCATAACCCTCCTACCTCAAGTTAGGGAGCTGTCTCCAACGTAGTCCTCACTACTCCCCAGCTCCAATATATGATCCACCTCTGGCACACGCTGGGGTCATAGGAGCCATTCTCCATAAACAAGAGCTGGATGAATATTTAAAGAGAAGTAGTAAGTATTATATTAACAACTTACATGGATGTTGTAATGATCCACAGTGAAATATTCCCTCACCTCTTTGCGAAATTATCATTCCAAACCACGGAATACATTAGCTTTTATGATCTTTTTGCTTCTTTGGGGAAACATAAATCTTGAAACATCATCTTCATATGACAGGGCAAAGAGTCCCTCGGGACACAAGATGTTAAAGAACGTTAACAGAGAATCAGAAATAGTTTGCGATTGATATTGGGGTTTTGTTTATGGGCAAAATAAATCCTGGGTCTAGCGCTGACCTGTAAAAATCTGTCTGTGATGAAAACTCTGATTGCAAATGATGGAATGGGAAAACAATCTGAATTTAAAGAAGCGATTTGGGGGCAGGGTTGCAGTGTTTAGGAGCTAATATTTTCTGACCGTAAATTTGTATGCTGTTCAAATTTTCCTAGTCACCAACTAAAATAAATACGTGCTAGAGACAGGGAATTTATATATGAGTTGGGTAGAGGAAGATGCCCTGGAGACTTGCATGGCTGGAAGTAGGGTGGGGGGTAATCAGGGGAAGAGAATTGCTTTGGGGTGCTCCTGACCTCCCCACTTGTTAGCCCTCTGTGAAAGTGGTCAGGCCTCGTCCTTGTCTGAACCCTTCACAACAACCCAGGGGTTCTAGAACAAAGTCCAACAACCTCAGAAACCTACCCAGAGCTTATAAAAACCTCTGTGACTCCACCAGGCCCCTCGCTGGGCTCCTCCTCCATCACACAGGCTTTGTCACTAACTCAATCCAGGCTCTCTCACTGCTTGGTCTCCAAACCTGTGTCTTCTGCCCAGACTGTCCTTTCTCTTTGAGCCTTTTGGTAAACAGCTGCTGTTTTTAGAAGAAAGCAACTTGAAGGTCATTTGCCTCTGAAGCTTTTCAGAGGCTCCCGAGAAGCAATGGCTTCTCTTCGCTCCGACTTTCTATTAAACCCTGGGCCTGGGGGGCCTCCTTGGTGGTGCAAGCGATTAAGATGCAACCTATGAAGCTATCCACATCCACTGCAGCATGAGTTTGATCCCCGGCCAGGGAGCTACCCACATGGCGCAGCAGACCTCTCCTGAGTCACCCGCTGCTCCCCTCAGCAGTGTGTTTCAGTCTGCCTGTTCTGTTCACCACTCTATCTCTGGTGAATCCTCTCACTCCCCACACCTCTGGCCTGTACCCCAGTTCTTGTATGCATAAATAAATAAAATCTTTAAAAAAAAAAACAAACCCTGGACCTGGCGCTCTCCCTCCACCTTGTGACTTTGCAGTGCCTGGAATCATAGACTGTCAATGTTGCCTCCTCTTGTTGGGCTGGACTGGGACTGGTTTAGACTCCTGGGTTGTGGATGGAGGGGCTGCGGCCTCCGAGGCAACGTGTTCTCTGGGGCTGCTTTGATTTTCCACCAGTTTATCTGTCTCCAGCAGCTGCCATTCCAAGAACAATATGAAGTCACCTGGAGCACATCTGAATCCGCCCAGACCTGGAGCCTACTCTAGCTGCCCTAGACTGGAAGCAGGGCTGCCCCAGCCAATCACAGACCTATAGGTGAAAATTGTTGTGCTTGTTGTTGGAAGTCACAAGTTTTGAAGTGGTCTGTCTTGCAGCTTTGGTGTGGCAACAGCTGACTGTAGCACCTTGGGGCTGGACCTCAGAGAGAAGTGTATGTGGGGGAAACCACTCCCTCAGCTTGGAAGAATTAAAAAATACCAGGGTGGGACAACTTAGCCTCACAGAGAAGCCACCTTTGGCATGGCGCTAAGTCAGCAGTGGCCTGGAAGTGATGAGGTAGCTCCGGGAGGGCAAGAGGGCGAGAGGGAGGGCAGAGAGGGTGCTCCTGGATCTGGCGTCTGATTCTCAGATCCGGGTCCTAGAACGCCAGGTCACCTGTCTGCCGGGCCAAGAAGCTTGAGGAGAGGCATTCGGTTTACACAGCTCAGAGATCAGCACAGAGATGCTGCCAAGCGCAGGCCCTTGGGGTCCCAGGGTATGGAAGTTTGTCAGCTACCAGCCCGATACCCCCAGATCAGACGAGGACAGCCCCTCTCCCCCCATAGATAACAGGACAAGATCCCTGTAGGGTAAGTGAAAAAGTGCCAGGCTTGGGCCTCCCCTGGTGGCACAGCGGTTGAGCGCTGGGCTGCGAAGCTGCCCGCAGCCTCTGCAGCGCCGGTTTGATCCCTGGCTGCTGGCGAGGGCCCCACATGGCGTGACAGACCTCTCCTGCCGTGCCCGCTGCTCCCCTCAGCAGTGTACTTCATCAGTCTGCCTGTTCTGCTCCCTGCTCTGGCTCTGGTGAATTCTCTCACCCTCCCGCGCTTCTGACTGTACCCAGTGCTTGTATAAAGAAAGAAATAAATCTTTAAAAAAAAAAAGTGTCAGCCTTTTCTGCCCTCCCGCCATTAGGATTGATGATGGATCCTTGCGGTCCTGAATGCATGCCTGATGGCGGGCACCTGGAATAGGGTGTGGACATATGTAGATGGGATTCACCTGTGCTGAGAGACGGGCCTTATAAGGGTGGTGCCATAGGGACGCCAGCAGGAGCAGAACCACGAGAGCAGTGAACAAGACCACCAGAGAATGCCAGAGAGCCCAGAAAGAGTGAAGACTTGCTGGGGGCTAGGAGGCCTGCTAGCCTCCCGGCTCCCCAGCACCTTTGCCTGCCGCATACCTGATAAATCCCAATAAAAGCCTGCAAAAACCACCGAGGGTTCCAGGACTCTCTCCTCCTTTACCCTGTCTCCTCAGGTCATAGAGATCCTGCTCCGTGCCTGTTCTTCCACTACAATCCCCTACTGCAGGAGAACATGACAGTGGACAATAAATATATGTTGCTTGAAGCCACTAAGTTTGTGGTATTTTGTTACAGCAGCTATAGAAAAACACCACAAAATGGAAGCCATATAATGATCCAACATTGGGGGATTGTGTACTAGAAATTTCTTTTGTTTAAAAAAAAAAAAAAGGCAGAAGGGCAGAGCTTTTTGACAGATAGTATAAAGTCTTAGTTACAAGTTTCAGGCTTTGGAGCTAACAGGCCTGGAAGCCTTATTCTAGTTTTACATTTACTGGCTGTGTGATTGTGGCCAATCTAAGCCATTTCTTGCCATTTCTAAGCCATTTCTTCATCTCTAAATCTCAGATTTTTGTTGTGAGGACTAAAATGTGCCTGGTATATATAAGCACCCACTAAATGGTAGTATCTGCCATCGTCATCATCATTTTTATTATATACAGCAAGGAGATTGGGTGAGGATGACTTTATTTTACTTGTCCTTATTTTCTGATGTCTCTATAATGGACCAGCGTTCGTTTGCAATAAGTAAAAAGCAATAAAAGATGCTTTAAATCAGTGAAAGAATTCTAAAAATGTTGAGTTTTTAAAATGTCTAATTCATTCTCAAACAATGAACTCGAGTTCATTGCTTCTTGGGTAATGTGTTCATGAATTTTTACAAGCTCTTTGCAAGTAAATGTTTTCCATCCCAGTTCTTTTAAATCATATTTTAAAATGCACAGCATATGTAGTTTTCCATCAAATCACTTTCTCCCGTATGGTTTGCTCCCAGGTCCTGATGTGGAAGGCACCCCCAGCCGCAGCAGCAGGAACGCAGCTCTGGGAAGGGGTGTGTTGGGAGCAGGGTGTTGGAAAACCCCTTGGGAAGTCGAGGGTCAGACTTGAGCAACTTGGGACTAGGGGTAAGTAAGTGCTTGCCCTAATACTAGACTTGGAGAGAAAAAAATCAACATTAAATTGTGATTTTAAACAGATCATGTTTACTTAAAGTAATTAATTGTGGGCATTTCTTTGCAGATGACTGAAACTGTCTTTTCTTAGTTATGCAAATGTTAGCAGCTAATGAGAATTTTATTTTTAATGTGAATTCACCAAATATACTGAGTATCCACTATGTGCCAGGCAGTCTAGAGAATGGATTGAATGGAGAGTGGATGAAGGAAAACATAAAAATTAATAAATCAAGGCCACTCATTTCAATAAGCTTATAATCAACTTTAACATTTTTCCATATTTGCTTTGTCTCTATTTAAATTTTTTATTTTTTTGGCAAAGCTGTTTGAAAGCAATTTCTGGGGGCCTCCCTGGCAGTGCAAGGGGTTAAGATGCAACCTATGAAGCTATCTGCAGCCACTGCAGCACGAGTTCAATCCCTGGCCAGGGAGCAACCCACATAGCACAGCAGACCTCTCCTGACTCGCCCACTGCTCCCCTTAGCAGTATATTTCAGTCAATCTGCCTGTTCTGTTCTGCACTCTGTCTCTGGTGAATCCTCTCACCCCCCACACCTCTGGCCTGTACCCCAATTCTTGCATGCATAAATAGAATAAATCTTTAAAAAAAGAAAGAAAGCAATTTCTGGATATCATGACTCTTCATCCCTGTACATAAGTCTCCTAAGAATAAGGACATATCTTCACCACCTGCTATTGTTACTAAGAAAATATATAATAATTGTATAATAGCATCTGATAGCAAGTCTATATTCAAATGTCTCGAAACTGGTCCGTAGGGTTGTGTTGTTTTAATCGGCTCTGACTTGATGTCGTCTGGAATGACCTAAAGTAAAACTGACTTTTGATCAGTGTAGCCAGTGGAGTTTCTGCTCACCGGGTAGCATGTGCTGGCTTTGCAGAGTCCCGTTTGCAGGGAAGTCACCAGGCCTTGCAGGGCTCGCCCTGTGCCTTCTTAGCAGTGACATCAAGTACATGTCTTGGAAGGGCAGCTGGTCCTTCCAAGTCCACCTTCCAGCCCTCTCAGAGAGAAGGTCGGCTCTCAGCTCCTGGGGCCTTTAGTATCTAGGCAGCTAGGAGGAAATGGGCTACAAAAACTTTTGACCTCATCTAAATTGGGCTCAGCAGAGTGTACAGTCATGACACGCATGCCCAGCCTTTCTTTTCTTCCATGCTGATTGTTCATTAGCTGTCTCTATTTCTTTTTTTTTTTTTTAAATCTTTTTTTTTTTTTTTTTTTTTATAGAGGCATGTTTTATTTATTTATTTTGTTTGTTTGTTTGTTTTGTTTATACATGCACTGGGTACAGTCAGAAGCGCGGGAGGGTGAGAGAATTCACCAGAGCCAGAGCGGGGAGCAGAGCAGGCAGAAGGACTGAAGTACACTGCTGAAGGGAGCAGCGGGCGGCAGGAGAGGTCTGCGCGCCATGTGGGATCCTCCGCCGGTGGCCGGGGAGCAGCCAGGGATCGAACCGGCGCCGCAGAGGCCGCGGGCAGCTTCGCAACCCAGCGCTCAACCGCTGCGCCACCGGGGAGGCCCTTTCCTTGTTTTTTGAACATTGTTTGTGAGCACTGATCGGGTGTTTTGTGGATGTCTTTCAGTTGAGAGTTGTCTGCTGTTTTTCTTTGGATAAGACTGGAGTTATGGGTTGTGGTGAGGAAGACCATGGAGGCAAATTGCCATTCGCATTGCCATAAAGATGAAGGGCACATCCTATCAACAGGACCCATCCCAGCGGGCACGTTGATCAGCTGGCTGAGATGGTGTTTGTCGGATTTTTCCACTGTCAGTCTACTCTCCCCTCCCCCACTTCTATATTGTACTCTCAGGAAGGAAGTAACTATATGCAGCTCCAAAATCAGCAAATAGGGAATTATACTCCATCTCTTTGAGAGTCGGATTTCTACATAAATTATTCTTAGTTCTTCTACATGGGAGATTTGCTTATTCTATTCTCCCCACTTATTATTTACTCCTTTGTTTATATTAGCATAGGCTTTTGGATATTTGTTTTATATGATCCATGCTGCTTTATTCTGTTGCTCCTGTGTCCCACTGACATATCCCCATCAATGTGGGTTAAATTTTTTTTTAAAGATTTATTTATTTATGCATACAAGAACTGGGGTAAAGGCCGTAGGTGTGTGTGTGTGGAGGAGGGTGAGAGGATTCACCAGAGTTAGACTGGGGAGAAGAACAGGCAGATCTACTGAAATACACTGCTGAGGGGAGCAGCGGGCAAGACAGGAGAGGTCTGCTGTGCCATGTGGGTAGCTCCCTGGCCTGAGATCAAACTCATGCTGCAGTGGCTGTGGATAGCTTCATGGTGCTGAGACTTAGCTCCTTGCGACACCAGGGAGGCCCTAAAATTTTTTTTCACACTTTATTACTTTTTGGTATTACAGGATGCTCTAGATTCATCTTGTGTATTTCCTGCTCCATCCTAGGTAAGATGTTTCTCTAAGGTGACTTGGTTGCTTTTTCTGGAGACCTGTATATGGGTGCGAGGTGTGCTTGCTGCTACTAAGCTTTTGTTTTGTAGGTCCTCTTAGCTGAGAAGGCAAGGAAATACATGTGTGTACTAACCAGTGTATATGCACGTATCTGTACACGCTTTAGTGTGTAACTGTGTGTATATCCATATTCAGTCAAACAAGATGAATGTATCCTCTCCAACTCTAGTCCACCATCACAGCGATCACCCTAGCTGTCTCCCCTTTCCTACCTATAAACTCCCCTTCAACCTGAGAAGCCCAGTGCCCAGCACCTGCCATCCATTTCCTTAGTTGCTCAGTTCCAGCAGCACCAACAGGAGTCTGGGAATTGTTAATCCTCACCCTCCGTGGGAAACCCCTTGTTAACTCAAGCACAGCGCTTGTCATTCCTTTTGCCTTTAGTTTTACAGACACGACTGATTTCCAGAGTTACGAGGGACAGCCCGTTTTCTGCCACCCCTTTCGGTGAGGTTGTTTTACACCTGTATACAAAATTCCTTTTTTCTACCATCAGGCAAATTTCCAGCCCATGTGGAGTCAGCTCAGCTCGACTCTGGGAGTCCTTCTTTCCCCTGGCCTCCCTTCCTCTTTTCTACCACTCCTCCCTTTTCCTGAAACCCAGGGCACACCCTGCTAGCCCTTCACCCAGTGTCAGTGGGTGTCGGTGTCAGTGTCAGCTGAGGAATGCATGTTGGGCTCTATTCTCAAGGAGCAAAGGGGAGTTCTGGCCACCAGAGGGTGAGGCTCCAGGAGTCTCTGCAGGTTGAGAGAAACTAAGAAACATGAACCCTTTCTCTTGCTCATGTGCACGGTCTCTCATAGCACTACGTCGGGATGTTATTATGCTGACTTAACTGCCATCCACAGACAGGAGGACGGAAAGGAAGCAAGGGGGTGATTGGGGACCAAGGACGCCACGCCACTGCCTGGAAGGCTGTTGGGACCAGCGGCGGGCTGGGGGGAGTCGGTCATGCCACCGCCTCGCCACACCTTTCTACAGGATGTAAGCTTCCCGGAGCAAGTCATTCATGGAGACAAAATGTCATTCTCCTTTCAACATCATGTTCTTCAAATTTCTCTATCATGTTTATTTTTAAAAAGCCTTCAGAGTATTGGAGCACCATGAAAAATCACCCACTCCTCCCTGAAAGGTAGACTGAATAGCTTTCTCATAGTTACAATAGTCCCTGGGGCTCTAGGGTGGGGGTGTCTGAAGTTTGAAGTGACATCCTGCATCCTTTCTCCCCCTGGGGAGGCGGAGGGAGCTTGACAGCTAGCTGATCACTTCTTGCCTTTGATAAGCACCTTTCTTATTCTAATTACACCTTCCCCTAAAGTAACTTTTTCCAGCTTCCCCCCTCAACCCACCCCTTACATCCCTGTTTAAAAGCAGCCTATTCAGACAGCTTGCAAAGGATGTTTTGGGACCGTTTAATCGGGGAAAGGGAACCTGTAGAGGATCTTATCTCGGGTGAACGTCTCGAACATCCAAGATTATCTCCCTGTCACCTTGTGACCCATCTTCTTCATGCCACCTTTTAATTTTGGTAGCAATTATGGTGTATATGGATAATGCCCATTAGCATATTCATGGTCATCTCTTCATATTTATTGTCCACATAGCTCATTAATCTTCATCTACTTTGTGTATTTGACAGCTCAATCTATTTTGCAATCTCTGGGAAGCAGCCATAGCCCCCTAAAGCCTTTGTTTTCCTGTAAATAAACTGTGTTGGGGACCAGAGGACAATGGTGCAGCCCGTGGTGATTGACACCAGCCACTGCTACTAATCAGGACGGGGCTTCACTGCCAGCTGAGTCGAGTGCATTATGGGGCCATTGTTACAACGCTGCCAGGGCAAGAACACACACAGCCAGTCACCTTCGCAAGATGGGTTGATTGTTCTTCAAGATTAGACCGAGTTGCCTTATTATCCGTCCCAGACAACAAGGCATCTCACCCAAACAGACACATTTGTAGGAACGGCCGGTACACTGGCCAGATTTGAATTGCTAATGTATAATCTGCCCGGCACAGATGTGCAATGAATATTTGGATGTTGTTTTGCCCGTCAGTCGAGGAGGCTGAATTGATGAGATGATGAGTATTCAGTGACGGGTCCTGGATGTTGGCCAACAGCAGAGTTTGAGCACTTGCGCTGACGATAATCAGATTACCCTGCAAAGTGCCTCTGCCCTAATTCAACGGCAAATTCTGTTACAGAGACTGTTTGGTGGAAAGCTCCCATTCCTTTTTGGTGTAATGGGATGTTTTGATATGCTTTTCCCATTTGGGAAAGGTTTCCCACGTTGGCTTTATCATGTCCTCACCTGCCAACGCTTGGTGCAGGTGGAGCAATAAGGAGCTGACTGTTGAGTCTGAATTCACCACATTCTAGCTTATTTTCTTATACTCTTTTTAGCTAGTTTTCTCATCTATTAAAATGGGTTGAAAATTTTATCAACTCTATTGAGCTGCTGGCAAGATCCAGTGAGCTGATGAGCAAAGTCCTAGAACAATGGCTCACAGTAATTGCTCAACAAATGTTACCTGTTACTATAGTATCGGTCATTTACTTTTTCTCAATATTGTTGTGGTCAACTAATTTGGAGATAATGGAATTAAAGGTAAATCATCTACACGACATCCAACCCTTGCGTGACCTCTACTCTCCTGCTTTACCAGGTGTATTTCCAGTAGAACAGAACAACTGGTGGAGATGGCCACAGGGACTGGGAGGCAGTGAAGGCTCAGTAGCTGCGCCCAGGTGTGCAGATGGCAGAGCAGAGTAACAGTGAGCTTGGAAGAGTGTGCATGAGAGAAGCTTTTACCGTGAGCGCACCCATCCCTGCTGTGGGTGACTTACTTTGTAGCTTGGATTTTCCAAATGCCCAACTGTATCCTTCCTTTTTCCCTCCCGCCCACCTTCCTTCCTTGTTAGTTTTTGGACAGTATTGACTTCCTCCCCTCAGGTGTAGTTCCCATGGTTCCCCCCCCCTCACAGTACCCATGATCCATCATCACACTTCCTTGTGCTTCTCCCTCCTGTTCTGACCTTTCTCCCTCCCCCTTCCCTCAGATCTATGGCCAGCTTGCAAGTTTTATCTTTCTTCCTGTCCCTTGGTTTCTCTAGATTCCACATATCAGTATTTCTCTTTCTCCTGCTGGCTCACTTTGCTTAGAATGATCTCTTCTGGCTACTTCCATGTTGCTGCAAATGGCATGTGTTCATCTTTTTTTGGTCACTGAATAGTATTCCTTTGTGTATGTATACCACATCTTCTTGATCCACTTATCTCTTTTGGGGCATTTAGGTTTTCTCCATATCTTGGCTATTGTAAATAGTGCTGCAATAAACATAGATATGCAGGTTTTTGGTTTTGGTTTGTGTTTTTTTTTTTTTTGCAAACACTCAACTCTTAAAACCCTTTAAGTTAAATGAGCTTGAACCTCTGCTTTATGCAACCTAAGTGGCTCCAAGAGCTCCATGAGGACTCTGACTGCCCTGACATCCACTGCAGTGAGGTGGGAAGCGTAGCCTTAGCTCAGTGACTCCCAGGGCTGGGGATGGGGCGGGGGGGGGGGGGGGGGGCGGGCGGTGGGCAGCATATCAGCTTCTCTTTTTAGGGTCAGAGGACTAATTTGAAGACAGAATAGCACCTCGCTCACACTTGCTGACTCAGACTGCTGTATTTATTTCAAATTTCCTAGAGTGTTGGAGGACATGCTATATTTACAATTATCAAAGGGGAGCAGACTGAAAGACGCTGTTCAGTGCAGAGCTCTGGCTGGATCAGGTTACCTGGGGTTGAGCTCTTTTCAGTCGTGCAGTTGTGTGCCCTTGGGTGCCTTTTACCTTGCAGAGCTTCCTCCTGTGTATAAGACAGGGGATAATCATATCCACCTCAAGAGATTGCTCTGAGGATGACAAGGGAAACCAGTAAAGCCTTTCTAAGTCTGAGGACGTGTGCAGGGCAGCTTTGGTGCAGTGGAGGGAGTGTCACCGTGCAGGCTGTGCAGTGCTGGTGTTTGGTGAGGGCTATGGTGTACCGAAGAGTGGTTGGACTTGGAAGTCAGAGACTTGAGACCTTTCACATCTCTCTGGGCTGTGCCACATGGGCAAGTTGCTTAGCCACACTCACCTGTAAGGTGAGGAATTAACTATGTACCCCTCAGCAGGGTCAGTTCTAAATGAGTTATTGCTATGCATCATGTCAGCACACAGTAAGTGCTAGAATCACAACTGATGAGGTCCTGGACAATTCTCACTTAAGAGTTTCATGCTTCTATTTTCTTCAACTTCACTTAGTTTTGGAAACTGTGAACACCTCCTATGGACAAAGTTTTATCCAGGGGATTCCTCCACTGTTGTTTCCTGTTCCAGGGTATCACAAGCCATCTACAGTAATTCCCAAAGCCTAACAAAACTAGACCTAACCTTTAAGGTGATCTTGGCCCAAAGACTCCTCAGGTTCCCTTGACTGTGGGCTAGAATTCTAGCCACTTCTCAGGGGATACAAGTCAGCAGAGGCTGAGCATGCTACTGTTGTCCCTAATGTCAGCATAGTCTTAGGAGCTTGTGAACACCTATGGGCAAAGCTCCATCCTGAACTGAGGAGCCAGAGTTAACTCTTTAGAAGCCGAGTGCTCACAGCAGCCAGGGTTCTGCACTCCTCCCAGAACTATGGTGTCACTGTCATCTGTTGGGGCTGAAGACAATGAAGGAAAGATAAATTTAAGGCGCAATATTCTCATTTTGGAAGGATCTGCATAAAAATTACCAAGTAGGCACAAGTTTTAATGCTCTGAATTTATAAGCATGACTGAGTCTGCAGTCCTGTACCCCATGGCCAGTCACTAGGCCTTTCTGAAAGACTGCAGTTCCCTGAGAAACAGATGCACCAAGTCAAAATGGGGATGATCGCCCTCCCTGGCTAGTAAGCTTTCACAATGACAAAGCAAATGGAACTCGACCTTTCATTCCATAAGACTCAACATATTTGACAATCTCACTTTAAAGAACCCTTTTTTGGTAGTCATTTCATGAAAATACTCGTGATACAGACTGATAATCACAACCTGACACTGTGTCCTCTAAAGCACCCCAAAAGAGTGATACAGCGCAGCATGACCTTCCAGTCATTTTCAATATTCCCAAATTGCAAAGTAGCTTTTATACAGCCCAGGTATGTGCCAAGTACTGTTTGAGGGACTTTATGTTATGGTACTCATCATAATCACTCTGTGAGGGAGGTAGAATAGTAGTTATTCACTTTATGGATGAAGAAACTGAGGCACAAGAGAGAACTGGTCCAAGGTCACACAGGCAGTCAGGCCTGTGCTCTTAGAGCTGATTAACGTGGAGACCGGCTATTTTTTAAAAATGAATTTCGCTTTGAAGGCATGTTGAAAGTACCTCTTGTTTATTTGTACTTAGACCAACAGGTAAATACTGCACTGATACGGGTCAGTGCTGTGGGAGGGTTAGAGTGCGGAGAGGGGGAAGATCACTTCCATCTGGAAGGTGGGTGGAGGGTTAAGGAAAGCTTCTGTCATGGCATCTGAGGCAGGGCTTGAAGGATAGAGGAATGTGTTTTACCCTTAGGGGGACCTGATTTAATATAACACAAATATCACCAAAGCGGTGACTCAGATGACATTAATAACCTGAAGCAAGCTGCACACCATTTGACAGTATTCCCTCTTCGTGGCAACATCCAGTTCAGTCTAGTTTCTGACTTTGGGCTTGGCTGTCACTAAGTGGCAAAATAGACTGTGGAGATCAAAATCTGGTATTCTGTTGACCCTCCCTATGATAAACATATTTCAGTGTACAAAAATATATAAATCATCTTTGTTAAAAAAAAAAAAAATGCAGAGTTCTTGCTGTGGACCCAGGTAAAGGTGTGACTAACAGAACTTTTCCCAGCAGTAGATACTGAGGTGGAATGATTCTGGAACCACAGTGATGCTGTTCCATTAGGCTATGAAGCCAAATTAATCAATGTTCATGATGATGCACAAAATTATCAAAATCAATTAGGACACAATATGACTTCAAATTTATAGGCAAAGCAACAAAACCTAGAGAAAATATAATTAAAATATTCCAAACATGGACTTGCACCCTACTTATATCTTAATCAACATTGGTAAGATTTGGAATAATTACAGCATAAAAGATTATTGTTCTGACAAAGCAGATGAGGAGGTATTGGGGATAGGAAGGTGGCTCAGATTCAAGTATATGTTTATTTTTAAATCTTTTCGGCATTATATTCTAGTGTTCATTAATGGTTTAAAACCGGGCCTACAATTTGTAAAAATGAAATGAATGTAGCATAAACACCTTAAAAAACCATCTGGTTATACTAGCAACTTGGTGACATATTGGTAGAGCTGTTCTGTAAATGCTTCAGAGGAAAACTTTTCCTGCACCCTGGCCCTTCCAGCCAGTCCCATTGTGGTTTTTAGCGAAGGTTCATGAATGAACTTTTCTATTGCTTCTGAGAAATGCACTGGGTCAGGCTCACACAGAAACCCTGTGACACTGTGGACGATGGACTCCAAGGGTCCACCCGAATTAACAGCAATGACCGGGCACTTCATGTACATGGCCTCCAGAGGGACAATGCCAAAGTGTTCATTGCTTGGTGTGTAAAGCACACACGTGCAGCCGTGGAGGAGTGAGATTTTCTGTTTGTCAGAGAAAGACCGCAGGAAGGTCACATACTGGCCAAGGTCAGACTGCTGGACCATCCTCTTCAATTCCTGATAGTGTTCCACATTCTCCAGGACCCTCTCGTCATAACCACCTGCCATAATCAGGTGAACTTTGTCCCAGTCTTGGGACGTCAACCTTCCACGCAGGTTTACTAGGGCTTCTAGTGCCAAAGCCAGATTTTTCTTCCGTTCATATCTGTTAATGGAGAGGAATAGGAATTTTTTTCCTTTGGGGATGAGGTCATCAAGCTTCTCGGGAACAGTGGAGTCAAAGCTGGTAACATTCAGAGATGGGTAGAGGACATCAGGGTCTATGTGAGATAGAGACTTGAATGTTTTCTTAAAAATGGCAGCTGTGAACTGGCTGTTGACCAAGATGCAGTCTGCCATGCCTGTGGTGTACTCCTCAACCCAGTCAATTGGGGCCCTGTATAGGCGCTTAAGAAAAGACTCTCTCTTAGTGAGAAGCAGATCTGGGAAGTGGCAATAAAACAGGATCTTCTTGCGCCGTCTGGCCAGCTTGAACACTGGGATACAGGCAGACACCTAGCCGAAGCAAAAATCAACAGCAGATACAGTGACTGGTCAACTTCAACCAAACCAAAAAGCACACACCCCTAGCCAGTCTGCTAGTCTGTAGGCAATGTCTGATTCTCCTTTGTGTTCCCCCAGTTCTCACCCAGTACAATCCTTGGTGTATAGACATTTGCTTAACGCGTGCTAATATTTAAAGCTGCAAGTCCAGTGGTTTCCTCTAAAACAGTTCTATCCCATGGAAATACAAATGTTGTAACCACATTCAAATTTTAAGGGTGAAATCAATTTAACATATTTATCCAAAATGTTACTTCAAAATGTAATCAATACAAAAATGGTAACAAAATACTCTGCACTTTTTTCTTTCATACTAAACTCACAAAATCAAGTGTGTATTTTCACACATAGAGCATATTTCAGTGCAGATAAGCTACTTTCAAGAGCTCAATAACGATGTGTGGCTAGTAGCTACCATACTGGACAGAGCAGCTCTAGTATCTTCCTCCTCCTAAAAAAGGGAATGAATGAACTACAGTAATTTAGAGCACAGGCTCTGAAGTCAAGATTGCTAGGGGGGTGATCTCTGTTTTACTAGCTGTGTGACCATGATCAAATAATCTAATTCTCTCTGGGCCTCAGTTTCCTTTTCTGTAACATGGTGATGATTATGGCACAAATCCCTCATCCCAGAAATATGGCTTTTGTGATTCCTAAATGCACTAGCATATGTAAAATGCCAAAGAATTTAGTATAGTACATGTTCAATAAATGTTAACCACAACCATTATTAAGGAGGAACGACACTCTGGCATTATCAGAGACTTTCCAACTGGGACATCTTTACAAGGCACTCAACATGCAGCTCACTTAATTAACACCCGAAGTTAACAGCTTTAGGGCTAATGAAGGATTTGTCCAAAACTATGTGGCTAAAAAAATATCAGATATTGGGCCTCCCCGGTGGCGCAGTGGTTGAGCGCTGGGTTGCAAAGCTGCCCGCAGCCTCTGCAGCAACGGTTTGATCCCTAGCTGCTCCCAGGCCACTAAAGGAGGGTCCCACATGGTACGCAGACCTCTACTGCCGCCCGCTGCTCCCCTGAGCAGTGTACTTTGGTCCTTCTGCCTGCTCTGCTCCCCGCTCTGGCTCTGGGGAATTCTCTCACCCTCCTGCACTTCTGACTGTACCCAGTGCTTGTATAAATAAATAAATAAATAAATCTTTAAAAAAAAAAATCAGATAATTGAGCTTGAATCCCGGTCTACTTACAAGCGTGGTTTTCTCTCTATCCACTACACTCTGACCTCATGTTCATCAACTACACATAAAGGATGTTTGGTAAATGTACACCATTTTAAAAAGACAAATAGCTTCTAGGTAAATATGATACAAAATAATTCAGGAGTAACTAACAAAACAAAAACAAAAGCAAAGGTGATACCATTTCCACCTGTCAGTTTGGCAAAGATTAAAATGCTTGATAACATCCAATCTGCACAGGAGCCTGGAGTAATCGGCTGTGGGACAGTAAAGGGACACAACATCTTTGGAAGGCAAATCTGGCAATAGCTACTCTACTGACATTTAAAATGAAAAACGCCTTGACCCACCAACTTAATTTCCAGGAATTTACTCAAAGGACTTGCTTACAGAAGTAATAAACAGAAAGATATAAGGATGTTATTACAACACTGATCTATTCACAAAAAACTGATCAGTATTAGTGTCCTTGAACAGAAGAATGTATAAAATATGGTACCGCAAAAAGGCGGATTTTTCAGTCATTATGAAGAATGAAATCAATTTCTAATATTGACATAGAAGGATGTCCCAAATTTCTGGTGGAAAAGAGCAAGTTATTCAACAAGAGAGGTGTCATAATCCCGATTAATATACAGAAGAAGATAACATCTATGAGTAGACATATACATGCCAGGTTGCAGAGTTTCTGGAAGGATAATGAGGAACTATTAACAGCGGCTATGTTTAGAGAGCAGAACTGGGTTTAAACTTTTACTTCATATGCTTGTATATTATTTGAGTTTTTAGTCCTACATAATTGTTACTATTTAAAATGAAAAACTGTGTGTGGGGTGGGGGGCGGGGGGAGGTTGCATTATTTCTGTTGCCATACGAATGATTAAGAAACAAAAGGTTTCCAATGCCTGTATTACTTAAGGTCCCAAGGCCCAACTGCTGCAAGAATCACCTGATTCTCCAAAGAAAATGCAGGTTTCTGGGCCTCACCCCAGGTCTCCAGGTTGAAAACTTAAGAAGGTGGGGCCCTGTAATCTGCAACTTCAATGTCTCCCAGTTCTGATCTCTTCAGATCAGTCCTAATCTTTTGTACTGCAGACCCGGAGAGGTCATCTGAGGTCACGCAGTGCTTCCAGCAGTGGGAAAAGGAGGCGAAGCGAGGGCCCAGCGCGTGGCCGTGCTCGCGGCCGCCTCACCTGGTCACACACGACCACGTCGAACTCCTCGTCGCCGAGGAACAGCACATAGAGGGCCAGGAAGATCATGCGCACGTAGGCGCAGACCGCCGCGCCGCGGCCGCCCCAGCCCAGGCTGCGTGGCAGCCAGTCCCCGGCGCAGCGCACCGGCAGCTCCCGGCTCTCCGCGAAGCAGTGGCCCGGGTCGTAGTGCGCCGTCCAGATCTTCACGCGACATCCTCGAGCCTGCAGTGCCAGCGCCGCGTCCAGCACCAGGCGCTCGGCGCCGCCCACGCCCAGGTCCGGGTGTAGAAACAGCACCGACGGGTTGAGACTTGCGTCCTCATCCTGCCTCTGCTTCTCCGCCATGTCTTAAAAGCCGCGCCTGCGCCCTGAGCACTTCGGGGCTTCCGCGCATGCTCCCTCACTTCCGGTGGCCATTAGGGGCCGACCACGCCCCCACGACGTGTGCGCGGGTTAGGCCAGATCAGCACAACTCTATAGGTGTCTACTAACTGCCTGAGAAAATTTCTCGTCTGACCATGGCCATACCGTCCTTTTGGTAGGAATTGGGCCCTGTGAAGGACGCCATGATCTCAAGAAAGGAAAAGGAATATCTTTAGTTTCCATAGAGTAATATATCAAGTCATTTGTAGCAAAATATGTACAGGTATCTATTAGGACAACCCAGGCGTCCCCGGAGCCAACGAGGACCCTGCCAGCGGGTCTGGGGCGGGACCTGAATAGTTTCTCCAGGCGCCGATACATTGAGGGCTGCAGCAGTTTCCGGCCAGTCTTCTCAGCTTTCTGCCACCCCACTGCTTCCAGCATGGTATGGCAACCCCAGCCTGTCCTCCTCGTTCTTCGCCTCTGCAAAATGCCCCAATTTCACCTTACGCCTTGCCCTCCTTTCGTGGTTTCTTTGCTCTCCCCACCCTTCCATGCAGGTGCAGGTCTCGGCCCACGGGGCCTGGGGTCGGGAGCTGACCTGTGAGACTCACCCGTCTGTCTGCTTGTCTCCCTCTGCAGCCTGGTCCAACCCCCAGTGGCACTAACGTTGGCTCCTCAGGGCGCTCTCCTAGCAAAGCAGTGGCCGCCCGCGCCGCGGGATCCACGGTCCGGCAGAGGTAAGGATTCCTGCGACCCTCTCGGCTTTGGGCTTTGGGGGCCACAAATTCTCTGCTTCAGAGTAGGAGACACCGGGCTATTAGGATACACGAGGGCAAGCAAAGTGAGGCTTAAGTGACGCGGCCCTCGAGGTAGTTGAAGGCTTTTTGGTCTCTTGTGTCTGAGAGGTAGGCATAGCTTCACATTGCTCAGTTTCGGTCACCACCGTCAAAAGAAGGAAAGTTAGAACTGGGAAAAACTTAATTAATTGGTGTTTCTGGAGCTTTTTGCACTCATGTTTCTCACTGGGAGAGGTGGGGGTTCTGTACATACTTATCCTTTCCCCCTAACAACTTGGCCGACACAAAACTTTTCATCCCATCTCTTTTCATTCCCTCTCCCGCCCCGCCCCCAGTTATGTGTTCTTACTTCCATATGGCATGCTGTACACTTCTTCACCCAAAACCAGACCTTCAGTGTCATCTTGAATTTTGTTATCTCTTGTGTCTATCCAGTCATTTCTCAAACTAAATTATATGTGAAAATTTTCTCATCAGTTCTTCACTATTTCTTACTGCCCCACTTTAGTCCTCAAACTTCTCTTAATTTTTGCATTTTCTACCTAATGCTGCTTCTCATCAGGTCATTTCCATTCCATTCCATTCCATTCCATTCCATTGCTCTAATTCTGCCACATTTCTGCTCAGTTTCTTTGCTAATTTCTTGTTGCTGAATTTAAGAAAACAAACAAGATTTTTAGTGTGTTTTTTTCAGTCTGCCCACCTCTCGTCTTCCTCTCTCCTTGTGGTCTGCATTGCTGTTTTCTGAACACACTAGGGACATCCCTTTCCCCCAAATATACATATTTATTCTCCTATACAAAGTTCAAGGGCTCTGACTCTAAAAGCAGCAGTAACTTTGCCCCCCAGGAATTTTCTTTGTATCATGATAGCATTTATGTTTCCGTATTTATCTCCTTACTAGATCTTAGCAGAAACTGTCCAAGTCATCTCTATCCTACCATAGGTCTGACAGTAGATGATGATGAATGAAGGATTCAAGTAATTATTGTTTTGGGATTTTTGAAGGCGCTAGAGAGGTTTTCTTTAGAATACCTTTCAGGGATACATAAAAAACTGACCTTAAGAATGCAAAGAGGGATGACACTTTCCTTGTTGGCTATAACAGGCAAGTCTAAAGTCAGTGTGTTTGAACTTAGGTGAGACATTTCAGCTCAGACCACTGAAATTCTAATAAAACTGTCAGAAATGCTAAATTATCCTGAACTATTGGGAGTTTCTTGTAAAAAGATGTTCAGGTTGGAAATGTACCGGTTGGAAAGTATGTCAAGCTGTAATTTAGGTTATTTGGACTTGTGCTATTTCCTTCCCATCAAGTGTTTCAGAGAGACTGTGCTGGAATTAAAAGTGTTTCCTGTAGGTAGAGTGCCATGGGGAGTAGCCTGGTTAATGAGTGCTGTGGCAGGGGAGTCTGGCCATCTAGAACTTTTAAAGTGGGGGGGAAGGGGAGAAAGTATGTATTTATCGAATGTAAATATGATAATGAAATAACTTATTTACTTAATAAAATTGAAATCTGCAGAAGTGAAATGGAGAAACTAAACATTTGCAGACAGGTGCAGCTTTACAACTGGTGGGTGTTGATGTCACTTTAAGGATTCACCATTACTGGGATCATTATAACTGGGTAGCCCATAGTTATATGTATTGAGAGACCCTACCTATTTCCCTTCTAGAATTTTGACAGTCTGTGTTACGTGATGAGTGTAATGTAATAGGTCTAAGAACCTGTATCATTGTTTTATAAGTCTGTAATAAAAAAGTTGAAGCAAATAGTTAATAATGCTTTGGCTTTGGTAGCCTGCAGATTTACCTTCTTTCTTCATACTCAATGAAATAATTGAGGTGTTCCTTGGAGAAGAAATATGGAATTTAAGATCAGACTGTGGTTGGAGTCCTTGCTCTTTTTAATGCAGTATAAAAGGAAGTTGCTATGAGAATGAAAAGGAGCAGTAATGCACTGTAAAGTGTTGTATTGTGGCCAAGCGGGATTAATGCTTGGGGATCAGGAATAGTAAAGATAGTGGACTAGCTGGCAATATTAAAATAGTTTTTGAGGGACAGGCCAGATGGTGTTCCAGCTCTGAGGATATAATTGGGAACAAGATCAGCTGGATCTGGCCTCATGAATCTTACATTCCTGTGCGGGAAACATAAGCTAGGCTAATAAATACTCCAATTTCAAGCAGTCAGGGCTCTGAAGCAAAATAAAACAGGTTGGGGGTGGAGATTGGTGGGAATAGAGTGTTCACAGTAGGTAGCATGATAATAAACAAGCGAGCAAATGTTCAGTGGTCTAGGGAGGAGTAGGCTTCCTAGACAAAAATAATGATTGTGTGAAGACTCTTGAAGTGGGAATGAGCTTGTCTTTGAGGCACAGCCAGAAGGCCACTATATAAGAACAAGTACTGAAAAGATTAGCTATGAAAGCCAGCCTGTAAAGCTATAGGAAGAGAGAGGCAGTTTATACAGTGGTCAGAAAGAAAGGGTAAAATAGGGCCTCCCTGGTGGTGCAAGGGGTTAAGACGCAACCTGTGAAGCTATCCGCAACCTCTGCAGCATGAGTTTGATCACCCTGCTGGCCAGGGAGCTATTGGGAGCCATGCTACTCATGTCGTCTGACAAAAGTCCGGGCTTGGGGCAGATTTCCGAAAAATCAGGACACCCAGACTGCTGCGGCTGGCTCGCAACAGGGAGCAACCCACTTAACGCAGCAGACCTCTCCTGCCTCTCCTGCTGCTCGGTCCTCGGTCAGTCTGCCTGTTCTGTTCCCCACTCTGTCTCCGGTGAATCCTCTCACCCCCCACACCTCTGACCTCTACCCCAGTCTTGTATGCATAAATAAATAAATCTTTAAAAAAAAAAAGGGTAAAATAGACCCAAATTAAAATTTAGGAGATTAAAATGTTCTCTATTAACCTCTAACTAGCTTCCCAGTGGGAAGATGGGAGATATTTTGAGTATATTTTGGTTATTTTAGGGGCCTTGATTTTCAAGTCCTCTTCTATGTCCCCTGTGCCAAGTACAATTAATTCCTTTAGGGCTCTTGTAGTTCCAGGAGATTTTGAAGACAGGAACTGGACTTAGGAGGTTGTGAGATTAGTGGAAAGTGCATGGGCGCCAGTCCTGGGTCAGCCAACGGCTTACCGTTTCCACTCTGGGTTTACCTTGTAGCGCAAGTTCCTTTTATTAGCAAGGAGGAGGCTTTCAGGTGTCTGTCTCACAGCTTACATGAGTGCTTTTGTGTGTGAAAGTCTGCTCAGTGTATGAATTACTCTGTAAATCCCTGTACATACTATTTATAAGCAGTTTTCCCACAGAAACAGTCATACAGGTGGAATTCCCAGGCTATGTAGCCTGTAATAATAGTGTCAAAAATAACATCTTTGTAGTACCATGGACCCAAGTCACTATTTCACACTGATTGTTTTATTTAACACTGAAAGTTCTAGTATGAGCACAGTTTTTCTGCTGGAACCAAAACCAGACTTAGGACGCCCGCCACTCTTCTGCCCCTTTACGCAGTGAGGCAAGTTCCCTGAACTCTTCCTGCAGTCAGAGTGTGGGGTGAAGGCTGTGACAGGGCGAACTGAGAGGATGAAGATCAGAGTTGGGAGGGCAGCAAGAAGAGATGGTAGGAATTGGGTTTTCACTTCTGGTTTCTCCCTCTGTGTCCTTTTTCCAAAAATCCAGAATCAGCAGCTCACAGGTACTGGGTGAGAGATTAAGGGAGTATGTACTGGGATTTGGTTAATCGTGTGGGGTAACAATGGGACAGGGCTTCTCCCCTCTCCTTACCTAGGATTTCCAAATTGGGGAGAAATGAACTGAAGAAGATTCCTTCTGGCTTCCCCGCTCACACTTTTTAGTCCCACAATATATCACTCTAGCACTGGGGTGTGATGAGAAGCAGGCAGTGCAGAACTGCTGCTGGGTAGGGGTCAGTGACTGAGGGATTCTCCCAGAAAGAGACAGGATTTTTCTGGCCCTGGCATAAATTGCCTCCATGCAGTTAGGCTGCTTCCGTATGCCAGGGTGCCTGCATCTCATAGCTCATCTCAGGACCCTCGTGAGGGACAAGTGCTGGGCAGGTGTTTGTTTACATCCTACCCCTCTGTCCAAATAGAGTAAATTTAAAACATTTTAAAGTTGTCATTTTAAGATCAGATTACATGGAACCTTGGCTTTTTTTTTTTTTAAAGAAGTGGGGTACAGGCCAGAGTTGCGGTTGGTGGAGTGGGGTGGGGGTAGGGGGTGCGAAGATTCACCAGAGAGAGCAGGGAGCAGAAGAGGCAGATGTACCAAAACACACTGTTGAGGGGAGCAGGGGCGAGACAGGAGAGGTCTGCAGTGCCATGTGGGCTGTTCCTGGCTGGCTGGGGATTGAACTTGTGCCACCGCAAAGGCTGCAGACAGCCTCACAGTGCTGCACACAACCCGCTGCGCCACCAGGGAGGCCCTGATCCTTGGCATTTTTAAGCAGGAGTTTACTACTTGACCTCACAAAAGTACCTGTGAAGAGAAATTGACACACATTGTCCAAAGAGGCACTGTGTGTGTGAGTAGATAGATGGACTCTGAAGTCAGAACTGGATCCTCATCCCCGCGTATTCCCTGCTGGCGGTGTGCTCTTAGGCATTTTGCTTCCCTTTCCCGGGCCTCCTTTTCCTCACTTATAAACTGGAAATTATAACTACTTCCCAGGGTCACCGTGTGCAGTAGCACGTGGCAGGAACTTAATTCACAGTAGTAGTTGTGATCAGCAGAATAAAAGCCAGAATTTGGAGGCAGCTAGCAAAGAAAGTTTTTTTTTTTTTTTTTTTTTTTACTGCTTCATTAACAATGTAATGGTAGCCTGTGTTTTGATGCCGTTATAAGGATTTCCAAGACAATTCTGTTTGTAACATTTTCCACTCACAGGAAAAATGCCAGCTGCGGAACAAGGAGCGCAGGCCGCACGACCTCAGCAGGCACTGGGGGGATGTGGCGATTCTACACAGAAGATTCGCCTGGGCTCAAAGTGTAAGTGCTGGGAGGTGCAGACCTTGTGTGTCTGTTCAGTGTCACAGCCATTTGGCAGGGCTCTCTGTCGCCAGCGGTGCTTGCTTTAGTGAGATTTACAACACACAGCAGCTTCATTTGTGCCAGGTGGGCTGCGTTTGGTTTGCCTGTATATCAACCAATTCGTTTATGGCCTGGAATGACATCTCTTCATGGATTTAGTGAAAGCAAGAGAAGATCTTGTGGCTGTGTCAGAATGAATGATGGGAGCAGTGAGAACTGGAGGGGAAACTGCTTAATTAAATGAAATTGCTCTTCATTTGGTGTTCTTGTCCCACACTGAGAAATAAGAGTAACCATTTGAATAGGAACTGGGTAATTTTTCAGAGCTCACCTGGAGGCATAAGTTGATTATTATTACAGCCTAATGAAAGTGTCTCCATTTGACTGTGTTACCAAAAGTTAGTTTTGGCCTCCTTGCTTAGGTGGGTGATGAGTAGATCCTGAAGGGTGAGCATAAATCACTTCCCAAGTTCTCAGGCTTAGGATTGCTCATTAGGTGATGTTGGGAAGGAGCATGTAGGGACCCCTGTCCATTGGCTTGCTCTCCTCACTTTCTGGAGTTTCTGGTACTATGAGGCAAACCTAACCCCACTGGTTTGTGATCAAGTAGACTCTTTGGTTGACAACCTGCTTACTCCTGTTTTCTGAGTAAACCCAGTTGATGGGAAGTTGGAATAATGATAGTAGCTCTTATTTGCATAGCACTCAGGTTCAGAGAGGGAAAGTTACACGTCAGAGTCACACAGCAAGAACTGGAATCATAGATTCTGACAATTAAATCCCATGCTCTTTCCATGATGCCTACCTGGTAGAAAAGAGAAAGTTAGATTTACTTGAATTAGTTTATTAACTTGACAAGGAGTTACTAGTTTATTAACTTGACAAGGAGCTTCACTTGGATTACAAATGTATTTTATAAAGATTTCCCTAGAATTCTAAAGGTTTGGTTTGTTGTTGTTTTTTTTCTTTTTATAGTAGAGTCTTATGGTAAGCCGAGAATGCATTTAGGAAGTAATTCTTGGGGTTGAGGAGATATGAGTTGGCAGTATTCTGACAACCTTTTGGACTTTGTTAAAGGAAATTTTTCTTAGTATTTTTAGAAAGACATTTTGAAGCCCCTTGTTCTTCAGAGTATCTGGGGAATTCATTTAAAATCCTTCTTAAGAAGGTGGTGGAATCTATTTAGGGGGTTAATCTGACTTGTACATGCACTTTTCTCCTGTTATGAAGCCAGGCTTGCTTGCTGCTACTGCTTGAGTCCTCCCAGGACTGAATAGAACCTCTTGAAGTCACAGACCACGGTCTCATCACACAAAAGAGATGTTTTCGGTGAAAGGACAGGGTTGGGAATTCTTATCCACATATCCACGTCATGTAGCTTTTCTGAACTTCCTAGAAGTTCAGAATTTTTTTCAGGTTAATATTAATAGCATTTCTTGAGAGCTCATTTTAAGCTTGTGTTCCTTGTGTATTCCCTGTCCTAGGTGAGTAGTGGGGCTGAAGCCATGGCCTGTAAGTGACAGACTATGACATGAGTTTGCTTTCCAATTCCTCCCTCCCTCTGATCCTGAGAGCTGCACCCCCAGCTTCGTGCTTGGTGGCTGGAGTGACTGATACTGCTTCAAAGTAGGGAGAATGGTCAGGTTTCTCCCTTGATGAGATCCGTGTTCTAATTATTAATGGGAAAATGAGTAGAATCTATTTCTTTCCTCCAATAAACTTACAGATATACATCAGACTTAACTAATATGTTGCCTAGGAAGTTTGCTCTTTGGAGATGGAGAATGTTAAAGCACTAAAATATGTGGAATTAGAAATCTCTCCATTCCATACTGGCTGTGTGTCCTTAGGCAAGTAATAACCCCTTAATCCTCAAATTAATATGTAATTAAACATATTAATATTTGCCTCATTTACATCATGAATTTGTTGATTAAATATTTGAAAACACTTTATAACTTAGAATGTGATCCTCATCCTTTAAGTGCTGAGTATATTGTATTTATATTGAAGGTTGTCTTTATATCTGATTTTATGTGTCTGTATATACCCCAGTGCCATCACACCCTCAAAATACCTGCAATCATAATTTTAGGAATATTTTTAAATGATCTAAATGATACTCTTAGATGAATCATAGGTGTTTTCCCTTACCCCACCCAGCTTTTCCCCAGGCAGTCTTTTATATTACCAATATAAATTTGTAATTGCTAAATTATTATTGCTAAAAGTAAGCATGCCTTCTCTTCTTATTTCTAGTGGCCCCGTTCCAGTATTGGTTATGAGTCTTCTGTTCATCGCTTCTGTATTTATGTTGCACATTTGGGGCAAGTACACTCGTTCATAGATTCAGCTCCATCCATCTGTCTGTCATCTGAAGAAGAAAGGAAAAAAAACCAACATATCTTGGACCAAAGCATAGTGATTTTCTGTTCATGAGAAATTTTCTGTAAGCTTATTGTTTTACAGGGAACTTAACAAGAATTGATTTTGAAGAATCAATTTTTTTCTATGGCTAATAAATTTTAATTCATTTATACCGAGTATGATTGCTGATGTCTGACTGCTAGGTCCTTAGCCCCTTTGCCTTTAGGTTTATAAATAAATATGTAGAAAATGTGTCTTGTGGAGATTGTTTTCATTGTTGGATTGACAGTTCCTTATATGTTCATGTAATCATTCAAATTCGAGCTGCTGTAATTGACTTTGGCTTGCTTTCTTCTAGGTATTTCTGTCCTGGTGATTGTCATTTTGGGTGTTCTGCGGTTTTCAAGGAGTGTGCTTATGACTCCATCAGGCAGATCTGTGTTCAAAGGCAGCTTGTACCCAGGGGAGTAGTCATAGAAATCAAACCAGAAATCTTGGATCAAACCCTTCTCCATTCTGTTCTTTGTCTCTAAAACCAAAGAGACAATATTTTTGTCTCTTTTCCCAATTGTCAATTCTTTGATTGTAGACTAGGGTTCCATCTATTTATCATTTGTCCCTAAACCTGAATATAATTTTGAAATAATGTTTTGAAATTTTGAAATTAAGTTTTGAAATAATTCATTTGGTAAATTGAATTTATCAAATGAAATTTTGTTTTCATTTTGAAAGTTAAAGAACTTTCTAGATCAGAGTAAGATGCCAGCTTTTCCAAACTGAGTTGATACAATTCCAAACCAAAGTAACATTTTTAAAGTTTCGGTTAGCTTATGTTGCCTTTCTGGGTATAAGCATTCAGTTTCTGATAAACCCTAGGAAATACCAATGATAAGTGAAAGGTACATACTCCAGGATTCTAGGACAAGGGTTCTAGAGAGTAAGCAATCCCTGTGAAGTACTCTAGTTGTCCAGCAGTCACAAAATGATAAAATGGATTAGTTAAAAAACAGTTTTTAAAACTTTTTTAAACATTCCCTTAAAAGTAAATTTATTTTTTAAAAATTGCTAGAATAGTTAAGCACTTTCACAAGTATTTTTCTTAAATCCTGGCTGAAAGTAATTTTAGGTCCAAAGTGCTAAATTAAATGATGAAAGTGTATATATCTTTAAAAAAGGTTTCTTAGGGAATATATGGGTGTGTGTGCTCTTACAGTGCCTAACTAATGGCAAATTATTGGGGGAAAATGCTGAAAGACTGGTTTCCTTGGATCCTTGCAATTTCTTATTGTACAAAATAGGCTATTTTGCTTTGAAAGCGAGGGAGAGAGCCTCAGTTTCATTTGGAAAAAAAGATGATTGTAATGATTATAATGAGGTTACCCTTTACACCCCCTTGCATCCTTCCCCCCATATTCAGGTTGATGATGCCAATAATGGGTAAAAATTATGCTTTAAACTAAAAAAAGGAATTTTTTTCTTTGCCCTGAGGGGGTCTGTTTTTTTTTCTGGGGGAGGTGCTAAAGCCACTTGGGGGAGCTCTTTGGTTATGAGGGGTGCCTTCTCTGTACAATACTGCCCATTACCCGTATCAGCCTAGCAGTAGTCCCTGTGGGCTGATTGTTAAAGTCACTGAATTTTCTGAGTTAATAGTTTATAAGAGAAAGCTCTCGCAGTGGTGCACAAGGAGATGCTTCCTCTGGCGGAAGGGGAAGTTGAAGGTTGGATATAACGTGTAGCATCTATTATATAGCTCTTTTGGCTTTGATGACACAATGCTGATACCATAGCTGAGACTCTTAGTGTTCAAGCTGTTCTTTTCCCTTTATTTCAATTAAAAAAATTGTAAAATACACAAAAAGTACCATCTTAACCACTTTCAAAAATTCAGGTCATTGGTTATTAAGTAAATTCATGTTGGGCAGCCATCGCCACTACCCAGCTCCAAAAGTTTTTTCATCTTGCAAAACTGAAACTAAACCCACTAAACAAGAACTCTGCTCTCCCCTCAGCCATGGCACCTACCCTCTGTTTTCTATGAATTTGAGTTTACCTCCTAGGAATGAAATTACCTGGGGTTTTGACCCCATATGATGGTCTTCACTTGGTATAATGTCCTGAAGATTTAACCATGTTGGCATATATGTCAGACTTCTCCTTTTTAAGGCTGAATAATAGTCTGTTGTGTGTATATGTCACATTTATCTTTCTTTTTAAAAAGGGATTCCTGCTCTAGGGCACCAGGAACTAGACAGTATAATTCTGAAAGCGTAACAAACTACAATAGATTTTTTTTTTTTAAGGTTTATGCATATAAGAGCTGGGGTAAAGGCCAGAGATGTGGAGAGTGAAAGGATTCACTAGAGACAGAGTGGGAAGCAGAAAAGGCAGATGTACTGAAATACACTGCTGAGGGGAGCAGTGGGCGAGACAGGAGAGGTCTGCTGTGCCATGTGGGTTAGCTCCCTGGCTGGGGATCAAACTTGTGCTGCAGTGGCCTGCTGATAACTTCATAGTGCTGCGTCTTAATCCCTTGCGCCACCAGGGAGACCCAAATTATAGTAGATCTTTATTTGAGTTTTAATAAGTCCTTGGCACAAAGAATCCACAAGTTCCCTTGGCTGAAGGCAGTAGTTGTAGGCACTTCTGAGTGGATATAAGCAGCAATGCTGAGCAGCTCTAAGTGATTAAAACTGGGAAGATGAGTTACACCTGCAGTTTGGACTAAGTTTTAAATCTTTGGGGAAAGCCCATATTAGAGAAAGGGCCCTAGAGTCCCTCAGACTAGGAGGGATGGAAAAACTAGGATATCTGAGCCCAATATTGCCCTGAACACATTCCAGTAAAACAGGAGAGATCCATTCTGGGAGAGGCTAAATACACCATAGCTTCTGTCTTCACACCTGTCCTAGTCTAGACTCCAGTTTGTTATTTTTTTTAAGGTGCCAATGTCCTCATAGGAAGAAATGAAAGAGACATTCTGAAATTATACAAATATTGGCATCAAGTTAAAATAGATGAAAGTGTCTACTGAAGTGGCTTCATCCAACAGAAATACCGCCTAGCACTTGGAGCTCCTGTGTGCATGGCCCCAAAGCCCTTGGGAGGTGCAGAGCTGCATGGCCCCCCAACCCCACCCTTTGTCAATGCCGCTGGACCAAATTTGACAATTTGGGTGCACTGCTAGGACTTGCAGACCTACTGCACTTCCTGTACCTCTCCCAGGCTTCGGAGAATTCCTGATCTGAATTCAACTGCTGGCCCTCCAGTTTGTAAGAACCTGGGAGCCTCGCTACCTTTCTCTGGGCCTCTGTCTTTTTTTAAATGTATAATGAGTATGGGAATAATTTCCACCAAATAGGATTACACGAGCTTAAACATCCAAGAGTGCTTTGTTAATTAGCTAATAGTTAGCAGATGCATATTCTCAATAATATCAGAGATGTAGGTTTCTTATTTAATCAACGGGCTAATGAAAAATTTAGCTTTTGCACCATTTACACAAGAGGAAACAAGTTTAAACCATTGGGCTTGTAGGTGGAGGAGCTGGGATTTAACTCCAGATCTCTGATGTACCCACCAGAGTCACTTTGGTTACCTCCATGGGGTGAGGGTGAGGGGAAGGTGTCATAACAAGGGATTCCACAATAGAGATTTTAAAAATAACACAATTCTAAGAAAGTTACACTATCCTTTGGTGTATTTTTAGGTATTATGAAGGTTAAGCTTGAGGTTTTCAGTTCTGCAGAAGGAATTTCTGTATTTCAGTCCTGAGCTTTGATTTTTCTATTAGAGCTCTTGTGGTTCGCTGTAGAGTAAGCATAGTGTTACTTCATACAACAAATATTTTCTGGTCATTGTGTGCCGTGACTTTCTATGGGTGTTTTAGAAATGGCCTGGTGAGGTAGCTCATACCTGAAAAAAGCTGGGCATTTGGATGCTAAAACCCTAGCCCCACTTGGGGCAGTTTGAGAACAAGCAAGCTCATGGTGTGTGCACAGTGGTGCCAAGAATTACAAAACTGGCATTGCCTTCAGGAAATCCATACTGTGTGGCCACGTGTCCTAAAAAACCAGGGGATCCTAGAATTTCCTTGCAGGGGGTGCTGCAAGTTCATCGTGCCCTCTCCACTGCACCTCAGGGACTGGGGCCCAGAGTGAAGGGGTTTGACCAAGATTGTGCAGCAAAGTAAGCAGAGCAGAGGCCAGAACCAGACTCTTTACTTCTCTCCCTGTGCTTCTGCACTGTGAGCCCTACTTTGAGACTGAGTATAAGCCATTGAACTTTAGACTCTGGAACTAGATCGCTGAGTGGTGGCCTTGATTGCTGGGCAGTATTAATTAAGGAGAGAGGAGCAAAGGCAGCAAGCCCCATTAGGAGCTGGGATATTTAGAACCACATGGGAAGTGCCAGCCAACTGGTCCCTCAAGAAAATTCCAGATTCCTTTCACTAGTGCTAAGCACTGTCCCAGCCTGTTTTGCCTTGCGTTTCCTTAGCCTGCTCTTCCCTCTTCTCCACCAAGACCTCTCCTCCCCCGGCTCTGCCCACCACATTTTTCAGCATTACTGGTTTTAATTTCCTTTACCATCCCCTTTGCAAAAACTTCTTTCCTGATTTAATTACTATTTCTCTTAATTCAATTTCATTCTCTTGATTGTCGTTAAACTCCTAAAGTTGTTTCTCCAAAGAATTTAATGGTTAGGCCCTGTGCTTAGAGATTAATTGTCTCCATTTTGCCTTCAAACACAGGTACTTTCTTACTTCTCTTTGATTATCTCTGGGAAAAGGGGAAGTGACCATCTTTCTTCCCAGGGCCTCTCTGAGAACAAACACCGCTGGGGGCTGCCTTGAGAGAGAGAGAGAGAGAGACAGAGAGACAGAGAGAGAGAGAGAGAGAAAGCCAAGTGTTTAAATGTTTCTTTTACCTTCTACTGATCTGACATTAGCCAGGGAACCCCAGGCTCTGCAGGTGAGGTGGACTCAGGCCATGAATGGATTGGGGGCATCTAGGGGAACAGCCCAAGCTTGAGAGATGATGGCTCTCTGCCAGGTGGGGCTTGGGGCCCAGAGGAGGGGTGTAGGGGCTTGCTCTGGCCTCCAGCATCCTGCCAGCCAAGGTTTCTCAGAGGAACTAAAGCTGTGTCTGAAAGGAACAGAAACACCTTTGGGTAGAATTTCCCTCGCATGGAATGTCCCTCTGAGGATATCAACACTTCAGGCTTCTCCCCACTGACCAACTTTCTCAGCACAGCAGTGTTCTCAGTGTAGCAGCCCTTGACCTTGGAGTCCTAAACCTCCTATTTTCTTCCAGCGTTTTCACCCCTCCTGGGTCTCCTGGGTCTCCTGGGTTCGTGTGCAAACCTTGATAAACCGTTGCTAGGGGAGGCGAGCTAATTCCAGGTGGGGCTCCAGTCAGCTTCCTGTAAGATTGGGGTGCTATCATTCCTGCCCCTGTGTGGGAGGGACACCCTTGAGAGCTAGAAAGCACAGGTTGGTGGGGGGTGTTTCTCCCCAGGGGCTGAGACCAGCCAGGCACTTAGGAGCTGTGTGCTCTGGTTACTCAGCTGCCCCTGAGCCTCGCATTGCTTGTCTGCAGACATTCAGATACATTCAGATACAGTGTCCTGTGAAA
This sequence comes from Talpa occidentalis, assembly GCF_014898055.3. Taxonomy (NCBI): domain Eukaryota; kingdom Metazoa; phylum Chordata; class Mammalia; order Eulipotyphla; family Talpidae; genus Talpa; species Talpa occidentalis. Next base: position 54,462,716 of record NW_023605083.1, read on the forward strand.
GAGGCTCAGGGCTGACAGAGTTATCTCAGAGCTAAAGGAAAGAATTCAAGTATCCAGTGTGGTGCCTGGCGCATGATAGACCTTACGTAATACATGTTATTATTAACGTTAGTAGCATTTGGTCCTGTTTGTAAAAGAATCCGCAACATTTGAAACTGAAAAGGAAATTGAAGCGTGTTAGGCTACCCTGCCCTTCTCCTCCTCGGATTTAACAACATACTCTTGTATTTGGCCTCTGATTCTGCTTGGATGATTCCTGTGATTCCCCCCCTCCCCCCCCCTCCCCATCATCCAGGGGAATCCCTACCTCTTTGGGCCGCTCTCTAGGTGACAAGCAGGAGTTGTTTACAGGTCTGATGTATTTAAGTTGTTTTCTCCAGGGCAGGGAACAGGAAGCCTTCCCTGTTTCGCTGCACTAATGTGGGCTGCCAGAGAGCAGGGCCAAGTGATCATTGGGAGGTAAATTCCACAAATAACTCCTGACACAGTTACCTTTGAGAGGGTCAGACTTGCCTGTCCCTATTCCCGGAAGTCTAGTGCAGCTGAAGACAAGGTCCCAAAGATGAGGAGGGGCCCAGCTAATCCAGGCACATTTTATAGATAAGGCCTCAAAGATCCCAGAGGTACCTCTGAAATCACCCTCCTCCTGGGTTCACGCGAACGCATAAATGACACCATCCCTCCCTGATTATTCTTGCTCATTAAATGCCAGATAAAGAGCTGAGAGCTAACAAGGGGCACCAGCCCCATTACTCCTGGGCTGCTTGGATGCATTTATGATGAGAAGGCCCTGGGGTGTTTAATAAACTACCTGATTTGTCTAATAAAATCCTCCCACTGCCCTGCTGAAGTTACTAGATTCATGTTACATTCCTTTGTGCTATTAGGACAGTTCCAGAGAGTATTTTAAATTCCCATTGTGTCTTTACTTTTTATTTAAAGGAAATGATTTTCAAGGTCGAAAACAGATGTTCTAATAGAAACACCTACCTAGGTTTGAGGTGCTAGAAATTTGCTGGCATAGGTGTTAGGACACTGTGGAGTTGATTTAAGCCCAGAACTGTACAGCAATGAGCCCTCTGCCCTCGTGGCTTATCCATGTGCAGTAGTGGCTTCTCATTGTTACAGCGCAGGTATTTTTTTTTTTTTTAAGATTTATTTTTGTGGGAGGGAGAGAGAATTTGCCAGAGACAGAGCAGGGAACAGAACAGGCAGACAGACCGAAATACACTGCTGAGGGGAGCAGCGGATGAGACAGGAGAGGTCTGCTGAGCCTACAACGCAGGTATTTATAGAAATCTGAATGTGTTCTCATTTAGCAATTAATAGATTTAATCTTTGATGATATATTTTACATAGACTCCTTGAAGGACTGGATTGGGCCTTCAGACTTAATTTGACCAAGTCAGCCCTCCTGCTAAAGGTGAAAACAATTGTGGCCCAGCACAGTGGAAGGATTTGCCCAAGCTGGCCCTGGCAACAAGGCAGAGGTACGACTCGAAGCTAGATTAAAAATATTCAAATGAGGTTTTTCTACCACAACAAGAATCCCTTAATACACTGACATGTGCCTGGGTTTTGTATGTACGCTGAGGTGGGAGGGAGGTAAGGCACACTCATAAACACACTTACCATAAGGGACTTGGGCTGTGACATCTATCACCACTGGCTGCCAGGATTTGCACGGGCCACCTGGCTGCTCAGGTGACTGTTCTTTGCTTCCCTCACTCAGGCTTTTCAGTCCCAGGCAGCCCTGGTGTAATAAAAAACAGACCAACCTTGAACAGCAGCCGTCACTTCACCTCTCAGGCCCCAGGTCTATAAACGGGGTTGCTTCTTCCTCTCAACCTCATCCAACTGCAGAAGCTGTCTTAGGCAAAGCAAATGGCATTGGTCTAACTTACCCCACAGTCCCTGAGCTAAGCTTCTAGCAGTCTCCTTGGCATAAAAGAGCAATGTTAATATGTCCTCCTCTTCTAACTCTGATGTCCTGTTTATTTTGAATTAATTTCATTGTTGGATCAGCTTGCTATTCCAACCGTGCCACAGCTGTCTCACAGCAAAGTGATGGGGAGCCACCACCCCCTCCCCTTGACTTCCTTTCATATGCATGCAGGGCCACTACCCATGTGGAGAGACCTGATGAAAGATTTGAGAAAACAGGTTTGCATCACATGTTTCTAGGTTCCCCTTCTTTTTAGAGTACTGTTCTGCAGGGTTCGGCCCAGAAATTCCCTGTCCCTCATTCAAAACAATAACTTAGCTTGTTAGTTCTCTATCATTTAGGAACTATGTTTTAGTCCAATAGAGACCTCTCAAGTAATGCCTTATTTTCTTCTAACGTAATGAAAAGGAAGTAGGCATTCTGGGGCTAGCAGTGCTACAGTCTCATCATGACCTAACCTCTTCTTGGCTTTCTGTTTTGCTATCCTCAGCAGAAGCTGACTATCCTCAATTAAGATCACCTCAGGACTAAAAAATGGCTGCTGTAGCACTGTCATCACATCCAAGTTTCAGGCAGAGGAAGAAGAAAGGCCAAGAAGGGTCCTGCCAACTAAGTCAGTCCCCCTTTTAGGGAGCATCTCCAGATGTCTTACACAACATTTTATTCCCTATTTCCATTGGTCAGAAGTTAGTCTCATGGCTCTCTGATCAGGAAGGGAGGCTGGGAAATCTAATTTTTCTTTTTTTTTTTTTTTTTGATTTATTTATTTTTATTTATACCAGCACTGGGTACAGTCAGAAGCGCGGGAGGGTGAGAGAATTCACCAGAGCCAGAGCGGGGAGCAGAGCAGGCAGAAGGACCGAAGTACACTGCTGAGGGAAGCAGCGGGCGGCAGGAGAGGTCTGCGCGCCATGTGGGACCCTCCTCCAGTGGACGGGGAGCAGCTGGGGATCGAACCGACGCTGCAGAGACTGCAGGCAGCTTTGCAACCCAGTGCTCAACCGCTGCGCCACTGGGGAGGCCCAAGGGAAAGCTAATTTTTCACATGGGCACATTGCTACCACCACCAAATCAGGATCCTATGCAAGTTAGAAGAAAAGGATAAATTTTGACTAGGCAACCACCAGTGTCCACCACAACCCCTGACTTAGCTCTGGACCCCTCTTAGCGGCAAAGCCAGTGACTCATTTTTTTACTTACACTAAGAGGTTGTCAAACTGTTGAAGGGAGGGAACTGGAGTGAGAAATGGTGGAATCTTTCATCTTTTGTCTTCACTAATAGTCTCTGAAAGTGGAAGGGGGCAGCTGGGAAATTTATTTTCTCAGTGATTGGGAATTTACCACTCTCCTTAGAAGGCAGGAGCGGTTACCGTTGCCTTTTATCTTCTGTTACTACACCCAGGGATTGTTGTGAGAAACAAAAAGCAGATATGAGAAAACATGCCATAAACTAAAAAGTGACAGAAATGATCGTTTGTCATTATTACGATGCTGTCCTGCCTCCTGAAGATGCCTGCTCTGTCGAAGAAAAGGGTTTTCTGAGAGAGCAAGGGTGAGGATTGAGGAGAAAAGGGTTTTCTGAGAGAGCAAGGGTGAGGATTGAGGAGAAAAGGGTTTTCTGAGAGAGCAAGGGTGAGGATTGAGGAGAAAAGGCTTGGGGGAGAAGGGGAGTGAAGGGGAGAAAGAGCAGAGGGGAGATGGGGAATAGGGGCTGGAGAGGAGTCAAGGCCCTTTCCCTACATTTATGATGGTGATATTGAATCTGGTGACTGAGCCTGTCTGTGAGACGGCAGCAAGTTCTTTACTCAGGCTTCTCCAACCCTGTAAAAGCAGTTACGTTATTTTCAAAGCACTTTATGCACATTGAAGTCTGTCCTGACAGTATTATTTTTTTGAAGAAGCAAGTACGAAGTAGTTTTTTAAAGTAAATTTATGAATTTGATGTTATTGTATTAGTTAGCGTGGACTGTCTTAATAAAGTATTATATTCGGGAGGCCCCAAACAACAGAAATGTATTTTCTCACAGTTCCAAGGCAGGAGTTCTAAGACCCAGGTGTAGGAGGTTTGGTTTCTTTTGACTTCTCTCCTTGATTTGCAAATGGCGGCCTTCTGACTGCCGGTCCTCACACGGCTTCCCACTGTGCTTCTATGTCCTCAGTTCTTATATAGGCCCATCAGGTGGGCTCAAGGTCCACTCTACTGACTAAATTTTACCTTTATTGCCTCTTTAAGAGCTCTGTTTCCAAATACAGCCACATTCTGAGGTACTGAGTGTTAGGAGTTTGACATATGAATTTGGGGAGTTACAATTCAGCAGGTAGTTGTCATATTGATCTTAACTTGGCTACTTATATTCTCTTGGGAAAAAGGAAAAAGAGGATGGAGTGAAGCCATTTCTTTCAAAGGACTGCTCTTCTTCTTCTACACATTTACTCAGGCCTTCAATCCAGAACGTCCTCGCTCACTGCTCCTAAATGCCATTATTCACATTTTTTAGAAGATGCTCTTGCTATAAATTATCTAGGGAGCATAAGAAATCAAAACCTAGTTTTATGTTTATTCATGTATAAGAATCATTGTAATGAGTCATTGAAGTCAAGGCCTGCCATCTCAGGCTGTTTTTTTTTTTTTTTGTTTTGTTTTTTGTTTTTTTTTTTTTAAGGCTTTAGTGCATTCTTCAAGTTTAAAAAATAACGATTTAGACCTTGGCCTGTCTCTGGCAGATGGACCATGTCACCCCCTCCCCAGCCTTTTCTTAAAAAGTTCATTAATTCTGTCATACTGGAAGTGTCTGCTGGCATTGTGGTTTACAAGCACGTTCTCACATGGTGAATAATTAGATCCTAATCACCAAGCAGTGAAGTAGAGAAATAATTTTAAACCCGGTTGTACACATGAGATAATTGGAGCATAAAGAATGTGGGATTTTCAAGGTCACCCAGCAAGAAAGTCACAAAGTCAGTTTTCATTTTTCAGTCTAGATAGATCTGAGCCCCATAATTCCACATTGCCTTCTGTCCCCAAAGGGGAGCCCCACCCATCATTTTTTTTTAAACTGGAGTTCAGTGGTGCTGGTTATTGGAAGGTGGGAGAAAGTGAAAATTCTGTGATGACTCAGATGGGTCCAAGGAAAATGGACTTTGCTGGAGTGGGAAGATGAGGCCCAGGCAGGGACGTCGTCACCTTCTTCTGACTCCAAGACATACATTTTGGTTGTCAATCAGCATGCACACTGGTGCACATACTCTTTATCTTCTGTGCTTCATTTCCCAAACTCATGGAATTGTTTTCATTCTTCTACATTGAGTATTGTCATTCTGCTATAAAGAAGGGCTTTCCTCTCCTCTCCATTTATTTTTGTATGTATTAATCTATATCAAGACAGTCTTATTTTATTCAATGGGTTCCTATTATATACCATGTTTTGATGATCAGATTGTAGTGAACTTGGGCTGTGGGAACCCCTTCATTCTGTCACCAGTCTTTTGGCATATTCCCATGATGCATGAACATATCCTTACATGTGGTGCAAAAAAAAAAAATCCTTCCATGTGATTATCCAACAATCATCTTGTACTATCCCTGCACCAGCCTTCAACTCTGTATTTTGAGCATTGGTGGTTACTACCCAATATTAAAAGTTTGAAGATCAGAGCTGTTATAGAACCCTGGGGAGCTGTTCTATAACCCTGTTATAGAACATGATTTTCCCCAAAGGATATGCCTCTTCTTGGTCTTCAAGTGAAGGTATTAATAGGAAGATCACACTTATGATGGCATCTGCTTGTAATTCATCCCAAAGACACACACAAACATTAAAAAATTTCTTATGATGTCAGTTGCATGGAAGAGAATTTCAAGCGGAGCGTCAGATAACTAGATTGGAAAAGGGAGATCAAGTTTGTGGGATAGGGCAAAGAGAAATCAATATGGAATGGACTGTCCTGGTTTCTAACAATGAACTTTGCTCACTACAAACTTGTCTTCCCAAAGAGCCCACAGGGCCAGTTAGCTTTGAGTTGGGTAGCAAAACAGGAAGTCACAGTGATGTCAAGAAGTCAGGATAGAGAGGACTATGTCACCCCAAATTCCAAGAGAATAAAAGCTAAGCCTCTCTTCTGGGAATACCAGGATGGGAGGCAGTGTCCTTATCTCCTAAACCTCCCTGCATTTACAGGTACAGCCAGTACCTGCTTGAAGACAAGAGGACAATTTTGATTATGGTCCCTTTTCTATTCTATTGATAATGATTTTTTTTAAAAGATGTATTTATTTATGTATACAAGAACTGGGGTGCAGGCCAGAGGTATGGAGGGTGAGAGGATTCACCAGAGACAGAGTGGAGAACAGAACAGGCAGATTGACTGAAATACACTGCTGAGGGGAGCAGCGGGTGAGTCAGGAGAGGTCTGCTGCACCATGTGGGTTGCTCCCTGGCCAGGGATTGAACTCGTGCTGCAGTGACTGCGGACGGCTTCATAGGTTGCATCTTAACCCTTGTGCCACCAGGGAGGCCCTGATAATAATTTTAATTAGGATCTTTCTTAAGCTTACAGAAATTTATAGAGAATAATGTCAGAAGCACAAATGTTTGTTCCACTAGAAAGGAGAAATGTTAATATTTGCCTTAGATCCTTTTAGAAAGAAAGTCAAAATCCAGTTGCCCTCCCATGCCTTCCTCTCTTCAGAGGTAATTGATTTAGTTAGCTCCCTCACAGTCTTCAGTATTACTTTGTTTTATATGAATAAGTGCCAATAAATAGCACTGTCTTGGCTACTTAACACATTTAATAGGCAGTACCATATTTTTGTATCCTTTTTCAATTTGCTTCTGCTTCTTCACCTAACACTGAGATTTATTCCTTTTGATAATGTAGATCTAATGCATTCTTTTTATCTGCTAGATAGTATTTTATGGGATTACATTATGGTATGACTTTACTAGAATGATATGATGTGATATTATTATTAGTGCTAGTGCTTCGTGCATTCTCTTGGATTTTCTTTGAAGATAATAAAATCATCTGGAATAATATCTTTGGCTTCTTACTTTCTACTCCTAAGCATTTTACTTCTATTTCTGGTATAACATTGAATAGGAGTTAAAGAGGGAATTATTTCCTTGCTCTTTTTCTGATGGTGGAGATGGTGAAGTTTGCATTTTTAGGTACGTTTACTGTAGGTTTTGGTAGTTGACTTTTAATTAGGATAAGGAAATTACCTCCTATTACTAGTTTCCTAAAAATTGTTTTTCCCAACACCCATTCATGAGTTAATAAAGTTTCTTTTTCTCCATCTATTGACATGAGTATGTAATTTTCTCCCTTTAATTTTTATTTAGTTAATTACATAGATAGATTCTTGATGTTAAAGTATCTTATCTTTTAAAGGAAAAGATTATTTAGGAACTATCCTCTTTGGTCATAATATATTTCTTTTTAGATATTGCTTGCTTAAGTTTGCTAAGTAGCTGTCTGCCTGATATCTATGTATTTATTTTCAAAATTCTTATCTTTGTGTATATATTTGAAGTGTGGAACTGTACATCTTGCCCTCATAATATCCTTGTCTTGTTTTTGTTATAGAGACTATATTAACTTCATAAAATAAGTTTAGGCGTTTCATCTTTATTTACTGTCTGTGAGAGTTTATATATAGTTGGAATTTTCTGTTCTATGAAACTTTATAGAGGATCCACCTGGAAAACCATCTGGAGCCTTGAATTTCTTTGTGGGAAATTAAAAAAACTATTAATTCAAGTTCTTATTTTGTTGTAAAATGAACTGGGTTTTCCTTTCTCCTCAAGTTAGTACTGGTAAATGTGATAGTATAGATCAGGGGTCGGCAGACTATAGTCTGTCAATCAATGCAGTTACTGTTTCTTTGTAAATAAAGTTTTATTTGAACACAGTCATACTCATTCATTTACATGTTTATAGCTGCTTTCCTGCTCAATAGTAGAGTTGAGTACTTGTGATAGGGACTATGTAGCTCAAGCTTAAAAATAGTTACTATCTGACCCTTTATAGAAAGTTTGCAAATCCTGAGTTTAGAATATTGTTCCCCAATATTAATTGCTTCTCTCTGGAGGAAGGTTATACTTTCCCTTACCAGTGACTTTAGGGTTGGCCATATCACTTGTTTAGTTAATTAATGATAATGACATTTATCATTTCTAGGCAGAATCTGTAAGATTTGCCATAGTCTTAATTTTTTTCTCGCTACCATAAACATATTTAAAAAAAAAGGTTTATTTTTACTTATTTATGCATACAAGAACCGAGATATAGGCCAGAGGTGTAGGAGCTGAGAGGATTCTCCAGAGACAGGGTGAGGAGCAGAAAAGGCAGATCTATTGAAATACACTGCTGAGGGGAGCAGCGGGTGAGTCAGGAGAGGTCTGCTGTGCTATGTGGGTAGCTCCCTGGCGGGGATAGAACTCATGCAACATGACTGGCAATAGCTTGATAGGGCTGAGACTTTAACCCCTGCACCACTAGGAAGCCTCAAGACTGACTATGTTTAGATACAAGCTATTCCATCAGCTTAGGTTTTAAGAAAGATAAATTTACAGCTGATTTTTGATGGATCTGTAGTGTGAGACCTTTGTTAATGGAAGACACAAACATTTTGTATTTGTTGTTACAGCAGCACAACTTAGACAATTCTAATCAATATAGTAGGCTATATATAACTTATGTCGATCAGACAGCACTCAAATGGTATCATCAGAAAGAAAGACTTTCTCTCATTGTCCTTACCATTGCCCTTTGTGGTGGTAGGTTGTTTGTACTTTGTCTTTGTATAAATTTTAGACTTGCCCCACAATCATCTTGATCACCCCCTGGGTAAGCAGATATCTGGTGAATTCAGTTGACACAAAACTTGAAACACTTTTTAATAATTACAATGTTCTATCTGATATAATGTTCAGAACTATGATCTTGTTTTAAAATTAAAACTTCTTTCCCTCCAATGGTTTGAAAATCCATAGTTGGCTTATTTACTCCTCTCACATCTTTACTTCTACTTTTGATTCTCCCAAGGTTGGTGTTTGTGCAGGAGGGAAGGGGTGAGTGGACCAAAAGAAAATGTTATCTGACAGTGTTATGGCATGCTAGTGTTTTTGTTGTCTAGGCTTGGTAGATGTGTTGATTCTGTCTTTGGCGAGCTTGTAGTTCTTTAGGACCTCCTAGTGACTGAGAATTTTTGGATTGTTTTTCTTCTAAACTGGACAAGTCTTAGTCTGCCAACTGGTTGTATCGAGTCTTGAAGCACCTAGCTGTCTAGAGGTATTTTAGGATCTGGTAGCTGCTGAGTAGGGGGACACAAGAGGAGATTCAGGGGTCCAGTTACAGGTGTAAATGTGCTGGGGGTGGTGCTGGCTGGTGTTTGTGGCACTGCTGTCATCCCTGCCCTGTGGGGTTCCAGACCCCAGAGTCTGCAGTCTGCCTGCTGTCATGAGACCAGATGGCAGGAAGGAAGCTCACTGGGTCTGTGAGATGCTGCTGTTTTCTGATTAGGTTTAATTTGGGGAAGAACTGGTGGATGCCTAAAACCAATTAATATCACTATTGTTCACATGACATTGAAAATTATTTCTTTCTTTCCATATTTCTTAAAACCTGGAAAAACCTTTTTTTTTTCATCCATTCATTATATATAAGCAACTGTGTTCAATAATGCACTGAAATACTTGGAAAATTTTGGCATCATTAAGAAAATCAAAGAGAAAGCAAACTGTGCAGAACTCACAAGAAGTTCACATACATTTGAGTGATGGAGAGCGAATAAATGCTAAGCTAGTCTGATTAACCTTAATGAGCAAGCTAATAGATACCCAACATCTTCTTTGGGCTTAACACCATGTTAAATACTGTGCACAAATTGTAAAATATAGGTTTTGTTTTCAAGAGGAGTAGGAGTTGTCTTGATGGGACAAGATAAACGCAATACCACACATTAGAGGAGCAAGGCATCATTTTATAGAGGAAAGGTAAATTCAGTGGTATGCTAGATGTTAAAGAAGGACAGAGAAGATCAATGAGGGCACAGATAATTATTGGGTCATTGGGGATGAGTGGACATGTGTAGGTGGAAGGCAAAAAAAACCTTTCTTTGTGAAAGAGAGACAATGTTGAAGGAAGGGATGTTATGACCATGGGGTTTTCCTCAGAGTGACAAGATTAATAAATCAGTTAGTTGGTTGCAAATCTCTGAAAGCTACTCAGGAAAGCTTATGCAAAAGAAAAAATCAATGGTAGGATCCTGGACAGCTCACAGAAATGAAGGATTGAACAATTATGTCCTTGAAAGTGTAGCCTCCAGGATCTAGACAGCAGATGAAGATTAATAGTCTTGGAGCATTGTCTTCAGATTATTTTAGCTGTGATCCTCAAATTCCAAGGCAAGAGAGAAAAATTTGTTCTGCCTAAAGAGAGCACAGACTTCCAGGTTAATGTAGATGGGATTCCTCCATCAGTCTATTTATCAGGAGTGCATGGAATCTGGGGAGTAGTTTTTCAAAGGAGAAATAATATGGCATAATTAATAAAGGAGAAAGTGTATCACTAAGCAAAAACATCACGTACATGTGGATATTGGACATGTGGAGCCTCAGGACCCAAAACCTAACATAAGGTTCCTGGGGTCAGCAGCACGGACACTTGAAGCTGCTCTCCAGTGCTTTGCTCTGGTCTCCCCACCAAACGCCTGCAGCCTGCTCCCCCGTGGTTTGCCCCCTTGGCTATCATGCATTTGGACTCCACATAGAATGCTGAACATTCTCTGCCCATTCTAGTTGTCTGGTTAGGCCCCAGCTGTGGCCACAGCAGCCAGGTAGCCTTGCTGCAGGGGTAGAGCCTGGCACTGCTCTCCAGTCTTATTTGGAGATGGCCCTGGTTGAGCTTTGCAGGGTTGTTGCAGCATTGCCTGGAGATGGGAGACCAGGCTTTCCATGGGAATTTGTGATATGTGTAGGTGTGGTTGGATTTTTTTTTTCTTTTTTTTTGCTGTTCTCTTGCTTTTGTGGAAAAGTTTTCTATTGGACAGAACCTGGTTTTATGGGGAAAGATTTAAAAAAGTTTGCTATAGAACTTTCTACACTAATTGAAGAACACTGTAAAGTATTTGAAAACTTGAGCCTTGTTCAAAAAGAGTACAAAGGCTTAAAGTCTTAAAGGATATTAGCTCTGAGGAGGAGGAGTCAAGAGAAGCACCAAGCTTGGAGGCTATCTGTCAAAAGTTGAACAGATAAGTTCAGATTCAGTTAAATCTGAACCTAGGGATGAAGTGCTCACTCTAGAAAAAGAGTTAAAAGGGAAATCTAAACATTCCAAACAAGGTGAATTGATGGTGCGTATTTCTGAAAGGATATAGTCGCTAGAAGATGAATCAAAATCCCTCAAATCATAAGTTGCTGAAGCCAAAATAACCTCAAAAATAGTTCAATGAATGATGAACAACTTAAGCTAGCTATAAAAGATGATATGAGTGAAAGTTCCCAACTTCAGGAAAGCCAAAATCAGCTTTTACAAGAAGCTGGGAAATGAAAAGAAGAAGCGAGTGAATGTAAACAGAAAATAACATTTGAAGCCCCCAGAGTAGACGCTGAACGAGTTTTCTATGATAAAGTCAGAGCAAGTCTCTGATGGGACCCTTGCAAGAGGTGAAAGACTGGGCTGCCATGCTCGGAGAAGACACAGATGATGGTAACTTGGAACTGGAAATGAAGAGTGAATCCGACCATGATAATCAGCCAAAAGGAGGGGTGAAGAAACCGATTCTTATCGCTAAGTTAAATGCTTCTTTAAAAACCCTAGAAGGAAAAAGAAACCAAATTACAGTCATTTATCTGAAATAGATAAAACAAAGAGCTCACCGAGTATGGTAAAAATCTCCAGACTGAACAAGCATCTTTGCAGTCAGAAAATACACAGTTTGAAAGTGAGAATCAAAAGCTTAAGTAATGACTGAACTGTATCTGGAAACGGAAATGACACTTCAAAGGAAATTAATAGTAGAGAAAAATTACCAGTTAGAGAAGGAGGAGAAACTTCCCAAAGCAGATGAAAAGATCCGCCATGCACCTGAAGAGGTGGAGACCCTATAAAAAGCAAGCCAAAGCTCTTCAAGAAGAACTGGAGAGAACCGTTCATTCTTACCGAGGGCAGATTATTTTCTATGTGGGGAAAAAACACATGTGATAAATGGTTGACAGTTCAGCCTGCTGAAAGAAATCTCAAAGACTTGAGGGAAAAAAATGCTTACAACAGATGCAAATTACCTGAAATAGAGTTTCAATTGGAACTTTTAGAAAAAGATCCTTATGCATTTGATGTTCCAAATGCAGCATCTGGCCGAGAGCATCTCCATATGCCCTTCACTGCTGGCTCGACCATCATCTGAAATGAGATGTTTCTTTTCACCTTCAGCTTTACTGGAGGGTCCATTCAGACGCTCTCATTTGTGTTCATGGGGAGACGGAGGAGGCTCCAGCAGTCCAGGGAACTCTGGATCATCACTGAAGAAAGGAGACCCAAGCTGTGATGGAATTGCTGGTCTTCACAGAGCACCTTCTGACACTGGGTTGCTTTTACCTCTAAGAGAACAGGATCACAAGGTGATGGCCCCTCCCTCAGGAAACCATATCCTGATCCAGCTCTTCTTCCACAAAGGGAAGACAGCTATTTTAAGTCTGATGGAAGTTCTGGACCAGCAGGACTCCGAAGTCTTAACGTGTTATCTCTGGATAAAGCCATCAATATCTGCAGAAATGAAATCCAGTAGAAATGAGAGCAAAGAGGACCTCGCTAATCTACATGTGCTTGACTCATGTCTCCCCACCCCTACTGAGGCAACTGGCCCTGGCTTTAGTTTCTCTAATTCATATGAATAATGTTTCTGGCAAACATGGCTGTTTCTGAGTTTCAGACTTCATTTTATTAGCATCAAGGGAAGACTTCAAAAAGCCATATATGGTACAATTCAAAATTGGATGAATATCCTGCAAATATACAAAATAATCTCAAAGACTCCCCAGTATAAGATCGTGTTCCGGGTTTGGTCAATGTTGCTCTTTTACAATCACAGTCACAGAAGCTGAAGGTACCAAATAGCAATGCCTTTGTGTTTCATGGCCCAGGTACCCTAGAATATCACACGATTTTGAAAGGCAGCCTGGTTGCAGCAATAAAGCAAATTTCTTACTTAGTTTAACAGTCATGTTTCTGGAGTATTGGATATAAAATTTCATGGAAATGCCTGTAAGCTTATGCACTTATCTTTACTAAAATTACCTTTAAGATATTCTTTTTATGAATATGCACTGGAGCAAAGAAAGTTTGTTCAATAAATTGTGCTGGGAAAACTGGGTCGCTACATGCAAAAGAATGAAGCTTGACTACTACCTCACACCATGCACAAAAACCAACTCAAAATGGATTAAAGAACTAGACATAAGACCTGAAACCATAAAATATATAGAAGGAAATAGAGGCGAAACACTGCATGACATGCACCTCAAAGACATCTTTACAGACGCATCACCCAAAGCAGTGATATGAAGGCAAAGATCAACAGCTGGGACTACATCAAATTAAAGAGCTTCTGCACAGCAAAAGAGACAGTAACCAAAACAAAGAGAAACCCCACCGACTGGGAGAACATTTTTGTACCCAACACTAATGATAAAGGACTGATCACAAAAATCTACAAAGAGCTGATGAGACTCAACAAAAACAAAGAAAATAATCCAGTCAAAAAATGGGCAGAAGAGCTAAAAAGAAACTTCTCCAAAGAGGAAATACAAATGGCCAACAGGCATATGAAAAAATGTTCAACATCACTTGTCATCAGGGAAATGCAAATCAAAACTACAATGAGATACAATCTCACACCAGTGAGAATGGCACATATTAAAAAAACTAGCAACAACAAATGTTGGCGAGGATGTGGAGAGAAAGGAACTCTCCTGCACTGTTGGTGGGAGTGCAAACTGGTCCAACCATTATGGAGAGCTGTGTGGAGATTCCTTGACCTACTAAACATAGAGCTTCCATATGATCCAGCAATTCCACTCCTAGGTATTTACCCAAAGGACACAGAAACATTAATTCAAAAGGGCACCTGCACGCCTATGTTTATAGCAGCACTGTTTACAATAGCTAAGCTTTGGAAACAACCCAAATGCCCAAAAATAGATGACTGGATCAAGAAGATGTGGTACATATACACCATGGAATATTACTCAGCATTCAAAAAAGATAAACACATGCAGTTTGCAGCAACATGGATGGAGCTGGATGGGATCATGCTCAGCGAAATAAGCCAGAAAGAAAAAGAAAAATACCGGATGGTCTCACTCTTAACAGGAATCTAGAAAACCTAAATAAGGGACCAGGAAAAAGAATAACTATAAGAAAGAAAAAAATCAAAATCAACAAACAACTATGAACCAGAGACACACTTTGGGGGGGTGGCAGGAAAGGGAGGGATTGGGGTCAAAATCAGGGGGTTGCAATTGTATGGGGAATATAAAAATAAAAAAATAAATTTTAAAAAAACTAAAAAAAGCTAAAAAAATATATATTCTTTTTATGATGCAAACAAATTGTTTCATGATTTTGAAATGCAACCAGGATAAATGAAAACATTTCAGGTGCGGGGGAAAATCTGCTATGTGACTAAACAAAGTTCTTAAAATCAAAAGGTCTATTTACACGAAATTAGATGTATTGACTATAACAACCAATTTATTAATAACACTGATGACTCACTCAAATATACAAACTCCAAAGGACATTTGCTTATTTAATATACCCAAGAGTTTCTAGCAGATGAATTTTCACCCTTACATCCAGATAGATCTAAGCAGTTAAAAAAAAACAAGAAAAACAAGAGCTGTTAGCGATGTATTAACTGAGAAGTCACATACAAACCAAAGAATATGGAAGGAGAGAGGGACTGAAAGGATAAAGCTGACGAGTGTGGAGAAGGAGAAGAGTCGAGAACAAAGCCATCACACTGGATGTGCTAAAAGCTCCAATCCATTTAAACCTAGACCTTAAAACACAGTAAGTGGGAAAAGTTGAATCTTTGGTCATAACCTAAGATGCCTGTTGTAGGTCCTTCAAGTAAAGTGAATGCAGAAACAGCTTCGTGTTCTGCAGCTTGCTTTTCACAGCTGTCTTGGAGGTAAAGGATTCCACGTGATCACAGTCTCCTGCAGGTCAATGGAGTTCCTCTTCCCCGTTGAAGCGCACACTGCCCCACCAGCCCTCACCTTGTCCTTACCCAACTTTATGTCCAGAAGGACATTTTTTCGTGTCCCCCCCAGGTCACGCCTGGAGAACTGGCTTGCACACACCTCCCTGCTAGGCGGCAATGTGGATAGAGAGATGCAGTATTTCTAGTTCGTTGTTTAAGTGTGCAGACCACACAGGCCTGCTGTATCAGCTAAGCGTGTGGGAACAGAGGCCTGGGCTCCTGGAGAGCAGTGAAATGGAAACCAAAGGACTTTCCCTTTCAGAGCTCCCCCATCTTTGTTTGCAGAGGTCAGCTGATCATTTCTTTAATGACACTGCCTACCTCTAAGCCCACTCCCAAACTAGTCTGTTGTACTTTTCCCTGTTTTGTGGATCTGGGCAATCTCAGGCACCGAAGCACGATCCGGACATGACAGAGAGCAGATGGACAAGAGTCCTTTTGAAAGAGTTAGTGCTGGCGCCCACTGTGACTGCAGAATAGCAAGACAAATGCTGCCACTACTGTTAACATTTAGATGATAAAACTCATATACATGCACCCACCCTAAGTGGTTTGCTAGGTGGGTCTAGAACTGTGCATTTAGGGCTCGTTATTCCTCACCACTGAAGGCTTCCTGAGGGCTTCACCCCATGCTCCACAAGTGATATGTTTTTCGTCTGACCAGTGGCATAGACAATGCTTCCAGCCTTGCCTGAGCACAGACTCTGTTCCCTCCAATCCATCTGGGGGGTTTCTTCTTCCAATTCAGGTCGCTTCCTTCTATGATGTGTCGTGGAGGGTACATGCTGCCTTCTGGGGTTCTCTCTCTGGGAGCTCTCCTGTCTGGTGTCCTGTGTTATGAGCTCTGGATGCTTTGGTCTCCCTGGATTCTCAGTTCCATCTCCTTCACTCTGGAAAGCTGCCAACCTCTGCCTCAGTTTCCTTTCATGTGCCATAGCCAGACCACTCTCATAAGACAGTGGGGGCAGCCCTTGTGTATACCTCATGTGCTTCTGGTCTCTCAGCTGTGGTTGTCCTCTGTTCTGTCACCTCCAGCAGCTTGAGAAACACCATTCCATGAACCCTTTCTTCTCTTTTCTTTTTTCCTTCCTTCCCTCCCTTCTCTCCCTTCCCTCCCTTCCCTTCCCTTCCCTTCCCTTCCCTTCCCTTCCCTTCCCTTCCCTTCCCTTCCCTTCCCCTTCCCTTCCCCTCCCCTCCCCTCCCCTCCCCCTCCCCTCCCCTCCCCTCCCCTCCCCTCCCCTCCCTTCCCTTCCCTTCCCTCCCTTCCTCCCTTCCCTTCCCTTCCCTTCCCTTCCCTTCCCTTCCCTTCCCTTCCCTTCCCTTCCCTTCCCCTTCCCTCCCCTTCCCCTCCCCCCCCCTCCCCTCCCTTCCCTTCCCTTCCCTTCCCTTCCTTCCCTTCCCTTCCCTTCCCTTCCCTTCCCTCCCTTCCCTTCCCTTCCCTTCCCTTCCCTTCCCCTTCCTTCCCTTCCCTTCCTTCCCTTCCCTTCCCTCCCCTCCCTCCCTCCCCCCTCCCTTCCCTTCCCCTTCCTTCCCCTCCCCTCCCTCCCCTCCCCTCCCTTCCCTTGCCCTCCCTTCCCTTCCTTCCCTTCCCTTCCCTTCCCTCCCCTCCCCTCCTTCCCTTCCCCTCCCCTCCCCTCCCCTCCCCTTCCCTTGCCCTCCCTTCCCCTCCCTTCCCTTCCCTTCCTTTCCCTCCCCTCACCCTCCCCTCCCTCCCTTCCATTCCCTTCCCCTCCCTTCCCTTCCCTTCCCTCCCCCTCCCCTCCCCTCCCCCCCCTCCCCTCCCCACTCCCCTCCCCCCTTCCCTCCCCCTCACCTCCCCTCCTCTCCTTTCCTTTCCTTTCCTATTTGTTGTCTCAGGCAGGAGGTAAATCGGTCCCTGTAACTCCATCCTGACTGATAGCAGAAGTCCCCAATTCTTTTTTTTGTTGTTGTCTAAATTTAAATAGTCTGCTTAGGGAGGTTTCTGTGGTGAGGCAAAGAGGACCCACAAGAGCTTCCCTATTTCAAAGCCCAAGGGCTCCCTCTTTCACTGTTACCTCAAAAACTCAAAATGTGGCCTCTTGCTACCTTTTTACCTCTCAGAACTAAGTTTTCTGTCTTCAGCCTGTGTTTCCTAGTGCTCCCCAGGCCTCACCTTCCAAGGGAGACAGGGTATATAGGTCTTTAAAAAATAGTGACAACAGAAAGTTGTGTTTTAAGGGAAAGGGTAAAAGGGCTGTGAGATTCCTGGGCAAAGCAGAGGTGGGGGGAGGCAGCAGCCAAGGCCTGGCAGATGAAGATGCCAAAGCCGGAGCCAACACAAGCCCACGTGGGAGCTGCGTTGGAGGGAAACTCCACTTATTCACATGTTAAACCTCGGGGGGTGGGGCAGGTGCAGATGTACGTCTGACAGAACAGAGGAGCCAGCGCGTACAGGAGAAGGCCGCACGTATCTGTGGAGGGCTCAGCCTCCTGGAAGAGCTTGGTGTTTGAAGCAGATGTGTGGCAGAGATGGCTGGTTGCCCACAGAGAGTGAGTGCTCTCTTTTCTTTGCTGGGCTCCCCAAATTGTCACTGGGGAGAGATTGCTCAGGCACTGTAGTCCCAGTCTCCTTGTAGGTAGACATGAGACTTGGAGTCAGCCATGGAATGCAAGTGACAGTGATGCACGTCTCCCACTCTCCCCCCATCCACATGCTTCTCGACCCTTCCAAGGTGATCCTTGCAGTCATTTGGATGCGTCCTCGTTTTCTAAGAGCGTGCACACCTGGCTGGGCATGGACAGTTTTGTCTTCACGGTGATGAAACTACAACATCACGTTAGGAACATTCTCCTAATACAGGGAATTGATCATTTGGTCAATTGACTTTTGACAATCCAGTTTTCAGCAGATTCTTCCCTGAGGGTATATATATATATTTTACTTGGCATTCTTTCTTTGGAAAGACCAAGTGGTGCTTTGAGTGGAATAGCACATCGGTTTTAGCTAAGAGGCAGCCAATTTCACTCAGATTTATTTAGCAGATTTTTTTACCCTGTGACTAGGCAGGGAAGGACTTGCCTTCGTTCTTTTTCTTCCAATCTATAGGATGCTAACTCCCCTAAAATGCTCACCCCCTACTCTTAAGAGGAAGAAACCAAGGGAATGAGAGAGAGGGAAAGAGAATAGGGAGATAAAGGTCGTTAGCGTCGGACTAAACATGGGCCGAAAGAACTCGAGGGACAACAATAAGGGCACTGCCCGTCCCCTGGCCTGTGTGCATGCAAGTCCCACATTGTCTAATTACTAAGACATGTCCTGCAATGTGGTGCCCCCCCTAAGGTTAGGGGTGTAACAATGGAGCTTCAGGTCTAACGCCTTCATTTTATAGACCAGCAACATGAGACTCACAGCACTGCGGGCCTGCCCAAGGCACCCCATTACACTTTGCAGAGGGGATTTCCCACATGGACTTGACTCAGACACTTCAGAGTCCGCCTCCACCCTTCATGCCCAGGTGCTCATCTGCTTATCGCAGCCGAACCTCCCTCCTTGTGGTA
The DNA here is from genome assembly GCF_014898055.3 of Talpa occidentalis. Classification (NCBI taxonomy): domain Eukaryota; kingdom Metazoa; phylum Chordata; class Mammalia; order Eulipotyphla; family Talpidae; genus Talpa; species Talpa occidentalis. The sequence continues at coordinate 54,481,447 of NW_023605083.1, forward strand.
AAAACCACAAGGTGGGCCCTCAGGGAGACCAGCTCCCTTCATAGCTCTGGGGTCAGCCAAACAGACCACGAGGCACAGGAAAAGGACACCCCAGATAGGTGCTTTCTTGCATGGCCTTGACCACACATCTGCTCTTGGTTTCATTTTCAGGGTAATCCCTCCTGCCTTCAGTGGGTGGCCCCGTGAGCAAGTGACTTGAGTCACTCTCACCACAGCCCTGGGACAGTGACCATGCAGGGCCGTCAGAGAGCTGACTTGCAGGGCTGCCTGGAGAGCAGTTTCCCTGATGCCTGTCTGGAGGCGGTTTTGCTCTTTATACATGTCCTTGGTTCCTCTGACCTCCCAGACTGCCCCCCAGTTTGATTGTTCTGAACCAGGCTGTGCCCATGTAGCACAGAGTGGCATTCTGGAAATTTCTTGAGTGCACCATGCCACCTTTGCCTCTGTGTGTCTCGCATGGTGGGGAAACCTTTGCTGTTTCCAGAGGAAACCAGTTGCTTTCATACCTCTGTGCTTTGTACAGCCTGCTTCTGTCTAGACTGTTCTCCTTCACCTGGACTGTTTGAACACTCACCCTTTTATTTATTTCAAAATTTGGGGTAAATATATATATCATAAAATGTAATATTTTAACCATTTTTAGGAGTCCAGGTCAGTGGTGTTAATACATTCACACTGTTTTGGGATCATCACTGCCCTCCATCTCTAGAACTTCAAGTTTGCAAAACTGAAACTCTATCATGTCAACCAAGCTCTTCTTCCCCTTTTCCTCCTCCCCCACCCCTGGCAACCAACATTCCATTTTCTGTCTCTATGACCTGGTCCACTCTAGGTACCCCATGTGAGTGCAGTCATCCAGTCTTTGCCACTTGTGACTGATATTTCACTTTGTCTAACATCCCCAAGGGCATCCACGTTGTAACACGTGTCAGAATTTCCTTTCTTTTGAGGACTGAATAATGTTCCATTGTAGGTATATACCACATTTTGTCTGCCCACTGATAGACACTGATTGGCTGATTTTGCACCTTATGGTTATTGCGGTTTAATTTGTGACCTCACTTAGGGTCTGTCCCTGGAAATGTCATTTGCACTTGAAAACATGTGTAGCTGTTGTTGGGTGGAGTGTTCTGTGTTGTCTGTTAGATCTAGATGATTTATTCTGCTGTTAAAGTCCTCTAGTTCCTTTCTTACCTCCTGTCTGGTTGGTCTATCCATTTTTGAAAGTTGGATATTAAAATCTCCAACTGTGATTGTAGAACTATCTTTTTCTCCCCGCAATTCTGCCAGTTTTTACCTTATATATTTTGGTGGTCTGTTATTAGGTGCATAAATGTTCTTACTCTATTCAAATGCTTCCTCCTTTGGGGTCCTCACCCCTGCCTTAAATTCTAGCCCCCAGGCAGGGATACGCTCTGTTTTCACTGTAACTTGTGCATACCTCTATGTAGCAATTTTTTTTAGTGACTAATTTACATGTCTTCCCTGTGTGTTTGTCTTGGAGGACACAACATTATGTTGCATCTCTAGCATCTGGTGCAGTTTCTGGCTCATAGCAGGTGCCCAGTGGATGTTTGTTGAATGGACATTGCTATATAGAATGGTAGTGTCACCTGTGTTATTCCTGGGATAAAAGTTAGTAGAGCCAGAATTTCTGAACACATCATTGCTTTTCATATAAGTACTTTACAGGCTCCTAGGTACTTGCTCAAATCTCTCGTTTGATCTTACCATGACTATATGAGGGAGACACGGCAGGGATTGACAGATCTATTTTACAGGTGAGAAAATAGGAACTCAGAGAAACTAGTTGTCTTGCTGGTGAACACCACAGAAGAGGCAGAGCTGGGACTTGACTCAGGTTCATCTGACTCCTGACCAGGGCCATTTTATCTGTGCCCCTGCCCTGACAGGCTCTGTTGCTTGTGTTTCCCTGGCTCTTTGTGCTGCCACAACCTCTGAGTGTGGGTGAGGCTGAGACCGGTACATGTGGGACTGAACCTTTTTTACCCTGGGGAATCTCAGGTTTACCTTGGACGGTACTTCAAGGAGTTCCAAGTGTGACCAGGAGCTGCACATCACTAGATCCATTTTGGAGTTGGTGAATATTGAATGTCTTGCTTCTGTAGCACAGGTAAGAGCTGGGATTCCAATCTGGGCTTCCCAACTTGAAGGCTAATGTGCTTGCAATTTGATCTGAAGTGTCCTGGGCTATCTTGGGACTAAACTTGAGTACCCTCCTACTCTGTCCCCTACAGCCCTGCAGAGTGAATCTGTTCTCCCTGCTCCTGACACCCTAGAAGGATGTGGTACCACTGACCAAGATTCCCTGTTTCTTCTTTCTGAGTCTGAGTGACTCCAGTGTATCCAATCTCTTCAATTCCCTTTCCAGGGACCCAAAATCCAGCCCCTCCCTCTCTGGTCACCTCCTCCAAGTGTGTTTCAGCTTATCTGCTAGCCAGGTCTGAGTGGCAGTGTGGGCACATATGTAATGGGCATCACTGGGTTGGCAGGGAGAGAGCCTGCAGCGGGTTCTAATTGTAGCTTCCTCAAATGGACGGGCAGCTGGCTGTTGGGCGGAGAGCAGCAGGAGGAGGAGGTAGAGGAAACAGAACCCTGGCATGTGTGATGGGACAAAAATAGAGGGGCCCACTTACTATGGGACTAGCTTCTTCTTAGCATACGCTTGATGGGAGGCTCCAGTTCAGGGGAGTCTACCTGGCCCTGTGCTCATCTGATGGTGAGTCCCCTGGGGATATTGCCGGCCATCTCCAGGCTGTCCTCATTCAGTGGTGAGACCCTCATTCAAAGGGCCTCAGATAATGTCCGCAGAGGGCCTGCACTGTGGTGCTTGAGGGCTCTGTGACCTGGAGTTCTGCCTATGGCTTCCTTGGCCCTGTCCGGGGGTCTCCAGAGGTGACTGGCTTTACCACTTCACTGATTGGCCTTGACCATGAGGGGAAGACCAGGACAGGGATGACTAGGGATGGGCCAATGGGGACCGCTGGGGTAACTTTCAGATAAATGATGATAACAATTGCACTTACCGTATGGGATTGTTGAGACTATTAAAATAGACGATGCATGTGCCTGCTCTGTGCAGGGCCCTGGAAAGAGGCACCGCTCTCAGTATTGACCCAGGGAGGGCACCTGGTGGCCCTTAGAGATGTTTCCGTCATGACACATTAGGGTCCCACAGGAGGTCTGGTACCACCATGCCTGGAAGCATTGTGGGATGAGAACTGCACTGGACAGCAGAACCAGATTTCAATCCTGATGCTAGTTGCTGCATGACCCAGGGCAAGCTCCGGTCCCTCTCTGGACCTCTTTTTTTTCTCCTATGTCATGAAAGACTTGGGCTAGAAGATTGTTAGTGTCCTTCAACATATGGAAGCTGGGGGATCTGGACCACAGATGGGGTGCTACTACCTGATGCTCTTGACTCTGCCAGTCTGCTGGTTTCCTAGACAGGCCTCACAGGCTCTACGGTGCTGGAGACAGGTTTGGAAGTGAGGGTTGAGGCCATGACCGTCTGTTCCCCTTTCACGGCGGTGGGAACTAGGACCAGTGCTTGCCTTGTTATGTGTCCTGAAGACACCCCCAGGGAGCTCCAGGGAGCTGCCTGGATAATTCTCGGGATTCTCTCCCCAACAACCCTGGACAACCTAACCCATGTCCTCAAGTGTGTCCTGCTGTGACACACGGGGAGTGCAGTAACCCCAAGCTCTCTGGCGGGCAGGTGATCTTCCCGGAGCTAGCCAGGCCTGACTCAGAGCTTTGGCCTGCCAAGCCCCGAGCCAGCTGTTCTCTGGGCCACTACACAGAAATCACACCGGACACCGTGGCATCAGGCTGTGGGAAAGCGTGTCCCTGGCTCCGAGGCCAAGGAGAGGAATGCAATACCAGCCTGTCACCAGCTGGCCTGGAAGAACAGCTGATTCTCTGGGGTGGGGACGCGGGGTGGGGGGGAAGCTGAGATGAAGTCCCAAGTTCAAGACTGGCAGGTAGCCTCAGGACAGCGTTCACTGATGGTCTGATCCCCTGCCAGGGGGAGAACTGGACCCTCTGAGGCCAAGCCCCTAAGCCCACCCTCCATCTGGCAGTTTGACTTTCACTTTGGTTTCTGTCCCTGCTTTGGGCCTTGGCTTCCCTGTCAAGGCCGAATGTGAAGGTGCTAAGAAGAGAGGCTTTGTGGTGCTGTTACTTAAAATGTGGGGTCTTATTTCTTCCATTTTTAATGGAAAAGTTACTAAGAGGGGTGTGCATGTGATAGGACACTACCTGGGCATTGGAGGTTTTCCCTTTACATCACAGCCTCTTCTTTCTTGCCCGTGTCATATGTCTGAGCTGGGAGCTCTTGTCATATTTTCTGGAAGGACAATTTTCTTCATTCCGGATTCTAGGAAATGACAAGTTGGACATTTCAGCATATAGTGGAAAGAGGTTAGTACTGACCAAGGAGGTCAAGCTCGGCTCCTCCAGTGGGTTTTGGCTCATTCTTTTTCCTTCTGGCACTCAGTTTTCTTCTTGGTAATATAAGGTATTAGGGTGAGATGATCTCAAAGCTTCTTCTCAGTTTTGCCTCAGGATCTTTAATTTCCTTTTGGATATTTAGTTTCTTGCCTTTGTCCCCACTCCTCTGTTTCTCAGTGGATTAGGTGGGAATGACTGAGAAGCAAAATAGCTTGGCTACAGCTCAGAAAGATGACGAAACTTCTAACCTCCACTGTGGAGCGCAGTGAGAAATAGGCCTCACCCCGCCTGTTTGTAAGGAAAGATAGAAGGCTTAACGTTCATGTCTCACACGTGGTGAAGACTTTCATGGGTGGTGACACACACACACACACACACACACACACACACACACACACACCAGGGGAGGGACAGGTGCTGTGTGAGAAAGGGCTTTTGGAGAATATGTGTCCCTGAATGAAAGTCAGGCAGGAAAACTGGCACCAGGTCTTACTGGGATTATCTCATGATACAGCCATAATTTATTTTTACACAGACCTCGGGATTGTACCGGGGATTCCAGAAGCTTCATGTGAGCAGTGAGTACCCGGTATCCTGGGGCTGCCTGCCAGGTAAGCGACCTCTCTCAGTGTCAGCCATCGCCACCTGCTGAGGGGGAGCTGGAGCGGCGCTGAGGCCTTAGGCATCCCAGGTTATGGGGGGGACACATCTGGAAGCCGGTGCTTGCCACTCTAGCATGAGAACCTCACCATGGAGTGGTCAGCAGGCCTGGTCAGACAGGCTCATCTGCAGGTGCCCTCCTGCCATGCTGTCAACCCTATTGTGTGGCTCCCAGCCATGTCTTTCCAGCAGACAGCCTGGCGCTCAGCTGAGCAGCTGGAGGGGACTCTGTGCATCTGCTGCTTATGAGCTGGGCTTTCAAGAGTGAGCAGGAGAGGATGAGGAAGAGCTTACTGGATGCAAAATTGCATGGGGAGGGTCATAGCAAACTTGGATAGCACACAATGATCCATAGTAAATCTTGATCAGATCAAAGGTTCTTCTGTGCCTGACCACAAACCTGTGATGATTCTTGAAGAATGTTCATCTTTCACAGCAAAATGGGAAAAAGAAAGCCAATAGAATAAACTTCGTACAACTAGTGTAGCTTGAGGAACTGTTCTTTATTTTCAGAGCTATCCTTGGCACTTTTAAACATTGAAATGTTTTCTCTTTATAAAAAGAGGGTGATATTAGATAGTAGTGGGGTTTAAAAAATGACAACCCTATGTCAACCCTCTGCCATTAAAAAATTATTTTTACGGGATGATGAATTCCAGAATCCTTCAGAGGACTCATGGAAGGAGGGGGATGGGAGGAAGGGCAGAGGCTGTAGGCAAGTCGGGAGGAGATGTGCTTGGTCTCTAAGCAGCAGGCATCCAAGATTATTCTGCTCTGCGTGGTGTCCCTGGCATCTAGAACATAGGTTTTTCTATAAAGGCTCTGGTAGTAAATATTTGAGGCTTTTTGGGCCACGCCATCTCTGTCTACTTGATTCTGCCTCTTAGCATGAAAGCCTCTACTGACAACATGGCAGTAATTGACTGTGGTTGTGTTCCAATAAAACTTTATTTATAAAAGGGTCAATGGGCCTGATTTGGCCTAGGGATTGCAGTTGGCTAACCCCCAATCAAGTGCAATGCCCAGCTTCTTGTGGCTATTCAAGAAATATTTATTATGTTGATAGAAATTGGGTAAAAGGAGACATTGGAGGGATCTGACATTGGATTCCAGAAAGGTCAGGCTGTGTAAGAGGGACAGGGATCATGAGGTGCCGCAGTGCTTGGCAAGGAGCTGTTACAACATCACAGGCCTGAAGGGTTAGGGGCCAGTCTTGAGCAGAGCTTCTCTGGCCTCCAGCATCCCTGCTGTATCATGGGTGTTAGCCTCATCACTCTCAGTGGGGACTCCACTGCTTCTCACACTGCTGGGGGAAGGAACTTTTCCCCCTACAGTTTTATAGAAATACAGCTCACACCCCACACCACTTGCCCATTCAATGTCACTGTTTAACCTTCACTTTGGTTCCTGTCCCTGCTGTGGGCTGTGCCATTATCACCATAGTCAATCCTGGGATATTGTCATCATCCTCCCCCAAGAAAACCCCTACTCTTCTAACTCCCCATGTGCCCATCCCCTCAGGCCCTAGGCAGCCACCTGTCTTTCTGTCTCCGTAGGTTGCCATACTAGATCTCTCATATTATTGGAATCAGGCAATATGTGTTTTTTTTTATGTGTGTCTGACTTTTCTCACTGAGCACATGGTGAGAGGGTTCATCTATGGGCAGCATGTATCAGCACTTTACTCCTTTTTATTGCCAGATGCCAAGAAAGCCTCCACTGTGTAGACACAGAATTTGATTCTTTTTTTGTTTTGTTTTAAAGATTTATTTTATTTATACAAGAGCCCGGGTACAGTGCAGATGTGCGGGAGGGTGAGAGGATTCACCAGAGACAGAGCAGGGAACAGAACAGGCAGACCAACGAAATACACTGCTGTGGGGAGCAGCGGGCGAGACAGGAGAGGTCTGCTTCGCCATGTGTTTGCTCCGAGGCCGGCGGGGATCGAACCGGCACTGCAGAGGCTGCGGACAGCTTCACAGCACTGCACTCAAATGCCTGTGCCACCAGGGTGGCCCCTGATTCTTTTTCTATTGGTTGATGGACTTTGGGTTGTTTGATGTCCAGGCTTTGATGTTTCCATGTTCGGTGGCCATGCCCCCCAACACCCCCTCGGCTCCCCACCTTGTGTGGAGCTGTTGGGTGATCACTTCTCTGACCTCCCACCCCACACACCCCTCCACACTCCTTGTGCTCCAGTCACAGTGGTCTCAATGCTCCTCCCCAGCCCATCATTTCAGACCTCCATACTTCTGCCTGCACTGCTGTTTTCCTTGAGAAACTTTTCCCATATCCCTTTGGGTTCAAACCCCATGTTACTAAAGGTGCAGCTCAAATATCATTTCTATCACAAAACCTCCTACTGCTGTCTCTTATGGGAGTCATCCCCTCCCCTACGCGCACCCCCCCACCCCCCCACCCCCTGCCGCCACCCGTGCTCTTAACACTAGGACTTGCCACCCCGGATTGCAGTTATTTTATGCCCAGGTCCACTGCCCTTCTAGATTATACTCCTCCATGCTTCATATAGACTCTGCTTTTTAGATTTATTTTTATATTCCAAGTACTCTGCACACAGCAGAGCCTGCAGAGATGTGATTGACTAGTGAGTGATGTGCTCTGTAATTGAATGATTTTAAGACGGTACCTCTACAGCCTGGATGGCTATCAGCAGCGTGAAGGCCCTTCCCTGTCCTCAGAATAAAGACCCATTCTCTAGGCAGCCCCTGGGGGATAAGGCTGAGCTGCTTTCTGTTCCCGGGGCCTGTTCCCCTTGTCTCCAGTCTGACATGAGTATCCCAGTTTCTTCCTCACTTTTCCAGCTAAAATCTAATGAATTACTCTGAAAAACAGGTTATGCATTTTGGATCCTGACTACTTAAAGCATGGCTCACGACTTTGAAATTTATAAACATAGACAGCTGTCTTCCCAGATGACCTACCAAATCATATTCCCCTAGAAAGCAGAGCTCAATTAGATGTTTGCGGCATCAGATAGTGAAATGTACTAGATGACTTCCTGCCCTAAGCCAGGAAGGGTGTGGCCCTGACAAGTGGGCATTTCCAGCAACAAGCGAACACCTTCCTCCCAGAGCAGCTGGGAGGGTAGGAACGTTTCTCTCCACATGGAGTTAAGTCTGCCATCCCTTCACGCCTTCTGTTCCACCACTGCCCTTAGGCTTTGAAAACAGAACTGGGGTTTTGTGTTTGCTCTTATCCAGACGGAACAGCTCCAGTTCCTTCAGTAAGTTCTTCATACTTAAGAAACAACAAAAATAATAAACAGTCGATTAATAATAACACTTCTGAGTAAGAAAGACACCGGTAATATTGCAATAAAAAAGGACACTATTAAACTGTAGTCTTTACCATCTGATGATGGGGCATCTGGTGTGTTCTAGATTAACTCTTTCCACTCTCACAAGGATTTTTATGGTTCCCCCTACAAACTTGTTAGGAAACCAAGACTTGGAAAGAATAAGTAATTTGAGGGCCTCCCTGGTAGTGCAGTAGGTTGAGTGCCGTACTGTGAAGCTGTTTGCAGCCTCTGCAGTGTGGGTTCGATCCCGGCCGGCGAGAATCCCACATGGCGAGGCAGACCTCTCCTGTCTCCTCTGCTGCTCCCCTCAGCAGTGTGTTTTGTCAGTCTCCCTGTTCTGCTCCCTGCTCTGGCTCTGGTGAATCCGCTCACCCTCATATGCATCTGGCCTGTACCCCAGCACTTGTATAAATTAAAAAAATAATCTTTTTTTTTTTTTTTAAAGCTGCTACCCATCATCTTAAATTCTTAAAAAAAAAAAGTAATTTGATGAAGCTACTAATGCAGTTACTGGTGAACATATATTGTAAACGCAAGCAAATCTTTTTTTTTTTTTTGAGGTCAAGGTCTAACTAACTTCTACATGCACAGCCTTACCAATGGGCCCTGCCAGGTGAAAATGACCTTCTAGAGAGCTGGTTACAGGTCTTTTTCTTTCATAGTTCAGTGAAAGGAGTATAGAACTGAGACTTAGGAGACATGGACTGAAGTGTGGGCACTTCTATTTTGTGGTGCAATTCAGTGTGAAGTCCCCTCCTTGCCTGAATCTGGTATCTTCATCTTTAAAACAAGATGGTCTGCAGGTTGTCATTAGCTTGGATTTGAACCTGCCAATCTTCCTTGAATCTACTAAGCTTTCTCTTACCTTTGGGTCTTTGAGCCCACTGTTTGGAAGTTTCTTCCATCTACTGCTTGTCAAATAATTATTTAACTTTTGAGATCTGGTGAGAATAGTCCTCTGTCTGGGTAGCCTTCTCCAAATACCAGGGAAGGTCTGCCTCGCCCCTCCCTGTTCCCTAGCCATTTGCATAAATTTTTGTTTTAGAGCTGGTGATTGTCTCTCTGCATGGGTTGTGAACTTCTCAACCACCAGACTGGCTTCTTCATGCTGGTGACCTGAGCACAGTTGTTTTTTGAAGGACGCCAGGGCAGCTGGAGTGGTTCTGGTGCCATTTCACTGTCATCTGCTAGATGGCGCTGAAGCCCATGGGAATGCAGGCCCTTCATAGGCAAAACCCCAGGTCCTGAGGTGGGGGTGGTAGCCTCAGGCCAAGCTGGGAGACCATTAGGCCAGAAGCCCAGGAAAAGACCAGGTTGCCATTTTCTCCCCATCTGCTCAGTTTTGAATGCTGCTAGAGTTGAACCCTTTGTATTTCCCATTCCTTGAGGTCTAGGAAGGCATTCTTCTCCCTTCTGTTCTCTGCTGCCTCATAGCAGTAGAATTTAGACCATTCCCTTTCTATCTTTGGACTGTTCCAGGTTTATTGTTCCATTTTCGCCCCCTGCCACCCTCACCCGCTCCTCTGATAAAAGGAGAGGAAAGAGAGAGCTCAGCTCCTAATGGTAATATTTCTGACCCAGGCGAGCTCCTTCCATCTCTTTTCGTTGTACTCTTTGTTCACATCGCCTTTGTTTCAACTTTTCTATTTTTCTATATCTTCTTTCCATGCTTTTCAGAGACTCAGCACACCCCCTACTTCCACCCTCCAGCAGTTCGAAGGCCATGTGTGTGTGTGTGTGTGTGTGTGTGTGTGTGTGGTGGTTGAGAGCGCTGGAGCTGGAATGCCTGGGTTTGAATCTTGCCTTTGTACTTACTTGCTGCGTATGACCTTGGGCGTTACTTAACCTCTTGGTGACTCAGTTTCTTCACCTGTCAAATGGGGATAATAACGATATTTACCCAAAAAGGGTATTGTGGTGATTAAATGAGTGCTTAGTGCTTTCCTTTAAAAGGGGCCAATAAACATGAAGTGTTTCTTATGGACCCTTTTTTAAAAAAAAGATTTTATTTATTTATTTTTGTATAGAAGAACTGGGATATAGGCCAGAGATGAGAGGGGTGGTGAAAGGATTCACCAGAGACAGAGTGGGGAGCAGAACAGGTGGATCTACTGAAATACATTGCTGAGGGGAGCAGCGGGTGAGACAGGAGAGGTCTGTTGTGCCATGTGGGTCAGCTCCCCGGCCAGGATTGAACTCAGGCCATTGTCGTGGGCCATCCTGGTGGTAGCGCTGAGACTTAACCCCTAGGCCACCAGAGAGGCTCTCATGGAACTTTGAACTGGAATTCATCATTATGTGAGAATGTACCTCTTGTGCGAGTTTGTGATGCCCAAGAAGACTGGCTTGGGTATGTCTAGTTCACTGTCTTGTCCTTAGCCCCCAGTAGAGTATCTGGCATATGACCAAGATACAACTAAATAATTTAAATAAATTAATTTAATTAAGTAAAGATATAATATATAAGTTAAAACTTTTGGAAGAACCAGAGTGTTTTGTTTATCCTTTATCATAAAAATGAACTGAAATGATGATAGATACTTGATTACGCATTTCAGTTGGTTATGATTTAAAATAAACAAGTGTTGGCTAGGACCAACATGAGTGCTTTCCTTGATTGATGGGATTGTGTGAAATGGTAGAACATTCCTGGAAGGCCAGTTGACAGTATCTAGAAAGAGACTGAGAAGAAGTTAACTCAGTATTTCTATTACTATCCTTTAAATTTTTATTTATTTAAAATATTTTTTATTGAGGGGCCTCCCTGGTGGCGCAGGGGGTTAAGCACAGCACCGTGAGGCTATCCACTGCCTCTGCAGCATGAGTTTGATCCCCATCAGGGAGCTGCCCACGTGGCACAGCAGACCTCTCCTGTCTCCCCCGCTGCTCCCCTCAGCAGTGTGTTTCGGTCAATCTACCTGTTCTGTTGCCCACTCTGTCTCTGGTGAATCCTCTCACCCCACCTGCAGCTGTGGCCTGTGCCCCAGCTCTTGTATGCATAAAAAAATAAATCTTTAAGAAAAATCAATCAAGTTTAAAAAATATATTTTTATTGAGTTGATATTGGTTCACATCATTGTTTCCATGAGAGAAGTGTAGGGTCTCCCTCTCCCCTTCAGGTATTGTTGCTACAGTGCACCCACCACCAAAGGACCAGAGTCCACCACAGACCCTGGTGCTCCCTCCCTTCTTTACCCCTGCCCCTCCCCCTGTTCCTTCTTCGCCCCCTCTTGCTGCCTCCATTTCCAGTCAGGTTTCAAAAGTTAGTTTTTCAGTTTGGCTTCATCTGACCAATTGCGCTATTTTTCTTTAAAGCTGAGAGCTCAAATATGCACTAAACGTCAAGTATAAGAGTGCTCATAATGGTAATAATTATTTTATTAAAAAACCATTACAATTAAACAGAAACACTGAAATGGTTAAATAAATGGTGGTACAGCCATGCAGCAGAATATTATGCCGCTATTAAGTAGTCTCTGTATGGGATATTTAATGATGTGGGAAAACATTACTGATATAAGTTTGCCGATAAAAAGTAATCTACACACTGAGTTTTCAGAAAAAGCACATTACTTAAGGTCTTTAGCCTCAATTTCCTTGCCTGTAAAATTAAAATAATAACAGTGCCTAGTCCACGGGATATTACAAGGTTTAAACAAGTTATTTTTGGTTTTGCAGCTTTTTATTTTTATTTTTACAATGTTTTTTGAGGTAGTGTTGGTTTACAACCTTGTGTGTGTTATAAGTGCATAGGTTCATACCTCCTTGTTCATACTTCCTTGTATGTGCGTATCCACCACCCAAACTCCTAAAATCCTCCACCACGGCCCATCGGAACCCCTCTCCCTTTTGCTTTTCTGGTAGCCTCAGTTCTGCAGTTAGATTCCAAGGGTTTTTATTTTGATTTTTGTCTGTTCCTTTGCTTTGTTTCTTTATATTACACACATGAGTGAAATCATCCACTATTTGTCTTTCTCCTTCTGGTTTATTTTGCTTAGCATAATCACCTCCAGTTCCATCCAGTTTGTCCCAAACGGCAAAATTTCATCTTAAAAAAAGCATTTTTAAGAAATAGTTTTAATTTATGAATTCTGGGTATGGGAGTAGCTAACAAAAATATTAGCTACTGCCATAAAACTGATTATCAGCAAAATAAGACTGGAAGGAATTACAGCAGAGTCATAATGGGAGTTAATCTTAAGGATTATAGGATTTTTAATTCTCTTCTTCACAAATGAAAAATATATGTAAATTGGGTCTCCCTGGTGGTGCAGGGGGTTAAGATGCAGCCTGTGAAGCTGTCTGCAGCCTCTGCAGCATGAGTTCAATCCCCGGCCGGCCAGGGAGCTACCCTCATGGCAAGGTAGACCTCTCCTGACTCGCCCGCTACTCCCCTCAGCAGTGTATTTCAGTCAATCTGCCTGTTCTGTTCCCCACTCTGTCTCTGGTGAATACTCTCACCCCTTGCATCGCTGGCCTGTACCCCTGCTTTTGTATGAATAAGTAAATAAGTCTTTAAAAATATATGTAAAGCAGTTTATAAAGAGGGGGAACAGGGCCTCCCCTGGTGGCAGAGCGGTTGAGCGCTGGGCTGCAAAGTTGCCCACAGCCTCTGCAGTGCAGGTTCCATCCCAGGCCGACGGCGAGGATCCCACAATGTGTGCAAACCTCTCCTGCCGCACCACTGCTCCTCTCAGCAGTGTACTTCATCAGTCTGACTGTTCTGTTCCCTGCTCCAGCTCTGGTGAATTCTCTCACCCTCCCATGCTTCTGACTGTACCCAGTGCTTGTATAAATAAATAAATAATTTTTTTTTAAAAAAAGGGGTGGAACATAGTAGGTGGTCAATTAAATGCAGATAGCATTATTCTACTCTTCTCTAGTTTCAATCTCTGTCTATAATAATGATTGTATATGTAAAGCTACTTAATAAAGTAATAATGCCAATTCTCTATATTTATCAATTAATTAACAAACCCTCACCCCACATGCACTAATGCCACGCTTTGTGACAGCACTCAGGCCACATAGCGAAGGGGACTGAGTGTGGGCCCCTTCCCTTCGGCTGGGAGCCCAGAATAACCATCTCAGTTCCATTTGCGTCATCTTCTTTTTAAGACTCTCTCAAATATTCTTTCCCTGTGGCTATCATTTTTTTTTTTGATAACACGTTCCTTCTATGACTCAGTAGTTTTTTCTTTTGCCATTTCTTCCTCAAACTTTCCTTTTTCACAACAAATTCCATGACTATCTTAACTGCCTTCTCCTGATTTTATCTGACACCCCGCTCTTCTTTCCCCTCCAAAACAAATAACAATTCATCTCTCCCTTGTAAATGAAGTCAAGATTGTTGATAATAATCATTTCTACCTCTTTTAAGTCCAAATAAAAATATATGAGTAAGTTGGGATTACAAACCAGAGAGGAAAGGATGACTAATTTGATGAAAGAGATTGGGAAATTTGACCAAGTATTTTGGAAAAAAAGTGAGATTCCTATGGCATACCACACAACAAAATAAATTCCAGATGCATTAAAGAATCCCAGTTAGTAACCCTAAAGGAGGCATTGGTGAATCTCTCGTCTCATGGGGAGGACAATCTTTTAAAGTCCTCTGTGTCTAAAAAAAAAGGCATAAAATCTCTAAATCAACAAAAGTCCAAAGCAAAGTGGAAAACAGAAAAATATTGGATGATTTATGAGAGAGATAAATATCCCTAAGTTCAGAAAATCAATGGGAAATTTTGAATGTCGACATAAAAATGGGTAAAAATAAACGAAAGATAAGTGACAGATCAGAAAGAAATTTTTGTAGCATATAAGCCAGATAAGGTATTAGTAAAATTTTAGCTGTATACAAGTTTCCTCCAAATCAATATGAAAAAACACAACTCAAAAGAAAAACCTGCACAGATTTTATTTTATTTTTTTTTTTTCATCTATTATGTTCTTTTTTTTTTTTTTTTTTTTTTTTATAAATTTTATTGTTATATTCCCCATACAATTGCCGCCCCCATTCTGACCCCAATCCCTCCCCTCCCGCCCCCGCCCCCCTAAAAGTGTCTCTGGTTCATAGTTTTTTGTTGATTTTGATTTTCACTTTCTTATAGTTTTTCATTTTCCTGGTCCATTATTTAAGTTTTCTAGATTCCTGCTATGAGTGAGACCATCCGGTATTTTTCTTTTTCTTTTTGGCTTATTTCGCTGAGCATGATCCCTTCCAGCGCCATCCATGTTGCAGCAAATTGCATGTGTTTATCTTTTTTGAATGCTGAGTAATATTCCATGGTATATATGTACCACATCTTCTTGATCCAGTCATCTATTTTTGGGCATTTGGGTTGTTTCCAAAGCTTAGCTATTGTAAACAGTGCTGCTATAAACATAGGGGTGAAACCTGCACAGATTTTAAATAAGATGGGTCACTGAAGAAGAATAAAAACCATCAACAAAGATAGAAAAAGCTACCTCACCTCATCAAATTCCCTCACCAGGGAAATGCAAATCTTTTATTAAAGTTCCCTTTCCAAAATTTTGGCAAGAATTAAAAAATTAAGAGTAACCAGATTTGCACTGGATATGAGGGGAGCAAGCACTCTCTCTCACTGGTAAGAATGTATAAATCTGGAAGGTTTTTAGGAGGGCAATTTGGCATTAAATTTTTAAAATATTCAGTGCCTTTGGCCTAGCAATTAAACTTCAAGAGCTATACACTCAAAAATAATACATGTGCATAAAGATATGTGCTAAAAGGTGTTAGTTGTTATAGCTTTTAAAAAGTGGAGGAAAAGAAATTCACATATTCTAGATCACGTTAACATAAGTGCACAAATAAGCACATAAGAATTGTTACTGTAGTTTGGAAGGAGTTGGAGAATATCTTGGATGTCCAATAAGAGTGGGCTATGTAAGTTATGTGCATCACCTTAATGGAACATTATTCAGCTTATAAAATGAATAAGGTAAATTTGTATGTACAGTCATGGAGAGGTGTTCATTAGAACAGAAAATGAATTTATGTGTATAATCATTACTTAAAAAACAGGTTGCAGCACTCAGGGGGAGTCTGATCCTGTTTATGTAAAAAAAGCCATGGCCCTCTCATGCAGCTGGGGGCCCCCGCCAGGGTGCAAGCAGTCTGTTAGGGAGGCTGAGCTGTGAAAGTTGGAACAACTGAGGCATCTCCAGTACCCAGCATTCTCCACTTTTCACAAGTCACTGTTGGGGAGGGCTTTTGCCAGAACACTCTTTCTGTCTTTAGTCTATTGGATGGACTTAGGTCTCCTTTGCCTTATTAAACTGGTTTAAGGTAGGTCATGTCCCTTATTATCAAATTCTTATAGGAAAAGTGTGGGACAATCACTATTTCTATATGAACACACAGGAGGAGGAAAACCAATAGAGGCTCCAGAAGACTTCTTCTGACCTGGCACCTCGAAGTCATTTCCAACAACAGTGGATGGTAAGTGGCAAGGCAGGAGGATCCTCCCTGCCAGATGAGAGAGGACCATCAAGGAAGAGACCGTGAGGTCTGTTTGGACAAACTTTTCTTTTAAGGTCTTCTGCCTTGTGTGAAAGTGACGTCTACTTTTTTGAGTATCTATCCCTGGTTCCTTAAGATCAGGTCCTTCTTCCTAGAAGAACACTTTAGAAACTCAGATAGTGTCCTCTTCTCTCCTATGTCAGTCTCCCTGTGTAGAACCCCCTGTCACTTGAGGGTTTCAAGTAGAAGCCACAGTGCCATTGTTACAAAAGCTGACAAGGAGACTTCCATGACCCCACACACCTATGGTCCTTAGGGTCCTCTTAGATTTTGTGAATCTAAGACTTAGTTGCGAAGGATCATATTTGTGTTCATAATCACTTGTTCTCATGGCCCTTTTCTCTATTGCATGAAGGGTCTCTAAATGAATGAGCTATTGAGAAATGAGTCACATTCCCTGGTTGGAAAGAGTGAAATCTTCGGTGGCTTTATGGAGCTTGAGCATGGAGAGTCCTTTCCTTCTTCTGAGTTGAGATTAGAATGACTCTGAATCTGTTCTATAAACTGTGAGTCAGGGGTAAAAGACCAGCAGTCAGGGGATTTGTGAGGAGGTGGGTGAGGTGACCGCAAAGGTGATGACAGAGAACCAGAGACGCCTGCTTCACTGTGGCACAATGATTCTTGCTTCAAGGAAAAAGATGGCTGGCTGAGGGTCACACAAGTGGTTGATGACTTATATTCCACTTGATTTTCTTTGGTCTCTCAGAAGATAAAGAATATTCTAGGAAGGTATACCAAAACAGACTTTTCTGGATTTTTTTTTCTCTAAAGTAAGTGAATTTCATTTTTTCTGACTAAATACTACCTTTTTAAGATATTACAACTTTTGGTTACATTTTTGATTAAGCATGTTTCATAGAAATACAATGATTTTGACATGGGAAGAGAGCAAGAAGAGGACAATAACCACATAAAAGAAATTATAAAATTGTAATTTTCTAAAATTGACCTCGTACTACTGACAAAACAATAAAAAACGATTTAGTTATACAGCCCTGCTTGATCTCAGCCCCAAGAATTCTGAAAAACCTTCCCTCTGTTCTTTGGATTCCATCCTGCCTCTGAGGAATTAGTGGTCACTTTTTCTCTCCTATAT
The DNA here is from genome assembly GCF_014898055.3 of Talpa occidentalis. Classification (NCBI taxonomy): domain Eukaryota; kingdom Metazoa; phylum Chordata; class Mammalia; order Eulipotyphla; family Talpidae; genus Talpa; species Talpa occidentalis. The sequence continues at coordinate 54,498,538 of NW_023605083.1, forward strand.
GTTCATTGTGTCTCAATTGGATCAATTCCTCTGACAGGCAGCCACGCAAAACTCGCTCCCATTTAAGAGTCTAATTGCTACCCACCCCACACCACCCCTCTCCTCTCCTAAAGTTGAATGACTTCATAGAGCTTCTACACTTAATTCCTCAGTTCTCATGTGGTCTTCAAACCCCATCACTCTAAATTCTGAGTCTATTAGTCACCAAGCATCTGCCCTTCTATGCACCAAGCATTGCATTCTGTGGCCACTTTCCGTCCCTATTCTACTTGATGGCAGCATTTGACACTATTCACAGTTTTGTTTGTGCTGAAACCCTCCTCCAGCGAACTAAGACACGCCACCTTCCTGCTCTCCCACCACTCTGTCAAGTTATTCCCCATCTCCCTGCCCTTTCACTGTTGCTATTCAACTTCTCATCTGAGGCCTCATTTTTCTTCTCCATCTCCTACATTCTTCCTCAAATGCTAGATGGACCAATTTTTAGAAAAACAAATTGATTCATTTTGTCCTCAGTCTAGATGTCGTCTTTGAGTTCTAGGCGCTACTTGCTTTCATTGAATATCCAACTAGTTACTTGCATTTACTTGGCTGTCTCACTGGCTCCTCAAAGTGATGCCAGAGACTGAACTCTGAGCTTCCCCTACCCACCTCAACCTACTCCTAATCAAGTGAATGGACCAACAACCCATATGCTTTTACAAATCAGAAAACTGAGTTTCTTCTATCTAAATTAAAACAGAAGAAAGAAAACTAAGTTTCATCCTTCACCTCTCCTTCCTGATATTCTGTGACTATCTCCTGAAAATACCCATTTCTTTCCATCTCTACTGCATTTAAAATGCAGTATGAGGGCCTCCCTGGTGGCGCAGCGGGTTGAGCGCAACGCTGTGAAGCTGTCTGCAGCCTCTACAGTGCTGGTTCGATTCCCAGCCAGCCATGGAGATTCCCACATGGCGCAGCAGACCTCTCCTGTTGCTCCCCTCTGCAGCGTATTTTGGTCAGTCTGCCTGTTCTGTTCTCCGCTCTGTCACTGGTGAATCCTCTCACCCTCCTGTGCCTCTGGCCTGTACCCCAGCTATTGTATAAATAAAAACAAAAAAATCTTAAAAAAATAAAGTTAAAAAAATGCAATGACAAGATCTACTTTGAAAGGAACTGAGTTCACCATCACTGATGGCATTCAAGCAGACACTGGTTGGTGGTGATAGAGCAGGTATTAGATGCCTACGTGACTGTGAGTGTTCATGCTCCCCTCTCCCCTGTCTTAGCTGTGGGTGAGGGTTCAGGTTTCTATTCTCTTGGACTACTTTCCTCCTACATATATAGGCATGACTTCAGAGGGCCTACAAAGCCCTTGGAGGGCACAAGGTCAACATTTAACCAAAGTCCTTTTAAGGAGAAGCTGGGTTTCTTCATCAAGGTCAGAGGGGAAGGTTGAGGCCCAGAAAGCAGGGCAGGGAATGGCCAAACTGGGGTCAGGGCCCAGCTTCCTGCCTTCCTGCTCTAATTTCTCGTTATTCCCTGCTGCCCATCACCAGCCCACTCTTCCTCACTGAGGGCTGTGAATAGTAATTTGCATGATACCCTGTCAGATGATGTATCTCTCAAGTGGGAAGAGTGTTTCAGTATTGCTCAGGGCTAGGTGGCAAAAGGCCAAAGCTATTTTTTTGAGACACAAACAAGGTGACCGGAGACAGTAACCATGTGAGAACCAGGTTCCAGTGGATAACTTATTTGTCCAACCTCATCTCTGAAGCCCGCAAGTCCAGGTCCATAGCTGTACCTTTTAATTGCAAAGGCAAAAGTAAAGCAAAACCACATATCACTCTACAACCACCCAAGGCCTCGTGACAAGGGCATCTTGACTGAAAAACATATATAACTGTCAACTCTAAGACCTTAACATTAGGTCTGGTTGAAGAGGGGACAAAGGCATGGTTTATAATATGGGGTTCCCTGGCAGACGAACACAATCTAAAACTGTCATATTATAGGACTTCGCCTGACAGACCTTAGGGTTAGACTGTAGCCTGATGGTCTCAGTGTTCTAATATATAAATTTTCATGTATTTGGAATTATGTTGACTTTACATATAGGTAATTGATGAGAGGATTTTAATTTTTTCTATCAAGATATAATTTTTATTAAAAAAAGGATAGAAGTACCAGCTAAGATAATTTGTAAAAAATTAAACGTTGAAAACAAGGTTCTTCCATTCTGTGTGTGTGTGTGTGTGTGTGTGTGTGTGTGTGTGTGTGTGTGTGTAAGAGAGAGAAGAGAATGTGGGTTAAGGGTTTATGGATATTCTTTTTCTTCTTTGTGCAACTTTTTTGTTAAGTTTAAAATCATTAAAAAATATTGAAATGAAGGTATTTAAGACTATATATTTTCATAAGAATATAGCTTCGGGTCTCCCCTAGTGGTGCAGGCGGTTGAGCGCTGTGCTGTGAAGCTGTCCACGCCTCTGCAGTGCCAGTTTGATCCTGGCCGACCGGTGAGGGTCCCACATGGTGTGCAGACCTCTTCTGTCTCTCCCACTGCTCCCTTCAGCAGTGTATTTTGTCAGTCTGCCTGTTCTGTTCCCTGCTCTGTCTCTGGTGAATCCTCTCACCCTCCCATGCCTCTGGCCTGTACCCTGGTTCTTGTATAAATAAATAAATAAATAAATCTTAAAAATAAAAAGAATATAGCTTCAATTGGTCCCATAGGTTTTGGTATGAAATGTTGTCATTTTTATTATTTTCTCGATAATTTATACTTTTTTTCATGCTGTCATTATTTAGGAGAACATTTTATAATGTCCATGTAGTCAAGACATTTTCATTGTCTTTATATTGCTGAGCAGTCAGACAATGTAGCTTATAAATGTTATACTTTTAGAATTTTATTAAGGTTTTCTTTTTGGTTGACCACATGATTGATTTTTATAAATACTCAGTGCTCAAGAAAAGTGTGTTGGGGCCTCCCCGGTGGCGCAGCGGTTGAGCGCTGGGCTGCGAAGTTGCCCACAGCCTCTGCAGCTCCAGTTTGATCCCCGGCTGCCGGCAAGGGTCCCACATGGCGTGCAGACCTCTCCTGCCACGCCCGCTGCTCCCCAGCAGCCCCCTCCCGCTCAGGAAGTCTGATTCACTGCATACTGGGAGCTATAGTCCAAGGCTCTTGAGCTGTCCTTGGCTTGGAGACATGGTGGGGTTCCTTCAGGACATCATTTACTGGTGGGTAGTTAGCCCCTCACTGTTTCTCTGTCACTGCCTTGTTTAGACCTGGAATATCTTTTTTATTCTCTGGGTGTTCTCGACAGCTTTTCTTACTGCTGATTCATTTTCACATCTGATTCTGCTCTCTCATCTTCTCTGCTTTTTCTTTTTTTTCTTTCTTTCTTTTAAAGATTTATTTTATTTATTGATACAAGCCCTGGGTACAGTCAGAAGTGCAGGAGGGTGAGAGAATTCACCAGAGCCAGAGCGGGGAGCAGAACAGACAGACCGATGAAGTACACTGCTGAGGGGAGCAGCGGGCCCGGCAGAAGAGGTCTGCGCGCCATGTGGGACCCTCGCCGGTGCCCGGGGATCGAACTGGCGCTGCAGAGGCTGCGGGCAGCTTTGCAACCCGGCGCTCAACTGCTGCGCCACCGGGGAAGCCCTTCTCTGCTTTTTCTTGGCTGTTCTGGTTACTGACTGCTGGTTAAGAGGCATTCTTCTTTTTTTTTTTTTCCTGCTCATGACTTTGTCAGGTGAAATGTCAGGTAAAATTGCTGGGATCGCTCTAGTACTGGCAAGACCCAGAGGTGAACAAGATGGTCAACCTTTGCTTTTCTCCTGAGGAGAGGGAGGGACCTTCAGCCTCAACTTCTCCCCAGGCCCGCAGGGCAGCCTCTCCTCATTAGGGACCAGGAGTGGTCATATGTTCCCCACAGATCCTCTGAGCAAGAGAATCCTGCTGACTCCAACATGGGGAGCTCCTCTGGGCACGCAAGCTGCCTATACCTGTAAGCTCTTGGCCTCCCTGCCCTAATGTCTTTAAAAATGGAGTGGGGAATAAGGGAGAAGAGTTTTCATCCAGGGGCTACCTCCCTGGAATCTTGGTCTCAATATATATTATTTTTTAAGATTTGAAAGTCATTAAGATTTCCAGCATCATCTGAAAGGAAAAAGGGAGGGGGCATGATAGGAAGTCACTGAAAGCGCTGCTTGCCTGGGGAGATGTGAGTGCTGTGCATCTGCGCACGTGTGCAGGTGTGTGTAAAACTAAGTACGAAGTGCTATGGTGACCCCAGCTCGTCCCAGCCCCTCATGTCACTGAATCCATTTGCTCCTTGGCCAACTCAGTCTTCTTCAGGTCCTGAGATCAGTGCTTTATTGAGGCAGCCAACTAGCCCCCCTTCAGTAGTTCCAGGCTTTACCTGGGTCCTGCTTTAGGGACCTTGACTTTGGCTCTGATCCTGGCATTAAGCCTGTCCCCCCACCATACCTCTAAGACCTCTTACCTGTGCATCATTTGGTGTTCAGAGACGCAAAGTCTCTAGCAAAATATACACAATTAAGGGTTTATTACAGGGATCTGACCTGTCACGGTGGGGACTTGCGAGTCTTGGAGAGACTTTGCTTCTGTGTGTGGTGCTGGGGCCAGACAGCAGCCGACAGGCAGGGATGATGGGCAGGAAGGAGAGAGCCCAGGATGAATAGGAGGCTGCAAGGATGGGCTGGAGCACAAGCTGGCACCCACTCAGTGTCTCACTGCAACCGAGACTCCCACTTTGCTGATGGGGATGACTGGCCGGAGAGGTTTCACCGTCTCCTGAGGAGCAAAACATCCAGCTGGCTCAAGGGTCAGAGAGGCTGAAGGGGGAGGGCCAGCAAGAGCTGGGCGCTGGGGATCCGGATGCTCCCCCATGCCACAGAGTGATCCAGGGGAGATGAGACAAGATGCCTGGGGCCTTGAGCCTTGCCCTTCCAAGCGAAAGAAAGAATATGGCTGCTGCATTTTTCCCTCATTCCAAATCTCGTGCAAATTACTCCTGTGGCCAAAGCTAACCTGGAACTATGCAGAGAGGGGGGCTTCTGAGAAATGTAGTTCTAGTTCAGCTCAATCAACATTAAAGCCCCACCTTCTCTGAGGCTGTACCCCAGCTGCTGACACGAGTCTACAGGTTTCCCAGTGGCCTCACAGTTCACATGTGGCTCCTTATCTGGTCCCTGCGCCAGAGTGGGAGCCTCTTCCCCATAGGTCCCGTGTCCTCCCAGGGCTTGTAAAATTCAGCCTGATTCTTGGGAACCACACTTGATTCCGGTTGGAAGTCAGGAGAGTTCACAGAAAATTCTCGGCAGTATCCGTATTTCCCGGAGTAAAACTTTCCTCCTGTCTTCTGGACTCACTGGCAATGTTAGGAAGTTGAAGCTGTGTGTGAGGAGGCCTTGCTGAGGGACTGTGGAGCTCAAGGCCCAGGTGTCCTAGCGCAGATAGACCTGACCAAGGAAACTGCCCTTCCCTCTCAGTCCCATCCTGGAGCGGAATGTCAACTATTCTTTGTATTTCAGGGATACTGGGACCTGCAGAGAGTCTGGTCCAAATCCTTCATTGTTCTTATGGAGACACTGAGACCCAGAGAGTGACAGGAACTTGTTCAAGGAACAGAACAGTTGAATCATTAAGAACGATGGAAGGAAGCAGAAAACTCAGCTTCATAGAGAAGCTTGACCTCTTCCTAGGATGTGTGACCTTGGGCACACCCCTTCACCTCTCTACTCTGGATTTTCTCATACATCAAATGGGGGGAAACAATAGTACCCACCTCACTGGACTGTTAAAGGGATTAGTTGGCAAGGGTTAAGAGACTGGCACCAAAGAAGTGCTCAGTAAACTGTTATAACTCGACAATTTTCCTACAGGCAGAGCCTTCCAGCCCAGGGAAGCAGGCTATGGGGAACTTTCTCCAAACCTAGGTAGTTCTTCTCACTCACTTCTGCAAACTCACTGCTGGCTGTGGGTCACCCCTGCCTAACATTTGCATTATTTGACCTTGGACCTGAGTTAGGTGCTGGCTTTGCAGTCTTCTTGCAAACCTGGGATCTCACCAAGGATTTCTAGGGGATGGCTTACTTCATCTCTACCTAGCACATGGTCTGGTGGAGACCAGACCTTCTGAGAGCTTTGGTGGAACAGGTATCTTGGATTCCCAGGATTTTTGATTTGCAGGAACTTGCAGGTTGTCGAACTCAATTGCCCAGAATTCAGAAATTCCTCTTTCGACCATTCAGCAGATACTTTTCCAGTCTCTGCTTAATACCTTCAGTGACAGGAGACTTACTATTGCTCAGAGCAACCCATTCTATTTTTTAAAATCAGCTCCACTTTTAGAACTTTTTAATTTTAGTCAGCAGAATGCATTTTTTCCATCATTCTCATCAAGTTTTAGATGAAGATTGCAGAAGCATGCAGGGAGAGAGACGGTAAATAAGAATTGTTCTGGGTTTATGGCTGAGGTTATGAAACAGTAAAAAGGGTGACACAACACACAGTATAACTTTTATAAGCTTTGCTCAACTACACACAAACAGAGTCTCGGAAGTGTCTATACATTTCTGCCCCGATGTTTACAGGGACTAGCCTTAGATGGCTGTTATTTACAAATCCAGGCAGCAGTTTATAGAGGGTTTGAGGACAGCAGTTTATAGAAAACTTGATGTATTTGTTTGCATGCTAATCTTCCAGAAGTTCTTTTTCTGCTCCACATTTTGAGGAGTGGAGTTGTCCAAGGTCTGACAGTGCCTGACAAAGCCCCAACTTCTAGTATAATTTTGCTGTTTCTAGAAGGGATGCTAGGATCTTTGGATAGATGCCTCCCAGCAAGGCAGAATACTCAATGGAGCTGAGCATCAGCCCCGTGACCATCCCATGACTGTTGAGGATAAGAGATAAGCCTGCTCTGTGCCAGCACTGTGTGTAAAGCACTCACAGCTGAAATGAGGGACAGGGAATAGACAATGGCAGGTTGACACTGACTCTAGTCCCAGGCAGAAAGTTCTGTGAGCCTCCATGTGACCAAGCTGTCTAGCCTCCCTGTGACCTGTCTAAAGCAGGTCGAGGTTTCCCAGAAAAATCTAGGGAACCCACCCCTACCCTTCCACTTAGAGCAAGCAGGTGGTTCTGGGAAGAACATTTTGGCTTCACTGAAAGAACACTGGACAGGGGCAAGGGGTGATGCCAATTCAGTATTTCTACTGACAAGTGCAGAATCTCTAAGAGGCCCCTGGATTTCATAATCCTCCCCGGTTGCCAGAGCTTCATGGGGTCTACCCTGCCTTCTCTCACATAAATCTTCACAGTGCCTCTGACAACTAGACAGTACAAAGATATGATTTTCATTCTAGAGATGAAGAAACTGAGGCTCAGATTTCATGTCAAGGTCACACAACTAGGGCCTGGCAAATGCTGGAGGACAGATGCGTCCCCACCCACCGCAGCTCTCACTAGGTCTTCCAACTCTGTAACCCATAATCACACCGCCTGCCCAGCACAGGGGAATATCTACAGGGGGAGGTAAATTATTAGATGGCAAATGTGGCTTTTATGCGGAAGATGTCTCAATATAAGGCGTTTGTATAAAAGGAGATGAGGAATGGAGTCTCAGGCTGTCACTGGGGTAGCCGTCTTTTGTCAGTTTATTAAATTCAGATTTATCGCTGACTCCCTGACCAAAACCATAGCAGTTAGCAGTTCATAACATGGAGCAGAAATATGAGTTCTCAGTGAATCTGAGGGAAAAAAGTCAAGAAACCTTAATGACCTGTCCGCTTGGAATAAATCTTAGCGGTCGCATAAATTAGGATGACAGGAATTTATATTGTTCCTCAGCACTTGAATGACTAATGTGGTCAGAGTGGGGAAACACAGACATTATATCTCTTAACAAGCCAGCACCTGTTTGCAGGCTCTGGAACTGTTTTCCCAAAGTGCTGACTGTTGCCTTGATATTCCTCAGTCATGCTCTTGGTGGGCAGCCACCTTCCCACACAATTTGAGACAGAGGTGGCCTTTCAGCCTTGTCCTGAAACCTTAACTTGGCTGTTCTAATGGGCTCTGGAAGATTCTGAGTCAGTGGGGTACCCCCGAAAGACCATAGAAAATTGGAGCAACATTGACACGGGTGGCCAAAAAGGGTCCCAGAGGGTCTCAGGATGGATACGAGTCTGAACTGCTCCCCTTCCCACCCCATGCTGGGGTCCAGAATTGCTAAGTTGAGCCAAGAAATGAACTCATAGATCAGTTAGTTTCTTTGACGGATGCAAAGACTGAGGTTTATAGGATGGAAGGTGCTAGCACAAAGCTGCAGGATGAGAGTGGCAAATGCAGAACAAGAGCGCACATCTCCAGCCCCCAGGCACCACGTCTGCATGACGAGAGTTCATCCTCATTTTGTTGTAGAAATAAATTCTAGCCTTTTACCCAGGCAGAGGAAGAACAAGCGGTACATCAGGAATGGTGAGGCCAGGAGAAGCTTTATTACTCATGCATGAGGTCCCAGACCTGGGTAGCCCTGCAAGGTCTGAGCAAGGATTTAAAGACCAAGGATTCCTTTGAAACACAACGGTCTCCATATCCGTTACATTGATAGCATCATTTTTCAGCAGACACAACCATTTGTGGCAAAGTCCCCAGACAAGGGGGGCAAGGCAAGGGGGGAAACATGCAGGCATTCGGGGATGGCCTTGGAGAGACAGACCAGCTGGTTGGCTGCCTGACCTTATAGATAAGAGTGCTGAGGCCCTGGCCATGAATCGTGAAAGGGAAGGAGCTGTAAGTAAGCAAACTTGTTAATTATGCCTCCATTGGAGTGTTCATTGCACCTGGGCTGGAAGTTCTGCTGGAATCTTTATTATATTCATTTGCTCAATGATATATTTTCGCTTCAATTTGAACCCTAGTGAGCATCAGCTGCACATCGGTGATATCTAGCATTTGCTCCATGTTCAGGGCTAGGAATGTAAACCCAGCAGAAACAGCCACTAAGTTGTTCCCCACGAAAATCATAACTAACCCTAAAATCTCTCTTGCTGAAATAACATGTACTATCCACACCAAGTTTTTTTTTTTTTTTTTTTTTTTTTTCAGCCCGGGTGTTCTTTATTGCCTTTCCTTTAGGCTGAGGGAGGAGCCAGCACAAAGTCCTGGTGACCAGGCCCCATAGCAGGACAGGGAGGCAAGTGGGGCTGTGTTGACAGGAAGCTGTGCTCAGGAGTCCGCATCGAGGAGAAATGCTCCCGCACCTTGGTCCTGAGGCTTGAAGGGCCTGCTGGACCCTGACTAGGGAGGGGGAACACCCACACGGCTGTGGAGTGATCTCGGCTCACACCACCCAGTAGGCATAGATGAGGGTCAGGAGGATGAAGATGGCCACAGAGAGCAGCGTGTTCTTCCTGTTCTCCTGCCGAAGTAACTTTAGCTCCTTCTCATAGTTGGAGACTTTGCTCATCAGGCTGTTTTTCTCCCTCTCCAGAGACCTCCTGACTTCTGGGCTCAGCAGCTCTTCATAGAGCCTGCAGTTCACAATCTCCAGGTCTCTGCGACACTATGACAGCTTCTTCTCCAACCCATCCATCTCTCGGGCGACGCCCCGATTCTCCCGCTTCTTTTTAGTCATATTACTTGCTGGGATCCCCCAGTCATTACTCCACACCAAGTTTTTACATTCTTCTTATGTGGTCCATATAACCACACTCAAGAGGCAGACCCAATGGTTATTTTTATTCTTATTGTACAGACAAGGAAACTAGAGTTCCCAAGTTAGGATTCAGAGTCTGAGCAACCAATGAAATACTGAGCATATTGTAAATGAGGACAACATTGCTGGGCCTCAGAAAAGCACAGAGAACCCTCTACTCGACTTTGTGCCCTGGGACACATCTAGTGGAGAAAAAAGGGACCCCCATATCTCATAGCCTCTTCCCCAGGCCATAACTGTGCTAGCTTCCAGCAGTCAGTGCCTGGGGGTTTTCGTTAATTAAACTAAAGCTACCTATAAGAAGAATTCACCTTGCTTGTAACCTTTTAAAAAGGGTTTCTGTGTCTGATTTGGGTACCCTCTTCTCCTTTATCAAGCATTAAAGAAGCCATTTAAAATATTTAGAAAACTATTCATCTACCAGCACTTCTAGCTAAACTTTAAACTTCTATTCACTTATCAAATTTGCAGCATTTTATGAACATGATATTTCTTAATCTATCAAGTGTGTTTTCTATTTCCTCAAAATGACACACAACTAGCAATAAATACTTGACTGAAAAACTTAAATTCCAGTTGATTATTATGGGTAGATGTAAGGTAAATTGTTTTCAGGCTTTTCTGCCCTCCTGCCATTTGTTACATTGTTACAAGTTGTGTTGTTTACTTCTGTGGGCCATGGCTCAGTGTTCAGATAGTGGCCAAGAGAAGCAGAAGCAGAAGAGGCAGGATAGAGAAGGGGAGAAAGAGGGCCTGAGAAGCCCAGAGTGAAGACTTGCCAGGGGCTCAGAGGCCTGCCGGCTTGCTGGCCCCCTGGCACTCCTGCCTGCTATGTATCTGGTTGCTGCACTACATGCCAAAGCTCAATAAAAGCCTGAGAAAGCCACTAAGGGCTCCAGGACTCTTCCTTTACCCTGTCTGCCAAATCATAGAAAACCTGTTCTGTGGTCATCCTGCCACTACAGCAGACACATCCCATCCTGTTTGGTAATTACAGAAGATATGTACTAAAGTTGGATTTTTTTTTAATCTTGTGCTTCACAGTTAGCTATTGATTTATGAACTAAAATATGGAGCCTAGCTCCTGGGTTGCCCAGAATGAGCTGCTGCAGATTTGATTTGCTGCCATCTGGAATGGGCATTAGAGGTCATCCAAGTAACACAGGGGGACTCTGTGAGAAGCTGGAGGGAAAGAGGCCTTGGATTCTGGCAAATACCCATATGTGGACAGCTTGATAGGTGCTCCAGGGGCTTGGCATTTGAACCCATTTAGATCTTAAAAGCTCTATGAATGATGGCTTTAGCAGTCATTTTGTTACAGGGCAAGCCCACTCTCAAACGGGTTGCCTGACTGTGGGTCCTCATCTGTGCACTTAAAAGGGACTTAAACTGCAGGCACACACAAAAGGTTAACAAAGGTTTATTTACAAGGGAAGGGGAAATGAGGAAATGTACAACTCAGAGAGAAAAGAGGAAGATAAATTCTTAAATGCATCCTACCCATTCCGCTTACCTGGAATCCCAAATGACCCATCTAGACCAAACCTGCCTGGCCAAGAGCACTAGCCAAGTGCCCAGACCCCACTAACATGGCTGGTTTTTATTTACAAACAGAGAAAATGGCTGCTTAACTCCACCCTTAGGTTCCCTCAACTTCCCTTTAGGGATCCTGGGATTTGTAGTTTCCAGGGTCTTGATGGAGTGGGGGTGGCATCCACAAAGCCTGCATGGAGTTTGCACAGGGCATCCTTTCCCCCTAACAATTTCTTTCCACCAATTAGCATATATTTTGGAGTAACCATTGTGTGACTGTAGCTGAAGTCTGTGGACACACTTGTAGTGATAAACACATATGCTCCCTCATGGAGTAGATACTTAGTAAGGGATACACATTCTTATTAATAAGAAGAATATAAGGATATTCTTATAAGACTAATAAAAATTAATAGAATTATTAGTTATAATTAATAGAGAAATATCCCTTATTAATAGAACCTGCTATTGTTAGGGGAGGTGATGTGCACAACTACACTACATTTCCCAGCCTCCCTTGCAGCTGTGGATACTATGTGACAATCTGGTGATTGAATAATATATGGAAGCCAACAGGGTATTGCAGGAAATTTTTGCCTTTCTGATGTGGGTGTTGCCCCTTCCATCTTGTAAACCTCTATTTTTTCCTTCCTTCCTGCTGGAATGTGAAGCTAGAAGTAAGCAGCTAACATGAGGTGGCCAGGCAAATTTTTTTAAGAGAAAACAAATAAAGATCTACTCTTTGTTTGAACACATAGTAACTGCATCTCTCTTACATGCATGTCATGTCTACTTACTCGTATCTGGGATATGGGTTGAGGCCAGAATTCTCTGAATGGGAAGCCTGGAGTGGGGGGTGTCCCAATGTGGTTAATTGCCAGGATTTGAGAATGATATATGTAGGGCTGGCCAGATAAGTGAAGCCTGGTCTTCTCTGGCTCAAGGGCTCCCCCAGTATCGACATCATGTTGGAGTGGGTCGTCAATATCTTTCCCAGCTACCATCTGATTGTACTGTGAGCTGGAGGGCACTGAATCCTGCAGACTACATAGGGATATTACGTGAGAGGATGAGGTGAGTATGTGTGGAAATCTGTAAAAACTAAGATGCTGCAAAAAGTCAACCACATGGGCTTCCCTGGTGGCACAAAGGGTTAAGCACCGCACTATGAATCAATCCGAAGCCTCTGCAGCACAAGTTCAATTCCCTGCCAGTCAGGGTGCAACCCACATGGTGCAGCAGACCTCTCCTGCCTAGCCCGCTGCTCCCCTCAGCAGTGTATTCAGCCAGTCTGCCTGTTCTGTTCCCCACTCTGTCTCTGGTGAATCCTTTCACCCTCTGCATCTCTGGCCTGTACCCCAGCTCTTGTAAGCATAAATAAATAAATCTTTAAAAAAAAAAGTCAAACACCCTTCTTTTAACATAAGACAGTCAAAATGAGACATAGAATGGCAGAAAACACATATAATGAGAATCTAAGGAAGAGGTGGATTTTGAACTGGCCCCTGAGGAGGGCTGGCGACATGACGGATACAGAGAAGGCTGAACACAAGGGGTGAAGAGTGGAGGGTCAACCCAGCTGAGGCCAGGCCTCAGGAACACAGAGAACCAGTGCAGCTAGTAGGGCCAGGACCCAGTACTTGCAGATACTAAAGAATGGATTGGAAACCAGACCACGCTTGGTGTGAACACCACTGACAGGGTGGAAAGGGTGTGTGTGTGTGTGTGTGTGTGTGTGTGTGTGTGTGTTTTCATGTTTAGGATGAGAAAGAAGGTACCAGGTGGAGTTTCTGCCTATGGTCAACTAAGCTGAAGGGTTGTGGAACTTTAGTTGAATTTTTTGAAGCTGTATTTCCAAGGCCCCAGGGCCCAGGGGAGAATTTACTCTGCAGCATAGGCTGAGAAGCAATGCAGGCCCAGGACAGCCTTCCCCTCCTTCCCAGAGCCGCCCACCATTTGACATGCACAAACTGGAGAGTTCTCTCCACAGGGCCTGGCAGGGCCAAGGAGAAATCGCTCCAGGGTAATGAGACAATTAGCTCCTTCCATTCTTCCTGCAGAACAAATCTGGGCCCCCATGGCATCTGTCCCCTCCTGTTCCTCCAGCTGGCCTCCCTGCCACGTGCACAGCCTCCGGGAACCAGGCCTGGGCAGCCCACTTCCACTTCCCGGAGGGTTCGGGGGAGGCTGGAGGAGCAGGGAAGGAAGCAGAGGCTCGCAGGGGGCGGAGTGACGATGACAAGCGTGTGCCCCTGAACTCCTCCTCAAAGTGCTCCCACAGGCTTGGCAGCCCCTTCACGAAAGCTGCTCGGTCGCCGAGGCGGCATATGGACTGTTGACAGAGCAGCTGCTGGGGAAGAAGACGCTGAAAGGAAGCCTCGAGGGATAAACAGAAACCCATGTCACCACGTAGCCCCCAAGGCGGGCTGCTCGGAGCTGACTGACGCTCATCTCCTTCCGGGGCGAGGAAAGTGGTTTTGGCCTGCTCTGCTAGCTGTTCTCCTCTTAAAATAATGCTCATCATCATAACATCTGCTGAGCACTTCTTAGATGCCAGCCAGCCCTGTAAATGACTTTAGGTGCATGATTCCATTCACTCCTTGAAATATCACCCACCTTGTTACTGGTCCTGTCTTCAAGAGGAAAATAGGGAGGCCAGAGAACAGGAGGATTTTGTGCTGGCCACACAACAAGTATGGGCCTGGGTCTAATTCCAAAGCTTGTACGAAGCATCATTATGGTTTCCTGGTCCATGCATGTTGAGTGTCAGATCCCGGGACTGATATTGGTAACCAAGGTACGCCGTGGTGTCACTCACAAAGCAAGAGGGCATTCATTCTCTCCTCCAGCGGTAGGGGCAGGCAGGGGTTACCGAGGTACTCCTGGTCTCTAGGGCAGGGTCTGGCCTGAAGGCATAGAGTGAATTAGATGGATAATACACTGACACATCACTCAACCCAGGGGAAGCTGCTTAAAAGTCCATTTTGCAGGTGGGAAAAGAGGATCCTCAGAGAGTCTTGTCTAAGACCTCCCAATAAACTTGGCAGAGAGAAGATTCGAACTTTGACCGGTCTCTACTCTGACCTGTGCATCAGGTCAAATGGGGAGAGTTGTCCGGGTGGGTGAGTTAAGGTGAAAGGGTGAGTAGTGTAATTTATTTCAGAGTCAGTTGTCAATATTTTAATAAATCCCTGGTCTAGAGAGCTTGGAGAATATTATTTTAAGAACATCTAACTTGAGCATAAAGATATTGATTTTTTCTAGTTATCAGAACCCTGTCTGAAACCTGATCCTCCAAGAGTTACGGGTCATCTCTGTCCCTCGTGTCTATCATATGCCATTTTCCCAGGGGGATCAGTCACCCCAATTGGGAATCTGGACCTTCCAGATATGAAAACAGAAATCAAGAACCTATTCATCACATTGAAAGCTGATACTAGACAGAGATTTGATTCCATCTGGAGGCTGGAAACTTGGAGAGAAGTGGCACGGGCTAATTTTCTCAGGCTCCAGAGGGGAAAACTCCCAAATATTAAAGGCAGCACCAGAAACCACATGAATGGCACTACTGGATAGCACCACTCAAGGGTGTAGCAAATCATGGCCCAGCTGCTGGCAGTCCCTTGTTTCCAGAACGTGATTCTGGAAGAGTCTTCAGGTGCATGTTACAAAAGAGTATTGTAAACATGGACTTACTATGCTAGTAGGAACAGGGACGAGAGTATATACAAATTCTTTGCTTCCTTTTAAATTGGGATGTGCCAGGAGTCCAGAGGATATTCCTAAGACTAGGCCTTTACGAGGATAAGAATGCAAAGTGGATTAGCCAAACAAAAGCTAAATTGCTAGTGCTTTGTGAATGCTAGCCTGCCACATCTGGATTACAAATATTTTAAAAGGTCTTCTGAGACCACAGGCACATCTCCAGCCTCCCCCCTAACCTGGGAGGCACGAGGGGAACCCAGACTGGATCCTTAGGGGTAGACAGAGAGGAACCAGACTCCTGGGCACTTCTTGATTTGCCCCTCACCACCTTTTCAGCACTCCACCCCAACCCACACCCACCCCATCAACACCATTTCACCTCTGAGCATTTGTCTATGCTGTGCCTGCAGTGCCCACTCCCCCCCTTTTCTGCCCTTTGAACTTTTATTTACACTTAGAAATCTAGCTTATATTACACCTTTGGACGTCCTTTGGCAAAATTGCTTACTTTCTGCTGGAGATTCCCACAGCACACAGCACTTTGCATATTCTCATATCTTTCTACTTCTCACATTTATTGCCTTATTTATTGCTCTATCTATCTATCTATCTATCTATTTACTTATTTATTTATTATTATTTTGCTTTAAGGGTCTGTTTCCTACACCAGGCAGAGAAAGGAGTAGCCAATGTGATTCCCTCCAAAGGTTCAGTCCTCAGCCCATTCTGGTGCTTGGTTTCTGCTTCCTTCTGAATGAACGATAGGTGTCCTGTCTAACTTGTTGGCAACTCAACCCCAGACTGATCTCCTTTTGTAGTATTCATTTTGTACAAACTCCAAAGGGAGACTGAGATACCAACAGGGGGCAAGTGGGAGGTTTCCTGAGATGCCAAGATCCCGGGAGTTTGCCCTTCCAGAGTTTCTATCCAAGCAGAAATGTGCACCTAGAAAGAAAATCTTACCAGGCTGAACCTTGAGCTCAGAGAAAGGGGACTGGGTGGAGCCATTGATCTCAGCCCCAAACACCTCCCTGGATCTTTTGGCTTCACAGTTGCTTCCTCCTCAGCTCTTCTCAGTTAAGATTGTCATCCCTGGTACCCAGGTGGGACCTTAGGAATTCCTGACACTCAGGTCTGGCTCCTTGTCACTCTACTCACCACCCCTGGACCTAGGGCAAGTGCCCCGGTCTCAGGGTCTTTTGGTTAAACAAAGATGCTGCTTTCAGAGGATGGTCACAGCATTAAATGAGATGCTATTTATTTTATCCGTGTTGGTATTTATATTTTTAAATAAATAACTAACATTGAATGACATGCCTGGATCTTAAATAATAAGTGTGATGACTTTTAAACCTATGTATATACTCAGGTAATCACCCTCTGGTTTAAGATATAGGGCTAAATGAGAGTTCCAAAGCTGACATAAGCTTACAAACTGTAAAGTGCTGAAGAAATGTTGGTTTTGAATATTACCAGGAGGTGGAGCCTCTTTCCCATTAAATTCTTCTCCTCCTACAACTTCTAGATTGCTAGAAATCATTAGCCTCAGTTGCAATCACCCTGGCAAATCATTGCAGGTGCCAGGACCTTAATATCCAGTTTTGCAGAGAGGAAAGGACACCAGACCTGCCCGTCACTGCCCACACCCACAGCTCCCATATGGAGCCCCTATACCCAACCCCTGGGGTACCAGGATAGCCTCAAAAAATGGGGGCAGTGACTACAAAGTTGGTGTTCAGTTTCAACTTAACACAAGTTGATTCAAAGCAATTCCATGTGTGCCAGGCCCTGGGCAGAGAAGAGGAGAAGCAGCTTGCTAGGCTGGGCCCTGAGTGGGGGCTCACTGACTGTGGGGCTGTGGACAGGTGCATACAGGTGCATGCCTGTAAAGCGGAGCCCACAGAGTCTGGAGCTCTGACTGTCACCCTTCTCTTGACTGTAACTCTCTTCCTGAGGGCCCCGCCTCTCTTTCAGTGCTGGAAATTCCTCTGGGCTTTGACCATCAACACTTAATCTGTTAGTATCTCCCCTGGCCGGAGCCATGGCCCCTCAAGTTCAGAGTGTCTCTTAGAAAGCCTGTCTTCTTATCCCTAAACCTGACTCCTTTATTCTGGCATCACTCACCCCCAGCCATCCAATGAAAGGCACACCTGGGGTTAACTTGTCCCTTTCCTGTTCTTCCTTCCCATCCGCCTCTCCTACCATCTCTGCCATGGCTGCTGCAAGTCCATCCTACTGGCTCTCTGCCAAAGCTGCAATCTGTGGCCCCACTTTCGTTAAGACCTAGAAAAATGCCTCTGTCTCTGAAAGTACAGCAGTCCCCCTTGTGCACGGGGAACACGTCCCAAGACCTCTAGCAAAAGCCGAAAACTGCAATAGTACTGAGCCCTGTGTTTTTTCCTATGCACACACCCTATAATGAAGCCTGGTGTATACAGCAGGCATAGACCTAGGGTAAAGGACTTTGAGTGCATGGCTGGTGGGGATGGTGTGGTAAGGACATGTGAACCCGTTCCTCTAAATCACATACAGTGTTGTAAACCAATGTTACCTCAATAAAACAAACAAAAAACAACTAGGCACAGGGAGAAATGAGCAGTAATAGCTAGTAATAAAATAGAACAGTTGGAACAACATACTATGACAAAGTTATGTAAATGTGGTATTTTTATGGTAGGTATTATTTTCAACAGTGCTTAACTATGGTAAGTGAAACCTTGAAAAGCAGTAACTTCGAATAACGGGGGACTGCTGTGCTCCCCGAGTCTCGCCATTACCTAGTTACTTCAATTCCATTAATCACCATATTATTATTTTTTAAAAGATTTATTTTTTATTTATTTATGCATACAAGAACTGGGGTGTAGGCCAGAGGTGTGGGGGGTGAGAGGATTCACAGAGACAGAGTGGGGAGCAGAACAGGTAGATCTACTGACATACAGTGCTGAGGGGAGCAGCAGGTGAGACAGGAGAGGTCTGCCACGCCATGTGGGTTGTTCCCTGGCCTGGGATGGAATTCATGCTGCAGTGGCTGCGGATAGCTTCATAGTGCTGAGACTTAACCTCTTGTGCCTCCAGGGAGGCCCCTTCAATCACCATCTCCTGCCTGTTGATTACTGCCACCTCCATCTGAACTTCTTTCTTTCTTTTATTTTCTTACATTGTTATTCATTTTTGTACAATATTTGATTTCTTCCCTCAGGTGTAGTCCCCATAATTTCCCACCACTGCAGCAACTGTGAACCATCACCATAGTCCCTTGTGCTCTTCCTTATCTGAACCCCTTTAAAGGTCTCCAGGCACTTTCCACCTCATATTGTTTTTTTCTTCCCCTTCTGACCCCTTAGCCAGGTGCCTGGCTCTTGGTGTTGGTGACTGCATGGAGGAGAGCCGCCATAGTGACTGGAAAGTGTAAGTGAGGGCAGCGCTATTAATCATACTTTCAGAGACCCAAGCCTTTTGGAAAAGGCCAGGCTATGCTCATTCAAGCTGGGTCTTGGAGAATCTTCTTCATCTTCTCCACCCCTGACCCTTGTGCCTAACAGGAAAAGGCAGACGCCTGACACCTCACACCTCTCAGTGCGTGGAAACGCTGAATCTGGAGAAACTTTGTCATAATTACCTACCTACTTGAAAGTACAAACTATGTAATTTGTCTTTAAGTGATCTTAAATTAATATAAGTAATGAAGTATGCTCAGAATACTCAAGTACTGGTACATCCAATTGAACACAATTAAAATTAAGATGGATTTATTAGTATTGTGACTATTATTGATTAAAACGGTAATGATAAATAAGGAGAAATGTTAAGTACAACAGGGAATCGGTAATATTTCTTCAAAGTAATCATTTTGCTGTGACTACCCAATTATTAGTACATTTAATGTGTTATTCAGTGCAATTAATTACCCACTTTGCTTCTGGGAAGGCACTAGGAAAAATTGCTTCCTGCGTGCGATGGTGGTTGCTCCAGAGAGGAATTGGGGAAAGCCATCGCCTGC
Organism: Talpa occidentalis; assembly: GCF_014898055.3. Taxonomy (NCBI): domain Eukaryota; kingdom Metazoa; phylum Chordata; class Mammalia; order Eulipotyphla; family Talpidae; genus Talpa; species Talpa occidentalis. The sequence goes on from NW_023605083.1 coordinate 54,517,504, forward strand.
TGCAGTCTCTGTGAGGAAGACCACGCTCCCTGGGGACGCAGCTCCCAGCAGCTCTGATAGACGCGGCCCGTGTCCTTGGGGAAAAGAGAAAGAGACACAGCAGAGACGGGTTCTCGGTCTCTCTCTCAGGGGAGTGCGAGGAAGGTGCTGTCCAGTTGGCTGGGCGTGGAATCAGAAAACCTGTCTTGGACACTGACTGGGTCATCTTGTTGAAGGACCTGAGCTCATCTGCGGCACCTGCCAGCAGTTTGCTGATCTCATCTCTCTCATAATGCACCTTGCCTGCGAAGACCTGTCATTGAAGGAGATCTGTCAGTGGAGCAGATGTGCTGGGTCTAGATTTGGTTTTGGTTCCCATAAAGCACCTCCAAGAGTCACGGACAGCCTGTTATAGTTCTCCCATGCCTTAGAGCTGAGGGTTATGCACTTGCCTTCCAGTCCTGCTTCACCACATAGGCCCTGATTCGGGTTATACATCTGTGAATGTGCCCTCTCGTGAACAATTGATGAACACTTTTACAAAGCTCTTGCCTATTCATTTTCTTATTTGTCTGTACAAACACCCTACTAGGTAGAGCTGGTCTTATTAACCTCATTTTAAAAAGAGGTCACTGGGGCCCAGGGTGGGAAAGGAACTTGCTCAAGGTCATAGGCTAAGTGGTAGCTTGGGGACTTGAACTTGGATCCTCTGACGCTGAGAACGCTGTGCCCTGCTTCTTGAGCTTTACTACATTATTGTCATAGTTCCTTCTCCCTGGAGTCCTCTGACTCCCAAACTTCTTCAATGCCAAGTGTTGACTGTATTGTTTCATAACGCTAATTGCTAGTTTTTACATAAAGGCTTTATTTTATAAGATCCAAATTGCCTAAATTAGATTTTATTAAGCTCACATGTATGATTTTCCTTGTTTTTATTAAAATTAAGTTCGCTCATTTGCCGTTTGCAAGGGATTTTGAAATTAGGATCGCTTTGTATCCACGGAAACACAGGGTGAATCTTATATGCGATCAGGCTTTTACCCACAGAATGGGAAAAAAGGCAGCTGGTAACTGGGTGCGTAATTCATAGGCAAGCTCCTGCAGCACAATGGCCCTGCTCTTCTGCTTTTTGCGACAGTTCTTTCCGGCATGACTGCTGGTAGGGAGGAGCAAGTAGGTGGATGGGATGGAACAGTGGGGTACCAGTTCCAGTTCTGTTGCTCGTTCACTCACTCTTTCTGTGTTTTGGGAAAAGCATGTCTCTTGATCTGGTCCTTAGTGTCTCCATCTGTAAAAAGGGGCCTTACGGAAGCTAGGCATAGCAAAGAAGCTTTCTCCCACGTCTCAATTCATATTACTGGTAGTGAATGGCTATAACACTGTGATGGCAAAGATTTTTAATGTCAAACCTGGACTCAGCATCTTGCTTAACAGACTCATTTGGTAACTACTAATTGAGCAACCACTAAGTCCTAAGAGTACTGAGATGCGTCTAGGCACTGGGAAGAGATAGGTGAACAAATCAGCAGAGGTTTGCTTCTCAGGAAGCAAAAACAACCTAAAAGATAGCTAAATAAAGGAAACTTTTTTTTTAAATTTATTATTTATTTATTTTTAAAAAAGATTTGTTTATTTATTTATGCAAGCACTGGGTACAGTCAGAAGCACGGGAGGGTGAGAGAATTCACCAGAGTCAGAGCAGGGAGCAGAGCAGGCAGAAGGACCAAGGCACACTGCTGAGGGGAGCAGCGGGTGGCAGGAGAGGTCTGCGCGCCATGTGGGACCCTCCTCCGGTAGCTGGGGAGCAGCCGGAGATTGAACCGGTGCTGCAGAGGCTGCGGGCAGCCTCGCAACCCAGCGCTCAACATCTGCGCCACCAGGGAGGCCAATAAATAAAGGAAACTTTTAAAATGACATGATGGAAGATAAATCAGAGAAAGCAATGCTCCATTAGATTAGGGGTCAGCAAAAACCTCTCTGAGGAGAAGGCATTTGAATTGAGACTGAGTGACAAAAAGGTCTGGTCATGAAGCTATCTGGTTGCATAAATCGCAGGTTGCCAGGAAAGATGGAAGTCGGCATGTACCAAGGGCAGAGTCAAGGTCAGATTGGCAGGTGAGGTAGAGATGGACTCCGAGAGTTGTTGGTGATTGCCTTTAATGTCTACCTTTGTCATTAAGGGTGCGCTCCCCATTGGCAATCCTGGACTGAAGAATCTCATCATTGGTGTTCCAGAATCCCTGCATAGAGTTTCTTCAAACATAGGGTGTGGCTCCCGCTGGGTGGATGGGGTGAGTCACTTAGGGAAGCAGTAACATTTGAATTGGGCTCTGAAGGATAGTCATTTCCTTACCAAAGGGTAACAAGCTCCTTTCAATGGCATCCAGCTTTGTGCTTCAGTGTCTCGTACCAGGAATTCAGGCAAGGTGGAGCCTGGTTTGGGTAAGACTGTCCATGGAGCCAGAGAAACTGGGCCCAATTCCATGCTCTGCTGTTCACTAACCACATGGCGAGCCTAGGTCACTTTGGTTTTTCCGAACCACAGTTTCTTCATCTTTAAAATGGAACAGTAATCAAATTTACCTCTCAGAGTTTTGTGAGAATTAAGTAATAAGTACAAAGAATTTTATAAAAGGTGATGTCAGCTTCTTAATACTTAAAATTTAGGGACCTCCTTGGTGGCACAAGGGGTTAAGCACCACACTATGAAGCAATCCGCAGCCTCTGAAGCACGAGTTCGATCCCCGGCCGGCCAGGCAGCAGCTCACATGGCAAGTCAGACCTCTCCTCCCTTGCCCGCTGCTCCCCTCAACAGTGTATTTCAGTCAGTCTGCCTGTTTTGTTTCCCACTCTGTCTCTGGTGGGCCCTCTCACCCCCCTCCCTACATTTCTGGCCTGTACCCCGGCTCATGTATGCATAAATAAATAAATCTTTAAAAAATACTTTAAATTTATACATTAGTTATATTGTAAAATGTTATTAGTAGGATTGTTGTTATTGTTAGGCTGACTCCTGACACTCATACATTAAATAATTTCACTTTTTTTTTTCTTGAATATAAATTATCACAACTTTTATGGAAAGCAAGTAGTAGTGTGTGGTCTAAAAAAATGTTTCTTTTCACTCAGGAATTCTACCGCTTAGAATTTAACAACAAAGTGGACCTCTGCTTCTGGCTCTGATGGAGTAGCTGGTAGCAGCCTAAAGCTCCTGCCAAAAACAAGGAACACTGAACCAAATATGGAAAAAGTTGTGTACATTCATTCAATGAAATAATATGCAGTGATAGAAATGAATGAACTTTTGCTACAAGCAAAAATATGGATGAATTTCACAAATAAAACATGAACAAAAGTAACTAGGTGCAAGGTCTGTGTAGTTTTGCATTTGAATTTTATATAAATTCAAAAATAAATTTGTATATAGATGATTTATATGTGAAATATATCTAAGATAAGTATACCAAAGATATATAAATATATAGCTGTATATTTATGCTTAGACAATATAAATAAGCAAATATATAAATATATATTATACAGTATATAAATATATACATATAGTTTGCATATATAGTTACATAAATTTCAATATATTGGTGTTGAAGGTCAGGATAACACTACCTGGGGGAAGGTGTGGAGATGGGGAGGGGATGCAGGGCAGCAGGGGTTCTGGTAATAGTCAAAAATAGAAATACTCTAATTATCCCCAAATGGGAAATACGTAAAATGTAACGATGATACTTGCTTTAAAATAGTATTTTCAACGAATTTTTACCATTGGGGAAGATTTTAATATTACAGTGTCAGTTGAGTAAAGTTGTATGAACCTGTGTGCAGCATTTGAATCTGGGTTAAAATTGGGCTACCTCCTTAGCTCTGGAGGTTGGAGGGGTAGGAGTGGTCCTGATGGCGTAACCCCCCTTCTGCTCTGTATCTGCTTCCCCCATTTTCAAGGGAAGGTAAACATACCCCATATTCTGGCTTGACTCTTCCTCGGTCTCATTTCTCTAAGCACCTCACCTTTGCACCACCTCCTTTCTAGCTCTACAGTCTAGGGAACCCTGCCCAAGGGGCTGGGCCTCCTCCAAAGCCACCTGCTCCTTGGTAGGCTCACTCAGTCTGTGCTAGCTCCCAGAGGACCGCACCGAGCACTCCCCTCCAGTTCTCAGTCAGTTTTGATGAAAGTGGGGTGAAAAGAAAAAATTTCCTACCTGCCTATAGTTTACAAACCCACTCCACCCATAAAGCATGAGCAGTGTGCGTAATGACTCAGATGGTACTAGCATTTCTCCATCCTTCTTACCCAGCTGCCTCCCACCCTACCCCAGGCCAGTCACATGACTAGGGAAGGCTGCTCCATGAATTACACAGAGATCTGCGAGAGGCTTAGCAATCACCATGGGAAAGAGCCTGATTATGTTCCATTCAAGCCACTTTCCTCCCTCTCCTCCTCTCTAGAGGACGGGGGTGGGGTGCAGGGATTCTTACCAAATTTCCTGCACTGAGTTTTTATTATTTTTATAATCAGAAAAAAAAATAAATTATGTTTCTTATCTCTATGCTTGCTCTAGATGAGTGCTTCTCCTATGTTGATGTGCTGTGCCTACAAATCACCTGGGGAGCTTGGTAAAATGCAGGTTGTGATTCAGTGGGTCTGGGGTGGGGTTGGGGTTTCTGCATTTCTAACCTGAGAATGTTCTCACGTGATGCAGAGCTGTTGGGCCAGAGCACACCTTGAAGAGCAAAGTGACAGAGGACGGTTGCAAAGTGGGTGAAATTTGTGCCCCCCCCAACCCGCCCACCATGTTTCACAGGTTTCAATTTTGCTGAACATTTACTGTAATGATGGTGAAGCAAGACATGTTTCAAGGTTGGAATCTACATTTATATCCGGGCTACCCAAAGCACTTGGAGGTTAGTTCTTTTGAGAATATGTTCCCAGAAACCCCTTATTCCCCAAGCAGATATAACAAGTGAAACTCACAGAAAAGGGTTTAGATAAGAGGCAAGAGGTCAGAACTTTAGCTCCAGCCAGGCCCGTGACTTCGTTTTCCCCAATGCAATTCATAGGGCTTAGTGTAAACTGTTGGAAAAGATAATGATTTTCATGGTTGAAAGGGTTGTGTGAAATTAGGAAACCACAGTCATCCACTGGATCCTCTTTGGAGGCTGGAGGGCAGTTTGCTGGGGGGTATCACAAGGGGGTTTGAGTCTGGGGGGCTAAGCAGCTAAGAGCCCTAGACTATACCGATAATGATGAGTCTTGAATAGCCCTCACTTTCCTGCTCCATTACAAAGAGTCTATACACTGCACTTCTTGGAAAGATGAATAGGAAAATTTTGAAGCTACATTTGTGAACTATTTTATTTTTATTATTTGAAGTTGAAGAATCAAGCCACGCTGGGGTGGAGACTCTGCAAGGCCTCTAGTTCTTTTTTGTTTTTTTTAAGTAAAAAAAAAATTTTAATGTTATTATTTTTTTATTTTTTATATCATTGTTCATTTTTAAACAATATTTGCTTCCCCCCTCCCCCTCATCAAGGCCTCTAACTCTGCTTGCTCACAGGAGCTGCTTTGCAGAGCCTGGAGCTGCGGTGGGCGGGGTGCCCAGGTGCAAGGAGACTCAGGCCTTCAGGGGCCCTGGAGTCTCCTGGGAAGATGTCAGTAGCCGCCAAAGAAGTCTCAGGGCCATGGGGTGGTTCCCAGGCAGCCTCTTCACCATGAGGTGGTCTGTCAGGAACTCTCTGAGGCAAGCAGAAAGCTGACTCCCGGTGGGCTTCACCCACCGACTCTAGGTCTAAACTAGGTGTTTACAAACCTCTGATGACAAGTACTGCCTGGGAGGTTTATTTAAAATTCAACCCACCTCCAACCCACACAAAACTGATTCCCAGGTCTTTCGTGGAGATTTTTATTCAATGAGCTGAAATGGGGCTTGAAATTATTTTTTAAATAGCTGTGGGTACTGTTTTCAAGTATATGAAATCAGTGAAGGAGGCATTTGAATACAAATCTTCTTTATTTGATGCAAAAGAAAACTTTATTCCTGAAAGTGGTAGATATAGGCTGATTTTTTAATTTGATCTTTACCATATGAGCTGGTAGGTTATTATTTTCATCTGAACTTTAATGTGAGATCTTTATCTTTATCCATATCTACATCTTTTAAATGTTTTACAATGCTCCTTGTCCTTGTGATTTTGAGAAAGATAAGTGAGATTGCTTTAAGCAGCTGAAGCCGAGCAAAAGATAAGGAAAATATTAAAATATAAAAAATGTCTTTTATGTAAAAATATAAAAACCAACTTATTAACATATGATGAATACTAGCAAAATTAAAATCAATATCTAATATTGAGGATAGAGGATTAACATTCATTTTAAATATTTTTGTCAAAACTGAGGAAAAACAAAGATACACATGTCCTTCAATCTAATACTTCTCTCCTAGAATTTTAGAGCAAGTAAATCATTTAATAGAAGATAAGGAAGATTTAAGCACAGAGATGCTCACAGGGGCAGCTTTATTATTTCCAAGAAATCCCCATGTTTAAAAATTAAATATTAAATAAATTGAGACACAACATGGAATGAAATAGTTATTTAAAAATTTAGAAAATCTGTATATCAGTATGCACAAAGGCTTATGACATTCAATATAGGTTAGAGGCATAAAAAATTTACCCATTTATACTTTTTTTAGTATATGCCTGAATATTAGAAGAAAATATGGCAAATGTGTACTGTGGTTAAACAATTATTTGCTTAATGTATATATTTAAAATATGTGTCTAGACTTAAAATAGTGTCATTAATACAATATTATGACAAGACCAATGGAAAATTCCATTTAGACGAAGTAGAGAGTCAGGCCCCTGATAACTATCCATTGAAACAAAGATGTTCCCCTTTCATGGAGCACTATGATATTTGAGCTATTGAGGGAGAGCTCTTAGAGTCAGCTGATTCAGCCCCCTAAACATGGTTAAAGATGTTTATTTTAGCAGCCTTGATATGGGACACCCTGGACTCCCTTTGGCATCTGTAACTGGTAAGCAACCGATGAAGTTTTCCTCAAAGTTCATGTCTGCTTTTGGGTGGGATCCAGTGTAGGGAGTGGTGGGTAAAGGCAGATGCTCAAAAGAGCAACTAGGAAAGCCAGAATTCCCATCTCAGTTTTGTTTTTTAGACCAAAATTCTTTTGTTCAGAGCAGATTGGCACCAACTTCTCAAAATTTGCATCGTAGAACAAAGATTCATGTTTGAGTAAAAACAATGAGAATAGCACAGCTTGTGTCTCAAAGGTTCTTCCTGCCCCCTCTCCCACCGCTCAATTCTCTTTTTTTAATCTGCTAGGGACAGAGGAGCCCACTGAATTGGATTTGGAGCAAGTTACTGGGGTGAGGACCTCTGGAATAAAGAAAAGGACAGGCCACTAAGAGAGCTGGTCTAGGGCCTGGAATGGAGGTGATAGGTTTCTTACTTTCTGGGTTAGGGGTAATGCTGCTTGAGCATTCACTTTTTTAGAGTAGAGTCTGGGTAAATTAATGACTGACTTATTTTTATTTTTTAAGGATTTATTTATTTGTTTATTTATTTTAAATAGAGGCATGTTTTATTTATTTATTTATTTGTTTGTTTGTTCGTTTTGTTTATACATGCACTGGGTACAGTCAGAACCGCAGGAGGGCGAGAGAATTCACCAGAGCCAGAGTGGGGAGCAGAGCAGGCAAAAGGACCGAAGTACACTGCTGAGGGGAGCAGCGGGCGGCAGGAGAGGTCTGCGCGCCATGTGGGACCCTCCTCTGGTGGCCGGGGAGCAGCCGGGGATCGAACCAGCGCCACAGAGGCCGCGGGCAGCTTCGCAACCCAGCACTCAACCGCTGCGCCACCGGGGAGGCCCAAGGATTTATTTATTTATACAAGCACTGGGTACTGTCAGAAGTGCGGGAGGGTGAGAGAATTCACCAGAGCCACAGCAGGGAACAGAACAGACAGACTGACGAAATACACTGCTGAGGGGAGCAGCGGGCGCGGCAGGAGACGTCTGCGTGCCATGTGGGACCCTCGCTGGTGGCCGGCGATCGAACCAGTTCTGCAGAGGCTGCGGCAGCTTCGCAGCCCGGCGCTCAACTGCTGCACCACCAGGGAGGCCCTGACTTCTTTTAAAATATATTTTTATCAAGATAGCTTTGATTTACAGCACTGTATATGATTCAGAAATATAGGCTCCCACCTCTGCAGGAGTATGCTATCATGCCACCCTCACCACCAAGCTCCCCTTTTCTTCCACCATAGTCCATTGTGGCTCCCTCCCATTACATGGCAAGAGTTCATCTTTTTATTGCTGAGTAGTATTCTATTATGTAAATATACCACACATTCTTACTCCACTCATCTGTCCTCGAACACTTGGGTTGTTTCCAACTTGGCTTTTTTTTTACTGTTTGTAAATAAGTATTGAAATAAGCTTTTTATTTACTTATTGTAAATAGTGTGATGAGCATAGGAGTGCATATAACCTTCAGATTTATGTCTTTGCATTCTTTGGATAGAGTCCTTGAAGTGGGATTACTGGATCCCTCACTGTTTTGGATTGAACTGGATTAACATAGAAAGAGCACATGTTTTAGAGTCAGAAAGTCCTTATTTGTTCTTGACTCTGCAGAGAAGATTTTGGGCAATCATAACCCCATTTTTCAGTTCCGATGCTTTTTTTTTAATTAAAGATTTATTTATTTATGCATACAAGAACTGGGGTACAGGCCAGAGTGGAGGTGAAAGGATTCACCAGAGACAGAGTGGGGAACAGAACAGGCAGATCTACAGAAATACATTGCTGAGGGGAGCCATAGGTGAGTCAGGAGAGGTCTGCTGCGCCATGTGGGTTGCTCCCAGGCATTGAACTCGTGTTGCAGTGGCTGTGGATAGCTTCATAGGTTGCATCTTAATCCCTTGAGCCACCAGGAAGGCCCCCCCCCCCAGTTCCAATGCTTTTTGTAAAAGAGTTAAATGAGGCAAAAATGATATACAAAATGAGGTGAACTCTTGTTTCCCTTCTCCTCCCGCCTTCAGAGGACATGTCAGGTAAGCTCTCCTCCTCCTCTCTTGCTGCACTCACACATGCACATATAGCCCTCACACGTCATTTTGCTGCTAGTTTTTTACAGGAAGTAAAGCTATTGCCATATCTCCCATGCATGCTGCTGTCTGATGAATGAATATAACAGAATTTACTTAAATATCTTCCTCTCTATTCACAAAAAGTTAGGTATTTCGTTCGTTGCTACACACAGAATACTGTGATGAGTGTTCTTGGATCCATGTACATAAACTTATACAATGAGTTGTATATGTATAAACAAGTGTTTTCTTTTCAGAAATTATTCAAGAGGTGGAAGAGCTGAGTCAGGTGACACGTGTATTTGATATTTCTGTAGATGCTTTTCAATGAACTTCACCCACTGGCTTCACTAGTTCACACCCAATGTGTATGAGAATGTGTTTCTCCATATTTTTTGCAACACTTGGTATCTTTTTACTTTTTGTTGAATACTTAACTTTCTGCGTCACAGGCAGTTTTGCATGATTACTAATTTTGTGAATTATTAATTTTCTGTGAATTATTTATTTTCTTTATACATTTTTGCAATTGAGTTTCTTTCTACTTTGTTAAAAATTCTCTATGAGTTCAGGATATTAATCCCTTACTATGCTGTAAATATTTTCGCTTGGTCTTTTTAATTTGGTTTCTGGTGTATTTTGGCTTACAGAATTTTTATAAATCTAGAAAAATTTCTAGTTTCTAGATTTTTTCTCTTGTTTAAGAAGAATTTACCATTCTAAGTTCATAAAAATATATACCTATTAGATACTTTTGCACTTTAACTCACCTGAAGGTTATTTTCTGTGGATGAATGGTGTGTGTGATTTAGGAATCTAATTCCTAGTGAATTAAGAAATGGTGCCCCCAAATGAATAGCTAATTGGTCCAATCTCACATGTGGATTAGTCCATTGTTTCTTGACCAATTTGAAATACCAGTTTTCTTGCATATTTGATTTTCATATATACTTGACTTTGTTTCTAGGTTTATTATTTTGGTCCATTGATCTATTTGTCAATATCTGCACCAATGCTAGGCCATTTTAATTACTACAGCTAACAGAGTGTTTTGACATCTGGTAGGATGAGACCTGAATTAACAAATGCTGTTGATTTAGACTAGAATTGCATTGATGGATCAATCAGAGTCTTTTCAACATGAAGTCTTGCCAACCAGGTTTATCACCTCACTTATTTAGGTTTTGATGTCATTTTATATTCAAGGGGATCTTGTACATTTTAAAATCATATTTATTTTCTAGGAATTTTGTTTTTTGTTATAAATTGAATCATTTTAAAGTTTAATTAACACTAGTAAGCTATTGGATGAATTCTATTGATATTGCATCTATCCAGAGTTCAGCCTTCCTAATAGGTCTAAAAAGTTTTCAGTTCCTTCCCTTGGATTTTCTTGAGGTGAACAATTATATTATTTGCAAAGAGTGAATTTTTTTCTTCTTGTAATTCTCAATATCTCTGTTTTTCTTGTACTTTGATCCTTGGCAATGATAACTAATATCAATGATGGCAACCAATTCTGGCTTGTACCTATCTTTAGTGGGAACACATATCAGCCTTCCACATCAAGTATTTAACTAGTGACAGTCTCTGATAATAATTCCTTTTTTATGTTGAGAAACTTACATTTCATTCCTGACTTATTGAGTTTTTTAAAAATTAATTCTGAATGTTGAATTTTTTTTAAAGATTTATTTATTTTATTTATACAAGAACTGGGGTACAGGCCAGATGCGCGGGAGGGTGAGAGTATTCACCAGAGACAGAGTGGGGAACAGAACAGACAGACTGATGAAATACACTGCTGAGGGGAGCAGTGGGCACAACAGGAGAGGTCTGCGGCGCCATGTGGGATTCTTGCCGGTTGCTGGGATATGCCCAGCACTGCAGCTGCAGAGGCTGTGGACAGCTTCACTGCACGGTGCTCAACCGTCTGCGCCACCGGGGGAGGCCCTGAATGTTGAATTTTATTGAATACTTTTTGGTATGTATTGAGATAATTAACAGTACTTATCTCTGTGGTGAATAACAATGAAGACTTCTCTATTATTGAATTGTCCTTCACCCTTAGATAAGCGCTCCCTGGGTGAAATGGATTTTTTAATGTATTCTTGGACTAGATCTGTTACTATTTTTATACTTATTTTTTGGGAAGATTTTTGTTTATTTTTGTGTAGAAGAACTGGGGTGCAGGCCAGATGTACAGGGTTAGGGGGTGAGAGGATTCATTTACCAGAGGCAGGGTGGGGAGCAGAACAGGAGGACCTACTGGGGAGCAGCAGGTGACACAGGAGAGGTCTGCTGCGCCAAGTGGGTCAGCTCCCTGGCTGGGGATTGAACTCAGGCCATCAAGGTGGGCTGTCACAGTGATAGCACTGAGACTTAACACTTAGGCCACCAGGGAGGCCCTGATTTGTTACTATTTATAATTTAGGATGTTTGCATCTTCATTCCCAATTGACAGCTGACCATATTTTACTGCAATTCTTACTCTACACAGCAGTGGTGTTATTCTCTTGATAGCTGTGATCTGGCCACTCCAGCTTTCCTACTCTTCTTCAAACACATCAGACTATTCATACCTCAAAGCCAATACCCTCACAACTTCCACTGACTGAAATGTCTTCCCGAAGGGGTTTGTGGAGCTGGATGTGGATGTTTATTTACACGCAGGCACCTGGCCAAATATTGCCACCGTATCTAAACCAGCCTGCTCTTCTCATTCTGTATCCCTTGGGGCTCCAGTTTATGTCCTCCACAACACTATTCTGTCAGAAAGTCTGTGAATTACCAGTGTGTGTCCTTGCTTTTAGCTGTCTCTCCTTACTATGCTCTTACCCCTGAGAGCGGGGCCCTTGTCTTGCTGGTTGCTGCTGCGGCATGTCATGTAGTGAATGCTTGGGAAATACTGACTAGAGGAGTGGTTTCTTGTTTGGTTTTTGTTTTCCCAGACACTGGAAGTGGGAGACAGAATTACTCAGTCTCCTTCAATTTTGTCTTCTTTATTGTATGCTAGTTGGTTGGCACAGGATCCTAATATTTAAATGCCAGTTACTGCATGTGCAAAATGGGGATAGTAAAGGAACTCGTGCCATGGAGTTCTTAAGGGCACAAAATGAGTAGTGTGTCTATCAAGCACTTACCCTGTGTCTGTCAGATGTGTGGGTAGCTAGTCTTCAGGAAGTGCTGCTATTGTGGCTACCTGCTCCCTCCCCCACCCTAAAGGGCCCCCCAGAGTCTGTCTCTTCACTGTACAATGCTGACAGTGATCCCTGCCTTTGTTTACTTTACAGGGCAATATGAAGATTCAACAACAGCATGGAATGTGAAAATGAGAGTGTCATGTGAATATTGTGATTCTTTCCTGTGATATCCAAGAAAGAACTCCAATTTAAGGAATCTGGGAAACATTGTGCCTTGTGGCAGAGAATGCCCCGGAGGTGGACAGGACTGGGCTCAAATCCTCTAACTGTGTGTCCTTGGGCAAATTACAAGCCTCTCTGATCCTTGTCTTCATTTCCTTGTCTTCATTGTTATTGCTGCTCATGTGTAAAATAGGACATAAGAACTGCCACTTGATGGGGTTACTGGGAAGTAGATGAAAGCGAATATAGAAAAAGCCTAGGTTAGAATTTCCAGAGAAGTGGGTATTTAATAAATGATATCTATTAATACTATATTTATCTATGAAAAAGATTGGCAAGCCATGATTAAGATCATTCTCTTTCCAATTTCCTATCATCGAAATAATCACACTTCGCACATCCTCACTGGCATGTTTCACAGCTAGTGCATACAGGAAAAGTTATTTATTTGAATAACAAATTTTCCCCCCAGTTCCCAGAGCTACTACTCAAGCAGGGGTTGTGATAGGTCCATAGTAGGAGATGTGAGGATGATGTGGAGTTAATGTGTGGGGCTCCAGCTGTGCTCCCGGCACTGTGCTGAGGGCTTTATAGGTATTGTCTTATCATTCTCATCTCACACATCAGAACCCAGAGGCCCAGAGAGGCCAGATAATTTGCCCAGAGCCACTCAGAGGTAGAGGCCAGATCTGAGATAGCAGCTTCCTGATTTGGGACTCTGTTCCATGTTACAGTGGAACAGAAGAGTTTGCACTGAGCAATTATTCCCTTGCAGCACACCGAACCAAGGGACAATTCCAGGCCCCCATATGACCTTGCTCATGAACACAGGTTACTTACTCATTGTGTATGCTTTTCCTGAATGGAAGAAGAATCAATGAGTAAATGCACAAACGTCTGTAGTTTTCCTCTGAAGGCCGCTGTATACAAGCTCAGGAGGGATGCTGTAAGACTGTATACTTACATGAGTCTAAGACAGTAAGAAGTTTGAACAAGATTGTAAGACAGCAAAAAGAGAGCCATGTCCTTCACTTTAGCCCAGCACTGTAAGTAATGCTCATCTTTATTTTATTTATTTTTTTATTTTTTATATCATTGTTCATTTTTAAACAATATTTGCTTCCCCCTCCCCCCAGGTGTAGTCCCCACAGAATTTCCTTCACCAATGCACCCGTGCACCATCACCTCAGTCCCCAGTGCTCCTCCCTCTCTCTCTCTGACCCCGCTCCCTCCTCCTCCCCTGCAGGATGTCTCTGGTTTACAATTGTCTGTTTTTGCTTTGTTGTGTTTTGTTATTATTTTTGTTATTATTTTTTTACACTTATGTCTTATTTGGTTTCCCTATATTCCTCCTATAAGTGAACTCATGGCATGAGTTTATTTTTTTTGGATTGCTGAATAGTATTCCATTGTGTATATGTACCACATCGTCTTGATCCAGTCATCTATTTTTGTGTATTTGGGTTGTTTCCAGGTTTTATCTATTATAAATAGTAATGCTTATCTTCACATCTATTCTTAGCATATGTTTCCATCTATACTAACATTTATATAATTAATAAAATAGTATAATGTGGCAGGCTGACTAGCTGCCCCCCAAACCTAGACTGTGTCCCCAGCTTCTTTTTGAAGTGAAGTGTGCTATGAAGCAGATTCTTGCCAATGGAATGTGAGTGGAATTGGTGAGTGTCACTTTCTGAGTGCAGAGGTTAAGAAGTAGGGGTGTGCCTTTTCCCTCTTTTCATTTTCCTAACCTACTAAGCGCAGGGGATCCAGAAGCCTGAGAAAATAAGGGTGGAGCTACAATATGCAAGGGTCTAGGTCCCTGGAAGACTGTTCCTGAGCCAGTAATACCTGTGTTGGATGTTCACAGGAGCCACAAAACTGTAGTGTGTTGAGCCATTGAAAGGTGGGGATTTGTTACAGCTGTTAGCCTAAGTGTCCTCAAGGCTTTGATTTCTTTTGATTTATCTAATATCCTTTGTGGAGTTTTGAATATGTACATTGGTTCATTTTGGTGTGAAAGTATACCTAATGAAAAATAGGAACACAAGAAGGATGTCCTAGAAGTTTCTTTTCCTTCACAAAGTGCAAACAAGGTCATCATAATTTACATGATCATTTAACTCTTATAATTTAGTGGTGTATTTATTATAATACAGGAAGGAGAGGGGAGTTAAGAGGTTCTCCCTGGTCACCCAATTGGCAACTAAGAGGCAGTGTGGGGACTCAAGCCAAGTGTGATGGCTGTGCATCCTCCACTCGCTCTGTCACAGCTCAAGAGTAAATGTGAAGCTCTGGCGAAATGGTTTCCTTTCTCTAAATACATGTCCAAGATGGTGCCCTGTCCCTTCCTTTTTCACACCTGTGTCTCTGCCAGGATTTCTTTGGGATGTAGTGCCCAAAGCTTGTGATTAAAAACAGCTGCAGAAACAAGAGGAAAACATCTCCTAAAAATAAGTGGCGCCTTGGAACACAATGTGCATGGAGTTTGAGGAGGTAGATGGGGTGCGTGACCCAGGGCGGCCACAGTGTTCTACAAAAGGTGTCTCTTTCTGTTGTCAGCTGCTTCTGGGACGCTCCATGAACTTGATCTTAGACCGGGGGCAGAAGAATTGAACTTATGCTTCCACTATGGAGTGAGAAGGCTCCCTTTAGGAGTTCGAATTGCTTCTAAGGTAGAACCCATTTAAATCTCGTGAATAATATAATTGGTTTGTTATTCAATTATATGTTGGGTTCAAAAGTATTTAATGAAATAGGGACATGCTCACCAAAAAAGTTATATCATGCAAATTCTTACAATGAAAATTTTATTAAAATTTTTATATAGTCTCACACACTTGGCAAAAATACTCAAAGAAACTATACCTCAATGTAGTTGGAGTTATTTGTGGATAAGATTAGAGCTGAAATTTATTTATTTTAAAATTTCCTCCTTTAAATTTTTTTAAAATAAGCACTACTTTTATATACTACTTTTATTTTTCTTTCTAGTAATGGGAATTTAATTAAAAATATAAATGTTTAGTAATGTCAGAGCAAAAACATTTATAATGATTTCGTACTACTTTTATCAGAACATGTTAAGAACGTAGAGTTCAATTTTCTTGAATTGATTTAGTGTTAAGGTTTAGTGTTAAGGTTTTTACTCATTTTCAACTTGAAGCTTTGTCCAGGAGAGAAAAGTAAATAAACAATGGGCATCTTATCACAAATAATAAATTGTTATCAATGTTATAAATGTTGTATAATGTTTATGTAATATTTACATATGTTTATATATAATGTATACATAAATGTCACAAATCATATAAATTATAAGATTACAATGTAAAGCTGCCACGACAGGTTATTCACATAACAGTCTATTTCACACTTATCAAATCTTCTGAATTGCTTCGTCTACTACATACAGTTTAAATAACGTGTTAGTTGTTTCATTTTGTAGTTGATGTTTTGGTTTGGTTTAGTTTTCCTAAAGAATTATACAAACAAATAAATCCAACCTTTTAATAAATCCAATCCAAATAAATCTAAATCCAGAATTTAAAAGCAAACTAGATAAGACGTAAGCACTAAACTTGACAGAAAATTGAGAATTACAATTTCTAAAGAGTGTTTTAAAAGTGTTCTTTATAAGGTAAACAAACAGGTAAATAAACTATAACATGTGATGCTCAATAAAAATATAACCAATGAAATAACAAATGGGCAAATGTTAATCCTGGCTAGCAATTGAAGCAATGCAATATAAGGCCCTGTGGTAAACCCAAATGCTGACAGCAGTTGTGAAACTGGTAAAACTTCTCTACAGCTGCCCGGGAATCCCCCTGAGAGCTGGGGACAGTGACAACCCATTCTAGCCCTTTCTTTCAGTTCTCTCAATTATGGAATTTAGTGTGCAGATAACTCAAATAAATGATAAACTGGTGACAAAATGTAATTCTAATGATTTCTTCAAGTGTAAGGAAAACTACTTAAATTGATTGAATAAACCATTTCCCCCAATTTTATTGAGAGGTAATTGACATACATCACTGTATAAGTTTGAGACTTACTGCATGATGGTTTGATTTACATGTATTGTAAATCAAGTGATCACCATCTTTGCAGGTAGATACAATAAGACAAAAAGAAAAAAAGGAGGGCATCCCCGGTGGCGCAGCGGTTGAGCGCTGGGTCACGAAGCTGCCTGCAGCCTCTGCAGCGCCGGTTCTATCCCCGGCTGTGTGGTGAGGGTTCGACCCCCTGCCGCCTGGCGAGGGTCCCACATGATGCGCAGAACTCTCCTGCTGCGCCCACTGTTCCCCTCAGCAGTGTACTTCATCAGTCTGCCTGTTCTGCTCCCCACTCTGACTCTGGTGAATTCTCTCACCCTCCCTCGCTTCTGACTGTACCCAGTGCTTGTATAAATAAATAAATAAATCTTTAAAAAAAGAAAGAAAAAATGGAAAAGAAATCTCCTTGTAGTAGAGCTTTTGGAATTTATTCTCTTAACAACTTTCCAATTTACCAGCAGCATTGTTGGCTGCTATCTTGTGTTGTGCTTTGCATCCCCAGTACTTATTTGCCGATACCTGGTTGTTTGTGTCTATTGACCCTCCTTGCAGAAATATAATTATATATACATTTACATTTAATATTTCATAATAAATATTTTTCCAATTCCTCTTTCCCTACTGGATCTCCTTTTGTTTGTTTAAGATTTCATGTGTAAGTAAGATCATATAGTATCTGTCTTTCTCTGTCTGACTTATTTCACTGAACATAATGTCTTCAAGGTCCATCCATCCATGTTGTCACAAATGGTAAGGTTTCTTCATTTTTTAATGACTGAATAATAAGGAGAAACCTAATGATTCATTGACTAGGAATGGAAGCAAATTCTGGTATTCACCAACTGCAATGGAATATAACATAATGTTTATAATGACAATTATGAGGACTATATAGAACTATGAAAAATATTTATTATGCAATATTATGTGTAAAAGTGTATACAATCATATTCTTGCAACGACTATTTGTCATTTCAGTGTGAAATTATATGTTCCTATGATTAGAGATGAAATAGAAGAAAAAAATGGAAGCAGTTACATCTCAGCGAGGTTATGAATGATTGTTCTCTTTTCTCAAACATTTAAAAAGTATTGTTTGAATGTGTATTTTAATGAAAGGAACAATTTATATTCCTCTCATCTCCAAATATAAAGGAAGAGCTTCTAAATGTGGAACCCTGTGAAATCTGAGTTGATTTAACTCTGGTTTAGAAATAAAAAAAATGATTAATAACCACTACAATTGGTTAATTAAACAAGTATTTATTGAACTTCGTGTTTGTTTTCTATGGCTGCTTTGACAAATTGACAAATGAACACAGAGTATCTTAAAATAATAAACATTTATTATCTTATGCTTCTGCAGGTCAAGAGTCAGACAAGGATTTCATTGGATAAAGTCAAGGTGTTGGCAGGATTATGTTCTTCTGGGGAAGAATCTGCCTCCTCGCCCTTTTGTGTTTCTAGAACCCCCTGTATTTCTTCGTCAGAAGCCTCTTCCTTCATTTTCAAAGGCAGCTGTGGCAGGTGAAACTTTTCCCACTTTACATCACACCGACCCTCTCTTCTGCCTCTTCTTCTACTTTCAGGACTCATGGGATTAGATTGGGCCTGCCTGGAAAATCTCCCTGTCTCCAGGCCATCTGGTTAGTGATCTTAGTTGCATCTGAAAACTCCATCCCCTTTTGCCAAGTAAGGTAACATTTGAATTGCTCTTCTGCCTGCCACAAGCTCCAAATGTGTGTTAGGTGTGATGAGACAAGATGGTGGAGAAAGGAGGAGCTAGAGCCAAAAATGAAGTTCATGATGAGCAGTTGTAAGGCCATGTCGGAGAGTACTGGGACATGATGTGGACAGTGACTCGGGCTATGACATGGTAATATGGCGGGTGGCGGGAGAGTGGGGCCTGGGGGAGAGTGTGATCCCTGTTAGTTGGGAGAGTCAAGGGTTCACGTACATTGGCTTTTGGCCTGGGTTTTAAAGAATAGGGAGGGTCTGAATACAACAAATTGGCAGAGGAAACCAATAGTATTTCTAATAATAGATATTAAAGAGCTAGTGAAATAGCCATTTTTAAGGGAAAAAGGGGTCAAATATCAACTTTTTAAATTCAGCATCATACATCAAAACAAAAGACATAGAGGCAAAAGACAGCAGAGTGACGGGAAAAACTCAGAAAGTCTCTTGTCTCCTTTCTAATTCTGTCAGAACCTCTGGCTTGTTTTAGCCGCTATACAAACCCTTCCCTTTTCCTTACACAGTCTCCGAGGTACCAGTTATGCAGCTCCCTTCTGAGAAAGGTAGACTTTGATCAGCTTGTTATGGCTCATGAACCAATACTTTGAGCAGAACAAATTCTGCTATTTTGATTGAACCAACTGGAGCTAAAGGCTGCCTGACAGGGAGTTCCTTGTGGATGCTGATCGCCTAGCAACTTGATAAGATAGTCCTTTGCTAAAGACAGTTGAACAGGAGAGACCAAGAGGAAGTAAAAAGAGAAAGTAGGGGGGAGGGGGAGAGGGGGGAAAGTAGGAGAGTAAGAGGGGAGGAGGGAGGCTAGGCCTGGTGAGTAGTGGCTGCTATTGTGGCATCCCAGTAAACTCCCCATTATCGAAGGTTTCCTAAGTATGTATCTGTTTCGTGAGGTCAATGAAAACAGCACTTGGCATGTTTTTAGGAGGAATCATGAGGCCTCCCTGAATGTCTAAGTCTGTTGTGCTTGCAAATTGTTTTGGTGGTTAAGATTTTCATGTTGATTTGGTTATTGATGAGCAGGAAACAGTCTGGTAGCCAGTGTTTCTCGCCTGCACTTCATCACACACAGCTTTTATTTACTGATTTTCAGATAACTACTCATAGACTCTCTTATGTGTGGCTTGATATCACCTTATTGGTCTGTATTCACAAGGGTGAGGATGCTGTGAACCCTTATGTGTACAATCTGGAGAAGACAGTACCTGGGGGATGGTGTTTCTATGGACTCTGTCTGCATAACCAACGCAAAATAACAAAAATGGAAAGATGTGGTTAGAATGAATTACAAGCCTTTGCACTCAGATTTGTTGTTTTTTTTTTTTTCCCCTCCATAAAAATAGAACTCTTTTGAAACTCAAAGCAGAGGGGGAAATGTGAGGACTGCTGAGTTACAAGGCAGGCAAACCCCTAAAGAAAGAAAATAGTAGACTAGTTAATAAATTAATTCAGGAAAGAGAAAAAAGAGATGACTTAATGAAAGAAGACATCTTCGAATGTATTATTAGTAATTACTATTATAAGATGGAATAAAATGGAAGCAGACAGGAAGGTTAGAGAAAAGCAATAGTTCACAAAGAATTTCTTAGAAATTTAGAAACAGGAAGATTTTGAGGCAAACCCTTTTTTTAATCACAAGTTTCAAGGAATTATAAGAAGGACATTAGAAACAATAACCAGCTAACTGAAAATCATTACCAGCTATGGCAAGAAATAGAAAATGGGCCCCCAAATGAGAGTAGAGACAGTGAGAACCAAGAAATCCTGTACAATGGGCCTTTATTTTTTTAAAAATTTATTTATTTATGCATACAAGAGCTGGGGCACAGGCCAGAGATGTGGGGGTGGGGGTGGGGGTGAGAGGATTCACCAGAGACAGAGCGGGGAACAGAACAGGCAGACTGATGAAATACACAGCTGAGGGGAGCAGCGGGCGAGACAGGAGAGGTCTGCTTCGCCACGTGGGTTTCTCCCTGGCTGCCGGCGATTGAACTCATGCTGCAGAGGCTGCGGACAGCTTCATAGGTTGTGTCTTAACCCCTTGTGCCACCAGGGAGGCCTACAATGAGCCTTTAAAACAAGAGAGGGTCTTGAGGACTGCCAGTGGACATGTGTTCTCTGAGGCCTTGGTAAATTTGAAGGAAGTGAAAAAGAAAATAGGAGGTAAATAGAAAGAAAACAAACAAAAAAATTCTCACAACAATACGCTTCCCAAAGAACTATTGTAGAAACAGGAACACCTGCAAAGAGAAACCCAAATAAAGGTGTACCCAGATAATTAGTGGCCAAAAATTCTTGAAGTCCATGTGTAAGGAAAAGATCTTAACAACATATGGAAGAAGAAAAATGTTATCCTGTGCAGCTCAATATAATAAAAATAGAACCATATTTAGCAACAGTCATTTCAGGAAAAAAGCATAATGTGGTCCCTGAATTTAATACACCAACCTAAATAAGAGCATAGCCCCGGGTCTGGTTTCCAGCCAAAATACGTCTTCTCATTTAAGGGGAAGAAAAGATCTTTGGTAGCTAGAAAGTCCACAAATATCTATCAGTCTTGGTGCTGAGTGTAAATAGTCAGAAGTCAGAAGAAATTTGCTATTCTCTTGTTTTGTTTGGGGTTAAGACAAAGGCTAGGCTAGGTAAGGCCACTAACCATACCGGAAAGTTTCCGAGGCTGTGGGACTTTCAGCACTTAAGCCAAGATGGCACTGAGAAGACTGGGATGGCCGGTCACCCCAGACTGGCTTTCTCTAAGTGACAACCCACGCAAGTTAATTAAGCTCAATGGTCAGTAACATTAAGATGGAGAATTCTTTGAACCCTTTAGGAACTACATCTTCAAATTTGTTGCATTCTTCTGCTTTCTAGGAAAATGTTCTTAAAAGATTCAGCATTTGATTGTTCATTCACTCATCCAGTTAAGTATTCATTGGAGGCTTTTTATGCTTTGGGCTAGGTATGCGGTTACAATGGCAAATGGGTTCCTGCCTTCATGGGACTTAGACGTGAAGTGGGAGAGCAAGGTATGAAATAAACAAACATGGATATGAAAATAATTGGAAAGGAGATATACCACCTGAAGGGAAAGAACATGATAATAATATGAATTGAGAGTGACAGAAGAGATATAATATAGACTGGAGGTGGGGAGTTCTGGTCCATACCTTCCTCCCTGGAAGTGACATGAAAGCTGCTATGAAGGACACGAGGAGAGAGGAACCAGATGAAGGGTCAGGCTGCTGTGCGGAAATGTGTGTTGGGTAGCAGATAGAGGACAGAGTATTCCAGACAGAAGGACAGCACGTGCAAAGGCCCTGAGGCAGGAAGTAGCTTAGTGAGTTAAAGGCATTAAAAGAAGGCTAGCATCTCCTTTAAATGAAGGAGAAAGAGAATTGGCTTTACTCTCCAGCTGGCAGGACCAGGAGTACCTGGAATAATGGTGGTGGTAGTAGAGCTGGTGAGAGAGAAGGATGTAAGAATCAAAGGCTTAAGGTCAGTGGTAGAGAGTATCCATTTTGCTTGAACTCTTCTGGCAGTATCTAAAGAAATAAATATACCTGCCCTGGAGTCTTTCTGATGAACACACATTATAAAAGCTTTGGAGCACAGATGGAAGCAGAAATTCTGAAACAAAGCTGAAAATAAGAAGATAATAGAGACTTAGAGAATGTGTCTTATAGGAAAAACCCCTCCTTAATCTGAGAGTTGCAAAATGAAGAGAAAAAGTGCAAAAGCTGTTTCTAGCTTTGCTAAGAGCCATAAGAATAAAGGACACATTAAAATATGGTGCTAGTGGATGGTCTCATATCCAGAAGTCCAGAAAAGTCTATTCCTTAAGAGTCACCTAAAGAGGTCTCCAAAAGAGATACACCTGGAGGATTGTGGCACAGGAAAGTGGCATATTCTTGCTGAGGTTTATTTATTTATGTTTTAAGCACAAAAGAATCTACAACATGTTAATCACTCAGAATAAACCTGTAGGGAGGATTTTCCTACACATCTAAGCTCCATCTTTGGGCCTATTGCATATTGTAAGAAAATTTATGTGAAGATGTGATTTTCATTTCTGAAGATGAAACAAAAGTGGGTGTCGTGGCAGAAAGATTAAATTATAGAAATTCAGACTCACACCAACTGGGCTAAGTAATTGACCTAAACCTAGAGGGCAAAATTTAGCAAGGGAATTTACCAGAACTCAGCAGGGGGAGCCTCAGTGGGCATGAAGAAGGGACTAGAAGAGTCTTTACTATTCAAGAGTTGAGCTGCTAGCTAGTCTCTGCTACACGGGACCAGAGAGAAAGCCAAGTTATGGATGCAGACATGGCGTGACTTCTGCCAGGGAGATGAGCCCCTGGCAGGCTGGAGGGGTCTTTCCAGCCATTGCTTTTCATGGGGAGAGGTATGGGGGCTTGTGTGTGTGCTCCCTGGTGGTGTAAGTTCAGAGGTTGGGGCAACTGTGCTGTGCCATGTTGTCATGGTCTCCTTGGCTTCCAGAAGGTGGAACACAAGTCGCCACAAAACAATGACAAGTAGCTCTTTATGGTTAATTAAACCTCCTGGCACCCACATGCCCAACAGCACAGGGGAACATTAAAGGAAAGCCAAGGATGTGTACCGAAACACTTCAGAGGTTTTAAACTGAGGAAGTCAACACATGTAGATTTTTTTTTAATTTATTTTTTCATTTTAAGATTTATTTATTTATACAAGAACTGGGGTACAGGTCAGAGGCGCAGGAGGGTGAGAGAATTCACCAGAGAGAGCAGGGAGCAGAACAGGCAGACGGACCAAACACACCGCTGAGGGGAGCAAAGAGTGACAGGAGAGGTCTGTCTTGCCATGTGGGAATCTCCCTGGCCAGCCAGGAATCGAACCCGTGCTTCAGAGGCTGCGGACAGCTTCACAGCGCAGCGCTCAACCCGCTGTGCCACCAGGGAGGCCAACACATGTGTAGATTTTAAAATATGATTCGAATGATGATGTGACCTGAAACTGAATGTTTGTTTCATTCTTTGCCATGAAATTCCCACTGGGTTTTTTATTTTACATGCTTAAAAGAAATGCTAGAAGGTTTTATGTGACAAAACAAAATAAATAAAACGTCAAGAATGGAGTCAAAGGCCAGAGACGGTGAGCTCAGCCAAATTGTCAGTGTTTCTGAAAAGCAACTGGGTCATGTGGTGCTAATACTAAGTGGAGCAGCTGGAGTGGGAAGACTTGGGTTTGAATCACACTCTGCTACTTAGTGTCTGATTTAGCGCTGTCAGATGATAAATGGGTTTATGATGCTTATTTTGGAAGAAATGTTAAGTGAGATGATGTATCCGGAGCATTTAGCACAGGATGAGGCACATAGTAAACACTCAGATGTGTTATTATAGCTATTATTATTTTTGTTGTTTTTGTAATTGTTGAATGCAAGAACTCATGTTGAGAATCCTCATGATCACCTCATTAAACTTTTTTTTTTAATTAAAAATTTCATAATAGACCCTTGAGCCAACTAATCCATAAAGCATAGGCTGGGTAAATATTCCTAGAAGTCAGCCGATTAAGTAGCATGTAGTGAAATCATCATTGTAAATCAGTAGAGGATTTTAACATCAAGCTGAAGTGTTATAGACTCATAACAATTCTTAGATTGAAATCCTATCCTCCATTGTGATGGCATTGGGAGGTGATTTGAGAGGTTCCACCCTCACGAATGGGATTAGTGCCTTTATGAAAAAAAGACAGGACAGAGCTTGCTTCCCCCCTTTCTGCAATCCACAGAGGATCGGAGGAGGATGTAAGCATACAACACGAGGATACAAAGAGGAGTCAGCCATCTGCAAACCAGGAAGCTGGCTCTCACCAGGCACCAGATCTGCTGGCACCTTGATCTTTGACTTCCCAGCCTCCAGAACTGTGAGAAATAAATGTTTGTGGTTAAGCCCCCTGTCTATGGTAATTTGTTATAGCAGCCCGAACTGACTACAACACTAAGACAAGAGGAGTCTAAAAAATAAGAAGATAACAATGTTGGCCCAGTTGTTTAGAGACGATAAATTTACGGAGTATTTAAGTATGTAAGAAATAACACTAGATAATATCACCTACTTAGAATATGCAAAGCTAAAATGTCTCTGCCAAAAGGCAGACAACAATGAGGTTTTAATGAAAAGAACAAATGGGAAGAGATGACAACAAGGAAAGAGGAAAAGCTAATAATAGATTAAGCATTAATCACAAAAAAGATGATGTTCAAATAAAATAAGCTAAAAATGCACACTATTTTCACAACCAGAGAAATTAAAATAATTTATTAAAAATATCTATAGCACCTAAAATCCCCCATGCCAGCAGAAGACAGACACAGAAGTATTGACAAGATTATGCTATTGAGAGATTTTTTTTTAGCAATTAAAAAGTAATAATGATAAAGACAAAGCAATATAGCTAATAAGAATAGAAATCTCAAACCTGTGGAAATAGGTCAGAAAAGAACGCAAATATATATACACACACACATATATGTCATTATAGATCACACATATCTATTTCTCAAGAAGTAGTTTGATATGGTAGGAGTTATGAATTAGAAATCAAGACAGAAATATAAACCCAAGAAAATGGCAACAAGTTGGGTGGTAGACTTTTTAGATAGATGACTTAAGAAATTGGAGTAGTTTTAATTTTAATTTTATTTTGTTAAAATTCTACAGGATAATACTAAAGGAATCTAAATGTAAAAATTTTGTTGAGATATTTTATCATCCTTCAAGCGTAATCAGAGTGATCTTCCCAAACATTTATCATTTCAACTTTCAAGAAATCTGAAAACCCTCCAATGACTGCAGAATAAGGTTCAAATTCCTTTAGCCTACTGCTGAAGTCTTTGGTCAGGAGCTGGTATATACTGAGGCAGGCTGCTTGGACAGAAATCCAGGCTCCATCACTGAGTGGTAATAGCTTTGAGACCTGGGACAAGTGATTTTAATCCTTCTTGTTTCTTCCAGAAGAAGAAATATGACATAATAATATCTCACAGCACAATGCTTGATGCCTGGTGAACACACCAAGTAACTGCTAAAATTTTAATGATCTGTCCCTGCATATTTGGTCTTGACCATCCATGGGATATGTCTCAGCATCTCCTGTCTCTGTGTTTTTAATCTGATATTTTTATATTTATGAAAAAAGATACATTTATTTTATGAACAGTCTGTTGTTGCATAATGAAATACTTTTTTTTAGCTATGACTAATTCATTGTTGCTTTTTTGCACAAAAACTACTATTAAACCAATGGTGTTCATTGATTTTTTTAAATTGAAATAAAATTGATCTTTTTAAGATGATATTAATTTTAGGTATAAAACATAATGATTTGATATTTGCCTATATTACAAAATGATCGCCACAGTAAGTCTAGTGGACATCCACTACATACAGTTACAACTTTTTTCTTGTGATAAGGAATCGCTACTTAGCAATTTTGAAATACTCAGTGCAGTGTTATTAACTGTGGTTGCCATGTTGGGTATTGAAATAGGATGTTTTTAAAGGAAATAGCACATCTGAATTTGAACTTGGCTTTATTGGATACCAGACTCCTACCTTGCTTCACTTACCTCCACTTTGATGGGACAGATGATGTCAGATCAACTCCTTTCAAGAAAACCTAGGAAAAACTAGCTGTCTGAAATTATCCATGACTTTAAGCAACCATGGGTTGAAAGGTCAAGATCCTCGAAAGATGGGAAGCTGATTAAGATGAGCCCACCATTCTGTATTACTGTCTCTCTTGGAGCATTCTCTGCTTCTTAAGAGGAACCACACAAGTGAAAACCTATTCCATATTCTTAGATTTGAAGACTCAATAATATCACTTCTTCCAAATTAATTTATAGAGTATAAGCCTAATCAAGATGTCAAGAGGTCTGTGGGTAAGGAGGGCTGTGTGTGAGTGTATGTGTGCATGGAAACTAACAAGATTCTCCCAAAATTTATATGGAGATACAGAGGGCCAAGAATACCAAAGGTTAAACTTGACGAACAGGACTGGAAGACTTACACAACCAGACAAAGCTGTAGTAATCACAGGATGTGTATTGGTATAGAAATAGATAAACCTGTGGTAGAGAGTAAAAAGTCAATTTATAGACCACTTGTCTAGTCACCTGATTTATGACAAAGAACACATTTTTGGATAAGGATGGATAGGTAATACATTTCCAAACAAATACAATTCAATTTTTCAATGATTAGATTGATCTGCTCAATGTAGTCTTTTAAGTGAAAATTTTGGATTTTTCAAGTATAACTTCAAAAAAATGAAAACATAGGAGTCTCACCTCATTAAGAAAACGTTGTATGTATTATTGGAAGACTTACTGCTGAAGAACAGATTACAAAAGCTTTTGATTCTTTAAATGACATTATGTGACAACTGTTTATATAATAGCAGCACAGAAAATACATCCTTAAACTTTAACATATAGAGTTGGAGACCATTCACCATCTATATTTACTTCAGTCATCTTTGGAAAGTAAAATATTCACATTGAGTTTTTTTGATGAAGCTGCATAATGAATTGGGAGAAGCAAAAAACAAAAACTCTGTAAGATCTGCATTTACATAATAAACATAAAATCTTGATCTGAATCATAGAAAACAGGGATTATATTTCCTTCATAGAAATAAGTCCCTCTTCACAGAAAGAAATATGTATGAATCACATGCATTTTTCTGGCTTGTGTTTAATTTCATGAAACTGATCAGGTATAAATTAAATTCAAGTAGTGATCATAATTCAAATATCAAAGTATAGCAGGAGGAGAAACAAGTGTGGTGCTTGCTCAGTTGAGATGATTAAGTCTTAAAAAATCTTTGGTTTCACAAACTGCACAAAAACTTCAAATGAGTCTCCATTTAGTCAATTAAATAACATACCAATTACTTGCAACAAAATTTAATAGATTTCTCAAAGATACATGACTCTATTGCAACATTCTTAGGTTTTAGACATATAACAGGCATTTTAAGGTGTTGCTAAACAGAAATAAAATCTTGACATTTGACATTTTTATCATTGTCCAGTTTAGATATTTCAGATTTATTCCTTCAGTCCCACCCCATCCATCCCCCTCTATTTTGTCTCATTCATTCCATTAAGATTCACTGATCTGGGTCCTTCTTCTGCACACTTTAGCCAGGTAGTGCCCCTCCTTCAGGGGGACTTGTGGGTCAGGGTGGGGGGTGTTGTTGGTTTTCAATGTTTTTGAAACTATTTCATCATGAATGACTCTACTGAAAACAGTTATATGGTTTTCCAGTCAAATTTCAGTCCAATTTATCTCAGGTAAGAAGCAGACTCCAGTTAGGGAGGAGAAATTTGTTCTTTGGCAAAACTCACTCATGCAGTCACAATTTACATAACCAAATGAATCTCTTGTTTAAGACCCTAAGAAAACATGGAGCTCCCAAAGACCCTCCATGCCGTGTGGAGAGGCTTGAGAAAGAGGCTTTGAGCCTCTTTCGTGTCGTACATTCATTTACCTATAAATTCATACATTCATTTACCTATAAATCATTGTACAATATTTGTTGTGTTGGGCACAGTGTTAGATGTGGGGAGAAACAGCAGTAAGATGTAACATCTCTGACCTCATTGTGATTCTTTGATTCTTTCGAGATAATTTGTCTGCCTTTATTGGTTTTTTTTTCTTGCTTTTAGCTCATTTGTGGTTTTCCCCTAATTATCAGCTCTTAAGAATGAGTGGAGGCCTAGATTCCAATTCTGAATAAGGCGCATACATTGGGTGAGACTAGCCATATGCCTCAATTGGCACATATCTCTTTTGTCAAGAAATGATTTGTTACGTCTTTAATAGAGATTTTTTTTAAGTAGATGCAGTTTTTATGCTATTTCTAAAGTTTATTGATTAAAATGAATACAGGGCAGTTGACACTGAACAAAGGGATATCAGACAACAGGCAATATTTGGGCTAAACCTATTGATAATTTGTTTCTTACCCAAAACTCATGTGAACTGGGCATTCATTATTTTTTTCCCCCTAAATCTGGCAGTCTTATTTGACCATCATGAATTTGATAATGTGGTTGCAGTCCATAGTTCATTTTCCAGTGGAATATTCGGGTGATTCAGAACAACCAGATTTGCACAGAAAAGGGGTCTGGAGATTCTTTCATGCCTTAGAGCATTCCTTGCAGATATTACCAAAAATTCACCAAGATTATCACTCAGGATGCCCAGACACTCCTTAAGTGGAGACAAACACAGGCATTAGAAAGAATATATCCAGGAACCAGGGATCTTCAAACCTCAAGTGGAATTCATGCATGGGAAATTGATCTATAGAGGGCATGATAGTGCTTCAGGTGAAGCTCTGGGTTCATGGCATAAACACTCCTTTACATAATGTTTATCTCAGAGACTAAAACAGTTCCAAAAGAACTTCTCTCACTTGCCAAGAAAGATCTATTTTTAAAAACCCTTACCCCTTATTATGAAAAAAAAAAAAAAAACAAACCACCCTATTTAAATATCATGGCAATAATCCCTGAGGAAAGGTGTAGTATTAAAAAGAAAATTGTAAGATAAAAAGATTTAGGGAAGAACTCATAGGGAAAATTCTCTCTTCCCAGCTGAGACTTTCTGAACTTACATACCCAAATAACTCCAAAGAGATGTACTACTCAGTATTTTAAAGTTATTTGTACATGAATATTTTATGGTGATTTTAAAGAACAGATGTTCTCATATTTTCCACTCTTGCAAATTTTGAAAATAATCCTGAAAATGTCTTTCATATTCCAAGTGCTTAACCTTTGCTCTGAGATAATTGCAGGTAAACACTAGTGGGTATTTCAAGGATGTTCCTAAATCACCTATAAGTTGTGTTTAATGTTTCTGGCACCTGGCAGAGTCTACCAAAGACTAGTGTGAGGATTTACTCAGCACAAATGCCCAGTAATGTCACTGACAATAGTTGATACTATGTTCAAAACTCCCTCACTACCCACCTTCACACCAGAAATAAAAGGCAGAGAATTGAAATCAGCCATAGGTGAAAAGGTAGAAGCAGGAGCCTGCCAAAGGGAGAAGGAAAGAAGACATGAGAACTTTCACCCAAATTCTGAAGTGCTGTCAACAGGATGGAGAGTTTGGGTTGGTCGGGTGTGAAATGCCAGAGGCAGGACATCTAGAAGAAACTGAAGAAGATAGATTTTAGTCTGTGCCATTGAAGATGCTCCAAGGACAAGAGCCACCACATCTGCTTTATTGGGGTGGGGGGACTGAAATATTAGTGGGAGAATCAGTCTAGATGAAGCTTGCCTTTTCTTTTTTTTGAGAGTGAGAAAAGCCTCTCCCATTTTTATTTTTCATTTTTTTCATTGTTCATTGTTCTTTTCTTTGTTTCTTTTTTACAGTGTTCACTTTCTTTTCTCAGGCGTAGTCCCCATAGAATTTCCACCACCAATTCACCCATGCACCATCCTCATAGTCCCTTGTGCTCCTCCTGTCCTGTCTCAGTTTCCCTGCCTCCTCCTCCCATGCAGAATGTCTCTGATTTATAGTTGTCTGTTTATTTTTGTTTTGTTGTGTTTTTTTTTTTAAATTGTTATTCTTTTCCCCTGATCCTTTATTTGGTTTCCCTATATTCCTCCTATAAGTGAAACCATCCGATATTTTTCTTTTTCCTTCTGATTTATTTCACTGAGGATAATCCCTTCTAGCTCCATCTATGTTGCTGTGAATGGCATTAGTTTACTGAAGCCTGCCTTTTCAACTATGATTTTCTGGTTCACAAAATTAGCAACAGTGGGGCCAGAATGTGCTATTTCAGATCTGGGGCATTGGGGATTCCCATTTGAATTTGGATCAGCTCTAGCTGGTAACTTTGGGTAAGCTGCTGAAGCTTAGATTTTCTATCAACTGCAGAGCACTGTTATGAGGATGAAACAGCATATGAGTAATGCCTGGCATATACCAAGACTCCATACAGACTGATTTAGACAAAACCCAAGCAACTAAAGTAAGAAAACTGTTTCACCTGTGCTGGGCTTTGCTTTCTCGAGTTCTGGGCTTTCTCTGATGAACTCATCAACAAACCTGAGGGTAAGGTTTACTATTGTTGAAGAGGTAAGTAGCCTGTCTTCTGGTGGATTACACGTTTCTGGTGGATTACAGATCACGTGAAGGTGTTTACAGATTTCACAGAGGGCAGCTGCTTGAACTTGCTCTGGCCATCACACCTCTGATACTAAAGGTCATGACCCTCTCTTTTGGTCTGCAGGGCAGGCAAACAAGGTTTTCCAGCAGGAAACAGTGGCAGCACTACCTAGACAGATGGCAGGCTACATTGGATGGTGGAAGGCACCTCATAAATGGTAGGGGGCAATGGATAGAAAGTAGATAATATCTGTGTTCTTAGATATATTTGAAAAGTACTTTTAATTGCATTTATTTATAGTTGAAACTATCCTGATAAATTTCAATAGAACAATCTGTGTAGCTGACCCTCTCAGGTCAATGGCTGGCCTTGGGAAGAAGGTATGCTTGTTGGCCTG
This sequence comes from Talpa occidentalis, assembly GCF_014898055.3. Lineage (NCBI taxonomy): Eukaryota > Metazoa > Chordata > Mammalia > Eulipotyphla > Talpidae > Talpa > Talpa occidentalis. Next base: position 54,548,368 of record NW_023605083.1, read on the forward strand.
GGAAAGTCACAGAATTTGTTTGTACTCAAATCCCCTCAAGAATGACTGTCCTCTCAAATTAGTTCAGGGTCAGTCCCAGATCTCAATTTGCAGCTTCTTGGAAAACTTATTCAAAGCCAAGTGTTAAAACATTTTTAATGAGGACTCATCAGGAGTGTGATCATTCTTTAAAAACACTCCTAGTCTCCCTTCCATTCTCTACCAGAATGTCAATATCTCTGTGCATAAAATGGGAGGTAATAGCTGGGGGGGGTGGTGAAATGTGCCCCTCACAGTTGCTGTGAATAGAGGTTCTTAGTAAACATCAGCCTTGGTAGAAGTTACTGCTATTAAACCCAGGCTCGAACACCTGCTGTTTTGTTCACACCAATGAGAGGTCGTGACTTAATCCTCCCTTTTATTACGCTGGATCCTGAAAGTATCATTTTTGAGGCACCATTTTCCCAGCTGTGAACACAATGAATCCAGAGGGATTGTCAATCCAGTGATCCATTTTTTTTGGAACTCTACTTGCATGATTTTCCATATTTAATGACATTCTACCAGCAGGATAAACATACATGCAAGGTTGAATCATCTTTTCTTTCCCCTTGGATCAGGAACCCAAGAAAACAGGTGCAGGAAGCAGGTGGGAACACCAGCAAGCAGGATGCTGCTTATGCCGCGCTTACACTGCTCAACGGCCCCACGGGGCTGTGGGAGGAGGCAGGAGGGGCTAAGGCTTCACTGCTGTCTGATACAGCTAGCGGGGTCTGCAGAGAAGGGACATAGTGTGGGTGCCTGAAGCAGTTCTCCAGAAGCCCTTTCAATCAAGATAAGAAAGAGGCAGTTTCCATGGCAGTGGTTAAGAAAGTTTGGAGGGGAACCATTGCTTTGTTGGTTTATTTAGAGATTCAGGATATCCTAAGGAGGAGGGAACACTCTTTAGAGATTCAGTGCATACAGTTTGGTCATGAATGGAGAGAAGTAATCACAGTTGTGAAAAGTGCAATTTGCTCTTCTGCCTAGAGGAGGAGAGGAGTGACCTCAAAGAATATCGCTTTGAACTCTTTTTTTTAAATTTAATTTTATATATTTTTACATCATTTTTCATTTTTGCATAATGTATGCATTTTCATCTTGATTATATTTCCCATACAATTCCCACCCCCCTTATTTTGATCCTAATTCCTCCTCCCTTACCTGCTCCCTCCCTTAGTGTGTCTCTGGTTTATAAATTGCTTGTTGATTTTGATTTTTACTTTATTATTAATTAGTCTTTTTCCTGGTCCCTTACTTAGGTTTTCTAAATTCCTGCTATGAGTGAGACCATCCGGTATTTTTCTTTTTCTTTCTGGCTTATTTCGCTGAGCATGATCCCTTCCAGCGCCATCCATGTTGCTGCAAATTGCATGTGTTTATCTTTTTTGAATGCTGAGTAATATTCCATGGTGTATATGTACCACATCTTCTTGATCCAGTCATCTATTTTGGGGCATTTGGGTTGTTTCCAAAGCTTAGCTATTGTAAATAGTGCTGCTATAAACATAGGGGTGCAGGTGCCCTTTGGAATTAATGATTCTGTGTCCTTTGGGTAAATACCTAGGAGTGGAATTGCTGGATCATATGGAAGCTCCATCTTTTCGCTTTGAGCTCTTTTAGAGAATAGAAGAATTTCCAGATTGGATGAGAAAAATGACATAAAGGAAAGTAAAAAATGAAAAAATCTCAAAAGAGATAAACAGAGGTCAAACTTCACAGAGGAGCGAGTGAAAGAAGGTGGTGAATGCTGCCAATGCATTCCACAGCATGCTTTGCAGTGCTTTGCAGACATGTATAGGTAATACAGGTGGGTAAGAAATACAGGAAGGGATCAGGCTTAAAAAGCCCTTCGGGGGGGGCCTCCCCCATGGCGCAGCAGTTGAGCGCTGGGCTGTGAAGCTGCAAGCAGCCTCTGCAGCGCCCGTTAGATCCCCGGGCGCCAGCGAGGGTCCCACATGGCACGCAGACCTCTCCAGCCGCCCGCTGCTCCCCTCAGCAGTGTATTTCAGTCAGTCTGCCTGTTCTGCTCTCTGCTCTGGCTCTGGTGAATTCTCTCACCCTCCCGCGCTTCTGACTGTACCCAGTGCTTGTATAAATAAATAAATAAATAAATAAATAAATAAATAAATAAATAAATAAATCTTAAAAAAAAAAAAAAAAGCCCTTTGGGAATTCCGGTTAAAGATGGCAGTGTAAAGGTCTGTTTAGTTCTTTTCCTTCCTGGGAAACCCACTCAAAACAGCAACGAATGAAAAGCGGGAGTGGGGAGTAGGAGTTGGGGAGGGAGACTGCTTCATTTTCAAGAAAATAGGGAAAAGGTCACAGCCACAAACCACATAGCTACCAAAAAGCCTGTGAACTCTGGAGGAACGTGAGAGCGGAATGGAGACCATCTCGGTGCTTGGAAGAGATTTCCCGAAATGTGAGGCTGCCCTCCTGAAAGCATCCTTGAATTGAATGACATGGTCCAGGGTTGGGAGGGCCACCACACGGACAGGAATGTGTTTGTAGAGAGCCAGTCCAAGAACAATGGGGGAGAAAGGTGAACTCGCACAGAACCTCTCCATCCACTGGTCAAAGTCTCAAGGTGGGTGAATGGAAGATGCTGAAGAGACAGCATTTGCTATTTGCCTGAAAGCCTGTCATTTAAAAGGTTTTGCTGTGAGCAACACAGGCCAAAAATCCGAAGGGAAATAAGCATCTAAGTGCAAAGAAAATGACAGATTTGCTAACGGAGGTTTCGAGACAAAAAACGTGCACCAAAGTTTCAGCCTGCCCCAGTTTACTTCTTCCTGTCCCCAAATGAAACTTCAATAAATAGCGGATATCGTTAAAAGTCAGGAAGAATCACAAAAGAATCTTGTAAGGAAAAGAAGTATATGATTTATATGCCTTATACAAGAGGCAAAAGCAGAAGAGACATCTTGATTATGTTTGAAATATCCAAGATGCTTCACTCTGGTGTGTCTGGTGATGCCAAATGAAAGCATTATTTCTGTTGTGAAAAAAAAAAAAAAAAAAAAAAAAAAGACTTGGTCGTGGACTTGAGTTAGCCAAGTAAATATTTTCTTGGCAGTGCACAACATCAGTGCAAAATGCCCATTATGCATCAACTATAATTACAACATTCAATTAACATTCTCAAGTGATTATCATTTCTGGCCTGGTGGTGGTTGGGACTTGGGAGATAGGAGCTCTGCCTGATGTCTTTGCTTGGAAACCAATGACTGATATTTGAGTTTGGAGATTTGATGTGGGCAGACTAGTGTAGATGGTAGAGGAAACGTGTGAATTTTGTTAAATTCATATTATAACTCATTGCAATTTGTTACCCTATCTTTATAGCTTTTCGGTGAAGCTGATTCTACTAAAGTTAAAAGAAAAAGTACAGCTCTAATCCAGTAGACACTTTTGATAGAGTTTTATCAGTTTATTTCTGGGTTACGAGGGGTTTTGACCATACCTTTCATGTCCTGTGTATAAACCAGTATAGAAGAAAAAGTATATGCAGAGAATGGATTAAGTCTCTCCTCATCATAGGAAGCGGTGACTTACTGAGTGCCTAAAATGAGTCATTTGTAATCAGTTCTCATGTTTACAACCATCCTGTGATAAAAGGGATATTATTTCTATTTGATAGATGGGAAAACAGACATTGAAAGGTTAAGTCATTGGTTCAAAAATCACACAGTAATTAGAGAAGGGGAGCTTCAAACCCAGTGACGAATGAACGGGCCACTGTACTGAGCATTCGTCAGTCAGAATTTTGTTTTCCAAGAAATCTCCCTACTTAAAAATGTTGGTGAAATTCAAGACAAAATATAAGGACAGGCATCTTACTGCAATCTCATGCAAAATATCAGTAAGTGACCAAAGGAAAATGATTAGGGGGAAAAGATTATCACGCAGGAAAACAGGGGAGGATGCTTTCCACTCCCAAATAATGGCAAGTATTTTCTTCAGGATGCGACGGCCATGTTGTGCTTGGTCTGAGCGGGGGTCGGGGTGGGGCTCTTCAAGAACCCCTGGTCACATCCATGAACATAACCTGGCTCTGTTCCTCCCATCTCATGTCAGCCCGTGTGGTAGCTAAAGGAAAGGAGGGCCCTACTTTCCACCAGTTTCTAACGCTGTCTGTGCTGACTCCAAGAGGTGGCAGAGTGAGGGCTTGGCTTTTCTTTGGGGCTCAGTGCATTCATGTCCAGGAGGCCAGCTGTTTGCTATACTGGTGCTGGGGACACTGAAGTGAATCCAACAGACACCTTGTCTCCCAGAAATCCCATCTTTTGTGGGGTGCAGAGTACACTGAACTGTGATAGATGGCAGGGAAGCCCAAGGGGCAGGAAAAGGTGACATTGAGCTAGAATTTAAGGTTGACAAAGCAGTTGTTAATCCAAGGGGAAGGCAGCTCTGAATGAAAGGAGGCACAGGAGGAGGACATGAGTAGATGGAACAGTGGTAGGAAATGCTTGGTAAAGGGAATGAGACCGGATATACCCAGGTACACCCGTAGGGGGCACACTTCCTGCTCTATGAGGAAAATTTGCTCAGAGGCATAGGCACCTGAATAGGATAGTGGGTGGGGTTGTATTTTGCCATGCTCTAGAAGGTTCTGGTGTATTCCTGTGTGTGCTAACAGATTTCTGCTCTTTATACCAGGATGGTCCCCTATGAGAGAAAGATAATTTGACCTTATACTTTTATCTACGTGGTGGATTTGATTATGCTCCCTCCCAGGGTCTGGGGTCTTAAAAAATAGGATCAGGAAGCAAAACAGTCATTCTAGTACTTGCTAGTTCTCGTCTGTAAATGGGGAGATGCAATAATTCTGCCATCATGCTTGACTGTGTAGCACAAGGCCTGGCACCTACCTTACAACTATAAGTGGAATCATTATTTTAAAAATTTTTCCTCTTTGAAATCCACTATTCCTTTCCATAATTCAACAACGACCTCTTCTAGGAGAGCAAACCAGCAAAGAAGCAAGCACATTCAAATTTCATTTGTGCAACATCTTATCATTTGCCAATTTCATTCTCCCTCTGTCTCTGGTCACCTCATTCCATGGGATGTTGTTCCTTCTATTTGAAACACCCTTCCTGGGCCTCCCTGGTGGCGCAGGCAGTTGAGCATAGCCCTGTGAAGCTGTCTTCAGCTTCTGCAGCGCCGGTTCGATCCCGGCCGGCCACGAGAATACCACATGGCACCACAGACCTCTCCTGTCTCCCCGTTGCTCTCTTCAGCAGTGTATTTCGTTAGTCTGCCTGTTCTGTTCCCCGCTCTGTCTCTGGTGAATCCTCTCACCCTCCCGCGCATCTGGCCTGTACCCTGGTTCTTGTATAAATAAAAATAAATCTTAAAAAAAACAAAACAAAACCCCCTTCCTTTTTACTTCCCCTATGGCTCACCCATCAACACCCAGCTGTGCTGTCATCTCTGCTTCTGTGTCTGCCCTGCATGTCCCTCTGGGACATACCTCTTTTTTGATGCACCTTTATCCCAGAGCCCAGCTCTCTGGATATCTATCCCTCTTGAAAGACTGTGAGCCACTGAGGACAGGAACTGTGATTTATTCCCCTTTTCCTAGTACCTAGCAGGTAAGTCTGAAAAGTGTTTGTTGAAGATTGTCTTGAAGCAGTTCATGAAATATTGGAGGAAAATGCATTTTAAACCACTCTTGAGTCACTCCACACTCAAAAACAAAGGAAGAGAAGTTCTGAAATTAGATAAACTCTGATGATTCATATCTCTCCTGCCCTCCGGCACACCTCCACCTGGCATCATCCCGGCTCTGATCCAAAGGTAAGAAGGAGAGTCGGTCTCTGCTCTCACACCAAATGAGTGTGAGGTCAGCGCTGCAGCTTGGGCATGCAGAAGGTAGAACCAGGACTTGCCATTACTGCGGAGGGCTGGGGTTGTCCTCTGACACCGATACCTGTAGCCTGTATTATGCCTCTGATGCTTGTATTATGAGAAGTTAGTCTCTTGGTGGGATAGGGAAGTACAAAGTCACTGCATTCGAGCCCCTAAATAGGTGTAGAAGTAGCTGCAGCAAGAACAGCAGCGCGCCAGGGGTGTGGAGACAAAGGTCCTCAGGTGAGGTTTGCTATATCAGAGGTTATATGACTTGGGGCACTTGTTCCCATCCTTTGAGAGAGGTTCCAAACTTTTTTAAGTTTCTGCTTACACAAAAAAGCTGGGGGTGAGATAATCTCCAAGGATCCTTCCAGGAAGCTTGGGTCTGTGAGAGCTTGAAGCAGGCCCCAAAATCCATCAGCAGGAGCACTTTGATTGGAAAGACGCCCCATGGCCCACAAATTGGGCCTTCTCGCTTCCCAGCTGTGTGATTGGCGTGTCACCAATACGGTCATGGCGTCTGGGTTAGAGACTGAGCACACTGCCTCTGACTGTCAGAAACCTCTGCTGCCTTTTGGTTCAAGCCACTTTAATGTCTAAAGGAAAGGCCGTGAGCTAGACCTACAAAGTGGCCTCAGGAAGGAGGGGGCAGAATTCTGAGCACAGGGAAGTGAGTGTTTATTTGTTTCCTAATTCTAATTAGAGAAAGGAAAAGAGTGTCAGGAGTCTTTAGTGATTCACATCTTAATAGCCTGGTTATAATTTATTAATCCTTTTCATCAAATTTTCAGCATCTCTTTCCCCGGGAGTCTAAGACTGACTCGAATGTATTTATTGTTTCTAGGTGGGGTGTCATTAAATATTTGGCACCTCCTAACACTAGTTGAGAAACTTGATCCTATTCCAGGCGAAGGCATGGAGTTTCTGAAGGGAAAGGCATGAGCGGATGAAACAGCAGGCAGAACGAGTGATGTGTATGAGGTGCAGATGGACAGAGCTGCTCATGGGCTAAGCCATGTCTGACTCATGAAGACTGACTTTGTGCTCCTGGATGCACTGAGGCCATGAAGAAACATACTGGTTCATTCTGAAGGCTGTGATACCCATGAACAGATTGAAGGAAAGACACACCCAAGGGAAAGCGTGTTTTCCTGACCTGGTGCAATAGGCTTGAATTTCCCACCCCGCTCACCCTTACAAAATTAATACGAGAAGAGAGTGGTCTCAAGCGCTCAAGTGTCTCAGGTCTTTCTCAGTGGTGAACAATCCAAAAAGGAAAAAGGATCCAGCAGAGCCTGCCATGTGGCTGGAAGAATTTTTAAAGTTCTTTGTTCCTCCTATTGAAAGTCCCTTGTGCGTGCAGAAAGGGAAAATTACTGAGGTGTGTGCAGAGGCTCTATTCCTGATTCAGGGCCAACATCCCAAATCAGCGATGGTTCGCATTCTTTTTTTTTTTTTTTAAGATTTATTTATTTATGCATACAAGAACTGGGGTATAGGCCAGAGGTGTGTGTGGGTGGTGGTGTGGTGAGAGGATTCACCAGAGGCAGAGTGGGGAACAGGCAGACCTACTGAAATACACTGCTGAGGGGAGCAGTGGGCAAGTCAGGAGAGGTCTGCTGCACCATGTGGGTAGCTCCCTGGCCAGGGATCAAACTTGAGCTGCAGTGGCTGTGGATAGCTTCACAGTGCTGCCTCTTAACCCCTTGTGTCACCAGGGAGGCCCATGATGGTTCTCATTTCTTACTCAGACTAGAGTCTTTCAACAGGAGGCTCTAGGCCCATAAATTAGGTGACTGAAATTGTTAGGCATTTAAAATCCTTTCACCATCATTATCTTAGCAGATACCCATCCCTAGACAGGAAACTCCTGCTTATGGATAGTGTGTGAGAAGGTGTATGAACCGGCAGCCAATGTGCCCTCATATTTTAATCACCCTTCTTTAACTTAGAGATAAGGCCGTTGGTTGGAATAACCAAGAGGCACAGAGGAACTGCTCGAGTCTTCACAAGGCCTCTCCTCCAGTGTACCCACAAATGGGAGCTTAGCATGCTTGCCTCCCGGGGACCCGCTTGGCAGGGCTTCGTCTTCCCTGTTCTAATTTCTACTAGATATATTTGCTGTCACTTTGCATAACCAAGTTCACCAGACAGGTTTATACAGTGTATGTGAAAGAATGAAGTAATTTCCCGAAAATTAAAAATAACATAGCTTTGATAAATGCTAAACCAGACAGGAAGTCAGGCCAATTGGCACACACTAGACTTCTTTGAACAAACCTGAATGCACTGTTACCTGAGTCAACAGTACTTTTAAGAAGTGTACCACCTCAGCTCCACACCTGCAGAATGTCCAAGTCATGGCCACATCTCAGCATCAATGCCACTTCCTATTGTGCTTCGGCCTAATATCTAGACCACAAGCAGGCTGAGTGGCTCTCTTCCCAAATGAGAGATACTTACTCATTTCCCTACTCCCCAAATCAGAATTACCCTGGGGACCTTTGAAAAAGACATAGGATCCCTTTTATGGGATCTTAACATTTAAAACAGCATAGCCTCAGAATGGAAGTAAGATGAAATTGATCTCTGCCGTCTGAATGCTCCTCTATTTCTAGAAGTGGGTTCTAGGGAAGCATCTTTTAACCCTACTTTATCCCAGGTCTTTATCTCCTGGTACAAGTGGTTGACATTTGGCTTTGAGATAAGTTTGTGTTTCTAGATGCCATGAATGAGTCCTGACACAGCAAGGTTTTGTTACCCTTTGGCACTTCAGAGATGTGGAATATATGAGAGTGCTAGTGATGTGGGGGCCCAACTTGGAACCTGTGAAATCTGCTGCAGCAAAAGATGTCTGTTTATAGCTGTTGGACGAGAGTCTGCTTCCCTTGAGGCTCCTGTGATTCCCATAATTCCTATGGCTGGAATCCAGTGTGACAAGAAGAAACAAGAGTGAAAAGGGGACTTTTGACATGTTTTAGTTTTTTTGTGGCCAAGGGGGATTGATTAAAATAGAGATAAACAATTGTAACTTGATAGCATGGTGGCAAATGTGGGTGTTTTCTGTTGCAATCGTGGTTTTTTGCCCTTGGATGTTTATTATGTCTTCAGCTTATTAGCTGCCTGGTTAATAAAGGAGACTATGACTTTTCTGCTCCAAGTGTGGGACATTCTGAAAGAGTATGAATATCCCTCAATGGTTCCATGTGGGGCTGAGTGGGACATAGGAGCAGTGGAAAGGATTAGAAAACCATATCACCAAGATTCAGCTAGGACTGTTCCGATAATTTGTTATTTTCTATCTTGCAGGGAACAACTGTACATCTGGTTGGTCTAGTCGTTAAGCCCATCCAATTAAGTGGAGATAAACCAAAAAAAATGGCCTCTGGAGGTGCACAAGTTCACACATCTCGTGGAGTTCAGGACATGTTTGGATTATAGTTTTCCATGATGAAGGGAGATTGAAAGTTCTGGTATCTGAGTAGCAGGCTCTGCTTGGAACCTCCTTCCTTTGCATTTTATTTTTTGAGGGCCCTACTTTGGACTGTCCTTTCATCTCCTATGTGTAGAGTGTGTAAGAAGGCACTATTCGCCCTCAAATACCAGTGGAAGCTGAAGTGTGGCATGCAGTTGAAAAAAAAGCATGGATGTCCTAAACTTTAAGGCGTGACTAACTTCCCCTCCTCTGTAGTTAGGGCATAGCTTGAGGAAAGGTCCTATCTGCCAATTGCCCTGCTTCTGGCCAGGAATCCAACTCAGGGCTAAATGGAATTCCGACTTACACACTAGCCAGCCCAAGGACCAGACATCCTATAGGGTTTGGGACCAAGATTAATAACAAAAGTGTGGGCATCAACCTGCCTTTGTTAACCTCTCAAGGATCCCCTAGGTCCACAGTAAGTAGCTGTCCAAAAGGAGGGAGGTCCCAATGCTGGCTACTTACTAACAAAACTAACCACAATCATCTATAGTGTGCAGAGGCCATATGGTTTAGGATTAGAAGAACCAGGATTGGCCCTTTCTTGCAACTTACTGGTGTGAGCATCACGATGCATTATTTCAGCTCTGCCTCTGCTGCCTTCTGTGGGACACCAGGAACTCTCTCTCTCTCTGACTCTGTTGACTCGTCTGACACATGCATGGCTCACATAGGCCTTCATCAAATCTGATCTCTACCATATCTAATGATCTGCTACAGTACCACTGTTCCTGATGTTTTGATTAAGGCACTTGTTATTTGAATCATCCTTAAAAAAAAGAAAAAGCATCAACTCAAGAATTCAAGCCTGTAGCCAATGAACTTTCCACCCCCGTTATGAGAAACAATCTAAGAACCTCAAGGAAGCCAGGTCCAGGACATCCCCGGGGAGGATTCTGCGTGTGCGTAACTTATTTTGTCTTAAAAAAACAGAACTCTGTGACGTCCTTCACCCCCAGTGAAGTCAGTGACTTTCAACTTCCCTTCATTTGCCAAGTCCTCATAGGATTTTAGGCAAATTAAGTAGGAGCATTTGATCTTCTTCCCAGATGTTTTGATCACAGAAGGGCCACATATGTGCTCACATTCCTGGATATTTTTAGATTTTTACAGGCCCCAGAGTTCTAACTGCTCTTTCACTCTGCATTCTGTGGCCGCTGTTGGGAGCCAAGGCAGTGTGGCAAGGACTGATGGAAGAGGGCCTGGCATGGTGGGCCCCCCAGCAGCCCTCAACAGCACCTCTCCCAGAAGTCATCCTGGGCCGTCCCTGCAGCTGGCAAACTTCTGTCCCCCCAGGCCTGTCTGGCCACCAAGAGGAAATAAACTGTTGTCATTTTAGAATTATGGGTTATACAGACTCTCCCTGGGAGAGGTCTGGCTGCCAGTCCCCTACAAAAAAGATATAAAGCCCCTAAGTAAGAGATAGCAAGGTACAGTGGAAAGAATATTAGATAAGCTGTCAGGAGAGGTACCTCTGGCTGGCTAGATGACCGCTCAGCCTTCTCTGAGGGGCCTCCCTCAGTTTTTCTATGGGGTACGTCATACATGTAGCACAGGGGTCTGCAAAGTAGGGCCTACAGTTGACTGTCTGTTTTTGTAAATAGTCATACTGGGGCAAGGCCTGTTCCATTTGTATTAACTGTGACTGAGCTACTGTGGAAGAGTCTGCTAGTTGCAACAGGAAGCATGCAGCTGACAAATCTAAAATACTTACTTGCAGGCCCTTTAAGAAAACTTTGCTGACCCCTGATGAAGCAGGTGCTGTATTCACCATCCCAGGTTGTGCCAAGGGCATCTTTCTGCCAGCAAACAGGGACGCTCCTGTTTTCTCTTAGGGGAAGATGAAAGAAATTAATGGTCCCCAGAAATAGCCCTTAGCCAATGATGGATGGAAGTTGGGGGTAGCTATGTAGCTTCCTTGCTTCACAGGTGGGAAAATCCCGAGTTGCGTTTCATGTCGGCCACTGGAGGTTCCCTGTAGGATTGTGCCCCTTGCTCCCCAAAGCCTACAATAATGGCCTCTTTGTCACCACACACTGTATGGACTTCCTGCCCTTTCTCGTTCTGCTCCCCACTGTTCCTTGTTCCTTCCCCCCAAAGCCATAGCACACAAATCTTTGACTCAGTGTCTGCATCTTGTTGCTTCTCTTTTTCCCCTTGGCTGGCACCACTCTTGCACTAAGCTGCCTGCTGACCTGGGGGCTGAGCTCAAATGCTGGAAGTCAGGACATAAATGGAATATAGGCACTGGGGTGCTGGGTGACCCACCATGTAAGTGCAGGGGATTTGCTCTCCCTGGAGCAGACCTCAGCCACAGGATGGAAACTCGCAGGCACATGTGCCCTCCTTTCGTCCTCCTTGGAGATCTGTGATGTGTGGTTTCTCTTTGCAAACCTTCCAGGGAATTTCTGTACGCCGCGGGAGCAAGCCTGCCAAGAGAGCTCCTGTGTTTCTCTGGTGCCTGGATGAGCAGATGTGTCGTGGTTACCTGTGTGATAAACAGCATCTTCCATTGTCTCACTTTCCAATTTTGTCCTAACCCTAACCACCCTGTGTTTGCACCTCTCAAGTCAAGTGCCAGTACTAGATTCTAGCCTCAAGCTCTGCTCTCCAGAGGATCCAAGCTAAGGCATAGAGTTAGTTTAAATATCTGTAAGGACACTTTCAACTCTGACATATTAGGCTTGTATTAAATTCCATTTCACATATGTAGGGAGTAAAAAACAATTCTATAAAATATTGTATACCTACTGTACTAAGCCTGAAGTACTATGTAATTCCCATAGAGATTAATTTCTGAGGTATGCCAGGGGACTTGCTTGTTATAATTCAAATCAAAATAATACAGGATGCAATAATAATAATAATAATAATAATAGTGATAGTAATATTTATTAAGTTCTATATGGTATACCTTGAGTTAAGTACTTAAAGGCATTAGGTATTTAGTCCTCATTTAAATTTTATTGGGTCCTATTATTATCCTCATTTTATAAGAAAAAGATGAAGTGCAGAGAGGGTAAGCCACTTATTCTAAGTTGCACAGTAAGTGGCCAAACCCGGGTGTGAAAATAGATCTGACAGATTCCAATGACCATGCTCAAAATTATATACTTGACTATATCTGACATAAATAAATATAATACCCAATTTTTTGAATAGCTACTTCACTGATGAAGATATATGGATGACAACAAAAAAGTATGTGGTTACCAGAGGGGAAGGTGGTGGTTAAATCAGGATCAGGGGGTCAGTTGTACGGTGGCGGATGGAAGCTGGACTTTTGGTGGCAATCACAAAGCAGTACACACAAATGTCAAATTATAATACTGTATGCCTGAAAGCTAAAGGGGGAAAAAGAAAGAAAAAAAGGAACAAAATTGCTAGAACTAAAAGAAGAAAATGATGCTCAACACTGTAAGTCATTAGGAAAATGCAAATTGAAACCATAGTAAGATAAATCTGCACCCAATAGTTGCTTTGTCGATAGAAAGAAATCGATGAAAGAGTGAGCCAGCTGACCTTGGCTGACTCAGTACAGTGCAGTCCAAGAGGGAAGGAGCTGGGAGGCAGTGGTTGGCAATTTGGGAACAGTCCCTTTACTTTCTTGAGCCTCAGCATCTTAGCCCGATGAAATGGGAATGTGTCTTGTGGCCCTGCCTTCCCCATGAACTTGATTTGAGGAAAAGTAGGTAACCTTGCCTTTGAATGTGAATGGACAAATGTCCCTTTAGGTGTAACATGCACCTGCCATGCACTTGTGTCAGTTCTGCACATGCCAGACCCACCAGGGGAGGGTGATGCGGGAGTATAGGCCTCACCTCTAGAATCCACACAGACCATCTCCCATTTGAACTCTCAGCCAGCCACTTCTCTAGCTTAGTTTCCAGAATTCTATTGGACTGGCCCCTCAGGACTCATTCCTGTCCCTGCTTCACTCCTGCTTTTTTTTTTTTTTTAAGATTTATTTATTTATGCATAGAAGAACTAGGGTGTAAACCAGAGGTACAGGGGGTGAGAAGATTCATTAGAGAGAGTAGGGAGCAGAACAGACAGATCTACTGAAATACACTGTTGAGGGGAGCAGCAGAGACAGAAAAGGTCTGCTGTGCCATGTGGGTTAGCTCCCTGGCTGGGGATCGAGCTCATGCTGCAGTGGCTGCCAATAACTTGATAGCACTGTGTCTTTAACCACTGCACCACCAGGGAGACCCTGAACCACCAGGGAGGCCCTCACTCCTGTTTTTGATGGCCCACTGGAGCTCACAACTCTCTCCACATTTCCTCTAGCTTCCCATGTACCTCCTGTCATTTAGGGACTAGCGACTAGACCTGCATCTCCATCCCAAGAGCAAGGAGAGAGCAGCTCCCCATGTTCAAGATCCTTCCAGGCACTAGGCAGACAGACCTGGCTGATCAAGGAGCCCACAGCCCGGTGGAGGAGATGGACATGCAGGCTGAGGCTGGGCGAGCACCTACCCCATGTGCTGTGTGGCAGAGGTGCCACAGGCTACCCCTAGGATGTGGGGGTGCAGGGTATCAGTGAGAGGAGACTTTTTATTTTTTATTTTTTAAAGATTTATTTATTTATTTATACAAGCACTGGGTACAGTCAGAAGCACGGGAGGGTGAGAGAATTCACCAGAGTCAGAGCGGGGAACAGAACAGGCAGACTGATGAAATACACTGCTGAGGGGAGCAGCAGGTGCGGCAGAAGAGGTCTGCGTGCCATGTGGGACCCTCGCCGGCGGTCGGGGATTGAACTAGCACTGCAGAGGCTGCGGGCAGCTTCGCAGCCCAGTGTTCAATCGCTGCACCACCGGGGAGGCCCGAGAGGAGACTTTTTAGAAGAGGAAATGGTCCAGCAGGACCCAGAAGGCAGGTAGGTGGAGGGCATTCCAGATGGAAGACTTAGAATCTCCTTGCTCCCGGGCAAAGGCCTTGGTGCACAGGGACACTGGGAGTGACAGCAACTGGCAGGGGGTATGGCTGAAGGGTGAGCCAGATTGTGGAAGGAAGGCCGGAGGGGGGTGCTGCTGAGGGACTTGGTCCAGAATCTGAGGGCACCAAGGGTTCCAAGCCTGGAGTAACCTGAGCAGCTGACTGTTGTGGGGCAGAGTGTCCACTCTCGGGGACCTGATGAACGCCTCCCTCCCCCCACGAGTCTGACTTTCTCTAGGGCAGTATTTCTGAACCCTGTATTGCTGGCATTTGGAACTGGATAATCCTTTGTTTTGGCTACTGTCCTGTGCCGCGTAGGATGCTCAGCAGCAGCAGCCTGGCCTCTCTCTGCCCACTAGGTGCCGGTTGCAGTCCCACCATCATGGCCAAAAACGTCCTCAGACACCGTTCCTGGAGTGGCAAAACCACCTTCAATCGAGAACCAGTGTTCTAGAATTTTTTGAGTATGTCTGCGTATTCTTTCCTCTCCCTTCTTTCCTCTTCCTCTTCTCCAGTTCGCTGACGTCTGGCTTCCAGCCTTTCCATGAGGCGCATGGCTGGATGGGCCCTTGGCTCCTGTCTCAGCACCTTTGGCTCAAGCTCCCTGCTCGCAGGGCCCCTGACTGGGACTGGCTGCTAGGAGCCAGCTGCCAACGGCTCTGTCCACCTCCGCCTCAGGCCAGCAGGGCACCTAATCCCTGGTGGGGCACACCACGTGGTGTCGAGGAGATTCCTGGATAGTGT
The DNA here is from genome assembly GCF_014898055.3 of Talpa occidentalis. NCBI lineage: Eukaryota > Metazoa > Chordata > Mammalia > Eulipotyphla > Talpidae > Talpa > Talpa occidentalis. The sequence goes on from NW_023605083.1 coordinate 54,563,408, forward strand.
CCCACCTCGAGGTCAGCCGTGACCAGAACTGTCCAAGCCTGTTGGCCTTGGACCCTTAGTCCCTCAGCCCATTGTCAGCCAAGTTTTTGGCCCAGAGGGACGAGTCAGCTCGGGAAGCCTGCCAGAGAGAGGGCTCCAGGCTGGGGACAGAGGGCAGGTGGTAGCAGCTGGAGGCCATGTGACTGCTGGAGGCTGTGTGTGTCACAGGGCAGAGCTGGGCCTCTGGCTCATTCCTGGGCTCCATTTGAGAAGGTCTCACATGACTTCGCAGTGGGAGCCTGCATGCCGGGGGCGGGAGAGGAGGTGGGAGGGACTGAGAAGTGATTTTGGGATCCGAGCTGGAAACATAAAATACACTTGTGAATCACAGAAGACATTTATCACATGGCCCCACGGGCCTTACCAATGAATAGAAATCAGTCTTCGGGCACAAAAAATGTACCTTGTCCCTTGCTATGTGCAGGCTGTAGTAGCTGAGAGGGGCACTGCAATGGGAGGAGGAGGCCAGGGGGCCAGCCACACCACCTGCTTCATCTCCCCGGATATCAGCAAAACAGAATATAAAACTAGCCTCCATTCCAGCACTTTCCATGTGCTCATTCATATAATAATCTCATAACCTCACATTTCCCAGTGAGAAAACCAGGGGCCTCAGCGAGTTCTGAGTTCCCTTTTCTTTCTTCCTTAGCATTTCCAGGTTTCATCTGTTCTTGTTTTTGTTTTAATATTCGGCTACATTCAGCCTCCTCTACCTCGCCGGTGCCCCAGACGGCGCCCACCGGCAGGTCCTTCTTGCTGAGAGGATGAGGGGAGGGTCCTCAAGTCACCCTGCCGCTAGGGGAGAGGGCTCCATGCTGCAGGAGTCCATGTCCCCAGATGAAGGGATCACAAAGGCAGGCGGTTGGAGGCTAAGCTCTGAGGCTGCCAGGGTGTCAGTGGGGCTGGCAGGCCTCTGCACGCCCTGGAGGCTTCTTCCCCTCAGGAATGAGAGGAAAGCCCAAGGGCGCCTCCAGCAGCCCCACCTCATAGACCCTGAGGCCAGGAGCTTTATTTAGTTGCACCAAAATACCATAGGCCTGGACCAGGACTCCTGAACCCGTATCCTTACCCTCTGAGAGGACAAAAGCTCGTGAACCGGCTCTGTCTGTCTTCCCTCCGGGAAGAGAGCCACCTGCCTCATGCTTAATGCCTCAGCTCCAGGGTTACCACTTCCAAAGAAACATTTAAAAAAAAAAAATATATATATATATATATATGTATATAATCTCATTACATAAGCAAGATATGTTCAGAATGTTCGGAAAAGTATAAGGAAATTAAACATGGCTATTATCTCACTATCAGAGCTAACCACAGCTGAAATTCTGGCATATATTAATAGCTTTCTCATCTACCTTTCTCATTCCTGAGTCATGGTTTGTACAGAGTTCTAAAAAGTGAAACCCGAGTAATAGTTTATATAATTAAAACTTTTTTTTTTTGGAGACATAACATACATAGTAAGGGCACCATTGTTAAGTGTACAGCTCAGTTCATTTTTACACATTATTGAACCTGTGAGGCCACCAAGCAGATCAAGACAAAAAACATTTCCAAATCCCAGAAAACTCCTTCCTACGCCTTCTCAATCACTACCCTCCATCTCTAAGAGGTAGCCAGGATTCTGACTCCAATCCTTCCAGATTAGACTGGCCTCTTGAGAGTCACATAAATGGGGTCATATGGGGGTTTATTCTTTTGTGTCTGGCTTTGCTCATCCAATCCATAGCAGCTACCACAAACCTGGTCTAGGAACAGCACTCCACATTGTCATGTTAAACACAGTTGGATGCCTGGTGGGTAATTGAATGAATGAGTTAGTGAATGAATGAGTGAATGGGTGTTGGTTATGGGGTAGGTGGTCTCCTGTGGTTTTCCAGGCACCATTTGGGAGTCTGTGTGGTGAGGGGAGAGCAGGAGGTAGCTCATGGAATAATCCAGTGGAAGGAGATGACCCTGAGCTACAGGGGAGGCGGGGAGAGTGAGGAGAAAGTTCTACTCCCCTGTCTGGCTGGCACTCACGAGGATTGGGTTGGTGCCTGTGAGCAGCTGGACTCAAGGGTATTTTTAGAAACTCCATCAGAGCAACCACTTGACACAGTGGCTGCCACACTGTCACCCTGTCGCACGCCTGTTCAGAGATCCCCTTCCCTCCTGGGTCAAGCTCCTCTGCTAGGAACCCGCTATCCTCTGCTGCCTGGAAGTGCAGGTGGGAGTCACGCTGGGCAGTAGCTTGGGTGATGAAGGAGCAATGACAGAGGCTGGGTATCCATCGGGAAATGCAAGCACTTGATCATGGCAACATGGGTGCTGTGGTCCTGTACCCCCAGAGAGAGAATCTTACTGTCTAGTATCAGAGTCACAGGGCACAGGTCCAAGATGATGTAGCCCCTTTAATATTTAAAGGGCTCATTCTGCCTGGAATTGAGTTCCCTTTGACAGTCTTTCTAACTGAGGCTCAGCTTTCATACATTGTCCCTTTTCCCTTTTGCCACCATCACTGCCTTAGACCAGGCTGCCATCATCTCTCCTCTAGCACTGGTCTCCATCTGCTCCTGTCCAGGAATCAGGCACCCTCCATGAGGTAGCCTTGACGAGCTAGCTGGACACTGCAGAAGGAGAGCTTGTTGCTGGAGGGGAGGGAGCCTTGGTCAGCAGGAGGAACCCTTGGACCACGCTGGAAGCAGGAGGAGCTACAGAGAGGCCATAGGGTGCGGCCTGAGGTGCTGCCGGAGGCAAGAGGCTGGGTGGGCGGGACAGGGCAGGCAGAGCTGGGCTGATACAGGAGGATCTAATGCAGGCAGCATTTTACTGTTTATTTTATTATTTTTTTATTTAATTTTTCTATGAGAATTCATTGCCCTTGATTCTTTTCTTTGTGCTTGTAATGAGTGGTTTGCGAGAGACGGAGAGGCGGGGGCGGCATGAGGTTTTTTCCCCTGTATCCCTGGGAGGATGGCAATGGCTCTGGAAATGTAAGAAATGAGTTCTTGATGAGGTTATGTGTTATCGGGGTGTAAGACTGTCGCGTTATTAACTTGTACACCACAGACGAACAGGCCTTGAACAAGCTGTTAGAACAACCAGTGTGGATTATTGAGCGTTTCTGCAGCGGGTGACCTGGCATGGTTTGTTAATGCCATCGCAAGAACAGCTACATTCTTGGGGGTTCTGCTCGGAAAGTGCCTACTTGGTGGGTAATTTGGAGGTCAGACTTGCTCAGTCGGGGGGCTCAGCCTCACTGCACTGAGCCAGTTCAGATAAATGGCCAAATCACAGAGTCAGTAACACATCCTGGTTAGAGCACGTGAGCCCGGTTGCTGTCCCTGACATGATGGTCTCACCTCTGGCCGAGGCCGCCGGGTCACCACCGGACTGGGGGATGTGTGTCTCGGTTACAGTCAGAGGAAGGCTGGGGAGCCTGCTTTTGGCCCCTCCCACATCTGGGCCAGGAAACTGGAAAGAGGCCAGAAGGCCAGGAGCATTCTCCTGTGGCCAGAGGACAGGTCCTTGTGCTCTCGGAGACACCAGCTGGAGTAGAGATGGGAGCAGGGCATGCTGCACTCAAACAATCCCTAGATTGCAAAGTCTCTGAGTTTCATTTTCTTCTTTTCCAGATTGAGTAAAACAAGATGGGGGATGCAGAACGCCCCATACAAGGAACGATGTTATGTGGATCTCAAGTATCCTTTGTCCCTGAAACTCTTGTGCTTAATGTTTTTATCAGCAAAGTGGCTGCAGCCTCATCAGAGGTACAGAAAGTAAAGCTGGGGGCGCTGGCTGAGGGTGCAGACGGCAGGGTCAGAAAACCGTATACTCGTGGGTACACCATGCTGGTAATACTTGATGGGGTACCCCAATATTACCTCAGTTAACAATAAATAAAATAACTTAAAAAAGAGAAAACCCTGCACTATCCTGTTTCTCTCCCCTGGGTGCCTCTTGGCGTGGTCCTCACCAAACACGGTGCCTTAAAGAAGCTCTATCCTTCACCACGTGGCTTTCGCCTCTCTCTCACTCAGGGTTTCTCGACCTCACCTCTGTTGTCATTGTGGACCAGATCGCTCTTTGTTGTGGGGGCTGCCTGGCACACGGCAGGATGTGGACAGTACACCTGCCTCTACCCACTACATGCCAGTCGCCTCTCTTCTTCCCCTTGTGGAACTAGATGTCCCTGGAGAACAAATGGTCCCTGGTGGAAACCACTACTCTAGCTTCATCCTCTGCCAGTGCCTGCCTTCCTCTTAGGTGGCTCCAGTCACATCAGTACACACGTGGCTCCTTTAATTAACAGAACTTTTGCACGCCCTTCCCACACCTTGGCACAAACAGATCGCTCCCTTCCCCTACCCTCCCCACTCCAGCCTTTGCAGCCTCCTAACATCCTGCTCATCTTTATAACTCCTCTCAAGCGTCCCTTCCTTGAGGACACTGTCCCTGAGGTTGCCAAGAGCTCGTGCACTGACAGCATCGACCTGGAGCCCTGAGGGCTTGGACTTGAACATTTTGCTTGCGATAGTCTCTGCCATCGGCCTGTAAGCTCCCTGAGGGCACAGCCCGGGTCTCGGACTTTTTTCCCTGGTGCTCCACATGTGGTGGTCTGTTGCAAAGCGGGCACTCAGAAGTCCTGTTGAACACTGGCCATGTTTAATTGATTGCTGCTGGCTGGTTCCAGGATGCATACAGCTCCAGTCCAGAAAGAACTGTTTCAGATTTTAATATCTCAGAGAATTCAGCACCCCATCCTCAGGCAGCACAGGACAACACTGTCTCTTAAGCGGAGCAAAAGCAACTTACTATTATTTTGATCTCCAGGATGCTAGAGAGAAGAAGGTGAGTTTCCTCTGGTGACAACCCCCTTGTGGGCCCACCCTTGAGAAAATACTGGCGTGGCTGCCTAGACAGCACTTTGTCTTTGAAAGGTGCTGAGGCTACACGCTGGCCCCAGGCCCCAGCCACACTTTCTGCTGGCTTCCTCCGGAGCCAGAGGCTCCACCTCGCCTCTCTTAAATGTAGTCCATCCTGTCCAAGTGCAAAACCCCGCCCTGCAGCTCCCAGCACCCTTGGTTGTGGGACTTTCTCCAGCTCTCCCCTCGGCATTGTCAAAACGGGAACAGACTGCGCAGAAGGAACACGTTTGGTGCTGAGACTGGAGCCAGGGCAATACGCAGCAGATCCAGACAATCTGCTCTGCTCCTCCCAAGGAGAGAGGAAACGCTTTTATTACTCGCTGACAACCAAGTCAGCCATGGGAAAATCTCTGGGTGACCAAAGCTGAGCAAAGCAAGAGCCACACACCCCACACTGATGCACCTCAGGGAGCCTGTAGTTTAATGGCAGGGCTTTACTCTGTGTGTGTGTTTGTGTGTGTGTGTGTGTGTGTGTGTGTGTGTGAGTGTTGGGGGAGTGGTGGTGATGTGTATGTACTCAAAGCAAACTCATGGGCTCTTGGATATAAAAAGCCATCAAGGGCAACCTCCACACAGTGCTTGAATTGCATAGAGCCCTCCCCCTCAACAAGGTCACCTCTTGTGACCTTGGCCAATGTAGGAAGCTCTTGGTACTCTGGTGATCTACCATTTTGTCCTGTATCTAATGCTTTGATCCATTGGGAATGGGTACAAGCCTACTTCTCTGAGAAGATTTTCAGAGGCAACTACGTTGCTATCCCAGTCTTGTCTTATGGCTAAAAAGATCGGGTTCCCCGGTTCTTTCAATGTCCTTGCATGACACAGCTTTGAGTCCGCACCTGTCCTGACCATTCTTTTCTTGTCACAATAGGTAATACGGACTTAAAACAATAACAACATCCCACCTAGTTTTCCACAGGTCTTGGAGTGTAAGTTAATGGATGGACAACTCTTTCAGAGGTCTGAGGAGTTACCTTTTTAGCAATAAACTTAAAACAAAGCTTGACAGAAAATTTTCAAGCATGTAGGATAGAGGTGTCATTTAGAAAGGGCTCATCCCAGCCAATTCTCTCTCTGGCTTTTTCACCTCCTCTAACTTCATCTCCAGAGTCCTCCCATGTACACCCCACTGTACCTCTGTACACTCTGTACTCTCTGTACACCCCCCCTGTATACCCCTCTGTACCTCTCTGCAAATCTTCTTCTAGCAAGACTAGATTTTTCTTTTGTGCCATCATTGAAATAACCACGCCCAGTGAGAGGAAGCCACAGAAGTCAGGTTACACCTGGATACAAGAAGCATCTTCTCACGGTTTGGCTCAGTGATGGGACGGGTGATGTCCTCTGGGACTGAGCTCTCCACACTGAGGATGTCCAGCAGAGACACTTGGGAAGGATAGTCTTGGTGGAACCCCACTCATGGGTCCACTAAGGTCTGAATGAGGTTTCCCATGCCCTCTTCCTGCCCAGTGATTCAATGATTATGGGAAAAGTTTGCATGATGCAGTTTGATGAGAAATGAGGACTTCTGGGTGTCCTTGGGACAGCTGTGGACAAAGAATCATAATGTCACTCTGCTAGTCAAACAGACCTAGACTGGGGTCCAGTCTGTAATTGAACTGAGCCCTCCAGATCTCACTGGGTCACAGCTGGAAATTCCCCAGAGGACATTTCCTCCAAATTCCATATTCTAGAGCATGAGATCCAGGCCCAGAAGGTAAGTCGCCAGCACTCTCTCTGTCATGGTGGATGAATAGTCTCCCTAAAGGAGGCCACAATCATAGGATTTCTGGACACCTCTATCTTCCTGAGGATTCCAGGAAGTCAGTCCTGCAGTTAAACACAGTGGCTTCCCTGGGGTTACCCTGAAGGACTCCTTAGAGCTGCCCATTAGTCCAGTGCCAAGAGACTAGATGTTCTACAAAGTTCAGGAGGTGGGGAGTGGTCTTCTCTGGCCAGTGTGGATGTCTTCTCCGGCAGTGGTAGTCTTAGATCAGGTTCCCTATAGGCAGAGTCTGAGATCGGACTTTCTTGAGAGAATGCTCTGCAGGAAAAACCTGCAAGTGTGGTAGATGGGAAGCAGGATAAGGAGGGCAAATGGGATGAACACAGATGTGGTGGAGGGTAGGGTTACCATGTAAAATATAGGGCATCCAGTTAGATTTGGGTTTTAGATAAACAGTGAGTAATTTTTACTGCTGTTTACTGCAAACATCTTAAGTATTACAAAGAACTTACTTATACTAAAGGTGTATCCTTTAGACAGACAAATGGATAAATAAGATGTGGTACATATACACAATGGAATACTACTCAGCTATAAAAAACATGAAATCCTGTCCCTTGCAACAACATGGAGAGACTTGTGGGTACTATGTTTACTGAAATGTCAGATGGACAAAGGCAGATACTGTGTGATATCACGCACATGTTGTACATGAATTAACAAAATAAATGAATTAAATGAAAAAACAAAGTTTAGACTCTAAGACCAAATTGTAGTTACCAGAAGGGAAAGGGAGAAGGGAGTGGGTTAATTGGGTAAAAGGAGTCAGTTGTATAGTTTAGAATGAATAGGAATTTTGCTGGTGAATTTAGTGTAGTATATTTAAATGTTGATTTTTGATGATGCAGACTTCAAACTCTTACAGTGTTATAATGTCATGCAATTTCAATAAAAATAAAATGCTTAAGAAATAATAGGTGCTTTGTTTATCTGAAATGTCAATTTAACTGAATATCCTGTATTTTTACTGGCTAGCAACCCAGTCTAGGCCAACCAATCAGCTCCGTTTGTCCCCCCAAAAAGGGTTTTCTGGGACGTGGGACTTTACCAGTGTTCAAACTAGGACAGGCAAACTAGGGTAGCTGATCACCCTAAACTGTCTCAAGAGAAATCAAGCCGTGGCCTGATCCTCGAGGAGGGGTAAATGTGGGACTCGTGCGCTGGAGCCTAGAGCAACCGTGGAGCTGCCCTGGGGGAGATGCTGCTGTGCTGGGCAGGTGTTGGGGTAGCTATGGGGGAGCATGTTGTAGCCTCCTGGAGAGGTGTGCCTGTCTCCTGAGAGCCCTTCTCCAGACACAGGCGCAGCTGAGAGTCATGTGCAGGTGGCCAGGTCACACGCAGCATGGGCCCGCAAACGGGACTGGGTGGGGCACCACAGCATCTGTCTAGGGTTTTCCAGCCCAGAGGCCCTTTCCTACCTTCCAGGAGAAAGGCTGAGACCAGCCTGAGCCCCTCTCATTGACCACCGGGTGCCCACTTTGTTCTCAGCTGGAGGCGGGGAAATTCCAGCATGCTCCACCCTGCAGTGGCTGCTGTGTACAGGGAATGTGCTGACAGCTCAGAGATGGGGGCATGAAGCCCCCTTTTCTGGATGAGAGAGGACCCAGAAAGATTTCACACAGGGAGAAATACTGAGCAGGGCTTGAAAACGAGTGGGCATTTGCAAGCACCAGGGTGGGTCGCAGTGAAGACAGGAAAGGTGTGGCTAAAGGTACAAAGGTATACAGAGGTCTTCTCAGCAAGCCCTCCAAGAAGACATCCCAGGGGGCCTCAACTCCTTTTCTGCAAACTGTTTCCTAGGCTGGGTGAGCACAAGGCCTTGCCAGGTGCCAATTCTAGGGCAGATTTGTCTGAACTGACAAAACCTCTAGTCCTCGCAAAGGGCTGAATGATGTATTTATTGATCCAAGTGAATGCTTTGGGAACGTGCTGGTGTCCCCACCGACCTGGGGATGCCCGGGCACCTGGGGAACGTCCCAGCTCCTGGCAGGGGAGGCCCCGCCACCAGGCCCTGGCCCTGATCCATGGGAAGACAAGCTTCCTTCTCATCTTTCCAGTATATCCTGAAACTAGAAGCCCCATGACACTGGCTTCTCTGTCACTGCTCTGGGATTTCGACTTCGGCTGGGGCAGGACACCCACACTTCTGAGAAGCCTGAGAAGCTGCTGGGACAAAGGTGCAGGGAGGGTCAGCCGAGGAGAGCGGTGGGACCCAGCCCAGATCCGTGTCCCCATTTGTCGGCTGAACTCAGTCCCGCCGTGCAGGAGCTCAGCATCAAGCCTTGCCCTCGCTCTGCCATTTCTCTCCAGTCCTCTGCAGAGGGAACCTCGGCCACGAAGCCCTTCACTTACTTGCTGTGTGACCTGGAACGTGTGACTTGGGCTTCTGAGTCCTCTTTCGCATCTGTGGTAGTGATCCACACACCAGCTCTGGCAACTCACAGCCCCGTGGCATTTGCCAGTTTTCAAAGTGGCACACACACAGAGTCCTCTTACTTAACTAGAAGTTAAATTTTTTTATCAGCGATATGATTTGCCAGATTTTACAGCTGCCACCCTCTGGGGTACGGCTCCCTACCCTAGGACACCAAATGGACAAGCTCTCTTACCAGTCCCCAGGAGAGGGCTGAGCCACAGTGCCCAGTTTTGCAGTTTGAATGATGGGGACTCAGAGATTTGGTTTCCTTGGTTTTCTGACACCTCCAGAAGCTGGGCACAGGGGCAGAGTACCCTACAGTAGGGTTTAAGTTTCATTTCCTCTGCAGTCTAAAGTGAATTCAAATCTCAGCCCCCTTTGCTTTTCCAAGTCACTCTGAAGCCACAATCCAAATGGATAGTGGAGAGGAATAACACAAGACTCCACAGCATGGGGTTTCTCTAGGACACGTTGGGGTCCACAGCCTTTCCAGGAGCCTGTGGGATGATTATTCCCTGTGGATTCCAGTGTGGCCATGCTTTCAGAGGAGTCACTGCTCAGGATCTGAGGAAGTAGATGGAGCAAGAGCTGTGGGTTCTGAGGTGGGAAAGTCTCTCCTAGCGGGAGAAGGGAGCGTGAAGGGGAACAGAAACAGGGAAAGAAAATAATGAAAACAGCATAATAAAGACTATTTTTGGAGAGGTGAGAAGGAAGCCATAGGAAAGGTATGAAATTTGGGGCCAGCATGTACATTTGAGTCTAGCCAGACATCATGATTTAATCCCTGCACAGCCACTTAGCTGCTAAGTGAATTCAGGACAGCCACGGGATCTCTCTGGACCTCAGTCTCTCCCTTGCTTGTAACTGGGGTGCAGCGTCATTATGGGGGGGCTGGGTTACCCCAGGGTGTGCACAGGGCTTGGCCACAGCGGGCACTGAATAATTAATTCGGTGTTAGTGTCACTGACTTTTCCCCCCTCCGCCTTCCATAAGTGGCTCATGCATCTACAAAGCATGAAACCCTCTTTCATCAGAAACAAACAAAAACTCTGTCTTCTTAGAAAAATCTGATAAAATTAACTTTGCAGGGGAACAAAAGACTGCACGAATGAAGAACTCACCAATTTATTTTCTCCTGACCTTACTAGTCACTGTTCCCCCAGCACACACACACCACACAAACACACCTCACACCACAAGCACACACACTGTACACTGCACACACACAGACCACACCCCCCCGGCCCCCCATATACACACACCACGCACACACAGTCTGGGAGGCGTGGGGAAGGAAGGTCGGACTGTCACAGCCGTGTCCCGACCGAGACACTTGGAGTCAGAACAGATGATTCCGGGGGCCCTGGGGCAGGAACTGTGCTTGTCCCCCTCCGGCAGGCACTGGACACGGGCCGCAGGCCTAGAGCTGGGCCGCGCTGCTCTCTTTGCTCTGTGAGGACGGGGTGTCCCCAGAAAAACCCTGAAAACATAGCCTGCCAAAGACTTCTCATTCTGATTTCCTCTTGGGAAAAGAAACTGGAGAACGGAAAGGGAAAGAAGAAATGAAAGAAAAATGATGGAGGGAAGAAAAGAGACTCCGCGCAAGTGTGAAATCAAAATAATAGACTCAGGATGGTGAGATGCATGTGAACAGAGTGTGACGTGGGCAACCCCCACAAATAGACCTTCTGTTAAAAATAGCCTTTGTCTAAATGTGGAAAGGGTGTAAATATAGTAGCGGTTTCGTCTTACTACGGAGCCGCCCCAGCTCCAAGTAACAGAGGCTTATTATAGGACGCGTGCGTCAGCAGCAGGAGAGGAGGGCGGGAGGCAGAAACCCCTGGGCTGCGGGTACAGTGCCCCCCGGCCAGCCAGGGGTCAGCCAGCCGGCAGCTCCCCGTTGTGAAGCGGGAGGCTGGTGTGGTCTGAAGTGACCCCACAGAACCCTGCCGGGCAGACAGCTAGCTGAGCTGGGGAAGGAAGGAAGGAAGGAATCACCACTCTGAAAAGGAGCTGGGGAGGCTTGTCTTGGAAAGGCTGCTTGTTTTCATCTGGAGTTTCAGCCGGCAGTGTGTTCTCTGTCCAGCAGGCTGCTTACTCCTGGACACCGCAGGAAGTTTTCAAAGGAACCCCATGGAACAATCTGTCTGGAGACAAACCAGTTTCCTCAGTCCCAAGTGCAGGGAATAAAACCCCTAGAAATCTGTGGAAAGTGCCAAAAATGAGTCTGATTCAAGTCTTTCAAAAAAGACTTGGTTTTTTAACCTCTGTGTTGCGGGTATTGCTTCGTAGGTGTGCAGGGCTGGACGGCTGCGTTGGACAGTAGGGTGCCTGAGGGTACTGCTTTCCTGTATGACCGTGGGCATGGAACTGTGCTGTCTGGTGTTCACCATGTCTGTTCTTTGAATACAGATAGCCTAGCGTTGACTGCCATGGGGGCTAAGCCCTGCTCTGTCTGTGTGTCTCCCATCGAACCTCTGAGGGGCCCTCGCTGTCCTCCTGATTCACCACCCTTTAACCCAGGTCAGCTCCCCTTCCTGTCCTCACTGCTCAGCACATCACATGTCTGTGCATATATTACACACAGCCAGCCAAATACACGTGTGCATGCATGCACACATGCACACGCACACATGCACACATGCTTTAGCAGTTAGAAGTCGGAGGCCATTTCCAGCAACAGCCCTTACATGCCTTGCTTTATCCTCACATGGCCCCTCACCACCATAGCATCCCTCTGTTTTCTCTGTTCTAGTCCTTTGCTTTCTTCTTTTCACCCCTAAAGTTGAGCTCGCCCCGTGGAGCTAAGTCAGACCTGGCTCCTCATGGTGGTTCTTCACAGGGGCTCCAGAGGGCCTTACCCTCTGGTTCTGACCACTTGAACCAGGTTGGGTGACCACCCTATTATTTTAGCTCTTGCCCCAGTGCTGAATGCCAATGTCCTTATCACCTCTGACCTACACTACTTCTTGAGACTGGTCCTGCTCCTCTTTTCTCTCCCCAACATCACCCAAGCTCCCCTGGAAACCTGTCAAAATTGCAGGCCCGGTGGTGTCACTGCAGCACTCAGAGGGTCCATAACCATTCCCTATGTCCTTAGGAGAAGTCCAAACCTTGTAAGTCCCTGACTTGTCTCCATCTGCTTTTCCAGTCATGTCTCCTGCTCTTCTGCACCCCAGGTTCTGGAGATAAGCTTTTGCCCCGAGGCACACCACCATTTGTGCCTCTGGCAGGGACCAGGCCATTTAGTTAGGCCATTTAGCTTCTCTGCTAAACCTCTGCACATTAAACTCTTACCCATCCTTCAAGGCTCCAGCCTCAGGAGGCCACCACCTCCCCTAGGAAGCCTTCCTGAATGTCTCCTCCCATAACCATCACCTTCATTTTCACTGCTATTCCAGATCCAAAGTCACTTTTGTTTACTTGGATAGTGGGTTAGGAGGCCCAATAGCTTGTCTGGGTGAGACATCCTCCTATGTGCTCCCACAGGGTCTATATGTCCTTCTCCCAGAATGTGAGTCCCTTTGTGCTGTCTGTTTAATGGTGGGTCTTGTCCACTAGGACTCTTAGGGAAGGGCCAGGACAGTCTCATTCATACCATATTCTCAGTGTTTACCCAGTGCCTGGTTTACTACATGAAATGGGAATCCATGGCTCTCTACTTCTGCTGTGGACTGAACACTTGATTCTGTGCTCCCCAAATTCATATGTTGTAACCCTAATTCCCAATGCGATGGTGTTTGGAGCTGGAGTCTTTGGGAGGTAATTAGGCCAGAAGGGAGAGCCCACGAGGTGGGATTAGTGCTTTTACTAGAAGGGACAGGAGAAACCCTGTTCCTTTCTTGGCTGTCTCCCCACCAGGTGAGAACACAGAAAGAAGATGGAAAAACTTAACCATGCTGGCACTCTGATCTTGAACTTCCAGACAGAATAACAATATTATTTCTCAGTAAATATTTGCTATTCTTAAGTTACCCCATCTATGGTATTGATTGCTGCACTCCAAGTTGGCTAAGACAACTCCCTTACCCTTTACAGGCCTTCCTGTCCATTTCCAGGGCCAGGGACCCTGCCCTTGGCCCCTGATACAGGTCTAGGTTCCAGGTACAATCCTGAGATGCTGAGCCTGGATTCAGAAGGGTCAGGTGGGAGTGTCACCTCTGCTCCTTAGCTGCCTGGCAGGGCAAGTCCCTGCACCTCTCTGAACAGTTTCCTCGGCTGTGACACCCCTCGCTGCATGGGGCTGCCGGGCAGATTGAGAGAGTGGAGCTGAAGGCATCTGGCAAACTGTAGTGCGCTCTCTAAATATTGGGGCCTTCTTGCATCCTCACTCACTCTCGGCCGTGCTTTGGAAACCTGCCCAGACGCCAGCTACGTTGGCTCCAGCTGCTGCTCGGGCCCATAAGGATGTCTTAGAAAGTACTCTTGTCACCTCTCTGCATTAACAGCTCAAAATCTCCAGACACTTCTGATTACCCAGACCCCTTTGAGCACACGATGATTTTCCTCTTCAAAACTCTTGCAAAGAAGAAAGGCTTCAATGGCAGTGGGGACCGGCAGAAATTGGACTTCACTGTGAACCAGGGAACGAGGCTGAGAAAGGAAGTGGGAAGAGAGTGGATAAGCTGCAGCCAGCTCGTGCTCTTCCAGGTAAGTCTGCCTGCCCTGGTCCCAAGTAGCCCTCCTGGGTGTGGCTGGTCCTGCACCCTCCCAGGCTACAGCAGAACCAACCCACAGCCTGGAACACCAAAGATTCGGGCTGGAACACCAAAGAACTTTTCTACCTGGAGAGTTAAGTATAGAGGGAAGAGCCAGGCCAGAGGCCAAGCAGCACCGCTCTGATCTCTGTTCTGCAGCCTTGCTAACAGAGTCCCCCTCTCAGAGCCTTATTTCTTTATCTATAAAATGGGGATCATTTTGATGAGAACCCACATCAAATGTGATCCTTTATGAAAACCTCAAACACAGAGCTATTTCCTACTGCCAGGAAACAAGCAAAGGCAAATGATTGAGAAAACTGAAGTGTTGGAATAGATTAGAAAAAAAAAACAAAAACTGCCCCATAGGACAAAACCACCAGCACAAGGCAGGCTGATAAACTTGCCATGGGAACGAGGATTTGGGGGAAGAATCAAAAAAGAGATCTCCTATCGGATTATACCAGAAGAATCAGCCTCACATTACTTAGTAACTTCAAAATTTGCCCTGAGGCCTATTACACAGAAAATTCTTACAGTTAGGATGAAAAATGTTTCTGTTAAATGATACATACCCACAGAATGATATTGGGGAGTGGGGGGAGTGCTTCTGGAAGCATGTCCTTTCATCAGCCATCAATCTATACTTCTTCAAGTAGATTTTTCGCCTCTGTCTTCATTTAGCTTATATAGACACACACACGTGGCTCCAAGTTACAAATGGTCATGTGTGCGGATGCAGTGGGGGCGTGGTGGTGAGGACAAGAGTTCAGACTTTGAAGGAAAACTTTCCTGGTTCAATCCATGGCTCTGCCTTATATAATCTGAGTGGCATGTTGGGGAAAGCATTTAAGCTGAAAAAGACTAGCACTGACTACTTGCCTACCTCAAAGAAGGTTGTAGAGATGAGATTCAGTGTGTAAAATGCCTAGTGCTAATGTTATCATGATATAAATTTACATATACATATAAATGCTCCCCCACCTGCCCCCATATACCCACTCACATACATGCCAGTGGACACACAAGTGGGCAGACTAACACACATGTCCATTCAAGCACAGAGACACAGCCCATGTGTACCTTTGCTACATAGTCTAATCGAGAGGTGAGAAATTAAAAAATTTCTGCTAGCGTCGGGGCCCTGCGACAGTTTCTGGGTGAGGAGGTGGTAGGTATTGGGTATGAGGTCCTGGAGAGGAGGTGGGGGGCAGCTCACATGGGTCTCAGGTGAAAGGTGCCAGGATCAGGTTGAGTGTGGTCGCCTGCAGAATATGATTGGCTTCTAACCCTGCACCCCAGCTGCTGTGCACCTGTCTTCAGGAGAAAGGGGGGCTTCTCTGATAGGTGACCTTGGCTCTAGGACTTGCTCATGGCCTTGTTTCAAGGACGCTTCCACCCAACTTTTCCTCCCTCTTCCCATCCTGCATTTAGGTCAGACTTGCATCATGGTGTCACAGCTCCCCAGCCTCCTCACTTCCCATTTTCTTTTGGGTGTTTCTCCAAGTCATATCCTGCTGTGTTTAATCCTGTCTTGGTGTGCACTTCTAACAGCACAGGGGAGTGTGCAATGCCAGGTCTCAGAGGAGCCTGGGATAAAGGAGTCCCAGGGGAGAGAGCACAGGCTTGGTGGTCCCAACCATGCATACTGGACGCCACCAGTCTGCACAATCATGCTGCCAGGCAGTGCCTAGTAACAACCCGGTAAGGTGAGGAGACAGAAGTCTGGAAAATCTCTATGACCCACCCAACATCAAAGGTTCAGAAAGTAGCAAAGACTGGTTAGGACTCTAGGCTTCCTGAGCCCCAAATCCTTGCTCCTTTTTGCTCTGTGTGGCCCACGGAACACCTTACTCATAGCTCTCACTGGCCTGACATCTCACCCTCAGTTTCCCTGAGAACCAGCAGCGTGAGCGCACCATCCCCACTTCACAAACATAAGCTGAGACGCAGAGAGGCAAGGTGACTGCTTGCAAGTGACAGGATGGAGATTATAAGCCAAGGGCCCTTTTCAAGCTCATTACTCCTTGCAAAAAAATTTGCCTGCTCTTCTTAGTTTCTCATATACTTTCTTTTCTTGGGAACAAAGCCCCAGGGCAAGGGAGGGCCTGGTTGTGCAACCTGGGTTCTGCCTGGGGGTGTGGGGAGAAGCTCCTGCTCCACCATTGGACACCCACCCACTGAGCCTCCTTCCTTCTTACTTGCAAGTGCTCTAGAGTTTCTGTGCTCACAATGCATCTCTTTGGAAGTCTGCCCTCTGAGGGTTGCCATGGTGACTATTTTGGTACTGCATGCTAGAAAAAGCCGAGGCACCTGCTGGTCACACCACCAAAACTTGTCTCTCTGAAAAATCAGCAGATGGCATTTGTCAGAAATTCCTACTTCTTGATTAATTTGGGAAAAAGAAGAGTGTATGGCAGTATTGATATCCTTTAACCTGGACTGGCTGTGTCAGTGTCTTGGGGAAAATCTGAAATATCTGGGCACAAACCCCACAAGCTTCCTCTGAATTGGTGGGTCATTTAGTTTTCTCAGAGAGGCTAAGAAGTTTGGGGATTTGAATTCTGCATCAAAGCAAGAGGAAGATCATGATGTCGCTTCCATATTAAGAGAGAGGGATTGGGATTTCAAGGCCAGTTCTAGAAAAACCTATACCTCTCTCTAGTAACTTCCATAAATTCTCAGCTATGCCTTAGGTTAGGTCTAGCTTTTAATTAACATGTAGTGAAAAAAATCTCAAGTTTGATTTGAATCCCAGCACTGACACCTATTAATTGGTGACATTGGACCAGTCCCTCATCCCATCGAAACCTCAGTTTCCCCATCTATGAAACAGTGATGATAATGGTATTTACCTCACAAGATTATAATGAGGGTTATATATATTATTATATAATAATGACAATTATTGTTTTATTGTTATTAACTAGAATTAAATTTAGGCATGGAGGAGTGACTAATCCACACGCTCATGTAGTCTTTAAGTTATAACTGTGCTCATGAAAATAAATCAATTAAGTTCACCAACTCAGTCTAAGCGGTAATACAGTTTGTAGCAACATAAAAAAAAGCCCCAATCTTCTGGATACATGGTGTACAATGTGTCTCTAACTTAATTGTTGTCTGGTTCTGCTTTTCTAGGAATTTATTTCCACCATCCAGGTTCTCACAAAGCTCTTTTCATTGTTTGCATTACTGTTTGTTTCCAATGTTACTTTGCAAATTTTGACAGTAGTTGTGACCTAGTTGCTGCAATATACACTGTGACCACCTCTTAATTTGGGGCTAGGTATTTTCAAGAGTCTTCTACCGAACAGGATGTGTAGTTTTCCGCCCTTCCTCCACCTCCATTGTTCTCTATGGAGAATGAGGCTCCAATTCCACACTGGCAGTTTGGTTCCAAAAGAAGGCCTGGTAATTCAGGGCTGGCAAGATTTGAATGATCAC